>NC_139460.1:289740000-292253333 GCF_057233095.1 Heloderma suspectum
AGAAAGTGGTAGCAGTGATAAGAGGAGGAGAAGGAGCAATAGCTGGTGAGAATGGTAGTGAGAAGGTGGACTCATTGAGGGAGGGGTCCCTGTTAGGGTGTCTTCCCCAAGGCCCTCAAAAACCTGGAGCCGGCAGTGCATGACAGATACATCCCAAGTAGGAAAGAAATGCAATCACAAATGGAACCTGGCTCAGTGATAGATGTAATGGCTTGACATTTACTGCTAAAGTCAAAGTCTTCACTGCCTGAGGTATAGGACAAGAGATGACATTTTTCCCCATTCCCTGTACAAAAGACAACCAGAGTGGCAATGGAATCTCACTTCAACACTGGTGATGGGACAGCATCTTTCATTGTACCGGAGGGTATCTGGCTAGCTCATGGGGTGCAGGACAGCCTGCACCATACTCACAGCTCCTCAGCATTTGCCACCTGAAGTGGCTGCCTTAATCTGCCTAATGGTAGAAGTGACCGTGCTCTTGCTCTCTCTCTGTCTCTGTCTCTCTCTCTCTCTCTCCGTCCATCCATCCATCCATCCATCCATCCATCATTGTTACATTTAGGAGAGCCAGCCTGGTGTAGTGGCTAGAGAATTGGACTGGGAGCTGGGAGATCCGAGTTCTAGTCCCCACTCGGCCATGGAAGCTCACTGGGTGACTTTGGGCCAGTCACAGACTCTCAGCCCAACCTACCTCAGGGTTGTTGTTGTGAGGACAAAATGGAGAGGAGAATGTAAGCTGCCTTGGGTTCCTTGCAAGAGGAAAAAAGGCCAGATATAAATGCAATAAATAAATAAATAAATTTATATCACAACATCCCTGTGAGGTAGATTAGGCTGAGAGTCAGTGACTGGCCCAAAGTCATCCCATGAATTTCATGGTTGTGTGGGGACTAGAGCCTGGGTCTCCCACATCCCAGTCCAACACTCTCACTACCACACCACACTAGCTCTCAGGAAAGGCAACCAATGCATGCCTGCTTATCTAATGAAGTTTGCCACTACAATTATTTCTATGAATTCAAGAAGCTGACCTATTTTATTTATTTATTTATTTATTCATTCATTCATTTCATTTCATTTCACATCTATACCACCCAATAGCCAAAGCTCTCTGGGCGGTTCAACTAGAGGGAATAGTTTGAGTAAAAATTGGCTGTGTGTTTCTAGGCACACTTACACACACTTGATTGGGAATATACATCCCATCCCACTAAATCAGTGGGATTTTCTCCCAAGTAAATATACACAGAATTGTGCTGCAAATTCATAATCATAGGCACACAGACCTTGGAGTAAGCCCCACTGAACATAGCAAGATTTACTTTCAGGTAAACATGCACAGGATCAGTCTGCACAAGTCTCCCTCCTCAGCTATCCTAGAACTGACCCATATACTGAAAGAAATGTGGACAAATGAAGGACAGGCGATTTTTTTTAGCCTATCTCAAATAGCATCAAGGGATTTTCATTCTAATTGTTAGCAGTCAGCATAATAAACAATTAAAAAACCCTGGCATTTAGTCACAAATCTTTTTGACATAAATGCAAGTTAGAATATTATTGCAGGGGTGTGGGGTGGAATCAGAAATGACAGAGCTACTGCCTTGGTGCAAATGCACCATTTATATTTCCTGCTGGCAGATGCATTTGCCAAGAAATGTCTAATGTAATAAAATTAGACAATTTAACCAGCATGGTGGAATTGCCCATTTTTGCTGTCAAGCATCAATACCACCACTTAACCCCAGAATAAAGAGACAGATGACTAAACTTACATATGTATTTTTATTTGACAAAACCAAATTTGCCAAGTATACTGTGTGTGTTGTGTGTGTGTATGAGAGAGAGAGAGAGAGAGTACACACACACACACACACACTATGTTTTTTTAGAGTATAAACAATGCATTTGAAATTATTACTATGGCTGGGTGAAATGTAAACCTGATACCCTTTGCTTTCATCATTAAATAGTGTTATACAAAGTTAAATAATGCACAAAACATTCAGTGATAATCCAAATGTTGTCTAACCCTATCAAACACAGGTCAATGCCATCAGAACTGCTATGTGAAATTTCCTCTACTGGAGCTGGTGAATCCTTTGGAACTACAGAAAGCCTAGAATTGAGACAGAATTACACTAGCATTGTGTAAATAATCAAACTGTGACCTGTGGGGTTAAAACCTATAATTGGAGTGATACTTCAAAGAGATGACTACTTTCTCAGTGCTATTTTATGCAGTCAGATAGGAAGATGACTTTTCGGAATTTTTATTGGCCGGTGCCACTACTGCAAAAGTGATATTTTCAAAAGCTGCTGGTGCATTTGTGTTCTGACAAATTGGAGAGTACAGTGAAGCATTAAAGAACATCAAAGGCTTAATTTAATGTAAAAACAACCAAGCACTCCAACTGGATGTATTTTACAGTGAATTAATAATGCAGATTTACACAGAAAGTGATGCTTTTAAAGCCTCAGTCATTTATATAAAGCTTTACAACACCCTTTGCCTTCTTTGGGGTTTTTTTTCCTCACTGAAATGGTGGATTTAGTGAAGTGACCGATATTTTTGTGACATTTTGGAAATGTAAAATCTGACCTTTGTTGTTCAGTCATTAGGTCGTGTCCGACTCTTCGTGACCACATGGACCATAGCCCGTCAGGCCTTCCTGTCCTGCGCTGTCTCCCAGAGTGTGCTCAAGTTCATATTCATTGCATCCGTGATGCTATCTAGCCATCTCATCCTCTGCCGTCCCCTTCTCCTTTTGCCTTCAATCTTTCCCAGCATCAGGGTCTTTTCCAGGGAGTTTTCTCTTCGCATTAGGTGGCCAAAATATTTGAGCTTCAGTTTCAGTATCTGTCCTTCCAATGAGCACTCAGGGTTGATTTCCTTTAGGATGGACTGATTTGACCTCCTTGCAGTCCAGGGGACTTGTAAGAGTCTTCTCCAGCACCACAGTTCGAAAGCATCAATTCTTCGGCACTCAGCCTTCCTTATAGTCCAGCTCTCACAGCCATACATTACAACTGGGAAAACCATAGCTTTGATTAGACGGACCTTTGTTGGCAAGGTGATGTCTCTGCTTCTTACTATGCTGTCTAGGTTTGCCATAGCTTTCCTCCCAAGGAGCAAGCGTCTTTTAATTTCATGGCTACAGTCACCGTCTGCGGTGATCTTGGAGCCCAAGAAAATAAAATCTGTCACTGCTTCCATTTCTTCCCCTTCTATATGCCAGGAAGTGATGGGGCCAGATGCCATGATCTTCGTTTTTTTAATGTTGAGTTTCAAACCCGCTTTTGCACTCTCCACTTCCACCCTCAACAAGAGGCTCTTTAGATCCTCTTCGCTTTCTGCCATTAGGGTGGTATCGTCTGCGTATCTGAAATTGTTGATAATTCTCCCGGCAATATTAATTCCGACCTGTGATTCATCCAACCCAGCGTTTCTCATGATGTACTCTGCATATAAGTTAAATAAGCAGGGTGACAATATGCAGCCTTGTCGTACTCCTTTCCCAATTTTGAACCAATCGGTTGTTCCATGTCTGGTTCTTACTGTTGCTTCTTGACCCTCGTACAGGTTTATCAGGAGACAGGTAAGGTAGTCTGGTACTCCCATCTCTTTAAGAATTTGCCACAGTTTGTTGTGATCCACACAATCAAAGGCTTTAGTGTAGTCAATGAAGCAGAAATAGACGTTTTTCTAGAATTCTCTTGCTTTCTCCATGATCCAGCGAATGTTGGAGATTTGATCTCTAGTTCCTCTGCCTCTTCGGAACCCAGCTTTTACTTCTGGTAGTTCTCAATTCACATACTGCTGAAGCCTAGCTTGTAGGATTTTGAGCATCACCTTGCTGGCATGTGAAATGAACACAATTGTACGGTAGTTTGAACACTCTTTGGCATTGCTCTTCTTTGGAATTGGAATGTAAACTGACCTTTTCCAGTCTTGTGGCCACTGCTGAGTGTTCCAAATTTGTTGGCATATTGAGTGCAGCACTTTAACAGCATCATCTTTTAGGATTTTAAATAGCTCAGCTGGAATACTGTCATCTCTGCTAGCTTTGTTGTTAGTAATGCTTCCTAAGGCCCACTTGACTTCACTCTCTAGGATGTCCGGCTCAAGTTCAGTGACTGCACTATCATGGCTATCAGGGACATTCAGATCTTTCCTGTATAGTTCTTCTGTGTATTTTTTCCACCTCTTCTTAATCTCATCTGCTTCTGTTAGGTCCCTGCCTTCTTTGTCCTTTATCATGCCCATCTTTGTACAAAACGTTCCCTTGAGATCTCCAATTTTCTTGAAAAGATCTCTAGTCTTTCCCATTCTGTTGTTCTCCTCAATTTCTTTGCATTGTTCATTTAAGAAGGCCTTCTTGTCTCTCCTTGCTATTCTCTGGAACCCTGCATTTAGTTGGGTATATCTTCCCCTTTCTCCCTTGCTTTTCACTTCCCTTCTTTCCTCAACTACTTGTCAAGCCTCATCAGACAGCCACTTTGCTTTCTTGCATTTCTTTTTCTTTGGGATGGATTTAGTTGCTGCCTCCTGAACAATGTTAAGGACCTCCGTCCATAGTTCCTCAGACACTCTGTCAGGTCTAGTCCCTTAAATCTATTCCCCACCTCCACTGTATATTCATAAGGGATATGATTGAGGTCATACGTGAATGGTTTAGTGGTTTTCCCTACGTTCTTCAATTTAAGCTGAAATTTTGCAAGAAGCAGCTCATGATCTGAGCCACAGTCATAGAATCATAGAATCATAGAATAGTAGGGTTGGAAGGGGCCTACAAGGCCATCGAGTCCAACCCCCTGCTCAATGCAGGAATCCAAGTCAGAGCATCCCTGACAAATGGCTGTCCAGCCTCAGCTTGAAGGCCTCCAGTGTGGGAGAGCCCACCACCTCCCCAGGTAATTGGTTCCATTGTCGTATTCCTCTTACAGTCAGGAAGTTTTTCCTGATGTTCAGCCGGAACCTGGCTTCCTGTAACTTGAGCCCATTATTCCATGTCCTGCACTCTGGGATGATCAAGAAGAGATCCTGGCCTTCTTCTCTGTGACAACCTTTCAAGTACTTGAAGAGTGCTATCATATCTCCCCTCAGTCTTCTCTTCTCAAGGCTAAACATGCCTAGTTCTTTCAGTCAGCTCCAGGTCTTGTTTTTACTGACTGTATAGAGCTTCTCCATCTCTGGCTGCAAAGGACATAATCAATCTGATTTCGATTTTGACCATCTGGTGATGTTCATGTATAGAGTCGCCTCTTGTGCTGTTGGAAAACAGTGTTTGCTATGATCAGCGTGTTCTCTTGGCAAAACTCTATTAGCCTTTGTCCTGTTTCATTTTGTACACCAAGGCCATGCTTGCCTGTTATCCCAGTTATTTCTTGACTTCCTACTTTGGCATTCCAATCCCCTGTGAAGAAAAGGACATCTTTTTTTGGTGTTAGTTCTAGAAGGTGTTGTAGGTCTTCATAGAACCAATCAACCTCAGCTTCTTCGGCCTCAGTGCTTGGGGCATAGACTTGAATTACTGTGATGTTGAATGGTTTGCCTTGGATTCGTACTGAGATCATTCTATTATTTTTGAGATTGTACCCCAGTACTTCTTCTGTTTTCCCACCCTTTTATTGACTATGAGTGCTACTCCATTTCTTCTAAGGGATTCTTGCCCACAGTAGAAGATATAATGATCACCTGAATTAAATTTGCCCATGCTTGTCCATTTTAGTTCGCTGATTCCCAAGATGTCGATGTTCAATCTTGCCATCTCATGTTTGACCACCTCCAGCTTACCTTGATTCATTGATCTGACATTCCAGGTTCCTAAACAATATTGTTCTTTACAGCATCAGATTTTCTTTTCACTGCTTCATGGATCACTGCCTTGTTGTGGTGAAGGGGCTTGTGTAACTCAGTGAAGCCATAAGCTATGCCGTGCAGGGCCACCCAAGATGGACAGGTCATGGCAGAGAGTTCTGACAAAATGTGGTCCACTGGAGAAGGAAATGGCAACCCACACCAGTATTCTTGCCAAGAAAACCCCATGGAACGTATCACAAGGCTAAAAGATATGACGCCGGAAGATGAGCCCCTCAGGTCGGAAGGTGTCCAATATACTACTGGGGAAGAGCAGAGGGTATTTCCAAGTAGCACCAGAAAGAGTGAAGAGGGTGGGCCAAAGCCGAAAGGACACTCAGCTGTGGATGTGTCTGGTGGTGAAAAGAAAATCTGACCTTTACTACTTCTTATTTCTGTGATAGCTGTGTCATCACTGACATTGTTTATATGGCTTTGGCATATACATTTTTTTGCTGTGGTATACTTTTGTAAGTATTTATTCACTGCAGAAGAATACCTGTGTGTGCATATAGCTCTTTCCAGCATTCATTTATTTCCTGGGGCTTTTCATCTCAAACATAGTTCAGATCCTCCTGTGTTAGTTAATGCTGATCCTCAGTTTGGAAAACTAATCTCTTATAAACCAAACTCTGATCAAATGTTTTTGAAATCATATCTGCAGCCCCTGAGAAACTTTTAAGACTAAATGCTAATTGCCCAAATTATGTTAGTGGGGGGAGGGGGGAATCTCCTCTTAGATGAAATGGGAAGTTATGCAACATTTTTGCCACCTGATCCTATGCAGGTCTACTCACAGTAGCAAGTCCCAAGGATTAATAAAAGGATTAGCATCCCCTGAAGAAAGGTCATAGCTTGAAAGACAGTTGAACTTGATATGACAGACTTATCATTCCTGATGGTGTACATGCACGCATTCATTTTGCCCTGTTATCTCTGGTCAAATAGGTTTCTAAAACATTACAAGAGCCTGCAAAACCTGTTTGACCAGAGACAATAAGAAATGGCTGTACACACTGTGTACAATGGTGGCTCTGTCATATCACTTTCAACCCTAGGGGAAAATATCTGTCTCCAGCCTAAGTGGGATAGGATATTGCATAGGACTGCAATCATAATATTTCACAAAATAAGATGTGGTGAGGTATTTGAAAAAGGGGATACACCATGTCCTCAGTTCACTTACTTTACAGATACAAGAATACAGACTGACTATCTTGCACCAGTATTTTGCATTTTATTCCAGTGCAAGCAGAATCAGGACATAGATGGGCTTCTACAGAATGAGAGATTATTGAACTGTAAATAATAGCAGTCACTTTTTCTTTGTTTTTGTTTCATTGTATTCTCTGGCACATTTTTATTGCAAATTTTATGTGATGCTAAATATCCTGCCTCCAGATTAGACAATGCGTTGAAACATTTACACCTGAAACTTATATACTTGAACAGACCACCCTGCAGGGTAAATTGAGCTACCGGTGTTAACTTGAACCATGTTTGCTTGCTTAGCCTTGTTATTCAGATTCAGTTTTCACGTTTTCCATGGGCAGTCCCTCACAGGTTCTGTTTTATGTTTTATTCAGCCTAGTCAAGACTAGGGATGTACGGATTCCCCACCATCCGTTCCAGTGGGGAATCCGTGGGGCGGGAGGTGATCCGTTCCTCCCTCCCAGAATCCTCGCGGAGTGGCTCCGCTCCGCGAGGATTCCGCAAAGCCGAGGGCTGCCACTTACCTGCAACCGGAGCCATTCACCTCCATGCCAATCACCATTTTTTTAAAAAAAATGGCAATCAGCAGGATGTCCCCATAGACTTATACGCAAAATAAAGCCATGAATCTTGTGTATAAGTCTATGTAGACTTGTATGCAAGATTCACAGCTCTATTTTGCGTCTAAGTCTATGGGGACATCCTGCCAATCACCATTTTTTTTAAAAAAGGCAATCAGCACAGAGGCAAACGGCTCCCCGTGCAACAAGCAGCCATGCCGTCCCACGTGGAATCCTCCAGGAGAGGAGGTAAGTGAGGCTGTGGATTCCTGAGGCCAGATTCCAAAGAATCCGGCCTCATTTGAATCTGTGCCGAGTCTCTCTAACATCCCGAGTCAAGACCCACAACCATGCAGAATCTGGGCATGGCCTGCCTTGTCCACACAGAAGACATGTGCTTCCTCTTTCTCCATTTATCCCAGTACTGCCTGCTTTAGCTGATAACTGCTCTCCATGGTCTCAGGCAGAGATTTAAGAACATAAGAAGAGCCCTGCTGGATCAGATCAAGGGTCCATCTAGTTCAGCATTCTGTTCACACAGTGGCCAACCAGCTGCGCATGGGAAACCCACAAGCAGGACATGAGTGTGACAGCACCCTCCTGCCCATGTTCCCCAGCAACTGGTGTACATAGGCATACTGCCTCTAATATTGGAGGTAGCACATCGCCATCAGGACTAGTAGCCATTGATAGCCTTATCCTCTATGAATTAGTCCAATATCTTTTTAAAGCCATCCAAAGTGGTGGGCATCACTATATCTTATGGAAGTGAATTCCATAGTTTAACTATGCACTGTGAGAAGAAGTACTTCCTTTTATCTGTCCTAAATCTCCCACCAATCAGCTTAATGAGATGACCCTGGGTTCTAGTAGTATGAGAGAGGGGGAAAAATGTCTCCCTATCCACATTCTCCACACCATGCATAATTCTGTACACCTCTATCATGTCTCCCCTTAATTCAGCATTTTCCTAAGCTGAACAATCTCAGCTATTCTAACCTTTCCTCATAGGGGAGTTGTTCCAGCTCATTGATGGTTTAAGGGCGCAATCCTATGCATGTTCAGACAGAGAAAAGGCCTACAATTCCCAGCATTTCCCAGCCAGCCATGCTATTGTAGGCCTTTTCTCTGTCTGAACATGTATAAGATTGCACCCTAAATTGCCCTTTCCTGCACTTTTTCCAACTCTACAATGTCTCTTTTTAGGTGTCATGACCAGAACTGTACATAGCATTCTAAGTGTGGTCACACCATAGATTTGTGTAAGAGAAGTATGATCTTGGCAGTTTGATTTTCAATTCCTTTTCTAATTATGCCTAACATGGCATTTGGCTTTTTCACAGCAGCTGCACACTGGGTCAACATTTTCATTGAGCTGTTTACCAGAACCCCAAGATCTCTTTCTTGCTCAGTCACTGCTAGCTCAGATCCCAGCAATGTATAATTGAAGATGGGATTTTTTGCCCCGACATGCATCACTTTACACTTGTTTATGTTGAACTGCATTTGCCATTTTGATGCCCATTCTCCCAGTTTGGAGAGATTCTTTTGGAGCTCCTCACAATATTTTTGCTTTAACCACCCTAAATAATTTGGCGTCATCATCAGCAAACTTGGCCACTTCACTGCTCACTCCTAGATCATTTATGAATTTCTCACATCATCTGATCTTTTGCACAGAAGGCATCAAGGACTGGACCTGGAGACTTCCTGCATGAAACCAATGCACTCTACCACTGACCTACAGCCTCTCTCCAGAATGTACAGTGGCGGTCCATTCCATATCCCAGAAGCACAGTATTTGTCTTTAAAAGTTTTCTTTTCCACCCAAGTTTTTCTTTCTGTTTTATTTGGGATGGCATCCTGAACCAAAACAAATCTGTTGTCCTCCACCTTCTGTGTGTGTTGGTGCTATCTGGACACCAGAAAAGGAAAGAAATAAAGGCACAATTACAAAGAGAATACCAAGGAAGCTGAGCCATTGATGAGCCCTTAGCACAAAACCCCTCTTCAGGTCTACTCCATACACATGGGAGATGATACCACAGTTCATTTCTGCTGATAGAACCCTAAGTCAATAGACCTGAATCATGACCTATTATTTTGATGATGTCAAGGATTTCTTAAGGATTTCTTACAAATCCTTAAGAAGTCTGCAACCTATTGTCACAAGAAAGTAACATACTGTATTTTGTATGGGAAACTCTAGCCTGTCTAATACAGTATTCTCTTCAAACCAGCTGTCATAAATGCAGTTGTGGAAGAGACAACAGGCATTATGGAAGGAACCCTTCAGGGATGTGCCCTTTGAAAAATACAGAGAAATATATTCTCCAAGGGTGCAATCCTATGCATGTTTAGACAGAGAAAAGGCCTACAACTCCCAGCATTCCCCAACCAGCATGGCTGGCTGGGGAATGCTGGGAGTTGTAGGCCTTTTCTCTGTCTAAACATGCATAGGATTGTGCTCCAAGTATAACAAATTTGGACACAATGGTGGATGTGAACACTTTCACATTGCCAAAGGATTGGCATTTCAGAGTATTCAAAGATCTCTTTCTTTATTCTAAGGCAGGCTCCTACAACCTGGTGCCCTCCAGACATGTTGGACTATAGGTCCCATCATCCCTAGTCAGCATTGCCCATGCCCATACCAGCTTGGGGTGATGAGAGCTGTAGGGCACCAGGTTGGGGAAGGCTGTTCTAAGGCAACATGTCATAAGAACTCAAGTGAGCTGTGCTGGTTCAGACCAAGGGTCCATCTAGTCCAGCATTCTGTTCACACAGTAGCAAACCAACTGTTGAAGGAGAACCCACAAGCAGGACATGAGCATAACGGCACCCTCCCACCCAAGTTCCTCAGCATCCAGTGTGCATAAGCTTACTGTGTGAAGAAGTACTTCCTTTAATCTGTCCAGAATCTCCAACCAATCAGCTTCATGCAATGACCCCATGGGATGCCACCGAATCTCTCTCTCTCTCTCTCTCTCTCTCTCTCTCTCTCTCTCTCTCTCACTCTCCCTCTCTCAGCAAGCTTTAACATGAACCAATTGCTTCAGGCAGCAGATTCCATATGGCTGCCCTTTTGCTGCCTCTAGTCTTCATCCCTATGTATCATTCCCTCCCCCCCCCTTTTTTTTTTTTTTAATAAAATCTCCAATGTAGAGCTCATGGGCATTTTTTGGACTTTTTGCTTCAGGTGCAAAAATGTCTACAGCTGCCACTGATATCTTTTGCTGTTATACGTAACAACAGAATTTTTCAAAGTGCCTGAGCTTACTCAGAGAAATACAGTGACCTAGTTTTTACCATGCAACAGTTTTCAAGAACTTTTCATAATTTGGATATGCACATGGTTTGTACATTTATTTTGCTAGAGTAAAGCTGATCACAACTTCCTACTAAGACTGACAGCTGGCTGTTTGTTATAGAAACAGCAATGAACATGCAATTCTGTTAAATGATAAAAACAGAATCATATCCTTAATTCCTCTTCAATAAACTGTAAGTGGTATCTTAGCTAGAATTAGCCATAACGGTTAGAATACATGAGTGTCCAGTACCACTGGGAGACAGATAATATTCTCCAAGTATTATATAAATAGTATTGCCAGTTTGAATATTTTGAATTTATTCCCACAATACATCATAATAAGCACCCTCCTTCATTAATTTTCCTGAAATCTCCAGATGGGAAACAAAATATTAATTTTGTTCAGCCTTAGGCATTGTTGACAGTTAAGGTACTCACTAAATCACTGATCTTCTATGCATTAATATTAGATTTTGCCTAAAAAAAATATGCAAGACCCATGGGTATAAGGTTCACTTTGTCATAAATATAATGAATTGTTTTTCAACATGATTAATTTGTCAAAAATGGCAAGTATATATATTGGGCAGACAAGATTCCTGAGCAAACTAACCTACCTTATAGTCATGGTAATACTCATGGAATTATGCAAATTAATTGAGTCTTTCAATGTTGCATAAAATGCTACTACTAGTACAAGGCATGGAACATTAGGCTGTTCATCCGCCAAAAGAGTTGCATTTTAAAACCAGGCATCTGCACAAGGGAGGCCTCATGGCGGAAGGTCCTTAGACATACCATCTATTTTCCTGCAAAGCTACAGACTTTCAACCATTTCACAGACAAGAAGTTGTGGTTAAACACACACACACGATTTTTTTAAAGTTATTCTCATGCAGGGTATGGCGGTAATTCATTGTTCTCTCCTGTCTCTGAGAAAAACATATAAGATGTTTACATTAAAAGAAAATGATGCTTATTCTATATTAATAAAATAAACTGTGTTTTCCTAGGACGTAAATCATTTACTGTGATTTACTGACCTTAAACCTATAAGGAATTGCATTAAATTGGAAAGGCTAACGTAAGGCAATGCTGGCTGGGGAATGCTGGGAGTTGTAGGACTCTTTTTTCATCTAAACATCTATAGGATTGCACCCTTAGGTTGCAATCTTGGGCACATTGAATACAATGGAAGTTGTTTCTGGGTAGACATAGGATCATACAGTGAATTATATTTTGTCTTTTAAGCGGTGGCTTGGATCCAAAGGCTGTAATCCTATATGTACTTACCTGCAAGAACTCTGTGCAACCACCTTCACATTTCTCGATTCCTATTCACTTATCCGCACAAGTCTGCTACCCATGAAAAACCGTCCTGGGGGCTTTTTCTACCCCCTCTGTGGTTAACTGTGGCTGCCAAACAACAGCATTGTTGTCTAGTTCCTATTCAATTCAGTTCATAGGGGAATTTTGCAGGGATCATCCCCATAGAAAACTCTGTTATTAAAAAATATTTTCATCACAAGCTTTGGGGCAGCGGGGGTGGGGGGAATGAGGTTATAACTTTTTCCTTGTTTAATCCTCTTACATTCTCTTGCATCTGGCAACACTTAAAATTGCTTTTTATATATCAGGCCAATGACTGCACTATTTCATTTCATTCTCAGGAAAGGTGTCCTCTTCAAAACATATATCTTTCTTTATGGTTATACTCATATGTGTATTTTGGTGCAGTAATATAACAATGCTGGTCTTAATAAACACAAGTGTCCACTGATATTACTCACAATGGATTGACATAACTTCAGAACATTGCATTAAAAAAAAAAAAAAGATTCATGTTGTGCTTTCTGCACCACCATTAACACATTGGGTTGAATTCAGACTTAGTCATGGTGAGCGTTCACCCACTGAAATCAATGGAACTTCAGTTAGTCATGACTAAATTGTCCCATTCATATCAGTGGGTTTACTGGGGAATGCCGGGAGTTATAGGGCTATGCATGTCTAAACATGCATAGGATTGTTCCCTTAGTCTGGATTCAACCCATTGTGGCTAGTGACAGTGACACACAGATCTATCAAGAACATTGGACAAGGATGAAATTAAGAGTCAAATCCACTTCAAATTAGGAATGTCGGAGAAATTCACAATGCAATCAAGTGAGTTTAAATTTCTATGAATCTGACCCACAGATTATGTGGTGGGCCTTCTTTTCCTGAGTCACACAGATTCCACGGATTTGTGGACTGTTTGTTTTTTTTTAACTTCCCAAAATTTTACACAAATGTACTTGTAGAAAAATATGTAACGTTAAAAAAAAACCATTGGCCAAGGTGAGCATTTCCCCCATAGACTATAGCATGAAAATGCACATTTTGGGGGGATTTGCACGGTTGGGGGGGGTGAGCATTTGGGGGGTTGTGCATTTTTGCAAATGCACAATTTTGGGAAATTGGGAAAAAATCAGATTCTGCCAACAAGCCGGCTGCAGAACAAAAGGCACCTGACAATCCATGAAATGCAGACAGAACAGATTTCACAAAACCTGTACATCCGTCCTGCAAACTGAATGACACTTCAAACTTAATTTTCTTCAGAGCAGGCATCACAGCTAAAAATGAAACATTCATTTTATTTCTAGAGTACATATATTTATTAACAAGCCACCATTGTATTTGAAACGCTAAAGAAATAGCCTTGGCACCCCCCAAGAAAGGAATAGAATTTGTAGGTATGATGTTTTGCAAATGCTGCTGACGTCATTCTTGCTTACAAATGTTTACATCTGAAATTTCTGTTTTGATCTGGGACCTGAGATCTGATATTTCATACAACACCATTTTTGTTTTTGTTCCACTAACCATTTGTTCCCTTATGCCTTGTACCTAATGGTATAAATGTGCTTCTACACAAAATGGTGCTCTATAATTTGCTTGTATACATCCACTACATATTGGCACTGAAGGGATAATGTGCCTCACTACCATAGATTCACAGTATTTTTTGTTAGAAATTAGAATAATCTTCAGGATATAGTTGGAATTACCAAAAGGCTTGAGCTCAGAAGGAAATGAAATCCTTAGCACATCTATTGTGTTCCTAAATATCACTGGAATCCCTGACAATAGAATGTATTTTCCCTTCCCTGCTTGCATGGAAAACCTATTAGCAGCACTGGCATAGCAACTACTGTATATATGTGCAACAAGAGGAGACTACAACCCTGTGACTAAATTTATGTACGAGAGACCATATTTTGACTGCCTGTGTCAGCAAACCCATGGAGAGCAGCAGGAGTACAGGACAGTAAGGGGCCTCTGCACCCACTAAAATACTGTAGAGGCTGCTCCTCTGATCATGTGTGACAAGAGCGTCTCTGCAGCTGGCATAACGATAATTCAGATGGCATAACCCATATACTATGTATACATAGTGGCCACAACCCAGCAGGGCTATGTACACTTAGGCTGCAATCCTATACCCACTAACGTGGGAGTAAGCCTCATTGAACACAATGGGATTTACTTCCATGTAAAACAGCATAGGATTTCACTATCCCTCCCACCTGCTTTTTTTTTTTTGCAATGGGATGGACAGTGTAATCCTAAACACGTTTACTCTGGATTTTATTATTTCTTTCTTCATTTCATTTTTAGCCTGTTCTTCTGAGGAACTCTGGATGGCCTCCCACCTCTTCTCTTACTTTCATAACAATGCTGTAAGGTAGGTTAGGCAGCTGAGAGAGAGAGAGAGAGAGAGAGAGAGACTGATGCAAGGCCACTAAACATGCTTCCTAACTGAGCAAGGATGTGAACGTGGGTCTCCTGATTTAAGTCCAGCATGCTAGCCACTACCCCACGGTGGTTCTTTCAGAAGTCCCACTGAGATCTGCAACACTTACTCCATGGTGAGTGGCTTAGGACTGCAGCCGTGTGTGCTTATAAATGTGCCCTGGACTATTGCTGTAGTTCCTTGAACTAAGAATGGCTGCTGCCCTATTACATCCTGCTTCCACATGGACATAGGCGCTTCTGTTGTGGTTAATCAGGAGAGCAGGCATTGCTTCTATGGAGCGTTCACACATTTGTGAAGCATTACAAGCTCAGCGTCTGTTATTTTGAAGTGTTCACCATGCATAGGAATGCAACACTTTATAAATAATATGATTAAACTGAAGTAACTGTTTGTGTGACCTTGGCTTTATATATCATTCCAATATTCACGTGCTGGCATATACCATCACTGATCACAGGTACAGAGAACAGGAGGAAAATGCCATTGGATTTGCACAGTTCACCAGAGATCTGTGCATAGTTTGAAGTTTCCCAAAGAGAAAGATTTAGGCTCTTTCCTCTGGCTTTGATATCCCAGCCCTACTGTTCACCCCATAATGGAAGTAAAAGAAAACTGGGATGCTTCTCAGTACCAGTTGCTGGGAAGCACAAGTGGGAAGGTGCTGCCATTTCATTAATGTCCTGCTTTCACTCTTATCCAGTTGGCCACTGTAGGAACAGGATACTAGACTAGAGAGGCCTTTGGTCTGATCCAACAGGGCTCTTCTTATGTTCTGAACTGAATATATACATGAGAGGATGTGAGCTCACAGTAGGTCATGAATTTGAATAAGGATGTGGAAACCTGAGGTATGAGCATTCAGGTTGAGCTCCACCACAGAATTCTGGACAAAAGATAGAAGAACAGTGAGAACAGCAAGGAAGCCTCTTTACAATAGGCCAGAACAGGTCATGTGATACTCCCCAGCACCTATAAAAGCTTCCAGGTCATGCTTGCTTCTCAGCTGAGAAACTCCGCTGCTGCTGTGTACCCCGAAATAGGCTTCCTTTTCCTCCCCATCTCTACTTGATAGGATCCAAGGTTGACAACATGGTATTCCCAAATGTACACTAAAAGCAACAGCCTAAAGCTGCTTTTTTTCATTTCCATGCTTTAGATAAGGACTAAAGTCTTCATTTTTGTATTCTGTAAATCCTATCTTGACACCTCCCATGTTGCTTACCAGCAACATAGCCAAAGTGCTGCAAGACTGGCTAAAAAGCAGCAGTGGCTCGTGAAAGAGGTTGCTAGGTGAAACCAGCGGCTACCATGGCATGGTGGTAGAAGGGGAGGCTCATCTGCCATTAGGCACTAGGAGGAGGTAGTGCTGGTGTAATGCACAGTGTAGTGCACAAATATATGTTTGCTGAGGGTATGGTTACCCTGATAGACTGTGTTGAGACAACCAGAGGTCATTACTGAAGGACAAATCAGGAGACAGGGTTGAGGAACAAGTCAGAAGTCAGGACTGAAGAATAACCAGGGTGTGAGCTGCCCAGAGAGCTCTGGCAATTGGCCAGGATAGAAATGTAATAAATAAATAAAATAAGGACACAAGACCACACCAAAGCGCAAGAAGACTTTGATGCTCAAGCAAGGGTCAGCTGGAACAGGAAGCCCTTTATATGCCATCCTGAACAGAAGGATCCAGTAGCTAGCCTCAGAGGGTGGAGTCAGTCTGGAAGGTTCTTCACTGAGAAGGTTTCCACCTGCAGTTCAGTGGTTCACTACATGGGGCAGCCTCATACAGATCCAGCCATTCCTGACACTGTGGTATCCCATACCTCCGCCTTGTCCTCCTGATGCCTAACGGTAATGGTGGGAAGGCCGCTCTCCTGTATTGCCACACCACAGCAACCACTTATTTCTCCTGGAGTGCCATCTCACCAGCCAGCACTGCTTAAAAGTGGTTAGATCTAAGGTTATCTAGTTTAGAAGCAGTTTGCTTTAGCCAGCCTGCAGACTCCTTGGCTTTGGTCCAGGAAGATCAGCTCTTCCTGTGCTTATCTTAATTGCCAACAATACCATTGTTCAGGAAACCATGTGGAAGATAAAAGAGATCAAAATAAAGCCAAAGTCCTGAAATCAGGTTTCAAAGCAGGAACAAGGGATATTCGCCTTATAACTGGTTTTCTCCCGATCACTGTGGGGGTACCCGGCAAGTCTGCACGAAATGTGCATGGATTCTTTCAACCCCACAGACCTGCATTTTGATTTATTGAAAGCAAGATAATCAGGATTTCCCCTCCTGTTGCATGACTTTTCTATTTGCAAAGCAGGCAACACCATTTTTAGATGCTGTTTGTACCACAGCAGCTAATATGGATTTATAGAACTGAGCCGTCCATCTACAATCAAGAAGATTGAGTTCCCGAGTCCTGGTTTAATAAACAGGACTTGTGTCCAAGTGAAACTGTTTAGCACCAGGGTGCCAGAGAGAGGCTATAAATTGAGCACTCTGATTAATAACTGCATTTCATTATATCCATGTAAATTATCTGGAATGAAATTTCACAGAGACAACCATGTTCACAAAATGACGTAGCATTCACAAGGGTGTCTCCCATGCCCATATACGCATACATCATGCATGCCTGTAATCGCAAAAATTTATGCTGCAAGGAAACTTAGTTGGAAATCTGTTTAAAGAGCCCCTAACATCATAAAAATGTTGCCTTCTTACATGGCTAAAACATAAACATGTGTGAGCCAGCTTCACGTTTTTTAAGCTGACATTTTTAATAGCAATTAATCAGCAGAGGAATTCATTTATTCATTTTTAGTTATTAATTAAATCTATATCCTGCCTTTCTGCCAGAAGAAAAAATGGCAGTCAAGGCAGCTAACAATAATACAATACAGATTTAAAAGCAGAATCTTAAAGCATAAAAATATATCAATTAAAACATAATGAAAAACACAATAATAAAATAAATAGCACCCAGCCAGTTAAAACCTACTTCAGCAACAGACCAGCTTATATGCCAAAGGCCCAGGCCCATACCCAGCCTAAAAGTTCTGGTGGGGCTGCCGAAAAATAGGGGAGGGAGCTGTTCATCTGGTTTGCAGTTCTTTTAAACACAATATTGTAAATGGTTTTTTAAATGATTTGTTTGTAAAAACATTGGCGGGGCAAAGAAAATTTGGGGGAAGCCCCCCCAGCCCACCCCTGACTACACCCCACAAAGGCCTGGCTGAATATATTTGCCTGCTGGCAGAAGGACAACAGAGAAGGAGCCAACCTAACCTCCCTCAGCAGAGCATTCCAGAGCCTGGGAGCAGTTACTGAGTAGGCCCTATCTCATGTTTCCACCAAACAAAGGGGAAGAGATTAGCTGCAGGGGAAAATTGGCAGCCTGGGGAATACCAGGGTTCCACATCCCACCCACTGATTCTCCCCTACAAATCTCAGCTGCCCCCACAATTCATTTTAGGAAGGAAACATGGGGCTGGAAAGCCAATGTTTGTCCCATAGCATCTAGATGAGAAGGATCATCATAGGCAAGTATCAAGATGTAAAGATAATAAAGACAATACTGGATTAGTGGTCCACTGCAGAAAGGGAACGTTCTAGTGCCACCACATGCTGTGATGATGCTCAAATTATGGCAAGAAAGCAGTTTCTTTGATTACTGAAACACAACTATGTTTCTGAAACAGTGGCTTTTGTTACAGTCAAAATCAGAAGAGGCAACTTGTGATTTCATTTGTTCTGTAACTACAAAAGGGACTTTTGAATGTCATAAAGACTGCAGATGGCTCCATTATAATTCCAAAAGGTTATGCTTGCTGATTATTCACCAGCATTATCCTGTGATTGCTTTCTTACGGCTTTGGGTAATAGGTGACTTTTGACTTGCTTAATACACAGATTTAGATCTAGATATTTTATGTTACCCAATGGACACCTCTGTGCTGAACACATGTTCTTGGAACTATGTCCCCTGCTTTGAATGAAACATGCTATAAAGTAAGCTTCCAGCATTCATATGGTAAAGTTAATAATTTATTGAGTGCATTTAGGCTGCAGTCCTATGCACACCTACCTGGAAATCAGCACAATTGAACATGGTAGTTCTTACTTCAGAGTAAACATGTAAAGGATTATGCTATGTATTTGTAACTGATATATTGGCATCAGTAGATATGCCACTTTGCGGTGCAACAAGCAAAAGACAGTTCCCTGCTCCGTGGAGCTTCCAGTCAGACGTTTTAAGTATTTACATGCCCTAAGCGCATGCACTCAGTAGGACTTTAACTGATTTTACAAACAGAAGCCCTACACTACATGGAAAGCTACTTTAGAAAACCAGGAGAGTTTCATAGGCAATGTGTCATGAGTAGGGATGGCAGGCACCCGACTGGGTCCAGGAGTCCATTGGGCTCCCCCTTCCCATGCCCCTGGACCATGCCCAACAAGCCTCTGGCCTCACTTGCCCCCGCTCACGCCCTCCTGGACATTCCCCACACTCACCCAGACATGTCCGCGAGTGCCCACCATTTTTCCGAGCTTTTTTTTTTTTTTTTTACAAAAAAGGAGGTCTTCAAAAATGTGCATATTTAAATATGCACAAATTTGGTCTGGGAAAGGCTGATCTATACAATATTAGAGGCCCATTTACACCTCTAATATTGTGTATATTAACCTTTCCCAGCCTGAATTTATGCATATTTAAATATGTACATTTTTGAAGAACTTTTTTCATAAAAACAAGCTTGGGAAGATAGCAGATGCTTACAGACAGGATCCAGGGTGAGGGCAAGAGGCTCGGCGAGCTTGTGGGGGCTCGAGCGCAGGTCTGGGAGACCTCAAGTGGGAGTAGCGCTTCAGCAGGCACCCACTGACACTGGATGGGGGTGGGTCCGTATATCCCTAGTTATGAGGAATTGCTGTTTAGAAAAAAGAGGTAGGGATTTCTGGGGAATCACATTGGAACCTAATTACTAATAATTAGTTTAAATTTTCATGAATCCAATCTGCAGATTCTGCAGTGGACTGGCTTTTCCCCAGTCAGGCAGATTCCATGGACTTGCAGACCATTTTTCTAACCTTCCAGAATTTGCACAAATTTAGGAATAGAAAAATATGCAAAAGTTAAAAAAAAAATCAGCTGAAAATGTGCATTTCCCTCACAGGCTAAAGTGTGAAAATGTGCATTTTGTGTGTGTGTGGAATTTGCACAAATGTGAATTTGCGCAAATTCAGAAACTTAACCCCCCCATCCAATTCCATCAATGAGTGGACAACAGAATGAAAGGCGACTGACAATCTGCGAAACGCAGACAGAAAGGATTTTACAGAAGAGGTGAAGACTCCCTTCTCGTACGCACACCTAAAAGTGTGCTTTCTGGGTGGTGGCTTTCATCTTGTTCACCCTCACAACCACCTTGTGATTCCTGCTCCCATTTAGGTCATAATCCAGCATAGAAAAAAGCATGCTGAAGTTGCACTATTTCAGTAAGAATTAAGAATGCTTGAAAAACAGTCTAATTGGAGCCAGGGAGAAGCGGCATGGTGGATCTCCTACAGTATCCCAAATCCTGCTAGCTGATGCCTTCCAAGGCTGATCCTTGTTTTTACAATACCACCCCCATTGCCAGGAATTAGCTATTGTAGCTCCAAGGCTGGCATAGCTGATGAGCCTGAATTGGGAATGGAGCAGCATTGGATCCAACATGCCCAAAGCTGGCACCTCCCTGTCCCTAGAGTGCCCCATTCTATGGCTTTTCACCCACTACTGCTGGTGGGAGAGTGACCAGCAGCAGTTTTTATGCCCAGCTGGGTACAGTGGGAGCCTCTGCCACAGCTGGGGATGTATGGATTTTGTTTAATCTGTTCCATGTGTGTTTCGTGGGTTGTCAGGCATCTTTCACTCCATCATCCACTCATTGATGGAATTGGATTTTTCCCCTCTTTGGAAAATTATGCAAAAAAAAGTCCACCACTATTTAGGTAACTTTTTCTGGTATGCAATATTTTCTGCATTTTTCTTAGTGCTACACAGCAGAGGCTGAAGAGAGATCAGAGATGTATAAAACATGGGGTGGGGGGTTAAAAAGGCATAGATTTTAGCATGTTTCCACTAACTTTTGTATTTCATACGGCTAAATTTGAATACAGTTTCAGAAAATAACAAAACATAAACAAAAGGTCCGCAATTCTGCAGAATCCACAAGACTTGGAAGATGCTAGTCTGCTACAGAATCTGTGGGCTGAACTCATAGAAGTCCAAAGTCATTTGAATTCTTCCACATTTCTCTGACATCCCTAGCCACAGCAGAGCTGCCCCATCCCACCCCACAAGTGCTCTTCTGTCTAGTGCCAGAAGCCAGCGGAGAGCCACTAAAATGCCATCCTAACCCCCTTCCAGATATCAACATTGAGGGGTTAGGATAATTCTTAAGAACCCTTGGATTCAAACACCTTGCCTAAGCATTATACAGTAAAGCCTATAGGAGAACCCAGGTCTGCAAGGACTAACTTGGGTCTAGGTCCAAGTAAAATTTTCCATAGTGAACCTCTAAGGAAAACAAACAATCATTTTTGAAGAAAGGTACCTCAAGTCTCTTACAATCAATCCTAAGACAATTTTCTTTTTAGAAGTAGAATCCAATAATTTGGCAGAATATGGTCTTGTGTCAAGTAAAACATGTGTTAAAAAACAAAATCTACCTACATGTACCTTTCAAAGGGATTTACAAAGTGTTACATAAAGGTGTGTGTGTGTGTGTTCTTTTATTTATTTATTTATTTATTTATTATTAAATTTATTAATCGCCCATCTGGCTGGTCACCCAGCCACTCTGGGCGATGTACAACATACAATAAAAACAGTTTAAAACAATAAAATTCTACAATAAAAACATTTTCTAAAATACCCTAACCCACCCCAAATGCCTGCCTGAACAACAACGTTTTAATGCACGACGGAAGCTCATTAAAGAGGGGGCATGACGGAGTTCCCTAGGGAGGGAGTTCCACAGAGTGGGGGCCACCACAGAAAAGGCCCTCTCCCTCGTCCCCACCAGTCTAGCTGTCCTGACTGATGGGACAGAGAGAAGGCCATCCGAGGCTGATCTTGTTAAGCGGCCTGTCTGGTGCTGCTGGAGGCACTCCTTAAGATAGGCTGGGCCGGAACCATATAGGGTTTTAAAGGTCAAAACCAACACCTTGAATTTGGCCCGGAAAACAACTGGTAACCAGTGATTCAAGAAATTAATTAGCAAAAGCTTCATTTCTAAAACCACCCTAAAGGGGCTAGTTTCTTATTTACATTTAACTGCTCAGCGTTCCTTGATATACAAAATGGCAGCATTATTAAACACCTTACACATGAAACGGAAGAAACACAATGAAGTAGAAAAAAAGGTCAAAGTGAATGTGAAGGACACAGAATTTCACTCCTCCACACAAATATTGACATTTGTAATGGCCTGTAGCAAAGAACAGATGATAGCAAACACTTCAATTCATTCTAAAGAAATGAGAGAGCAGGATGCAATGCAGAAGTAAAAACATCTCTTCTCTACATCCCTTACCCTGGTAATCCACCTAAGAGATCCACCTAACCAAGGAGAAGCTGGCACAGAGCCTAAATCCATGAACCCTCCACTGAATGTTGTAAACAGAGGCAGAAATGTGGTGCACTGAAGGAATATTTGCAGCATCTCTGTATTGGGACTTGCTTAGCAGCAGGAGGGGGCAACCTGTGGCCCTCCAGATTTTTTGGCCTACAACTCCCATCATGCCTAGCCAGCATAGCCAATGGTGAAGGATCATGGGAGTTGTAGGCCAAAAATCTGGAAGGCCACAAGTTGCCCGCCCTTGCCTTAGGGCCTCATGCAGCCTGGCCCAATGCTATGAGTTCAGCTTATGGCAATTTGCCCTTTCCCTAGCAGCCTGCTGGACAGGAAGGAACAGGGAGGAAGAGAAAAGCGGGTGGCAGAAAGAGAGAGAAAAGAGATGACCCACCCACTTTGGGCTCTGGCCCTGCCCACCACTGGCTTTGGCTCCGCCTGCTGCCATGCATCCCCTGCCATATTAGCCAGGAGGGAATGTGGCCCTCAACTGAAAAAAGGATGCCCACTCCTGCATTACAGACTTTAACCTTGACAATATCTCTTTAAGGTAAGTCATTATAATTCACATTATATAGAAGTGAGGCTTGGACAATCTGATTGTGATTTGCCTAAGAAGACCACCCAATGAATGCCTGTCTCTGCTGCAATATGAGCCCACATGTCACTTTTCAAGGTCCAATGCTTTATTCACCACAGATGCTAAAAGGAACAGGATGTAGGGAAGGACCTTTAGCTCAGTGACAGAGGACCATGGAGAAGGTTCCAGGTTCAATCCTGGACAGATCCAGTTAAAAGCAGCAGGTAGTAGATGATGTAAAAGATGTCAGCTTAAAACCCCGGAAAGCCGCTGCAAGTCAGAGCTGGCAACACTGAACCACATGGACAAATTGTTTAACCTGATGAAAGACAGCTTCCTATGTTCCTAAGATTTACCCTTATATTGCTCTTATATTGTCTAGACTATTAATATGGCTTTTATTCTGGTTTGTTCAAATGTATTTGTTTCAGCCATAAGCCATAATAATTTCATACAAGTTTGTGTATAATTGAAATGTCAAGACGACAGAATAAATAATATATAATTAAAGGACAAAACCATTAATTCACATTCTCTAAAATTATCCAGACAAAAGTAAAACACATGGCAAAGGGTGATAGCTCATTGGCAGAGCACATGAGTTGCATGTAAACAGTTCCAGGTTTAATCCTTCTCATCTCATGGAAGAACTAGGGAAGACACCTGCCTGAAATCCTTGAGACCTGCTGCTAGACTATGTCGACAACACTGAGCTAGATGGACCAAGAGTCTGACTTGGTGTAAAGCAGCTTCTTATGATGGGTGACAAACCTTTGTCTTGCTTTGGGCAGGGTTTATGCTAAGTAGCCATTTTCTGTTTTTTTATTTTTGTAAGTTTGGCTTACAATTGCATCCCTGCAACAACAGAGGGAGAAATATGATCCTCCAGCTCTCTGTTATGCGGCAACAAAATAAATAGTGTGGCAAATTGTTGATTTACACATCTCCATGGATGCACTACTGCAAATTATAGGAAGTATAGCAATATCTTCCATCTAAAATTGTGAATGGCATTACTGAAATCTGAGAAGAGTGAGACAGGTTTCCCAGAGTGTACTTATTCAAAAACCATTTAAAAAATGTTGAGCCCGTGCTGATATTTAAACATATTTTGCCAGGGAGCAGTCCTTGCTCTGGCCAAAGAAGACAAGTTGCTTTGGGATGGGTGAGAAATTAAGTCCATCCAAAACTGCAAGCAAATGTACCATATTAGCACCTGCCAAACCAGTGAGCAAAAGGGAACAGAGTTGCATACTGAAATTCACACTTTGACTTTCCTGAATTTAGCTCTACAGTTCTCCATTAAAAAAAAAGTGCACCAAAATGACCATATCAGGGGAAAGTGTTTACAAAAATCAACAGAATAATGAAAATAGCACACAAAAATACATTATTATAGGGGAAACAGCTTGCCAAAAATGTGTACATTAGCAAAAAGTGTGCAGAAAAATCCATATATTTGGGGAAAGTGTGCACAAAAAGTGGATATTAGGAGAAGTGTGGATGAAAATGCGTATTAATTTTTCTGCTGACGTTTTTAAAATACAATTCATACATTATGTGGAATTGGGCTGAACCAAACTTCAGGTTAGAAAAATTAGAAACTAAATGGAACCAAAATTGAGAAATATGTGTACACATCTGTCTGTTTTTTAATTCCAGCTTAGCAGGAAAGTATTTTAAGTGGAAAATCATAGCCCTATTCAGGTGTTTGGTACCTGTGCATCCTGAATGCATAAAGTGGCCAGCCAGAAACACACAGGGCTAACCCTAGACCCTCTACAATGCCACACATGCTGGCAATGTCTGCCAGCCAATGTGTTATTGGTTCAGTCTAAAGGGACCATCTTCTACACACATAGGGTTTCCTCCATAGGGATGGGTACCCTGATCAGACAGGGTTCCTGTCTCCATGTAGGAAATGCCCATGTGGACTGAAGTGACTTCCTTCAGAATGAACCAATCCCATATCAACTGGGAGAAATTGCCGGTACATACATCATCATTGAGTGGGTGGGGCTCTCCCCACACAATCTCACTACCCCTTTCATGCATTTGGTAAGAAATGCCTGAATAGGGCTGATATGAATGAATAATTTGTACACTCCTTTGATATCTGGTCTTTGATTTAGCCATCCATGACTGAAGTTGTGGTGATCTTTCCTCTAGAAGACACATTGATTTTAACAATTAAAAAGGTGCAATTGAACGCTTATTTCTACTGGGAGCCATACAGCTTCAGCTCTAAGAAAAAACTAAAGAGGTGCATCTAGGTGCACACAATATTTTTTCACATGTGTGCTCTAAAAATACTTAAAATCAGATGATGCCCAAGATTTTTTCATTGTAAAAAAATTGGGGGGTACAGCTTGTTGTTGTTGTTGTTGTGACCTGTATGCCCCCACACACCCTCCAAAACCTCTTTCCTGCTCAACCTTTAGCTTGACAGCACTGAGATCAAGGCTTGAATTACAGGAGGCTTGGGAGTGTTTTTTGGTGATGTCTCCTGTAGCTACTATTTTAGAAGACTCTAGGAGAAGCCATGATTTTCCCCCACACTCAAAACTTCCCCCCACTGTCTAGATGTCCCATCATGTCACTCCATGGCTATCTGCCTGACTGAGGAGGGAAGTCTGGTCTGCAGCTCTTCATTGCTTTGGTTTCTCTGCTGTCTATACAGATCCACCCATGTACAATACTTAAATTACAGAGGTGGGGCACTGAGATTATTTTTTCCTAGGCCAGATCGACACCTCGTGTTGTATCAATACAATCCCATCATGGTGACGCTATATCCCTCTTGCACATTTATACCTCATAGCGCACACACTGACATCTATTGTGGTATATGGGATAATGTGGAATAAAAAGTGGAAAATAACACTAGAAAAGAGGTATGTGGAATGGATAATGTGCCCCCACAGTTATCAGTGCACTTCAATACCGATGAAAAGCACTAGTGTAGATCTAGCCCCAGTCCCCAGTACTAAATAATAAGAACACCAAATATCATGTATTGCAAGTAATGAATAAAACAGCTATGCTTGGGGGCAGGGACCTCCACCAGGATCCAGCTTCCCACCCATTCTACATGTGTATTCATTCACCATCCATATGGGTCTGTAGGTGGGAATCATGGGAATCTGCTCCTCCACACTGCAATGATCATACACCCTTGACCAAAGAATGGTACGCTCTTATTTGTGATGGAGGTGTCCCACCGAGTGTGCAGCTTCGGGAGGGAGGCACATAGACTGGTGGGGGAGGAAGAAGACACCTCCCTTGCCGGCCAGATCAGCCAAGTCAACCCTGGCAATCAGTCGGGAGATGGATGTCACCACCAGTTTGCCCTCACACCCCAAATCCAAGCATCTGTAACTACGTTTGCTCACATTCATCCAAGCTTATTCTTTCCTCCATACTTTTTGTTCTCTCCTCCACCGTCAATGTTTAGACTGTAAGCTTCTTAGGAGGCAGGGACTTCCCTTGTTTCTTAGGAAACTCTGGCATAATAACAACATTACATCATTATCTTTGTCATCAACATTATCCTCATGGAAAGGAGGAGGAGAAGCTCTGGGTAAGGTGAAAATCTAGAGATGTGCATGGTGTTGCATTGCATCCAGAAGACAGCTTGCCACTTGCAGCAGCCTCTACACCATGCAGTTGCATTTAAAGTGGCCACCAGACTGTGGTTTCTTCATGTGAATCAAGCCAAAACAGAGATTACTCTAAATCTGTGTCTAGCAGCTATGTCTCCCCCGCCCCTTCATATTTGCTCTAGATTCAGTGCAGGGACCTGATCCAGAACTTAAAAGTCCCCCTACCCCTTGACTAGGGCCTCAGTCCAGATCTTGAGGCCCTGAGTCTTTGTTGTTGTTCAGTCGTTCAGTCGTGTCCGACTCTTCGTGACCCCATGGACCATAGCACGCCAGGCCTTCCTGTCCTGCACTCTCTCCCAGAGCGTGCTCAAGTTCATATTCATTGCATCCGTGATGCTATCTAGCCATCTCATCCTCTGCCGTCCCCTTCTCCTTTTGCCTTCAGTCTTTCCCAGCATCAGGGTCTTTTCCAGGGAGTTTTCTCTTCGCATTAGGTGGCCAAAATATTGGAGCTTCAGCTTCATTTTCTGTCCTTCCAATGAGCAGTCAGGGTTGATTTCCTTTAGGATGGACTGATTTGACCTCCTTGCAGTCCAGGGCACTCGTAAGAGTCTTCTCCAGCACCACAGTCCGAAAGCATCAATTCTTCGGCACTCAGCCTTCCTTATAGTCCAGCTCTCACAGCCATACATTACTACTGGGAAAACCATAGCTTTGATTAGACGGACCTTTGTCGGCAAGGTGATGTCTCTGCTTCTTACTATGCTGTCTAGGTTTGCTATAACTTTCCTCCCAAGGAGCAAGCGTCTTTTAATTTCATGGCTACAGTCACCGTCTGCGGTGATCTTGGAGCCCAAGAAAGTAAAATCTGTCACTGCTTCCATTTCTTCCCCTTCTATATGCCAGGAAGTGATAGGGCCAGATGACATGATCTTCGTTTTTTTAATGTTGAGTTTCAAACCAGCTTTTGCACTCTCCTCTTTCACCCTCAACAAGAGGCTCTTGAGATCGTCTTCGCTTTCTGCCATTAGGGTGGTATTGTCTGCATATCGGAGGTTGTTGATAATTCTCCCAGCAATCTTAATTCCGACCTCTGATTCATCCAACCCGGCATTTCTCATGATGTACTCTGCATATAAGTTAAATAAGCAGGGTGACAATATGCAGCCTTGTCGTACTCCTTTCCCAATTTTGAACCAATCGGTTGTTCCATGTCTGGTTCTTACTGTTGCTTCTTGACCCTCGTACAGGTTTATCAGGAGACAGGTAAGGTGGTCTGGTACTCCCATCACTTTCAGAATTTGCCACAGTTTGTTGTGATCCACACAATCAAAGGCTTTAGCGTAGTCAATGAAGCAGAAATAGACGTTTTTCTGGAATTCTCTTGCTTTCTCCATGATGCAGCGAATGTTGGCGATTTGATCTCTAGTTCCTGTGCCTCTTCGAAACCCCGCTTGTACTTCCGGTAGTTCTCGGTTCGCATACTGCTGAAGCCTAGGTTGTAGGATTGTGAGCATCACCTTGCTGGCATGTGAAATGAGCGCAATTGTGCGGTAGTTTGAACACTCTTTGGCGTTGCCCTTCTTTGGAATTGGAATGTAAACTGACCTTTTCCAGTCTTGTGGCCACTGTTGAGTGTTCCAGCTTTGTTGGCATATTGAATGCAGCACTTTAACAGCATCATCTTTTAGGATTTTAAATAGCTCGGCTGGAATACTGTCATCTCCGCTAGCTTTGTTGTTACTAATGCTTCCTAAGGCCCACTTGACTTCACTCTCGAGGATGTCCAGCTCAAGTTCAGTGACCGCACTATCATGGCTATCAGGGACATTCAGATCTTTCCTGTATAGTTCTTCTGTGTATTCTTGCCACCTCTTCTTAATCTCATCTGCTTCTGTGAGGTCCCTGCCTTCTTTGTCCTTTATCATGCCCGTCTTTGCACAAAACGTTCCCTTGAGATCTCCAATTTTCTTGAAGAGATCTCTAGTCTTTCCCATTCTGTTGTTTTCCTCGATTTCTTTGCATTGTTCATTTAAGAAGGCCTTCTTGTCTCTCCTTGCTATTCTCTGGAACTCTGCATTCAGTTGGGTATATCTTCCCCTTTCTCCTTTGCTTTTCGCTTCCCTTCTTTCGTGAGCTACTTGTAAAGCCTCATCAGACAGCCACTTGGCTTTCTTGCATTTCTTTTTCTTTGGGACGGATTTCGTTGCTGCCTCCTGAACAATGTTACGGACCTCCCTCCATAGTTCCTCAGGCACTCTGTCTATCAGGTCTAATCCCTGAAATCTATTCCTCACCTCCACTGTATATTCATCAGGGATATGATTTAGGTCATACCTGAAAGGTTTAGTGGTTTTCCCGACGTTCTTCAATTTAAGCCGAAATTTTGCAACAACAAGCTCATGATCTGAGCCACAGTCAGCTCCAGGTCTTGTTTTTACTGACTGTATGGAGCTTCTCCATCTTTGGCTGCAAAGGACATAATCAATCTGATTTCGATATTGACCATCTGGTGACATCCATGTGTAGAGTCGCCTCTTGTGCTGTTGGAAAAGAGTGTTTGCTATGATCAGTGTGTTCTCTTGGCAAAACTCTATTAGCTTTTGTCCTGCTTCATTTTGTACACCAAGGCCATGCCTGCCTGTTATCCCGGTGATTTCTTGACTTCCTACTTTAGCATTCCAATCCCCTATGATGAAGAGGACATCTTTTTTTGGTGTTAGTTCTAGAAGGTGTTGTAGGTCTTCATAGAACCGATCAACCTCAGCTTCTTCGGCATCAGTGGTTGGGGCATAGACTTGAATTACTGTGATGTTGAATGGTTTGCCTTGGATTCGTACTGAGATCATTCTATCATTTTTAAGATTGTACCCCAGTACTGCTTTTCCCACCCTTTTGTTGACTATGAGTGCTACTCCATTTCTTCTAAGGGATTCTTGCCCACAATAGTAGATATGATGGTCACCTGAATTAAATTCGCCCATGCCTGTCCATTTGAGTTCGCTGATTCCCAAGATGTCAATGTTCAATCTTGCCATCTCATGTTTGACCACCTCCAGCTTACCTTGATTCATTGATCTGACATTCCAGGTTCCTAAACAATGTTGTTCTTTACAGCATCGGATTTTCTTTTCACCACCAGACACATCCACAGCTGAGTGTCCTTTCGGGTTTGGCCCAGCCGCTTCACTCTTTCTGGCGCTACTTGGAAATACCCTCTGCTCTTCCCCAGTAGCATATTGGACACCTTCTGACCTGAGGGGCTCATCTTCCGGCGTCATATCTTTTAGCCTTGTGATACGTTCCATGGGGTTTTCTTGGCAAGAATACTGGAGTGGGTTGCCATTTCCTTCTCCAGTGGACCACATTTTGTCAGAACTCTCTGCCATGACCTGTCCGTCTTGGGTGGCCCTGCACGGCATAGCTTATGGCTTCACTGAGTTACGCAAGCCCCTTCGCCACAACAAGGCAGTGATCCATGAAGGGGGCCCTGAGTCTACTCTAGAGTAAAAATGAAGAAGACATAGCTGCCAGACACAGAATTAGAATGATGTCTGTTTTGGCCCTCTGTCTCATGCTTATGAAGCACAAAGCCTCGGGGTAGCATAACTATTAACTTGTCCTCTCTCTGATGCCCACCAGGCCACCTATGAAAATAAGATCCATCTCTATTGGGTTTGCCTTGTAAAACATTTATATGAAATATTGCTCATTTATAAGCTTGTAGGATCATCCTTGTTCATCATGCAATAAAATATTCATAAAATGCAAAAGCATAGGAGATATTATAGCATCTTAATTTTAAAAGCTGAACAATGCATTGTGGCTTCCAGATGCTATAAATTCAGTGGGTGGGTGGAAATGAATGCTAGCAGAAGTGAAATTATATGTGCAATCTGCTTCTGGAATTACGTCATATTTTTTAACATTCCAGCTACTTGCTTGTTTTCTAAATGAAAATGATATTTAGTAAGAAAAACTGAAACTCCTGGAGAAAAACTGTACACAGTCATGCACACAGAAGGTCCACAAATTATTTACAGATAGGTTATTCTATCACTCTCATGTTTGTTCTAACAAAAGCAACACACTGAATATGTCACATTTCATGATATTCCAACTACGCCCTTATCTGAACAGAGATAGCCTAGCTACAGTTATCCATGCTCTGATAACTTCTCATTTGGATTACCGCAATGTGTTATACATGGGGCTGCCTTTGAAAATGGTCTGGAAACTTCAGCTGGTCCAAAACTGGGCACCAAGATTGTTAACGGGGACTGGCAACAAGATCACATTATGCCAGTACTTTTCCAGCTGCACTAGCTGCCAGTCCATGTCCAGGCCCAATTCAAAGTGCTGGTATTAACATCCAACAACTTGGGACCAGGTTATCTGAAGGATCGCCTCCTCCCATATGTACCTGCCCAGACCCTAAGATCATCTTCAGGGGTCCTTCTCCAGGAGCCCCTGCCAAAGGAAGTGAGGTGGGTGGCTCACAGAAAGAGGGCCTTTTCTGCTGTTGAACCCAGCTATGGAATGAGGTTCCTAGAGAGGTTCACTTGGCACCTACGTTGTACTCCTTTCAGTGCCAGGTGAAGACCTTTTTATTTTCCCAGCATTTTAGCACTCTAGTCTTTTAGCTCTGCTGTTTTAAAAGCCATTGTACTACCAACCTTACTGTACGCCTGTGAAACATGGACCATCTATAAACGCCACTCCCAACTTCTCGAAAGATTCCACCAACGCTGCCTCTGAAAAATTCTGCAAATTACTTGGGAAGACAGACAGACTAGTGTGAGTGTACTGGAAGAAGCAAAGACCAACAGCTTTGAAACAATGATTCTCCAACATCAACTTTGCTGGATCGACTATGTTGTTCGAATGCCTGATTATCGTCTTCCAAAGCAGTTACTCTATTCCCAACTTATGAATGGAAAACGGAATATTGGTAGACAGCAAAAGAGATTTAAAGATGGTCTTAAAGCTAATGTAAAAAAATGTAACATAAGCATTGAGAACTGAGAAGCTCTAACTCATGAGCATTCCAACTGGAGGTCAGCCTATATTAAAGGCGCTATGGACTTTGAAGAAGCACGAGTACGGGGCGAAAGGGAGAAACGAGCTCAGCGGAAGTCACGTCAAGCAAACCCTCACCGTGACCGCCTTCCACCTGGAAACCTATGTCCTCAGTGTGGGAGGCTGTGTAGATCCAGAATCGGCCTGCAGACCCACTGCTAGAGATTAATGTGTTGATTGACCTCTCTTCTATGAATCTGTGTAATCTTTTTAAAGAGTTATCTATATAGACTCTGTCTTTGGAAGACAATCTTACTCGGTCACGAGTGATCGCCATGATGATGATGATGATGTTTTAACTCTGTATTTTAAATTTCTGCACTGCTGCTAGGTTTTATTCTGCTGGCACTTTTATATTGTAGTTTTAAGCCTTTGTATTTTATATTATTTTATGTTGTACTTTGTGTTTTTAATTTTTGTGAACCACCCAGAGAGCTTCGGATATTGGGCGGTATAGAAATGAAATCAATAAACAAACAAACACTACATTTGAGTTATCGAATAAGAACATAAGAAGAGCTACGCTGGATCAGACCGAAGTCCTATCTAGTCCAGCATTCTGTTTGCACTGTGGCCGACTAGCTACTTGTAGGAAGCCCACAAGCAGGACACGAATGCAATAGTGCCCTCCCACTCATGTTGCCAATCAACTGGGCAGGCACACAGGTTACCTGGTCACAGTTTTCCACACTTTGGTGAAATGTACTGTATTTCTATTAAAATTATAATTCTTTCTAAATTTGCACCTATACATCTAAATTAACATATACACATTGTATGCAAATCATTGTCCTCTTTAGTCCTCCATTTTTGGTGATGCATTTCTTCTTTTTTTCCGCAATTCATAATTGGCCACTTGAAGTCTTCCTGCAGCACTATTTATTTATTTATTTCTATACCACCTAATAGCCAAAATTATCTGGGAGGTTCACAAAAATTAAAACCACAAAGTACAACATAAAACAATATAAAATATGAAAGCTTAAAACCACAGTATAAAAGTACAACCAGAATAAAACCTAGCAGCAATGCAGAGATTTAAAATACGGATTTAAAACAGCAGAGCTAAAAATGCTGGGAAAATAAAAAGGTTTTCACCTGGCACCAAAAATAGTACAATGTTAGGTGCCAGGCAAAACTCTCTAGGGAGCTCATTCCACAGCCAGGTGCCACAGCAGAAAAGTCCCTCTTTCTGGTAGCCACTTCTTTTGGCAGAGGCTCCTGGAGAAGGACTCCTGCAGATAATCTCAGGGTCTGGGCAACCCTTCACATAAGGGAAAAGGTGACCCTTCACATAACCTGCTGTTAACCTCCAGTGAATAGAGGACAAAGCACAGGCTATCCCAGCACAATCAGAAAGCTAGACACATAAAGTGAATAGAGACTATGGAAGGAAAAGGCTTTCCAATGATGGTGACCTGCAAGGTCTGTATAATGTTTGTTTTCTTGCCTGAGATCAACATGGCCTACAAATGCAACAAGTGCAAGTTGATTACACTGTTGGAAGAAAAAGTAAGAGGACTGGAGTGGCGAGTGGTGACCCTACAGGGAATAAGGGAAGACAAAGAATTCTTAGACAGAATGGTGGAACTACAGCAGCAAAGCAAAGTACAGAAGCCAGAAGAACAACAGCAAGCTAAGACAGAAGAGGAAAATGCTGAGGCGAGGAAAAATGAAGTAGAAGGTACTCCTTGGAAAAGGATGACAGTTAGGAGCAGAAGAACTAGAAGCCATTCTGCACCAGTGTAAACAGTGGAACTATGGAACCGTTTCCAGGTACTTGAGGATGAGACTGGAGGACAGCCTGCAGAGGAAGAATTATGGGGGACCCCACATGAGAGCAAGCAAGAGGCTGAAGGTCAGTCAAGTAGAGGAAATGAAACCAAGGCCTACAACAACAAGAAGAGAAGAATAGTAGCAGTGGGAGACTCCTTGCTGTGTGGGATTGAAACCCAAGTATGTCATGAAGACCCATGGGCTCCCCAGGTATGCTGTCTCCCAGGAGGATGGATTAGAGATGTGACTGAAGGGTTGCCTACACTCATAAAGCCCACTGACAGGTATCCCTTTCTTTTCATCCATGTGGGAACAAATATACTGCCAAGCGGAGCTACAAAGAAATCATGTCAGACTTTGAAGCTTTGGGAAGGAAACTCTAGAACTTTGGGGCCCAGATAGTTTTCTCATCCATCCTTCCAGTAGTTAGAAGAGGGATAGAAAGGGAAAGGAAAATACTCCAGGTGAATGACTGGCTATGAAGGTGGTGCCGACATGAGAAATTTGGATTCTGGGACCATGGGCTATACTTCCTGGAAGATGGACTGTTGGCAAGGGATGGGTCGCACCTCACAAGGGCTGGGAAGAATGTATTTGGCCACAGCATGAAGAACTTCATCAGGAGGGCTTTCAACTGAATCCTACAGGGGAGGGAGACGTAAAGTTGGGGGTAACAATGGATGAAGGCTCGTGCACCACAACGGAGAGGAGAGCTCTAATACTGCCCAATAATATTTTTCAAAAACATGTAGGAAGAAAGCCAGACTATAAAGCACATGGTCTTAGATGTCTATATACTAATACCCATAGTATGGGAAACAAATAGAACGAACTTGAACTCTTAATACAAGAGGGAAATTATGACTTGATAGGTGTAACTGAAACTTGGTGGGATGACTCCCATGACTGGAATATGGCAATTGAAGGATATAACTTGTTCAAAAAGAACAGGAGGAACAAAAAGGGAGGTTGAGTTGCACTGTATGTTAAAAATACATATCTCTGCACAGAAATACAGGAGGATGAGCTTGGTAGCCCCATCGAGGGCATCTGGGTTAAAATAAATGGAGCAAAGAATAAGTCTACTACCGGCCACCCATTCAAGGAGAAGACAAGGATGGAACTTTTGAAAAGCAAATAGCCAATGTTTCAAGGAAGCATGATATAGTAGTAATGGGGGACTTCAATTTCCCCGATATTTGTTGGGAGACAAATTTTGCAAAACATGGCCTCTGCAAGAAATTCCTGACTTGTGTTGTGGATAACTTCCTCCTTCATAAAGTGGAGGAAGGAACTAGAGGATCATCTAACCTCAACTTGATCCTAACCAACAGAGATAACTTACTGGATAAAGTAGCAGTTATGCAAACTCTGTGGGAAAGTGACCATGTTATACTTGAGTTCTTGGATCTAAAGGAAGCAAAAGCCGAGTGTAGCCAAACGCGTACCCTGGATTTTAGGAAAGCCGATTTTAATAAACTCAGAACAGTGATAAGTAAGGTCCAATGGCAAGTGACTCTAATGAGAAAAGGAGTCCACAATGGGTGGGAGTTTTAAAAAAGGGAAATTCTAAAGGCACAATTACAAACAATTCCAGTGAGAAAAAAGGTGGAAGATAACAGAAGAAGCCAATGTGGCTTCACAAAAAGCTTAGAGATTACCTGAAAACAAAAAAGCACACATATAGGAAGTGGAAGAAAGGCCAAGCTACAAAGGAAGAGTACAGGCAGGTAACACAGAATGGCAGGGATGGTGTCAGGAAGGCTAAAGCTGAGAATGAGCTGAGGTTAATGAGGGATGTTAAAAACAACAAAAAGGCTTTCTTCAGTTACATACATAGTAAAAGACAGAGGAAAGAAATGGTGGTTCAACGATTAAATAAGGATGGCAAAATTATAAGAGATGACAAAGAAAAGGCAGAAGTGCTGAATTCCTACTTCAGCTCTGTCTTCCCCCAAAAGAGGGTCTATGACCCCCCTGGCAAAGGCAAAGTACAGGCTGAAGGGGCAGGATTGCAGCTTGAGATCGATAGGCATATGGTCAAGGAACACCTAATTACTTTGAATGAGTTCAAATCTCCAGGGCCAGATGAACTGCATCCTAAAGTAATAAAGGAAATGGCAAAAGAACTCTCAGAACCGCCGTCTATTATCTTTGAGAAATCATGGAGGACAGGTGACCGGAGGAGGGCTAATGTTATCCCTATCTTCAAAAAGGGTAAAAAGAAGGAACCTGGAAATGACAGACCAGTCAGTCTGACATCAATCCCTGGGAAAATTCTGGAGCAGATTATAAATAATCCATCTGTAAGCACCTTGAAAACAATGCAGTGATTACTCAAGGCCAACATGGATTTGTCAAGAACAAATCCTGCCAGACAAATCTGATCTCATTTTTTGATCAAGTAACCTCCCTTGTAGACTGTGGGAATGCTGTAGACATCATATACCTTGACTTCAACAAAGCTTTTGACAAAGTGCCCCGTGATATCCTGATGAGCAAACTAGCTCAAAGTGGGCTAGATGAAATAACGATCCGGTGGATCCACAGTTGGCTACAGAATCGGACTCAAAGAGTGCTTATTAATGGGACCTTCTCAAACTGGGGAGAGGTAACAAGCGGGGTACCGCAGGGCTCAGTCCTAGGCTCAGTGGTCTTCAACATTTTTATTAATGACTTGGAGGAGGAGGTGCAGGGAATGCTGATCAAATTTGCAGATGAGACCAAATTGGGTGGGATAGCTAATATTTTGGAACTGGAAGACAGAAACAAAATTCAAAGTGATCTTGATAGACTGGAGCGCTGGGCAGAAAACAACAGAATGACATTGAATAGGGATAAATGCCAACTTCTGCACCTAGGAAAAAGAAACCAAATGCACAGTTACAAGATGCGGGATACGTGGCTCAACAACACTACAAGCGAGAAAGATCTTGGAATTGTTGTCGATCACAAGCTGAAGATGAGCCAACAATGTGATGTGGCTGCAAAAAAGGCAAATGCTATTTTGGGCTGCATTAATAGAAGCATAGCTTCCAAATCCCGGGAAGTACTAGTTCCCCTCTACTCAACACTGGTTAGGCCTCATCTGGAGTACTATGTCCAGTTCTGGGCACCACACTTTAAGAAGGATGCAGACAAACTGGAGAGGGTTCAGAGGAGGGCAACAAAGATGATCAGAGGACTGGAAACAAAGCCCTATGAAGACAGACTGAAAGAACTGGGCATGTTTAGCCTTGAGAAGAGAAGACTGAGGGGAGATATGATAGCACTCTTCAAGTACTTGAAAGGTTGTCACAGAGAAGAAGGCCAGGGTCTCTTCTTGATCATCCCAGAGTGCAGGACACGGAGTAATGGGCTCAAGTTACAGGAAGCCAGATTCCGGCTGAACATCAGGAAAAACTTCCTGACTGTTAGAGCAATACGACAATGGAACCAATTTCCTAGGGAGGTGGTGGGCTCTCCCACACTGGAGGCATTCAAGACAAGGCTGGACAGCCATCTGTCAGGGATGCTCTGACTTGGATTCCTGCATTGAGCAGGGGGTTGGACTTGATGGCCTCGTAGGCCCCTTCCAACCCTACTATGCTATGATTCTATGATTCTATGATTCTATGATTCTATAATTCTATGGTTCTATGATTCTATGATTCTATGTACGAATTACTTACCTACTGTTCTGGCTGGGGGGTCTGCAGGAGTGGGAGGCAATCCGTCCAAGTCAGGGATGCTCTGACTTGGATTCCTGCATTGAGCAGGGGTTGGACTCGGTGGTCTTATAGGCCCCTTCAAACCCTACTTTTCTATGATTCTATGATTAACCTGGCCCCAAGCCATTTAGGGCTTTGAATGTTAGTACCAGCACTTTGAATTGGGCCCAGACCTAATTTTTTGTTGAAAGCTTGTGATTAAGACAGGCAATGATGACATAAAATGAAAAGCTGAAGATCTGAGAAGATCCTGGCAGGATGAACTATAGGCAAGGTGGGCAGATTGCACTGTAAGTTAAGGTGCCAGATTCCTACCCTCACCCCACTCTGAAGAGCTTGTAAAAACAAACAGACCTCACATTGAATCCCGCTACTCAACACATCAATGTCAGATCTAGGAGATAATCTAAACACTATGGTATTCTAACCTCAATGAATTATTCTAACCTCACCATATACAGTATCATAATATCAACTTTAGGCCTGCAAACCTTAATTAAGTACAATCATCAACTAGAATTTTTTAGTTAAGGGGGCTTTAAAACCTGGAAGGGTACATACAGGCTTGCCTCTTTTATGAAGCTGCTTTTGTTCTGATGTGCTATTGTACTGGGGAATTGCTAGCTTATGTTTATTAAATTGTAAATTGTTCTACAGTTCTTTCACACATCCTTCACCTATACTGAGGTTGGAATAATATACACGTGTATTTAAATTTAATTGATGGAAGAATTAATTGGTTAAAATCCAGATGATCGGTCAAATAAAAAAAAAATCTCAACCAACTTTAATTGGTTGGATAGCCTTAATTAATTTATTGGATTCTAAAAACTTGATGCGTCGTGAAATGAGTTCATGGAAGACAGAGTTGCAGTTTTGTCTTTTTCTTCCATTTTTGCCCGGTGGTTAATAAACTACCAATCAACTTCAGAAATGTGTATATGAACTTCTCAACAGGGCAGACAGAGTTGAAACTGCATTGATCCAAACACTTGCAAAAACAGGAAATGCACCTGTATACATTGCAATATGACACTAACACCAATAGTAAAGAAGCTCTGTAAAGAATCAGTGAGCTTTTGCTTGAGGATCTTACATTGGCTTTACTACCACCTAAAATACAGACCTGTAATTCTGGTGGCTCAGCGCCAGAAGACAGAATGGATTGAAACAGGAGGGGGAGCTCTCACTGCATTGGCAAAGATGGACAAGAAGGGGGAGGGGTGGAGGAGAAAGACTTTCCCTTTGCGTTAAAACATAGATCAATTGTGTTCACAAGTCCCAAACCCTTTCCCTGACCCTGGCATAGCACCAGTAAGAGGGTTTAATCTGATTTAGGTTCAAGATGCCTGTATATTATCAATACAATATGTGTTGCATTAGATATGCCTCAATAATGAAGCATTTGGTTTTACCAAAAGTGCAAGCAGTTTGGCCTGAAAACAACACCCAGCATATGAGTGTACAAAATAGTTTGTACATTCTGCAGTTGTCTTTTCATGCAGTCTATTGTCAGGGACCTTGATCGATAAGGGGCCTGTTTTACATGTTCCCTAGTATTTCAGTGCATCCTTGATCATCTTATTTTTGTAATCTTATTCACTGATTTGATTCACACACACACACACACACACACACACACAGCAATCTATCTGACCAATAAGCAAGATTCATCCTGTCATTTTCCAGCTGACCAAAGAAGCAAAAATGTAGATTACTATACTACTACACTATACTACTAAAGAGCAGAACTACTAGATCGGAAAACCTGTCTGTCTAATCTGATGAGTCACCTCATATCTGAAAAGCACTATTAACTGTTAAAAGTTTGCCCTGCTAAGACATTGATGGAGTAAGTTCAACAATCAAGCATATATTATCTTATTTTTAAAATATTATTCAATTCCATTTCCTGAAATATTTCTGTTCCTAATACTTTCTGTACACTATAGTGGATAAATACTCTGACACTTCAGTTTCATTTCTAAAACCTCACTGAAACATAACAGGAACGTAGATGTGAAGTGTGTCTCTTTCCATAGGTCAATGGAAGTTCTCTTGCACCTCCAGGTAGAACAGGTGATGGGAAAAGTCTGTGCCTGAGACTCTGGAGAGTCACTGCCAATATTGGGCTAGATGGATAAATAGTGTGACTAACTTCCTATGAAGACACACATAGTTTCAAACTCCTTCCAGCACCTTGGCATCTTCTGTGACAAAGCAAAACAACACACACACACACACACACACACACACCTTAATCGTCCCATTTTGTCATTTATATTAGATGCTGACATGAAAAATTGCATTATACAGAAGTCATATGTAGGGATGTACGGATTGTGTAAAATCCATTCCATCTGCATTTCATGGATTGTCAGGTGGCTTTTGTTCCATCATTCACTCATTAACAGAATTGGATTTATTTATTTATTTTAGTTTCCACATTTGCAAAAATGGGCAAATCCCTGCAAAATTTGCACTTTCATTCTTTAGCCCATGGGGGAAAAGCACATTTTTGGCTGTTTTTTTTTTTTATGTCATATTTTTCTATTACTAAATTTGCACAACATTCAGGAAAATTCAGGGATCTGTTTGATTGGGGAAAACCCGGCCCACTGTGGAATCCACAGGACAAAATCTTAAAACTATGAACTCATTTGATTACATTGCGGATTTATCCAGCATCCCTAGACATATGTCCACAGATCTCCAAGGTCTCTCCAGTGGTCTTTCTGAGCCCTGCTGATCAAAATCCTTTAAATGGATGACCCTAGGACTTTGTTCATGTAATGCACAAAATCTGTTGCTGAGAGCATTCCAGTGATGCCTAAACAAAGGCATCCCTCTTTCTGTACTTGGTTCAGACATCCAGAAAGCACTGACATGGTAGCATCCTGGACCCCTTGTACTGTAATATGCTGACCAGCATGATCTATCATTATAAGGTATCAAAAACATAGCAAATAAGCACCACACATTCATTTCCTCACAAGTTAATCTTGAATATATCCAGGAATGGGTCATTATCTGGATTTCTCCTGTTGCCTCTGTGTAATAGAACTCACTGGAAAGGATGATATAAGCAGGGCCTTTTCAGTGGTGCACCTGTGCTGTCAGACCTCCTTTCTAGGTAGCCTCATCAGACAGGAATTTCAGGAAGTTGGTTAAGACCTTTCTTTTTTGGAAGACCTTTGGAAAGCAATCCTTGACCTCTGTGTTATCTGGCTATTTTAGTCCATGATCATTTTTATTGTTTTAAAGGAACAATCCTATGCATGTTTAGAGGGGGGGGGGAGTCCTATAACTCCCAGCATTCCCCAGCTGCTATGCATTATTTATTGTTTCCAATCTTTATCTGATGATGGGAGGATATTGCTGAGCTTCCGATCAGGTGGGATATAAACTGGAGAAATGAAAATGGAATGAAATTAATTCCTCTCCTGCATATCCTTCTTCCACTTTCTGGAACCCATATTTCAGAATAGGGTGTTGCCACAAGGTTAGAACTAAGTACTCCTTTTGTTCCATTACATCCACACATCCCATAGCTTTGCTTGTGCAGTAACAGGAGGAAGAAGCAGTTGTGCAATGTAGGGCAAATGTACATGCAAATGTGCAATGATGCAAGAAGCATTTAATCAGACTGTTATACCTCACAGATTCAGAGAGATGCATTCAGGTCACTCATATTTAAAGGATATAGTCTATGCAATAAAAAAGGTCAAGTAAATCCCAGTAGAGATTTAGTAGATCATACTACTAGGTATATCCAGATTTTGTGAAATCCGTCCCATGTGTGTTTCGTGGATTGTGCGGTGTCATTCAGTCCAGCATCCATTCACAGATGGATTTGAATTTTTTTTTTTTCATGCAGAAAAATATTCAAATAATTCCATGAGAGGGTTCACAACAATTTATGTAATTTACATTAGTACGTAACATTTAGCATATTTTCCCCCATTCCATTCAACTTGTCCTCATGCATATTTTCCAGTCTCAGCAGAAATGTGCATATTTTCTTATGAATATATCTGCATACATTTTGAGAAACTAAAAAAAAAAAAAAGATCCGAAAGTCCACGGACTCCATGCGGTCTGAGAAGGTGGGTCCACAGTGGTGGATTCTGCAGGTCAGATTCTTAAAATCCAACTCATTTTAGTCCATCTTGAATTTCTCCAGCATCCCTACATACTGCTAAATAAGAAGTTTCATGGGACATGCTGCCTTTTTTTCCTTTCACATTTCCACCAGGAAATTATTTTTATAGTTGCCCTTTATTCTCAGGATATGTCTTTCATACTTCTACTCTCCAAACCTTGTGTAACACTTAGCCCCTTACACCTGAACGGAATACTACTGTGCGTAAAGTCCCTCCCTCCAGCTAATTAGGGATGTGCAAACTCACCAAAGTTCTCTGAATTCCATCTTGAAGCTCATTCTGACTGGAGTCCATATCAGATTGCAAGGGTTTTTTTTCCTTTTTTTTTTCACATGAAAATCCATGCATTTTTTTTGTGTATTTTCCAAATGTACACATCAATTGTGTGCATCTTTGAAATGTATGTATTTTCTCCCAATGAATGAGGCATTTTTGTGTGCTTATTTAAAAAAAAAATACGCATTTTCTTGTGCATTTTTCAAATGTACACATGCAGTCAAACACATGCTTTTTGGTCTGCAAATCATATTGCAAGCTTGGAAATGTATGGTCTTCGACCTTAGTGTGTGTCTGAGTCCATGTTTGGTCTGGAAGGTGAGAACTGGGCAAATCCTGATCAAAAATGAACTGAAATGAATTTATCATACATCCCTAAGCTAAATACAGTGTTGATCCCTACAGAGTTGTTTCTCTGTTTCCATAAGTAATTGATAGATTAGGTCATATATTAGGCATATATTAGGTCATAAATTGAGCATATGTTAGGCCATATATTGAATAGGGCTTGAGAGAGCACTAATGCCTTACACTGGCTTCTGTAGGCCCCATCACCATCAACACAGATCAGTGTGCCATTGATAGAATGTGTGTGTGTGCTGAAATGGCATTCATATAAAATCAAACTTTTCTTCATGTGTTAATTGATTAAGCAACACTACTTACATTCAGTTAAGATAAGAACAGGCATACTCATTTACTTGGCCACAGAAAACGTAGCTGGAATGAATGACATACTGTTCTTTTAGAAATGTAGAGAAGAAACAGCCCTAATATGCTTATTCATCAATAAGAAAATGTATGATTGTGTATTCTGTCACATAGCTTAAAAAGTGCAGGTTAAGCAAATTACCATAGGCAGTCTATTACTAATTCTGCCGATCACCTAAACGAATGATCACGTGTGAACCCTTCAGTTTGAGATTCATTTCTTTCTAAATAACTCACTATTTAGCAGCCTAGAGGGACCTGCTACATCAGTAGCACCTTCTATGCACTGTTGAGTCCCAGCTTGAACACTCTAAACTCTTGGGCCTTTTGAAATGTTTAAAGCCAATCATACATAAGACAGATTCTGCATTGCAGGGCTGGCCAGATCTACTACAGCACAAAACAATATTTCAGGCTTTCTGATATACATGTGTCACCTCTCTGTGACAAATAGCTTGTATTAATTAGGCACTAGACTTGGTGAGATTGCTGTTATTAACTGAGAGAAGATAGCTTGAATTTAATTGTGTGTGACATCAAAGTCAAGTGACTGATATTTCAAGCATCATTTAAAATGTTTGATATTGGAGTCATTGTATTCACATAAAGACTGTCTAAAAATATAAACGAGACTGATGAGAAAGAGACTGAAAACCATTCATACAATCTATCTTATGAAGTGAATTTGATGTAATTTTGCTGGTATTGTTGACCCAGTGTCAGATATATTTATTTATTTAGCTGCATAAAAAATACAACTTTGTTAGATGGTTTATTTTTCTTGGCAATAATTTTGGAAACACCTGTATTACGCTATAGCAGTTCCAAAATCTAGAGTCTCTTTTTTGGGGGGGGAAATATGTGTGCATGTATACAGAGGGAAGAGGAAAGATAAAACATCAACATGGCTTCTGCTACAAATGAACATAAATGGCTGTCAAACGTAGCCCAAGAGAAACAATACGCTCACTGTTTTGTCAAGCCCAGAAAGGAAGAGAGAAAAGGCAGAAAGAATTCACTTAGGATTTCTGCCGCTAAACTGAATATTTGGAAATGATTGAATTCATATTTAAATCCAAAATAATTGAAGGATGCCATCATACAAAAACATACAAAGGACACAATTAAATCATATAACAAAATTAACAAATGCATGAAACATGAAATTTGAGTAGTTGCTCCTCTGACATGATCAGGTTATATGATGTGTTTGGTACATTTTTCCAGACAATCAATTAAGGCAAGAGAAAGTGGGAAACTGATCAGGAGGAACATATCATCATCACCTTAACAGCACAGCATTTTTTTTTTTTCTTCGAGGGCTGGAAGCATTAATCAGTTCAATCAGTACATGAATAAGTGGGGGCTTAATTTCAATACATGGGGCTGAGCATAAAAGGCACACTCTTTTTTTAATTATCAGTTGACGCTATTTTGGTTCTGGTATGTTACAGTAATAAGGAATGTTTTTAAAAGGAACCTAGATGGAGCTTTGAGGGATAAACAAATGTATTTAAATGTAAATTAAGTGAACATGTTCAGCTGCTTTGTACTAAATCCATCAAACCCAATGCTGTCTCTTCTGACATGCAGGGGCTCTCCATGAGCAGCCTTGCTACTCGTGAACCTTTTAGCTGGAGATGCCTGGGATTGAACCTAGGACCTTCTCCATGCAAACCATATGCTCTGCCACTGAATACTGACACACGCACCTTTCCATTAATCATGAACTGACATATGACTAATCTCTATAAACATCATGTTTGTCAATACACTCTGGAGGTATTCTTCATATAAGAACTATATAGTTGAGCTTCTAAAATACAAAAAGTCAAGAACCCAGTATGATGGAGCACATATTTTACCTCAGCAGATGCTGGGTTTGTCAATACCTTCTAATGGGTTATATCCAGTGCTGTCCTTCTGCCAGCTTAACAGACACTACCAGCATATCAAATTCCTCCTCCCCACTGCATGCCCTCCAAATCTTCTGAGAGGTCGGGAGACCCTCCGGAGCAGATTTGCCGGTGTGCAGGGAGCTCCACAGGAGGAGGGGAAGGGCAACTACTGTTGCATGAGTGGAAGTCTGCTCAGATAATGTTGGGTTTTGTCCACTGTTTGCATCTATTCATTATTTTCTTTTATCCTAAAAGAAAATGCAAGGCTAAAATTATTTGATTTATAACATTTGTAAAGCTCTCTACATCTGAAAAATTCCTGAGTGGAGAACCATAATAAAAATATCAAGATACTACATATCACACACACACATACACCAACAAAACCGTGGCAGGTTTTTAAGTTGGGGAAGGCTTGTTTAAATAAGAATGGCTTTAGCAGATGCCAAAAACATCACCTGGCAGGGAATTCCACAGAGGGGGAGTCAATACACTAAAAGCTCTACTCCGAGTGGTCTCTAAATGGACCTCAGGCCCATTAGGAACCACTGGGAGTATGTCATCTGATGACCTCAGTGACCGGGCAGGTTGATAAAGGAGAAGGTGCACTCTCGAGTATATTGGTCCCAAATTGTTTAGGGCTTTATACATCAATAACAAAACCTTAAACCTGGCCAACAGCAAATATGTAGACAGTGTAGTTCCCTCACTAGGTGTGTTACATGCTGAGAAGGGGCAGCTCCAGAGAACAGCCAAGCTATTGCATTCTGCACTAGCTGCAGCTTCTGGACCAACCTTTAGGGCAGCCCCACATAGAGCACATTGCAGCAATCCAGTCTTGAGGGTACTAGTGCCAGTACCATTGTGGCCAAGCTGTCCCCGTCCAAGAGAGGCCATACCTGGCATACCAGCCAAAGCTGGTTGAAGGTAGTCTGAACCATCAGGCCTCCGGCGACAGGGATGGATTGAGTAGTACCCCCAGACTGGGAACCTGTTTTTTCAGAGAGAGTGAAACCTCATCCAGAAGCCTATCTCCCAGATTGGGGAACCACTCACCCACAAAGCCTCCATTTTGTTAGGGTTCAGCTTCAATTTGTTGGTCATCCCACCCATTACTGAGTCCAGACATTGATTCAGGACTGGGGAACCTCATCTGATAGCCTCATCTGATTCAAATGTCACAGAGAGATAGAGCTGTGTGTCATCAGCATACTGATGGCACTTGGCTCCATATCTCCAAATGACCACTCCCAGCAGCTTCATAGAGCTGTTGAACAATACTGGGGACAAGTTAGTACCTTGCAGAATCCTATAGCTCAATGCCAAGGACATGAGGAATAGTCACTCAATGATAGTCTCTGAAACTGCGCCACAGGTATGATTGGAACCACTGGACCACAGTGCCTCCAACACCCAACTCCTGGAGTCAGTCCAGGAGTATACCATGGCCAATAGTATTAAAAGCTGACAAGAAAGCTGATTCCAAGCAAAGCATCTGCTCCCCCCCCCACAGCAATTTTGGAAGCAAGTTTGGGGGGGGCAGGGGTATGGCCTCTCAGCCCCCAGAAGTTGCCCACCTCTGTTCTAGGTGGAAGAAATACATCCACAGCAGTCCTGGGGACAAGAAATGTTGATATCAATTGTTCCTCCCTTAATTATAGTTCTTGTTCCTCATTCCATACAAGTGAATGGGGCAAAAAAATCATTTCCTTCACTTCACTAACATCTATGGAACAGGAGAAAGGGGCTTTATTGAGGAAGGTCTTGAGAAGGAAACACTGTCTTCCCCTGGCTGCATACAACAAGATGGAGGGGGGGAATTATTTTTTGCCCAGGGCAGCAAAATAGCTTGACTGGCTCTTCCTTTGTCTACTTACAAAGGGAAGGACAAAGGTCTCTTCCTGTCTGCAAGATTGGAGATTTTGGTTTCCCTGCTGAACCACTGAGGAATGAAGGGTATCTCCTGGAGATCAATTCAGGGGACAATAACAAGGGTGGGGAATTTTCACTGAGGACAAGCCTAGTTTTGCATACTAATATAGATTCTGTGACACAGCTGAATTTGCTTCTGGGCCCAACCCTTTTATCAATTACACACAATCCCTACTTTCGAAACTTGTCTCCTGTGACCAAAGGAGCATGAGCAAAGAAGCTGGGGCTATGCACGGGAAGCCCTTTCAAAAACGTTAAGATCCTACCAATAGCTGATTGTCAGGAAAAGTGGAATGGAATCCACCACCACTCCACTTCAAACACTTGATGAATGATGTATAAACCTGTTCAAAAGAGCTTTGCATTCAATGGCGCAGTTTGGTAGTTTTAGTTGGACTGAATGTTCTTAACCCCTACACACACACACACACACACACACACACAAGCATGCATGATGGTTATGTGTATTACTGCACTTGCTTCACAAGCTGGTAAGCTAGCCATGCTGTATTTGGAGGCCCTCCTGCTAACTTTGCTGATGGAGCCTTGGACTTCTGCCCTGAAGTCCTGCACTGTTGGCACTGCTGTCCCTATTGACAGACCCAGCTGTTGGATCAGAGAAGGAAACTCTGTGCACAATTCTTGTCTGTGCACATAATGCCCACTTAACTGGGTATACATTAATGATGTGCCAAAACCCCACCTGCCCTTTCACAACCTCTTTGTTTCCATGCAAAAGAGGCAGTCCCTTCTCTGCATCTTTCATTGCGATGTTGAGAATTTCTTCAAAATTTATCAGGGTTCAGGGCTTACTGGAAGGAGGTGGCAGAGGGGCTCCTGTGTGCTCTTTCTTTTACCACTTTCCACCCGTTCTGTCCCTGAAGCCTCTCTGGCTGCTTGAGCTCCTCAGAAAGTCCTCTGGAGGACCTACCCAGGACTTCCTCCTGTGGGGCTTTCCAATGCTACTGCCTGCTGAGTGCCTGAAAGCCAAGAGGGTAATTTTTTATTATTATTTTGCTTTATTGTTATTAAAAGTCCTTTTAACAACAAGAATAAGAAGAATAATGACAAATCCTCTCTCAGCTTTCAGGCACTCAGCAGGCAGCAGCACTGGGAAGCCCCAGGGAGGAACTCTCCAAAAAATTCAAGCAGCCAAAGAGGCTGTGAGGATAGAATGGAAGGGTGGGGGGAGAGAGAATAGTAAAGAAACAGTACACACCCCTCTGCCATCTCCTTATAGTCAGGTAAGCACTGAAGCCCTGCACCCTGAGAAATTTCTCCAAAATTCTCACCCCTTCCAACAATTTTTGGGTGCAGTTTATTTTCGCCCCTCCCACCACAACAAATGGTAAAAAATAAACAGGTCAAAAAATTCAGCACAGTGCTAGTATAAATGCATGGAATCTGCTTCTGCACATACCATGTCCCTAGCTGTACTATAAACCCATCCATGAAACGACAGAAGTTATGATGCTACTGTTAAGTATTAGTTAAAATGGGACCATTTGGCTATTACATCCATTGCTATGTATATTTTTAAAATGCATTTTTAACCATTTGTGTCCACATTCCATACATTATTAAACAGATAGTGGGGCTAAGTTGAATAAACATCAACCACCAACGATGAGAAATACTTGTTCTCATATATTATTTCTAATAAAAAAGCAAAAAAAAGACAGCATTTTTGCCTCTGCCTGATTGAACTTGGGATCTCCCTCAAGGCTCTCAGTGTCCTAATCTGTTGTTGCAATAAATATAAACCCTGAAAGTGTTGTTTAGCACAACACAAACACAACTGAAATGAAAATGGCATGAAATAAGGGAACAATCTGAGGATCTCACACCCCATAGCAGATAATCCTGAGTATCCAAAAACTGTAGTCAGAAAAGTATTGCATGGTTTGGACTGTTCAACATCTTTCAATGCTCTTTTGGTTGTACTAGGACAAGAAAGCTATAGGACTAAAAATCATGATGTCAAATTCACAGTGAAGCCCAGCATAAGTAAGGCAAGGATATTCTTTTGGACAGCTCCTATTCATTCCAGCAGGGCTTGTTGGAGAGAAATGTCCAGTGGATTTTGCCAATTGCCATTCTTAATGCCAGAATTCTACACTGAAAATACCTTACCCTTCAAAATATTTTAGTGAAAAGCGTAGGCTTCCAAATGTACATTAAAAATGCATTCTTACCAGTATATTCTCATTATGATACTTTTAAAAGTGATGGAATTGTGTGATAACTAATATAAACTATATATACCTGGTTAAATAATCCCTAAATATTGCCAACTCTGTTACAATCCCTAAGGTCAGCTGAGTGTGACCTCTCTTAATGGTGCTTTCTACGTAGCTTTAGAACTTTGGGGAACTCCAGAGAGGCACTTTTCATAAACTTCCTCCATTTAGAAATCTGACAAAACCCATGCTTGAGTATCTCCAGGATTAAATAAATTCACGTTGGATAGGACTGACAATGGCTATTGCCCTGGGCGTATCCATGTTCAGAGTCATTGTGCCACTGACTATAAGTTGCTGGACAGCAATAGTGGGAGAGGTCTGTTGCCTTCATATTCACCTTGTGGGCTTCCTCGGGGTATCTGGTTGGTCCAAGACAACTAAGGATGTGGATAAATTCATTCAGTTTGCATTCTGATGTATGCTTACCTAATTCTGCACTTTCAAACCACTATGTGAACCAAAACTCAATCATCCTTTTAAATTTGCACTTTTCTGAATTTTGCAATGGAGGTCTTCAATCAAAAATGTGGAAACAAATGCATATGTTAGGGAAAATGAGGCTAAAACACATTATGTTAGGAAAATTGCTTGCAAAAATATGTGTATATCAGGCAAAATGCATATAAACGTGCATGTATTTGGAGAAATGTGCAAAAAATGTGTTGGAATTTTCATGCAAACTTTAAAAAAAGATCTCAAAGTTCAGGACAAGCTAAACTTAAGACTGGAGAAATTCTCAAATTGGGGGGGGGGGTGAAAGTAAGATTGGAAAAAATGAGAAACTGAGAGAAACTGAAACTGACAGACCCATCCATCCCTATAAGACACATAGAACAGCCCCATGATCCAAACCTCTGCAGCTTTACATGGACTAGGAGCTGTACCAAAAGGAATCCTGCTCTTGTTCTATATTGCTTGGCTCGTACAAGATGCCTCTCACATTAGTGTTTTTGGCACAGCACAGCTACAGGAGGTGATATGATCAAGCTGTCCATGGCTTCAATTTGTCATTGCCAGTTGGAGAGCCATCAAAGCAACTGGACCATTCTACAGCCTGGATAATTGGACCCTAGGCAATCCAAAGTTTCTGGACAGAGTTCAATGAATGACAGGGCTTTGGAACATATGAATGGATATGGAGCTAAACTCTAAGTGGAGATGTCTGGCAGTTAGAAATAGAATGGATTGCCAGTGGCAGGAGTCATAACCAGAAATCATACATGTAAATGAAGGACCAAGCCGCAACGAAGCAAGAGTTTGATATCATGGGCTCAGTTCAGATGTATAGTATGGTGTTACATGAATGAACCTGGAATGAGTCTTGAACTTACACCCTTCCTCCTTCATGGTTTGTGAGAAACAGTCATTGCCATTACATGTGAACCAGCACACGATGGCTTGCAGTAGCCTGCAAACTACAACTGCAAACCAGGATAAAGCCTTAGTTTGCCTCAAACCAGAAAATAATTGATAAAGCAGAATACACAAAGGGATAAGTGTTAGGATAGAGGAGAGGGAGAGTTCAAAGCCTGAGATTCATCCCAGGCTTGTTCAAGTAGCACTGGATTGTGGTTTGGCATTATGTTGAACTGAGCCATAGAGTCAGTTAAGAATATATGAATGACGCTGGATCAGACCAAGCATCCATCTAATCCAGTATTCTGTTCACACAGTGGCCAACCTGCTGCCCATGGAAAACTCACAAGTAAGACCTGAGTGCAACAGCACCATCCTGCTCATGTTCCACAGCAATTGTTATACAGAGGCAAACTGCCTCTGATACTAGAGATAGCATACAGCTAGGGCTGTATGGATTTTGTAAATCCCTTCCATCTGTGGTTTCCAGATTGTCAGATGCCTTTCATTCCATCATCCACTCATTGGCAGTATTGGATTTCTTTTCCCACTTCCTGAATTTGCAAAATTTATTTTTATGAAAATTCACAATTGCGAAAATTCGCAATTGTGAAAATGCACATATTCCCCCCAAATATGCAAATCCTCCCTAAAACGCACAAATTCCCCCCAAATGCACATTTTCATGCTTTAACTTATTGGGGGGGGATGCACATCTTTGGCCAATATTTCTTTATTTTACATACTTTATATTATTAAATGTATGTAACATCCTGGAAAGTAAAAAAAAAAAAAAAAGTCTGCAAGGCCACGGAATCAGTGCAACTCAGGAAAAGCTGATCTGCTACAGAATCCATGGGTCAGATTCATAGAAATCTGAACTCATTTGATTCCACTGCAGATTTCTCCAACATCCCTACATACAGCCATCAGGACTAGTAGTCCTTCATGAATTTGTCTAATTTAATCTAATCTAATTAAATTAGAATTTTTCTAATTAAAAATGGGACATATGTAGGGATGTCCCATTTTAAAACCATCCAAACTGGTGTCCATCACTTACCACAATTTCTTATGGTAAGAAATTCCATAGTTTAACTGCGCACAGTGTGAAGTAATGCTTTGTCCTGAATCTCCCACCAAACAGTTTCATGAGATGACCCTGGGTTCTAGTATTATGAGGGAGGGAGAAAAATGTCTCCCTATCTACATTCTCCACACCATGCATAATTTTGTACACCTTGTATACAAAAGACATTGTAATGTTTCCCCACCATTTATGGAATAAGTGGTGGGAAAACATGGGAGGGTTGCACATAGAAGACTGTGTCAGCTGGACCCCCTATAGAATTCTGTGAATGAGACCAGGTGATAGTGTGATAACAGCCTCATCTGGAAGCACTCTAGTACCAGAAAAATAGCTAAGAGCTAATTTTGATCTTCCTGGAGCACATCTTTCAATAAACGTCACAACTTTACAACATAGGATCTGAGGTCCTCGCATTGTGTCTTCATTTCACTGAGGCTTTCATATCAAACATTTCCTCCTTCTACTGCAGAATGTTTCCTTGGGTTCTTTTGAAAAGTGAAATGCAAAGAGCACCCCAATTTCCTAGTCTTTTTTTTAACATGGTTTAAAACATGCCCAGAAAGGAAAGAACGACCTTTGAGGTAGCACAATTCTTCCCATGTAAATTGGGCACTTCAGGGTGGGCTTTGTGAAACAGAACCCTATGCATTAATTGCACTGATATGAGCAGGCTTTTGCACATCAGAAAGATCTTCACAGGGCTTGGGTAGAAGGTTAAAGGGGAAGAGTCCCCCCTCCCCATCAGTGACAACTGAATTTCTCATAGCAAGGAACTCACATATGGGAACAATATGACAGCTAGTCTCTTAAATGTATGCTTTTGCTTTACCAGGGCAATTGATATGTTGTGTAAGGAACATTGCAGGGCAGGTGGCTGCTGTGAGATGACCCCATGGCTGAAGGTAAGTAGTGAGGCAGGAGGCCAAAGTTCAAGTGTGACTTTGTTAGTACCAAAGAAATACAGTTATTTTACAATAGCCCTGCACCCTGGAGTGTCTTACTTCCTCCATGAGCCTGAAAGGTTTTATTGTTAAGGAAGTATGCTGTGCTATGGCTATATTATTTAAAAGAAAGACAGGCACATGAACCACTAAAGAAAAGAAAAGAAGCCATTTTAAATACAAACATACGTAAGGGGGAAAAGCAACACACACATGATTGTAACACTCTCTCCATCCATTTGATATATTGACACATATTCAGGGAATCCAGACAATGTGCAACTGGATCTGGGCAACATCTGTTAGGACTAACCAGGGGGAAAGGAGAAAAGTTATCCTATCATAGCAACCCCCCCAAAAAAAATCTGGTAGCCAATTAAAGACTAACATTTATTGTGGCTAGATAAATGTTTTGTAGGCTAGAGCCTATTTTGTTGGATGCAAAATGAAGCAACAATCATAGTCAATTGCTCAATGTCTTAAGTACCAACAGTTATATGAATTCGGCTAATAAGTTAAATCCAGACCGTTGGTCTGCACTGATCATGGAGGTAGTCCTTTTCAATTTGTTATTGTTGTTCAGTCGTTCAGTCGTGTCCGACTCTTCGTGACCACATGGACCATAGCACGCCAGGACTTCCTGTCCTGCGCTCTCTCCCGGAGTGTGCTCAAGTTCATATTCATTGCATCAGTGATGCTATCTAGCCATCTCATCCTCTGCCGTCCCCTTCTCCTTTTGCCTTCAGTTCTTCCCAGCATCAGGGTCTTTTCCAGAGAGTTTTCTCTTCGCATTAGGTGGCCAAAATATTTGAGCTTCAGCTTCAGTATCTGTCCTTCCAATGAGCACTCAGGGTTGATTTCCTTTAGGATTGACTGATTTGACCTCCTTGCAGGCCAGGGGACTCGTAAGAGTCTTCTGCAGCACCACAGTTCGAAAGCATCAATTCTTCGGTGCTCAGCCTTCCTTATAGTCCAGCTCTCACAGCCATACATTACTACTGGGAAAACCATAGCTTTGATTATACGAACCTTTGTCGGCAAGGTGATGTCTCTGCTTCTTACTATGCTGTCTAGGTTTGCCATAGCTTTCCTCCCAAGGAGCAAGCATCTTTTAATTTCATGGCTACAATCACTGTCTGCAGTGATCTTGGAGCCCAAGAAAGTAAAATCTGTCACTGCTTCCATTTCTTCCCCTTCTATATGCCAGGAAGTGATGGGGCCAGATGCCATGATCTTCGTTTTTTTAATGTTGAGCTTCAAACCAGCTTTTGCACTCTCCTCTTTCACCCTCAACAAGAGGCTCTTTAGATCCTCTTTGCTTTCTGCCATTAGGGTGGTATCGTCTGCATATCGGAGGTTGTTGATAATTCTCCCAGCAATCTTAATTCCGACCTCTGATTCATCCAACCCGGCATTTCTCATGATGTACTCTGCATATAAGTTAAATAAGCAGGGTGACAATATGCAGCCTTGTCGTACTCCTTTCCCAATTTTGAACCACTCGGTTGTTCCACGTCTGGATCTTACTGTTGCTTCTTGAAGCAACAGTAAGAAGCTTGTACTTCCAGTAGTTCTCGGTTCACATACTGCTGAAGCCTAGCTTGTAGGATTTTGAGCAAAACCTTGCTGGCATGTGAAATGAGCGCAATTGTGCGGTAGTTTGAACACTCTTTGGCGTTGCCGTTCTTTGGAATTGGAATGTAAACTGACCTTTTCCAGTCTTGCGGCCATTGTTGAGTGTTCCAAATTTGTTGGCATATTGAATGCAGCACTTTAACAGCATTATCTTTTAGGATTTTTAATAGCTCAGCTGGAATACTGTCATCTCCGCTAGCTTTGTTGTTAGTAATCCTTCCTAAGGCCCACTTGACTTCACTCTCTAGGATGTCCGGCTCAAGTTCAGTGACCGCGCTATCATGGCTATCAGGGACATTCAGATCTTTCCTGTATAGTTCTTCTGTGTATTCTTTCCACCTCTTCTTAATCTCATCTGCTTCTGTTAGGTCCCTGCCTTCTTTGTCCTTTATCATGCCCGTCTTTGCACAAAACGTTCCCTTGAGGTCTCCGATTTTCTTGAAGAGATCTCTAGTCTTTCCCATTCTGTTGTTTTCCTCGATTTTTTGCATTGTTCATTTCAGAAGGCCTTCTTGTCTCTCCTTGCTATTCTCTGGAACGCTGCATTCAGTTGGATATATCTTCCCCTTTCTCCTTTGCTTTTCGCTTCCTACTTGTAAAGCCTCATCAGACAGCCCCTTGGCTTTCTTGCATTTCTTTTTCTTTGGGATGGATTGAGTTGCTGCCTCCTGTCCTGAACAATGTTACGGACCTCCGTCCATAGTTCCTCAGGCACTCTGTCTATCAGATCTAATCCCTGAAATCTATTCCTCACTTCCACTGTATATTCATAAGGGATATGATTGAGGTCATACGTGAATGGTTTAGTGGTTTTCCCCACGTTCTTCAATTTAAGCCGAAATTTTGCAACAACAAGCTCATGATCTGAGCCACAGTCAGCTCCAGGTCTTGTTTTGACTGACTGTATAGAGCTTCTCCATCTTTGGCTGCAAAGGACATAATCAATCTGATTTCGATATTGACCATCTGGTGATGTCCATGTGTAGAGCCGTCTCTTGTGCTGTTGGAAAAGAGTGTTTGCTATGATCAGCGTGTTCTCTTGGCAAAACTCTATTAGCTTTTGTCCTGCTTCATTTTGTACACCAAGGCCATGCCTGCCTGTTAACCAGGTGATTTCTTGACTTCCTACTTTAGCATTCCAATCCCCTATGATGAAGAGGACATCTTTTTTTGGTGTTAGTTCTAGAAGGTGTTGTAGGTCTTCATAGAACCGATCAACCTCAGCTTCTTCGGCATCAGTGGTTGGGGCATAGACTTGAATTACTGTGATGTTGAATGGCTTGCCTTGGATTCATACTGAGATCATTCTATGGTTTTTAAGATTGTACCCCAGTACTTTTCCCACCCTTTTGTTGACTATGAGTGCTATTCCATTTCTTCTAAGGGATTCTTGCCCACAGTAGTAGATATGATGGTCACCTGAATTAAATTTGCCCATGCCTGTCCATTTTAGTTCGCTGATTCCCAAGATGTCGATGTTCAATCTTGCCATCTCATGTTTGACCACCTCCAGCTTACCTTGATTCATTGATCTGACATTCCAGGTTCCTAAACATTATTGTTCTTTACAGCATCGGATTTTCTTTTCACCACCAGAAACATCCACAGCTGAGTGTCCTTTCGGCTTTGGCCCAGCTGCTTCACTCTTTCTGGCGCTACTTGGAAATACCCTCTGCTCTTCCCCAGTAGTATATTGGACACCTTCCGGCCTGAGGGGCTCATCTTCTGGCGTCATATCTTTTAGCCTTGTGATACATTCCATGGGATTTTCTTGGCAAGAATACTGGAGTGGGTTGCCATTTCCTTCTCCAGTGGACCACATTTTGTCAGAACTCTCTGCCATGACCTGTCCGTCTTGGGTGGCCCTGCACGGCATAGCTTATGGCTTCACTGAGTTATGCAAGCCCCTTCGCCACAACAAGGCAGTGATCCAGGAAGGGGAGTCCTTTTCAAATGGCACATCAAATCGATGCAACTTCTTATTTAACAAGGTACTAGCTAACCTAGGCACTTTTAATATACCACAACTATCTTAGTGCAATTCTTGTACTTCATATTGTATATAACAATACATGAAAATTAGAAACATCTGCACAAGAGATAGCTGTGGCCTGCACATAGACAGGTCACAGGATAGGGAATGTGTCCATGGTGCAGATTATACTATGATGTTATTGAACGTTTATTTTCATTAAGTACAATGTTGTAGTCTCATAGAGTTAATCTGTGTAGGGGGCATCCTGCTGTTCCATTTGGAAATGTATAAAGCTATAATTAATGGGGGGTCAAAATGAATGGGGAAATGCTTCCTATTCCTAGCAGTGCAAGATTTCAGATTTTAGCCCCTAAGCTCAGGTTTTGAGGCTCATTGTTAGGGCCATGGGGTGGCCAGTTAAATCTCAGGGCCATCAACTAGTCTAGCCCACATGTACACTCATAAGAGATTTTCAATTGTCTCCTCCCAGAATAGAAGGAAACTATTTGTATTGATTTTCCCCCTGTCACAGACTGCCTATACCCTGTTCCATGAGTGGAAGAGAAAACAGGCAAAATAGTGTGCCCACACTTATTTTCCCCTTCCCTTCCTGTGGTCTTTTCTGCAGCCACCAGGTGGAAGTCTTTATTTTTTCTCGCTGCCTTAAACCAGCCTTAAAACTCTCTGGGTCTCAGGTATCTATTTTAGGTAGCGTGTGGGTTGACTGTTATAAGTTGGGTGGATAACCAAAAAAAGAGAGACCACAACATTTCAAATAACAAAGTTTAAATTTTACTCAAGAAAAATGTTAATAGGAAAAAGTGTAAAAAATCTGAATGGATACACACACACTACAAAAATCCATATGAGCAATAGCGTAATACAACAACCAGGGATAAACACATCCAGCTAATCTCACATGACTGTGTCCCCATGTTATCCAAGTCCCTTATCCAAGTAATATCTTACTGTCATAGGTTTCTCAGTCAGTTTTCAAGTTCCAGAATTCTGGTCTATTTTCCTTCCTTCCTTCTCTCTCTCTGCTTTTATCTCCCTCTGCCTTTTTGCCTTAGTCTTTTATCTCTTAAAAATTGTCTTTTCTCGCCCCATCTTCAACCAATCAGGAGGGTGGTTCCTTGTTCATTTCTGCAAACTATTTCTATTTCCTGAGTTGAAACTCTTTATCTTTCTTCCTCTGACTTTCTGTTGAACTTTATAATCTCCTGACTTCTACATTCTATCAAATTTTTGTCTTGTTATTAACAATTTATTAGATTTTTTCATTTTTCAATACATTTTCCTCCTCCTGCCCCCACCCCACATCCCAATTCCCTCCATTTTAGGTTTTCCCCACCCACCTTCATATCATGATGTATTTAAAGAGTAAAGGTTTCATTGATCTCTACGCTATTAACCTTTTGGCTGAAACTGATTAGGGCACAAGCACACAAAAGATTTAACCTCATAATATCCCAAAACCAAACTAAGTACAAAAAATGAAGGACAGTTCTGTTCCTTCATGCCCACATTGTTCTGAGCCTTCACAGTTCTAGCATCATCACTTTACTGCTTGGCTCCACCTCTTAGCCACTGGGCCATACCCCAATGCCCAACCAATTATCAGATTTGTTTTACTTTCAGTTGATTAAGAGGTCTGATTCCTGAGTCTCAGGCTTTGGGATGCTGGGAAAATCCTACCAACTCCTAATTTCTGCTCTTTACTGTGACAGTTCAAACTGTAGGCCAGTTAGGTTCTGTTCTTGCTGATCATGATTTCCTGTGACATAGAGCATTCACACCAGCCTAAAATCCCGCATTTAAAACAGGGCTTTCTGCTTCTGTTGTAAATGCAGGATCATGATATACTCCCTTTACATGTGCTTCCTTTCCCCCTCCTTTATCTGAGTCTTCCATATGTTTCATTATACAGCCGCTAGATGGCACTGTGGTCTAGCTCTTCTTATTGCAGGATTTCCTCTTTTCATGGAGGGAACTCAAGCGGAACACAAGTGCTGTAATTTGATAGCTCATTATCTCTGATCTTTAAAAGAATTGAATAAATGTCTGTTGACATTTTTTCCTGAATAGGTCACACGTTTCCACTGGGCCCAACCAGCTTAGATGAGGCATGCTGTCCTTCCAGCTCTTCTTGAAGTGAAAGCTTGCTTCAGGGTCTTACATGCCAGTGGAAGTTCTAGGCATATGCAACTATCTGTACTTACTCTACTGCTTTCATCAAGCACATGTAGCATCACATTACATTTCATGGATACATTCCAATTAGGTGACTATAGGAAGTTTCAAGGGGAATGGATTTAGGTTACATCTAATTCTACAGTTCTCATGTTCTATGACTGAGCAGCTCTCTGGTTGTCCCTCTCCAATGTGTTCAGTAGGCAGCGACTGAAGGATTGAGAACCAGTGTGGTGTAGTTAGAGTGTTAGACCAGGATCAGGGAGTCCCAGGTTCAAATCCTCACTGAGTTGGAAACTTTCTGGTTGACCTTGAGCCAATCATTCTCTCTCAGTCTAACCTACTTCATAAGGTTGTGGTGAGGATACAATGGATGGCAGGAGAGCAGTGTACACCATCTTGAGCCCCCTGAATGAAGACTGAGCAAAAAATGTAATAAATAATATTAGCAAAATAATATAATATTAAAATAATATAATATAATATTAAAATAATAATATAAGGATAATAAGAATAACAATAAGAAACTAATAAGGGATCAACATAAGCCATGCAATTTGCATGGCATAGGCTCTGTATAAGCCCACAAAAATACTTCTATTGATATTCACTTTCTGCACTTACAGTTTAGTGCAGAACTGAGTGCTCAGGAAGCTGTTGTCAGGATGTGTCCTATGCATAGTCACATCTACCTTGCATATATTTCTACTGCTGCAAAACAAGAGGCAGACCTCATTGATTCAGATTCACAAAGTAACTTTCTCCAATTTCTCATGAGTTAATTGGTTTCTCCACTTTGTGAATACCCACTTTGTATGCTAATTTTATCAGCATGTTACATTAAACTAATGAATCTTGGATAATTGTAAGATCCTCAGATTAAATCCACTCTGCTGTAGAACACAACTCCATTTATCATAAGAATGAATCATAGACAGGGAAAGTTCTGACCACCTAAATTTAATATTCACCATTTGCAATCTATGTTGCTGCAGATGCTCAAGGTAGATTAAAACGTGATATTGCAGCAGCTAATTCATACATGACAATCTGGTTGGTCCTATGTGCATCATTTTTGCAAACTGCATGACCCGGGGCTTTCCCAGATGTGTTTGTTATTGTGCAGGAAATGCACAGTCATTACTGATGCAGTGGTCCCAGGAAATGAGATCCAACCTCAAGCGCAAGCATACACACACACACACACACACACACACACACACACCAGTTAGTACTTCAATGGTAAGGAAATTTTCCAGCCTCCAAGTGGCAATTTGCTGTGGCAGGGGAAATGGGATCATCTCCCCAACCCACACAGATGCTTCTATTGCAGTCATGCATGTTAAATGTACTGAGCAGCAGAGGTGGCAATTGACAGATGATCAAACACTCTCCCAAATGCCTTGCACCAGTTGTCTTGTCTCTAAGAGACTAGCCACTTCAAGTTGTATCACTCCAGAAGCAGGGCTAATGTCAAGGGTAGGTATGGTTGGGCACTTGCCAAAGGCCAACACCCCACCAGGGGCCCAGTGAAAAGAGTCCCCTGGAGTTGCTCCTCCTCTTTCATATTGCAACCTGCTTGTTCCCCTGCCTCTTGGTATGGCCCATACAATGCTGGTGATGAAGAGGAGCAGTAGATAGCCTTGCCTGCATGCTCATTAGCTATCTGCCTGTCAAGCAGGAAACTTCAGCTGGTCCTGAATGTTGCAGCCAGACTGTTGATCAGGGCCAGTTACAGGGAGCATGTGACTCCCTTGTTACAATTCAAACCAACACAGAGAGGGCTACACAGGAAGAGAAACACAGAGAGAAACATCCCAGCTCCCTCTTCTCACACACATTAACCATTCAGGGCTTAGTCCTATGCTGGTTTAGACAGAAAAAAGTTCTATAACGCCCAGAATTCCCTAGTGAGCTAGGCTGGCTGGGGAATGCTGGTAGTTGTAGGACTTTTTTTCTGTTTAAACCTGCATAGGATAGCACCCTTAGTGGCATTTCAACCAATTATCTTAATTGTACTTTAATGGATATCATGATGTATTTTAATGCTTTTAATTTTCTTGTAAACCGCTTAGAGATATTTTAAAATATGAACATCAGTATATCATTTTTAAATGAACAAATAAATAAACTGCTCTACTGGCTACCCATCTGTTTCCGGGCACAATTCAAAGTGCTGCTTGTGCCATTAAAGCCCTATACAGTTTGGGATTGCCTTCTCCCATATAAGCCTGCTCAGATTTTAAGATCATTGGGGGAGGCCCTTTTCTTGAAACCACCACTTTCAGAGGTGCCAATGTGACAGAGGGTCTTCTCTGTGCTTGGTGGCAGCCTTTGGAACTCCTTGCCAAAGGAAGCTAGGTTGGCTCCCTTTCTGCTTTACTTCTGCTGGCAGGCAAAGACATTTCTGTTCAAGCAGCCCTTTGGCCTGTAAAATGGTCTGTTGGGTTTTGGTTATATTCTGTAAGTTTTGGTGTTTTTTTACATGTGTTTTCAATGTATTTGTTTTATTATTATTTTTAATTATGTTTTTTTAAAAAAAAAATATGATCGTTGGCTGCCTTGAGCACCATTTTCTTGGTAGAAAGGAGGGCATCAATAGAAGAAATAAATAATAAATAAGCAAGCAAGTAGTAGCAATGATGAGAAAGAAGAGAAGCAGGAGCAGCTGGTGGCAAGATTGGTGAGAAGGTAGACTCACTGAGAGAGGACACCCATTGAGGAATCTTGCCCAAGGGCCCTCAAAACTCTGGAACCACCAGCAATGTTATGGTATGCCTCCTTAAGCAACATTGACCCACCATTTGGCAAGGGTTTTTTTGTCCTTGTGTTTTAAAAAATCCATTTGTGGCTGTACACTCCCTCCCCCGCCAGCATCCCGCTGCTTTTTAAAATAGGGTGGCAGAGCAACCATGCTCCTGGTGGTGCCACATGGGCCTATGGCCTGATTGGACTCCACCCAGAGAAGAACCTTCAGTATGGTGGCCCCCTTTCTTTGGAACTCCCTGTCCCTGGAGGTCAGGCAGGTGCCAACACTGTGTTGCTTCTGGAGCCTCCTGAAAACAGTTCTTTTCCAGGAAGCATTCCTGAAATGAACAGCCATGGTTTTTATTGGCATTCTGTTTTTTTTTAATAATTTTAATATGGTGTTCAATCTTTTATCTTTTTTACTATTGTGCCTCTTATGTTCACCACTCCAGAATCTGTTTTAGACGGGGAATAGTATGCAAATGTTGTTGATGATGATGATAATCCCAGCCCTGCACGTTGCCATAGCAAGGCTATATGCATGCAGTCACATCTATCATAGAAACACATTGCACTGGTAACCAAAACTGTCCTAGTGCAACTTTAATGGTATCTTTAGTGGTAACAGATTTGGGGTGGTTGTTGTCATTGTTTTTCATTCAAAATGGCCCCTAATAAGATAGCTGGTGTTCTCATGTATAAATTGGGGATTAATCTGGCTCCATCAAATCCTTATAGCATTGACATTGGAGGGATGAGAGGACTGCAGGATGCTCTGACTTGGACTCCTGCACTGAGCAGGGGGTTGGACTTGATGGTATTATAGGCCCCTTCCAACCCACCTATTCTATGATTCTATGATGGTAAAAGCTGCAGTTTATGCTATTAGTTTGAAAACTAGCAACATGCAGGGTAAACATCTGGAAGAAGGTAGTAAAACAGTAACAAGTGAAAGCCCATATAGAAGAGTTCCTTGTGTTTGCCCAACATCAGTAAAACAAACAAACAACACTTGCTGATGGTCCTCTAATACCATTTCCAGCAATGGAAAGATCCCAGGAGTATGCCTGGACAGCAGGAAAATAACAGCTGAAAAGATAAATATGCAGCATGAGCACCTTCTGAGATTATCCCTCCACATTAGTCTAAACTGGTGAAGTCTAGCAAGGTCATTCCAAGGTGGCTAAATACACACAAGTCACTCAAGTGTATTGATCCAGGAGAGTTTATGGTGGCTAACGAATCCAACACAGTACATTATTTAACTGATAATATCCACAAGGAATAGGGCTGCATGTAGCTGTTGCATTAATTGCTGGTTACTTTGTGCTTTTCTCAGTGCATCAACTAGACAAGGTGTGATTCACAGTGACAAGGTTGCAAGCTTTGGGGGAGCATGTCTGGACTATGCCCCATTTCTATATTGCTCACCCCTGCTTTAACATTAATGTAATTGTATTCATAAAAAGTCATATGTATCTCAATAATCCTTAACAGAGCAGCTACTAAGCTTGGTTAAAATTTAATAGAGCCACATGGGATCAGGCAAAATTGCATCAGGGATAAGATCTGACCCATAAATTGCCATATGGCCATACCCAGCCTAAATAATTTCTTTAGACTTATAGTTTACCTACTCCCTGAACTCCATGTCAAAATTTCTCTCTCAGTAATAATGTGTCACTTCAGAGTGACTGCAAGTGCAAAAGTCTTACAAGCTCAGTATAATCACTGAACATAGCACTTACTACGGTAGTCGCACCTCTCACTCGGGGTATTAATGAGTTCACAGAAGTTGAAATATACTGTAATTGCTTGCTTTCCTCCCCCCACTTCTTTTCTTCTGCACTTTGAACCTACTTGGGGGAATATCTTTCAGGTTTAGAAAACCTTTTCCCAAACCCAGTCATAGGGAAGAGAAAGATACCTGTTCTGTTTTATGCATGTGACATGTTGCTTATTTCTCACACCTAGGATGTCTTAAATCACTGACAGTACTACCAAAGTTACTGTATTTGGTTGCAAATGACTAATCCACAAGAAACTTGACCCCCACAAAACTGGATTGGTTGCTTAGCATCTAGAATTTTTTTTTTCCTTTCCCTGTTGTTAAGCTGCAATCCTATAACCACTTATCTAGGAATAAGCACAACTGAATTCAGTGAGACTTACATTTGATGTGACTTGTATTGGATTGCACTATTAGGGTGCAATCCTAATTAGATAGGCGGCCGCCTCCGACCTTGGAGGCGGCCATCTATCCAAAGCAAGGCAGGAGAGGCACAGGGGTATCGTTCCCTCCACACCTCTCCTGCCTTGCTATTTTTCGCTAGACAACCATTTTCAGCTGTCTAGCGGCGGGGGGGCTGACTGGGAGAGGAAGCTGCCATACGACACATTGGATGTGTCGTATGCGCAGCTCTGCTCTCCCCACCCCGGAACTCCCCACTTTTCAGTCGCTCTGCACTCCTCTTGCGAGCGTGGAGGATGGGGCTTCTCCACGCTGCCTCCGAGGCAGTGCAGATGAAGGGGGCAGTCGTTTTTCCAGGAATTGACCTCGGAGTGCAGGCTCTGAGATCAGTTCCCGGAAATGTGTCTAGCGGCCACAGGATTGCTCTCTAAGAGTACTTTTATTCTGGAGGGCCCATGGTTGAAAACAGATTGCTCTCATTGTCAAACATTTTAAATCCATATTCTATCCATCAATTTCTTTATAGCACCGAAATTTAGGGGTTGTTGCTGTTGTTTTATCTTGTGACCTTTCAAAGTAAAATTCTTAAACTGTACTAGGTTGCCATAGAGTACTCCTTTGGCTCTTTTGAGAGCTGAAATTGGTATTTTGTCAGTGGGGTCATCTTTCTAAATACTGGGTTGGACCAGGATCAAAGTTCTTGCAACTGGGCTGGCAGTTGCAGGCTCCCCCAGCCCCTCCTCCCTGCAACAGCCCTTCCAGCCCCCTAAAATGTTACACGGAGGATTAGGGGCCCCTGCTGAATGGCTCAGGCTGTGGTGCAAGGGAAAGGGGAGAATCCCCCCCCCCGCATAAAACCAGGCCAATCCAGTTCCACTCTTGGAAGTTCACTCATGCATCGTAGTGCCCCCCCCCCAGTCAGCAGGGCCCTCCACCCCTTTGTTTAGCATTTTCAGGTGACTGGGGGGGCTGTCATGGGGAGCGGGGGAGGAAGTCTACTTCAACCAACCCAGCTGCATGCACCTAAACCTGGATCCAATCCAGAGTATTGTTACCTGACATGTCTAAACATAGATCCTCCCCAAAAAATGCCTAATTGAACAGTAGCAGTCTAATATGGCATCAGGTTATAATCCTAAACAGATTTACTAGGACTAAGTTTTCTTACGCACACTGGGACTTAGTTCAAGATAAACATGCATAGGACTGTGCTGCCAGGTCTTAGGTAACTGATAACATCCATGCTGAATGGCTTTCTAGTGGAAATAGTTTTCTAGATTAAGGGCGGGGGGGGATTAAATTTTGAAAACTTTGGAGGAAGCTCTATTTAACTCGCTGGACGTACTTCTGAGTAGCTATATATAAGATTGCACTAGTACTTTACTTACATTCAGTCAAATGCCCTGTACTGTACTTGAAAGGAGATACTCTTTATAATTAATATGCCACATTCTACTGAAGTAATGGAGAAGTTGAAAACATCATGGACTATTTGTTTCAGCACTTAATAATTGTGAACAACTAGCATAAGTTTCTTTCCCAACTGTTGAAAGGCCATGATAGCTGGGCAAATCTAGAATTAAAAAGATGACTTGCCAATAGAAAAAACAACAAGAGAAACAAGCAAATGGCTAAAACAGAGCGCATTTTGGTTAGGGTTTATGCTCTTGATTGTTACTTGGAATTTTTTTTGATGTTATTTAATTCTGACCTTGGCCACACAGTGTATTGCCTGATAAATCAATGTTTGAAGTTTTTTTTTTCCTTCTGTAATTTTTTATGGCATATTGATAAAACAAATAAACTTCTTACAAAAAGGAGAGAGAGAGTCAGTGGTATTCTTCTAGGAAATCGACGGTGGACTGACCTAATCTTCAGAGGAGCTGGGCACCCGCAACTCCCACTGAATGACAAGTATTTGTGGGTGCTCAGCACTTCTCAGAATCAGGCACATTAGCAACTTCCTGAGGAGAGAAAGGCAAGGCGAAGTACTGAGCATTTCAAAGGATAACATTCTGGAATTAAAGTGAGGAGTATGATGTTTACTGTCTGTGAGATAGTTTGCTATTCCTCTCTAAAAACCTCCCATCCAGTTATTCCATATGTTAATGAATACATCCTCACTAAAGCTATATTTTCAACCCTTCTCTGTTTCACCATGCTGTGAAAATGATGCTTTCCCAAAATTAAAGGCATGGTATGCATCTTATGATATACATCAACAAAGGGTCATGTGATACCTTAAAGACTAACAAACACATTATGGCATAAGCTTTTGTGGATGTGGGCCCATTTCATCAGATACAACCTGGTGTGAGAAGGGAAAAGAATTTTTTACCTTAAGACAGGGTGGCATAACGTTTCACCTGTTGGGAGGACAGAGTGGATTATTTTACTCATTGTCAGGTGCCTTCCATAGTTTCATGAGGCTGGAATCATTTGGAAGCACTTGCTTTGCAAGCACTTTTTCTGTGTTCTTTGCCCATGGCACACAGTGATCTGGATTACATTGATTGATCAGTGAGGTGCTGGTTGATGGATTCTCTTGCTTTGTAGTGGGACTTTGAATTGCATGGCTTGCTGACTCCTTCCTAATTTATAGCTCTATGATGACACAACACTAATTCCACTTCAGGGACTATTTAACATATACTTTCCTGAGTATTAAAACAAATCCTTTAAAAGAGCTTAGTAACCATGTGATGGAATAATTTTAGCTGAGTCATGCAGAGTGAATTATCATGCACAAATATGGACACTGGTAATGGGTTAATGAGTCATTGGTTAGCAAGGTGCAAATAATTGTTTCATGAGCATTTAAACCAAGGGTGGCCAACTTGTGGCCCTCCATTTGTTTTGGCCTACGACTCCCATAATCCTTCACCACTGACTATGCTGCCTAGGGCTGATGGGAGTTACAGGTCACATGTTACCACCCCTGATTAAACAAACAAAATACCCCCTCACCAATTAATTATGTTGATGAACATCAGAATGACTCCATAAGAAAGCACTATGTAATGGCACCAATTGCTTTAGAGAAGTCATGGTATGAAAAATCCTGATCTCCTAGTTAGGCAGCTGTCCCCCAGAATGGGAGTCGAGTTATCATACTAGCATCCCCCATCTTGTCTGACTGAAGTCCAGCAAGCAAGGTTAGAACTCCCCCTTAAGCTACCACAGTTCTTACTGAAATTAATTTATGTATATCTTTAACTTGCTTTGCACCATGACAAAAGCAAATACCTACATACTGCTGCTGTAGGTCAGCTGATGACCTAATTAGCTGCCCACATGGCTTCATCACATGACTACCCACATCAGCTACCAACATGACTTTCATCACAGTAATGGTCTTAGAAGGATATTATAACCAGATCCATTTTGAGCTCATACTTTGTGCTTGTGGAGACCCTGTCACTGAAGATCTATCTCATTACTTTGCGGATTGCTCTGTTTACTTGTATCCTTGAGAAAAAAATGTTGTCTGGTTTTCTTAGCAAAATTGCTTTTTGGAAGTGTACCACATAATTTTTCCTAGGGACAGATAAGGATGATTGTGTTCTTTGATGTAGCAGCAGCTAAAATTAAATGCCAATTTGTTAAAACTAACACTGGTGACTGTAAACAGTTATTGAGATGCCTTTGTTAATATTTAGGCTGCTCAGTTTGTATTCCGTATGATCATGTAACTTTTCCCCATTGTTATGGCTATAGACCAAACAAGTTCTGATTGAGTTGACAAGCTTGTTTCCATACAGTACACCAGATAGCCCACTATATTCCTGTTGTGTTGGGATTTGAGAAATCAAGTCATTATGTTGACTTTCAAAGTCTTGCTTGATAATTTTATTAGAGGATAACATTTCTGACAGGTCCACCTAACATCAAGGGAATGGGAAGCAACAAGAGCCCAACAGACCCCCAAAGTACTGACTTCAAATCAATGCACCCCTAACAAACAATGAGTCCTTCTACTTATGATGTTCAGGATACAGTGCAAATGTTTATGTAGCAAAATGTGCACCAGCACACACAAGAAGGACGTATCAGCATGCTCGTAAGAAACCAGAGGTTTGCAGAACTACAAAAATAATTATTTAAAAAAACTAAAGGGTTTTTAAAACCCCTAAACAAAACAAAAACTGAGAACTAAGAACTGATCATGCATGTGTGCTTGTATGTGAGGTGGAGAGAGGAGAGGGAAAGGAGCAGAGAGAGAACAAAGGCACAAGCATCCCTTCTCAGGGTGGGGCAGCCTTTTGCCTGAGAAGGGAGAGCTTTGAAGGTGCAGATTGAACCCATCTGTGCCTTTAAGGCAACCATCCCTCTGCAGGTGAGGAGGCTGATCCTCCTTGCAGCAGCCTCCCACCTGAAAAGGGAAAGCTGTGAAAGTGCGGATGAGGCTGGTTGACAAATGATCTGATCCACACCTTCAAGGGCTCCCAGGTATCCTTCCTCCTGAATTGGGCAGCCTCCCACCTGAGAATGGAGAGCTTTGAAAGTTCCCACAGCTCCCATACACCGGAGCAACATTTTGTTGTGGGACCCTCTGGTATCTCTAATAAAAGACAGCATACTGTCATTATCTGTTCAGAGGTATGAGTACCCCAAATAGTTTGATAACAGCAAACAATTCTTCCAAAATCTTCCCACCACCCCATTTATAAATTATAGAAAGAAATCAAGCAAACAAAGAACTCAAGATATAGATCTCCCTTTTTTAGTATTCTGGCCAAAAAAGAAAGTGGGCCATTTCATGCAAATAAAATTCAAGAAAACATGTTGAGCATCTGCAAATGTTCATGCTTAAGCAGACCTGCCATGTCTTTTCATTCCCACTGTATTTCAGTTGTGTCAGTGGGAACAGTGCCATCAGTTTGAGGGTCATCACAGAGGCACCATACAGTGACCACTGCAGTGATACAGAATCACGGTGTAGTGTTCTCTCTTAATCGCAGTGATATCACAGCCAAGGTACATCGCACCATCATGCATTCAGGACACAATATAATGACTTCACACAAGACCCCTGCCAGAAAGCATTTATAGTGTATTTCAAACGCTTTAGTGTCAGACCCTTCTAATAATTTGTAAGCTCATCCTATATTTCCAGGTCTGGCCTTCCTAACAAGAAGCATTGTGTGTTAGAAGGTTTCTTTGTATTCAGATTGAATGTTCAGGATTAACTCTTGGTTAATTGCACAGGGCATTATGATCCATTTCTATATATACTTTTTGAGGGAATTCAGGAAGGGCAGAAAGAGGATGGGAAGAAATCCACAACTCGGCATCAAAATATACAGCAGGAAAACTCAACCCCCCTTCTGACATTGTCCAGAAGTGAAGTTGAATATTAAATTACTTGTTTTAACATGTCCTCTATACATGCTTCTGGATCTAGGACATAGATGAAACTTGTGTATTACACCACCATGGCTGATGCAGAACAGTGCCTTCACTGGAAGCATACACCTCTTCCTATGGCAGAGATACATCTGATTTTTCATTGAATAAGAGGTGTCTATAAATGCTCCACAAGTCACTGAGACATCTTCTTGGAAGTCACAGCACAGAAATACTTTTTAAAAAATAAATGTAACTGGACTCAAAAGCATTTGTCTGAAACTATAATGGTCTAGAATGTATTTAAAATACTACTATTGTAGAAATCCATTCAGTTCTATGATGATATTAGTTGAGTTTCTCAACTTGCCTCCAAACCAGTCACCTCCTTAAGTATGAGTTAGTGGGGACTGTAAGAGTCAAGTTACATTACACTATTTTGCAAAATAATGTAGTGAAGGCCTTTCTAAGACTGTACCACTTCAGACTGCATTTGGGAATTTTCAACAAATCAAAAGAACCCAGCACATCAGGGAAAAGAAGGCTGAGCTTAGTCCTCCCCCTGATGCAGAGATATAGTTAGTGGTGGGGGGTCTCACAGGGACTAAGACCCAGGACTTTTTTTAAGAGCCAGGTCTCACCCAGGTCCCTCCCACTCCCAGCCTACTGCTGTGGGCCAGGCTCTTCTAGCCATCTCCTCCCCTTCCCTGCCACCAAGTGAGGGTGAAGTTTCCATAGAGCATCATATTTTGAAAACCTACAATGTTTGTGTTTGAGTGAGTGAAAAAGACTTGAAAAACACCCCTGCTTTTTTTCTCAGATGTCGAATTGAAATACCACTACCATACTCTCAGCTGCACTGTTTTTGGATCCCAGTTGAAGGTTGTATATCTTACAAGGTTGTGAAATCTTAGAAGGGGGCATGGCTGTGAGGGGGCATGGCTGTGACTGTCATGAAGGACCCTGCACTTCTGAATTTGCCACTACACTACTGCCCTGATGTAATAATTTTCTACAGTTCTATATATAACCAGAGGACAAACCAGAACCAAAGAGCAAGCTAGGATGCAGGTCAAGGAGCAGTAGTGTAGTGGCAAATTTAGCTTCACCCTCTCAACTCAGCCCTCATGGACAGATCCCTTCTCATTTAAACAGCCCCCTTGCACACTCCCTTAGCAAGCCAACATTAGCCATTAGCCTTCCCTAAGTTCCTTCATTATATCTCCCCCTCCCCTTCCAACAGAAACATCCACACACCCAGCTGGATTGAACTACACACACACACACACACACACAGTGGTGTAGTGGTAAATTTGGAAATGCGGGAGCTCATTGTGACAGTCTCCAAGGGCAGTCCAAAAATTTCAGGCAGCTGTGTCGATCCATATCAACAAACCAGTTCTAGGAGTTTCATTTCCACCATAAGCACATCTTTGGTAAAGTGAATATGTCTTAATTGCCTGTTCCAGACCAAGTCTTCCCAAATACTTTGCATTCCAACATGGAACAATATACTGTTGCTTGGAAAATTCATTACCCCCACAGCTACAGTGAGGATCGCAGCTAAGCTCAGAAGAAACAGGGTATTCTGAGGAGGGTGGCAGATGACATCAGAGTCCCTGCTAATGAAAAAGTGCCAGTGCTGTGTCCGTGCAAGCCCTGCCTCCACTACACCACTGTCAAGGAGCAAGCCAGAAGTCAGAACCAAAGAACATCCTAGGATGTTGGAACATACCTTTATATTTAGTATGGAAACTTCAACTGGTACAAAATATGGCAGCCAGGTTGGTCTCTGGGACATCCCATGGAGACCATATTATACCGATTTTCAAATCTTTACACTGGCTGCCAATTTGTTTCCAAGCAAAATATAAAGTGCTGGTTCTTACCTTTAAAGCCTTATATGGTCTAGGTCCAAGGTACCTTAGGGAGTGCCCTCTCCCCTACTACATCTCAGTCTGCCACCTAAGGTCTTCTGAGGGCTATATGCTGCAGCTGCCTAATGTGAGACTCGCAGCCACATACAAGAGGACCATTTCCTTTGCCACCCCTCAGTTGTGGAACAACCTGCTGGTTGAAATGCGCCTCCTGACCTCACTGAAGGTGTTTAAGCAGGTATTAAAGACGCTATTATTCCGACAGGCCTTCCCTGTTTAGAACTCCTGTTCGTTCTGCTGACTTTTATATACTGTTTTAAGCAGTGTTGTTTTAAGCTGTGTTTTATTCTTGGATTTAAAAAAAAATGTTTTTAGTTCAACATTGTTTTAGTTATATGTTGTTGTATATATTGTCCATATGTTTTTATGTAAATGGTTTTTAAACTTTGTATATTGTATTTTAATGTTTTAACTTTTGCAAACTGCCCAGAGAGCTTCAGCTATGGGGTGGTATAGAAATATAAAGGATAAATAAAATAAATAAAATACCAGCTGCTCAACCAAGCTCAGCAGGAACAGGAAGCCCTCTTATACTCCTTCCTGTTAAGCAGCCTCCAATGAACTGACTCCACCCACTCTGGGTAGGAGGAGTCAGTGTCGGGTTGGAAGGTTCTTCAGTGAGAAGCTGCCAACTGTAGTTCAATGGCTCACCACATAAGATCCAGGAGCTCCTGACATTTGGTAGCAGAAGTGTATGGTGATGTCAGTGGCAGGACCAGCATGTTGGTCCTGCTTCACCCTCACCCTCACACATTTTGTCTAAATGTGAAGAGAATGCCTGAAAGGGTTCATGTCATATAGAAAACTACTTTTGAAACTGAGGGGGCTTTCAAAAGCAACTTGTGGTTGAAGAAAGAAAGGTCAAAGATTTTTACTTGTGACAAATCCAAGCACTTAGGGACACCTACTCTGACTAAGTCGGGATCCAAACCTATGAGATTTCATTCTTGGTGGCACCTCCCCTTCCCTCCCTCCACAAATCAAAGCAATTCTAAAACATGCCAATAATAAACCTATACAACTGAAATTTTATCAGATGAGATTTTAAAAATGCACATACACAACTTAAATTTTACATTTTATGTGAAGAATTTGAGTGGCACAATTAGAAAAGCTTGGCAGATTTATTTTTGTGTGTGCATGAATTTCAGTTCAGCCCTAATCCAAACACAATTCTCTTTTATTCACATTTACCATGTAATCCTCTATGTGTCTACTCAGAAGTAAGTCATATTGAATTCAATAAGACTTGCTCCTAGGTAAGTGTGTATAGGATTGCGGCCTTATTGTATTAATATAGCAACCTCTAAGATGCCTAATGTGAAATAAAATGCTGTTCACATTTATCTTTTTTTCCTGCTCTTGATTATACCCCTAATTATGTGCCCAGGATAATGTCAGTTCTACTGAGATTTAACTATTCCTGGTTTTCCCTGGGTTCATCTCATGACAGTGATGACAGAGTCTTAAAAGAATCCTACATGGTATCTTTAAGTCCCGCCATCTACATATCTCACAGAGAGGTGAGTAGCAGCATTTCATTACTCTTTGTACTTCTCAAGTTAAAATCTCTCCCCCCCCCACTCCCCCTTTTCATTTCTATCTTGGCTTATCTCCCTCAGGTTAGTGATTTAAGACCTGATTAGGCTCCTATTCAGTGTGCAAAATCATCATACATTTAAATTATGAGGTATCCATCCCTCACGCCATATTTTTTTAATGTATTTGCTTAACATAAATGCACCTTTCTTAAGAACCTGTACTTATATGTAGATAACACACACAGTATAAACTATTAGAGTGTTTAACATATTTAAGTCTTCATATGTAAAACAGGGAAATGTGTGTAACAAGGACTACTGCATATTTCAGTTTCATGGTGGGGAAATGTTTTTTCCCCCTCCTATCAGCCGAAAGATACAAGGGAGACATTTATCTTGTATATTATCTAATAGGCCTTCCAGAATGAAAGACCACAGGAGGTAAGGCTAACAAAATTAATATGCAAAGAATTTCAACACTAGGGGCCTATAATTTTCTTGTAAATGGTTTCACTTTAAGGATGAAACAACACAGGACAATACCAATTTCTTTCTGGCTTTCTTTCTTTTTTGCAGATAGATGGAGCTTTAAAAAAATTAACACATGACAGCAGGTGGGACGAAACTAGACAAGTGGATATTCAAAGTAGGGAGACTGCAAATTTGATTTGCTTAGCATTTTGCTAACTGATTTGAATTCATTGATATGTTAAAACAACATGGGTAGGTATATTTAATTAAAGCAAGATGGGCTATCATTCAGACTTGAAGTAAACATTTAGTATACTTACAGCTCATTAAAATGCATGAAAAACAACATAGCCTTCGGAACATAAGCATGACAACAACAAAATTGGGGATCCAATGTTAAGAGATTATAGATTAGTTTCAGATTTTACTGTCGTCATGTCATATCTCACCCCTAACAGTTAAACTGAATCCATTATTCACTGCTGGCTAAAACAGACTTCCACCGTCACCTCCTAACCCAGTCCTACCCTGCAAAAGAATCCTACATGGACTATAAACATGTTTAGAGTCAAAAGTTTATAATGCAATTCCCAATAAAAGAATCTTAAATCATATGGTTAATGGAGGTTAAATCCATTTTGCCTAGGTTTATGGAATAATTTTTGGCATTTCTTGATTTGTTCTTCATAGCTACTTTGTAATCAGTCAGGAAGAGCTAGGTGTTGTTTGTCTTGTAGTAAAGAGCTCAATATGATTAGATTTCTAAAATATATTCCAGCACCCCAGGAAATAGTTCAATGCAGTGCTAGTCCTATCAATTTAAAATAGGTTAGTGTCAGACAGCCTTTGAAACTAACAAATCAGTTCAGTATAATTTGAAATTTTAAAATCAGGACTTTGAAATGAGGAAGACAAACTGCCAAGTTGCACATCTTGGTCTGGTTTTCTCATAATTTGACATGCGGATGTGTCCAAATTTGATCTGTTGTGGCAAGAAGACAAATGAGTTGAAAGACTTTCATTGCTAAAGGATGCTTTTTTATGTTGCAGAATTAACAATTATGTATGGTTGGATCCAGAGGAGAGGGCTAGATCCAAAGATGCCCTTCCACTCATAAAAGGTGTCTTCCACTCATTGCATGACTCATTCTGTAAGCAGAGGGGTACCTTTGGGGCTAACCTTCTCCTCCAGATCCAACATAATTTTCTGAAGTGGCTTATTTTCCGCATAATCATTGTGTTATTGATGTATGGAGGTCAACTAGAAATAAGGTTTATATCTTTAAAGTCTGTGTTTGGCATATAAAGCAATGTCCCCAACTGGCCCTAATGCAGAGAATACCATTCAAAGCAAAATAATGCTATGTGCTGGTGGTGCTATATAGTGGAACAAAAAATACTCCTGAACGTTGGCATGTAGATGCGCATTTAGATGTGGAAATCTTTTCAGGTCAGATTTGGATAGCTGTTCAGAGAGGACAGAATGTCACAGTTTGTAATGACATCCAAGCATTTAACCCAACAATTACTCATGGTTTGTTGTTGGGGTAAACTCTGGGTTGTTTAACCTGACAGCAACCCAGAGTTCCGGGTTCAGATGTCACAGCAAACAATCCAGGAATGGGGCAATCCTCAGTTTTTTATTAAAGCTGGTTGAAAGCTGAAGCAATGAGCATGCAGAAGGCAGCATGCTCACTCCCTTGCTCATGGCCCTGCCAATTGATGCATTAAACAACCCAAGAATTGGTGTTACGTATGAACCAGGACAATGTCTGTTGGCTCCATACTGCCATTGTGAGTACCTCCACATTCACAAAACATTGGATATAAAAAAGTAGACTTTAACAGTGCAGTTCTATACATGTCTACTCGGACATAATTCCTATTGAGTTCAATTGGGGATTACCCTCACAGGTAAGAGGGTACAGGATTGCAGCCTCAGTTGTTCTCCCAGTTTGCACAATATCCCTTTTCTGTGTGCAATGGTACCTGCAATGGATTGCAATCTCAGATAGTTCTGCTGGCAAGGAGAGCTTGCACATATCGAACAGCTGTCCATGTGTGTAACATCTTTGGCATTTATGGAGGAAAGTCAGAACAACTGTATGTTGTGAATAATAGCTGTAACATTGTTTCTGTTGAATGGAAGAAGAGTGAAGCGGCTTGGCCAAAGCCAAAAGGACACTCAGCTGTGGATGTGTCTGGTGGTGAAAAGAAAATCCGATGCTGTAAAGAACAATATTGTTTAGGAACCTGGAATGTCAGATCAATCAATCAAGGTAAGCTGGAGGTGGTCAAACATGAGATGGCAAGATTGAACATTGACATCTTCGGAATCAGTGAACTCAAATGGACAAGCATGGGTGAATTTAATTCAGGTGACCATCATATCTACTACTGTGGGCAAGAATCCCTTAGAAGAAATGGAGCAGCACTCATAGTCAATAAAAGAGTGGGAAAAGCAGTACTGGGGTACAATCTCAAAAACAATAGAATAATCTCAGTACGAATCCAAGGCAAACCATTCAACATCACAGTAATTCAAGTCTATGCCCCAACCACTGAGGCTGAAGAAGCTGAGGTTGATCAGTTCTATGAAGACCTACAACACCTTCTAGAATTAACACCAAAAAAAGATGTCCTTTTCATCATAGGGGATTGGAATGCTAACGTAGGAAGTCAAGAAATCACCGGGATAACAGGCAAGCATGGCCTTGGTGTACAAAACGAAGCAGGACAAAGGCTAATAGAGTTTTGCCAAGAGAACATGCTGATCATCGCAAACACTCTTTTCCAACAACACAAGAGGTGACTCTACACATGGACATCACCAGATGGTCAATATCGAAATCAGATTGATTATGTCCTTTGCAGCCAAAGATGGAGAAGCTCCATACAGTCAGTAAAAACAAGACCTGGAGCTGACTGTGGCTCAGATCATGAGCTTCTTATCACAAAATTTCAGCTTAAATGAATTGAAGAACGTGGGGAAAACCATTAAACCATTCAGGTATGACCTAAATTATATCCCTTATGAATATACAGTGGAGGTGAGGAATAGATTTCAGGGATTAGATCTGATAAAGTGCCTGAGGAACTATGGACAGAGGTCCATAACATTGTTCAGGAGGAGGCAGCAATGAAATCCATCCCAAAGAAAAAGAAATGCAAGAAAGCAAAGTGGCTGTCTGAGGAGGCTTTACAAGTAGCTGAGGAAAGAAGGGAAGTGAAAAGCAAGGGAGAAGGAGGAAAATATATCCAACTGAATGCAGCGTTCCAGAGAATAGCAAGGAGAGACAAGAAGGCCTTCTGAAATGAACAATGCAAAAAATCGAGGAAAACAATAGAATGGGAAAGACTAGAGATCTTTTCAAGAAATCGGAGATCTCAAGGGAACATTTTGTGCAAAGACGGGCATGATAAAGGACAAAGAAGGCAGGGACCTAACAGAAGCAGATGAGATTAAGAAGAGGTGGAAAGATTACACAGAAGAACTATACAGGAAACAGCTTAATATCCCTGATAGACATGATAGTGCAGTCACTGAACTTCAGCTGGAGATCCTAGAGAGTGAAGTCAAGTGAGCCTTAGGAAGCATTACTAACAACAAAGCTAGCGGAGATGACAGTATTCCAGCTGAGCTATTTAAAATCCTAAAAGATGATGCTGTTAAAGTGCTGCACTCAATATGCCAACAAATCTGGAACACTCAACAGTGGCCACAAGACTGGAAAGGGTCAGTTTACATTCCAATGCCAAAGAAGGGCAATGCCAAAGAGTGTTCGAACTACCGTACAATTGCACTCATTTCACATGCCAGCAAGGTTATGCTCAAAATCCTACAAGCTAGGCTTCAACGGTATGTGAACCGAGAACTACCGGAAGTACAAGCTGGGTTTCGAAGAGACAGAGGAACTAGAGATCAAATCTCCAACATTCGCTGGATCATGGAGAAAGCAAGAGAATTCCAGAAAAATGTCTATTTCTGCTTCACTGACTACGCTAAAGCCTTTGATTGTGTGGATCACAACAAACTCTGGCAAATTCTGAAAGAGATGGGAGTACCAGACCACCTTACCTGTCTCCTGAGAAACCTGTACAAGGGTCAAGAAGTAACAGTTAGAACCGGACATGGAACAACCGATTGGTTCAAAATTGGGAAAGGAGTACAACAAGGCTGCATATTGTCGCTCTGCTTATTTAACTTCTATGCAGAGTACATCATGAGAAACGCCAGATTCGATGAATCACAGGTTGGAATTAAGATTGCCAGGAGAATTATCAACAACCTCAGATACGCAGACAATACCACCCTAATGGCAGAAAGCGAAGACGATCTCAAGAGCCTCTTGTTGAGGGTGAAAGTAGAGAGTGCAAAAGCTGGTTTGAAACTCAAAATTAAAAAAGCTAAGATCATGGCATCTGGCCCCATCACTTCCTAGCATATAGAAGGGGAAGAAATGGAAGCAGTGACAGATTTTACTTTCTTGGGCTCCAAGATCACTGCAGATGGTGACTGTTGCCATGAAATTAAAAGACACTTGCTCCTTGGGAGGAAAACTATGGCAAACCTAGACAGCATAGTAAGAAGCAGAGACATCACCTTGCCGACAAAGGTCCGTATAATCAAAGCTATGGTTTTCCCAGTAGTAACGTATGGCTGTGAGAGCTGGACTATAAGGAAGACTGAGCGCCAAAGAATGGATGCTTTCGAACTGTGGTGCTGGAGAAGACTCTTACAAGTCCCCTGGACTGCAAGGAGGTCAAATCAGTCCATCCTAAAGGAAATCAACGCTGACTGCTCATTGGAAGGACAGATACTGAAGCTGAAGCTCAAATATTTTGGCCACCTAATCCGAAGAGAAAACTCCCTGGAAAAGACCCAGGTGCTGGGAAAGACTGAAGGCAAAAGGAGAAGGGGACGGCAGAGGATGAGATGGCTAGATAGCATCACTGATGCAAAGAATATGAACTTGAGCACACTCCGGGAGAGAGTGCAGGACAGGAAATGCTGGCATGCTATGGTCCATGGGGTCACAAAGAGTCGGACACGACTTAATGACTGAACAACAATTTAAAACTGCTGGTTTTAAACTGTGTACAATGAGACTGAAACAGCAAACATCCATCTGCAAGTAACTGATTTTACCTTCAAACATATTGTGAATGGCGTAAAAAACTTCTTGTATCTTAGAGCTTCCAGAATGGTAGATTTGCGGCATAATAGGCTATTTTCATATGAGGATAACAAAAACAGAGTTGTCACATTCTGTGAATACATACAGACAACCATATGTACATTAAATTACTGAGTTTGAGTTCAATCCACAAAACTGCTCCAGTATACCTTCTCTGTGCCACTAGCAGGCACCTGAGCGCCCACAGAACTTTAAGTATACTAAGGGAAGAGCTGTCGCAGAATGAGCATCTATCACTGCCACTGTCGTTCTACCGGTTTGAAGGTCCCTCTGATCAGTGATACAGATTCCAATGCAGTACGTATTTTAGTATAAACATGTAAATTCTATGGGGAAATTTCATCTATTTAAGAAAACATTTGGGGATAAGAACAGGACAGTGTATGGGTTATGCGGAATTCTCAATCAGGCAGAAAAGTCCCTTCTGAAATTTGTGGAACTCAAATGTATGCACATTCTCACAAGACCATAAGGTGGTCTCTGGAACGCAAAGCAACATACAATCAAATATTAAAAGCACAATGAAATACAACAATCCATACTAAGACAGCAAACCTATGGCCCGCTAGACACTGTCTAGCGGGCCATAAGATATGCTCTATTCTGGGAACCAACCTTGGAACCTGCTCTCCGAGGTCAGTTCCTGGAAATCCAACCTCCCCTCTTGTCCGCACTGCCACCAAGGCAGCATGGAGAAGCCCCATCTCCATGCTCGGAAGATGAGTGCAAAGCAACTGAAAAGGGGAAGGGCTGTGGGGCGTTCTGGGGTGGGAAGAGCAGAGCTGCGCGTACAACACATCCAATGTGTCATACAGCAGCTTCCTCACCCAGCCTCCCCCCACCCCGCCACTAGACAGACAAAAACGGCTGCCTAGAAAAAAAGAGCAAGGCAGGAGAGGCATAGAGGGAATGATCCCCCTGTGCCTCTCCTGCCTTGCTTTGGATAGGTGGTCACCTCTGAGGTCAGAGGCAGCCGCCTATCTACTTCGGACTGTGCCCTAAATAACAGCAACAACAGGAAAAATGGTTCTGAAAACACCACTTGCACTGCTCATAAACAGCCCAAAAAGCTAGCAGCCTTTCAATGAACCATCATTTTCACAGGACCTTCCATAATCCATGAAATGCTAGGGCTGGGAGAGAGGTACCCAACCACATCACTTCACAGTCCAAGGGCTATTACAGAAAGGGCTCTATCTCTTAGTTTTCATAGAGATGGGAAATATAGAGCATGGTTCCTGAAGAGCATCTCAAGAGTGAGGAGGGATCTTATGGGGAGAGAGACTCTCTGTAGCAGTCTTCCCCAACCTGGCACCCTCCAAATGGCTTGGACTACCACTTCCATCATCTCCAGCCAGCATGGTGGTTGGGGGTAATGGGAGTTGTAGTCCAACACATCTGGAGGGCACCAGGTTGGGGAAGGCTGCTCTGTAGTTCCAGACAGTGAAGGGCTTATTTGGTCAAAATCAACCTCTTCAGTCGGGTCGAGTGCCATTGCCACAAGACTGCTTCAGTACAGTTGTGTCGGCTTGTTCAACGACAAATCATCATTTAATATTTTCTCTTACAATAACACAATAGAACCAAAATAGCCTTGATTCTTTCTTTTTTTAAGCAAACCTTTAATTCTCAGGCCTAAACCACACTTTAGCCCCAAACGTACATATGGTTGTAATATTTATGTCTCAGTAGGCTAGATATTTGAGTGGAAGAACATTGGGTGCGGAGGTGTTTAAGCTCTTCCGTTCTATTTTTTTCACTCCAAAAGAATCACACATATGTTTGTCCCATGAAGAAATCCACATGTGTGCGAAGCCAAGGGGGAAGAACAACTTGAGGGCTGCTTTTTTAGCAGAAAAACAGATGTAAAGGGAGGGGAACCATTAAGTGCCCCCCATCCCTGTGCTCTTCTCAAAAACACAGCCTCGCATTTTCATTTTAAAAATAATAAATAAATAACCCAACATGTTGGACCTTCATTACATATGTCTGTGTTCAATGTGTAGTTTGTCCTTCTCAGTTATTCATGATCAATCAACTAAGGCATTAGTTGATTAATCCACCAATTAAACTGATAAAAGCCTGCAGCTCTACTGTGATGTTATTCACATATTTTTAAAAACAAACTCTAGCATGCATTTCCATATAAAGTTGAACATTGGATGGAGTAAGACTGTGTGGTTTCATGCATGCTCTAACTAGCTTATTTCTTACCTCAAGCCTTCTTCTTTTTCTTCAAGTTTAAATGTTTTTCTTAAAAAAATCAGCAGCTACTCACATCCACCAAGATATTTAAATACCAATTGCCTTGGTGATTATTAGTTCTAGGAGACTTTATATTTAATGCAGCTGCATAATTTAGGACTTTGATCTGTAGTCCATAATAACAATAGCAACAACAAGAATGTATTATGTATAAGTGTGTAGTATTGCAAGTTCAAATTCTTCCAGAAGACTAAAAAATCAAGCTCCATTTGTTCAATACAAAAAGGTTTCGCAATGTAATCTCAGTCAGTTGATTGATGCATTACATAATGCAAAATGTTTTTTTTTAATCTTTTCATATCCTATAAACATGTTAAACATTTGGGGTGTTTGTTCCATTTCCCTGTGCACTCCTAATGTATGATCTTGTGTGGCATTTAATAAATTAATGGAGGCAATATAAAATTGAATTACTCGTTCTATAATCAAATTAATTATATATTACCTTTTCCCAATGCTATAAAATATGAATGTCTGCTGATGGCAGTTCTTGCATTATGCTGCAGTTTTTAAAGAAAAGTGTGTTTCCTCTAACAGAACAACAGAAAAGACTATAGAGAGGGACTGCCAAAAATGCAGTACAGTATCACACATATTCCTCTTTAATTGTGCTTGTGTGGTGTCCTTAAATACTCACAAATCTCATGGGAGTGAGAAGATAGTGTTGCTATTTTCCTTTTCATGTGAGAAAAGGTTTAGTTTATTGTAATTATTCCATTGACAATGGTTATTATACCAAGCACCTTCAATTCAAACTCTGTATGCTACAGTTAATTAATCCGTAAAGCAATACACCTTTTTTTTCTTTTTCTATACTTTTCACAATCTTTCCATGGGTGGTCTTGGATGACTCACAGTATGCACGATCCATCCCTTACTTCATGTGCAGCTCTGTTACCTGTGCACACAAGTGAGGATCATGATAGGGTTCCATACAGCTTCAGGTTTTTGAGTTCCCTTGGGCAAGATATCCTCTGTGGCCCCCTTCCCTCAGTGAGTCTACCTTCTCGCCACCATTGTCAGTGGCTGCTCCTGCACCTCATCCTCTTTCTTATCATTGCTCCCACTTGCTTGCTTGACAGGCAGGAAGCCAGTGAACATGTAGGCAGTGGCATCTACTGCTCCTCTTTCTCACCACCACTGTTGTCTGGGCCAGAGCACAGGTCACAATGGTGAAAAGGAGGAGAAAGTCCAGGGGGCTCTTGTCAGAGGGCCCCTGCTGGGATGTGGGCACTCAGCATGTGCCTGGCCATGCCTACCCTTGATGCCAGTCCTGGTTCCATACATCGACAAAACTGTTTGCATAGTGAGGGTTTGAAGAGGCGCAGGCTACTGGACCTCTCTGCTTGTGGCATGGTGGAATCCCCTTTGATTTGAAAGATCTTGTATGTGTCACTCTGTTGTGTAGGTCTGGTTAGTGTTACAGCACTTCATGAAGTAGGGTTCTGCAAAGATTGGGCATGCTAAGTCAGCGTGCTTTACATCTGCAAGCTACATGGGGTCAATGGTGAAAAAACATGGGTGAGCAGTGATGGCTGGATGAAGGGAGATCATTAAGATAAAGAATGTTCAGCTATTTTGTTGAATATATTTCAGCTGTATTAATATGTGTGTCCTTCACTTCATGACAACTGTTTTATTTATTTTAAAACTTTCTATCCCATTCTTCTTACAAAATAATCCAAAACAGATTACAAGGGGAAAATAATGATATTAAAAACATGAAGAAACAACAAAATTCATAGGCAACCAACACTCTAACCCAACATATCTGGTGGTGATAAGCAATCATCAGAATTAAACAGCAAAGATTTAAAAATAAAGCACAGGAGAATCCCCCAAAGGCTTGCTGATACAGAAAGAAAGCAAAACAGAGGTCAAGCAGACGTCCCTATGAAGGGTGTTTTACAGTTTTGGTGCCATAACTGGGAAAGCCCTGATCCTTGTACTATCCAAGCATCTAACAGCAGAGGACCTCAGAGCAGGACCTCAGATGTTGACTGCAGCATGCAGGGAGGTAAACCCGGAAAAAAAATCATTCCTTCAAGAATGACTGGAGTCACATTGTTCAGTCCTTCCAGCCCCTATCCCTGTGATATGACCAAGAAGGATAGCATGGCCAATGGTAGCAAATGCCACTGTGAAGTCCAAAATCAGTACAGCAGTCTCCCTGACCCTGGCATCCTCCAGATGTTTGGACTACAACCCCCATCATCCCCAACCATTAGTTGTGATGGTTGGGGGTGTTGGAGATTGTAGTCCAAAACTTCTGGAGGGTCCCAGGTTTGGGGAGACTGCCATAGGGTCACATTCCCCATGTCCATCTCCCAATACAAATCATTCACTTAGGCAACCAAGGCAGTTTCGGTCACAAAACCAAGCTGGAATCCAGACTGAAAGGGCAACATTAGTATGAATATCTCTTCCTAACTTCTGTGGCTAGATTTGTACAAATTAATAGCGATACACTTTTCACATCATCTCTAACTGATGATTGGGGGTTGGACTCGATGGCCTTGTAGGCCCCTTCCAACCCTACTATTCTATGAACTGTATGTAGGGGGTGGTGGCGGTGGAGGCAAAGTTGAATTAAGTAAAAGGTTATGGTGGTGGCAAAGTTTAATTAAGTAAAAGGTTATGTGTATTGTATCCTTTATAATTCAAACAGTAAGCTGCTAGCCTGCCACTAATACCTTTGTAGAAATTTATTCAAAATGGAGCATATCATCAACCACTCCAGGTGCAGATAACAATAAGATACTAGCTACACATTACATGCAAATATGTAGCAGCCTCAGGACAGGGAACTGTCCTGAGTAAAGAAGTGGTGGGAAGGGTAACTAACCCTTTCTCTGTAGCCATTTCCCCATTCAAAATTCCCTCCCAGGAGATTCTATATCCATGTTTACCTCAAACATTCAGCACCTGCCATGCAATCACCCATGGGAACATATCTTGCCACCAGTGGACTCACTCCATGGAAGGCATTGATTACATGAACTGGTGCCTCCAGCTACAGCCTTCATATCTACAATTACAGCTGTTTATAAAGGCAGTTGTGACCACACCAATGGCAAGGATTGTATGGGCAGCTTAACTTGGAGGTATTAATTCATACACTGGTGCCTCCTTTTTATTCCTGCCAAACTATGAGCCCACCAGTGACACCACACAATCCTATAGGTTACCACACAGGGGCTGCCAAACAGTGGAACTGGTCTTTGATTTCTTATCACTTGTTTAAACAGAAATCAGTGACTCACAACACTGTCTGTGAATCAACTCCACGGAAAATAATTCAGAGGTGTTGCGAAGCAAAGAAAAGCTCTACCTGTGGTGATTTGTGATGGGTGATTTTCCATTCACACACATGCGCACACTGCTGTTTGATATTGTGATCATCAAGTCCATGTGTGAACCAATCTAAATTTATGGTCTCTCACATTTCTCCTTCCTGTACTCTGGCAAGCAGGACAATAATGTAGGAGGTGAATATGATAACTGGATTTGAACCAAAGAAGATATACCTCAAATCGGTGGAGTCTCCTTTAGAGTTCTGATTGGTTCTGACTGAAACCTGGAGCAGATTCACCACTCCACTGACATCAGAGCCACCAGCCTCCACTGCCTCAAATCCTTTTTCCACCTGATACTCAGTAATCCCTATATTGCATCCTCAATTTGTCATCAATAAAGTGGGAACCAGAGTAGCCTACCTCATTGGGTTGGTGTTACAGAAAACAAGTGAGGAATGAAAAACATGTTCCTAACTTACGTTGCTGCTATAATTGTTAACAGCAAGCAGTTATTTTCAGCTCTCTCTTGATTTTTAGGTTACACTCTCTAGCTGCAACAGATCCTAAATACCTAAATAAAAGGAAAGTCTTGGTAATACTTTTAAAGATGTGTGATATGGTAAGTTTTTATTAGGAACTTATTCCTAGAAGGAGATTATTTCGAATGCATAGGTGGTTTATTTCACCTGCAACCTCTTGATCCCAAGCTTTCCATGTTTAGGAAGATTTGGACATGAGGAGAACTTTCAGACAGACGAACCCATTCCAAGATGATACCATCTGGCCAGTTTGCCAAATCACTGTGATTTAAACAAGCCACAGAGGCTTGTTTAAGCTGCTACATGTGCTGGGCACCATTTGTCTAATCACTGATCCTGATGCAGCTTGTCATGTCATTTGAACCTGGGCAGCATAGCTTGTCAGAGAATGAAACAACCTCATATAACCCATGGGCTGTTATTGGGTTATTTGAGGGCTGTTTCCCCTCCAACCAGCCATGCTGCCTGGGAGAGGACAACATGACAAGCCGCAACAGGGCAGGTGATTAGGCAAATGGCACCTGGCATACACCATGGTTTAACCAAACCACCATAGCTTGTTTAACTCATAGTGATCATGCGAACCAGGTCGTCATGTGAGAGGGTTCTATGATGTGATCCCTTTGCACTTTTGGATTCTATCCACTGTCTATCATGTGCAATAATTCAATCTATAACACTAAAGAAACACAGGTAGCCTGCAGCCAAAATGACTTACTTATTTCAAACAACATGTGAACTTCAGTTTCCTTTACCTCTGCTGCTCCTGGCCTTGTGTACCTCTTTTTTTCACAATTCTCATTCAGTTTTCCTCCACCTTATGACCTTCTCATATCTTTGTTCTCATGGACAACTTCATTTACCAATCTCTTTTCCTGTCCATCTCTCCGCAACCACCACTGTTTCGGCCTGCTGACTTCTTAGTCTTCTGCCTCCTTATTTTCTAGGCATATACATCTTCTGCCCCTGCCTTCCTTTTGTCTCTGCAGAATGATCTAAGCAGCAGCTCAGCAAATAGCAGGTAAAAATTATTCTGCCTGCCCCTTCACCTCTGTGACAGTTGAGCAGCTCAGCCAATCACTGCCAGAAGTTTCACCATCATCACATCATAGTACATTAATATATAGTATAGATGCTATTCCAAATCTAACTTTTTAATGTGAATAACTTTAATATGACTTCTATCCAAACAGTAACAACTTGTAATCAACAAATGTTTTCTTTTTTATGGTGCTCAGTATAAATGAATTATACAGAACTATGAGAACTATTGAGAAATATCTCAACATTAAAAAACTCAAGTCCCCTAGGGCTCATATGAAGCATTAGATGAACACAACTTCCAAATTACTGTAAAACTGTTGAAGACCATGGTGGGTGGGTGGGTGGAGTGAGGGCTGCATCTGTGGTGCAGCAGATGAGAATATTTTTCTACTGAAATAGGACAGCTGGCACATAAAAATATTGTTTTCTTAGTCAGAAGGAGTGCTAGGGATGTTGTGTATAAACTAATAGCTGTGGGATACATTGCTACAGAATGTCTTTTTAAAAAGCCATTTTAAATAAGTGTGGTATAAATCCATTTTTTTTCTGAATTCATAACATTCCTGTGTTAAGTCAGTGTTGCAGATATTACAGTGTAATTTTCTTCAGGGAGGAATGCTACAAACTTGTTTACCTTGCAATTGATTTTATTTGCCAAATTATATACCAAATTGTCCCATGGGCTTACTGAATATATGGGTGGTAACAATGAAAAATGGTGCATAGTTTTAATACCAACTTTGCAAATTGCCTTAATAATAGCCTGTGCAATGTAATAGTATTTTCAACCAGTACTTTTAATTTCTAGCTCATAAAACCTTGTCATTGAACCCCAAGGGTGTAGCTATAAGAGTAAGATTTAATTTTATATATAATGTGGCCTAAATTAGCTTTAAAGCAATAGGAAGAACATCCCGCTCCAAGAGATAAGACTGAAATTATTATAACTTGATGAAATTTCCTATAGTAAAATTAATCATTATTTCTACTTTAACATAATTTGACATAAAAATGTGACTAATATAGATCTAATCAGAACACATATGACTTTAAATGACTTTTATCATATTATAATGGCTACGAGGAAGTTATACGAAAGTACGCTATGAAAATGTTTTGAAAGCTCTTCTAAATCTACTTTCCTTGTCTCATTTTCTGTAGCACTGTGAATTTGTAACAGGAACTTATTCACTCAAAAATTCCTTTTCATTTACACACATGCCTCTTTGAACTATGTAGTGATCAATTTTAACAAGCATGTCCTGTTGACATGAACAGAGTTGCACAAGACCATTGGGTGGGCATGTTTCTTAAAAAAAATATATATGACCCTTCCTATTTATTATCTTGGGAACTATGAAGCAGTGTTTCTTTTAACTACTCACAGAGGTCCCCAAATATCATCTCAGGAGCAAACTAGACATGTTATTCACATCTTTAGCCCTGGCATGCTAAATTTACACACACACACACACACACACACACACACAAAACCTAGTCAGCATGGGGGAGGGCCAGGTCAGAATAAGACAGTGGCATGGGATGAAGAGGCTTTAACCATTTGCCCCTGCTAAAGTCCTGATTCAACTCAGGTGGTGCGCTGGTGATTTGCATGGGAGAACCAATATGGATTAAATTGATTAAAGACACCACCCCCATTTTGGTCTAAACTGCTCACAATATCAGTCTAAATTTCTCTCTGTGTACACACGTGAATGCATGTACAGATGGGGTTTTATTTTTAAATATTAAATGTCATGACATTTTTAAAATTTAAGTTTAAATGCCAAGAAAAAGGCTGATAGCAAACTCTGTGAAACCCAGATTTTAATCTTGGATGGAGAAGAGTCTGGCTTCCAGGTGTGTATTTTGACCCAGACTGAAGGTTCCAGGTGAAGGTGGCCAGATATCCTACTTTACAAAGGACAGTCCTCTATTTTGGAGAGCTGGCAAAAGACAGTCCTCTATTTGAAGGTGTTCCCTATTTGATGGACTGTCTGGTTTAAGGTTAAAGAAGGGGAGAGCAGGACGGGCCTTGAAGTTGCCCATCAACAGCACCTGGATAGAAGACTGAGCAGGCAGAAAGGTCATTAATCAGTCTTCTCCACTTCTTGTATTTCTATTTAAATAATAGTTATTATTTCTACATTTGCACCTGTACATACACATTTGCAAATGTTATGTAAATTGGTGTCCTATTTTTTGGCCAACCCAGTCGAGGCCAAGTCTAAAATTGGGCCCTTTGATGTCTCTAGGGTTAATCCAGGCCCCAACCATCTGAAATCCAGATTAACTTTCTGGACATCTAGAACATAACTAGAAAATCAAAGCAGTTACGCCAACTTATTTCTGGAGTGGATTTAGATGATCCTGCTTAAAACTAGGGGTGTGCACCAACCACAGGATTTGGAGCAATATCCAATGGGGCATTTATCCCCCTGCCAATTCTGCTGTACCCTGCTAATTCCCTTCTGCAAGATGCACCCACTGCTTGTGGAATGGAGATTTAGAACTTCTGGGGGCAACCTGAAATGAGTGAAAACATTCATTTCTGGAACAGGGAAACTCAGCAGAGCTTTCATAAGGGAGCTCTGCCAACCTGTCCCAATCCAGAAATGAGTGTTTCCACTCTAGGAAGTGTTAAACCTCTGTTATGCAAGTTGTGCGCCCTGCTTGAGCAACAGAATCAGTGGGGCACAACAGAATTGGTGGGGGTGTACATGTCCCATTGGATACTGCCCTTGGTTCAGACCCCAATATGGCTCAGAATGATTCGGAGCGTACTTCGTTCAACTTGACCAGAATCCAAATCTTGTACAGGAAATCTGAAGTTCTGTGACTCCCCATCACTGAGAACTCAACAAAGAGTTATCATGTTTAAATTTTTGTGAACCGCCCAGAGAGCTTCAGCTATTGGGTGGTATAGAAATGAAATAAATAAATAAATACAATGTTTTTACTTTTTCACAGAATTGGATGATATTTGCAGGCATAGTAGCCCTTTCTGATGGGATTAAGCCTGCCAGTCTTCAGGTGAATTGGTGCTGGGGGGTTGTGTAAAAGTACCCTTTTCAGCTTGAGTTTTTTTTTAAAAAAAAAAAAAGCTTTGCTTATCAGCCTGTGGTTTTGTTGGGAATGTATACGTATATGTAACGCATATGTAAACCAAAAAATTCTATGTCTGTCTAGCCACTGTCTAGCGGCCATAGGATTGCACCCTTAATGGTCTTGCAGGTCCCTCCCCTTAGACAACAATGTTGCATGGTTTTGGTTATGAATCACACAGTCATAACTTCACTTCTCCCACCCACTGCCATTTCATGTTTTACAACTGTAGATACCTAATACTTTAGAACAAAAACAAAACAGTTCCCCCCCCCCGAAGAAAACTGTTTGCCAACCATGATTAAAATACATACATGAATAAACAAATGATTCTAAGCCTGTTTCACATTTTAAACTTATGGTGCCATCATGACTACAGGAATAAAATGGAGTTTGCTTCTGCTACCCTGACGCTAAACATATTTAGTTGGGAATAAGCACCATTTTGTTGTGGGAAAAGGATAATATATTTTCAAACTAAAAATAAAAAAATGAGCATCTGCAACCACGTACATACCTGGATGGCTGCTCCTTGACTATAAATTGTTTTAAGAAAGAAAGAAAGAAAAAGAAAGAAAGAAAGAAAGAAAGAAAGAAAGAAAGATGCTGCAATGAGTAGCATCAGGTCTGGTGGGCCTTGGCATTCCTATATCTGGTGATCCCAGATTTCTTGGCCACTCCCCACTCCCTTTTTTTTTAACCTGTTGCTCTCTAGGTGGTCATTTGGGGAGCCTGAGGTCCAGCCCTAGCTGTACACTGCTGTTTCATTCAACCCTACTTTGCTTGTGAAGTCTTCAGAGCACTCCTCCTGCTATATTCCTTCAGGCAGCATGTGGGTCAGGGGGTCCTTCTCAATCTTGGTTTCAGAACAAGAAGCTTAGCTCATCACTGGGCTTTACAGGAAGTAGCGGGAGAGGAGGCAGCCGAGGTGACAAGAACAGTTCTCTTCCCCAACAGTTTTGTTCTCCCTGGCTGCCCAGAGATCAAGTGTGGCCCACTATTATAAATTGCAGGCAGGCACCACCTAAAAATTAAATCATCTAGCAAAACAAGGGAGTTTGTCACCAGGAGCAACCAGTTGGTAACCCTACTCATGGTTGCCTTTGATCAATAAAACACTGACTTTGAGCAACAAAAATAATAAATGTGGTCAAATAAGCCATCAACTCAGTTGCAATCAAATCAAAATATAAAAGTCAATTGCAACCAACCCAAAGGCTTTCTGCTATTATCAAGCTGTTAATGCAAGTAAATTTTCCATGTCAAAAAAGCATATTTTTGTTGGCTCTTAGCCTGTTCCCAACGAGCTATGAAACTGAAGTATGTGTAATCACCAAGAGTGCCACCATTTTGTTAGGGCTCTAAAAAGAAGAAACAAAATGGCAGCTGGGAGCATTCTGCTGAATAAACTCCCATGTGATCTCCAGCTGTTGATTATAAGTGACAATCATTGTCAGCCTTTGTACCCAAGGTGTTGTTTTTTTTCCTAGGGAGCCCACATTTGATTGCTGACTCAAAGTCAGGCTCCAAATAGAAGCCGGTATGCAGTACTTCTCTTTATGAATTGTACAGACCATTTATTGCCTGACTCACATTTAAAGAATAAATTGCAGAAAGAATGTGCCAAAACCAGCGAAGGAGGGGGGTTTGTCCATTAATCAGGATCCTATAGGTGAAAAGAATGGAGAGCTGTTTGTTAATAGTGAACAGCAATTAATACATTTAGTTTCAGGACTCTGAATAATTCTCAGCTGTTCTCATATGGGTCTCATATTTTTCTAAAAGCTCACATCAAAGTTTGTGTAAGTTGAAACATTTATTAAATGCTGCAAGGGAACTTGCTTTCCCACTTCAAATCATTTCATTTAATATTATGATATTTCTTAAAAAAATAACAGCTTCCTTTGCTTGACTGCCTTATTAAAAATCAAGATTTCATATATATTTATTTAGACTGTGGGTATTACAAAGCAGCGTAGTTCTAAGGTTCCATTAACTTTGTACATATTTTATACCTGTGCATTTATCAAGAAGTATATGAGTTAAAAAAATAAAATACATTGTTTAGGGAAATTGCATCACTGGAAGCTGCTTTATTTAATTGCCAGAGAACTTAAAAAATCAGTTCTTAACTGTTCCTATCATCTTACAGTGCAATCCTATGCATCTCTATCTGGAAGTAAATCCCATTGAATTCAGTGGGACTTACTCCCAGGTAAGTGTGTATAGGATTGAAGCCTGTGTGTGTGTGTTAAGGTCTGAGCCAAAATGTCTCAGAAGAGATTTTTCTGAGGGGGAAAAAAATGTGATTTCCCTGTTTCTCACCATCCTAGAAAAAAAAGACAATGAATGAATTTTCTCTGAATATTCTTCACCAGTTTTTGGTGGTGGTCACTATCCCAACCCCCCACCCCACACAATTTCCTAGAATGATGCTAGGTCTGAGACATTATGGAGGATGCAAAATGGTGGCCAGGCTGCCAGCACAGTTGCTGCCATGTGTAGTGGCAGCAAAAAAGCAGGGAGAATCCCTCAGGAAAAAAGAAAAAAAAGTGTGTTACTACTAGGGATATATGGATGTTGTAAAATCCATTCCATCTGCGTTTCGCAGGTTGACAGGTGTTTTTTGTTCCATTGTCCGCTCAGTGACATAATCGAGTTTTTTTCAGTTTGCTGAATTTGCAAATTCGCACTTGTGAAAATGTGCAAATGCCCCACAAGATGAAAATTTTCATACTTTAGCCTATGGGTGGAAATTCACATTTTTGGCCTGTGGTTTTGTTTTTGTTTTTTTACACATTTTTCTACAACTAAATTTGCATAAAATTCTGGAAAGGGAAGAAAAATGGTTCACAAGTACACAGAATCCGTGCAACTCAGGAAAAGCCAGTCCACTGTGGAATTTGTGGGTCAGATTCATAGAAATCCAAACTCATTTGATTCTGTTGCAGATTTCTGCAACATCCCTAGTTACTACCACTGCTAACTGCGAGTTCCACACTGAGAACCTGCTGGAGAATTTCTCCTCCCCCTGGATAAATTCAGCAAAGTGGTCTTCACCCTGCTTTTTTCTGCCCCTAATCTGGCGAAAAAAATTGAGAGGCCAAGCTCTAGTAGCCATTCTGAACTACCATCAGTATCTGAGATAGGGATGGATGAACCTGCCAAGTTTGATTCTGCTCAGTTTCTCATTTTTCCAATGTTAAATTAATTCCATCCCATTGCCACATGAGTTTGCAATCTTTTTTCTAAAAAGTCAGCATGAAAATGTGTATGTATTTTCATGCACATTTCTCCTAATATACAAATTTTGTATGCACTTTTCCAAGTGATTTCCCCTAATATAATGCATTTTTCTATGCTCTATTCCTTACTGTGTGCACTTTTGTGAAGATTTTTTTTTTATTTACAAACTGCCTTGCAAAATTCAGAGGAGTGCAAATATTGCCATAGAACTGTGTTTCAGTTTGTGTGTTGGTACAGGAAGTGTGAATTTGGTAACGTCACATTAAACCGATGAATTTCTCACCCATCCCTAGCATGAGAATGGTGTATGTCCTATGTTGACCTTTATCCACGTCTTCTTTTAGCTTCTGTGCCAAGCCTATCACAGCCAAATACAATGATCATTAAAGCCAATCTATCATCATCAAATCTATTAGAACAGGCAACAGAATCAAGCCAACATAAAACCACTCAAAGTTCTAGTGGTATAGGCATGTGTGAATTCTTTGTATAGGCATGTGTGAATTCAGACTACACAAAATAGTTCTCAAATGAGCAGAAAAGCTACAGCAATAAACCACTTAAGAAAGTGGAAAATGGCTTTCTTTGTATCTTTCTAATCATGCACACATGATGTGGTGCTGGCTGTTCAAAAATGCTTGCACATATAGGTCATTTAGTGCCTAACAAATCATACTTCCAAACTAGCCCATTAATAGGGAGATTAAAACCATATGGTTTTCCTATAACAGCCTTTGGGAACTTTTAAAAACTCCATTATATTTCAGACAACAGACGTTTAACTTGGTACATTTTAAATTAGGACATGTCATTTGCAGAACTAAAATCATAACATTTCAGCTACTATTGGCCTAAACCCGACACACTGTTAGCAGAAGAAATTGCTGTACTACTGGAGTCCCACCTTTTCCCATTGTACAAGCAGTTGCACAAGTACTAGCGTATCACTTCGTAAACCTAAGACCAGTCGTGCAAATGGAACTTGAGTTGGATTCTCCCCTTGTGCATATTTCAGACCTTGGTTTCTGCTAGTGTAACATCATTTGTGCCAGCGGAATGACTCCGTTGGGTACAACCCATTATGATTATTCAATGTGTTCATGCAACAGCAGCAACAGCATTTGCCTTCTTTTGCTATTCACTACTTTCTGCAGCAATAAGATTACTTTGTTAGCTGCATATATTCCAAGCCAAAAAAGTCTGAATATTTGAATTCCAGGCAGCTTTAATTCTGGAACAAAAATGGACAGTAATTTGGTCCAGTTGTATGAACTGTACTGAGAATGGGGCTGACAGGGCAGGACATTCAGGTCCTAGAGGTGGCATAAAGAAACATACGGAACCAGATGATGAATTATTCTGGGAAGGGGAAAGACAAATTGATTGAAGGTGTAATTCTGTGCACATTTAGACAGAAAAGAAGTCATGCAGCTCCTAGCATTTTCCAGCCAATCACATTGCCTGGAAAAGGCTGGGAGGTGCAGGACATTTTCTGTCTAAACATGCATAGGATTGTTCCCTGCAACAATGATTTACCCAGAGGGGCCTTCTCTTGCTTAAGCTTTGTTCAGAGGCTAAGTCTACATTCATGGAGACAAAGGCACATCCCCTCGCACAGCTACTTTCTTTTCAACAGGACCTCCACAAGAGAAGATCATGGTAGATTTCTTCCAATGTGAACCAAGAAAAATAAAGTACTGTTCTAGCTACCCTGTGATAAAGTCTTGATGCTTTGACTAAGGTTCCTGGTGCTTACTACCACAACTACTATTTATTTATTTATTATTATTAAATTTATTAATCGCCCATCTGGCTGGTCACCCAGCCACTCTGGGCGATGTACAGCATATAATAAAACAGTTTAGAACAATAAAATTCTACAATAAAAACATTTTCTAAAATACCCTAACCCACCCCAAATGCCTGCCTGAACAACCACGTTTTTAATGCATGATGGAAGCTCATTAAAGAGGGGGCATGACGGAGTTCCCCAGGGACGGAGTTCCACAGAGTGGGGGCCACCACAGAAAAGGACCTCTCCCTCGTCCCCACCAGTCTAGCCGTCCTGGCTGATGGGAGAGAAGGCCATCCGAGGCTGATCTTGTTGAGTGGCCTGTCTGGTGTTGCTTGAGGGGCTCCTTAAGATAGGCTGGGCCAGAACCATATAGGGTTTTAAAGGTCAAAACCAACACCTTGAATTTGGCCCAGAAAACAACTGGTAACCAGTGCAACTCCTTCAGCACTGGAGTGATGTGATCTCGCCGGCGGCTGCCTTTAATCAGGCGAGCTGCTGCGTTCTGTACCAGCTGCAGCTTCCGAACTGTCTTCAAGGGTAACCCCACGTAGAGCGCATTACAGTAGTCTAAATGAGAGGAGACCAGGCATGTACTACCGATGGGAGCAGATGGTCAGGAAGGAAGGGGCGCAGCCGCCATATCAGATGGAGTTGATACAGCGCTGTCCAGCTCACAGCTGACACCTGAGCCTCCATGGACAGCTGGGAGTACAAAATGACCCCCAGGTTGCAGACCTGGTCTTTCAAGGGTAGCCGTACCCCATTTAACATCAGGTCAACATCCCCCAGCCTCCTCTTGCCTCCCACCAAAAGTACCTCGGTCTTGTCAGGGTTCAGCTTCAGCTTATTCCTCCCCATCCAGCCATTCACCATCTCCAGACATTTGGATAGGGATTCTATGGCCAACCTTGGTGAAGATTTGAATGAGAGGTAGAGCTGCGTGTCATCCGCATATTGATGACACCGCACCCCAAACCTCCTGATCAGGATAACCTCCTGATGATAGCCCCCAGCGGCTTCACATAGATGTTAAATAGCATTGGGGAGAGGATGGAACCCTGTGGCACCCCACAAGTGAGTAGCCATGGGTCCGAAACCTCCTCTCCCAGTGCTACCCTCTGGTACCTGCCGGAGAGGAAGGACCAGAACCACCGCAATACGGTGTCTCCAATGCCCAACCCCTCCAGGCAGTCCAGGAGGATACCGTGGTCAATGGTATCAAAAGCCACTCAGAGGTCGAGGAGAATAAGGAAGGAGCATTCACCCCTATCCAGAGCCATCCTCATATCATCCACCAAGGTGACCAAAGTCTATGATGATATAGCTCCAATGGAGTGCTGAGCACTGTAACAAAAAGTTTCTTCTAGGGTTGGTTGGGTTTTTCCTAACTAAATGGGTGAGATGATCACTTGAACAGATGAAGTTTCCTTGCAAAATCCTGCATAAAACAGGCTGCTCACAAATTACATCTCTTGACAGAGAAGGTTTCACAGCAATGTGAGCTGTACCATGACTCTAAGCCATGGCTTTTCTCTCCACTCACATGTGCCTGCCTGTTAGCATTCTCAGAGATAGCTAAACATTCAATGTATTTCTCCTCCTGGCTGAAATTAATGTAGCGGTTCATGTATAGAGGACATGTTGCTCAGGTTGCTTTTCCAGGTCCTATAAAATCTGGGTAGTTACAAAGCCAAAGTGTCCACTGATGCAACAAGTCACTAAGCCCAAATCTGCAGTAGCGTCCCCAAAACACCAACTTCAAGAAGCTTCAGGCTGATAGCTGGAGACACCAAATGCCACAAAGCATTGCTCCCTAAAATTCATAAGCTGTAATCAAACCAGTACATTTGCAAAGAAAATAATGCTAAAATAATTGGTTTGTGGATTTCAGTCACAATCTAATTATAGTAATGAAACAGAAGGTGTGTCACATCTAAGCCATGGGGGGGAGCAATTCTGTAAGGCAGCCTTCCCCAGCCTAGTGCCCTCCAGATATGTTGGACTACAACTTCCAACATCCCTAGCCAGCATGGCTTTTGGGCTGCCAACTGGGAGTTGTAATCCAACACACCTAGAAGGCACCAGGTTGAGGAAGGCTGCTGTAAGAAGTTGATGGAAAACAAAAATGAAAGAGAAAGCCCTGCTTAAGAGTTCAGAGTGTGCATTCAATGAATGTATGATGGGGAAAGGCAACAAGCAATTCTATGCATGCTCCTTCTATGCAGTCATTGAATACCTGAATGTATTGTGAATCTGTATGTGTGGAGGGCTCTGTTCATGAAATCAGGAACTGGATTCCTGATTGTGTGAAGAGTGCTTGCCATTCAGGTGTTCAGTGAACATGCATGGGCGAAGGGCGGACCCTGCTGTGCTCCCCCAATACACTGTCATGGAACGTGTGATCTGAATGTCTCAATGGGACTAAAATCAAGGGTCAATGTATGGTCCAGTTCTTTCAGGTTGGGCCCTTTAAGCAACTTTTGAATTCTAAGATGGACTCAGTTTCAAAAAGGAGAAAATACAGTAGCTCAGCCTGTTTAGCTGAGATGAAGTAGACTGGGAGATAATGTAATGCAATTCTACAAATGTATTAGAAGAAATAATATAAATGGGAAGACACAGGCTACAGTGTAACACAGAGAACAGCACGATTAAGCCTACTGAAATCAGTGGATTTGCACACTTCACTCTGTCTTGGATTGTGGCCATGTTATTTCAGCCGAGGAGAGAAAAACCCAACAACTACAAACAGGTGGTTAGACATCAAAACAGTGCCTTTTTTTTAACTATTATGGTGTAACTACACTACAGACAATCTGTCCAATTCTTCCTTCCATGAAATAGAAACTGTAGTTCTGTGACACAGGCTGGGGATCTCTAAAAATAAATTCACAGAACCCTCACCAAACTATAATTCCCAGGATTCTTTGGGATGGGGGCATCATGAGACTTGAGTGGTATAAAACTGATATAAAGTTGTAGTGTTAAACTGCCCTTGGAGGTGTTAAATTCTGGAATACTCTCCATAGAATGAATATGGTCATGAGAATGAACTCCCCCAGGTTGATAGTTTCAAAGGGTAATCCCAATCCAATAGAAGTCAACAAGGAGTCAGCAACAGATTGATGGAAATTAAAATTGCAACTTAAAGCAATACATTAAAAAGCCTAAAAGTAATTATCTTAAATAGCCTTCTGTTCGTTCCAATCTAGAATAAAAGTTGGATAAAATATCATCTAATTTACTTCAAGCACTGCTGATGTTTCTCACTTTCCTCTGACAGTTCTTTGAACCTGGTTGGTTTATTATATGATTCAAACCCTTGAACTAATTTGGGTGCATTGCGTGTACGAAAAACAGTTTAAAAAAAAAAAAAAAAGCTTTTAGCACCCAACATCTCTCATGTAGGGACACTTCATAGAGATGAGCAGGCAAAGATATGAAATAATAAATGCTCAATGAAAGAGACCACTCATGGGACTGACAATGTAGTCTCTGAAGCGTTCCGAGTCTGTTAATAAAGGTAGCTGAGACTTTTAATTGAAAGTTGAAAGAAACCTATACATGGCTTAATCAGGTCATTGACAGACACTGGAGGGTTTTTTCCCCAAGAGTCCACCACTGCATTAAACCTTTACTTTTAAATGCGATAAATTCTGGAGGCAGCTTGCTCTGACAGAAATGAAAGGCCATAGAAAGCAATGACTTTGTAGATAACAAGAACAAGATTGCAGCCCACTGAAATCAACGGGGGTTTTCTCATCAACTTTTGTGGACCCAGAATTATTTTTAAATTCCAGTCCTGAATTTAATTTATATATGCCCCCTTAAGTCCCATGTTCGCCAGTGCAACTCATAGATGGCTTCAGGAATTTCTCATTCATATTTTATTATGGTTATTGATGTTGTTTGTAATGTCCATGATTTCAGTCTATAAGGTGTGCTACAGATCCTAATAATATCTCAGTCTTATGTTAAATCATCAATTCATCTAAACATATACTTTTCTAAAGCACAAAATCAATGTCACTGAAAGATTAGGAAAATATAATTTACTGCGAAGGACAAGATCTTTCCTTCCTTCAGGAATTCTTATTACACTCAAGCACAAAGAGAGAATCGCTCTCTTCAGGCAAGCAGTACTCTCATGAACATGTAGGCTACAACGGGTTTGAAGGGATCCCCAACTGCATTTTGATATACACATGTAGAGTTTGTTCAACAGAGACACAAATCCTGATTGGCTAGGGTTCAGTTCAGACTGATGCCAATTGCGCATTGGCTGGAGTGTGTGGTCAATGCACACAACAGCATCTAGGGTGCAGCACTATCCCACTTGTGCATGAGAGCCCCTTCATAAGTTCAGACTGAATGCCTGAAGAGGCATAGTATGGAACACCAAATTAGTATGCCAACAAAAATATGTAGGTATTACTGAGAAGCACAAAATGACTGTATGTTTCCCCCAGCCCTCCAAGCCACATGACATTTCAGTTAATTCTAGTAGTTAAAGCCATATCACACTTTGAGATTCCCACTGTGGAAAGTTAAAAAGTAAGGTTCTTGGGGGATGCCCTGAACCACACAGGAAGACCGGACTTAACTGCACAGAGCTCTAGTTATTATTAGTGTCCCTGGGGCTATAAGACTAGCTGTCTAATTAGACCACCTGTATATCCAGTGGGACTCTTTATTTCCTTTTGGTTGCATGTTCTTGTCCAAGGATTCTAAGAACAGTTAAGATGTCAAAGATTCCTGTGGCATTCTTAATGACTACCTTATATATTGTAGCATGAGTTTGCATAGGCAAGAACCTCCTTCATTATGTGCACAGAGTTCCCTCCTCACCAAAAGCAGATAGCAGTGGGGCATAACAATGCATCCGGTGTTTCCCAGATGGTTAGGTGAAGGTTGAATCTGTCAGTGTCTCATTTTAAGATTATGATCTGTGACCACAAGTGCTGGTCTTCTCAATTATGATCTCAGGAACTTCTTACTTCATATGAATGGGAATAATCTCCACTGAATTAAATATAAATATCACTTCAAATGTGAATGAATATCTAAAATGCATTTTAAAGAAAGAAAGGAAAGAAATACCACTTTCAAAAAAATAATTTTCTTAACACTTTCAAATGATCATTGAATGGATTATGATATGCTGAGCTTAATTAATAAATTCCCATGTTTTATATGTCCCATGTTTCTAAATTTTAACATTTCAGACAGCTCATATTGTCAGATACTTTTGCTGTGCACTGAATGCTTTTAAAAGTTATATGAAATCAATATTAGAATGATTGTGTCCTTCCAGAGCAGTAACAGACCAATTTTCCCAGCATCAGACCCTGACTTCTTCCATATCAATGGGGATTTTGCTACTGACATTAATGAAAGCAAACATTTTGCCATGCGTTTTGTACAACTACACATATCTAAAGACTTTCTCGAGCCAGGACACTAATATGGATTTCCATGGTGAGGGGTAAATGAGGAATGCTTACTCCTGTAGGTGAAGCTGCACACAATCATTGTTACATTTCAACACCTTTCAACACACACACACACACACACAATATAGGCATACACATAAACGCATATACTAAACTATTTTATCTTCTACCGTGAGACCTAGTGAAGTACTCTACATGTAACTTCTAGGCTTATTGGAAGTATAGACTTCCTAAGCCAATAAATACCGGCATAAACATGTGGTAATGTATTGAAGAGGCATATTCACAACATGAGCTATATAAACTCATTCTCTAAATGGAAATATTTTAAAAGATCTTGAGTACAGATGTTTCAAAGTAGAATTTAAGGTCTCCCTGGGTGTCCCCGACTGGTGATCACTCTATTATAGGCTTACACTCTTTAAAGCAAGAGTTCAGGTGCTCGCGTCCCCCCTTCCCACCCTTTCACCCAGCACGCAATCATTGTTACATTTCAACACCTTTTTTTTGCACCTCACACCTCTCACAAAATGCAAACAGCTGCAATTTTCACTGCCCAACCCTTCCTTCTACCCTTACAACATTTGTTCTGTTAATGTAGGTTAATTCGGCAAATAACACTTCTGTAAATTGTTCTTGCAAACTGCTACATCATTTATGTAAGGACTTCTGTGAACTTTGAAAAATTAATGCCTTTAATTTTGGTTGATGGCAACATCACCAGAGCTCTGTAAATTGCACTTTAATGAGATTTTGCTACAGGGGATAATCTGCTACTGACAGAGTAACATCTTGAAAACATCTGTAGACCTATAATTTCTCTATGACGATTAGATCCCACCACAAGACTCCAAATACAGACCTGACATAAAGGGGGAAATGCAAAGTTCTAAATGACTATACAACCTGTTCTTTAGCAAAGAAGAGATACACAATGAAAAGTTTCATGTGCTGAAAATAAATCAATTTTTCTGACTAATTAACATTTAGCTTTATTTAATTAAGAAACACTATTACTGTCTCCACTGCTGTGCATCTGTATATAATGAAAGAAACAGCAGTAGGTATAAGATACCACAGAGGGATATGCCCAAGTAACTCAGCACTATAGGTGTAAAGGAATGTCTATTATTGTTAAGTAACTTGACATCAGAATCTTTCTTTAATGCTGTCATAAATAAATGGAAGATTTTTACAGATGCTTTACACATATGGTTTCTTAGTCTCTGATGGAAAGTGGTAGTTAGATCAGATGCCAGAATTAAATGATTTAAATAGGCAGCTGCATAATAAACTACTAAATAACACCTTTTAAAACAATTTCTATTTATAGCAATAAGTGAACTCACAAAAGGGTGATAAATCTTGTTTTGGTTGAGTCAGGCATTGCTTGCTGTTTTAAATCCATCCTGTTGGAAAACTTCAAGAAGCAAGTTCTATCCTGTGATATGAACATACAAGGAATGAAGTGATTAGGGCAAAGAGAATGGAGAATCTCAAAACTCAAGGCTAATTTCAATAAAAGATGCTTAAAACCCCATTAGAGTGAGTCAGAGAAATGTCCAGATTGACCTAATGAAGAATTTTGGGACTAAATAGAATAGCAGAATCTGACAAAAAGTTCATCTTTTCCACCTTAATATAAATCAAAATTAGGAGAATAATACAAGAATTAAATTTCATGAATTATTTCAACATCATTCCTTCTATTTCTGATTCAATTAGTTGAGTGCTCACACTTATGTAATGGCAGCACCCATGGATAAGAGGAGTATATCAGCATACTCAAGGTAACCCCAAGATTTTCAGAAATACTAAAACAATCTTTAAGGAAAACACCCTAAAAACAGTGCAATGAAGACTGACTGTGCCCATGGAAGGCTGACCGAGAGGAGAAAGCTGAAAACCAGGGGGAAGGAAGAATAGAATAGAGTGGGTAAAAAAAAAAAAAAGTATGAAGGAAGAAACACACAGATTTTAAAAGGGAAGAGAGAACTATCTCATTGTCTGGATAGGTCATTTCCTGGTTCACACTGGGAAGCCATTTTTAAATGTCTTCTGGGATAGAATTGAGACCTGATCACAGAAATCCATGAAGAAACACATTTTTTAATATAGTTAGGACTGGGCACCAGTGTGTCCACACCACCCATATCTAGTCAAAGAACATTGGTTATTGGGCAGAGATTAGAAAGTAATAAATACATAATTAATACATATATACGTACATATATACATAAAGTAGATACCCAAAGTAAAGGGGGGAAATCCTAAAATGGAGGAAACAAAAACAGCTCAATGAAGATTGAGCATGCTTAGTGGGCATGAAATTCTGACTGGTTGTTGGAAAGAAAAATAGAAAATTGTAGCAGTGCGGGGGGGAATAGAATGGAGTGGCTGGAACCTGAATAGAGGCACTCTACACTGCAACATTTTGTTTCAAGGCCCCACTTGTTAAACTTTAATCATCATATATTCTAGTATCGTGAGGTGTCTTGTTGGACATATAATAAAAAGGCAGGTTGCCCTTTCTCTCATATGTGGCGTATCAATAGCTTCTGTCAAATATGAGGCATCAAACCATGCTCTTGTTTTAAATATTCATGGTGGTTATTACTCAGGAAGATCTGTCTCTTTAACTGGCTCTGAACACTGAGTAACTATTATAAACAAATAATAGGCCAACATACTAACTGTGCATGTCTGAGGCCCAAATCTCTTTGCTTAAAAAAAAAGTGACTGAGTTATGTTGATAACATTGCTATAGTTATTTGTAGGGCTGTGCTGAATGATTGCAAGAATTCCCGCACCCCATCACTTTGCATCCAATGGGTGACAAACAGCTTCAGCATCATTTCCCCCCCCCCCCCGCCCCAATGATATTCTTCTTAGAAGCATAGCCATGTTTGGCTACATGACGATCTCACTAAAGACAAATCAAGCTAATTAGAGTGCAAGCTCCTGATTTCAGTGACATCATTACAAATGCAATTGTTAGCCACCTGGATCACGATTTTGTCATCATTATCATCATCCAAACACAATAATATGTCTATATTTAAACCAACTCACATAATCTGGAATATAATCATGTCTCATCTTTCTATAGTTGCTAGATATGCAATATATTGGAGAAACATACCATAAAACATTAACTATGTATCTGTAGAATGCGATTTCCATGATTTTGAATGTATATGCCTGAAAGTTGTTTCTAAATTCCCATAACTCAGATTTCAAATCTCAAATCTGAAGCACATGTTAGTGCAAACACCAACTTTGCCATTTCAAGGAAGTTTCCCATCCTTCATGGAAGGATGTATATGATAAACCTCACCACCTCAGCCTCCAAAGCTGGAAGAATGTTTGGTCTATACTGAAATCAACATAGAACAAAATCTATTTTAATTCTCATACACTGATTTCTTCATATCATAAATAAATGATTTCTTCATATCATTATGATCTGTTCATTTTCTCTAATTATATCTCACATTTCAAGATATTTCAAGATATTCAGTCTTTGTCTGGTCCTGATCCTTAGACTTAACAGACCTTCTTTTACAAGGTGATCCTATTGGAAACAGACATTCAGTACAGAAATCAGTCTTTAAACCTATTATTTCATTAAAAAATATAATAGGAACTATAACAGGGGCAATTAAACTGGTTTTCCATTACTCCTTTTTTGGCATCTCACAATGTAGGCCAGTTCAGATGTTACTAATGTAACATTGCAAGTTGCTACTTCCTTGTGATAAGATTCCATGCCACCCCCATAGATTCAGTGTTGTGTGATGTGAAGAATATGGGGGAAGTAACCATTCTGATGCTACACTTTCTTGGGGGGCGGCACTGCTGCTACAGTTCCTTCCCATGTGATCCCACACAACCCCTCCCCGAAACATTACTGGTGTTGTGTAGGATCCAGCCATGGGCCAGCTGTATCCACACCACTCCACTAATATATACGCTGGGCCTAAGTTGCCCAGACAGCCTCTTTATCATCACAGCTGGCCCAAAGTACACAAATAACTAGCCCTACTAAAAAAAAAAAAACCCTTCCCGAAAGAGCTATCTTCTAAACTCATCTTATCACAAACACACAATTACCAATCAATTAAAAGAGGAAACCATAGCAGGGAAGTGAAATACTGTACATAGCTAAATTGCACTACATTCTGCCACAAAGATTTTCATTGGCTAGATTTTCCAGACACTGTCAACTAAAATCAAAACTCTGTTCTTTTTCCCTGTTTGTGCTCCATGAAGAGAAAATCTGTCTCCTGAAAGCTTCCTAGACATTTCTGTCTACGTTACAGTTGCTTCAGCAACCTACATATCAGCCATTGAGCCACAGGAGATTTCTTGCATAAAGCATGGGATTATTGTTGGGGTGGTGGAGGGAAAATAAGAAGGCAAGAATATGCTTACCTGGGAGGTGGGGGGAATGCTATTGGAGAGCATTTTGGAGAGGAGATTAGATAAAGTCATTGAGGATAAGGCTATCAATGGCTGACAGTCATGATGGGTATATACTACCCCCAGAATCAGAAGCAGCATGCGTCTGAATACCAGTTGCTGGGGAACAAAGTAGGAGAATGCTATTGATTGCATACCTGGCTTGTGGGGTTCCCACAGGCATCTGATTGGCCACTGTGTGACACAGGATGCTAAGCTATGTAGGCCTTTGGTCATGGCTCTTCTTCCTATGCAGCATTCCAACATCCTTCAGTGAAAGAAAGTTTGTGCATTCCTTAGTGAAGTAGACCTCCTCTCTAGAACTGATCTCCCCAAGGTCTCAGACATTTGTATAGGAATCAAATAGTCCTGTCATTTGCAATGTCCCAGTTAATAGTTGGTTGTCTAGTACTTCAAGACTGATAAATGTTCATGTATCTGAGCCAATATCTGAGCATGCATTTTAATTCCAATCATAGACTGAAGCCCAGCTCAGACTATTGTTAACGGGGACTGGCCAGTGGGATCATATTATGCCAGTACTTTCCCAGCTGCACTGGCTTTCAGTCCCTTTGTGGGCCTGATTCAAAGTGATGGTATTAACTTTCAAAGCCCTAAATGGCTTGGGGCCAGGTTACCTGAGAGCTTTTATCCTGCTATTGAGATTACTCACTCACAGAAGGTTGCGGGCCCTTTAGATAATGTCGTCCAGGGCGTCTCCCACACTAAATTACCTTTATTCCATTTTTAAATAGATCAGAGATAATGAGGTATCAAATTACCTTGCGTGTGTTCCTCTTGAGTTCCCTCCGAAAAGGAGCTAGACCAATGAAACATATGGAAGACTCAGATAAGGGGGAGAAGGAGAGGGACATGGGAGAAGGAAAAGGAAGCACATGTAAAAGAAATCTGTTGTGATCCTACATTTACAATGGAAGCAGAAAGCAGAATCCCCATTTTAAATGCAGGATTTTAGGCTGGTGCAGAGATGCTCTGAAGGATTGCTTCCTCCCATATGCAACTGCCCAGACCCTAAGATCGTCTTCGGGACCTTCTCTAGGAGCCCCCGCCAAAAGAGGTAAGGCAGGTGGCTACCAGGAAAAAGGCATTTTCTGCTGTAACATCCCGGTTGTGGAATGAACTCCCTAGAGAGGTTCACCTGGTGCCTACGTTATACCATCTCTGGTGCCAGGTGAAGACCTTTCTATTTTCACAGGTATTTTAGCATTTTAACATTCCAGGTTTTTAGCTCTGCTGTCTTAAATCTGCTATTGCATTTTAAATATTTGCACTGCTGCTAGGTTTTACTCTGGTTGTATTTTCTATTGTATTTTCTATTGTATTTTTGTGGTTTTAATTTTGTGAACCACCCAAAGAGCTTCGGCTATTGGGCAATATAAAAATGACATAAATAAATAAATGAAATTGGCAAACATGCCTTCTGTCAGTTATACAGCCCTCAACACTGATGGAAATTCACATTTAGCTGCAAAAGAGGGTTCACAAGTCTGACTACAGCTTTCATGTCATGCCAGTAACTCTTAGGTACTATTGATCAACGCGCACATATTTGGAAGTGTCATTCAGGAGAGCACGGATGGATTTGTAAAGATGGTCATTAGAATCAGTGGAGGATCGCTTCGGGCTGTCTAAAGGTGTGAAGAGTGGGCAGGATCCAGGTATTTGTGTGAGCCCAGTGGATTTGCTGATGCTTCCCCTTTTGAATGGCAGCTCTCCATGCCATACCACAAACTGCTTCTGGAAGCCCCTTCAGTTTCAAGTGAGGTTTGCCATGCAGTTGGAGGGCGGGGGGAGTGCTGTTCTTCAAGGAACACAAATCCACAAAGCCAAAGCTTTTTTCAACAGCTACATGGTTCCCTGGATTTAGGCCAGTGAGAAGCCAAAGGCTTTGTCTCTTCTATTGGCTCCCAGAAGTCTGATGTCCATGAGGTGCACTCTGATGCACATTTGACAGATGGAGAAGTACAACTTCATGGACATGGCTAGAGCCTGCCTGATCTGGAGTGAGGATCAGATATGGTGTTGGCAGTGCAGGGATTGTTCGTATGGAAGGCTGTCCCTCATGGCACTGCTTCTCTTTAAGTAGGAGCCTTCTGTCATGCTCCCCACACTACACCAACCAAATGAGGAAGTGCACTTTCAACAGCCAGAAATTTATTTGTTTGTTTGTTTGTTTGTTTGTTTATTACATTTATATCCCACCTTTCTTCCATCATGGAACTCAAGGTGGCTACATATGGTTCCCAGGTGGTCTCCCCTCCAAGCACTGACTAAAACCAAACCTGCTTAGCTTCAGCAAGGTGGCTGCCTCATGTGCATTCAGACTATGCCCTGGGGCCTAGTCTCCTCCACACTTGGTGTAGCAATCATGTTCACTGTGGATACGCTACTGCAAACAACAAATACTCCTCATTCTGAGCCAGTGGCATTGATTGCTAAGCCTGGGCAGATGGAGGCCCGACCCAAATCTATGTCCTAGGCAGAGCCAGCCCTCTCATGAGGCAGAGTGAATCATGGTGAAGGTGATCTCCAGGTACACCCCACCCATAATGCCTGGCTCTGAGGAAGGACCCCTCAGAGCCAGTCATTTGGGCCTGGCTGGATTTCCAAAGCATCACCCTGGATGCTTTTCAGGCTGATGCAGCTCTTCACCTGCCTGCCCTTGCTCTGAGAGGATTTGCAGAGTGAAGAGTGGCAATAGCGGGGGATGTGGTGGTGGATAGGTGTGGGGGGAGGAGGGAGGGAGACAGACACGGCAGCAATGGGGCGCACGGTGGCAGCATTGGGGAGCGCACCATGGTGGCAATGGGGCGCAGCAGCAGGCACATGTGTGCTTTTCCATCTCAGGTGGCAGGAGAGCTTATGCCTGCACCATTCCCAGGACCCCGGATCTATTCCACAGAGCCCTGAGTGCCCATAGGTGCCAATGGAAGGATATTTTCTCAGCTATATTGGCATGCGGGGTGGGGGTATTTTCAAGCAGGGTTGGAGCTAGGGGAAGGGTTAACTCTCCTCTTCCTACATGCTGCAACAGCCCTCCCCACAAAAAAAGGTCTTCACATGCATGGCAATTACGTTTAGGAAAAAGGTTTTTCATTAGTTTGGGATAATCTGATTCAGGGTGCAAATTAATTGAAGAATTTATTTTATTTGAGATTATTTCAATGATAAATCAGTTTGGCTCCTATGAAATTTAAATAAAGCCAAGTAATTATTTCTAAATTTGCAAATACAGATATAAATTAGCATATGCAGATTTTATGCAGATTTGTGTCCTATGGGCCTGGGCCCCAAATCTTTTAAGTGCCTAGCAACTTAAAAGATTTTAATCTTTTAAAATCTTTTAAGTGCCTAGTTCCTTCCCGACCATCTGCTCCCATTGGTAGTACATGCCCTGGTCTCCTCTCGTTTAGACTACTGTAATGCGCTCTATGTGGGGTTACCCTTGAAGACGGTTCGGAAGCTGCAGCTGGTACAGAACGCGGCGGCTCACCTGATTAAAGGCAGCCGCCGGCGAGATCACATCACTCCAGTGCTGAAGGAGTTGCACTGGTTACCAGTTGTTTTCTGGGCCAAATTCAAGGTGTTGGTTTTGACCTTTAAAACCCTATATGGTTCCGGCCCAGCCTATCTTAAGGAGCACCTCCAGCAACACCAGACAGGCCGCTTAACAAGATCAGCCTCAGATGGCCTTCTCTCTGTCCCATCAGCCAGGACAGCTAGACTGGTGGGGACGAGGGAGAGGGCCTTCTCTGTGGTGGCCCCCACTCTGTGGAACTCCGTCCCTAGGGAAGTCCGTCATGCCCCCTCTTTAATGAGCTTCCGTCGTGCATTAAAAACGTGGTTGTTCAGGCAGGCATTTGGGGTGGGTTAGGGTATTTTAAAAAAAAAATTATGGTAAAATTTTATTGTTTTAAATTGTTTTATGGTGGGTTGTACATCGCCCAGAGTGGCTGGGTGACCAGTCAGATGGGCGATTAATAAATTTAATAAATAAATAAAATAAATAAATAGCAATGCCCCTGCTCTGAGCTAAGGAAGGCATTTATGGAATTACTAATCCAGACTAGCCCTTGGACAGGAGGTATGCAAATGTTCCAGTATTTCAATGTCTTTATATATGCAGGGCCCCACAAATAGAGGATATTGTTCATCATATTCTTCTGTGAATTGTACGCCAGTCCCAGGATAAGATTTCCTGCACTTTTGTTGGGAGGAATGTGTGATAGAACTTTGGCTGAGCAAATGTATAAACTACTTGCAGTTACGGACCTTTATGTAACCAATCAAGCAGTTTTATTTGCTATGGCTGCTAAAAGGGTTAAAGCAAAGGTCCTAACAACTGTTCTTGGAAGCTGTGCATGAGATGAATTGATTTCATTGGCTTGTTCAGTCTTTTTGTATGTGTATGACTGCCTCTTTTCTGGTAAAATTGTGAGAACCTATGGTTATATGGAATAAAATTGACTGACAAATACTCTTATGGCACCATATAGGCTGACTGATTTATTATGGCATAAGCTTTTGTGGATTGGAGCCTCTCCTGGGTGGTGTGTCAGTGGTATTTCTCATAGTAAACATGTAAAGTATGAACAACAGACACATCCTTAAACACCCATGCACATGAGTTAGGGCACTGCAACCTAATCAGAGCTCTGAGCAGCAATTAGCCAAGCATTTGCCATTTCTGTTTCTGCTCAGTATATAGAGCTAATTTAAAAAAAAAAAAAACTCTGATATTAATCATCACTGAAGAAATAAAATGGATTTCCAGTTTTAATATAATGTATATTCTGAATTGATGTTATCTTGCTAGCCACCTTGGGGGCTCTTTCAAACAAAAGGTGGGTTATAAATGCACTAAGCAAATAGATAAATACAATGGAAATGCCTTAATGTAGCATAGCATACTCTGAAAAACAAACTGTGACGTGAGACAGCTGATCCCATGGAAACCAATGGGAATGTGGTCAATCACACAGAAATAACTAGAACTGAATCTTTGCCTCAATAACTGTTGGGTTCACACGCACACACCAACCAACTCAAAGGGCTGGTTTAAGTAAGCTGATCAGTGTTTCTTATAACAAAGATATGCATGAGTTTTAACTGCAGTCAGTATTTCTATGTTTGGTCCTTTACATCTGTTTTCCTAGGGAACATGTTACCAAGATGTGTACACAAGCAGAGCTCATCATATGTTACAATTAATGAGAAGCATTTTTAAATACATCTGTTATATTTTTGGTCTCCTATCAAGCAGGGTGGTATTTCCTCCTCAGAGCTGATTGAATAATGGTTAGCACATATTTTTAGGAAATATGTCTGGATATATATTCCTGATCAAAATGAAGATGTCTCTCCCTTTCTTAGCACTGCCAAATGTGTGATTTACACACAGTTTAATTATTCAGATGTTTATTATGTTCTACATAATGAAATTTGGACCCTCATATTTTCTTCCTACATGCTCAATGCAGGCTGCAATTATAGCCACAGATATCTGTTTATTTGATGAATTTTGCTTCTTCTGCATAGTTTGATAAATATGGAAATAAGTCAAAACCTGCTTTATATACAGTAATTAAAGTGAAAAATCTAGTCATGATGCAAATCCTTAATTGGACTCCAGGAGAGATATGCAGAATTTCTCTTTAATAATATGGGATGACTGGGGACAGAAAAACAAAGCACACTAAAATATGGTTTAGAAGAACAATTAATCACAAAACAGAAAACAACCAATTTAGCATGGCTCATTCAGTGACTCTCAAGGCTCAGGTAATGTTCTTTTAATCATCTACCTCTAATATTAAGGTGGTGTCATATTCTGTGGAAATAAAGCACAATAGATATGCTTGTATTCTGTTAGAAGCATGTTCTCAGCTTTAATTTGTAAACACCGTCTTTTTAGACACTCAGATTGCTCGGACTACTTAATGACATGCAAGTGAACGATCAAAGTAATGTGTAAAATGGCTTAAACTGTGTTATTTAATGCATTAATTCATTAGCAGAAAACTCTCTACTTGTCTCAGGGTATTTTGAATGGCTTCCTGTGCATATTTCATTTGATTTTAATAAAATGCAAACAGCACCATTAGGGTGTGTTTTTGTAGGCCAGGAAGTAGCATACATTTGTTAGGCAATATTAAATTAATGTATATCAGGCTAATACAACCATAACGAAAACAGAAACCTACAGGAAAAAGTAATAATAAGGCAAAGGAAGAAAAGGTTCTCTTTTCAAGCACTGAACATATAGTTAATCAGCTAAAATTAACCATCATTGTCACTTAATTTGATTGTGAAAATATTGTTCTCTATATAGCTTTGTGTAATCTCCCATTAGGGGATGATGAGCATGGTTTAATGAGAAGATGCTGGATTTATTGCTCTACTTTATTTAAACTACAAACTCATCTGATCTTGGGGGGTTGTTTTTATTTGTCTAGGGGTTTCCTGTTATTTTCTTTGAGTTTTTTCCTCCCCTTCCCCTTCTGCTTATTTCATCTCAAGGATTTCCACGACAATGGATCCATTTGCTTCTTTTGTAATAAATGTATAAATAAAAGGAATATGGGTTAATATTTGTCACACACACATCCCCCTTAATTACACACCCAAATGCCTGCTTTGAGATCTAAGACGTTTTATAGAATGCGTTAAGTGTCTTAGAAACTGGGATTCTTGATTATGTTGAAGAGAGCCCTGTGGTCTGTCGCATCATCAGAAGGACTATTCTTCTGTTACCCAGATGTGTCCATTGGTTGAATCCATGACTGCAAGCTACCATGCTGAGAGGAACTGAAATCAGAGAGGCTTGATGTTCGCTATTGCAATCACTGTTAAAACTCTTTCTGAGTCAGGGTTCCTACCTCTCTTTGACAGATAACTTAGTTTCAATGTTGTGTTCTCTTGACCACCCTGAGACGACCTGGCACCTTTTTTCCACATGCACCTGCCATAAAACTTAAAAGCTTCAGAAATGCCTTTGGCTTTGAAGTGTCTGAATAACAAAAACCTAACCTTTGACGGCGGGTGTGTGTGTTTTTTTCCTTCCCACGTAAACTAAAGCGTAGTTTCAGAACTACCCGTTTCCACAACAACTTTGGAAGTGGGGGATGTGCTGCGCAGTTTGGCTAGCACAAAATGCATTTTTTTTCACTTGTTTGAGGAGAATCGTTTCATGGCTGTATTCCTTCAGATGTATTCCATTGGTTTTATTCCTTCGAGTTGGTGGACTGGGGCTCAGTGGTAGAGCGCCTGCTTTGCATGCAGAAGATCCCAAGTTCAATCCCCAGCATGTCCAGGTACGGCTAGGAAAGATCCTGCCTGAAACCCTGGAGAGCTGCTGCCAGTCAGTGTTGACAGTACTGGGCTAGATGGACCAGCGGTCTGACTCAGCACAAGGCAGCTATGTTCCTGTGACCAACCTCCAGCGAGGTGGCCGTGACCTGTGCTTCTCTCTAGCTGCTGGCGCTGAACACTTGGAGGATGTTGTGCAAAGGCTGAGTTCGTGCACTGAGATCGGTGAGAGCTGATGTCGCCCTCAATGATTCAGTCAAACAAAAAGGCATCCTGAGAGTGGCATGCTACAAATGTATGCATGTTTTGGGTATGTATTCAGCCTTCACACAACTTCTGTGTTTGGCCCAGTGGGTGGAACTCAGCAAATGCAGAACAACCATGTGGAAGAGAGTCATGAAGATCAGCCCTAAAAAGGTGAAAGAGTTGGTTCCTGTGACAGAGACGATCTCTACACCAGCCTAAAATCCTGCATTTAAAAGCAGGCTTTCTGCTTCCATTTTAAATGCAGGATTACAACGGACTCCCTTTACACGGGCTTCCTTTCCCCCCTCCCCTTTCCCCCTCCTTCTCCCTCTTATCCGAGTCTTCCATATGTTCCATTGGTCCAGCTCCTCTTCTTTCAGCTTTTCCTTTTTCACGGAGGGAACTCAAGTGCAACACAAGTGGGGTAATTTGATACCTCATTATCTCCGATCTATTTAAAAACAGAATAAAGGCCGTTTAGTTCAGGAGATGCCCTGGAGGGTCACGCCGTCAGCTAAAGGGCCCACAAACTTACGTGAGTGAGCAATCTCAATAGCATGACAAAAGCTCCATGTGAAGAAGCCCAGGGTAACTCTCATAAGAAACTGTTTGACATTAATGGTACATTAATGGTACACCCACACATATTGCCCTCCATGATACAGATCCAGGTGGGCCTCTTTAAAACCCTCTGGTGCAGCAGGGTGCCAACATCTTTTCCTAAGAGCAATCTCATTTGGATCTTATTTCAGGATCAGAGCCAAAGGCAAACAGACTGCCTGTTATGAGAGTAATGTCAGGATCACAAAAATGTTCTCTGTTTAGATGCTGCCAGGACAAATAGTTTGAATTTCTTCCTGAATTGGCTCTGTGTTTTTGGCCTATAGTCCTCATTGCAGTGCCAGAAAGAAAGGGGTGCACAACAGTTGGGTGGTAGGAGTGGAACAGAATCTCTTACGCAGTTTCCATTGGCAGTGAGAGATTCCAAATCCTTTGCTCCCTTCCACAACCCCAGCACCTGTGGCCCTTGCCCAAGTGACTATAGAGAGCAAACCCTTTCTACTCCTTTCCCAGCCTGCCAGATGCTCGTACAACTGCTTGTCCTGAACAGTTCTTCTTTCTGAAAACTCTGACAGCAAAGTAAGCCACCCTGACCTGCCTGGTTTGATGCTCTCCAGTGCTGGCAGCTTCCTGAAACACATTCATTTAAGGATAGTTCAGACAAGGTTGTATAAAGCCTCATTCATAAAACAAGGAAGCAAACAAGATGGTTATGTTGTTATAGAATATAATAATCTTATTAAGATGACCTTAAATGTGTGCCTAATCGAAGTGTGGGAGGGAGCAGGATTGCTCCCCATTGTCCCTCCTTCTGACTTCTATATTTGGTGTTAGCTCTGTGCAGCAGACACAGTCAATGCACAACTGTCAGCACTAGGAACAGCATCCATGGTTCCACTCCTCCCCAGCCCTATGAACTGATTATCTACACATTTTGGGTAAACTGAACAGGCCTTATAGCCTCCTTGGCAAACCTATCTATCATAATTTACAGTGCAAGACTTTGGAAGTGGTGGATTGTCCATCACTTCACTCTTCCCCCAAGCCACTTAAGATTGCTATGCCTGTTTTACTCTGACATGATATCATACATGTTAGCTTTATCTGGGGATGCAATATGCTCTCAGTCCTCAAGCCTGTAGGAGATGCCACAGTAACATCTCTTTTATGCAACACTACCCTTGGTTCTTCCCAAGGTCAATCTTACCAAAGGTTCTGAGTCATATAGTGTGTCCTAGGAAGCTGACACCTTTTTTTTTTTTAGTTTGAATTCGTTATTTTAAACTGCAATGACATTTCAGCCTGAACCAAACTTCTATTTCATCTGGCCCAATTCTAATAAAGTGGCCAACTGGCATGAGAAGAAACCAAGTCATTTGACTAACCCACAGTTCCTCTGTACAGATGTTACCAGAATGGTGTAGAGTCTGACCACATGGAATCAGCTTCCATGTTATCCTGGCAGTGAGGTGGGGGAGAAAAATTTCCAAAATGAAAATTTTCCCAGTGCTTTATTTTTCCACTCTCTAAGGCAACCTTCTCCAATCTGGTGCCCTCCATGTGCGTTGGACGTCAGCCTGCATGGCCAATAGTCAGGAATCCTGGGAGTTGTAGTCCAAAACATCTGGAGGGCACCAAATTGGGGAAGGCTGGTCTAGGGCATCAGAATTTTTTTTTTGATGAAACTAAAAAATGTCCAAACCAAATTAGCTTATGCAAATTAACCTAATTTCCCTGGGGGGGGGTCCAATTTAAAATTCTCTGGAAAATCCACATCACTACATTCTGTTAATGCATGAAATGAGCCTCAGTAACCCCAACAAGCGTCAGTTCATCTACAATCTAGGCTTCCAGGGCAAAAGGCATTGTACAGGGGAAGGAACCTAGTGTTGGAATAAGCAGTGGCCAGTAGGTAAGCCCACTGTATGGAGGGGTTGAAAAACCACTGAATGGTTAATGCATGTAGGGAGTTGGGGTGCTGGTTTTAGTTTCAGTTTTGCCTACTTACTTTGCCTGCTTTACTTGTAAGAAGAAGATGCCTGCTAATATTAAGTAAAGGTCCTGTTTAAAGCTTGCAGTTGTCCTCTGTCTCAAGTGCGGTCAGACAGAACTTACTCTGCAACAGATAGCTCAGTGATAGAAGACGTACTTTACATGCAGATGGTCCCAGGTTCAATCCCAGATTCAATTAAAAAGATGAAGAAGCAAATGGTAGGAAATATGTCTGCCTAAGATCTTGAAGGGTTGGTGCCAGTTAAAGTAGATAATACTGGATTAGATTAACAAATGTCTGATCCTTAACAAGACAGAACAGGATACGTTCCTACTCCCTATATGTCTGAGCCATAAAATCTTTGAAAATGGTTTATATATTGTTTTATGGGTCTGCATTGCTAAAATATAATTGTAGTGAGTGTTATATTTAGTCCAGGACACGTTGATGTTACTCATCTTTCCATATTATCAATTACATTAATAGCCTTAGTCCTGTTTGTCACAAGCTACCGTGATTTTTTAACAGGCTTCATCTCTGATACCTTTGGTATTGCTGAAATTTATAAGTGAACTCAAGATTTATTTTCCATCCAAATGAATGTTAAATGATTAGCATTTCTGATGGGCTATGTTAAAGTATCCCCTTCATGGATCACTGCCTTGTTGTGGCGAAGGGGCTTGCGTAACTCAGTGAAGCCATAAGCTATGCCGTGCAGGGCCACCCAAGAAGGACAGGTCATGGCAGAGGGTTCTGACAAAATGTGGTCCACTGGAGAAGGAAATGGCAACCCACTCCAGTATTTTTGCCAAGAAAACCCCATGGAACGTATCACAAGGCTAAAAGATATGACGCCGGAAGATGAGCCCCTCAGGTCGGAAGGTGTCCAATATGCTACTGGGGAAGAGCAGAGGGTATTTCCAAGTAGCGCCAGAAAGAGTGAAGCGGCTGGGCCAAACCCGAAAGGACACTCAGCTGTGGATGTGTCTGGCGGTGAAAAGAAAATCCGATGCTGTAAAGAACAATATTGTTTAGGAACCTGGAATGTCAGATCAATGAATCAAGGTAAGCTGGAGGTGGTCAAACATGGGATGGCAAGATTGAACATCGACATCTTGGGAATCAGCGAACTAAAATGGACAGGCATGGGCGAATTTAATTCAGGTGACCATCATATCTACTATTGTGGGCAAGAATCCCTTAGAAGAAATGGAGTAGCACTCATAGTCAACAAAAGGGTGGGAAAAGCAGTACTGGGGTACAATCTTAAAAATGATAGAATGATCTCAGTACGAAGCCAAGGCAAACCATTCAACATCACAGTAATTCAAGTCTATGCCCCAACCACTGAGGCCGAAGAAGCTGAGGTTGATCGGTTCTATGAAGACCTACAACACCTTCTAGAACTAACACCAAAAAAAGATGTCCTCTTCATCATAGGGGATTGGAATGCTAAAGTAGGAAGTCAAGAAATCACCGGGATAACAGGCAGGCATGGCCTTGGTGTACAAAATGAAGCAGGACAAAAGCTAATAGAGTTTTGCCAAGAGAACATGCTGATCATAGCAAACACTCTTTTCCAACAGCACAAGAGGCGACTCTACACATGGACGTCACCAGATGGTCAATATCGAAATCAGATTGATTATGTCCTTTGCAGCCAAAGATGGAGAAGCTCCATACAGTCAGTAAAAACAAGACCTGGAGCTGACTGTGGCTCAGATCATGAGCTGCTTCTTGCAAAATTTCGGCTTAAATTGAAGAACGTAGGGAAAACCACTAAACCGTTCAGGTATGACCTCAGTCATATCCCTTCTGAATATACAGTGGAGGTGAGGAATAGATTTCAGGGATTAGACCTGATAGACAGAGTGCCTGAGGAACTATGGACGGAGGTCCGTAACATTGTTCAGGAGGCAGCAACAAAATCCGTCCCAAAGAAAAAGAAATGCAAGAAAGCAAAGTGGCTGTCTGATGAGGCTTTACAAGTAGCTCACGAAAGAAGGGAAGCGAAAAGCAAGGGAGAAAGGGGAAGATATACCCAACTGAATGCAAAGTTCCAGAGAATAGCAAGGAGAGACAAGAAGGCCTTCTTAAATGAACAATGCAAAGAAATCGAGGAAAACAACAGAATGGGAAAGACGAGAGATCTCTTCAAGAAAATTGGAGATCTCAAGGGAACGTTTTGTGCAAAGACGGGCATGATAAAGGACAAAGAAGGCAGGGACCTAACAGAAGCAGATGAGATTAAGAAGAGGTGGCAAGAATACACAGAAGAACTATACAGGAAAGATCTGAATGTCCCTGATAGCCATGATAGTGCGGTCACTGAACTTGAGCCGGACATCCTCGAGAGTGAAGTCAAGTGGGCCTTAGGAAGCATTACTAACAACAAAGCTAGCGGAGATGACAGTATTCCAGCCGAGCTATTTAAAATCCTAAAAGATGATGCTGTTAAAGTGCTGCATTCAATATGCCAACAAATCTGGAACACTCAACAGTGGCCACAAGACTGGAAAAGGTCAGTTTACATTCCAATTCCAAAGAAGGGCAACGCCAAAGAGTGTTCAAACTACCGCACAATTGCGCTCATTTCACATGCCAGCAAGGTGATGCTCAAAATCCTACAAGCTAGGCTTCAGCAGTATGCGAACCGAGAACTACCGGAAGTACAAGCTGGGTTTCGAAGAGGCAGAGGAACTAGAGATCAAATCGCCAACATTTGCTGCATCATGGAGAAAGCAAGAGAATTCCAGAAAAACGTCTATTTCTGCTTCATTGACTACGCTAAAGCCTTTGATTGTGTGGATCACAACAAACTGTGGCAAATTCTGAAAGTGATGGGAGTACCAGACCACCTTACCCGTCTCCTGAGAAACCTGTACGAGGGTCAAGAAGCAACAGTAAGAACCAGACATGGAACAACCGATTGGTTCAAAATTGGGAAAGGAGTACGACAAGGCTGCATATTGTCACCCTGCTTATTTAACTTATATGCAGAGTACATCATGAGAAATGCCGGGTTGGATGAATCACAGGTCGGAATTAAGATTGCCGGGAGAATTATCAACAACCTCCGATATGCAGACGATACCACCCTAATGGCAGAAAGCGAAGAGGATCTCAAGAGCCTCTTGTTGAGGGTGAAAGAGGAGAGTGCAAAAGCTGGTTTGAAACTCAACATTAAAAAAACTAAGATCATGTCATCTGGCCCTATCACTTCCTGGCATATAGAAGGGGAAGAAATGGAAGCAGTGACAGATTTTACTTTCTTGGGCTCCAAGATCACCGCAGACGGTGACTGTAGCCATGAAATTAAAAGACGCTTGCTCCTTGGGAGGAAAGCTATGGCAAACCTAGACAGCATAGTAAGAAGCAGAGACATCACCTTGCCGACAAAGGTCCGTCTAATCAAAGCTATGGTTTTCCCAGTAGTAATGTATGGCTGTGAGAGCTGGACTATAAGGAAGGCTAAGCGCCAACGAATTGATGCTTTCGAACTGTGGTGCTGGAGAAGACTCTTACGAGTGCCCTGGACTGCAAGGAGGTCAAATCAGTCCATCCTAAAGGAAATCAACCCTGAGTGCTCATTGGAAGGACAGATAATGAAGCTGAAGCTCCAATATTTTGGCCACCTAATGCGAAGAGAAAACTCCCTGGAAAAGACCCTGATGCTGGGAAAGACTGAAGGCAAAAGGAGAAGGGGACGGCAGAGGATGAGATGGCTAGATAGCATCACGGATGCAATGAATATGAATCTGAGCACGCTCCGGGAGAGAGCGCAGGACAGGAAGGCCTGGCGTGCTATGGTCCATGGGGTCACGAAGAGTCGGACACGACTGAACGACTGAACAACAACAACAACAACATGTTAAAGTATAAGGCAAAGAGCTATGAGCCCTATCAGAAGTACTCCTCACACATTCTATCAGTGTGTGAGGAGGCAGAAGAGCTACACTGAATAGCCGCATCCCCAACACAGTGGTGTCATCAGGCCCCACGCCCCTGGCATCTGCACATACAGCACGGACATCTGCATGGAGAGAGTCTCCACACAGACATCTGTACGTACGAAGGCTTCCTCACGATCTGGAACCTTGAGCAATCAGCTGTATACACAAAGGCACTTTTTCTGCAGATGTTTGCGCTCTACGCACAGAGGCAAGGGGGGCGAGGCCACTCACCATGTGGAGGCGGAGGCAGTTTGCATAACCCTGCTGCCTCTTCACATGTTGACAGAATGCATGAGGCATTCTTCTGAATCATCTCATCGAAACTACCTCACTCTACTGTGTTTCTGTCTCCTTCCTTCTTAGAGATTAGGTTTGGTTTATATTTTACCACACATTTTAGCACTCAGCAACTTTGTCACAAGTAAAAATGTCCCAGGAGACTTTTTAATTTTTTTCCCAGGACATGTAATATATAACTCAACAGGAAAAATATTAAACTGTTCCCCTGCAGTTTTACTAGTGCTGTTGAAAGCCCACCCAGATTTTTCTCCCTTTTGGGGCGGGGCGTAAGGGGTGTTTTACTTTTCATTCCTAATCTCCCAGACTTTTTTTAGAATTAAAACACAAAGGATTTGTAACTACCGAAGGATAATGTAGAGATGTAGAGTGGGTTGTGCTTTTTTTTATGTTTATTGATTACATTCAAAAGGAGGAAGGAATATTTTACACTGAACAATACTGAATATTGTTCAACCCACTTGAGAATGAAAAGGACAGGGGAAAAAATGTCTAGCCTCCTTCATGAAAATGATTGCTAAAGTTTTCTTCTCTGGACAACTGTATTTCTTAAAATGTGATTAGTTTTTTAAAGTTTTAAAATTTAGCATGAAACTAGGCCTTGGGCAGATCAACCCTATGGTCTGTGGGAGAGCATCCAAGGACCATAAGATATGGCAGATTTTTCACTCCTGAAGCCTTAAGCATTGCTATGACCTCGGGGGGGGGGGGGATATCTGAGATTGAGTTGTTCCCCTTCCACACCTTCTCATGACCACTGTGGAGCACTGCAGAGCTTGCCATTCTCTTTGGGTGAAAAGGGCGGGATAGCGGGCAGGGAAGGGAGAGGAGAAATGTGGATGCACAGGATCCTTCAGCTCTCCATCACCATCCCTACCCAGCACCCGTAAGTCAGCTAGATGGGCTTAGAGGCCCCTCTAGCTGAAATTGTTTTGTTTTGTTTTAAGGAGGAACAGTATGCGAAATCACCTCCATCATTCCTCCCACACTGCCAGGTTCTTGCTGGCAGGGCTTTGAATAACTCAGATGTAGTGTTTGTTTATTTATTTATTATATTTATATACCGCCCAATAGCCAAAGCTCTCTGGGTAGTTTACAAAGATTAAAACATTTAAAAATACAATATACAGATTTTAAAAGCCAATTCCATTAAAAAAACACACACACAAACAGAACAATATACAAGAACATATATCTAAAACAACTTCAACAAGCAATCTCAAAGCAGACAGCCATAACCATACACCATTCCAGGATCAATTAAAGCTTATCATATGCTGCCAAATGCCTGGGAGAAGAGAATGGTCTTAACCTGGTGCTGAAAACATAACAACGTTGGTGCCAGGTGGGCCTCGTCGGGGAGATCATTCCATAATTTTGGGGCCACCACCGAGAAGGCCCTCTTCCTTGTCACCGTCTTCCGAGCTTCCATCGGAGTAAGCAGCCAAAGGTGGGCCTTAGATATTGAGTATAGCGTATGGGTAGGTTTGTTAAGGGAGAGGCTCTCCGTCAGGTATTGTGGTCCCAAGCCATGTAAGGCTTTATAGGTTAAAACCAGCACCTTGAATCGGGTTTGGAAACATACAGGCAGCCAGTGCAGGTGGGCCAGTATTGGTCTTACATGTTTGGACCTTCTGGTCCCCATTATCAATCTGGCCGCTGCATTTTGCATGAGCTGCAGCTTCTGAACCATCTTCAAATGCAGCCCCATGTAGAATGCATTGCAGAAATCTAACTTGGAGATTACCACAGCATAGACAACTGAAGCCAGGTTATCCCTGTCCAGATAGGGGAATAGCTGGGCCACCAACTGAAGGTGGTAGAAGGCACTCCATGCCACTGAGGCCACCTGAGCCTCAGGTGACAAAGATGGTTCCAGGATGATCCCCAAGCTATGGACCTGCTCTTTCAGGGGGAGTGCAACCCCATCCACAACAGGTTGAACACCCTCCATCCGGTCAGCAGAACCACCCACCAACAGCATCTCAGTCTTGTCTGATTGAGCTTCAGTTTATTAGCCCTTATCCAGTCCATTGTCGCAGCCAGGCACTGATTCAGCACATCCACAGCTTCACCTAAAAAAGATGAAAAAGAGAAATAGAGCTGTGTGTCATCAACATACTGATGACAACACACTCCAAAACTCTGGATGACCACACTCAATGGTGTCGTGTCGATGTTGAACAGCATGGGGGACAAAACTGACCCCTGCAGAACCCCATATTGGAGAATCCAGGGGGCCGAGCAATGTTCCCCAAGCACCACCTTCTTGAGCCAACCCTCCAAGCAGGAACAAAACCAATGCAATGCAGTGCTTCCCACTCCCAGCTCAGTCGTTCCAGAAGGATACCATGGTCAATGGTATCAAAAGCTGCCGAGAGGTCAAGGAGAATCAACAAGGTCACACTCCCCCTGTCTCTCTCCTGAGATAGGTCATCATACAGGGTAACCAAGACTGTTTCCATGCCAAAACCTGGCCTTAACCCCAACTGAAATGGATGTAGATAATCAGTCTCATCCAAGAGTGTCTGGAGCTGCTTGGCAACCACCCGCACAAGAACCTTGCCCAGGAAAGGAACATTTGCCACTGGCCTAAAATTACTAAGATTTTCTGGGTCCAGGGAGAGTTTTTTCATGAGTGGTCTCACTACCGCCTCTCTGAGGTGGAACGGGACCACTCCCTCTCGCAAGGAGGCATTAATCACCTCTCTGGCCCAGCCAGCTGTTCCTTCCCTGCCAGATTTTATAAGCCAAGAAGGGCAAGGATCCAGTACGAAAGTGGTTGCATGAACCTGTCCAAGCACCTTGTCAATGTCCTCAAGCTGCACCAACTGAAACTCACCCAGAAGAACAGGACAAGGCTGTGCTCTGGATACCTCACCAGATTCACCTGCTATAACACTGGAGTCTAAGTCCCAGCAGATGCAAGAGATCTTATCCTGGAAGTGCCTAGCAAATGCATTACAGTGGACCTCAGAAGTCTACAGTGTCCTTGGGGCTGGCATGTAATAGTCCCCAGATGACTTTGAACAGCTCCGCTGGGCGGCAAGACAGAAGATTCAATAGAGGCAGCAAGTTGATGTTTTTTGCCGCCCTCACTGCCCCTGAATATACTTTACTATAGGCACATACCAGCTTTCGATTGCATCCACTAAGAGTTCTTCTCCATCTGTACTCAAGCCGTCTCCTATTTTGTTTCATCGCTCTCAGCTCCAGGGTATACCAGGCAGGCATTTGGGGTGGGTTAGGGTTTTTTACAGCAGTGGTTTTTTGTTCAGTTGATTATGTACATTTGTTATTAGTATTGTACGCCACCTAGAGTGGCCGGGTAGCTGGCCAGATGGGTGGCTAATAAATCTAATAGATAGATAGATAGATAGATAGATAGATAGATAGATAGATAGATAGATAGATAGATAGGACATACACATCCTGCCGCTTTATGCCTACCACTCACACCTGTACTTTACCAGCAAGGGGATCCTCCTTTTTCTGGCAAAGATTTGGAACTTTCTTTACAATACAGGACATGCACACACGCCCTGTAACCAGGAGAAAGAAACCCCTGGCCCAATATGCATGGACTTAAATAGTTTTCCACACTTGGTGACCTCCTTTTTATTACATATTCTAAAATCTTTACATCTAATTGGTCCATGCCACATTATAGGTTATCCTGTTCCCAGAAAATCCAACCTTTTGTCCCCAAAATCACCTCCCTCTTTGATGTAAGGTATTTACTCCTTTCTGAACCTTAGTTCTCCTTTTGTCTTCCCTTTATTTCCAGGCAGGGTAATCCCAAACCACAATGTGTTCTTTCCTATGACCTATTACCTATTACCCAGTTCCTTTATCAAAGTTGGAAGGTTATCAAGACATCTCTTATTAGTTTATATATAGCATCTAGCAAGCTTCTAATACAATACATTTTGCTTCCCTACTTGCCCCGTTACACATTAGTGTTAACCCCCCTATGGGCACCATCTCTTACTCCTTAAACTCTAAACTCCCCATACCCCAGACTGTGCTCAAAAGTAAATTGCAAGGCCCAAGAAAATCCTTACCATATCACTGTCACCACCAAACTATTCTTTATAGCAAGAGATTTCAAGAAATTCAAGAAGACAACAAGTAATCTACTAGATTCATAAAGGTCCAGGAAACCCTCTTCTTTCAGAGGCCCTAGCATATTGCAAAGTTCATTCAAATTTGTTGTCTTCCTTGCATAGCATTCACTATCCCAGCTTACTCAGTATTTCTTGTCCAATACTTGAAAGGTTTGAATGAGATGCATTCCCCCCCGCCAAAAAAAGCCCCTAAGTGTGAACTTTCTCTTTCTTTCTTTCTTTCTTTCTTTCTTTATTACATTTCTATACCACCCCATAGCTGAGGCTATATGTAGCTGTTCAGATTTTCTATTGTTGCATTGCATTTAAGCCATGTTTCACAAACACATAATGCTGAAGTACATAATCTATTTAGGATAGCCTAATTCTTCCTTTGGTCCATGGGGTCATGAAGAGTTGGAAACGACTTAATGACTGAACAACAATTCTTCCTTAGGACATGTACAAAAAGCTCCCACTGTTGTTACTGTTGTTTTAGCAACTTGCATTTGTTTCCAAATTCTTCCCAGGTGCAACATGTTAGCCCAGTAGCAAGGGAACCACAGTGGCTGAGATGAGGGATAAAGAGGTAAATGACTCAAAAGTTTACAGTGTATGGGGGGGAAATGACAGAATGGTAAAAGTAGCTGGAGAAGAAGGGAAGACTGCAGAAAGTAAGCAAGCAATTCAAGTCATGGGGATTTGGGGGGGGGGAATCAAATGTTGGCTTTTACAATAAATACAACAGTGTGTGGCTTTGGTATAATAACCACTAATGGCCCACTTAAATATGGACCTTCATGGCTTGGTCTCAGACTCAGTACAGTAGCAACACACCAAATTGAAGTCATCATTTTAAAACAGCTTAGGAGTCCTGGGTGAGAAGGCATATAGCATTTAAAAAGAAAGCAAGGCAAACATTTATTCTAAAGTCTTGGATCAGTCCATAGGTCAATGGTGTCATCAGCTAGACCCCTGGATGAGGAAATTATTTCTCTGGTTGCTTGATTTCATATTTAGAGTCATCATGTCCACAGCCATTATTTTGCGATGATTGTTGTTGTTGTTGTTGTTGTTGCTAGTTTGAATGGCTTGTATTTTGTAATGAAGTTGATTGCTGTTAAATGTTGTTAGGAGTGATGTTGTGTTGTTAATGTGTTTACTATCAGGTTAACAATTGATAGTCCACAAAGGTCCAGTAGATGCAGAAGAAGGGTGAACAAATAAACATGACTTGACATTCCATTCCAGCAAGAAAAATCTTCCACGGGAAGCAGGTGTCCATTTATAGACTCATTTCTAGATCAGGATACCTGCACACAATGGGAATGGCAAATGCAGCTGTCATTGCTCATCCTTGCCCCCCTCTGCATTTCCAACGCACAGAGCTGCACACGTACCCCCACTGGACAGGAATCATGCACGACGGTCAACAGGTGTTTGGCGCTAACAGCTTTGACAATGCAAATCATGTTTATGGGAGTGAGAAAGGAAGTCTGAGATCCCATCCCATACTGAAGAATAAAACAAACTATCCAAGGGTTCTCCATTTGCATTTTCCCCTCACTCAGGAGTACTAGGACTGTGTTCTTCTATAATAAGAAAAGAGGGTGTCCATCTGTCTGTCTGTCCAACTGTCAATGCCATAGCACCAAGACCATGAAACCTAAACTTCTAGAAGTTCACACCCCTAGGGTTATTTAAATAATAATAATAATAATAATAATAATAATAATAATAAATAAAAATAAAAATAAAAATAAAAATAAAAATAAAAATAAAAATAAATTTAATGTATCAGTGTGGTTGAAGCCTGCAGTTACTTCTTCAGCCACTAGTGGCAGACTTCCCTGATGAACACATACCTTAGCCATCCATAAAGTCTGAAGCCACAGGACTCAGGAGACAAGTATGCTGAGAGATGCAGTTATATGCCTGTCCCCTCCCCACTGCTGTAGAGCAATCCCCCTCAGAGGAATGGATAAACAGAACCTGCCCTTAGGGGACTATCAGAGCACACCATGGCAGAGGCCATGCCTAGGAGCGATAGCAAGCACGGCTTCACTCAGATGGGGTTGGCAAAATGTGGCTAACTCTGACAGCTACAGTTCACGTGAAGACTTCACTGTATCGAACAAAGAGCTATTCCATCCTCTGTGGAAGCAGGTACGTTTGCTAGTTTTAAAAAGAAAGTTCAAGTTGTCTAATGTTCTGCATGGGCTTTGCAGCATTAGAGTCCATTTTGGATGCACCATGGCACACTCACTGCACATTAAATGTCTAGGATATCATAATGTTCCATCATCATCTCCATAGTTAGCCAAGAGTCACTTCTTGACAATGACCTCCACACACCAAATTATGAGCAGCACATGCAGTAGAAAGGTATTCTTTGTGGCTGCTCCAGAACCCTGGAGCTTCCATCTATCAAAGTTCTGCCCAAGCATAAAACAATCCAAGAAACATGTATTTGTGCAGAGGTTTAATGGCAGGTGGGAGGGGGAAGTTTGGAGTGGTATCTTACATATTTTACATGCGATGCACCGTTTCACTGCTATTAAATCGTTTCACATACGGGACATTATGAGTTATAAATCTAACTAAATAAAATATGTTTATGTTGCCAAAATAGTGCTAGAAAGCTGTCCAGTGCAAAGAGGGATTCTTGCCATTTTGCAGACATTTGTTTATTATTTAATTAGTGAGGGCAATATCATCCCTTGCAATATATCTCTTTGGCTGGTCTTTTGGTTAGCAGCACTCATGAAGTATCTGTGAGATTTAGAAAGCAGGAATTTAAGAAATCAGATTAGCCTTTTCTTTTTAAATACATGCTTTAAGGAATATGTCTTGTTTAAGGAGTTCCAGAAAACAGTTGTCATATTTTTTACAAGTGCATGTCTTAAAGTGCATTTTTAATCTTTACATTTATATTATAAATGGAGACTTCACAATAAAAGCTTTAACGGGCTGCTCTTGTTTCTTTTATAGCACAAGATCATAAAATGGAGATATTTAGATAAAAGGCTGGGGAAAGTAGCAATTATATTACAGCATCAACCAAAAATTTAGATCAAGGTCCCATAGTCACTTATTACCCATTCATTCATCTGTATTTCTTCACCTATATTATTTTTCAAAGATTAAGATGCAGACAAAAAAATGGAAATACGTATTTTTTCACAGCTATCTTATAAACAGATAAACAAACGGTGTTCAATCAGAAAGGCAGTGGTACAAATCAAGGAAACTATTGCCCTGTCTCCCTAGAAGTAGTGGATGGTTTTTAAAGGTTTAGAGTGAATTTCTAAGGAGTAGTATATTTTATGGCAATTTCCTTCTACATTTGCAGTCTTGGGGGAGGGGGGAGTCAACCAAATTTGTGTTTTGTAGAGTTCTCCTATACATTTAACTGTTTGTTTATACCCAGTTACATATCCATCTGTCTTACAAAGTTGGTGGCAAGTCTTTAATAAATATGGAAGAGATGACCTAAATTAAATAAATGCTTCAATAAATATGCTTAAATAAATAGATGTTGGAAAAAGGAAAATTTGGAGGGGGGGATAAAGGCAGCTTATGTACATATATGATGGGATTGTCTAAAATTGTATCATTTCAGAAGGAGGAAATAATTATTATAATTATGAACACTTATAGACTACCAGAATGCCCAGAAACAATTTTAGAGGGACTATTTCAAGATTGGGTAAAGCAGTCAGATCACTATTTAATTCAAATATTTACTTGTAGCATCAAAACTACTTGTAGCATTGCATGGCTTTAGAAATATTTACAGTCAGGGCCAGAAATATTGGAATAAGGATAACTGTTTTGGCAGTTGGCCTCTGTACACCACCACATTGAAGTTGAAAGGAAACACACCCAGATGGGAGCAAAGTCAGGACTTTCAGCTGTAATTCAAGGGGTTTGACAAAAGTGGGGCACTAACCATTCAGGAAGGACAGCCAGTGGCATACACCACCACCCCATCCTTGGTGGCTCATAAGTAATGGAATGAATGGCTGACAAGCAGCTGCATGGCCAGGTGTGGCCTGTTTCCTGGGTGCCCCATGACCAATCAAGCAGATAAAAGGCCTGGAGGTGGTTTTGAGTGTCACATTTGCATTTTGTAGCTGTTCACTGTAACTCCCAACATGAGGTCCAAAGAGGTGTCCAAGCGAGTGAAGGAGGCCATCATTAGGCTGAGGAAACAAAATAAACCCATCAGAGAGATAGCAAAAACAGTGGGAGTGGCCAATACATTGGTTTGGAACATCCTGAAAAAGAAGGAATTAACTGGAAAGCTCAGCAACAGCAAAAGGCCTGGAAGACCACGGAAGACAACTAAAGTGGATGATCGCAGAATTCTGCTCATGGTGAAGAGGAACCCTTTCACAACATCTAGCCAGGTCAAGAATGCTCTTGTGGAGGTAGGCATGTCATTGCCAACATCTACAGTCAAGAGACGGCTTTATGAATGTAAATACAGAGGCTTCACAACAAGGTGCAAACCACTGGTAATGCTCAAGAACAGAAAGGCCAGGTTAGCCTTTGCCAGAAAACACCTAAAAAAGCCTGCCCAGTTCTGGAATAAGATTCTTTGGACTGATGAAACCAAGATTAACTTGTACCAGAATGATGGGAAGAGAAAAGTATGGAGAAGGAAAGGAACAGCTCATGATCCAAAGCATACCACATCATCTGTCAAACATGGTGGAGGCTGTGTTATGGCATGGGCATGTATGGCTGCCAATGGAACCGGGTCACTGGTGTTTATTGATGACCTGACTGCTGATAAAAGCAGCAGGATGAATTCTGAAGTGTATAGGACTATACTTTCTGAATCATTCAGATTCAGCTGAATGCTGCCAAACTGATAGGATGCCGCTTCATACTACAGATGGATAATGATCCAAAACATACAGACAGTAAAAGCTACCAAGAGTTTCTCAAAGCAAAGAAGTGGGATGTTCTTCAATGGCCAAGTCAGTCACCTGATCTCAACCCAATAGAGCATGCTTCTCACTTACTGAAGACAAGACCGAAGGCAGAAAGACCCACAAACAAGCAGCAGCTGAAGGCAGCTGCAGTAAAGGCCTGGCAAAGCATCTCAAGGGAGGAAACTCAGCATTTGTCCATGTCCATGGGTTCCAGACTTCAGGCAGTCATTGACTGCAAAGGTTGTTCATCCAGGTATTAAAGGCGATCCTTAAGTTTGAAATGATGTTGGTTTGTTCCATTACTTATGAGCCACCAATGATGGGGGGGGTGTATGCCACTGACTGTACTTCCTGGATGGTTAGTGCCCCACTTTTGTCACACCCCTTGAATTACAGCTGACAGTCCTGACTTTGCTCCCATCTGGGTGTGTTTCCTTTCAACTTCAATGTAGTGGTGTACAGAGGCCAACTGCCAAAACAGTTATCCTTGTTCCAATATTTCTGGCCCTGACTGTAAATGCACCAGATGTGACTCTTTTTCCCCTTTTCAAAATATCCAGTCAAAATCTTCAAACAGATCTTGGTTGTGGAACATATTTAATTTAGTATTCATGGGGGTGGGATGCTTCTTCAAGAAAGGAGGAAATGGCCATAGCTCAATGGTGAAGTACATGGTTTGCATGCAGAGGTGTGTGTGGGTCCCAGGTTCAATCCCTGTATGAAACCCTGGAGAGCTGCTGCCAGTCAGTGTAGTCAGTACTAAGGTCGATGGACCAAATGCTTCAACTCTATATAAGACTGTTTCCTATGTTCCTAAGACAGAGTCTGGGGGGCCATAGGATACTTTGGATTCCTGGATCCGAGGTTGGAGACAGTGCTCCAACCTCAGGCCCAGGAGTCTGAGCTCTCCACCCCCTCCCCCTCACAGCTGACACAAAGAGAACCTGCCAGCTGCCTCTCCAAGGTCACAAAGGCAACCTCGGAGAGGACAGAAAGGGGGCGTTCCCATGGGCAGGGAGGGGAGGAGACTGAGGAAGTGGGATATGAGCTATACCCAGTCTTCCCCAACCTCCTTCCCTCCCCCTCCCCCTCTTCTCAGCTAGATGGGTGAAAATGCCCATCTAGCTAAAATGCAGAGTGGGAGGAGCACAGAGGTGAAGACAACCTCTGCTGCTCCTCCTGCTCTGCCTTGGATAGCTGTAAACCTTGATGGCCTTGTAGGCCCCTTCCAACCCTATTATTCTATGATTCTATGAAACCTCCATATTCGGAGGCTTATGGCCATCCCCATAGGATTGCACTTTAAGCCACTTTCAGGATAAAAGAATACATTTTATTAGTGCTGTGCTGAAACCCCACCTGCCTTTTTGCAGCCTCTTTGTTTCCCTGCAAAAGAAGCAGTCATGTTTCTGCCTCTTTCATTGGGTTGTTGAGAATTTTGCAGAAATTCCTCAGGCTACAGGGCTTCAGTGCTTACGTTACTGTAAGGCAGTGGCTGAGGGATGTGCACGGGTCCTCTTTCTTTTACTATTTTCCCCTGTTCTGTCTTTGCAGCCTCTCTGGCTGCTTGAGCTTCTTGGAAAGCCCCCCTAGAGGACTTGGGCAGGACTTCCTCCCTTGGGGCTTTCCAGTACAGCTGCTTGCTGAGTACCTTCAAAGCTGAGCGAGGAGTTATTATTTTTCTTATTATTTTTCTTCTTGTTGTTGTTGTTAAAAGGACTTTTAATAACAAAGCAAAACCAAAAATGCTTCTCTTAGCTTTTAGGCACTCTGCAGGCACAGGAAAGCCCCAAGGAAGTAATCATAGAATAGTAGGGTTGGAAGGGGCCTACAAGACCATCGAGTCCTGGTTAAGTCCTCCAGGGGGCTTTCCAAGAATCTGAAGCAGCCAGAGAGGCTCTGAGGGCAGAAGGGGGGCATGGAAAAAGAAAGAGTACCCCCACTCATTTTAACCACCTCCTTACAGTAAGGTAAACACTGAAGCCCTGCACCCTGAGAAATTTCTCCAAAATTCTTACCCTTTCCCACAAATCCTTGGGTGCAATTAATTTCTTTTCATCCCTCCCTCCAATGAATGGTCTAAAATAAACAGATCAAAACAATTTGGCACAGTGCTACATTTTATCTTTTGAAGAGACCATTGCCATGAATTCATGACCATGACTTTTCTTTGCTAAGAAAATATTGGATATGGAAAGTATGTTGGGATTACTCTGATGTATCATTTTTTTTAAAATTGTGTTGAAATAGATACATAATTAAATAAAAAATAAATCTAACATCTTGGTACAGTCTGACTCAGTAAAAGACAGCTTCCCATGTTCCTGTTTGATCTATCATTTGACTATTAGTGATGTCACATGACGGAGAACATAAGACGCTGACTTATACTAGATCAGACTATTTGTCCATCTAGCTCAGTATCATCTACTCTGGCTGCCACTGGCTCCCCAGGGCCTCAGCAGAGGTCTTTCCCATCACCTGCTACCTGATCCTTTTTAACTGCAGGTGTGTAATAGAAATGCAGAAGATCATTGTCATCTCAAGTAGTTAGTGGTGAACAACCATTGTTCCTTTCATGCCTAGATTTCCTATTGGGCCTGTTTCTTTAAGTAGTTGTCTATGCTTCTTTTTCTTATTATTTCTCAGAGTCTGTCCAAGATGGTACAATTTGAGACACTATCTCAAGGTCTGCCACCTGGTACGGGCAGGAGTGTCTGGGATGGTATCTGTGCTTGCTGCTTGCCACTAGCTAGGGCTAATCCTCTCACTTTGCAAAAGTGTATGAACATTCTCAAAGCTATTGGAGTATGGCTAGAACATAGGTGTGGGGAGCATTGTAAGTCCCTCACAGATTCCTAGTTCAGAACCTCAACACAGGCTGAGATCCATTATTGGAGTCCATTCATCACTGATTCTAAGGAGATTCTCAGAGGCTGTAAGGACATAACCATTATAATCTTGCTCTGCAGTTTCTTGCTGCAATCATTGTCCCATAGTGTTTCACTTTCTTGCTTTGCTAGTTTGTTCCTGCTTAATAAAATCTTCTGCTTTCACCCATTGATGCGTTAATTGTTTCTGAATCCTAAAAAGAAGCATTGCCTCTTGGAAGCACAAGGTGCCAAGGATGAAACCTGGCCCCTTCTTCATAGAATGCAGGATACTGAGCTATTCCCCTTCCCAGAGGAACAAATACCTGAATGATACATTAAAAGACACAAATCTGTCTGAATTCTAACCTCCAGTCTCTAGAAAACAACTTGCATGAGTCATAACTGAATTCTCTGCAGAGAGGTTCTGATATTCCCAAATCATTTCATATTCTCATGACAATAATATGTCCATGAAAATCCCAAGCATATTCAAAACACAGGTGCTTTAGAAGGAATTGAAGGCTGAAATTTGTTTCGTAGAGGTTATAAGGATCTTCTTTGTACCATTTTGCTCACATATGAAAATATGAGCTTTCCCAGTAAACCAACATTGCTCTTTTCAGTGATGGGGTGGGGGGTGGGGGGGACATGCCATATGTTTGAAGAAGGCATATTTCTCTCTTCTTCTGCCAGAGAACAGGCAGATAGCCAGAACCCACTGTGGAGAGACAACATTTGCCATTTGGAATAATTCATTAGAACTTTGGGCTCATGGTAAGAGTGGGAAGGGTTTTAATCTTCACTGAGGCAGACTTAAGCTAGCCCTCATCTTCTGACATTTCTTTATACTTCCTGATATTTTACACTGCCAATTCAGTGGCAACAAATACACCACAGAAGGAAGTTTTATTCTTAATGCTGGAAAATGTATTATAAATCTAAGTGACAATGCGGACCATTTTTTAAAAATTCTTTTCATTGGTTTTGGCGTTTTGTGTTAAATCTGCCTTAGCTACAACATTCTTCCATTGAATATAGCTCTCTTCTGCTTCCTGTCTCACACGAACAATATTCCAGAGTGAAGCACTTCAGACATATCAGAATGGCCACTTGGGCTGTGACAAGCAGGAGATTGTCATATCAACTGGCCATCTTTGGGTTTTCAGTCTTTTTTGGCTGGATTCTTAGAACTGAACTGCCATCTCTTGAAAACTCTAGCTTCTGAATTGGTTTCTGGCTAATTTTGACTTTTTTCATTCACACTACAACAATTGAAGCAGTCACTTTGTCCATCATATTCAGCCTAATAGTGGAAACAGTATCTTTCAGTGCCTATACAAATCCGCAGCAGATTTCAAAACTCAAGCACAAGGATGTGATAGATGAAGGAGATGCAAGAGCAACATCATCACCTTCCAAGAGTGGACAATGAGGCTCTCTCAGCCCTTACCACTTAGCTGTAACTCTTAACTCCCAGTCTAAAAATAATGTTAAACCCTTTGGATCTGGAAAGAACCTTATAGGAATGGAATGAATACTGATGGACTAGAGTCCTTATCTCATTAGTAAGGAAAGCAACCCCTCTGACTGATTGATTTTTTAAAGTACTGCACAAGGCTCAGACCTGATGGTATGAGAAAGCCAGACAAGGATAGGAAATCCTCCAATTATAATTCATCACATTATTTAAAAACCATTTAAAATGATCACAAGATGTTTAATCATAGAATTTTAGAGTTAGAAGGGAACTTGGTAATCTAGTCTACTCCCCTGCTCAATGCAAGATCTGCAATGCAGGTTGAAACTATAGTGTTCCTAACAAATGGCCATCCAGTCTCCGCTTAAATGCCTGCACTGGAGAATTTACCACCTCCTGAGGCAGTCTGTTCCACTGTCAAACAGCTCTTACCACAAGGAAGTTTCTCCTATTATTTAGCTGAATTCTGCTTCCCTTCAGTTTCTATCCATTAGTTCTAGTCCTGTTCTCTGGAGCAGCAACAAAAAAAGTTTATCTTGTGCATGACAACTTTTCACATATTTGAAGACAGCCATTATCTCTTCCCTTAATCTTCTTTTGTCCAGGCTAAATACACCCCACTCTTCCAATCTTATTATCTTATTAGACAAAGAGATGTTGGTTGGTAACCAGTTCATGACATAGCAAGAAGGATTCACACTACTAACCTTATACAAGATGCCACTTAGCTATATTGTACAACTTCCAAGTGCCATTATGCATAAATTTAGGATTGAGTTGCTATCGTTCTAAAGCTTATACACTCTTCATGGTGGGGTTTCAGACATCTCAGTTCTATTGCTATGTTTTGGTTTGAATGCTCTCCAGCAAATCATGCTGGAAACCAATCAACTTTATTTAGGGAGTTAATCATGCTTTAATAATATAATGTTAGGCTGCTGGCCAAGCTATTCCTTTGTTAGGCAGATTGCTGGTTATGCTTAGGAGATGGTCTCCTGATAATTGGGAAATTCTCTTTTTGATTGAAATACACATCAGAGCTTACAGAAGTTGACACTCCTCTAGCTGAAGGGAGCAGGAAGATTAGCACAAGCATGAGAAACAGCAGTTGGCAGTTTTGGAAGAGACCAGGAGCAGGGGTGAGGAGAAACAGATTGCAATTTCTTGCTAGAGACAGCTGAAAACTGGGAGGGCAATTAGTGGAAATATTACCAAGGAACCTTGATATTACAAAGGCATTCTCATCCAAAGGAAATTAAGGCTGAAATCCTAAACACACTTACTTACTATAGAAGAAGCCCTATTAAACACAATTGGACTTACTGCTGAGTAAATACGCATAGGATTGCACTGCACATCTGGCAGTACTGCCTCTGGTAGAATTGGGAAGTGCACAGAAATAAGCTGCGGCATTATAAGGCTTTTTGTGGGGTGTTAAGTTATAAGTTAATGGCAGAAAGCGAAGAGGATCTCAAGAGCTTCTTGTTGAGGGTGAAAGAGGAGAGTACAAAAGCTGCTTTGAAACTCAACATTAAAAAAACTAAGATCATGGCATCTGATCTGGCCCCATCACTTCCTGGCATATAGAAGGGGAAGAAATGGAAGCAGTGACAGATTTTACTTTCTTGGGCTCCAAGATCACCACAGATGGTGACTGTAGCCATGAAATTAAAAGACGCTTGCTCCTTGGGAGGAAAGCTATGGCCAACCTAGACAGCATAGTAAGAAGCAGAGACATCACCTTGCTGACAAAGGTCCGTCTAATCAAAGCTATGGTTTTCCCAGTAATAATGTATGGCTGTGAGAGCTGGACTATAAGGAAGGCTGAGCGCCGAAGAATTGATGCTTTCGAACTGTGGTGCTGGAGAAGACTCTTACGAGTCCCCTGGACTGCAAGGAGGTCAAATCAGTCAATCCTAAAGGAAATCAACCCTGAGTGCTCATTGGAAGGACAGATACTGAAGCTGAAGCTCAAATATTTTGGCCACCTAATGCGAAGAGAAAACTCCCTGGAAAAGACCCTGATGCTGGGAAAGATTGAAGGCAAAAGGAGAAGGGGACGACAGAGGATGAGATGGCTAGATACATCGCCGATGCAATGAATATGAACTTGAGCACACTCCGGGAGAGAGCGCAGGACAGGAAGGCCTGTCATGCTATGGTCCATGGGGTCACGAAGAGTCAGACACGACTGAACAACTGAACAACAACAACAAAGTTATAAGTAATGGAGGCTGGTGGCTCTGATGTCACTGGAATGGTCATCCACTCTGGGTTTCAGTCAGAACTCTAAAGGAGCTATCCAGGGTGCTTCACACCTTGGATAGAATCATAGTAGGGTTGGAAGGGGCCTACAAGACCATCCAGTCCAACCCCCTGCTCAATGCAGGAATACAAGTCAAGCTACTTTGGAGTTCTGGCTGGTTCTGACTAAAACCCAGAGTAGATTCATCGCTCCACTGACATCAGAGCCATCAGCCTCCTCTGGTTATAAGGGCTTCCTTATGTTACGTTCTGTGGATTGTAAATTTTCAGGGAGCAGGGAGCTTGATTGTTGTGTCTACATTTTTGACATGTTTTTGTGTGCTTGTTTGAAACTTTGTACTCATCTCAACAGGCAAGTATTAAAAGATAGTCATACACAGATCCCCTTCATGGATCACTGCCTTGTTGTGGCGAAGGGGCTTGCGTAACTCAGTGAAGCCATAAGCTATGCCGTGCAGGGCCACCCAAGACGGACAGGTCATGGCAGAGAGTTCTGACAAAATGTGGTCCACTGGAGAAGGAAATGGCAACCCACTCCAGTATTCTTGCCAAGAAAACCCCATGGAACGTATCACAAGGCTAAAAGATATGACGCCGGAAGATGAGCCCCTCAGGTCGGAAGGTGTCCAATATGCTACTGGGGAAGAGCAGAGGGTATTTCCAAGTAGCGCCAGAAAGAGTGAAGAGGCTGGGCCAAACCCGAAAGGACACTCAGCTGTGGATGTGTCTGGTGGTGAAAAGAAAATCCGATGCTGTAAAGAACAATATTGTTTAGGAACCTGGAATGTCAGATCAATGAATCAAGGTAAGCTGGAGGTGGTCAAACATGAGATGGCAAGATTGAACATTGACATCTTGGGAATCAGCGAACTAAAATGGACAGGCATGGGCGAATTTAATTCAGGTGACCATCATATCTACTATTGTGGGCAAGAATCCCTTAGAAGAAATGGAGTAGCACTCATAGTCAACAAAAGGGTGGGAAAAGCAGTACTGGGGTACAATCTTAAAAATGATAGAATGATCTCAGTACGAATCCAAGGCAAACCATTCAACATCACAGTAATTCAAGTCTATGCCCCAACCACTGAGGCCGAAGAAGCTGAGGTTGATCGGTTCTATGAAGACCTACAACACCTTCTAGAACTAACACCAAAAAAAGATGTCCTCTTCATCATAGGGGATTGGAATGCTAAAGTAGGAAGTCAAGAAATCACCGGGATAACAGGCAAGCATGGCCTTGGTGTACAAAATGAAGCAGGACAAAAGCTAATAGAGTTTTGCCAAGAGAACATGCTGATCATAGCAAACACTCTTTTCCAACAGCACAAGAGGCGACTCTACACATGGACATCACCAGATGGTCAATATCGAAATCAGATTGATTATGTCCTTTGCAGCCAAAGATGGAGAAGCTCCATACAGTCAGTAAAAACAAGACCTGGAGCTGACTGTGGCTCAGATCATGAGCTGCTTCTTGCAAAATTTCGGCTTAAATTGAAGAACGTCGGGAAAACCACTAAACCGTTCAGGTATGACCTAAATCATATCCCTGATGAATATACAGTGGAGGTGAGGAATAGATTTCAGGGATTAGACCTGATAGACAGAGTGCCTGAGGAACTATGGACGGAGGTCCGTAACATTGTTCAGGAGGCAGCAACGAAATCCATCCCAAAGAAAAAGAAATGCAAGAAAGCAAAGTGGCTGTCTGATGAGGCTTTACAAGTAGCTCACGAAAGAAGGGAAGCGAAAAGCAAGGGAGAAAGGGGAAGATATACCCAACTGAATGCAGAGTTCCAGAGAATAGCAAGGGGAGACAAGAAGGCCTTCTTAAATGAACAATGCAAAGAAATCGAGGAAAACAACAGAATGGGAAAGACGAGAGATCTCTTCAAGAAAATTGGAGATCTCAAGGGAACGTTTTGTGCAAAGACGGGCATGATAAAGGACAAAGAAGGCAGGGACCTAACAGAAGCAGATGAGATTAAGAAGAGGTGGCAAGAATACACAGAAGAACTATACAGGAAAGATCTGAATGTCCCTGATACCATGATAGTGCGGTCACTGAACTTGAGCCGGACATCCTCGAGAGTGAAGTCAAGTGGGCCTTAGGAAGCATTAGTAACAACAAAGCTAGCGGAGATGACAGTATTCCAGCTGAGTTATTTAAAATCCTAAAAGATGATGCTGTTAAAGTGCTGCATTCAATATGCCAACAAATCTGGAACACTCAACAGTGGCCACAAGACTGGAAAAGGTCAGTTTACATTCCAATTCCAAAGAAGGGCAACGCCAAAGAGTGTTCAAACTACCGCACAATTGCGCTCATTTCACATGCCAGCAAGGTGATGCTCAAAATCCTACAAGCTAGGCTTCAGCAGTATGCGAACCGAGAACTACCGGAAGTACAAGCTGGGTTTCGAAGAGGCAGAGGAACTAGAGATCAAATCGCCAACATTCGCTGCATCATGGAGAAAGCAAGAGAATTCCAGAAAAACGTCTATTTCTGCTTCATTGACTACACTAAAGCCTTTGATTGTGTGGATCACAACAAACTGTGGCAAATTCTTAAAGTGATGGGAGTACCAGACCACCTTACCTGTCTCCTGAGAAACCTGTACGAGGGTCAAGAAGCAACAGTAAGAACCAGACATGGAACAACCGATTGGTTCAAAATTGGGAAAGGAGTACGACAAGGCTGCATATTGTCACCCTGCTTATTTAACTTATATGCAGAGTACATCATGAGAAATGCCGGGTTGGATGAATCAGAGGTCGGAATTAAGATTGCTGGGAGAATTATCAACAACCTCCGATATGCAGACGACACCACCCTAATGGCAGAAAGCGAAGAGGATCTAAAGAGCTTCTTGTTGAGGGTGAAAGAGGAGAGTGCAAAAGCTGGTTTGAAACTCAACATTAAAAAAACGAAGATCATGGCATCTGGCCCCATCACTTCCTGGCATATAGAAGGGGAAGAAATGGAAGCAGTGACAGATTTTACTTTCTTGGGCTCCAAGATCACCGCAGACGGTGACTGTAGCCATGAAATTAAAAGACGCTTGCTCCTTGGGAGGAAAGCTATGGCCAACCTAGACAGCATAGTAAGAAGCAGAGACATCACCTTGCCGACAAAGGTCCATCTAATCAAAGCTATGGTTTTCCCAGTAGTAATGTATGGCTGTGAGAGCTGGACTATAAGGAAGGCTGAGCGCCGAAGAATTGATGCTTTCGAACTGTGGTGCTGGAGAAGACTCTTACGAGTGCCCTGGACTGCAAGGAGGTCAAATCAGTCCATCCTAAAGGAAATCAACCCTGAGTGCTCATTGGAAGGACAGATAATGAAGCTGAAGCTCCAATATTTTGGCCACCTAATGCGAAGAGAAAACTCCCTGGAAAAGACCCTGATGCTGGGAAAGACTGAAGGCAAAAGGAGAAGGGGACGGCAGAGGATGAGATGGCTAGATAGCATCACGGATGCAATGAATATGAACTTGAGCACGCTCCGGGAGAGAGCGCAGGACAGGAAGGCCTGGCGTGCTATGGTCCATGGGGTCACGAAGAGTCGGACACGACTGAACGACTGAACAACAACAACAACATACACAGATGCGAATGGTCCATAGTTCAGTGGGACAGTACATGTTTTGCAAGCAGAAGGTCCAAAGTTCGATCCCTGGCATCTCAAAGCAGGGTTTGAAAAATTTCTGCCTGAAACCTTAAAGAAGAACTGTCAGTCAATGTAGACAATACTGGGCTAGATGGACCAGGGCTCTGATTCAGTACAAGGCAGCTTCCTATGTTCCTATGTGAGGGTTATATTTCTACTGAATGGGCCTGTCGTTAATACTATCTGTTTCAATAAATGATATAAATCTTGCATAGGTACTTCATCTTTAAAAAAAATATTCTGTAACTTCTTGCTTTAAAAATTGGGGACCCTGTTGGGAAATAAAAATGTAGCTATAATGCTTGCTAGCAAACCACTGAGAAAAAAGAGGAGGGCTCTCCTTTGATCTAATCAAAATAAGCATTGTAAAAAAATCATCCAGCCTTAATTTTTCAAAAGCTATTAGGCTTCAAATTAAATGGGAAATAAAAATAAAAATGAGCTTGGGCTGCAAGTAGAAGCTAAATTTGGTCCTTTTTTTGTTGTTGTTGGGTTTGTTGTTGTTTTTCCCCTGTACTGAAAGTCCTTGCATTTACCATTTGACAATTCATCTGATAAAACACTCACTGCAATCAGGTGAAGTAGGTTATTAATGGTTCTGAAACGATATACAGGATTGCCTCATCCTGAGGCAATTAAGGCTATGAAGTAAGTGTGTTTAATATCTCGGAGGGCCTGACTATAATGAAACAGGTGATCTTGCTAAAATTGCTATTGTTTATCTCATTTAGAATCCTTTTGCTTCTTCGTTTTTTAAACTGATGAAGGACTCCATGACTTCCGACTCATTTGGATAAGGTTGGGTACCCAAAACTTTTAAAAGCAGGATCCCCTTCAGGAAAATTAGACCTGTAAGAGTACCCTTCAGTCATCTAACACTTTTCATGATGTGTACATTTTCAATGCTCCTACATGCTGTCAATTCACATTTTGAGGGGGAACACAGTAAGATCCTTCCTTTCTGTGCACATATACAGTGGCTGACAGTGAAATAGTTCTGATGCTATTTAGACAGACCCCTTGAGAGAATTCTTTGGCTTGGAATGGAAGTGGGCGAGCTAGTACTTATAAGCCCTATCCAGTGATGAAAAGTTGATTGCACATTTAGCCAGAACTTCCATAATGGGTTTTTTTTTTCCCCTTTTCATTACTTAGAGCTCAGTGATGACTTGGTAAAAAATATTTCTCACAGAACTCCATCGTCTGTATTTCCAGAGGGGAATCTGTGTTAGTCTATTGCAGCAAAGACAACAGAGTCTTGTGATACCTTGAAGCAGCCTTGCCCAATGTAGTGTTCTCCAGATGTGTTGGACTACAACTCCCATGATCCCCAGGCAGCCCCCCCCCCGCTTGAGGTCTCATTACTTACCCCATCATCATTCACTTCCTACCCTACATTCACGTCATATTCTATATGTCATAAGATAGCCCAAGGTGACTGAAGGAGCCAATAGAATTCCAATTCCTCCCATTTATAACTGTCTCCCTGTAACATAAAAGCATTTCATGTGTTCCCTGTATTTTAGAGGATTTTGAATAAAAGCCAGAGTAGATGTTCAAATGTATCATTTATCACTTCAAACTATCGGTAGAGCTGCATGTCTGAATGCTCCCTCATATCAAAAGTTCCCTGCACATGCACATAGAGAATTAACAAATCAAGGAATAGGCTAGGCTAGAACCCTTGTCCCTCATATGCTACCTCTCCATGAGCAGAGAAACATGGGGGAGCATCCAGAACTGCAAACAGTGCCGTGTGAATTATACTAACTTTTCAAACATGTGAATTATGGCTATCTTTATCCTGCATCAAAGTTGTGTAACTTTTTCAGCCTTGAGGGTTGGATGTCTGGTGGGGTGGTGGGGGCCACACATATGTCCATGTGCATGCACATATGCACATGCACATTCAGATACAAGATACAACTGTCTCTTTCTCACACACACACACACACACACACATATGACTCCCTAGAACCACGGGGGGGGGGACAAAGTGTGGAGATGGGGAGAAAAATGCTCTAGGAATGGATTTTATTGTCCCTGCCATAGAAGCCCCATTCCTAGAGTGTCTTAGGAAGCAGGCAGGAGCCTTCAAGCACTGATTTCTAGGATTGTTCTGGGGGTGCTCTAGGAACAATGCTTCTATGACAAGGACCATAGAATTCATTCCTACAGCAAATTCCCTTGGGGGGGGCACCAGACAGGGCTTGGGGGCTGCCTGTGACCCCTTGGCTGCACTTTTTGCACCCCTGTCCTACATTCTATAGCTCTTTTTGCTCATTCAAATACCACATTAAGCTGTGCCACTCTGCCAACACTCTTCATGGACAAAGCGGAGCCTCACACACACACTCATTGAATGTGTGTGCTCAATGGGTGAAAAGGGATGTCATTCAATGGCCATCTGCAAATGCTATGGCTGCACAGAATTTTTTGAAACCACGAAGGCACCCCAATTATGTACTTAACATGGCAGTTGAATTTGAAATACAAAAAACAACAATACACACATACACAAAATCCCTTATTGGTAACTTGATTTCAGTGGATTTGTCTTGGGTATGCTTGCGGGACAGGGTGGTCTATTCTTTATATTTTGCCCTCCCAAAGCCAATTTGTGTTTGTTTGTCTGTTTGTTTGTTTGTTTGTTTGTTTCTCATCCCATAGTTAGTAGCACGAGTGACTGGGGATGTATACTTCATTGTAAGATTTTCTAGCCTGCTGCAGTTGAAAGCTGGTCCTGCCCGTTTGAAGCATGCATTGTATTTATTTCGTATATAATTATAATCTGTATATTGTCTTATCAGCTTGGGAAATAATAATGAGAAACTTAAACCAGAAGAACAAATGAGATCCTTTAAAAAAGAAGAAAAATAAAGAAGATGGAGACGGAGACGGAGAAGAAGAAGAAGAAGAAGAGGAGGAGGAGGAGGAGAAGAAGACGGCGGCGGCAAAGAGCATCCTTCCATCACTAAATGAAAATAATTCTTATTCTCACATAGTACAAATAAACTATCAAAACACCCAAGAGAGGTCACACATCTGTGTGATTTCTTTTCTTTAAAAGTTTCAATGTGGTCCACTAAAATGAAAGCTGAATAGAAAGGTAAGAAACTCCAAAAAGGACTATTGCCATATCTTGGGGGTTTGGCAACACTATAAACACCCATACAGAACAGCATTGGGCTCAGCATAATGTTCTGGAAGAAATAATCCCCTATTGAACAGCAAAACTGCTGTGAGTAGAAGGCCTCAGAGCCTAAACAATTACAAATAGCCTGTAAACCTGACTTCCCGAATCTTGGGTCAAACGTCAATAATTCAATGCAGATGGTCGTCAATGTGGTACTTCAGTGTGGAAGGTATGAGGGGCCTGCCCTGTGCAGTTCCATGGAGAGGATAGCAATCAATCTCTATCCTCCCATCCATTGCCACAAGAATCTATGAGACAGGACACGTCTTCCTTGCATGCATGCATTTCCCACAGTTCAACCATCTCTAGCTGAGCATTCTTTCTTCTAATACCCAAATATCACAGATCACAATGTGCCCATAAACAATGCTGTTTATCACAAATAAACAGAAGAAGGTATTCTTAATGCAATGCACAATCAACATGGGGTTTACTGCCACAAAATGAGAATTGGCTTAGAGGTTTTAAAAGGGGATTAGGAGAATTTCATGGAAGATACGTCTATCTTTAGCCACAATGTTTAGCCACAATGGTTAAATAGATCTTTCACATTCAAATGTAGTGTGTATCTGAACACTAGTGTGTGTGCGCGTGTGCATGCGCGCGCTCACGTGCACACATGTGCATGCACATGCGCTACTGCCTTCATGCCCTGCTAACAACCTTCACAGAAGCATCTGGTTGGCTACTAGGGAAAACAAAATGCTGAACTGAATAACCCAGCAGGGCTATTATGTATTTATCCTATGGCAGCCTTCTCCAATGTGATGCCCTCCAGATGTTCTGGACTATAACTCCCATCAGTCCCAGACACAAAGCCAGCCCTCCCATGAGGCAGAGCGAATCCCTCACCTCAGGTGGCAAATTGGGAAGGATGGTGGATCCTGTACATCTGCTGCTGACAGTCCTGATGCTGCCACCACCCTATGCATCTCAAACTGAGGCATAGGGTGGACGGGTGCTCTAGAGAGCCTTGCTGGCTGCTCACCTGCTGCAGCAGATGTTGCAGCAGGAAAGCAGCCATTACAACTCGGTAGAGCTGCTGCTACTGTACACCCTGTGCCTCACTCTAAGAAAAGCATAAGCAGGTGGCTGCTCTGGAGAGCTGCACCAGCCTTTGTCATAGCAGAGGAGCAGCATGCACACACACATGCACATACTTCTCCTGTTTATTTATTTCACTAGGTGATAATGAGTTGTGCCAGAGGGCACATTTGGAAATTTGAGAAATTTTCCTGGGCACCATCACAAAATGGCTGCCAGGATTGCTGTGGCTAGTCGCCAAGTAGCCCAGAGGCATTCATAGGAAATGAAGATGGCAGCTGCTGAAGACCCTCATTTTGCTTTGAAGTGATCCCTGCTGGTGGTAAGAACACATTTTAACTGAAGAAGAAGAGGAAGAAGAAGAGGAGGGGGGGGGAGGTAGGCACCTTCATGAGTCCCAAGAAAGCTCTTCAAGGGTGCATTGGAGCATGTGAGTGCCACGTTGCCTACGTCTGGGTCAGAGTATTAGACTGGAGCCAGGAAGGCCTTGGTTCAAATCCTCACTCAGTTATGAAGCTGAATGACTGATTCTCAACCTAACCAACTTCACAGGGTTGTTGTGAGAACAGAAAGGAGGCTATGTATGTAATACTGAACTCCTTGGAGGAGGGGTGGGATGGAATGGGAAAGTTATGAGGGGGGGGAATTCTCTCTCCACTTTCTCCAAGCTATGTATAATTTTATAAACTGCAGTCACATTGCCCGCTTATCCAACTATCCCATAATACAGTATCTGAATATGAATATTGCAGTGGAGCTTTCTGTAGCAGTCAAAGGGCTTTGTTTATTCTCACAACCACTATCTCTGTTTTCACTAATAGCAGGGTTAGCCAACATAGTGGTCGTGGGCAACAATGTGTCTACAGACACCTTCCCTGGTGCCCACTGATCCCCCTACTCTTCCCCCTTTTAATTTTTATTTTAATTATATATTTTTTCTCATTGACAGCTGGGACTGTTTCAAAGCAAAGCGAGAGCCTTTAGCTGCATCCATCTTAATGTCCCATGAATGCTTCTGGGTGGGTTACTTGCCCTTTGTGACTAGCCATGCAACCCCACCCCCCACCCCACCCCATGACAGCTGCTATATGGGTGTGCCTAGGACAATTTCTCAAATTTCCAAACACGCCCATGAGCCAAAAAGGTTGCCGAACCCTGCAAATAGTCTCATATCGCAGAGGGGAAACTGAGGCTGAGAGATGTAACTTGTCGGTAGCTGTCTGGTGCTTTCACAGTAGAGTAGGGATTTGGACATCATGGTTGTCCATTCTCTCTCTAGCAGGGTTCCTAGAGGCAGAAACTCAACATGTGAAGCTTTGCCCATCCCTGCACCTCCAAGCTAAGAAAAGGCCATGCTTGTTGGATACCTGCCCATCACACAGCTGGAGTTCTGCTAGAAAAACAGGTGGCAGCCCAAACACCTCCCCATCCAGCAGACAACACTTGATCCATTTCACCAGTTTTCGTTCATACCTAGTGGCTACCAGGACAGCTGGTATACATATAGCTCCAGTAGAGATACTTTTAGACAGGATAAGCTGTATATAAAGAGATTAAATAAATAATACATTTAATAATCATTAATGGGAGCTGATGTAGCATACTTGCTAAGAAAGGTACAGCACAATCCAATATATGTCTACTCAAAGGTGAGCCCCACTGAGTTCAATGGGACTCACTTTCAGGTCACTGCTATGGAATCGCAGGATTCCTCTGTTCAAATCCTGTCTCACAGTGGAGGCTGGTGGCTCCGATTTCGGTGGGGCTGCAAATCCGCTCTGGGTTTCAGTCCGCACCAGTCAGAACTCTAAAGGAGCTATCCAAGGTGCTGAACCTATTTTTTGGAAGTGGTTTCAGCACCTTGGATAGATCCTTTAGAGTTCAGGCTGGATCTGACTGAAACCCAGAATGGATGCACAGTCCCACCGAAATCAGAGCCATCAGCCTCCACTGATGTCTCTACCATCATCTTACCAGCTACCCTTATGTAATGCCCTCTGCCTCAGCAGCCCATCTACAAAGGACAGGGGGATACTGTCCTACCTTACAAGATGGTTGTAAGACTTTCAGAGTGGCCTGCTCTTACCCCACCACCCCCACCCGCCTTTTCTGGCAGCATTCCTGTACCTCTAAGATGCCTAGTGGGAAGAAATTTTGCAGGCTATCTCTCTCCCCCCGCCCCCGCAATGATTTGATGGTGAAAAGTTTCACGTGCTAATTTTTTGCCCGAGCGCAGGAGCCTCGCCAGAAGGAGAGTTGGACACTTCGAGGAGCCATTTCCCCCGTTAAAAGCCACACCCAGAATCTCTTACGAGGCCAGCTCAGCACCGAGAGCCCAACAGAGCTATGCAGTTCATATAAACGGGGCGCGCCCCCCCCTTCTCCACCCACGGAGGCCTCCGCTGGCCATGACGGGTGCCACGGAGAGCGCCTTCTCCCCGCCCGCAAAAGAGAGGAGGAACGACAGGAGGAAAAAAGTTGCCCTCAACTCCTCTGCAAAGTAGGTTAATGAGAGCCTCGCTCATAGCCGTCCTTCGGGTGCGGCGCGTTTGCAACTGTCGGCTTGGCTTCCACCCGCGCGCCCCGGAGCCGAGAGTGGCGGAATATTGATGAACTCCGTGCAGCGACTTTCTCTCCGGAACGCGCTGAAATTGGCTTCTGAGGCTGCGGCCTCCTCGGCTGAGGGGCTCGAGCTCTGATTAGCCTGTTAGCGGCGCTCGGGCTCGACAGGCAGGCGCCGCCGCGGCGCTCCTTCGAACTGGAGCGGCGGCAGGAATCCGGGTCGCTGCTCTCATTAAGTCTGAGGCGAAAGAAGCGGGCGACGGCATGGCAAAGGCGCCTCTTTCCAAGCGGCGTGCGGCGGCCAGGGCTGGGCCGGAGACCGGGGCCCCGCAGCCGGGTGCGCGCGCGCGCAAAGGGACGCATGGAAGACGGCGGGCGATTGGGCCGGTGGCAAACAGGCCTGATTTCAGAGTAGGGGCCCACCCAGTGGAGGCTGGTGGCTCCGGGTTCGGTGACGCTGTGAATCCGCTCTGGGTTTCGGCCAGAGCCAGCCAGAACTCTCAAGGAGCTATCGCAGGTACTGCATCCATTCCTTGACCTGGATTCGGCACCTTGGATAGCTCCCGTAAAGTTCTGACTGGTTCTGGCTGAACCCCAGAGCGGATTTACAGCCCCACTGAAGTCGGACCTACCAGCCTCAGCTGGGCCCACCAGAGCTTACCCTGCTCTGTTCAGCATCCTTTCTTGCTTTGTGCGTGTGTATGTACGTAAACACACAAGCCCAGCGGGCTGCCCGCAAAGATCATATATATTTTAGAAGTGACAAAATGATATAATGGGCATGTATCACCATGTGCAAGCCCAGTTGCCTGCCCCCGACAATCTCGCTCGCTGAGGGGCGGGGGGGGGGGCAGCTGGCCTTGTACATGGTGATACATGCTCAGGTTATCATGGGGGGTGGGGTTACTTCTAAAAATGTGGTTCTTTTATATGACAAATTGAAGGTTATTCCGTGGAATAACCCTATGCGTATCTATGCAGCAGTAAATTCCACCGAGTTCAATAGGGCTTACTCCCAGGTAAGCGTGCATAGTGTTGCAGGCTCAATGGCTGTTTAGCATCAGGGCCGCAGAAGCAGCCTCCAGTTTATTCCTGTGCTCGTGACGGTACTCATTAAGAGTTTTCAGTTCTTTTGCTCTGACGTATCGGGAATGTCGAAGCAGTCTTAAAGCGTGGAATGGCGGACTTGGGAGACAGAAGAGAAATGTTCGTTGTGCACTTCACAACTGAAAGAATCTACGTGGCCGCCTAAAGCGGGGCGGGGGGCCATCCTAAGCCCATTAAGTCCAGGGTCAGAAATGACCCAGCAGGACCACTGGCTACATCCGAGAAGGTATCTCCTCAGCCTTGAGGGCCAGGGGTTTCGAGGAGAATTACTCGCAAGGAAGTGGGTCCTGCGCCACTCAGATAGATAAAGAACCTCATATTCTTACGCCCTTGCTTGTCGTCTTAAGGCGCGCCCCTTCCTCGGCACATTTTTCGGCTGTAAGTGCACCGGGAGTAGACTGTCGTGTGTCATGCAATATCTATCTACACACACCCCTCTCAATGAAACCGGACGACTTCTACTTAAACCAGTCAATATTGGGGCGACCAGAGGCAAAGCAGAGCAGGGGCTCCTGTATCTTTCCTAAGAGGAAATCTCAGCAGCAGGGATGGCGTTTCGATGCCCTTCACAATAAACGACGCCCCGTCCTGTGCCCCAACTGTCTTCTCCGCGCAGCTATTAAAAGGACGGCAGCCCCTCTCCCCCTTCGTATCTACAGATACGAAGTACATGCCTACTTGGAAGCGAGCGTTGCTGCAAATACATAAATAGGCATGCCAAGCAAAACACACACAAATGCTCAGCGTTGCTAAGCTGATTGTGTTATCACCTATCACTGCTGTTGGGAAGGGTCACTGGGCTTATTTTGCATGCATTCAAGCTCTTAATTGAATTGTCGCTGTCTGTACTTCTGGCGTTCCATTTCCCTCTGACCCCACTGTTTACAACCGCCCGCCGCCCGCCCCCTTAACCGTGTAGGCAGACAGATTTATGTATAGACCTACCAATTTAGGATAACGCGTCATGCATCTGGTGAAGTGGACCCTAATCCACGAAAACCTATGCTATACAATTTTTGTTCGTCTTTAGATGCCACCAGATTCTGTATAGTTTTTTGCAACAAATGCTGTGGAGTTTTAATAGGCTTGCAGTATTTTTTCAGGTGGGGTGAGGGTCCTTTGAATTTCCACTTGTCAGGCAGCTGTTCAAGAGGAGAATCTTTTCCTTGCAGTGGTGGGGAAAGCCTCATCTGTTGAATTTCTGCTTTCATTTAAAATATTGAAACGTGGTCCCTGTACCTTAGAGACCAATGCTGCAATCCTAAGCATATTTACCTACGAACACTGGAAGCTTACACCCGAGTTACACCACAGTCTTATACATGTCTACTCAGAAGTAAGTCGCAGGTAAGTAGGTATGGACTGCAGCCTTAGCCCACTAGCTCACCTTGCTCAGTATTGTCTTCAGTTGACTGGCAGCTGTCCAGGATTTCAGACCCGGGTTTTTTCCAGCCCTATCTGGAGATGCCAAGGATTGAAACTGGGGCCTTTGTCATGCACGCTACTATTGATCTGGGACCCTCACACCTGCTAAGAAGTGTTACTGAAATCACTAACAGCCCAGTCCTATGCAGTTTTACTCAAAAGCAAGTCCCATACAGTTTAATTGGACATGTGTGTGTGTACTTGAGAGAGAAAGATTGCAGCCTATGATTTACTTCAGAATAGACTGGGCTGCATGGTTGCAATCCTATGCACTCTTATGCTTACTTTAGGGGTAAATTCGTTAAACCCAGTGGGATGTACTTCTGAGAAAAGGTGCATAGGATTAACTGCTTCACGGTGGTATCAATAGGCCTGTTTCCCAGCTTTTTGGAAGGATCCCTGTACTCTTAGTAGGATCATGAGAACAGGCCAAAACCTAACAGGTGAACCTTTATGCATCACTGCATCCACATGCCAGGAAAAGCCTGACGGGCTGCAGATCTCTTTATCCTACAGTTATTAACGGCCCGGAAGTCCTGAGGCTTTCCAGAGGCGTTTGGTTATTTTTAGCAACACAGTAGAGAGGCAACTATCTGGCTCAGGTGCAAATTGTAGATTGAGAAATGGATGGGATCCACTCGTACAGTGGAAGGCGGCTAGACAAACAGTGTTGCCTAATATGGGTAAAACTCCACCGTTCTTCGAGGTAAGAGGTTGTCTTACGTACGTCAGACTAGATTGTTCCACCTAGGACAGCGAATGGCAGCGGCTCTGCAAGGTTTCTGACCAGAGTTTTCCCCAGCCCTACTTGGGCATGCTGGGGATCGACCCCGGGACCTTCTGCATATATAAACCTTTATTCGACCCCTGACTTACAGCCTTTCCCTTTCTCTAATCACAGCCTTCCATAGATGGGGTGGACTACAAATCCCATAATCCCCAGCCGGTTGATGGGAGTTGTAGTCTAGGACATCTGGACCGCACGAGGTTGGGGGAGGCTGCTCTAACCCATGTGCGTAGGTTTACAAACCGAGGTTACAAAATAACCTTCACCCTTTCACTTGATCCATCGCTTACTGTACCTTCTCAGCCCCTGTGTTTAATATACCCATCACTTTCCTTGTTCACTTCAGGCATTTCTTCGAGGAGGCTGTTGTTGGCTGCTGCCCTAATAGTAATAAGCTACTTTTTGGACGATGTGCAGATGAGAATAGACGGCGCCAGTCACCTTGATTTCGGCGAACGCGGTCGACACAACGATTAAACCTGATAACTGGGCCCCAGGTCTGTCGAACTCCAAGCTCCTCGGTTGACGGTGGATCCGCCCGCCTCTAATCGCAGCCAAATTCCCATTTCAGAACTTGTAATCGTGTCGTTCAAGGCAGTGCTTGAGAACCACGCCAAGAACTTATTCCAATAAAGAGAGAGCGTATTTTACAGCTTGACATGGTTTCAAAGAGAAGTGGTGGTCTCAAATAACTGGGTCACTCACAGCCCAATCCTAAACGCATCATTTTGGAAGCAGCAGCAACGTCTGGCTTGGGAGTTACTTCCAAGTAGGAGAAAACAACGAAGAGTCTTGTTGCATCTTAAAGTCTGACTGAATCGGGCAGAAGCTTCCAAGGACTGGAGTTTATGCCATCTTCCATCTGCTGGCCTGGAAAGTGCCACTCACAACACAAGATTCTTCTGTTGTTTTTGCTGCAACAGATTAATAACGTTGTCTCTCTGGAAAACGTTCCAAAGGGGGGGGGGGTAAATTTCCCAAGTTACCATGAAGAGCTCGAGCTTTCGCGGATATTTAAAAAAAAAAAAACCTTTTGCTCCTCCCCCCCCCCAACATACACGCACGCACGCACGCACGCACGCAGAAATTCTTGGGGTTGAAGTCAGACTTAGTCAGACTTAAGGCAGAGCCACTGAAATACTGGGGCTTAAATTAGTCATGAGGCTCCATTGATGCGGATGGGTCTGCTTTAAGCATGGTAGGATCCAACCTGCCGTTTCCAGCGCTGGGGCAACCTTGCGCATACCTGCTTGGGAATAAGCGGTGGAACTTAACTTCCGAGTAAATAGCCACAGCGTCAGGCTCCCGGACACTAGGTTAATAGCGGGAGGGGGTGGGGAGGCTGTCCTAAGCGTTTTTCCTTAGTTATTTGCAAAACCCACTTAAATTAAGCCCTTCAAGTCTACGCCAGTGTAAATCACTCGTTAACCATTTACGCTGGGGTACCGTGGCTCACTTCCGAAGGGACAACGCAAGACGCGGGCGAATCTGCCTTAGAAAGCTGACCTCTTGAAACAAGCGTCTATGAAGTACGTTCACCAGTGGAGGCTGGTGCTCCGGTTTCGGTGGGGCTTTGCATCCATTCTGGGTTTCAGTCAGAGCCAGCCAGAACTCTGAAGGAGCTATCCAAGGTTCTGAACCCTATCCCAAAAATAGGTTCAGCACCTCGGTAGCTACTTTAGAGTTCTTGCTAGTTCTGACTAAAACTCAGAATGGAATCACAGCCCCACCGAAATCGGAGCCACCAGCCTCTACTAAATTTCACGGACCTTCGCGAAAGCCCGTCGAAGTACGGGATGGTAGCGGTACCCACCCCTGTTTCCTACGGTCACTTTCTTGGAAGACCTACATGGCTAATGAATTTCTGTCTACTTGCTCTTTTACCCCAAAACTCTGACATCCTGACCCGGAGGCTGCAATACTGTACAGGCATACCTCAGAGTAAGGCCCATTCAGTGCAATGGAACTCACTTCCGAATAGACATATGCTGTAGACAGTTACTTGGAGGTAAACTCCACCGTTTCGCTTTGACTGGACTCGCTTACTATGCCTAGGATAAGGTTCACGTTTTTGTTGCTATTCCTACTGGTAACACGACCTCCTAATTTGCCACTAGTCTCTAGTAATAATAGCTATAGTAATAGCCCAGCTACTCGTTATGTAGCAAAGTCTCGAGCCTTTAGCACAACACTTCAGTACTCATTCCCTACTGAAAGTAGCAGCCCAATCCCATTCATGCTAATTCAGAAGTTTGTCCAACGGAGTTTACTCCCAAATAAGTGGGCATAGAATACAGGGAAAATTCTTCCCCTAATACCCACTATTCCATCTTCCTCCCCTCCCTCTATTTCCTCCTCTGTGTCGAATTTTTATTACACCCTCCTCGGGGCAGGGACCTATCTTGTTTTTGCTACTCTTCCTGCAGAAATGTTTCTAACTACTGTATGCTTTCCAGAGGGCTGTAAAACCAGCGAAAGCTGTATCCTACTGTCCGGTGTAGGACCGTGATTTGCGAGTACTCCCCCATGAAACTTGTAGCTAGTTTCATCTGGTCTCCAGCGCATCAATTTGTATGGAAGTCCATTGAAATCAGTGAGGCTATGTTCTCAGGTCTCTTGAGTTTGGATAGGAGAGTCAGCCCTACTGAGTCCCAAAGACCGTAGAAAGAAACTGGAGGGATTGTTTTTGATTAGACATTCATCTGTCTATTGTTGTCTAAATTTCCAAAAATTTTCCTAAAAAATGCTTTATACACAATTTGTATGTAATTTCATATACCCCATGTTTTAAACCCAAAGAAACAGAAATTTACAACTCGAATTCATCTAATGGTCAAATAAGAAAACAAGCTGAAAGACTTTTGACTGTATGTTGTTCCACTGGTGTCCTCCTTTGTCCATGCTCTCAGATCCGTTGAGGAATCTTTGGTGGTCTGACGTGTGTATACGATTGCTGCCTTAACCTGGGACTTACTTGCAAAATATATATATTTATGACACCATCCTATGCATGCCTACTCAGAAGTAACACCCACTGGATGTACTCCTGAATAGATATTCATAAGACATGCAGACCCTATGGATAATTAAGTCTCATTTATCTGGTTGGAGTTTACTTCCCACATTATGTGCTTAGGATCCAGGGAAAAGTGAATTACATTTTAATTGCTGTATCATAATTCGGTTCTTATCCTAGTATTAGTATTATCTAACACAAGTCTTCGGGACGGGCCTGGACAGAAACTGGAATGAATGAATGAATTCATTTACAATCTCTCTCTCTCACACACACACTCACACTCACACTCACACTCACACACACGGCTGTGAAACATATTTACGGTACTACACTTCACAGCATGTAACTTCCACGTCTTATAGTGAGATATACTTCCAAGTAACTATCCTTAGGATTGTGGCAGCAATCCCTATTCTCCCCAAGGGTTGTAAAGCTGCAATCCTAAACGCGTTTACTAGGGGACGCGTTCTAATGAACATAATGGGACTTACTTCCGAAGAAACATACATAGGGCTGCGCCGTAAATTGGTTTAGGCCGCTATCCTATACCCACTTACCTCGGAGTAAGCCCCAGTGAACGCAGTAGGCCTTACTTCTGAGTAGACATGCATGGGATTGCAGATCTGCTTGTTTTGCGGTGGTTTGTGCGGGGCCCACCTCCGACCCTAAGCACATCCTCCCTCTCCCCAGTGTCAGCTTCACGGAAACCAGTTAACACGTCCTCCCAAACTAACGTGGCTTCAGGCCAGTGCTTAATCAATTAGCGGAGCGCGTGCATTTCAACTGCCGGACTCGCACTTTAAAGCCAGCTAATTGAAACCGCTGGGACTTCAGCTCAAATGCGGCTGCTTAACCGGTTTGTGGGTGAGCCAACCTGAGCTCTTAAGGGGGCGAATCCCGCCCCCGGCCGCCGAAAGTTGATGCTTTCCAACCCCAGACTCCTATGAACCCGAAGTCAGGCTGGTAGGAAAATGGACGCGAAAAGTTTCGACTGGAGTAAGACAACAGACGCGCTCAACTTTTTCGTACGGCGTCTCTGGCAGCTTTTTTGTTGCCTATTAATTGAGAGGACACGCAGGGCCGAGGATGCGGCACAGTGATCGACAGAGCTAAATTAAGAGGGAAGGGGAGGCGGGTTGGGAAATGACAAAGGAAAAGTTGCCCGCGCGCCTTTCCCGCTGCTTAGTCATCGCCGCACCGGCGGAAAACGTCCTGGGCAGCAACTTTGCTCCCCTTATTTTCCTTGACGGGATACCAGAAGTGTTTAGGACCAAAAAGAGAGAGCGAGGGGGAGAAAAGAAAAGCGCTTTCCCTTTATGATGACCATCAGCAACAATCATAGTAATAAGAGAAACCCTGCCTCGGCAGACGGCGGAGAGTTGCATCGGACCGGCTAGAGGCTTTTGCGAAACTCCCCCCGCCCCCTTCCCGGACTTGTTCTCTCTCTCTCTCTCTCTCTCTCGTAATCACAATAACGAGGGCAACTCTGGTGCGGGTCCATGCAGGGCGCCGCGTTTTGAAGGGAGGCGGCAGCAAAAAAAAGAAATCTCGCCGCAAGTTCTCCTGTGTAAACAGATGGAATTCCCATCGCAGGCCGGTCAAACGAGCGCGGACTGAAGGCAGCGAAAATCCAGCCACAAAGACGTTCCAGCTTTTGAAGTCCCCCGGGGGGTGGAGGGGCTGGCTGGCTGCGGGTCGGCACGGAGAGGGCGCGTGGGGGTGGGGGAGTGATTAGGCCAAGCCCGCCAAATATTCCGCTCAGGGCAGTCCTGACATTTGCCAAGAGGGACGACGTCTACCTGGGCACTCCGCTTTTGGGCTGCTTATTTAATTTAACTCTAACCGCGCAATCCTATGCGTGTTGACGCGGAAACAAGCTCCTGCTGTGTGAAGTGAGGCTTTACTGCCAGGCAAGTGGCCACAGGATTCCACCCTAACTCAATTTGTCTGAAAGGGTCTGGTGTTTTGTTTTTAAAGGCTCTCTTGAAATGTGGTATGTTTCCCAGCAATCCTGGTCAAGTCGTACCGATTTGGGACTAAGTTTCATTAAACCCAGTAGGATTTCTTTCCCAACAAACATAAAAATGCCTAATTCCCAAAGGCCACGGCTTTTTTTCCCTGTCTCAAGAGATTTTAAAATAAATAAATAAATAAATAAATGCTCCTTGATTCATCCAAGGGAACTACCGGATATCTGAAGAAATGTGTTTGCTTCAGTTTCTTTTGTTTTATGATCAGTGTCTTTGCTTTTATTCATCGCAGTTCTGACTAAAAAGCCTTGCATGGTTCCAGCCACAGTTACCACTATCGCCTCTTGGGCTTTCCATGGGGGAATTAAGCGCATGCTTAAGTTGCTCCCATTCAAATCAGTGAGTCGTCCCCGCCAAATTGTGCTCCTATTCACAGGATCGCAGGTTTAAAGATGCCTGCCCTTGGTTGGATCCTGCCCCACTTTATCTGAGTTGGCTGTAGACAGCAATTCCATGTCTAAAGGCATTATATGTTGCTTTTTCCCTTTTCAAATCACTTCAACACTGTGTTATGATTTATACCAAATCTTATGATGTAACAGCACTTTCTATTAAAAGCAAATTAAAATGCAACAGAGTTGGCTGAACAAACTATCCAAGAACATATTCTTACTGTTTTCCTTTTTGCAAAAAAAAAAAAAAAGGCTGCAGTCCTATACACTTGAGAGTAAGTCCCACTGAGTTCAGTGTGCTTACTACTGCAGCTTTAAAATTGTGAGTAAACATACATAGGCTGGCAGTGGAATCTTATACATGTTCACTCAAGAAGTAAAAGCTATTGAATTCAGCTGAACTACACCCAGGTAAATGTGTATAGGATTGCAGCCTTAGGGGTGCAGAATTGATTTACAGTGGCTGGATCAAAACTCCCTATCCTAAGCAAACTTATTTGGAAGTAAATCCCATAACAGGTAAAGGGGTTTGCTTACAAGTGAACTTGGATGAGAGGACTGGTGCAATCTATACAGGCCTACTCAGAAGTAAGGCCCACTGAGTTCAGTGAGACTTACTCAAAGGTATATATAGGATTATACACAGCCTGTGTATTCCTATACATGTCTACTCAGTAGTAAACTTAATTGAATTCAGTGGGACTTACTCACAGGTAAGTGTATACTATAGGATTTCACTCTGACATTAATTAATGCCTGAAGCCCAAATCCTATGCACGCTCCCTCAGAAGTAAGTCCCCTTCAGTTAAATGGAGCTTTCTTCCAGCCTAGTAATTGTGCATAGGACTAATTATGCGATAGATCCGGCCGGCAGTATAAATGCTTGTTTATCATGTTGATCATGGTAGTGTACAGCCTGGGCCTATAGATATTTACTCAGAAGTAAGCCTCTCCGATTTCCACGCGAGTTGCTTTCAGGTAAATAGTTGTAGAAGGGGCAGCCCTGGGCAGCGTATGGGCCGAAACAGACATTACTTTAAATCCGAATCCAGCAGCCGCGTCTTTTCATTTTATTTTTACTCTCGCGTAGGCTCACGGGGCCGATCCGGATTGGACCTCTACCATGGGTGGTTGTGTGGGGCGGGGAGGGGGCTTTTCAGATCCACACGTTCCAGTTTCCCGGGAATTCCGGGAGGCCTCCCCTCCGAGAAAGTGTTTGATGCAATGATTCTAATTGCTGTAGCCCGCCATCCATTCAGGAGAACAAAAGTAACATCATTAGACTTAATTAAGTTTTGTTTGTTGTTGATTTTAAAGGCCAAGTCTGTCATGGTTGTACACACAGCAAACTGCTCGCGTTAATTCCCCAATGGATCATCCGGTACGGTACCATTCAAAGTAGGTTACCCACCTGTTGGCGGAAGGCTCCTCTTTTATGGGCAGAGCTTTCGGTTTCGACTGTTAATAGCTGGGGAGAAAAGGAGCGAATCAAAGGAAGCGACTGATGATTTCAGGGGAAACGCTTTCCTAAATCTGCCGTCAATATGTTTGAAAGAATCTCGAGGTATTCTAATCTAAGTGCTCAAAGTTCAGCTAAGGTCGATGCAGAACAGGGGGCACGTGGTCTTATGGCCACCTATTTGGTTGTCAAGGCTCGTGATTCTGTAAGACCGGCGGGGCAAGCGAAAGTGCTGCAGGTGTGACGCCTTCTCGACCTACCGATGCCAACGAGGGACGTCATGACTCCTGCATTTCGTGCAGCACAGAAGCGCCGCCATTTAAAAAAGTTGGCACTCGATGCATCTGGCACTTTTGCTCTCCTGTCCAGAGACAATGAAAGCAGTTCCACCGCAGTGCGGACAAGTACGAAAACGAGAGGAATATCTACATCTGGTCGATCCCTTCCTGCCTGCCTATTATTTCGACATGTGTTAACTGATTTCTCTCCTAAGACCAGGCAACTGCAAACAAGGCTATAAAAGATCCAGCAATATGGCGATTAGAAAAAAAAGTAATTATAACGTTATTGCATTTGTACGCCAACAAAACCAGAATGACAAGAGACATTTCCATGCCTTTTATTCAGCTGCGAAATCAAAATGCAGGCTAGGTTCCACTGGAACCTAAACGTATTCTTCTTACGTGGAAGCCCGACCTGTTAAACTCATAGGACCTCCAGGCCTTAAAGTTGTAACTGTTTATTGTTATGCTGTATTTGTAAGTATTTAACTGTGGCTTTTAGTTTTTTGCATGTAAACTGCTTAGAGATTTTATCATATTACACGTATATAAGTATTATGAATAATAAATACATAGATCAAGGCATGGTCCAGCCACAGTTAAACGATATTAAGGCTACAGTCCTAAACCCACTCACCAGCAAGTAAGGCCCACTGAACACAATGGAACTTACTTCTGAGTAAATGTGCATAGGAATCCATTGCAACTCCTATTTATTGCAATGGGAGTAATGTAATCACATGCTATTCATTTAAAAGTGGTTGGATCATGTCCTTACACAGTCGGAGCCTGAGAGCAAGAAATCAGCTTAAATCCAAGGGCAGCTGCTATTCATCTGTATATATATTGACTCAGAGAAGTACTCCACATACTGGAAATGGTGAACTTATTCTCAATATGCACTTGAGCCTTAACAAAATTGTGGTACATTAGCAGTTGGGCTGCAAGCATATGGTACACTCACTAGGGAATTAGTCCTTACGAACATAAGAATAGCCTTGCTGGATCAGACCAAGGGTCTATCTAGTCCAGCATTCTGTTCACACAGTGGTAGACCACCTGTCGACCAGGAACCCACTAGCAGGACAGGAGTGCAACTGCACCTTCCCACCCATGTTCCCCAGCAACTGGTGTACATAGGCTCACTGGCTCTGGTACTGGAGGCAGCACATAGCCATCAAGCCTAGTAGCCACTGATAGCCTTTTCCTCCAGGAATTTATCTAACCCCCCTTTAAAGCCATCCAATGTGGTGGACGTCACTACATCCTGTGGTAGCCAATTCCATACTTTAACTATGTGCTGTGTGAAGAAGTACTTCCTTTTATCTGACATCTCCCACCAACCAGCTTCATGAGATGACCCCAGGGGGTTCTATTTTGAGAGAGAGAGAAATGTCTCCCTATCCACATTCTCCACACCATGCATAATTTTGTACACCTCTATCATGTCTCCCCTCACCCTCCTTTTTTTCCAAGCTAAACAATCCCAGCTGTTGTAATCTTCTCTCATAGGGGATATACTCCAGGCCCTTGATCATTTGTTGCCCTTGTCTGCACCTTTTCCAGCTCTGCAATATCTTATTGTAGGTGTGGTGACCAGAACTGTGCACAGTATTCCAAGTGTGGCCGCACCATAGATTTGTATAAGGGCAGTATGATATTGGCAGTTTTATTCTCAATTCTTGTTCTAACATGGCAAACTCTAGCATGGAGTTTGCCTTTTTTTACAGTGGTCCCACACTGGGTTGACATTTTCATCAAGCTGTCCACCACAACCCCAAGATCTCTTTCCGTCCATCACCACTAGCTCAGATCTGATCAGGTTATACCTGAAGTTTGGATTTTTTGCCCCAACGTGCATCACTTTACACTTGCTTACACTGAACCACATTTGTCATTTTAGATGCCCATTCTCCCAGTTTGGAGAGATCCTTTTGGAGCTCTTCACAATTGGCAAACTTGGCCATGGGTTGGATCCAGACATCAGTCATTCTTAGAGTAGACCCATGGAAATTAATGAGACTTGCAGTAGTCGTGACTAACTTGTCCCATTGATTTCAATGGTTCTGCTCTAAGTATGGGTACGTCTGGATCCAACCCACTGAACTCACTGGAATTTACTTCCGAGTAAATATGGATAAGATTAAGCCGTTTGGCTTTTTTTAAAAAAAAAATGTGAGACTACATGACGATACAGAACCTGTAATAAGCTTTCAACATCTGATCATAATAACTTAATAAACAAAATGCAAGAGTAGGTTGGAAGAACAGATGAATGGATCTTCCCCTAAATCGAATTTCCGCCGGGACGGAGGTGTGTGTGTGTGGGGGGGGGGGGGTGTCGCTGTGCGCCAAGCGAGCCAGTCTCCAGTATGTGGGATCTGAAAAGACTGAGATGGTTTTGAAACGAAGCCATCCATCATTTTCACTAAAGTTGCCCGATTAAAAAGTTGAGCTTTGGAAGGGACTTCAAAGGCAAAAGTACTCAAAGATAGACTACCAAAGAGTTTCTCTCTGACTTGGTGGGGCGGGGGAGGGGGGCACTTGACAGGGGTCGAAACTTGTTTGTTCTGGTGTCTATATCTGTCAAAATCTAAAGTACAATCCAACCAAGACACAACAGCCCATAGGGTTTTTTTGTTACCTCTTCAAAAGCTTCAGAGTTACGAAATGAGAGACTCAATCACATTAAGCAGTTCAGAGGAAAAAATTAACCCATTTATTGAAAAAGTTATATTCACGATGTTCAACAACCGTGATCCACTTTGGCCAAAAAATTAAAAATTAAAAAAAAAAATCCTTCCCGTTCGGGGAGTTTGGGCACATGGATCTCCAATACCTTAGGGATTATGGCCATTGGTTTGGCTTTCTTTCTTTTAGCCCCAAAGGTGTTTTAAGACCCAGTTGTTAAAGAGGTTGTGGTTTGTATTCTTTCAGTAACACTCCAGTATAAATGCTAAGATTTCAGTTCTACGCCCACCTAAACTGCAATCCTAGCTACACTTACGTGGAAGTCAGTCCCACTGAAGACAGTGGAACCTACTTTTGAGCAAACATGTATAGGATTGCACAGTTACTTCGGAGAAGTTGCTTTCAAATCTATCCTATTTAACACCCAGCTACCCTGGCGTTGAAATCCTACTGACTTCAGTGGGAGATTTAAGCCAGTGCTTAAAGCTTCCCCATTGTTATCAAAGGGACTTAAAAATACTGAACTTCAGCTGGATTGTGCTCATGCTTAGCCAATTAGGAGATACGTTTTAAATGCAGTATTTCCTCCTTCTCCCCTCTACTTTGTACTTTGGATCATTTGCCCTACTCCATTATTATTTTTAAAAGTTGCTTAAAAACAGGACTTGGAGGAGTAAAAACCAGAATGAAGTAAGGTGCAAACGTGAGCATGTTCGATTAATCATTTCTTTTTTTCATAGAGAAAATTTGGATATTCAATATATAAGAAGCACTATGAAGTTAAAAGTGAGAAGAGGGATGAAAGTTGACGGACAGCGAGATAGATAGTTGACAGATAGGTCAATTAAGCATAATCCTGCACATGTCTCCTCAGAAAGTCAGTCCCACCGAACTCAGTAGGACTTGCCTCTGAGCAGATATATAACGGCTTGCACTAGAATTCAAGTTTTCCTAATTACATCTAACCTCACCTTTCCATTTTCCAGTAACACAACGAAGCCAAAAACAGAAATACAATCATCATCATCATCATCAAAGAAACTTGTTCTAAAATCCTTTCTAAGAAGTATTCGATTATCTTTGTCTGATCCTACAGGAAACGGGAGTTTGGAACCCTCCCGACTTATTTAAATACCGAAACTTCTCTTCCCATTAACAGTAATGGAAGATTTGGCGGTGGAAAGAAAGATAAAACAACTCGCAAAGTGATCCTAAAGCCTATGTCTTCAGAGATACATTCAATTGGGTTGATCTTTTAGCATCTTAGGATTCCAGTTTTAACCATCAGAAAGAGAGAGAAAGCAGCTCTTGGGTTAGTGTTGGGTTGGATGACAGCGGGGACTGTTTAATGTAGCACTTTCTGATGTCTTGTAAAGAAAACAGAAAATCAAAAGCTACCCCAATGATGTGGCGAAATCGAGATGCATCTTGTGACTCAGTACAAGCATTTAATTTAGCCCCTTTTCTAGAAGTGCCTAGTGGAGCCCTTTTTTCTCATTCTAAAAAGTTTTCTTCAAGAGCTTGGGGTTACTTAATTGAGTCTTTCCGGTTTGAGTGAATTGTAGCCACGTCGTTTTCAGAAAAGGCAATAAATAAATAAATAAAATTTAAAAAGAAGAAAAAGAGGAAGGGGAAGGGGAAGAACCAGCATTCTTTGTCTAGCCACAAGTGCTAAAAGGACCACATCCTGTATTTCGAACAGAAACTTTAAAAAAGAAGAAACCTCTCTCTCAAGTACCGCCTTACCTCTTTCCTGGCTACTTTTATTCCAATAATATGGCCAACCCTTTATCCAAATCTTAGAATGTGAATGTATTAAAATGTTAAGAACATGTAGGCTGCAAACCTAGACACATTCACTAAGGAGTAACCTCCACTAAACACAGTGGGACTTACTTCTGAGCAAATATGCAGAGGATTCCACGGTTAAAGCTCTATGCCTCACCTTTTTTAAAGCCCCTTGTTTCTATAGTAATGCATTTTTGCCTTTGATAAGAAGACTAAGTTTTTGCACTATTGCTTTAGAGTAAAGCTCGTCGAACTGAGGACTTACTTCTAAGGAAACACGAATCGAGGTGCAGCAAATGCATGTTATGATTTGAGGTTTTATTGCTTTACCTGGACTAGAACAAAAATGTAAATAGATTACGTCTGAATCCAGGCTCTGGATCTTTCTTCTCCCCAACTTTACAAATAAGTCATCAACGCTGAACTTTCTGTGGGAGGGGAGGGGGACTTCTCCAAGTTGTTCCACCTCCTCCTGATACTTTCAAAAAGTTTTCACAAAGACAACTGGGGTCCTGGGGGAATGGGGGAGAAGAAGAAGAAGAAGAAGAAGAAAAGTGGGGGGGAGAGAAGGGGAGAAAGCACCTCTGTTTAACAAGATAATTCTTGCTCGGAGTTTTATTTCTACTTTCGACTTCCTATTCTTTTGTGGCCTGACACGGCGCTTTTTCTTTCCCCTTTGGGGACTCTTTTCTCTTCCTCGGCTCCCCCTATCCTGAGCTGTTTTACAGGCTGGCTTTGTTACTGTCGGGGTGGGGAGGGGGATGGAGGTGTGTGTGTCGGGGGGAGAAATACCGGAGAGCCCCGCTTCCTAAAGAAGCCATAGGAAAGGGAGCTCCGGGGTCTGCGAGGTTGCCTACGCATGCAGAACATCCCAAGCTGTTTTTGTGCATCGGGCTGGCGAGAGGGCAGCGGGGCGCTTGCACCCAATCTCCGCGCGGACAATGGGAGGCTGGACAGCTGCAACACCGCCACAAAAGCTCCCCTCTTCTGCCAGCTCTGTTTACTTAGTGTTGCTTGTGACCTCTGGGCTGCACTTGTTGCTAATACAGATGCTGATCAAGCCCGTTTAATTGGCTTTCTTCCTAACGTGAAGTCCCAGCACTCTTTTTCTCCTCCTGCCAGTGTTTCCAAACAATTTAATTGACTCTCCGTAATATTCATCAGCTTTCTCTCTTCCCGTGTGTGTGTGTGTGTGTGTGTGTGTGTGTTTAAGGGGGTGGGTAGAGATTGGAGGCTGAAATGCTCTTTAGCCATATGGTTTCCCAGATAGTCTGTTTAAAAGAAGGGGCGGGGGGAGTCGAGGTGTATTGATGTGCGCGGATCTTCACACCTCTCTGGAAGAACTTATAATGGGGCAATCTAAAAGCAAGAAAAGTTATTCTCCTAAGAGGGTTTGAGTATATTGGATAAATCAATGAAAAAGGTCGGTATCTACAGAGATCTATATTGTGTAGATATGGAAAGGAATGAAACAGCACAATCCCATGTATGTCTACTCAGAGGTCAGTCCCTTGCAATTCAAAAGATTTACTCCCAAGTAAGCAAGTGTATAGGATTGGAACCTCAGTCTCTTTTCCTCCCTCCTCCACTTATTGGTCTATTACATAAACAGAAAATAACACAGGCAAGTTTTCCTCGCAAACCTGCATCCGTTATATGGAAATTTTTATGCATCGGTGTACACAGGCTCCGGCAAAGCTACTCATGCGTCTATGCAGATTTTGGGGATGGTGAGTATGATCAATGACATGGATGTGATACTGCTGCATAAACACACAAGCCATTGATTTCACAGTCCAGGACAATCAAAACGCTCTTCCACCCAATCTGAAAGTCAATTACACAGATAGAGATGTATATGTAGATACAGGTAATTAGCTTCCCGTCCTCTCTTCTGTGGTTTCAAAAGAACACCCAGAGAAAGTTTAAGTGGATTGAATAGAATAGACATGTCATAGATTCACATGTGTGAGCATTTGTTCCTGTGTACACAAAAAGATGGGGGATACAAAGAGAACTAGTGTGATGTAGGGGCTAAAAGACTGTGCACCAGTAGATCCTCAATTCAAGTCTCACTTTTGTCCTGAAAAATGATGTTTTAGACAAGCCACTCTTAGTCTCAGCCCATCTGCAATAAGGAAGAGGTAATGATACAGGGCTGTTGTAAAGGAGGAGTCAGCCACCTTTTTTTGGTCTGTGGACACATTTCACACTTTAAGAAACTCCTTGGCACCAACACAAAATAGCTGGCATGGGAGTTGTGGTCAAGGACAAGTCACCTGCCCAAAAGACTGATACAAGGCAGAAGTGGAGTCTGAGGCCCTGACACACTAAGCAACTTCTTTGAACCCACAGTTTTCAGGCCCAACATAAATCTATTTTACATCAATCCCCACTACCAGTAAGAAAATGTGTTAATTTTAAATATATATATATATATATATATATATATATTGGGATGGGTAGGGCACCTTGGTGGGTGCCAAGAAAGGTGTCCAGGGACACATTGATGCCTGTGGGCACCATGTTGCTTAGCCCCTGTTGTAAAGAAACATGTATGTGAAGCCCTTCGAATGTTTTGTAAAGTGCTATTTAAATGCACCCCTTCATGGATCACTGCCTTGTTGAGGCGAAGGGGATTGCATAACTCAGTGAAGCCATAAGCTTTGCCGTGCAGGGCCACCCAAGATGGACAGGTCATGGCAGAGAGTTCTGACAAAATGTGGTCCACTGGAGAAGGAAATGGCAACCCACTCCAGTATTCTTGCCAAGAAAACCCCATGGAACGTATCACAAGCCTAAAAGATATGACGCCGGAAGATGAGCCCCTCAGGTCAGAAGGTGTCCAATATACTACTGGGGAAGAGCAGAGGGTATTTCCAAGTAGCGCCAGAAAGAGTGAAACAGCTGGGCCAAAGCTGAAAGGACACTCAGCTGTGGATTTGTCTGGTGGTGAAAAGAAAATCCGATGCTGTAAAGAACAATATTGTTTAGGAACCTGGAATGTCAGATCAATGAATCAAGGTAAGCTGGAGGTGGTCAAACATGAGATGGCAAGATTGAACATCGACATCTTGGGAATCAGCGAACTAAAATGGACAGGCATGGGCGAATTTAATTCAGGTGACCATTATATCTACTACTGTGGGCAAGAATCCCTTAGAAGAAATGGAGTAGCAGTCATAGTCAACAAAAGGGTGGGAAAAGCAGTACTGGGGTACAATCTCAAAAACGATAGAATGATCTCAGTACGAATCCAAGGCAAACCATTCAACATCACAGTAATTCAAGTCTATGCCCCAACCACTGAGGCCAAAGAAGCTGAGGTTGATTGGTTCTCTGAAGACCCACAACACCTTCTAGAATTAACACCAAAAAAAATGTCCTTTTCATCATAGGGGATTGGAATGCTAAAGTAGGAAGTCAAGAAATCACTGGGATAACAGGAAAGCATGGCCTTGGTGTACAAAATGAAGCAGGACAAAGGCTAATAGAGTTTTGCCAAGAGAACACGCTGATCATAGCAAACACTCTTTTCCAACAGCACAAGAGGCGACTCTACACATGGACGTCACCAGATGGTCAATATCGAAATCAGATTGTTTAAGTCCTTTGCAGCCAAAGATGGAGAAGCTCTATACAGTCAGTCAAAACAAGACCTGGAGCTGACTGTGGCTCAGATCATGAGCTGCTTCTTGCAAAATTTCAGCTTAAATTGAAGAACATAGGGAAAACCACTAAACCATTCAGGTATGACCTAAATCATATCCCTTATGAATATACAGTGGAGGTGAGGAATAGATTTAAGGGATTAGACCTGATAGACAGAATGCCTGAGGAACTATGGACAGAGGTCCATAACATTGTTTGGGAGGCAGCAACTAAAGCCATCCCAAAGAAAAAGAAATGCAGGAAAGCAAAGTGGCTGTCTGATGAGGCTTTACAAGTAGCTGAGGAAAGAAGGGAAGCAAAAAGCAAGGGAGAAAGGGGAAGATATACCCCACTGAATGCAGATTTCCAGAGAATAGCAAGGAGAGACAAGAAGGCCTTCTTAAATGAACAATGCAAAGAAATTGAGGAAAACAATAGAATGGGAAAGACTAGAGATCTTTTCAAGAAAATCGGAGATCTCAAGGGAATGTTTTGTGCAAAGATGGGCATGATAAAGGACAAAAAAGGCAGGGACCTAACAGAAGTAGATGAGATTCAGAAGAGGTGGAAAGATTACACAGAAGAACTATACAGGAAAGATCTTAATGTCCCTGATAGCCATGATAGTGCAGCCTCTGAACTTGAGCTGGACATCCTAGAGAGCGAAGTCAAGTGGGCCTTAGGAAGCATTACTAACAACAAAGCTAGCGGAGATGACAGTATTCCAGCTGAGCTATTTAAAATCCTAAAAGATGATGCTGTTAAAGTGCTGCATTCAATATGCCAACAAATTTGGAACACTCAGCAGTGGCCACAAGACTGGAAAAGGTCAGTTTACATTCCAATTCCAAAGAAGGGCAACGCCAAAGAGTGTTCAAACTAGTGTACAATTGCGCTCATTTCACATGCCAGCAAGGTGATGCTCAAAATCCTACAAGCTAGGCTTCAGCAGCATGTGAACTGAGAACTACCAGAAGTACAAGCTGGGTTTCGAAGAGGCAGAGGAACTAGAGATCAAATCACCAACATTCTCTGGATCATGGAGAAAGCAAGAGAATTCCAGAAAAATGTCTATTTCTGCTTCATTGACTACGCTAAAGCCTTTGATTGTGTGTACCACAACAAACTTTGGCGAATTCTTAAAGAGATGGGAGTACCAGACCACCTTACCTGTCTCCTGAGAAACCTGTACGAGGGCCAAGAAGCAACAGTAAGAACCAGACATGGAACAACTGATTGGTTCAAAATTGGGAAAGGAGTACAACAAGGCTGCATATTGTTGCTCTGCTTATTTAACTTATATGCAGAGTACATCATGAGAAACACCAGGTTGGATGAATCACAGGTCGGAATTAAGATTGCCGGGAGAATTATCAACAACCTCCGATATGCAGACGATACCACCCTAATGGCAGAAAATGAAGAGGATCTCAAGAGCCTCTTGTTGAGGGTGAAAGTAGAGAGTGCAAAAGCTGGTTTGAAACTCAACATTAAAAAAATGAAGATCATGGCATCTCGCCCCATCACTTCCTGGCATATAGAAGGGGAAGAAATGGAAGCAGTGACAGATTTTATTTTATTGGGCTCCAAGATCACCACAGACGGTGACTGTAGCCATAAAATTAAAAGACGCTTGCTCCTTGGGAGGAAAGCTATGGCAAACCTAGACAGCATAGTAAGAAGCAGAGACATCACCTTGCTGACAAAGGTCCGTCTAATCAAAGCTATGGTTTTCCCAGTAGTAATGTATGGCTGTGAGAGCTGGACTATAAGGAAGGCTGAGTGCCAAAGAATTGATGCTTTCGAACTGTGGTGCTGGAGAAGACTCTTACAAGTCCCCTGGACTGCAAGGAGGTCAAATCAGTCAATCCTAAAGGAAATCAATCCTGAGTGCTCTTTGGAAGGACAGATACTGAAGCTGAAGCTCAAATATTTTGGCCACCTAATGCGAAGAGAAAACTCCCTGGAAAAGACCCTGATGCTGGGAAATACTGAAGACAAAAGGAGAAGGGGATGGCAGAGGATGAGATGGCTAGATAGCATCACCGATGAAGTGAAGATGAACTTGAGCACACTCTGGGAAAGAGCGGAGGACAGGAAGGCCTGGCATGCTATGGTCTATGGGGTCATGAAGAGTCAGACATGACTTAACGACTGAACAACAATTTAAATGCATCTTACAGAGCATTCTGCCATACAAAACAGTGCTATGATGGCTACAGACAGAGCTAAACAAAAGACACAGGAAGTCATGTTGGACCATGGGGGGGGGGGCAGAGTCAAAATCCACAGCCAGGAAATGTATTAATTAGGACTAACCAAAATGTCACAACATAGTGAGAAAGAACTTGAGAGCTTATTCACTATTTTGTGAAAGTTTGGTTAGTATTGTCCAACTATAGATTTTATTTTAATACGTAGATCTATATTACTAGATTGTACAGTTCAATAAAATATACACCCATGTGTACACCAACACACATATTCTCAGTGTGGCCCTGGATAAGTAGCAAAAGGCCTGCTAGTGTTTAGAAAAGTGGCCTATTGAGATTTTACATGCTTCCTTTCCTGTGTATGTCATTTCCCTTTGTGATATGGTACCAGGCCCATCTATTGTCTGCCTGTTGAGCCTGTAATCACTACACAGCACATCTGACTGTTTTGGAAAGGCCCAGTGGGAGAAAGTAAATCCAGCCCTCTGGCACCATCAGCTGAGATCCAAGATTGTAGAACTCCCACATAAGGTCTCATTCAGGAGACCTTATCTGAGAGCTCTGTAATTCTGCTTCTCAGGAGACCCAATCTAGGCCCCTTCAGAAACCAGGCCAAGCACGAAGATTGCCAATTTCACCAAAACAAGGGATGGGGGGATGCAAACGTTGGGGTGAAAATTCCCTCTGATTTCTTTCTTCAGCTAAAGGAAGCTGCTATCTGGATCACTGAAATTCCTGGGGGAGGGGGACACAGAGCTACTACTAGGAAGTTTTTCCTGCCTTCTGTCTCTGGTTATGCATCTTCAGACTTAAAGATACAACCGAGAGAAAGTTCCTTTTACTAGTGCCTTGTCTTCTGTTAGTTACATTCTGGGAGAGCACAGAAAGCCTGGGCTTCACTGTCAAATGTAAAAGCAACAATGTAGTAGTACCTCCTTGTGGATAGGAAGAGAGGGCAAGGGGTGCTTCCCTGCTGTTTGGAATAGAGGGTCAACAAGGCAGAATCACCCTGCTGGGACACACTGCCACCCTAATGTTTGGAATAGAAGCTCAGCAAAACAGTGTCAAGTTCCTATGTGGAATGGATGGGAAAGGAGGCACCACCATGCCATTATTCATAATACAAGCACAAGATAGCTGCCCTGGTGAATGGAACCTGAAGCAGTTGCAAAACTCACCCCTATATGGCTAGGAATGGAGGTTTGCCAAGGCATTGTTACTTTGATTACGAAAAAGGTAACTGGAACAGTTATGCACTTGCTGATTGAAATAAAGGCTTGGCAAGGCAGTGAAACCCTGACTCTCGAGACAGACAGAAAGGGCAACATGGATCCTCAGTTGTTTAGAATGGAGGCTCAAGTCTCATAGAAGCATTGCCCTGATGTTTGGAAGTTAGGAGAGTTCCACACAACTGCTGCTATACTAAAGCTTCCGATACAGGCTCAGCAAGGCAATGTTTTCAAGAAAGGCCTAGGGTGGGATTCTGAGATTGACTATGCACACTTACCTGCCAGTAAGCCCTATTGACTTCTGTGGGATTTACTTCAGAGTAAATATACACATGTGTTTACCTGGAAGTAAGGCTCACTGAGTTCAGTGGGCTTTATATTCTGTTACAGGTACAAGTAATGTGTGTCCCTCCAAATATTGCTTGACTGCAACTCCCAGCAGCCCTCATCAATGGCCATACTAGCTAGGGCTGATGGGAGTTTCAGTTCAACAACATCTGGAGGGACACACATTCCCTAGCGCTACTCTAAAGCAAAGGCCATAATAATAATAAAAAATCCCAAACCCACATTAAGATCATCTTTATTAGGCCAACTCAAAGGTGAAAAAAATGTGCAAGCTTTTGAGAGGACATCAAGTCAGTCCCTTTCCCCTCCTTCCCCCACCCCTTTTTCAAACATCTTGCCTGTTGAGGAGATCTGAGAATCACGAAAGCTTGCACATTTGTAGTCACCTTGAATTGACCTATTAAAAGTATTGCCCTAATATGGATTCTGGAATTTATAGATACTCAAGTGTGTTTGGGACTGCTGCCTTCATGTCTGGAAAGCCACGCCAAACTTGCAGCACTAGAATCCATATTTCACCAGATTTCTTCTTCTTCTTCTTCTTCCTCTTCTTCATCATCATCATCATCATCATCATCGAGGGTTTTGTTTTGGGTTATGGATTCCTAGCCTAACAGAGGGCTGTTGGTCTTTGCAAAAGTCCTGAACTCTGTTGGTCTTTGCAAAAGTCCTGAACTCGGGTTCGAGGAAAGCCCAGTTCTAGAGGTGCACGCCACAGCTTTCCCTGCCCTGCTCCTGTTGCCTGTCTAGTGTGACTATGAAGTTGGGACAGCGCCTCTTTCCAAAGGAAATCTGGCTCTGGGTGCAGCAGGGAAAGGGAAGCTGGGGAGGAAGAAGACAGTCGGGAAAGAAAAGGAGAGGCGGGAAAGACTTTGTAGTCTGCCTCGTCCATCTTTAATTCAGAGACCTATCTCTCTGCTGCTGGGGGCGCTTTGATCTCTTTTGATTTTTAATAATAAAAAACCACCACCACGAGATCTGTTATGGCCTAAAATTCCTCGCTTTTCCATAGAAACATCTCCATTCCTAGGGGATATTGATGTTTTCTTCTTCCTAGGGGTTATGATATGGTAAATCAGATTCAGAAAGGCCGGGACAATGCCAGCATTCATGGGGCTGAGGCGGAGGGGCTGCGCGTCTCGCTCCCGCCGCCCAATGAATCAAAATATTGTTCCGCCGCTGGCCCTTGAAGGCCTTTCAGCGCCTCCGACTTGGCGCGGGAGGCAGCAGGTTGCGTTGCCACGGCGACCCTACTGTAGGGCAGCAGCGCCGGCCCCGAAGACAATGCCCTGAAAAGGGAGGGTCTCCCTCGGCCAGGCAGCCACTTCCGATGGGGCAGCCACTCGCCTTCGCGACCTCGCCCTGTCACCGCAACAATGGCCGCCTGCCCGGGGCTTCCCCCCCCCCCGCTTCCCTTTGATCTACTTTAAAAGAGAGGGAGGGAGAGGGAGGGAGGGAGAAGTCAGCCAGAAAGAGGGTTTGTTTGTTTGTTTGTTTGTTTGTTTGTTTACTATAGCACGAAACTATCTTTTTAAGTTTTTGCTTGGGGTTTTGCAGGAACTCGATTCTGCCCTCGGCTCTCTCTTGCCCCGCTGAACAACGTGGCCAACGATCTTTCCCCACTCCCCCTGGCTTCAGGCGATCACTTCTAGGGAGGGATACTAAAACGCATCGCTCCATTCCCCTTGCCACCCGCCCCGACACTGCCGCTCTGAAAACGGGGGGAAAGGCAGGGGATTCGTGTTATCCGCCAGGGGGTGCTGTTCCAGGTCAAAGGCGGAATCACTGTCGTTACTGTTAGTGATGGTGGTGGTGGTGCTGAAGGTCAGCAAGAAGGTACGGCAAGAACGAGAAGCACCACACTGCGGCTTCCTTATTATTACGTTACCCGTATTCATCGGTGAGGTTTTCTGACAAGATACGTATGCAATGCACTTTCATCATGTTTATTTTGCTGTCCTTTTATTTATATTATTGGAGGAGGAGAAAACAAGAGATAGTAATGGCTTCTGAAGTTTCCATGCCACGTTCCTTGAGGAAAGTTTATCAGTATATCCAATATTAGCTACGATTACGCATGTTGTTTATTGATCATTTGTATAACACTTTTAATGGGCTGGATGTTTACAGACTATATTCAATAAGGACGAAGGCGTATTTAAATGTCACTGGAATGCTGATGTTGTTATTGTAATTATTGGAAGAGAAGGGGGTTTCTTTTAAAAAGCCTTGACTCCTGGCATTTCTTTTTCTTACACCCAGTTACTAATACAAACTTGACACAAGTCTATAAATTCAACAAGCATAAAAGGCCCATTTAAAACTAAACATTGTCATCAGCGCTATGAATACTATCTCCACTAGTATTTAATTAATCGTGCTACTTCTAATAATGCAGCCAGCCCTTTTTGTCTCCTGGCTCTTTTTAATGTGTGGTGCAGATGTACCACTCTTTCTAATCCTGGCTGAACTGATTGATCTATCCAAACTTTGCATGAGTAATCATGAACAGAAGCTTTAGGAATTCTGGGCTTGCTTTGAAGCCATGATTCCCCCCCACACACACAGCACGCGCGCGCGCACACACACACACACACTTTCTCCTGGATTATATGACCTCTTAATATATGCAATGTGGGCCTATTGTTTTTTTTTTATTTATTAAATTTATTAGCATTTGATATAGTGTCAGTAAGAAAAGTTGGAGCTCCAGTGGGATTTTTATTTTGCTTTGTTTCTTTTTTTAATGTTGCTCCAGAAGGGAGGGATTTGACATCTCTTTCTTCCTCTGAAAAGGGACAAGAAATGGTGCCAGAGACAGAGAATATGTGGGCTATGGAGTGGGCCTGAAAGTATGGATTTTAGGCTTTTTCATTCCTGCCAAACAATAAGGCAGCTTCTTTCCTTCATTTAACATATTGCAGGCTTTTTGTGTGTCAGACAACAAAAAGCCTTGTGGCACCTTAAAGAATGACACATTTATTTTAGCATAAGCTTTTATGGACATGCTCTACTACATGAGATGCATGTGTGTGTGTACAAATGTTTCTTCCTACTATGTACAGAAAAATGAATGTCTGAATCATGTGTTTCTAAGTAATTTTCATTAGCAATTATACACTACCCCAAAGAGCCATTGCTTTTTAATGTTTTATCTTTAAGCAGGAATGTGCAGAAACTTACTCTAAATAAGCACCACATACAAAAGTCCAGGGCAGGTTCTGATGCAGGAGCTGCACTTTCAAAACAACTTCAGTGTTATCCTACACATTTTGGAGGTTGTTTGCGATGGCCTCCATATAGTGTCCCTAAACAGCATTCCCAATGCTTTGGCTATAATGTTTGATGCCACATGGATTCTCTGCATCATATCGAAAGAGTAGCTCTATCATTCCATAGTACCATTCCTGGTTACAGCTGATACTAACATGGAGTTCCTCTGCACAGTGTGTGAGAAGCCATACCATATTTTTCATACTATGTCTGGAGCTGTGTGTCCTTCATCTGGCCAGTTATCCCTGCCCTGGTAACATCTCAATTAGATTACTTCAACACGTTCAACATGGGGCTGCCTTTGAAGACAGTTTGGAAACTTCAACTGGCATGGAATATAGCTGCCAGGATTTTGAATTGCCCGGCCTATGTGGATCTTATCTCTTAGGGTAAAAAGAGCTCCACTCACTGCCTGGCTACTTCTGAGCCCAGTTCAAGCGCTAGGAGTGACTTTAAAAGCTATAAATGGGACACAGGCACCTGAAGGAACACCTTCTCCCCTGGCACCATGCCTACACTCTCAGATTGTCTGCCAAGGTCCTTCTCTCTGTTCTCTTCTTTGTTAGAAGTGAAGTGGGGGACAACCAAAGTGAAGGCCTTTTCTGCTGTGGCACCAATATTCCTTTCTTATAGGCACCAGTCAAAAATCTTTTCATTCTCTCCCAGGAATTTAAATGTTAGGCATTTAAAAACCTTGCCAATTGTCCTGTTGCACCTGCTGGTTTATTCTTTAACATGTGATTTTATTTTTATTTTTAATATTTTAATTATGCAAGCCAGCAACGGGTGGTATATAAATATTTGTCAATAAATAAATCAGTAAATAATAGTAATCAATAACACATTTAAGCTAGGGAATGTAGGTATGTTCTGATTTGCACCCTAATCCTCAGCTTAGAAATACAGGTACATTGAAATCAGTGGGTCTTACTTGCAAGCCAATTTGTTTAGAAATGAGTACTGAATCCCTTGAGCTAGAATGATTTTGGGAACTCCAAATATTCTAACTTAATTAGACTATTGACTGAGGGAAAAAGGCCAGGGGTAGCCAGCAAAATACTTCTCAACTACCTGAGGGCTGCTGCAAATCTATGAACTGGGGAAGAGACCTGCAAGAAAATGGAGGGAGGGACAGATGAGAAAGATATACAAAAAGATGGGGGAGACTCTCTCACAGTCAATGGATGAGGAAGATTAGAATTTACATACCAAAATGTTGACTACAGAATTAATTTCTAAAACACTTTTATCACAATATTCTTAAATAAAAAGATAATAACTAAAACGAAGCAAGTGGAATCCATTTAAAAAGTAATGCTTGAGGAAGATAAATAGGTACAAGTTATTACTTACTCCCACTAAGTTTGATTGCTGTTTAATTCCTTGTTCATAGAAAATATGATATTCGGGCTGTGCTTCTTTTTACCCCATGTGAACCTACTCAAGATTTCCATCGCTTTGTGAAATGGTATATCATTTGCTAGGTCAATAGCTCTAGCTTGTAAATGTTTGAAAGGGACAGAGCACCCTGATAACAAGGCAATTGGCTGTCACAACTAAGGGTCACTGTCCTACACCTCCCTGATAATTGTATTTTTTATGCAATGGCACCTGGGAATTGCAGACTATAGGGGGGGTTGGGGGGTTCAACTGGGCAAATATAAATGTTTTTCTTAATTGCAATGTAATAAAATATAGTAGATAGATAAATAGATAGGTAGGGAGATCCATCATATATTGATAGTTCTGTAACTAATGTCATTTTACAATTAATTAATGGTAAAGTATCTCTGCTATGGTCCAAGCATGAGTATGACTGCAGGGTTCTTGCAGCCTAGACCCCCAAGATTTGTCAATCTGTTCCCAAAGAAGATAGCAGTTGCCCCAGGAAGAAAGCATTCTGTGACCCAGTGGCATCTTGCTTGTGACCCAGTGGCTTCTCTCAGGTCACTAATCTCCAGCTCCTGCCCTACTGGACCTATTCCCCTCTTTGGCTGTGTTTACACACATATCAAAGCAAATTTTTAGGATCTACAGGAGCTATTCAGAAGTTATTGCCTGGTCTCTGTGGTATTTACATACCCTTTCACTAAAAGTACATTCCCCCATTTTTTCCAAGCAGTGTGATTTTTTTTTCCTATAAAATCATGAGATATCCCAGAATTTCCCTTTGCTATGTTTTTAGAAAAGAACTCTGACCATAGCAGAGAGGGGCATTCAGGAAAAAGATGGCAAGTATCCTACTCCAGTAATGTGCCCAAAGCACATGGTAAGTGTTCCACTTTAAAGTGGATATTGTACATTCCAATAGGCTGAATGATAAGGCCACCATGTTTGTGAGGACATTGGTCAAAACTACTGTTGTTTCCTTAGCCAAATAGTTATTGTAACCTGACTGTTCCTTGTGTGCATGTCGATTTACAAGAGGCTAATGATCCTGTAGTATGGAGTTTGTATTTGAATCTTGCAGCAGATAGCTCCACTGGTCGAATGAGTGAGCAAACGTTTGAGTTCTCCAGAACTTTTTTGTACCATCTGCCTGCTGAAGAGTTCTGGAGAACTTGAAAGCTTGCTCACCGTTTGGTGACATTTTGGTTGGTCCTGATAAAAGTATTGTCTAGCTATGGATGTTGGAGGGGGCAGGGTTCCTCATGGACCAATGCAGCTATCTTTGCTTTTTATGTTACTTCATAGAACATACTCTTGCTTCCTCCATGCTTTGAGCTATTTCCAGTGAAAATGGAACAAGAATCAAAGTTTATAAAACTGAAGTAACTGTGCGTGTGAACATGGTGTTTGTGTGAATAGCAGGCCTAGTACAGAACAAACGAGTTAACAAAGATTGCCATTCAAATGCGAATGCCATACCACAAGATAGACTCTTGTAAACCAACACACACGCAAGGAAAAATCAGTTTATGATAACTGTTTGGATGGCATCTCTACACCTGCAATTTATTGCACATTCATGATTGGCCATTCACGGACATTTGCGGGTCCTTTACAGGACATCGCAATCCTCCAGTGATTTTCCCACCATTTCCGCCTGCCTATCCCATGTGATCCCCAAACAGAAAAAATGCAGTATTTTTTTCAGCCCGCACAACAGGAGCACCATGACCTCCCCATATCTCCCCATGACCTCCCCCATGACCTCCCCATATCTTTCTCCCATAGAGTGAAGAAACCGCTGTGTGTGTGTGTGGCTTTGAGCAGTGGTTGTGGCTTGCTGGGGTGCAGCCATGATGATGACAGCAATGGCATCGAGGTGGTGGATGTATTGGTATACTGACTTCTGGGCTTGCCGCCATGCCATGAGCAAATGCAATGCACCGACTTTTGCTCCCAACTGCAGCTGCTTTCTCCACAACGCAGAACATGCCAGCATGCCAGCAGTTCGCAGGGAAGCCTGTGTGGATGGGGACGGGTAGTTCAGTGGAGGTTGCTCTCCACTCGCATTGTACGTCAATCACAACCAAACAACCAGTAATCCACAAGGGGAGGAAAAGGGGCAAGAACCAGAGAGGAAATTTCATGAGGCCCCCAGGCTTTTTACGGAAAAATAGCCACCCCATGAAAAGGTAAGGAACGGAATATAACGAGATAGAAACAACTGTGTAAAGGAGTCCAATCTAATCCTGAGATGAAATGAAACTGGATGGAGAAAGCCCCAGTACTGAAGTGTATTTCTGCCCCCATATGATGAACCCCTAAGGCAGACAACAGTAGTTTTAACCAATGTCCCCACAGACATGGTGACCTTATCATTCAGCCTATTGGAATGCATAATATCCACAAGTTCTCTTAGGGAGGATTAGTAACCGCTCAATGTATGCACTGTTTTTTCAGACTGCAACCCTCTTATGCACACTCACTTGGAGTACCACCCATTGACCTCCCTAGGATTTACTTCTGAGTCAACATGCATACCCAGGGGTAGGCAACCTGGTGCTCTCTGGATGTTTTGGACTACAACTCCTGCAAGCCTGAACCAGCATGGCTAATGGTCAGGGATTATGGGAGTTGTACTCCTAAACATCTGGAGGGCACCAGGCTGCTTACCCCTGAATTAGGTTGTTGATGCTTATTCTAAATTGCTTTGGTGGTTGTAGCTCTAAAACAAAGGGTGGTTAATCTGGGTTAATTCAGAGTAAAAGGGTATGCTACGCTCTCATATGGATGAGAAGGATCTGGTGAAATAAATAGAGCAAGTTCACTGCCAAAGTGTTTTGGGGAATCTTGCTGCCAAATTTATTGGGGCTGAGTTCCATTAAACATGGGAGACTGGGGAAGCAAAAACAACAACAACCACCCCATAGCACTGCAGAAGCCCTCCTGTTCTCCTTGGGCATTTTAGTGAAGGACAGATGGACAACTCCCTGCTAACGAGCTTGTTTCTGAGTTATTTCTTGTCTTGTCTAAGAACATTAAAAAAAAAAAAAAGAGCAAAGGCTGGTCTGGTCCAACATTCAGTGGCCACCTAGATGCTCACTGGAAGCCCACAAACAGGACATAAGTACAATAGCACCCTTCCACTAGCATTCCCTAGCAATTGTCATACAGAGGCATACTGACTCTAATATTGGAGATAATGTATACCCATCATGACCTGTAGTCACTGATAGCTTTATCCTCCGTGAATTTGTCTAATCTCTTTTAAAGATGTTGGTAGCCATCACTATATCTTGTGGAAGTGAATTCCATAGTTTAACTATGCACGCTGTACAAAGTATTCCCTTTTATCTGTCCTGAATGTCTCACCAAACAGCTTCCTGGGATGACCCCAGGTTCTAGTATTTCAAGAGAGGGAGAAAAAGGTCTCCCTACCCATTTACTCCACACCATGCATAATTATATACACCATTCATTCCCCTTACCTTTTTTTCCAAACTGAAAAGCCTTGACCAGGCTATGTCAAACCACTGGGTTCTGTTTCATTTTTTTGTATTATGAACATAGAAAAAGTATTGCTGCATCAGACCAATACCCATCTAGTCCATCACCCTGTTCCAGCTGTGACCAGCCAGAAACATGATAATAAGTCAATAGTCTTCCCTCATTCTTTACCCCCTTTGCCAGCACATGGAATTATCCACAAAGGTATCATCGCTAATAGTCAGTGATATGGCTTTCCTCCAGGAATTTTCTATGTTCTGCTGTTGGCATACAAAGCCCTAAAAAACCAGGATGCCTAGCTGACTGGCTTCCCTTATATACACCCAGTCAACCCCTGAGATCATCAGAGGAGGCCTTATTGGTCATTTTGCGATAAATAGAATGTTACCAGGTGATAGCAGGAAAGCAGGCCTTCTCAGTGGTGGCACCCAGGAGAACACTCTCCATGTGTGGTTTGTGAGGCAAGCTTCAAATGTTGCTTGAAAACATACTTGCTTACACAGGTTTTCCCTGACCTGCAAGGGACTATGACATTTTCCATTTTGTTCTTGTCTTTGCAGTAATGTTTTGAGGTATTATTTTTATATTGTTTTTATATTGTGTTATATATGCATTTTAGTGTAAGCCACTTAATATAATGAAAACTCTAAGTAGCATAGAGGAATTATAAATACAACATAATAAATAATAATAATTTCCCCTTTAAAGCTACCTGAGCTGGTAGCCATCACCACATCCTGTGGCGGTGAGTTCCTTAAGTTAATTATGCATTGCTTGATTAAGTATCTTATTTTGTCTGGCCTGAGTCTACTGCCAGTCAATTATGTTACATGTCCCCAATTTCCAGCATTGTGAAAAAAAATGTCTGTGTGCAATTTCACCATACCATTCACAATTTTATAAAGCTCTGCCATATCTCCATCACTTTCTTTCTAAATAGGAAAACACGCAAATGCTCTACCCTTTTTACATGATAAGGTGCCTCAACTCTTTGATAATTTTAGTTGCCCTGTTCTTTAACTTTCCACCTTCAGGACATCCTATTCATAAGATAGGGAGACCAGATCTGTAGGTAAACAATATTCCAATTGCAAACAAACCATAGATTTATATAAAAAATAAAGGTCTATAAAGTCAGACTTGCACAATGTAAGAACTGAGGTCTGGGAGAGTTCAAGATATTCATGGTTTGCAGGCCTTTCTCATCTCTTTGTGGGAAATCAGAAGTCTCACCTAAGTCCACCAAAAGTGGGAAGGAGAGATGGGAGAATGCCTGCACCAATATTGTTTGCTCCTTCCCCTGGTTCCAGAGATGCATGAGAGAGCTGACATCAGTTTGTTCCAGCTTATTGCTGTACAGCCAGCCTGCAGCTGAGATTTCCCTCACCATGTTCATTGCTGACAGAGCTGTTGCAAACCTCAAACAAACCCCACCCTCAGTGAGGATGAGGAGAGATGAAATGGAGGGCAGGAAAGAAATAGCAGAGAGAGACAGAGAGAGAGAGACAGAGAGAGAGACAGAGAGACAGAGAGAGAGACAGAGAGAGAGACAGAGAGAGAGACAGAGAGTGAAGAAAAGTGGGGAACAGAGAAAGACCTGTACGTTTATGAAATGGAAAATAGAGAAGGTGATAACAGAAAAGAGAAAGAGTGTGATATGGGGTAACATGTGGTGTAGACAGGCCTCTGAGGTAGAGGAAGTGGGGCCACTTGAGATATGGAGGTGCAGAGAGACCTTTGGTGGTGCTTCAGGAAAAGAAGAGTGCTATGGGGAGCAGAGAGAAAGTGAGGGACAATGAGAAATGAGACTGCAGAGAGACCTTTGGGTGTGGAAACAGAAGAAGGTGAGCTAACAGAGATGGGGTGGGAACCTGTGATAGAGAGAGAAACAGGGGAGTGTTTGCATGATTGGATGGAGAGAGAGGAATACAAGGGAGGGTTAATAGGGAAAAGGGGGTTCAGAGAGGTCTGGGGGGTGCAAATAGACAAGCAGACTTGACAGAGAATGGGTTAAAAACAAAGAATTGAGTTAAAATTGGAGCAAAAATGTGATTCCTGTATTTAACATAGCATTGTAGGCCTCGGGTTAATAAATAATGAAGAAGTGGCTGTCAGATTGATTTGAGTTGTGCACCTATGTACACACACATTATTGATACCAGCTATTTTATTCCCAATCCCTTTCCTAATAATCCCAAACAAGAAATTTGCCTTTTTCACTGCAGTTGCACACTGAGCTATCCAGCAGTACAACGCGATGTGGCTCCGTTCGCACAAAATAAAAGCGTATAGCATGGGTAGAGATGATGGCTTCAATCCGACTCTGTGTATTTATTCTCAAAGATCACCTCCCTAGACAATTGCAATCAACCTCTCAAGACAACTTCCAGTAATCCCTTTCACACCCTCCCATTTGGGGCATCTTGAGAACATAACTATACTGTTAAACCAATACCCGTTTTTAATATACCAATTGAACTATCATGGCGATCCCCCAAAGAGTCCTGTAAAATGAAGCTGGGCGAAAAGGAATGCTGAGAATCCTCTGTTAAAGATCCCTAGCCCTCACTCACTCACACAACTACACTTCCCAGAGTGCCTTGGGGAAAGGGAATGACTATTAAACCAGTTCAAATAGGCGGTGTAAATAAATATGGCCAAATTAAACTGGTAGAGGTAGGTTTAACTTTCCTGGCTTTCCCGCAAGAGGCACTGGGAATTATAGATGTGTGCCCTAGCCCCCTTCACAAAACAATCCCCGGGTTTCTCGGGAGGGTTGACCCATTCGGTACAAGCCTGGCCGCCCTGTCTGGAATGTGAGCTCCCTTGCTTGGGACTTTGGCTTCTAGCCCTTTTTGTGCGGAAAGTGTTTCAAATGGGCTTTTCGGGAGCAAAGGGCTTTTCACTTTACGAGTAGAGCGGAGGGGGTCGAAAAGGACGTCCTCTCTCGATTTTCCTCATTTTCTCTCCCCGACTTTCAGGTGGGTTGCTCGGGAGAAGCAGGGGGGAAGGAGGCGGTTTCCATGGGAACTGTGCACCAAAGCCTATGGATGCTCAGAGCTTTTCCAAGCAACAATTTGGGAATCGGAGAAACTGAGGAGGTGGCGTTTCGTTGCCTTTCGGCTTCTACCTCGCTGTGAAACCAGCTTCTCCGTCTTCCATCCCCAACTGGTTACAATTTGGAATGTACTATTGTTGCTGCGGCGGTGTCGGCGGCGACGGCAACCCCATCCTCTTCCTTTCTCCAAAAGAGAATCACCCTTCGCTGTGACGAATTCCAGACCTCTTAGTCTGTCTTGGCAAAACCAACGAAGACTCCTGTGGCACCTTATAGTCCAAGCTTGCCCAGTCCGGAGCCTTCCAAATGCATTGGACTACAACACAGGCTGATGGGAGTTGTAGTCCAAAGCTTCTGGAGAGCAACGGGGTTGGGGAAAGCTGTTCTAGACTAACCAATGGATTGTGGCATAAACTCTCGTCCACGACGGCTTATGCCGCGATAAATCTGTTAGCCTTAAAGATGCCCGGGAGCTTTCTCCGAGGTGGTACCAGACAGTTCCTACGAACAGTTGTGGGACTGAGGCTGGGTCGGCTCTTGAGCTGTCTTGTTTTCTGTGCTTCTTAGTACCCTGTTTGGGTTCTTCCTGCCAAGGCACCAGGGTGCTGCGAGAAAGCGGGCAGTTCAATTAGCTGCACATCGTCACTGCCTGGATCCCACTGACTGGACAGTGTTGCGCCTGCATGGCTTGTCTAGAAAACACCAGAGCACCTCCTAAGACAGTGGTGGCCACTGGGCAGAATTCAGGCTTGTGGGGTCTATTTTGGTTTTTGTGTTGTTGTTGTTACTAGAACTCCGAGATCCACCAATCGGAGCCTGGTGCAGAAGACGCACACTTCGAATCAAGGAACGGTGAGCCCCGCAATTGGTTCTGAGCAGCAGAACAAAACAGAGCTCACAGTCCTTCCACACAAAAGTCCAGCCCTGCTTACCCCAAGCCTTATTTCAGCCCAGTACAATTAAGGGCAGCGGGCATGGGAAGAGCCTTTCTGTTGCTTCTCTTGGCAGATCTCGGAAGCTCAGCAGGGTCAGCCCTGGTTAGCACTTGGATGGGATTCCTCCTGGGAATCAGGCTTCCTGCACTGAGCAGGAGGTTGGACTTGATGGTCTTGTAGGCCCCTTCCAACCCTATGATGCTATGAGTTTCCGAAATGCTTGGAGATCTCCGGCAAATCACCCGAAGGTCTATCAGTAGACCTACCTGTGGTCCACCTCTGTTTTATGGGGATACACCAGAGGACTGTTTAAAAGAAACGTCTTTTAAACAGACCTCTACAGGTAAGGTAGAGTGTACTAGGGGAGGGCTTAACAAGGGTCTGAGTCTCTCGCCCTGATCAGCTAGCCCTGGCTCCTGGAGCAACGGAGAACAATGGGTCCCACCAGCCTTGGAGCAGAGAACTGGAAGGGCAAAGCTCTAGGCCGGAGGAATGCGCCGTGCCGCCTCACGCAGCCAGGTGAGAGGCAGGGGACGTCATTAAAAGCCTCCGCTCTGCCTCCTCGTAAACAAACAGCGCGCCGGGAGGGAGGAACAGCCTCTGACCCGGACTGCTGGCAGGATTGCCCCGCTGGCTGCCCTCCTCTGCGAGAGGGAGTGGAGGAGCAAAGAAGGATGTTTAAGAACGAAGCAAACGCAAATGGCAGCAGCCACGAAAGAGTAGCCCAGAGGCAAGCGGAAGAGCAGGAGGAAGTGGTCCCATGTCTCTTACTTGGAAACAACAACAACAACAACAACAATAAAAATAATAATAAAAATAATATCATCATCTCATAAGGAGCTTTTCGAAGGTTCAAAGCACTTCAGCTCCACAATCCTTACAACAACACTGCGAGGTAGATCGGTATTATTATCACCATATGCTTTCAAAGGGCTTCATTTCAAGTCCACGGCATTAGAATCCGGGGGCCAAGACACCTTTCTGGAAATACATACCTTTCCATCTACGATTCCTCCTCCTAGCTTATCCTACCAGTTGTGCTGACCCATATTGACTTGACAAGAAGTCCCATTGATTTCCACGGGGATTTCTTCACAGTGGGGGTACTTAGGATAGCAGCCAGCAACCCCACTTGTAAGTAAGTTTACTCAGAGGAATATCTTAGAGTAGCTGCCTAAGGCTGCAAATCTTCTACCCACTTACCTGAGACGGAAGAAAACCCCACTGAACTCAGTGGGACTGCTGAGGAGAGTGTATAGGATTGCACTGTTAAGAGTTCTGTGTAGCTCCAAAGCCTACCCTACATCAACAGAAATCCTTCTAATAATAGAGGTCACCTTTGCTATTTGGCATGAGAGGGTCTCAAGAAAATCTTCTCTATTTCTTTCCTTCCTTCCTTCCTTCCTTCCCTTTTAATTCCAGTATACCCATAGTTGGAGAACAAACTATAGGCTGTACTACAATCACAGCCCATTATATGCCCAGAAAGGTTTATTCCAGTGTGGTTCAATTCACAACTGTGGGGGTTACTCTGGGTGTTTTCAGTAAACAACTACACATGTTCTTCAAATCAGAGTTTTGATTGATTGATTGATTGATTGATTGATTGCACTAGTATTCATGAGAACACCATTTCTCATATACAGGGACTGACAAGACTTTCGGTTCAATCTTCCTGCACATGTTTGCTTGGAAGTAAGTTCCACTAAGTTTAATGGGCCTTATTCTCAAGTAAGTGTGCATAAGTTTGCAAGTTTGGTTTTCATCCCAGCACTGATCACTCTGCAAACATCTCATAAAACTGTGGATCCTAATCACACTTATTTGGAAGTAAGCGTCCCTGAAACCAAGAAAATGTGCTTAGGGTAGAGAGATCAGTATTATTGCTGTTAAAACAAAAATATGATAGGATATCAGAATATGTATTTCGAATATATCTCACAAATGTAAAGAACGTGTGATTAAATTTTATTCCTTAATTACAGAAATCCAACAAAACCCTAGGTGGTCCCTTTTTTTTTTTTTTTCATTTAATCGTTGCAAGATATATAAAGTTTTGGTAATTTTAAGGCCCTGAAAGTGGCTAGTATTTGTTATGTTTTAACTATTTCATCGATATTACTTTCCATGACTTGCATTGATTGACAGTACCTCCATATTTGTCCACAAAACATTGAACTGGTTATTTTAAAATGTTTTGTTCTCTGAAGTACTACAGAAACATGGCTCAGATGATGAAGTAAAAACATTCCAGAGTATGTAATCCATCTACTATTGAAAATGATGCCAGATCTTCCATTGGTGTTGATAGAACTCTTTAAATAAACTCGCAAAGAGTGAAGATGTCCTCTTCTCAGAGTGAGGTAATGAGCATCTTCTGTAACAACTAAAATAGCATGTTATTTGAATAAAGGAACTAATCTTTTTGTATTACCTTTCCTTTTTCCTCATCTCTCGCTTCAGTCTAATTCTTTATTAAGAACTACAGGGTTGTGAGAAAGAGCCAGGCATCTGTACATCTCCATTTTTCTTCTCTGACATTGGCAGTGGAGGGGGTGGGGTGAGGGAGAGACGGTTTCCCTATGTGTCAAGGTTGTAAATTTCCTTTATTGGTTACAGACTGGACAAAGTCCAGCGGAGCCATCATAGAAAGCTTCTGGAAACATAATGCGTGGACAATGGGGCCAAACGTTATAAACTCTCCAGAGGAACCACAATGAAATTAGCAAGTAATTACAAGCTTGATTGTTTATGTAGGAGACATTTCAAGAGGATGGGGTGGGGCGGGGAGAAAAAAGAAATCACAGAATATACCTGATATGGTAAAAGACTGAAAAACTTAAAATAAACCAATACTTGTTTAAGAAAACTTCCCATAACAGCTTCAAGAAAGTCTGATTCGTATGGAGATGGTAACTGGGGAACAAATACGTTTATGGTCTTTTTCAGGTCATGTGATCTGTAACCAAAATAAGCATCTTTCAGCTTGTGTGTGTGTGCGCGCGCGCGCGCGCATGTGTGAAACTTTGCAAATTCCAAGGGCAAAATATTTCAGAAACATATTGGGTGGTATCCAACCTTAGTCCTACTTAGAGTAGGCCTATTTAAATGAACAGGACTTTACTTAGGTCTACACTGCATACTTCTACAGCCCACAGCTCGATCCCCAGCCCAGTTAAGCTGCAAAGATTTGCCCTTAACTTAAGCCCACAGTTACCCTGAGCCTAAACACTTCGACTGACTCTGTAATGTACTTCCAAGCACCAAGTCAACTGTTTATGGCGTTAGTCTTGGACACACTTACGTGCAAAGAAGTCCCAGGGAAATTAGTGGCACACTTCCAGGTAATTTATCAAGGGAAGGAACGTCAATGAAACTTACTTACAAGTAAATGTGTCTCGGGTGGCAGCTTAAATTGATTTGAAGTCAATAAGCGTGTTGTGGACTCTATTCTCATTTCAGCTAGTAAAATTGAATTACACTGGACGTGCCTATATTACATACAGGAGAGAGCTGGAGGGAGGGGGTTTAAACCTAAGTGGAGGCGATCCTAAACATACTTCCTCGGAAGTAAGTCCCACTGAGTTTGTGAGGCTTCTTGCTTAGTAAGTCTGCTTAGCGTCAATATTACTTATGAACATTTCGGAGTAAGTCTCACTGAGTTCAGTGGGACTTACCTCTGAGTCAACATTCATTGGATCGGGCAGTTAACTCATCTTCTAAAAAGAAAGCAAGATTTTCTTCTAAGGAACACGTTTATACACAAGTTTCTTAGAAAGGCTCAGGATTGCCTCCTTTTAAGAAGTAAAACATCGTGGCCACTGGATAGTTCTGATTTTACGATTTGTATCTCCTTTAAATCGCTTCTTCTATCACAATCCGGTACTTTCAGGAAATCTCTGTCGAATATTTAAACAGCGATTACTAGGAAACACTGCATCTACCAACCCCTTGTCTCTGACCTTCTCCCCAGCCCCCGCAAGCGACTCTCTGTGGGGCTGCGATACTCCATCTCGCTCGCCTTGTGTTTTGGAGGTGGCGATCACTGACTGACGCATCTTCCTCTCAAACTTTGGCTAAAGACGAATCCCCTTTCTTCAGCACAGCCCTCCAAAGAGTCGAACCAGAAAATTAAGCCTATGCTACTTATCTCATTAAGCCACTTTTATTATTATTTTTCCATTTCTCTTGAAGGCTTTCAGACTGACTCACAGCCCTTTGACTCTACACTTACTTGGGAGTAAGTCCTTTAGGACTTTCTGCGGAGTAAGCCTGAGTAGGACTGAGCTGTTTGGTTGCTCGCTCGCTCTTGCTCTCTGTCTCAGGGATCTGCGATCATCTTACACGCTTACTTGGAAGTAAGAAATCAACGGCGCTTACTTCCAACCAAATGTGCTTAGTTTCGGGATGCAATGGGCGAGCGTCATTCTAGGCCCCAGGAAGCCCCCGTCCACGTGTGTCCAGAGCAAATCAGCCACGCGGCAGTAAGTGAAAAGAAAAACTCGTTTCAGCCTATAAGACAACGATGGATTACTCCGCGTCAGGTGTGATAAGTGTCAGCAAAGCGTAATGGATGTAGCCGACGTTTCAGAATACCTGCACCACTGGAAGAATTCGATCCTAACTTTAAAAACAAAACTCTTTCGAAATCAGTGGGATTTATCTCCAATGGCATGTGTTAGGTACAACATGCCTCGCCAGCGAAAAACGCCTTCGACCAGGAAAGCCTCATTTGCAAGTCCCATAGAAATGAAAGGGAGCTGAAGAAGACAACAGCGGTAACTGAGATAAGGCGTGCGTACCCGCAGACCTTTTTCGGAACATACAGCGCGATATACAGCCTAGCCAAATGGAAGTATTTGGGTCGAAACTGATTACGAGTAGGATCCCAAATACTTTAACTTAAAAAAAGCGACGATTCAATTACTTCCAAGTTCACCTGTTCAGGACCAAGGTGTTAGTTGCGCAAGAATGTAAACAGGGTCTTGTGGCTTTCGATCCAACAGATTCATCTGTTAGGATCTGGGGGATAGGGGGTGTGGAACATCAATAAGGGTGAAATCCTATGCATGTTTAGAGACGAAAAAGTCCCAGCATGTCTGGCTGGGGAATGCTAGGAATTGTGGGACTTTTTTCCTCTCTAAACATGCATAGGATTGTGCCCTAAGTATATTTTTATCTTATCCATCCCCACAACATTCCTGTAAGACTTATCATTAATGTGCCCATTTTCCAGATGGGGAAACCGAGGACTAGTAACTTGCTCACGGCCATCCAAGGGAGTTCTCCCCCGAGGAGAGGGAACTAAACTAAACTCTCCCAAAATCTCAAGCTCTAAATTTTCGTTCACACTATATGAAACCGAGGCGCTGCAACCAGTGGAGAGAATTTTGGGAGAGCCAGGGAAAAATGGGTTTCACGACGACCGGTCTTTAGCTTCAGCAAATTTCTCAGTTTCCATATCTATAAATGGGCTATTAACTGCGCGCGCGCGAAGGCGCGCATACACGCGCACGCGCGCACGCAGACACACACACACACACCAGTATTTTGAAGATCTTAGAGAAAGCACTTTGAACCTGGCAAGTGTTCTAAGAGATTAACAGTGCAGCCATGTCTGAGAAGAAAGTTCCAAATTCAACGGCACTTATTCTCAGGGAAGTGAGTACACGATTGCAGCCTAATCTGCACAAACCCTGCTCTCAAAGCAACCAGAGCAGTAAGGTAAACAGATGTATAAAATGGATAACAGTTACTTTCTAAAGTACCAAAAATTCTCCTGGATAGAAAGGGATGTCTGTAACTGACTAGGGAAGGTGGCTGGCTCACAGAATGAAGATGCTGAATAGGCAACGCTTTTGTCACTATAACCTAAACGTTTCACTTTCTTCCGAGGTCTTCTACATACACTTAGCAGTGCACCCAAGAACTCTCTTGTTTGTTGAAACAACAAACATATAACAATAATTGAAACGTAATCACATTACAGGTTGCTGCTATCTAAACAGCTGCACTCCCCAGTAGTCGGGAGATTTTACTGGCTAATACGAAAGGGTTTAAAAAAAAATTACGAGATAATAAAAAAACAACACCCATCATCCTTATCTCGGTCCTTCATTATCATCCTAACTCAAGAGTAAGGAGACCGTGTGTGTGTGTGTGTGTGTGTGTGTGTACACATTATACACATAGGAATTGTTTGAATGGGAGCGGGGTGGATGGAGAGGGAAGGCGAAACTGCTACTGCTTCACTTTCCCAAGAGCAGGGAAGGGATGGCATCGCAACATCTCGATCATCTGTATCCAAATAAGACAGTAGCCCCAGCAAAGGACCCATGGGGCGACTGGCTTTTTCTTCACAGGGGCTCCCAGCCCGATCCAGGCACTCGAAATCATCTACGCTCGAAATCAGCGGGGGCTGATGGCTCTGATTTCGGTGGGGCTGCACATCCATTCTGAATTTCAGTCAGAACCCGCCAGAGCTCTAAAAGAGTTATCCAAGGTGCTGAAGCTTAGCCCCAAAATAGGTTCAGCCACCAGTCTCCGCTGCTCGAAAGCCTGTGACTGAAAGCTGTTCCAAGAAGGCTGCAATCCTGTGAAGGTTTACTTGGGTGTGAGCGCCATGGAACTCATATTCATCTACACATGCACATGCAAAGCCGAAATTTTTATCTATACATCAACAGTTCAAAAAAGTATCTTTCTCCGAGTGTGTGCCATATACTACAAACTAGAACAGGATACCACCCCTTTCAATGAAAGGTGCTTTGGCTGAATGTGCTGAGGAAGTAAATGGAACTACAATCTTACTGGGACCACAGTCCTATGGATGCTGGTTTGGGTATAAGCCACACTGATTTCTGCAATTTGACTCCCTCCAAATCGCATGGGCGAATTTTCAAAGAAATACATCGCATCCTATTTAAGTGCTTCAGTCTAACTGCATTCTGTGTCACACTGGCCCTGTGGTATGTTATTTATTGGTTACAATTATATCCTGCCTTTTTTCCTCTTGCAAAGGAGCCCAAGGTGGCGTACACGGCCCTCCTCCCCCTCCTCTCTATTTTATTCTCACAACATCCCTGTGAGGTAGGTTAGTGGCTGGCCCAGAGTCACCCCGCGAGCTTCATGGCTGAGAGGGACTAGAATGGGGACTCCCGAGTCCCACTCTAGCCACTGCACCACACTGACTGTCTAACATACAACCAAACATACCACACACAGAGAGGGAGAGAGAGATTAATTTATTTTTAAAGGATCAGCAGTACTTCTGCCGGATCGCTTTCTGCCTTCCTCATTTCTGCTAAGATATTGTTCTAATACACACACGTGGAGCTTGCTAATGCGGAGGGTTTGGGCCCTCTCAGGTTTCCTGCCGTGTGTGTGTGTGTGTTCCCCCTGTAGATTCTCTTGCATTCTACCAGTTCCACGGCCGTCTCTTTAAACAGCAACTAGCAATCACCCGACATTAATTTATACGGGCTTTTACAAATACCTAAGCCATTTTAAATGCTGCATTGGGTTGTGTGTGTGGCAGGGAACATCTATCTATTGAATAGGCGGTGTCACACGGTAGCAGGCTCCCTTGTCAAGGGTGATTGTGTTTTAGGCAAACATTCGAGCAAACATAAAGGCAAAGGTCAAGTACTGTTCAGTTGCAGGGTGTGCTTAATTCACCTAGCTAGCCAATGGGGGCAAAAGTTGCGTTTTCTGCTACTCCCACAGACCAAAGCGCGGAGAAGGGCATTAATCCAAGAGATCCTTTTCTTTTTCCTTGTGCCCCTAACGGACTGCAAGCTGGGAGGATCTGAACCTATTTCCTGGCCAAATTCGGTTGCCCCGGGGAATTCCTGCCCCCGGTTCTCCTACAAAATAGTTCGCCAGTGGGTTTTCCCATCTGTCTTTCTTACCCCCAAAAGAAAGGGAAACTGACTCCGATCTCTGGATCCTAAAACATATTTACTTGAAAGGAAGCAGCTTCCCCAAGAACGTGGTTTTCAGTGGAAAATAAAATGCAGGTACCACAGGGAACACGAATATAATGTCATCTAATTTGAATGCAAGAGGGACAGAACTGAGAATAGTACAGAAGAAGAAACCCAATGAAGAGAAGCGTGAAACAATGACAGCAAAACGTAAGCCATGTGTGTGCGAGAGTCTGAGAGAACGAGTCACAGAGACAGGCTTTCTCTGTGATTCTACCCATCCTTCCTCAGGATAAAAAAAAATCCAAACATCAATGGGGTTTACTCCATTCTAAGTATACTTCGGACCGACCCACGCAACGCAGTTAAGCCGAAGTAATTGTATCTAAACAGAGTCGACCAGACAAGGACTGACCAGCCAATTAAAACAAAATGCTGAGCTAACTACTGAAGCGGATTTTATTTCACATACTAGATCAACTTCAGTCCAAACGCTTCACCTTAAGTGATGTATGGATCGAGCCCTAAAGGAATATCAGATCGACGAACATCTGCTTAAATTGGCGCGGATCGGGCTTCATGCCTTTCCTAACCATGACATGTCTTCCCATTATAAAATGGATGTTTTGATATGTGGTGTGGATGGTTTCAATCTGTGTTTCCAGGTCATCTGCCTGTGTCATCTTTTCTCGACCTCTGAGATTATTTTCTCAATGGAAAGGAATCTTTTTTCCTTTCCAAGGACAGATGAAACACGGTGCAAAGGGAATGGCCGTCAAAGTAACGTCACATATAAGCATTCAGAAAGAAAGAAAGAAAGAAAGAAAGAAAGAAAGAAAGAAAGAAAGAAAGAAAGAAAGAAAGAAATCGAGCTCTCGGATCGATTCAGTGACTCCCTTTGAATAAATAGCCCCGTTGTTTGAACCAATGGCTGGTAAAGATCTCACACACGTAAAGCACTCTGAATACTACATTCGACTCTCAAAGTTGTGGACTTAAGTGGAATCAGGTGTGTGATGTTAATATAAGTCTATTGTGCTATATATTACAGTACATACAGTACATGGAATTTTTGCGAGTGAGTTGGCAGCGTGAAGTTCTAAACCCAAACATCACTTACAGCCCGATCTTATGCACGTTTACTGAGAAGTAGGTGCCACTGAGTTGAATGACACTTACTCTCTCATGAACATTAAAAGTAAATGTCATGTTTTATACGTGTGAATATTTGTAAGTAACTGTACACACATTCAAACAAGACACTCCTATTTATCACATCTATTTTAATTAGCAAACTCCATGTACAATATCGATTGTGTTTTGCCCCAAGGACAACCTGGTGATTTAGTCATTATTCAGACACACACACACACAAGATTGGTGCAGTCCAATCCTGGGAAGTTACTCCCATGGGTTTCAACCTGCAGCCCTAACCTAAGAAGGTTTACTCAGGAGTAAGTACAATTCAATAGGGCTTAATTCCAAGTAAGTGTGAGTAGGACTGCAGCTCAAGTTTACTTGCAAGTGTGTTTAGGATCGGGGCCTAAGTTACCATACTTCCCCTACCCTATATATATATATAAAAAAAAAAAACCTATGATTCCCCTGTGACATATTGAACATCATCTCATGCAAACATATTAAAAACCCACTCCCTAGGAATCGACAGAAGTAGCAGATTGGTGTATAAAGCATCTTGATTTAGTTTGAAAATAACCCCGGAGTGAAAATTAACAGCAAATCAAATCCAAACAGGATCCAAGACACACACACACACAACCCGCACACACTCACTCTTACTTATATATGAAATGATTTGGAAGTACTTGATCATTACATCACCATCTAGTATGTATACCAATTAAAAAATAAAACAAAACTTGAAAACACAGAGAGGTAAAATAAATTGAAAGATGAAACTTACCCCATGTGTCCATCAAAAACAAACACCACCAACCACCAACCCCCGCCCTGCTTTCTTCCTTCCTCTTGGAGACACTTCCTGCTTCCTGACCCTAGAGCCGAGAAGGATTACTACAGGAAGGGGGGGGGGGGATATATATACTTTAAAAAAAAAAAACAACAGAGAGGGAAATGCAATGTGACTTCCTGCAAGTTTGAAAAAATCGGAGCAGCTTTTATCCTTAGCCAGGCTGCTGTTCTCTGCGCACTCACTCGCCGGCCAAGGCCCTGGCCTCGCCTCGCCACCTGGGTAGTTTCACAAGCTGCAAAAAGTTCGGGGAGTGAATCGAGCCAGTGTAAAGTTGTTTCTGAATCCAGTCAGGGCATAATCGGTGTTTTGCTTGCTGTTTGGTGGAGGGGCTCCGTTTTTTCTTTTTTTACAGGCACCTCTCATTTCAGTTAACTTTTTAAAGATGAAAAAAAACTGAAGCGGCTTGGGGGGGGGGGGTGTTTTTCCGAGAGACTTTCCTCGTTATTCATCTGTTTAGTCTCCTCAGCCTCACAAAAGAGTATCAGCTGCGTTATGAAAAATGGCCTAAGCCTAGAGAATGTCACAGTGGTCGACTTATTATTTTAGCCCCCTTCTTTAAAAAAAAAAAAAAACAACTCGGGGAAAGTTTGCTTTTGATGAATTCAATAAAAGCGGGGCTTGAGCGGAAGAGATTTTAAGAGAAAATCATACAGCATGGGGCCAAAGCTTAGAACAGCCAGATGGCCAAATAGGTGGGCTGACTCTGTTTTCAAAGCCAAGAGATAGAATTATTGGACTTCAGCTTCTTAGCTCTCTCCCCCTCTACTATTATTAATCTACCTTCACTGCCCCCACTATCACTTGCCTTAAAAAAATACAAATTATTTTGTATTTATATGTATTTGTAAAACATTTTCTTAGTTGCTAAAAATCCTTAACTATGACACACACACATTAATCTACTTCCACAGACTTTTACAGGATGTTAGGTTTATTTCCATGAGGTAAGGAAAGAAGTTCAAAAAAAGAGGCAAAGGTTAGGCTCAAAAGCACTGGAAAAAGAACAAATCATAAACATATTAAACACAATTTCGTCCTGGCTCGGAGACGAAGGTTGGTAGAAATTTGTTAATTTTCTTCGCCAGTTTTTTCTTCTCTTTCCTTCCGCCACACTCGTCTCACCTCTTGTTTGGTTTTCTCGAGGAGGGGGCTGGGGAAGAGAATTAGGAGTGGTTGGTGTTTTATTTCAGGCTGCAGCCCTATGCAATTGGAAGCAGGTTCCACTGCACAGTATTGCAAGTGGCCATTCTTTCCAGGCAGGCAGGTATAGGACTGAAGTGCACCTCCTTGAAATACGCGCAGTCCGATCCTATGCATGTTTGCGTGGAAGTCAATGGGGCTTAGTCCCCAGTAAGTGGGCTCCTAGGATTGCAGCCTTAAAAAGGTGCAAAGTCAAGAAATCTATCCTCCCTTTACAGATCTGTAGATTCATTATTGGCGACCTCTCTCGTTTCGGCTGCAATCCTAAACACACTTACCCAGGAGTACGTCTCATGGAACTCAGGAGGACCTACTGTCAAGTAGACACGTGGACGGCTGCACCCGTCAATCATTCGTTCTAAAAAGCGTTGTTTGCTTTTACTCCTTTTCTCCCCTATGTTCTTATTTGTTTTCTAACTTATGACCTCCTGTTTATAAAATACCGACAGGGAAGCAGGCATGCGAGGGTCAGGATACCCACTCGTCCGCCGGAACATTTATCACAGAGGTGACAATCCAAAGGGCTAGAGATCCTCAGCCCCTTGCCCTCTCCACGTGAACTCCCCCCTTTTCCCGCTTTGTTGCAGTCATTTCCGCCCCTCCGGAACCCCCAGTGGAGGGCTCCCTCCCTGGGTAGTCCCTTTGAGTCACTTCGGAAACAAGTCCCGTTTGCTTTCGGCCCCTGGAAGGGGCGGGCCAAGGTCCCAGACCTCAGTGAGTTCGCGGGTCTCGACTAAAGTGCTGCTCCCCTTTGGGCACCGTCTGACACATTTCGCCCAGTGGAGTCACAGAGCTGCGTCTCACCCCCGAGGTCAAGGGATGAGTGTTTTGCTTGGCCAGTTGACCTCCAGCCGGCCGGAGAGCCGAGCCCCACACCTGAGAGGGGGCGAAAGATACTCTCCACTGGCCGCCAAGCTGGAGGGAGAAGCGGGCGTGGGGGGAATCAGCCCTAAACCATCAAGCCAGCCTGCAGGGCGATGTGCTCCGGCAAAATAACGGTTTGCATTGCCGTCCAGGAACACGTGGAACTGCCTTGAGGATCACCCTACACTACTCAGCCGCTGACTCTCATTCCTGACTCTCACTCCGTCCTTCCTCACCACAACCAGCGAGAGTGACACTGTGGATAGAGTGGCCCTTTTCCTTCCCACCCTCCTTGTAAAAGGATGTTCAGCACTGTACACATTTTGACGCTTAAAGATGCTTCTGTGTTATCCTTCCCCCATCCTTTGCTTCCCTCTGCCCGTTGGATGGCCAGTCGTGGGAGAGAGAAAAAGAAAAGTTGTGGGGAAAGAAATATTTTATTCTGTCGGCCGTTGGTCAGTCATTTAAAATATGTGCACCTTCTCTCTTCATTGTGCAAGGTGTTAAAAGTAAAGTTATTCACCTTGATACTTTGGGATAATATGGGATATTATATATATGTGTGTGTGTGTGTGTGTGTGTGTATATGTGTGTGTGTGTGTGTGTGTGTATATATATATATATATATATATCTCCCCTCTGTCCCAGACTCTCTTGATGGCTTTGGGCAACTAGTTTGGCCCTGCAGCTCAGCTTCCCATCTGTAAAATGGTCATTATATTGACCTATCTTGCAGGACAGTCATGATGACTAATGATTGAAAATGTCTTTAAAAGCATTTTTTACATTCAAAAGGATGCCTAAATGGTCAGTCCTATTACAGCAGGAACATGTGACTGTTACTGTCAATTTCCCCCCATCACACATCACCACCACACCTTTGAAGTTTTTTATTTAGCTTCATAATATGCATGTCTCTATATTTACAAGCCAAGTTTCTGTTTTTCAGCCTCTTCTGTAAAATGGGAATAATGTTGACAGTATCTCAAAGCACAAATCAACTAAGGACTGTCCTCTGCTTTGTGTATCTGAAGTGCAGTAATAAGGAGCTGATTTTAAAGCATGTTTTTGTTAAAGGCTTATATTGGTTCTTATAATAGACAGACAGACAGACAAGCATCAGGTAAAAACAGAATCAATGAAAATCCTGGAGAATCCTCTTGACAAAGAGAAAAACTGAGGCTAAGGCATAAGCTGGCAAGTTCCCCAAATTCATGGGAGAATTCTTACTGTCTCTAACAGGACATGACTTGTGTGATTCCATGTTTGCCCTTGACCATAAAATCCATGGTGGATGTTCAGCTACATTCTAAGGATTGGAAACATAACAATTTTAATTTCTAAAGGAAGACATTCTAGAGTCAGTCATACCTGAGAGCCTAGAGTCAGTCATACCTTTCATGTCCTAGAAGTCTCATTTCAAACCCCAATGTGTTTAGGGTGTGTAGATGCTTAGTGATGAGGGAAAGAACTCTGAACATGCACAAATGTACTCTGGTCTTCACTATTTCTTAACAAACCAGGCTGGCCACTGGGATTCAGAAATGGTTATGTGGCTGAGCTTTAGCAGAGCCCCTCAATTTTAGCCTTAATTAGAGTTGATTCACACATGTTATGCTTCAAATATCTGTGCATTGTGAATCTGTTGAAAAATGGGAGTAGGGTTCACAATAAAGCTTTCCGTGATGACTGTTGGCGTTTTCACACATGTAAGTCATCGTTTGATGTCTCCCTTAGAAATTGTTGGACATGTTTGTGCCACATGTGGATGTCTTGTTCATATGCCTGGTACTAACAACGCATGGAGGAAATCCTGTAATTTCAGTCAAGTAAATGTGGAAGTGGGCATGTTGAATATTATTCATTACTATGTATTCTGCCTCCTAACATATATACTGTATTCAAGAAAGAGGACGTTTTAATTAGCACCTTGTATATTTCAGATATTATGTACTGGTCCATCTAATGCACACCATTGTAGAAGAATATGTAAACTTTAGGAAAACTCAAGTCCCATTTAATACAATGGAAGAATTGAGTGTGTGCTTAAAACTCTTAGAGCACAATCCTATGCATGTTTAGACAGAAAAAAAGTCCTACAACTCCCAGCATTCCCCAACCACCATGGCTGGCTAGGGGATGCTGGGAGTTGTAGGACCTTTTCTGTCTAAACTTGCATAGGATTGCACCCTTAATTAAATAAATAGGATTCAACTACATTTAGTTCTGTTGGGATCGTACCATACCTAATGCATTTAAAGTATAGAACAGCCTTCCCCAACCTGGCACCCTCCAGATGATTTGGATTAACATTCCTATCAGCCCCAGTCAACTTGGCTAATGGTCATGGATGATGGGACTTGTCAAAACATCTTAAGTTCCCCAGATTGGGAAAGGCTGGTATAGAATACATAATTTCAGGTGCATAACCACTCTCTGTACCTGTCAATTCTTTATCTGTTTCTCCACCCACAAAATACTTTTCATCCCATCCCATTTTCATTCTCATCAGCTTTCGATTTTGTTTGATTCTTTTTTCTTTGGCGGCCAGGTGTGACCACCAGCCTAATTCACAAAAGCCATTCAATCAAAGTTGACCTGTGTCCCAGTGAAGTCGCAATGGGATCCAGTGATTTCCACTGCAGATATTCCTCAATTTGATGTGATGGTGAGTTGGCCTACAGGAGGAGATATTCAGGAAGTTCATAGTTTCTCCCAATCTGGATCAATAAGAGATTGGTTCGTGGCATGCAAAACAAAACAAAAGTCTTACCTGGCGTTTGACATTTCTGTGCCCTAGAATCAGACCTTTCCATGCCTTTCGTTTAATGTTGGAACAACGAAATGAAAACAAAATAAAATGATGCAAACAAATAGCAAAAGACCAGGTATTTTGAAAATAGTGAAATAAGTGATCAGAAACGAAGTCAGTCTTTTTTCAAGGGTATCTAATCCAGAGGCATTAGAATACCATCTAACATACTTCCCTAATTGCTGTCCGAAAAGAGATATGCGTCATTTAAACCCATAAAAATAAATTCGGTTTACTTCCAATTATAGGCTCCAGTTCAAATTCTACACCTGTCCACGAAGTGGGAGGTGCCATAACAATACAGTGAGTGGGGATGGGAGACAAAAAGAACAACAGTAACAACAAATGAAAATCATTTTGGAGGGTAGCTTGAAATTCTACATAGAAGTGCATTTTAATCTGAGTAAAAATGCTCCAGTAAAAATAGGCTAAGAAACATAAAGTCGATTATTCTGTTGTGCGACACCTCCCCCACCCCACGATGGTCACTGGACAGGTGAAAATTTAAACTGGTCATTCAGGAGATAAATCTGCAAGTTGATCCTGTACATTGTTTATCATATTAGATACTAAATGCATTTCCCATTTTTCCAGCAAAGCTAATGTATAATTTAATAATAACAATGAAAGAAAACAATGGGTCACTGAAAAAGACACTACTAACTTCTTTTGCAACTTGTTGGGCATCTGACTCAGCAATTTGGGTGAGGAATCCGAAAGACCCAGGCAGAGAGAATTCATTTTGTTTTCCTCTTCCACCTTACTTAGTTTCCATAATCTAAATAGAAGTTCTGGAGTGGACAGCAAGTAGTAAACTTCAGCCTGGATAACGTAAAGCTGCCCAGCAGTTCAAGAAGCCATGAAAATGTATCAATAAATAATATTTAGCTACCATTTATTGCAGTGACAAATATATGAGTGATTATGATTAAGTTTTGAACTGCCTTTACACGGACTGAACACCACGGAGTTTTAAAACCGATCCAGAACCCCTTTAAACTGGAATGTTTGGAGTTAAGCCAATTTAATTCCACCGAAGGTAACAGAACTACCTACTACCCAAGGTAGCAGAACTACAACCCTACACACACTTATTAGGGAATAGCCCCTACTGAAGAGTAAAATTTACTTCTGGGGGGAAAAAATCCTGCATAGGATTGCTCTGTAAAGCCACAATCGTTTGCAGAAATTACCTAGGATTAAATCCCACTGAATTCAAAGGAGTCTTGCTTCTGAGCAAACATACATTGAGGATAGATCAGCCAATACTTTAAGGTTGAACTACTCCTAATTTTTCCTTTGGAAGGAACAGACATCCACAAGACATACCGAGGGGACGGTGTGTTTAATAGTTAAGCGGAAGAGGAGGAGATTATTTGAGATTCACAAGCCCCTTAAGTCCGTGCACTGCGACTGACGGGGACAGGTGTCTTTAGCACACTGACAGAGCTGATACTTGCTTCCAGAGAAACGCCTTTGGGGCGTAGGTAGTTAGGGGGACTTTCTTTCAAGTTGTTTTTCTTTCATTCAGGGTGTAGATCCATTGAAATAATTGGACTGTAGGTCTGATCTCCAACACAATTACAGGTCCTGTTTATTTCAGAGGAACTTATTTTTCCCCTTCCATATTTCAGATCCTAGGTTCAGTCTGATTTTGCACCTCTGTTTTAATTGGCAGTGAATGAGCAGGCTTTGTGGGACGACTTCCCATTGCTACTTATGCCTTAGCGCAACCTTCCCCAACCTGGTGCCCTCCAGATGTTTTGGACTTCAACTCCCATCAGCCCCAGCCAGAATGGCCAATGGTCAGGAATGCTGGGAGTTGTGGGCCAAAACATCTGTAGGGCACCAGGTCGGGGAAGACAGCTTTAGTATGTAACTAATGATACACAGCACTGACTTGGTAGTCCTGATTCCGTTTTTGTAAAGCCCAGAGAATGCAAAATAAATTTGCGGGACAAAGGGATGAGCGTAGGAATACTGAAATACCGACTTCGCCAGTCCATAATTCCTTAAAGGCCCTCAAATGGTCCAAACGGTTACAAAAAAATCCTGTGCTAAGTCTTCCCTATCCTAAACTCCCTCAGAAGTAATTTCCGTTGAACTTGATGGGTGTTGCTTCCATGGGAAGGAAGTAGGGTGGGCTTTACAGCTGGCTTACTGCTGATCGCTGGGCTTCCCTTGCGCTCCTCAATACCCCTGCCCTTCATAAAAGCACGCATCACTTTTATGGACTGGAATCACTTGCAAGGCACTTGCAAGGCAACGCTTGGGGTGTGTGATGTCAACAATCGATCTCCGATTTCTTGTTGTATATACTTAACAGGGAAGGAAAGATGCAAAGCTGGTAAGACTATCCATTTTATTGGGCTCAGCCCGTATTGGTATGAAAGTGTCCAGGCTTTGGACTTTAACCGTAGGAAAGAAAGGCACTTTCTGTATGCTACATTTCTTTCTGCCTCCTCCCCATGCCAGGCACTGGTTTCACTTCTGCCACTTGCCTTGTTACGGTTATTAACATTTTACTTTATGATTTTACTATTGTTAGTCAGCATTTATACAGCACCATCAATGTCAGTGGCATCTTAGATGATGGCCTAAAAGACAGGTCCCTGCCCTCAAGGAGTTTACAGTCAGTGTTCTTTAATGTTAATATACCCAGCATCCTTAAGAGCATGAAGGCGAAGGCCTGATCCATTAGAACTCTTCAGCCCCTCAGTACTGGATTTCTGAGGAGGAAGGCCACCATCCTAAACACATTTAGGGCACAATCCTATACATGTTTTGACAGGAAAAAATCCTACAACTCCCAGCATTCTCCTGTCAGCATGCTGAGAGGAGAATGCTGGGGGCTGTAGGACTTTTTCCTGTCTAAACATGCATAGGATTGTGCCCTTAAGCAAAAGTAAATATCAAAATCAATAGAACATCCCAAGCAATGGGACTGGAATGTGCATGTTAGTTCCGCGGATTTTGAAACGCAGGGCAAAATCCAGACATTATGAATGTCATTAACTGGACAGTAGCTGGGATTGCTCTTGTCTTCAAAGGGAGTACCCAAGTTCCCAGATTCACTGGTTTGTGGAAAGCAGCCCTTAACTGGCTTTTTCAAGTGACCAGCCCCATAGCTGTAGAATAGCCATTCCTTGTGTAGCCGATCCTGTTAACAGGGCTGGCCTCAGCCCATGTGGTGATGTCTATGGAACAGGAAGCGGAAGTGGTTGCCAAAGGCCTGCTGCTGAAGTCATATGGTGGCTAAACACACTGGGGCTACCTTTCCGATGCTGGTAGCTTTGCCCAGGGGTTTGGAGTTCTCTTTTCCCTTCCTTCCTTCCTTCCTTCCTTCCTTCTAGTCTCTCTAGGAAATGTCAGGAGCTTGCAACTTTAGTGCTCTGCGGTTCATATTTCTTGCCCGAGGTCTATCACTAGCATTAATTGTCCCAATAAATTGAGATATAGTGCGCATAATGCAATGTAACAATATGGTTATATTCCACGTGTAGACTTAATTAAGCTATTTGCAGCCTGATGCTGCAAGCCAACGGGTGTGCAAGTGGATTAACAATGTACTGTTCTCGTATCCTCAGGATGGTGCATAATTACTTTACTGGCGGTACGTATCAATTTTTGATGATTGCAGAACACATGCTCACTTTACCAACAAGCGCTTTAATAACTCTCCATTGTGTTTTTAAAAACCGTTGTTTGGAAATATTTGGAAGTCTCTGCAAACAATTTTATAGCTTCTTAGCGTGTCCTTTAATGGCTCTAGCTTCATTCCCGATGTATATTTTATAAAGTGCAGAGGCTAATGTGCCGTCCGCCTCCCAGACCAGGGATTTGGAGTTCCCTCCTGCCACTAACCCCTCCACCTCCATCTCTTTTCAGCCCTGCAGAGCCATCAGTTCGACTTGGGCAAGCTGGGCTGATCCACCTCTCTGGTTTTTCACGCACACGATGGCCAGGCAAACAGCGCCCCCTCCCACCCTGTAATTCAGCTCCCCACCCCGCTTCTCCTCACCTTCAATAGGATTTAATAATCGAATGAGAAGAAGACAAAGACCCTGCCTCAATCCAGAGAATCTACTGTATCAGGTCACCTCGTTTTCCAAGGCCAAAACCCCCCCGGCGCAGTTCTCTCTGTAGTGTGGCAGAAGGCGCAAGGAATTGTGGGGCTACGCAAGCTGCAGGGCGCCTGTGTCCCAGACCTTGCTGATGACATTGGCCAATTCAATTACCAAATGACAAAACTCGATTATGCTCCTGGAGGGGGGAAGTCCGACACCCAGAGTAGAGGGCGGGGAGCAGAAGGATGCCACCTTGTGAGTCTCTGTCGTTTCGAGTGGCTGGTTGCCTTTCGGAACCGCTGCATTTCAGCCTTCCCAACTTGGGGTGGGAATGAGCATGGCAGACAAACGTCTTGAATTCAGCCCGTTCAAGGACAGAGGAAGCCTTAGGGTGCAATCCTATACATGCTAAGCAAGCATAGAATTGCGCCCTTAGATATCCGCTGCCCATCAGAGAAGGCGCTGATCCTGAGGCTGACGGAGCAGCGATATGACTCAGTTAAAGGCAGCTTCCTACCTTCTCCTATAACAGCCGTACTTTCCAGTGGTGCCATCGTATTTTGAGGACCTGCTCCTGCCAAACATCGGCCTACAAGGCTACACGGTTGGACTAGGCTGCTTACATCTCCCTGGAGTTAATGGGATGTTTGCAACCTGTACATTTTGGCAGTGCAATCATATACGTGTCTACGCAGAAGTAGGTCGGTTTGAGTTCAGTGGGGCTTATGCAGTGGAAGCTGGTAGCTCCAATTTCGGTGGGGCTATGAATCCATTCTGGGCTTAAGCCAGAACCAGCCAGAACTCTAAAGGAGCTATCCAAGGTGCTGAACCCTATCCCAAAAATAGGTTTAGAGTTCTGGCTAGTTCTGGCTAAAACCCAAAATGGATTCACAGCCCCACCGAAATAGGAGTCACCAGCCTCCACTGCTCCCAGGTAAGCGTGTACGCAGGATTTCAAGCTAAAGGCGGATGGCTACAGTTTGGTCAGAGAACCTTCTAGGCAAGCTTCACTGACAAAGGAGCACTTTAGATCACCCTTCTCCAGTCCAGTGTGCTCCAGATGCGTTGAACTGTATCTCCCATCAGTCCAGCCAGATGTCTGGGGATGGTGGGAGTTATACTCCAACACATTTGGAGGGCACCACATCAGGGAAGACTGCGTTAGCGACGGGCATTCCACCATTTTTGCCTGAGCTGGCTCACTATCTTCTTCGTGCCTTCTGAATTTTTCATTAAAGCGTTGGTTTGTTTCATGGGAATAATTGTTGGTGTCTGAGGTTCTGACTGAATCAGGAACTTCGGTTCATTGTCAAGGGTCTGGAGTTACTAACTAACTAGATGACAAGGAGGTTTGCTCAGACCACCACACGGTGGATTGTGCAGGCAAAATGGACGCCAGCATCTTGATCTGCCCATGTGACAAAGAACGAAGAGCAGCGTGGTACATTTCCCTTTACAACGTTACAGCTCCTAAAACAAAAACGGTGGCATTGCGGTTTTTCAAAACGGTTCCAACCCCCTAGGATGATTTTTTTTTTTAATTTTATTTTAAGAAGGCGACAAAAAGAGTCGATTTGTTCTTCTACCTGAAGCAGGTGATGTTTATGTAGAGACATCTGAAATGACAGCAGGAGAGAAGGCCAAATCTAATCAAGCCTAATAAACCGTGCGAGTCGAAATGTCATTAAACCTGATCAAGATGAGCCTCCGAATCGCCGAAAAGGTAAATGCCTTCATTAGGGGGATCTCTGAAGACTGTCGAACATTTCATTAATTTATAATTTATGATTGTTTGACAAATATTGAAAAGTATGTAAATATGAGCGGGATAATGTCTTTTCTGCGGGAGATGAGGAAATGACCCAAACGGTAGATGCCTGCAAGATTACACACGAGGTCCCATCTATCTGCTCTCAAACTGTGCCTTCGCCTCTCCCGCGACATATTGTGCGACTGACAAGTGAAATAGTGCAGATAAACCAATGGTTTAAAACGTAATAAAGACAACCGCTATTTGCATTTTTTACATTTTATTACAAAGGTAATTTACTATGACACATTTTCGGGATGTCATTTCTGGAAGGAAAGCATTGCCAAGCAATTACAGAAATGTATACAACACCGAGAAGCCCAGAAAAGTCAGATAAAGAATAATATTATGGATCTTTCGAGATTTTTCCATATCATACGCCAGCATTTGTTGCAGGGACAGGGCCATCGGAGAAAGGGCGCCCTTTGTACAAGAATAGCAGCCAAATATTAACCCATAGACGTTACAAAGCAACTTCAGGCCATCTGGAAGAAACGTTGGATAACCTTCCAGATGGTTCAGAAACAGCTCTAGAGTGGTCTAGGAGACTCTAGGCAAAGTGATCACCCAAGGTTTAGCCAAATCCTGGAGGTGAGGATTTGAAAAGGGGTGTGTGCTCTGCAAACACTGAAACATCTCAAACTGCACTTGTCTTTCGGGAAGGGAGGTATCCAGACCTGACCTGACCCCCCGAATTATGTCTCACTTCATTGGAAGTGGGGTTTATTAATGCAGGGGAAAATGTCGCATTAGGGGGCAGAGAAGCAGCGGGTTGTATCTTGACGTTGTTCGTCTGGAACACTGACACCCGAGGATGGGACCACAAGAGGAGGAGAGCGCTGGTGGAGTAAAACTTCGTCAGCGACCTTTGTGACCTTTTGTGGGCAATAAAGGGACTCTGCATCTTCCCCAACGTAGTCTCTTCCTTTGCGTCTGTGATATTTGCCTGTTGCCAGCCGTGGGGCTTCATTCCCCGCGATATGCTGCTTTTCCTTTTGTGCACTCCAAGACGGCGAATGCTTCCTAAGAAGTAAGCGCCCTTGAGTTCAACGGGTTTTCCTCCCAGGTAGTTGTCCATAGGACGTGCAACTACACTTTGCTATTCCAGTCAGAATGAATTGAAGAAGTCTAAGGGTTTGGTTTAAAAGCTAGCGCTATTCAGTAGCTAGACAGAGCTTAAAGCTGTCCAGTCCTACTTCTACCCACTCTCTATTTCTGTCCTTTGGCCAGAATATATGGTGAAATCTCAGCTAGCGTATAAAGAGTAGTTTTATTACAGCATCTTACAGCTCGTTCAATCGTGCTTGATTTAAAGGGGTGGGGTGGGGAGTCTTGGAAGCCTCCAACAAATATTATTACCTACTGAAAAACAGAGTGCCAGAGCCCCCTTTCGCCACACCTCTTAAATCTCCCCCCCCCCATCAGAAAGCTTGTCACAATTGGAATCCGAGCTATGGGGGTGGGGGAGGTACGCGTTGAACCTCACATTTGGCCTCAGAGTGGAAAGTATCAAGTCCTCTTCCCCCTCCCCTCCCCTCCCCCCCCTCCCCCGAGGCCTTATAAAAGAGGAACTCCACTGAAATTCCTCCAAGTTTATAAGGGCTTCCTTCCAAAGAAGCGTGGGTGCCTGTTAACACAGCTGCCTTGCCATCCAAGTTTAAGGTTGGAAATAAAGACTATGGAAAAACTGGAGCCTTTTCTCTAGAAATGGATCTTACAAATCATTTAGCAGCAGGAGTTTGGTTTCCATATGGCAAATTAAACTGGGGTTGACCCTCCTCGTTCCAGTGTTCTCCATGACTCTTAGCTAAAACACGCGAATCCTCCTAACTGGATTTGTTGGAAGACAAGTCCCCCTGGATTGCGTGCAACCTGTTTTCCAATCAAAGTAGCCAACATTTCATTCAAGGCCTCCCCTTTTAGGGCTACCTCACGTGTTACATATTTAGATCCACACCTAAGGGCGCAATCCCATGTATGTTTAGACAGAAAAAAAGTCCTACAATTTGCTGGGGCTAGGAGCTGGACTTTTTTTTGTCTAAACATGGATAGGATTGCTCCCCAATATGTTTCAAGTTTCCACCGAAAAATGTTCAGGTGTGAATAAGACATTCACGTGTTTTCAGACACCTGTACCACGCAGCTACACTCCATGTGGATCTGTGACTAGGTGCAGCTCCCTTTTGGGTGTCCACGGTGGCAAACCTGGGTTTCTTTTCCCATAATGTGTCAAATGGTCCTTCGAGTGCAATTTTTTCTCGGTTTCTTATCGAAGGGTGCCTTATGTGCAGAGAGGTGAAGGCCTCCGAGCATTTGACCTGCAAGGTATATAAAGTGGTATCCTTAGAAATGTCTCTCTCCTCCAAACCGCCTTTATTATTTGCGAAGTTGTTCATTTGTTTCCTTATTTGCATTCATGGATGAGATTGCAAATCTCTGTCCATAGCAGAAACCTACATTTGAGGGTAACCCATTCCACCTCTTTAAATACATTCCATAGAGACTGCCAAGTGGTCCGTTTACACAAAAGAAGGCTTATTCAAACTAAAGATACTTCTGTGGAGTTAGTAGCGCTGACTCGTGGAGGATGGTTTGGGTACAGTCCCCGAAGGTGTATTATTCCCATGTGCTCACGATCTCTCCAGTGAACTGTCCTTCGGATGCATGCTTCCCCGTCTCCTGCATCTTTGGCCCACCTACAGCACTAGCGGGCTGTAGTGCGGGGGGGGGGGGGATCTGTTTTATTTTGTTTTTACCTGAACCCTGTTTATCTACTTTTCGAAATCTTTTCAGGATCTACCAGTCATTGGGTGTTTGTTTTTTTTACTAGAACTCTAGTAATCCTGCAAAAGAGCTGTACTTCGAATTCTGAGCTCAGGGGTACCAGAACTGAATGGAGCTCACAATCCCTAATCGACTCTTAGGGCGCAATCCTAGGCATGTTTAGAGAGAGAGAAAAAGTCGTACAATTCCCAGCATTTCCCAGCCAGCCATGGCTGTCTCGGGAATACCAGGAGTTGTAGGACTTTTTTCCTGTCTAAACATGCGTAGGATTGCATTCTTAGTTTCCTCCGAGTTCTCTTCATTTCAGCAATATAATTTAGGCTAGGTGAGGAGTCATATGGTTGCTGCTGCTGTTCAATGGTTGGGAGTCAGAACTCCTTGCCGATCTGCAAATCACCCAGAGAGCTACCAGTAGATTCAGATCAACCTTCTGTCCACCCCTTACCAACCTGGTGCCTTCCAGATGTTTTGGACTACACCTCCCAGCATTGTTGACCCCTGGCCATGCTGGCCAGGGCTGATGGAAGTTGCAGTCCAAAACATCTGGAGGGCAGCAGGCGGGGGAAGGCTGCGTTACCAGATATGCGTCTAACTGGACAACGTGCCGCTTAAGGTGAAGGGGAGGGCGTTCCTGGCTAAGCTAGTCCGATGTGCACGCTGCAGACCTTGGAGGAAGGACAATTGGGCGACCATAACGAAGAACGCCTATGTAGTTCAGGGAGGGAGGAGCCCATAATTGCTGAGCAATCCAGCACTGGACTTTTCCTTGCGGGAGTCCTCAGGAGAAGCTCTCTCCCCTCACCCCACTCCTCGTGTGCATCGCCAGTCAGTTCCTTTCCAGCGAGCTTGCGCAAGAGCGCTTCCCACCGGATCGCCCTCACCCCACCCACCCCCACCACCACCCCGCGTTGGCAAAGTCCAAGTTCGCCACTTCTTCTAAGTGGGGAGCGCTTTGGACGCCGCAGCGCGTCAGCTTCTCCCGGCCGGCCAATCGTTCGGGGACAAATGACCCCCGTGAAAGGAGCTCATTGTGTCCTGCGCGCAGTAATCCATAAGCGGCCCCGCTCCCTTTCTGAATGGCCGGTGTTTTGATGACTTATCGTATATGCAAAAACAAACTTTCCCGCGGTGGCCTTTAAAAAAAAATCCGTCATGCTTTCCTTTTCCAAACAGCCCGATCATTTTAAAAAGAGAAAAAGGAGGGGGGCAGAGAACACCCCGAAATGATAAATCGCGTGGCAAAGCTAATGGCTGGAGGGCGCGTTTACCAATTCATAATCATTTATTCTTGGTGATGTATGACCCTTACTCTTAAATCTCAAAAGCTTCTATTTGAAGGTGTAAATAGCTTTTTTTCCCCCCCTTGCAGTAAACCTTCCTGCATTAGCAGTGATTGATCTCCTGTACAATTCGTCCCAGAGTGCTATTTTAGAGGGGGAACACTGGCTTTTGGAGATTAACTGGGGAGTCTGTTACATATTAATGAAGCTCGCAGATATACTAACGTTTTGGTAATTTAGTTATTTGTGTCTATCGCTTTCGCCGTTATTTTCTCTTAGACCCCCGCGGTTGTTATACATCGAATTAAAAAGTGGCCTTTTCGCATCATTTTTTTTTCTTCCAGTGGCAACTAAACGCCATTTAATGGGAAAAACAAATGTTGACATGCCTCTTTGAAGGAAGTGTATTTCTTGGCAAGACATCAAAGTGTATTAAACTGTATTGGCGGAGGCGGGAAGAGGGGTGCGTGAGATCTTAGTTTTCTATCAGTCCAAGCCTACGGTAATGTCAGAAGCTAACCGCTTGGTGTTCATAGAGAGAATCCATAGGAAAAAGTGTGTGTGTGTGTGTGTGTGTGTGTGGCAAGGGGAAGGGTTGCCGATTACAAATGGATCCGAATTTACCTGTAGGTGGGTGTGTCATTTTAGGTCACCCCAATGTAGTGGTGTGCTGAGATCTTGAAATATATGAATGCCACAGAAATGATTAAGAGCAAACAAAAACGATGTATTTAACACGGGGACGTTTGCCATGCAAATGACACATACCAAAAATGGGAGCAGAGATCCCTGGGATGAAAGGATCAGTGGGGCCTGCTCCATGACCAACATCACCACACAGACACGCTCAGGAAGAGATCCAGCCTACACTTTTAACTCCTATTGATTTCAGTGTTCTTGAAATCTGGTATGTGCCCATTCTTTTCCACTGAAATTAGTGAACCTTAGAAGATGCTTAAGGGTGGCTGAATTGCCCCCTGTCCATCAGATAAGCCAGAGGTGCCTGCCCAGGGCAACATTCAAGTGCCTTCTGTTATATACATTCAACATTACATTTTTATTTTTAAAAAGTGCTTGAATCACTGGCGACTGGTGGCTCTGATGTCACTGGACCTTGGATAGCTCCTTTAGAGTTCTGACTAAAACCTGGAGGGGATTCAACTCCCCACTGACATTGGAGCCACCAGCTTCTACTGGCTTGAAGAGTATTTCTTGTGGTCCTCATAGTAGTTAACTATAGATGTTATTCTGAGGAATGTCCACCTGAGGTCTGAAACCTGTAGGATTTTCCTCCCTGTCTACACAATGCCCCTACAGTAGGCGCCTCATTCCTACATCTTTTTGGTGGAGTTGAATCCCATTAAATTAATGGGATTTAGATCTTGTTCAGACATCATCACCATCATTATGCAAAATGTATCATACCTTCACATTTCGTTTGAAAATGCATGGATCACACAAGTACATATTTATAGATTGCCAGAACTGGCTACAGTTGCATGTTGAATGTCCAGTGGTGACAGACCTGGGGTTGTCTCCAATGTTAGTCTAACTTAAGTCCCATTCATTTCAATGGGTGTACTCTAAGTAGGGCCGACATTGGATACAACCCCTAGGGCTGTTGCTGGGGAATGTGTCAAATGGCTCTTACCTGGGAGTCTGTATGTAGGCGTATCCAGTAACAAACCCTAACCTGAAATATATCAGGTGAAGGCTCCAGGCCCTTTTACTGGGGAGGAACAACACTTGACCTGGAAGTGCTTGCTGTCAGAACCTCACCTAATTATTTGCTCAAGAATGGTAAGCAAATTAGGTAGGAGTTTGTAAGGCCATAAAAGACCTCCCACGGAATGTTCCTATGCTCAGCCTCAGAGGAAAGCCCACCTTTTCAGAGGAATAATTTAAAAAGCTTTAGTATACTTGCACTTGAGAGGCATCTTGTATTAAGGGAATAGATATTAGTAAGAGGAGACCTTGTTGTGGAGTGACCTTTAAAAACAACAACAACCAGTTTCAAAGGATTATTTTTCAGGTATTGGTATTCAGGGAGTTGTTTGTTTTAAATAAAATGTTGCATTTCTAGCCATCGCCCATGCAGGCTGGGTTGATGGGAGTTGTAGTCCAACATATCGGGGCGGGGGCAGCTGATTGGGGAAGGCATCGGGCAGGTCAATGGCTTACTCCTGCTCCCTACCAAGTGTGTTTAAGTTTGCAGACTTAAACGGGCCTTTTATTATTTGTGTTTTAATGCCAGCTCTTCTTCCCTCGTTCCTCCGCTGTTTTATTGTTGTTTTATGATTCTGTTTGTATTGTTAAATTTTAATTGTGCCATGCTTCGAGGATCGATATGATTGAAAGGCAAGCTAAAAATAGCCCAAATAAATAAATTAAATAAATAAATAAATACAACGTGACTACTTAGCGTAAGGAATATTGCCACTACCGGATTGCTGCTGCCTGCTCAGATACTCAAATATAAATAAGCAAACAAACCTACCAGCACACATATATTTCACCGGTTCTTAGAAAGAAACCCTGCTCAAATTATTGCCATTGAACTGAACCTGCTGTGCAGCCTGAGCCTCTGCGTGAGTACTAGGAAGCAATTTCGCTTGCGCTCAAAAGGGCGTGTTTACTCAGACGTTAGTCCCATTGAGTTCAACGGCATTCACCTCCTCTCCCCCAATTAGGGTGAACAAGATTGCAGCCTCGACAAAACCACTTCCGTTCCATTCCTGAGTTATTGTGAAAGGCAACGTTAACAGCACAATGCCACATATCTCTACTCAAAAGTAAGCCCCATTCAATTGGACTTACTCCCAGGCAAGCGTGTATAGGATTGCAGCCTTAGTGTTAGCAGAATTCCTCTTCACTGCACTTGTTGAGATTTTTTAAAAACTAAACCAAAACAGGTGGCATATTCCTTACATTTATGCCTCACTTGTTGTTGGTTCGGAGACACAGACACATGTTTTGTGTGTGTCTGTGTGTGTAGTCTTCTACATGTATGCATGTGTAGGCATATGCCTACAAATAAACAATCAATATTCAGCCCTCAAAGCCTGATGAGCTTATTTTAATGCTCTGAACTTGGGTTTGCTTTTATTATCTCTCCAGATCTATAAAAAACGAACTGAGAGAGAAAACATCCTATTCCGCCCCCCGCCCCCCTCCTGAAAATAACGAAACAAAACTCCAACTTGACTAGACAAACTAGTTGGGAATACTTATACTATTTTTAAAGTTTGGAATGACCTGGTATCTCAAGGTAGCAAATCTATTTTCTGGGTTAAGCAAGTCATGTTTTGTTTGTTTGTTTGTTTGTTTGTTTAATTTTAGGATTCTTGTTTCTGGAGCCAGGCAATGTATGTATTAACTTTTTGATACATATGTGTGGTTTAGAATTTTAGGATTCTTTTTACTGTTTAAAAAGAGAGAGAGAGAGAGTTCAAAACGATGTTACCACGCGGGTGGGTCCGGGGGAGTGGTGAATTAGAAGCCACTTTCCCTGATCAAAGGAGAGCAAGCGAAACCGAGTCTGAGCATTCAGCGCGCTTGACTCATTCAGACAACTTCTTTGGAGAGCAGGGCCAACAAGCGTGTCTTCCATTGAAAAGGCGCCTCTATTCAGGATGCAGGTGCGAAGTGGTGCGGAGCTTCGGCGGCATTATGTGGAGGTTGTTGGAGATTAGAGCTCGGCCTTAATAACCAAAGCGCTTGATTTACATTGGAAGGAAGAAGAGGGGGTTGGGGGCGGGGAGAGAGAAACTTCTCATCCGTGAAAGCAAAATCACTGAACGCGTGATCATTTCGAGTGTTCCTGATATCCTAATACTTGGCATTGTTCTCCGGCAGAAGACGACGACGAAAAGATCCCGGAGCAGTCCGAATGGATTCATTTACAGCTTCTGAACTCTGCTCCGAAAGGGGGGTGGGGAAGAGGGAAGAAGGGTGGGTCTGGGGCGGGAAAGGAAAGACAGACATGAGAGAGAGAGAGAGAGAGAGAGAGAGAGAGAATTCCCACTTGAAAAAAAGACAGCCACCTCCAGAAGACCTGCCCTCCCTCCAAAGTCCCCCACTTCTCCATACAGGGCATCAAAGTCTAGCCGGTCTCTGTACACAGCCCCTTCCTCCTCCTCCAGCCCTTTGGGGCCTCTTTCCAGCAGCCCCCAAACAAACATCGTATTTCTTTTTTACGGTGCAAATGCAATAACCTCGTGTCGAATTCAAAGACAGAACTGGACATATGCCTATATTGGCCTGAAGAGCACGTGGGCTTCATACACACACACACACACACACACAATGGAATAAAGTTGGATTTGAATGTGAGGGTTACAGACTCGTTTGGGAGAAGTAATCCAGATATCATTGAAGTCGATGTCAAAGGACCTGGGTGGATAGAGACCTAAGTCAATGTGGTTGGTATCTGAGATTCGGACCAATTTCATGGTGGAAGTGGAAGAGAAACAAACGGACAAACAACAAAACCCTGTCCCTGCCAGCCCAGTTCACAGGCTGAAATGCTCGGATGCTAGTTAAGCCGTTGAACACTCAGTTCTAAGAACAGCGTCCTTGATTTCAGTGCCATTACTACTGAGTAAGGTGTCCGTCATTAGTATAATTACTCACACTTACTGGATAGATTTAGGAGATATACTTCGGGAAAAAAACATGATGGGGACTGAGGTATAAGTGCGCTTTGCTTTGCCATGTACATTAGCCACACGAAGTAAGAAGGGATGGTACTTCTGTCCAAGGAATTCATCTGAGGCAGGAGGACTGACGCCTGTCCAGAATGTATGCTAGAAAGCAGACTCTGGGCATGAGCTGAGTGTAATCTGGAATTAAGGCCCGGCCTTTGGAATGAAAGGGCATGGACAGGTTCCACCCAGGGCGAAATCTGAAGCAGACTTCCATTAAGCAGAGTCTGGTCTGGTCATTGCTTAGTTGAGAGACCTCCTGGGAATCTTTCGTAGGCTGTTTTGAGTTCAGTGGAAGAAAAGTGGGGTCTTGTGTAACAGAAAATGGCTTTCAGAAGCCTTCCAAACCAGGCATTTCTTCTCTTATACAAAGAAAGCCAGTCAAATATTTGAGAGCCTTACAGAGTTTTACCACAACAAACACAACAATGTTTTGGAAACCCAAAACAAACAAAATGCCAGTTTGTTGCATTGAAATTGTGATAATGAATGACCATACTGGTAGGGGCCAGATTTACTGCTTTGGTGGAGTCAGAATGTATACATGACTACTTAAAGGTAAGCCATTCCCGTTCAAGTCATTCATTGACCACCTTTCTTTCAAGGAACACAAGGTTGGTGTCCGGCTCTTCCCTCCCTCCCAATGACCCTGTGAGTTAGGTTAGGAGAAGAGAGGGTGAGTAGGTCAAGATCATGCGGTGCAAATCATGGAGGTGGGGGGGATAGCGGTGGATTAGAACCTGGGTCTTTTGAGTTGTAGTCCAACTAGCCAACTGCTTACACCACACGAACTCCTCCCAGTCAGAGCGAGGACACTTATCCTAGGGAGTAAGTAACTCCCCTGAATTACTTTTAAGTAAATGTGCCTATGATCACGCTGCTAAGGGAATATGTTTAGTAAGACATGGAGTTGAAAATAAAACCCACTGATCGCAAAGGGACTTGCTTCCGAGTAAATATGCAGAATTATACTTAAAGCCCTAGGGCACAATCCTTTGCATGTTTAGATGGAGAAAAGGTCTACAATTCCCAGCATGTCCTAGCCCAGCAAAGCTGGCTGGGGCATGCTGGGAATTGTAGGCCTTTTCTCTGTCTAAACATACATAGGATTGCACCCTAAATGGTCTTAAATCCTATCCATTTACTTTTAAGGAGTAGGTAGACAGGGCTACCTCAGCTTCAAAAGCAATGAAACTCGCTAAGGCTAAGTAGATAAGGGGCTGCCTTAGAGAAACGCTATGTCTTGAACCCCAGAAACTTTTATTCCATGGCACCTCCCCCAATCCTTGTAATGTCTTCTGCAAGGGTTACCTACAAAAATGCTTTAAAAAGACAAATAATTAATGTACATGGCAATCACTTATATACATATACACAAGCTGGCCACCCATTTGAGAACATTCAGAGAGGAAGTAATTTCTTATAAACTACCTATCCATTATAATGGAAATATCTACCACTTCTTCCCCACCCTCCCCGCTTCCCTCCCCAATTTAAGTAAGAATCTTATGGGCATTTCCATAAGTTCTCTACGAGGATAAAAGCCATATAATGGGAACAAGGTGAGAAAGCTGCTCAGCCTTGTTTCACCAAGAAAAGGTCGTAAGTCAGGCAATTGGTGTCTGACCTGTCAGGAGAAGGTATAAAGGCTTCATTCATGCAGTCGCTCACAATTTTCTCAGCTCTCACAAAAGTGTTTTTATTATTCTGTTTTCTTACCTCGTCCCTTAATTAAAAAGCTGAATGATTAGAATAGCACCTGCATAATGTCTGGACTACGGCTGCATACTAATTCAAGAGGCTTTACATCTCGTAATTATAACATAAAATCAGAGATTGAATAAAACAGAAGGCCTAAAGCCCTGCTAATCCCCTTTAAGAGAGCCTGCTGAAATAATTCAGAACACTTTCCGGAAGTTGGATTACCGACCCTCTTTTTAACTTTGTACAATGAAATGATATTTCACACTTAAAGGAGTGTCTGAAATTGTACAACTCTTCCCCACCCCCTTAAATTGGTCCATTTCCTGGACAAGAAAAATCAAAATGATTATTCCCCACCCCCCACCCCGACACACACACATACACACACACACATTTTAAATCAAATGTTGTTGTTTTGTTTTGTTTTTCTTTTCTCACTCTATGTGTGCGTACATACGCGGGCATGTGCAGCATGTACACATGCGTGGGCATACACACACACACACATACACACACCATATTTGAGTATAGGAGAAAAAAATACAATTACTTGCATTAGAGACAAGATTTATCTGGGTGCTTAACACCTAACCAGAGTTGTCAATGTTTATAATAAAGCTTCTTCCAAGGGAGAGAATTTAATTGTTACAGGCTAACCAAGTGATGTATCATGTTAGAAAGATCAATAAAGGGATATGCTAAAGAGTTCTATAATATATTTAAACTCCTCAGTATGTGACTAGATTAGAAGTCAATACAATAATAGGATTATCTTGCGTGTCTAAAAATTATGGTTACTCCAGAGTAGTGCAATTAAGATGAATAAAATTTATCCAAGGAAAGTCAATAGTGGTTTGTTTTCTTTGTATCAGTAAACAATTTCAACAACTCATTAGGATGGCCAGTTTTAAAGAAGAAATGGCTAGTTTATGTTAAAATATCTAAAGAACTCCCCAGAATTCAGTCATTTGAATGTATGATTTAAGGTGTAAGGCCACTAATTCCCACTGCAAGACAATGGACCAATTAGGTGAAGCAACTCACTTAACTGGTTGTGGATCAAGTCTCCCAACACTGGAAAACTAGCACAGTTAATGGGGCACAATTTAATATATTTAACAGTACCAACCTATGTATATTTACTTAAAAGTAAATCCCACCAATGGGACTTACTCCCTAGTAAGTGTGTTTAGGATTGCAGCCTGAGCTTAAAATGTGTTCCTGCAATTTAAAAGGGGATTAAATTCTTTGCTTTCAAAGTCTGGTCTTTGAGGACAAGAGACTGGTGATCATGTGTCAATTATTTTCAAAATATATACGAATGACTGAAGGTTTGTTTTTGAGTTTTGGCCATTTTAAAGAAAACTCCTTTGTATTTTGAATCACATTTTTTGAAGAACTTACCTGGAAAGTATCCACCAAAATCTGTGACATTTTGCAATTGTGAGTGGTTTATTTCCTGCTTTGAAAATGAAAGCTTTGCCTGATGAAAACAATAACAGTTTTGATCAAGTAAATCTACCTTCTTCAAACTACATGTTGAATGCTACTGGTATGAAATCCATGCAAGGTTCAAAGGTTAATTTACCAGTGAAGGAACTGCACTTTGAATAAACCTTCCAGATCTGTCAGCGAAAATACGAATATTTCTGATCCTGGTTATAATGTTTGTGTTGGTCTTTGCAATAACAACAACAACTTAACATATACTGTAGTTGTTTAATACAGACTCCTACTTGACCTTAGATGAACTCTTAAGTGTGTAAAAAACTGAAAAAAACTGAAATACTTTTCACCATTGCAGAGATTGCAACCAATTGTTGTCCTTTTGAATAAATATCTGTTTGGCAGGCATTGTATTCATCGATAGGAAGCATAAGAGGCTAAAAGGAGGAATGTGCTGTGTGTGTGTGTGTGTTATATTCTCTCTTCTTCATCGGCAGTAATGGAATTTCCTTTAAATGTGGAAAACAAAATTCACAAAAGGCTACCAAAATCGATTTGACTACAACTAAACCAACATATAACCCAGATAACGTGAAAAAAATTAAATGAAACTAAGGGCATTTCTGACGTGTGCGTGTGAGAAAGACTTTGACAAGGACTTTTTAAACTTCCTTTTGCTTTCCTACCTCAACTCTGATTGGTTTCTGTTACTCCTTTCTTCCATTGCGGATATGGGTTGGATACAGACTTATTTAGAGGAGACCCATTGAACTAAATGGGAATTAAGTTAGCCATGTCTGGATCCAACCCAAGGATCTGAACAACATCATCATCAACAACAACAACGATGTTTGTATAAGCTTCCAACGATGTTACGTCCATGGCATATACGCAAAAATTGCAGCATACATCTCACATGTCATATTACTAATACATTGTCACTTTATTAGTTTTGTCCCTTTTGAGTGCATTGAAATCCAGTTCTTGTTCATGAGAAAACAGTCGTCTCTCATGGTCTTAAACCCATTAGGAAGAAGTCAGAGAATAGCTGGTAGTGTGCAACACCACACGTGTCTCTCCGGTATGTGCTTGGAGGAATCCTTCAACTAAAGTGTTAGGGTTTCTAATTCGTATTATTCTCACCGATTTAAATGGAACATTCTCACCTTAAACACGCCTATTGAAAATGGGCTCCCTTACCACGCATTTCCAACTGGTATAAATAAATAGTGGACCTAAATACACCTGGCCTGAAAACATGGTGACCCTCTACACCGGAGAGTTCTCCTGTACAAGCCCCGTGGAAGAGAAAGGGAAGTAGCCGAGAAGACGATAGGGCTTCCTCTTGCTTTCTTAGGCCACCGTAGGTTGCGACCCCTAAACCACTTACTCCGAAGCAGTACTCTAGCTCGGAATACTCTAGTACATCCCACCAGCTCTTCCCACAAGAGCAATCGAATACAATTGGTTTATCGACCCTATCTGCATGTCTAGAAATGTATCTCCCCCCCCCCCCGGGCTGCAAACGATACACACTTACTTGGGAGTAAGCACCATTGAACCCAATGGCACTTACTTCCGAGTATACATGTTCCGAATTGCGCTGTAAATGTGTCTATCTAGACATCCATCGTTTCTTCCAGGGATGGTGCACGCAGCGAACAATTCACATCAAGTCGACTCCTTTTTTTTAATTCGTGACGGTGGGGCGGACAATCTCTACAAACGAGGCGTCCGGTTTTGCCGTGGCAAAACTTTCCTTCTTGAGAAATTAATGCGCAGCCCTGTGAAGGGAAAGCGGAAATCTCTCAACAGGAGCGGCTCTGCGGGTTGAGGGCGAAGTTATTTCACGCATCTCTTCTGACACCACACTTGAATCTCGCCTTCCCTGTCCCAGAAGCCCGGACGAGAGCGGCGGAATCGCGACCCCCGGGGTCATCTACTTCTAGACACAAGCGCGGGCTCTTCGTTCGGATGGGCATTCAATTACAGGAGGCGCAGAGACACCGAGGGGCTTTTCTTCTGCTCGCCTCCATCTCTGTCCCGCCCCCGCCCTCACAACTAGTGTGCCTGGGCGGAAACGGGGCTCGGCCGTCCTGATTCATATTTCTAATCTTCATTTCCTAAAGATACAAATGGCCTTTTGTGAAATGAATGGTCTTTAATTAATGCGTCCGCACAATGCAGGGGCTTGCAGGGGGATCGGTGCTAGAAAGCCACAGGGGAGGGAGCCCTCCAAAATGGGTTGTCAGCATTGAAGGAAGAAAAAGGCAGCAGCAGCGTCTATAGAAAGGCCACGAAAGAATGCCCACACGTCTCTCCCCATGTTGTCCTAGGGGGGAACCTTCCCTTGCTTGCTGACTACAGCCGAGTGTAACGATTAACAGGGCACCCATCCGCCATGAAGCGCCACAGAAGTGTTGGCTTCGACTTTTGGTCGTCCTGCCTCCTGCCCACCAGTCTTTCTGACTGTGGAATAGCCTACACACACGCACACACATTTCCTTGATCGCCTTTCCCATGTTCCCATTGTCTGGGCCACCTCTGACCCAGCTCTGCTTCTCTTGCAGATAGGTAAGCACGTTGTGAAAAGGAAGGCAACAACAGCTCAGGACTGTGCGAAACACAGCTAAGCCTCGCCCGCGATCCAGGTTTCCTGAGAAGTAACCAAACACCATCCACTGAAAACACCTTCCTTTCCGAACAAAAAGTGCTTTCGGTCTCGGGCTTCCTGCCCCACCGCCGCCAGTGGTGCCATACACGCATTTACTGGGAAGGAAGCCCCATTGATTTTTGTGGAACTTTCTTCTAAGTAAGCCTGATTAGGGTTGCCTGATCTCATAGATGCTTGTTTGGGGGAATAACTCCCACTGCTTTCAACGGGACTCAGTCTCGATTTCGGCCTCACACGATATGTCTCAGGAGAAGAAAGCCAAGTGGCCGTGTAAGACAACGTCTTTGAAGTTTTATTCAGCCAATGCGCATGTGCACCGAAACACAGTAAGCAGAAGGCAGCTAGGAGCCTTCCGTAGATAGACTCTGTGTGTGTGTGTGTGTGTGTGTGTGTGTAATTGGGCTCATTATGAAATATTCACATGAAAAAGGGTAGGTTAGTAGGGTTGGTTAACTTAGTCAATGAACTAATTTCAATATTATATACACACACACATACACACACAACATTAGTGTGGAAAGTGGTGATTGTTTCCCTTAGTAAAAGAGTTCCTTGGTCAGCAATAGCTTTCCAACCCTAACTTGAGAACATCATTTATCTTTTTCGAGAATGTAGTTGAAACTACAACAGATACTTGATTTTCAAAGAATCAGATGGAAAGGGGGGGGGGGGAATAGAGAGAAAAGTAAAGAAGAATTTAATCAGAAGAAAGCACATTTCATAGTTCTCTCGTGGGGCTTTATTTAAAAACTACAAATGCTTTATCAATATGATTGACTGTTGGAATATTGATTGTTTTTGCCCAATATTCGCTTTTATTTTTAAAAAATCCATAACATATCTATAATAGTCCAACTACAATAATTGACATTACATCGCATTAGAAATTGACCCAAATTACGCATGGTACATAAACCTACATGGTAGTTGTGTAACTGTTTCCTTTCATTATTTACATACATTTCTACTCAGAAGTAAGTCCCATTGAATTCAATGGGACCCTTACCTGAGTAAAGGATTGCAGACTCAGTCTATATACATGATAGGTGGGAAGTATAAAACATCCTTTCAGAAATCGTGGAGTAAGGCAAAACACTGGCATAAATTCAGGTTTATGAAAAGTACCACTGGACATTTGTAAACATTTAAAGCAGGTATTTAAAGTAAAAACAATTACATCACTTAGACTTTGTACAACTCAAGAAAGCCCAAACCTTTAAAATAAAGTTGAATTTATAGGTGGATTGAAAATAATATTTGGATTATAAACTCTGTTGTTACTTAAATATGATTTTGTAATCGGATTTTTTTTGGTGAGATGCTCTTGCTCTGTTGTGTACATCTTTTGTTCTGATTAAGACGAAGTACGATTTACTCCCATTTAAATATTTAGTTACAAACAAACATCTTTCATTTCAGTGGAGCTTTGTTCTTTGCACATGGTTTAAGATCGCAGACTAGAGTCTAAATGAAACACTCCGAATGGAAAATGATACATAGAAGTCATTAGCATTGATTTCTGCAGGACTTGTTCCGCATACATTTGGGATAGAGCTGCAATTTCCTTAAATTACAAGTCTTTCATCTTAACTAAATTATGGACTGAGCTATCTGTGAATTTCCCAAGTGCCTCCATAATGGAGGTCCAATACCTTCCAGTACCTGTGTACCAGTTAACCCACCCTTCTTTGTTCAACCCTTATTCCAGGAGAAATCCATTGGGGCTACTGGCCATCTAGTTTACAGCACTTGGGTGTGACACATAGTGCCCAGATTTTACACTTTCAGAGGGAACCAAAGCCATAGGAGTAGCAGAAAAGCAAAAACAAGTAAGCAATGCATCACCCCCTCTCGCTATCCCATTTCTAAGGACATTCTCAACTGTTGGCTGTTGCAGTTGTCAGTTGAGGTTACCAAGTGGGGTGTTAGTTTTCTTTCCACTCGTTGACAATAAAACATTGCAGCATATGGAAACCATCGTTTTCAAGGCGTCCCCATTTTAGTGCATTGCAGTAGAGAAACGTGCTTTTAATAGATAGTTCCAGCATTAACACGAGCCGAGCCTGTACAAAGACTTGTGTGAGCTGTTGGATTCATTACACTGGAGTAATGGGATGGTGGGGAGGCACAGCAGTTACAGACTTGGTCCTAATGACTGATGTTGTTTACAAGAATTTGGATTCTGTGCAGAGAACAATGCCTTGGACAGAATTAAAACAAACGAGTTCAAAAGAGAAGACCTAGGAGATCGCTTCCTTTAGAGCAGAGAAGTTAAGAGGGGCGAGGGGATTCTCTCTCCCTCTCTCCTCCCACCTTCCCCATCCTAGATCTATACGCCCCCTCCACCTGCAGAGAGTCAGGCACAGGCAGACAGAGGTAGGTAGACTTAGGTATCTGGCTGTATACTGGGACGTTTTCTGTCTCCATCCCAACGTTATCTTTTAAGAAGGTTGGTTTCATCTCTTTAGAAACGGTCCCAGCTAACGGGGCAGAGGGAGTTTGACAGAGGGGAGAACAAATCGCTGACAAAGAACCTTTTTACGTTTCATCAGCGTTGTTAGGGCGACGAAGGGGAATTTCTCAGATAATAACTCCCACTTCAAAGATTTCTCAGCTCAATAGAAAATGGACCATCCTTTTTTATTCGGCCACAAGGGCTAGCACTAAAGACGACTCGACTGTTTGAATTTTTTTTTTGTTCAGCGTGTTTATTTTTCCCCTATTCACTGGGGTACTTGGATAAAATAAACAAGAAGACAATTACTGGAACATGGACTTCTAACTTTCCCTGGACCATGGCCCATCGCCCGTGGCCTCAGACTTGGGAGTGTCAAGTTCTGCAGCCCTGAAATCAATAAACCTTGATTTTGTGGGGAGGACATAGGGTTGTAGCCAATGTGGGCCCTACTTAGAGTAGACCCATTGAAATTAATGGGATTCAAGGTAGATTAACATTGGATACAGGTCATGGGGAGCCGTGGTGTTGCTGCATACCTATGATCTAGTTCTTGTTTGTTTCAGTGAAAGATCCAAAAAATTCAGAAGATCACACCGGCTTTGTTATTAAAACTCATCAAACAAAAGTGGCACTCCTTCATATTTCATGGTCTTACTTCAGCAGAGTAGTGTCCTGTGCCTAGATTCATTCACATATAGATATTCGCTTATATATCTGTATAGACATTCAGGAATAGATATTGTGAAAAACAACTAAACAACGGAAAGGAGCTAAATGCTAAGGCTGATGGGCCTCAAAGGCAGAAGTATCTAAGTGGCACCGACAGAACAAAGATCTACAAATTTGTATACCTGTATGAATAAGAATATTACACGCAGCTACAGATTGGGCCACATTTGTGTCAGGAAAAAGGCGTGGGGCCCAGGGAGAAAGAACTTTGTAAGCTCACTAGTAAACCTAAGTGTTGTTCAGTCTGGAAGCCACATTGACTTGCTCGCGAGCAATCCTACTCAAGTCACTTGGGTTGCTTTGCACAAAGTGCGTCCTTTATTGCAGAGCTACAGCCCCGACCTTAAGCGTATTGGTTTGGAAGTAATGCCATAGATTTCCATGGGTGCAAAAGTTTCACTCTGTACTGGTAGCTCCTACCTAAGCGACTCCCTCCCACTCTCCGCTTCAGTCTCTTAATCGCAGCGGCCCAAAGATTCTGCAACAAAAGCTCTCCTTAGAGGGCAAGCCAGCAAGGCAAGGCAAAGGGGACGAGATGGAGGAAGTCCATCTCGGAGGAAGAGCAGACTGAATGTATTAAGCTAGCATGAAACCAAAGGTCAGCGCAAATGTATCTTAATAGACTGTCTCGAATGGAGTGTGCCTCCTTTTCAAGGGCGCTTGCTATTGCTCCGCTCATTACCATAGCGATCCTAACGTGGCATGTTGATGCACCATAAAGCTCACACTTTCACCCTCTCCCCCCCCCCGCCCCAAAATCAGAGCCTTTGAACAAGGCCGGGCTTGATTAGACCTTTCTCCTTTTCTTTTCCCTCCTTCAAACCCATTTCCTCGCCTTTAGAAAAGTCGCCATCAAATCCCAAAGGCCGTCTCTGATCAGGGCCCAAAAGAAGAGAAACAAAAGTGAACTGACGGGCGGCGATTGAAGCGGCCCCATTTTTCTTCCTGACATTCTTATCCATTCTGATTATGGGCTGGAACAAGGTCCCCCATTCGCGTGGGGTTTTCTTGTCCCGGAAACTCGAAGGAAAGCGATGCATACTAGACGTCCATCACCAACACAACATTATATATATATATATATATATATATATATATATATACACACACACACACAAACACGCGCGCGCGCGCGCGCACACGCACGCACGCACACACAGAGATTCACACACAGAGACACACACACACACACACCACAGGGAGGAAGCTTTAAAAGAAAACCGAGTGGGGGGGGCTGCGGGGGGGGGGGAGAATCTGTTAGACCTAAATATTATGTCCTTCATGAAAAGACTGGACTGGCTCCAGACTTCGCTTTTCACTCTTTTAAAGTATGACTTGCCTATTGCTATAGAAATCTTAACTCACCATGAAGATTCACCGTTGCGAAGAAATACTTTCATTGTGAGAGGCTGCTTTGATGTCTAAGGCATAAGATGCGGGGCTTTTCAGCTGCCTCTGTCTAGATTACCTTGAGAGCAACGGGATAGACATCTGTAACAAGCAAATGAAAAATTAAAGGTGATTAACCTACACATCCAAAAACCGCTTCTGCAAAGAAAGAAATCAAGAAGAAAAGCGGGGGGGATGACTGAGTAGGAAGGAGGGAAGTCCAACTCCAAACAAGGTGGAAACATCTTCTCCTCTTGCAGATGGCCTCCATACCTTCACATCTCGGCGCCGTCTCCTTCACTAGTTCAAACGGATTAAACAAACAACAAAAACAGAAATAAAATACTCCTTTTAGTTCCTTTTAGTTCTGATAATCAGGACGGGATATTTATTTCTTTGTTCAATTGCAATCCTATACCCCCTTACCTGGAAGTAAGCCCTATTGAACTCATTTGGGCTTACTTCTGAGTAGACATGTATAAGACTGCACTGTTAAGGAGGCGCTCTATTGCTGAGACAGTGTGAAGGGTTGGAGACTCACAAACCCCTCTTGTACCCATGCAAAATATTCAAGAGAGGGGTGAGGGGGGGAGAAAGAGAGAGACGGACAGGTAAACCTTCATAGGGATGTGAAGAACTCAATAACAGCAATAGCCCAATCCTCAGACAGACGTACCTCAGTGTTCCCACTGACATGGAATGTCCCATTAAATCTAGTGGATCTTACTGTGCTGCACCCCCCCCTCCCAAAAAAAGCTTCAGAATAGAGATTTCTGTTGGTGGTGTTGTGTACAAATGCCCAGGGTGGGTTATGCACCACTCTCCACTGAACGGAAGGGACTGGCTTGTAGGAACTATGTGGGCAAGAATGCAAACTGGAGTGCACTTCTTAATGTGTCTTCAGATAATGGAGCATCAATCAGAATCAATCCCAAATTTTAAATATCCTGCCTGTAACTATGTCCCATTGAAATATATGGCACTTGCTACAAAGTGATGCATTTAGGACCTGACACAAATCATTGAAACCCCTATAATAATGCCTGGCACCCCCTTATCGAACTGAAATGCTTTCTTTCCCCCCCGCCCCAGGCTGGGGAGTTGGAGGGAGGGGAAGAATCACATAGTCTTGATAAGAATCATCACTTTAGAGACCTCTAGATGTGTTCAAGATTTTAAAACCATTTTATTTTGCCGTTACAAAAAAAAAAATTATTATGTCGAATTATTATTTTACATAACAACTGTTGTGCATTTGAAAACAAGACCACCACTGGATTTACACCATCGGTTCAGAGAAATCTACACGTCATGAACCCTTTTGGACAATCCAAGCAACTCAGTACAATGACGTCACTCATAACAACCCCCCTCCCTCTCCAATTAACATGGATCTCACCTTCCATCCACTAAGGAATCACAAGAACTCACAATTCAACAGAAATAACTCGGGGAGTGGGGAGGGGGAGAGAAAAGGAGAATATGTTTATGCATTTAAATCCATTACTAGTGTAAATTAAAATGTACCATAAATCATTAAGCCACCCACGGGCCTGTATTATTAGTGACAAGTGGGAAGAATATATTAGTGAAATAAGGGCAGTAAAGAGATTCTTTCCAAAAACGTTCACTGAACTGGTAAATTAATCAAAGCATTTAATTGATCGATTGGTGTACAATTGGTTAACAAATAATATATTTATAGATACTGATATTCCTTAAAAAAAAAAAAAAAAAGCAAATGCACACAGAGAGACACAGGTCCCGCCAAAGAATAATAAAAATTAAAACACTGGACTAACAGAATCGTCCAAGAAAAACACCATCACGAGGTACCAGCACCGACGATCGCAGCTGTAGAGCAACTAGAAATCCGTATTAAAACACTTTGGTTTATTGATAGAAAAGGATGTTTCCGTTCAAATGGAGGCCTTTGTAAACGTATGGGGAATAGATGGTCCGGGAAGTCTAGGAATATGGTGAAAAATAATAATAAAAAGAGCTCATGGAAAGAGGGGGGCGGGTTGCCGTCCTGTGTGCTTGACACCATAATAAATACAAAAGGGGACAGGGCGGTGGGAGTGTTTTTGTTTTTACAGTGTATCTTCTCTCCGGTGGCCTGTGCAGCATTTCTGACCAAAGGTGACTGGGAGAAGGGGAGGGGGAGGGGTGCTCACCAGATCTGGGATCGATTTCCGCCCCTCCCCCGCGAACCGGGCCACCCGACCCGCCGTCCGCCCAGGGCGAGCCAAGGTTCCAAAGCACCCCGAAAGGACAAGGCAGTCTCGCCGGCGGCGGGCAGTCCTACCGTATTGACTTTAATAATTGGGCCGCGGCTCACAGTTTGTGTAAGCGGCCTCTCCCGGGTGAGGTGACGGAGAGTTACTGGGTGGAGTCGGGATGCCGCCGGCCCCGGAGCTCTGACACACGTACCATTCGCTCAGGTTGGCTGCCGCCTGGGTGGAGGAGGCCGCTGCTGGAGGCGGCGGCGGCGGCGGCGGCGGAGGCGGCGGCTGCGGGGGCTCCCGGCCGCAGTCGGAGGACGGCGACACCAGCGACGGGGTGGACGACTCGTAGCCCGAGCTGGGAGGAGGGGACTTGCAGTGGACTTTCATGTGCTTCCGCAAGGAGCTGGGGTGCGTGTAGGACTTGTCGCAGCCTCGCACTTTGCAGTTGTAGGGCTTGTCGCTCGTGTGCACGTGGGAATGCTTCTTCCTGTCGCTGCTGTTGGCGAAGCGTCTCTCGCAGCCCTCGAACTCGCACTTGAAGGGCTTCTCTCCTGCAAAGAAAGAAGCAATCCAGGGAGACTTTGCTTGATGGGCCAAGGTGGGAAAGGGTGTGTGTGTGAACGAGGGGTGATTTGGGGTTAGGGGGAACTGGGTGTTGATTTGTTGCAGGTCACAAGTACTCTAAAACCCTCTCTCCTTCCCCCAAACCCTTTCCCAGCACGGAGCTTTCCCCTCGAGCAGTGGGGAACAGTGGGGACCATGCACAGAAGAAGCATCTGGTGCAAATTCATCTGAACAAGGATACTAGGGGAAGTCTCTAAGTTGCGGGGAGGGGGGCGTTTTTTCACAGTGAAAAGGGGGAAGGGCGGGGGGGGGGTCCATCCCTATCAATGCCTCCCTTCCAGAGGGAGAAAGCATGTTGCTCCTTCCACAGAAAGGCCTTGAATGAAGGGCCCGGAGTGAAAAGATGGAGTTCTAGCTGGGCCAAAAAATTTTCTTCCCTGGCCATCTTGCCCACCTTCTTCAACTCGAGGCACCCTCCGCTTGTTTCTCTTTCCCTAGCCCTAGTTCCATAGAGACATTCTTGCCCCTATCATAAACGCCCCTTCCACGCTACCCCATCTACCAGCCTTTACTTCAGAGAGGGCTAGGTGCCTTTCGTTTGAATTCCAGCAAAATCAAAACCAATGTATTCTGGCGTTCTGCTGCCACGTTCCTCTCTTGTCTTGCACACTCCCACGTAAACTCCACATGCTACCTTCCAGTTGCCCTCTTACACATCCAAACTCAAATACAGTCGCACAAGAGCTCAAATTTGTACAGTCTTGTACAGTCGCACAAGAGCTCAAATTTGACTTTCTCAGCAAACCTTTGGTTTCCAAGCAAAGCTTAAAATAGACTTTATAGGAAATACTGACAAAAGAGGAGTAAATGCAACCCTTTACAAGCCTTTATGTATGTCATAGCTGAAGAGCCAGTGTTACGCAGTGTGTCGTCAGTGCAGTTGATGCAGTGTTTTCCAGAATATGACAAATAATATGAGATGGAGTATCTCCTCTTAATGTATACTTGTCATGATTGAAAATCTAGATGGATCTCGGTAGCAGTCGACTCCTAAAAGCCAATATTATTCGTTTCACTGTAACAGCGAGTAGGCCAAGATTTCATTTTTCTATCAAGGAAGATCTGCGGCAAGTAACAAACAGGGACAAATTTAGCAGGGAGGAAAAAGATCCCACAGTGCACTGAAGTCAATGGCAGAACTCATTGATTTGAACAGATCTACATTAGAACCATATTAAATACCATGTAGGGGATGCGGTTCGGGAAAGGGGGTAGAGTTGAAGGTGAGGATGCCTGGTTTCCAAGAAATCGACTAGAGGTGGTTTATACACCAAATACTGAATGAGCGAGTTTTCACTTATAAAGCAAAACACAGTGAAGCCACGTGCTTTGAAGTCTCTACGGGGCACGGATGTATCATTTCGAAAAATCAACAGTGATGCTAGTGTACAAAAGACGCACAGAAATGATAGAGCGCAGATTTGACTGGAATGGGGAATGAAAGCCAAGATACTGTGTGCTTCCTCGAAGCATATTTAGCCCAAATAGCAGGGTAAGTGTATATATGTGTGAGTGTGTCTTTATGTAGCATTCCTTAAACATGACTTCCTTAATGAGGCCAGGTTGCCTATTCCGACTTCAGCACAAAGCTTATTTTTACACCATTGCAGATCCTTTTAGAGCGTCTATTGAACATGCAAGGCAAAAGTGCTCTTTAAAGCAGAGAAGTGGGGAATTAAACTACTCATTTAAAAAAAGTGGGTACCCATTGTCTGTGTAATAATTCGGGCGGGGGGGGGCTGCAGTACTAGACGCCTATAAATATTGCAAGAGGTTTAAAAACGAGAAACGTTCTGATGAAACCGCACGTTTTCAAGAATGCTGGTTGGACATACCAACGTTGGTCACAGGCCCTGAGAGAAAACAATGTTTTCTGCATACAAACCATGACAAATAACGCTTTCTGTGTACCTGCATGGAAGGGTATTTAGTCTACTCATTTTATATTGCAGTGAGGGGGAGGGGAGAAAAGAAAGATCATATGTATATTTTGATGGCTCTTTAAGCATTTTAATTATAGTTTCTTGTAAAGAAGCAGTTTGACCTTCCGCTGGTCGGCTGAAATAACAAATTAAGGGGATTGCTGTAGCACAAGCGAACAGTAACTTAGGAGGCCCTTGGGAAAAACATCGTCATAAACCCGGCGATCGAGCGGACTGAGTTGCAGGCATTCAGGTAAGGAAAGCCTTCTTCTGGTTCTGGTTTATCGGGAGCAGCAAAACACGGCCAGCTCCTCTTAACCCCTCTACCACCTGAACTGGGGCAAAAAAAAAAAAAAAATAGCCTTGAGGACAAGAAATGAACGGAGAAAGCGTCTCTTCATTGTTGGCTGCGACGCATGCTTTGAACGCCTCCAGTACTGGCGCTGATTTAAGAGTTCTCTACTAAAGCGAAGGCTTCTCTGTATGTAAATGTGGATTATTCCAAAGAAAATACGTTTCAATGCCTTTCTTCGACAGGTTTCATTTTTGAAAATTGGGGAGGGCGGGCGGGCGGGCGTGGGGCAAGAATTGAGGCGGGGGGGGAGCGGGGCACGCGCGCGCGCGCGCGCGCACACGCACGCACGTACACCACAGAATCTCCACCGCCATTTTCTCCCCACACTTGTGGCTCTCGCAGGCCTCGCTGCTGAGCGCAATACTTATAGCGTGGAGATATTAGCATAATCCTCCCAACTCTGGGACTGGATTAAAGTATTTGCAAAATTCTCGATGGGGAGGGGAGGAGGAAGATTTAGCTTACCAGCACTACCACTATAAACTAAACGTTAAAACTGACCTTTCTTACAGCGCCCTAAAAACCACGTAGGACATTATTGTCACTGGCCTGTTCTAATTTATTTATTTATTTATTTATTACATTTATATCCTGCCTTTTTTCCTCCTTAAGGAACCCAAGGCAGCGTACATAATCCTCCTCCTCTCCATTTTATCCTCACAACAACAACCCTGTGAGGTGGGTTGGGCTGAGAGTCTGTGACTGGCCCAAAGTCACAAAGTGAGCTTCCATGCCCGGATCTCCTGACTCCCAGTCCAACACTCTAGCCACTACGCCACACTGGCTCTCACACTAATGGTAAGGAAGTGCTTTTCCTTGCCCCGTCTTTACCTATATCACATTACTGTAAAATAGCTTCCCTCCCCTTCTCTCCCTCCCTCCCTCCTTCCCTCACTCCCCTCTCCAGAAACCCACTCCTTTTTTCCCAGCCTCGGAAACGCAACGTCATTAATATTGGAGTAGGCAATTATTTTCTCATTTCAATCTAGAACTGTCTTCGTGAATAATTTGCAGGAAGTTCCATTGCTGTTTCAGAAGCATTTGGGTTTGAGAATTTAGGGTGATCAATCGAAAATGCTACACTGTAATAAGGCCTAGTGGGTTCCACTTCCATCCCTCCCCCCACATTACCCCCACCACCCAATGCAAAAAGAAATTAATTAACTGGCAAAGTTCAAGTGAAAGGGTTCATAATGTGGGACATTTTGTACAATAAACGCCAAACTACTACCATTCTCATGCACTGATGTAGGTCAAATTTACCAAGAATCCGACCATTTTCTGCTTCATAGACTTCAAAGGAGAAGGCAGCTAAAGGGCAGTAAAAGTTTGTTGTTCTTAAACACTGTAATTAAGGGGTGAACTATCATCTTTAAAGCTTTCCTACCTAACACGAAGATGCCTTGGCTGTCATTTGTATAAATGACAATTATTCTAAATAAAATAAGTAACGACATTTCCCCATCAAGTGTACCACAGTATTTTAAACATATTATGGGTGGGGGGTGAGTGGTGGACAAAACAAAACAAAACCATACCACTGGTAAGGCAAAAGCATTTTACAACTGCAGGGAGGGGTGAAATCGTTAGGTTGTAAGAAGATCTTACAACAGGATTATGTCGTTTCCTTAGGGGAGTATAAGGCCTGACAGGAAGTGTGTGTGTGTGTGTGTGTGTGTGTCCCTGCGCAAAAACGGTACACTGAAACGGCTCTCACACTAATGGTAAGGAAGTGCTTTTCCTTGCCCCGTCTTTACCTATATCACATTACTGTAAAATAGCTTCCCTCCCCTTCTTAATTTTCCCAAAGAGCTTATTACTTATCTTCTGCCAAGCGAGCAAGAGAGAGAGAGAGAGAGATCAGGAGGAGGGAAGGGGATAAGGCAATAAAAATTACAAACACTGGCTGCTAAGCTAATTCATAGTGTAGAACTTCACAGGCTGACTCCGGAAGTATGAAAACTTTGTACATTCACTCTTATTCACTACTTTTGTGATCCACTGAGGTCAAACCCAGCTCCTAAAAGGTCTTCTCCCTTCGAATAATTTGCCTTTTCCCCGTTAACGAAAATTAACTAATGTTTCTGACACAAACTCCCTTCAGAATTCTGGTCAATGACCTTTCCAAGTGGATAGGCCAGGAACACACCCTCGCCCCCCTCCCCCAACCACCACCACCACCTCCACCCCTTCCCTGTCTCCTTCCCAGGTCCCATATTTTGGAACACATAACAGTTTGAGAAGGGAAGGGCCCTTTCGAACTATCGAAGAACTGAAATGAAACATTGCAGGGTTCCTCGTCCAAAACAAAAAGAGGGGCCCTTGCAGCTGTGCTTTTCTCACAAGGAAGGCGGTAGAAAACAGCATCCCAGCGACATCACTCAAAACTGCCTGGACAAGTTGCAGCTTCCATTGTCCGCTCTTAATTTGCGAGTTTGCACCAAGATTGGATGTTTTTCCTTCTCCAGGAGGCTTTTAACTCCCCCTACCCGCAAAAAACAGACCTGAACTGTGAAAACACTTTGGGGGGGGGGGCACTCGCATGCACACACATACACGCACATCATTTCTGCAAATGAAAGACAAACATCAAAATAAACTATTCCTCAGGTTCATAGTCTAGTATTAATTGGCTACTATTAACTGCCGATCGTAGAATTAGAAGGGACAAAAAGCGCACGTGGAGCAGATAGTTGAACAAAACAAGAATGAAGAAAGACCTTTCCATACTGACCTGTGTGCGTCCTTTTGTGGATTTTGAGATTTTCGGACCGAGCGAAGACTTTCCCGCATCCCGGGAAAGGGCAAGGGAAAGGTTTCTCGCCCGTGTGGACTCGGATGTGGTTGACCAGTTTATATTTGGCCTTGAAAGGCTTCCCTTCTCTGGGACACTCTTCCCAGAAGCAGATGTGGTTGGACTGTTCGGGCCCCCCAACGTGTTCCACGGTGACGTGAGTCACCAGCTCGTGCATGGTGCTGAAAGTTTTGTTGCAGGACTTTTTGGGGTTCACCAGCTGCTCGGGTTCGATCCACTTGCAGATGAGCTCCTGCTTGATGGGCTGCCTCATGTAGCGGAAGAAAGCCCCAGGGCCGTGGTGTGGGGCTAAATTCACGTTCAGGTTCATGCCACCGTAGCCGTGGAAGGAGGAAGCAGCGAAAGGATCTGTCCTGGAGACTGGTACTGGCGTGAAAGGCTCAGACCTGGCATACATTTCTCCAGGTAGCCCCAGTCTTATCTGTCCGTTTAGATGGCCACCCGGAGCGGTATGGGGAGGTTGCTCATGGTGGAGTCCAGTAAAAAGCGAGTGAGTCCCGGCTTCTGAGTGGTGGTGGTGGAGGTGGTGGTGGTGGTGGTGGTGGTGAGCATGGTGTCCGGGGTAGCTACCTGTTGTTGAGACAAACATTCCGTGATGAGAACTTGCAGCAGCAACAGCAGCAGCAGCAGCAGAGTGCTGATAAGGGAGCCCTGGCATGACTGGGGCTGTCAGATCTCTGCGCAGGAATAAATCCCTACCTGCCGAAAGCGCCTGGCTTGGGTGAGGGACCGCATAAGGGAGGCTGCTTGAATGCGCCGGGCCAAAGGCTCCTGTTGGACTGGGAGCCCCCTCACCTTGGCCTGTCACAGGATGGCTGGGGTGAGGCTGCGGGGCAGGGCTGAGTTTAAGGGCCGCTGAGTGAGGAGGAGGAGGAGGAGGGTGGTGGTGGTGATGGAGATGGTGGTGGTGGTGGTGTCCCATGTTTTCTGACCGGAATGGACGCAGCCCGAGGCGGGATTCTGCAGCGCACTCCCCTGGGTGCGTGGGAACCACAGCGTGGGGATGCCCGGCGAAGCCTGTCATGCTCTGAGGGGAGTGGTGATGGCTGTGGTGCTGATGAGGATGAGGAGGAGCCCCTGCCAAGCCTGCTAATTGCAGCGCCGTGTTCCGCTTGGGAAGTGCAGCAGAGTCCATTATTGGGCTCTCCCAAAGCCTCCAAGCTCACTTGGTTCTATAATTCTAAAAAAAAAAAGTCACCTGACAGCGGGGAGGCGGTAACGAGAGAAAGAGAGAGAGAGAGAGAGAGAGAGAGAGGTGGAAAAACTTTTCTGAAAGTTTTTTTCCCCCTCCAAGGTCCCCCCCCTCCCTCCCTCCCTCCCCCTCTCCCTCTCCCTGTCCCTTGGTCTGGACTGTTTTGTTTTGTTTTGTTTTTGCTGCTGCTTCTTGCTTCTCTTCTCTTCCCTCCCCCCTTTTTTTCCCTTTCTTTTCTCCCCCTTCCCTTTTCTTTATTTGCGGGGGGGGGGGTCCTTCCTTCCTTTTTTTTTAAATGCCTACGTGGAATCCCGTACGCTTTGAGATGCAGCAGCAGGACGCTGGGAGGCTACTGAATAGAGTTTCATAGACTCCGCTCCAACCCAGAGAGCTAAACAATCAGGGCCGTCGCTGATTGGCCGAAGCAGCCTGGCCGACGTCAGTGATGACGGGTCCCCGCTGAAGTCTGAAAAGATTTAGGAAGGGGGGAACGGGGCGGGGAGGGAATGAAGAGGATGCAGAGAGATCTGCGCGTGCGCTGCGCTTGTGGGTAATTTGCAAATGATCCTTCTCTCCTCCCCGCCGCCCCGGCCAGCGCGCCTAGTTTGTCTGGTGTTTCCCTTTCCTCCCCGCATTTTGTTTTTATCTGCATTTAACTGACAGATTAAGGGCGGCTGGAAACTCTCCCAGGTACAAGCCAAGGGGTCCTCCGCGCCGTTTAAGCGCTAATGAGCGGTTGCTGCCAAAGGAGGAGCGAGGCCACAAGGAAGCGGCGGAGGCGGCAGCTCCTGGGAGTGTGGGAAGGCGAGGCTGTCTGTCTATCTGTCTGTCGGCTATCGCTTTCTCCCACCCCTTCCCAGGCCACTGTGGTTGTCCCGGATCAGCTGCTTAGAAGAGTGAGGCGCTTGGACGTGCCCTGGTTTTCTGACCGCCGCATGGCTCGGATCCTGGTTCAAAAGGATTCTGTCCTCCTGCCAGCCTACAACCGTCTACACACACACACACGCACAGAATTCTTCTCTCTCTACTCACCCCCCCGCCCCCCCCCATGCCTTCCCGCTTCTCTCTTTCCCACTAAGCCTCATAATGAGCAGACGATTTAATGGAGAGCTCAGATCGGTGTCTGCTTCGTGGGCGGAGTGCCTGATTGGCCACCGAACTGCTCATTGTGGAGCTACCAAAAGTGTAGTTCGCAACTCCTTCCAGCTTCCTGCCTGAAACAGCAACAACAAAGATGGAGAAGGCGCGGGAGTGTGTGTGTGTGTGTGTGGGGGGGGGAGGTAGCACATCACACAGCGACTTTCTCAAAACTTCCGCTTTGCGGGGACAGGGGGTGGGGGGAATCGTGGCCAGGCCAAGCCTCCGCAGGGATCCGCAGGGCAGGAGGAAGGGAGGAGAGAGGCTGTCCCGGGGAGGATCCCGAGATGTTGCAAGCTCTCCTCCGTCTGCCTTCTCTGCCTTACAGTCGCCCAGTTTGGGAATGAACTCGGAAGTCGGGCTCCGCTTTGGGACTTCCTGAAATCGTCTCCTAAATTCCTCTGCCTGCGAGTCACCCTTGTAGGAAGGAGGGGGGGTGTTTTTGTTTTTTTTAACCATGCCAGTCTTTTGCCAGGACCAGAAGTCTCGATGTCTATCTTTATTTTTATTTTTTAAGGAAGGTGGCGATGCTGATGGTCCCAGACCCCCGGATCCTTCCACAACAAGATGCTTTCGAAGGACCCATTCCTCCCCAAACACGCAGGCACACTCATTCCCCCCTCCACCCACGCTTCCTAACCCCCTGTCCCACCCCACCATCAGTTTGACTGTTGATTATTTATAGCACACACAAATCTCCAGGGCCCCCGCTTCCAACAGAAATGGGTACAATGAGGAAGAAACAGGCTTTGCATACAGAAGTCGTCCTGAGAAGCAGAGCTGGGCAAGTAGGTATTTAGATTTCTGACAGTTGTTGGCGGCCCGGAGAACCGGGTCTGAAAAGGAGGTCTGGGCGGGGGTTAAGCTCTTCCACATTCTCTGTTTCCCACGATCGCGCCATTTTTTTAAGTGATTCAAACTTGCAAGTAAGTGCAGAATTACTTAAATCTTACAGGACCTTTTAGGAAGCCCACTGCAACTGATAAGTTTATTTACCAGAAGTACTGGGGGCATCTGAAACATCGTATTAAATCCCTCCCACCCACCCAAATGCAATCGCCCAGATTCAGTAAAAAGGAATAACAATCCACTCCTCTTTCTCTCTCTCTTTCTTTTTCTTTTTCTTCACTCCCCCCCTTCTTCTTTTTTTGGGGGGGTAAAGCAGCCTCTAGATTACCACGTTTAGACTACTCTGATGAGATGCTTCTGGTAAAAGGAAAATAAACTGCATGCAAATATGTGTATCCCTGATTAAAATAAATTTTAGGGATTCCTCTTCTTCTTTAAGCCTTTGGCCTTCCAAAGAAGACTGGATTCTGACTTTACTGTATTCAAGATATTTCTTTCCTCCCCCATTTAGCCTGATGACATCAAAATCCGACCTTTACCAGCATACCCTAACCCGTGAACATAAGTATTACTTTAGAATAAGTATATTCAGGATCAGGTGGAAGGGCTACTTTTAAAAAATCAATTAATGGACTGAACTTCTGAGTATATTTTCATCCTTTATTCTCACTTCTGAATAAAATCTTGTAAGGGCCACTTGTTTTAATACATACCAACACATATAGCATTTCTAAATCAAATGCAAACTCTAGGTATACTTTTAAAACTGTTTCTCTTCCACCTTCTGTTCTGGGTTAATAACGATGAGAAGTGATGCTCTGAAAATCTAAAGCCTTTGTTATCTTACTTCTGCTAATGTCTTCAACGTTAGTGAGATCAGTGTTATTAAAGATCCTCACTTGAGAGTAAATCCTATTGAATTCAACATGCATAGGATAAGCTTTAAGTGATCTCAGAGGCAAGCACTTCGGTTTCATTGGGTTATTATGCAAGCTATTAAAACTGCAGTCCTATACTTCTCTACTCAGAATTAAGCTCCAATGTCTTTAATGGGACTTACTTTCAGGTAAGTGTTATAGGACTGCAGCCTCCTAAGAGTTTTACCAAAGAAGGAAGTATCCATTCACGTATTAAAGAAAAGCCTTTTAAACGAAAGGGGAAAGGGTAATGGTCCTGGTGGTGGTGGGGAAATCCCACGGGAAAGAGGACTTCAGATTCAAGCATAAATATTTCTCTTGCTGATCACCACAAAATTCAGATCCTTTCATAAAGTGAGCACCTTATCCAAGCCACACAACACTTACAGCATTTTCATCAGAAAGCCTAAATCAAATAATGCTTTCACTTCTTTTTTAAAATGTAAGCAACATTTGACTATAGTGTGAAACACATACCAGTCATTGAACTGGAAACATTTTTTATTTTTTTTTAAAGCATCTCCAGAGACTGAACTAAGAAAACCTCCTACAATTTCCGGGACTATTCTCAAACTAATAAGTAATTTTTTGTTGTTGTTGCTTACATGGGATCTTAATCATTCTTGACAAAAGCCATTATCAATCATTTTTAGGTTAAGCAGTAAAATCGGGGAAAGCCTGGCAGTTTAAAATATCTTAGCACCTAATAGACTTCTAGTTAAGGGCTTGGAATCGTGAGCTTAAAATATAGGACACACACAAATAATTCTACAAGAGGCATTTCATTATATTTTATAACATAGCAGGAGTTATATTCTTGTTTGGCCATTTTTGTACAGGTTGTAATACTGAGGATAAAATAAAAGGCAGCTAAATCAATATTTATTATTATATGAAAGCAACACACACACACACACACACACTTACTTTTGTACCCCCAGGACCTGAAAACATGTACATGCTGTAATTAGCTAACTATCCTTACATAACATGTTTTACGTAGAGAACCCCTCCCCCCCCCCCCCAGCCGTTCAAGGCAACCTTCCCTGTCAGTCTCTTTGCCCGAAGTCAAAAACATTTCAAGTTTTTCCTTCCCCATCCCGGACCGCCTCCGAAGGTGATCACAACAAGAAAGAAACGTTATAGGAAGCAGGACTCTGGTAGGCTGTTACTTACAAAGGTACTGAGGGTGTGTGACTTCCAAATAAAGCTGTTTTCCTCATCCCTCCTTACAACCACTTCATCTCTACACACTTGACATCCTTCAATCCTGACAGTCCTCAGTCAAGGGAGAAAACATCTGGGACTGTGTGTGTGTGTGTGTGTGTGTGTGTGTATAACCATCGGCTGGCTTAGGCCATCCTAAAATATTGGCATGGCTTCTTGTCAAACGCTAATGGCTTTATCCGCTCTTACTTAAAACCCTGAGGTTCTACACAGGGGTTCCCCCCCACTCCCCCCTCTCTTTGCATGAATCCAATGGAAAAGAAATGGCCCATGGTGTCTCTCTCATTATATTAGGTGAAGTTAGTGCTCTCATTCCTAGCATTTGTTGTGTACCTTGGGAGACATATCTGCGTGTGTGTGCGTGTGTGTGCGTGTGTAGAGAAGAGGAAAAGAGAGACCGCGAGAGAGAGAGGGAGGGAGGGTGATGATGCTAGATCGAGTTGTACACATGACGAGAGGGAGGAGGAAACAGAAAAAGGAGGACCTGAACAAAGTTATACATTTATCCAGGAGAATGTATATGGAAAGCTGTTCGTACCTGTCTGCTGTGCACTTTCCATTGATCTCCTAGGGGGGGTTGTGTGTCTTTAATTTATTGAACCATTTTGCCAGGAAAACTGGTTCTACACTGAGTAAATAAAACAGCAAAAAGAGCAGAACAGGTCACCGTTTCACACATAAACAAATTTGAATGGCAGGGACACTCCGCCGCATATTTTAAAACTGTCATGACCCTCATGGAGGGATTCCGTTTCTAATATAAATACTGGAGCTGAGGAACTTGATGACAAGGAGAGCTGGACTTTCCAAGAATGACGCCCAGTTCCGTTAGCATGGCCATTAGCCAGAAGCAGATTCTAAAAATCCCCAAAGGCAGTGGGGCTCTTTTGCTGCTAACTCTGTCGGGTTTGATTTCATTTCCTTCCCACCACAGCCCCACAAGGGTGGAAGAGACAAGAACCTCTTGCATGTTTGGCTGTTGAGGATGTTTCGTGAATTACCGAAGTTGCCTTCCTCTTCGCTGTCCAGGCAAATGTGTTCCCGTTGTCTAAAGTGCTGGAAAGACGCTTAAATAAAGGGGACTACCCCATTTCTCCTCCACTGAGAACACTGGAGGGATTAAGTGCCATTTCCTGACCGGTTCCCATCGCAGCCAAGTCCACCCATGGAAGTCATTGGACTAGATAAGTGGGTTTCATTGAGATTGCTTCTGTAACTACCCTCTGAACTGGTCTTCAGATCTGTATGATATTAACTCCATGACCCAGTCAATAGCTTACGAACACACACACACACACACACACACACTTGCCCTTCCAAGCAGTCGGCAACAGACTTTATGGAATGAAAAGGCCTCCTAATCAAACAGAAAGAGGCAGTTTAGACAGTACCTAATAACAGCTATTGCAAAGTTGAACGAGTGACAATTGACTTCTTTCATTTCAGGTTTTGGGTATATCCTAGGAAATAAGTACATCCCAGAAACAACCAGGAAAACATCCATTCTGCCTTCAGTTAAGTGCGCACTCTGTTGCATTGACACAAGCGGCAATTATGTCTGCTTAAGTGACTGCAAGATCGCAGCCTAAGGCCATGTTGTGCGGTAGCTGGAAAAGGTGTGTTTAACATTTACGCACAAACCACTGTATTCTTTCTTTGGGTTCGGGATTCAATTTGGTTTGCAAAAAATCAGTTTTGTGGAGGATACGCGCACGCCTTGGGTTGTATCCAATTTAAGTCCCATTCATTTCAGTGGGTCTAACCTAAGTAGGACTAACATTGGACACAACCCCTTATTTTCAAAATACCTTATTTTCTATACTACAATGAAGGATCTAAAACCTTCCTTCAGAGGATCTCGAAGGTCTAACTTTGCTGACCTCTAATTTCCACTAAAAAAAAAAAAATGGTAATTTTTTTGTAACACTGTTTTCCACATTGCTCTTGATCTTCTTCAGGGCAGTTGTAGAACTCTTACCTATTTAGGATCTCTTTCTCAGTCCACGCAAGGGGTCTGAAACAAATCGATAACATTTTATTCTGGAGGAATACTGCCCACTTGCTTCACTTTCCTATAAAGAAAGGGAAAAAAACCAGTTCGAAACGCGCGGCAAATCATCTGGTCTTACTAGTCGCGTGTATTTCCATTAAACCTATCTCTTTGACAGGGTTGGTTCGGCTCTATCTGCTAACAGAATCTGACCTTTAACTTTTAATTTGAACTGCTGGATGCTTTGGGCGATTGGGATCCGCAGAAACTTTTCCCGAGGTGTGTCTGTCTCGCTGACTGGTCAATGAACCAGTGCAGGGAAGCGCTGACCCTCTGGAAGAGGGTTTCCACTGCTTATGAAGATGGAAAGTCTTGTGCAGAAGGAATTTCCATCCAATCCCCACCCACCCTTAAAATCACCTTTCAACGCAATTCTTCAGGGTCCACTACTGAAATTATAGTCTTGATTTTACATGGTGAGGTGGGAAGTGAGAGTAAAAAAAATATCAGCCAGATAGGAGGCTTTGTTAAGCTGAAATACCTGGTTTCAAGATATTGAGTTGTGCCTACGATTTCCAAACTACCTGGGGGATTAACTGAGTTCATGATGGGCTGTAAAAACATAATACAGGGGGAAATCCGTACTTCCTGATCACCTCTTGAGTGTTTAGACAATCAGAAGACTTTAGGGAAAGGAAGGAATGTGATGGGTGATGGATTTGCAGGAATAAAAAAAAAAAAGAGCCACCCAGAAAGGCAGAAAGATAATATGAGAATGAAATGTGGATCCACCCTTCTACAGAGGGAGGTGTTGGTTAGGAAAATGTTGCAGGAAATATTGAAAGAAAAGAGAGAAGTCTACATCATTTTCTCCTTTATTCACTTTTCATTTTGCCTCCCTTTTATTAATGGCAGATAACTTTATATCTATGTGAGCTACGGTGCCAGCAAAGTTAACATATTAAGGGATAGGTAAAGGTAGTTGTGAAAGTAAGGTACCTTCAAGTCATCTCCCTTCTACCAGTTTAAAACCTGAAGTACCCAAGGAGATCAACCCAATCAAATGCTTATTTCAAATGGAATGCTTAATCCACTGCCTCCAGATTAAGGTATTCCTGTCAGATAAGATGTCAATCAATGCCCCCACTTAAGTCCTCACATAGTGGAAGCTGGATAGCTACCACATTGTGGAAGGCTGGTATACTGGTAAGGATGATACATATCATGTAAAGCCCATCACCAAGATCAAAGTCTTCTTCTTTAATAGGATCCAATACATGTCAAACCTCATTCCAATCAAATCATCTGTAAATGAATGCAAGATGAATATGTCATAGAATAATGTAACAGTGCAATCACAGAGGGTCAGGGGTTGTTGTTTCAATGAGAGAGTCGTCAAATATTAATTCTAGAACCTCCAAATGAATAGGCATAGAGCAGGATTAAGCAGTTGCTGGTGGGGCCTTATGTGGCTGATTTGTGTTTATGCAAGCAAGTTAAACACTAAGGGTGGGGATCCTGTATTGTTACTGGGCTTTTTTAAAAGTCGTATTTTAACTTACTTGAGTGTTCCAGAAGGTTTCTGTAGAGTCGTTTTCTTTTCCTCATTACAAGGGGAACCTTGTGCCTTATTTTCTGTTTTGGTTCCTGTTCAAGAAAGAGGAGTGACAGGTTAAAAAAAAAGCATCTGGTTTATATGCGAGTGATAAATAATTTGAGAATGGCATGAAATCTTTTCCCCCCACCCAGAAGAAAAGCCTCACAATGTTTTGGAACTCAATCTTCGTGTCTACGAAATATGGCAGAAATAAAGGAGGGAGGAGGGAGGGAAGGGAGAACCTGTTTACAATAAAACATTTCAAAAGTTTATGCATATTTTACAGCAGCCCTAGGGTTGATTTAGAGAAAGAGATAGGAAAGGAGATTTTCCCCATTCTGCTTTGATCTGACACACACCTCCTGGCAGAGAATTGAGAAAAGTTACCACGGACTTGGCTACATTGTTCATGGACTTTTTGGATCCAATATTAAACCTGGTTGCATTTGCGAAACTCCTGGAACCAAAGATGCTCTCTCAGGTTTAAATCACGAGGGATGAAATGCTTTAAAGATGCCGCTTTTGCACCTCCTGTCTCTGCTTTACAAAGGGGAGAACCAATGGCCTGGCTGTGCCAGACAGAGCAGCTCTCATTGCAGATATAGAGACTTAAAAGCCGTCTTTACAAATAACAACAAATGCAACCCATGACTTTTGCTAGTAGTGGTAAATGTGAATAGTCAGTAATAACATGCAATAGTGACCATAAGTCTGGTACCAATAATAGCAGTAGTACATTACTTCATGACTGAACATTGTTGCAGCAGGAGCTCTTTCTGGATATGGAATATGTATCTGAAAGTGAGGGAGAGATGGATTTATATCTTATGTCATTATATAAGAACCATATATGTGAAGTCAATCAGGGTGTCCATGTGCACTCTAGTTAAAAACAGCAACAATGCTAAATAGGAAATATTATAAATGAGACTGAAACAACAACAATAACATCATCAACAACAGCAACAACAACAACAACAACAACTCTGGAGGATGTTACTGTGTAAGAAGGGGCTTGATCTAAAACTCCCCAACCTGACATTATTCAATGTAGAGGATATCAGTTATTTGGGACCTGGGATATTTATTTATTTAAAAGACAGTTCACCTTGGGGTGGGAAGGGTAGAAGCTGGAAAGCCATAAAGATGTGTTTTATTTGACCAAACATCAAATACAATTCAAGATTATAATTAGCATTGGAGTAGTGAGAAAATAATGCATTTGGTGGCTTAAAAAGAGGGGAGGGGAGGGGAAGTGTTAAAGTGCTTTAGTCCTTGAATGAAAAATGGCCAAATATGTCCTTGCCTCCTGTATTAACACTTATCTTGTCCTATTTCAAGTTTAAAACACACTTTCATAGATAGATTGATAGACAGACAGACAGACAGACAGACAATATCTCTTGGGGTGTGTGTTTGTATTTACATCCAGAAGATGTTTGACTTCTGTTGCAGGCCATATAGCCTACCTCTGTTTCCTCTAAAAATAGTTTGGCAATAAGCAAATAGTTGTTTGTAACCCAACCCTTCACGCAGCCGGCCATTCTAATAAACTTCTGGCAAATCTGTTACAGACTCAGCCGACCTACCGTGAAAAATTTGGGGAACATGTGATGAAATATTTCAGCCTCATATAGTCTTGGTTACCATTAGGGAAGCTGCAATTAATCCATCTCCTATCAATACGATGTGTTCTTTTGAAGATATAAATAATACCTTGTTAAAAGCTCACAGACCATGAACACAGAGGAGTCAAGGTAGTCTCAAATCCCTATTACTCTTGTAGAGGAGCGAAGGCAAGGCCCATCGACTCCTATTTCAAGAGCTCTGCAAACAGTTTGTGGGGAGCCTCCGGCAGCTACTTCCTCCGAGACAAGTTTGGAAATCAGGTAGGACTAGTGTCTGCAACGAAAGGGCGACCCCAATGGCCACCCCCCTTCCCAAGGTTGCACACTTGAGTCATTGTGCTGGACACTGTGGGCCTGGCACATGTTCCCGGTCGCAGGTCAGAGGTCAACCTCCAGGGTGTTTCCAAAGCCGGCCACTTCAAGAGCTCAAGCCTTCAACACTTATCCAAACTGATTAACTACATGATCAACAGTAGCCAAAGAAATGAAGCGGGCTTCACCTCTCTCTCGGTTGGAAGGAATAGCGAGACCCCGAGGGGGGACTGGGTTGAAAGTGTGTGTGGTGAAGGGGTGAGGGGCGGCTTTACGGGAATCCTTCCCGGTGCCCTTTAAGACTTCGGTCACCAAAAGTTCTGTCGTCCTCCTTCTTCTGGCCCAGACTTCATAGATTTTATAGCTATGCGAATTAATCAACTAGGGATTTGGAGGTGATGGTTGCTGCATTTTTGGAAGGCTCGTGCAAGTTTGTAAATCTCTTTGCCCGAGTCAAAGGAACAGGGAGTTAAATGGCAGTGGCGGCATCGTGTGTATGCGTTGGTGGTGGGGAATCAGCTCGTTTAAGTAAAGCTCCCGATGGAGGTGGGATTGGAAAGTTCCATTGTGAAAAGCTACAAGGTCTTGGCCGCTAAACCATTACTCACAGACGGGGTTAACTCCTTCTGAACTGAGCGGGAGAGACAGAGAGAGAAAGAGAGAGACTGAGAGGAGCTGGTGCCAAGTTCCCAAAGGGCAAGACTCGGACTGACCAATCACAGCTTCTCGGTTTCCCAAAGCAAAGCTCATCTATTACCCTTGGAAGGGTGCAGTGGAGGTAGATCGCGATAACCGCACTTCTCTACGGCGCGCAAGGGGGAGCGTTATCTGCTTAGGATACGGGCTTTTATGTTCTACCGTCTCTGTTTCCTCTGTTCCGCGGCTGCCGCAGTTTTCACGCAACAACGGTCTGGTTTCTCCGCCTGCCCTCCTGGAGTGATCAAAAATAGGGCGCCCGTCCCCAGCGGCAGCGTGAGAAACACCTTAACCACAAACGTCCTGATCTCCTGGCCTTGGGACCTCCAGGTCCGGGAAGGGAAAAGGCTCCCCCGCTTTGGCTGTGGCACCATGAGCAGTCTTACATCCCTCCCGTGGAGGAAGGCATGCCAAGTCTAAAGAGCTACCAAATCACTTCTACAGTGTGTGCGTGCGTGGAGAGGGTCGCTCCTTAGGTTCACACCCGCACCTACCAAGCCTCCTCGACGTGAAATGGTGTTCTCCCGCTTGGCCTGACGGTGGCTGAAGGGAAGCCGTATTTCCCAATTTTACCCCCACTCCGTCCCTTGTTCCCCACCTCAGTTACTTACCCCACTCCACCTGTTGAAGTAGACATCCCCTCATTTCTGCCTACCAAGCCAGAACTGGCAGCAACAGCAACAAAAAAGATAAAAGTGAGAAAGACAGAGGGAGGGGAGTGGGGAGGGGGCAGCGGTTGGATCAAACAAAAATAAAAACACCTCTTTGGCGATTCCATCGAGGCGGTCATCCTTCATTTCTTCTTTTTCTCGCTTTCTGGGAGCAGTTGGGAAATGTATGATGAAGCAGAAATGAACCGTCGGGATGATATTTTAATGGCTTATATGTCGCGTTGGTGCATGTGGCTTTGAACTGGAGCAGCTTTCGCTTCCTGCAGAGAGCATGCCGCAAATCCCACTTGATAACTTCTACAACCCACAACACTTGTGCACGCAGGGCGCACACTCACAAATGGATTGTATATTTGCACATACTCCTACCCGAAATAAATAAATAAATAAATAAATAATCTTTCGACCATAACCTTCCATGATTGGGAATTCTTGGGGCAAGTGTTGGTCTACATTTGGGGAAGCGAATCTGCTGCCTTTTGCTATGCCCAAGTAAGTATAGATTTCTCTGTGGGATAAAATCTTCCCGAGGTTTTCGCCCCTGGCTCTGGTATTAGGCACACTCGAGCGAAAGAGCAACACCTCGTCTCTCACACCAAGTGCTACACATGCATGATCAGACATATTTCTTTTTGAGATGAGTTGCTTCAAACCTGTTGCTTTAGGACCCTGGAGATTTTTATTTTATTGTATTTTATGGCAAGTCTTTCTCCCAAACAGTACTGCTAATAGTAAAAAGAAACCATGAAGCCGTGCTGATCGAACTGTTCAGATAGCCTTTGTTCTTGTATTGGATATACACGGAAATCTCATATACAGCATTCATTGCACAGAGAATGATAGGAAAGAGGAATATTTTGAAAAATCAAATTAGTTTGTTAGGTGACCTCCACCCATTTCCTTAAAATATGCAGCTTTGAAATATGGAATATTATATCACGCACCTGTATCTGACAAGGGAATTGGTTCCCAATGCCTTTAAATAGGAAATGGGGTGTGGGGGGAATTTGTGGGATTTGTGGGGGATTCTGAGATTTTTGGGAAAGCCAAATGAAGTCACATATAAGGTGGACAAAAGGTTCAAATCACAAAGGATTCTGATTTTTTGTTGACTTTTATCTCCCCCTCCCCCTTTTCCTTCTCCCAACTTCTGGATATTAGAAAACCATTGGTCCAAGCAAATGTACCATATTTTAAAACTATATTCCCAGTAAATGCAGCCTCTTAACACTAAATGAATACCCCGGCATCAGGGAGAACAACATAGCCAAGTTACTTTGCTTAATTGATTGAGTCACAAAGATGGTCTCTTTTAAAGTACCATACTTCTACATCTCGACAATCATTTTAATATATAGTCAATGGCTCTTTGAACAGGAACAAAGAAGAACTATCCGCAGTTTTTCAATAGGCTTGAGTTGGGGAAAGGCAGGTTAATCGAGGGGTTGCATCTAGAAAACAAGCAAGTGTTGTATGTTTGCACTGAATCCAAATGTCTGCATTTTCCTAACTAAATCAAAGGGAGTGTTATTTCTTTTTCTGCTCACTCATCTGAAGGTAAGTAAATTTTCTCTGGCGATCACAAGCTTGGTCAGCAACAAAGGCGCCGCCTGCTTTTTCCACCGTCCTGGTGTGGCAAGTTGAGGAATTTCAATAAATGTGACAAGGGTGACTGATTTGTGAACTAGAAAAGGGTTGAGCATCAGAAAATTTATATTGCTCCTATCTAGCGAGGATTTCAAATACATTATAAAACCCCAGGATCCGAGAACTCCATGCAGTATAGAAGAGACAAAAGCAACTTTCAGAAAATTTACAGGTTTTTTTTTTTTTAACTTGAATTAAAGAAATGGCATATTAAAGAGAGAAAAAAACAAGAAACAAAGTGAGGGTGGAAGGAAAGACAACAACAGTACTACACACACAAAAAGCAGAAAGTTAAGCGCTCTCACCCACCTGCCTTTTGATGGGTGCTACTTTTTTTTTTTTCAGAAAAACAAAAAAAAAATGATGAAACGTTACAGTCGTTTTCCCACAGAAAGCACGCCTGTTGTTTTAAAGCAAAATCTAATGTAATCAGCGTAAGAGTTTTGGAGAGCCTCAGAGACAAAACAAGGAGGATTCGCAAATTGAAAAGGAGCAGGTCACAAAAGGACTTCCTTGGTCAAGCCCCTTAAAAAGTTGTTCAGTGTTGTTCAAAGGTCTTGATCGCCAGGAACCCATCACCGCCATCAAAAGAAAGAAGTAAAACACAGAACAGGAATAACATCTATTTCTTTATCTCCATAAAAGAGCTACAGAAAAGAGGCTTCTGGAATATTTTCGAACCGAAAAATTATATATTTTATATGTTTGTGTATATAAAAAGTTGCTACTCCTGAACAAGCCTGTTTGTCAAAAGCGATGTCAATGCGCTTCACAATACCTGGGATTGATGAGCGGAGTTGGCCAATCAGGAGAGAAGAGAGGTTTTGCGCACCCTTAGTTGGAGAGGAAGGAGGGAGTTCCAAACGAAAGTAGGAACCTCCAGGCACCAATGAACAGCGACGTCAGCTTTCACGTAGCTCCTCCCCCTTCTCCCATTCATCAAGGGGGGGACGGTGTCGTCTTTTCAATTCATTTATCTGCAGGAATGATTGCCGCTATCAGTCTCGCGTTCACCGCCCGGCTGAGGAGGTGAAAGTTTCTCCCCAGGAAGATAAACCGCAAAAGACAATATTGTGCATGATTTGCGCCGGGTTTTTTTTAAAACAAAGCAGGGGGAAAAAAAGGAAAGTGAAGGGGGAAAAAAGCCAAAGGAGGGGAAAAAGAGACGGAAGGGGGGAAAAGAGTGGAAGAGCTGGAAGAGAAGAGAAAATTGCTCGCTAGTTCGTTACATTCCTCTAGCTTCTTTTTTTAAGAAAGAAAGAAAGAAAGAAAGAACTGAAGGAAGTTTAATTTTTGCTTTGATTTTATCCGCGTCTGCGCCTGTTTCTTCCTCTCTCTTCACTGTCGTTATTTGTGAGCGGGCTCTTTTGAATTCTCTCCCTCCTCCCTACCGAAACCCCCCAAAAAGTGCAGTCCGAGAGGCAAGAGGGGGAAGATCGGTTTTTCTGCGCGCGCGCCGATGTCTGTTTTATCTTTATTCTCCCATTTTTGCAGCTTCTAGATTTCTTCCCCCGCTCTCTCTCCCCCCCAACCCTCTTCACCCACCCTCTTGTTGTGTGTGTGCGTGTGTGTGTGCGCGCGTCTGTGTGCGCGCGTGTGTTTTTGGTGCGCGGATGCCGAAGGGGGAGTTCCTGATGTGGTCGCTTTAGTGGTGATCGTCGCGCGGACTTTTGCAAGAGAAAGAGGGAGCCAGGCTGGTTGGATTGGCGGCGGCGGCGGCTCTCCCTCGTCGGCTTGCTGGCGGCTGCTGGTTCTTGATCCTCCTCGACCCCCCCTCCTCCTTATTTCCCCCCCTTTTTTCCTTTTCCGCCCGAGACCTCACTTTTGCTGGGCGGTTGCCGCCGCAGCTCCCCGCGAACCGGGAGAAGATGCTCCTGGACGCCGGACCGCAGTACCCCGCCATCGGAGTGACGACCTTCGGCTCCTCTCGCCACCACGCCACGGGCGATGTGGCGGAGCGCGAGGTGGGGCTGGGCATCAACCCCTTCGCCGACGCCGGCATGGGCGCCTTCAAGCTCAACCCCAGCAGCCACGAGCTGGCCTCGGCCGGCCAGACCGCCTTCACTTCGCAGGCCCCCGGCTACGCGGCCGCGGCGGCGCTGGGGCACCACCACCACCACCCGGGCCACGTCGGCTCGTACTCCAGCGCGGCCGCCTTCAACTCCACGAGGGACTTTCTCTTCCGGAACCGGGGCTTCGGCGAGGCGGCGGCGGCGGCCAGCGCCCAGCACAGCCTCTTCGCCTCGGCGGCGGGCAGCTTCGGCGGACCGCACGGGCACGGCGAGGCGGCGGGCCACCTCCTCTTCCCGGGCCTCCACGAGCAAGCCACCAGCCACGCGTCGCCCAACGTGGTCAACGGGCAGATGCGCCTGGGCTTCTCCGGAGACATGTACGGCCGGCCGGAGCAGTACGGCCAGGTGACCAGCCCGCGCTCCGAGCATTACGCGTCGCCCCAGCTCCACGGCTACGGGCACATGAATATGAACATGGCAGCCCACCACGGCGCGGGGGCCTTCTTCCGCTACATGAGGCAGCCCATCAAGCAGGAGCTCATCTGCAAGTGGATCGAGCCCGAGCAGCTGGCGAACCCCAAAAAGTCCTGCAACAAAACTTTCAGCACCATGCACGAGCTGGTGACTCACGTCACCGTGGAACACGTTGGGGGGCCCGAGCAGTCCAACCACATCTGCTTCTGGGAAGAGTGTCCCAGAGAAGGGAAGCCTTTCAAGGCCAAATATAAACTGGTCAACCACATCCGAGTCCACACGGGCGAGAAACCTTTCCCTTGCCCTTTCCCGGGATGCGGGAAAGTCTTCGCTCGGTCGGAAAATCTCAAAATCCACAAAAGGACTCACACAGGTACGTCGACAAACAGATCGAATCGCCTTGTCGGCCGCTGTTGCCTTGAGATGGTTCTTCCCCAAAGAAGGCAACTCAAAGCAAATTGGTGGGGGGTGGGGGAAGAGGGCAGAAGCATCGTACTACAGGCTTGTTGTCTGAACAGACCTAGAGAAAGAACCTGAATCAACTCCGATTTGGAATTAAGTTGCACCCAAAATAGAACACTATTTTACTTCTCTAATTTAAAAAAAAAAGAAAGGGAAGGGGAATTGGAAATGAAAGGCAGCAATCTAACAGTCTAGAAAGAAGGGAGGTGGGGTGGGGGTTGAGAGGAAGAGACTGCAGGGATCTGGATGGTTAAATTTATTGGTTTTAATTAATTGGTAGTCCAGGGTACTTACTGTCTTACAGTGAGAAATCCTGCTAAATATATGGCTAGCTAAGCCCACCTTTACTTGCTATCAATTTTTCTCCTCTGTAAATATTTAATTATGTGGGGCAATTGTAAGTAATCTGAGTTGCACGGATTTATCTGTTATTACACGGTAACGTAGAAGTTGGGATCACGGAAATCTCTTGTAAATCACCATGTCCTTGTCTTTCATTTCTCTGGTGTTCTTTTCTTTTTTTCTCCCCTCCCCCCGGCCTTTTTTTATGTCGTGTGTTTATCTAAGAATCAGAAGCAGACACTGTTTTGATTTGAGAAGTTTAGAGCGTTATAATCCATTGGAAATTTAACAACTGAACGGTTGTAGAAGATTTATATGAATGCTGCATATTTAACAGGGAGAAGGAGGGAAGGTAAAATAACACAAGATATAGCCATACAAGTGGCAACTAACCTCCCCCTGTCCAAGACTGCAAATGTGCTATTTGCCAGGCGTTGGTCTTCTGATAAAATGCCAGCGTTTATTGTTAAAACTAAAGAGAGGAAAGAAAGAAAGAAAGAAAGAAAGAAAGAAAGAAAATCAAGTTCTGTTTTTTTTCAATATTTATATATAGTAAAGTTGGAGTTAAAAATGGTCTGGGGTGTTAATCAAAATAATAAAATATAGGTGCCAGTTTTCTAATTGGGACGACTTTGTTTTTGTAATAGGTGAAAAACCCTTTAAGTGTGAATTCGAGGGCTGTGACAGGCGTTTCGCCAACAGCAGTGATCGCAAAAAGCACATGCACGTCCACACTTCCGACAAACCTTATCTTTGCAAAATGTGCGATAAGTCCTACACCCACCCGAGCTCACTCCGAAAACACATGAAGGTAAATGGCAAACCCAGCTTTTTCTGAGTGTCTCCTTTCCTTGGGACCTTCTTGGCCCGGCTGGCCTCCGTGTCTCCTGTTCCACCATCGAGTTTGATAACACCGCTATTTACTTGGGAGTGGGGGAGGGGAACGGAGGGGAGGGGAAAGGGGAGAGAGGCATGCGTTTATTTTTTTATAAACAGAAGTGACTCGCTGTTCCAGACAGGAAACTGAGAGACTGGCCCGAATGGTAATGCCGCTCTAGAAAGGACTTATTAGGGGAGAAATGTTTACGTTGCTCAAAGGCAATTTCTGGACGTCCGAGTTCTCAGTCCTTTACGCTGTAAATTGTCTCACAATGGGATCCCGGTTTGGGCTAGTCTGGGGTTATGCATTGCTTCAGGGGAAGAATTTAAAGAAAAGACTCGATGGGGAGTCTGAAGGGACACAGGCAGGCATAGAAATTCTGGGTTTCTTGTTTAAGCCTGCGCTAGCAGATCGCTCTTCTTTTGTGTATCCCAGGGTCGTATTTATCTTACGTGGCAGTTCACTGAAATTAGCTAAGAACGGGCTATCTCGCCGTTTAGTTAAGACCTCAACGTTTCTATAAGATCCGCCAGGATCCTGATTAGCAAAGCAGTATTTCAAACTTCACGCCTTCTCTCTCTTCCTCCCCCCCCCCCCCGCCCCTTCTGTGGCATTTAGAGTTCAATCTATGAACTGAGCTCAGCAGTTTAGCATTTTGGACAACTAAATGGGACACAGCACTTACATGTATTGTATGAGTGTATATATCAATATGTATATAGCCAGGGGTGTGTGTGTGTGTGTACACCCAGAGACACACGTATATGTGTAGACACACACACACACACACACACTCCTTAAGCACTGCCCTTTGTTATTCATTTCTCTGTTTTCTAGGTCCACGAATCCTCCTCCCAGGGGTCCCAGCCTTCTCCCGCTGCTAGTTCGGGCTATGAATCTTCAACCCCCCCAACAATCGTTTCTCCATCCACAGAAAACCAGACCACAAGCTCCTTATCCCCTTCATCTTCAGCAGTCCATCACACGTCCAGCCACAGCACGCTCACGTCAAATTTTAACGAATGGTACGTTTAAACAAACAAACAAACAAACGAACGAACAAACCCGCAAATCCAACCTATTTAAAAGACTCCAAAAATTAATGAACACTTTGAAATTGATGTGTGTGTGTGCGTGTGTGCGTGTGCGTGCGTGTGCGTGTGTGTTTTGTTTGGGTTTTTTTTTTTAATGCTGCCCATAGACCCAGGACCGAATCAAATCAAGTATTCTCTCTCTCTCTCTCCTTCTCCATTTCTGTTGTTTTGCTTTGGTTTTGTCGTGTTTGGGGCAAAGCCTTGGAGAGCAAAGGATTTTGTAGCGTGAGTGAGAAGGGCAGGGTTACCGGGCCATCTTGCCAATGTGCAGGGCTTTTAAATGGAACCACTGACTGGAGTTCTCAAACTGCATGTCTCTTTGGGCAGAGGCCTTGTTGTTTTCTGTAAATACAGAAATACTAGCTTACAATGTACTGTTTGATTTTGTAAATAGTTATACCACAAGTTGAATAAGGGGATATGTGGAATTGTGGTCTTTGCATATATGTGGGGGGAGGGGAATAGGGGAGGGGGAGGGGAATAGGGAGGAGGTTGAAGGGGGGAAGAAGGGTGGAGGTAGCAAATCAACTATTTGTACTGAATGGCAAGGATGTTCTAGTAAATGTGTACCAAAATGTGAATTACTTTGTATTATTACAGTCTAAACGTCAACCTAACAGAATATTATTGGTATTAATGTGCTTTTTATTTTGTATAAAGTGCAAACATTTCGTCCCAAAGTCCAGTCTAAGTAGTGCAGTAAAATGTTGTTACACGTCCTGTCAAGAAATTCGTATAGTGCAAGCCTGGATCTGCGTGTCAAACTGTTACATTTGTTTATGTAAAGTGATATTAAAAAAAGCTATAAACTATAACCTGTCCGTTGCTTTTGGCAAATACAACCACATATTGTATATATTTCCTAATTTCCATATTTATCCGCATGTAAAGGTCTGGTTATACATGTTACAGATATTCAATATTTATGACTAGAAAAATTGGTATGTACAATTTAGTTTACAGAACTGTTTGGTAACATTTCGTACATTATTAAAGATTCTGAAATCCCATAATTCGTGGTAGGAATCCTTATTGACTCAGCCTGCTGCTGCAACTTAGCTAGTTTTTAGGACATTAAACTCCAGACTGGATGAAGGACCTTCCCCTCCCCCACTTCTTGTCCCCACTGTTCTCCCATTATGTCATCACTAAAACAGCAACATTGATATAAATGTGATAAATGCATGTGTCCCTGCTGGCATTAGGGAACTGTGTAATTGGTATTTATAACAAAATCTATGAAACAAAAGTTTTTGGTTGCAATATAATTTAAATGACTATTGCAGACATAGAATAACACCAATAATAATAATAACACCAATAATAATAATAATAATAATAATAAATATACAGCAATATATTGCATATGGCGCATTGATATTAATGGTGGAGAAAGAAGAAAGATGAGGAGGCATGCCCTGTCAGAATATCTTAAAAGAAATGTGTCCTTTGCTACAGACAGGGATTGTTGAAATAACTTACATAAGAAGATTTTTAAACTGGAGAGGCTTTAGCTAAAACTTATTTTAAATAATTTGCAGTCACAAGTGAAGTCTTATCCTTTCCTTACAATGCCTTCTCTGTCCCCCCCAATTTCTACCCACTAAAATGACACCATTACCTTATATTTCTCCAGACCTGAAGTTGATTTAAATCAATTACATCCTCTCTTAGAATTGTTATTTTTCCCTATAATTTTGCCAGCATTAATAGTTCCTTACAACAATAACAACTGCAAAAATAAACCAGTTCAGGGAAGGGGGGGGGGAGTTTATGTAGTTTGATTATGTCTTTTGTTTTCCCCCCCATTTACTTAAGAAATTCGTTCCATTGGCTGGCGGTGATACAGTAAATTTGTAAATGAGAAGACAATATATATTAAAAAAAATCTAAATTACTTGTGCTTAATGACTGTGGCAGAACGCCTTTTTCTCTAAATCAGATTGTCTTTCTTGCAGTTTAGTTTGATAGATTTGCAAGCTGTGGTGCTTCCGTTAACTTAGCGACGCTTGTAGGAACCGCTAGGCTTTGTTCCTTGGTGTAGCTTGCATGATCGCCCCATTAAGCAGACAACATATCAACAGACAACACAGATCATGAGCTTGGCTAAAGCTCTCTGGCTTTGGGATATTATGTCATTCAGTGAATTGCACCTGCTGACCTTCTCATAGGCCAAGATGGCATTTTAACAAATTATTTAAAAATATATACGTAGATAGATGGCTAGATACTCAGAAGTTCAGCAAGTCAGTTCTAACATCAAGGGCAGAGGATTTGGAGATGGATGGTCTGTGATTTGGATCCATCAGTTGCCCCAATTCTTAAAGTATTTATATATCTACTACTCATAGTATATTAATGTACTGGTATATCATCCTTATTATTTGTAGAATTTTTGTAAACAGTCTTGGGTGAGGGAGAGGCTGTGTTTTAATGTTTTGCTTGGGTGTTAGTCTAGGTAGGCCTGTCTTGATTTACAGAAGTGGAGAGTGGAGTGGGGAGTTGTGCTGAGATTATTGCAATTTTATATAGACCTCTCCAGTTACAAAAAAAAATAGTAAGAAATGGTAGAGCTGGTTTTATTTTTTATTTTTTTAAAAAAACCTTTACTTTCTAGAAAATGTTATTCTGATGAGAAACACATTTCTTAGCTCCTTCAGTGCAAAGAGCGCCCCCTTGCAGGGCCTACAGATACTGAAAGAAGTTCAAGAGAATGGTAGAAGCAAAGTACAACAACCGGGACCATCTGTAGCTGAAAGATACATTGGCTACTCATGAAACCCTAAAGAAATGTAATTCACTATCAAAGTTTAGTTGTCTCCAGATTGTAAACCTTAGCTAAAAGGTAGCAGTCTCAGCAACTTAGTATTCAAACCCAAATGTAAATAGGACGTACATAGGGGAAAATAGGACCAAGTGTATGTCTCTCCCTTACTCCCCCACCCACCATAATTAAAAGAAGCATCGATTCATTTTACAATATCTAGATGAATCTTAAAAGATAAGTATTATAGCTTTGGGGGATTTACATTTTTAAAGTCTCCAGTAGTGATTTGTTAGAGAAACACTGCTTTATCTGAAGAAATCACTTGGATACCGAATATTGTATAAGCATTTAAAATCAGGTGATTTCAAACATCTTTAACACTAAGTTCTATTTCTATTAAAAGTTGTATTATTTTTTAGAGCACTCACCTAATAACAGGTTTGTTGAAATAACCTGTGAGCCATGCATCTCTGACTAGTGAATTCAGATATCAGTGCTATTTTTTTATGCTAATCTCTTTCATCACATTGTTGTCTTTGTCTAGATTTGAACACACACACACACACACGTATATATATTTGTTTGTGTGTGTATGTGTGTCTGAGAGATATTGTGGTTTCTTGTAAGAATGCTTAATTAACCCTAACACTGCCCTGATTGAAGAAATCAATACCTGGCGAAGACCATTATTTTTAAAAAGACTTGACAAGGATGCTATTAAGGAGAGAGGTTGCATTAAATGGCCTTCTAAACTTCTGCACAGTCTATCATTGTGTGGTTACTTTTAATGTCTTCTTGAGATGTATTTTTCATACTTTTCTTCATGGGCTATTAGGTCTGGAAAGACGTGAATGCTGGTTGAGAAATATGAATTGTTAGAGCCTATTTAGCAGAAACCTCAGACAATGCAGAAGCGGGCATGTGGGGCATGCAGAGCCGTGCGTTTGGATTACTGAGGCCCAAGCCTCTAGCTCAGATGATGTTGCTGCTGCTTTATTCCCAGAATCTCCATCACTTTACGAAGGATAAAAAAAAAAATCTTAGGCCAATATGGAGCCTTTGAAGACCACCCAGAAACACTGTCCAAAGTGTATGGATGACCATGTTTGCGTGGATTTTATATGAATTCACAAAGCGCAGATAGACTTCTTTGACTGCACACTTATTTGGGAGTAACAGCCATTGAACTTAGTGGAACTTATTTATGAGTAAACATGCATAGGACTGGACTGTTAATGTTTTATAATAATTGAAGGCAGAAGCAGTCTGTACTTTGATGGTTTCATAAAGAATTGTGTTTCATAATGAATTGTGTTTCAAACTGTAGTTGCTACAATGCTATCATTCACTCTCCCCATTTCAAAAAGGGGGGTATGACTTGTGAGACCAATAATGTCAGTAAGAACCACTGAAATCAATATGATTTACTTCTCAGTAAACATGGTTTTGGAATGAGCCATATTTGAAATAGATGGATATGGGGTGACTAACATTACCTGGAATTTCAAAAGTTGCAGATGTTGTATTCACATCAAGAACAATCAATCTTCTGCATGTTTTACTTCTTTGTTTTTGTACAAACGTAAAACAACAACAAAAAACCTCCTCTCCGTTCAAAAAAAAAAAAAAGTGGGGGGGAGTGTACATCCACATCCTAAATCATGGGAACTATTGATTTCCCATGACATTCCATTGGAACTATCTGAAAATGAAATTCCATTTTGCATTGTTGATTTTTCAGAGAAATCTTACTGAAGGTCCCATTGATCTCCACACTGAAATTCAATACAATTTACTTCCAACTAACTGTTTAGAATTGGGGTATATATGGGAAGAATGAAGAAGAGACAAGTGAGAAGGCGTTCTGGCCTACAGTATGAGCATTCTAAGGGAAGAGGGATGGGCGAGAGGAAATGAGTAGCTGCAGTGCATTGTAAGCATTGATTTCATAGAAGTTGGGTTGAGCCCCCCCCCCTCCACCCCATATAAAACCTAGGCGGGATTTCTGGCAGTGGAACAGTAGTTAGTGTCTTTTGGCAGAAAGGGAAATACAGTTGCATTTAAATGAATCCAGCATCAGAAAACTACAAGCATTTCTACATCAGTTCTACTTCATATATATTTGTGTATCTATGCTGTCCACCCATATACACACACATCACTGTACTGTTCTGTGCATTTCTTATTGTGTATATATGTTGTCTGTATGCATACTTTAATAGACCTGACCTGTGTGAATGCTGTAAGAATACAAGATCCTAATCCATTCACTAATCACAAACAGTTAAAAAGGCTACATAAAGAGAATACTCTGTAGTATTTTTAAGAGGGGAACAAGATAAACTATGAAGCCACTGAATACAGTGACAGTCATAGTATCTTGAACAAGTGTTTCTGGCAACCAGTTGTGGACAAAGGGGTATATATGGAAATGGTGATTTTTTTATTTTATTTTTTTTAAAGTAGGCAAAGCACAATTTTCCTCACTCAGAAATTGTGATAAGTCACTTTATGCACCTGTGCAATTCTTTACACTGATTTTCTGTATTTCCTCATGTTTATGCTCTCCTATTTATACAGAAAACATCTATGTTTCAGCTTAAAATACACAGAACACATATCTGTACCTAATCTGCACATTATGTGAGTTAGCTATAAATTCCCTGTATTTGGTCCAGATTACATATCTATGCTAATTTTTTGTTTGGTTAGTTGTTTTGATTTTCAAATCCTTATTTGGTTTTTATTTTATTGATTTTGTGGTCTTACCATAGTACACAATTTCTTTCTCTCCTCCCCCTCCCCTCCCCTCTTTTTTCTCTTTCTGTTCCGCATGCAGACACACACACACACACACACACACACACTCGAGTTATCTCACTCTCTTCAGTTCTGCATATTTGCCACATACTCCACTTGGGCTGAACCCATTGTTAGTTTAACTGTGTATATGCATGTATATGATTATGAAGATGCCAAAATAATAAAAATAAATTATAAAAATGGTCTCTAGTCTATTAATTGTGGACAAGAAATAATAAGTGTGTATACATTTATACACATATATACATATATGTGTGTTCATATATATGCATGTGTTTGTGTGTGCATGCGTATATATACACACACATGGATATATATATGTCTGCATGTGCACAAACGTTTAAAGTCTATTGAAATCTTTCAAGTGATGTAAATCAATCTTAAACCCTCCCTTCCCATCCTAGGTTCTGTAAGTCAGGTCTGCCTCATCCTCCATTAACAAGAAACACGATCATGTGAAACCAGTGGGCTATTTTTACCATACAGCTGGAAGCTGTCATCAATTGGTAACATTTATTTCAGCTTTAGAATGATAGTATAAAATAGCATGAAGTTTCCAGATGACGCCGCTATTGGAGACAGGTTTTTGAAGAATAATAAATCAAATTAACTACCATTCATACCGACTCCCCTAAGATAATGTTAAAATTTTAAGTGTGCATGTGTACATGAATATACATTTACATACATCTTGTTTTAGTCAGAATATCTATCTATGGGGGTGTCTGTGTGTGTGTGTGTGTGTGAGAGAGAGAGAGAGAGAGAGAGACAGACAGACAGACAGACAGTTCACACTTCTAAAACACAGTATGCACACATTTCTAAAATACACAGAAAAGATAGGATTGATAGCATATGACCCAGCAAAATTAAGCACTTTGCAACGACATTTATTTCAATGGGAGTGTTACACATCTGCTTACCTCACGTCTATAGCAATCAATGGGACCTGCATGTGCTTAATGTTGTCAAGCATAATAAACAGTTGTTTCAGTAAATATTACACAACACAGAAATCCACAAACATATACCTGTGAAGCTTATGTTTATGGATGTCTCCCATCCATTTTCTGGCAAAACTCTATAACTTTTTTTCAATTACGTCACCCAGTTCTGTCTTCTCTCTCTCCTTCTCTAGTGTGCGTGTGTGTGAGAGAGGGGGGGGGGGAGGGTTTAAACTATAACTATGTAAAGAACCAAAGAACAGCGACAGAGAAAGAAAGCAAAATAAAGAATAAGAAATCGCATTAAAAAACAAACACCCCCTGCCGCCGCCGCCGCCGCCAGACCATGTGTTTGCTTTCCGATACTGCCTCGTTCACGAAAAATGAATCTGGGAATGTAGAGATAGGTAACGTGTATTGGTTCGCTTTTTGCTAGGGAGAGTTTCTGGAAAACAGGAAAAGACCGCATTTTAGGGACCTCGCCGTGCTTCCCGGCGGCATCGGGGCTGCCAGGGGTGCCTGGAAGAGTTTCCCACTGCCACGCATGAAATAGGCTCCGCTCTTTAAGTAGACACACAGCGCTCGGCGTTAGACACAGCCTCGCCGCGCATGCGCCTTCCCCACGCTGGGGCACAGCTTCCACGTGCTGTTGAATATTTATAACTCTCGGCACTTCCTAAACTGTCTAGAGAAGGTAACCACACAGAGCCTAAATCATCGGGAAACCGCTGGCGTGGCTCCCAAAATAGTATGGTAGGGGAATATGCACGTGTTTGTTTTCAGACATCGATGGTTTAAGTAAGATGGTAATACAGCCAGTCACAGAAGGTTCATAAACCTTGACGGAGGGATGCACCACGAACAATACAGCACAAAAAAAGGACAGGAAAGGAAAGGACAGGAAAGGACAGGAAAGGAAAGGAAAGGAAAAAGAAAGAGAAAGGAAAGGAAAGAGAAGGAAAGAGAAGGAAGGAAAGAAAGAAAGAAAGAAAGAAAGAAAGAGGCGAGAGGCTCCGTGGGGCGATAACAGCCGCAACCGCAGCCGCAACACCGGCGTTCTCAAGACGCGTTCTCCGAGAGCAGCCCAACCCATGAACCCTCCTCTCCCCGCGGTTGGGTCAGAAAGCCTCGGCGAGGCTACCCAGAACTGAAAGGGATCCCCACGGCTTGGCTGTCTTTCTGTCCCCGCACCTTCACCCCAATATTCACATCACTATTGTTATTAATAATGTTCTCAAATTCATTTTGCTCCCGGCTTAGGCGGAGTCAATCACGCCCCGAATAAATTGGTCCTTAGGCCTCGACGGTGGTATTGGTTCACTGGATGTCTTTTCGCTAGAGCTGCCTACTGACGCTTCGCCCTGGTTTGTCTGGCAGCAGTTCTCGGGTTCGTCCCACTTCCCGTCTTCTTAAGCCTCTTCGCTCTGGACTAATGCACCCCATCTCATTTAACGGATCTTTTAGTTGGACCCTTCGGTCCTAATAATTGCAGAGAAGATGTCTGCTTAGCCCAATTGCTTTTTATAGTATTAAGTGGCGAACGCCCAGGAAAGGGGAAAGAAAGAAAAAAGAGGTGTTGCCGAGCCGTCACTGGTGTTGTTTGGCGCCATTCTACGGACTAGGTCCTCGTTGCCAAAGCCATTCTCTCTACACCACGCCGTAGTTTATTTGCAAATCATAACCTCGCCATTTGAATGAAAAGGTAAACAGCACGAAATATTACTGAGACCCAGAACCTAGAAGTACAACGAGTTCAATGCATCTGCGTAAATGTGGATAGCGTTAAACCACTCACAGCTATTTTGAGTTTTTTTAAAAAAAATAAAAAAGTGAAAATGGACCCTTCCGGATGGGCCAATATTAATATTAAGCTTCTCTGTGTGTGTGTGTGTGAGAGAGAGAGAGAGAGAGAGAGAGAGAGAATGAGGGAGAGAATATATTCTAGCCCTTTGTTATGATGAAATCACACACCAGGTTAACACCAGTGGACTGTTTCAACTATGTTTAGCCAGCCTCACAACTCGGTCAAAGCTCTTGGATTTCAGCCTACAGCGTCCCACTAAAGTCAGTCAGAGGGCACCGGTTTAGGTTAATTCTCAGTAGTAGTTCAGCTTCTCCCAGTAGACAGGACTAAATGTGTGCAAAATGGAAATATCTCACACAATGCAATGGAACCTCAGTCGGAGTCGGCTCTCGCCCACTTTTTGAAGAATGGTTGTTTTTTTTTTTTTAAAGGCAATTTCCTTTTGTTAAGCCTTCCCCAAGCTGACCCAAAAAGGGTCATCTCCTGGTTTAGTCTAGTGACTAATTTTCAGTGTTAGTGGATGGGCCATTATAGATGGAGCAAAGGCTGCCTTAACAACACTCAGCCCCATCTCATTTGTGGCCATCCTCCTCCTCCTCACACAGTAAATAATCCATTATCTACATTCTTCCCCCCTAAAAACTCCCCAAATAAACACTCTTCTGATAACTGGCGTTCAAATTCAGACCTCACAGACACCTACGCAACACTATATGTAACAAGCAAGTAAAGCTTAGTTTGTAAATAGAAATAAAGGTTAATTCTTCAGTCTTGACCCCATGATTATTTCCTTAGATTCTTCTTCTTCTAAATACCAGGTTGAAATTCAAAGCTGGAAGTGTGTGTGCGTTTCAGTGTATACAGCAGATACCTTCAAGCAAGTTTATTGCAGCCCTAAAACCTAATGGCCAAAGAGCACATTTTTAGCTCAGATCAGATGACGAAGGGATGTTGGTGACTTTCAAAAAGAAGGATCGAAGCACAGAGATGTACTGCGCCCGCGCGCGCGCACACACCTTAATCATGTGATCGGTCAGTCTCTATGTAAACAGATGGGTTCATTTAGTTGAAAAGGTGGGTGCTAAAAACCTCTGGCCCCACAACTATTGATCACCTTCCTTTTCGTTCTTATTTAAGGTCACTGTGGGTTTTAAACACTGTTGCAAATTTACTTCCTTTATCTACACTAAATTAACCTATTAATCTAGGCTCCATCTTCCCAGTTTCTTCTTCCAGAAGCAAGCCATTTAAGACCTTTTCCTTAAGAAGAAAACATTAAAAAGTTAACTAGGGTAACACACACCCGCACACACACACGCACACGAAGAAAAATAGAACGAGATGAGTCTTTTATTGTTTAGATTCTCTTTTTCCATTTTAAATATGTAGCCTATTTTAATATTCGCATCTTTCTTTTGTGTGTGTGTGCCAATAATTAAAAAATACCCCCCCAAAAAACCCCACCAACACCACCCTGGTGCTTTGTCTGAACGCTGTTTTGTTTACAAAATAATGAATTGTCAGGGGATATCCTACCCCCGCTCTTCCAGTCTCTTACCTCCGGAGCGTTAACCCTTTTCGCTAACTGGAGGGAATGTGGAACTGAGATTTGGCCCTGGCTATAATCTCCCCCGTCTCTCTCTCTCTCCCTGTCTCTGTGTATAGATCTGGCACGGTCTTGGTCTCTTAACTCCCAGATCTTTGTTTCGGTGGTGGCGGCCAGAAAGAGCAAGAGAGCGCTGTGCTCTCACTTCCCCTTGGCTTTCCTTAAAAAAAACACAAAAAACCACAACCTCCTCTTCCAACTTTCCCTCCAAGAGTTATTCACTTCTCAGCCCTACTGGCAGCATTTGCCGAAAATCTACCCTCCAGCTTTGGTAAGTGATGCGTTATTCCATTGCAAAATGGCACTGCTCGGATGACTTGTGTGTGTGCGCGGGCGTGTGCGAGACTTGTCGAAGTGTGCGTGTGCGTGTGTGTGTTGTTTTCGAGCAGAGTTGCCCAACCCAAGTAGTTTCGCATCAAGCAGCACAGAGTTAAACTATTGTGGCGTCCGAAATCTCAACAGGAACCAGCACGATCAGTATTTGTTGGCTCGGACAGACTTCATGGCACGAACATTGAATGTGCCGGCAACTTTTTATTGCTGCTATTGTTGCTGGTACTACTATTTTGAGGAGAACAAGGCCATGTTTTGTCTTAGCTTCATATTTACAGTTTGCACCAGACTGTATGCAGGGGGGGGGGGGGAGCGCTCTGAGATGATTCGGTTAGGATTCAGGGCTGATTTTTTTAAAAAAAAATTAAACTTTTTTTTTTTTTTAAATCCTCTCTACACACACCAGTATGGTAAGAGTAATGTTGGAAAAATGCACCTAAGCTAACTTTCTGCAATCTTAAATAAATAAATCTGCATAGAGTGTTTTTCAACGCACTCCAAATATGATTCTTATAAATGGCTTCTTAATGCACCCATTATATTAAATTGTAACTCAGTGATTGAAACTCACAGGTATTTAAGATTAAGTCTGATCTGAACACTTCTCTCTCTCCCCCCCTCCTTTTTATAAAAGAGAGGAAAGTGAACATAACCGCTGTGTAGAGTTGACCTTTCGTTGACACGACTTCGTAGAAGACAGTTTGCAAATGAGGGTTGAATAAATTGGATACTAAAGTTAGCTGAGTTTAGGTGGAACCCGGTGGTAAGTCCATTGAAATTCTCCAGATAAAAAGTTAGCCCTTGAGGCCTGAAAGTTTAGCAAAGTTCAAGGGAGCTGGAACAGCATCTCCAGTGAGCCCTAGAAATCACAATGGGAAAAAGACGATTCCTTCGGGTTAAAACACAGGCAACACCGACGGAGACTGCGGCGGCAGCGGCACCTTCAAGTTCATGGCACTTTCCGCTTCTCGAAAGCTTTGGCGTTGTTCTCACTTTTCTCTACTAGTTATAACAATAGAGTGGCACAGTGATTTCCGTTCTTAGAAAACCAGGCACCGAGCAAGCGTGTGAAACAGCGTGCTAACACTTGTGCTAACAAGTGGTGTTACTTTCTTAACGCTAGAAGTGTTAGCCTATTGCATTTCTCAAAACCGCATCCTTTTTTTTTTTTTCTTTTCTTCCTTTCTTTTTTTTAAAAGGGATCTGAATAAAGAGCCTCGAGCTTTCTAAAACTACACAGAGAACTTACTCATGGATCTTTTCGATGGGAAAAATGACTTTTGCTTTCAAGCAAAAGCTAAACAAACAAATAAAAGCTATGACTCCCCCACCCCTCGTTTGTTTCTGTATTAAACTTTACTAGCACATATTAGCATAACCTCGGTTCTTAGTGTAGGTCTTAGTACGCACGTCTGTTTTACAGTATTGGTGTTATATTAAAATCAAGCTGTTTGATTTGGTACAGTAATATGAGACTTCCCACTGTCTGAAGGGCGAAGACTGGGTACAGTGTTAGAATATGTCAATAGAACTGCAGAGGACCCCCCCCTTTCTTCGCACACCTGCCCCCTGGTCTGTTAACTTGTCTAAGGTTACTTAATGAAGTCGTGGCATTGACAACTTTTGCGATGGGCTAGCCTGTGTAAGTTGCTTTCAATAGGAGTGTTCTCTCTCCCCCACCCCTCCAATCAACAGTATGTTGGGGAAAGTATCCATTTAATAGTTTTCCTGCCTTGCCTACCTAGTAAAGTTCCACCTGGTACCCAGAATGACAGGTTGAGTGGCGGGGGGAGAGTCCAGGTTTCCAACACCTTGACTAGCTGACGTTTTTTCCGCTCAGGCGCACGTCGATGAAACTCACTTCTAAGCAATTCTGCAAAAGATCTCAGACCACCAGACTTACAGTTCGTAGGAATTAGCAATAAAAGACGAGTCTAGGTAAGAAGGGAAGGGAGAAATCTGTATTCCTAGACTAGCAAATTGTCTATCGATAGACAAATGGTGAGGTGGTTTGGGTAGAATTCTACAATCGCCAGGACAAAATTAATCATGTGCAGGATCCTGCTTCAACAAAATCACGTTCCTAATCAGAAAGACATTTCAGTTGCACAACTATCTCTGAAGAAGATGCATTTTTTATTCCATTCTTTCGCGCGCTTTTGCGAGAGATTTACTCCCATCACTCAAGACCTTTGAGGACTAGAGCCTTTCGCACAGACAATTTGACGATCTAGGATTAACTTCAGGAAAGTGTGCAGTTAGGCAGATGACAGAGAAACGGGACTCCACTCACGCCACACACACACACACACACACACACACCTCCCTTCTGTAAAGACAGGTTTGGTAAGACAGTTGGCTTGGTAAGACAGCTATACCTCCAATGAGAGACGTATGGCCCATGAAAGCGTCGTGAGAGGCCTCCTTTATCGCCCTCAGTCATCCCTTTTTAGACTGCAGCGAAAAGGCCATGACAGTCTATCTGGAATACCGGCACCTCGACGCTAAACGTATTTACCTGGAAATCCATTCTAGTGAAATCCAGGGGACTCGTGTCCAAGTAAATATGCTTAAGAGACGGGTGTCAGCTGCAAGAGTCTTGGCAGCAGGAAGTTCCCTTTTTCAGAAGGCTTTTTTTCAGCAGGTCCGGCCCCGTAGGCTCCATGCTGATGACTTGCTTTGGCATTTCGTCTTCGGCATCAGCCAGGCGGACTTGGTCCCACGAAAATGCGTGTAGGACGGAGGTGTTGCAAATGAATAATTTAATGCCGGCCAAGAGCTAGACTCTCACATCACAAAATGCAAGTCGCCTTCATGTTTTAGTTCGATCCACCCAACCTTGGTTAAGTGGAAATGCCAGGCTTTTGAACAGATGTGAAGTTGATAGGAATGTCAGCCTGAACCTAAACATCGTCGGAACGAGTACCCTTGATTTCAGTGGGGCTTAGGTACCAATAGGTGCATTTAGATTGACAGCCCGCGGTCCCATAACCACATCGTATCACCTGGAAGCATGCAAAACCCACTGAAATCAATGAGAGTTGAATTCTCCTTGAAGTCAGTTGAGAATGAGGTTCATGCAGGAGGTTTTACTGGTAGATCGTGCCCAGGATTCGGGTGTAACCAGGTTTAAACCCAAGTATTGGGAACAGCCCCACATATCTGATCGCACTGCTGATATTATGAAAGGCTACAGCCCACTTTCAAGAGGAAAACGTGCCAATGTCGTGGTGCACACCACTTTCTTTTAGCTCGAATTCTGAACTCTCTGAAAGCAATCCAAAGACACTTTTAAAACAATTGGAATTCTTTTACAGCTTGATTGGAGGTGGATTCCGCCGGCAAACGTCCGTCCACCCAGCCTTAAGTATCACCTTAGGAACACACACACACACACGAATATGATAACAATGTATGGAACATTAATAAAGAGAAGGTTGAAGTATACTGAAAATTCGGAATGGAAACATCATGGCAGATTTAAAAATAGTCTTAGCAAAATAGCTTCTCATCTAAAAGGGGGCTTCGTGTGACAATATCCTGCAAACAGGCATATGCTGAAAATAAATTAGAATTGCTATCAGTTCTTCTCTTTCAATGCAGTTTTTATTGCCAGGCATCACATAAAAGCAGTTTGTAAACACCCTCTATACTATCTGCGTCTACGGTCTGTCATTTTTAGACGGTTCTTTGTATCCCCAGAACATTTAGTTAATTAATCATGCTCGCATTTTTCTTTTCTTGTCTGGAATCCGCAGTTCGTGGAAAGCGAAATGGCTCGGCACAGTTTAGGCTTTAGTTGACTGTTGACTGTCTACTGCTGCTATCTCTGTTTTAGCACGTCGGTCGTAAGGCAGAACTGCGACATACCTATATATCTGGGCTTATACCAAACGGATAACTTTAGGGCAGGGAGAATAAAAGATGGCCATACATGTAAACAGGGCAACCCCTCGCCTCCTCCTCTCCAAAGTTAATGTCAGGTTTTCTGTTGAGTACTCTAAGGAGAGAATGTCACCCAACAGAGCACTTGTAAGTAAGTCCCATTGATTGCGATAGGATTTGCCTTCATATAATGAAACTAGGATTGGGACTCTTTATTGACAGACTCTGTAACATCTTCCTGTTTACCTGCTTCCTTTTTCGCTGCAGAAGCCAGGTAGCTGGGCAGAATCACTCCAATGAGCACTTCGAATCCTGTTGTTTAGATCTCGAAACTAAGATAAAAGCGATGCATTACGTAACTGGCCTGATGTAATATTTACATAACTACGAGGTGCAAAACACTGCATAACATGTTCTGAATTTGCACATCTCTCTATAACTAGTTCTCCTCTCAACCCAAGCTCCAACATCGTGAATTGTTGAATGTTCCTGGCTCCGAGCCATTAAATCAGAACTGCTAGATGTATAAGGGTGTGTTCCCACGGACATGGAAGGGGGCATCCCAATTTTAAAAAGATGTACTCCATATTAACTGGCTTGTGGATTGGGCTGGCCATTAGCAGAAAGAGGCAGAAAATGTTTTTAAGGCTTTAACATGCTAATAATCATGAGGTATGATCCGTGGGCTCTGTTCATCCATCTTTCCTGTCTATATCCATTTTCTTGTCCTCAGTTGGGACATTCATGTTGCTTTATTAAGGACAGGATCAGACTTAAAGTGCAGATGCCAGTAAAATGATTTCACAGGTGCAGAGCTGTTTTTGATTTAATAATAATAATAATATAACTTATTGAAGGCTTAATGTACCTTATAACACCAGTTATTTTCATGCAGTCAAATATTTCATTTTAAAGATAAATATATTTGGCTCCCCAAAAGAGTGTGAAAGTGACTATAAGATACAAAGTACACATTTCCAATAGGAGATTGTGTAGCTTCCCTATCCAACCTTAACAAAATAAATGCAGCTGCTTTCACAGTTGCGAAGCACAATCCTATGCCTGTTTACTCACAAGTAAGTCCAACTGTATTCAGTGGGACTTATTCACTGTAAGCATGTTTAGGATTGCAACCTTGAAGTTTTATAGGCCAATCAAGAGCTTTAATAATTGCCTTAATTATTAACATTATAAAAATGCCCCCCAATACTTGCACAATGATGTTAATATTTCTGGTACTGATTATTTTAAAAATTGGGTTAACACAATTCCTGACAATGAGGCAATGTCTTAAGAGTAAAACCTGCTTAATATCATTTTAGTACTATTATCTAATATTCAAAGTATATGAAATATTTTTAATTTACTTAGCCCCTTTTAAATAAGAACTATATATCATATGGTGGGTTTCCAAAATTAAATAATTATCAATACCATATGGTGGATATATTTATGATTATATCGTCTTCATACACAAATGTTTTCTTACAAGTATTTCTTTTAAGTAGGGTCTCTTGTATATCATGGTCAAATAGTGCATTTCATTAAAAATATATTCTAAAATACAGTATGGGGTTTCCATTTCTCACAAAGTGCCAAATTATTCCTTGCTATTGAAAAATTCCCACTGAAATTACCAATATTTTCTCAGAACAAAGCTACAAGTATATTTCAGTATTGTATCAAAGTCATACTCACACAACAGGACCAGGCTGGTTTCTAAAAAGCACAGAGAGGCAGGAATAAAAATATGGTGGGGAAAAGGACTGAAAACTATCTGGTAACCATCTGGAGTGTTTTATTCATTTCTACACACCCTTTTGATTATGTTATCAATAAAGCCAGTTCTTTATTCTGTCTGTCTATCTATCTATCTATCTATCTAAACTGAAAATCATATTGTATATTTACAATACACTTCTAGACCTCTAAAAAGATATACTTGGAGTCACTTTTTAATGAGAAATTGGCTCGTATTATGTTATAACTATGCCTTATCACATAAGGGCCACTATCCAACACAGAGTTACATGTTTTTAAATCACTGATATTCATGGGTTTAAACATTTTCAAGCCTGTGTTGGGTTGTGACCAGATAATTTTTTAAAATGTATTTATCCATCATGCAGTGCTATTAGAATATATCATGGTTAGGGAATGAAATTGCTTGCCTAGGAAAGTACAGAAGAAATGTTAGGAAGCAAAATAAATAGGCTTCAATCCTTAAACCAGCGAGTTTCAGTGAGCATTTATTTATCTATGTATTAAACAGATAGCTCTTCCTTCTTCTTAAGAATATTTTATGTCAGTAGTATGAGACATAAATACACAACAAATGTCAAACTCCTTTGTCAAATGCACATTTACTTGGAAGTAAGTTGCATCAAAACAGCATCACTTGTTCATAAGTAAACATGTTCAGGATCAGGACCCCTGGGGGAGGATATGAAAGCTGCAGTCTCTGTTGAACCTTTTTTTCCCCTTGGGTATCTATTATTACATTTTTTTTAACATCTGTTATCAGCACACAGATAAATTAGAGTCCTTTAAGATTCATATTCAGATTACATTATACAATTGTATGCCAACTGCATTTTTGCCATAGGTGTTAATTTTATGTGCCAAAAATGACTACTCTGTGCCTTACAAAATAAAAGAGGTACAGAATGTATGTAAGTTGTCTATTTTTTTATAAATGTATTGTGCATTTTAAAATTCTGGACTCACACATCTTTAACACACATCTTTTTGCATGCATAGAATGTGGAGTTTTGGTTGTTCTTTTGCAAGAAGCTGTGAGGTGATGGGAGAAAATACATGTTTATTAAGGGACAGTGGGATATATGTGTAGGAAAAAATAAATGCTGGGTAACTACTGAAGCGCCACACCATGAACTATGAGGGCTAGAAACTTTCCTTTTCTTAAAAAATGAAGAAAGTGCAGAGTCTCAGGAATGCAAATTCCATATCACATAGCAGATTCTATGTAGAATATTTCAGAGAAAGGGGAAAGATGGCAAACAATCTAGTTTATAACGTGACTTCCTGTATACTCCTGTACTTTTATGGCATTTTTTGATCCATTTGTTTTTGCCATTGTCAGATTCAAAGTAGGCAGTTTGAAATCCATCCCAATGTGTGTACTAAGGAAAAGATTATTTTGAATAAATGCTATGCAGCTGTTTGGTAGCTTGCAATTACTGTAGTACTGGGTCCGTGCTTTGTGTACGACTATAAATCCTGCAAGCGAGCACTGTTATTTCTAACATACCATGCTGGATTTTATATAAGCCTGTAGGTTTTGTTCCAAGGAAAACAAAATAATGAAAGAATATAAATATTAGATACCATTGCCCCAGTGTAAGGTGCTGTAAATCTCTGAAGATTTACAAAGAGGCACTGACAACATGTTGCGCAGCTGCATGTGACACCATGTAATGGTCTGATTTGATGAACTGGTTTCTCAGCACCTCATTGACAATCACTGATTGTAGACCAACAAATTTTGGAATGTCCCATAGGGCTTTTCTAACACCCTTATTATTAGTTCTCCCTAAAATAAATTGAAAAGCCCCAATCCTCTGTTGCTGTTAACTCTGAAAACAATATTTCATGTGACTTCAAGGGGAGTTCTGTCTAGGAGGAGACTATAGCACCTCTGTGCAGTGTCTCCACTAATCGCTTTCCCCAAGAATTTAAAACAGAAGTTGACATTACACTTGGACTGTGTGAAGGAACACACACTTCATCCAGAGCTAACTATAAAATGGGATCTTCCCATAGCTTAACAGGTAATTTTGGCCAGCCTGTAATAAAGTTTGCCATGGGGACAGCAAGTACTGTACATCTGAGGTGCACGCAATGTGCATGCGATAAGCAGTACATTCTGCATTGAAAACACTAGGGAACTTGTGTAAGCACAATATTACTATGGTGGAAATGGGGAGAAGCTGGGCCACAGCCTCCTTTGGTCTCCAGAGCTGTTAGAGGTAGGCAATGTCTCCAAGCTATATCATGGCAATCATAAGAGGTGCAAACTACATCATTAAAAGCCTGTGTGAATGCTTTTAAATGCATTAAACCCCAAGGTTTATAGCTTGGTTCCCCCCCCCCCAATCATATTTTGTACAATTCCTCAAACTCATTAGAGGTTTCCCAGTTTGTCTCTGTAGCAGGAAATATTATATAAAATGCAAATAAAAATATTTATTTAAAAATAGGCACCATCTTGATGCATAATCATATCATTGTGCAATTATCTTCAAATAGGATAGTTGTCATGCATCGTCATCATAATCAATAGGAGAACATAGGCGGATGATGGAAACCAAACCAATCGCATAAATGTCTAGTGTCAGCACATTTGCTCTAGAACCACTCAACATATGCAGACACAGGATGTGCGTCTAATACAGGAGTAACAGAAAGAACAAATAGCTAACAGAAATGCTTCAAAGCTATGAGCCAGCAGAGATCCAAGTGGTGAAATAACAGCAATATAGACATGACCCTAGAGGAGAACTCTGAAATGTAATAAGCAAGTAAATATTAAATAAATTCTTTGCTTTCCCAGCATTAAGCCCCAAAGCCTTTGTGAAATTCTAATTCTCAAGTTATGCATTAGCAACTAATATTATTGGTTGACAGCTGAAGATACAACTTAGTTTATTTCAGTAAGGTTAATTCAACTTAAATAAAAGTACTTCCTCTTAACTGGCTTGCAAATCAAATTTTTATTTGTTTAGCTCTTTAACCTACCCTGTTCCCATAGACTCAGGGTGGTGCTGTAATTCTGAAGATGAAAAGATGGAACAATGATGTATTGAAGTGGATATGAAAAATTGCCCTTTAGATGTTAGTGGAAGATTATATGTGAGCATGAAACCCCTCTTTTGCTTCTCTCTCTGACATATGAGAGAGAATCTACCCTGCCAAAAGGCAGTGACTTTGTGATGAAACATTTGTCCATGGAAGTTCACAGAAGAGGATTGAAACCCCTCACTAAATTCTATGAACCCAATTCCAAGCAAGTTAAATACCTTCAGGACTTATGAGCATCACCTGAATCTGTAGTTAATTTTCCATTGATTTCTATGGGCTTTAACAATTATTTCTGATGAGCAAACTAGCTCAAAGTGGATGAAACAACTATCAGGTGGATCCCAGTTGGCTACAGAATCAGACTCAAAGATCCCATCAATGGGATCTTCTCCATCTGGGGAGAGGTAACAGGTGGGGTACCGCAGGGCTCAGTCCTGGGCCCAGTGGTCTTCAACATTTTTATTCATGACTTGGAGGAGGAGGTGCAGGGAATGCTGATCAGATTTGCAGATGATACAAAATTGGGTGGGATCGCTAATACTTTGGAAGACACAAACAAAATTCAAAGTGATCTTGATAGGTTGGAGCACTGGGCAGAAAACAACGGAATTAAATTTAATAAGGATAAATGCCAAGTTCTGCACCTAGGAAAAAGAAACCAAATGCACAGTTACAAGATGGGGGATACACAGCTCAACAACACTACAAGCGAGAAGGATCTTAGAATTGTTGTCGATCACAAATTGAATATGAGCCAACAATGTGATGTGGCTGCAAAAAAGGCAAATGCTATTTGGGACTGCATTAATAGAAGCATAGCTTCCAAATCCCGGGAAGTACTAGTTCCCCTCTACTCAGCACTGGTTAGGCCTCATCTGCAGTACTGTGTCCAGTTCTGGGCACCACACTTTAAGAAGGATGCAGACAAACTGGAGAGGGTTCAGAGGAGGGCAACAAAGATGATCAGGGGACTGGAAACAAAGCCCTATGAAGAGAGACTGAAAGAACTGGGCATGTTTAGCATTGAGAAGAGAAGACTGAGGGGAGATACGATAGCGCTCTTCAAGTACTTGAAAGGTTGTCACAGAGAGGAAGGCCAGGATCTCTTCTCGATTATCCCAGAATGCAGGACACGGAATAACGGGCTCAAGTTACAGGTAGCCAGATTCCGACTGAACATCAGGAAAAACTTCCTGACTGTTAGAGTAATACGACAATGTAACCAATTCCCTAGGGAGGTAGTGGGCTCTCCCACACTGGAGGGATTCAAGATGAGGCTGGACAGCCATCTGTCCGGGATGCTCTGACTTGGATTCCTGCATTGAGCAGGGGGTTGGACTCGATGGTCTTATAGCCCCTTCCAACCCTACCATTCTATGATTCTGTATAATATAACTTCCCTAGATTACATTCAGTGGGACTAACTACTCTGAAAAGCCCATTGTTCTCTGAAGTAATTGTGAATCATAGCCTTGAGCTTATAAAATACAAAGATGACCTCCCTCACCTTAGTTTTTTTTAAGCAGATATCTGTTGGTGTGACAAATGCATATTGCTCAGGGTGAATAGGTCTTAATCCCAGTTAGACAGTCATGGCCCCCATGAAATATATGCACATGCAATTGACGCACATAATTTCCTACATAGGCACTTTTTGTGTAAGAATAGCATAGGGAATCTGCTCCAAGAATGACTATATTATTTGAGTGAAAATATTTTCTTTTTATTTCTAAAGACATATTTTCCTCCCACTGAAGTGTAAAATCCAATGTAAAAGAAGAAACTTGAACAGTCAGAATAAATGAAATGAAACATAGACATTAATGAAACCACTACTCTTTATGACATTTAACAAATAGGTGAAGTTTTTGACAGGTGCACATGTGAAAATCCTGATGTAGTTTGGGGTGTTCTGTGTGCACAGTAAATGAATGGTTGGGCTCTTAGTCTAATGGACTGTATTCCATGGTGTTTTTTTTTATTATTACACGTTATTTCACATTTTATACTTATTTCATAAAAGTGATTCGAGTGTACGTTAAAACATGTAAGCAAGGAGAACTTAATAGTTAGTTTAAAAGAACACAACTTTTTGGGACTATGATTATGTTACCCTTTTATTTTAAATTAAAAACCAAACATTAAATAAGCAAACAAACGAACTCCATGATTGCAACGCACTCTGCATGGGGCAACCACTGAAGAGTGTCTGAAAGCTCCAATTGGTGCAAAACGTGGCAGCTAGGCTGCCAACTGGTGCATGGTATCAGGACCATATTACACCTGTCGTGAAAGACCCACATTGCTTGCCAGTTGCTTCCTTGGCTTAATGCAGTGTGTTCGTCTTAACCTTTAAAGCCATGAATGGCTTAGGACTGGCTAAGGGACCACCTGTCTAGCTATGAACCTGACTGAGTTACTAAGATCTGCAGGAGAGGCCATTTGGAGGTGCCTTTACCCACAGAGGCCAATTTGTCAGGCACGTGTGAAAGCGCTTTCTCCTGCGTTGCCCCCAAACTATGGAATGTGCTCCCTCAAGAACTGCAATTGGCCGCCCACTCTCTTGGCCTTTAGAAGTGGTATAAAGATGCATCTTTTCAGTTTAGGCCTTTAAAATATGTAGTTTTTAATGTTGCAATGTTTTATTGTTGCAGGTTTTATTGCTTAAATTGTTGTATCCTGCCTTGATGGCTTTTTAGCAGATAAGGTAAAGCAGATATTATTATTAACATCATTATTATAGATGTTAATAATAATAAACAGTAAGTATTGATGCACTGCCAAGCACAGCAATGAAGAAATCACGTCAGACTTTGAAGCTTTGGGAAGGAAGCTCAAGAACTTTGGGGACCAGATAGTTTTCTCATCCCTCCTTCCAGTAGTTAGAAGAGGGATAGAAAGGGAAAGAAAAATACTCCACGTGAATGACTGGCTACGAAGGTGGTGCCAGCATGAGAGATTTGGAGTCTGGGACCACGGGCTATACTTCCTGGAAGATGGGCTGTTGGCATGGGACGGGTTGCACCTCATAAAGGGTGGGAAGAATGTATTTGGCCACAGCATGAAGAACTTCATCAGGAGGGCTTTAAACTGAATCCTACGGGGAAGGGAGATGTAAAGTTGGCGGTAACAATGGACGTAGGCTCATACACCGCAATGGAGAGAACAGCTCTGATAGCGCCCAATAATAGTCTTCAGACATATGTAGGAAGAAAGCCAGACTATGAAGCACATGGTCTTCGATGTCTATATACTAATGCCCAGAGTATGGGAAACAAACAGAACGAACTTGAACTCTTATACAAGAGGAAAAATATGACTTGGTAGATATAACTGAGACTTGGTGGGATAACTCTCATGACTGGAATACAGCAAGTGAAGGATATAACTTGTTCAAAAAAAACAGGAGAAACAGAAAGGGAGGTGGGGTTGCACTGTATGTGAAAAATACATATCTCTGCACAGAAATACAGGAGGATGAGCTTGGTAGCCCCATCGAGAGCATCTGGATCAAAATAAATGGAACAAAGAATAAAAGCAACCTGGTGGTCAGAGTCTACTTAGGGATGGCAGAGAATTCCGCCACGGATCTCGGTGAGGCCGAATGCCAGTGCATTCGGCCCCCCGAAATCTGTGGCGGAACGGCCTGCCACCCCCCACGCCCCGCGGATCCCCCCCGGGACAAGACTTACCTGGGGCCGATCTTCTGGGCGGTGGCGGCTCTGGCGTCGGCGGAGTCGGCTGGTCTTCCGACCGGCTGCCGCCGCCGCCACTTGCAGTCTTGTCGGGGTTTTGGTTTTTTTTACAAGACATGATAGGTTATGTAAAGACTCACGTAGCCTATCACATCTGGCTTTAAAAAAAAACGCGTATGCAAATGGCGGTGGCTACAGCCGCCGCTGCCATTTGTGTTCCTTATTTTTGGCCGTCTTAGTCTACGTAAATATTTACGTAAACTAAGACGGCGAAAATAAGGGGAACGCAAATAGCATAGCGGACGTAGCCTATCACGTCTGGCTTAAAAAAAACACGTGTACACAAAAAAAACACCCGCGTCCGCTATGCTATTTGCGTTCCCCTTATTTTCGCCGTCTTAGTCTACGTAAATATTTACGTAGACTAAGACGGCCAAAAATAAGGAACGCAAATGGCGGCTGTAGCCGCCGCCATTTGCGTACGCGCGTTTTTTTTAAAAGTCAGACGTGATAGGCTACGTAAGTCTTTACGTGACCTATCACAGCTGACTACAGGGACACAAATGGCAGCGGCTACAGCCGCCGCCATTTGCGTCCCTGCTAGCCAGCGGCCGTATGTCTGGCTGCTGGTGGAGCCGGCTGGCGGCTCCGCGGAATCCCTGCAGAGCGGAGCCGGCCAACCAGGATTCTGGGGGGGAGGCGCGGAGTGCTTCCCCCCACCAGCGGAACCCGGAGGAGCCAGGTAAGGGGAGTTCCGTACATCCCTAAGTCTACTACCGGCCACCCAATCAAGGAGAAGATGAGGATAAAACTTTTGAAAAGCAAATAGCCAATGTTTCAAGGAAGCATGATGTAGTAGTAATGGGGGACTTCAATTTCCCTGATATTTGTTGGGAGACAAATTCTACCAAACATGGCCCCTCCAGGAAATTCCTGACTTGTGTGGTGGATAACTTCCTCCTACAGACAGTAGAGGAAGGAACTAGAGGATCAGCTATCCTTGACTTGATCCTAACCAACAGAGATGACTTAGTGGATAAAGCAGCAGTTACAGGAACTCTGGGGGAAAGCGACCATGTTATACTTGAGTTCTTGGTTCCAAGGGAAGCAAAAGCCGAGTGTAGTCAAATGTGTACCCTGGATTTTAGGAAAGCTGATTTTAATAAACTCAGAACAATGATAAGTAAGGTCCCATGGCAAGCGACTCTAATGAGAAAAGGAGTCCAAGATGGGTGGGAGCTTTTAAAAAAGGAAATTCTCAAGGCACAATTACAAACAATTCCAACAAGAAGAAAAGGTGGAAGACAACAGAAGAAGCCAATGTGGCTTCACAAAAAGCTTAGAGATGACCTGAAAACAAAAAAGGACACATATAGGAAGTGGAAAGTAGGGATGTACGAAAGTGACTTACCTTTCCGCGGATTATGTTGATGTTGGGGGGGAGGCGTTCTGTCCCTCCCCCCGGAATCCTGGCCGGGGGGGGAGGTGCTCCGTTCCTCCCCCCCGGAATCCTGGCCGGCCGGCTGTGCTCCGCAGCAATTCTGCGGAGCCGCCGGCCAGCTCCGCCAGCAGCTGGACATCCGGCCGCTGGCTAGCAGGGATGCAAATGGCGGTGGCCATAGCCGCCACCGTTTGTGTCCTTGCAGTCAGCCGTGATAGGCTACGTAAATGTTTACATAGCCTATCACAGCTGATTTAAAAAACAAAACAAAACGCGCGTACGCAAATGGCGGTGCGTTCCTTATTTTGGCACGTCTTAGTCTACATAAATATTTACGTAGACTAAGGTGGCGAAAATAAGGGGAATGCAAATAGCGTAGTGTCTACGCTATTTGCGTTCCCCTTATTATCCCGTCTTAGTCTACGTAAATGTTTACGTAGACTAAGACGTGCCAAAATAAGGAACGCACCGCCATTTGCGTACGCGCGGTTTTTTGGTTTTTTTTTTAAATCAGCCGTGATAGGCTATGTAAACATTTACGTAGCCTATCACTGTGTTTTTTTTTTAAATCTAGCCATGATAGGCTACATAAATCTTTACGTAGCCTATCACTTCTTTTGGTTTTTTTGTTTTTTTTACCTGGAAATGGCAGTAGTGGCAGCCAGTCGGAAGACCGGCCGCCGCAGCCGCCGCTGCTGAACCGCTGCCGAACCACCGCCGGAGCCACCACCACCACCAGGAAGATCCGCCCAAGGTCAGTCCCATCCTGGGGGGGTAGCGGGCCATTCCGCCACCGATTTCGGGGGGCCGAATGCGCTGGCATTCGGCCTCCCCAAGATCCGTGGTGGAACTTTCGTACATCCCTAGTGGAAAGAAGGCCAAGCAACTAAGGAAGAGTACAGGCAGGTAGCACAGAATTGCAGGGATGGCGTCAGGAAGGCTAAAGCTGAGAACGAGCTGAGGTTAGCGAGGGATGCTAAAAACAACAAAAAGGCTTTCTTCAGCTACGTGCATAGTAAAAGGCAGAGGAAAGAAATGGTGGCTCAGCTATTAAATAAGGATGACAAAATGATAACAGATGACAAAGAAAAGGCAGAGGCGCTCAATTCCTACTTTGGCTCAGTCTTCTTCCAAAAGAGGGTCTATGACCCCCCTGGCAAAGGCGAAGTACAGGCTGAAGGGGCAAGATTGCAGCTTGAGATCGATAGGCATATGGTCAAGGAATACCTAATTACTTGAATGACTTCAAATCTCCAGGGCCAGATGAACTGCATCCTAGAGTAATCAAGGAACTGGCAGAAGAACTCTCAGAACCACAGTCTATTATCTTTGATAATAGCCCAGTGCTCTTCAACATTTTTATTAATGACTTGGAGGAGGAGGTGCAGGGAATGCTGATCAGATTTGCAGATGACACAAAACTGGGTGGGATAGCTAATACTTTGGAAGACAGAAACAAAATTCAAAGTGATCTTGATAGGTTGGAGCAATGGGCAGAAAACAACAGAATGACATTTAATAGGGATAAATGCCAAGTTCTGCACCTAGGAAAAAGAAACCAAATGCACATTTACAAGATGGGGGATACGTGGCTCAACAAAGCTACAAGTGAGAAGGATCTTGGAATTGTTGTCGATCACAAGCTGAATATGAGCCAACAATGTGATGTGGCTGCAAAAAAGGCAAATGCTATTTTGTTGTTGTTGTTGTTGTTGTTGTTCAGTTATTAAGTCATGTCTGACTCTTCGTGACCCCATGGACCATAGCACGCCAGGCCTTCCTGTCCTCTGCTCTCTCCCGGAGTGTGCTCAAATTCATATTCATTGCATCAGTGATGCTATCTAGCCATCTCATCCTCTGCCGTCCCCTTCTCCTTTTGCCTTCAATCTTTCCCACCATGAGGGTCTTTTCCAGTGACTTTTCTCTTCACATTAGGTGGCCAAAATATTTGAGCTTCAGCTTCAGTATCTGTCCTTCCAATGAGCACTCAGGGTTGATTTCCTTTAGGATTGACTGATTTGTCCTCCTTGTAGTCCAGGGGACTCGTAAGAGTCTTCTCCAGCACCACAGTTCGAAAGCATCAATTCTTCGGCGCTCAGCCTTCCTTATAGTCCAGCTCTCACAGCCATACATTACTACTGGGAAAACCATAGCTTTGATTATACGGACCTTTGTCAGCAAGGTGATGTCTCTGCTTTTTACTATGCTGTCTAGGTTTGCCATAGCTTTCCTCCCAAGGAGCAAGCATCTTTTCATTTCATGGCTACTGTCACCGTCTGCGGTGATCTTGGAGCCCAAGAAAATAAAATCTGTCACTGCTTCCATTTCTTCCCCTTCTATATGCCAGGAAGTGATGGGGCCAGATGCCATGATCTTCGTTTTTTTAATGTTGAGTTTCAAACCAGCTTTTGCACTCTCCACTTTCACCCTCAACAAGAGGCTCTTTAGATCCTCTTCGCTTTCTGCCGTTAGGCTGGTATCTTCTGTGTATCTGAGGTTGTTGATAATTCTCCCGGCAATCTTAATTCCAACCTGTGATTCATCCAGCCCGGCGTTTCTCATGATGTACTCTGCATATAACTTAAATAAGCAGGGTGACAATATGCAGCCTTGTCGTACTCCTTTCCCAATTTTGAACCAGTCGGTTGTTCCATGTCTGGTTCTTACTGTTGCTTCTTGACCCTCGTAGAGGTTTCTCAGGAGACAGGTAAGGTGGTCTGGTACTCCCATCTCTTTCAGAATTTGCCACAGTTTGTTGTGATCCACACAATCAAAGGCTTTAGCGTAGTCAATGAAGCAGAAATAGACATTTTCCTGGAATTCTCTTGCTTTCTCCATGATCCAGCGAAAGTTGGCGATTTGATCTCTAGTTCCTCTGCCTCTTCAAAATCCAGCTTGTACTTCCGGTTCACATACTGCTGAAGCCTAGCTTGTAGGATTTGGAGCATCACCTTGCTGGCATGTGAAATGAGCGCAACTCTACGGTAGTTTGAGCACTCTTTGGCATGGCTGTTCTTTGGAATTGGAATGTAAACTGACCTTTTCCAGTCTTGCGGCCACTGTTGAGTGTTCCAAATTTGTTGGCATATTGAGTGCACAATAGAATGGGAAAGACTAGAGATCTTCCTGGGAAGTACTAGTTCCCCTCCCATCCTCTGCCGTCCCCTTCTCCTTTTGCCTTCAATCTTTCCTAGCATCAGGGTCTTTTCCAGTGACTTTTCTCTTCGCATTCCAGTGACTTTTCTCTTCATACTAGTTCCCTTCTACTCAGCACTGGTTAGGCCTCATCTGGAGTACTGTGTTTAGGGATGGGGGAGAATTCCACCACGGCCCCTATTGAGGCCGGATCTGGCCCCATTGGGGCCCATGGCGGAACGGAGCATTCACCTCTGCCTCCCCCCAGAATCTGTGCGCGTTGGCTCCCTCGTTGTGTTGATCCTGCGGAGCCGGCGGCTGGCTACGCTCCACTGGCGATAGGGTTGGCCACCATTGCCATGCCATATTGCTGGGGTAGGGTAAGTGAGTCTACGGATGCAAATGGTGTAGTGGGCACCATTTGCGGCCGTAAAGCTGGTAGATTAGCCTAAATGCAGCCATTTACAGCTGCATTTAGGCTAATCTACCAGCTTTATGGCCACAAATGGCGCCCACTATGCCATTTGCATCCGGAGACTCACTTACCCTACCCCAGTGATACGGCACGGCAAAGGCAGCCGGCCATATCGCCAGTGGAGCATAGCTGGCAGCCAGCTCCGCAGGATTGCCGCGGAGCAGAGCCAGCCCGGACAGGTTCTGGGGGGAGGGACGGATGGCCTCCCTCCCCTGTGGACCCCCCCTCCGGACCCGGAGGTACGGGATTCGTCCATCCCTAGTCCAGTTCTGGGCACCACATTTTAAGAAGGATGCAGACAAGCTGGAGAGGGTTCAGAGGAGGGCAACAAAAATGATCAGGAGACTGGAAACAAAGCCCTATGAGGAGAGACTGAAAGAACTGGGTATGTTTAGCCTTGAGAAGAGAAGACTGAGGGGAGATACGATAGCGCTTTCAAGTACTTGAAAGGTTGTCACAGAGAGGAAGGCCAGGATCTCTTCTCGATCATCCCAGAGTGCAGGTCATGGAATAATGGGCTGAAGTTACAGGAAACCAGATTCTGGCTGAACATCAGGAAAACATTCCTGACTGTAAGAGCAATACGACAATGGAACCAATGACCTAGGGAGGTAGTGGGCTCTCCCACACTGGAGGGATTCAAGACAAGGCTGGACAGCCATCTGTCAGGGATGCTCTGACTTGGATTCCTGCATTGAGCAGGGGGTTGGACTCGATGGCCTTGTAGGTCCCTTCCAACCCTACTATTCTGTGATTATTAAATGGTATTTTAAGAGCATTGTTGGTTTGGAATAGCCAGAAATTACACTTCCTTTACTGGACTAAATCCAAATAAATGCCTGTCTCTAAAACATATACTTGTGTATGTGTGTATACACAGGTAGATCGATAGGTAGATAGATAGATAGATAGATAGATAGATAGATAGATAGATAGATACTATATGTAGCACAAACATTCTATACATCTTTATTTATACCTACATATCTATCTATCTATCTATCTATCTATTGCATTTATACCCCGCCTTTTTTCCTTTTGCAAGGAACCCAAGGCGGCTTACATTATCCTCCTCCTCTCCATTTTATCCTCACAACAACAACCCTGTGAGGTGGGTTGGGCTGAGAGTGTGTGACTGACCCAAAGTCACCCAGTGAGCTTCCATGGCCGAGTGGGGACTAGAACCCGGATCTCCCAGCTCCTAGTCCAACACTCTTGCCACTACACCACACTGGCATATCTTTAATAAGACATCCGGGAGCTGCTGTCTCAGTCTCTGACCTAAACCAGTATTTGGAGGCTGTATTCAATTGGCTAAGGGAGAACAAGCTTATATTGACTGCAGAGGAGATGGAGGTGATGCTCACAGGACATAGCCATGGTCTGGAAAGGTGATCAGCTTGCCTGTGATTGATGTGGTCTCTTGGTGACTGTATCTGATCAGATAAAAAGGTCCTGAACTTGGTGTTACTTCTTGAGAAGCATGTCAGAGTTATTGCTAAGACTGTTCTTTGGCTAGTAAGCTTTCCCCTCAGGTCAGGTCAGACTTTGCTGCACTTATCCATGTTTCTGTAATTTTCAGCACTATATATGGGGCTGTCCTTGAAGAGGACTCAGAAGTTTCTGCTGGTGCATAATGCTGCTGAACACCTCCTAGAGGGTACTGGGAGGCACGTGGGGTTCATGTTCAACCTATTTTGTTCCAGCTACACTAGTTGTTCATTTGCTTCTAAGACCAGTTCAAGATTCTGCATTTAACCTTCAAACCCTGGCATGGCCTGGGGCTGTCATATCTTAAGGCCCATTTCTACCTGGTTGTGTGCCACCTGAGGTCTACTTAGCAGGCTTTACTGGCCATGTTAACTTTGAGGCAAGTTTGGATGTTGATGGCCAGGAATCAAGCTTTCACAGTAATTGTTCCATGTTTGTGGAACCTCCTCTCTAAATAGTTAAGGAAAACTACCTCTTTGGTGATGCTTCGGAAGGGGTAAAAGACACACATCCTCCACCAGGCTTTTGGTTGACAATACTGTTTTCTGTTGTGGTTTATATGTCATTGCTGTAACTGTGTTATATTACATTGATGGTTTTTAAATTGTATTTTTGTTTTGCAAACAACTGTAAACATCATTTATTAACCATATTTATTTCTATATATTGTGAGAAGGAAGTTTCAAGTGAGTGAGTAAGAAAAAAAGGTGTCCTTTTCTCTTTCCTCTGTCCACCACATATATAACAGAGGGAGGGGATATTTTGTTTAGCCTCATGCCATGCATCCCCCTTACATTAATCCCTACCATCAGGACACTATAAACTATTAGGGAGGGACTCAAGCAGGCCAAATACTTGCCTCCTCCATTTTCCTTTTTTCCAAATTGACCCTCAACATTCTGGTCAGCTCCTGGAGGTCACTGACCATGCTCAGTCTTCATCACCAGTTTGGGTTTTTACATTCCCCTCTTAATTTACAAATTAATATTTTCTGCTTATATGGAAAATCCACCAAATATGCAGAAACTACTGCGTGGTCTGTATGGGGCCATTGCTGATAGGCACAGGTTGGTATTAGAAGGAATTCCATTAATTAAAACATATAAAATAACATTCATTTACAATAACTCCGTAATGTCTTCGCTCCTGCTACCAAGTGAATTAGTAATAGTCCCCAAAGAACGGTCTTACACTGTCTGGGATTCAGAAAATCCCCCACCTTGGCTCAGGCTTTGATGAATCTCCAAATGAAGGGAGTTCCAAAGTGGTGGGGCAGCGATGCAGAACCTCTTTTCATATTCCCTTGCCAGTCAAACATGTTACTCTAAGAGAGCACTCTTGATTGATTTAATAGTTGTGATGGGAAATAAGGAGACATGTTTTGCCATATGTAGCAGCAAGCAAGTGATGTAGAATTGTATAGAAATGAATTGTGCCCAGAAGGCTAGAATAAGCCACAATACACTATGGTTTACTGGGATATCATGTTCTAGATGGCCCATAATTAGCACCAGCTGTAGCCTTTGAATTTAAGTTGCTGCTCAAAATTTCAGCCTGATGAATATCTGGAAAAGTCTCACATGTGTTTCAACAACAATTTCTACAATAAAAGTTAGCAGCTTATACACTTCAGAATTAAAAACTGGTTTCCCAGAAAGTGCACTTTTGAGGAGTCATTCATCTTCTCCATGGTTATTCAGTTACAGAAGGTACATGTACTGCTGCTGTCAAAGTTCCACAGACAGTGTGAAACTTTTCTATGTATATTTCTTATCTTTATTAAAAACAAACAACCCTCTGAGATATAGATATACAGATATAGATATACAGATATACTCACACATACACACAGAGACACACACTAACCACAAAAAGAAGACTGAAAGGAAAAAAGACCGTTATTGCTAACATTTCAGGTGCCAGTAAATTATTTTTACATAAACCTCAATTGAGTTAAATCATTTGTCAGGCTATTCTTCTTGCATGATAGAGCATGTGTTGAGTTAAAAGACATTTTTACAAGGTCATATGGAAACAGGGCTAATACGATCACAATTTTTCAGGTTCTGACCTTATTGCAGTTGTGCACTGAGCCTACAAATTGGACACTTGCAACCCTATTACATGAAAATAAATTGGAAATGACATTTTATTCAAGCAGATATATGCATGCCTCTTGATATTCAGAGGAAAGGGCATTTAACTTTTATTTACTGCTCTAGTAAAATGTAATTAAATAGCAGCTATGTTGCTATGTCAGGATAGGCAATGATACAATAACATCACTTTCATGTCTGTGGTTGGTTCATCATTTTGCAGCTGAGTTAATCCTTCATGAAGTCAGACAAGATCCATCCTGTAAAGCAGTACAGGACATATCTACATATATCTGTATTTTATTATATTTCTTATATTTGTAATAAAACAATGGTACTTCAAGCTTAAATATACTTGTTTGAAAGAAAGTCCTATTAATTTTGATGGAACACATTTCAAAATATTGGCTGCACTGCTATGCACACTTATTTGGGAGTAAGTACCATTGGGTTCAGATCTATTGGATTCCCCTCCCAACTTAAATTCTGTGGCTTCACATGAATGGAATAAAGTCCCTTTTATAAAATTATCATAACAATCAATATAATATATTCCCTCATTAATTGAATATATTTTTATCTGCTCATATATATTTTCATTTATCTGTAAATATTATTCATTTCTGATTTTATCAGGACGGGCAATTATCCTCATGCAATTGATTTCCTGATGAACCTTACAATAGGAAATGTGATAGAGAGAGCCATGGCCAGAATCTACCAAAGTTTATTTAAAAATCAAAGCCAATTCAGAGTGGGATCATGGTGCTAAGAGAGGGTTAAAAAAACCCTCTTCTCCTCCATTTTTTTAATATGTACCCCACCTTTCCACCATGAAACGGTGCTCAAGATAGCAAGCAATCATAGGAACCAAATTTTTGACATAAAAACATGGTTAAAACAATAATAAAATAAATATATTAAAAACACAGAAACAACAATAACAGGATAAAAATAGCACCCAACCTGACAGTCTAGCTTACATGCCAAAGTCCTGCTTGAATAAACATGTATTTCCCTGCTGGTGGAAGGACAGCAGAGAGGGCACCAACCTAGCCTTCCTTGGCAGAGAGTTCAATAGCCTGGGAACATCTACTGAGCAGGCCCTCGCATTGCCACCAAATGTTACTCTGAAGGAAATGGGACTGAGAGAAAGGCCTCTCATGAAGACCTGAAAATCCAGGCAGGCTTGTATGGGAGGAGATGATCTTTTAGGTAGCCTGATCCTAAGCCATATAGATCTTTATAGATCATAAACAGTGCCTTGAATTGTGCCTGGAATGTAGTCTGTGAGGGTGTTGTAAAAAGGGAGCCATGGCCATGCTGTTTTCTTAGCTGAAATCACCCCTTCAAGCTGTTGTTTGTTCCACAGGGCAAGTCACAGTATTGAAAGTATGTGATTTCAACTAGGAAAATGGCACAGAGGGAAAAGCTGGGGCTTATTATGGCTGCTTTGATTTTTCAAAGAAACCATAGAAGGTCCTACTCATGGATTTCCCACACCACATCTAGTTTGCCTCAAATGCATCAGAGAATAAAGTTTAGGACAGCCCCCTTCTGGAAGTGCTAGTTTACTTCATAGAGGAACATTAAAGAAACATGATCCCCTTTCTACAATCTGATGGTACACTTCAGAATTCTGTATGTCTGCTACCACCTCATTCTGTGTAATGTGGTTCATAGTCAAATGGACATACAGGCAAAGGGGCTAATGGGAGTTGAAGTCCAAAGCATCTAGAGGGCACTAGGTTGGGGAAGACTGCTATAATATATCCCCTTCTCTTTCCCCCATGTGAACACAGTAGCAGTTGACATATTTCCAAGGTTGCTGAAATTTTTATTTAAGTTAAGTAAACAAATTTGTCCTGCTCATAATGCGCAGCAGTAATACAAAAATGTGCAATGTTCCAACAGTAAACACATGTACAAGGTTCTATCAGGGTTCCATCAGTAAACAATCTATTACAATACAGGAGTGACCTCTTAGAAAACGATTTCACATCACTCCCACCCCCACACCCCTGCAAATGCTCACTCAGAAAGCAATAGCAAGCTGATTCTGAAATCAATTTGGTGGGAGTTCACACCTCCCTAGCTGATAAACATATAAGGGAAGATCCCTGCTAGAGAGCTTCTGTTGTTGCACATGGGGAAGAGGGTTTAATTTGGGTTTAATTTATTTAGTAATCATTCTAGTATCCCACCCTTCCTCTTGAAAGAGCCCAGGGCAGCTAACAATCTCAACAAAAAACATTTAAACTTAAAAACACAAACAGAATCACCAATCAACAACAAATACAATGACAGCAACCAGCAGCAGAATTGGATAACTACCATCAACTTTCACCGTGCTCTGAAAGGCTGCAAAAACAGGTATGTTTTTAACTGATGCCTAAACACAAACAGTATGGGGGCGAGTCAAATCTCTACAGAGAGGGTGTTCCATAACCAGTATAGAGCCAATATTGCTGATCGTTCACACCTTGGTTTGCTCCACATCTGGCCTCTATTAAAAGTTAAATTGTCAACCAGGGATCTAGACAATTCAGGAAGTAAAATACAAAGGTTTCAGCATGCAAAATTATGTATCAAACTATAGAGTGATGTCCATCGTACACTTCATGCAGAGAGAAACCTGGATTGCCACTATCTATATTCAGTAGTGGACTGCACCCAATCACGATTCAGTTGTGTATTCCTTAATTATTCAGTCTACTTGAAAAAACATATGTTGCATTAGAGGACTTTATATTTTTTTAGATATACAGTGAACTCTTAGGTATACACCTAAAAATGTAATATCTATATTGGACCACAGGGTCAATACAAATTCAACAATCTGTGTTCTGAGCTTTGCCAATCAGGTTGTGATTCCAGCACCTGCTGGACCTATTACCTTTCCCAATTCCTTCTTCATACCTAATTCCATGGTATAAGTGGGGCAGAAGAACCCAACCCTTTATGTATGGGGTGGGCAACTTGTGACCCTCCAGATGTTTTGGTCTATCATTCCCATGATCCCTCACCATTGGTAGGGTTGATGGGAGTTGTAGGTCGAAACATCTGGTGGGCCATAAGTTGCCCACCTCTGCTATGGTAAGAAAAAAAGTCATATAAACTGGAGTTAGGAAAGAGAAGAACTGCAACAGTACATATCATGCCAGGGTCTTGCAGTGCACACAAACTACATAGAAGGGGATTTCAGTGTGGTTTAGAAAAGAACTTGGCTCTGGCTGCTGTTGCAAGAATAATTTTTAAACCAAATCCAACACCAGGCAGGCAAACACAATCCATATGTGCTGACAAGCTGCAACATTGTGGGGAAAGCAGCCAGCTGCCTTTGGTCAGCCTCAAGGGCTTGTGTCTGCAGGCTATGTTACATGCAAGATCTGAATACAACTGGGTAGCTGAGCCTCACAGGTGGCTACTATTGCTCTGGTAATGGCCTAGCATGCTGTGCTAGGCTTTTATGATTTTCTGCCCCTTCAGGGAATGCAGTTTTGCTTTTACCTCATGAATGCCAGGTGTATTCTGATTCTTCCTCCCAGAAATGAAGAGGAAGATCCTTGCTGCCAGTTGTCATTTTCATCTGTGAAGGGAGCTGCTCCATTCTTCCCTTAGCTTCGTTGCCCAAGGCATGGACCTGACTGCCTTGATGCTGGAGACAAATTCTCCCGTTATCTATTTTACCTGCCTACTGGCTAACTGAAGCCTGGGCTTGCACTGCTGACATGAACTCACTAGTCACGCTGTTCTTTGTCACCTCAAGAGTTCTTAAGAATTTCTAGCCCCACAATTCAAACAAATTGTACTGAAATTTGAAGGGCCTCTCCTAAAGAGGAGTTGGGACAAATGCTCTCTGATTGATTTTCCTGACCTGTGCAGTGTAACAGCCCACTTCATAGACATACACCACCAGGGCCAGTGTTATTATGAAGCAAGGTGAAACCGTTGCTTTGGAAACAGCGTATTCCTACCTTCAGCCTAAAGCGGGGATGGGTGAGGGTGTCGTTTTGACTTTGTTTCTGGTGAAAAAAATGTCCTAGTCCCTGCAATGTGATATTGTATATTGGCATGTTAATTGGTTTTATATTATGAATTATATTATGGTTATTATTTGTATTTTTATCATTATTATTGGAAAACGCCTAGAGAAAATTTTATGAGGCATTAAACAAATTAAATAAAGTGCACACATACACACAGTGCATTCAGTGCCTTTCGGAATTGCTGAGCTTTTGACATGAAGGCTCAAACGCCTTTCATTGCTGCATTTCTGAGAGAGGTGAAGCAGGTGCAGCTTTTCCTTCTGCTCTGTGGTGGGAAAGGCTGCACCTGTTGAAGCTGCTTCTTTCTGTCTTCCAGCTTTTAAATCACACAAATCCATTTTCTACCAAGATCTGGACATTTCTCTCTCTCACACACACACATTTACATCCCACTTTTCCTCCCAAGAGCTCAAAGTGGCATACATTGTTCTTCTCCCAGCCTTGCTTGTGTCCTCATAACAACCCTGCGAGATAGGGTTAGGTAGAGAGATAATGAATGTACAAAGGTCACCTGGTGAGCTTTATGGCTGAGAGGGAATTTGAACTGGAGTCTCCCAAGTGCTAGTCTGACACTCTAACCCCTACACCACACATCTGTCTTGTCTTCTCTAGAAGCATTAGTAATAAATGCCTAGGCTGATCTCTCCTACCACAGATATAATCTTTCATTTAAAATGTTTTATTTCTTTTAATATGGTGTTTTATTCTTTTATCTTGTTGTTCACCACTCTGAAATCTTTGATGTGGAGCAGTATATAATATATATATATATGTGTGTGTGTGTGTGTGTGTGTGTGTGTTAGGTTTGCCATTTGGGTGAGATGATGCAACAGAAGACAGGTTTCCAGAGGCCTTCATCATTTTGCAATAGAGGCGATTTCAGTTAGTAAAGCTTGTTACGAGGTTGCAGAAACATTGCACTTGTTGAAATTCACTCTCCTGCACACCTGTTCAAGCTCAGGCAGTCTCTGTTACACCTGGCCACCCTAACTGCTTTATCCTACATAGGACAGATCTTTGTCTTCTTTTTTAAGATTTATAAGCCACCTTTTAGGGTAAACACTCCCAAGGAGGTATACAACAAAATTTGAAACCACAAAAAGCATCCAGAAATGATAAAACAATAAGAAAAACAATGATAAAAAAATTACAATGAAAATCATATAGCACCATATATACAACAGCACCCAATAAATTCATGGGTAACTCAATAATAGACCAAGGTAAACAGGTAAGTCTTTGGGGCCCATTGGAAGGTTTGTGATGATCGGGCTTGGAGACATCAGTTAGAACAGAGTCCCATGTGTGGACAGGGGACACTACTGAGGAGGCCCTATCCCTTGGAAGGGGCCATAGCTCAGTGGTAGAGCATATGCTTTGCATGCAGAAGGTCTCAGGTTCAATGCCCAGCTCCTCCAGGTAAGACTAGGAAAGAATCCTGCCTGAAACCCTGGGAAGCCACTGACAGCCAGGGTCAACAATACTGGGCTAGATGGACCAGTGATCTGACTCAGTGTGCAAGAAAGCTTCCTATGTTCCTTGTGCCTGCAATTGCTTGGCAGGTAAGGCCTGCAGTGCTTTGACAAGCAGGGCCTCCAATGTTGATCTCAAGAGTGCTGGCAGGTTGGTATAAATGAAATCAATCCTTCAAGTATCCTGGACCCAAAACATTTAGGTTTTTAAAAAGCCAATACCAACGCTTTAAATTGGGCCTGGAAATGCAGTGGATAACAGTACAGTTAGTACAATACAGGTGTCACATGAGCTGACCACCTAGAACCTACTAGTACTTGAGTGGTTGCATTTTGTACCAGCTGAAGTTTCCAAAGCAGCTTTGGAAACAGCAGCCCAAGGTAGAACACATTATAGTAATCTAGTCTGGATGTCACTATAGCATGGTTAACTGAAACAAGGCCCATCCTCTCCAGACAGGGTCTGTTCCTTTAAGAAATCTGAGGAAGCCAGAACCCATCACAATGGTGGAGGAAGTGGTACCTACTAACTGTCACCCCAGCACTTACAAGGATAGAACCCATGTGTTGTGTATGATAACTGTAGGAGAGATTTAGGAAATGGCAACAACATTAGGGATAAGGTAGGGCTGTGCACTGCTTCAGCATGAAGCCCAAGCTCTGAGTCGAAGCAGGCTGCTTCAGGCCACCTCCAAGGCAAGGCGCAGGGGACACAAAGTGGTACGAAGCAGATTGGGTTGCTCTGAAGTGCTTCAGAGCATTTCAGAGAGATCTGGAAGCCCAGCCGCCACCCTGCCGCCACTGCTGCTGCCTCGCCCCCAGCTCCTTACCTGGGTCCTATGGACATGCACTGGCAGCCATCTTGATGTTCCGGAGAGGGGGAGCCATTTTTGAGATTTTTAAAATGGCTCCCCATTCCCCGGAACAACAGGACAGCTGCTGGCAGGCATCCAGAGGGCCTAGCAGTGGGCGGCAGCAGTGCCCCCCCGGCAGCGCCAGCAGCAGCTTCCCTGGCAATGGCTCCCCTGGCAGTGGTGCCCCCACCCAACACAGAACAAGCCTAAGGGCCCAAATAAGGAGCTGGTGGCTGGGCAGTGTGTTGAAGCGGGGGGAAATCAGGATTCAGATGTCTGAATCCCACTCTGGCTTCGTAGGCTGAAGCAGGTCAGCCCCCCGCTCCCCAGATCAGACCAAAGTGAATTGGGCCTACCTCAGAAGCCCAGAAGCCCGGCTCTGAGTCAGATCGGGGGCGGGAGGTGTCCATGCACAGCCCTAGGATAAGGAGAACATCCCCTCCTCAACTCCTGTTTCAGGTCCCAGACAAGGTATCTAACCATAGGCTGACCAGAGCGAAGGGTGACAAGGGAGCCTGTACGTTTGTGAAGAAGAGAAAATTTGGGAGTCACAGTTTGTTGTACAGGGTTTAGAAATGCTGCACCTGCCAAAATTCTTTCATCTATGCAGCTATTACAGGTACAGGAATCCTGTCCTACATTGCATTTGGTAACCCTACATAGCTATGGACCTAGCAAGATTGTGGCCCGCAGGAAAGAAGGGGACATCCTCTGAGAGGTTTGAAAGGGTTTAAAAGTACATCTGATGTATGTCTGAATTCTGCAGTACACATTGGTGGAAAGTGCTGGCATTGTTCCTAGCCACCCCCACCACAGAAAAGAACCAGCCATCAGAACTATCTATTAAATTTATACTGCTGTTTTTCCAGTCTCAAAGCTGGACAGAGGAGCATAGAAAGCTGCCTTATACCAAACCTGGGCTACATCTACACTACTGCTTTATAGTGGTATTGAAGTGAACTGATAACTGTTGGAGCACATTACACATTCGATATACTGCTTTTGTAGTGTTATTTCTTGCTTTTTATTCCACATTATCCAATATATCACAACAAATGTCATTGTGTGTCCTATGAGGTATAAATGTGCAAGAGGGATATAGCATTACCATGATGGGATCGTAATGATATGACACAAGGTGTAGATCTGGCCTTGTAGTCAGACTACTTGTCCATCTCTCTTATTGTCTACTCCAGGAATGGGCAACTTGTAGGCCAAAAGACCCCAGATCTTTTGGCCTACAACTCCCATCAGCTCTAGCTAGCATAGCCAATGGTGATGGAAGATGGAAGCTGTAGGCCAAAACTTCTGAAACAACTGAAGGGCAACAAGTTGCCCATTCCTGGAGTAGACAATAAGCTAGATGGACAAATAGACCGACTACAAGTCTAGTATGGAGGAACACAAAAAGCTGCCTTATATTGGTGATTTAAGCCACCTTGAGGTCTATTTTTGGTAGAAACACAGTGTGTAAGTCTAAATAAATAAGGGCCACAAGTTGGCCGCACCAGTTTAATGTACTGTCTACTCTAAATGGCAGCAGCTATCCAGCAAAGGTCTTTCACATACCTAATTACCTGATGCTTTCAACTGGAGACACCAGGGATGCCTCATCAGTCTGGGGCTGAAGAGAATTGGAGTCCAACAATATCTGGAGGCCCACATGTTCTCCAACTCTGGTATATCAGAAGGAGAACCTAAATGCCTCAGAGCCAAGGCACAATCGAATACACTGATTCTCTTCTTAAAAGGAAATTGGATGGTGTTCAAGGGTGGAGAAATTAGGAGTGCAACTTACTCTAGGCAACACCTCCCCTTTATTTGCCTGCTAATAGGATCTCTCTTCCAAATCTCACTCTACAGTGCTTGCTCACTCAACAAGTCTGAGAAATATGCTGGTCCAGGTGTTAAGTGCTTCAGAAAATATACCCCCGAAGAAAAAACTTTCCTACAGCTTACATTCTTCTGAGAAATCAGGGCACCTAATGCAGCTATTTTTAGTGTGCTTGTTTTCTTTAAAGTAAACACATCACAGTGACTTTTTGCGCATGACTTTGCTCAAGAAACTCCTAATCGCCCTTTCATTGAGGTGCTAAGTTTAGACAATGCTTTCCTTTAAGAATATAGTTGGTGTGCTGACATGTTTACACTTTGTACCTGACCCATTTTTCATCTGTTATTCATGTAGTTTATGCTGGAGACCAAACACCAGATCTTCCACAGTTTGTATATATGCATTTGTGTAAATGGTGCTTAACATAATGGCAAATGTATTTCTCTTTAAAATCTATATATGAATATATTTACTTTTAAAGAAATATTCAGAATATCTTTTTGCATAACTGTGTTTACATTTTTGTTTTGTTTCCCCAACATACAGTATTAAATATAACAATGTTAAATATAACCTTAGGGTGACATTTCCTCAACTGTATAAGAATTTATTAAATTTAAATCATATCTGACAGATGTCTACTTCTAATACATTACTTTGGGATCCAGTTGTTTCTTCGCTAGAGCTACAGGATTTGGATTTAAAGATGATGGAAAATCTTGGACAATTGCTTTCTCAGAATTCATCAGGTGTTTTTACTTGAGCCAAGTTCACACATTAACCTTAACTCCTGCATTATATTCACTGAGAGAAAAAATAAAAGAGAACAGGGAACAAGAATATGGGCTCCTCTTTAAAGAGTATACATATATAGATGTAAAGCTGGGGTCTCCAATGTGGTGCTCTTATGGTGCCAGCCAGCCTCCCTGCCCCTCCTATTTTTATATTTTAAAAAAATAACTGGGAGGTTAACAGCAAAGCAAAGTGCTAGCCTCTGACACATCTTTATTCCTAAGAATTTCTTCCCACACCCCTTTGGGTGGCTGCAGCTCCGTGCTTCATGCTGACGCCTGCCCAACCACCCAGAAAAAAGAAACAGGTAACCTGGGGGGGGGGAGCAAGAGAGAGTGTTTTGCTTGTTCTGTGTGTGTTAGCTGATTTGGGGTTTTGTTTTGGGGTTTTGCTGTGTTTGTATGTGGTGTTCCTTGGCTGGCTTGTGTGTGTGTGTGGTGTCTTGCCTGTGTGTGTTTTGACTGTGTGTGTGTGTGTGTTTCTTGGAGTATTACCAGCTTGCTTCTGTGTAATGGGTATTTTGTTGTGCTTTGTGGGGGGCAAATATGTGATTTGGCATTGTAACTAGAAGCCACTGTGGGTGAATTTCTCCATGGAGCTTCTCGTTGCAGTGGTGTATGCCATTTTGAATATTTGGGACATGGCGGGGGCATGCTGTAGCTTCTTGTTATGTGTGAACCCGGCGAGGGTAGGTTATTGGGGTGGTTGACAAACCACCCAGAACCCATGGGCTGTTTTAGGGTTGCAGAAATGGTGATGAGCAGCTCTGTGTGGAAATTCACCTATGATGGCTTGTTACATGCGAAATGGGCCAGTTTCTTTACCGAGTTTTTTGTGTCTGAGCCTCATCATCTTGCCTCTCTGTGAAATGGGTGTTGGAGCAGGGGTTTTGTGTTTTGGAGCTCAGATGCCACCTCTGCTTTGTACCTAGGTTCTTGGGCAAGTTACTTTTCTTTAAGTCCCTCCAGTTTATCTTCTGGGAAATGGGTATTTTCTGACTAGTCACAATCACTATGGCAGCCATTATGTGAATGGGGAAGCCCTTATATGGCAGCCAATTTGTGAGAGCACCCATGACACTCTCAAAATCCCAAAAGTGTCCACCAACCCGAACAGTTGGAAACCCCTGATTTAAAGCATACACTTGTTAATTACCAAAGTCAAGCATACACCATTCCATACTTCCGAGAGTATCTACCAGAAAGAAAATGACTACTTCCTTTTTAGAAATCAGAGCACAGGAGAACTCTGGGATAGCCTTACATAATGTCCCTGAATATGATCCCCTTTGTGGAGAAAAAGTGAGGAACATTTATGGGCACAATCCAGTGAAAGTTACTTGTATGAAGGGGCAAAGTGTGTTCAAAGCAGCAGTGTGGTTGCACCTTTAGCCATGCCCCTGAAATAGCATGGCTTCTCCTGCCTCCACAGTCCATGCATTTGCATGCATGTCTAAGGCAGGGAAGACTTTGCATCTAGACCTCTATGTCCAGAGGTTTCCTTAGATTCTGAAATTCTGTGCTTCTATGCATAGCTGTATACACATAAAGGCTTCCCTGCCTCAGACCTCCATGGAGACAGAGGGGTGGGGAGGGGAGCAGTGGTAAGAAGAACATAAGAAGAACCCTGCTGGATAAGACCAAGGGTCCATGTAGTCCAGCATTCTGTTCACACAGTGGCCCAATCAGTTGTTGACCAGGAACCCACAAGCAGGGTATTAGTGCAACAGCACCCTCCTACCATGTTCCCCAGCAACTGGTGTACATAGGCTCACTGCCTCTGGTACTGGAGGTAGCACATAGCCATCAGGACTAATAGCCATTGACAGTGGAGTGAAGTGGGGGATATCCAGGGTCAACATTGGGAATATTTTACAGCAGGGTTGGTGAGTTGTCTGCGAGGCTCTCAAGCTTCCCCGTTCTCTCTGAGCTCACAGCTATGCCTGGTGTAATGCAAAGTATTTTGTAGTGGCTTGGTCTTAAATGGGTTATTAAGATGCATTAGTTTTACAGAAGTCTGGCTCTTTGTGGAGCTGAAAACAGGTACAGGTTTCTTGACTTTGAAATATTTTTTCCCCCCTGGTGCTGGACAAAGAAACTCCTGGAGAATCTTGAACTACTGGTCTTTTGCTGTTTGGGGATATCTTGTGTTCCTCATTTTTCTTTCTCATGCACTGTTGAGTCTTCTTCCCTCACCCCCTCCCCAAAAAGAAAGGAAAGGTGGCTCTCAAGCCCTTCTGGCTGTCTGGCTGTCTCTGTCCCTCTCATGCCTTTTTGGGTTATCCTGTGAGAACACAGATTGTTCTGCTACTGTTCCCTGCCCCGCCCCCATCTCTTACTGGAAATTGGCCAAATAGTAAAATATGGCTTACTTACAGTACAATCCTATGTATGTCTACTCAAAAGTACATACCATTATATTCAGTGGAGGCTTACTTCCAGGAAAATGTGCATAGGATTAAAGTCAAATATACAGTTAAAGATGGAGGAAGCAATCCTATTGGGATCGATGGTCACCTCCGCTCCTGGGGGCAACTGCCTATCCCGTGCAGGGTAGGAGGAGTGGTGAGGAGTGGATCTCCTCCCTGCTCCCGCCACCCTGCTTTTGCAGCTAGACAGCCAATTTTGGCTGTCTAACTGCGGGACCTCAGATTGCGGGAAGGGGCGGCCAGACGAAACATAGGAAGTGTCATACCGGTACTTCCAACATTGCAATAATATCCTTTGGGCCCCAAGTAGCAATCTTGTGGTTGCATTTTGAACCAACTGAAATTTCTAGGTTGTCTTTAATAGGAGTCCCATGTAGAGAGCACCGAAGTTGTCCAATCTATGGCATGGATAACTGAGGTCAAGTCTGTCTTCACCAGAAAAGGCTGTAGCTGGTGATCCAGCCAAAGCTGGGGAAAAGCACTCCTCAGCCACCTGAATTCCAAAGAGGCTGCCATGGCAAGGAGCATCCTTAGACTGTGTATCTGCTACTTCAAGTGGATTGAAATCCCATCTAGAACAGTAACTACATCTATCTTGTCTGTATTAAGATTCATCTTGTTTACCTTCCTCTTATTCAGTTCAGCTCCTGAACTGATGTCAGACACCAATTTGTCATCTTTCCTGCCTTCCTGGGACCAGATACTCAAAATGAGAGGCATTGCTGAGTATGACAACACTTTCTGGCTGACCATTCCCAGCAGCTTCATGTAGATGTTGAAAAGCATGGTACTCAGGGCCAAGGGGCAGAACAGTAGTCTTCCAGATTGACCTTCTGAGACCAGCCTTATAGGAAAGAACAAAACCACCAAAATACAGTGCCTCATAACTCCATCCTCGTCATGGACATGAACAATTTTCACATGAACGTAGCCATAGGCACATAGCAGCCTTTGCCCATTGAGGCTGGAGGCTGGATCTATCATCCAAGTTGGCAGACAAGATGGGTCTCAGGCAGTGGTGTACCGGTGGCAGGTCGTGCCAGGGTTTCGCTCCAGCACTTTTTTTGAAGCCAGCCCCCAGCCGGGTCCCAGTCTGCTAGGGAAGGGGGAGGGAGCAGAGGGAGTGCTAGCGGCTGCCTCTTGGCCGCCTCTCGTCTACTACACTGAGCCTGCCAGGCAAAGGGACCGAGTGAGAGAGGGAGCCTGAGGGAGCTCTGCAGCCTCCTCTTGCCCCCCTTCTCCTCCTCAGCTCTTGGCTTCTCCCCCAATCCCTGATCCGTGCCTGTGCGCCCGGCCCTGCCCTCTGTCTCCTGCACCACGGCCACCCATTCAGGGCTGCTGCGGCTGCTGGCCACAGCAGCAGCAAGTGTGTGTGTGTGTGTGTGTGTGTGTGCTGCCACCATTATTTACTTATGAGGCAGGGCAGGTGGCTGGTTTGTGCTAGTTTTTAGGATTTATCACACAATCCTATGCATGTTTACTCAGAAGGCAGTCCCACTATGTTCAATTGCCACTTGGGCTTTCTCCCAGGTAAGTGTGCATAGGACTGCAGCTTTAGCTGCCTTCAAAAAATCTCTGCAAATTTAATTCAAAATAAAGACCCATTGGATTGCACTGTTAATTCCTGAACAGTATTTTCTACAGTCAGCAGAACTGCCAAATGCAGCCTGCTCTGTCAGCTACACCTTTTGGCACAAGGTTGGCATGTATCTGGGCAAACGAACCCTGGTGGAGGGAAGGGAAATGCGGGAAAAAATCAGTTGGGAGGAGAGGAGAAAGAAGGTGTGGGCGTGGGCGTGGGTGTGTTTCAATCCAGCTCGGTGTGTGGACGTTTCTGTTGCGGGATGGGAGAGATACAGTCAGGGCCAGAAATATTGGAACAAGGATAACAGTTTTGGCAGTTGGCCTCTGTACACCACCACACTGAAGTTGAAAGGAAACACACCCGTTGTAGCGGCCGCCATTTGTCTGGCTGCCTTTTGCCGTGTTAGGCTATGTAAATACTTACGGAGCCTATCACGGCAAAGAGCAGGGGTGCAAATGGCGGCCGCTATGCCATTTGTGCCCCTGCTCTTTGCCGTAATAGGCTACATAAGTATTTACGTAGCCTATCACGAAGAAAGGCAGCCACGCAAATGGCGTAGTGGCTGCCATTTGCGTGGCTGCCTTTTGTCGTGATAGGCTACGTAAATACTTAACGTAGGCTATCACAGCTTGGCAGCCACGCAAATGTTGGCTGGCGGCTCCGCGGAGTTGCCGTGGAGCGGAGCCAGCCTGGAGGACTCCAGGGGGAGGGACGGAGCGCCTCCCCCCCATCGCTGATGCCCCGCGACAGATGGGTGAGTGGGATTCGTACATCCTTACCATGAAGGCTGAGTTGAGAGGGTGAAGCTTCCATAGAGTATCAGATTTTGCAAACCTAAAATGTTTGTGTTTGAGTGAGTGAGTGGGTGAAAAAGATTAATACCCCTGCATTTTTTCTTAGACATCCAATTGAAATACCCCTGCCTTACTCTCAGCTGCAGTGTTTTTGGATCCCAGTTGAAGGCTGTATATCTTACAAGGCTGTACAATCTTAGAAGGGGTGTGGCTGTGAGGGGGTGTGGCTGTGACTTTCACGAAGGGACCCTGCACTTCTGAATTTGCCACTATACTACTGGTCTCAGGAAGTAGGAATATGTGCTTCTAATATTTTTTAATACTAGAGGGATCTTATTAACATCTCAACAATTACATGTATAGTTATGAGATTAGAGTCAGATCACAAAATCTATATTTTCAAATTATAGACTTTTGTTTGGACCAATCAATCCCTTCCTTTTTCTGTTTCAGCTTCATAAACATGCTGATTTTTAATTGTATTAGTTGGATTTACTGCCTTTTGGATTGTGTGCCAGATGTGAAATAATACCACAAAATGAAGAAGTTGACTCAATCACAGAATCATAGAATAGTAGGGTTGGAAGGGGCTATAAGACCATCGAGTCCAACCCCCTGCTCAATGCAGGAATCCAAGTCAGAGCATCCCTGACAGATGGCTGTCCAGCTTCATCTTGAATGCCCCCAGTGTGGGAGAGCCCACCACCTCCCTAGGGAATTGGTTCCATTGTCATATTGTTCTAACAGTCAGGAAGTTTTTCCTGATGTTCAGCTGGAATCTGGCTTCCTGTAACTTGAGCCCATTATTCCGTGTCCTGCATTCTGGGATGATCGAGAACAGATCCTGGCCTTCCTCCATGTGACAATCTTTCAAGTACTTGAAGTGTGTTACTGTATCTCCCCTCAGTCTTCTCTTCTCAAGGCTAAACATGCCCAGTTCTTTCACTCTGTTCATAGGGCTTTGTTTCCAGTCCCCTGATCATCTTTGTTGCCCTCCTCTGAACCCTCTGCAGCGTGTCTGCATCCTTCTTTAAGTGCGGTGCCCAGAACTGGACACAGTACTCCAGATGAGGCCTAACCACGGCTGAGTAGAGGGGAACTAGTACTTCCCAGGATTTGGAAGCTATGCTTCTATTAATGCAGCCCCAAATAGTATTTGCCTTTTTTGCAGCCACATCACATTGTTGGCTCTAGGGATGGCGGAGAATTCCGCCATGGACTCCAGTGAGGCTGGATTCTAAAGAATCCGGTCCCCCAGAGTCTGTGGTGGAACGGAAGACTTAGCTCCACCTCCCTGTGGAATCCTCTTTGGCTGGATCCTCCGGCTTCGGATTGCTAGCGATATGGCCGCCATGCCGTATTGCTGGCTGAAGGGGACTGACTGCAAATATTAGTGTAGCCTATTGCGTGAATGAAAAGCATGGCTGCATTTACCTTAAACTATGGCCTTTACAGCCACAAATGGCATCCTGGACGCCATTTGCGTCTGCGGTCAGTCAAGTCCCCTTCAGCCAAATATACGGCATGGCGGCCGTATTGCTGGCAATCCGGAGCTGGAGGATCCAGCTGAAGAAGATTCCACAGGGAGTAACTTGTCCAAGAACCTAGGTACAAAGCAAAGGTGGCGTCTGAGCTCCAAAACACAAAACCCCTGCTCCAACACCCATTTCACAGAGAGGCAAGATGATGAGGCTCAGACACAAAAAACTCGGTAAAGAAACTGGCCCATTTCGCATGTAACAAGCCACCATAGGTGAATTTCCACACAGAGCTGCTCATCACCATTTCTGCAACCCTAAAACAGCCCATGGGTTCTGGGTGGTTTGTCAACCACCCCAATAACCTACCCTCACTGGGTTCACACATAATAAGTAGCTACAGCGTGCCCCCACCATGTCCCAAATATTCAAAATGGCATACACCACTGCAACGAGAAGCTCCATGGAGAAATTCACCCACAGTAGCTTCTAGTTACAATGCCAAATCACATATTTGCCCCCCACAAAGCACAACAAAATACCCATTACACAGAAGCAAGCTGGTAATACTCCAAGAAACACACACACACACACAGTCAAAACACACACAGGCAAGACACCACACACACACACACGGCAAAACACCAAAACAAAACCCCAAATCAGCTAACACACACAGAACAAGCAAAACACTCTCTCTTGCTCCCCCCCCCCCGGTTACCTGTTTCTTTTTTCTGGGTGGTTGGGCATGTGTCAGCATGAAGCACTGAGCTGCAGCCACCCACAGGGGTGGGGGAAGAGGTATTCTTAGGAATAAAGATGTGTCTTTGAAGATTCAAAGATTCGAAGATGTGAAGCTTCACATCTTCAAATCTTCAAAGTTCATGCCTGAATTAGAAGAAAAAAAAAAATCGCAGAGAAGCCACAATTCTTCGAAGATAATGCCTTATTTTTATTTTTTTTAAAGCCCAAGCGGGGGATAGAGGGTGGTAAAACTTAGTCTCATTTGAAGGGATAGAACAACCCCCTGCTCAATGCAGGAAGCCTGATTCCCAGGTGGTCGCCCATCCAACTACTGACCAGGCTGACATGAAACTTCGAATCTTTGAAGATGCTAGCAACCCCCCCCCCAAAACGTGAGCGCTGGGTGCTGCCACCACTGCCCCTCTTTTTTGCGCTGGCTGTCAAGGGCTGGCGTGGGGAAAAGAGCGTTGGCAGACACTCCCCAGCCACTCCCCCAGCCTACAGCAGGGGGTGAAGAGGACAGGTGCCTCCTTATTCCCTCCACCCCCACCTGCTACTGTGGTGGTGGCAAGAGACAAGCTGGTCATTTTCCCCAAGGGCAGGAAAACATGCGGAAAACGACAAGCCTCTCCCGCACCACTGCCACGCCATGAGCGTGGAATCAGCAGAAACAGGAAGAGTTTCTGATCCTCCAATGAGAGCTGCCATCTTTAAGAGCAGGAAAACAGCATAGCGCTTGAGTGTGAACCGAGTTCGCGCATTCGATGAAGCACCGCAATGGGGAAAATGGCTGAGTGTGGATAATCATGTTTTAATGCGAGAGCATTTAACCCGACAGGACACCGAATTTGTTGTGATGGCAGGCGCAATGTAGATCGGCCCTTTGTTTCCAATACTCTGGGCATTAGTATATAGACATCTAAGACCATGTACTTTATAGTCTAGCTTTCTTCCTACATGTTTTTGAAAAATATTATTGGGCAGTATTAGAGCTCTTCTCTCCGTTGTGGTGCATGAACCATCATCCCTTGTTAGCCCCAACTTTACATCTCCCTCCCCTGTAGGATTCAGTTGAAAGTCCTCCTGATGAAGTTCTTCATGCTGTGGCCAAATACATTCTTCCCAGCCCTTGTGAGGTGCAACCCATCCCTTGCCAACAGTCCATCTTCCAGGAAGTATAGCCCATGGTCCCAGATTCCAAATCTCTTTCGTCGGCACCACCTTCATAGCCAGTCATTCACGCGGAGTATTTTTCTTTCCCTTTCTATCCCTCTTCTAACTACTGGAAGGATGGATGAGAAAACTATCTGAGCCCCAAAGTTCTTGAGTTTCCTTCCCAAAGCTTCAAAGTCTGACGTGATTTCTTCATAGCTCCGCTTGGCGGTATCATTTGTTCCCACATGGATGGGAAGAAATGGATACCTGTGGGCTTTATGAGTGCAGGCACGTCTCTAATCCATCCTCCCAGGAGACAGCATACCTGGCAAGTCCATGGGTCTTCGCAACATACTTGGGTTTCGATCCCATGCAGCAAGGAGTCTCCCATTACTACTACTCTTCTCTTCTTGTTGTTGTAGGCCTTGGTTTCAATGCCCCTGCTTGATTGACTTTCTGCCTCTTCCTCACTCTCATGCAGGTTTCCCTGTAATTCTTCCTCTGCAGGCTGTCCTCCAGTCTCATCCTCAAGTACCTGGGCTTCCCGGTACTTAAAATCATTGTGAGTAATTTGGTTCCAATGAAACCAAGTTGTACTTTACCATCTCAGATGGAATGAGATAGAATAGAACAAGACTTTGTTAATTATTTCCATCAACTTTGAGCTTAAAATATGAATACATCAGATATTTAAAAACTAATTTACCTTAAAAAGCCTTCTACTTTATTAACACATCATCATGCATATTTGAAAGCTACATGTAACAGTTACATAGTTGCCAAGATAAAATTCACTTTCATTGCCCACTGAATATGTTGGAAATGGAATTTGTCAGGAAGTTGATTGATATCTAAAAGTGTTTTGTTTTCAATGACTGGCACTGCCGAGTTACAACCATCTATCATCTAACAGGTAATTAGCCAGATTTCTCATCATGAGCCTTCAATCCTGCTGTTTTATTATTGAAATACCACAAATCAGTAAGCATCTGAATACAGATAGAGTTCCTTGTCATGGACAAAGACATTACTTTGCAACACAGTTTCTAATATGTGTGAGTAAAAGTCATTGAAATGTAAAGCAAAAACGTTAATACCAATACAAAATAAATAATGAATATTTTCTGTTTTGTGAAGATGTTCATAGGCTTTTAAGTGTGGAAGCTCAAAAATTCCTTATTTGGTTAATTGTATTAATCCCTTCAAGGTCCATCGGAAATGCATATTATGTCAACCCTCTTATTCCCATTTTGCTGTAGAGAACAGGATAAAAAGAACAAGATTCATCTAATATGCCAATGGTCACACCTGGAGTTGGCACATTCTTTCTCTTTCTCTTGTATTAACTTCATTGAAATATATAGCTTTACAGAAGGGATAGCGAACCTGTGCCCTTCCTGTTATTGTTGGATGACAACTCCAAACATCCTTGACAATTGGTCACGCCAATTGAAACTGATGGAAGTTAGAATCAGACCACATCTGTAGGGTCACAGGTGTCCCATCCTTGCTTTAGGGACTGCTGAAATTGAAACTACTCTTCATAATTAAAACTGGCATTCTCCTATAATTATTTCACAAACACTCCAGAAATTCTCTAGAATCTGTTCTAAAAATATGGGTTATTTCCAGGCAAAGATGCATGTTATGGATGGGGGGTGGGAGAGTTGCATGTTATGGGAGGAAATGGTTAGAAGGAGTTACCCACATTTGGGAGACAACCCCATGCATAGAATCTAACAGGAGTTTGAGGTATCCTTGGAAAAGGTACATGATAACCAATTCCAACACAACTTCTACATGCATACTGGATTCCAACACAAGTTTTCCACATCATTGTTTGTGTCTGGAACACTATATAAGAATTAGTCCCAAGATTTCCATTTATAGCAAGAAAATACACATCTCTCTTCTTGTACGAACACACACTCTGCTCACTAGTGCAGGAAGACCTCCTCAAGATTTGATGAATAATGTTAAAAGAGGAAGATGTATATACAAGGATTTTACTGTTATGGCCCCAATCTCCTTGTTTTCCTCCTTGCCTGTTTTTAGGAAGTAATGCAAGATTGCAATTATTGCTAGTATTATTTCTGTAGATGTTTCAACACACTTGATTTTAGTCCGTTGCTGCTTACTGTTTGTACAGGTTGCTTTTCATGAATTGTTTTTATTTAGTCATAAAAAAATGTTTTTATGACATTCTGTTTTAATCATATCCTGCCTTGGGCAGGATATCAGCAGGATAAAATGTGCTATTAATAAGTAAGTCGTAACTATGCAAGTAAGAAAGTCTTCTTTGGAAATCTTAATTCATGCTTAATCCTGCAGCTTGCTCAGTATTTAGACAGCTGCTCCCGTAAAGGTGAATAGCAGGCTTCTGCATTTCGATGACTTCTTGGATCAGAGACCACATGTTGAACAGGGTGCTGCTTGTAGAGTTCCAAGCACAGGGCCAAATGTGCAGCTTTGAAAAAGTCCCACAGAAATCAATAACACTTACTCATGCATTACTAATGACAGGACTGAATGGCTAGATCCTAGTTTGGAGACCCATAAATATGTACATATGTGCCTGACTAAAGTATTTTTTATTTATTTTATTTTATTTTATTATTAAATTTATTAATCGCCCATCTGGCTGGTCACCCAGCCACTCTGGGCAATGTACAACATACAATAAAAACAGTTTAAAACAATAAAATTCTACAATAAAAACATTTTCTAAAATACCCTAACCCACCCCAAATGCCTGCCTGAACAACAGCATTTTTAATGCATGATGGAAGCTCATTAAAGAGGGGGCATGATGGAGTTCCCTAGGGAAGGAGTTCCACAGAGTGGGGGCCACCACAGAAAAGGCCCTCTCGCTCGTCCCCACCAGTCTAGCTGTCCTGGCTGATGGGACAGAGAGAAGGCCATCCGAGGCTGATCTTGTTAAGCAGCCTGTCTGGTGCTGCTGGAGGCGCTCCTTAAGATAGGCTGGGCCGGAGCCATATAGGGTTTTAAAGGTCAAAACCAACACCTTGAATTTGGCCTGGAAAACAACTGGTGACTCATAGCACCAATTACCAGTTTGGGACAATAGCAATTGAATCTACTGTCCCTCACCTTTCCCTTTCAGGGGAAAGATGATGAAGGGGTTGGATTCAGGTCCTCACATATCACCCCCACAAACAAGCAACCAGCAATGCAAAAGCTGACGGGTAAACATAAGAACAGCCATGCTGGATCAGACCAAGGGTCCATCTAGTCCAGCATTCTGTTCACACAGTGGCCAACCAGCTGTCAATCAGGAACTCCCAAGCAGGACGAGAGTGCAAACAGCACCCTCCCACCCATGTTCCCCAGCAACTGGGGTAACAGGCTCACTGTCTCTGGTACTGGAGGTAGCACATAGCCATCAGGACTAGTAGCCATTGATAGGCTTTTCCTCCAGGAATTTGTCTAACTCCCTTTTAAAGCTATCCAAAAAGGTGGCCATCACTACATCCTGCGGTCATGAATTCCATAGTTTAACTGTGCGCTGCGTAAAGAAGTACTTCCTTTTCCTTTTCCTGAATCTCCCACCAATCACCTTCATGGGATGACCGCGGGTTCTAGTATGTTGAGAGAGGGAGAAAAATGTCTCCCTATCCACATTCTCCACACCATGCATAATTTTGTACACCTCTATCATGTCTCCCGTTACCCTCCTTTTTTCCAAGCTAAAAAATTCCAGCTGTTGTAACCTTTGTTGTAAGCATCTAGGTGTGGTTTGCCGAATACTGAATACAGGATTGGGATATGGGCATGTACATTTGCCACTGATAGTGGGAAAAGTAAGCCCTAGTTACTTCAGAGGGGCTTTTGCATGAGTAACTGAGTGGGTATCATACCTAGCATATTCAAAGTTTAAAGTAGTCCGTTGTTTCTTTACTGGTTTGACAGTAACAATGTCCACTAAGTACTACAGGCCAATACATAATCTTAAACTATGGTGTGTGTGTGTGTGTGTGTGTTTTGAAACTGAAGAAATCAGTGTTGGTATGTAAAAGCAACAGAAAGTCTTGTGGCACCTAAAAACTAACAAATTGATTACTTTTATTTATTTGTTTGTTTGTTTTATTGCATTTATATCTCGCCTTTTTTCCTTTTGCAAGGAACCCAAGGCGGCTTATATTATCCTCCTCCTCTCCATTTTATCCTCACAATAACAACCCTGTGAGGTGGGTTGGGCTGAGAGTCTGTGACTGGCCCAAAGTCACCCAGTGAGCTTCCATGGCCGAGTGGGGACTAGAACCCGGATCTCCCGGCTCCCAGTCCAATTATGGCATAAACCTTTGTGGACTACAGTCCACTTCATCAGGTGTGGGATTTTCAAAAGTATTTTAAGGCACTCTGAGTTTTCCTTCCCAAACAAAATATTGGCATTATTTGCTATACAATGCAATGCAACATTAAGGAAATCAATATTATTAAAATCAGCATTTCAGATTCAAATATTTAAAAGCACAGGCTGGCACACCACTGGCTGTATTCAGGCACAGTGAATTAATTGTGAGCTGTTCTTTCAGGTACAACCCAGCCTGAAGATTTCCCTTTCTCTCCTTTCCCTTTGACTATGATAAAACATTATCCATGCAATCCTATGCATGTCTAGTTGGAAGTAAGTCCCACTGAGTTCAATTGGACTTATTCACAGGTAAGAGTGTACGTGACTGCAGCCTAAGGGTAAAATCTTTACCAGCTTACCTGGCAGTAAACTGCATTGAACTCAGTGCTGAATAGACAAGTATAGGAGCGTACTGGAAGAACCATGCTAATGAGCCGTATTAAACCCTGTTAATAAAACTTTTAAGTAAGGTTCAACAGACAATGCAGTTTGGGAATAACAATCTCTTAATGAAAGGGCTTGTATTTATTTATAAAGATGATGTATTTATTTATTTATTTATTTATTTATTATATTTTTAATCTGTCCAATAACTATTCTCTGGGCAGATTACAACAACTAAAAGACTAAAATACAGTTAAAGTTAAAATGTAAAATATAGTACAATATTTAAAAATGTAAAATATATAAAGTCTTCCTAAAACTTGATATTTTTGTGTCTTAAAGGTTAGGGTTTTGTTTTTGTTCTTTGCTTGTGTTGAACATAAATCTGAAAAGAAATACATTTGCTCCTGCAGGGGAAGCTTATATTGTATAATATTGCACATAAAATAGGTTATTCACACATTCTTTGCAAGCCAATTTGTTTAAGGCATGGCATAAAGAAACATTTAGGACCAGCTTTACCATCATAGAGCAGTGACCTTGTCTCCAATTCCCATTTCTTTGTTCTGTTTTTGTTTGTTTGTTTGTTTGTTTGTTTTAAAAAGACTTGCATTCTAAAGCTGAATTGGCATTGTATGTGATTTTGCTTCAGGTTCAAAAATCTTTAAGGCCAGCACTGTGTACATAAACAAATAAGTATTAATTACTAGTGAAGCATATCAGAAATAAAATAAAACTAAGAAAATAAGATGGATAAAAATAAGCTGCACAAATACACATTCCAGGCTTCATCTTCAATCTCAGCAGAGATATGGAAATGGGAAAACTTGTTGTTCTTAGCACATCAGATATTATGATTGTAAGAGCATGCAACTGTGTGAACAAATATTAGTAAAAGCTTGTTTCCATGTTCTTCTGTTCGTGGACAAATTGAGCTAATCCAGCTGCAAGGCTAACTCAGGACTTTGGTATGCCAATAATGTGGGCAACTTCAAAAGGTCCAAAGTTCTTTTTTGCTGACTGAATTAAAAAAACAAAACAGGAAGCTTTAGAGAATAACACACACACACCCCTGCGTGCGTTTTATAACTTTGTAAGGCAAGACAGTGCTAAGTTCTTAATGAATCTTGAATGTAATGAATTTCCTGAAAATGTTCACTGCTGAATGTGTAGAACTTTAGATGTTTTCATGATATTGAATTAAATGTGATAATTATTAGCTTACAAACCATGGCAGGTTTTGTACATAATAAAATTATTTATCAGATAAATTCATTAACTATAGCAAAACATTTTACATGAACATGATACTGGAACTCAAGCAATTTCCAAAACAGGTGTACCATCATAATATATTTGTAGCACAATCCTAAGCACAGTACAATCGTATGCAGGTCTCCTCAGAAGTAGACCCCATTGAGATCAATAGGACTTATTCCAGGTAAGTTTGTATAGGGTTACTGGTAGACTGCAATTGTATACATGTTTCCACAGATGCAAGTCCTATTGAGGAGTGCAGTCTTAGTCTAGAAATGTTTGTTTGTTTATTTATTTATTTGGATATTCATAATCCAAAACCCTTCCAAAAAAAATCAGGGTGAAGAACAATAAATATGTAATACAAACATTAAAATACACACATAGAACAATTAAAGGTAGTTAAGAAAACATAAAACAGACTGACCAGCTTAAAATGTCTGGGCAAACAAAGAAATGTTGACCAGGTGTTGAAATGAATACAAGATTGGCACCAGTTCTGCCTCCATAGGCAGGGAATTCCAAAAAGGGGGCACCATAACAGAGAAGGCTCTTTTCCTAGGTGTCATACAATGAGTAGAAGACACTTTGAGAAGAGCCTCCTCTGCATATCTGAAGGCACAAGCAGGCTGGTATAAGAAGAGACATTCCTTCAGGTATTTGGTCTCAAGCCATTTAGGGCTTTATAGGTAAGTGCCGGTGCCTTGAATTGGACTCAGAAGCAAACAGGCAGCTAATGCAGCTCACTTAGGATCAGTGTAATAGGATCCCATCTGGCCATATTTATTGACATTCTATTGGCTACATTCTGTACTAGTTGAAGCTTCCAAGTCGCCGTCAAGGGTAGCCCCACGTATAACACGTCACAGTAGTCCAATCGTAAAGTTACCAGAGCATGGACCACTGTGGTCACAACAGCCATAGCTGGTAAACCAGCCAGAGATGGTAAAAGGAACTCCAAGCCACCAAGGCTACTTGGGCCTTGACCCTGGAGAACTCCCAAGCTACACATCTGCTAATTCAAGGGGAGTGTAACGCTGTTTAGAACAGGCTGCGCACAGCCAATTCCCAGACATCAGAACCACCTATTCACAGGCTGTCCATCTTGTCAGGATTCAGCCTCAGTTTATTGGCCCTCATCCAGTCCATACCAAATCTAGTTTGTTGGCCCTCATCCAGTCATCCAGTCCATACCAAGTCAGCACATTCACAGTCTCTTCTAACTCAGATGACAAGGAGGAATAGAGCTGAGTGTCATCAGCATATTTATGGCATCTCACTCCAAATCCTCTGATGATCTCACCCAGTGGCTTCATAGACATTTTAAATAGCATGGGGGATAAGATGAAAAATGCCACAGAGTCAAGCAGAAGCCTCCCACAATGCTACCTTCTGAAAACAACCCTGCAGATAGGAATGGAACTAGCATATCACCATGCCCCTTTTCCCCCAATCCAGAGTTATTCCAGCAAGGTACCATGGCCAAAGGTACCAGAAAGCCTCTGAGTAATTAGAAGAACCAATAGGATCATGTTCCTCATGGCTCTCTCCTGACAGAGGTCATCCATCAGGGTGACCAAGGCTATTTGGAGCCAAAACCAGGTACGTATCCTCAAAGTGCCTTACAACTTTGTCATAGTAGCCCTCTGAGGGCTCCGTTACTATCCAGTAGGGGCAGATTTTAATAGGCCATTCACCACCCAGAAAAGCTCTGCTAGACAGCTACTTGGAGGCAGAGAAATAGGAATGCTTTGGCACTGCTACAATAATGTGCTCTCACTTGTGTTTGGCCAGCTTTAAATGGGGGTGGGATGAGAGGCACCCCCATTTTGCCTCAGACAGCAACACATCTTGAGCTGGCCCTGCCAAGAGGGCATGTCTGCTTCTCTTTAAAAGAAGCAGGCATGCCCTGTTTTTCTTCTGCTGCAAGTCTATTCCCAGAGCATGTTTTTCCACCATGCTGATGCAGTGATCATACAACAGTTACAAGATCGGGGCTAGCATCACCCTGCCACTACAGTTGCTCCCTTTTACCTGGAAAAAAAAAATCCCTGGAAGCCTTAAGTGTCTTATTTCTACAGTTTTACATTAGGAAGCAATTAATGATTGCCTGTCCTCATCTGCACATGCTTCCACTTTGTTCTGAAGTTAGTTTGCTTTGTCTTTGATCTAACTTTAGATTAGCCATTTCCTGTTCGAAGGGAACTCCTCCTCCTCCTCCTTCTTCTTCTTCTTCTTCTTCTTCTTCTTCTTCTTCTTCTTCTTCTTCTTCTTCTTCTTCTTTTCTGCAAAGTACAAATGGAATAATTTTCTTCTGGGTTGCCCCAGTGCTCTTGAGCTAACTGGCATTTGTTCTTCAGCTTGGCCAAATGTAACGGCCAACACACACTGGTGAGTGGCCTGCTTCTTCTTACCTACTACTCAGGACTGAAGAACTTTTATTTACTTACTTATTTATTTATTTAAAACATTTGTATCCCATCCTAGGATCTCCGGGTGGCATACAGGTAAAATCAATTTAAACAGTGTAAAACAATAAATAATTTAAATAACTAAAACGTATTAAATCAGAATACAGAAGTTACAGGATGAAAGAGGTCCGAAGACAGCCAGACATATGAGCAACCTTGACACTATTGGTCCAACCATTTTGCATGCTTAGGTAGTTCCATTTCTAGCAGATGGTTGTAAAATATCACAGATAGTCTGGGAAAATGTACAAAAGGGTGACAATAATTTTAACTGGTTCTTAATCTAACAGGAAAAAGAGGGAGAGAGAACCTGGGCCAAATCTATCAACTGGTTTAGGATGCTTAAGTCTACTGGGGGGAAAAGTAGATTTAAGCATGCCTAACTCTGTGTTGGATTGTGGCATATGTGTTTCACTGAGGGGTCTTTCATTCATTATGATAGAGAGCCAGTGTAGTGTAGTGGTGAGAGTGACGGACTGGGAGCCGGGAGATCCGGGTTCTAGTCCCCACTTGGCCATGGAAGCTCACTGGGTGACTTTGGGCCAGTCACAGACTCTCAGCCCAACCTACCTCACAGGGTTGTTGTTGTGAGGATACAACGGTGAGGAGGAGGATAATGTAAGCCGCCTTGAGTTCCTTGCGAGAGGGAGAAAGGCGGGGTATAAATGCAATAAATAAATAAATAAAAATAAATTACTCTTTCCATCTTTGAGATTGATCTGTGTATACAAAACCAATTACCTGAATATATCATGGGACTGATCCATGTGTTTACATGGTACTTTTTCCCCCCAAGGCAGAAATTAAACTGCAGAGTCAAAATGTGAAATGCCCCTGAGTTTTAGAGTTATGTGGAGTGAAGGTACAATGTGGGTAGGATTTGATATAAGAGGTGGGAGAAAAAGATGAGAGATGAACGAAAAGGGGAAAAAGACAATTTTCCGATTCGCATTATCACTGCAGCTTAATCAAGCCATAGTGACTTGTTTAAGCCACAGCACATGCTGGCCACTTTTTGCCTAATTGCTCTGCCTGCTTGTGTTGTCTGAATCCAGGCGGCATGGTTTGTTTCAGGGGAAACAACCCTCAAATAACCCAACAACAAGCCATGGGTTGTTTGAGGGTTGTTTCCACCTCCCACAAACCATGCTGCCTGGGCTTGGATGACACGACAAGCTGTGCCCAGGTGGATAACTAGGCAAATGGTGCACTGCTTGTGCTGGCACACACTGTGTCTTAAACACTTATTTAAGGCTTATTTAAGCTGTGGTGATCATGCAAACTGGGCCAGTATATCATTATGCTCAAGTCTGGACTTGGATGCTGTCCTTATCCCCTTGCAGGGGTGGCCACTTATGCATCATAAGTGAGGAAAGGTGCTACCAAAAGGAGGATAAAGATTTGCACAACATTTGCATATGCCAATTCATATGTGTAGATGCAAATGTAGAAATAATTACCATAATTTAAATAGAAACACAATGTCTCAGATGATAGTGGGGAAGACTGTGGCCAGGTCACCTGTGTGCCTGCTCAGTCTGCTGTAGAGATGCTAATTGTTGATGGGCAACTTCAAAGTCCTTGAACTCACTCCTTATGGCTCTTTATGGTTAAACTAGACTTGGACTGGACAGCCTTCCAAATAGAGGATGCTGTCAAATAGAGGACTGTCTTCCAACAGCCCTTCAAACTGAGGACTGTCTTCTGTAAAGTAGGACACATGGCTACCCTATCCTTTCTCTTGCAGTTCACTCCTATCTCCTACTTCTCCCTCTAGGTTTTTTTTTAATTATCATTGAATCATTCTGGTCCCCATCAGCCCTACCTCCATAAGGGGTGTGTGTGTGTGTGTGTGTGTGTGCGCGCGCATTCCTTATACTTAACCATTGCAGTTACGTAATTCATATAACATTTTCTCTCTAGGCAGTAACCAGGATGCTAAATATCGCTTCTTCAATACAGAAAGCTCATGTGACATGACATTGTATAATCAGGATCCTTTCTAATTTCGGTTACCATACTTCCTTTGTTTCAAATAATTTCAATTTCAATCAGGGCTCTAAAACTGCATGCACAGATGTAATTACAGCTTTTATATAAACACAACATTATGGCCATTTTTGAATCCCAGCAAAGTTCTTGGTCTCAGAAAACTAGCACAGAAGGGTTAGGGAGAGACACTTTTCTCTCTAGGAAACATTTTACCTTGTGTTTCTCTGACTGTGTATACTAGGCCTAAGATAGAAAATGCTGGAAATCCATGTGACAGTTCTCTGTTCCCACGATCATTGGAAATGAAGGGATCTCAGGGCCCTGCAATGAGCCCAATAACTAGAAAAATAAATATTTGGGAGTTATTCAATAAAAAATAGAGGTTTTCATTTCACTTTTTATACTAATGCAACACACAGTGTAGCGTGGCTTATTAGCAGAGCTGGTTTCTTATTTAGAGATGCACTCATGCACAATGATTGTTTTTTACTAAAAGCCTAATGTCATGGAAGCTAGCTAATGCAGGGCAAATACAGGATGTCTTAACTAGTCTAGCATGTAATACTAGCTGTTGATGGCAGGACAAGGAGTGCAGACTGTACTTTGAGCAAGCTTATTTATTTATCAGACTTCTGGAAAAAATGTGGTCTTGGATGAGGGAAGAAAATGTCAAGCCAGCATTATAATGCCCTTTACTGATTTCCAGTGATACTATTATCAATGTAAATGGCCAGCAAATTATCCCAAAGGATTATTTGTTGAATAATGCCATATTAAGAAACGGAAATCCTTATATTACTTTGACACATCAAGGGCAATGTTACAGTAATCAGTTCAGCAAATTGATAATTGGAGAAGTGAAAGCCATTATGGTGCAAGCAAATCATAAACTTCTTCTGTGCAAATCCCATTCGTTTCAGCAGATGTTCCAGAGGAGACATCCCCAGCTGATTTTGTACAATAGCTTGGCACATCCAGTGAAATTTTTGATTTTCTTCTTTGGACAGGAGACTCCCATGCTATACTACAAACTGCTTTTGATGTCCCATCTGTTTCTGAAGTACTTTGCTGTGCTGCATGCACAGCTGTGGTTGGGGAGGCTGTTTTACACCACAAACCCAAAGCTCTCCTTGAGTGTGCTGAACTGGCTGCATGGATTGGACAGAATGGCCCAGTTCACACATAATAAATCACACTGAATCCTAGCCAGACAGAAGGCCTGTGGGTGAATGGTTCCCGAGTCCAGGAGATACGCTCATTGCCTCTTCTGGATGGGGTTGCACTCCCTCTGAAAGACTGGGTCCGTAGCATGGGGATACTCCTAGATCCATCATTGTCGCTGGAAGCCCAAGTGGTCATGGTGGCTTGGACTGCCTTTTACCAGCTTCGGCTGGTTCACCAACTACAGCCTCTCCTGGACAGGGATAGCTTGGCCACAGTAGTATAGGCGCTAGTAATCTCAAGACTGGATTACTGCAATGCACTCTATGTGGGGCTGCCCTTAAGGCTGCTCCAGAAGCTGGAGGTAGTGCAGAACGCAATGGCTTGGCTGCTGTCAGGAGTTGCCCCTTTCCAGCATGTAACTCCTTTGCTGAGGGAACTGCACTGGCTGCCTATTTGCTACTGGGCCAGGTTTACGGTTTTAGTACTCGTGTACAAAGCCCTAAACAACTTGGGACCAGGACACCTGAGAGAGCCTTTCTCCCTTATTAACCTGCCTGATCATTGAGGTCATCAGAGGGCTTGCTCCTGGTGGTTCTGCATGGACTTATGGCCTGATTAGAGTCCACTAGGATAAGAGCCTTCAGCGTAGTGGCCCCCTTTCTTTGGAATTCCCTGCCCCTGGAGGTCAGGCAGGCACCAACACGGCATTGGTGCTGGTGCCTCCTGAAAACAGCACTCTTCCTGGAGGCATTCCTTAATTGACCAGTTACGGTTTTTCATAGAATCATAGAATAGTAGGGTTGGAAGAGGCCTATAAGACCATCGAGTCCAACCCCCTGCTCAATGCAGGAATCCAAGTCAGAGCATCCCGGACAGATGGCTGTCCAGCTTCATCTTGAATGCCTCCAGCGTGGGAGAGCCCACTACCTCCCTAGTAGGTTCCGTTGTCATATTGCTCTAACAGTCAGGAAGTTTCTCCTGATGTTCAGCTGGAATCTGGCTTCCTGTAACTTGAGCCCATTATTCCATGTTCTGCACTCTGGGATGATCGAGAAGAGATCCTGGCCTTCCTCTCTGTGGCAACCTTTCAAGTACTTGAAGAGCACTATCATATCTCCCCTCAGTCTTCTCTTCTCAAGGCTAAACATGCCCAGTTCTTGCAGTTTCTCCTCATAGGGCTTTGTTTCCATTCCCCTGATGATCTTCGTTGCCCACCTCTGTCTGAACCCTCTCCAGCTTGTCTGCATCCTTGTTAAAGTGTGGTGCCCAGAACTGGACACAGTACTCCAGATGAAGCCTAATCAGTGCTGAGTAGAGGGGAACTAGTACTTCCCGGGATTTGGAAGCTATGCTTCTATTAATGCAGCCTAAAAGAGCATTAATTAATTAATTAATTAAAAGAGCCTTTTTTGCAGCCACATCACATTGTTGGCTCATATTCAGCTTGTCATCAACAACAATTCCAAGATCCTTCTCGCTTGTAATGTTGTTAAGCCAAATATCCCCCATCTTGTAACTGTGCTTTTGGTTTCTTTTTCCTAGGTGCAGAACTTGGCATTTATCCCTGTTAAATATCATTCTGTTGTCTTCTGCCCAGCGCTCCAGTCTATCAAGATCACTTTTAATTTTGTTTCTATCTTCCAGGGTATTAGTGAACCTGCCCAATTTTGTGCCATCTACAAATCTGATCAGCATTCCCTGCACCTCCTCCTCCTCCAAGTCATGAATAAAAATGTTGAAGAGCACTGGGCCCAGGACTGAGCCCTACAGCACCCCACTCGTTACCTCTCCCCAGTTGGAGGAGATCCCATTGATGAGCACTCTTTGAGTCCGATTCTGTAGCCCGCTGTGGATCCACCAGATCGTTGTTTCATCTAGCCTGCTTTGAGCTAGTTTGCTCATCAGGATATCATGGGGCACTTTCAAAAAGTGTAATTTTAATGTGGTGTTTTAATCTTTTTTATGCTGTTATTATGTTTTGTATTCACCACTCCAAAATCTGTTCTAGATATGGAGTGGTATATAAATATAAATTTATATAAATATAAATATAAATTTATTGTAAATAAATAAATAACAACTCATCATGGCAGCTGAACATGAGTGAGTGAGCATGCTGCCTCCTGCCCAGTTGCCACTTTCACTTTGCGTCGACTTTAGGGCAACCTAGGAATGACCTGCTCCTGGGTTGTTAGTTGTGACATCCAAAGCCGGCACTCTGGGTTGTTGAGAGTTAAACAACCTGGACTTTGAACCCATGCTTTGTTTTTGGCTTGAAGCTCTGGGTTGTTTAACCCTCAACAACCCAGAGTGCTGAGTCTGGACATTCTGACAAACAACTCAGGAACAGGGCATTCCTGGGGTGGTTAGCAAAGTGGAAGTGGCAACAGGTGGAAGGCAGCATTATGCGCAAACCAGGTCAGTGTGTAAAAAGTGGAACCTTCTCACATCTGAGCAAATACGATAAAACTAATGGTGCCATTGAGGCAGGACTTTGGGACAAAAGTCCTGGGCCCTCTTAGCAGAATGAGCAGGAGCGCCCGCAAAAGTGGTAGGACTGGCTTACCACATTTTTAAATAAGTGAGGTAACATACACGACAGTCTAAAGAGCTTTTTCCACCATAATACCATTATGTCCAGAGTCTAAAATTACTTAGCTGCAGCACTAAGTACATTAAAATACTTTTAAGTTCATATTGCAACTTCAGTGGTTACTCATCTGTTTCTGGGCACAATTCAAAGCGCTGGTGATTACATTTAAAGCCCTACACAGCTGGGAAACAGAGTACTTGACAAAATATATATTCTTGCATCAGCCTGCCCGTGCATGGTAGTTATCATCAAAGGTTTTCCTCCAGGTGTCCCTTCAAAGATGAGGTGGGCAATGAATGGGGAAAGGCACCCGATTTCTGGAATTCTCTCCCCAGGGAGGCTCACTTGGTGCCTTCCCAGCACCAAAGAATTTTTGTTTCTTCAAGGTTCTTAAAAAACCCCACCTGTGATATGATTTCACCATCACCTTTATCTGCTGTTTTTAACGTTGCATTGCTTGCTGTATATTTGTATTGTTTCATTTTATGAATGTATGCTCCTCTGAGAATATTATATTGAAAGGTGGCACATACATTTTTATGCATAAATAGTTTTACATGTTCAGATATGACTGGGCTATGCATGCTGCCTGAGCTAAGATCTGCATCAGCATGAATCCAAGTCACTTCTGAATCTGATCTCAGACAGATCAGAAGCCTGAAGCTGCTAATGAGGCAGCTTAGTGCTGGGAGTGCTTTGCTTTGAAACTGAAAGTAGCACTAACACTTCCTACTGTGAAGGAAGCTGCTCTACTGCCAGAACTTGGAAGTGATTAACCCTTCATTATTGGCTGGATAGTTACTTGGTGAAGTAAACTTGTGTTTACCGAATAAAAGCTATGGGATTCTGTAGAGGTGAAGAATTAACAAAGACACTGCTGAAATGGGTGAAGAAGAGAAGTAGAAACTTGCTGGGTGATATGCTTGTGAGACAACAGTTATATAAAGTATAAGTTATGTGATCATAAAAAATATGATTGATTGTAGAACTGTAACTGTTAGTATTTATAGCAGACCTGGCAGCTGTTCTAACTGCATCAGTTTACATTCCCTATACCAGAGGTACACAAACCTTTTGGCCCCAAGGGTCATATCTGGGGGGCTGGGGGCTACACCTGCACACACACACGTAATTCCTCCCAATTAGGGATGTTAGAGAATTCCGCCACGGATCCCAGGGAGGCCGAATTCCAGTGAACTTGGCCCCCCGGAATCCATGGCGGAACAGAGCAACCCACCCCACCACCCCGTGAAAGCCCCGCAAAATGGAGCCTACCTGGCTATGGCTCCGGCAGTGGGAGCGGCGGTGGCTCCGGCGGCGGCTCCAGCGGCTCCAGCCACTGCCGGGTTGTGGCTGCAAATGCTGGCCGCTATGCCGGCCGCCATTTGCATCCCTGGCAAGCCATGATAGCCTACGTAATTATCTACGTAGCCTATCACAGCTCAGAGCAGGGACACAAATGGTGGCCGCTATGACATTTGCGTCCCTTCGCTGAGCCATGATAGGCTAGGTAGATACTTACGTAGCCTATCACAGCAAAAGCGGGGACACAAATGGCGTAGCGGCCGCCATTTGCGTCCCCGCTTTTGCCGTGATAGGCTACGTAAATATTTACGTAGCTGATCACGGCTCAGTGAAGGGATGCAAATGGCGGCCGCTATGCCGGTCGCCATTTGTGTCCGGAGACCTGCTGTGCGGGTGTACCTGGCCAGCGGCTCCGCGGAGTCGCCTCGGAGTGGAGCCAGCCGTGGTAGGATTTCAGGGGGAGGGACAGAGCGCCTCCCCCCACCGCGGATGTTCCTGGACGAAACCAGGTAAGTGTTTCGTACATCCCTACTCCCAATCTGAACATTTTCCCACCAAGCATGCAAAGCACAACCCAATTCTATGCATATCTACTCAGAAGAAAGCCCCAGCGAAACACCTTACAGACATGCAATGCATGGCCCAATTCCTTATAGCCTTGTCAGCTAGCATAACTGCAGTACACTTCCACTGCTTTCACCTCCCTCCAGTTATTTTTTTTAATCCACAAGTACTATTAGAAATGCCCAATGTAGTTAAGAGGGGAACTATCGAAAGGCATGTTCAATTTTTACTCAGTGTGCAACTATATTTGTGAAGCCTAGTAATACAAATAAAAAAGGAAGGCTAGGAGTGCAGTCTTAACCCCCCAGTTAGGGTGGCTTGTTGGTGCCCCACTGTCAGCCTCTGCCAGTGGAGAGAAACACCAAAAGCGGGGCAGAGGCTCTGACATGGCAAAGACCCACACTCTGCCTAGATAGGTGGACAGCTGACACTAGTGGTTCTCCCGCATGGGGCAGCAGGCGGACAGACTGAAATGGGGCATGGTGTGGGCAGGATGGGGGTAGGGAGGATCCAGGTTTGGATCTAGATCTAATCTGCTCCATTGTGTGAGGTGGATCCAATCTAGGCCCATCAGCTAGACTAGCTCTGGAGCTGGCATAGTAATTCCCCCATTCCTGTCAATGGGCTGAGAATTGGGAACACATGAATTTGCCAAGCTGAAAGACCCTTTGAAACATCTGCCACCACCACCTTCTGCCCTGGCCAGCACAAGCTGACAGAGCTGGGCATGAGGCAGAAGATTTGCCATTCTGCTCCTCCCCAGTGCCACTTATCAGTGCTTTATAGACCAGTGTATGAAGTAGATTTCCAGCAAAGTCTGTCACATCGTTCATGAAAGAGAACTTCATTCTCAGGATATCTGTAGACATGGAGTTATAGTATAACAGGGCTGGGCAACATGACCCCCCTCCCCCACCTCTAGTATGATCCCCAATCCCACCAATGCCAAAACACACACAAAAACATAAAATGGCAGTTTGCTGCTGAATTTTGGCAGCAAACCTCAACAGAGGTCGGAAAGGGACACAATTAGCTTGAAAACAAACTAAATTTGTTCCTTTCCATCTCTGTTGAGGTTTGTCGCCAAAATTTGGCAGCAGAACACCAATTTTTTCCTAACACCACTGAATTTTGGTGGTGTGGTGGCATCAGGAATGTGGTACCCGGGGTGGGGGATAGAAAATGCCCCCTAGACTCTACCAAAGTTGTTCAGCCTTGGTGTATACAATAATTGGAATTTCAACTGAAAGACAAGCCAGGAGAGGATAGATATGGCTGGCAGCAAAATCCATTATTGAAATGACTGGAATAAGCATCCTACATTCACAGGAATTGCTACCAGGGATGCTTCATGCCCATACGTTATATTTGTTTATGTGAGCACATGGCCAAGGACGGTTGGGATTGCTCACATGGACAATAAAGAGTAGTTGTGTGAATGAGTCCCTGGGGTGAACAATGTGGTATGGATCTACCAATTCTCTATGTTTTCCATACTTCCTCTAGAGTATTTGGTATAGCCATGATGGAAACAGGAAACTGGCCTAGATGATTGTGGACCTTATCCCAGCCTCTAAGACATTTTTATTTTGAGCCTCAATTGGCAGAAAACGTGAAGGGCAATAAAAGTAGCTTGAAATGAGATATTGGCAGAGAAAGTATTATTCATGGCCTATTAGTTGGCTGGCAATAACATAGTTGAAGGACATTTGGAAGGCAACTAAATAACCAGTGACAGATTGAGGTTGTGGAAAGAGTATAATCTTATCCATTCACACTCCAGAAAGGCATGGGTTTGTCATGGAAGAATGGAAACGTGGGTTGCAACGGGAAGACAGGTTGGGAACTTAGAACTGATTCACACACACAACATTTATTTGTTTGTTTGTTTGTTTCATTTCTATACTGCCCAATAGCCGAAGCTCTCTGGGCAGTTTACAAAAACTTCTTTATGGGTTTTGTCCCTGGAAAAGTTACTTGTGCATTTGCATACCCCATAAAAAGTAACTTGTCACAAAAAAGTAGCACGTGGATCTCACCCAGTGACAGATATGTATAATTTGGGAGTAATTCTAATACACAAACATAAACATGGGTGAGTTCAGTGGAGGCTGGTGGCTCCGATTTTGGTGGGGCTGTGGATCCATTCTGGGTTTCAGCCAGAACTCTAGGTGCTGAAACTCTTTTGGGGATAGTATTCAGCAGCTTAGATATCTACTTTAAAGTTCTGGCTGGTTCTGACTGAAACCTGGAATGGAGCCACCAGCCTGGCTGAGTTCTGTATGCAACTATATCACATGAAATATTTTTCTATATATGAAGAGCATGCATTGGTTACCCCAACATCTTCAAAACCGGTGATGTATAATGTGCCAATTGGCTCATAGTTTAGCAACAACACAATCCTATACATAGAACCATAGAGTAGGAGGGGGTCTCATAAGCCATTGATCCCAGCCCCTGGTCAGTGCAGATAACCGAGAGCTAGAGCATACTCAACAGATGGCTATCCAGCCTCTGCTTGAAGAACTCCATGAGGGAGAGCCCACCACCCCTCCAGCCCATTAGTTCTACTCTTACCATCAAGAAGTTTCTCCTAATGTTCAATCAAAATCTATCCTCCTATAACCTAAGCCAACTAGATCTAATCTTGCTCCCTGGGACAACAGAGAACAAATCTTTGCCCTCTTCTTCTATGGGACAGCCCTGCAGGGTGTTATCATGTCCTTCCTTAGTCTTCTTTTCTCCAGGATAAACATACTCTGTTCCTTCTATCTTTCTTTATACGATTTGGGGAAGGGCCATAGCTCAATGGTAAAGCACATGCTTTACATGCAGAAGGTCCCAGGTTCAATCCCCGGCATCTCCAAGTAGGGCTGGAAAAACTCCTGCCTGAAATCCTAGGGAGCTGCTGCCAATGTCAGTACCGACAATACTGGGCTAGATGGACCAATAGTATAAAGCAGCTTCCTATGTCCCTGTGACTTGTTTCCATACCCCTGACCATCTTCATTGCCCTCCTCTGAACCCATTCCAATTTGCCAATCTCCTTAAAGTGCAGCACTCAGAACTAGATACAGTATTCCAGATACATGCTTACTCAGAAATAAGTCCCATTGTGTCCAGCGGGGCTTACTCCTAGGTAAGCATGTTTAGGCTGCAATCCTACACTTATGAGGATGTAAGTTAAATTGACTGCAATGGGGCTTACTTCTGAGTAGACATGCATAAGATTGCACTGTTAGAGTTCCAGTATAAACTGGATATGAAGCTTCCCCAAGCAGTGCTTTCTCTACAGAACACTTTATTGCCTAGACACCTGACTACAATGCAAGGAACATAGTAAGTCCATAAGGCATTTATATTTGGGGATTAAATAAAACAGGGAAGGCATCAAATAAATAAATAATTGGTATAGCCATATAATAAAACACTTAGATCGCCAACAGATCTCTACAACACACACACACACACTGACCTATTAAAATGAACTTACTGTTACCATTTATAGTTTCGACAAATGTGAAACAGTGACATGTGGCACTGAAGATTTCTTACTACATCCATCAGCAATGTATGTTTGTGATATATGACATCCTTCCATAAATCCTAAATTTACACAGTATGCTAATGCCTGATTCCATAATTTCTTTTAAAAATGATTATATCCTGCTGCTATGAGCAAAGGCATAACAAAATCAGTTTTCTATGCTTTCCCAACAATGAAATGCAAGGCAGCACACCACATAACCAATACTTACCATATGTTAGAAGATAATCCAGTAGGCTTCAGTCACTGATATGATTTGCTTAAATAAAAATCCCCTATTTTAAAAGCAGTAACAACAATCTACTTTTTTTTATTCCTCCAGCAAACTGCTAGAGAAATACTACTATTAGACAGAAAATGATTTCTCCCCCTTGGATACTAGTCTGGTTTAATTTTATTGCACTTGCTATGACATAATTCTAGCTAAGATGTTAGGAGGGGGAAATGAGCATTTAAATCATTCACAGAAATTAATAAAAACTCACAAATTTATTCAACACATCAAAAGACATTATGCAGAACAGCTATAAGATTGACCTGGTACATTGCAAGTCATGTAAAGCAATTAAGCAGGATATTATCTTACGCAGTTAAAAATTAGACTGTCTTATAAAGAACTGCATATTTCATAGTACAGAGATGAGTATGTCTGTCACATTGCCCATAAAGCTGGCAATTCATTATTTTACAAAATAAAAATAAAAATGGTTGCAATCCTATATCCTATGAGGTACTAGGAATGGAAAATCCATTGGAATCAATAGGATTTGGGCATACCTTACTAATTGCAGCAGTAGGATCCTTTTAACAGAAGATCTTTGTCACAGGATGGAGTTCATGAAAATTAAGAGAAATAGTGGTTGCAACTAACCTTTTGAATCAAAATAATAAAGTGGAGACACAACTACTGGTCCCAAACCGTAGTTCCTCACATGCAACAACAGATTGTTGTCATGTTTCCAAAACCTTGGCCTTTTCAGGGTACAGGACAAGACTCTGATGAAGATGAGGAATCAGAATCAGCTCTTCCATGGGAAAGGCAGTCAGTCCCATATCCAGGGCTTCCTCAGCCAAAAGACATGTCCTTGCCATCTTCTTCTGAGTCAGAGGAGGAACCCCCAGCAGAACCTCCATCTCCTCACGCCTTGCAGAAGTCTAAAACTACAGAATCAGGTGTGGGCCCTTTAGCAGTCCAGCCTGCTCGTCCAGAGGGGGTAGAGCTAACTACACTACAGATCGTGGCTGCTTACATAATGCTTTAGTCAGCTCTAGCTTGCTGCTGAGACAACATCCTCCTATATTTCTAGTAGGAGAGAGCTCCAGCCAGCAAAGCTCAGTCTGAGGTATCTGTGCTAATGCAGTAGAGCTGATGTAGCTTGAAATCAGTTATGCAAGTCACAAACACCTCATCCCTGTGTTGGTGCTTCCTCAGGGTTGTAGATCGCTCTTGAGTAGATCGCTCTTGAGTCTATGCCATCTGCACATATAACATCATGACAAAGACTAAATTTTGGCAGACCTCTGTACTAACCTTTATTAGAGTTACATACAACTGGGACCGAATGGAGTTTGGGAAAAAGTCTTCTAGTACTGGAAGACTACCAAATACTTCATTATATTCAACTGTGTTATTCAATATACTACCAATAGATTGAATCAGAATCCCATTGTTTGGCTGTTTTACCAACCAGAATAGTTTGACAAGAAAGCCATACTATCAGGGAATACTGCCTAAAACATGGAATACTAATTGAGTCAATACAGAAAGTTTTTGTCTTTTACTTCTGCCTTCCTCAGTTGTATTAACATTAAATATGGTACACACTCTAAGTGTTTCTTTAGGCATGCACAAGGACATTGCATGCCCTTTGCATGCCCTACAGAATTTTTTCTTTTTTCTTGAGATGGCAAGAACCATCCCCCTACACACACACACACACACACACACACACACATACCCCTTCATTGTATAATAAACTGTCTTTGAAACTCAAATAGTTTACTGTGCAGCTTTGGCTTATCAAAATTTATTTGTATAGAGATTTATATTCTGCCGTTACAGTGCCTATGCATCAACCAACTTATAACACTTTAAAATATGTCATAAAATCCAATAAAATACATTAAAACAGAATATAAATACAACAATAAAATACAGTAAAATACAAGAAAGACAGAGACCATGGCTCAAACATATTTATTTATTTATTTATTTATTTATTTTATTTCATTTCTATACCACCCAATAGCCAAAGCTCCCTGGGCGGTTTACAAAAATTAAAACCAAAGAGCACACAATAAAACAATATAAAATATATAAAACCTTTGTATGTACACTTGCATTATATTAAGAAGAATATCATTATTTTAAGCCACCAGAGCACTCAAAAACATGATGTGCTACATTAAGAATAGCAATATTAGGTCAGAATATTTTTTGAAAAGTATATGTATTCATCACATTCATACTGAGGACACTGTGCATGGGTGTGAATTAATTATTGGACCATGTTCTGTGGAAGGAGAATATGAGTTCCTTTTAGCTGCTGCTATGGCATTTTCCTGGGAAATTATGGGAAAGAACATGGATTAATATAATGAGGTACGTTCAGTGGAATTGCACTGATATATTTGCACTTTGTATAAACATTTACCATCATATTTTTAAAATTTATTCAGTATAAGACAAACATAATTACAATGTTAAACTGATGGAAGCAAAGACACATTTAAACTGTGTTGGATATATTTATGAAGGAGCCCAGAAGGGTGATAGAGCCTTCACATTGACCTCCACAAGGTAGAGGAGGCATCCATGTATGTGCAGGGAGATCATTCTTGCCACCAGGCTTGGGAATTCAATACAATTTGACAGCATTTGGCTGAGAATTGTGTCTCACTACAAATGTTTCTATAATTACACAGTTATCCAACATCTGTCATAAAAATCTAATTAAAGGCATTAAAGGCAGAAAAATTCTTCAGAAAATTAATATGCTATATATTTGAGCAGAGCAGGGATCAACAGGGGTGCACAACCTTTTCATCACCAATCCAGTGTTGTGGCAACCATACATGCACAGGTGTGTGCACACACATACATATATTCCATATTACCTTCCCCGTTAGTTCCCTCAGCAGAAATATCCCATTGCTTTCCTTTCCTCAGACATTCCCTCCACCTCCACCATGCCTCCTAGTTTCCAATGTTATTTCATTAAAAATTAATTTCATTTCATTAGAAGTAATTAAGGAAAATTGATTAATTTTAATCTTGTTAATTAATTAATTGCATTTTATTTCAATGTAATAGAAGATTTAATTTGTTTTGTTTAAACATCCCCCACCAATTCCCCACTTTTGTTTAATTCCCCTGTACCTCCACCATCAACTTCATTTTCTACTCACTTCTTTAAAAATACTGTACTCCTATCACTCTCCTCTCAGAAGCCATAGAGGGTCATAGAACCCTCAGTATCTGTCAGAGTGTCTCCTAAGAGATGCTCTGGCCTCCAGCTGACCCTCCGAGACTGGCTTCCTAGATCTACACAGAAGTGGGCAGCAGTTCCAGGAAGCTGCTAAGCATCAGTTCACATTGGAGGAGACATTGGGAGTAGGTGAGGGGAAATTAAAGGAGCTGGAGAGGGGGTATTAAAACAGCAGTCATAGGTGGGCGCACAAAACTCCATGGGGGGCCATATGTGACCTATGGGTTGTGCACTCCTATCTCATATGCATGTGCTATACCATTCATTTAACAGAGCAGGCAGCTTGGCATGTGTGAAGGAATGGTAATTTATTTATCCACTGGAATGAATGGGGAAGGGTGTCTTGCTACTCACCAGGGTTTGTATGGCCAGAAAAAATCGCCGAGTTCCATATTTTGAAACATACATGAGTTTCATATCTTGAAATATACATGCAGTTTCAATGCACATTACATTGTATGCTATTCTAAATGATAGTTTGAAGAGTGAACTTGGCCAATTTTAGCAACTTTTTCATATGATTATATATTTGATTTTCTATATTAAATGAATGGGGAAGGGTGTCTTGCTACTCACCAGGGTTTGTATGGCCAGAAAAAATCGCCGAGTTCCATATTTTGAAACATACATGAGTTTCATATCTTGAAATATACATGCAGTTTCAATGCACACTACATTGTATGCTATTCTACATGATAGTTTGAAGAGTGAACTTGGCCAATTTTAGCAACTTTTTCATATGATTATATATTTGATTTTCTATATTAAATTACGTGGACAAGGCAAGCTATGAATCTTAACAAATACATACATAAATGTCACAAGATTACATAGCAATATCATCTGGATGCCAGAGAGTGGGAGGACAAATGATTTCCTAAGAAGAATCCAAGCAAAATATATTAAAAGAGTGAGAAAATTAAATACAAAACATATGAATTGTGGTAAACATTTGATGTCATAATCACAATATTTAAAGAACATAAATCCAAATTTATGGTCATGACTTCAATGCAGGAAATATGTACTATGGATTCTTCTATATTAATGTTAAAATAGATAGAAATGTGATCCTGTGTCATTAACAGTCAACATGGTGTGTGCATGTGTGAGAGAGGGAGGGACAGAGAGAGAAAATGGAGGTAAAACCCCCGAAACAGCCTATGGGTTCTGGGGTGGCTTGTTAACGATGGCAACAAGCCACTCTCACTAGGTTCGCACAACACGCCAGCTGCACCAGTGAGGGTAATTATGCAAAAAAAAAAACACCGGCAGGTGTGGAAGGGAAAATAAGCTACAGCTTATTTCCCCTTCTGTGATCAAGCAAACAACCCCCAAACTGGGAATAACAAAGCTTATTAAATTGGGCCAACAGCACTGCCAAAATCTTATGGGTAGAAGGGGCTAGGGGGGCACAACATAGATCAACCCACAGTCTTCTTTATTACCCTGATATCTTCTGTAGGGTCTACTTATTCCTCCACTTTAGACTAAAAGGGCAGTACAGAAAAGGTATAATCCTTGAAGTCAGCCCTTTCAACCTAAGATAAACTGCAAACTGTATAACATGATAAACAGGAATTGACCAAGACTCTTCCAGACCTGCACTGGATCTGAAGTCCTGCAACTGTCTGTTCTGCTTTGTATAGTTGACTCTCATGTTGGGAGCTAGGGCTGCGCTAATGGCCCTTTGGGTTTCTTGAGTAGTATCCAATGTTAGTCCTATGTAGAATAGACCCATTGAAATGAATGCGACTTACGTAAGTTGTGACTAACTTACCCCTATTCATTTCAACGTGTCTACTCTGTGTAGGATGAACACTGGATACTACCCTGTGTCTCCAAGTTTCCATAGCATCTGTGACATCCTGTCTGGCTTGACTCTGTCTCTGTGTGTCAATTTTTGAAAGTGCAAATGAATCTGCAAATGTGGTAAAGCATCAGAAATGCCATTGTCCAGACAAGGGAAATGATGAGCCAAAGGCAAGATATTTCCATTAAGGCATAAAAGCCCTCAAAATCAGCAGTGGGGGATTGCGAGGCCTGCATATGAATCACTTATACTGTGTCATGAATGTTGCATCAGAACCTGAGTGGCTCTAAGGTTTTGGATTTCTGTCTCCCAATTGTTTAATGACAGCAACAACAGAACGACTCCTCCACCCTGCCCTAAATTATACTGCTGAAGTGAAGAAAGCTTGGGGGGTAGCTCAGGAGTGAGATTTGTGTGTGGAAGTACCTTGAGCTCCGTTCAGTTCTGGTACTCAAAAGCAAGTTCTTGGTCTCAGATTTTTTAAAATTCTAAATGAGGGTCTTTTGCGCCAGGCTCTAGATGGTGAACCTTGGGGTTTTAGTAGAAAACAAAGTAGACCTCACAAACCTGAAGTCTCGCCATCCCTGCTGTAAAAAAACATGCTCACTGATGCTATGTATGCTTATTTACATCTACATTTACACCTATATCTGTCAGGGGTGGTGAACTTTGGGCCTGGAGGCCAAATCCAGCCCTCCTGGGCTCCCAATTTGGCCCTGCGGAGTTCTCCAGATAACCATACCCCATTCCCCTGGCCCCACACCCTTTTCCTCAACCACTAATCATTTGGTGATTTCCTGGTTTTTGTGCAGTTCCCCCCCCCTGCCCCCAAATCCTAACATGTTGAGGTGCCTCTCCTAAGGCTTACTTACTGGCAGTAGGAGCTTTAATCTAAAATATGCTGGTATTTTTGGCCTCATCTCTTTCACCTTCAGTCCCGCCTACCACTGGAATGCATTCCCCAAGAGCTTCTCCAAAATGGCATTCGGCCCTCAGACTGAAAGAGGTTCCCCTCCCCTGATATATAGAATATTTCAGTGTTGTTATTGTTGCTGCTGCCTGCTGGTGTTCCTGTTGCTACTAAGCAGAACTGAATCATTAATCAGTCTAGAGAATTGTATAGGAAAACAAGAGAACTGAGGAAGGGGGAAATGTGCAATTCCATGTATTTACATTTTGATTACAAGTGAGGATGAGGATATATACAAAGGCCATAAGAACATACAGTGATCCATGCTAGATTAGATCAAAGGCCTATCTAGTCCGACATTCTGTTCCCACAGTGGCCAAACAGATGCCTCCGGGGAAGCCCACAAACAGGACATGAGTGAAACAGCACCTCCAAGTGTTCTCAGCAACTAGGATTCAGAGGCATGCACCCTCTGATACTGGAGGTAATACAGAGCAGAGCCATCACAACTAGTAGTGACTGATAGTCTTACTCTCCATAACAAAAGATGGGGGAAGAGCCTCCATTTGTTGGAGATATTCCTAAACTAGGAAAGTTTTCCACGGTAGGAAAGTGTGGACAATGTAGGTGATGAAGTGCTTGTACATACTATGGATTTTGGGGATTGGGGAAGTAGGCTATACAGAAATAATTTGAAAGATCCTTCGATCCTTGCCTAATGGATGCTGCTGATTAATTTGAAAGGATCGTAGACAGTTCCCTTGCCCAAATAGTACTAAAACATTAATTTGAAAGGACCATATAATTAGGATGCATTAGAAGTAGTTAATGTTCCTTGCCCAATATGTCACTCAGCAATTTGAAATGTATTCTGAATACCCTTGCTTCCCTAGAGTTTTTGCAGTTTCCTACACCCTGCTTGTTATGGCTAGCTTAAGGTTCTAGGAAGTGGCTTGTCTTTGGCACTGGACAGTACTGAACCACAAGAACAACTGGATAGAAGGAGTACACATTGCTTTTTTTATTTATAAGACAGACAACATCACACTTACACACACACACACACACACACACACACCCCGTGTACCCTATGGAAAAACAGGAAAAGAAAACAAGGCAAACATTGTGTGTACACTACCAATACCGCTTCCTACTAGCAGTGGCTGCTGTGTGCCAGGAAAAACCCCATCCAGTATCTTTCCTTTACTATTATAGTTTTACACTTAAACATGATATGTGATTGCTTACTGTACTTGGATTGGCTACTGTACTCTTTTAATCCTGCCTCTTCATATTTATTCATATTTGATGACATCCCTACAGTTCAATAGAAATGTCCCAATTTGTTCCCTATGGTTTTGACCTGTCTGGGCCATGAACCTTATTGAGCAAGAAATTTTCTTGTAATGTTCTCTTTTCCTCAGGTCATGCTTCTTGCCAATAATAGGTCAAAAGCAAATGTTGGTTCTAGCAGCCTTCTAAGCTAGGCCTCTTTGATATGTCTGATATGATCATTGCCTTACAATTGCCTACAAGGCCATGCAGGAAAGTTTATGACATATGACTACTTTATATGATAGTTGCAAGTAGAATATGCTATGCAAAAACACAGGAGAATGTTATCGGTCCCTCTAATTACAGAATGAGAAAATAAGGTATATGAATATGCCATGTGGTCAGAATTGACTAACTATATTACTGTGAAAGAAGGGAGACATGTTTGTAATAATGGTTTAAAATTGTACACATTTTATGGACTATTGACAAAATAAGCCTTGTAGATCTGCAAATGTGGCTCATACATTAATTTGTTGGCATAACTTATAGGGGAAGAACGGGTTTACTAAGTAGCCTCCATTGATTATTTATATTACCCGAGTCCTTTTAAAGAACATAGCAAAATATTCAGCAAACAATCTTGTCATACAAGAAACTGAAACATACTGCACTACGTTGTCTACAGTTGACTTGACATGTCTTGAACATATGATTGCTATCATTGTACTCAAAGGAAGGCAGACAGTAGGTGTTCGAGTTGTAATCATTACTGGAGAGTTTATTTTCACATTGCTGCTCTATTGTTCCCTTCTGTAGGAAATCATATAGCTAAATGGGTAAGTTAAGATTAAATTAGTCAACATAATAGTAATCAACAAATTGTTCTGACCTTTGGTGGAGAAACAACAATGTGTGACCTTGAACCTTTAGGAGGAAATAGAAGGAAGATCAGGAAGCCATTTTAAATTACAAAAATCAAAAACAACAAAAAGGGATGTTCACTCTTAAAAAAAACAACAGTAAAGGGGAAATGTTATATTAAGATAATAATGTAAAAGGAATAAATACAAAATGCATATTTATTAACAGGCATTCTTAGGCTCATATATTATTATACAAAGGCAATATAATTACGATACATTTGTTGTTGTTGTTCAGTCGTTCAGTCGTGTCCGACTCTTGGTGACCCCATGGACCATAGCACGCCAGGCCTTCCTGTCCTGCGCTCTCTCCCGGAGCGTGCTCAAGTTCATATTCATTGCATCGGTGATGCTATCTAGCCCTCTCATCCTCTGCCATCCCCTTCTCATTTTGCCTTCAGTCTTTCCCAGCATTAGGGTCTTTTCCAGAGAGTTTTCTCTTCGCATTAGGTGGCCAAAATATTTGAGCTTCAGCTTCAGTATCTGTCCTTCCAATGAGCACTCGGGGTTGATTTCCTTTAGGATTGACTGATTTCACCTCCTTGCAGTCCAGGGGACTCGTAAGAGTCTTCTCCAGCACCACAGTTCGAAAGCATCAATTCTTCAGCGCTCAGCCTTCCTTATAGTCCAGCTCTCACAGCCATACATTACTACTGGGAAAACCAAAGCTTTGATTAGACGGACCTTTGTCAGCAAGGTGATGTCTCTGCTTCTGACTATGCTGTCTAGGTTTGCCATAGCTTTTCTCCCAAGGAGCAAGCGTCTTTTAATTTCATGGCTACAGTCACCGTCTGCGGTGATCTTGGAGCCCAAGAAAATAATATCTGTCACAGCTTCCATTTCTTCCCCTTCTATATGCCAGGAAGTGATGGGGCCAGATGCCATGATCTTCGTTTTTTTAATGTTGAGTTTCAAACCAGCTTTTGCACTCTCTGCTTTCACCCTCAACAAGAGGCTCTTGAGATCCTCTTCGCTTTCTGCCATTAGGGTGGTATCATCTGCATATCTGAGGTTGTTGATAATTCTCCCAGCAATCTTAATTCTGACCTGTGATCCATCCAACCTGGCGTTTCTCATGATGTACTCTGCATATAAGTTAAATAAGCAGGGTGACAATATGCAGCCTTGTCGTACTCCTTTCCCAATTTTGAACCAATCGGTTGTTCCATGTCTGGTTCTTACTGTTGCTTCTTGACCCTCGTACAGGTTTCTCAGGAGACAGGTAAGGTGGTCTGGTACTCCCATCACTTTAAGAATCTGCCACAGTTTGTTGTGATCCACACAATCAAAGGCTTTAGCATAGTCAATGAAGCAGAAATAGACGTTTTTCTGGAATTCTCTTGCTTTCTCCATGATCCAGCGAATGTTGGCGATTTGATCTCTAGTTCCTCTGCCTCTTCGAAACCCAGCTTGTACTTCCAGTAGTTCTCGGTTCGCATACTGCTGAAGCCTAGCTTGTAGGATTTTGAGCATCACCTTGCTGGCATGTGAAATGAGCGCAATTGTGCGGTAGTTTGAACACTCTTTGGCGTTGCCCTTCTTTGGAATTGGAATGTAAACTGACCTTTTCCAGTCTTGCGGCCACTGTTGAGTGTTCCAAATTTGTTGGCATATTGAGTGCAGCACTTTAACAGCATCATCTTTTAGGATTTTAAATAGCTCAGCTGGAATACTGTCATCTCCGCTAGCTTTGTTGTTACTAATGCTTCCTAAGGTCCACTTGACTTCACTTTCTAGGATGTCCGGCTCAAGTTCAGTGACCTCACTATCATGGCTATCAGGGACATTCAGATCTTTCCTGTATAGTTCTTCTGTGTATTCTTGCCACCTCTTCTTAATCTCATCTGCTTCTGTGAGGTCCCTGCCGTCTTTGTCCTTTATCATGCCCGTCTTTGCACAAAACGTTCCCTTGAGATCTCCGATTTTCTTGAAGAGATCTCTAGTCTTTCCTATTCTGTTGTTTTCCTCGATTTCTTTGCATTGTTCATTTAAGAAGGCCTTCTTGTCTCTCCTTGCTATTCTCTGGAACTCTGCATTCAGTTGGATATATCTTCCCCTTTCTCCCTTTCTTTTCACTTCCCTTCTTTCCTCAGCTACTTGTAAAGCCTCATCAGACAGCCACTTGGCTTTCTTGCATTTCTTTTTCTTCGGGATGGATTTAGTTGCTGCCTCCTGAACAATGTTACGGACCTCCGTCCATAGTTCCTCAGGCACTCTGCCTATCAGGTCTAATCCCTGAAATCTATTCCTCACCTCCACTGTATATTCATAAGGGATATGATTTAGGTCATACCTGAATGGTTTAGTGGTTTTCCCTACGTTCTTCAATTTAAGCTGAAATTTTGCAACAAGCAGCTCATGATCTGAGCCACAGTCAGCTCCAGGTCTTGTTTTGACTGACTGTATAGAGCTTCTCCATCTTTGGCTGCAAAGGACATAATCAATCTGATTTCGATATTGACCATCTGGTGATGTCCATGTGTAGAGTCGCCTCTTGTGCTGTTGGAAAAGAGTGTTTGCTATGATCAGCGTGTTCTCTTGGCAAAACTCTATTAGCCTTTGGCCTGCTTCATTTTGTACACCAAGGCCATGCCTGCCTGTTATCCCGGTGATTTCTTGACTTCCTACTTTAGCATTCCAATCCCCTATGATGAAGAGGACATCTTTTTTTGGTGTTAGTTCTAGAAGGTGTTGTAGGTCTTCATAGAACCCATCAACCTCAGCTTCTTTGGCCTCAGTGGTTGGGGCATAGACTTGAATTACTGTGATGTTGAATGGTTTGCCTTGGATTCGTACTGAGATCATTCTATCATTTTTAAGATTGTACCCCAGTACTGCTTTTCCCACCCTTTTGTTGACTGAGTGCTACTCCATTTCTTCTAAGGGATTCTTGCCCACAGTAGTAGATATGATAGTCACTTGAATTAAATTCACCTATGCCTGTCCATTTTAGTTTGCTGATTCCCAAGATGTCGATGTTCAATCTTGCCATCTCATGTTTGACCACCTCCAGCTTACCTGGATTCATTGATCTGACATTCCAGGTTCCTAAATAATATTGTTCTTTACAGCATCGGATTTTCTTTTCACCACCAGATACATCCACAGCTGAGTGTCCTTTCGGCTTTGGCCCAGCCGCTTCACTCTTTCTGGCGCTACTTGGAAATACCCTCTGCTCTTCCCCAGTAGTATATTGGACACCTTCCGACCTGAGGGGCTCATCTTCCGGCGTCATCTCTTTTAGCCTTGTGATACGTTCCATGGGGTTTTCTTGGCAAGAATACTAGGGTGGGTTGCCATTTCCTTCTCCAGTGGACCACATTTTGTCAGAACTCTCTGCCATGACCTGTCCGTCCTGGGTGGCCCTGCACGGCATAGCTTATGGCTTCACTGAGTTACGCAAGCCCCTTCGCCAATGCAAGTCAGTGATCCATGAAGGGGTATGATACTTTAGAAGTAGCTAATATTCCTTGAGTTGTAAAACAGTCAAAGATCATGAGTTGCATTCAGACTTAGAGGAGACCCATTGGAATCAATGGGATTTAAGTTAGTCATGATGGCTACTTGCTTATTAATTAAATTTATATCCTACCTTTCTGCCAAAAATGCCACTCAAGGTGGGACTAGCTTAATTCCCAATTATGTCAACTGGTCTACACTATGTCTAAGTCTGAATCCAATCCAGTGCAGTTATGTCATCTCTTTTTAAAGCAGATCAAAACCCCTCCACTTTATTGAATTAAAACATTTGTGGAAGGGAAACAATGCCAGGATATAATGCAAAGCCGCTCTGCAGGGCTGTGATGTACACACACACACACACAATTTAATACATGCAGGGACTGGCTGTTTTCTTCTGTGTTATGATATTAGTGGGGAATGTCCACTGTATGCATAAACTTTTCTCATCTTGTACAAGAGAAGCCAGCCACCCTGATCAAGAATGCCCTTGCAATCCAATATGCACACAGAACTCCTGCATGAAAGCTGCCCACATTCACTTCAGTACAAAGGGCAGGGCTGACTGCACCCACAAGGAATGCAATTTCACGAACATAAAGGAATGATGCTACATTAATATGAATGGGAAAAACCCATGCAAGAGAAGTCGGTGTGCACATTAAATTCTCCATACTTTTTCCAGATTGTCAGGTTTGAGCAGGGATGTAGGAGAAATTCATTTCAGTTTGTTTTTGATCTGGATTTACCCAGTTTGCATCTTCTGGACTGAGCACAGATTCAGATGCAATCAGTTCATTTTTATCAGTATTTACCCAGTTCACCACTTCTGGACTGAACACAGACTTGGACGCAATCTGCAATCAAAGTCTATACATTTCCGAGCTTGCAGTGTGATTCGCAGACCAAAAAAAAGAAGCATTCAACAGCATGTCTACATTTAAAAAATGTGCATGAAAAAATGTGTACTTCTGAAAAATGCATGCAAATACACTTTAATCAATAGGAGAAGAATGAGTACATTTCAAAGATGCGCACACTTGATGCATGCATTTGGAAAAGTACGCACAAAAATTTACATGGATCTTCATGAGAGAGAGGAAAAAAAGCTTATAATCTAATATGAACTTGAGTTGGAACAAGCTTCAAGATGGAATTTAGAAAACTTCAGCAAGCTCGAAATTTGCTCATTCACACATCCAAAGGTTTGAAAATATGCATAGTCAGTTCTTACATGTGTACCAGAACAGTCCTGTTGCACTATGTATTTTATGGGCTGCAATCTTATATGACCTTCTATGTTTGGAAGTAGAATCAGTGGGACTTACTAGAATTAATGGGATTTGACTTACTTCCATAGTTAGGGCCAGGCTAGAAAACATTTTTGTTTTCAAAACAATGCAACATTCATGACACAGTATAAGTGATTCATATGCAGGCCTCGCAATCCCCCACGGCACTGCCGATTTTGAGGGCTTTTGTGCCTTAATGGAAATATCTTGCCTTTGGCCCATCATTTCCCTTGTCTGGACAATGGCATTTCTGATGCTTTACCACATTTGCAGATTCATTTGCACTTTCAAAAATTGGCATACACAGACAGAGTCAAGCCAGACAGGATGTCACAGATGCTATGGAAACTTGGAGACACAGGGTAGTATCTAATGTTCATCCATGAAATTTTGCTCAATTATCTCCTTTACAGTCACTTCATAATTCTGAAACAAAAAACAATTGAATGTAATTTATTAACAATCACCTCTCCATATCAGTTGTGACCAATGAATGACCATGTTAATAATGTAATTTAGGTAAGTATACTTCTTAGGGCTGTGTTAGAATTAACTGTTCAATAAATATGGGCCATTGTGGATTAATTGAAGAATCTTATTTTTTGTTTTCTCATCAGGATTAATTGTTTTTATAAGATGCTCTCTTCAGCTTTCGTCCACTTTATCAACAATACTTTGTTTATTGTTAAAATAGCTCTAGGAAGAAGTAATGTTAAAAATGTCCAGGATGATCTTTAAGGTCATTGTAATTTCAACAAATCTGCTATTGAACTGGAGGGGATCTTAAGCTTTAATGAAAGATTAAAGTCTTTTTGACTTAAGAAAAGGAATCAGTTTATTTGCCTGGCATTTCTGCTGCACATCACTTTTTCAGATCTTTCTGGAATTTGTTTTCATAGAAGTCAGTGAAATAGAAGTCAGTATAGAGCTCAATTGAAACGGGACCATCCCATGATAGCAGAATGACTTGCTGTTATGCTTTCTTTTATTTGCTCAGAGTATTGTTGTTTATGTAAGATCAAAGACATTGGGTTTAATTATTAGTAATCAAATCACTTCAACTCTTCTGATAATTCATCTGAAAATATTTGAGTTCATATTTGACTCCATAGGTACAATTGGAGTTGACTTTTTGTCCTTCCATTTCCTCAGTCCCTTTCGTAACAGAGAATGGTATGCCATGATTGTCTTGGCTATGTGAAAGTGCCAGCCTCTCAGAGATTCTTTTTTGGTACATTTCTTTCTCCACAACCATTCTAATGCTATTTTGTTTAGCAAGTACCCCTAAGAACTTCCATCAGTAACTTGCTTTGGAGGAAGCCCATTCACCTCAGAGGATTTCCTCTCAAGTAAATGATCAGTAAATTCTGATCTTTGCATTTAAAGTGCACAGTATTACCTTGTATTCTTGTATGGGTTATCAGAATCACAAAGGATTGTACATTTCATTGGAGCCAAAGGGCACAGCATCCAATGCTGCCTATACTTTAGCATGGGCCCCCCCAAAGTGGCACCTGCTGGCGCCTCCAACAGTGGCCATGAAGCTCTCCACTCCATGCCCTCTGAAAAATATATATTTTAATAAAAGCCTTGGAAAACAATAGGGCACCAGATTCTAGTTCCTGAACCTGCACTGATCGGCTGTTCAGAGGGCAGGAAAAGAAGGAAAGAGTTGCTTCCTGGCCCGACGCAGTCTTCTTCATCTGGCACAGAGCTTTCTCCTTTGCTCCCTCTCTCCACTCCCAGCCTCTAGCCTCACTGTTACCTCACTGTGAGGTAAAGAGGTATGTTTCCCCCCCACACACACACCTCTTTACCTCACTGTTTCTCCACTCCTAGCCTTGCTGTTTTTCTCACCCCACCTCTTTACCTTGCTATTTTCTCCTCCTTCCCAGCCTCTAGCTTTGGTATTTCTCCCCATGCACCTCTTACCTCATTATTTCCCCCTCCCTCCCAGTCCCTCGTCTTAGCCTTTCTCATGCTATATCTCCCTCCCTCCCAGTCCTGAGCCTTGCTCTTTTTCTCCCTCACCCCCTTTATCTTGCTATTCTTGCTTCACCCAATCCCTTGTCTTGCTCTTTTTCTCTCCCTTTCCAGCCTCTTCTGTCATTCTTCACACATACACACATGCACACACACATGCACATGCATACACACCACTGTATTGGGCAGGGACTCTAATAGCATAGGAGGAGGTAGGAGCACCAGGTGGGGAACAGAGTGGTTGACCCTGGCGTTGAGGCAGTGAAACCCTTTTCCTTTTAGGGCTGGGATGTGTGTGAAGAGGATGAGCAGAGCAATTCTACGCAGGTCTACTCAGAAGTAATTCCCATAGAGTTCCATATAAAACATGCATAAGTTTGCAACCTTAAATAGGTATTTTGTTGTGCTTCTGTGGGGTCAGATATATGGATTGGCTTTGGAGTTCAGATTCTTCCTCTGCTTGTACTCTATTTCTCAGGTGAATTACTGGTCTTTTGACTAGCCAGGAGCCACTGCAGCCATTCTGTGACTAGTGACATCCTCCATGGGAGCCATTTTGTAGTGGTGCCCACAGCAATTTCTCAAATTCCCAAATGTGCCCACAAGTCCAAAAAGGCTGGGGCCTTCTGCATTAGTGGGACTCACCACTAGCACAACAGAAAGCTCCTTACGCACACGGAAACAAGCCATAACACTTGTTTCCAGAACAGGGCAGGAGCTGTCCCATTCTGGAAACGAGCATTTTCGCTCATTTCTGAGGTTGCTTTAGGGATCATTAGGTTGCTGTAGCACTAGTGGTGGGCCCTTCTGGTGCAACAGAAGCAGCTGAATGTAGTGGCAATATAGGATGCTGCTTCAAAATTATATAAGCCAAGTTCATTTCAAATTAGTTAGCTGTATAGTGGCTGAAATGCATTTGTGACATTAAACTTGATTCTGCCCACTCTGCCTAAGCTCCACACATCTGTTTTCTGTTTAACAGCCCTGCATTTATCTGGCATCATTTGGTGATGGTGGCTGTTTCTGATGTAATGATACTGACCTGATCCAAAGAGCTTGTGCAATACTATGGGACATCAGATCAGCCTAGTGGTCACTGTACTCTGTCTTGACCACTTTCCTATTAGTACATTGATTCATAATATTGAGCCACACATGATTAATCCACCTGGAAAAATGGGCTAACTAAGACAGTACTTTACTAAAGCTCTGCTAAACTTTAATGACCTGACTTCATAATAAAGTCAAGGCAGTCTGTTGTTGATTTCATCAATTTCACAGGCCACCTTTCTGTACAAGACCTCCAGAGTGGTGTACAGTTTTAAAACAATGCAAAGAAACACAATAGATCTCCATATATACATGAGAAAAATCATATAAATGAAAAAAATAACAGAAGCAGTAGCCATAATGTCAATAAAGCTATTAGGCAACATTGAAGCCAGCTATGAAACATCCTGGAATAATAATTTAAACAGAAATACAATTCATCCCACCATAGTGGGTTACACTGTGACCGGTTGACCTATGTGTCTGTGCAATTGCTTACTGTAGATGGGCAGCTTCAAGGCCCCTGAACTCCCTGTTTCTTATGGTTTTTTATCTTTAAACTGGACTTGGACCAGACAACCCTTCAAATAAGAGAATGTCTTTAAATAGATGACAATTCTCTGTAAAGTAGGAAACGTGGCTACCTAGGCCATGGGCCTCAGATACAAGAATGAGGGGTTCTAGAAATAAGGGTTCCAGTTATGGACCTTTTGTGCTCAGGTAGGTATAACATTACATACAGCTATGTATATTTACATATTTCATACTGTTTAAATACAAATTCTGAAAATAAAAGAGATATAACATTAAAGTCTGTAATATCTCTAATACAGCTGGGAAACATTGTTTCCCTTTTCCTTAGAAGCAAAATGATAAGCAAATCTTTTGCCAATTTTTTATTAATGTTTGGTGTGGGCATCATGGACCAGATAAAATTGATTCAGGAGTTGAATTAATCAGTTGGCTATCCCACAAATATCTTGTCAGGAAGTGTTTCACTTGATAATCATGCCACCCTGTTTTCCCTATGTATCTATGTTTGCTTTTTTGACTAGCTAGTTATAAATCATTTTGCTTCTCCATTTTGCACTTCCTGGCAGTCCTGGCATATAGAAAAAAGCAGTCTAGAGGTGCTTTGATTGGCAAATTATTTATACATGAAACTGGTTTTGAAGGGACCATACATAGTTGTTCAAAAATGTGTGGGTTCTGAGAATATGACAGTTTAGTCATTCAAGATTTTGCACACTGGTAATTCTAGAAACTTGAAGACTGACAAAAAAAATGGGAAATTCTTATAACTATTATTACTAGAATAAGAAACATGGTAAGCCACTAGAGAGATCCATATGAATTTGTGAATGGATACAGTGAAGAAACACTAGTGCAACACAGTCTTACTTATGTGTCTGCATCAACACTTCCAACCTTAGCAGCTAAAGCAACACATGGTTTGAAGACTGTAACCTAAAACAGTGCTTGACTACTGGGACTCTGCAGGACTAAATACTCTGAGAAGTGCTGACTTGCACCACGATCCTATGTATTTTGTTTAGAGGTGAGTCCCACTGAACTCTGTGGGGCTTACTTCCTGGTACGTGTTTTTTAAGATTGCAGCCTCAGTCCTTTACATGTAGAAGTACTGATTTTTGTAAGTATTGGTGCCATTTCTATTACTTTTCGCCCATCCTTAGTGAAACCTAAAATGGTGCCCCCTGATCACAGGTGCTGTGCCTTTTTCGCAACCTCAGCAACATGGTGGTGGGACTGGCATTGCTAACTGTGTCTGGTGTGATGATATCATTTCCCAAGCAACAAGATACTGAGGTCTGAGGGCAGGGAAAATGTGGTGTCCCAGGGACAAGTGTATTATTTGGGTGAAAATGGCTGGATTATTCCCATGAGATGAGTGATGGAACTGTGCTTCTCTTTGCTCCCTCCCACAACCGATTGCCTGTGCAAGCCCTTAAGCAGAGGACATGAATGAGAGCTGACACAGCTGAACTGCCTCTATTTGTATCGTATATTAGGCTTGAAAGCTGAAGAAGGCTCACTGTTTGATAACCCTTACACTCCAAGCTGTTGTGTCTCCACAAAAAAATTAAGGCCTAGTAGGCTGCCTGACTAAGGCAACTGGCTCTCCATGTCATGGATGTTATTTCAGACTCATAACACTGTATATCATTTATTATTTTATCAAACCAAGTTATACCCTCCTAACAGTTAAAAGTGGCTAACCACACACACACGCACACACACACACACACACACACACAGCATTATATAGCATACAAATCATTATTTAAAAGATAAAAAAAGATGCATACAACCTCCTTAAAACCACTGCAGAAAACACCAACATCATCATCATCAACAGCAGTCACGGGATAAAAGCAATACAATAAAACCAGGCATGGGATAAAACAAATAAATAGATGATGGAGAGTTTACAAAGATTAAAAATATTAAAATACAATATACAAAGTTTTTTTAAAAATCCATTTACATAAAACACACAAACAAACAGTATACACAAAGACAACACATATCTAAAAACAACTTTAAGCAATCAGCCATAATCATAAGACAAATTCAGGACTGATTAAAAGCTCATTTATTTATTTATTTATTTCTATACTGCCCAATAGCCGAAGCTCTCTGGGCGGTTCACAAAAATTAAATCCAAGCAACACACAATAAAACAATTTAAAATATACAGAACATTAAAACCACAATATAACAATACAACCACAATAAAACCAAGCAGCAGTGCAGGAGTTTAAAATACAGATTTAAAACAGCAAAGATAAAAATTTAGAAAGCTAAAATGCTAAAATGCCTGGGAAAATAAAAAGGTCTTCACCTGGCGCCGAAAGGAATACAATGTAGGCGCCAGGCGAACCTCACTAGGGAGCTCATTCCAGAGCCGGGGTGCCACAGCAGAAAAAGCCCTCCTCCTAGTAGCCACCCGCCTCACTTCCTTTGGCAGGGGCTCACGGAGAAGGGCCGCTGACGATGATCTTAAGGTCCGGGCAGGCACATATGGGAGGAGGTGATCCTTCAGGTAACCTGGCCCCAAGCCGTTAAGGGCTTTGAATGTTAACACCAGCACTTTGAATCGGGCCCGGAAATGGACTGGCAGCCAGTGCAGCTGAAAAAGTACTGGCGTAATATGAGCTTGCAGGCCAGTCCCTGTTAACAATCTTGCTGCCCTGTTTTGGACCAGCTGAAGTTTCCGGACCGTTTTCAAAGGCAGCCAAATGCCTGAGAAAAGAGATAGGTCTTAACCTGGCACCAAAAAGATAACAACATTGGCACCATGCAGGCCTCGTCAAGGAGATCATTCCACAGTTGGGGGAACACCACTGAGAAGGCCCTCTCTGTTGTTGCCACCTTCCCAGCCTCCCTCGGAGGAGGTACTCAGAGGAGGAACTTAGATGCTGAGCATAGGTTCATGTCAGTGTGGTGTAGTGGCTAGAGAGCTGGACTGGGAGCCGGGAGATCCGGGTTCTAGTCCCCACTCGGCCATGGAAGCTCACTGGATGACTTTTGGCCAGTCACACACTCTCAGCCCAACCCACCTCACAGGGTTGTTATTGTGAGGATAAAATGGAGAGGAGGAAGATAATGTAAGCCGCCTCGGGTTTTCTGCAAGAGGAAAAAAGGCGGGATATAAATGCAATAAATGAATGAATGTCAGGAGAGGCACTCTGTCAGGTATTGCAGTCCTGAGCCATGTAACCTTAGGATTCCTGAGAGCATACCCTTGTTTCTCAGTGGCCCCATGTTGCCTACATAGACCTTATAACTAAGTACCTGAGTTTGCTTTTAGTATACAGTATATGATAACGAAGGGTGGGGGGAGAGAAAGAAGGTCAGTGTGACTTTCACTTAAAAGCTAGAGTTCTGACTTAATTTGTTCGTGGCCTTCATCTGGAAAGCAAGCAAATATATTAAAACCTGAGTTGTTAGAATGCCATATCTGGTTTCATGGCATATTGCACACAGATATTTAGCTACCTGTGTCACCTATGCACATAATATAGAAAGCTGAAAGTAAGTAGTACTGGGGATCTGAAAACCTTCAGCATACTTTGCTCAAGGTGAGCCACTACCTCTGCCAGAAGCTTCAGTAATATTTTCTTTTCATTGTAATGATACTGAAGCAACTGTGTACAGACACCTAAAAGGTCATGTAGTAAAGACAGGATGTGAGAAGGCATAATATGGGTGAGTGGTAAGGTGAAATGAAGATAAGAACATAAGGAAGAACCCTAAATCTGCAACAGAGTATGTGAAAAGGGATTTAAATTATAACTCAGAGCTAAGGAAATCTCTCTTACTTTTGCTGGCTCCCTTAGTTTTCCTTACTTGACTGGCTACTTAAATTTTACTATCTGTATATCATATTAAATCAACTTCAATTACTGTGAGGCAATGGGCTATATGTCTTGGCTCATGCACCAATTGTTCAGTTCTTAGTATCTGTCATGGACTGGCCACACCCTGTTCCATGAGTGGAGGGGTGCCTATACAGGCACAATAGTGTGCCCACACTCCTTTTTGCTGTTCTTGTCCTGTGGTCTTTTCTACTACCACCAGGTGGAAATCTTTATTTTTCTGGTTGCCTCCATCAAACCGGCCTTAAAACTCTCTGGGTCTCAGGTATCTACTTTAGAGAGTGTAGGGGCTGACTATTAGATATGGAATTTTGGGGGTAATGCCCCAAAATAGAGACCACAAAGTTTCAAACAGCACTGTTTAAATTTTACTGAAGAAAAAAGTCAATAGGAAAAAGTTTTAAAATACGAATGGATTCACACACACACACACACACGCTATTAGGTAATAAAACAACCAGGGACAAATGCATCCAGCTAACCTAATTAGGGACTGTGTCCCTATTTTATCTAAGTAATCTCTTACCATCATTGATCCAGTTCTCTCAATCAGTTCTCCAGTTTCAGCAGTTCTGACTCTTCCTTTCCTCTATGACTCTGGCCTTTCTTTCTCTCTTTCTTCCCTTCCTTCTCTCTCTCTTTCTCTCTCTCTATTCCTCTCCCCGCCCCTCTGCTTCTCTGCCTTTGGCTTTTATCTTCTAAATTTATTTTTCTCTCTCTTCACCTCCAGCTAATCAAGAAATAGTTTTTATTTTTGTTCATTTCTGCCAACTAGGTTTCTGTTTCCTGATTTAAAACTTTATCTCTCTCTTCCTCTCACCTTGTGTTGAACTTTATAACCTCCTACTTCCTCACACTATCCTATTTAATTCATGGGGAAAATATTGAACCTTGAACAGTGTGATGTCGTACTTTGGTATAACCCATGTTGTGTAATGTTATTACTATCTTCCTTAGCTCCAAATATCAATGTGGTTATTACAGGCAGATGTACAACTGTATATACATCAGAACTGTTAAATGTATGCATACAGGACTAAGTGCTGTGTTTCCTACTCAGAAGCACAACATTGGACTAGAACAGCCTTCTCCAAGCTGGTGCCCTCCAGATGTTTTAGATTACAGTTCCTACTAGTCCCAGCCAGCATGGCGAATGGTCAGGGATGATGGGAGATATCTTCTAAAACATCTGGAGTGCACCAGCTTCAGAAAGGCTGGTCTACAATTAGGAAAATGTCCAGAGGACATTAACCAAAGACTTCAGTGGAGTAACAAATAATGGACATCAAGTGATGCTTCCTATGTAAAAGGCACCCTTCCAGGCTTAATTCCTCTCCTACAAAGTAAAGTTATGTTGGGAGGGGAGTGAATTTCATTTGGTCCACATTTTTAGTGAATTGACCTTATCTGCACTTCCCGACAAATATGTGGATGAGAGCACAGTTATCCTTTGGATTGTCCACTTCTCCAAATTTTGGAATGAAGTGCTTGGCCCCCCAAAGGCATTTACACACACACGCACACACACACACACACGGGAAAACTGTATACAGAAATGTGTGTGTTAGGGAAAATTGCGTATAAAAAAAAGTTCTTTTGTGTGAAGTTTTTTTTTTTAAGTTCATAGACTGATGCAGAAATTGAATAGAATGAAGGTATGATTAAATACATGTGAAACTGACACAGACGGGATATAGACCAATTCATCCATCCCTAATGTGATGATGGTGCTGATGATCGTTATGAAGACAATCTATTGGTGGGGGTGGATTTATGTGTAGGAGGAAAAGGCAATTTTATGTAATCATAAGGAAACAAGACTGGCTTAGGAGAAGGTTTAAAATGGAAATCCTAGGTATAGTCCAAATGAAGGGTGAAGTTAAGGGCACCAAATAGGATAAAGACTAGCCTGGGATATGTCAAAGAGGAAGAGGAGGACCATGGTTGGAATAGTGTAGGTTATACTGTATCATGAAAGCTGGGGGGGATGCTAATTACTCAGTGACAACTGTGCCGGCAGTATGATAGTTTCATGTTACAACAAACATGAGCAGGAACAGAAGGAGAGAGGAGCAGAGAAAAGATGAGAATGGAGGACCAAGGAGAGAGATGAAATAATATGAGATGGAAGGGGGAGGAAAGGTCACCATCATTTCAATAACCCTTTGTTTAAACACTTCCAAAAGAAACACAGAGCTGTAAGTCTGTTGGATGTGGCCTATTCTGAAACAGTGATTGCTAGGCCCTTAAATAGGGCTAGGACCTGCCACAGGGTGAAATCCTGCTTTCTAATTTCAGGCAGGAGGTGAGCCCTGGGGATTGCCCCTGCCCCGTCTTTTTTTTTTTTCCTACTAGGAGAGAAAATAGGACAGCCAAACCCTGGAGTGCCAGGGGTTTTTTTGAGTGCCAGTTGTCAGCAAGGCATTTCTTTCCTTTTTTTTGTTTTGTTTCTGAACATGTGAACTCAGAAGCCAAGATGGCTTTATTTAGCACACATTAGTATAACTTGTTTTGTCTCAAGCTTCAGTAACTCTGCATTTTTTGTTTGATTGTTTTACAAAATAAGTCCTACTGATTGCACAAGGGATTAGGGATGTTGGAGAAATCCCAACAGAACCAAATGGGGTCCGATTTTCATCAATCTGACTTATGGATTCCACAGTGGACCACCTTTTCCCTTGTCGAGTGGATTCCATGGACTTGTGGACCAGCTTTCTAACTTTCTGTCATAGAAAAATATGCAAAATTTTTAAAAAATCCAGCCAAAAATGCACATTTCCCCCATAGGCTAAAGCACCAAAACACACATTTGGGGGAATTTGCACATTTTTGCATATGCGAATTTGTGTGAGTGTGAGTTTGCACAAATTCAGAAACATTAAAAAATCCATTTCTGGTGATGGGCAGACGATGGAATGAAAGGTGCCTGACAATCCATAAAATACAGATGGAACAGATCTTACACAATCTGTACAAACCTACAAGGGATAGCATATCTTTCTGTGTCACCCTTAAGAGACCATTAAATACAGATGTGACCTTCTATTTCTTTCTGCCAGGATTCAAGCAAAGGGGTCTAATACTGAATAAGACTCAGAAGCTATTTTAAAAAAATGCATGCACACATTTATATTACCAATGATTATGATACTCAGGTTACAAATTTTCTTGCACATATTAACAACAATGACAACACAACACAAAGTTTTACTTGCAGATTCCAAATGTCTCAATACTTGTTAGTGATAGCCATCTACACATAGCTAAACAAGAAGAAATGCATCACCCCCAAAGAGTACAAATAAGGACACAGATATGCATAACATTTGCACATGCTAATTTATATGTATAGATGCAAGTTTAGAAATAATTACTATAATCTAAATAGGAATACAGTAGATCTCACCATAGTGGGGAAGATTGTGACCAGGTGACCTGTGTACTTTGTTCCGTCAGCTGCCCAAGTGCTAAGCATTGATGGACAACTTCAAGGTCCCAGCTCTCTCTTCTTATGTTCTTAACCTTTAAACCGGACCTAAACTGGGTAGCCCTTCAACTAGAAGATGCTTTCAAATACACGCCTCTCCTCTGACAACCCTTCAAAATGAAGAAAGTCCTCTGTAAAGTAGGACACATGGCCAACCTAATACTTGAGCACTCCTCTTCTTTTGACACCATCAGTGATGATGATGATGATAGTTTCTTTGCAATCACTGTCCAGAAGGCACCACTCTCTGTCTGCATATCCTACACTAGAATTGTAGAGAAACAATTTCCTTGCCTTAAGGCTGTGGCACAAGAAGATAAAATGTGGAAGAAAAATCCCTGCAACATTAAAACAACAACAACACTTGACACAGTATGTCCAGTTAAACAAGCACAAAAAGAATATTACCATGGTTTAATGTCCAGATATTTAGCTTAACTGAAATAAGCTGCTCAGAGTTTTAAAATACTTCTGAGCTCCTTCCACCAAACTAGGCTTGCAGTTTCAACAATTGCAAAGTCAGAAAGCTCAGAAACCCTCCAAACACAGATGACCCCACTGATCATGTGCCACACCACCCTTTTGGAACTTAAAGGACCATACACCTGAGTTACACACACACACACACACACACACACACACACCATAAAATGCATTATGTTATATAGTAAGGAGTTACATGAGGCATGCCTCCCCCCATCAAACCTCATGCAGATACATCATAGAAGTAACAGGTGGTCTCCTTTGGTGAATATGCCCCAACCATCCCATGCATTATTTAAATGCTTAAGATGCATCAAATGTTATGTTTCCCTGCAGTTTCCCAATAATTTGCACATTGTTGTCGTATTTTACGATGAAATAGGCTATGCTTAATCAAGATGATGTGTTCATGTTGGTATATTTGCTTGTGCTTGTAAGACTGAGAGAGAAGAGGGCAAGGAGAAAGAGAGACAAATGTGTCAGTTGTCTTCTGGACCATCATTGTGTTCACGTTCTTTGAATAAGTCCACACAATGCCATTTGAATAAAGCCAGAACAAATTCTACTTGAGAACTGCATGGAACAAATGTGGAACAAAGAGGCCATGTTCTACTCTTTAGTGTCAGAACAATGGCCTTGTTACTGTTTGATCTGTTCCTCGCAGTTGATTTCCTTCTTTGCCCAAAGGAGCAAGTTATATTGCAGTTCAGAGCTATGTTCATTTGCTTGAACCTTGACACCCCTTTTCTACAGATTTAAACAGTTAATAAAGGAATCACCCTTTGTCTTCTAAATACTGGACTCTATCAATATTTATCTTAGGGACAAAGGAAGCTTTTTCTAGAGATGCATGACTCGCATTGGGACATATGCAGAACATGGGGTGTTGTGAGAAATTCTAACCTCAGGCCAAGTTTGCTACAGTTTATTTTTTTATTTGAACTGACACATGATTACAAAGCATGAAAGGCTCCTTTTTAACACACACACACACACACACACACACCACTTGTGGTTTTGCTTTAAAATGATGCAATGTGCAGTCCAACATGTGGCTGAACAGTAACACTTGCTGAAACAAAGGCAAGCCTAAAATTCAAAGTGATGGACAGGGAAATCCATAATGACCTAGACGGAAGATTGCTTTCAGCGACAACATTAATTGGAGAAGTAATTCATAGCTCCAGTGGATAGAAAATAGAATACCAAATACAAATAAGAAATTATATCTATAGTTGTACCATCGTCAATGGTCTTGATTTTGTTGATGCAGAGTTGTGTCGTAAAACATGCATTATTTAATTTCACCTTGCCATGTTCTCTTAAGAGATACAATACAAATTATAATACAAAGCAAACAAATAACCCAGTGGGGCTGCTAAGCAATCAAGAACTAACACTACTTTTAAAATATTTTAAATGCTAAAAGCCTTGGTCACATTCATAACTCTCTCTCTCTCTCAAAGAATAATCAGCACAAAAGTTTACATACTACAGACTTTCAAACCCATACATTAGTAAGAGGTAATATGGCCTGTGTTTCATTGTCACCTAAAATTCAACAGTTCACTATTTGGTCAGATCAGGGTGAGCTGGAATCCCTGAAATGATTGACCCACTCCATGAAGAATGCCCTGTGTTTGCCTTAAGACCCAACGACTGTTAATACTGCAATCTAATACATGTCCCTTCAGAAGTAAGCCCAGCTGCATTCAATGGTTCTTACTCCAAAGTAAGTGTATATCAGATTGTAGCTTACATATATTTTTAACTTGACAATTGCCTTCAGATCTCACATCATTGATATGTTCATTGGGCAATTCAGACCACTGCTGCTACTTTATAGTCTCATTTGGCTATAAACAGTGGTCTGCATCATAGGCCAAACAGACCACAAGCTATTGGCTCCATCTGCATGTAATGGTGGAAAAATGTGGGTTAATTAACCCAAGATTTGCTGTGTCACCTGCTGCACTTGTACTGCTGCTGGTTTGAATATCCAACCTCTGATCGTCCCGATCATAGGTTGCTTTGTGATGTGTAAACCCAGACACTATGGTTATTTGTGGGTTAAACAATCCAACGTTAACCTAACAACTTGTCAAGGGCTCCTTGGTGGCCTTTTTCAGTCTAATCCAGTAGCCAAGTCCAGACACAGACAAAGGATTCTTTTCAAAGCTTTATTCCTCTTTTACAACTTAACAACTCTACTGTTAGCAACTAGTTATGAGCAGCAGAATACCTATGCCCTAAGTTGGAACAGTTGGTCCCCATTTGAAGGACAATCACTGGCAGACCCTGAACTTATGGGCTAGGGAGAGTCCCTCCCCTTTTCCCTTGGATCCTCTGGGCGCAACCATTGTTTGCGTGCCAACTGGGCACTACGCCTCCTTTCCGTGCCCTCCATTTGGCGCCACTCCCTGTGTCGGCGTTGCACATCCAGCAAGTCTTCTTCCTGTGCTCTCTCGCTCCCGGGACTGCTATCTATGTTAGGAATGCCAGTGGGAGGAATCTCTGCCAGCTGTTGGCCCTGGGAAGGATGAGCGCGCTCCTCTCCCAGGAGCGGCTACTCCACCTCAGAATCAGAACTACTCTGGGATTCTATGGGCTCAGTGTCCACCCTGACACAACTAATCATAGGTTAACTTTGGGTTCTTTAACCCACGAATAACCAATAGGGTCTGGGTTTGCACATCATGAAGCAAGCTACGATCAGGATGATCAGAGGTTACACAGTCAAAACAGCAGAGGCATGTGACCTAGCAAATCATGTTCTTTTCTCGGCCATTATGTGCAAACTGGGTCATTAAGACAGCAGGCCTATACCCACTTACCTGGGAATAGGAATGTATGGATGTTGTAAAATCTGCTCCATCTGTGTTTCATGGACTGTCAGGCATCTCTTGTTTACCATCCTGCTTGCTACCTTTGGCTGCTGCAGAGAAACCTTCTGGGGCCAGGAAATGCTGCCTCCTTCTGGGAGCAGAAAATGCCACAGGATTGGATCCCTGACTGTAGTCTCTCCAATAGACCTTCTGTCACCTTCCTAGAGATTCCTGTGGCTGGTGCATAAAAAAGGGTGGGCAGCCTGCAGGCCTACGACCCACAGGGCTGCCACTAAAGGAAGCTCCCCCTTTGGGGGATCCACCTTAGGGGTGAACAAGGGCAAGGTCCATCCAGTCTGTTGGACAGAGAGGAGTGTGTGTGTGTGGGGGGGGATTTCATGTACATCTGCCTGCTTGTTCTGTATACTGTTACTAGACCTACAATTATTGCCTGTTTGTGGGAGAGAAGAGTTTTTAAAACATAAAGAGAGATGGAGTGGTACAGGATGTGGCCACTGAAACAGCAGAGGGCAGAGGGAGATATGGCAGGGGGAGGCAGCTGAGTTGTTATGGGGTGGAGAACACAAGAGGATGTTATCAAAGAGCCTGAGTAGCCCTGGTGCCAGTCTGCCTGGGTTGAAGGTACTGCTCCTGAATGCCAGGTCATTTAATGGGAAAACTACAGCCATCCAGGACTTGATGCTAGATGAGAGTGCTGACCTGGCCTGTGTATCACAGGGACCTGGCTGGATGAGACTGGAGGAGTAAATCTCTCCCAGCTTTGCCCACTTGGGTTCTCTGTGTTGCAGCAAGCAAGACCTGGGTGGGTGGGAGGCAGTGGTCCATCATGATTCTAGTCCAGGTGCCCCATCCCACAGTCTTCCAGTTTCGAGTGTGTGCATCTCAAGGTTGGTGTTTGGGACAGAATATGGTTTTTGTTGGTGTACCGCCCACCCCAATGCTCAATATTCTCCCTTCCTGAGCTAGCTGAGGTGGTTGGGGGGCTGGTGTCAGGGTCTCCATGACATCTTGTGCTGGGGGATTTCAACACATGTGCTGGGGCCACCTTGTCAGGAGTGGCTCACAAATTCATGGCCTCCAGGGCAACCATGGGTCTGTCCCAATTCTTATCTGGTCCACTCATTCAGCAGGGCACACTCTGGATCTGGTTTCTGGGTAGGGTGGGATGATGGTAATCTGGGGGTGGAGGGACTTTCTGTAGTTCCATTGTAACGGACAGATTACTACTTGCTGGGGTTTAGGCTTGCTGGGTCTTGGAGCTTCTGCAGGGGCAGGGGCCAATTAAGATAGCTCCCAGTAGACTGATGGATCTAGATGTTTTTCTGATAGCTCTTGTGGATTTTCATGTCACCTCAGCAGGTGATTCTTTGATGCCCTGGTTGACCCCTGGAATGGAGAAATGACCAGGGTGGTTGATACAGTCACTCCTTCTTCCATATGAGCCTGCCTGCATCTTAAGATCTTCAGGAGATTCCTTTCTTTCAAGACTGCTTCCTTCAGAGATGTGTTGGGTGGGTGGCAATGTGAAGGAGAGCCATCTCAGTGGTGGCTCCTCCCAGGCTGTGGAACTCCTTGCCAAGGGAGGCTAGGTTCACTTCCTCTGTGCTGTCCTTCCACCAGCAGGCAAATATCTCTTTATTCAAGCAGGCCTTTGGCATGTAAGCAAGTCTGGCCCCATCTACACCAGGCTTTTACTCCAGGGCAGGTGTGAGTCAAGGTCCCTCATGATAGATGACACAGTCACGACTTCGCAGCCATCCGTGGTTTTCGCCCAGAAAATGCAGAGTTCCAAGGAGTCGTTTTACTGTGATTTGGGGGGTTTGCTATGGATTTCCCCATGGTTGCGGGCCATCTGTGCCTTCCCTGAACTGACTTCGCATCTCTTCACAGCTGCGCAGTTACAGGGGGTGTTTTAATCACACTTTCACACAGTTTTGCAGCTTCATGTCTTCACAGCAGTTGTGGACTCAGTACCCAAGGGCCTGGGGGGGGGGAGGGTCCATGGGGAAGGACCAACATTGCTCTGGCCACCAGTTTGGAGGAATGGCTAGGCACATAATGCTCACGCTTGGGAGTGTGAACCATCGCAAGAGTTTCAGGCTAGAGAACTGACAAACTGATGGCGCAGAAATGAAGGCGCACAAAACACCCACTTTTTACCTAAAAAGGGATGGAAAGACACATCAGAGCCCCTCAAATACAAAACAGCCACTGAAGTGTCGCAACCCCACACTCATGGGACTGCACAGCTGCGCATTTCAGTAAAATGGCAAAAAAAAGGGCATGGTGAGTCTGTTAGGGAAGTGTGCTGTGCATTGTGAACGTATCGCAGGGTATGCTGACTCGAATCCGCATTGCTGCACAGTTGCGATGGGATGGGGGGTCAAAGCGGTGTCATGTAGATGGGGCCTCAGTTGGGTTGGATGTTGTTTTTGTTGTGTTTTTAATTGTGTTTTAATGCATTTGTTTTATTATTGTTTAAATCAAATTTTATCTATGAGCACCATTTTTTCTTGGTACAAAGGCAGGGTACAAATCAAATAAAAAAATAAATACTGAACACAGGGGGACTTTTTTCTGCATAAACATGTATGAAATTGGGCTGCATAGCAGCCATTCTATGCGCTCCTACTTGGAATAGAGGTATACATAGCATGTAAACATACTAGAAAGATGAATTAAAATAATTTGGTTCCCAAAACATTAAGACTTATATCAGAGTGCTCCAGCTGGTCTTAATTTCCGAGTAGAGACACACTGGTAACCTGTACGGTGTCTGGAATGGTAATATGAGATCTAATTTTGCTCTCCTAATATATCCGAATGCCTTATTTATCCTCAGACTTTAACCATGGTTAAACAAGACATCCATGGACATTATAAGTGGAGCACAGAATAATTTTAAAATGTATTCAGACAGATAGAATGACTAGGGTACTTCCCATTTACAAATAAAGGCCTAAATCCAACACACCATTCGGAGAAGAAATTGCTGTGGAACTCTGCTTCAGAATAGTTCAGAATGTGGCTTCTGTTAGTGCAATGTCACTTGCACTAGCAAAATGGCACTGTTGGATACAACCCAAAATCTGGATAATTTTGCATCATGAACTTCCCTTCCGGCCTTTCCAGATGATCATTTTTAGGTGCAATAAAAGTGAGATTGTTGCTCAGTAATTGTGGGGTATCCAAAGGACTTTAACCTAGGGAATGCATCTGTCATGGAGAAGTAACATTTCCTAGAGTACATTTTCCCCTTCATGTGGCGAAGGGGCTTGCGTAACTCAGTGAAGCCATAAGCTATGTCGTGCAGGGCCACCCAAGACGGACAGGTCATGGCAGAGAGTTCTGACAAAATGTGGTCCACTGGAGAAGGAAATGGCAACCCACTCCAATATCCTTGCCAAGAAAACCCCATGGAACGTATCACAAGGCTAAAAGAGATGACACCGGAAGATGAGCCCCTCAGGTCGGAAGGTGTCCAATATACTACTGGGGAAGAGCAGAGGGTATTTCCAAGTAGCACCAGAAAGAGTGAAGCGGCTGGGCCAAAGCCGAAAGGACACTCAGCTGTGGATGTGTCTGGTGGTGAAAAGAAAATCCGATGCTGTAAAGAACAATATTGTTTAGGAACCTGGAATGTCAGATCAATGAATCAAGGTAAGTTGGAGGTGGTCAAACATGAGATGGCAAGATTGAACATCAACATCTTGGGAATCAGCGAACTAAAACGGACAGGCATGGGCGAATTTAATTCAGGTGACCATCATATCTACTATTGTGGGCAAGAATCCTTTAGAAGAAATGGAGTAGCACTCATAGTCAACAAAAGGGTGGGAAAAGCAGTACTGGGGTACAATCTTAAAAACGATAGAATGATCTCAGTACGAATCCAAGGCAAACCATTCAACATCACAGTAATTCAAGTCTATGCCCCAACCACTGATGCCGAAGAAGCTGAGGTTGATCGGTTCTATGAAGACCTACAACTCCTTCTAGAAGTAACACCAAAAAAAGATGTCCTCTTCATCATAGGGGATTGGAATGCTAAAGTAGGAAGTCAAGAAATCACCGGGATAACAGGCAGGCATGGCCTTGCTGTACAAAATGAAGCAGGACAAAAGCTAATAGAGTTTTGCCAAGAGAACATGCTGATCATAGCAAACACTCTTTTCCAACAGCACAAGAGGCGACTCTACACATGGACATCACCAGATGGTCAATATCGAAATCAGATTGATTATGTCCTTTGCAGCCAAAGATGGAGAAGCTCTATACAGTCAGTCAAAACAAGACCTGGAGCTGACTGTGGCTCAGATCATGAGCTTCTTGTTACAAAATTTCGGCTTAAACTGAAGAACGTAGGGAAAACCACTAAACCATTCAGTTATGACCTAAATCATATCCCTTATGAATATACAGTGGAGGTGAGGAATAGATTTCAGGGATTAGACCTGATAGACAGAGTGCCTGAGGAACTATGGACAGAGGTCCGTAACATTGTTCAGGAGGCAGCAACTCAATCCATCCCAAAGAAAAAGAAATGCAAGAAAGCCAAGTGGCTGTCTGAGGAGGCTTTACAAGTAGCTGAGGAAAGAAGGGAAGCGAAAAGCAAGGGAGAAAGGGGAAGATATATCCAACTAAATGCAAAGTTCCAGAGAATAGCAAGGAGAGACAAGAAGGCCTTCTTCAATGAACAATGCAAAGAAATCGAGGAAAACAACAGAATGGGGAAGACTAGAGATCTCTTCAAGAAAATCGGAGATCTCAAGGGAATGTTTTGTGCAAAGACGGGCATGATAAAGGACAAAGAAGGCAGGGACCTAACAGAAGCAGATGAGATTAAGAAGAGGTGGCAAGAATACACAGAAGAACTATACAGGAAAGATCTGAATGTCCCTGATAGCCATGATAGTGTGGTCACTGAACTTGAGCTGGACATCCTAGAAAGTGAAGTCAAGTGGGCCTTAGGAAGCATTACTAACAACAAAGCTAGTGGAGATGACAGTATTCCAGCTGAGCTATTTAAAATCCTAAAAGATGATGCTGTTAAAGTGCTGCATTCAATATGCCAACAAATTTGGAACACTCAACAATGGCCGCAAGACTGCAAAAGGTCAGTTTACATTCCAATTCCAAAGAAGGGCAACGCCAAAGAGTGTTCAAACTACCGCACAATTGCGCTCATTTCACATGCCAGCAAGGTGATGCTCGAAATCCTACAAGCTAGGCTTCAGCAGTATGCGAACTGAGAACTACCAGAAGTACAAGCTGGGTTTCAAAGAGGCAGAGGAACTAGAGATCAAATCGCCAACATTCGCTGGATCATGGAGAAAGCAAGAGAATTCCAGAAAAATGTCTATTTCTGCTTCATTGACTACGCTAAAGCCTTTGATTGTGTGGATCACAACAAACTGTGGCAAATTCTGAAAGTGATGGGAGTACCAGACCACCTTACCTGTCTCCTGAGAAACCTATACAAGGGTCAAGAAGCAACAGTAAGAACCAGACATGGAACAACTGATTGGTTCAAAACTGGGAAAGGAGTACGACAAGGCTGCATATTGTCACCCTGCTTATTTAACTTATCTGCAGAGTACATCATGAGAAATGCCGGGTTCGATGAATCAGAGGTCGGAATTAAGATTGCCAGGAGAATTATCAACAACCTCCGATATGCAGACAATACCACCCTAATGGCAGAAAGCGAAGAGGATCTAAAGAGCCTCTTGTTGAGGGTGAAAGAGGAGAGTGCAAAAGCTGGTTTGAAACTCAACATTAAAAAAACGAAGATCATGGCATCTGGCCCCATCACTTCCTGGCATATAGAAGGGGAAGAAATGGAAGCAGTGACAGATTTTACTTTCTTGGGCTCCAAGATCACCGCAGACGGTGATTGTAGCCGTGAAATTAAAAGACGCTTGCTCCTTGGGAGGAAAGCTATGGCCATCCTAGACAGCATAGTAAGAAGCAGAGACATCACCTTGCCGACAAAGGTCCATCTAATCAAAGCTATGGTTTTCCCAGTAGTAATGTATGGCTGTGAGAACTGGACTATAAGGAAGGCTGTGTGCCGAAGAATTGATGCTTTCGAACTGTGGTGCTGGAGAAGACTCTTACGAGTCCCCTGGACTGCAAGGAGGTCAAATCAGTCAATCCTAAAGGAAATCAACCCTGACTGCTCATTGGAAGGACAGATACTGAAGCTGAAGCTCAAATATTTTGGCCACCTAATGCGAAGAGAAAACTCTCTGGAAAAGACCCTGATGCTGGGAAAGACTGAAGGCAAAAGGAGAAGGGGACGGCAGAGGATGAGATGGCTAGATAGCATCACCGATGCAATGAATATGAACTTGAGCACACTCCGGGAGAGAGCGCAGGACAGGAAGGCCTGGCGTGCTATCGTCCATGGGGTCACGAAGAGTCGGACACGACTGAACGACTGAACAACAACAACAACAACAAGCTGGAGGTGGTCAAACATGAGATGGCAAGATTGAACATCAACATCTTGGGAATCAGCGAACTAAAATGGACAGGCATGGGCGAATTTAATTCAGGTGACCATCATATCTACTACTGTGGGCAAGAATCCCTTAGAAGAAATGGAGTAGCACTCATAATCAACAAAAGGGTGGGAAAAGCAGTACTGGGGTACAATCTTAAAAACGATAGAATGATCTCAGTACGAATCCAAGGCAAACCATTCAACATCACAGTAATTCAAGTCTATGCCCCAACCACTGAGGCCGAAGAAGCTGAGGTTGATCGGTTCTATGAAGACCTACAACACCTTCTAGAAGTAACACCAAAAAAAGATGTCCTCTTCATCATAGGGGATTGGAATGCTAAAGTAGGAAGTCAAGAAATCACCGGGATAACAGGCAGGCATGGCCTTGCTGTACAAAATGAAGCGGGACAAAAGCTAATAGAGTTTTGCCAAGAGAACATGCTGATCATAGCAAATGCTCTTTACCAACAGCACAAGAGGCGACTCTACACATGGACATCACCAGATGGTCAATATCGAAATCAGATTGATTATGTCCTTTGCAGCCAAAGATGGAGAAGCTCTATACAGTCAGTCAAAACAAGACCTGGAGCTGACTGTGGCTCAGATCATGAGCTTCTTGTTACAAAATTTCGGCTTAAACTGAAGAACGTAGGGAAAACCACTAAACCATTCAGTTATGACCTAAATCATATCCCTTATGAATATACAGTGGAGGTGAGGAATAGATTTCAGGGATTAGACCTGATAGACAGAGTGCCTGAGGAACTATGGACAGAGGTCCGTAACATTGTTCAGGAGGCAGCAACTCAATCCATCCCAAAGAAAAAGAAATGCAAGAAAGCCAAGTGGCTGTCTGAGGAGGCTTTACAAGTAGCTGAGGAAAGAAGGGAAGCGAAAAGCAAGGGAGAAAGGGGAAGATATATCCAACTAAATGCAAAGTTCCAGAGAATAGCAAGGAGAGACAAGAAGGCCTTCTTCAATGAACAATGCAAAGAAATCGAGGAAAACAACAGAATGGGGAAGACTAGAGATCTCTTCAAGAAAATCGGAGATCTCAAGGGAATGTTTTGTGCAAAGACGGGCATGATAAAGGACAAAGAAGGCAGGGACCTAACAGAAGCAGATGAGATTAAGAAGAGGTGGCAAGAATACACAGAAGAACTATACAGGAAAGATCTGAATGTCCCTGATAGCCATGATAGTGCGGTCACTGAACTTGAGCTGGACATCCTAGAAAGTGAAGTCAAGTGGGCCTTAGGAAGCATTAGTAACAACAAAGCTAGTGGAGATGACAGTATTCCAGCTGAGCTATTTAAAATCCTAAAAGATGATGCTGTTAAAGTGCTGCATTCAATATGCCAACAAATTTGGAACACTCAACAATGGCCGCAAGACTGCAAAAGGTCAGTTTACATTCCAATTCCAAAGAAGGGCAACGCCAAAGAGTGTTCAAACTACCGCACAATTGCGCTCATTTCACATGCCAGCAAGGTGATGCTCGAAATCCTACAAGCTAGGCTTCAGCAGTATGCGAACTGAGAACTACCAGAAGTACAAGCTGGGTTTCAAAGAGGCAGAGGAACTAGAGATCAAATCGCCAACATTCGCTGGATCATGGAGAAAGCAAGAGAATTCCAGAAAAATGTCTATTTCTGCTTCATTGACTACGCTAAAGCCTTTGATTGTGTGGATCACAACAAACTGTGGCAAATTCTGAAAGTGATGGGAGTACCAGACCACCTTACCTGTCTCCTGAGAAACCTATACAAGGGTCAAGAAGCAACAGTAAGAACCAGACATGGAACAACTGATTGGTTCAAAACTGGGAAAGGAGTACGACAAGGCTGCATATTGTCACCCTGCTTATTTAACTTATCTGCAGAGTACATCATGAGAAATGCCGGGTTCGATGAATCAGAGGTCGGAATTAAGATTGCCAGGAGAATTATCAACAACCTCCGATATGCAGACAATACCACCCTAATGGCAGAAAGCGAAGAGGATCTAAAGAGCCTCTTGTTGAGGGTGAAAGAGGAGAGTGCAAAAGCTGGTTTGAAACTCAACATTAAAAAAACGAAGATCATGGCATCTGGCCCCATCACTTCCTGGCATATAGAAGGGGAAGAAATGGAAGCAGTGACAGATTTTACTTTCTTGGGCTCCAAGATCACCGCAGACGGTGACTGTAGCCGTGAAATTAAAAGACGCTTGCTCCTTGGGAGGAAAGCTATGGCCATCCTAGACAGCATAGTAAGAAGCAGAGACATCACCTTGCCGACAAAGGTCCATCTAATCAAAGCTATGGTTTTCCCAGTAGTAATGTATGGCTGTGAGAACTGGACTATAAGGAAGGCTGTGTGCCGAAGAATTGATGCTTTCGAACTGTGGTGCTGGAGAAGACTCTTACGAGTCCCCTGGACTGCAAGGAGGTCAAATCAGTCAATCCTAAAGGAAATCAACCCTGACTGCTCATTGGAAGGACAGATACTGAAGCTGAAGCTCAAATATTTTGGCCACCTAATGCGAAGAGAAAACTCCCTGGAAAAGACCCTGATGCTGGGAAAGACTGAAGGCAAAAGGAGAAGGGGACGGCAGAGGATGAGATGGCTAGATAGCATCACCGATGCAATGAATATGAACTTGAGCACACTCCGGGAGAGAGCGCAGGACAGGAAGGCCTGGCGTGCTATCGTCCATGGGGTCACGAAGAGTCGGACACGACTGAACGACTGAACAACAACAACAACAACAAGCTGGAGGTGGTCAAACATGAGATGGCAAGATTGAACATCGACATCTTGGGAATCAGCGAACTAAAATGGACAGGCATGGGCGAATTTAATTCAGGTGACCATCATATCTACTACTGTGGGCAAGAATCCCTTAGAAGAAATGGAGTAGCACTCATAATCAACAAAAGGGTGGGAAAAGCAGTACTGGGGTACAATCTTAAAAACGATAGAATGATCTCAGTACGAATCCAAGGCAAACCATTCAACATCACAGTAATTCAAGTCTATGCCCCAACCACTGAGGCCGAAGAAGCTGAGGTTGATCGGTTCTATGAAGACCTACAACACCTTCTAGAAGTAACACCAAAAAAAGATGTCCTCTTCATCATAGGGGATTGGAATGCTAAAGTAGGAAGTCAAGAAATCACCGGGATAACAGGCAGGCATGGCCTTGCTGTACAAAATGAAGCGGGACAAAAGCTAATAGAGTTTTGCCAAGAGAACATGCTGATCATAGCAAATGCTCTTTACCAACAGCACAAGAGGCGACTCTACACATGGACATCACCAGATGGTCAATATCGAAATCAGATTGATTATGTCCTTTGCAGCCAAAGATGGAGAAGCTCTATACAGTCAGTCAAAACAAGACCTGGAGCTGACTGTGGCTCAGATCATGAGCTTCTTGTTACAAAATTTCGGCTTAAACTGAAGAACGTAGGGAAAACCACTAAACCATTCAGTTATGACCTAAATCATATCCCTTATGAATATACAGTGGAGGTGAGGAATAGATTTCAGGGATTAGACCTGATAGACAGAGTGCCTGAGGAACTATGGACAGAGGTCCGTAACATTGTTCAGGAGGCAGCAACTCAATCCATCCCAAAGAAAAAGAAATGCAAGAAAGCCAAGTGGCTGTCTGAGGAGGCTTTACAAGTAGCTGAGGAAAGAAGGGAAGCGAAAAGCAAGGGAGAAAGGGGAAGATATATCCAACTAAATGCAAAGTTCCAGAGAATAGCAAGGAGAGACAAGAAGGCCTTCTTCAATGAACAATGCAAAGAAATCGAGGAAAACAACAGAATGGGGAAGACTAGAGATCTCTTCAAGAAAATCGGAGATCTCAAGGGAATGTTTTGTGCAAAGACGGGCATGATAAAGGACAAAGAAGGCAGGGACCTAACAGAAGCAGATGAGATTAAGAAGAGGTGGCAAGAATACACAGAAGAACTATACAGGAAAGATCTGAATGTCCCTGATAGCCATGATAGTGCGGTCACTGAACTTGAGCCGGACATCCTAGAAAGTGAAGTCAAGTGGGCCTTAGGAAGCATTACTAACAACAAAGCTAGTGGAGATGACAGTATTCCAGCTGAGCTATTTAAAATCCTAAAAGATGATGCTGTTAAAGTGCTGCATTCAATATGCCAACAAATTTGGAACACTCAACAATGGCCGCAAGACTGCAAAAGGTCAGTTTACATTCCAATTCCAAAGAAGGGCAACGCCAAAGAGTGTTCAAACTACCGCACAATTGCGCTCATTTCACATGCCAGCAAGGTGATGCTCGAAATCCTATAAGCTAGGCTTCAGCAGTATGCGAACCGAGAACTACCGGAAGTACAAGCTGGGTTTCGAAGAGGCAGAGGAACTAGAGATCAAATCACCAACATTCGCTGGATCATGGAGAAAGCAAGAGAATTCCAGAAAAATGTCTATTTCTGCTTCATTGACTACGCTAAAGCCTTTGATTGTGTGGATCACAACAAACTGTGGCAAATTCTTAAAGTGATGGGAGTACCAGACCACCTTACCTGTCTCCTGGGAAACCTGTACGAGGGTCAAGAAGCAACAGTAAGACATGGAACAACCGAGTGGTTCAAAATTGGGAAAGGAGCATGACAAGGCTGCATATTGTCACCCTGCTTATTTAACTTATATGCAGAGTACATCATGAGAAACACCGGGTTCGATGAATCAGAGGTCGGAATTAAGATTGCTGGGAGAATTATCAACAACCTCCGATATGCAGACGATACCACCCTAATGGCAGAAAGCGAAGAGGATCTCAAGAGCCTCTTGTTGAGGGTGAAAGAGGAGAGTGCAAAAGCTGGTTTGAAACTCAACATTAAAAAAACGAAGATTATGGCATCTGGCCCCATCACTTCCTGGCATATAGAAGGGGAAGAAATGGAAGCAGTGACAGATTTTACTTTCTTGGGCTCCAAGATCACCACAGACGGTGACTGTAGCAATGAAATTAAAAGACGCTTGCTCCTTGGGAGGAAAGCTATGGCAAACCTAGACAGCATAGTAAGAAGCAGAGACATCACCTTGCTGACAAAGGTCCGTCTAATCAAAGCTATGGTTTTCCCAGTAGTAATGTATGGCTATGAGAGCTGCACTATAAGGAAGGCTGAGTGCCGAAGAATTGATGCTTTCGAACTGTGGTGCTGGAGAAGACTCTTACGAGTCCCCTGGACTGCAAGGAGGTCAAATCAGTCAATCCTAAAGGAAATCAACCCTAAGTGCTCATTGGAAGGACAGATACTGAAGCTGAAGCTCAAATATTTTGGCCACCTAATGTGAAGAGAAAACTCTCTGGAAAAGACTCTGATGCTGGGAAAGACTGAAGGCAAAAGGAGAAGGGGACGGCAGAGGATGAGATGGCTAGATAGCATCACCGATGCAATGAATATGAACTTGAGCATACACCGGGAGAGAGCGCAGGACAGGAGGGCCTGGCGTGCTATGGTCCATGGGGTCACGAAGAGTCAGACACAACTGAACGACTGAACAACAGAGTACATTTTCCAGTGCTCAAACAGCAATATTTTGTCACTGGGAAAATGTGATCACTTTCCAGTTAGAACATTCGTGGTTGTTTGGAGTTATCCACATTGTGTTATTGCACGAGTGCAACAAATGCCTATTGGCTAGTACCCATAACATCACTGGCGATGATTGACATACAACTGTCTCCTGTGTTATTTGAGAACAATCTAAACAAGGTTTACCATTCAAAAAAACTATTATCTGGCTGTTTTAAATATCTCTCCAGCCCAAATATTTGTGCTCTTTTAAAATGGGGCAGGGGATGTGGAGAGCATTAGTATGGTATTATGACTTCTACCACTGCCAAGCAAACCCTTTCCCCTAATTTTGTTAAAGATTATCTTCTCTTTTCCCTCTCTTTTATTTAAATCCAGACTGTGAACTCCTTGCTTCCACAGCTGGAGAGCTCATCTGTCCTTAATGGCAAAAACAGTGAACAAGTGATCCTCCTGCATCATTGTCATTTCCTCTGTAAAAACAATATGCTCCATCCATTGTGTAGGAGCAGGCTCTGTGCAGATGTCAGTTCTGTGTGTACAGATGGATGCATGGTTTTAGGTCAGTATCATGTCTGCTAGCCTGCCCCGCCCTTACCATGCTCAGTCTCCATGTTTTTAAGGTCTCATATGTATTATTGTTGTTTTTATTAATGTATTTCCATACTTTAAAAAAAAGAATAGTACATAACTTTGAAGACATGCATGTAGAAAAGTGAGCACCATTTGTGGGGGGGATAAATATAATCATTAAATAAACGTGATCTGTACATTACATTACATTAAATGAATGAATGAATGAATGAATGAATGAATGAAACAGGGTTACAACATTAATTGTAGTTAAGTGGCTGAACACAATACTGAGCAGACAGCAGATTTTAGATATATATAGGCTTATAAAAAACTGCAAATGGCAATCATCATCATAAAATAAACATTATCCCTTCTCTTACACACAAGAAGAATTGCCAGTGAAAGATGAGGCCTGTTGGGTTGGGTTCAAAGTCATGTGAGCAGACTTCTGTTGTGTAGTGCAACTTCTGCAGCTGCAACAGAACCTCCCTGTTCTCTCCTCCTCCCTGCAGCCCTGTGCATGCCCGAGATTTGATCTGGGGGGTTCCCTGATGCCCTGAAGCAGATTGGGGGTAGGTATGGGGGCTGCAAGGGGGAGGGGAAATCCATTTTGTTAGCAGTTTCTACTCTGCCTGTGGATGACCAGCGTTGGATCCAAAACCAAGTGTGCTTATTGCATCAGAAAAATTGGCAGATTTATGCTTAATTTAGTCAAGAGATCAATCAACTAAAACATATATGATTCACTGGTTAGAATTTCTTTAATCTGTTCGCAAACCTAAAATCAAATCAAATCAAATAAAGACACTTCAACACATGAAGGCTCCAAATATGTGATCCATAGCATGGAAATATGGAAGGTATAGATTCTTCATTAAAGCCTATGCATGTTCTGGCGCATTCACATTTATTCTTGTGCTGATAGGACCTTGAATGTGTGGAGGTCAGGGGCAATAAGGGGTGGATGGGATCAGTAGGTATGATTCCAAACTGTATACATCCGTCTGTGCAGGGCTTACCTCCCTCCCTCCCTCCCTCCCTCCCTCCCTCTCTCACACACACACACACACACACACACACTAGAAATAATAAGATATCTTATTTATGACTATTCATGTGATGGCTACTTGCTCTGTAAATTAAAGATAGCACAGGACTCACAGAAGGGATAAACCTGCAAATGTTTGAGGCTGCTCCATTGGCTGCTGGCACAGTCAATCAATACATTACAAAGAAAGCATGTAAGCTCACGTGCCTTTGTACAATGGCCTGTCAGACACTCATGGTTCTTCATAGAGATCTCCTGCCTTTTTTTGGCAGGCCAACTTAGGACCATAGATATTAATATGCAATAAACGTAGGGCTAGAACCAACACAAACAGAGCAATCCTATGGCCCCTAGACAGTGTCTGAAGGGCCATAGGATATTTCGGATCCCCATCTCTGAGGCTGGAGACAGTACTCTGACCTCGGGGCCGGGAATTGGAGCTTCGGTGCCCCACCCCACCCCCTTATAGCCAGTGCAGAAAGAAGCACACCGGCTGCCTCTCCAAGGTCAGGAACACGACCTCGGGGGGGGGGAGGAGGGTTTCAGTGGGTGGAGAGGGGAGGCGACTGCAGAGGCCATGATACCAGCTATCCTGGGGCCTTTGCCAGCCTCCTTCCCTTCCCTTCTGAAGTGCCCTCACTAGATGGGCTAAAAAGCCCGTCTAGCAAAAATGCAGGGCAGGAGGATGGGGAGGCGCAGATCACGTCCGCCACTCCTCCTACCCTGCATAAGATGCTCATAAGCCTCCAAGTTCAGGGGCTTTCGATTGCACCCAGAGTTTTTAAAAACAATACAGGCTGAGAGGATAAAAAACAAAACAGTGGAACTGGGAAGTGTGGAATAGATGGGGACAATGTAGCCTTTCACGTTCTAGACCAGCCTTCCCCAACTTGGTGCCCTCCAGAGGTGTTTGACTCAGGGATGTCGGAGAAATCCGCAACGGAATCAAATGTGCATTTGCGCAAATGTGAATTCTCACAAATTCGGAAACAAAACAAAAAATTCGATTCTGGCGACAGGCGGATGACAGAACAAAAGGCACCTGACAATCTGTGAAACACAGATGAAACAGATTTTTACGTACTCCATACATCCCTAGTTGGACTACAATTACCAGAGCACCCCTAGGCAACTCTGCTGGCACCAGTTTGGAGAAGCCTGCCCTAGACACTTTGGATCGAGGCTATTTGAAGTGTTCAAGTAACCTGGACCCAACCCAACTTGCCTGCATGCTGAGAACCACATCAGAGGCCCTACTTGTGTGCCCCACCTATCAAAGCAATCAGGCTGGCAGGGCCTTCTCAGTAGTGCCCCCTGCTTGTGGAACTCTGTTCCAGATTATGTCTGCCAGACCCAAGCATTACAGGCCTTCAGGGAGACCCTAAAAGATTACTTATTTAACTTAGCCTATCATTGACTCAGGATTTTATTGGGTGCCATTGTGTATGCTAATGCTCCATCATTGCAGTTTTTAAGAAGGCCTTGAAAACATATTATTTTACCTTGGCCTTCTCTTGACTGCTATTGTTGCTGTTCTGCTGTAATCATTGTTGCCAGTTTTATTGTTGGCTTTTGTTGTTGTTTTTATGTTTTTATCGCTTTTAATATTTTAACTGTTTTTATGTATTTTGTTGCTATAAGCTGCCTTGGGAGGGCTTCTGCCCTGAAAGGTGACCAAGAAATGTTTTAAATAAATAATTTTTTATTTACAATTTTTAATTTACAATTAATTAAAATAATTACATTAAATAAATAAATAAAAATGTGGTGCTATCTGGTTTTAATTGTTAATTTTGATCATATTATTCTTGTATTATTGTTTTTATCATAGTTGTATTGTGTGTGGGGGGGTTGGTTTTAAATTTTGTACACTGCCTTGGGAGGGCTTTCCCCTAAAAGGCAGCTGATGAATCTTTTAAAGAAAGAAAGAAAGAAAGAAAGAAGTGGGAACTGCAACTTTTGCATGTGTGATGACTACATAAACTTATTTGCTTTAAGAATGTAGCAGAGTGACATCTGTACATTGGAGAGCGGAGGGAACCCATGAAGCTGCAAGCTCAAAGCATATATTTAGCTTGTATCTACAATACTTGCAGAAGAGCACTAAATCAGCAGAATGAAAAGCAAGCAGACAAACAGAGAAGAAACATAAAAATGAGCTGGCTACTTGAAGGCACAGCTACAGTAATTATTTCAGTCTTTTGCTTACGGGGGTACCAACTGTTTACAATTTACTGTTTGGCAAAGCTGGGTATACTCATTTTCCCTCCTGGTTCAGGAGTCAAAAACATATGCTACCTTTCGTAATGAACTCGTCTAAGATTTGAAGCCATCCATATTCATGTCACAAGAAATGTTTACGCAAGAGCAAAATGCTCCAATATCCAAATAAATCAGAAACATCTCAAAATTTATATTTCCTTATGCTTCTCTGGCATAGTAAAGCAGAGAAAATGTAGTTTAATTAAAAACAAAAGCAAAAGCCCCTTTTCAAGAGTCATTGCTCTCTGAAAGTGATGCAAGCTAATGTGTAGTTTCACCATACTCCAAGGATTTATTGCCTATCAATAGATACAAGGAAATGTAATATAATCATATACCGTACACACCTTGCATATTTTCCATCTTCTCTGCATAAATTATATATTCATTTTCATAATTATACTCTTATTTCTAGCTTTAACATAAGCTGCTATTAACTCCTGGGTGCCTATAAAAATGTGGCTGTATTATGTACCTATGCAAGTAATACTTGAAATCTTTTTCTTAATGGCATCTATTTATTTAGATTATGCCTAGTTTCTCAACCTACCAAGGGTCTACTAACATCTTCACACAGTACATGGTTAAACTATGGAATTCATTACCACAGGATGTAGTGATGGCCACTACCAGCTTGGATGACTTTAAAAGGGGATTGGACAAATTCATGGAGGAGAAGGCTATCGATGGCTATTAGACCTGATGGCTATATGCTACCTCCAGGATCAGAGGCAGGATGCCTGTGTACACCAGTTGCTGGGGAACCTGGGTGGGAGGGTGCTGTTGCACTCATGTCCTACTTGTGGATTTCCCACAGGCAGCTGGGAATATACTTCCATAAGGAGCTGTTGTCCCAGCAAAAGGCTGAAGTGAACTGAGACCTTGAGAAGGGTGGCAGAGCCTTGCCTCTCAGTGCCACAGTCCTTGCTGGATGCTGGATGCAGTTCTTAAAGGACCAAGGTCTGTTTTTGCAGTCTTATGCTCTTGAGTGGCTGAGCTGCAGGAGAGTCATGCCCAGAGTCAAAAATTGATGGGAGAGCCAAGTCGAGAAGAAGACATAACAGGGGGCACCAAGAACTCTCCGTAATGTGGGGCAACCTGTGACTCATATGAATCAGGGTCCTCTTCAAGCTAAAGTGGAGCCTTGGAACTAGGACGCTAGGGGACCCGACCTGGAGATGCCAGCAACTGAGCCTGGAAACATTTGCACAAAAAACATGTGATCTACAAAGTATGTCCTTCCCCCAAACCTTTCAAATACTGCTGTAGAAATGGGTATGCCTCATGTAAAGCTCTGACCACATGGCTGTGATTTCTGGTGGTAGCCATGCTGAAAATAGAAAGTCTCAGTTAGGGATGTACAAATCCCTTACCTGCCAGTCCGGGGGGGGGGGTTGTCCATTCCTCCCCCCGGAATCCTCTTCGGCCAGCTGCGCTCTGCAGCGATTCTACGGAGCTGCCGGCCGGCTCCAAAGTGCCAGTGATATGGCCGTCATGCCATATTGCTGGCTGAAGGGGACTACTGACTGCAGACACAAATGCCATCTGGGACACCATTTGCGGCCATAAAGGCCTTAGTTTAAGGTAAATGCAGCCATAAATGGCTGCATTTACCTTAAGCTAAGGCCTTTATGGCCGCAAATGGCGTCCTGGATGCCATTTGCGGCCGTGCTTTTCATTAACTCGTTAATGAAATTTGTTAATTTCATTTAATTAACTTAATGTTAATTAAGTATCATTAATTAATTTAATGAATGTCATTAATTCGTCAATGAAAAGCACAGCTGCAAATGGCATCCAGGACGCCATTTGTGGCTAGAAAGGCCTTAGTTTAAGGCATCCTGGACGTCCCTGCGTCCCTGCTTTTACCTGCGTAGCCTATCGCGTTAATCAAAATTTACTTGCGTAGCCTATCGCGTTAATATTTGCATAGCCTATCGCGTTAATCAAAAGCATGGATGCAAATGGCATCCAGGATGCCATTTGCAGCCATAAAGGCCTTAGTTTAAGGTAAATGCAGCCATTTACGGCTGCATTTACCTTAAATGAAGGCCTTTACGGCCACAAATGGCGTCCCAGATGCCATTTGTGTCCTCAGTCAATCCGCCCAGCCAGCAATACGGCAATGGCGGCCGTATCGCTGGCACTCAGGAGCCGGCCAGCAGGGAGGATTCAGCCAGCGAGGATTTCTCCTGGAGGCACAGGTAGGAGATCTGATCCTCCGCAGACTTCGGGGGGCCGGATTCTATTGAATCCGGCCTAATTGGGGTCCGTGGAGGATTTCTCCAACATCCCTAGTCAGAACTGGTGAGAATGCAGGTAAGAGTATTCCCTCTGGTGGCATCGACAGTGTAAAACTCTCTGCCCTGGGAGATCCAATCGGTGCCCTCTCTGATCATTTTTGGTTGACTCTTGAAGGCTTATTTCTTCTGAGGGGCATTTTATGATCTGTCTGGCTAGTGGGATCCTGCCTGCTTTGTTGTTTGACTATAACTGCATTTTAATTATGTGATCTCTGATTTTTATTTTGTTTTATTTTTGTCAGCTGCCTTGGGCATCTCAGGATGGAATGCAGGATATAAATCAACTAAAATGAACCAGGGAATGAATAGCTAGCAGAAGAAATAGAACTGATTTTTGCAGCTGGTGGGATCTATGGTATGTGGCAGGGGGAGACGTCAAAGGCATGGTGCTTGCTTTGTGGAACTAAGGCTGCTTTATAGAGACTAGAGGTGTCTGCTTGGGTGGCTGTCTATTCCTATATGCTTGACATGTATTTTATGTAGACAGCATAAGATTCCAGTGCCCTCTCATTGCAAGGAAGCTAATTTGGTAAAGAGCAATCCCTGGAACTTCCTGCTGCTCACAGCAGAGTCGGTTTCAGAGGTCAGCAGTGTTGGACACCCGTTGAGGCCCACACCCCATCAGGTGGCTCGTGCAAACCCTTAGAGCCCCCAAACACGACTCTTACTCCATGTTGTCACTGCTCAGTCACTTGCCATCTCAAAATGAGTGAGCACTGGGTAGTGACGGGACAAGGAGCAGCATCCTCCACTTGTGTTGCCCTCTCCTTCTAGGCAGTGGTGTGGAATGTACCCAGAGGGAGAAGACAAATCAATGGGCAACAGCAACAGCAATGAGAAGGAAGGAGGGGCTACTCAAGAAAGGTCCCCCTGACATCATCTTGCCCAAACCTGGAACTGATAGTGACTCAGAGGTGAGCGCCATTTTTCATAACACTATGTTCCACTGGAACCATTGGGACTTACTTCCAAGCTGATGGAGTTAGGACCAAGCAATTAGCCTAATATGGAGGCAAGCAACCAGCAGATGTAGTCAAGTAGTCAGAAGCTTGCTTTCTTCTTTACAGATGAAATTGTTGATGTCTTATTTTGGTTACAAAGGCTGCCACTAGCTAAACTGCAGTTTCCCAGCAGCTGTGCATAGAGAAGCATTGTTTATCAGAGCTATATTCCTCTGGACAATCTGTTGATGGTGTTATTTCATTTACCAGCCAAATATTCTTATGTCTCTCTCTCTCTCTTTCTCTCTCTGAACAGCATGTCCTGTGAACTCCCTAATAACCCATATATTCTAAATGCCCTGGATAGTATAACACTCTGTACCTTGCCATGGACATGTGTAATGTCTTCTGGATTGTGGCCATGGTTGGAAACAAAAGCATATATATATATATATATATATATATATGCATGCCAAATGTTCCAAGGTTTTTCTTTCAAAACAGTAGAACTGCTGCACTGTTGTCTTTTGAAACGTCTGAGGGTTAAACATATAGCAACAGGTGATTAAGCCCTTATTATGTTTCAGCCCTGCTGTTATTCACCCAACATGTTGACTTGACAGATTCAACAGAGGAAAGGTCTCCTATGCCTTTAAGGTCTCCTATGCTGAGACAGGAGTGAGAATTTCAGCAAATGCAGTTTCTTCCATTTCTGCACCCATCGTGATAGGAAAAGGTACTTCTGGTGAAAGTTCTCTCTTGTATTCAACCATTAAGAGAACTCTGTCTCCCATGTCTAATCCTGCAGCACACTGTATTCCTTCTGTGTGGTAGCAATTCAGCGTAAGCCTAATGGTGCAAATGTAAACTATAACTCACTATAGAATGATTAAAATCAGAAAGAGAATTTGTTATTTCATCGACTTGGAAAAATGGTTCCATTTTTTTCAAGTTTTGCGCTTTTGGACCCTCTACAAAACATTGATGAGTAAAGCTGGTGAGACCTGGGAATCAACAACAGGGAAAATCCCTGTGTAAAGCTATATTATAAAGCAGCAAGTTCTTGCCAAAAGTGATTGGGTGAAACGGTGCTGCCAGCATGGTTGCTAATGCATATCACATGTATCTAATGCCTTGGGCCCATCTGTCCTCACTGGATTTATGGATTTTGCTCAGACTCTTCTGCTAAAGGCAAGGGCTAAGCGGGGGAAGGGTGTCCCAGTATCGGACTGCAGAAACATTGGGCCCTTGTTTTACTGTCTTCCACTGAGAGACTCCCCATGCTTTGTCAGGTGCAATTCAAGAAGTGTGCTGCTGCTGAGAATGGAATTCTTGTGGTGGAAATGACCGCACTCTCGCTGATGCATCACTTCATGACCCAAAGCACCAAGAGCGGCAGACGTCTTTTGCACACAGCCAGCAAAGCAGTAGCGGTCATTAACTTCACATGTAATTATTTTGGACACCTAATACATCGTGTGTTTCTCTCTCTCTCTCTCTCTCTGTGTATGTGTGTGTGTTTGTGTGTATACACACACACACACACACCACACACCACTGGATCTACTTAACTGTCTGCTTAGAGGTGTTGAAGTATAGCTATCCCTGACTAGACTAACTTCTGTTGGTAAAAAGCCAGTGTGGTGTAGTGGCTAGAGTGCTGGACTGGCAGTCGGGAGATCCGGGTTCTAGTCCCCACTCAGCCATGGAAGCTCACTGGGTGACTTTGGGCCAGTCACACACTCTCAGCCCAACCCACCTCACAGGCTCGTCGTTCTGAGGATAAAATGGAGGAGGAGGAGGATTATGTATGCCGCCTTGAGTTCCTTGGAGGAAAAAAGGCAGGATATAAATGTAATAAAGAAAGAAAGAAAGAAAGAGAGTGTGCAAGATTTGGAATCATGCAGAAGGCTAGAAACGCAATGTGCCATTTTTTAAAAATGGAAATAGCAGCTGCTGGATGGGGGAGGGGTGGATGGCGGCTAATGATGATGGCACTAGGTGGCAAGGGGACCCGGGCTGTGGACCTCATGAAAACTACTGCTCTGTAAAGGTGCTATTTGCATTGCAGGAGCAGGGAAGCTCCCATTGGGAATTTCCAGTAGGGAATGTCTTCCCAATGCAATCAGGAGTTTCAAATGAGCGATTTTAGTCAGGACTGCAACATGGGTTGACAGGGTCAAACTCTCCCCCCTTGCCTACTGCAATCTTGATAATGATCAGAGCCCAGGGCTGCGATTTCCATTTTTAAAAAACAAAGCACCATGCATATTAAGTGCAAAGATGCATGATCATCCCCTCTAGTTTGGCCCTAAGATACACTTAAAATTTTGGAGCTAACTTTTGCCAGCTGCCCTTGTACCACCTGCTCCCACCACCATTACCCTTCTGTGCCCTTCCTGCTGCCATCATCATTTAGAAGTTAATTTAACGAGAAAAAAGCCCTGCTGGCTTAAGACCAGAGTTAACGCTATCTCCTGCTGGACTAAGCTCCACAAAGCCAGGATATTGGAAGCTAAGGCTCATGCCTTAATTGACGTACCCCGTGATCAGTAATGACGTTGTGCAATATCACAAATTGTGCTTGCGTACAACTTACCCTCCATGTACCCACACTTTTCCTGGTTCTTTTAGTCCCAAAATCCAATGAGGAGGATGGAGTGCCTGGGACTAGAAAGATGCCCCACATTGTCCTTGTCCTGTATTGCCTTATGAAGCATTTGAGCTTTACTGTGCTGCTAGAGGAATGCTCCCTTGAGTTGACCCATGTCAGTTTGTTGCTTGCATCAGTAGCTGGCAGGATGGGTTGAAGGTGAGAGGGAGCCCTCTTCTAGCAACACTCACCATCCTTATGCTATTTGTGTGTGTGTGTCACTACCATAAGAATGAATTACATGCGAGTTCAAGTTACTCTGGATTTTAAACTGCACCATGATGAATGAGAAATCTTCATAAGCAGTAGAATTTTGAGGCTTATAATGGTGGAACCTTTTTTCTTTTCTTTTGCAACTCACCTTAACTTAGGGTGCACTATTTATTCATTCATTCATTCATTCATTACATTTCTATACCGCCCCATAGCCAAAGCTCTCTGGGCAGTTTACAAATGCCTTTTGTGCCCCTTTGATAAGCATACAAGTCTATGTGCCACAGCAAGTCAATACATATAGTGGCATTCCTATGATTATCATGTTAGGGGCCGCGGTGGCTTAGTGGTTAAGATGCTGAACTGCAGACTGGAAGGTCGGCAGGTCAGCAGTTCGAGACCCGAGTGCTGTGTGACCGAGTGAGCTCCCGTCTTCAGTCCCAGCTTCTGCCAACCTAGCAGTTCGAAAGCAAGAAATTGCAAGTAGATAAATAGGTACCGCCTCGGCGGGAAAGGTAGCAGCATTCCGTGCACCTCGGTGTTCAGTCATGCCAGCCACATGACCACGGAAGCGTCTTCAGACAGCGCTGGCTCTTTGGCTTAGAAACGGGGATGAGCACCACACCCTAGAGTCGGACACGACTGGTTGGGGACACCTTTACCTTATGTCAACCTTAACTTTGAAAACATGGAGTTGTATCCAACAATGTCTTTCTGCCAGAGGAATGGACAATGCTTGCAGACAGAATTCCCCCCCCCCATGCAGCCTCTGGGGGAGCCCTCCAGAGCAGATTAGGGTGAAGGAGTGGGTGTTGTTATCTTTGGGTGTCTTTGACCAATAACCTCCACAATTTGGCAACTGTTTATTAACTGTCTGTACTATCAACGTCCCCAGCTCTGTTCTGCTCAGTTTTGACTCCTCCCCCTCTTCGACTATTTCTTCTACCCATGAACTAGGAACTTCTCTCATATCTTTCTCTTAAAATTACCACCCCTCCCAGAATTATTAACATTCTTCCAACCCAGAGAACCAGTTCCTTATAACTCTACAAATCCAGCCTCTGTAATGGGTGAACTTCCTGTCCACTCCTTGTTCTGTATGTAAAGGGGTGTGCGGGTATGGCATTCCTGTTCACCCACTGGCTGTAGTTCTTCCTCCTGATGTTAAATCTTGGCTAGGTTTTCCTCTTCCTTTGATGGCCTGTTTGACATTGGTCCACTTTCATTCTCTAGTGGCATGTCTTTCCGGTAGGCTTATGCAGGATGAAAACTGTTCCATCCAAGTGTCTGCTTTGGAGTAACCCTCCAATAAGAACAAGGTGTGTGTGCCTTTTCGCTGATGGTTCCCAATGTTCTTCTGTCACAAACCTAAACCACCTCTCCAGTCTCTTCAAGGGCGTGTATCTTCAGGGTTTGTATCGCACCACTAACACTATGTGTCATTACCCAAACCTTTGATTGCCTTTAGCTAATAACTTCCACAACTTGGCAAGGCAAATAACTGTTGATTAACTGCCTCTACAATGAAGCTTCCCCCAGCTGTGTTGTGCTCTGCTTTGACTCCTCCCTTTCCTGGCCTTTGCCCTTTACCCCTGAAACAGGAACTTCTCTCACAGAAGTGGTGGTAAACTGCTCATGTAATGGATGACTACGCATATAACATTAGATTTAGCCCATGGTGTTGGAGGGCAGGCAGGAGGAACAGTAGTAGTGGCCATTGCAACAGTGATAGGTAGCAGGGCAGGAAAGTGGACAGCTGTGGATTCATGCTAGGAAACAAGGCTATGACATGAATTTCCTAGAAGCCCTTCTATGACCCTCAAATCTGCGAATCCCACCAATCCGATTACAAATGGTAACTTCCATACATAGCTCCTACAACTGGTCTATCCAATGAATATAGATTAATATTTTAAAACCAGCAGCTTGTTTTATGATGTGCCGTGCTGACCATCCCCGTAATACTGGGATGTTGTCTAATTATGCCCTTCTTTGATGTGTGATAAAGCCTAACAGAAGGCACCCAAGTAATTGTACCCCAGCTGTCGTTAGGATGCGTTTGTGGCAATACGTCTTTAAACTTACCGTATTTCTTTTAATGATGTTTTCCCTCCTGTTTAATTTCACTGTAAATGATATTAGCAGAGTTTTGACTGCTATGTCGGAGAGCTTAAAAACTGAGGTTATTTCAAAAGCTAAGAATGTGTCAAGTCTGTCATGTTTAGTCAATATGATCCATTCAAGTGCAGAGCTGTCAGAAAGGACAACACCGGATGGTTTTTAATCTGTTCCCTTTTGAAGGGGAGTAAAAAAATTGGACTCAGAATAAAGCAATAGTTTTTGATCTGTTGTGGTTACAGTTAAATAACCAATTTATGGATTTGTTACGGGCACTAAGTAAGGCACAGAGGTCTACAAAAAAAAACTATACAGCACCACGGCATATTGCTTAGTCAAAAATCCTTGTGGCATCTTATTTTTCATCAGACTTCTTACTTCGTATTCCACTCTATGTATGAAGGAGCAGAGGAAATGTTCTAAGAATAACTAGGCAGTGAATATTTGATATCTATTTAGTACTAGACAAGAGTTCGGTACCATACACGGTATAGACATTATTTGGTCTCTGCCCAGAGTGTGAGTTTACAATCCGTGTAAAATGACAAGATGGTTGGAGATGTGGAGTTCAGATCAGTGACTGACAAAAAGCATCAATCCCTTTTGGCTTGAGAGAAAATGCATCAAAAAGGCATTAATTCCCCTTTGGCTTGAGAGAACCTTGAGATTTTGGCAGATGCCTCAATAGAAACTAGAAGGAAGGGAGGAAGGGAGGAAGGAAGGAAGGAAGCTGTTCAATGGAACCCATTGAAAGAGATTTTGAAACCGCCTGTTTTATTAATGAAAATGGTACAGGCATCATCAACCGTATCTAGCTAGCACTGTGAGGTAGGTCATTAATGCCCCCTTTGTACAGACTGGAAACTTGAAGCTGAAATTAACTTATCCAGCCAAGGTTATTTAAGAAATAAGAACTATGGTGGATCAGACCAAAGACCTACCTAGTTCTACATTCTGTTTGCACAGTGCCCAACCAGATGCCCAGGGGAAGCAAGCAGAACATGAGTGCAACAGCATCCTCCAATTCATGCATCTCAGCAACTGGCATTGAGAAGCATACTGCCTTTGACAGTGAATGTAATATATAGCCATCATGCCTAGTAGCCACTGATAGCCTTATCTTCCATGAATTTGTCTAATCCCTCTTTAAAGCTGTCCAAGTTGGTGGCCATCACTACATCTTGTGGTAGCGATTTCCATAGTTTAACTATGCGCTGTGTAAAGAAGTGCTTCCTTTTATCTGTCCTGAATCTCCCACCACTCAGCTTCATGGAATGGCCCTGGGTTCTAGTATTAGAAGAGAAGATCAAAAACATCTTCTCCACTTTTCAAAGACCATATGTAACTTTAAACATGCGTATCACATCTCCCCTTACTTGCCTTTTTTAATGTTCAACAGCCCTCAACACTTCCTCATAGAGGAGTTGCTCCAGCCCCTCAGTCATTTTGGTTGCCCTTTTCTGCACTTTTGGGGGGTGGGTAGGGAAACACCACAGGGGATGATGGGTTTGACTCTCAATTTAAGTAGGTTCTGGTTGAATGTTTGATGTCTATGACCATAATGGATCCTGTGCCAAGTAACAGGATGCCTTAGAACCCCTTACGACAGGGCAGTTCCACAAATGGAGTTATGCTTTATAAGTATGAAGTAACTGAGAGCAAAAATATCTTTATTTTGCATGCAGCACTCTACTCTGACCCTCACTCATTGTGCCTTTGCCTTCCCTAGAAAGTGTGGCATTAATAAGTACTAAAGAAGACCCAGGTCCACTGGACACATTAATTCTAAATCATCCCACATGAATTATTCAGTTCATTTGCACCCCATCCCAGATCATCCAAATAAGTTCTTCAATTAAGGTTTCCATTACCCCCAAATAATTTCCCACTGAGATGATCCAGTTCTGCTCCAAAATCAACTTCCTTTCAATTAATTACCTGGGCATCATTAACCCCACCCTAAATTAAAAACGTGGTTGTTCAGGCAGGCATTTGGGGTAGGTTAGGGTATTTTTAGAACAATGATGTTTTAATGTAGAATGTTATTGTTTTAAAACTGTTTGTATTGCTGTACATCGCCCAGAGTGGCCAGGTGACCAGCCAGATGGGCAATTATGAAATTTAAATAAATAAATAAATAAATATTAAATACAAAATACTGTGGCAGCGCGATTGCCTTCAGGGCAGGGATTCTTACTCTGAGGCAAAGAGGCTGGCTGTGGTCTTCCTTCCTTCCTTCCCTCCCTCCCTCCCTCCTCCATTCCCTCTCTTTTAACTTAACTGAGCTTCTGACTTGGAGCAGCACCCCTAGCACAAACTCAAATCTCAGAATGTGCTTGGCAAGGGAAACAACAGTGTTCCAGCATCCTTCCCAGGGACTTTAAACACAGGGGCAAGCAGCCATCTCTTTTTCTGTTCAGTGTCCCTGGAGCAGAAAGAAAGCAGAAACAATTATGTTTTCCTTGCCAGGGGCATTTTGTGGCTTGAGGTCATGTGAGCACAGCAGCACTGTTGGCTTAGGATTCCTCTCTCTCCTCTCCTCTCCTCTCCTCTCCTCTCCTCTCCTCTCCTCTCCTCTCTGGAGTCCACCCCTCCTCATCCCTACCATGGGCTACAGCTGGTGGCCACACGTAGCAGCTAATTGGTGACTGTAGCAGCATGAGACACCTTGCCCTAGTCTAGAGATTATGGATTTTATTCTGTCTGTTTTGTGGACTGTCAGGCATCTTTCATTCCATTGTCCTCTCACTGATGGAATGTTGTTTTTGCACGAGAACTTCATTCCTGTTTGCAAATGTGCATTTGCACTAATGAGCACTTGCACAAATGCTCATTTGCGCAACTCCCCCCCCAAAGTGAAAAACCAGTCTGCACATCTTTGGAATCTGCATGACTCAGAAAAAGCTGGTTCTCTCTAGAATCTGCAGGTTGGATTCATAGAAATCTGAACTAATTTGAATCCATTGAGGATTTCTTGGACATCCTTACCCCAGACCTGAGCCAAAAAGGCCCACCAGCCAGCTCCTATCTATGCCCCTCCCTGAAAACAGGGGATAGCCCTGGATACGTGCAAGGTGGTGTGGCATGACGATCCAAACTTGAACATTTGTGAATCATGTGCAGCAGCTTAGAGAAAAGTACCATGAGGACTATTCATTCATTTGTTTGTTCAATGTATGGGTCACCCTGTAGCTGATGCTCTACACTGATTATGTGTTGTTGTGGTTTATTCGGTCAGTCACTTCCGACTCTTCGTGACTTCATGGACCAGCCCACGCCAGAGCTTCCTGTTGGCCGTCGCCACCCCCAGCTCCCCCAAGGTCGAGTCCGTCACCTCCAGAATATCCTCCATCCATCTTGCCCTTGGTCGGCCCCTCTTCCTTTTGCCTTCCACTTTCTCTAGCATCAGCATCTTCTCCAGGGTATCCTGTCTTCTCATGATGTGGCCAAAGTACTTCGGTTTTGCCTTTAATATCCTTCCCTCAAGTGAGCAGTCTGGCTTTCTTTCCTGGAGTATGGACTGGTTTGATCTTCTTGCAGTCCAAGGCACTCTCAGAATTTTCCACCAGCAACACAGTTCAAAAGCATCTATCTTCCTTCGCTCAGCCATCATGGTCCAGCTTTCTTAGCCATAGGTTACTACAGGGAATACCATTGCTTTCACTATGCGGACCTTTGTTGTCAGTGTGATGTCTCTGCTCTTAACTATTTTATCAAGATTTGTCATTGCTGATCTCCCAAGAAGTAAACATCTTCTGATTTCCTGGCTGCAGTCAGCGTCTGCAGTAATTTTTGAGCCTAGAAAGACAAAGTCTGTCACTGCCTCCACATTTTCTCCCTCTATTTGCCAGTTATCAATCAAGCTGGTTGCCATAATCTTGGGTTTTTTGAGGTTTAACTGCAACCCAGCTTTTGCACTTTCTTCTTTCACCTGCGTCATGAGGTTCCTCAGCTCCTCCTCGCTTTCAGGCTTCAGCCATCAAAGTGGTATCATCTGCATATCTGAGATTGTTACTGTTTCTTCCAGCATTTTAACTCCAGCCTTGGCTTCATCAAGCCCAGCACGTCGCATGATGTGTTCCGCGTACAGGTTGAATAGGTAGGGTGAGAGTATACAGCCCTGCCGTACTCCTTTCCCAATCTTAAACCCGTCCGTTGATCCGTGGTCTGTTCTTACCGTTGCTATTTGGTCGTTATACAGATTCCTCAGGAGGCAGACAAGATGACTTGGTATCCCCATACCACCAAGAACTTGCCACAATTTGTTATGATCCACACAGTCAAAGGCTTTAGAATAGTCAATAAAACAGAAATAGATGTTTTTCTGAAACTCCCTGGCTTTCTCCATTATCCAGCGGATATTGGCAATTTGGTCTCTAGTTCCTCTGCCTTTTCTAAACCCAGCTTGTACAATTGGCAATTCTCGTTCCATGAATTGCTGGAGTCTACCTTGCAAGATCTTGAGCATTACCTTACTGGCATGTGAAATAAGTGCCACTGTTCGATAGTTTGAACATTCTTTGGTGCTTCCCTTTTTTGGTATGGGGATATAAGTTGATTTTTTTTCCAATCTGTTAGCCATTCTTGTGTTTTCCAAATTTGCTGGCATATGGCATGCATCACCTTGACAGCATCATCTTGCAAGATTTTAAACAGTTCAACTGGGATACCATCATCTCCTGCTGCCTTGTTATTAGCAATGCTTCTTAAGGCCCATTCAACCTCACTCTTCAGGATGTCTGGCTCTAGCTCACTGACCACACCGTCAAATCTATCCCCGATATTATTATCCTTCCTATACAGATCTTCCATATATTCTTGCCACCTTTTCTTGATCTCTTCTGCTTCTGTTAGGTCCTTGCCATCTTTGTTTTTGATCATACCCATTTTTGCCTGGAATCCGATGTTTCTAATTTTCTGGAAGAGGTCTTTTGTCCTTCCTATTCTCATCTCTTCTTCCACTTCCGCGCATTGCTTGTTTAAAAATAATTCCTTATCTCTTCTGGCTAACCTCTGGAATTTTGCATTTAATTGGGCATATCTCCCCCGATCACTGTTGCCTTTTGCTTTCCTTCTTTCTTGGGCTGCTTCCAGTGTCTCAGCAGACAGCCATCTTGCCTTCTTGGTTTTCTTTTTCTTTGGGACGTTTTTTGTTGCTGCCTCCTGAACAATGTTGCGAACTTCTGTCCATAGTTCTTCCGGGACCCTATCTACTAAATCTAGTCCCTTAAATCTATTCTTCACCTCCACTGCATATTCATTAGGAATATTCGTGAGCTCATATCTAACTGATCTGTGGCTCTTCCCTATTCTCTTTAGTCTGATTCTAAATTGTGCAATAAGAAGTTTGTGATCTGAACTACAATCAGCTCCAGGTCTTGTTTTTACCAACTGCATAGATGTCCGCCACCTTTGGCTACAAAGGATGTAGTCAATTTGATTTCGGTGTCGACCGTCTGGTGAAGTCCATATATAAAGTCATCTCTTAGGTTGTTGGAAGAGAGTGTTTGTTATGCACAGTGAGTTGTCTTGGCAAAATTCTATCAGCCTATGTCCTGCTTCATTTGGTTCTCCAAGATCATGCTTGCCTGTAACTCCAGGTGTCGTTTGACTACCCACCTTAGCATTCCAGTCTCCTGTAATGAAAATAACATCTTTTTTTTGGCATACTATCCAGTAGGTGCTGCAGATCCTCATAGAACTGATCTACTTCTGCTTCTTCAGCATCTGTGATTGGAGCGTATATTTGGATCACTGTTATTTGTTAAATGGCTTACCCTGAATTCGAATTGAGATCATTCTGTCATTTGTTGGATTGTATCCAAGCACTGCTTGGATTAGCCACTTTATGAATAAGTTGGATTAGCCAACTTTATGAATTAGCCACTTTATTATTAATTATGAAGGCTACTCCATTTCTTCTGTGGTCCTCTTGTCTACAGTAGTAGATCTGGTGGTCATTTGATGTGAAGTGGCCCATTCCAGTCCATTTCAGTTCACTGACACCCAAAATGTCTATATTTAATCTTGACATCTCCCCAATAACCACACCCAATTTGCCCTGGCTCATAGGTCTTACATTCCAGGTTCCTAAGGTGTGTTGATCTTTAGAACATCGGATTCGTCGTTCACCACCAGCCCCATCAGCTGCTAGCCATCCTTTCGGCTTTGAGCTAGCTGCGTCATCATATCTGGGGCTAGTTGAACTTATCCTCTGTTCCTCCCCAGTAGCATTTTGACCATCTTCCGACCTGGGAGTCCCATCTTCCGATGGTATACTGACATATCTCTGGTTGTACTGATCCATTTAGTTTTCATGGCAAGAATACTGGGGTGGGTTGCCGTTTCCTTCCCCAGGGATCGTATTTAGTCTGACCTCTCTGCCATGACCTTCCCGTCTTGGGTGTCCCTTCACGGTTTAGCTCATGACATCATTGAGGTGCTCAAGCTCCAGCACCACGACAAGGTAACGATCTCCTTTGCTGAAGACTGATTATGTAGAAATGGCTATAACTAAATGACCCACCAATCAAACGTGCTTTAATATATACAGCTGGTGGACGTATGACTCTAGCTACTATAAGAGCCTATATTTCTTGCTCACCAGCATTGTGACTGATTCCTGCTGCAGTTTGTTATTATACGCAAATTCTGGCAGATCTGGCAGACTGATATATATGTCCAAATGACAGCTTGATTCAGTGGGAATTTTGAGCGAGTAATTGTTAAAGGTGCAAGACAATAGTTCATGCTCATTATTGTTTTCATTATAATTCCCTGTAACAAACTTAAAAAGAGATATATTATTTGTCTTTATGTTCATGTTCTGCTCCCGCCCCCCCCCTCCGCTTTTGCACCACAGAATATAATCTGGTAAAATGTATGTGCAATCTTAATTGTTTGACTTTGTTTATCCCATGGAGAAACCAATACACCACTTACAGTAATTAAGATATTTTTTCTGGTCTTCTCATTTTGTTAATGATATCTTATTGAAGGCTGTGCAGTAATTACTGCCCACCGAGGTACACGCTCTGAAGCAAACTAATGGCCAATGACCAATAATGATTACATCAGTAATTATCTGTTATGAAGTATAAGCAAACAGAAAAAAGTCTGAAATTAAAACCAGTGTGTTTGAAGCTAAAATTACTCATCTTATTAAACAATACTAAAATTATATTTGCAATTCATCGGAAAAATATACAGCAAGCTGTTTTTCCCAGCTGAATACTAATGTTTTAGTTGTTTTCCAATTATATTTCCAAAATATTTTTTCAACCTGCTGCCTAAGGAACAATTGAAAACAATAAATGCTATTTTTCAAGCGTGATGCTGTTGTTAATGTTATGGGGGATTTTGGTACCTACTTTAAAATAAATGTTTAAATACATGTGTCCCAAAATGTACATTCTGTTGTCTTATTAATACATCTTAAGAATATAGTATTAGGTTTCTTCCCCATCCCTATGTAAGAGGGAAAACCCCTCCCAAGGGTAGGACTAGACTGAAGCAAATAGTTTGAGACTAGAATCTTTTGAGAAGGAAACCGGCAGTACTTGATAGACAGTCGTGACGTATAGTCCTCAAGAAATTAATATCTATGGAGTCATATTAACAAATAGAAGGTGATTGGAATGCCTAACCTCAATGTAATATAGAGAAAATATTCAGTATCAAATATGTTCAAACATGTCATTTTCTCCTTCTAATAATCAACAGTATTGGTGTGAAAAATTGGCTTGGACATGTTCCTTTCCAGTCATAAACCTGATTCTTATCTCACACAAACAATTCTGGAACATTATCAACATCTGAGGGGGGGCGGGGTTGGAAATCCTCCTTAGGAACTGACCCTTAGGCCTGGTCGACCAACACAGCAGAGTGATGTGTTAATGAGATGGCAGAAATCTGAAGTGACAGAATGGAGTGTCTCACCTCAGACTGTAGCTGGAGGGATCACATATTTGAATGCTTTGGTGGGATTAAATCAAAAAAGGAGGAGCATCCAAAAATGGTATGCACCACCTGCAATCCAAACTGGTACAGTCCACTCTTCTGCCGCAGGATTCAACCATTTCATTTTGCTGCATGTGCGAATGTATTGGCCTCAGGAGTGTAACAAAGTCACCTGTAGTGTTAGAGGGGCCTAGAGATCCATAATGCCTGCTTAAGTTCATTATTGTTGCAATTCCCTTGCTAGTAAGCCTCTGAGCATGTGAAGATGAGTCAAGGGGCTGATAGTGCGGCCTAGCAATTCCATACTAATGAGTAGAGTATCTAATCAAGATGTGCCTGAGAAGCAGAGGTTGTTTGTCTTAAAGCTGCAGGTGGCTGTACTGGGAACCACGCAATGCTAGTCTATGCTAGGAATGAATGCTAGGGGGCACTTGCTGCTGTCATGCTGCCTTATTGCTAACATGTATGGTATAAAACCCATTGTACTCCATGGCTCTTGGTTCAGAGAAGCTGTCTGACCCAACATTGGGTACGCCTGTGTGCTGTAAGTTACTCAATAAACTATCTCCTTGTAAGTAAACCTGGGTCTGATTTATCACTATCTTGGCACCTCTAAATTAAGAGGTCGAAGCCCATGGCTGAGGCAGTACAGCAAAGCAGACCTAGAATCATAGAATAGTAGGGTTGGAAGGGGCCTACAAGGCCATCGAGTCCAACCCCCTGATCAATGCAGGAATCCAAGTCAGAGCATCCCTGACAGATGGCTGTCCAGCCTCGTCTTGAATGCCTCCAGTGTGGGAGAGCCCACCACCTCCCTAGGTCATTGGTTCCATTGTCATATTGCTCTAACAGTCAGGAAGTTTCTCCTGATGTTCAGACGGAATCTGGCTTCCTGTAATTTGAGCCCATTATTCTGTGTCCTGCACTCTGGGATGATCGAGAAGAGATCCTGGCCTTCCTTTCTGGGACAACCTTTCCAGTACTTGAAGAGCGCTATCGTATCTCCCCTCAGTCTTCTCTTCTCAAGGCTAAACCTGCCCAGTTCTTTCAGTCTCTCTTCATAGGGCTTTGTTTCCAGTCCCCTGATCATCTTTGTTGCCCTCCTCTGAATCTTCTCCAGTTTCTCTGCATCCTTCTTAAAGTGTGGTGCCCAGAACTGGACACAGTACTCCAGATGAGGACTAACCAGTGCTGAGTAGAGGGGAACTAGTACTTCCCGGGATTTGGAATCTATGCTTCTATTAATGCAGCCCAAAATAGCATTTGCCTTTTTTTGCAGCCACATCACATTGTTGGCTCATATTCAGCTTGGGATCGACAACAATTCCAAGATCCTTCTCGCTTGTAGTGTTGTTGAGCCACATATCCCCCATCTTGTAACTGTGCATTTGGTTTCTTTTTCCTAGGTGCAGAACTTGGCATTTATCCCTATTAAATGTCATTCTATTGTTTTCTGCCCAGTGCTCCAACCTATCAAGATCACTTTGAATTTTGTTTCTGTCTTCCAAAGTATTAGCTATCCCACCCAATTTTGTATCATCTGCAAATTTGATCAGCATTCCCTGCACCTCCTCCCCCAAGTCATGAATAAAAATTCATGTTGAAGAGCACTGGGCCCAGGACTGAGCCCTGAGGTACCCCACTCATTACCTCTCCCCAGTTTGAGAAGGTCTCATTGATAAGCACTCTTTGGGTAGCCAACTGTGGATCCACCAGATTGTTGTTTCATCTAGCCCACTTTCAGCTAGTTTGCTCATCAGATCATGGGGCACTTTGTCAAAAGCTTTGCTGAAGTCGAGGTATATTATGTCTACAGCATTCCCACGGTCCACAAGGGAGGTTACTTGATCAAAAAATGAGATCAGATTCGTCTGGCAGGATTTGTTCTTGACAAATCCATGTTGGCTTCGAGTCATCACTGCATTGTTTTCAAGGTGCTTCCAGATGGATTGCTTTATCATCTGCTCCAGAATTTTCCCAGGGATTGATGTCAGACTGACTGGTCTGTAGTTCCCAGGTTCCTCCTTTTTACCCTTTTTGAAGATACATTTGAAGATACAACATTAGCCCTCCTCCAGTCATCTGGCACTTCCCCCGTCCTCCATGATTTCTCAAAGAGAATAGACAGCAGTTCTGAGAGTTCTTCTGCCAGTTCCTTTATTATTCTAGGATGCAGTTCATCTGGCCCTGGAGATTTGAACTCATTCAGAGTAATTAGGTGTTCCTTGACCATATGCCTATCAATTTCAAGCTGCAATCCTGCCCCTTCAGCCTGTACTTCGCCTTTGCCGGGGGGGTCATAGACCCTCTTTTGGGTGAAGACTGAGCCAAAGTAGGAATTGAGCACCTCTGCCTTTTCTTTGTCATCTGTTATCGTTTTGCCATCCTTATTTAATAGCTGAACCACCATTTCTTTCCTCTGTCTTTTACTATGCACGTAGCTGAAGAAAGCCTTTTTGTTGTTTTTAGCATCCCTCGCTAACCTCAGCTTGTTCTCAACTTTAGCCTTCCTGACGCCATTCTATGCTACCTGCCTGTACTCTTCCTTAGTTGCTTGGCCTTCTTTCCACTTCCTATATGTGTCCTTTTTTGTTTTCAAGTCATCTCTAAGCTTTTTGTGAAGCCACATTGGCTTCTTCTGTTGTCTTCCACTTTTCTTCTTGTTGGAATTGTTTGTAATTATGCCTTGAGAATTTCCTTTTTTAAAAGCTCCCACCCATCTTGGACTCCTTTTCTCATTAGAGTCGCTTGCCAAGGGACCTTACTGATCATTGTTCTGAGTTTATTAAAATCAGCTTTTCTAAAATCCAGGGTACGCATTTGACTACACTCAGCTTTTGCTTCCCTTAGAACCAAGAACTGAAGTACAGCATGGTCGCTTAACCCCAGAGTTCAAGTAACTGCTACTTTATCCACTAAGTCATCTCTGTTGGTTAGGATCAAGTCAAGGATAGCTGATCCTCTAGTTCCTTCCTCTCCTTTCTGTAGGAGGAAGTTATCTGCCACACAAGTCAGGAATTTCTTGGAGGGGCCATGTTTTGCAGAATTTGTCTCCCAACAAATATCGGGGAAATTGAAGTCCCCCATTACTACTACATCATGCTTCCTTAAAACTTTGGCTGAAACTGTGCAGGTGACGAGTAATCTCTCTACCCCTAGAAATAAAGACTTAGCTCCCTGTTGCATGGTATGTGGATAGTGCCATTATATAGTGTCGTCATCATTAGCTCAAGCGTGAGCAGCCTGTGGCACTCCAGATATTGTTGTTCAGTCGGTAAGTCATGTCCGACTCTTCGTGACCCCATGGACCATAGCACGCCAGGCCTTCCTGTCCTCCGCTCTCTCCTGGAGTGTGCTGAAGTTCATATTCATTGCATCGGTGATGCTATCTAGCCATCTCATCCTCTGCCGTCCCCTTCTGCTTTTGCCTTCAGTCTTTCCCAGCATTAGTGACTTTTCCAGTCACTTTTCTCTTCGCATTTGGTGGCCAAAATATTTGAGCTTCAGCTTCAGTATCTGTCCTTCCAATGAGCAGTCAGGGTTGATTTCCTTTAGGATTGACTGATTTGACCTCCTTGCAGTCCAGGGGACTCGTTAAGAGTCTTCTCCAGCACCACAGTTCGAAAGCATCAATTCTTCGGCACTCAGCCTTCCTTATAGTCCAGCTCTCACAACCATACGTTACTACTGGGAAAACCATAGCTTTGATTATGCGGACCTTTGTTGGCAAGGTGATGTCTCTGCTTCTTACTATGCTGTCTAGGTTTGCCATTGCTTCCCTCCCAAGGAGCAAGCGTCTTTTAATTTCATGGCTACAGTCACCGTCTGCAGTGATCTTGGAGCCCAAGAAAGTAAAATCTGTCACTGCTTCCATTTCTTCCCCTTCTATATGCCAGGAAGTGATGGGGCCAGATGCCATGATCTTCGTTTTTTTAATGTTGAGTTTCAAACCAGCTTTTGCACTCTCCACTTTCACCCTCAACAAGAGGCTCTTTAGATCCTCTTCACTTTCTGCCATTAGGGTGGTATCATCTGCGTATCTGAGGTTGTTGATAATTCTCCCGGCAATCTTAATTCCGAGCTGTGATTCATCCAACCTGGCGTTTCTCATGATGTACTCTGCATATAAGTTAAATAAGCAGGGTGACAATATGCAGCCTTGTCGTACTGCTTTCCCGATTTTGAACCACTCGGTTGTTCCATGTCTGGTTCTTACTGTTGCTTCTTGACCCTCGTACAGGTTTCTCAGGAGACAGATAAGGTGGTCTGGTACCCCCATCTCTTTCAGAATTTGCCACAGTTTGTTGTGATCCACACAATCAAAGGCTTTAGCGTAGTCAATGAAGCAGAAATAGACATTTTTCTGGAATTCTCTTGCTTTCTCCATGATCCAGCGAATGTTGGCGATTTGATCTCTAGTTCCTCTGCCTCTTCGGAACCCAGCTTGTACTTCCGGTAGTTCTCAGTTCGCATACTGCTGAAGCCTAGCTTGTAGGATTTTGAGCATAACCTTGCTGGCGTGTGAAATGAGTGCAATTGTACGGTAGTTTGAACACTCTTTGGCGTTGCCCTTCTTTGGAATTGGAATGTAAACTGACCTTTTCCAGTCTTGTGGCCACTGTTGAGTGTTCCAGGTTTGTTGGCATATTGAGTGCAGCACTTCAACAGCATCATCTTTTAGGATTTGAAATAGCTCAGCTGGAATACTGTCATCTCTGCTAGCTTTGTTGTTAGTAATGCTTCCTAAGGCCCACTTGACTTCACTCTCTAGGATGTCCGTGACCACACTATCATGGCTATCAGGGACATTAAGATCTTTCCTATATAGTTCTTCTGTGTATTCTTTCCACTTCTTCTTAATCTCATCTGCTTCTGTTAGGTCCCTGCCTTCTTTGTCCTTTATCATGCCCGTCTTTGCACAAAACGTTCCCTTGTTATCTCTGATTTTCTTGAAAAGATCTGTAGTCTTTCCCATTCTATTGTTTTCCTCGATTTCTTTGCATTGTTTATTTAAGAAGGCCTTAAAGGCCAGATATTGCCAGATATTGTTGGACTGCAATTCCCAGTATGCCTCACCATTGGCTATGCTGGCTGGGGCTGCTGGGAGTTGCAGTTCAGCAACACCTGGAGGTTTCAAGTTGTCCACCCCTGTGCTAGGTGGCACTGAATGTAGTCATATCTTAGTGGACTCAGGAGTCTTCTGTGCTAGGATTCTGTTCTTGCTGGAGAGAGATAATAGAGTTCTTGTTTAGCTCCCTGACTGGTGTGTCCTCTAAGCCTTCCATGACATGTGGTAAAGGGCGGGGGGAGGACCCTCACACAGAGCCATATGCATTCTTCTGTACATGCTGGATGCACTATTCAGTCCAGTGCAGTGGGAAAAGCTTGGTAGTTCGGCCTTGTAAAAGCTTACTGGATGGCTTATGCTTTGTGTGGGAGGGAGAGGGTTGAAATGAGCCCTTCAGGGGGAAAAGGACAGGCTTGCTTTTTTTCTGAGGGATAAGCTCTAAGATAAGGACCAGGAGCCTGGCATGGAGGTCTATTCTGTAACACATTTAGCCAACCCTGTTAACCCAATTTGCATCTTTGAGGCCAGTCGGTATGGAACAGGAGGCCCATCTGCTGATTTCCTGGCTGCCAGTGGGAGCTATCGTCCCAATGCAAATAGCAACCATGGTGGTGGTAGGGATTATGGTGGAGGCAAAGGGTTAAATCTGTGCTCCCCACATGGTCCTGCTCTATCTCTCCCCCACCCCAGCCACCATGACTGCTGTTTACTTTTAAAAAATTGAACAATTACTACTAATTGCCTGATTATCATCATGACTGTGACACCTTAGGCCTTTGAAGGGCTCTTAGGAAATGTTTTGAACATAAGAGCCCTGCTGGATAAGACCAAGGGTCCATCTAGTCCAGCATTCTGTTCACACAGTAGCCAATCTGCTGCCGACGGGAAACCCACAAGCAGGACACAACTGCAACAGCACCTCCTGCCCACGTTCCCCAGCACCTGGTGTACATAGGCATCCTGCCTCTGATACTGGAGGTAGCATATAGCCATCCGGACAAGTAGCCATTGATAGCCTTCTCCTCCAGGAATTTGTCCCTAACCCCCTTTAAAGCCATCCAAACTGGTGGCCATCACTACATCTTGTGATAGCAAATTCTATAATTTAACTATGTGCTGTGTGAAGTACTCCCTTTTATCTGTCCTAAATCTCCCACCAGTCAGCTTCATGGGATGACCCTGGGTTCTAGTATTATGAGGGAGGGAGAAAAATGCCTCCCTATTCGGTTTGCCAGATCTGGAACATCCCAGGCCTGTATGTATCATCCATCCCATTAAGCATGATACATTAAGCATCAACCACAGTTGCTCAGTGCATGTAATTCAAATACAAAACACAAAGTCTAACAAATGAGAAAACATTCCTCTGGCTGGGAATTAAGATAGAAATCTTAGCTAAAAAGGGGTGTTCCCAGGTCCAGCTGAAGTGAAGGGATCATTCCTTCTCACCTGATAGGGAATATTTCAAGTAGCCTATTTGCTTCTGGCTTCTGAGGGTTTAAGGGGCCATTGTAGGAAGAGGGGAGCCTAAACCCCATAGAACTCAATGGGACTTACTTCTGAGTAGATATAGTTAGGATTTTGCTGTTGGTGGTAAGACTTGACTAGTGGGAATCTCTCATAATTATCCATAGCACACTGAAGCTTCTAGTGTTGATCATTCTCTGTTCAAAGAAATCCAACTATTATTTTCACAAGATACCTCGATTCAGAGTGTACTATAGTTAGCTACCCTGTGACACTGCATCCAACTGTAATAGTGAGGAAACCCAGCCTGACCGCATTTGTTGCCCATGTGTGAAACCACCCACATACGCATCGCTTACTGGGATGGCAAGCACAGCACTGGCAACGTGCACTGCAAATCCAGATGTGCTATGTACTTCTACCCATTTCTGGTCTAGGGCTGCTCTGTCTGTGCACAGACAAAAGTAGCCACACGCTCAAAAAAATCATGGAGAAGGACATGGGGATGGGGGGGGGGAGAAGATTATGCTGCTGCTGCTGCTTTCCCCTCCTTAGCTAAACTGGCTTCCTCGCTGCAGTCAGGACATTGCATTTTCTTTGGCTAGAATTTGCATGACAGTGTGTCAATAATTCACTGTAAAACTAATTGCTTTAAAATGTGAGTTCTTGAATGGAGAGTTTCAAGACCATTTGCCATCTTCATATGTTTTATGTATATATACTCTTCTTGTTTAATTTCAATAATTTTAGGTGGTGGTAAATATTCCAATAACTTTTATCCTGACCTTTAGATTGTTTCTAAATATCACATGCGGTTATTAGGGATTATTGGGGTGGGCAAATTCTGCCTCGGCCACAAACTCCACAGGTGGCCCTAAGCAAACCTGCCACCCCTGTTCAATATGTGATTAACCAAACACTAGCTGACTTCGCAGGGCTGTTGCAAGTATTTCAAGAAGAGTAATAGATCTGAAGCATTTTGAATGCTGTGTAAATACTGAACTCCATATAGTGCAACATGTTTATTTAGGTCAACTCCAAGATTGCCAAAAATGTGCAAGCTTTTGAGATCTCCAGATATCTTCATCAGTCAAGATGTTACAGAAAGCAGTTGTGGAGGGGTGGGGAGGGAATGGGGGAGGGAAAAGGCTGACTAGACATTGTAGTCTAGATGCTGTTGTTTTTCTCCCATCTGCTTTATTTAACATCTAGCCTGTTAAAGAGATCTCAAAGGCCTGCACATTTTGGTGATCTTTGAGTTGGCCCAATAAAAGTATTACACTCTAGTATGGATTGTGGAATTTTTCTTATAGCCAAGATGGCACCTTTCCACCAAAAAATGGCATTCAATACAGATTAATAAAATACAGATTAAAAACAAAATATTAATTAAAACAGAACATCAAAACAGACACATTAAAAACAATAAAAACACAACAATAAAAAAATAAACAGCAGCCAACCAATTAAAAACTCCTTCAGCAACAGACCAGCTTATATGCCAAAGGACTGAATAAAAACGTCTTTGAGCACCTATTTCCTATTTCTCAACATTCCTGTTTCTCAGCTTCTATCAACGCGGGGCCTGACTAAACATCACAGGCAAAGGTGTATGATGAAAACTCCTTTTTTATTATGTCATCTAGTTTTTACAAGCTTGCAAAGGGGAACAGTATCTATCAAAAGACCATTGCCTCGTATTATTCTTCATTTTACAGGAGCTAGCAAAGAATGGCATGTAAGCGGCAAACTCGTACACACGTACCTGGGAATAAGTCCCATTGACTCATTGGGGCTTACTTCTCAATAGATATCTCAAGCATGGCTCAGAAGTCAGGCAAAGAAATCCCAGCACCTCCTCTCGCTCTACCACTTTATTCTTCCCCATAGCTCCACATGGTAGGGAGGAGGTGGCGGAGGCGGTGGTGATTTGAGGTGGATCTGCACTGCTCATGCAAAGAGGGCTGCACAATATGCTTCACCCCCCATCCGTCGCCCCAGAGTGATCTCGCCCACTGATCCAAGAAATTCACCCTCCTCCCCATTCCTAGCTCACTTCTCCCTCACCTTCTCCTCCACCGCCACCCCTGCTGAGCGGGTTATCATGGGCTGGGTTACAGACACTACCCCTAAAATGCTCCTGCCTCTGTCAGAAGCTGGCTCTGGAGGCCACCATCTTTGCTTGGACAAGGAAGCCCTGCTTGGCACACTTGCACAGCCATAGCTGCCACAGCCCAGAGTATTGCTGCCAGAGCAAGTGAGGGAGCAGCTGGCCAAGTGGGCAAGGCAGTGGCTCCATGAGGCAGGACAAAAGCAGGGCCAATGGCCAGCCAGTGGGCACATTCACTTCCTCCCTTCCTGGTTCACCATTGGCTGCAGACCACAGATTTAACCCTCTCCGCTCCCGCCCAGAGACTCAGGGCAAGTACCGTGACTCTGGCCAAGGTCTGGAGACCCGGTAAGCCTGCTCTCTATCCACTTTCTCCATGCATAATTTTGTAGACCTCTATCACGTCTCCCCTTACCCTCCTTTTTTCCAAGCTAAACAAGCCCAGCTGTTGTAACCTTCCCTCATAGGGGAGTTGCTCCAACCCCTTGACCATTTTAATTGCCCTTTTCTGCAGTTTTTCAAACTCTACAATATCCTTTTTTTAGGTGTGGTGACCAGAACTACACACAGTATTCCAAGTGTGGTCGCACCATAGATTTGCGTAGGGGCAGTATGATATTGGCAGTTTTATTCTCAATTCCTTTTCTGAGTATGCCTAACATGGAGTTAGCCTTTTTCACAGCAGCCGCACACTGGGTTGACATTTTCATTGAGTTGTCCACCACAACCCCAAGATCTCTTTCTTGGTCAGTCACCACTAGCTCAGATCACATCATCTTATACTTGAAGTTGGGATTTTTTGCCTCAGTGTGCAAAAAGGATTGCACGTTGGCTGAGGAAGGAATGGGCTAGCTGCTTTTCCTTAAACCTCCCTCTGCAAGGAGGAACATTCTGCACTCATCACCACTGCTGTAAGTCTCAAGAAACACAACTGAAGTCAGTTCCCCAACTGGGGTTATAAATCTGAAGTAATTGAAGCAAAACCTGACACTACAAAGTCAAATTTAAACCCGGTGTAATGCGTTTGTGCCTTTATATCTGGCAGCAAATTTGGCCCCATATATTTTATTCCTAATTCTCACCTTAAATCAGAGTTTCAAAGGCTCAGCTGAATAAGATATGCCTCTGTAAAGTATGTTTTAAATTAGGAGCTGGTGAAATACTGTGCTTTTGATTCCAGGATGAAATGTATATCCCCATGGAAAAAAAAAAAGTGTTTCTATTGGCTGTTCTCCCTCCCCTTCTTACCCCCACCCTTGTCAAGATCCAGTGAAGAGACCAGCTGAAACAAAAAACCTCTTTTTCGTTCATCCTTCACATTTTCTTCTGGGTGCAAAGAGGTGGTTTAAAAGGGCAAGCTCTATTAGGCCAAAGTATTTCTTTAGGGTGGGGAAGGAGTTCGGTTGCTTTAGGAGAGGGGAAAAAAAACAAGGCTTCCAACTGGTTTTAATTTTATTTGTAATGTTCATGGGAACCAGCCACACATGCTTGGCTGAACTCAGGACTTGGATTTTTGGCAGATTTTTTTATGAGCCCATCTTGGCAGGTTTTCAAGATGTCCAGATTGCTCACATTATATTTGAATAAGCACGACTGACTACTTTAATCTGAGTTGTCTGATACACCTCTAATTATTGCTAGTTAAGACAGGAAATCATAACAGCACAAAATGTTACCGTTGGAGTTCAGCTGTAAATCTGCAACATAAAATTCTTCTGTCTGAACATATAGAGTGTACATTCGTTCTAATCTAATATGGTAGCAATAAAAAATATCTTAGCCTCACTAGCATGAAATCTATCCTCACTGTAGTTGTGCCTCTCTTAAAAGATTGTGGTGACAGTCCTACACACAATTAAGGCTGTTTTAATCCCACTGTAGTCTATACATAGATATATATCTTCAACAGGATGTAAACATTGTGTGTGTGTGTGTGCGCGCGCGCATGTGCGCGCGCACAAGATTTCAGCCTGTCAATCCTCTATCTGATGTTCCTGTATTATTCTATATGAAACCACAGTACATCCACTGAAATCAATATCACAACATTAGAATATCTCTGGAACAGAATGGTTAACTAATGCTCTGTCCACTTGAGGAAAATACAGCAGAATTTCCTGTAGCAAACCTGCTTCCCAAACTCTCATGTTGTGGTGTCCTATTATCACATCTGGACTACTGTTGTCAGCATATTGGCCTACCTAGCCAACCATTAACTATTTCTCTTGTAATGATGGGACAGAATCAATAACTATGGCAACCTCCAGACGGCAGCTTCCCCATGGCTTATTTAGCACTGCAGTCAGTGCTATACTAGAATGAAGCTGGCAGTGGGGGAGTTTCATTGCAAGCAAGAGGTACCAAATAATGCAAGGGTTTATGCTGCAGATTCTGTTTTGGACTGTGCCCCTTGCACTGATCCTGCTAGCCCCCCTAGTCTGCCATTCAGACTGGCAATGTCCATCATAGAGATCAGCATCGCCCTCCTCTTGCTTCCAGGTATTGGCTATGCTGAATCAGTGAGCCAGATATTCTAAAGGTTTCCTGTATGGGAGCATCCACTGCACTCCCGTTTAGCATTTCTGATTATGCAAATTACACCTGCTACCTTGATTATATGTAAATAGCATCAGGGGTTACGTTATTCAGGTGTTACTATTTTGCATAGTAAAGGTTTTGCATAGTAAAGGTTTATGTAGTGCAATTTTACGTATATTTACTCAGATGTAAGTCTTTCTTGCATTTTCCCACTTACTCCCAGTTAAGTCTTGCACTTTCCCGCTTACTCCCAGGAAAGTGTGCATAGGATTGCAGCCGCAATGTTAAAAGTGACATTGTCAATGTCAAATGTGATAGGATTGCACACTTGACATTGCACAAGTGTCATTGCACAATGTCAAGTTGCATAGAATTGCAGCCACAATGTCAGAAGAATAGCATCTTTAACTTCTTCACAACAACCAACCTCTGTTTTTCTACCTGCTAGTCCAAAACATCTGGAGGGTACTAGGTTGAGAAGGCTGAGATAGGTCAATGTTATTATTTTAATATTGACCTATCTCAGCCTTCCCCAACTTGGTACCCTCCAGATGTTTTGGACTACAACTCCCAGAATTCCTGACCATTAGCTGCGCTGGCTGGGGATGATGGGAGCTGAAGTCCAAAATATATAGAGGGCACCAGGTAGGGGAAGATTGACCTATCTCATATGATTTCAACGAGCAACACTTTGGGGGCGGTATCCAGTGCTGCCACTCCACTTATGCAATGAATGTAGCACTAGCAACTTCTAGTGCAAAGCCAACAATGTATGCAGGTGTGATGGGCTTTCTGGGGAAATCCATTGAGGCAGCATACACTATTGGCATTGTGGTAGAAGTTGCTTATGCTAGTGCCACATCAGTGGTGTGAGCAGAGCAGGAGTGTTGGATACCACCCTATGGTTGTTGTTTTTCCCCCTGCAGGCTGAGCTGAGTTTGAGAGGCCAAAACAAAATTACACATGAGACTCACACCTGGAAATCCTGGTAGTTTCTTCACATGTTAAGATAATATTACCAAGTTTTCACTGCTAGATGAAATAAAGATCTAGAAAACAGACCTTGGAAAATTTAGACTGGAGTTATATAACTGCTCAAATTTATCAAGGTCTTTAAATGGACTCCAATTTAGCTCCTTAATAGTCTATTTGTCACCAAGCCAAGCAAGACATGTTAAATAAATTCCACATGCCCATCACATGTGGAAGGTCAGCCTTCCTTAACCTGGTGCCCTCCAGATATTTTGGACTTCAACTCCCATCAGCCTTAGCTGGCATGACCAATGGTCAGGAATGCTGGAAGTTGTAGTCCAAAGCATCTGGAGGACACCAGGTTGGGGAAAGCTGTATTAGGTTTCCACACAGGATAGGATAATATTTCAACCCACCTTTTAGCCTTGAAGTATGGCAACGCCAAGTATTTTAAAAATTATTCTATTGTAAAGTTTCAACATAAGAAAAGAAAAAAAAGAAAAGATCAATGTGGCTACATAGATTTGAAGACATAATTTTCAATGTATTCATATGAAATGGGCATATATATACAGACAGAGAGAGAGGGAGGTTGGTGTGAAGCAGCACAACAGAAAAGCAACAAGGAGGCTCTGGATCCACTGTGGATAACGTCAGTCTTCAGGTAAAATGTATAAGAAAGACTAAAAACAGAGTATTTAAGGGGGCAATCCTATCAAGATCGACGGTCACCTCCAACCCCAGGGGCGACCACCTATCCAGTGCAGGGCGGGAGGAGTGATAAGAGCCAGTGCGGTGTAGTGGCAAGAGTGTTGGACTAGGAGCTGGGAGATCTGGGTTCAAGTCCGCACTCGGCCATGGAAGCTCACTGGGTGACTTTGGGCCAGTCACAGACTCTCAGCCCCACCCCCCTCACAGGGTTGTTATTGTGAGGATAAAATGGAGAGGAAGAGGATAATGTAAGCCGCCTTGGGTTCCTTGCAAGAGGAAAAAAGGCAGGGTATAAATGCAATAAAGAAAGAAAGAAAGAAGGAGCAGATATCCTCTTTGCACCCCCAGCCCTGCTTTCACGGCTAGACAGTTGATTTTGGCTGTCTAGCTGTGAGACCTCGGAGTGTGGGAAGCAGTGGCTGGACAACACATAAGATGTGTTGTACCTGATTTCTGACTTCCCCACCCTGGCCCACCTCCAGGAATGCCCTGATTTTGCCGCTCTGCGCTGTTCTTATTAGCGTGGAGTGTGGGGCCAATCCGCACTGCCTACAAGGCGGTGCAGGAGGAGGTTGGGGTTGGTTCCCAGGAACCGACCTATATTATGGCCATCTAGCTGCTGACTAGTTATATAACTCCAGTCTAAATTTTCCAAGGTCTGTTGCTGACTAGTGGCCATAGGACTGTGCCCTAAAATATATATTTTAAGCGAAACATTTCAGCTTCCACTCCCATCAGTAGCTGTGCTGTTTTAGTCTTTCTATCTTTCTCTCATTCATATATATATGAGAAAAAACTAGGGATGGACGGAACACTTACCTTCCGTTCCATTCTGTTTCCACAGTGGGGGCGAGGCACTCCGTCCCTCCCCCTGGAATCCTCGATGGGGGGGAGGCGATCCGGTCCTCCCCCCGGAATCCTGCCCGGCCGGCTCTGCTCTGCAGCCAAGCTGCGGAGCTGCCAGCTGACTCCAGCCGCCCGCAGCTGGACATCCGGCCGCTGGACAGCCCCGCAGGGATGCAAATGGTGGCTGTCGTAGCTGCCGCCATTTGCGTCCCTGTATTTAGCCGTGATAGGCTACGTAAATATTTACGTAGCCTATCACAGCAGGGGGAAAAAACCCCAGCATACGCAAATGGTGGTAGCTGCCGCCATTGGCGTATGCTGGGTTCCCCTCCCCCGCCATGGTAGGCTACGTAAATACTTACGTAGCCTATCACGGCGGGGGGGGGGAAACCAGCGTACGCAAATGGCAGTAGCCGCCGCCATTTGGTATGCTGGGTTTTTCCCCCCTGCCGTGATAGGCTATGTAAATACTTACGACGCAAGTCCTAAGTAAATACTTAGGACGCAAATGGCATCCCTGTGTTAGCCCTGATAGGCTACATAAGTATTTACGTAGCCTATCATGGCTATGAAGAGGGGGAAGCGAATGGCGGCCGCAGGACGGCCGCCATTCGCAAAGCAGCGCAGACAGGAGCAGGTAAGTGCTCCATTTTGCGCACCTTTTGTGGGTTGGGGGCAGCGGGGACTTCGTCCTGCATGCCTTTCGTGGGTTGGAGGGGTGGGGGCTTCATTCCGCGATGGATTTCGGGGGGCTGAATGCACTGGCATTCGGCCTCATCGAGATCCGTCGCGGAATTCTCTGAAATCCCTAGAAAAAACAGGTTTCTCGGAACTATACATAAACTTCAACAAAAGTAGAGCAAATATCCAAATAAATATCCATTCGTAGGTGGCATCTGTATGCCACCCATTCAAATATTGAGAACATTTTAAGGTTCAATGTATAATTCAAACCATTGAATTATAGGAGGTGAGCATTTATCTTTCCAGTATTGTAATATCAGTCTTTTCGCTGTCATAAGGGCGCAGAGAATCCATTTGCACTGACCATGTGTTAACTTCCAGGAAGCAGGTATATAATTTAAAAGAACATGAACATCAGTAAATATTAAGGAGTGTTCTAATTCAAAATTTATCTGTATAATGACCTCCACCCCCAAAGGGGCAACTTCTGGGCATTGCTAAAATATATTCTTAAAAGAAACGTTAGCTGTATTACACCTCTAGCAATTAGCCAACTTAGACAAACCCCATTATTAAACAGATGTTGCAGCATCCAATAGACACAAAACAAACATTTTTGCTGAATAAAATGCAACCTGAAATCCATAGATGCATCAAATACAGATGCTGAGGCAGCGATCCATTGATTAGGCAAAATGGGGCAATCCAGCTCCCCATTGCATTCCTGCTTTAGACCCTGTATTTCATATTTATTTACCAATAATAAGTATTTATAGACATGGATTGTAAGCCAATTGGCCTGATTGGCCTCAATAAGTGTTCCCAATAGTGAAGGAAATGCTGTAAAGATGGCAGAGCCAAACTTGGATACTGACAGATGTTGCAGCTGCAAGTATTGCCACTCAGCCATAGCTAGGAAATTATGTTTAGTTCACAATATAGAGAATGACAAAAACTCTTCATCAGCACCCACCAATGGATCCAAAGTAAAAATCGCCTTATCCATCCATGTCTACCACAAAACATTTTCTTATCCATTTTTAAATCTGGATTTCCTCATAGAGTCAATTTAACATGTGAAAATGGATCAGTGCAAAGTAGGGAAGCCTGTATTCAGCAGTGTTGTGGTGAGGAGACTTAAGAAGGTAGGGATCATTTTGGAACAGCCAGACCATAAAAACAGGTAGCCTAATAATTTGTTTTCAAGTTTTTGTTGGAAAAAATGCTGGTTTCAATCATTTCTTTTTATTTACTTCATTTCTATACCACCCAATAGCCAATGCCCTCTGGGCGGTTCACAAATATTACAAGACAAAGATACAACATAATACAAAAATAATAATATAAAATCTTTAATATACAAAATGTACAAACAATTTAAAAGAGCTACAAAACCAGTTACAATAAGATACCAGGACCTGATCAAACAACTTACATTCAAAGCCCCATCATATGCCATCAAATGGCTGGGTGTAGAGGACAGTCTTAACTTGGTGCTGAAAAGCTGACAATGTTGGTGCCAGGTGGATCTCAGTGAGGAGAGCATTCCTCATTCAGGGGGCAACTACTGAGAAGGCCGTTTCCCTTGTTGTCATCCTCCAAGCCTTTTGTTAAGGATGCACTTGGAGGAGGGCCTCAGATGTTGTTTGTAGTATCCGGTTAGGTTCATATGGTTACTTGCATTGTGGTACGTGTATAAGGTTATAAGTAGTACTACCAACATCTGATCATGAAACAAAAATTAAGAATACAAACACAGAAAGAAGGAATTGTGTAGGTTTCACTTAGGACATTATGAGTTGTAGAGTATCTGCATATAATATTGACTCAAGATGTAGAGGCTGATAGGGTGCAGCTATCTCAATGGGATTTGTTCAGATGGTTTTATGAAAAGATGCTTGCTGAGATCACTGTCATTCCTGGCAAAAAAAACCAGAGACATCTAGGTGTCTTAAGGCACAATCCACAGTTAGACAGAAAAAGGCCTACAACACCCAACATGCCCCAGTCAGCATGGCATGCTGGGGCATGCTGGGAGTTGTAGGCCTTTTTTTCTGTCTAAACATGCATGGGATTGTGCCCCTAGTTTGATTGTCCAGTGTTTAGCCACTTCATATCTGGCAGCCACCAAGTTCATTAGGTCCTTGTGACAGATGTCTTTATTAGAGTTGAGCAAGACATTTGGCAGAGGTAGTTCTGAAGTCAAGGTGAAAGATTTGCCTGTGATAGCTATTATTTCAGCTTGAACTGATTTCCAAAACCCATTTACAGTTGGACATGCCCATCACATGTGGAAGCAAGAGCAAAGATTTCCACATCTTCTCAGGATGACAGGATCACATTCCTGAGATGTGTGCTAGTCTAACGAAGGTTAAGTATCTCCTATGCACTAGTTTACAGAGCTTTCCTTAATAGTAGGTGAGATTGTTTTCATAGGCTTCCTTTTGTCTATGGATGACCAGTTGTCCTCTGAGAGCTCCCATCCCAAGTTGCCCTCCCAGACTGCCCGTAGGCCTACAATGGGAGCGGGGGTGATTGAGGTCGTGTCCAAGGAATATATGGCTGAAACTAGACCTTTGGACCATGTAGCTCAGCAGAAGCCTCTCAAATGGGATGGGGTCCCTGGTAGCTTGTTTCAGGACTTCAGGGTTGCCAATGAAGTGCAGTATTTGGTGGACCTGAAGCCATATGACACAGGGATATCCTGAAGTCTGTCTTTTAGGTGAGGACCCAAGAGAGGCCTGTGATGGGGATAGAAATTGCACAGCCTATAAAGTCCCACTTTCTCCCAGCTCTTAAATTGGGAGAATTTGTCCAGGTGGTAGAACATCAGGTGGGATAGTAGGTATAGAAGAAATCTACCACTGCCATCTCTTCCAGACCTGCAGTGTTGCCATAAAAATACAGGTTGTGTATCTCTGAGAGGTTTTAAGGGCCATCAGAGAGAGTGGTTAACCTCTATATGATTCTTCTGCCAGCTCCATGGTCACTCATGGTTTCCCTGCTTCAATGTGTAGGAGACAGATTAATTGTCTAAGCTGGAAGACATCATGATACTTCCATAAATATGGCATGCCCAGTCCTCCCTTTGAGGGCTCTCTACAGAGCACCTGGCTTGCCAGACTGGGTCTCTTACTTTTGTGGACAAACTTGCTGAATAGTTTTCGCCATGTTTTGAGACACATGCAAGGGATGGTTATTGGCAGAGTCTGGAAGAGGGGAAAAAAAGAGTCTGTGCATTCTGAGTGCAGCAATGTGCATTGCACAAACTTTCTGAGTGCAGCAATGTGCCTGAGCCAGGATAAGGTGCCCTTCGGCCAACATAAGAGGTCTTGCGTGAACTGGGTGAATGCTACGTTATCATCACATTTCTTAAAATTGTTTGAGAATGTCATTGAAAAGGGCAACCAAATGTGGCAATAACAGGTCTTTATATTTTTATAGAAGTCTCTTGAGAACCCATCCAGGCCTGGAGCCTTTTATTTTTGACTGTAGAGATGGCTGTCTTGACCATCTTCTGAGATCTCATTTAGAAAGTCTTTGTGATTGGGGCTTAACTGATTTAATTGAATATGCTTTAGGTATCCTTCAATATTTTGATTGTGTGGTATAACTTGGAGTAATAAGGTCTAAATTAGTCACATACTTTTAACTTCCCAGAGGGTGCCAAGTTGCTCACTGCTTACCATGGTTACAAGTCTTTTCCTCAAACTGTTTTCCAGAATGTTTAGTAAACTCTTAGTACTTTTGTTTTAGGTACAGGATGGCAGTGGACATTGTCATTGTGCATGCCAGACAGTTTATCCACTCCTCTTTATGTTTGGGGGTGGGGGTGGGGGAAGGAAGGAGTTACTTGGCAGGGTATGACCCTGCAACTTTTATTACTGGTTCTATTTGACAACAAAACAAGGCTAGGTCAGCTGTCCTATTGCCTGTTGCGTCACAGGATCTGGGGAACACAAAACAAAACAAAATCAAAGAGAAAGAAACCCAAATGATATTCCGCATAAATTCCCTGGTGCAGTCCCGGTTCTTGCCCCTCAGGTAGCAGTGCCTTCCTTTTTCCCAGGGCTGGCCCACATCCACCCAGAGCATTCCTGATTCCACCACAAGGGAGACCCCAAGCAAGAGTGGCTTAGGAAAATCCCTGTCAGGTCAATTTGTCCCAGCATCAGCCCCGTTGTTTGCTCCATCCTCTCATCCCATCACCATTGTCTTCTCCCTGCTTGGGGGTGGGTGGGGAGAGAGCGCAATTTATCCCAGGCATCTCAATGTTATTGCCAGCTCATCTTTCCCTCTCCCTAGCTCTCATCTTTCTCACCACTAACTAGTCCTGAGACAACTGATCAATGCACACTACATTGTGAAAGGGCAACAAGCCTGATCTTTGGGGGCCAGGAGCCTGCTTCTTAACTTTCTCGTCTCCAATCTGGAGGTATGCAAGTATCTGTGTGGTCACAGAAGTTCCACAGCCATTACAGTGGAGATTTTGCTGAAAGTCCAGTTGGCACTTTATAGCAGCAGGGTAGTGGCAAATTCAGACGCGCAGGGTCCCTTCATGACAGTCACAGCCGTGCCCCTTCACAGCCATGCCCCCTTCTAAGATTATATAACCTTGTAAGATATACAGCCTTCAACTGGGATTCAAAAACAGTGCAGCTGAGAGTAAGGCAGTGGTATTTCAATTGGACGTCTGAGAAAAAATGCAGGGGTTTTAAATCTTTTTCACTCACTCACTGACTCACTCACTCACACACAAACATTTTAGGTTTTCAAAATATGATACTCTATGGAAGCTTCACCCTCTCAACTCAGCCCTCATGGACAGATCCCTTCTCATTTAAACAGCCCCCTTGTACACTCCCTTAGTGCCCCAACATTGCCTATTAGCCTTCCCTAAGTTCCTACATTGTATCTCCCCCCTCCCCATCCAACAGAAACTTCCACATACCCAGCTGGATTGAACTACACACACACACACACACACTCACACACACACACACACAGTGGTGTAGTGGTACGTTTGGAAATGCAGGAGCTCATTGTGACAGGGCAGTCCAAAAATTTCAGGCAGCTGCATCAATCCATATCAACAAACCAGTTCTAGGAGTTTTCATCTCCACCAGGAGCATGTCTTTGGTAAAGCAAATAGGTCTTAATTGCCCATTCCAGACCAAGTCATCCCAAATACTCTGCATTCCAGCATAAAACAATATATTGTTGCTTGGAAAATTAATTCCCCCCCCCCCCTGCTACAGTGAGGATCGCAGCTAAGCTCAGAGGGAACAGGGAATTCTGAGGCGGGTGGCAGATGACATCAGAGTCCCTGCTAATGAAAAAGTGCCGGGGCCGTGTCCCTGCAAGCCCTGCCTCCACTACACCACTGCTTTATAGTCTCTGGACTAAGGTCTTGTAGAATCATGACCAGGTTGCTGTTGTATAGAATAGATGGGAGCTTGTGGAGTTCCCTAAAGATGGTTTCTTTAGTTGTGTAGCAGACGAAACACATAATAATGTGATGTGATTTGGCAGTTGCAGGCAGTGTTAGTGCCCGGTGAGCTCTCTCAAACTCAGTGTCTGAAATTCCCAGATTGGGCAGAAAACTGGAGAACCACTCGGTTAGGTGGTCCATTGCATTATGCACTCCTACTGACTGGGATTCCACAAGCCCTTAGAGTCAAACTTCTGCTGTGATTTTCAAGATCTTCTAGTTTTTAAGTTGCAAATGGGGGTGATTTTTGACAGGGCACAGATTTTACTTTGCTACTTGATACTTAGGCCAAGAGCATCGCTCACTGTTCTTCAAATGTCTGTCAATTTCATTGCTATATCAGTGACTTTGCTTTCCAGTGATTTGAGGATGGCTGACCACTCCTCTGAAAAACCCTTATGGTGTGTTTTCAGTAAGCCTGATATTTCTCACAAAGAGGTCAGAAGAATACGCAGTTATTTCAAAGTTGACAGCTTGACCTCTGGCTCCACAGTACGATCTTAAGTCTTGTTCACATGACCCTGAAGTTCCTTGCTACGTGCCCCAGATTTAAGCAATTAGTATGTACAATCCCTGATATCAGAAGTGGAGTTCTGTGCAGGGTGTTTAATGACGAGGTAAGAAGCTGAGCCCCGAGGCTGCCATCTTCCTTAGGTGACATCTCTAACCCCCAATAAGTTTTTTTAAGCCTGCAATCCTATATGTGAGAATACATCCCATTGAACTCAGTGGGACTTAATTCTGAGTAAACATGCGTAAGATTCTGCTGTTACTTTTTAATGAGCAACTTGGTAGAATGCTGCCTGCATGCTTCTCCTTATAGATAGACAAGCAAAAAAGCTCGAGATTTGGTTTTTTAAAGATGAAAGCTGAACATTCATGGAGATGCCAGGAATGTCCCTGAGAGGGGCAGCCTGCCCCCTTCTTTCTCCAGGCTACACTGACTGGAGCAGCAAATGGTGCCTCCTCAAGTCAAGGTGTGTAGTACCCAAGGCCAGCCAAGATGTTTTGGCACTTGAAGCAGAAAATCCCCGATACACCTCTCTGTCTCCCTGGCAGTAAAATACAGAAGTAATAAGTTAAATACCTAACTCTTTGCTGATCATTTGGGACACCCCAAATCATCTGCCTAGGGCACCGCCTCACTCTCCCTAATAATAGGGCTGGCTCTGTTTAATATGCAACATCAATCTTATGGCCTGTGCTGCTACATTGTGGCTCATCGGATGGAGTCGGTATTATCATCCAAGTGCTAGCAATTGTGGACAGCTTTGCCTCTTTGCAGGGCGCTTAGTCTCTGGTTGGGCAGGGCAAATGGCAAAGGAGCCAGATCACTTCTGGCTTCCTAGGGTAACAACGTATGGGCCATTTTGGCTTATTGGCATCACAGAGGCTGGCACAAACCTGAATCAGCCATTCGTGAAAGGGAGTTGATTCAGCTGCAGCTGATCCACAAAATCAGGATGCCAAATAAGGGAGCCTAACTAGGCAGCTGAAAACAGCTATCACATCTTCCTCTTGTCCTTACCAAATACACATGTCTAACCTTGTGTGTGTGGGGTGTGTGTGTGTGTACAACCACTATTTTGAATATTCTGGCTAGTTTTGATTAAAGACTGATTTACGATATAACATTTAAATCTTTACAACACAACATACTGGCTGTGCAGACCTTCTGACTGTCAGATTTCCACCTTTCTTTAAATCGTCTGAGAATGAATGGAAAGGTTTATTTGTTTTCATCTTCTTGTCAGTTATTTAAATATATAATACTCAAATATGATTGTGGAATGTATCCATTGAAAAAAACGATGACACTCCAAAGTAAGTGTTTTGAGGATTTTAGGGACTTTTTTGAGGGGGGAATGCTGCAAAGTTTCAGATATTGCATCTATGATGAGAACAGGAAAGAATCCACTTTTTGACTTGCGCTCATATTTCTTACTCAGGTTTGAATTGTTTTCTTGGCTATAAGAACATCACCCCCACCCCTGCTGCCCATTCCTTGTGAAAGCATTTCAGGCTTGGTATTCAGGGATTGACTGGATCATGTTTTCAAGGGCATCTGTTCCTGACTGCAGCCGAGGATGGGGCCCATAGAGTAGGCTGCAAAGATCCACCTAGAATTGCTTGAATTAAGTCCTTGCACCTGGATATAATTGTCGCGCCGCTGTGCTGGGGTTTTCTTAAGCTACTGGTAAAACAAATTAGCTCATTTTAACTGGCATCCAGTAGGGAAGCACACAACTCTCCTCATAGAATGTTTTTCAAATAATTATTTTTCTATTGCCAGCTTTAGCTCATGAATATTTTCCTAAGGCTGAGTGAGATTTTATTTTAAAAGGCAAAGCAGATGCAGATAAAAAAAAAAAATCCTATTCTGAGCTCCGACATTAGCACTGCTTACAATGGGGATGCAATATTTGTGTAGCAGTAATTGTATTTTTCCCCTCTTTCCCTAACCCAAAATAAAAGCCAGATCATGTCACACTGAAACGGGGGGGGGGGGGACTGTAAAACCTGCTACATATGGTTCAAGAACCTGTACAGGAGAATTTTCCTAGTAATGACATTTCACTTTATGGGGTGGGAAAGGATCAGTATTCAGAATATCAATTCATGTGTGACATGTGAATACCACAAGATTTATTTTCTTTATGCATTCAGTATATCTTATAGAAGTCACCTACAAAACCTTGCACGCTTCTTGAGAAGTCTGTCAAAGTTCGAACTCTCAACTGGATTCTGAAATAATTATGGAGCTAAATACTTTCGGTCTTAAAAAAAGATATTCAGGAATCATTCTGTAAATAGTACAATGATATTTAGAGAGTAAGACCATGAGTAGGAAATGGAAGAAAACAGTCACAAAGATCTGAATTCTCACTGAGGTCACAATTATAGGGGATAAGACTGATACATTTTAAAGATAAATAGCAAGTGCATCTGTGCATTCTGAGAGTGACCACTGAGTCTGAAAACACATATACACCATACATACACAGGGAGCCACAGTGTATATGCAATAAAAAGGATGAGTTTTTATGTGCAGGGTATATTGCACATGAGCAGTGTTCAAATAATAGGAGTGGGAAGCCTTAATGAAATCCACAAGTGCCACCCGTGCCTTCCTCTTATTTTAGCCATATTAATAATTCTCCCATAGCCTACTAAAAACAGTAGGTATGGAAGGTAGCACAAAAGGTAAGGGGACTGTGTCACCTTTGCCCTCTCCTGCAATTCAAGCTCTGTACAGTATACATGTGATATGCCCAGTAATGTTTTAACATGTGAAGCAGTCCATACAATACATGTGGGGAACCCATGGACCGTGGGCCACATGTGGCCCTCAGCCACTATCTGTGTGGCCTGCAGAGCCTGGGTGAGCCCGTGTCCAGAGTGCAGGACACGGAAGAATGGGCTCAAGTGACAGGAAGCCAGATTCTGGCTGAACATCAGGAGAAACTTCCTGACTGTTAAGAGCAATACGACAATGGAACCAATGACCTAGGGAGGTGGTGGGCTCTCCCACACTGGAGGCATTCAAGGTGAAGCTGGACAGCCATCTGTCAGGGATGCTCTGACTTGGATTCCTGCATTGAGCAGGGGGTTGGACTCGATGGTCTTATAGGCCCCTTCACCCTACTATTCTATGATTCTATGATTCACCCTATTCCCTACAACCCAGCTGATCAGCGATCAGCTGGGCTGCAGGAAACAGAGAGCTATCAGCAGCAGCAGCAGCAGCAGCAAAAAAAAAAAAAAAAAAAGCCATCTTGAACAGGATCATGGGGTGGGGTGATGTTAAAGCTTCTCCCCGCAGTGATCCTGATGACAAGTGCGCACGGGGGGGGGGGACTTTGTGAGTTAAATCCTCTTCCCCTCCCCCTGTGATCCTGGATCGGGGTCATTGAGAAGGCAGCAAGGTTAAAACCTCTCCCCTCCCCCAAATGGTCCTGATCAGGATCACTGGGGGGAAAGCCTTTAAGCCACCCAATCCTCCTGAAGCACTGGGTTCCTGTGAATGAGTGTATTTGTCCATGTGTCCTCCTGGCCTCACCCACTGCTGTCCCACTCACCACCAGCCCAACGCACTCATGCAGTCCCCAAAGAGTTCCACATGGAGCAAAGCAGCCCCCCCCCCAGTTGTCCACCTCTACCTTAAAAAGTCACAGATCCACAGTTTTACTTGAGATTTAGGTTGATTAGTACCTCCAACATTCTTTTGGACGTTATTTGTGCTGGAGATCAGAACTCCACATGCTACTTGCTCTTTTATTATTCTACAGGTGTGTCTGGATACAAAATTCTTCATGGTTGGTCTGAAGAAAGACTACTGTGTAGCCAGTGAACATCTACCTCTTGCACATGTGACTTCATCCCACAACAGTCCTCCTCCATGTGTCCATGCTCTTCCCAATTTCAAGTGGTGTAATTTGAGGACCCAAGAAAGTACATGGCAGGAGTTTCACTGTAAGCAAAGTATCTGACTTCTTGAAGGATTTCCATTGTCACATGGCCTGCATATCCAGCTGAGACATGAACAGGGCTGGTTCCGATGTGGCTGGATATTTTTTAAGCCCCCACTACGAGTAAACATCCTAACAGCACCACCATTCTCATTTTGCACAGAGAAGGTCAGAATTCTCAGTTTATACATCTATTTCAGGTGAACTAAGAACACTGGAAGCTATTGCTTGGAGGTGCATTTAGCAAAAAGGTCATTGTGGAACCAGCTTCTGTTAAGACTTCAGCATTTTTCCAGTTGGCCTCTGTAACATATGCGTGTTATATTAATGTATGTGTTTTCATTGTTAAATTTAACCCAGGTAAGATAGGGTTAATAGTATGCCAGAAAGTGAGTGAAAGGCGGGGAGGTGTGTGTGTGTGTGTGTGTGTGTGTGTGTATGAGGAGACTGAATTTATAAAAAGCAGGGACTGACAACTAGTCATATAGGGTTTAGGAACTGAAGAAGCAACATCTAGGTAGTGGATTTTGTGTGTGGAATTTTAGGAGGGTAGAGTAGGTGGGGAAGTTAGGAACAAGCCCTGCTTAATAATAATAACTTATAACTTCCATGTTTTCATCGAATCATAGAATAGCAGGGTTGGAAGGGGCCTGTAAGACCATCGAGTCCAACCCCCTGCTCAATGCAGGAGTCCAAGTCAAAGCATCCCTGACAGATGGCTGTCCAGCTTCATCTTGAATGCCTCCAGTGTGGGAGGGCCCACTACCTCCCTAGGTGCTCCCTAGATTTTTAAATAAATCTTTATTTGTTTTTTAAAATCCAAATTGCCATGTGTTGTTCGATTTTATGCTACCTTTATTATATCTATTTCCTGGTTACTTCTCCTGTGGTGGGTTGAGAGAACCAGTTGAGCATATTGAGTTTCTCTGGAACCCAGAGAGAATAATATAAAGCTGATGCTTGTGGGACTGTCCCACTGTACAGCTGTCCCAAAGTGAAAGCAGGTATTCTTGAGGGGTTTGTTTCCCAGTTTCAGCAGCAGAGGCTGGGGAAAAGGTGGAACCCAGGCAGGAATGTCACAGCCATAAACCACTTGATTTCCAGAGGTGTTGCTCAGGTGTTGCTCAGGTGCAGCAAGACAACAGAGAGTCTTGAGGCACCTTAAAGACTAATACATTTATTATGGCATAAGCATTTGTGGACTATCTGTTGAAATGGGCTGTAGTCCATGAAAGCATATGCCATATAAACTTGTTTGTCTTTTAAGATGTCACAAGACATCTTAAAAACTTGTTGCTTTAGTACAGACGTACTCTCAGTCTGCATTCTTGTTAGAAAGGGATTTTGGTGAGTATGTAAGGTTGTCAGGTGTTAGGATATTATCCAGTGTTAGTCCTACATAGAATAGATCCACTGAAATAAATTGAGACCAACTCGAGTCTCATGCATTTCAATGAGTCTACTCTAAATAAGGCTAACATTGGATACTACCCTTAGCCTGCAGATGGCACATGCTTCCTTAACAGAGCCACAGCTTCAAAAGAGGATAGAGTCATGGTTTGCTTGCTGCTCTTTTTGCCCACACTCCTGCCTAGAATAAATAAGGTTGTCATGTTGCTCTAGGTCAGGGATAAAGGAAGGATGAGCGGCAGAGGCAAGACAGGAGAACCATGACTGCATGCTCATTCACAGCTGTGCATGTGATAAGCAAACACATCATGTGATCTCCAAGCTGCAACCTAAAACCCCTAGGTATAGAGGTGCTTTCAAAGAAGTGGTCACTTGCCTATGGTATCTGAGGTGGTACAGACCGTACAATGTTGCTTGTTGAACATTGAAAATGGCTGTTGCCAGCATTTTGATGGACACTGCATGGAGCAGGAACGCAGCAGTTCTGGGGCTTTGCAAGTATGAGCAAAATATGGAAGTGTCCCAGTAGATTCTAATACTAGGTCAAAGTATGCAGTCCAGTTTTATTCAGCACACTTGGGGGCAAGGGGCAAAAACCTTTCTTGAAGATGGAGCCATCTTTGGATGGAGGACAAAACTCAGACCACTTTTATGGAGGGAGACTTAGTGCAGTATCCAATTGTGTCATTCTTCTACTGTGGATGATGTTGTGCTATGTCTCAAACCAGGCACAAGAGGTGAATCCATCTAAAACAATGTTTGTGCAAATGCAGTTGCACAAGCGTAATGCACAATCACTTGCTCAAGTGCTTGCACAACTGAAAGATTTGGCAGAGCTTTGCTAGTGCTACCTGAGTTTGTGGAATGACCCTGTAGGATATTGCCCCTTCTGTTTGATGAGGTCAGCAAAGATACCTTTTTCTTCTTTTTATCTTTTTAACTGAGGTGGAGTCTTGTCACCATTTCAGGCAGTAGCTTGGCTGTTCAAGGAAGCCCTGTCTCGTGAGAACAGCACTCTGTGATCGCATAGCGTTGTTCCCAGGGAGATTCGTGGGGGAAAATGGCTACTCCTCCATGAAGTGGTGGCAAGTCTTTTTTCTCAGTTAAAAAGAGGAAGGGGGGGAAAGTACTGCAGACCACCTTCTTGTATAGTGAGTACAGCCACTGAAAGTGGTGTGGCTTTCACTCACCCCCACAGAAGTCACCAATATTCTTCCCTCCCTCCCACCCACCTTGCCACACTCACCTTCACAGGAGATGAATGGTCCCATGAAAGGAGGTGGGATTCCACCCAGCCCTAATAGATCCCTACACATCACCATTTATTTTGTACATAAAAGCCTAACTGCTGAATATAGAAATTCAGTTGTATCTGTTCATGGAAAGTACCAGCATAATGACTTTTATTTAGAATGTAGCAGTACTGATTCCTTGATTCCTTCCCCCAGCAAATTGTGATCAAGAATAGCTATTCTAGTAAAACCAGTCTGGAGTCAAATAGTAATGTCACATCCAAAATTAAACTCTGAAGCTACTGTCACTGTTTTTGTTGTTGTTGTTCAGTCGTGTCCGACTCTTCGTGACCCCATGGACCATAGCACGCCAGGCCTTCCTGTCCTGCGCTCTCTCCCGGAGTGTGTTCAAGTTCATATTCATTGCATCGGTGATGCTATCTAGCCATCTCATCCTCTGCCGTCCCCTTCTCCTTTTGCCTTCAGTCTTTCCCAGCACCAGGGTCTTTTCCAGAGAGTTTTCTCTTCGCATTAGGTGGACAAAATATTTGAGCTTCAGCTTCAGTATCTGTCCTTCCAATGAGTACTCAGGGTTAATTTCCTTTAGGATTGACTGATTTGACCTCCTTGCAGTCCAGGGGACTCGTAAGAGTCTTCTCCAGCACCACAGTTCGAAAGCATCAATTCTTCAGCGCTCAGCCTTCCTTATAGTCCAGCTCTCACAGCCATACATTACTACTGGGAAAACCATAGCTTTGATTAGACGGACCTTTGTTGGCAAGGTGATGTCTCTGCTTCTGACTATGCTGTCTAGGTTTGCCATAGCTTTCCTCCCAAGGAGCAAGCGTCTTTTAATTTCATGGCTACAGTCACCGTCTGCGGTGATCTTGGAGCCCAAGAAAGTAAAATCTGTCACTGCTTCCATTTCTTCCCCTTCTATATGCCAGGAAGTGATGGGGCCAGATGCCATGATCTTCGTTTTTTTAATGTTGAGTTTCAAACCAGCTTTTGCACTCTCCGCTTTCACCCTCAACAAGAGGCTCTTGAGATCCTCTTCACTTTCTGCCATTAGGGTGGTATCGTCTGCATATTGGAGGTTGTTGATAATTCTCCCGGCAATCTTAATTTCGACCTCTGATTCATCCAACCTGGCGTTTCTCATGATGTACTCTGCATATAAGTTAAATAAGCAGGGTGACAATATGCAGTGGTCTGGTACTCCCATCACTTTAAGAATTTGCCACAGTTTGTTGTGATCCACACAATCAAAGGCTTTAGCGTAGTCAATGAAGCAGAAATAGACGTTTTTCTGGAATTCTCTTGCTTTCTCCATGATCCAGCGAATGTTGGCGATTTGATCTCTAGTTCCTCTGCCTCTTCGAAACCCAGCTTGTACTTCTGGTAGTTCTCGGTTCGCATACTGCTGAAGCCTAGCTTGTAGGATTTTGAGCATCACCTTGCTGGCATGTGAAATGAGCGCAACTGTGCGGTAGTTTGAACACTCTTTGGCGTTGCCCTTCTTTGGAATTGGAATGTAAACTGACCTTTTCCAGTCTTGCGGCCATTGTTGAGTGTTCCAAATTTGTTGGCATATTGAATGCAGCACTTTAACAGCATCATCTTTTAGGATTTTAAATAGCTCAGCTGGAATACTGTCATCTCCAGTAGCTTTGTTGTTAGTAATGCCTCCTAAGGCCCACTTGACTTCACTCTCGAGGATGTCTGGCTCAAGTTCAGTAGCCACACTATCATGGCTATCAGGGACAAATTTGGGGAGATGGATTAGCATAAATCTCTCATAGCCTTAGGCTACAATCTTATTTGTATGCCTAAATGGCAAATCTCAGCAAATCTCTGTGTACTGTAAACTCTGTGACTTTATAACACCTATATAACATCAGCCTCTCTGTCCATCTAGCAATGTGAAGGGATTGGCAGCAATCATCATTAGACATCTTTGTGTTTAAAAATCTGACTTTCTGTTTTCAAGTAAATATGTAGTATGTATCTAATGTGCAATTATTTCAATTTTATCCACAAGGAAATGTTCGTTTCCTCTGAAGAGAAGTTTTCAATTTCTATAAAGAGAAGACTGTTTGGAAGCTATACTCTTAAGAACATAAGAACAGCTTTGCTATATTAGATAAAGGTACATCTAGTCCAGTGTTCTGTTTCTGACAGTGACCAGTGGCCGAAATGCCATGTAACTCACAAGCAGAGCATGGGGTGATTATGTCCATCCCCTGTTATTTGACCTCAGCAACTAGTTCTCAGAAGCAGCCTGCCTCCAAACATCAAAATCCCATTTAGCTATCCTATATACCAAGGGCTTCTTCACATGGAGCTTTTATCCTGCTATTGGGATTGCTCACTCAGGGTTTGCTCACTCAGAGTTTGCGAGCCCTTTAGATGCTGCCATTAACCTCCAGGGCGTCTCCTGCACTAAATGGCCTTTATTCAATTTTTAAATAGATCAGAGATAATGAGCTATCGAATTACCCTGCTTATGTTCTGCTTGAGTTCCCTCCATGAAAAAGGAAAAGCTGCAAGAAGAAGAGCTGGATCAATGAAACATATGGAAGACTCAGATAATGGGGAAAAGGAGGGGGGAAAGGCAGCCCGTGTAAAGGGAGTCCATTGTGATCCTGCATTTAAACCAGAAGCAGAAAGTCCCATTTTAAATGTGGGATTTTAGGCTGGTGTAGAGATGCTCTAATAGTGACCTCCAGTGGAGGCTGGTGGCTCTAATGTCAGTGGGGTGGTAAATCCACTCTGGGTGTCAGTCAGAACTCTAAAGGAGCTATCAAAAGTGTTTAACCCTCTCCCCAAAATGGTTTCAGCACCTTGGATAGCTCCTTCAGAGTTCTGATTGATTCTGACTGAAACTCAGAGTAGGTTCACCTCCCGACCACCTCCACTGGTGACTTGAGTGCCAGTCCTTATGTAGAGAAAACAACACCCACACACAGAAGGCTCAAAAGTACAAGAAAGTCTTTAGGGGGAAAATCCCCTAAGGGTGGGTGACCCAAGATAGCCCAATAAGGACTGAGCATTCCATATGCCGTGCAGGGCCACCCAAGACGGACAGGTCATGGCAGAGAGTTCTGACAAAATGTGGTCCACTGGAGAAGGAAATGGCAACTCACTCCAGTATTCTTGCCAAGAAAACCCCATGGAACGTATCACAAGGCTAAAAGAGATGACACCGGAAGATGAGCCCCTCAGGTCGGAAGGTGTCCAATATACTACTGGGGAAGAGCAGAGGGTATTTCCAAGTAGCGCCAGAAAGAGTGAAGTGGCTGGGGCAAAGCCGAAAGGACACTCAGCTGTGGATGTGTCTGGTGGTGAAAAGAAAATCCGATGCTGTAAAGAACAATATTGTTTAGGAACCTGGAATGTCAGATCAATGAACCAAGGTAAGCTGGAGGTGGTCAAACGTGAGATGGCAAGATTGAACATCGACATCTTGGGAATCAGCAAACTAAAATGGACAGGCATGGGCGAATTTAATTCAGGTGACCATCATATCTACTATTGTGGGCAAGAATCCCTTAGAAGAAATGGAGTAGCACTCATAGTCAACAAAAGGGTGGGAAAAGCAGTACTGGGGTACAATCTTAAAAATGATAGAATGATCTCAGTACGAATCCAAGGCAACCCATTCAACATCACAGTAATTCAAGTCTATGCCCCAACCACTGATGCCGAAGAAGCTGAGGTTGATCGGTTCTATGAAGACCTACAACACCTTCTAGAACTAACACCAAAAAAAGATGTCCTCTTCATCATAGTGGATTGGAATGCTAAAGTAGGAAGTCAAGAAATCACCAGGATAACAGGCAGGCATGGCCTTGGTGTACAAAATGAAGCAGGACAAAGGCTAATAGAGTTTTGCCAAGAGAACACGCTGATCATAGCAAACACTCTTTTCCAACAGCACAAGAGACGACTCTACACATGGACATCACCAGATGGTCAATATCGAAATCAGATTGATTATGTCCTTTGCAGCCAAAGATGGAGAAGCTCCATACAGTCAGTAAAAACAAGACCTGGAGCTGACTGTGGCTCAGATCATGAGCTGCTTCTTGCAAAATTTCGGCTTAAATTGAAGAACGTAGGGAAAACCACTAAACCATTCAGGTATGACCTAAATCATATCCCTTATGAATATACAGTGGAGGTGATGAATACATTTAAGGGATTAGACCTGATAGGCAGGGTGCCTGAGGAACTATGAACGGAGGTCTGTAACATTGTTCAGTAGGCAGCAACGAAATCCATCCCAAAGAAAAAGAAATGCAAGAAAGCCAAGTGGCTGTCTGATGAGGCTTTACAAGTAGCTGAGGAAAGAAGGGAAGCGAAAAGCAAGGGAGAAAGGGGAAGATATATCCAACTGAATGCAGAGTTCCAGAGAATAGCAAGGAGAGACAAGAAGGCCTTCTTAAATGAACAACGCAAAGAAATTGAGGAAAACAATAGAATGGGAAAGACTAGAGATCTTTTCAAGAAAATTGGAGATACCAAGGGAACATTTTGTGCAAAGACGGGCATGATAAAGGACATAGAAGGCAGGGACCTAACAGAAGCAGATGAGATTAAGAAGAGGTGGCAAGAATACACAGAAGAACTATACAGGAAAGATCTGAATGTCCCTGATAGCCATGATAGTGCGGTCACTGAACTTGAGCCGGACATCCTCGAGAGTGAAGTCAAGTGGACCTTAGGAAGCATTACTAACAACAAAGCTAGTGGAGATGACAGTATTCCAGCTGAGCTATTTAAAATCCTAAAAGATGATGCTGTTAAAGTGCTGCATTCAATATGCCAACAAATTTGGAACACTCAGCAATGGCCGCAAGACTGGAAAAGGTCAGTTTACATTCCAATTCCAAAGAAGGGCAATGCCAAAGAGTGTTCAAACTACCGCACAGTTGCGCTCATTTCACATGCCAGCAAGGTGATGCTCAAAATCCTACAAGCTAGGCTTCAGCAGTATGCGAACCGAGAACTACCGGAAGTACAAGCTGGGTTTCGAAGAGGCAGAGGAATTAGAGATCAAATCGCCAACATTCGCTGGATCATGGAGAAAGCAAGAGAATTCCAGAAAAACATCTATTTCTGCTTCATTGACTACGCTAAAGCCTTTGATTGTGTGGATCACAACAAACTGTGGCAAATTCTGAAAGTGATGGGAGTACCAGACCACCTTATCTGTCTCCTGAGAAACCTGTACAAGGGTCGAGAAGCAACAGTAAGAACCAGACATGGAACAACCGAGTGGTTCAAAATTGGAAAAGGAGTACGACAAGGCTGCATATTGTCACCCTGCTTATTTAACTTATATGCAGAGTACATCATGAGAAATGCTGGGTTGGATGAATCAGAGGTCGGAATTAAGATTGCTGGGAGAATTATCAACAACCTCCGATATGCAGATGATACCACCCTAATGGCAGAAAGCGAAGAGGATCTCAAGAGCCTCTTGTTGAGGGTGAAAGTGGAGAGTGCAAAAGCTGGTTTGAAACTCAACATTAAAAAAACGAAGATCATGGCATCTGGCCCTATCACTTCCTGGTATATAGAAGGGGAAGAAATGGAAGCAGTGACAGATTTTACTTTCTTGGGCTCCAAGATCACCGCAGACGGTGACTGTAGCCATGAAATTAAAAGACGCTTGCTCCTTGGGAGGAAAGCTATGGCAAACCTAGACAGCATAGTAAGAAGCAGAGACATCACCTTGCCAACAAAGGTCCGTCTAATCAAAGCTATGGTATTCCCAGTAGTAATGTATGGCTGTGAGAGCTGAACTATAAGGAAGGCTGAGAGCCGAAGAATTGATGCTTTCGAACTGTGGTGCTGGAGAAGACTCTTACGAGTCCCCTGGACTGCAAGGAGGTCAAATCAGTCAATCCTAAAGGAAATCAACCCCGAGTGCTCATTGGAAGGACAGATACTGAAGCTGAAGCTCAAATATTTTGTCCACCTAATGCGAACAGAAAACTCTCTGGAAAAGACCCTGATGCTGGGAAAGGCTGAAGGCAAAAGCAGAAGGGGACGGCAGAGGATGAGATGGCTAGATAGCATCACTGATGCAATGAATATGAACTTCAGCACGCTCCGGGAGAGTGCGCAGGACAGGAAGTCCTGGCGTGCTATGGTCCATGGGGTCACGAAGAGTCGGACACGACTGAACGACTGAACAACAAATTCTCAGTGGCCATAGAACACTGGCTGATTTTTGGAGGGGGAGAATGGAAATCCAGGGTTGGGAAGGGTTAATAAATGGAATGATCTGAAAAAGGGCATGGCTGGCTTGCTGGAACTCTGAACAGGAGTGCTACTCACTGTAACATTGTATTGCAGGTTCCACTTGTTATTATAACTAATACCTAAAGACATAGTCTAATAGCTAAGCTTTTTAAAAAGCCATCTAAGCTGGTTATCATCAACACAGCTTGTGCTGATGAATTCCACGTACACGTTATTTAGGAAGTATTTTCTTTTCCTATTGCCCTCAGCCCTGGAAAATCTTCCCACTAATTTTGCAGGAGTGGGGAAGAATTGGGTACTTAATGGCGAAGAGAAGGTTTTTGTAACATGCTCTGAAGCGGGCACATTAGAAGTCTCTTAATCCACATGTTTCAGGGCAAACCCCTGACACAGAAAACAGGTCCCAGGCTAAGCCGTGATAAATGAATCAAATCAAATTAATCCTTTTTCAAAAGCTGCAGTTTCCTACATTTGTTTGTTTAAATTATAATAAAATCTAGTCTAGTCTAGATAGGAAAGTCAATCTGATACATATGAAGGCATCTTTATCCAATGCTACAGGTACTTTAAGCTCCCTTTTCTGATCCCAAAGCTTTGTGAAGGTGTTTTGAGTGAAAATCAAATCAATGAAAGCTGTTAAAATGCTGGCCATTTCATGGTCTGAAATTTATTAGTATGCTTGAACGAAACCCTGAATTGTGAAGTATGTTAAAGGCTGTGTGTGTCCATAAAAGTTTACTTAGATGTTTGATTCATTGGCTTTTTGAAAATTTGAATGTTTCCTTCCAACAGACAACAGCTTACTGTGAAAACTTTCACTCATGAAGTTGTGTTATGAACTGCAAACTACATGATTGGCTGCACATATGAATGCTGGATGACTGTACAAATGAATGTACAGATGCTTCCAGGTGTTAGCTTCTTCCAGGTTTTAGACTGGGAACTGGTATGGTTTTCTGGAAATAACGTGTCATACTTTTGTACTTAATAATGGTTTTCTGGTATGGTTTTTCTGGTATGGTTTTCTGGTATGGTTTTTCTGGTATGGTTTTTCTGGTATGGTTTTCTGGAATTAACGTGTCGTACTTTTGTACTTAATAATACCACTTGTAGTGTTTTGATTGGTTTCTTGGCTATCCCCATTCTCATTCTACCGAATGGTGTCTCTGCAAAAAGCTAGTTGCACTGCTGGAAAATGGTCTCCTTTCATTTTTGCAGTACAGTCAGTGTGAAGACTTCCTCTACAAGGATTACCATGTGTTGTAAGTATGATTTTCAATCCCAGCCCTGTGCTTTCAGCTCCATCTCAGTTTCATTCCTTTATTTCTTTATTGCAGCCATAAAGGTGGAAATAAAAAGATGAGACACAAGTGACTGGGATCAAATTGGGCCACATTTATTGACCAATGTGCAAAGGGGAAGACCTGGATGGGCAACTAATCTGTGCCAGCAACTAGCTAGTCACTGTACTAGGCAAAACATTCAAAGCCTGCTGAGTGGCATCTAAGAGTGGCCACTCCCAGGACTACCCCTTTTGGGGGAGGTAGACCTTCCCCTGTCACCCCCTCCCGGGCTGCAAAACACCAGGTGGATGAGGTGAGCTGGCCTCACAGGTAACCCCCTGCTGGGGCTGCAAAACCCACAGCAGGAGGCCTCAGCATCACCTGTCACCAAAACAATGCCTCTGAACGCACACCATCACTGTTCCCATCCCCTAACAGCCTGCCTGAAAATGTGACCAGGTAGCCTGACCATCAAATAAGGCCAAAATCACCTAGTGGACACACCCTCCCCATTTACAGTGTGGAGTAAGCAAAAAGACCCACCACCCAGGTCAGTCAGATTGTGAGCCAAAAATTCCTACTCAGCCTCCCAAAAGGGCGACCGGCAGAACCCACACTGCATACAGGGAGGGCAGGAGGGAGCCGTGCTTGGAGGAGGTGTTGAGGAGGGGCCCAGAGAGCTAAAAGCACCTCTCGGGTCCTTCCCACCTCCAGAGGCACCATTGGAGACCACCAGTGGTGGCCTCCCATGTCTCCCTCGTCATCCCACCGCTGGCCACAATCCCCCGCCCCCCCAGCCAAGCAATGCTGGACATGAGATAGGGCATTTTTGAGAAACTGCCCTTAGGCCCCCACAAAAGCATGGAACAAGCATGGAATATGCTTGAGATTGGATGATTCCCTGTCTCTTCAGCTTGTACTAATTCTTGTGCAAAACTTGGGATGCTGTATGAGACTGAGAAACTTATCATAACTTTCGCAGTGTTTCATGCAGCAGGGAGAGAGGGAAGTGACACACAGCTTTGACTGGGTGTCTTATTATCTAAAATCTTGGGGAAGCATCAAAGCTAGCAACAGTGACTGACCTTGGATCCCCAATCATAAGCGATTTAATTGGTCTTAAATTAAAACCCGTGTTGCTGTTGACAGCACTCTATTTTGGGGATCCAGATTTGCCAACTTGCTTTGCATTTTAACATGCTCTGTGAAATTAAAACAATATCTTTTCCTTATGTATTTTCAAATTCTTGAACTTCAGTAAAAGAGGCCAGCACTGGCAGTGACTTCTTTCTTATTGCATGCTTGGGTCTCATGTCTGACACATCAAGTTCTGCATATTAGGAGTAAATGGAAATGGCCTACAACAGCCCTAACACACGAGTTTTGTTTTACATGATTATAATCCTTGGCCAATATTTATGAAGAGCCAGCTTCCAGTGGGAAATTAAACTAATCTGAAAAGCATAGTAAAACACAAACCAAGTATGCTGGGAGAATTCCACCAGTGTTTCTCTCTCTTTAATGCTTATTAATAGAGACAATAGAAACCTAAAAGGAAGCTAATGATATCCCTTTATTTTTCATCATAACATTGCCTTTTTGTTTAGTAAATTGAATTCTGTGCCAGATTTTGTCATTTAATTATTGAGTGCACATGAATAAATGTGAAAACAATAACTAATAGCACTTCCTTGGAATTCCACTCAGTAAAATTGTCAATGGCTTTTTTATATAAAAAGGAAGGAACATTTTACTTTCTGAGTATCTGGTTACAAAAAATATTAGTGCATTTTATAACTTCATCCTGTTGCTCTTGGTAATGAATTTGTGTTTTTCTTCTGTTTTCTAGGCCAGATGCATTAAAAAAACATGTGCAGTACATATCATTGATCTGAATAAACTAGAAACAACTGAAAAAGATATTAGGAAGACCAAAAGAATGTATTGGGTGAAAATGTATTGAGGAAAAAATGTAACAGTGTAAAAAAATGTGTTGGGAAGAGCAAAAAAAAAAGTTTAGGCAAGGATCCATGACCAGTGAATTGCTTCCAGCCAAGAAGACTCATCAGCAGAGAGCTTCGGCTGTTGGGAAGCATAGAAACGAAATAAATAAATTAACAAATATAGATTAATATCCAAAATCCAACAGGAGAGAGAGAGTAAGGGGCAGAAAAGGTATCTTGACAGAAATTGTGTACTATACAAGCCATAATCCAGTTAAGCCGAAGTAGTGGATTTACATATCAATCCAAAAGACCTCCCATTGAAGAAGTCCAATTTATTTGAAGGTTGCTCACAGAAAGGTACTCCACTGACCTATCCAATTCTGGAAATGCATTCCATCCATTTTAGGGTTATTTCAGGAACTACTAGTTCGTGTTGCCCTAGTGGTCCATCCTGCTGGTGCAACAGGAGTACAGAACTAGTAGAGGTGCAGGGGCAATATACAGTAGGATATTGCCCACGGTCCCTTCAGCGGCAATAGAGCTAAATCCTTCTAAACCGAAGTCACTTGGCTTTATTGGCAGCACCTTTTGGATCAGTAGCCCAGAATATTTTCTCAATGGAGAACCAGCTTAGCCACTGGTGAATGGCTCTCAGTAGGTTTCCCAATGAACTACACAATGGCTCACATTGGTAATCCACTCCCTGAGCTTTTCAGTACGTTTTGCTTATCCTATACTGGGTCTTGTCACTCAAAGCAAACAAATGTAACTATGCATCAGAGATGGAAGTGAAAATGCATACGTTAAATCCCAAATGGCAAGAGGCAAGCGACATATATACATAATGTTGCTTAGCAACATGCATTATTTATTTATTTATTTATTTATTTACTTTTGGCCACAAGAACTGTGACATCAGTTAGAGAAGCCAGGCTGCACCACTTGTCAGTCTCCCAGAGAGCTTCATGTCCTTCTGCTCTTATTTTGCTCATAGCTAAAGATGGAAGTCTGTTTGTGAGCATGGTGAAATAAGTTTGCAAGCATAATACATGGGCTCATTAGTCAAAGCTAGCAGTCTGTTGCTTTGCAGTGACATGTTATATTTAAGAATGCTAACAGCAGTGCATGCTCTGGGTGTGCATTTGTATGCAGGATGAAGAAATATGCAAACAACATGGACATTGGTGGGGGAAGTGCACATTTAACAATGCCCTGAAATAGTTCATTGTTTCCTCTGTTCTGGCCATACTTGCCCACCACCATCAATAACCTGAAGGAATGCCTCCATATACACACACACACACACACACACACACACATATACATACACATACAGAGAGAGAGAGAGAGAGAGAGAGACCTGTGTCTTAAGGTCATCCATGGAATCCTTTTTTCAAGTGCTCCCTCATTCTGAACTTTAAAGGGAAGAAACAAGAGAGAGGGCCCCCTGGCTCTGGAAACCTGTCAGAAGGGAAGTTTGCCTGGTGCCCACATTGCTATCTTTTCAGCTCCAGGCTAAGATTTTCTGTCCTCCCAGGCTTTTAAAGGTGTTTTAAAAAAAAAAAAATAGTGTTTAAGACATATTGTTTTAGTCCCTGCAGTGAGAGTTTAACTCTTGTACTTGATGGTGGTTTTAGGTTTTGCATCTGTACTATCTTATGCTGTGTCAGTATTTTTGTTGGTTTTATGTTGCTGATGTTGTTGTTTTATTGTGATTTTATTGTATGCATTTCTAAAATATTATTGTACAGTGTCTAGACAAATTGATTTTATTGGGTGTTTAATAAATTAAATACATAGTTATGTTGTGCTGTAGAATATTGAAAGTATTCCATTTACAGAATCTCAGTAAACCTCACAGCAATCTCATAAGGCAGGTCACAATTATTATTTCCATATTTCAGATGGGGTGTGTATGTGTGTGTGTGTGTGTGGGGGGGTGTCTACTAAGTCTGAATTTGCGGCTTGCCTAAGGCCATCCAATGAAATCATGGCTGAGGCGAGGTTTGAACTAAGGACTTCCTGTCACAGTCTCTTAGCCACTGCACTGTATCAGCTCCTATTGGGGGGGTGGGGGGCAAAGGACACATACAGGGGCTCTCCTACCTGATTTTTATATGGTATTTTTCTGAAACTGTCCCCCTGAGAAAAAAACAGGTGAACTCTCTGTTGCAAAGGGAAATAATTTATTAGGCCAGCCTTGTAAATAACCCCACAAAAGATACTAGCCTGCAAAAACAGAATTGCTAGACTGCTGGGGGCTGCCAGAGGAAGGTTGGAGAGCAATGTCCCTCCTCTAGCGCCCCACTGCATTTTTATGGGGTATAAGGCTATGAAAGGCTACTAGTCATCATGATGGGTATATATTACATCCAGTATAGGAGGAGTCCCCTGGACTGCAAGGAGGTCAAATCAGTCAATCCTAAAGGAAATCAACCCTGAGTGCTCATTGGAAGGACAGATACTGAAGCTGAAGCTCAAATATTTTGGCCACCTAATGCGAAGAGAAAACTCTCTGGAAAAGACCCTGATGCTGGGAAAGACTGAAGGCAAAAGGAGAAGGGGACGGCAGAGGATGAGATGGCTAGATAGCATCACCGATGCAATGAATATGAACTTGAGCATGCTCCAGGAGAGAGCGCAGGACAGGAAGGCCTGGCGTGCTACTGTCCATGGGGTCACGAAGAGTCGGACACGACTGAACGACTGAACAACAACAATGCCTCTGATACAACTTGCTGGGAAATACAAGTCGGAGGGTGCTACTGTGTTCATGCTTGTGGGTTTACCATTCCATTCCTTTTATTTCATTTCTATACCACCCAATAGCCAAAGCTCTCTGGTCAGTTCACAAAAATTACAAGCCAAAATACAACATAATACAAACAAAATATAAATTCATAGATCGTAGAATCATAGGGTTGGAAGGGGCCTACCAGACCATCGAGTCCAACCCCCTGCTCAGTGCAGGAAGCCTGAGTCCCAGGTGGCCTCCCATCCAAGGACTAACCAGGGCTGACCCTGCTAAGCTTCCGAGTTCAGATATGATCAGATGCATCCAGCCATCTTTAATATACAAAAATGTAAATAACCATTTAAAATAGCTAAAAAACAGTTTCAAGGTCTGGACTACATGCTCATTCTGAACTCTATGCCTCACTGCTGTAGCTGATGTCGTGGCAGCCTCTGTGGTGCTTCCACCTGTGAAAGTAGAGAAGGGATGGAGCCCAGTGGAGGCTGGTGGCTCTGATGTCAGCGAGGCAGTGAATCTGCTCTGGATTTCAATCAGTAACAGTCAGAACTCTAAATTTATTTATTTCTTATTTTTAAAAAAATCTTGGCTGCCTTTCAGGCCAGAAGCCCTCCCAATATGGCTTACAGCAATAAAATACATAAAAACAGTTAAAATATTAAAAATGACAGTACTTTTCCAGCTGCACTGGCTGCCAGTCCATTTCCGGGCCCGATTCAAAGTGCTGGTATTAACATTCAAAGCCCTGAACGGCTTGGGGCCAGGTTTCTGAAGGATCGCCTCCTCCCATATGTGCCTGCCAGGATCATGGAGGACTTTAAGATCATCTTAAAGTCCTCCATGAGCCCCTGCCAAAGAAAGTGAGGCAGGTGGCTACTGGGAGGAGGGCCTTTTCTGCTGTGGCACCCCAGCTGTGGAATGAGCTCCCTAGTGAGGTTCGCCTAGCACTGACATTGTATTCCTTCTGGCACCAGGTGAAGACCTTTTTATCTTCCCAGGCATTTTAGCATTTAACTTTCTAGTTTTTTTAGCTTTGCTGTTTTAAATCTGTATTTTAAATCTCTGCACTGCTGCTAGGTTTTATTCTGGTTGTATTTGTTATATTGTGGTTTTAATGTTTTGATATTTTATATTGTTTTACTGTGTGCTTTTTGGTTTTAATTTTTGTGAACCGCCCAGAGAGCTTTGGCTATTGGGGGGTATAGAAATGAAATAAATAAGTAAATAAACAAACAAACAAATAAAAATGATAAAAAACATAAACACAGTAAAATAGCAATAAAAACAACAATAAAGGCCAACAATAAAACCAGCAACAACAACGACAGTAACAGCAACAACATCAGTCATATCAAGAAGGCCACCATAAAGTAATATGTTTTCAAGGCCTTCTTAAAAGCCTGGAATGATGGCGCATGGAGGACCTCTGATGGCAACCTGCTCCAAAGGTGTGGGGCCACTGCAGAGAAGGCCCTCTCATGTGTAGTCACCCACCTTACTGCTCTCACGGGTGGGCAAATGAGAAGGGCCTCTCTTTCTGATCTTAAAGTTCAGGCAGGCTAATATGGGTGAAGGCAGTCCTTCAAGTAACTTGGTTCCAAACTGTTTCAGGCTTTAAAGGTCAAAACCTTCACACTTTGGACAGCTCCTTTAGAGTTCTGACTGAAACCTGGAGCGGATTCACTGCCCCACTGACATTGGAGCCATTTCCCCACTGATGGAGCCTATTTTCTCCAGGCTATATCGAAGTTCTAGCTTCCCCTTAGTCAGTAGGTTGGGAGTTAGGACTAAGGATGGAGGAGAAATTCATTCAGTTTGCATGTTGATGCAAGTTTGCCTAATTTTGCACTTTTGAACCATTACATAAACCAAATTACAGTTTGCTTTTGAAATTTACACTTCTCTGAATTTTCCAGTCAAGTTCTGCAATCAAAAAATGCATTCAAAATGTGTATTTTAGGGGAAATAACATTAAAAATGCATTATATTAGGAAAATTGCTTGCAAAAATGTGTATATTAAGGGAAAATGCATACAAAAATGCATGCATTGGGAGAAATGTGCACAAAAACTCTTATGAATTTTCATGCACATTACTTTAAAAAACAAAACAATCCTCAAAGATCAAGACGAACCAAACTTAAGACTGGAGAAATTCTCAAAATTTGAGACCAACTGAATGTAAAACTGGAAAAATGAGGAACTGAGAGAAATTGAAATTGACAAACCCATCCATTCCCTAGGCAGGACCCTATTGGAGAACATAATCACAATACCAGTTTAGGTGAATATTAATTTATAAGGCACCAGAATAGGTTTGGAGCATTTCTGGAGCCAAGCTATTTTAAAATAGTTCTTGATTGCTGTTTTAAAAAAACACCTAATGTATTTTATACCATTAATGCATTTCTTTTATTTTGCAGGGAGATACCTGAACTCAATAACAAGAGAAGCATTCATTTCAGCCAGCCTGAATGAAACAGCAGCAACAAGATAATTACTGTTTTGTTTTTCAAATGTTGGAAGGAAATAAGTTAATGGCTAAGAGACAGAATGTGCGTGCATTTAGGACCTGAAGAGTGAGATGTTTGAAGAAGGCATGGAGATTGGCTAAACATTTCCTGGATGTCTAGGATGATGGCTATCATGTGCAACTGTGCACCAATACTTCAGAAGTATGGATAGTTGGAATGTGGGACAGGGCCTTCTAAGTTGTGGCACACAGACTGTGGAACTCCCTTCTCCAGAAAGCTCATCTGGCCCCTTCTTTATCAACCTTTTGGCACCTGGTGAAGACCATCTTTTTTATATGACTACATACCTATCCTCATGCCTTCATACCTATTTAAGAACATAAGAAGAGCCATGCTAGATCAGACCAAGGGTCATCTACTCCAGCATTCTGTTCACACAATGGCCAACTAGCTGCTGCTGGAAAACCCACAAGCAGGACATGAGTGCAACGTCACCCACCCATGTTCTCCAGCAACTGCTGTACATAGGCATATTGCCTCTGATACTGGAGGTAGCATCGGGACTGGTAGCTACTGATAGCCTTATCCTCCAAGAATTTGCCCAATCCCTCTTTAAAGCCATCCAAATTGGTGGCCATCACTACAAATTGTGGAAATGGATTCCATAGTTTAACTATGCACTGTGGGAAGAAGTACTTCCTTTTATCTGTCCTGAATCTCCCATCGTGGGAGCTTCATGGTATGGCCCTGGCTTCTACTATTATAAGAGAGAGAGAAATGTTTCCCTATCCACTTTCTCCACACAATGCTTAATTTTGTACACCTCTATCATGTCACCCCTTACCCTCCTTTTTCTACTCTAAACAAGCCCAGATGTTGTAACCTTTCCTCATAGGGGAGTTGCTCTAGGCCCTTGATCATTTTAGGGCGCAATCCTGTTCAGATAGGCGGCCGCCTCTGAACTCAGACATAGCCGCCTATCCAATGCAGGGCAAGAGCAGCACAGATGGGATCGTTCCCTCCGTGCTTCTCCTGCCCTGCATTTTCGGCTAGACAGCCAATTGCAGCTGTCTAGCCGCGGGAGGGCAGAGCGGGGGAGGAGGCTGCTGTATGACACATTGGATGTGTCATACAGGCATTTCTGCCCTCCCCGCCCTGGAACACCCTCTGGGAATGCCCCTTTTCAGCCGGTCTGCACTCCTCTTGTGAGGAGTGTGGGCTCCAAGGTCGGTTCCTGGAAAACCAGATATCCTATGGCCTTCTAGCTGCTGTCTAGCAATCATAGGACTGCTCCCTCCGTTGCCCTTGCTTTTCTGCACTTTTTCCAACTCTACCATATTTTTTTAGGTGACCAGAACTGTACACAGTATATTAAGTGTGGTTGTACCATAGATTTGTATAAGGGAAGTATGATATTGGCATTTTTATTCTCAATTCCTTTCCTAATTATGCCTAACATAGAGTTTACCTTTTTCACTACAGTCGCACATTGAGTTGAAATTTTCATCAAGCTATCCACCACAACCCCAAAATCTCTTTCTTGGTCAGTCACTGCTACCTCAGTTCCCATCAGCTTGTACTTGAAGTTGGGATTTTTTTTTTGTCCAACATGCATCACGTTACACTTGCTTACGTTAAAGTGCATTTGCCATTTTGATGCCCATTTCCCCAGTTTAGAGATATCCTTTTGGAACTTCTCACAATCCCTTTTTGTTCTAACCGCCCTAAATAATTTGATCTCATCAGCAAACTTGGCCACTTCACCACTCACTCCTAATTTCAGATCATTTATGAACAAATTGAAAAGCATTGGTTTCAATACAGATTCCTGTGGGACCCCACTATTTACATCCCTCCATTGGAAGAATTTACCATTTATTCCTACTCTCTGCTTTCTGTTCTTTAAGCAGTTACTGATCCATAAGAGGACCTGTTCTCTTATTCCATGACTGCTCAGATTGCTCAGGAGTCTTTGGTGAGGGATTTTATCAAAAGTCTTTTGGAAGTCCAAGGAAACAATGTCTACTGGATCACCCCTGCCTGCATGTTTATCGACACTCTCAAAGAACTCTAAAAGGTTAGTGAGACTTGCCTTTGAGGAAGCCATGTTGATTCTTTTTCAGCAAGGCTTGTCCTTCTATATGTTTACTAATTTAATCTTTAATAATGTTTTCAACCAATTTACCTGGAACAGATATTAAGCTAACTGGCCTGTAATTTCCCAGATCCCCCCGCCCCTCTGGATCCCTTTTTAAAAAATGGTGTTATCTTGGCCAGTCTCCAGTCCTCTAGAGGCTGATAATAGGGACAAGTTGCATGTTTTTGTTAGAAGTTCAGGCATTTCACATTTGAGTTCTTTAAGAACTCTAGGATGGATACTATCTGGGCCCAGTGATTTATTAACTTTCAGTTTGTCAATAAGGTTGAGAACTTCATCTTTTGTCACCAATATTTGCCTCAGTTCCTCAGATTCTCTTCCTGAAAATACCAGTTCAGCACAGGTATCTATCCTATAATTTCTGCAGTGAAGACAGATGAAAAGACAGCTTCTCCACAATCTCCTTATCCTCCTTTAGTACTCCTTTAACTCCATTGTCATCCAACAGTCCAGCTGCCTCTCTAGTTGGTTTCTTGGTTCTGATATATTTAAATAATTCTTTATTGTTGGCCTTAATGTTGTTAGCGATATGCTCCTCACAATGCTTTTTTGCATCTCTTATTGTCTGCTTGCATTTTCTTTGTGCAAGCTTGTGCTCCCTTTTGTTTTCCTCATTTGGGCAAGGCTCCCTTTTTCTGATGAAAGCCTTCTTTTTTCGAATAGCTTCCTTGAAACTGCTCGTTAACCATGACAGTGACCTCTTGGACTTGGTGCTACCTTTCCTGACCTGTGGTATGCATTCTACTTGAGCTTCTATTATTGTGGTTTTGAGTAACCACCAAGCATTCTGAAGGGGTTTAACCCTCTTGACTCCCCCTTTCAGCTTCCTTTTTACCAGTTCCCTCGTTTTAGAGAGGTTTCCCCTTTTGAAGTCAAATGTGACTGTACTGGACTTCCTGGGCAATTTTCCTCTTAAATATTTAAATAAATATATATATATATATATATATATATAAAAAAAATCTGATAGCACCATGGTCACTGTTTCCAATTGAATCAACAACATTTACATTCATACTAGGTCGTGGGCCACACCACTTAGGATTAAATCTAGGGTCACCTCCCCTTTGGTCGGGTCCATGACCAATTATTTTAGGGCACAGTCGTTTAGGGCATTGAGAAATTTCACTTCTTTGTCATGTCTGGAACATGTATTTATCTAGTCAATCTGGGGGTAATTGAAGTCACCCATTATTACAACACTTCCTCATTTGGAGGCTTCCCTGATCACACTCATTGTTCGGCTTTTGATGAGATTGATGGTTTTTCTTTCTAATTTTGCTCCTCTTTTGTGCTGCTTAAGATCCTACTTGTTGTTTCATGTTTGCTCTTTTATTTTATTGACTTCTTATTGAATTGTTAATTTTTACATTTTTCTTTTCCTTTTTTGTATGTTGCTTTGAGAGCCCTTTAGGGGCAGAAAAGATACCTATAAAATTTTAAAACCAATTACACTTTAAAGCATTTGGCAATGAAATTTTGATTTTTTAAAAGTTAGGTGAATTGTACGCCCATCAACTGTGAAAGCACAATATATGTTTTATATAATATCCTGTCAAAATATAATTAAAATACCATTAAGCAGCTAAAGGTACAGTTAGTGGGTGGTTCGTCTGCCAGGTGATATTCAACCTGTTCTGGAGGGGGTTGCACTCCCCCTGAAGGATCAGGTTTGTAGTTTAGGAGTGCTCTTGGACCCAGAACTGTCACTTGAGCCACAGGAGAACTCAGTGGCATGGAGCACTTTTTATCAGCTTAGGCTGGTATACCAACTGCACCCTTATCTGGACAGAGATAGCCTAGCTACAGTTATCCATGCTCTGATAACTTCTCGTCTGGATTACTGCAGTGTGTTATACGTGGGGCTGCCTTTGAAAACGGTCCGAAAACTTCAGCTAGTCCAAAACCGGGCAGCAAGATTGTTAACAGGCACTGGCCAACGAGCTCATATTACGCCAGTACTTTTCCAGCTGCACTGGCTGCCAGTCCATTTCCGGGCCTGATTCAAAGTGCTGGTATTAACATTCAAAGCCCTTAACAGCTTGGGGCCAAGTTATCTGAAGACTCACCTCCTGCCATATGTGCCTGCCTGGACCTTAAGATCATCCTCAGTGGTCCTTCTTCATAAGCCCCTGCCAAAGGAAGTGAGGCAGATAGCTACTAGGAGGAGGGCCTTTTCTGCTGTGGCACCCTGGCTGTGGAATGAGCTCCCTAGTGAGGTTCGTCTGGCACCAACATTGTATTCCTTCTGGCACCAGGTGAAGACTTTTTTTATTTTCCCAGACATTTTAGCATTTTAGCTTTCTAGTTTTTTAGCTTTGCTGTTTTAAATCTGTATTTTAAATCTCTACATTGCTGCTAGGTTTTATTCTGGTTTTATTCTGGTTGTATTGTTATATTGTAGTTTTAATGCTTTTATATTTTATATTGTTTTACTGTGTGCCTTTTGGTTTTAATGTTTGTGTACCGCCCAGAGAGCTTCGGCTATTGGGTGGTATAGAAATGAAATAAATAAATAAAATAATAAAGACAAATATTAAAACTGCTGACCTTCAATAGTTTCAACACTGTCCCCGCACCCCAATGCCAGTTATAATAATATGGTCTAGCAATGCCTTTCAAAAAATATTTTGGGATTTGGTGGGTTACCAAGGGGATTTGCTGCCATACTTTTTGCACAAGCACAGAATGTCTCCTCATACACCATTGAAATTGATACGGAGAGGGTATTGTTCAAAACACACTCTCAACCAATTTCAGCCAGTATTAGAGATCGCAGTGGGATCTAGGATGTGTCAGTAAGGCTGCAATCCTATAAACTCCTCCCTGGGAGTAAGTCCTACTGAACTCAAAACTTACTTCTGAGTAGACATGCATAGGATTGCACTGCCAGTGTGTCTTAGGGGAGCTTAGTCTCCTGAGCTGAAATTATTTAGGCCAGTGGTTCTCAAATCTCTTTTTATGGACCACTTAAAAACCTCTGAGTCTTGGTGAACCACTTAATAATTCTGTTTAGTTTTACAAATTGAAGCACATATTTTTATTTTGTCAACACTGGCATGGACTAGACATCAAACCAGCACCATATTATGAAAATCGCAGGCCCTAGGCCACACTACAAATTTGTAAGCTGCTATGGAAACTCCAGTCATTATTAGTAGGGTATAAAATCAAATAATAAATAAATATAGGCCTATTTAACTCATAAATTTTGGAGGGAAAATTGGTAGACTGCACCAGCACCACATTAGGAAAACTATGGGCCCTAAGTTAGGGCCTTGTTAGCCTCTTTGAAGCTGTTTTGACCAGGGCTGGATTATCAATCTCCATTGTTGGGGGGGGGGGGGGTGATCAAGCGCAAGGCAATGGAGAAATATTCTTGATCTTGACTGTTCCACAACCTTTCCATGGGCCACCTGTATGGAGCATGCAGACCACCACTGGTCCGCAGACCACAGTTTAAGACTTGCTGACTAACAAAGCCAGCAGGGTCAAAGGCGTGTGTGTGTGGGGGCATGCATGCACATGCATGCGCGCATGTGTAGTTTCTGAGTTTTTTCCTGTCTTGCTTGCCTCTTCATTTGTAATTCTGATTTTCTTTCCCGTTGGTTGCAACAGAAGGAAAAATAAGTAAGCCGGATCTAAAGCTGGCCCTGGCTCCTGAGGGTCAAAAAGTGTTGCGCTCTAGGCGTTATTGGAGATGGGGTACCCTTCACAGGGTTAGAATAGCCTCCTGTGGTCACTCCCAGCATTTACCTAAGTATCTTCTGTGACAAATTGCTCTCAGGTTCAGCTGCAGCTGCAGGAGCCTACTTTTGCAGGCCATCCAGGCTGGACACTTCACCTGGTTCTACTCTTGGTGGTCTTCCTTCAGCCATCTGACATGCCTGTGGGTTGCTTGAGGGCTGAGGATGGGAACATCAGTCTTGAGAGTTCAGGACAGCAAGAAGGATGATCAGTGAGGGAACATGAGAAAGAAGGAACCTACAACACTTTCACAGTGAGCGGGATGTTGTTGTTTTCATTTGTTGTATGTCAGATCTTTTTGTTTTATAATGAAGAAAGCTACTTTGGATTGAACAAGAAAAGAAGGGAGGCATAGACTTATGGTCTAATTCAAAACATTTGAAAAGCATGCTAAAATTGCAACTTCATCCTGCAGTTTGATAATTTCTTCTTTGGAAATAGCAAGTTTGATATTTGGCACTTAAACTGACCTTTATATAACTTTTTCTGGTGATGTATAGAAGCAAGTCACTAATTTACTGAACTTTAAGAAGAACCACTGAATAACAGACAACGAGAAGAAACTGTCAAATAATCAGCTACAGATTATGAAAGATGAATTTCACAAATAATATAAGTACAGCAAATATGTTTCAACCTGAGCCATGGCTAATTTCTACCATCCTAGTAGGCCAAACCAACATCCTACAATTTAGCAGGGTTGGAAATCTGGCTTCTAGATTTAACTTGTCTCAAATAGATTTTTGGGAAGTCTTCTGTTATTTTATTTCGGCATACTTTTTTGCATTATTTGTGAACCATAACTATTCATAAGGTGAAGAAGTTATTATGTTTCTTTCAAAGTATATCATTTAAAAGCCCCGCAAGACTGCCAACCCTTTATATGCCAACTTTCATAAACTGTAGCAGTAACTGCCAAGTAAAACAACAAATGAATGAAATACATATAATACACATGGTTATGAAGTAGTGGTTTCTGTGAGTCTGATGAGGGCTTTTGTCTTGCAGAACAATATTGGAAGATAGGCACTACAGTACTGGCATGTAGAGAGGCTGTTTTTTGTTGTTTTTTGTTACTGCTCTTGTCCACCCATGAACAACCCACAATTCTGGGTGTGCATGTAATGGCAAACCTTGGTTTAAACAACCTGCAGTTCACAACCTAGCAACAAATCATGGGTTCCCTTCATTGATTTTTCATTGTCAATACCCCATAATTAACCCATAGATCTGGGTTTGCACGTAACAACAATCCACAATTCAACAATCATGGTTTGTCATTACATGTTAACAAGGTCAGTATAAGGTAGGTTCCTACGGGCAATAGGACTCTTTTTTTTCTTTTGCAGTGACATGGGGCTAGCCATGGCACCACTGAAAGGATTATAAGAAGGAATTGAGCTCATAGGATCTTGTGTTCAGGGTGTGCACTTCTTCTGATTCCATTTTCCCCTGTGGATTTTCATACCTACATTTGTATTCTGCTGATCATGTCCAACTAAATCACTTCCACAAGTATGTTTTCATTTAAATCTCCATCATTTTATGAATTCCTCCCAATACTAAATTTGCTTAAATTCCATTAATACAGCTTACTTGAACTGTAGTGGTCTGCTAGATATCAATTAAAGGGGAAAACCAGTGGCTTAAGGGGGGAAAATAACAATGAATCTATTTCAGTAGCCATCAAGGAGTACATGGGCATTAACTGTTCAAAATATATGACTGGAAAATGTTTTAAAATGCAGTTGCTTCTAATCAGAATCATCGGCTTTTCTGGAAAAGAGGGAAATGGTCATGGCAAACAGTTGCCTTCAATAAAGGAGTTCAAAACCCCACTGTTAGACCAAGCCACACAATATTTTACTTTTTGTTCATTGCTCCTTTAGTGCAGTAGTGTAACTAGGGCTGAGAACGACATCGTTGCCACATAGGTGGTGCAAGTAAGATCCAACTCCAAATCCCACCAAAAGAACAGATTTGTATAGACCTTTCCTCTTTTCACCTTTATTAAGCCCAAAAGCGCTTTCTGATTTACAATTTCTTTGGTGCAAAGTTTCTAATAAACCCAAGGTTAAAAGAAAGGGGGGGGGGGCTATTTATTACAACTGCCAGGATTGTGGATTTAGATTATATGGAGTCTCCATATCCTGGCAAGCCTTAAAATAGTTTGGGACCAAATGGTTTGTGTTTCCCCCACCTTGGGCTGTTTGCTGGTGCTTCATATGAAGGATCTGTCATCTACTGTGTGCAGATCGCAGCTGGGAATACTGTTAAGGAGCAAGTCAAGAAATGACAGCATCTCTTAATTGCAAGCTGGGACATTGGTGGAAACTTCAAACAACCTATTTTCTTCCAGAAATTACAAGGTGGCCATGTGTCCTCTTTTACAGAGGACAGTCCTCTATTTGAAGGGATGCAGGCAGTGGAGACTGGTGGCTCTGATTTTGGTGGGACTGTGATTCCATTCTGGGTTTCAGCCAGCACTCTAAAGAAGATAACCAAGGTTCTGAACTCATTTTGGGTATAGGGCACCTTGGATACGTCCTTTAGAGTTCTGACTGGTTCTGACTAGAGGCCAGAATGGAATCACAGCCCCGCAGAAATCAGAGCCACCAGCCTCCACTGGCTTCAGGAAATTATAATCTGTTTGAAGGTGTCCTAAGAACCACTACCCATTTGCAGTTAGCACCTAGAGAGCACACTGAACAGGCGAGCACACAGGTCACCAGGTCACAGCCATCTGCACTATGGTATGATTTAAATAATAATAATTTCTAAATTTGCATATATACATATAAATTAGCATATCAACATTGTATGCCAAACTGTGTCCTAATTTGAGCTCTTTTTTGATGAGGCATTTCCTCTTTGGGGGCTGTTCATGTGGCCAGCCTAATCTCCAGCCCTGAAGGTGGTGGCCCTGTAAATTGGCCCTCAGCCTGATTCGATTAAATGTACTACAGTTTTATACCAATGTGATCCAGTGACCGGGTGTGCAGTGGTACGAAAATGACCATGCAAAACCATCCCTGTTGCCTCTGAGGTGAAATTCAGCATGACACCTTCTCCAGTCACATTTGTTTTCCCTTAAAATTGATATGAAATTACAGCAGAGGCTGTTACTTCACTGTATGTATTTGAGCTGTATGTGAGGCATCACCTCTCTGAAGCTATCACCTTTGTAAACTACATCACTTCTCCAGCCAAAAATTATACTGAAGAGAAAATGTCTCATTTTAGCCCTTTGCCATGCCACACTATTTGTTCCATCTCAAAGCAATGCCTTGGTCAGTTCATTACACTGGTGTAATACAAACTGTGGTAATGCAGCAGTGCGCCAAGCCATCACTGTTTTAAAGCCTAGGCATGGCTGCACAAAGGGTCTGAATACCTGGAATCAGGCATTTCACATCCATATTTGTCTGCAGGCCAAGGAGAGACAGCAACACAAAATATCCATTGGGAACTAATCAACACATTAAGGTTTATTCCCTAACAATTCCATAGAGCAAACATGTCTTTTCTGCTTTGGAAACCCTTTCCCCTAAGCTTCAATAGTGCTATGCTAGAAGGGATGGTGATTATATGACCAATTGTTTAGCATGTGTTTCTAAACTGGCTTGTAATTGCCAAATTAATCTCTCCAAGGTATTAAAAGCCTATTTGCACAAATCTATGCAAGGGGGATAGAAAAAAAATCTGGAAAGCAAAGCAAAGCACAGTACCTGAATTGATATCAAGCCCATTGCAATAGCAACTATTTGTTTATGGAGCTTGTTGTGGCCCTGGGAACAAGTAAATATAAGCAGCAGGAATCACAAATACAGAGGCGATGCAATTGGAGGCTGTCAGGGAGCAGTATGGTAGCTTGAGGAGTTGAATTCGCCTTGCAAGAGGCTTTGTCTCAGTCTGCATAAGAGGCTTTGGCACTGTATCAGGCCTCTGGGGAAGCCACTTAGCGGGGTGGGGATTATCCAATGGTTTACTATAGTTTGTGCTTCCCAATTCACAGCAACTTGCTTCCCTGTCATACAGGCACGTTAACTCTCTGTGTGCCTCTCCTTGGTGTTTTCTGTGGACTCCTTTGAACCTGCTGACATAGGCTATTTCAAAGTGTGAGCAGGGGGGAAAAATCCTTAATGCATGCAACTGAGTGAATGCAAAAAACCACTAGAAATCTCCGACTAATGACAAAAACACAGAGATGGGTAATTTGGCCAGCCTGAATAATTCTCCTCCGGAACTGATGTGCTTTGCTTCGGTTGCTTTGACAATGCCATCTAAAATGCAAATGAATTATGCCCGACTGTAATAATAGATGCAAGTGTTGCATGATTCCTCCTCCCATAATATTAGGTTTACTCCTAATGAGTGGTTCCCCCCTCCTTTTTCCCCCTTCTGTTCAGGCGTTCAGCCCACAGTCTTCTTAAGGGTTAAATATTGGTTTAAGCTGTGGGAATATTGTGCATTGTGAGATCTCCCATGGTTATTCCCTAACACATCACTATCAAATAAGGGCTTTTGCTGGAAAGAGAGGAAAGAGGGAGGGTGTGCGAAGCGGGAGAAGGAAATTGTGGGTGTACTTCCTGTCTCTTTTAGAAAAAGAAGAAAGCAAGCAAGCTGAGATTCCAGAAGCATTCCATATCCATTTGTAGCTTCCTTTGAAAAATATCAGAGTAATCTAAGGAAGACACTGAATGTTTGGGTTTTCTGTTGAATGCTCTTTGTCCAAGATTGTTGTTTTAAAAAATTTCAGATCTCTAGGTCAAGAAAAAAGCATATTTCTTTACAAAGTGTTAAATTATAAAGCTTTGTGAATATTTATTTAAATGAAAAAAATCCTGATATCATAAGTATTCTGAGGGACATGAAGAGCACCAGTCCTGAAGAAACAACAGCAATTGTTTTCTAAGCCCTGCTAAGGCAATAAAAAGTGTCAATTCTTTATGTAGGTCCAAATGTAGCAGCTGGATTTAGGTTTATGAACCATGAAAAATAGTTCCCATCTGGAAGCTGATGTTGAATAAAGATGCAACAGTACGTCTGCATCTTCTAGGAAATGTCTATACAGTTTTAGCTTGATACTAGCTTACAAATGTAAATGAGGACAATAAGTTCCAAACGATGTGAACATCTCATTATTAGATTCAAAATATCTAATATCTAAAGAAAATATAGGGCAACAACACCTTCATTTTTAATTATTACAGGCAATTTTTGTTATTTCTCAATCATTTTTCACAAAGCACAATTCTGCTCTCAGCTTTATTAGTTGAATAGCCAATTAATTCGAATGAACTTGAGTCGCAGAAATGAAAAAAAAATGTTTATTAGTTATAATGTTCCAGTAATACAGAAAATCGAAACTGGAAATGAAAGACTTTCTCCTCCAAATGTGCCCATATAATGGAACACTAGAAGTAGTAGGTGATAGGTTAAACAGCACTGTAGGTACGACATAACAACAACATATACCCGAGAGAAGCCAAACCTGCCATGGGGCCATGGTTTTGCACCAACCCATCCCTAGACATCTGTGATTCCATTTGAGGCGCACATGGTAGCTTCAGCTGAAAGGCAACCTGGTACCTCCAGATGTTTTGGGCTACAACTTCCATAATACTCAGCCAGCATGGCCATTAGTCAGGGTTTATAGGAGTTTTAGTCCAAAACCAGGTTGCTTTCCCCCACTTCAGCCGTCACACCCCAAGTGGCATCCTTGGCATAAGAATGAAAGCTGTGTGATACTGACTGCTACTAGACCCTTTTGGGATCAGTGGGCACATTTGGAATCTTGAGAGCATTGTGGGTGCGCTCACAAGATGGCTGCCATCAGAGGGCTCTCCCGTTTATAAAATGGCTGCCAGGGTGAGCATGACTGGTCACATAACACTCATTGCTCAGAGGCAAAGTGGTGAGACTTAAAGAAAAGTACCTTGCCCAAGAACTTAAGTACAAAGCAGAGGTGGGATCTGAGCTCCAAAACAAACAACCAAAATCCCACTTTTTTGAACCCAAATAAAAATGGCAGTGGAGGGCAGCCCTTCATTTTGCAGCATACCAGCCTCCTCATTAATTTCTTTTATTAAAAAAAAATCTTAAGAAATAACATACAAATGTTAGCCTGGTGGGCGCCAAGAGAAGTGTCCACAGGCACCACATTGGAAATCTTGGTACTAGGGAAAACCACTCTCTGGTCTCTTACTTGCAAAAGAAAAAAAAAGGCCATATGCACGATTGCATTATCTTTCCATAATCTCATGGTTAGCAGCACCATCCTTGGCTTGTCCCTGTCACAGTCCCATCCACAAAGCTATTGGCTGCTTTATCCTTCTTAAATGGGCTATCAGATGTATTCTTATAGTAGTGCCAGGAGATTTAGTCCAAAACTTGGAGTCAAGTTTTGGAGTCAAGTATCAAAAGGGAATACAGATATAAATAATAAACTAAATGTATGTTTTAAGTCTGACCCAGTTTACATGTCATAACAGCAATTCCAGGGTTCCTTAACCTAGGAATTGTGTAAATGAGTGGAGCATGCAAGCCATTGTTTGTCGTTTCCACTTTTAATTAACAACCCAGGAATCCCCCGTTCCTGGGTTGTTTCATGAAATGTGAATGTGGAAACTCTGGGCTGTTTATGGGTTAAACAACCCAGAGTTAACCCAACAATAAACCATGGGCAATTGTTGGGTTAACTCTGGGTTGTTTAACCTACAAACAACCTACAACCCAGAGCTCTAGATTTGCACGTCAAGAAACAACCCAGGAACAGGGCATTCCTATGCTGTTAACTGAACGTGGAAATGATGAGTGTGGTCCCTGGATACTCTGTTCGTCCCCACAATTCCTGGGATAAACAACACAGGAATTGCTGCCATGACATGGGAACCAGTTCTGTGTTTACAGGGAAATAGGACTAGATTGTGTCAAACTGAGAGATGAAAAGTCAATGTGATCATGTCTACACTGAGTAATTTTAGTGAAGCACACCATCGATATTTGTTATGGAGCGAAGCCAGTTCTCTGAGCATGTGGAGCCCCAGTGACAAAGCATCTCAGCCCCAGTGACAAAGCATCAGCACACAAGTGAGTTAAGCATCTGTGTGAGTGTGAGTGTTTCCAGGTAAACAAATCCAATAACAACAATAAAAACAGTTATGAAAGTAGAAAGCCAGCAGGGGCGTGGGGGCTATTCAGTGTATTGTGCTTGGATCCAGAACTGTCACCTGAGGCACAGGTGGACTCAGTGGCGCGAAGCACTTTTTATCAGCTTAGGCTGGTATACCAACTACGCCCTTATCTGGACAGAGATAGCCTAGCTACAGTTATCCATGCTCTGATAACTTCTCGTCTGGATTACTGCAATGCCTCTGGCAGCCCCGCCTTAAGTACCTGTGGGCGGGGACAGAAGCAGGCTCAGGCTCAGGATCCACCCGGTGCAGCTGCTGGCTGGTCCTCCTTCCCCAGGCTCCTTCCGTATATTGCACATATTCCACATATTCCAAGACATACATATATTTATTTATTTTATTTTATTTATTATTTAATTTATTAATCGCCCTTCTGGCTGGTCACCCAGCCACTCTGGGCGATGTACAACATACAATAAAACAATAAAATTCTACAATAAAAACATTTTCTAAAATACCCTAACCCACCCCAAATGCCTGCCTGAACAGCCACGTTTTTAATGCACGACGGAAGCTCATTGAAGAGGGGGCATGACGGAGTTCCCTAGGGAGGGAGTTCCACAGAGTGGGGGCCACTACAGAAAAGGCCCTCTCCCTCATCCCCACCAGTCTAGCTGTCCTGGCTGATGGGACAGAGAGAAGGCCATCCGAGGCTGATCTTGTTAAGTGGCCTGTCTGGTGCTGCTGGAGGCGCTCCTTAAGATAGGCTGGGCCAGAACCATATAGGGTTTTAAAGGTCAAAACCGACACCTTGAATTTGGCCCGGAAAACAACTGGTAACTAGTGCAACTCCTTCAGCACTGGAGTGATGTGATCTCACCGGCGGCTGCCTTTAATCAGGTGAGCCGCCGCATTCTGTACCAGCTGCAGCTTCCAAACCGTCTTCAAGGGTAACCCCACGTAGAGTGCATTACAGTAGTCTAAACGAGAGGAGACCAGGGCATGTACTACCGATGGGAGCAGATGGTCGGGAAGGAAGGGGCGCAGCCGCCGTATCAGATGGAGTTGATACAGCGCTGTCCGGCTCACAGCTGACACCTGAGCATCCATGGACAGCTGGGAGTCCAAAATGACCCCCAGGCTGCGGACCTGGTCTTTCAAGGGTAGCCGTACCCCATTCAACACCAGGTCAACATCCCCTAGCCTCCTCTTGTCTCCCACCAAAAGTACCTCAGCTTCAGCCGAACCCTGACAAGCTTCAGGGTTCAGAATATACACACGCACGCACGCACATACTTTTCATATGCATGGATTGAAACTAATATATTCAAATCTATGTTACTATAATTTTCCCTTTCCTTTTTTTTGTTTTGTTGAAATGTTATAACAAAAAAATTAAATATTTTTTTTAAAAAATCATTATTTCACATATTCCATGGTAATGTTCAAAACTACCAAGACTGAGTCCTAGAAAATTTTAACTGAAAAATAAAATAGAATTGGTCAATAAGTATACTTTCATTTCCTCATTTGCTGTGCATAACCCGGCAACTAAACATAGCATTTAGTTTTGTGAACATCCTGCATTTTTCAAGAGCTGAAAACACTATATATGATGAACCTGGGACAATGCAGCAGTTCCATGTTCTATTACTTTACTTGTAAAACAAGGTAAAGGACTCAGAATCACAACCAGCATTCCTAATGTGAATTTCTAAAGCCCACCACGCTACGTCTTCCTTACATTCACTTTGGGACATTCAACAAAGCTACAACTGTGCTGGCTTTTAACATTAAGACAGTTGTTCAGTATATGTGATTTTTCATTTTGTCAGCCACCTGGAACAGATGTCTGATCAGGCAGGATATAAATAAATTAAATAAACAATAGAAGTAATAATTCATTACAGGAAACATATAGATTCTTGAATCTCCATCCATAGAAGTTGGAGGAAGTAGTAACTAAGGGAAACCCCAACTTCAACCCCTTCCCCTCCTGTCCCCCAAATTATGCTATGAATCATCAAAATATTTCAAAATAAACAGATAAGACAGGAAAAGATCAGATGGGATTCCTTGGAGGTTTTCCAAGGAATGGTTGAACAGACATCTGGCAGAGGATGTTTCAGAACATCTCATCTCAAAACCAGGGAGTTGGACATGATGATCCATTGGATCAGTTTCATCTGTATGATTCTCTAATTCTCTAAGCTGACCCACATGGCAATTTGACTTGAACATTCTGGGGAAATCATTTCCATGCAGATCCTCTGGGAAGGTTGCTCCCTTCCCTTCAATTTATATGTACAGCTTATCCGAACATGGATCTAGTCTAAGGAAAAGTGGTCATCATGTTGCATATTCACGTAGCTATGAACACATTTAAAGCATTATTATCTGTGTCTCCAAGCACAGAAATCCACAGAAAGGAGCAAGGGGAGAGGGTCAGTTGATGAGCCATGGATGAGCCGTAAAGATATGGATCCATCATGTTACTAACTCTAATCTAGGAAAGTATGTATCAATCTATGTCTGGTCCATGTCAGTTTTGAATATATTCAGTCAAAGGTCTGTCCCATCTAATTTCCATCCTGTCTTTTTTTTTCAAAACACACACACATAAACTCACATTAATTTTTATATGCAGCTTTCCCTATTATACACTTTTGTGTATGCAACTTTCCCCAATCTACACATTTTTGAACATTATTTCTGAGCCGAGAACTGCATCTCAAAATCCAGAGAAGTGTGCAATCCAAGTTCCTTCCACATATTAGTCTGGGCAGTGTGAATTTAAATCAGTTCGCTGAAAAATGCAGACCAAGGACAGTATCGTATTGTGCCTGTGCAGTTGCAGGAGTCACAGCTACCGGGCCTTGGCGCTTCTAAAAATAACCCCAGATGAGTGTAAATGCTCATTTCTGGAATAGGGCAGGTCAGTGGAGTTTGCAGAAGGTCGCTCTCGCTCATCTGACTCGTCCCAATTTGGAAACAAGCATTTCCACTCATTTCCAGGGTTATTTTTATGAATGCAAAAACCCTGTTGCACAAGTGCAATGGAGCCAGCACAGCAGCCCCACTGGATACTGCCCTAGGGATGTCTGGATTTTGTGAGATCCGTCCTGCATGTGTTTCGAGGATTGTGCAGTGTTGTTTGTTCTGCTGTCCATTCACAGATGGATTCAATTTTTTTGTTGTTATGCAGAAAAATATGCAAATAATTCCATAAGACAGTTTGCAACAATTTATGGAATTTACATTAGTGTCCCCTATTCCATTCAACTTTTCCCCGTGTATATTTACCAGTCTCAGCAGAAACATGCATATTTTCCTACGAATAAATTTGCGTAAATTTCGGGAAAGTTTTCACAAAATCTGGAAGTCCACGGACTCTGCGCAGCCTGAGGGGGTCAGCCCACAGCAGATTCCGCAGGTCAGACTCTTAGAAATCTGAGCTCATGTTAGTCAGTTGCAAATTTCTCCAGCATCCCTATACTGCCCCACATGAAATTCCCCAGCACCCCTACTTTAACTTATGTGGCCTGGCTCAGCATCTCAGGACGGGCAACAACAAAGTCGTGTGCTTGTGGAGGCTGCATGGCAATCTGTCCCCCAGCACTCCATAATAATATCCTGATATAGAAGAAGAATTCCCAAGCCTAAGGCTGGAGGGAGAGAGGTGGAATCTAGGTTCAAATTCCCACTCAGCCATGAAGCTCACTGGATTCATTAAATCTCAGCCCAATCTACCTCACAGGGTTGTTGTGAGGATAAAATGGGGAAGGGATGACCACATATACCACCCTGAGTTCTTTGGAGGGAAGGTGGGATACAAATGTACTAAGATAAACAAATAAATACATACTTTTTCCAGCTCAGCTCAGCCCAGCTCAGGCAGCTCTCAGCTCCAAATCGTGATGAGAACTACAATTTTCAGGGAGCATATGATAAGGTGCATGTAGGCAGCTGCAGCAGCACAGATGCACCAATATCATGCACTAGGAGAGAACTCTGGGAGAAAAGCAAGGGTTTTTTTGACCACTTGGTTGACATGAGTGCACATAAATACTGAGCCGATTCTGAGTTGAAGCAAGGGCAGTTCAAACATCAGTAATGTGGTGTCAGGTTATTAAGTGGGGCAGTTCAGATTCTATTACGTATGCAATTTGTAAAAGTCTGAACTGCTTTGGTTCGTGCTTTTCCAGTGTATATTTCTCGATGCTAAAATCACATCAGATTAAATGAAAGACATAGATCCACATAGAGTTCCACATTATCGTAGAATTTTGCAATTCAATACATAACTATAGTGATTAACCTTAAATAGCTTGGGACTGCCCAAGGACCATCTGCAGATGTATGAACTTGCCAGGACCCTAATATCAGCCACAACAGCCCTGCTTACATGCCCACCAGTAAGATCTATTAAGTTGGTGGTCAGTCACAGGATTCATCTTGGAGACATTTTTCAGAGATCTCTGCAGCCAATTTTTAGAAATCTTAATCTCTGAAGAAGGTTAATATATGCAACAGGGCTGAAATGGGTTGGGCTACATTTAACGGAAGCCATTAATTCTCCACCATGCATCACAAACCACCCAATCTGCATAAATTGTTAGTTAAGGCTGCACTTAAGCAAGATACTTGCACCCCAGGATCATACCATTGTAAATTAATGCATTGCATTACCTGCCGTTACCTACAAGAAACCACTTCTTTAAGGAGCACAGTTACTAACAAAACATATTACATTAGGCAGTCATTAACATGCACTTCTACTAATGTGGTTTATTTAATTGAATGTAAAAAAAAGGATGTCCTATGCAATATGTAGGGGAAACTACAGTGGACTGAAGAACAAGATTCCATAACCAGAAATCTGCGATTCTTACCCAAAAAAACCCTGGAGCAGCCTATTGCAAGACATTTCAGCTCATTTTCACAGTCTCTTGGATTTACAGTTGGTTCCAATAGAACAAACAAAAGACAATGACATGCTTGACAAAAGGGAAAATTTCTGGATCTATAGACTGAGAACTCTTAGTCCCAATCGCCTTCATCTGGAGGACAATTTGTAAGCATTATACCAGTCATACTGCTGTGTTTTTGCTCCTAAGGAACTTTCATCTCCTGGCATTCCACCCAGCCGGTCCTGATATCCATTTAACAGCACAGCTACTGATGATGGCAGAAGTTGAAACATTTAGCTTATATATATTTTTGAATACTCTGTTGTTGGTTTTTCTATCTTTCACACACACACACACACATCATGAGACTTTGTCCCTTTTTTTCTACTGGGTTATTCCTGTTTTTAGTTTTATGGATAAACCAGATTTCAAATCTGATTCTCCCCAGTCCAGATCCCACTCTCATATCCTACTGGTTCTCTCCAGTCCAACAGGTTTCCACTATGCCCAGTATATTCTCCTTTAAAGCCAAGCATATGGTGTCCCTTGTCAAATGTGTCTGGTATGAATGTTTTTTCCCTGTGATGCTTTAGCCAGCTATCATGACTGACTGTATGCTCATTGCCTAGTTCTTTCCCTTCCTCATTTAGGTGATCAGAAACAGTTCCACCTTCATCCCCTAGGGATGAGGTATCATCAACCAGATGGTCCCCAGTGCCTGTCAGCTTCCCGCTAGGGGATCAGTTCAAAAGTTGCTTTGCAACGTTTTCGATGTTATGTGTTAGCAGTCTGGTTCCATTTACGGTTCACCTGTGCTAGATCTATCCTAGTGCTTTTTATTGGTATTAAAGTGCACTGATAACTGTTGGGGCACATTACACATTCTATATGCCACCTTTCTAGTGTTATTTCCCACTTTTTATTCCATATTATCCAAAATATGACCACAACAGATGTCATTGTGTGTGCATATAAATGCACAAGAGGGATATAGTGGTATCATGATGACATTGTACTGATATGACATGAGATGTAGATCTGGCCCTGGATCCAACCCATATGGGGAATGAATTTTCCTAATTGCAGGAATATTCACTGTTAGGAAATCCTTAATATGCGTTGTTTTAGGGTAAGTCAGTATCTTTCAGACAAATCTTCCTTTCACAGTTGTTGTGAGAATGAACTTATGATAAGAACTATAATATGTAATGAGAAATGTTAAAAATTAATTGTTACAAATTAATGTTGGCATAAAAAGCCCCAATGGGTAAACTCATTTGTGATTCTGAATGCATTGCACTGGATCTGAAGGTGTCATTTACTCAGAGAAGGACTGTTGCACGAGCAAAGTGAACCAAAATCCAAAAATATTTTTCCACTGCAGAAGTGCTTGCCCAAGGCCTAGTATGACTTTTCAGATCAATGGAAACAAGAGAACTTCTGTAGACCTACCTATTTTATAAATCGCTCCAGAATATACAAAATATATGGGTACACATTATCCTGGAATTTTTCATCCCAGTGCATATTCTGAATTTCATGTCACTGAGAAATTTTATCCCATCAAATGCATTTTTTTCCAGACACAAGCTGTTGGGCATTGATCCTAAGGTGAGGAAGGGCCTTTCCTTTGCTTGTTTGGGGGTGCTTTTTAGAGACTTCCTGCAATGCTATGGGGAATTTTCCTGAAGAACACACCTTGTGTATATCAGAATAAGTTTTTAGTTCAAATGAAAAGGAGTGCAAATTACTGTACAAACAAGGATTGCTTTGGATCTCAACTGTCTTCAAATAATATTTATTTATTATTACATTTATATACTGCCTTTTTTCCTCTTGCGAGGAACCCAAGGCAACTTACATAACCCTCCTCCTCTCCATTTTATTGCCTTAAATATTGCTGTCTATTATGAACCTTGCACAAGCATTTGAGAACAAAGCAAGTGGTTGTTTTCTTTTCATTCACAATTCTTTGGATTCTCTCTCTCTCTCTCTCTGTCTATGGTACATTATTATTTTTAAAATTTTAACATATGGAATTAATGTCACAGATTCATGTCCTATGTCTGCCATTAATTTACTAGATGGCTTTAGGCATGCCACTATCTTTCATCTTCAATTTCTCATTAGTAAAATGGAATAATGACCCATCTTAGAGGATTGTGTGGGCAAAACAAAATAAACACTATATGGACACAATCCTATGTTGATAGTTGGCAACCTCCAAAGTTGAAGGCTGCTGAGTATCCTAATGCAGGTTGGCCAGAGCACGGACATGATCCTCACCTCTGTGCTCTGGCCACCGTGTATTTTTGCTAGAGGGGCGATTTTGCCTGTCTAGCAGGAGGAAAGGAGGCTGGGGTGAGCAGAGGAAGCTGCATAAGGCAGCTTCCCTGGTCTCTTCCTCTCCCCACCCCTGGGACCGCCCCTTTTTCCTGTCTCTGCGCTCAGGCTTCCAAGTGCAGAGAGGTAGCCGGCATGGTTCTCTCCACACTGGCTATGAAGGGGAAGGGGGTACGATTTACTGACTCTGAGGTTGGGGCCTTGTCTCTGACCTCAGGGCCAGTAAACCAAACAATCCTATGGTCCCCCAGACACTCTCTAGGGGCCATAGGATTGCTTTCTGCAGCACTTTGTACAGTAAAAGTTCTGCATGCATGTGGTAGCAGTAGATACTTTTCTTATATTACAGAAAATAATTCTAGATTAACTTCCATGTTTTGGATTAGAAATTATGCAATAGAAAATCTGTGAGCTAGCCATAGCCTTTTTTTTTTTTTTTTAACAAAATAAGATTCAATTCAAAGCTTCATTTCCCCAAAGCCAAGTAAAAATAAGGGATGTAATTATAAGTGCAAATGCAACAATTAATCAACTTTCAGCTGCAAAAATGGTTCCACAGGTTTGCTTTTGGTAATGGCTTTCTAAGTGAAATGTTTAAATAGCATTCTTCCAAATATACTCTATATTTAGGCATTTTGGGGCTGAAGGTCCCACTTAACTCATACTATCAAATTATGTTCCTTGTAATTTCTAACAGACTATTTACCTTTACCCTGCTTTTCCTGATAGATCCATCACCTTGTCTGTCTTGCCTTCCTTTGTCCATGGTTGTTGTTATTGTTGCTATTGTTGTCACTGCTGCTGCTATTATTTTCCTTCCTCTTGGAAGAAAAAAGCCCCTGCTGAAGCCCGAAGATGCCCAGAGCTAGTGCTGACTCGGTAGAATGGGATTACTATGGTTATTTGTGCCTGTCTTTCAGGCAAGCTGTTGGAATATTTTGGGGCAACCAGGTCAGGCGGACTTTCCCCTGCCCCCTTCTTTGCAATGGAGAAGAGGGCATGGAGAAATGCTAGATGGTCCGCCATGCTCTGTCAGTGCAGACTTTTAAGAAGGCCTTGAAAACGACTTTTTTGCCATGGCCTTCTCTTGATATGACTGCTGTTGTGGTTTGTTACTGCTGTTAACATAGTTGCTGGTTTTATTGTTGGCTTTTATTGTTGTTTCTATTGTTTTTATGCTTTTGTCACTTTTAATATTTTAACTGTTTTTATGTATTTTATTGCTGTAAGCCGCCTTGGGAGGGCTTCTGCCCTGAAAGGCAGCCAAGAAATATGTTAAATAAATAAAATAAATTCTTGTGCCTAGCCAATGGGGTTGGGAGTGGTGGCACGCACATGTGCAAAAGGTGGCTCCATCTCCTTCTCACTAGTGCCCCCACTCCCATGGCCTTATGACCATGGCATTCTGTTCCTTTCCACTGCATGGTGACAATGCAGGCATTGTTGGTTGCCATTAGGGGGCAAGTAGGAATTGGGGGGTGGGGGTTCACACTTCCAGATTGGCTATGGGAATGGGGCCTTTCTTTCATCTACTCTCTGGGATGGGGTGTTTTTCTCATATCAGCATGGTCAGGGAGTGTATCTGTTTGGTGACAACTGGCAGGCTCAGTGTGGGTTGGGAGGCAGAATAGGCTATTTTGGTGGGTACCTTGATGCATCAAATGGTGAAGGAGTTTCCATGATGCAGTCTCATGAGGCTTATTGGCCAGAGGGTACCTGGGGTGGGGAATATTCTTGAGGCAGGTTACCTCACACTAGGTCACAAAAGTTACCAGCAAATGTGTGTATGTATGTGTGTATGAGACAAGTCCAGGCTTGGGTTTGTCCCCTTGGGGAGGAGCCATAGCTGTGCGGTAGAGGACCTGCTTTGCATGCAGAAGGTCCTGGGTTTAGTCTCTGGCATCTCCAGGTAGGGATGGAAAATCTCCTTCCTGAAACCCAGGAGAGCTGCTGTTAGTCAGTGTTGACAGTACTGGGCTAGATGGATCAATGTTCTGACTTGATATAAGGGAGTTTCTTATTTCCCTATGTAAAGTAGGACTTTATAGATAAGGAATACTCCATAGGAAATATGTTCAGGCTCTCCTCATCACATCTTTAAGATGTGCGGACAAGGAAAATCATTACTTGGCTTGACTATGAGCCAGCGTGAGATCACCCCAAGCTAGAGTTGATGAGAAAGAGTGATACAATCAAAAATTTATGAAATTGATCCAGTAATCAAGAAGAGTTTTGTGAAATGGCTTCCCCCAAACTTTATTTTGCTGATTCATTTCTCTGATTCTTCAGAATGTTTACTTGAGAGTAAATCCAACTGAACTCAATACGACTTATTTCTGATTGGAAAAATGCATAGGATTGCATGGATAATCTCTGATTCCCTACCCTCCCAATACAACAAAAGATACTTTTTATACCTTTGGGTTTCCTTCCAAATAAAACATCTCTGGGTTTTTGAAAGCCATTTTTATTTATTTTACCATTTCGGGGGGAAAAACCAACCAATTAAAACAACCCATTTTGATGTGTCTGCAGTGGCTTTCAAATGATCATTGCCATTTGAAAATGACAGCCTTACAACCCATGGAAGCAGCAGGAGACAATGGTTTCCTAGAGCCTTGCTTTAGAAGCAGTTAAGCTTTATTGGAATTTTTCAGTTAAGAATGTTTTGCATCAAAACCCAGTTATTAGTAAACGTTATGCCCTTAGTTTGCCCCATACACCTGTCTTAGGTCTTTATTCTGGGGTGTGTAAATGTGTGCATGTTCAGGGACAATGTATACCATTTCCTGTCTGGAAACAAAATGGAAGACAGACAATCCTGCCAAATTTCCCACTCTCTTTTGAAACAGCTGATGTCTTTGTCTGGCTGACTGTGAGGACATCAGCTAAATGGGCTCGAGGAAGAGGTAAATATTCATGTATCTGTATTTCTTCTGCTCACTCAAGGGGAGCAGTGGTATCCAGCGTACTAAAAGTCTTCAAATGCCGACAAATACAATTTAGCTTTGAAGGCTGCCAGCAATTCTGTAGTAGCAAATCCCATTTGTAATCAAAGGGTGAGTCATTAGCCTTGACATTTGAGAAATGAAGATTACTATGAATTTATGAAAAAGATTCCCTAAAATGTTTCCTTAGCAACTGCCAATGAGGAGCCTCGGGCATCTCTCTCAGGTCCCTAGGCTGAATAAAGCTGGCAACAACAGAGCAGACTGCTTCCTTTCCTATAGCCACTAAAGCAAGCCATGCTCAAGGTCTGCTTCCTCCTTCCACCCAGACGACTCAGGACTCAGCCAAGAAAGGGTGAGAGGGACAGTTGGTATTACTACAAGCTATGACACTTATGAGAAATTACAAGAGGGTAGGCACCAGTGCCTCCACATTCGGGGCCAATTCACATGATCAAACAGCCTACCATGGCTTATTTAAGCCACAGTGGGCCGCAGTTTGTACAGGTGACCATTTTGAATATTCGAGCCATAACCACAGCTTGTTGTAGGGATGTACGAAAGTGACTTACCTTTCGCGGATTATGTTGATGGTGTAGGGGGGGAGGCATTCCATCCCCCCCCCCCGGAATCCTCAAACGGCCGGCTGTGCTCAGCGGCAGCTCCGCGGAGCAGCCAGCCAGGCCTGGCCCGGCCAGGCCAGAGCCATCCGCAGCCGGATTTCCGGCCGCGGAGGGCTCTGGGAAAAAAACAACAACAACAACTGCATACGCAAATGGCGGCGGCTACGGCCGCCGCCATTTGCGTTCCTTCTTTTTACCGTCTTAATCTACGTAAATATTTACGTAGACTATGACGACGAAAATCAAGGGGAACGCAAATAGCGTAGCGGGCGCTATTTGCGTCCCTTTTTCATTCACCATTTTAGCCTACGTAAATCTTTACGTAGGCTAAAACGGCAAATCAAAAGGGGACGCAAATAGCGCCCACTACTCTATTTGCGTTCCCCTTGATTTTCGCCGTCATAGTTTACGTAAATATTTATGTAGATTAAGACGGTAAAAAGAAGGAACGCAAATGGCGGCGGCCATAGCAGCCGCCATTTGCATACGCGTTGTTGTTGTTTTTTAACCCACCCCCAACCATGATAGGCTACGTAAAGATTTACGTAGCCTATCATGTCTTTTTTTTCTTTTTTTTTAAACCTAGCCATGATAGGCTACGTAAATCTTTACGTAGCCTATCACGTCTTTTTTTTTTCTTTCACAAGCCTGGAAATGGCGGCAGCGCCGGAGCCGCCGCCGCCCGGAAGATCCGCCCCATGTAACTCACGTCCCGGGGGGGATCCGCAGGGGGTGGGGGTGGGTGGCAGGCCATTCCGCCACAGATTTTAGGGGGCCGAATGCACTGGCATTCGGCCTCACCGAGATCCATGGCGGAATTCTCTGACATCCCCAGCTTGTTGTGTCGCCTGAGCCTGGTGGGGGTGGGCTGTGGTGCTCATGTGAATTAGGTCTCTGTGTATAGCTATGGTCTGGAAGAAGAGGCCCACAATGCATTTATTGTACAAAAGCTATGTTCCTAATGTCTGGGTTTGCTTAGCCAATTTATGCTCACACAGAGCATTTCAAAATGCCCATGGCAGCTCCATTTTGTTTGTTTGTTTATAAATAACTGTTGATTATATGAACTGTTTATATGTCATGAGAATGAAGACAGTACGCTGCCCCATGTTGATGGTACATTCAGCAAAAACAGAATGCCATTTTCTGGAATGGAGTTGATTAAAAACAATCTCTTCAACATTTCAGTTGAATTCTGAGGCTTTTATAAGCACAGATCTGTCTTAGCTGAGGAATTGTAATGCCTATCAGAAATGGAAAAAAGAAAAAAAACTGTGTGGTTTTTTGTTTTGTTTTTGAATGAGTGTTTTTGGTCATATATGTAATGGGGAGTGAGCATTTGTCATGAACTTTTAACATTTCCATATCTCAGTTGTTACTGAGCATGGGCAGGAAGATTAGAGATGACTTAAGAGAAGAAGGCGATGCAGATGGGCAGGACTTGTGCTTAGTTGGGAAAGACAGACACATCAAGGATAGGTTTCAGACTTCTCCCATTACTTGGATTTGCAGGGTTGAGATACCCCTGGATCCATTTTGGGTCATGGATGTTCAGGTTGCAGTGATAGTCATGTATGCCATTTACCAATCCCATCTGGCCAGAACTCTGAATCATACTTATATTTAGTACATATAAAGTACTTTATTCCAGTAGTCTTTAGAGCTACCTTGTAAAATAGATAGAATTATTTTCCCAGTTTTACAGACGGGAGGCTGAAGCTGAGAGAATAGTGGCTTGCCCAAAGAATTCATGGCAAAAGGTCTTAAATTGAGGACACCCTATTTCAGCCTTCCCCAACCTGGTGCCCTCCAGATATTTTGGACTCCAGCTCCCATCAACCCAGCCAACATGGCCAATGGTAAGGAATGCTGGGAATTGGTGTCCAAAACATCTATAGGGCACCAGGTTTGGGAAGGCTGACCTATTCCATGGGTCACAGCTCACATTCTTTACATAAAAATACAAAAAACACAATAGAAACACCAATAAAAACAATAAAATACATTAAAACATTACAAAAACAGTAAAACAGAGAAGTGTGATTATAAGTCAGGGTGCATCTTCAAGTGGCTTCTAAAGTTCACTACAGTTTTGGTTTCTCAGACCACATGTGAGTGTTCCAGAGGGTGTGTGCCACTCCAGAGAAGGCCTGCTTATGTGCCATTACACGAGGACACACTGTTGGTCAAGGGACAGCCAATAAGACCTCCTCAGAGGAACTCAAGGGTCAATTTCTTCATATAGAAGAAGATGTTCAGCTATCTGGACCCCATTGTTTAGGGCTTTGAATACCAGCAACAAAATCTTAAATATGGCTCTTCAGTTAATAGGCAGGCAGGCAGTGCAGTCCTTTTAATACAGGTGTAATGTGTGTGTATAGCTAGGTGCTCCACTGAGCATCCTAGCTGCTGCTGCCTGCACTAGCTGCAGCTTCTGAACCGGGCGCAAAGGCAGCCCCACTTAAAGCGCATTACAGTGAGGTCACCAGTGCATGGATCACCATGGCTAGGCTATTCCTAACCTGGAGCAAAACTGTAGTGGTTCAAAGTCGGTAGCACTGGAAAAATTACTTTTCCCAGTGCCTCAGGCATTGTGCCTGGCTCACCACCATAGCAGCATGCCAAATGTCAGAGAAGGCATGAGGAGAAAGAAGCCACCCCACATTCTTACATTCCACCATCGCAATTGCTGGAGCACCAAGGAAGACATAGGGAGGGCGGGAGGGGAAAGGAAGTTTGGAGGTGAGCAGGAGAGATTAAAATCTGAGCTGGAGAAGAATTTGGGGGGCAATAATGCTCACTTCTTACTTGGGGCAAGCATTACAAATGGTTGAGATTCTAGGTCAGGAAATGTAAAACGTGGTGATATCGCTAGTCTGGTGCGGTCGGTAACTGTCCTCAAAATGTGAGGATAAAGTCAAAAACCATACCTGACATATGAAACCTGTGCAGCAAAATTATCACCTTTTTCACTATGCTTGGATGTTAGAGACGTTACAAAAGGCAACTCCAGCCAAGAGACAATGAACTGGTTTGTGACATCGTCAACCTGAATTCAAACCTGATCTCAACCATACACTCATAGGGGTTTCCTTGGGCATGTCACCAGCTCTCAACTTCTGTTCCTTACATCATCCCTTAATGGACTGATAGCAATCAGGTTGTTATGAAAATAACTGCAACAGAGACTGCAAAACACCCCAGAAAGTGAAAATTCGAGAAAAATGGATAAATACGAATGATTCATTAGCTGGGAGATAATAGCCTAAGAGTAGCAAGGAACTCCTTCAGATAATTGAAACCTTTTATTTATTATTTCTGTGAAGTCACTAAGAAATATCTTAGGACTGCTTGCTAGGCACAATCAGCATATGTAACCCAGGTGATCTTTAAATGGTAGGTTAAAACGTCTTAGAGAGGCATACTAACTTACACTGGACTTAAACCTCCAAGGACCTAGTGGATCAAAATGCCATCTTGAATTACAGCTGGAAATGAACTGAAAGCAAGCGGCTTCTCCAGAGAACGGATGTAATATGGTCTCTCTGAGGAGTGTTGATAAGAAAGCTGGCAGCCTCGCCAGCTGAAATTTCTTCAGGCCCAGGTTTGGCAGATCGGCTCTTATTAGTAGCAGCTGCAGTCTCAGTCTGCAGCAACACTACGAATGCTGAGAATACATTCCAGATGATGAATGCAATACAGATTTGCCAAAAGAAGAACATATTTCTGGGGTATACATATAATTACACTCCATTCTCGAAGCAGAGCAAACTGTGTCTTCTCTCTAGGTGAATGGATGGACCAGAAAGCAGAATTTGGCTTCAGCTTCTAACCTGTGGGTCAGTTTTATAAATGTTTAAGTAAAAAAATAAAAAAGCGGGGTGGTTGGGGGAGAAAACAGGAACATTCAGTAAGTTGGTCATTTCCGTTTTTGCTCCTTTTTTGTTTTTCAAAGGATGCAAATCCTGCTAGTCTTTAGATTCCATTGTCTGAATGGAGCCCTTGCCATTCAAAATGGCTGCCGCATTATCATGTCAAAAGGGCAAATAACCCCACTTTACACAATAGGCAAGTTAAATTCAACATATGCTCAGGAGAGAAGTTTGCAAAATGAGTTGCAAGTTAAGTGGTTAAAATCAGCTTAAACCTGCCTAATTTTAAATGTTGTTCATTCCCTTTGTTGTTTTCTTTTTAAAAGCAGGTTTTCTTCTTCTTTTTCTTGTTGAGGTGAGGTGGGGTGGGGGTAGAATGATGATAGTAAGAGGGATTCTGACAATGACTTGGAAGGGGGTATTTATTTTGTTTTGTTTTCCTTAAAAGAGAGAACTAAAATAGGGGATGATCTAGTTAAAGGGGGACTTGGGGAGAGAAGAAAAGAGAACTAATAATCAGCCTCTGAACCACAAGTTTCCTCCATAACAAAAGAGCAACAGGAGGTAGGGGTGTGTGTGTGTGTGTGTGTGTCTGTGGGGAGAGTCACAGCCTTGAGGTGGTGTCACAAAAACAATGGCTAGGGAATGTGAAGCATTTCTCCATCCTGTCTATTGTAGCTTGCTAAGTGCTTGAAGAATAAAAATTCACCCACATTCCTGTTGAAGCTAAGGATCAGGTGCCGCAGCTGGGGCCTAGGGCTCCAAACTGAATTTAAAATCAACTTCATTTACATCAGTGCATCTTCAGCGTCTAAACAAGATTTGGCTTGATTTGCACCACCTAAGAGTATAACTGAATCTGAGCAAAATTCAGCATCATGTTTCCAAAGGTAGCCAGCCAGATGCTTCTCAGAAGCCTATAAGCAGGCCGGGTGGCCATTGCCCCCAAAAGAGGAAATGTATCACCCCAGAAGAGGACAAAGGAGGTACAGATTTGCATAACATTTTCTTATGTTGATTTATAACTGCCGGTACAAATTGAGAAAGAATTACTATAATTTAAGTAGAAATACAAGACATCTCACCACGGTGGAGAAGACTGTGGCCAGGTGACCTGTATGCCTGCTATCCAGGCACTCATTATCGATAGGCAACATCAAGGCCCCAGCTGCTCTCCCTTCTTGTGGTTCTTTTTCTTGAAACAAGAGTTGAAATGGAGAGACCTTCAAATAGAGGACTGTCCTCTCACCATCCTTCAAACAGAGGAATGTCCTCTGACAACACTTCAAAATAAAGCAGGGGAGAGCAAGCTCCAGCCCAGTCTGGCCAGGGGCAGGTTGGGCAGGCTGAGGAAGAGACAGAGGAAAGGAATCTCTACTCTCTGATCGGAGATAACATTGGGATTCCAGAGCATGACTCAGCCAGGACTTGCATGGTATCACTGGCGCTCCAGAGCTGGCTGGTGGGGAGGATCCGGCCAGCGAGGATATCCGATCCTCCGCGGACTTCGGGGGGCCAGATTCAATAGAATCCAGCCTCATTGGGGTCCGTGGAGGATTCCTCCAACATCCCTAGTGCTGGGTGAGTCCCTTCCCACACCACTCATACCCCAATTCGAATGTGAGTGGCATGGGAAGGAGGCACCGACTCCATCAGGGCTTATAGGACTGACTCCTGCAAGCACTGGCTGAGTTCTTTTCTCTCTGAAGAGATAGGCATGGAGCTACTTAAATTTGTCTAATCGTCTTTTAACACTGTCAAAGCCAGTGGTCCTCACCACATCTTGTAACAGTGATATTCATACAATTAATTAGGTGCAAGGTGTGAACAAGTGTGTGTGGTGACAACATTAAAACACCTTTCTCTTGGCATTTTCCCACTCTGAGCTGGATATTTGGAAGGGTGAACAAGCACAAGGAATAGTATATGTAGATCAGGGGTGGAGAATTTCTTTCAGCTGGAGGACCAAATTCAGTTTTCAGGGGCTGCATTCCAGGGGTGGGCGGAGCCAAAGGCAGAGGGAGCAGGGATAAAGGCAAGAAGGATGGAGCCAAAATTACAAAGATTACCTGCATATTATGCTGGTATTTTAAAGCTCTTACTGCCAGTAACTAAGGGCTCCCACAGAGCTTTTATCCTGCTATTGAGATTGCTCACGTGGGTCCTTTTCATGATGTCATTAGCCTCCAAGGCACATCCAGAGGTATTTCCTGGTTATTTCGCTCCAGAAAGATCCAGTACTAATGAACCATCTTTTTAAGTTGGATGGTTACGGTATTAAAACAGCCACTAGATGGAGCTGTTTCATTGAGTTCTATGGGACCTTGAAAATTAAAAGCTTCCCCTCTCAGCAGTCATGTGGTCACTGTCTGGGAGCCCATGGTAAACATGGAATGGCCCCAGAATAGGAGAACTGCAGGGTTTTTCTTTAGTGTAAAGGCAGCCTAAGCCTTCAGAGAGGCATTTCAACCTTTCAGAATGGGGAAAAGGTTGCACAAACAATGGGAAACCCCCAAATAATGGGTGGTTGGGGGAAAGGAGGCATGGCCAGGAGAAAATGGCAAGGCCATCTAAGGAACCCCAGAGGGTGGATTGGGACCCCCGGAGGGCTGGACTGGGTTCTCCACACCTGATGTAGATTATATAAATGGCCTAACCCTAAAAGGGGAATCTTTCAGAGGCTTTTCACACTTTTCACATTTGGGGAGATAGTAATACAAATATCAAGAGTGGCGAGAATGAAGATTAATTTCAAAATGACTAGTTTGGGCTTCCTATCCCACATTAGCAGCAATTATTTCACAGAGCATGTGAATGGCTCAAAGGTGCCATTTTAGCTTCATATGTGAAAATGTCCTTAGGGCTAATGCACAAGACCATCTGGTGGGCTGAAGTAGTCTTCTGAACACCAGACCAAGTCCTTGAATTCCAATTTACTGCACCACCAAAAATGCTTTCAACATTTCAACATAGGCTGGCAAAGCGTATGAGGGAGACGCCAAGTATGTATAACTACTGACATATAGTATTTATGTCAGTTGACCATAACTGACAGCATATAATTTCATGCCCACTTGCTGAAAAGAAGAATGAATACTGGTTGTACCTTCTCTCTCTCTCTCTCTCTCTCTCCAGGAAGAAATGTATGGCAAGGATTTCTCTCTGGTCCCAGCTATCAGCCAGAAAAGTAACGGCTGAGGAAGGCTTCCTTTTTTGCAGCCACAAGAACTTAGAACAACGTGTGAGGTGCTCTGGCACTGAAGAAGGGAGGGGAAGGACACTTTGACCTGCTTCTGCCATCCACCTGGAGACTAACCAGTGAAGGCTGGTGGCTCCAATGCCTGTGGGGCAGTGAATCCGCTGCGGGTTGCAGTCAGAACTATAAAGGAGCTATATACAGTCAGGGCCAGAAATATTGGAACAAGGATAACGGTTTTGGCAGTTGGCCTCTGTACACCACCACATTGAAGTTGAAAGGAAACACACCCAGATGGGAGCGAAGTCAGGGCTTTCAGCTGTGATTCAAGGGGTTTGACAAAAGTGGGGCACTAACCATTCAGGAAGGACAGCCAATGGCATGCACACACACCCATTGTTGGTGGCTCACAAGTAATGGAACAAACCAACATCATTTCAAACTTAAGGATCGCCTTTAATATCTGGATGAAAATCCTTTGCAGTCAATGACTGCCTGAAGTATGGAACCCATGGCCATGACCAAATGCTGAGTTTCCTCCCCTGAGATGCTTTGCCGGGCCTTTACTGCAGCTGCCTTCAGCTGCTGCTTGTTTGTGGGTCTTTCTGCCTTCAGTTTTGTCTTCAGTAAGTGAAAAGCATGTTCTGTTGGGTTGAGATCAGGTGACTGACTTGGCCATTGAAGAACATCCCACTTCTTTGCCTGGAGAAACTCTTGCGTAGCTTTTGCTGCATGTTTTGGGTCATTATCCATTTGCAATATGAAGCGGCGTCCTATCAGTTTGGCAGCACTCGGCTGAATCGGAGCAGAAAGTATAGCCCTATACACTTCAGAATTCATCCTGCTGCTTTGATCAGCAGTCAGGTCATCAATAAACACCAGTGACCCGGTTCCATTGGCAGCCATACATGCACATGCCATAACACTGTCTCCACCATGTTTGACAGATGATGTGGTATGCTTTGGATCATGAGCTGTTCCTTTCCTTCTCCATACTTTTCTCTTTCCATCATTTGGGTACAAGTTAATCTTGGTTTCATCAGTCCAAAGAATCTTATTCCAGAACTGGGCAGGCTTTTTTAGGTGTTTGCTGGCAAAGGCTAATCTGGCCTGTCTGTTCTTGAGCGTTACCAGTGGTTTACACCTTGTTGTGACTCCTCTGTATTTACATTCATAAAGCCGTCTCTTGACTGTAGATGTTGACAATGACATGCCTACCTCCTCAAGAGCGTTCTTGACCTGGCTAGATGTTGTGAAAGGGTTCCTCTTCACCATGGGCAGAATTCTGCAGTCATCCACTTTAGTTGTCTTCCATGGTCTTCCAGGCCTTTTGCTGTTGCTGAGCTTGCCAGTTAATGCCTTCTTTTTCAGGTTGTTCCAAACTGTTGTGTTGGCCACTCCCAATGTTTTTGCTATCTCTCTGATGGGTTTGTTTCCTCAGCCTAATGATGGCCTCCTTCACTCGCATGGACACCTCTTTGGACCTCATGTTGGGAGTTCCAGTGAACAGCTACCAAATGCAAATGTGACACTCAGAACCACCTCCAGGCCTTTTATCTGCTTGATTGGTCATGGGACACCCAGGAAACAGGCCACATCTGGTCATGCAGCTGCTTGTCAGCCTTTCGTTCCATTACTTACGAGCCACCAACGATGGGCGTGTGTGTATGCCACTGGCTGTCCTTCCTGAATGGTTAGTGCCCCACTTTTGTCAAACCCCTTGAATTACAGCTGAAAGTCCTGACTTCGCTCCCATCTGGGTGTGTTTCCTTTCAACTTCAATGTGGTGGTGTACTGAGGCCAACTGTCAAAACAGTTATCCTTGTTCCAATATTTCTGGCCCTGACTGTAGTTCTGACTGGTTCTGACTGCAATCTGCAGCGGATTCACCGCCCCACTGACATCAGAGCCACCAATCATCCACTGGGACTAACAACTACAGTTGTTACACCAAGCAAGAACACAGGCAAGGAAGATCATCCTGTCCTCAACTGACATGTGTTCAACTTATCACTTTGTCCAACTGAACTCCTTCCTCTTTCTTTTCCCCTCCGCTTCAATGTGCCTTGACTTTTTACAGGGCATAGACTCATAGAGTTGGAAGGTGCCATTTAGCCCATCGTGTCCAACCCCCTGCTCAGTGCAGGAATCCAGGGTGAGTGGGGCTTGCGTCTTTTGTCTTCTTCTTCTTGATGCGAACAGTTTTTTGGTTCAGAAGAAAGCAATCCTATGTTCATCTACAAATAAATAAGGCCCATTGAGTTCAGTGGGGCTCACTCCAGGTATGTGTGTTTAGGGTAGCAGCTTAAATATTGAATTCTTCTTCTTCTCATTTGAGTACAGTACTTTCTTATGGGAATTCCTGTGACTTCCCTTGTTAAAATACATGCAGAGGTCAAAATCATAAATTTTGTTTTAGGCGAAATATGATGGCAGCTATACTCTTGAAACAATATGCTCCCTGGAATCTTAGTCCACTTCTGTTCTGAATAATGGAAGCCCCTTGTTAAGCTTGTGGTCCCTATATTTTCCCATTCTCTGTTCATCCCATGCTGACTTGCTGAGACACTTCCTGCATGGCACAGACTTAAATTCACCTCTCTTTTTAATGAGCTATCACCTTTATAATAGCATTTATGGTAGCCCCGTGCTGCACATATAACATTGAACTGTGAATTACATCTTATATACAGTGCTTGCTCCAGATTTTGAGGGGCCCTTGGGACAGATGCCCTCAGTGGGTCCACCTCCTACTCACTTCTGAGCCTATGGCCCATTGACTTGTCTTCTCCCACTTGGGCAAGCCATAGGGTGGCCAGTTCTGAAACAGCCAAAAAGGAGGAAAGGAATCACCAAGAAAGAGTACAAAAAAGGGTAGTGATTTGCATAAAATGTACACAGCACACACAAATTTAGAAATAATTATTATAATTTAAATACAAATACAGTGCATTTCACCATGGGCAACAGTTCTCATGGATGTTTATCTTCAACCAGAATTGGACAGGAGAAGCATGGCGGGGATCGTTCCCTCCACTCTTCTCCTGCCCTGCATTTTCAGCTAGACAGCCGATTGTAGCTGTCTAGTTGCGGGAGGGCAGAGCGGGGGAGGAGGCTGCTGTACGACACACTGGATGTATCGTACAGGCATCTCCGCCCTCCCTGCCCCAGAACGCCCCCTGGGAACACCCCATTTTGGCCACTCTGTGCTCCTCTTGTGAGCATGGAGCACGGGGCTTTTCCGCGCTGCCTGAGAGGCAGCACGGAAGTGGAGGAAGGTCAGTTCCCAGAAAACCAGAGATCCTATGGCTGTCTAGCCACTGACTAGTGGCCATAGGATTGCTCCCTTAATATATTTCTTAGCCACCTTTCAAGACTGTAGTCTTTCCAAGGTGGCTTACAACAGAAAAATACAATATCAACAAATCATAAAACCATCTTAGTTTTAAACAATTTTAAAATAAGCCAGTTGAAATATCCAACACAATACAGTTCAAATATTTAGCAGCAGCAAATATAATAAAACTTTTTCAATTGAAACCGAGAGAAAACAGAGATGTTCTTAAAGCTTGCTTAAAAGCAGCCACAGATGGAACCATCCCTTTGGAGGGAAATCCATAGGATAGGGGCCACCACAGAGAAAGCTCTTTCTCTAGTGCCCAACAACCTTACTGCTCTTAGTAGAGGCTAGGAGTAGGACCTCCAGAGATGGTCTTAAAACTCTCTTGTCAGTGGAGGCTGGTGGCTCCAATGTTAGTGGGCCAGTGAATCCGCTCCAGGTTTCAGTCAGAACCAGCCAGAAACACCTTGGATAGGTCCTTTAGAGTTCTGGCTTTTTCTGACTGAAACCCGGAGCAGATTCATCACCCCATTGGAGTCACCAGCCTCCACAGCTTGTTGTCACTGCAGTGCTTGCATGTGATGAGGTGAACAGGCAGTGACACTGACAGCAAGGATGGGGGGCAGCAGGGTGAGGCGGTTCTGGAGGTTGATATTTGGCCCCCTGCAGGGATGTGGGCCTTGGCAGGTGCCTAACAATGCCTACTTTTGAAGCTGGCCCTGCTGTGTATCAGTGCACAGAATTCCATATAGTTTTAGGTGAGGAAACTGCAATGGATATTAACTATATAAGGCAGTTCTGGCTTTCCATGATGTTCCCAGCTGTAGCACCCCTGTAGGTTACATAATAAACATTCATTACCTTGAAAGAAATTAAGAGACATTTGTAAAAAAATAAAAAATGGAAACAGAAAAATAATACTTACCGCATTTTTAATTACAAATCACTGAAACCTACTAAGCCGCATAATAGCGAGTTATCATTTCATGTGAATGAAATCAACTTCTTCACACACCCCAAATTATAATAGCGGCCTGAGTAGATTAGCAACACTGTATTTAGCTATATCTGGGGTGAAAAATAAACAGCAGTGGCAGTTTAAAGAGAGAAATATGGTATTGCAAACAGAGGAAGACAAATAAGAAAAAAGATGCCTAAACATATTCTCTTCCCCCATCCCCCAGCGCCATAGCTCAGTAGACTGTTTGCATCATGAAATGAAGCAGAAACCAGCGGAGTGTCTGCTGTCTTTTGGATACGAGCTCGTTGCAATTGGATGCATTAATGACTTCTCCATTGATATTGTAATTTTTCTAGTATGCACAGAGAGAAATTCTCATATGGTGGGTTCCAGGGGCTCTTGATATTCCCAGATTGGGGATCATTAGGGGATGTTTTTCCATGCTAAGGCCTATACTCATTGTGCCTGTGTTGGTGACATAAACCATTCTCCTTAAATTGAAAGCCACTGATCACTAAAGAGGTTGGACCTTGAGCTTAAGACCTTGGTGACTGATTTGATTAGTCCATTTGAGTGAGAATAGGGCAACACAGGGGCTATGTTAATGGAACTTAAACAATAGGCCATCACTAATCAGAGACCTCAAGGTTGAAGTGAGGTTAATTGTTATGCGGGTGGCATTTGAAAAGAAGTGTTGACTAGTGTAATGCACTGTGGGACTGTAGCATTTGAACATGCAGCCTTAAGGCCAGAGGTTTTGTTTAGTTTCCCAATGAAATTTAAAGCTACATTATGCACATCTCTAAACAGCAGCCCATAGACCATGGTCCTTTGATACAGGGGAAGAACAATTGCTAATTGATAATACAACAGAGCCCTAGGCACAACATTCGGATTCCATCCCACTACTGCATTTTACTCCTTTTATTTTAAGGAACTGGAAAACCACTTAAGATGTTGGTTCAGATTAATAGCAACTCTAACCTGTGCACTGAAACACAGGCTTCTAGTTCAGCATTCATAAGAAACCTCGGGAGACATTTGGGCAAAGTGTTTGATTAGGATTGTAATCAACATCTGTATTCATTGTGCTCAACTTATCATACAGCAACGGAGTTTACCTGCATGAAGGAAATAGACAGTACTTTGCCTGACAATATATAAAGTGTTAAAAAGAATTAGGCTGCAATAGTATTTTCCGCTTAGTAAGAAGAAACATTGAGCTCATTGGCACTTGCTTCAAAGTATACATACATAGGATGGGATTGCGCAAAGTACTTCCTATTTTTAAGCAAAGAAGCCGTGTCTTATGAGCAACTAATTATTTAACATCATTTAACATTTAGAAAATGAATCACATCTAATGTGTTTTACACATGTATCACATGGACACCACACAAGATTGCATAGCAAACAACAGGCTGAACACGAGTCAGCAGTGTGTTGCAGCTGTAAACAAGGCTAATGCAATTCTAGCCTTGTTCTGCATTAACAGAATTGTTTCCAAAGCACAGGACATAATAATTGCACTTTAGTCTATGCTACTCAGACCTCATCTGGAGTACTAAGACCAAATCTGGGCACCACACTTTAGAAGGATAGCAACAAATTGGAATGGATCCAGAGGAGGGCAACAACAAAGTCCTGTGAGGAATGTTGAAGGAATAGGGTATGTTCAGTTTTGTGAATAGAAGACTCAGAAGGAACCTGATAAAGCCCTTCAAAAACCTGAAGGACTGTCACATAGAAGAAGGCAAAGAACTCTGTTGCCCCAAAAGGCAGGACTAGATCTAATGGGCTTAATTTACAGGATGGTAGATTTTGGTTGAGCATTAGGAGAAATGTCTTGACAGTACAAGCAGTTTGACAATGAAACCAATTACCTAGAGAGATGGTGGGCTCTCCCTCACTGGAGATTTTCAAGCAGAGACTGGACAGCCATTTGTTGGAGATGCTCTCAATCTGGATTTCCTGCATCGAACAGGGCATTGGACTAGATGTCCTACAAGGTGCTGTCTTTGCGTAAAAGTTATTTACAACCCAAATGCTAAATGCATTACTCCTATGCAAGTTTCATTGCCCAGGATGCTCCTTCCATATGTATCAAGAGCACAAAGGGACTTACTAATTGGATCAGTGAGTTTAGTGAGACATGCTTACACTAAAGTAGTACAGCAAGTCAGTAGTATGTACAAGTGTGGTGTAGTTGGACCGGGAGCCAGGACATATGGGTTCTAGTCCCTACTCAGCCATGGAAGCTCACTGGGTGACTTTGGGCCAGTCACAGACTCTCAGCCCAAACTACCTCACAGGGTTGTTGTTGTGAGGCTAAAATGGAGAGGAGGAGAATTAGGTACGCCACCTTGGGTTCCTGAAAGAGGAAAAAAGGCAGGATATAAATGTAATAAGTAATAATAAAATGTACCAGTGGGGCACCTTCACTGCTGGTTATGGAAGGGGAAAGACGAAAGAGCGATGTCCACTCATAGACCTGTGTCGACCAGAGCAAGAAGTAGATACTCCATGCATGCTTGGAGCATCTGGATGGTGGCTGTAAGGCAGGGGTGCAGAATTTCTTTTTGCCCATGGGCCAAATTCTACTTCAGAGAAGCTTTCAGGGGCTTCATTCCAGTGCTGGGCAGTGTTGAAGTTAAAAAAAAAAAAAAGTAGGGATGTCGGAGACTTTCTCCACGAATCTCCAGGAGGCCGAATGCCAACGCATTCAGCCCCCCGAAATTGGTGGAGAAACGGCCTGCCCCCCCAGGGATGGGAGTTACCTTTGTCGAATGTCCCTGGCGGTGGCGGCTCCCGGCGGCGGTGGCCGGTCTTCCGACCAGTTGCCTCCACCGCCATTTCCAAGTTAAAAAACAACAACAACAACAACAAACGTGATAGGCTACGTAAAGATTTACGTAGCCTATCATGGTTAGATTTTCAAAAAACACCATGATAGGCTACGTAAATCTTTATGTAGCCTATCACGGCTGACTTTGGGGGGGAAAAAAAAAAGCGCGTATGCAAATGGCGGCGCCCATGGGCGCCACCATTTGCGTACACGCTTTTTTTTTTCCCCCCCAAAGTCAGCCGTGATAGGCTACGTAAAGATTTACGCAGCCTATCACGGCTGACTGCAGGGATGCAAACGGCGGCAGCTATGGCCGCCACCATTTGCGTCCCGGCAGGAGACGAGATTCGTGGCCGGGGAGACGGGGCGCTCCCCCCCAGCCAGAATTTCGGCGGGGAGGGATGGGGCGCCTCCCACCCCACCCAGAATTTCGGGGGGAGGGACGGAGCGCCTCCCCCCCACCACGAAGCAAGCTGCGGGACCAGGTAAGGGACTTTCATCCATCCCTAATAAAAAAGTGTAGGGCCACAATACCCAAACTACCAGCCTATTTTAGTGCCAAGCTCTTGCTGTCAGTACTAAGCCTTAGGAGAGGCATGTCAACCTTTTAGAATGGGGAAAAGAACTAGAGCTGTGTGCAAAGGGCCTCTCAAAATTCTCCAGCCTATTTGTGGGCAGAGAAATTGGGGGGACAATTTCACCGAATTTCTCCTGGGAGAGGAGAAATTCTCCAACCATTTCTCACAGATAGGGCTCACTATCATCGGGGGTTGTGGCACAGGTGCTTTCTTTTTTCCTAAGGGTTTTGGGTTTACTGCACTGCTTCTGTAGGTGGTAACAGCATCAACCATGTTGAGGCTTCCATTTTTCTGAGGCAGAAATTTGTATTTCTTTGAGTGGTATTTTTGAGCTTACCTAATCACTTGGAGGTGGGCAAGAGTGTTGTGTGCATTTTTCTCTCTCTACTGTACATCTCTCCACTGCTCTGCAGCCTCCAAGGCCACCTGCACTTTCTGAACTGAAAAAGCTCCATGGGAGAAATTGCCTCATGACGTCTTCCTCATGATGGCTTTAACTGAGGTGCAGGAAGCCAAGGAAGCTACAGGCTGCCAGAGAGATGATTGCTCAATGACAGACAGGACACTCACGCACACTCCTCAGCCACCTCATAAGTCAGGTAAGCACAAAAACCCCAAACCCAACCCATGAGAAATTCTCCAAAATGTCTCTTCCTTGGAATTTCTTTTCACAAGCAATTTCTTTTCTATCAAACTGAATGAGAATGGTCAAAACACACATGGGAGAAATTTTCAGCACGGCACAGCACTAGAAAAGAATTGCGCAACAGCCAGAAAACCGCCACTTTTTTGTGGCCAGGGGAAACACTTTGTGGCCAGGGGAAAGGGCGTGGCCATTTGGGGAACCCCAAAGGGGTGGATTGGGACCCCAGGTGGGCCAGATTTGGTCCTGAGCCTGGGGTTCTGGACCCTTGTACTAAGGTATTGTCACCAATATGTAAGAGTGAAGTCCTGTGCATATTTATACATGCTTAGCTTGCATACAGATGGACACAGGAACAGGAGCGGGTGTTTACTAGTTTGCTGCTGAATGAACTCAGCATTCCTCCAGCTTTGCTCCTCAGAGCACTCATACAGTTGGATCCAAACTGGAGATTGTCACCCCTCCCCTCACCCCCACCCCAATTCACCTGGGGAAGACTATCAAATCAGTGCTTTTGGCAGCCCTGCTCTGGAGAGAGAGAGAGGGTAAATGGCTTTATGACTGACGCAGGGGCCAACCCATTAGTGCTGTGCAAATTCAGCTTCTGTTACTAATGGGAAGAACAGAGCTCAGTCCCAAGGAGAAACCACATGTCTAAAATGTGACAAATGCACTTCCCGCTCAGGCGTACCTCCAGCATTGTGTGTGCCTTATACTGCAGTCTTAAATACAGCTGTCCAAAATTGGTTTTTTATTTTTATTTTCCATTAGTAAGAACATAAGAAGAGCCCTGCTGGATCAGACCAAGGATCCAGCATTCTGTTCACACAGTGGGCAGCCAGCTGCCCACCCACAAGCAGGGCATGAGTGGAACAGCACCCTCCTACCCATGTTCCCCAGCAACTGGCATACATAGGCAAACTGCCTCTGGCATTGAAGGTAGCACATAGCCATCAGGACTAGTAGCCACTGATAGCCTTTTTGTCCAGGAATTTGTCCAACCCCCTTTTAAAGCCATCGAAATAGGTGGTCATCACTACATCCTGCGGTAGCAAATTCCGCAGATTAACTATGCACTGTGTGAAGAAGTCCTTCCTTTTTTATTTGTTCTGAATTTCCCACCCATCAGCTTCATAGGATGACCCCGGGCTCTAGTATTTTGAGAGAGGGAGACAAATGTCTCCCTAGCCACGTTCTCCACACAATGCATAATTTTGTAGACCTCTGTCGTGTCTCCCCTTACCCTCCTTTTTCCAAGCTAAACAAGCCCAGCTGTTGTAACCTTCCCGCACAGCGGAGACGCTCCAGCCCCTTGATCAGTTTAGTTGCCCCTTTCTGCACTTTTTCAAGCTCTACAATGTCTCTCTTGTTAACTCGCTTGTTCTTAATGGATTCATTAAGCATTTACAGAAAATATTACAGGCAGTCTTAGAAAGCCTGGAGATAAGAAGCAAGTAGAACAAGAACTACTAAGAGGTCTCTGTGGTTGATCAGGCCACCTGGAAGACAGGGGCTCACCGTTCATGTACCATTAATGGCAGGGTAGAAAAAGGCACTTCCAGGCTCCAGCAAGTGCTGTTTGTCTTATCCCCCTGTGATGGCTGCACCTGCCAAAATGGTCTCTCCTACACAGTTCAACACCCCTTTACCTCTGAACTGAAGACTCAAAAGACAGCCTGACAAAAACAGAGACCCTCTAGTAGTTGCTACACTTGCTTCCTACCTCTTTCTTGATGAATAATGGGAACAGCTGCATATCCTTCCAGACATTAGTTAGGGGGTGAGAATGGCCTTGTAGTCTGATCAGTTCCTTCTTCCTGCTCCCTCCCCTTCCTGTTCCTTCCTTCTTCCTCTGTAGCAAATGGCATGTGCTCTGTCCAGACAGGAAGCAAGTAACCACGTCTCATGCCTCCGCTCACTTACACTCAGACACCCAGTACTGAAGGTGCTTGTAGTTGAACAGTGTTAGATAGCCTTCTCTGACAATGTGTATAAAAGCACTAATAAAGTAATCTGATTTGAACTCCTTTCAAAGTGGCTCTAGCTTGCGTTGGTTGCATCCAATACTAAATGCTGTGTTGCCACACTGTCTCAATATAAAGCAACTCTACTGTAACTCACACCAGACTTTCCAATGTTTCGGGTCTTCACTGCTACCCCAGCCTGAAGCCTGCCTCATTCATTACACTCACTCTTACATTGTCTGCAGTCCTCCTATGAACGGGTTGTTGTTGTTGTTTTAGTTAACACACTAGAGGTGATAGTCACTGGCTAGATGGCCTTTCAAAAAAGAGAGATCAGACAAGCTCATGGAAGATGGGTCTATCCATCTATTAGTCATGATAGCTCAATGGAGCTTCCATGTTCTGAGGCAGTATACCTGTGAATGACAGATGCTGCAAGCAAACAATAGGGAAATGCTCTCTCCCTCATAAGAACATAAGAAGAGCCATGCTGGATCAGATCACAGGTTCATCTAGTCCAGCATTCTGTTCACACAGTGGCCAACCAGCTGCCCATGGGAAACCCAGAAGCAGGACATGAGTGCAACAGCACCCTCCACCCATGCTCCCCAGCAACTGGTGTACATAGGCATACTGCCTCTAGTACTGAATGTAATGTATAGTGATCAGGACTAGTAGCCATGTTCTCCTTGAAAGCTTCCCAAGTGTCAGGAGGGCCCTAGCTGCCTTTTAAAGTCCCCTCCAGTAGCCCAAACAAGACACAGACAAAAGGGATTCTCTCCAAGTTGTATTCCTTTACAACTTAATGACTCTTTCAGATGCTAATTGCCAGCGACTAAGCAAAAAACTGCAGAGGGTATCCTAACAGGGTAATCTAAGCTCCATTTACGCAGTTGGTCCCCATTTTGAGGAGATGGGCGGGAAAGCTCTGAAACTTATGGGCTAGGAGGGGAGGCTCCCCCCCTTACCCGTGGGGCATCGGGGTGCAGCCATTGCCATAGCACCAAGTGGGATGAGCACCTCCTCTTGGTGCCCTCTACCTCGTGCCTCTCTCTGCGCCTGCAGCGCCTTCCGTCTAGCAACAACCGATCTCCCGCTCTTTCACTGCCAGGGTCACTATCTCTCTCAGGAATGCGAGTAGGGGGGCTTCTCCCTGCAGCTGCGCCTCTGAGAGATGAGTGGGCTCCTCTCCCACGGGTTGTAGCTCTTCCTCAGAATCAGAGCTGCTTTGGGGCTCTATGGGCTCAGTTCCAACCCTGACACCAAGTGCACCTGACTTAGCGCTAAACTATATAACACATTAAGGGTGCAATCCTATGGGGATAGGCGGCTGCCTCTGAACTCGGAGGCAACCACCTATGCAATGCAGGGCAGGAGAAGCATGGAGGGGATCATTCCCTCCGTGCTCCTCCTGCCCTGCATTTGTGGCTGTCTAGCCGCAGGAAGGCAGAGCAGGGGAGGAGGCTGCTGGACAACATGTAGGATGTGTCGAACGGGCATTTCTGCCTTCCCCACCCCGGAAGGCACCCTGGAACACCCCGTTTTGGCTGCTCCATGCTCCTCTTCCTAGTGCGGCGCTGTTCCGTGTTGCCTGCAAGGCAGCACGGGGTTTAGAACAGTCCAGGTCCGTTCCTGGAAACCCACATATCCTATGGCTGTCTAGCCACTGACTAGCAGCCATAGGATTGCTCCCTAAATGTGCATTATGCAGCTTACTCTGTCTTTCTTTCTATTCCTGTTATTGTTTGTTTGTTTGTTTATTTATTTATTTATTACATTTGTATACCACCCATTAGCTGAAGCTCTCTGGGCAGTTTACAAGACAAAGTAAACCATACACTTACAGTATTTAAAACCATAAATACAGTAACACAATAAAGCATAATATAAAACCATACGTTTAAAACAGAATAAAACCAAAGTAGGAACCAAGATAAAAACCAGCAGCAGTGCAGAGATCTAAAAATGCACTAACATGATTTTTAAAACTGAAGGGCTAAGAAAGACCTTACAAGTAAATGTGGGAGGTTCTGATGCAGATCAGGACCACTGCCCGTGGGTACATGGGGTTTAAACCTTTCCCTCCTAGCTGCTTGTTATCCTGTCATTGCCCCCACCCCTCTGCCTCCCCGAATGAGGGCTGAAAAAAAGAAATAAGTGGCACCAATGGAGGGTTTTTTTCCCCTCTCTTTTATTTATCTCCATAGAAGGGGGCAAATTTAGGAAATCAAGTGGCTGGGAGAGGAAGGTTTAAACCTTGCCTACCTGGGTATGGTGGTCCCAATCCAGCTTGGGCCCCCTCCAACTTTTGTGTAAATAAATGAGAAAGCCAGGGTGGGGTGCATGCTACATATTTAGCCCTGACTACTGTTGGAATGCAAACCAAATGCAGGACTAGATAAAACTTTAGTGTGATCCAGCAGCAGTCTTCCTAAATTCTAACAAATGGGACCTGTAACAAAATGTTGCAGTATGGAGTCCTGCTGTTCATTTTACCTCCCCACAGTCCGCCAGCATTCTGTGGCCACACTGTGTACTCATTGAGCTATTTGGGGGATGATGCTCTTGATCCTATGACTACAGTCTTTCTCCATGGAGAAAGGGAAGGGAAGTGATTTATTACTAAGACCAATATTATGGAAATCTCATTGGTTAGATCAGGGCATTTAAATCACAGACCAGTGGATTGGATAGATCAGGGCATTGAAGTCACAGACCAGAACCACTGAAATCCAGAGCAGATTCACTGCCCCACTGACATCGGAGCCACCAGCCTCCACTGGTCTGACTCTGTGACTTAAATGCCCTGATCTAACCAACGAGATTTCCATAATATTGGTCTTTGTAATAAATCACTTCCCTGCCCCACTTCTCTGATTAACCCTTTGCAATAGATGGCTTGTGTTATTTACTAGCTTACAGGCAGCCCACCTTTTTTCATGGGGTAACTCCCAAAGCAGTTCACATAGTAAGTCATATTTTAGACTGAAAAATTCATCCAGTATAAAATTAAGGGTGCAAATATGCATGCTCAGACATCAGAAGTCCTGCAATACCCAGCATGCCCTAATCAACATCATTAGTCAGCCATTTAACACCCATATATGCTTTTCCTTCAGCAATCAATAGACGTTTATCATTATAAAATATAATGCACACTCTATCATCATTATACATTTTTGTTATAAGCAGCTCTTGTTCTAAGTAGATCAGTGCCTTGGGCATGTGTGGGGACACTGAACTTTAGTTGTTTGTTAATAGCAGATAATATGATTTTTGTCTTTGAATATTACTGTATGCAATTTTGGAACTGGCCTTCATTTAGTCCAGTATGGTGATCAGGTGGTGGATGGCTAACAGATGATAGTCTCCTCTCTTAACCTTCAGTTAGCTGCGGAGGGAATGAAATACTATGGAATTAACTTAGCCTTGCTAATTAACTTGATTGTTTTGATATATTGGCTTAGATCCTAAGAGAGAGATCTTATGGGCTAGAACCCCAAACGCCAGAGTGCTCCAGTGTCAGAACCATCCATTCATCCAAAGCTCTGCTGAGACAGCAGGGTTTTTTTTTACTGCCCATCACTGAAAAAAATGCAATTTTCATTAGATGGGCCTCAGAGACCATCTAACTGTTCCTCCATCTCAGGGACAGGTATTGAAAGGCTGTTGGTCCAGCGGGATCCCCTCCTTGTGCACTGGCATGCCCCCGACATTCCTCCTCCTTCCCTTCCCCAGGCAGGCATTCTATCTTCAGGAGAGGGAACCACCACAGAGCTGTCCATGGTGGCTGGGAGGGGGTTGGGGTGGATCCACAGTGAGATCTCCCCCTAAGAGAGGGAGAGGGAGAGGGAGAGACCCGCTGCATCCTGTGGTCCCCTGGATGCTGTTGAGTGGCCACAAGATTGCACTCTAAGATCACTTAACTTAAGGAAGTTCATGGAAGGAACATTTTCTGTCCCTTCCTACCCACTACAGCCAGTTTGGTTAGAGTGTTGGACTGGGACTTGGAAGAGCTGGGTTCAAGTCTCCACTCAGCCATGAAGCTCACTGGGTGACTTTGGGACAGTCACTGACTCTCAGCCTAGCCTACCTCACAGGGTTGTTGTGAGGATAAAATGGAGGAGGAGGAGGAGCATGTATGTCACCTTGGGCCCCTTGAAGGAAAGGTGAGATATTAATGTAACAAATAAATAAATGAAAGAAGTAATAAACTTGTGACCCAAAAAGTCTTCCCAGAGGTTTGAGGAACCCTCATGAACTTTTCTTAACTTCCTTATCCATGCCTGAGTGTTGGTGATACATACACCCCATTCCTAGAGGCCCATGGTGCTGCACCTCACATTCTTCCAAAGGATCCCCCAACCCTCCAGAAGTGGCTGCAGAGGGTAGGAAGGGACAGGAATCCAAGCCAAGGTTTTAACTTCTGTATGGCTCTTAGCCTCCATCTATCTATCTATCTATCTATCTATCTATCTATCTATCTATCTATCTATCTGGAGTGGGCAAAACATGGCCCATCGGCCCTCGTCACTCCTGCTGCTCCCAGAATCCTTTTAAAAAAATTTGTTGAGGGGGAAAGGCATTCATAGTGTGTATGGAGTGCCCAAAGTGTCAAAGCTAGCTTGCAAACAACAGCATTTTGTCCCTTTTGGCACTTCATAGCCAGTTTGGACAGCATTTTTATTTATTATTATTTTTAAATTTTTGGCACCCGCTGGGGAGGCCCACAGGAGTTCTGCAGGGAGAAAATGGCCCCCGGACCACCTGAAGATGCCCACAGCTGGCCTAAATAAATAAAGGGGGCTTTGAAAATTGTTTCATTTTCTAGGCTGATCCCTAGTGACATCTAACGTCTGATTAAATAGGTGTCACTTCTGTGAAAAGTAGATGGCAATAGCACATGTGAACAACTGCGCCTTATAAGTGGGACAACGTAAGTTACCCCTGTTTTGCAGGCAAGTACTTTACATGGACAGGACAATTATGAAATGATGCCATGGCTGGAGAGTGTTTTAAAGTGGCTTAAAAAAAAAAAAAAAAAGCCTTGATGGCTTTTTAAAAAAAGGATGAGACAAATCCATGGATGGTAAGCCTATCAATGGTTACTATTCATGGATGGGGTAACCAGGTGACCTCTTTTACAGAGGGCAGTCCTCTATTTGGAGGGCTGCCAGAGGAGTGTACTCTGTTTCAGGATGTCCGCTAACTGAAGGGCTGTTCTGTTTAATTCTAGCTTAAAGATACAGAACCATCAGAACTGTTACCCTTCACCACTTGCCCATCTGGGCAGCAGATTAAACAGACAGGCACAAAGGTCACCCGGTCACAGTCTTCTGTACTATGTCGAGACATACTACATTTCTATTTAAATTATAATAATTATTTCTAAATTTGCATATTATATTTTATGTAAATAATTGTCTTCTATTTTTTGGTGATGCATTTCCTCCTTTCGGGTGATTCATAAATGGCCACCCTATGTATGCTACCTCCAGGTTCAAAGGAAGTATGACTGTGAATATCAGTTGCTAGGGAATGATTGTCCTCCTCTACTGCTCTTGGCATCTGTGCAGCCTCTGCGGGAACAGGATGCTGGACTATACACACCTTTGATATGATTCAGCAGGGCCCTTCTTATGTTTTTAATTGGTGGAAATACCTTTCAGCTTTTACACCTTACCAGAAAAACAGGCCATGAGTAAGGTACTGTGAATATTGCCATGGGTAGAAGAAAAGGAGGGTGGGTGTTTTTGCCCTAGCAATTATAATCCAATAGCGATGGCTGCATAGTTTCTGATGGAAGGCAAAATGGAGAAATTGTTGGTGTATAATTGCAGTTGAAAGACTAGGGCTCTAGGAGCTTTTTTTTTTCTTGTGTGAAGTCTAAAAAATATGATTTATTCCACACATGTCATGCACACATTTAGCTTCATCTATTCTGCATCTTTTCCATTATGTACTCACCAGTTATTTCATTGCAGATCTCTTCTGGTGCTTTTGAGTCTTTTGGGGCTTGAAATGGACAAAAAGTTATATCTATCTATCTATCTATGTTGTTTCTTTAAGTGTGTCCTACCCAAAGAACTGCAGGATATTTTGCAGAGAACTTTTAATCCAAGGTCTGGAAGGAGGGTGGCAGTTTTGCCTACCAATAAATAAATAATAAAATAAAACAAAGAGTCTACATAGTCCTTAGAGGACTGCTATAAAATTACAGGATAACGGGCCTTGCCTCATGGCCTACAGAGTGAGAAACATCAAAAGGTATGGATAAAAATGAACTCCAACAGTATTCTGCACTCAAGTGATGGTAGCAATCTAGTTGAAGCCTGCCTTCATCCTACAGGCCCAGTCATATGGGGTATCAAGCGCAGAAGTTGGAAGAAAAGTAAGGTTACTTGCCATACCGGCAGTTGCACGCCGCCACATTACATCTGTTTACCTGAGGAGAGGAAGAGTTTGCTTGGGATTGCTTGCGTACAGAAATATACATGGAATTTCCCTATACAACCATCAGCATCAAATAAGCAATTAGGTGTTGTTGGACTACAACTCCCATAGCCAATGGTGAGGAATCCTGGGGGCTGCAGCCCAACAACATCTGGAGGGCTACACATCCTCCATGCCTGATCTAGGGTGAGCATGAGAAATGCTGTTTTAGCACAATCGTGTGTGGAATTCACAAGCTCTGAAGTCCTACATACCATATTCTCTGTAAAGGAGTGTTTTGATCTTATTTCTCCATGATGAGAGAAACAAAATGATGGGTGAGGAATGAAAAGACAAAATATATTGTCTAATTGTCCTTAGCATAATACATTTATTTGCTGACCTTTCTTCTGTATGTGAAAAAAACTCTTAAAATCCTCTTGTCTATTTGTTTCTCCACATTATATAACCCGTACTCACAAGTCTAATGTTTGATAGTAAAACTGGGTGCATTGTACAAACCACCTGCACTGCGATGGGAAAATTCAACTATCCCAAATATTTCAGCTTAATACCTAGCACACCAAATGACTATTCATATAAAAAACTTTAATTGCAGCTCCCAAGGCAGAAAGGGGGTTATGGGGTAGCAAGATATTGAATCTTTGCATTTCATTCTTGAGAATAAAACACTTTAATTTGCCCTGTGAGTAAATGGGCTTTGGAAATTGAAATCAAATGTGAATTCCATGCATGGAATACTATATGGAATATAATTTCTTCTAAAGTAATATATGCATTTTTTTCAAAGACAGATACAAGAACTCACCATTATATAACAGCACAAGAATATGCAACCTATTCTGTATTTATCTTCTTGAAGAGAATGAACAAACTTGGCTCCACACTGCTTTGCTTTGATGTTGGAGGTTTTCCCCCTTTGGCTGTTGCTGATTGTATTTGTTTATCTCGGTGGCCTCCAAGTTAATAAAGCACTTTAGGGAGTCCTTGGCATCAAGCTTGTGAATGGTCCTTTTAAAAATCAGCAGAACTATTCACCCTCTTTAAGTATTTGCTTAAGCATCATTGCTGATGACCCTATTTCTGTAAGCAGTTTCCACATCTCTTTAGTGTGGGTGTTTTTAGTGGCCAGTATGGCACCAGATTTATTATATTGTGTTACCTTGTTTCTTAGGGTTGCAGTTTGGGATTTTGGCTGGACTTCACCTGACATATGCATCTTCTCACTCGAAAATGAAGCTGTGTGTGCATCTGAGTCTGGCCTATGGAACTGCAGGGCATTCTAATAAGAGGCAATTATTTAATAATAAATAACACCCATCAGCTCAGCAGTGGTGTGTTTGATTTGCCCCCAGGTTTGATCTCTAGAATCACCAGTTAGTAGATGGCAGGTAGCAGGGCTGGAAAAGATCTCTTTCTGATTGGACTGTGGGCTAGATGGACCATTCTGTTAGAGATGTGCATTCATTTCAGAACAAACGATTGGGTGTGGGGATTGCAGGTCACTGGCTAGTATTATCCCAAGTCCCCTGCCAGCAAAAAAGAGGATGACCACTAACAAAGGAACAATGGTAGTAATATTTAACTGAACACTGGGGGCAAGAACAGGTAGTAGGTCCCTTAGGTCTCAGATGGGGAGCACCAGATAGTCAAGAGAAAAGGCCAATTCATTTAGGGAGGGTCTGTGGCTCAGTGGCAGAGCACATGTTTTGCATGCAGAAGGTCCCAGACTCAATCCCCAGCATCTCCAGGTACAGCTGGAAACATTCCCTGGAATACTTCCCTGGAGAGCTGCTGCCAGTCAGTGTCGCCAGTACTGGGCTAGATGGACGCCTTGTCTGACTCAGTATAAGGCAGCTTCCTATGTACATTCAGCGAACTGACTGTCATCTTTCTGTGGTGGAAACACAGGCTGGACTTGGGAAATCTGTCCCGCACACAGCTCGTTAGAAGAAGGATTACACAGATCAGGCCTTCAAACATCCATGCATATGCAGAGTTCTCAGGAAAGTACATTATCTTATATCAGAGGTGCTGAACCTCAGACCTGCGGGCCAAATCCAACCAGCCTGGGGTCCAAATCTGCCCCAGCGGGGTTCCCTAAATGGCTACACGCTCTTCCCCATACTCTACCCCATTTCCCCTGACTGCCGATCGTGGTGGTTTCCTAGATTTCCCACATTTTTTTCCCAGTTCTAAGAGATTGAAATGCCCCTCCAAAGGCTTAATTACTGCCAGGAAGTGCTTTCAGCTAAAACATGCTGGTATTTTTTGGAATGTTAGCCCCACTCCCTTTTGCCTTCAGTCCGCCCACCGCTGGAATGAAGGCTTGTCTGAAATTGATGCCTTCTGGTTGAAGGAAGTTCAGCACCCCTGCCTTATATGCCTGCTAGGAAAGGCTGCACATATTTCACCATATTCCATTTTGTGGGGGGTGGGAGCGAAATAAAACCCCTGGCGAAAGAGGCTGGGGAGGTGAGAATCTTGAATAACTTTCTCCTTGGGGAGGAGGATAGGATTTCCATTTACCTTTTTAAGTGTAGGATGCAGCTGAGGAGTCTTCTTTCTATTTTTCATTTCTTTTTTTACGTTAAAAACACCTCCTGCACTTTGAGCAACCCAGGACACTATAGAGAAGCTTCTCCAGCCCAGCAGCTCTTTCTGAACTCCCATGAGACTACATGACTGCACCCTCTCCTATCGGCATTCAAGAAGTGCACCTGGGCTTGAGAAGCTCCTCTGCAAAGTAAAAGTAAATGGGGCTTTTAGAGTGTTAGAAAAGCTCTGTTCTTACTTACAACAACACAGAACAAACAAGATAAGAGTTTTTCTAAAGCTCCAAAAGTCCCATTTGTTCTTGTGTGCCTAGGACTCTTTGCAAAGAAACTTCTGCAAACCAGGAGTTCTTCCTGAATGCCTATTGGAAAGGGTGTGATCACAAGATCTCACAGAAGTTCAAGAAGTGCTGCTGGGCTGGAGAAGCCTGTCTTAGAGTAAAGAGTCTTGTGCTGGGAGCATTTTTCAAGGAAAGAAAGATCCTTTAGCCACCTCCCAAACATAAAAAGGTATGTAGAAAACCAGTCCCCCTCCCCAAGGTGAAAAGTATTCAAAATTCTCCCTCTTCCTGCAAAAGAGACAGAAAAAAACAATGCCTCTGTAGCAGGGAGAGAAAAAGTTCCCGAAAATAGAGGGCAGGATTCGGCACATCACTAGTAAAAACATCTTAATCTTGCACCTAAAAGAAAGTAAACTGGGAATCAGGCAAGCTTCTTTGAGGAGGGTGTTCCACAAGCAGGGCACCACAGATGAAAACGCCCTGTCCTCGATTGTTTTGTTGTTTATTCGTTCAGTCGCTTCCGACTCTTCATGACTTCGTGGACCATCCTATGCCAGAGCTTCCTGTCAGCTGTCGCCACCCCCAGCTCCCCCAAGGTCGAGTCCGTCACCTCCAGAATATCATCCATCCATCTTGCCCTTGGTCGGCCCCTCTTCCTTTTGCCTTCCACTTTTCCTAGCATCAGCATCTTCTCCAGGGTATCCTGTCTTCTCATGATGTGGCCAAAGTACTTCAGTTTTGCCTTTAATATCATTCCCTCAAGTGAGCAGTCTGGCTTTATTTCCTGGAGTATGGACTGGTTTGATCTTCTTGCAGTCCAAGGCACTCTCAGAATTTTCCGCCAGCACCACAGTTCAAAAGCATCGATCTTCCTTCGCTCAGTCTTCCTTATGGTCCAGCTCTCACAGCCATAGGTTACTACGGGGAATACCATTGCTTTCACTATGCGGACCTTTGTTGTCAGTGTGATGTCTCTGCTCTTCACTATTTTATCAAGATTTGTCATTGCTCTCCTCCCAAGAAGTAAACATCTTCTGATTTCCTGGCTGCAGTCAGCGTCTGCAGTAATCTTTGCGCCTAGAAAGACAAAGTCTGTCACTGCCTCCACGTTTTCTCCCTCTATTTGCCAATCAAGCTGGTTGCCATAATCTTGGGTTTTTTGAGGTTTAACTGCAACCCAGCTTTTGCACTTTCTTCTTTCACCTTCGTCATGAGGTTCCTCAGCTCCTCCTCGCTTTCAGGCTTCAGCCATCAAAGTGGTATCATCTGCATATCGGAGATTGTTAATGTTTCTTCCAGCGATTTTAACTCCAGCCTTGGCTCCATCAAGCCCAGAACATAGAATGATGTGTTCTGCATACAGGTTGAATAGGTAGGGTGAGAGTATACAGCCCTGCCATACTCCTTTCCCAATCTTAAACCCGTCCGTTGATCCGTGGTCTGTTCTTACCGTTGCTATTTGGTCGTTATACAGATTCCTCAGGAGGCAGACAAGATGACTTGGTATCCCCATACCACCAAGAACTTGCCACAATTTGTTATGATCCACACAGTCAAAGGCTTTAGAATAGTCAATAAAACAGAAATAGATGTTTTTCTGAAACTCCCTGGCTTTCTCCCTTATCCAGCGGATATTGGCAATTTGGTCTCTAGTTCCTCTGCCTTTTCTAAACCCAGCTTGTACAACTGGCAATTCTCGTTCCATGAATTGCTGGAGTCTACCTTGCAAGATCTTGAGCATTACCTTACTGGCATGTGAAATAAGTGCCACTGTTTGATAGTTTGAACATTCTTTGGTGCTTCCCTTTTTTGGTATGGGGATATAAGTTGATCTTTTCCAATCTGTTGGCCATTCTTGTGTTTTCCAAATTTGCTGGCATATGACATGCATCACCTTGACAGCATCATCTTGCAAGATTTTAAACAGTTCAGCTGGGATACCGTCATCTCCTGCTGCCTTGTTATTAGCAATGCTTCTTAAGGCCCATTTAACCTCACTCTTCAGGATGTCTGGCTCTAGCTCACTGACCACACCATCAAATCTATCCCCGATATTATTATCCTTCCTATACAGATCTTCCATATATTCTTGCCACCTTTTCTTGATCTCTTCTGCTTCTGTTAGGTCCTTGCCATCTCTGTTTTTGGTCATACCCATTTTTGCCTGGAATTTACCTCCGATGTTTCTAATTTTCTGGAAGAGGTCTCTTGTCCTTCCTATTCTATTGTCCTTGATTGACACCTGCCTTATTTCTGATGGAGGTGGCTTTCTAAGGATCTTAATGTATGGGCACATTGATATGGGAGCAGGCGGTCGGTCATAAGGTATCTGGGTCCCAAACTGTGAAGGACTTTACAGGTCAAAAAACAGCACCTTGAATTGGGCTCAGAAACTAAGCAATGGCCAGTGAAGAGCTCTCAAAACTCACGAGACATGTTCCCAATAAGCCAACCCAGTTAAAATCCTGGAAGAGCAGCAAAAGGATGGAACAGTGCATTGCCCTTTGTAATCATGAACTGTAATGTGTCAAGAAAGCACAAGCAAATGGCCCTATAATATAGAACAGATTTTAAGAGTGACGTCAACTCTTTGATTATTTGTACCACATTAGGGATTTCCTCTTTTTTTGGTCAAGCTCCAACCCCAAATCCTGTGCCATGTGAGACCACACATATGCATACATGCACAATTATTTTGAGAGACTTTTGTCACTCCAGCTTGCAATGAAGTCTCATCACACATGCAAGATTTCTTCACATCCCCGAGCATTTATCTCTCTGTTTTAATGTCTTGCCATACACATTGGCAGTCTGCTAGTTGACGCAGTACACTCTTATATGGGCCATTCTTTGGGGATCAGATATGATCATGCAGGGTCGTTCTACATTCCATGTGCTCATGTGTCTTTCATAGGGATATACGGATTGTGTAAAATCCATTCCATTTGTGCTTCGCAGGATGTCATGCTCATTTCTTTCTATTGTCTGCCTGTTGATGGAACTGGATTTTTTTTATTTCCATATTTGCACAAATTCACACATGCAAAACTGTAAATTCCCACAAAATGCATAAATCCCCCCAAATGTGCATTTTCATGCTTTAGCCTATGGGGGAAATGTGCATTTTCAGCTTTTTTATATTTTTGCATTTTGTTCTATGAAGAAATTTGTACAAAATCCCTGAAGGTTTGAAAACAGCCCACAAGCCTGTGGAATCTGCCCTACAGGGGAAAAGCTGGTCCACTGTGGAATCCATGGATCAGCTTCATAAAAGTCCAAACTCATTTGGTTCCGTTGCGGATTTCTCCGACATCCCTAGTATTTAGCTTTATTAAATTTTAAATAAACAAAGTCCAGTTTGGTGGACTGGTTGGGAACTGAATTTCTCATGATTGCATGTGTTGATATACCTGTCTTGCTTTGGGACAGACTTCAGGAGTCACGCATGTCAGGGATTTCCCTTTTTTGTCAAGCTCTGCCTTCCCCCTAAGTTATTGTGCCAAAAAAGGGGATCTGAAAGGGCTGATTAGTCCACACAAAATAAGCTGTAGCTCCTGTGCAAGGTTTGCAAGTGTCACATTGCACCGTTGTCTGTTGCTAAAGTGCAGAGCTGCAAGGAGAAGCTCTTATGCGTGACTCCTTAAGTCTGTCCCAAAGCAAGACAGGTATATCAACACATCCACATGAGAAATTCAGTTCCCAACCAGTCCACCAAACTGGGCTTTGTTTAAAGTTTTATACATTTCTTGTAGGCTGAAGACCCCCAAGGCAGCTAACAAATAAAACTAAAATCCAAAATTTAACACAACAATAAAAACAGACAAAGGAGAAGCAGCAATAAAAAATAAAATAGTAAAACATGCCAGGGCAACAATGATCTAGGTAACTGCTGACTGCTATATTTTCAAAAATGGGAAATCCATCATTGTGCCCCAGCAATTCTAGGAGTAAGCTGCATCCTGCATAACGCCTAGTAATGCTTAATCTAATCAAGTTGGCTATCTCCTCCTATACTCCATTTTAAAACTAAATGCAGACACTCCATCTTAACACTAAATGCATCAACATCAAGCTTCCCATCTACCCCTTACTTTGCTTAACATCCAGAGTACAGGTGACAAATGTGAAAGCATGCTATTTATTTATTTATTTATTTATTTGAAATATGTATATCCTGCCCTTTTCTCAAAAGAGCCAAAGGCAACTAACAACAGAAGTAAAACCATCAGCCGTTGGCTTTGGTATCCCTCAAGGCTCCATCTTATCCCCCATATTATTTAACATCTAAATGAAAAGTGCAGGGGGAGGTCATCTGGGGTTTGGGGGTTCCATGTCACCAATATGCAGATGGCACCCAACTTTGTCTCTCCTTTCTGTCTCAGTCCATCATGGCTGTGAAGGTGCTGAAGTGTTGCCTGGAGGAGGCAATGGACTGGATGTGGGCAAATAAATTGAAGCATAATCCAGACAAGGCAGAGGTGAGCCATGAACGGGTTCAACCAGTGTTGGGTGTGGTGGCACTCCCCTTGAAAACATGTTCATAGCTTTGGGGTCCTGCTGAGGGTCTTTGCCCAACTGACACCAGTGCACCAACTGCACCCTCCTGTGTTGGGACTAGGGAGAGGGTCTTTTCAATAGGTGCCCCTAGGCTCTGAAATTCCCTTCCAAGGGAAGCCCACCTTGCCCTGTCTCTAATGACCTTCTGCAAGATGGCAGAAATCTTCCCTTTTCGGGGAAGGTCTGTGACCTGCTGTTTTACTGAATTTGGTTTTTAACTGTCTCTGTTTTTTTGAATAATGGTTTTGCTGTTTTCTGTTCTTTTTTGCAGTTCTAATATTTCAATGGTTTCTTGTTATAGTTCAAAGGTTGTTTTAAATTGTTAATGTCTGGTTTCATCCTTGTTGTTAGCAGCCTTGAGCTCTCTGGAGAAATGGCAGGTATAAATGTTTTAAACTATTTATTTATTTATTTATTTATTTATTTCTATACTGCCCAACAGCCAAAGCTCACAAAAATTAAAACCAGAAAGCACAGGATAAAACAATATAAAATATAAAAGCATTAAAGTCACAATATAACAATACAACCAGAATAAAACCTAGCAGCAATGCAGAGATTTAAAATACAGATAATGAAACAGACAATCAGAAACATCACTTGTAAACTAACGCTAAAACAGCAGCAGCAAAATAAATAAATAAATAGCAATTAAAATTATATTTAAAAAACAGAAGCAGCTAAATCAAGTTCAATACACCATATAGAGCAAAGTTCATCACTATATAGAGCTCATTGCAGTAATCCAGATGGGATTTAATTAATGTGTCATCACCATTGCCAGATCTGCATTCTCCAGGAATGGGTGTAGTGGTGCACCAGTCTTGGCTGGGCAAAGGTGCTCCTGGCTACCACTGACACCTGCGCATCCAAGATCGGGGCCAGGTCTACAGGAACTCCTAAACTGCGAACATGCATTTTTAAGGTGACTGCTTCCCCATCCAACACTGGTTGAACCCCACCTCCCAGGTCAACTCTACTGACCATAAGCACCTCTGCCTTGTCTGGATTAAGCTTCAGTTTGTTTGTCACATGCAGTCCATTGCTGCCGCCAGGTAGGGATGATGGAGAAATTGGCTGCAGACCCAAATAAGGCCAAAATTCCGAGGAATCCGACCTCTGGAGTCCGCAGTGGACTGTACCCACTTACTTGCGCAGGGCGGCTCTCCATCTTTTTAAAAGCTGCAATAGGCTAATGGCAGCTGCCATTAGCCTATTGTAGAAAAAATATGGCTGTAATTTGCATATTTTATGCCAGCTGCAATTTTAGGTAGAAGTAAGTGCTTTATAGCTGCAGATGCCATAAAATATGGCAATTACAGTCGTAATTTTCCCATGATAGGCTAATGGCAGCTGCCACTAGCCAATCACAGCTTTTAGAAAGACGGAGAGCCATCCACGAATTCCAGCAGATGTGCCATGGCTATGGGGAAATCCACTGGGCCCCAAGAGGACCAGATTTCTCAGCGGTGGACACCCAACCCTGACAGATGTTGGGGGGTTCACCCACCCCTACCTCTAGGCAATGGTTCAGGACCCCCATAGCCTCTCCAGACTATGATGGAAAGGAGAGAGAGTTGCGTATCATTTGCATATTGATGACACCAAACCCTAAAAGCTTGGATGTTCCCAGTGTTTCATGCAGATGTTAAATAGCATGGGGAACAAGATGGAACTCTGAGAGACACCATAAGGCAGTAGCCAATGTGTCAAGCAGGAGTTCCCCAGCACCACCTTCTGTAACCAGAAGGACTAAGCTGGTTGCTGGATGGATACAAACAACCATTTAACTGCACATTCTACCACACATTTGCAGTTGATGTATGGTGCAGTCCTCCTTGTCATTTGGCAGGTTCATACAGATGGCTGAGATTCATTGGGATGGAAGTGCTCACCCTGGGGTAGTTTTGTCAACTGTATGGACCCTCTGTCTCATTCTGCCAAGCAGAAGGAGAATCTGAACATGCAACAGGCTTGGATGGTAAAGTAAAATGCATACTAAAATGAGCAACTGTGTCCATCCTTTGTCAAAATAGAATGGCTGCAAATAAGAGACCTGTGTCTGTAGTTTTGCACTGTTGGTACAGAAGTAACAGAGTTCGGAACAGTTCTGAGGTAATGTAAATTCATGCACTTGCATGCTACCCTGCAAAAGGGTTTGTCAGGCCAAGCCTGAATGAAACCTAGTCTTTCAGTGTCACAGCATCTCAGCACATGTGAAGAAACTACGTATGCAATGGAGCAAATGAAGTGTCATGCTCTGAAAGACCTGGAATGAGATTGATTTTGCGCAACTCTCTTTTACCGTCTGCTGCAGCTTTGAGGAACAGCATTAGAGATTCTTGTCACAGATGTGTCTTTCATAAACCGTTGTGAGAGAATGACATTGTACAAAAATGGTTTACTGCTCTGCTTTCATCTCTTGAGAAAACAAAGTGTGCTCTAGTCAGCTTCGCCAAATGTGCTGAAGGAACGCTCTTCATTGAGACCACAATAGCATTAAGGGTCATGACATTTACAGAGCTGATTTTAGAGACTCTCTTGGCAAATGTACAGTGGTATTTATCCAAAGTGTGTGCCTCTGACAGCCCCACACCCTCTCTTTAGTTCAGTGGAGGAAAACTAACCAGTTGGATGTTACAGAATACAGAAGATAAAAGGACTGAGCTTATGCACCATGCACTGAATGAATAGTTCACTGTGGATTTGAGTAATTAATTACCTCTAACAACAATAACAAAACTGCCATAGTATTTAAATCTGGATATCTGCTCTGGGATCTTTCTGTCCAAGCTACAAGACTGCAAATACATGTAATCAAAAATATGAATCATGTATGCTACTTCAATAATACTTTCATTTAGTTTAGCTGCAAATCAAGAAGAAAAGAAAGACTGACAAAATTCTCAAAAACAGTTGAGAATGCAAATTTTCCTAAAAGGTTTTGCACAAGTTTTCCTTCTGCTGTTAAAAACAAAAAACAATTTTTTCCATAGCAACGGCAGTAGCAACATCATATAGAAACTTCAAGATATGAAACTTTATTCTAGAGAAAACAAATGATTCACATGGCACATGAATTTTTCATATAATGTTATTGTTTAAGCAATAAACTAGGACATTGAATAATGTGCAGGTATTAAGGTGACCCCCATTTATTCTGTGCATAAAATAGAATACATATGTGCACAAGCAAAACTTGTATGTCTATCCTTCAAGAAGTTTCTTTTAATCCCATTTCACATGCAGCGATTGTTTACAAGATGAAGTCAACATGAACAGTAGGGCTGTGCACAGACCCGCAGTCTGCTTCGGATGCTGCTTCAGATCATCCGAAGTGACCCCGATCCACCTTCGGACCCCCTCCAATCCAACTCGGATCTGAATCCGAAGCGAGATTCAGATATCCCGATTGCACGGTTTGGGCGTTTTCCCATTGACTTGCATGGGAAAACACAAATGGTCATAATGTTTTTAGTTTTTAGGATACAGGCATGAAATCCGGGGAACTCTTCAAGACCCTGGAGAGGAGGCCATCTGCACATTTTCAGACACTTTCACCCAGTGGTTTTTGTGCTAGACAGAGTTAAAATCTGAGGTTTTCCAAAGAAATTCTCCAAGCAAAGAGGTGTAACTTCTCCCTGATTCCACACACACCCATGACACCTGGGCCCCTCCCAGCACCCCTTGAGGGCATCCCACCCACCAGAGTTAAGGCACTTTTGCCCACTGGCTTGTGTGCAAGGTGCTGGTGAAATCTGAGCTTTTCCAAAAATATTCAGAAAGCAACGAGCCGTAACTTCTCCTTTTTTCCACTGATGTGTGTGAAACCTGGGCCCCTCCAAGCCCCTCTCGAGGGCATCCCACTTGCCAAATTCCAGGCACTTTGGCCGACTGACTTGTGGGCTAGGCGCTGGTGAAATTTGATTTTTTCCAGGAAAACTCCCAAAGCAAAGAGCTGTAACTTCTCCCCACCTCTGCCCCTGCCAACACCCTGAAGATGACTCATATTGTGTGAATTGCTTTGCCACATTGGAATAAGAAGGTAATTAATATAAACACTGTGTGTCTCGTGCTTTATCAAGTTCAACACTGCCTTGAAATTTGGATGTATAGTGTTGGTGGAACTACAACCTAGCACGCACACATATATGGACACAGACACACAAGAGCTAAAGAAAAGCAGAACTACCTAAGCAAATGACAGGTTTATGTTTTATGTTTAGTGTTTAATTTATTGTTTTATGTTTCATGTTCTTTTAAAAAAGCAGGATAACTTCAAGAAATGCAGGGCAATAGCACAGGTGATTAGATACCAGCCAAATCACACCCTTTAAAAAAAGGCCCTTCTTGAATTTCTGTTTTGGGAGGATCAACACAGAGAAGCCACAAACGGTTCACTTCAGCACGGGGGGGCGGGGGGACAAACACTACACACATAGGCTGCTATAATATGTCTTTCTTTAAGGATTTAGAAAGAAAAAACTAAATGCTTGAATATGACTTAAGGGGGGGGGACATGCCCAGAAGTCAATGTTTGTTTTTATGTTTTTAAAATTTTGAATAAGAGTGGGTTTGTAAAAATCTAACAGAGACACAGTTGACTGACAAAAATGACAAGAAAATAGAACGGAGAAAGGAGAAGTAAGGCTCGACATTAAACAACAAACGCAGCCTTTTCTGGAGTCCAAACAAAATCGAGATAAACAAACAAACACAGGATTGGAATGATGAGGGAGGGGGAGTGTGGCAGCAACTTGCAAGGAAAAGCTATGTTAGTTTGAAAAAATATCAAAATGAGAGATGAATCTAATCAAATACAAGTAACAAATGAGTTGGAGGTATGAGTTGGAGGTACAAAGACATAGGAGAAAGCGGCTGGACAAGGTGCTGCAAAAGAAACTGTCCCAATGGGGTCAGACAAGTAAGGAGCGAGGAAAGGGAATGCTCCCAGTACAACCAAGCTGTTTCTTTTTAATTTAAATTCTGAGGAAAGCCTAATGGTGATCAAAATTGAATAAATTGAAGGAACAACTCCTAGGAATGCACGCGCGCACACATGCACAAGCGATCGCCTACCCAACGCACAAACGATCACCTACCCACACCAGCCCTCTCTCCCAAAGACACAGCTAGCGCAATGACTGAACGCAGCCTTTCGCCGAAGTATATACCCCCTTCCTCCAACGCTCTTTCTGATTGGAGACTGCTACTGTCGGTTCTGGCTGAGGGTTCCTATTCGTCAAAGCACACTCCCTCCTCCTCCTGCACTTGCCTTCCCACCTCCCCCCCGTTCCCACGTCCACTCGCCTTCGCCCTCCCTTCCTCTTCCTCTTCCTCTTCCTCCTCCTCCTCCTCATGCCCCTCCACATGAGCGTTAGAAGTTGATACATTTTGGAGACAGCCTGTCTGGACTGCTGAGGCATTCAGCAGAGCTCTGAATATACAAGGTGGAGGAGGCGCTTTGTGAGGGGGTTGCGCTTCGCCCCGGGGCACCTCGGTACTGCTCTGAACCACCTCATATCACAGGGCTTTTGCTCCAAAACAGCCCACTTTGCCTCATTATTCGGACTTCGTAACAAGGCGGTGCACAGCCGGTGAACAGACCTTTTGAATGAATACAGACAGACTAGACTAGTGTTGTAAATGGTCCACACATGTTATGACTTGGGGCCTATTCAGACTACTGCCTGATATTCCACAACTTGTGATGTCCTGGTTTTGGCCATTCAGCAATATGTGCAAGATTCAGGATTTTTTGTGGGGGTTTTGCATGCATTGCCAAGAGTAATGCCTCCACCAGCACTTGTCAATCTGTGCTGAAAGCTAATTCCTGCACACCACCAGTTCATCATAAACTGGGGACCCACCTTTCTACAAAAGCAGCCAGATTTCCTTTAAGGGCATAGCTGCAATGTAGAATATTCTGTTGGAGTACTCACAAAAGCAGTACAGCACAGAGAATAACTGATAAAAATGAACCCTTGTAGATTTTACACACACATAAAGTCCATGCAGTGCCTTCTTGAGGTAGTGTACAGGCTGAATTTCTACCACACAGGCCCAGTTTGCATGAAATGAGAAGCCACCATGGGTGAATTTCCCCATGGAGCTTCTTGTTGTGGTAGCGGCCGCCATTTTGAATATTCAGGGCATGCCAAGGGCACACCATAGCTTCTCATTACATGCGAAACTGGTGAGGGAGAGTTGCTGGGGTGGTTGACAACCCACCCACAACTCTAAAACGGCGCATGGGTTCTGGGTGGCTTGTCAACCACCCCAACGACACCCCAAATTATATGTCTGCAGTCTTTTGTGCAATGATGTGTCTAACATGTTTTCCAAAGGATTGGATGCAAGTGATTTTATCAGCAAGGTTTACAAACATGTCGCAGTGGTCATTCAAGGATTCCTTCTCCTCACTAGAGGAAACTGTACCTGAGAGAGTTCTGCTGGATGACGGTATGCTAGAGCAGCAGAGGATGGTAAATTTTCCTTCTGTGTTGTCATCACGATCGCAGTGTAGTCTCAAAAATGTGTTTGTGTTTGGTTGCCTGTGTTTGGTTGCTCTCAGTCTGAGGTTTCCTACACCTGCACTGGAGTAGGATGGGCAAATCAATCTATTTCTGATCCATACCATTTACGCATGTATTCACTCATGAGTGAGTTCCATCCTATTTCCACATTAATCTGCATTTTTAAAGAAAATGCATGAAAATGTGCATTTAAATAACACTTAAAATGTGCATTTAAATTCATATATGGTGTTGTAAAAAATAAAACACATTTCACCACCAGCATTGCATCTGCACAATCTCAGCCAATGGAACTTTTCTGGATGGTCAGGAGCCTGCTTGGTACAGGCCTAATGGCTCAGCAGCTGAAAACTTTGAAGGCCCACGATGATCAATTTGCACAACATTTTTGCAAATGGAATTGTTTGTATTCCTGCCTTTCCTTGGATGCTTCCGTTTTGACACAATCGGAGATAGATGTAGCCATGGCAATGCCTGGTCCTGTTCTTATGGATACTTTTCAGCTTGTGAAGCCTGAGATGGTTGACAAGCTGCTTGAAGGACTGAGGCCTACCACTTGCTTTTTAGATCCTTGCCCCTCTTGGCTAGTAAACTTCATGGAAGAGGTCCATGCCTCATTAAATAGGCAGTCCTGAAGGAAAAAAAGTAGTAAAGTAGTTGTTGAAGAAGCCAGGTCTAGGTCCTTTGGCTGTAGAGAATTTATTGCCCAGTTTCAAATCCACCATTTTAATCTCTTCTGCTTTCTCTGCTCTGTCTCAATGTACAAATATCCATTTACCCCAAACTTAACTCTGCTGAAACCAAATTTTGATTTTTACCCATTCTCTCAACATCACTTACATCTAAGGTCAGGCCCATCTCTAGATATTCTGGGGCCCTAGGCAACATGGTATTTTGGCAGCCTGGTGGACATGCCATGACTGCTGCTCTCCTTTCTTCACTCTGCCCATCACACTGCGCCCCTTTCTTCTGTCCCCCCACCACCATTGCAAGTACCCCACCTTGCTCTGATCTAAACTTCTCTTCTTCTCCATCCACCATATTTCTTCTCCTCCTCTTCTTTAGCCCCCCCCGCCACCTGTCTCCCCCTCCATCCTGTGCTTTGAGCGGTCCTTCCTTAAAGTGAGTCATTCTGGGTGAGGAAACTCTGACGACTGCCAGTGCTGAGATGATCCCCACAGCACAGACAAACTTCCTAGCCAACTCAATCAGAATACCTTGCTTTAATGAAGGACCCCTCAAAGTGTGGCATTTGTTCCTGGCCAGCTCTCTGGTGAGCTGCATCAGCCACTTTGTATGACCACCGCAGCTGTCCAGAGAAACCACCTGATCTCTCACTCTAGGAGATTCCTCAAAGTGAAAGATGGGGTGGGTTGTCTAGCTCTCTGGGAGGCACAGATGGGTGGCTGGCTGACATAGGAGTGGGAATTTCACCACCAAATTCAGGGGCTCATTTTAGTACCCCCAGAATTTGGTGCCCAAGGCAGCCACCCTGTTCACCCCCCAAAGAAGCGGCCCTGCCAAAGCTGCCTTGTCTTTGGTTTGTAAGCTTTGGAGAACAGTTTTATTTTTCAATTTTTTTGTTGTTGCCTGGTAGCTTGAGACTCTATAAATAATGAATAATTATGACAATAATGCCAATACTAAAAATAACCATAACGAGAACAATAATAAAACTCAAATCCTGTCAAAACCACTAAAGTGGAATTAGTTGCAGATTACTTGTCCCATGGATTTCAGTGGGACTTAGTGCCAGAGCTAACACTACACACAGATGTGTATAACATTGTCCTACTTTTCTTTTTTAAATGAAAAGCAGCTTTGGAAGCCTTGAGAACTGCTACTAATCTAAGTCCCATTGGTTTTATCCAATCCGCTGGATATACCTGGGCATTGTTCATTGTTGTTATTGTGATTGCTTATAAAGTGCTGAAACCATGAGACTAACATTTGATGGGCCGGCACACGCATTTCAAAGCAGTAGGTGCTGTACCTAGTTTCAAAGGTGATCCCAGCGGTATAGCACGCAGTGAAAAGGCAGCCAACTAGAAGAGTCCTGCAAATCCTCACCATTCTAATATACATATGCCTTGGACTTGACACAGACGGCTGGAAAAGCATAGCAAGGGCTGAGTTACAAATGTGGCACAAGCACCAAAAGGTTCACTGTGAACTGTACTGGTGTACCAGCCATGTGTTGCCAACGCCATCTGACAAAAGCTGCTGTAGTAGGCAGTTCGCCCTGTGGGGGCTGACAGCAGAGTGCGCCACTCAATCTCTGTCCGTCGATATGCACCTGGCATTGCATGCGGGGTCATGCTGCTTCCTACACCGTGTCGCCTTTGTGCATGGATTTGGGATTTTGCCTTGTTATGTTAGTATGTGACACGAAACGTTGCACGAGGCTTTCTCCCAAGATGCTTAAATGATTAAGAAAAATATTCCATGCGGAAAGGGCACCGGCATATGACAACTAAACAGGGTATTTTAGCTAGCTGGGAGCTGGCAAAAGCCATCCATACACGAACATCAGGAGTGACATCCGGCATTAACTGGTGCAAAGCAAACAAACAAAGAAGCTGACATGTTGCTACTGGCAAGCAAGAGAGGAGGTTGCATGTTTAAAGAAAAATCATTAAAAAAAACCCACCACCACATTTAATGGACTTTTATACAGTCTCCTCCTTTCCAAACAGTGCTGTTTCTTCTGACAACTTGAGGGAAATTCTGTACTTAAAAAAAAAGGCAGTTGAAATGGTTTTGTTATATATGGTAACACTTAGCGGTATACGACACAAGAGTTCTTCTCTTTGAGTTCATTTCAAAGTGGCATGTGAACAATTTTGACAAGTGATTAAGAAGAAAGAACTCTGTTGAAAAGGTTTTCAAAGGGCTCTTTCAACAAAAAAAGTCAACATTAATTAAGTATTCCCAGTAATAATTCCAGTCTGGTCCCCAGTCATAGGTTTTACCTCACCAGTTCGGTAATGCTTTAGTTGTTCCAGTTGTTGCTTTATTTTAGGGCTGAATGAAATCATCTCCCCAAATGTCCCACCTTATTTGCTGACAGAGAATTTAGGAGAGCCATTCTGTAGAATATTGGGGTGGGGGTCTTCAACAAGGGAGGGATCTCCAACAAGGGGGGGGGAATCCACCAAAAATCTCTCAGAAAATTGTCTTCTGAGAAAATGTCTCAATTAATATGAATGAAGTTATATTGCTTGTTCATACCAGTGGATGAAAGAAACAATGGGCTAAGAGAGGAGGGCTGGAAGGAGTAGGGGCTAAGCCCATTGCATCCTTCAACTATCTTAAAATAAAATGAAACACAATGAAAACTGGATGCCCGGTTGCAGCTCAAATTCTTCATCCTATTTGCAGGCAGCACAATTGGGAGAGCTGTTTCACCATCTGTCAGGAGCTGCATCCTACATTATAGATCCTGCATTGATCAGGAGGTTGGACTAGATCAGCTGTTCCCAACCTGGTGCCCTGCAGATGTTTTGGACTTTAACTCCCACCAGCCCCAGCCAGCATGGAATCCTGAAAGTTGTAGTACAAAACATCTGGAGGACACTAGGTTGGGCAAGGCTGGACTAGATTATGTCAGAGGTCCCTTCCAAGTCTATAATTCTATGATTCTATGACTAGATGGACCTTTGATCCAACAGGACTTATTAAAGACTCATTTCTTCTGCCTTGAGTTCCTGTCTTCCCTTTCTGACTCTTGTTGCCTGTCTCAGACTGGGCTGGTTTGCTTGATACCATGGGTTAAACAAGTCACAGTGGCTTGTTTAAGCCACAGCATGTGCCGGGGACCATTTTCCTAATCACCCGCCCAGGCACACACCTTGTTGTGTTGTCTGAACCAGGCAACATGGCTTGTTAGAGAGGGAAACAACTCACAAACAACCCAACAACAGCCCAGAGGCCAAGGGTTGTTTCCTCATCCTACAAGCCATGCTGCTCAGGTTCAGATGACACCACAAGCCATGCCTGGACAGGTGATAAGGCAAAAGGTGGCCAGCATGTGCTGTGGCTTAAATAACCCACTGTGGTTTAAATAAGCCTCAAGGTCATTGTGCAAACCATGTCAGTGTCTTTTCATATTTTGACTCCAGCTCTAATTTAAATAGATGCCAAAAATAAAATACATATTTTATCCAGCTGCAAAACCCAGACCCATGTCCACATAGGTTACAGGTTGCTGACCAGGGCCCTTCCCTTCCCTGAGTACAGAAGACTTAAATTTGATGTTCTCCCTTTCCATTCTGCCTTCTCAGCCCTTGTGGGAATTAAACTAAATACGATTCCCACCATGTTGAGCTCTATAGGGCAACTAACAATAATTTATTGGAAGGATGTTCCACAGATATATTTTCCAATTGTTTTTACTTTCCACACTTTCTTTACAGTGCCGAGAATGAGTCACTTCTGCTTTCAAAGCATAAATCAGTGGGAGTAAATTGATGACGATATGGATGATTTATGAAATCCAGACTGTATGAGCAGCCTTTATTATCTGGTTTTAGACATACTTCACTTCATAGTTGCTACTGGGAAAGGGAGAGAGAGACAGTCAAATATCCAAGCCCTAAGGTGCTCGTGCCAGTAATATTACATATTTGGCAACATTTATGGTGTTACCATCATCTATTGTGTCATGGAAGAAACCATTTTTGCTGATAGTTAAAGAAGTGTGAGTGACATGGTTGCTCACTCAGAAAAGTGCAAATGGCAGGTAGTCAACAGCTTGGAGACACAGAAGGGTACTCTATACTATTTGAAATTATTTTGTTGCAAGGTGGGTGAGCAGGACTACCTTTCAGATGTACCAGGCTCTGACTTGGAACTAATATGTAACTCTTCCAATGGTCTGTCCATAAGCTTCAGGTTCTGGCTTGGAGTGACAACTTTTCATAAGGATGCAACCAGGTTCAACAGAGTCTCCCTACTTCTTCCCAGATTAAGTATTTCTTCTTCATAGGGGCTGTCCCAATGTGATGTTCCTCAGATCCTTAGGGGCCCTTCTTAACAGAGGCCTAGCAAATGCTTTGGAGGAGTCCATCCAGTCAGGACAGATAATTGAATTCCTTAGGAAAGCTAACCAGCTCTAAAATAATCTGTAGACTCCTCCTTTCCTCCCCTCTTCTTTAGGAAAGCTATTTAAGGAGGGATGAAGTTATTATCCCATGAATTTCAGAAAGCTGTGTGATTATTCCTCAGAAGGACCTTTATCTCTCGTCTAGTCACCAGTTCTACATACTGAATAACTATTGTTTGAAACAATTAAAGGGAATAAACTGTCTGAGTAGCGACCACCTAGAAGAGGGGTGGGCGGCTTGTGGCCTTCCAGATGTTGTTGGAAGCAATTCCTACCAGCCCTAGCTAGCATAGTCAATGGTGAGGGATTATCGGAGTTACAGTCCAGCAACGTCTGGAGGGCCACAAGTTGCCCACCCTTGATCTAAAGGAAGAGGTACTATTACTGCATGGAATATGGCCTCAGGAGGTCTCTATCTGCATACCATGGGCATTGGATTAGGGTGCAGTATGCTGCCATCCATAAGGTTTTAGAAAGATGTTTGAGATATTTGGAGTTTAGCTTAGCATTCTAGAGGAGAATCAGCCTGAGGAAGGCCTAAACTACCTCTTCATAACTAAACAAAACCAGAGAAAGCAAAGAGGGGTTGTATTGAAAGTTTTATATGGGTTGAGGGCTTTCCTCTGGTTGCTTGCTGAAATAACAGAACTGCTGATAGCAAAATCATTAGACGGAGAAGTGGATCACTCTTCAGAGAAGACTCATCAAGCTGCCTGGCAATCCATTTCTCAAGAGCCAGCATGAGAAGCTGGGCAAACTAGCTGAAGAGAGAAAAAAGAAGAGCAGATTAATTCTACTGGAACTGCCTCTAGAAGTGCAAGCTGAAATCCTGACAGTTCAGCAGTTTTAAAGCTCTAGATTGCAATCCTGGGCTGTGGTCCCAGTCTGAAACACATTACAGATTAGCTGATCGAATAGTTGGAGAATAAGAGCGTAAGAGCTGAGTTACCTCCTGGATTGCTACAGCTGCTCACTTGCAAGGAGTGGAACAGACTCTGAGACACTTGACAGGTGAAATATTTTTTTTTCTTGAGTATTCTAATGTTGTTCTTTTTTTTACTTATTAGCCTTGCTCACATGTAACTCACATGTATGGCACTCATGTGGTGAAATGGGCATCCCGAACACATGGATCCCCTACACTCAAGCAGCTGCTTATGCATACAGGTTCCTTTGCAGATGTCGGCACTCAACACACAGATGTCAGTGGTGGGACCAGCCAGGGGACGTGACATTGGGGGCAGGGTCTACAGGGGTCTGTTCTTTTTGCCTTTCCTCTCTTCTTCTAGGCAAGCTTATCTATCTGTGGGCTAAGGTTGTTTTCACTCTGCTGTCGCCCAGCCCATCTTTGGTCCCACCAAGCTACTTAACTTCCAAACTCTGGGAGCGTGTCAGATGAACACAAGACTCAGCAATAAAGTGTACAACTGTGTAACCTTTCTTAATTGGTACTCGCACACATTATGACACAATTATGAAAATTGAAGCCAGTGTATTTAAGAACAACAACAACCCAAAGCCTTGGACATGGCTCTCAGATGCTTAATCTCTAGGTTTTGCTTCAGTCTTTCCCCAGTTCAAGGCTTGAACAATGTATTTCTTGATATACCGGAGGCACATTGTGACCAGGTTATCTCAAATATTCTTTCCTTCATGTAACTTCTATCTTAAGCTAGATGCTTTCCTCCTTAAAATAATGACTTTAATGTCCTGGAAACAAGATGACCATTTTAAAGGCAAAATCACTGTCTTTGGGAGGTGGGGGTGGAGATGATTGCTTTCCCTACATACTGTAATAATCTAATCTATCTTTTTTCAGGACAAAAGCTTTCTGTAATCAATGAACAGCTTCTCAATTACAATGTTTTGTAAATATTTAGGTACCTACCAAGATATAACTGCCTGTGCCCTGTAATCTTTAATGCAGAGAATGCTTTGCTTTTATTATTAGCCTTATAACAAGTGTGAAGTATTGGGAAGAACAGAAAATAGGTTTTCTGCATCTCCTTGCTATTATTTCATTTGAGCTAAATAAGAATAGGAGCAATGGATGAGTTATTCATGTGAAGGTTGGAAGAAATATCTCTCTGGGTTTCAGGACCCCTGTGGACTTCCATGGATTTTACCAAAATATTTTTGTAGATGCCTATTGTTTTTTTACTTAAAAATATGGCAGATGTGAATGAAATGGATAGGTCTCTTTCAAGAGTAGGGAAAAAAATTCAATTTCATTGCTCAGCATGTAGCATTTTTCTGTGTGTTTCAAATATGCTGTAAAACAAGATCTCCATGTCTTTTTAATAGAGAAACTTAGTACTTTGAAAAATCACAGGCAAATACCAGAAGACGAGATGATTCAGCTCTCCATTGTTATGATGCTATTATGGCTTTTTTCCTACTTTGTTTATACTGCGTTTTCCTCTTTTTAACAAGGTTTGCTTGAACAGTGAAAGAAAAACAAGTTTCTACAATGAAGTTGCATTTCCCATCCAAATGTAGCAACAGCTGTAGTGCATATAGTCTGCACTACAGCTGAAAACCACAGGCCCTCATAGTCTTGTGTGTTTCTGTACTTTAAGATCAGTGACGCTTTGAGCTTTCCGTAAAGCTGTAGGGGTTACATACCACTTGATAAACAAAACAGCTTATCCTTGGGTTCAAGATGCTTTAGCCTCGACATCTGACTGGGTTCAGGCATAATGTGAAACCACTGTTTATTCAGCTAAACCATAGTTTGTTTTAATGTGTGACCCTAAGCCTGCCCACATAGGCTGACAAACCAGCATCTGAGACTATAGTTTGAAGCTGGGTTGCAAAGCACAGTAAATGCTAACTAGTGATGTGGGCCAGAAAATTTTCCAGGGCTTTGTTTTTCTACAGAGTTTCTATTTCATAAGTTCATTAGTATTGAATGGACACCATTTGCAAATTAGGCAAGACTGGCAGTTTCAAAGTTGTAATTAATATTTTTCAGGTGCTTATTTCTAACAAGTATGTGAGAGAATACATATATGTCATTGAAATATATATATGTCTCAATGTGAAAGGGTAGTAATAAGTAGTGAAAGGAAAACTAAAAGTACCCAAGCAACCTCAGTGGAAGAGAGTTGAAAGCTGTTGAAATAGATGGGTAGTTGTCAGCATTTCACGAACAGTTCCTTATTAGTGTCTCACAGTTTTCAGCACTTTTTTTTCTTAAATTAAACGTCTTTAAATTTTTACAAGTATTCCAATAATTTTTTCTACATAATACAACATTTAAATCCCATTAAATGTGCTTTAATTTTTCCCTTCAGGTCAAATATGTGTGGTGTATTGGAACAAAAAATAAATATGTGATACTTTCTAAAACTTCATTTAGTAAATGTAAATAAAGTTAACATGCTATATGTTTACTAATCTGAAAATTTCTGATGCATACTGAAATTTTTCCAATGCAAATTACCCAGCACAAATTAGCCTGATTTGGATAGGAACATTTTCCGGAAAATTTGTCCCATTCCAACTTTTCTGGAAAATCCACATCACTACTGCTAACTGTGGTTTGCTGCTACGTCTCAATTCACAGACCATTGGCAAAGCACAGTGAGTAACACTGCTCCACCACAAGGGGCTGCTGCACCAGGGACATGGGAATGAATTTAGGAAGATGAGTGTTGAGCAGATGAGAAGCAAAAGTAGACAAGCAGCTCTAAACCATGGTTTGCCTGTTGTACACTCAAGTTATGGATTGGATTCTAACTAGGGTTAACAGAAACCATGGCTTCACATTATATCTGGACCCAGACATGGTTTTATCTAGCATCAGTTTTTACTTAGTATACAGCTGCAATTCTATATGTCCTTACCTGGGAGTAAGTCCCATTGAACTCTTGTATAAATATGTATCGGATTGCACTGTAGAAATGTGTAGGATTGCACTGTAAATGAATTTTTACTGCCCTCTAAAGCATGGAGATGATGTAGAATTCTTATCATAATGCAGCAGCTAATGGGTGGAAGGGTACCTGACCTGAATAAAAGGCACTCAGTTATTCAGATGACCAACAATATAATCTATCATCTATAAATAAAAAATAGGGAATCAAGACTGTAAAATAATAAATTATAAGACATTACATCTGCTTTGAAGATAAAAATACAACACATCGTAATCAGGTGTGGTGGTAAAGAATGCCGTACATCAGCAGACAGATAGCTATTGAAGGACACATATTGTGGCAGACTTTTCACACATATTGGCAATCATTTAAATGTGGTGATTTGGAGAATATGAACATAATTACTGCAGTACTTCCCTTATTTCCCTGAGGGGCTGTATACATCTATACCCTGGGTCACACATGTTGTCATAAGCATGCAGAACTTGCACACATCCCCAATGTGTGTAGAGAATCATAGAATTATAGAATTCAAAGGGACCTTGGAGGTCATCTGGTCCAAGCCCCTGCTCAATGCAGGATCTATAATTCAGGATGCAACTACAACATCCCTGACAGATCATGGCCACCTCACTTCTGCTTAAATGCCTCCAGCAAATGAGACCCCACCAGCTTCAAAGGAAGGATTTTCCACTGTCACAGAGCTCTTGCTGCCTGTAAGGAAGTTTTTCCTAGTGTTTACATGAAATCTGCTTCTCTGTAATTTCAGACTATTTGTTTTAGGATCACTTTGGGGGGTGGGGGTAATCACACAAATCCAATGTGGAACAGTCAGGGTCCACTACCAGGGGTCATTCTACCTATCAGATCTTTGTTGGTGGGAGGAAGATGGCTCCACTTACTTCATGCTCAACCTGCACCTCAACATTATCCTACTTTGTTTATACTGCATTTTCCTCTTTTTAACAAGGTTTGCTGGAACAGTGACAGATTACCTTCAGATAATCCCATAACCACCAAGGGAGGGCATCTCACAATTTGATCACCCCCTAGCCTATAGAAAAAGCAAGGGTGTGTGACAGTTAAGGATGTACGGATTGTGTAAAATCTGTTCCATCAGTGTTTCGTGCACTGTCAGGTGCCTTTCATTCCATTGTCTGCTCATCGACGGAATTGGATTTGGGGGGGGGGGTGTTTCTGAATTTATGCAAATTTGCAAGACCATGGAATCTGCCCTACTGGGGAAAAGTTGGTCCACTGCAGAATCTGTGAGTTGGATTCATAAACATCCAAACTCATTTGGTTCTGTTGAAGATTTCTCCAGCATCTCAAGTGACAGTTCTAAGTTCTTTGTATTTGTTTCTGAAATTCAAGATTAAGAAAATGCTTCCTTACCATAAAGGGACGTGAACAATGGAATAAGATCGCTGGGAAAGTCGTGGAATCAGTCAACATCCTTGGACAAATACAAAGAAAGGTTTGGCAAGCTTCAGTTTGGGTTGCTGGATATGACAATTGCCTCCTGCTCCATCTAGTACAGTGTCATAGGACCCTGGCTCATGAATAGGTCATGCCAAATAGAGTGTACCACGTCTGTTTGTCCTTCTCTTCCTGGTACTGTTCCACTGCCACCAGGTGGATTTTTTAAAATTTCCTGTGGCTGCCTCCACCAAAAAGCCTTAAAACCGTCCAGGTCTCTTATAATTACCTTTAGGTAATACAGGATTTGGCTTTTAGGTCCAACAAGAAAAAAAGACCACAAGGTTTAAACAACAAAAATTTTTAAAAGTTTACTGAAAAAGTAATATTATTGGGAAAAAAGTTTTAACATCTGAATAGTTGTAGCATGAACACACAAAACAATAAGAGTAAATGGGTAAGAAAATATCCAGGGTAAACACATCTGGCTAATTCCTAACTAGACCAGGTATCTATTTTCTCTAAGTTCTTCCCAGCAATATCTTACAGTCAGACTTCTCAGCTTTTCTAGGCATTCAGCTTCTCCCAAGCAACTCTCTGATTTTTCTCCCTCTTTCTGATTCTTCTTTTCTTTCAGCCTTCTATTTCAGCCTCCTTCTACCTTCTAAAAACTCTTTGGCCTCAGCTTTTTATAAGTTAAAGCAAGCTGATGCTCTTATAACCAATAAGCTCCTGACCGATCAAGAAGGCCTGCCTTTGCCCCAAATCTCTTCTGACAAGTTCCTTGCAAGCATTTCTGCAAACATCTCAGCATTTTGCAAACTAAAACCCATCTTCCTCTCATTCCCACTGGCAATGGGGATTTTTATTAGGGGAGTGGACAGCAGGTGGGGATCTAGCTGTCCTTGTGTGAGGAATTAAAAGCTGAACTTTTAAATTGCACTGAGGTCTACACCTAAATCTTGGCTTATGAGCTATGTTTATAAAACTGAGCCTTGAGCTTGAAAAGAAACCAAGCCTATACTTTTTGTTTAGGAGCTGACTTCTCCATTCACTAGATCTGCACAACTATACACGAGTTTTTAACGTCCTATCCAAAACTGTGTCTAGGTTTCTGGTTGACTCAGCCCTTCAAGACTTTACTACCAGAGCAGAGCTGAATAACCGTTTCTACAGCATTATCCCTCCTAGGATTCCATTAGGTTTTATTTTGGCTTGATGGCTTGCTAGTTCTTTTGAAAGGCCTGGCTGGCTAATGTTTATGGAATGGTCAGTTTGGGGCAGTCTGCCTGTTTCCATGCTGGATCATTCTGGACCAGCTGACACGCCTAAGGCTGGCTGGCTGGCATTGTGCTAGTGATTCAGCTTAGGAGTGGGTGGCTTTAGAGTGCTCCAGCTAGCTGCCTGCTCCATTTCAATGATTAGCATATTTATCTACCTCTCCAGACACTGTGATTATTTCTAGTATCTTGTGTTCCTTAGTTCAGTTGCTAATCAGTATCCTACAGAGATGTGGACAATTCTGAGTAGTCATGCATTGCTTTCTTTGTAGCATAGTCAACCACCACCACCACCACCACATGAGTCACTAAGGCTTTTTTATACATTGAAGTTCATGGCACAACAGGATCTCATAGTCAATCAGCCGGTATCACTCCTCATGAGGCTTTCTATAAATGTATGAACACGTGAAGCACTCATACCATCTGATATATAATGCATCTTGCCATCTGTGTAATTTTGTTCAAAATTGGGAAAGGAGTATGACAAGGCTGTATATTGTCGCCCTGCTTATTTAACTTATATGCAGAGTACATCATGAGAAACGCCAGGTTGGATGAACCACAGGTCGGAATTAAAATTGCTGGGAGAATTATCAACAACCTCAGATACGCAAACGATACCACCCAAATGGCAGAAAGCGAAGAGAATCTAAAGAGCCTCCTGTTGAGGGTGGAAGTGGAGAGTGCAAAAGCTGGTTTGAATCTCAACATTAAAAAAACTAAGATCATGGCATCTGGCCCCATCACTTCCTGGCATATAGAAGGGGAAGAAATGGAAGCAGTGACAGATTTTATTTTCTTGGGCTCCAAGATCACCGCAGATGGTGACTGTAGCCATGAAATTAAAAGATGCTTGCTCCTTGGGAGGAAAGCTATGGCAAACCTACACAGCATAGTAAGAAGTAGAGATATCACCTTGCCGACAAAGGTTCATATAATCAAAGCTATGGTTTTCCCAATAGTAACGTATGGCTGTGAGAGCTGGACTATAAGGAAGGCTGAGTGCCGAAGAATCGATGCTTTCGAACTGTGGTGCTGGAGAAGACTCTTACGAGTCCCCTGGACTACAAGGAGGTCAAATCAGTCAATCCTAAAGGAAATCAACCCTGACTGCTCATTGGAAGGAGAGATACTGAAGCTGAAGCTCAAATATTTTGGCCACCTAATGCAAAGAGAAAACTCTCTGGAAAAGACCCTGATGCTGGGAAAGACTGAAGGCAAAAGGAGAAGGGGATGGCAGAGGATGAGATGGCTAGATAGCATCACCGATGCAATGAATATGAACTTGAGCACACTCTGGGAGAGAGCAGAGGACAGGAAGGCCTGACGTGCTATCGTCCATGGGGTCACGAAGAGTCGGACACGACTTAATGACTGAACAACAACAACAACAACAACAACGGAATGACTAGGAATATTTACCATGCATTTTCTGCAAGTGAAAGTTGGGTCTCGGTAACAGCGATAAATAATATAGGCAGGTTTGGTAGCTACATGCTTCCAAATGTCCACATAATCATGGTATCTACAGAGTACAATACTCCAGGATTACCCAGCCATGGGATATTAAACCATTAACTGTAGTTAAGACCTAATGCTGCAACCTAGCATGCTTCTTGAACGTAACTTCAGTTGAAACTTAGCTGTATTCCTCTTTCTCCCACTTTGGTTTCATTTCATTTATTACATTTCTATAATGTCCAATAGCCAATGTTCTCTGGGCGATTTACAAAGATTAAAAACCTTAAAAATACATTATTATGCATAATATAAAAACAGTCTAGCCACAAACCTATAAACAGACACATGTAGACGCACACATATCCAAACAATATTCCTTGACCGGATTAAAAACCTACCATATGCTGCCAAAAGTCTGAGACTACAGGAAGGTCTTAACCTGGTGCCAAAAAGATAACAATATTGGCACCAGGTGGGCCTCACTGGGAAGTTTATTCCACAGTTGGGGGGCTGCCACTGAGAAGGGCCTCTCCCTTGTTGCCACCTTCCAAGTCTCCCTTGGAGGAGGCACCTGGAGGAGGGCCTTTGAGGATGAGTGTAGTGTACTGGTAGGTTCATGCTGGGAGGGGCGCTCCATCAGGTATTGCGGTTTAAGGCTTTATAGCCATTTAAGGCTTTGTAGCCCCATTTGGCCATGAAGCTCACTGGGTGACTTTGGGCCACTCACTCACTCTCAGTCTAACCTACCTCACAGGGCTGTTGTGAAGATAAAATGGAGGAGAGGAGGACCATGTACGCCACCTTGGATTCCTTGCAAGAGGAAAAAGGCAGGATATAAATGCAATAAGAAATAATACAAATAACTAAATATGAAAACACTTAGTGACTGTAATGCATAGAGTAGCTTGTTATGTGGATTGCCCATGATGAGATTTCATGGCACTGCTGCATATTCTTCTGGCAGGTGTTTCCACCAGCCATTTACTCCAAGCCAGATGCATGTTGAGGTCGTTAGGGATACAGGACGTCATGGCCATCCAGCAGCCACCCCGGAGCTTATCGGGGAAAACCGGATTTCCTGAGACTGCTTAAAGTCCTATTCTTTTCCTTAAGTTGGGTTCTCCCTGGTATAGTTGCTGTGTGCCCCAACCCGCGCATTTACTTCAGGTATGCTAGCCCTGCCCAGGGGTGTGCCTTTCACCCTGACCCCAGTCAAGCGGTGTTTCCTCCCATTGTGCTGAATGAGGCTTGCCCTCCCAGTGACCACAGAAATAACACAGAAGCCCCTCAATTGACTCTGCACATTTTAAAGCCCAATTTCTTTAGTGCGATTAAGTGCGATCTTGAGGCTTGGATTCATTGCCTTAGGAAGTAACTACTTCACAGCTTCCTTATAGATATCCTGTGCATTAAAATGGGGGCTGGTTTCCATCTCTTTCCCGCAACAAACCCATTAGTGTATCCTCAGAAGTAACTCCCATTGTGGTCAATGAGGCTTGTTTTTGAATGCCCACAACTTACAGAGATTCCCCCTCAATTGAAATGGCACATTTTAAAGCCCAGTTCCTTAAGTGTGATTAAGCACGATCTCAAGGCTCTGATTCATTGTCTTAGGGAGTAAGTACTTCACAGATTCATTATAGATATCCTGCAGATTACAATGGGGGCTGGTTTCTGTGTTTGTGTTTACTGCTCTCCCACAACAAACCCATTACTGTGTCCTCAGAAGTAACTTCCATTGTGGTCAATGAGGTCCTGTGGGTTAAAATGGGGGCTGGTTTTAATCTTAGTGTTCTCCTTCCCCTCTTTCCCAGCACTAGCGTATGCGGGAGGCTTGCTCCTGAAATGCAGGTGCATCTGGACTTTCAAGGGAAAGGAGAAAGGGGGAGGGAGAGGGGGGAAGCCTCTCTTATTGGTTGAGCAGCCCCTGCCAGTCAGATGATGTTCACTCCAACCCCCAACCCCACCAGGATCGATGTTCTGTGAGGTGATTTTTACTGGTCCAGAGAATCTGCTTGTGGAACCCTGCTCACATGAAAGCTGATTCCTTTTTAAAAATCTGGTACTCCTCCATTAGTTTCTCCTTCCACTGTTGTGGGAACATGGTCCTGGTCTCTAACAATGATGTACATGCTGGGTTTGGTGTTGCGTAAACTTCTCCCAGCTTGATTCATATTGGCTTGGTAATTATGAGCTTTCTTAGTGAGGATGCAGGGGGAAAAATCACCTGTTTTCTGAGACTTCTAGCTCAATTTGCAATGTTGGCATTTATACATGTATGCACCTTATCATATTGCCTCTGGGTAATTGTAGTTTCCATCACTAGCAATGGCAGATTGCTGACTGGAAGTCTCAACCATCTTCCTTCCAAAATGAACATATCTAGGAACAAGAGAGGGTTTTCTATGTGTGTGGCCTACAGCAACCTCATTAAACATTTGCAAGGAACAATCAGGAGAATTGACCCAAATGGAAAAAGATACTCGCCAAACATGAGTATCTTAGTTGAGTAGGTGACCTGGTCACAGTTTGCAGCAACCAATGAGAGTTTCATTGAGAGTAAAGTCTAAACATTAAAAAAAAAAGTTATTGTCTTACAAAGTAGGTGGCTCTGTAGTTCATTTCATTCTGAGCTAGGAAAGAATTTGGTGTGGAGTGACTAGTGTTCAATCCATACTAGAGTAGAGCATTAACAGCTGGACTTTTATATTATAATTACCAAGGTTCTAATTACCAACTACAGCAACATTGCTACACTGCATTATATTGGTGTGAAGCAGTTGCTACATGGAATGTTTCTGCCGGCTTCCACATGGATGGCGTAACATGCAAATGCGCCCTAAGTATCTTCAGTACTAAGACGGGTATGAAAAGAACATGACAGTCTGAAGCATCAGACATCTAACACAAGGTGGCATGGATACATATCAGGGGTGATTCTCAAAACTACTCCTGGCATGTTAGCTGTTGCTTATACTTACTTCTGCCACATGTCGAAATGATCGTGAACATGCAAGGAGATGGCACTCACAACTCTTGTTGTTGTTGTTGATCAGTCATTCAGTCGTGTCCAACTCTTCGTGACCCCATGGACCATAGCACGCCAGGCCTTCCTGTCCTGCGCTCTCTCCCGGAGTGTGCTCAAGTTCATATTCATTGCATCGGTGATGCTATCTAGCCATCTCATCCTCTGCCGTCCCCTTCTCCTTTTGCCTTCAGTCTTTCCCAGCATCAGGGTCTTTTCCAGAGAGTTTTCTCTTCGCATTAGGTGGCCAAAATATTTGAGCTTCAGCTTCAGTATCTGTCCTTCCAATGAGCACTCAGGGTTGATTTCCTTTAGGACTGACTGATTTGACCTCCTTGCAGTCCAGGGGACTCGTAAGAGTCTTCTCCAGCACCACAGTTCGAAAGCATCAATCCTTTGGCACTCAGCCTTAGTCCAGCTCCCACAGCCATACATTACTACTGGGAAAACCACAGATTTGATTAGACGGACCTTTGTTGGCAAGGTGATGTCTCTGCTTCTTACTATACTGTCTAGGTTTGCCATAACTTTCCTCACAAGGAGCAAGCATCTTTTAATTTCATGGCTACAGTCACCGTCTGCGGTGATCTTGGAGCCCAAGAAAGTAAAATCTGTCACTGCTTCCATTTCTTCCCCTTCTATATGCCAGGAAATGATGGGGCCAGGTGCCATGATCTTAGTTTTTTTAATGTTGAGTTTCAAGCCAGCTTTTGCACTCTCCTCTTTCACCCTCAACAAGAGGCTCTTGAGATCCTCTTCGCTTTCTGCCATTAGGGTGGTATCGTCTGCATATCGGAGGTTGTTGATAATTCTCCCAGCAATCTTAATTCTGACCTCTGATTCATCCAACCCGGCATTTCTCATGATGTACTCTGCATATAAGTTAAATAAGCAGGGTGACAATATGCAGCCTTGTCGTACTCCTTTCCCAATTTTGAACCACTCAGTTGTTCCATGTCTGGTTCTCACTGTTGCTTCTTGACCCTCGTACAGGTTTCTCAGGAGACAGGTAAGGTGGTCGGGTACTCCCATCACTTTAAGAATTTGCCACAGTTTGTTGTGATCCACACAATCAAAGGCTTTAGCGTAGTCAATGAAGCAGAAACAGACGTTTTTCTGGAATTCTCTTGCTTTCTCCATGATCCAGCAAATGTTGGTGATTTGATCTCTAGTTCCTCTGCCTCTTCGAAACCCAGCTTGTACTTCCGGTAGTTCTCGGTTCGCATACTGCTGAAGCCTAGCTTATAGGATTTTGAGCATCACCTTGCTGGCATGAGAAATGAGCGCAATTGTGCGGTAGTTTGAACACTCTTTGGCGTTGCCCTTCTTTGGAATTGCAATGTAAACTGACCTTTTCCAGTCTTGCGACCATTGTTGAGTGTTCCAAATTTGTTGGCATATTGAATGCAGCACTTTAACAGCATCATCTTTTTGGATTTTAAATAGCTCAGATGGAATACTGTCATCGAGAGTGAATACTGTCACTAGCTTTGTTGTTACTAATGCTTCCTAAGGCCCACTTGACTTCACTCTCGGGGATGTCCGGCTCAAGTTCAGTGACTGCACTATCATGGCTATCAGGGACATTAAGATCTTTCCTGTATAGTTCTTCTGTGTATTCTTTCCACCTCTTCTTAATCTCATCTGCTTCTGTTAGGTCCCTGCCTTCATTGTCCTTTATCATGCCCGTCTTTGCACAAAATGTTCCCTTGAGATCTCCGATTTTCTTGAAGAGATGTCTAGTCTTTCCCATTCTCTTGTTTTCCTCAATTTCTTTGCATTGTTCATTGAAGAAGGCCTTCTTTTCTCTCCTTGCTATTCTCTGGAACTCTGCATTCAGTTGGGTATATCTTCCCCTTTCTCCCTTGCTTTTCGCTTCCCTTCTTTCCTCAGCTACATGTAAAGCCTGATCAGACAGCCACTTGACTTTCTTGCATTTCTTTTTCTTTGGGATGGATTGAGTTGCTGCCTCCTGAACAATGTTACGGACCTCCGTCCATAGTTCCTCAGGCACTCTGTCTATCAGGTCTAATCCCTGAAATCTATTCCTCACCTCCACTGTATATTCATAAGGGATATGATTTAGGTCATACCTGAATGGTTTAGTGGTTTTCCCTATGTTCTTCAATTTAAGCCGAAATTTTGCAATAAGAAGCTCATGATCTGAGCCACAGTCAGCTCCAGGTCTTGTTTTTACTGACTGTATAGAGCTTCTCCATCTTTGGCTGCAAAGGACATAATCAATCTGATTTCTGTATTGACCATTTGGTGATGTCCATGTGTAGAGTCGCCTCTTGTGCTGTTGGAAAAGAGTGTTTGCTATGATCAGCATGTTTTCTTGGCAAAACTCTATTAGCCTTTGTCCTGCTTCATTTTGTACACCAAGGCCATGCCTGCCTGTTATCCCGGTGATTTCTTGACTTCCTACTTTAGCATTCCAATCCCCTATGATGAAGAGGACATCTTTTTTTGGTGTTGGTTCTAGAAGGTGTTGTAGGTCTTCATAGAACCGATCAACCTCAGCTTCTTCGGCATCAGTGGTTGGGGCATAGACTTGAATTACTGTGATGTTGAATGGTTTGCCTTGGATTTGTACTGAGATCATTCTATCATTTTTAAGATTGTACCCCAGGACTGCTTTTCCCACCCTTTTGTTGACTATGAGTGCTACTCCATTTCTTCTAAGGGATTCTTGCCCACAGTAGTAGATATGATGGTCACCTGAATTAAATTCACCCATGCCTGTCCATTTTAGTTTGCTGATTCCCAAGATGTCGATGTTCAATCTTGCCATCTCATGTTTGACCACCTCCAGCTTACCTTGATTCATTGATCTGACATTCCAGGTTCCTAAACAATATTGTTCTTTACAGCATCGGATTTTCTTTTCCCCACCAGACACATCCACAGCTGAGTGTCCTTTCGGCTTTGGCCCAGCTGCTTCACTCTTTCTGGCGCTACTTGGAAATACCCTCTGCTCTTCCCCAGTAGTATATTGGACACCTTCCGACCTGAGGGGCTCATCTTCCGGCGTCATCTCTTGTCATCTCTTAGCCTTGTGATACGTTCCATGGGGTTTTCTTGGCAAGAATACTGGAGTGGGTTGCCATTTCCTTCTCCAATGGACCACATTTTGTCAGAACTCTTTGCCATGACCTGTCCATCTTGGGTGGCCCTGCACGGCATAGCTTACTCTATGTGCCTTGATTTTCTCCATCCCACTCCACGTAGGGTTTTCTGAGCACTTGCAGAGATATGCAAGAAGTCAATGTATACAGAAGACGGCAAGTATGATCCACCAGCGCCCAAGTGTCTCTGTGTGGGCACTGTTGGCTAGAAGCCAGCACAAGCTCTATCTATGCTGAGATGGTGTGTGGGGTGGGGGAAAAGAAAAGCAGCTCTGAAATGATATACAAAATCCAAATAAGGACAAACCACTTTCTGGCTACATTTTTTTTTTCTTTAAGCTCAGTAGTTTTAAAATGACAGATGTTTGAAGTGTTTATATCTTTGAATTACACATTACACAGTGAAGAAAAAAATGCCACAAAACTAAAAAAGGCAATAAAAAGTCAACAACGGAAACACTGCTGGAAGATTTACATACGGCTGAGGTTTATTTTTCTTTACAGTTCAAACTTTGATATGAGCTTGTTTCAGAATGCCAAGGTATAGTTAATTTTCTTTTCTTTTTCTCTTTTTGTTTCAATAGGTCTCTGTTCAATCTATCATAAAACTATTTCAAAATAAATTACACAGGTGACAAGTGTAGGAGAATAATGGAACGTGATATTCTTACAGTATATAAATGCTTATTTTCTTCACCCATGGAATGAATAGCACTTCGTACCTTTCAGACCAATTTTTGATAGGCCGGTGTCGAATAACTGAGAGATTAGAGATGGCAACTTCCTATGGCTTCTATACTATCTTTCGTTAGAGTGAAGAGAGTTCCATTTCATGTGATTGTACCAGTGGGCCAAATGTCTGTTGTTGTTTTCTTTCCCCTTAAGCTCTTAGCTACATGCTGTGTTCACTGGTGGTATTTTAATAAAGTAATGGTCTCTGAGGAAATATACAAAGCTAGGCATATAGGAAGCTGCCTTATACTGAGCTTGACCATTGGTCCAACTAGGGCAGTAATGTCTGCACTACCTGGCAGTGGCATTCCAGGATTTCAGACAGGAGACTTTCCCAGCCCTACCTGGAAGTTCAATTCCTAGAGGAATTGAACCTGGGGCCTTTGGAATGCAAAGCATGGGTTCCACTCAGGGCGGGCCCAAGACATTTTGCTGCCTGAGGTGAATAACAAGATGGCACCTCCACCCATTAAATGTACAAAAGCCAGCTGGGCTGGCAGTTGAATCTTAGTTCAGTACGCGGGACAGGACAGCATCCTCCACTGCAGCAGAAGGCAGCGGGCTACCTAAGCAGGCCACAATCCCCGGCATCTCCAGGTAGGGCTGGAAAAATTCCTGCCCCAAACCCTGGACAGCTGCTGCCAGTCAGTGTTGACAATACTGGGTTAGATGGACAAAGGATCTAACTCGGTATAAGGCAGCTTCCTATGTTCCACATGGTGCACAGGTCTCTCCTCCAACACTGGGAAACTGCTGCCTCCCAGCATCTACTCCCTGAAGTGACTGCTTTAGTCTGCCTTATGGTAGGGCCAGTCCTGGCTCCACTAGTGAGCCACATCCTGCTCACCCCCAATGCTGCCTTTTATTGAGTCAAACGATTGTTCTATCTAGTCCAGTACCATCCATTTCTGATTGGCAGGAGTTTTCTAAGGCAGAAGTCCTTTTCTGCCTGTTAACTGAGATCCTTTTAACTGGAAGTGCTGGGGATTGAACCTTAAATGTTTGGAATCCAAAGCATGCCCTCCATCCCATTCTGATGTTTCCACATTTTCCCATCAGCTTTTAACAGGACAAAAAAGAGTGCAGTGCAAGACATTCTCTCATAGAAGCAGGAACAATATGGTATAAAAAACCCCAAATACCAATATTAGTCCTGTTCTTTTGTGGACTATGCCGTCCATCAGCCAATGATCATTGTCTCTCAAATGTGAAGGAAGGTGTGTCTTAATGGGGGCTGAGATGGTGGATGAAGATCAAATTCAAATACGGCACACAAATGACTCATTTGTGCATATCATCTGCATGGCACAGTGAAAGTTAACCAAGCATTGACTGAGAAGGTCAGCAATGGCTCCACCTGCATTTATAACTCACTGGTATATTTTTCTTTAAGAATTCTGAGGGGGAATATTCCTGCACATGCTCAGTAAAGGAGTGAGGTAGGGAGGGGCCACCATTTTAGGCAGTTGCCGACATACAGTGTGGAAGAAGCTTGCTTTCTCCTCTCTATAAGACCCTGAACCCTTGAGACAGGAGGGCTCCTTTTGAAATTTTTTTAAAGAGTCATGATTTATTATTTTTTTACCAACCACTATGAGTTCCTTGTTGTTTATGTTCTTTTATATTGTATAAAGGGCTGTTTGCAAAGCTTGTTCCAATGTTATTGGACTCATCCACCTTGAGAAGACTGTTGCGGAGCTGGAGTGAACTGAGTAGAGACTGTTTTTTTTCTTCAGCCAGCAGAAAAATCAAGTTTCAGAGAGAAGCTTTATTTATATTTTTGTTGTGGACTCAACCTGAAAGACAGAACTCTGGGAGACCTGTGCTCTGTTTTATTGTTTTGGTAATAAGTGAATTGTTAGGCATGTAAAATTATTACATGTGCATTATTATTGTTTTTAATTAAGAAATTAAAATGAGATATATTGTCTCTGTACAAGGCCTTTGCTGTGAGTACTTTTAGAGACCCTGAAGAAAAGCGTTATGCACGGAAGTCTAATGCTGCAATCCTATCCCCAGTTATTTGGGAGTAAGCCTCATTGAACTCAAGGGGACTTACTTCCGAGTGTACATATACAGCAGGGGTGTTGAAGCTCAGGCCTGCAAGGCAAATCTGGCCCACCTAGCGTCTAAATCTGGCCTCCCAGGGTTCCCCAGATGGCCATGACCTTTCTCCTGGCCCCACCCCCCTTTCCCCCAAACACTAATCATTTGGTGGTTTTCTGGCTTTTCTGCAGATTTTCCCCCACTAGGAACATAGGAAGCGGCCTTATACTGAGTCAGACCCTTGGTTCATCTAGCCCAGTATTGTCCACACTGACTGGCAGCGGCACCTCTCCAGAGTTTTCAGGCAGGAATTTTTCCAGCCCTACCTGGTGATGCTGGGGATCGAACCTGGGACCTTCTGCATGCAAAGCATGTGTGCTCTACCACTGAACTACTACGGCCCTTCCCTGTTCTAAAAGGTTCTTTCTAAATGGTTCTATTCTAAAAGGTTGAAATGCCTTTTGAGCGGCTTCGTTCCTGGCAGTAAGAACTTTAAGCTACAATATGCTGGTATTTTGGTCTTGCCCCTTTTGCATGCTCTGCCCCATTTTGCCTTTGACTCCACCCACCACTGGAATGTGTCCCTCAAGAGTGTCTGCAAAATTTGATTCAGCCCTCATGCTGAAAGACTTTCAACACTCTTGTACAGGATTGTGCTGTGCATGTGTGTTTAGAGATACGTGTCTCCCTTTCATACTTTACATGTTTTTTGTAGCAAACTTCAGCATAACACTAGCATAGCAATGGCACACAAGATGACTGTGCGGAATGAGGTGGCCCTAAATCATGACGACTGGATGGAACTCCCTGAAAAGAAATATATTCAGGATCATGGAACAAGACATCTTGGAAATTGTTGCCCTGGACACTGGAGTTTGGGGTGGGAAAAGAATTAGCATACATGCTACGACTCATCTTTGGATTTCATGACTAAGAACTCACTGCAGCACATGGATTTATCTTTCCTTTGAGCATGAGCAAACTGACTGGGAATGATGCTAGAAAGGATGAAAAATAATCACTTGCAATTTCAGTCCATTGGCAAATCTGCACATCTCCTCAATCAAATCCCAAACATTACAAAGGGTCAGAGAGGAAATGAAACATATTTGAAATTTCCTTTCTGGCTACCAGCTGTCCTTCTATCCATAAACTAACAGCCCCACAAAGACTTTCTAAAGACTCAAATTGTTTTCTGTGTTTAGCAGGTTTCCTTTCCTTTTTTGTCTTTGGTGACAGTCTTGGAAAGCTTGCTTTCCAGGGTAAGCAGTAAAGGTCTTGTGTCTGAATTTTAAAGGTGCAACCACATGGCAGTTTGGAAGGGGAATGGCTGTGCATTCAGTGTTTATCCAGTGTTTATTCAGTCCTAGGATTCACATCTGCCTACAGCCTGATGGCTCACCTATCTCTCCTAGTCCACTCTGTAGCTTGATGCAAGCCATGAGACCAGCATGAACATGCGTGGCAAGAGCCGAATGCAAAAAAAGAGAGCATATTTTATTTTAAAATAACATTTTTTTTGTTTTGCTTTCTATCTTTTAGAACACAGTCACCACACGAAGAGTTGGGAAAACTACCATCTGTGTGCACCCCGAAGTACCAGAGATTTTTTATGAGCTATAGCTTATAAGCTATAGCTTGTTCAGGCATTAAAGAAATGGGTAGCTGAACATGCCAGCCAGGAATGGGGCCACACTGCATAGCCCTGCCCTGACATCGCATGTGTCACATGACCCCTATCCATGCAAAGAGCATGGACATCTATAGAGAGGAGGCCTCTGCATGTACAGCTCTGCATGCAGAAGCTACCACATGGGCCAGAATAGGGCTACTGGTGAATCATTATCAGTGAGATCCTGGTGGTGGAATTCCATTTTAAATAAAGGACCAACAGTAGGCTGTAGTCCCTGGACCCTGACATTATTTGAAAAGCAGTCATCATATCGGTTTTGCTACTTGAATCTTGAACGAGGAGACAAAAACTCATGGGGGCTTTTTTACAAGCTCAAGGGCTGGTTCACACAGGGGGCTGGCTTGAGGTGGTCCTGGGTAGGGATGTCTGAGAAATCCACAAAGGGTTCAAATGAATTCAGATTTCTATAAATCCATCCTGTGAGTTCTGCAGCAGACCATCTTTTTCCGAGTCACACGGATTCTGTGGACTTGAAGACCATTTTTTCAATTTGTGTGTGTGTGTGTGTGATTTGCACTGATTCATGTTAACTAGTTAGCACTAATGCACATTAACTAATGTGCATTAGCACATTTGCACAAGTGCACATTAGTGCTAATGCAAATTAGCACACGTAGAATGAATTTCTGATTTTAAAAACCCTATTTCATCATTAAATAGACGGGAGAATGAAAGATGACTGACATTTCGCAAAACACAGATGGAACAGATTTAACACAATCCATAGATCCCTAGTCCTCAGCAAAGTGCCCTCTGTGGTCCCTCCCCCAGTGGGCTTAGCAGGAGGCCCAGGAGTGGCAGCAGTGGCACCTAACAGTGGTGCTGATTGGAGTACCACACCCACATGGCTGGAGTCACAGGCACCACCATTTTTGTGGCATTGTATTGTTGGGAAATTAAAATGGTAGTGGGGCCATTACTCCTATCAACAATGCAACCCCATCATCTTACAGGAATGATACAAGTGTCAGGCTTCACCCCCCCCCCCCAATTAATAGGAACTAATGTGTGTGTGTGGGGGGGGGGATTAGAAAAGAAAAGTGGCTCAGAGTGAAAAGTTTAAACATCCCCAGCCACCATGCCACTTTCCAAAACAAATTAGTAGCTCCCACATCTGCATTTAGTAAAAAGAAATTAAAAAGCCAGGAGATCAATCACAGATCTCCCAGCGTAACGGGTAGTTTTGCCCTGAGTGAAAGAATGAATGAGTAAGCAAGCCCAGTCACTGAGGCCTTTAGATTGCCTTATTGCCTTTAGATATATAATGCTGGCGGAGAGGGGGGAATACCACAGAAAAGCATAATGACATAAGTATTCGTATACTCCAGTGATGTACAATTAGAATCAGATCATTTTAATTACAAATCATAGCATATTACTGTCTTAACATACATAGTAACATTTCAGTAAATTATACCCTGCATCATATCAACCATCTTCTCACGAAAATGAAGTTAAATCTTTGTAGTAACCAGGAGCTTAATTTTCATTAGACTAGCTATTTGGTAATTAGTCATGCACCATAAATCAAGTCCCCAAGTCTTCTCCAGGTTTCTTAATTGAAAATTATTGTTTCTTGGCTGATTGTGCAGCAAGTCAGAGGAGTGATAGATGCTGAATCCAGCACAAACAGTTTGAGACAGTCAGAACTTGATAGATCATTGCCCTGGAGGGGCTTGTAATGGTGGAGAGGCAGTGAATTTCAAAATTAAAGATTCCTTCATCCAAATGCAATGGGAAAAGCTAGCTGTCGTTCATGAAATAACTCTTGGATTTTTCTAGCTGTTTGAGAACCCAGTCATGTTTTATTCTGGAAGAAATTTTGATGAACATTTTGAAGAGTTTGGGGAATGCACAACTAAGGTTATTCTCTCTCCCTCTCAATCATCCGCAACTTAGTTCAATTGGAGTACTTGGGTAGAAGCTAATTTAATCATAGATAATTCTCATAGACAATCTTAACTGGGTTGTGGATTGGATTTATGGTCTCACTTGAGCAGTTCCCATTAAAAATATTACATCCAGGTGGGACATGCAACAAAGAGTTGCAGTGTGGAGTTCACCTGTTCAGAATTCATCCAGCTAGTCATGTCTCTTCTATGTTATTCTCCCCTCCCACCTGGTTTTCTATTTCTCCCCACAACAATTCATCAGCGTTCTCTGTCCCTTGAGCATGCTCACTACTCATTGGTCTGTTTTTGGTTCTTTGTTTGTCGGGGAGGGACCCCGAGGTTTTTTCTAAAGATTTGCTCTTCTTCTTTTGCAAACCCTGGGGTTCCCCCAAGCCTGCAAATACCTTTGTCTTGTGTGTGCTGTTTTGGCTGCACAAGGATCTTCATTCAGAGAAGGCCATCACTATTATTATGATATTTTATTGTGTTCACTTTGATAATGCTGAATGAAGGACTTGTATTCCTCTGTTTATCCACCATTCTAACAACTATGAGAATGTTGAAGCTCCATAAAAAGCCATTTGTTTTCCTTTTAGTTTTTCTTCTAGGATGACTAGTGAGAGTGAACCCAATTCTGCACTTCTTCTTTTGCCATTTTGTAGATAAATGAAGTTGTGAGATGCATTTTTTTTCTGTTTGCATCATAGCATTTATTGGTTGTTTGGTAGTGGCCTAGCATCCAAGAGATTATGAGGAAGACAGCTGAGACAGCTATGAAATACATGCCAATAGATTTAAAGATGCTGCTGGAGGAAAATTCTGAGAGTGCCTTGGACTGCAAGAAGATCAAACCAGTCCATACTCCAGGAAATCAAGCCAGACTGCTCACTTGAGGGAATGATATTAAAGGCAAAACTGAAGTACTTTGGCCACATCATGAGAAGACAGGATACCCTGGAGAAGATGCTGATGCTAGGGAAAGTGGAAGGCAAAAGGAAGAGGGGCCAACCAAGGGCAAGATGGATGGATGATATTCTGGAGGTGACGGACTCGACCTTGGGGGAGCTGGGGGTGGCGACGGCCGACAGGAAGATCTGGTGTGGGCTGGTCCATGAAGTCACGAAGAGTTGGAAGCGACTGACCGAATAAACAACAACAAATCACAAACAGGAGAAATAAGCTAATATCCCTTGTGAAAGGAAAAGGAAAGGAAAGGTTCCTCCTGTGCAAGCACCGAGTCATTGCTGACTCCCAGAGGGACGCCGCTTTCGTTGGCGTTTTCATGGCAGACTGTAGCAGGGTGGCTTGCCATTGCCTTCCCCAGTCATGACTACCTTTCCCCCTGCAAGCTGGGTACTCATTTTACCGACCTCAGAAGGATGGAAGGCTGAGTCAACCTGAGCCGGCTACCTGGGACCCAGCTTCTGCTGGGATCGAACTCAGGTCGTGGGGAGAGTTTAAGTTGCAATACTGCCACCTACCACTCTGCGCCACACGAGGCTCTTATCCCTTGTGAAACTATCTAGTAAAAAGTAAAAACATACCTTGCAGGTGCATTTTGAGAAATTAACTATAACAGGCCGTCTGATTATGGACTTCTTTGCACCCATATATGTGCCTCGCTGTGATGGTGGGCAAAGCAATCCTAACCCTCTCAGGTGGCCTGATGAGAGGGGTTAGGATGGGGTGGAAGTGCCCTTCCACTCTCGGGGCAACACATCTGCCCCATGTATACCCAGGCAAAGTTCTGCTGACATAGGAGAATGGCTGGTGATAGGCCCCCAAATGGGGCATTTTGTGGGGCGGGGTGTCTTGTGTAGAGTGGCCACCTACACATCACCAAAACGGAGGACAAAAGAGGATGCCAATTTGCAAAAAAAAAAAAAAAAAATGCATATGCAAATGTATATAGGTATAAATCTAGAGATAATAACTGTAATTTCAATGGAAAGACAATACATCTCACCATAGTGGAGATGGAGAAGCCTGACTAGATGAAGGTTGTGAACCAGCAGCACTCTGGTTGTGGGGGTGGCTCCTCTCTCCACATACCCCAGGTACAGAGGATTGCTCTCATAGAGAGTAGCTTGTGCTGACAGAGCTAAAGCTACACCCTGCTTTGCTACCTATCAGATGGTTATTATTACAGGGGGGTATTGACCAGTTATTACAATATATATATGTTCGTATTGCTTTTTGCACGTGGCTCCTTAGAAGGATGTACAGTCCTGTTTCCACCAGCTTCACCCTCTGTCCTCTGAATTCTCCACTTTCTGTTCTCCTATTCCTCGCCTGGTGACAGTGGTCATTTCCAGCACAGAAACTTTGGCTCAGTAAATCTGACGCATTTCTGAGTGCCAAAAATTTTTCAGCAGGGCTGAAGATATAACATTATTTTTTATTGTTTGTTAATATTTAAGCAATATTTATATACTGCTTCTCATTTGAAACAAATCCCAAAACGGTTTACAACAGAATACAAACAACAACCACACACAGGCAATGTGTGAATGGGCAACCTACTCAGAGTCTTTCCTCAGGCACTTACTGAGCAGAATCCAACGGGGCACTTACACCCTGCTGATTCTCTTCCACCCCGCCAATTGCGTAACAGTGATTCAGCACTTCCAGAGGCAACTGGAAATGAGCTGAAATGGTTGTTTCTGGAAGGAGGCAGGTCAGTGGACTCTGCCTACCTGTCTCCTTTCAAAAACAAGCCTTCCCACTCATTTCAGGGCTTCCCTTAGGAAGCGCAAAATCTCCTTTGGCAGGACTCACCACTTGCAGAAGGGAAATGGAGAGGGCATAAGTGTCCCCTTGGATTGTGCCCACTGTCACCAATTCCTGACTGAGAACCACAGAATCATAGATTAGTAGGATTGGAAGGGGCCCATAAGACCTTCAAGTCCAACCCCTGCTTAATGCAGGATTCTAAGTCAAAGGATCCCTGAAAGATGGCTGTCCAGCTTCATCTTGAATGCCTCCAGTGTGGGAGAGCCCACTACTTCCCTAGCGAATTGGTTCCATTGTCATATTGCTCTAACAGTCAGGAGGTTTTTCCTGATGTTCAGCCGGAATCTGGCTTCCTGTAACTTGAGCCTATTATTCCGTGTCCTGCATTCTGGGATGATGGAGGAGAGATCCTGGCCTTCCTCTGTGTGACAACCTTTCAAATACTTGAAGAGCACTATCATATCTCCCCTCAGTCTTCTCTTCTCAAGGCTAAATATGCCCAGTTCTTTCAGTCTCTCTTCGTAGGACTTTGTTTCCAGTCCCCTGATCATCTTCATTGCCCTCCTCTGAACCGTCTCCAGCTTGTCTGCATCCTTCTTACAGTGAAGTGCCCAGAACTGGACACAGTACTCCAGACAAAGCCTAACCAGCACAAATGTTCCCACATATCTCCATCCATTTCTTCGTCAACTGAAATTTCATATACTTCCCTTCCTCCAGGGCTTGCCCTACCATTAGGCAGAATAAGGCAGATACTGGGGTCATGGTGGCAACAGCCCCCTTTCCCCCCGAGCCACTGCTGCCCTCAGGTGCAGTGGAGGATGCTGTCCCATCACCAATGTTGAAACAAGATTCAACTGCCCATCTAGTTGGGTTCTGTATGTGGAATGAGGTTGGGGCGCCATCTTGTCTTTGGTCTCAAGCAGCAGAAACTACCTTCCCCATGTAGGATCTCTCCAGCTTTGCTTGAAGTGAGCATGCTTTGGATGCTCATTTCAGTATAATGCGGATGTTGCTATTGAAGTTACTGGTCGGATTGGGGAATTTTGGGGATTTTTCAGACAGCGGACCCTTCTTTTGCCCAAATTCTTAGGTTTCATCACCCCTCCAAACACCTTTTGGTGGCCTCATGTGGAATCTGTAGCATCTAGCCCTAAAGTGATGATAAAGGCTGCTACTGGTAAAAGGCATGTAAGGGATAGTTATTTTTAGGGATGTATGAATCAGCAAAACTTGAGCTTGCCGAAGGTCTGCGACTCGAGTCTATATCAGATTGCGAACTTAGTTATTTTCTCTTTGTATGAAAATCTGTGCATATTTCTGTGCATATGTTCCCCAACGTAAACACAAATTGTGCACATCTTTGAAACGTATGTGTTCTTCTCCCATTGATTAAAGCATGTATGTGCACATTTTTCAAAAGTACGCATTTTTTCATGCACATTTTTCAAATGTACACATGCTGTCAAACATTTTTTTGATCTACAAAACACACTGCAAGTTCAGAAATGTATGGACTTTGACTACAGATTGTGTCTAAGTCTCTATTCAGTCTGAACGGACTGAGTAAATCCGAATCAAAAATGAACTAAACAAAATTCCTCCTACATCCCTAGTTATTTTTAGGTGAAAGTCAACGTGTGGTGCAGATGTTAGAATGTTGGATTGTGACTCAGGTGAGTGGGGTTCTAGTCCTCGCTCAGCCATGTACCTCACTGGGTGACTTTGGTCCAGTCACTGACTCTCTGCCTAACTTACCTCACAGGGCTGTTGTGAGGATAAAACTGAGAGGAGGATCATGTATGCCACCTTGGGTTCCTTGGAGGAAAGGTAGGAAATAAATGTAACAAATAAATAAAATAGCAGTGTATTTTGATGTAAACACATGACAGGAAGCACTAATTACGTTGCAGTAGTGCAGATGGTAACCCTATTCCTTCTAAGCTAGATAGGCAGGAGTTCAAATATTATGCCTGGATATGGATGTGTCCTTAAAGCTAAGTCAGCAGTGCAGCAGTGATAAGATGCTAGACCTTTTTTCAACATGTCCTTTTACATGAGATGTATTATTAACAACAACAACAACATGTCTAGATAATGACTGGGAAAGAAAGGACATGTACCTATGGAAAAGTACTATGGCTTGGATCCAGACCTGTTCTCGTACAAGTAGAAGGTCCTTGTGCTCAAGTGAGGCAGCTCACTGCTTCCCCCTTTGACATATCCTATGCCATGGCAGAGGGTTCCTGATCCTGAGGAGCAGGGGTGCAGGGGTTGTGATGAAGGGGTGGGAAGGCTCTGTTATGCAAGTGGAGTTCCACTCAAACTTCTTTGGATTGGAGCCTATATCCCTGGCCAAAGCTTTACTTCTGTTTTTGCATTTGCAGTTTCTACTGCCAGAAGACGAGCTACAGCTCAGTGTTAAAAGTGGCTTGTCTCTTCCACCGGGAGAAATGCTGTGGCAAAACAGTGAGCAAAGCTCTCGCTGATTGCATAGTTCTGGCTCTCCAGTGAGTACGTTTCCCTTTTTTTAGGTCCTGAACAATATTCCCATGATACGTTGTGAAGAAGCAACATAGGAAGTATTTTACAGCCTTTAATTTGTGTGACCTATGGCTCTTACTATAGTGATCCCCTTCATGGATCACTGCCTTGTTGTGGCGAAGGGGCTTGCGTAACTCAGTGAAGCCATAAGCTATGCCGTGCAGGGCCAGCCAAGACGGACAGGTCGTGGCAGAGAGTTCTGACAAAATGTGGTCCACTGGAGAAGGAAATGGCAACCCACTCCAGTATTCTTGCCAAGAAAACCCCATGGAACGTATCACAAGGCTAAAAGAGATGACGCCGGAAGATGAGCCCCTCAGGTCGGAAGGTGTCCAATATACTACTGGGGAAGAGCAGAGGGTATTTCCAAGTAGCGCCAGAAAGAGTGAAGCGGCTGGGCCAAACCCGAAAGGACACTCAGCTGTGGATGTGTCTGGTGGTGAAAAGAAAATCCGATGCTGTAAAGAACAATACTGTTTAGGAACCTGGAATGTAAGATCAATGAATCAAGGTAAGCTGGAGGTCGTCAAACATGAGATGGCAAGATTGAACATCGACATCTTGGGAATCAGCAAACTAAAATGGAAAGGCATGGGCGAATTTAATTCAGGTGACCATCATATCTACTACTGTGGGCAAGAATCCCTTAGAAGAAATGGAGTAGCACTCATAGTCAACAAAAGGGTGGGAAAAGCAGTCCTGGGGTACAATCTTAAAAATGATAGAATGATCTCAGAACAAATCCAAGGCAACCCATTCAACATCACAGTAATTCAAGTCTATGCCCCAACCACTGATGCCAAAGAAGCTGAGGTTGATCGGTTCTATGAAGACCTACAACACCTTCTAGAACTAACACCAAAAAAAGATGTCCTCTTCATCATAGGGGATTGGAATGCTAAAGTAGGAAGTCAAGAAATCACTGGGATAACAGGCAGGCATGGCCTTGGTGTACAAAATGAAGCAGGACAAAAGCTGATAGCCATGATAGTGCGGTCACTGAACTTGAGCCGGACATCCTAGAGAGTGAAGGCAAGTGGGCCTTAGGAAGCATTACTAACAACAAAGCTAGCGAAGATGACAGTATTCCAGCTGAGCTATTTAAAATCCTACAAGATGATGCTGTTAAAGTGCTGCATTCAATATGCCAACAAATTTGGAACACTCAACAATGGCCGCAAGACTGGAAAAGGTCAGTTTACATTGCAATTCCAAAGAAGGGCAATGCCAAAGAGTGTTCAAACTATTGCACAATTGCGCTCATTTCACATGCCAGCAAGGTGATGCTCAAAATCCTTTAAGCTAGGCTTCAGCAGTATGCGAACCGAGAACTACCAGAAGTACAAGCTGGGTTTCGAAGAGGCAGAGGAACTAGAGATCAAATCGCCAACATTCGCTGGATCATGGAGAAAGCAAGAGAATTCCAGAAAAAGTCTATTTCTGCTTCATTGACTACGCTAAAGCCTTTGATTGTGTGGATCACAACAAACTGTGGCAAATTCTTAAAGTAATGGGAGTACCAGACCACCTTACCTGTCTCCTGAGAAACCTGTACGAGGGTCAAGAAGGAACAGTAAGAACCAGACATGGAACAACCGAGTGGTTCAAAATTGGGAAAGGAGTACAACAAGGCTGCATATTGTCACCCTGCTTATTTAACTTATATGCAGAGTACATCATGAGAAATGCCGGGTTGGATGAATCAGAGGTCAGAATTAAGATTGCTGGGAGAATTATCAACAACCTCCGATATGCAGACGATACCACCCTAATGGCAGAAAGCGAAGAGGATCTAAAGAGCCTCTTGTTGAGGGTGAAAGAGGTAGGGATGGCGGAGAATTTGTCCCCGAAACTTCGGGGGGCCGAGCGCCAACGTGTTCGGCCCCCCGAACAAGTTTCGGGGAGAAATCCTCCACACACACCCCGCACCCCCCCCGGGACGGGACTTACCTTCGCCGAATGTCCCTCCAGGTGGCGGGTCCGGCTGGCGGTTCAGCGGGTGTTCGTGCGGGGCAGGAGAGGCAGCCACTCTTTCGACCGGCTGCCGCCACCGCCATTCCAATAAAAGAAAAAAAAAACAACGCCCCCATGATAGGCTACGTGACGATTAACGTAGCCTATCTTGGCTAGATTTGCAAAGTCAGCCGTGATAGGCTACGTAAATCGTCACGTAGCCTATCACGGGTGACTTAAAAAAAAAAAAAGCGCGTACGCTAATGGCGGCCCCCATAGGGAGCCGCCATTCGCGTTCCTTATTTGGTCGCTGTAGTCTACGTAAATCTTTACGTAGACTACAGCGACCAAATAAGGAACGGGAATGGCGGCTCCCTATGGGGGCCGCCATTATCCGTACGCGCTTTTTTTTTTTTTTTAAGACACCCGTGATAGGCTACGTGACGATTAACGTAGCCTATCACGGCTGACTTTGCAGATCTAGCCATGATAGGCTACATTAATCGTCACGTAGCCTATCACGGGGGCGTTTTTTTTTAAAAAAAAAACTTTCGAGTTCGCGGCCGGGCGAGGCGGGAAGCCTCCCCCCTGGCCTGAATTTCGGCCGGGGCAAGGCGGGAAGCCTCCCCCCCCGGCCTGAACTTCGCGGGGGGAGCAGCGAAGCGCCTCCCCCCCACTGCGAACAAGCTTCGATGAAAGGTAAGTGACTTTCGTCCACCCCTAGAAAGAGGAGAGTGCAAAAGCTGGTTTGAAACTCAACATTAAAAAAACGAAGATCATGGCATCTGGCCCTATCACTTCCTGGCATATAGAAGGGGAAGAAATGGAAGCAGTGACAGATTTTACTTTCTTGGGCTCCAAGATCACCGCAGACGGTGACTGTAGCCATGAAATTAAAAGACACTTGCTCCTTGGGAGGAAAGCTATGGCAAACCTAGACAGCATAGTAAGAAGCAGAGACATCACTTTGCCGACAAAGGTTCGTCTAATCAAAGCTATGGTTTTCCCAGTAGTAATGTATGGCTGTGAGAGCTGGACTATAAGGAAGGCTGAGCGCCGAAGAATTGATGCTTTCGAACTGTGGTGCTGGAGAAGACTCTTACGAGTCTCCTGGACTGCAAGGAGGTCAAATCAGTCAATCCTAAAGGAAATCAACCCTGAGTGCTCATTGGAAGGACAGATACTGAAGCTGAAGCTCAAATATTTTGGCCACCTAATGCGAAGAGAAAACTCTCTGGAAAATACCCTGATGCTGGGAAAAACTGAAGGCAAAAGGAGAAGGGGACGGCAGAGGATGAGATGGCTAGATAGCATCACCGATGCAATGAATATGAACTTGAGCACGCTCCGGGAGAGAGCGCAGGACATGAAGGCCTGGCGTGCTATGGTCCATGGGGTCACGAAGAGTCGGACACGACTGAACGACTGAACAACAACAACAACAATGGCTCTTACTAAGCATCTATTAATGGGCTGGTTCACATTATTGAATAGGTCACCAGCTGCAGCACATGCCAGTGGCCATTTTGAATATTCAAGCTTCAGCTGCAGCTTGTTGTGCTGTCCAAACCCGGGTACCATTGGTTATGTGAGGGTTGTTTAACCCTGGCACAACTCATAGTCCCCCAGATATATACAACATGACAAGCCATGGCCAGATGTTGAATATGCCAATTCTGCCTGACACATGACTCTGCCCACCGTGGCTTAAATAAGCCACAATGGGCTGTTTTGAACATGAGAACTGCGTCATTGAATAATGATACTGGACACAACTGCCTGTAGGATATAAAACAACCTAACATCTATTTTACCATTATAGTCCATTATTTATGGTGACCTGCTTGCAGACTACAACCAACGAAGTATCATCTTTGATTAAAATGATGCCATTCAGTCACTATCTGTCATGCATCCAGCAATGCAGAGTTTTGCAATTGCTTTGGGTTTTTGTAAATTAAACATGGTGCTTAGCGTGTATCATTTCAGTAATACTTTTTGGTGGGACTTTAAGCAAGCGTGCACGCATCGCACACACACACAAAGCCATTCCTCATATGGATATACATCCATGCAGTGCAGCAAAAAGCCCCCTCACTTTATGCTTGTTCCTAAGAAAGATTTCATATCCCTGCTGTAGAGGTGGTGGTATCATAGCTAGATCATACAGTATTCATGATTTATGTGTGTAACATTCATGCATCCTTATGCCATTTAATATGGGCATGTGCCATTTGGATCCTACCCCCCACGGCTGATATCTACTGCCCTGTGGGAAAGAAGAAGGAGCCATGGAGACAGGAGTAGGCAGAGGTCCCATCAGGGACTGCTCCCACTGGACTGCCCCCCCCCGAGATGAAAGGTGAAGTAGGACCATTCCACCCGCCCTGCTGAAAATTGACTTAATTTGTTCCTTTTCTCTCCTCATCCTTCTTTCCTTGCATATTGTGTCACTTTAAATAAGACATAAGAAGATCCATGCTGGATCAGACCAAGGGTCCATCTAGTCTAGCATTCTGTTCACACAGTGGCCAACCAGCTGCGCATGGGAAACCCACAAGCAGGACACAGTACCCTCTTACCCATGTTCCCCAGCAACTGGTGTACATAGGCATACTGCCTCAGATACTGGAGGTAGCATTTAGACATCAGGACTAGTAGATAGTAAGCATCTTATTTGATTGATTGTAAGCCACTCTGAGACCCTTTTTTTTTTTGGTCTGAGGAGCGGGATAAAAATACTTTAAATAAAGAAACAAATAACAACTGCAAATAACTTGGTTTTTTTGGTTCGTTGTTTTTGCTGTTGTGTTGCTTTCTTGTATTTTCCGCTGAAAAATTTGGAAAGTCTCTTTAATCAATTTCAGATCCAAATGTTGAAAGTCACTAGGTTGCATCCACACTTAGTCATACTTAGACCCATTGAAATCCATGGGACTTATGTTAGTCATGACTAACTTCTCCCATGGATTTCAATGGGTCCACTCTAAGCAAGACTAAGTCTGGATCAAACCCACTGTGTTTTTCACAAATTGTAATCTTTTATGATGCCTTTTGATCAAAAGTAACCAAAAGTAAATGTGTGTATATATATATACAATATCTATCCATCTGTCCATCCACTCTGCATAAATAAGTGCCTAAACTCTTTTTTGTTGCATCCTGCTGGTACTCTCTTGCTTGATATTCTGACCATTTGTGAACCCTTGAACTCTGACAGAGAGGAGGGACTTGGAAAGGTTGTCATCTGATCTATGTAAGAAAGCAAAAGGAATAGCTTTCCCTTTAATAGCACTCTTTCTGCTTAACAGTTGGTGGGAGATTAAAATGATCTAGGTGGATAAGGCAGGTTAAAGGTCAAGGGACACCACCATTTTTTTCTCCCCTTCATGTCAAAATAGAGACAGGTCGTTAGACGTTAGAAATTGTACCCTCTTTCTGCTCCCCACACAAAATATTTCAATCTATTTATGCACTAATTTATTGTAAATTCCAATTCTTCAGGGGGACTAGACCCCTACCAAGCTACTGCCCGGCCTGTATAGTTGTCAGGTGCTGACATTCTGAGTTTCAACCATATTAATTGCTGGATAAAGGCTATAATCCCCCCTCTTTGAAGCCCTGGGTTGATTTTAGGCAGTACTTCAAAAGCAGCACACAGAAAGAGACATATTTCCGACCAGCGCTGAATCAATATGATTTACCCATTTTGCATTTGTCTACATATGCTGTACATATTTGGCTGCACACACATAAGATGTGATTTGACCATAAAACACTCTGACGGGAGGCCTTTACTATCCTCCGTATTTTACATCAGACAAAATGTAACACTGAAGAACTTTGCTTTGGACATCATTCATAAAGTATAAAGCCCATACTTTGATTAACAATGCCAAATATCGGTGTATGTAATTTCAGTTGTTTCCCACTACATCATTGTGGTAACACAACTGTAATCTAGATGGATTCCTCAAGCTTGGATGAATGAGGGAAATTTAAAACAAAGCAGTTTGGAAATGCTGGTCTTAAGGTTGCAAATGTCTGCAACACTTTAATTAGATGTGCCAGTGAGCAGGCACTTTGTATGCAACAACAAATACCCCATGATTGATTAAACATATTGTTTAACTTGGCTGCAAATATCCCCCACCCCACCCCACTTGCCACAAAAGAACAAAAACCAACAATGCCCAGAAGTGCAAAGAATTATGTAGCTAATATGGAACTCTTGACTTGATGTATTTCACTTAACGGCTCTCCTCAGTTCTGCAGGCCTGCACTATACCAGAACTCTCCCTTACAGGATTTGCCAAGTATACTTAGTGTTATGTTTGAGAAAGATTAACAGTATTTCAGATCAAAGGCGAATCCTGCCGCATAGTCTTAGGAGATTGTCATTCGCTTCCATTATGGCTCATTTGCACAAGATTTTCTTGTAATATGAGCCATTGTTTTGATGGCAGTGATTTGACATCAAGACAGGGCCAAATGCATCTCACCATCCAAGTCAGTCAAACTCCAGGTGACTTGGTCCAAAAGGACTTGATAATCAGAAAATGCAACTATTAACCCTGTTGCATTTCAACCTCTTTTTTTCAGGTTACAACACACACACACAACTTTTGAATGAGCCTTGGTCTGAACAAAAGCAAAGCATGAGTGTTATTTGTTCTAGGTGAATGTAATTTAACTGAATAAAGTTGGTCTTGAACTAAAAAAGAAAGAAAAAGGCAAGATATGGTGATCAATCATGGTATATTCTGCTCTAATTCCTGTTTTTTATTTGAAAAAGAATCCTTTTTCTAAGAAAAGAGAGTATTTAAAAATAAAAGTATAAAACAATAGTCTAAATAAAATGTACCTCTTCAAACATTTATATTTTCATTTACGAATCCATACTGAAGGACTTAACATGAAGAATATGGAATTCATGGGAATCAATAGATGTGGCAAATATAAATGAAAGAAACAGTTGTTTCACTTCATGCCAGATCATCTTCTTTTGTGAACAAATGAAAAATATGATGTGAGCAAACAAGAATTAGATCCCTAACAATATTGGAAGTTTAATTTAAGCACATTGGTGAGGAAAGATGAGTGTACTTAGTGCAGAAGAATTGTAGGCGCAATTAATAAATATCTCAGATTTAATCTTGCATTTACTGTTTAAGAAATACTTGAGTTTACGTCAAACAAGCAGATGAACTCTCTTCTTTTCCAAATGTGGAACTATCTTCTGACACAGGCTTGAAGCCTGGGATTTCATATTTAACTCTGAGTTTCTTTCCATTTCCCGCTACTTTCATCCTGAGAGGTTTTAGTAGAGGCACAGACCACAATCCAGTGCAGACTAACAGTAACAGCACAACCCTATGATTGTGTACTCAGAAGCATGCCCCATTGTGTTAAATAGAGTTACTTCCAGGTAAGTGAGCAGACTATTTCAGCCTTATGAATGTTTAGGCCCATGAATTTCCATGAGTAAGCGTGCTTAACTCTGTGTTGGACTGTGGCCTCAGTGGGAAGGGGAAGTAAAACATGTACGGAAATGTTGAAGCTATGATAGTACTTTATATTAAGAGTGGGGTGTGATACATTCAAGAGCCCTTATTATTGGACAAAATACTGAAAAGTCATGGGAACTGAGGAGCTATGGCGTTGGTTTTATCAAGCTGTATAACTCTGAAAGAAAGTTATGTGCTTTTAGAAAGTGGTATTCCAGAATAAGGTTCTAAAAGGTCCTTTTGCCATCCCAAACGTAAACTGTTATGTATGAAGAAAATATTACGTTGCATGTATTCATTAGCAGATTTAAAGTTGCTCTTCAGGTTTACATTACATGAGGTATATAGCATGCCTTGTAAACAAACCACACTGTTGTCATGCATAAAATTTGTTTATCAGGCTATATAAGGTAAGGAATGCATGAAAATGTATACCTGATGATCTTACACATGATTCTATGTTTGCAAGGTGTGTTGAAAACCAAAGGCAAAACTTTTCTAGTGTGTGTGTATGATTGCATATTGACTTTTGAATAGCTGGATGTGGTGGTGGTGTTTTTTTCTTTTTCTTAAAAGTTATTTGTGTGTGCTAAAATTGTTATAATGAAACTATTTTACTCTGCAACTTTTGGAATATAAAGAACTAGGAGCTGAGTTATCAATCTCTGCCAAGTGAGTTTTATATGGAAACACTGACATTTAACTTTGACAGTGATTGTTTGCAACCCAGCAGTACTTTGTGGGGAATAAAGAATCTATTTCCATAATGCCTTCAAATAAAAGAGAATATAAAATGTTTTTGTTCCCCATGTATGGGGGAACTTTTAAAATGTAAACATCAAGCTATTAAACAAATGTGAGGTTTCCCCCCCCCCCGCATGTAGAAACAACACACACAGTTGCAAAATATATGATCAATAGCGCCCTCTACGTTTGGAAAAGCCTAGAAAAATTAAAGCCTGAAATGTACAGTTTACAGAAAGGGGTATCTTTAAAATCCAACTCTGTCAATTGCTGCTTTTGTCTCGGAGCCTTGAGATGGTAAAATATAAATTTAATAGGTATGTAGAATTATCAAACTATCATCTTTACTTAAGAATTCTAACCATTATATCTGTTTCTTAAAAGACAGAAACAGCCTGTTCCTTACTAATATAGCTAAGATTAACAATGAAACTTTTGGGGGTGACTGATTATATATGCAAAACGTAGTGTTCTCTTCAGCTTTGTCTATCCACTCTGTTATTAAATGTTACTGATTATTAATTAAAAGTCTCCCATGGTTATCCATCAACAGTTAGATAAATGGCTGTGATAGTCAACATTAAAGGCAGAAGCTGATTAAAATCAACAAAGCAGATTCAGTTCATTTTTACACTGAAGCTGCACGTGCTTTTGCTTTGCAGCATATGAAAGAAAATGCAGAAAAGATGTGGACAATACTGATAAAGTGACCATTTTCAAATGTATTTTATAATGAACTTTCTTCATTCCCGCACTAAGGAAAATTCTTATTTACTGAAATTTAAGAATAAGGAAAGGTGGAAGACTATTTTCTCATGGTTGCTACCTGAATAATCAAACAGTAGGACTGTAATGGAAAGTTTTGGCTATTGGGCAGTACAGAAAGGTAATAAATAAAATAAAATAAGTAATACAAGCTTTCCTCTTTACATATGTAATAAATGAGGCAAATTCTCTAATGGCAATTGCAATTTTAAATTTAAATAAAGCAGATATTTTAGTAATTTGGAAATGTAAAATATATCACATGCATTTTATTAATGGTATTTGTAATGAAAATACTGAGGAATCTATTTCACATTTGAGGCCTAAATACATTATTTGAAAGTAATTCCTATGATTTTCCATAGTATGTACGTTCACATTAAGTGCTTAGTATCAGGGATAGTGGTCATTAGGTTTCATATTTAAATAAAGATGAATTACAGATTCTAGTTATGCAGCTGGAAAGATATGCACCTCTTAATTTTCATATCACTAAATTTGATTTTGTTTAAACAGAAGACGATGTGTCAATATTGTTGCAATTTATATTTTTTATAGAATGTAAAATTATCAGAACACTAGGGTGAATTTCTTCGTATTCCATGGAAAATTTCCTGAATTTGCACTAAACATAGGCTGAAGTTTTACCACTTACCTGGGAGTGAGCCACACTGAAACGGATGGGGCTTACTTTTGAGTAGACATGTATATGATTGCACTGCAAAAAGTATCTATTACATTCAAATGGTAAACTTTTTAAACATTGTCAAACTTTCTTTTATGCAAGTACATGATTGCTGAGCACGTGCCAGTATGGCGATGAAACCTACAGTTTAATTTGCCAACTAAAACAGTCCGTTCTCTAAATACTTTGGAGACTAGGAAATCTTAAAAGAAGAAGAAAGGTGTGAAGGTTATAGGCTCTGTGTATCAAAAGCAGTTTAACAAGGAGTCAAGCAAGTTAGTATTACTGGACTGAAAGTTGTTTAATCACCAGAATACAACAATTCTTTGTTGCACTTCCAACTTTTAAGGCACATAGCTTGCCACGCTGAAGCTGCTAAACCAGGTACAACATTTACAAAGGTGCAATGGCTCTTAGCAGCACTGTGTCTTCATGTTGAGAGCAAATTAAAACATTGAAAGAATGGTGCAAATAATTGTTTCATACGTTCTCTTTGCTTGTGACTTGTATAATCATCCGGGCTGATTTACAAATGTAGACTTCAGGGTTGCTCAGCTTCCTGCAGCGTAGAAGATGGCTACTTTGGCACCCGCATTCATGCCCTTGTAATCACCACTCAGAAACGGTGCCTTGGTACTTCCAATTCCCAGTCTCTTGATTGAACACCTCATTCTGTGCTAACAAGGTGTCCAAGGTATTTGAACAGGGTCTGCAGTCAGGGGGAAAAATTGTTAATGGCGTTGTTCATTAAGAATTGCTGCACCAGTTTTTGGTAATTTGGTAACTCTCTAAATTACATGTTGATTCCTCCCTTCTCCATTTCCAAGAATAAATATACTGGGATGGTGGGATTCTGGGATTGTATAGTTAGGTGGAAAATTATACTGATAAAACTGAAGTTAAGAGGCCCAGACAGACGTATTTGAATAATTACTGGCACCTTTGGATATGGTTTGTCTATATATATATATATATATATATATATACACACACATATACATATACATACACACACACACACACACACAGTTGTTGCATGATGATAACCATGGGGTTGTAATGCATATAAAAACCCAGTGTGTGTGTTAAGATTATCATATATATTTCACAAAGACGGGGATTGCTTGTGTGGGAATATGATATTCACAATGGTATAGATTATATATTTTTGTACAATAATGCTTAAAGTTTCTGATAATGACATAGAACATGACACAGAAAGAAACTTGGGGTGGGGATGGGGGCAAACACAAGCTGCCTGTGCAATTTGGTGGTTTTCATAAATGTGCTTAAAACAACTAAATTTCAAGGAAAAAGTAGCAATCTGTCATGAAGGGCCCAGCTTTTATCATGTGTAGCAGAGGATATAAATCATAGATATACTGAAAGCAACATGATTTCACTGGTGTGTATAAAAATCAGTAGAATATATTAAAGGGATCTTAATAGTCCCTCAGAAACAGAAATTGAGAGGAATATGTGTTCTAGTAAATCCAGGCTTGAATTGGTTTTCCTTTATGAAGTTGACTTGTTGACTTTGAAAGATTCCTTCAAGGAGTACGCTTTCTGACTCACTGTTCTGCTTCTATTCTGAATATGCAAGTAGATTGACCAGAGCATTTTTAAAGATATAAATTCATGTATAAGAGATAAATCTGGGTGATTAAAAAAAAACCTAATCAGTGAGAGGTTAGGTTTTCAGTTAAGGCATTCTATATCCAGGATGATTCTGTTGTTTCAGAGATGTAACCTAAGGCTACATGCAAAAATGCGTCCAATTCCTTTCCACTACTTCCCAGTATATGAGTTTAGGATTGGAGGTGTGAGGATGTAAGACTGGTATTTATCTGCTGATAATTTAGTTTCAAGGAGAACATGTCATCCAAAAAAAGGGTTGGGGAAACTAAACTAGCACTTAGTTGTTTTCATTCCTTACAAGGCTTTTACCCTAACTCTCTGATCCAAAACAGAGTATTTTGCATTGAAACAAGTCCTACCATAATAAAACATAGTTATTTACACGTAACATGTTTAAGACTGGGTATGTGAAACTTTCAGAAATTGATTAATTAACTGAACCAATCTAATTCTGTACTGAAACACCTTCGGGTACTAGCTTTTTTCTGAGGTGTCCTGATAATGGGGATCTGTACCTGTTTTTGAAGTGTCTTTTTTTTTGTCTTTCCGATCACTGTGTGAATCATTCACAAGAATAAAACAGAGCACATCCCTGAAATAGAAGAGGGGACATAGGATGGTGAAACAGATTGTCCTACAGAAGGGGCTTTCAGATCATTTAACTAACACTTAAAAGTAAAGTCTTTTAAAAATATACTTTAAAAAAAGATCCCAATACATAAAAGTTCCAAGGTAAACTTTAATTTTAATGTTAAAATGTATTCTTAAAATGGTTAATGTTTGGCAAATGCAGAAACATTAAACTTACTTATTTTTGGCATGTGAATTTTAACCATTGCACTGGGGGGGGGGAGTAGTGGGCAGTGCTGTTGTATTTTGTCTGAAATTTCATTCCACTCATTCTATTTTGTCATTAAAGGTGCAATCCTATTCAGATAGGTGGCCGCCTCCGAACTCGGAGGTGACCGCCTATCCAATGCAGGGCAGGAGAAGCATGGAGGGATTGTTCCCTCCACGGTTCTCCTGCCCTGCATTTTCGGCTAGACAGCCGCAATCGGCTGTCTAGCCACAGGAGGGCTGAGTGGGCAAAGAGGTTGCTGTACGACACATTGGATGTGTCGTACAGGCATTTCCACCCTCCCCGCCCCGGAATGCCCTCTGGAACACCCCTTGTTGTCCCCTCCATGCTCCTCTTGCGAGCGTGGAGGATGGGGCTGTTCCACGCTGCCTCCGAGGCAGCGCAGAAATGTGGGGAGGTCGGTTCTCGGAAAACCAGATATCCTATGACCATCTAGCCGCTGTCTAGCGGCCATAGGGATAGGATTGCTCCCTAATAGACTTCCAAAAAATGATGCCAGTGAAAACATAGCCAAATGTGACCGTCCTGTTTATTAAGATGTTTGATCATCACATGAAAATGAGCTGCAGCTAAAGTCAGCATTATGTTACATTTTGCACTCTTGATTTTTTTGCATTTTTCATAAATAAATAAAATACTGTGGGTTACTTACATACATGTTTGTAAACTTTTTTTTTTACTTTGATAAATCCATGGTGTATCTCTATCACACGGATAATTCAGGATCTCTAAAGTACCTATTTTTACCTCTTGTGTTAATACGTATTTTAAAGGAAGTGGCCTCATGGAATCCTATTATGGCAAAGGAAACTGATATTGCTGATATTATGATGGCTTACTGTGCCAGAGGGCCCCTCGACCCTCCGGAACAGATTGAGTGGGAGCATAGCCTCCAAGGGTAGAGGGGAAATCAAGAAGGATCACAACCTCCTCCATTCTGGCAGCAGGATTCCTCAATGGATCAGAAACCTCCCATGGATGGAAAGAAACCATCCAACCACGAGAGGCAAGAGTTTGGTTCCAGCCCACTAAGTTCAATGGGACTTATTCTCAGATAAGTGTCTATGGGGTAGCAGCCTTAGGATGTAGTACTATGCATGTTTAGACCCCTCCAAAAAAAGAAAAAAAGAAAAGCCCTACAATTCCCAGCATTCCCAATCCAGGATCTTTTCCTCTCTAAACAGGCATAGGATTTCCCTTTTAGGGCGCAATGCTACAATGCTACACAGCAGCTAGATGGCCATAGGATAGGTTGGTTTCCAAGAACTGACCTCAGAGCCTGTGTTCCAAGGTCAGTTCCCAGAGAACCGCCTCCCTGCTGCCTCCCTCACCACCTCGTAGGCAGCGCAGATCGTCCCTGCACTCCGCGCACATAAGAACAGCATGAAGTGGGGCAAAAGGGGCATTCCCGGGGGGGAGGCATGTAAAAGTGCTGGTATGACACTTCCCATGTGTTGTCTGGCCTCCCCACCCCGCACTCCGATGTACCATGGCTAGACAGCTGAAATCGGTCATCTAGCCGCAAACGCAGGGCAGCTGGAGTGCAGAGGAGATGATCCCCTCCACACTCCTCCCTCTGTGCACCCGATAGGCGGTCGCCTCCAAGTTCGGAGGAGGATACCTTTCCCCATAGGATTGCTCCCTCCACGTCTTAAGAGTGCAATCCTATAGTCCCATTGAAGTAGATGAGTATTCCTTCTGAGCAGACATGCATAGGATTGCATTGTGTTACAGAACATACACAAATAGAAGAGAAATGTCTCAGGATCCTGAAACAAAGATTTTGTTTATAAAAAAGCTTCTTTTTTTCTTTTTTTTACAAATAAAATTTTTGTTTCAGCATCCTGTGATGTTTCCCTTCTCTTCATGTGTGTAATTTGGATGCTCTCCCACTTTTGCACTATTCTGTTATATAACAATCCTGGGGTTTTGATGTCTCATCATAATAAAATGTTAAAATATCAGTATAAATTCACTGGAATGCCAACTTTTCTGAACTTTAATATTTGGTTTAGAACTAAAACAGGCTTTGTTTTCAAATATGTTCAGCTGCCACTTCAAAGATAGTTTAAGCTATTTAAAAGATAGCTAGAAAATCTGAAACATTTCTTTTGAATTTGCTCAGTAGCATCTTTTAGCAGAAAATTATAACAAATTATACTGGCCTCCTCATCATGTAAAGCTAAAATTCCAAGCATGCTTTAGTGAATGCTAATGGGAAAACCAATGGACCTATTTCCAAGTATATATGTTTAGGTATGTGGTGTGTTAAGGGCTGTGTATGTTTCCTACCCAGAGCTTTTCAAATGAGAGTGATTTCACACACACACACACACACACACACACGTATATATACATATATATACACACACACTGAGAGAGAGATTCTTCCCAGTTTAAAGAAATATAATTCAGTAGTAACGTATTTTATTGTTTATGAAGAAAAAACAGAATGGAGCCATAGCATTTTAATCATTTTTTTCACAAGACATTTCTCTCTTATCAAAACAGAAGGGATTTAATTGCTAAAGTTTTCTTGTAAGACTTTTGGCCAATCCCAGCAGGGTGAGTTCTGCAGAGGATTAAACATTCTATTGCTTAATTCTAAATATACTATTCCTTGCCTAGAGAAGACTATGATCTTTTTTTTTTCCAAAGCCAGAAATACATTGAAAATCATTTTTTTTTTTTTGCTTCAGTTCTTCATGTAGCTAGGCTGCTTAACTCCCCATTGATAGTAATGTTACAATGCAAGCCTATACGTATCTACTCATATATAAGTCCCATTAAGGTCAATGGGGATTACTCCCAAGCACATGGGCATAGGATTGCAGCTTTAACCGCCCTAGTGGTCTGCAGAACTGCTGCTTAAGTGTATGAAATACAAAGAGCAACACCAATTTTCCAAAAACACAACCTCTGTGCTAGCAGTAAAGTATTTGATGGCCTGGATCCAAAGAATCACATGACTACTTCCACACTGCCAAGGGAGGTTTGGACTTGTGTTTATCTAACAGCAAGCCTCCCCTGTTCCACATGGCAAACCTGTTTGGGAACTGTGGGGAGTTTCATAAGACGTTTCTGATATGGCCTGGAGTGTGGGGCCAAAACTTTCCACTGGACATGCTTCAACACTTTTGGATTCTAGCCTATGTTTCTGAGAAGTGAGAGTGAAGAATGATTGTTTTTACAAGGTCCATATTTAAGAAGCGCTAATTCTAATGAAAAATATACATGTAGGCCATATACATGAGAAATAGAAGTGTACCTGAAAGTGGAGCCCTTGTGTAAAATGGGAATAATACCTAGTTTCTGAGCAACGAACTATATGTTCTCCTAATGATGCATAATGTAGCTCCTCTGTAAGCACATGCAGCTGCGATTCAGATCAGGGCCCTGGTGCTTTTTGGGAGGGGGTAAGCCTTCCCCCCATTGAGTTTTTCCCAAAATACCAACCAGCCCTCCCGAGACTCCCCACCCACCCACCCACCCAGCCACACAGTGTCTGTGTGTGGAATTTTTGGAAAAATGGGTAGGGGAGTTTTACCCTCCCTCTCCTGGAATGCCATGGTCAGGATCCAAATTGGGGCTGTACATGCTTAGACAGGAGTAAGTAAAATTATCATACATAACTATACTATGCATGATTATGAGAAGATTTAGTTTGGCTTTGAGAATGACGTGCAACACCATCTTATTCATGTTTACTAAGATATATGTCTGAATGAATTCATTAAGTATGTATAGCCTTATTTAACAATCCATTTATCTCATTTGCATCCTGCACTTCCTTTGGGTGTTTCCAGGTGGACGGCTCCTACTATTACCAATGAGAAGACATTGTGCCGCTATTCCGTCTTTTGCCCATTAACAGATTTTCTGATGTAAGAATAAGAAAGAAGAAGTGATGGGAAAACATGGGAGTGTTACATATGGAAAATGACATCAACAGGAGCCCACCCCCACAGTAAAAATCTGTGAGTGAGGCAAGGCAATTGCACAATCAGAGCCTCATTTGGAAGAACCCTCACAACAACCCTGTGTGATAGGCTAGACTGAGGGATAGTGACTTGAGCAAGACCATCCAGTGAGCATCATGTTGAGTGGTAATTTGAATCCAGATCTCCCAAGTCCAAGTCAAGCACTATTGTAACATAATGGCTAGTAGATTAATGTTTATCCACCATGACTGTGATGCATGAGATGCACATTATTCCCATATTTAATACTCTCTAAACCAGCCCAGATTTAAACGAGGATATAATGAAGGTAGTCACATGCAGCCAGATTTTTTTTTTTACTGCAACAATTCCAGGTGCTAAAGAGTCAAGTCTCTGTTCAATTAAAAACACATTGTCTCTTCAGCAGTGAACTGATGCTGCAGAAGTAACGTCTCCCTCATTGCACACATATATTTCATGAATAAATTAATTAATATACTGCTCCAAAGCAAAGCTGTCTGAATGTTTTACAGTTAAATGCAATGTCATCAACAAAATAAAAACATATAATAAAAATGCCGTATGCAAAAATAAAAATAAACAGCAATGCCAAGGGTAAAAAAAGAATATAAATTGTATAGTAAACACACACACACACACACACTATACAATTTATATCCTTTTTCCCCTTGGCACTGCTGTTTATTTTATTTTTGCATATGCCATTTTTATTCTCCATAGTGTTCAAAGCAATGATCAAGCAGAACTGAAGTTATTGAGCCTAAACTTAAGGAGCTCTTTAAAGTTTGTGCTAAGATTCATGAAAGACCCAGTAAAATAAATAGTTAAACCTTTTAAATATGTAACTACAAAATTAATGGACCATAGTAATCCATTCTGAGATCTAATGAAATACACCACAATTTAAATTGCAATTAAACAGAGAAATGTCAGTGGGCATTGTGTCTCTATACAAAATTGGAAGAACCTTCTATAAAGTTGAAGCTGTTGAGAGCATGAAAGAAAACTGCATGATGTTCTAAATATTTCCATCAAATGTTATCAAGTGTTTATGAAAAATTTGGATGAGTAATTTTATATCTTTAGTAAAAGTGTGAAATGGACCCTTCAGAACAAAAACATGAGTTGAGTCAGAGAAATGTCATAATCACAAGTGAAAAAATCCCTTATTGATTACTTTGACAAATTCTGTTATTTTCTACTAACCAGACCAATATGATTATGAAATAATCCTTGTTATTGCTTATTCTTGATGAAGCATTGATCTGAAAGTATCTGTTTCTTTCTGGAAAGTAGCAACATTCAAAGAAAAGAGAAACCAGAATCTCCTATTGTTTGGTTTTTGAACTTTTCTATTGTCATTGCTATTGTCATTTATTGCAAAGGAATGTTTTCTATCATTACATTGTGATTAATTTGGAATAGAATGTGTCTATGAAAATCTACAGTTATAGTCTTGCTGAACTACTAGATTAAGTTTAATTAAACATAACTTATCCAGGTTTAGTAGCATCAGTTGGATTCCTACTCTATAGCTTCACCCACTGACAGTCACCTGTATAAAACATTGATTTTGAAGAGTACAGTTTGTGTTATGTGCATCAGGTGGCCTAGAATAAAACTCATAGCAATTAAAAACAATATGCATTGTTGTTCTTTAGTTTATTTCTGGAGAGCCAGTGTGGTGTAGTGGCAAGAGTGTTGGACTGGGAGTCGGGAGATCTGGGTTCTAGTCCCCACTCAGCCATGGAAGCTCACTGGATGACTTTGGGCCAGTCACAGACTCTCAGCCCAATCCACCTCACAGAGTTGTTGTTGTGAGGATAAAATGAAGAGGAGAAGGAGCATAATGTAAGCTGCCTTGGGTTCCTTGCAAGAGGAGAAAAGGCGGGATATAAATGCAATAAATAAATAATAAATAATTTATTTCAGTGGGATTGGGATTGAACCCCTAGTTTGCAAACTTTCACCCCTGCACTGTGGGCATAATCCAAAGAGTTCCTTTATGTGTGCCCAAGGTCTTGCACATGTACTTAGTGTACTCCAGAACATGTACCCTGGAGCAAGATGTATCTGAATGGTTTCCGGAACCGCTGGAGCATTCTAAGGCCTCCTGTGAGGCCTTGGCAAAGAACTTTGCGGATAAAATTGATCGGAATAGGAGTGTTATTCCATGCGCTGTGGATACAGTTAGTGAGCAAGAGGCGGTCTGTGGGTGACAAACTGGTTTTGTGGGATCTGTTCCAGCTTCTTCCTTCTGATGAAGTGGACAAGGTGCTTTGATCTGTAAGGCTGACCACCTGCTTACTTGATCCTTGCCCATCTTGGCTCATTATGGGCTGCAGAGAGAGACTGGGTGCGGGCATCATGGCGGTGGTGAACGCCTCCCTTGAGGAGGGAGTGATGCCATCAACCCTCAAGGAGGCAGTGATAAGACCGCTCTTAAAGAAGCCCTCCTTGGATCCCCAAGTTCTGAACAACTTTTGCCCAGTCTCAAATCTACCATTTTGGGGCAAGGTGATTGAGCAGGTGGTGGCAGTGCAGTTGAAGGCAGACTTGGAAGAAACCGATTATCTAGACCCATTTCAGTTGGGCTTCAGGCTTGGGCATGGGACAGAAATGGCCTTGGTCGCCTTGGTGGATGATATGAGGCGGGCTCTAGATAGGAGTGAATGCTCCTTCCTTGTTCTCCTCGACCTCTCAGCAGCTTTTGATACCGCTGACCACGGTACCCTCCTGGACCGCCTGAAGGGGTTGGGCATTGGAGACACCGTATTGTGGTGGTTCCGGTCCTTCCTCTCCGGCAGGTACCAGAGGGTAGCACTGGGAGAGGAGGTTTCAGACCCATGGCCGCTCACTTGTGGGGTGCCACAGGGTTCTATCCTCTCCCCGATGCTATTTAACATCTATTATGTATTTATTAAATTTATTATTAAACCCAGCACTCTGGGTGATGTACAAGCATATAATAAAACAGTTTAAAACAATAAAATTCTACAATAAAAACATTTTCTAAAATACCCTAACCCACCCCAAATGGCTGCCTGAACCATTTCAGCAATGGCTGCACATTTTTAATGCACGGTGGAAGCTCATTAAAGAGGGGGCATGGCGGAGTTCCCTAGGGAGGGAGTTCCACAGAGTGGGGACCACCACAGAAAAGGCCCTTTCCCTCGTCCCCACCAGTCTAGCTGTCCTGGCTGATGGGACAGAGAGAAGGCCATCCGAGGCTGATCTTGTTAAGCAGCCTGTCTGGTGTTGCTGGAGGCGCTCCTTAAGATAGGCTGGGCCGGAACCATATAGGGTTTTAAAGGTCAAAGCCAACACCTTGAATTTGGCCCGGAAAACAACTGGTAACCAGTGCAACTCCTTCAGCACTGGAGTGATGTGATCTCGCCGGTGGCTGCCTTTAATCAGGCGAGCCACCACGTTCTGTACCAGCTGCAGCTTCCGAACCGTCTTCAAGGGTAGCCCCATGTAGAGCGCATTACAGTAGTCTAAACAAGAGGAGACCAGGGCATGTACTACCGATGGGAGCAGATGGTCGGGAAGGAAGGGGCGCAGCCGCCGTATCAGATGGAGTTGATACAGCGCTGTCCGGCTCACAGCTGAGCCTCCATGGACAGCTGGGAGTCCAAAATGACCTCCAGGCTGCGGACCTGGTCTTTCAAGGGTAGCCGTACCCCATTCAACACCAGGTCAACATCCCCCAGCCTCCTCTTGTCTCCCACCAAAAGTACCTTGGTCTTGTCAGGGTTCAGCTTCAGCTTATTCCTCCCCATCCAGCCACTCACCGTCTCCAGACATTTGGACAGGGATTCTATGGCCAACCTTGGTGAAGATTTGAATGAGAGGTAGAGCTGCATGTCATCCGCATACTGATGACACTGCACTCCAAACCTCCTGATGGTAGCCCCCAGCAGCTTCACATAGATGTTAAATGGCATCCGGGAGAGGATGGAACCCTGTGGCACCCCACAAGTGAGACCCTGTCCAGTGCTTCCAGTGCTGAAGGAGTTGTACTGGTTACCAGTTGTTTTCCAGGCCAAATTCAAGGTGTTGGTTTTGACCTTTAAAACCCCATATGGTTCCGGCCCAGCCTATTTTAAGGAGCGCCTCCAGCAACACCAGACAAGATCAGCCTTGGATTGCGTTCTCTCTGTCCCATCAGCCATGACAGCTAGGCTGGTGAGGATGACAGAGAGGGCCTTCTCTGTGGTGGCCCCCACTCTGTGGAACTCCCTCTCTAGGGAACTCTACCATGCCCCCTCTTTAATGAGCTTCTGCCGTGCATTAAAAACGTGGTTGTTCAGGCAGGCATTTGGGGTGGATTAGGGTATTTTTTATGTTTTTAATGTAGAATTTTATCGTTTTAACTGTTTTATTGTTGCACATTGGCCAGAGTGGCTGGGTGACCAGCCAGATGGGCGATTAATAAATTAAATAAATAAATAAATAAATAAATAAATGTATTTCCTGACTACCATGTGGGAATTTCCTGCAGCTTTGTCTGGTGATCCCGTTTCAGCCCTTGTCCATGTCTGGGATGAGGAAATGACCCGGGTGCTTGACATGATTGTTCCTGAGCACTCTCTTTCTCCTCATGGAGCTAAGTGAGCTCCCTGGTTTTCCAAAATGTCCTACTATCTCATTTCACAAAATCAGGGTTGCAGTCCACACAGTGCCATCAAAGCATATCAATGCTTTGAAATCATATTGTTCTGTAAAAGAATGGAATTTCATGATATAACATTTGGCATTCTAGAAACATAGAGTAATGTTTTTAATTATGCCATGTGACTTATAACTTAAACATGACATGGACTGAAAGCACAGGGGTCTCTTACTCTCTCCCTCTCAATACATATATATAAATTGCCAGGTATCCGTGTAACCTGCAAAATGAGTCTAATTGTTGTTGTTTGGTCTGCTTGGCATGACTTACAGCCTAACATGAGGTTTCATCTGTTTGAAATAAAAATGAAATGACTAGATTTATGAAAATGTTTAATATGCCGGCAAAGCTTTTGACAAAGACCTAATGAATGCATGTACGTACTGAACAGATAAAAGGAACAATCTGCATGTGCACAGCTAGCCTTACAGAGGCTTCTTGCATGGTAGTTGTGCTTCCATGCATGCACACAGCCAGTTGGCACACCCTGTTCTGCAATGCGCACAGCGCTACATTGAGGCAAGTCTGAGAAATAGAGTCAGATGTTCTAAAGATGGGGCTGAGTCCCTTTTTCTGTTCTTTCCAGACTCCGCTCAGAAGCGGAGGTCATTGCATGTTCCCGGGGTGGGCACTCACCCATAGACCAGCCCACAGAAGCTGCCCCTTGATATAATGTAGCAAAGCATCACTAGATAGCGGAGGGTTTCTGGTCTCTTATTCTTACCAAAAAGTGCATGCCTGGCAGCATCTGTAGTTTTGATATTTGACTCCACCTATATCAAAATAAGTAGCAAAAATTAGTGACTTGTTAGTTATGCACTGCACAGTTTTTTTAACAGTTACAGCAGTGCCAAACCACAGAATAAAAGTAAATATTTGTACAGTGGAGGCTGGTGGCTCCGATGCCAGTGGGGCGGAGAATCCACTCTGGGATTCAGTCAGAACCAGTCAGAACTCTAAAGGAGCTGTCCAAGGTGCTCCACAAAAAGGTCTTCACCTGGTGCTGGAAGGAGTACAATGTAGGTGCCAAGCAAACCTCTCTAGGGAGCTCATTCCACAGCCAGGGTGGTATAGCAGAAAAGACCCTCTTCCTGGTAGCCACCCGCCTCACTTCCTTTGGCAGGGGCACTACAAAAACTGGTTGAAGGTGTGCTTTGTACTCAGCCTGCTTAAGTATTGCAAGATGGGTGACCCTGTATTTCATGCAGCCGGTCCTCTTTGGAACAGTTATGTGGAGTGTAGGTACCTGAAACCCTCAGTTTAGTTGTTGATTGTTTATCTCAAGCTCCTATTCAGCCATAGAAATAGGAAGCACTGATTCAAGACACCAGCTTGGATGCCATCTTGATTCTGTACTTCTGGTTGAGAAATTAGCTTGAGAACAATGATTCAGCATGATGAAGTTAATCTAGAAAAGTGGGATTCCAACAATTAATGAAAAATGCCTCTTGCATCATTTTCCAGGACATTTATAAGAAATATAGCCTAACTACAACACAATCTGCCCTTGAAACCCACCTGTGATTCTAAAGTGACCTCTCATGGCATCCCAGAGTTGAGTGTTGGTTGTTGTTGTTGTTCAGTCGTTCAGTCGTGTCCGACTCTTCGTGACCCCATGGACCATAGCACACCAGGGCTTCCTGTCCTGCGCTCTCTCCTGGAGCGTGCTCAAGTCCATATTCAAGTCCATAGATAGCATCATATCAGTGATGCTATCTAGCCATCTCATCCTCTGCTGTCCCCTTCTCCTTTTGCCTTCAGTCTTTCCCAGCATCAGGGTCTTTTCCAGAGAGTTTTCTCTTCGCATTAGGTGGCCAAAATATTTGAGCTTCAGCTTCAGTATCTGTCCTTCCAATGAGCACTCAGGGTTGATTTCCTTTAGGATTGACTGATTTGACCTCCTTGCAGTCCAGGGGACTCGTAAGAGTCTTCTCCAACACCACAGTTCGAAAGCATCAATTCTTTGGCGCTCAGCCTTCCATATAGTCAAGCTCTCACAGCCATGCGTTACTACTGGGAAATGAGTGTTGGTAGGCTACCATTTTTAATAAAATCCCACTGGGAACATGGAACTAGCTATATGTTTCTCTGGATTACAGCCCTTGCATCTACACTGAACAATAGTTCTTGGTTTAAGTGTTTATAATCTGTTCTTCCTGAATCAAGGTAAACATGGTGTACTGTTAATTCTATCTGCTCCTAATTCCAAGGCATTACCATGGTGGTTGTAACAGGTGCAGTGGATCCATTCCATCCAGGCATCCATCTTAGAGGAGCTTCAAACAGTTGTTATATTATGCTGAAGGGCCATCACTTGTCATTATTTGTTTTTTCTAAAAAAAAAAATCCACTTCTACAGAAAGCCCAATGACTTCCTGGTCTTCAGGGAGGGAGAGGAAGTGGCAGGACTGGCTCAAGAATTTTTTTTGCCTGAGGCAAAGGACACGATACCTTCCACCATTCCAGATAAGAAGCTGACCTGGAAGGTATCCAGGTCTGCTGGACAAATCTGATAGAGATCCAGGACTGCTTCCTGACTCAGTGTCAAATCTACATGGAGCTACAGACTAAGGACCATCCAAACAACTGGGTGAAGGTGTGCTTTGTACTCAGCCTGCTGAAAGACAGACTGCAAGATGGGTGACCCTGTATTTCATGCAGCCCAGTCTTCTTTGGAACAGTTATGTGGACTGCACTAGTGAACTTATGAGGGCCCTCAACACTCCCCAGAAGAGGGAAGCTACCAATTGATGCATCCACCAGCTGAGATTAGGCTTGGGGCCACTCCTGGTGTGCACCAGTTTCTTCAGCCTCCTGGCCTAGGGACTGGATTGAAATGAGATCCAGGCTTGCAAGATGACATTCTGGACAAGGTAGTCTGAGTTGAGAAGTGTTGTATCTTCCTGAACTGTTCAACTTTAGCCTTTGGGTTGATGTGCACCTGGAGTCACGCTGTTTGAGCTGTCCACAAAGGGCAGCTCATCTTTCCCCTCCTTTGTTCATCCCAATGATATCAGTCACAGCCTCTCACATTAATGTGAGACAATAATGTGAGACAACAATAATGGCACATTATTGCCAAGCTAGAGCCTGTGCAGCATGGAGGAGCCCAGCCCTGAATGACTAATGTGGAAAAGAACAGACACTAGCAGAAGAGACTATGCTGTTACTGTGGGATCTATGACTCTGGTAGCATTCATCCCATAAAAGAGCAGCCCCAGTGGTATTGGGAAACTTCCTGCCCTTTCTGTCATGGGATCCATAGCTGAAGGACCAGATGAAGAGGGACCTTGAGAACCCACAATGGGCCTTTCACCATGAAGTCTACAGGCCATGGCCCATTTCCCAGTGGGCGGGTCTCACTAGACAATAGCTATCATGGACTCTAGGGCCTTCAGCAACTTCATGAATACAGTTTTAGTGAAAGGGCATTCGCTCCCCACTGAGCCTAAAGCACACTCAGTGACTGTAGGCAATGATAGTCGGCCTCTCATCTCAAGAAGACCAGTCACCCATGAGATCTCATTCACCACTGAGATCAGGCAGGCCCCTGGCGTGAAATGTTTTCACCTACAACTTAAAAACATTTGTTTGCCCAGGCATTTCCTGTTCACCAGCATTGCCTACTACCCCTGGTTATGTTAATCTGAGTTTATTGTTTTAACACTATTTTATTGATTGGTTTGATGGTATTTTATCATGTTTTTATCTTGTTAATCAATTTGGGACATGTATTTTTTTTTAATGTAAAGCAATATAAACATTATCTGAAATAAATTGCATTAAAATATGGTAAAACCTCCTCATTTCCTTCTCATACTGGGGGGGGGGCACTGACCATCAAACCATGATCATGCATTTGCCTGGAAAGCCCACACCTTGGGTTTCATGCCTGCGTAAGACCTTTGCCATCCACAACCCCTGAGTGATACCTTCCCTGAATAATACTGGGACTCTCATAACCTCTTTAGTTCTGTGGGAACTGATACTCTGCTCCCACACCGGCCATCTGATTTCCCCATCAACCTGGTTCCAATGGCCCAATTGCCAGCCATTGGGACACCTGTATTCATCAGGAGAACCTGAACTAGCTGTACTTCAGGAGTTCATTAATAAGAATCTACAGCATGGCTTGGTTGGTCTGTCAGACCCTGTGCTTTTTGAGTAGTAGCCAATGTTAGTTTTACTTAGAGTAGACCCACTGAAATAAAGGGGACTTAAGTTAGACTAACTTTGGATACAACCCTTTGTGAAGAAGAAGAAATCTAAGACCAATCTACATGGGGGATTTATTGTGGTATTACTGCGGCTCGCAGATGAGAGTGACACATGACGCAATACCCACTCCACAGCAACCTCGTGTTTTCCTGCTATAAATGCCGCATTTTTGCGAAGATGTGTTGTGACACGTTTTTCATTTACGTTCAAGTGTGCCCCATTTCCCTGAATTAAATACGTGTTAGTGAGTGTGGCTAGGAGTGTGTTTGTGCCCCAACACCGCAGTGTTTTGATGTTGCATCAGCGTTAAGTAGGCTGTCCTTTTAAAAATACATTTTCCCACCTCAGTCCTGCATGCCTCTGCATCTATGAAGGTCCACCCCATGGATCTTCATAGGCTGCATAATGGTGGCTGCAGATTCAGCAATCTCCTTGCCTTGGAGGGGGTCAGCTTAGGGCGAGTCATAGCGAAGCCCGTTCGAGTGCCCAACAAATCTCTGCAGCTGGAAGAGTGCCACAGTGTTTCTTTAAGGCTGACTTTAAGGCTCCACTAATGCACACCTTCACAGATTTGAAACAACGCCCCTCTGTCTGCTCCATGCTGTGCTCAGTAAGTGCAGTGGAAGTCAATGGGAATTACATTTCAGTAGTCATCTTTAGTGGGCTGTTTTCAGGGCAGGAGTGGAGATTTCAAAAGGACAAAGCTCATCCCAAAGCAACATACTGACTTTAAGGCTCCACTAACTTACACCTTCACAGATTTGAAACAATAGACTTCTCACCCCTCTCTCCGCTCCCTGCTGTACTCAGTGAGTGCAGTGGAAGTCAATGGGAATTAGATTGGAGTAGTCATCTTTAGCGGGCTGTTTGTAAGGCTCATTGAAGATATTGCAGATCTGTACCTCTGGAAAAGCAAGATTTAATACAATAGCCTTCCCAATAGCTTTCTACTCAGCACTGGTTAGGCCTCATCTTGAGTACTGTGTCCAGTTCTGGGTGCCACACTTTAAGAAGGATGCAGACAAACTGGAGAGGGTTCAGAGGAGGGCAACAAAGATGATCAGGGGACTGGAAACAAAGCCCCATGAGGAGAGACTGAAAGAACTGGGCATGTTTAGCCTTGAGAAGAGAAGACTGAGGGGAGATATGATAGCGCTCTTCAAGTACTTGAAATGTTGCCACAGAGAGGAAGGCCAGGATCTCTTCTCGATCATCCCAGAATGCAGGACACAGAATAATGGGCTCAAGTTACAGGAAGCCAGATTCCGGCAGAACATCAGGAAAAACTTCTTGACTGTTAGAGCAATACAACAATGGAACCAATTCCCTAGGGAGGTGGTGGGCTCTCCCACACTGGAGGCATTCAAGATGAAGCTGGACAGCCACTTGTCAGGGATGCTTTGACTTGGATTCCTGCATTGAGTAGGGGGTTGGACTCGATGGTCTTAATAGGCCCCTTCCAACTCTACTGTTCTATGATTCTATGAAAGAATTCCAGTAGACCATAGTAATGCCCCCCCTTCCCAATCCTCAAATCTGCTGATATTGTACTGAGTACCTATAGAGACATAGCTGGGAGAGGTGGACTTTCAGTAATACAAACCAGGTCAAACCCCTTATTCACAAATACATTATGGATGATTGAGATTTGATTTTGGAGTGACCTGGCATTCAGATCTTCACATCAGAGATGGAAATGAATGGAACACCACTTTTGGGATGCAATATGGTCACTTTGCGTATACCATCATGCCCTTTGGCCTATGTAATGCCTTTCTGTATTTCAACACCTGATGAATGACATGTTCCATAACAGGCTGGACTGGTTCATTTTCTTAAGCATGTACACTGTGTCCAGGTGATCCTTCAATGCTTGCAGATCCAGCGACTTCAACGATACCAGGACTCTCAACACATGGATGTTGAGTTCTTGGAAGGAATTGATGAAATGGAGTTCCCATTGAGATTGAATTCTGTTCTCATGGAGGCTGCATAAGTGCATTGGAAGACCTGTGGTGTTCTGGAATAGGACACTATTCTATGACTTGGGCATTGCTTATGCAAGATGAACCTGCTTTACCGTTTGTTTCACACTAACTGCATTCTGCCGTTCCAAGGACATCTCTATGCATATGGACCTTACTCTATTAGTTTCTGCTTGCTCCTTTCCAGAGACAAGCAGCAGTAGCTGTATTGCAGCCTAAATTGTTAATTTTTGCCCAGGGAAAATTAATCTTTGTGCCAATGATAACATTTAGCATACGCAGTTTAATTCAATCGACTGTTTTTATTATTAAATTCAGTTTGAGGCTGGGAATGATTGAAATTACCTCAAGGGTATATTTTGTATAAAAATAACATGAAGTTGAACTACTAAAATATCAGCCACGATTGAGTGATATTAACCACATGAAAAAAATGTAGAGGGCATACAAATGTAACATGAAAACTAAGCATAAAACCACACCAGCTTTTTTTCTTTGAAAATATATAGCCAGTTTTTATAAGGTCTTATGTTACCCTTCTTAAAATGCAATGGTATTTGTAGAGACCAGGTTTGTGCTCTTGGCAATATCCCAGGGGAGAGGAAAAAGAAAAGAAAAAACACATTCATGAATGCTAACATAGAGTGGAGTATAATGAAATATGTAGTCCCAGAACTTTAAATCTTGATTTTTCCCCTATCATAGCACACGAACAGCTATTTTGTGGCATACTTGCGTGGTGGCACACAGTTTGAGAATTACTGGTTCAGAAGCTTGAGCAGAATGAAGCCGCCTGCCTCCTGGGCTGGGTGTATTGGTGAGATCACATTACACCTAGCATTTTCATTGATTCTGTATTTCCCTCTGAACATAATTCAAGGTGCTCATTTGACTATATAAGACCTTCTATAGCTTAAGTTCTACATGCCATGGTGACTGTCTTCTCCCTTGTGTTCCATTGCATGCTGTCATCTACAGAGAACTTAGGGCATTTGCATTCAGGATCTCTTGTGTGTGTGTTTTTGAAAGGCGATAGCAGCTGTAGCCCCCTCAAATCAAGTCAGGACTACCAAATCATGACCATGGAAAAGGGAGAGATTAATATTCCCCCATTTTCCTGATCAACCTGTTCTTGTTATGGTGGCAGTGGTGGTTATATTTTACTTTATATAGTGCCATCAGTGTACATCATGATGACCCATGATGTCTTTGCTTCACAGAGAAAAATACAGGTACCATGTGGCTATATCTATATCTATTTCTGCATTTGTCTGTTTTCTTCTTCAGGGGAAACTGCAGGTGGTGGTGGTGGTGGTGGTTAATTGGGGAAATAGCACAGGTGGAAGACCTGCAAAACCCCAAAGCTGTTATTAAACTTTAAAAAACGGGGTGGGGGAGAGAATAAGAGTTCCTGATCACAGATCTTCTGTATCATGTCTAGTTGTGCCATTAATTATTCTATCTCTGCAACAAGTCTTAATCAGATTGTGCAGAGAGACATTCTTGGTGTCTGCTCCAGAATTCTTCCGAGACAAAAGCCCTCATCAGATATTGACATTGATATTGGGCTAAATGCAGGAAAAAGGATTAGGAAACCTCTTGTCCCCATCCAGTGTTGCTTTCGCCTTTACCCCACCCTTCCTCTGGACATCTGTGTTTTGAGCGCCATCTCAGCAAATGGGAAGCCTGTGTGTCGGCTTCCCACTGCAGATGTTGCGTTCAGCATGCAGCTGTCTAGGAGGTGGGGCTGATGGAGCGTGCAAAGTCAGGGGTGGGGGCACGGGGCAGGAGGTGCAGTACGTCTCCCCTTCTTTCTTATTTTTTATTTGCAAATATAACAATAACGAACCAAACAAAAAGTGGGGAGAGGCACAAAACAATAGAAAAAGAAGAAAGAGAAAAAAGATATCAAGGAACATATCCGTACACACTTTCCTCCTTCTATGTGCTTAGCCCTGTGCATGGATGGTTCAAGTCCTCTGAAGAAGGTTAATTCTCCAGATGTGCCCTCAGACCTTCATGGCTAGGCTACCTTCCAGTGGCTTATATTACTAGCTAAGTTATAATAAGTAGGGATGTACAAGAATTTTATTTCAGTTCATTAAGCATCAGAACTTGGCGTGTTTGCAGGCCCTCGAATGTGGATGTGAGAGCACTTTTCAGGCAAAGATGGATATTACCAAGCTTCTGATCGCACTTGCAAAATGTGTTCTCTAGAAAAATGCACATTTTGGAAACAAATATGAATTTTCATGCTTTAATGTATGAGGGAAATGGTGTGCTCCTTAATGTGCACTTTTCTTGTTCAAACAACAACAAAAATCTCACATTTGGGAAGGAGAATGAGACAGACAGAACTTTGAAGTGAAACATGGAGAACCTTGATGAGCTTCATTGATTGTCCCATTCCTAATTACGAGGTATTTTAAATTCATGATAGAACTTTGTATTCATTGACCTGGTACACATGATCAAAACAAGCTACCCTGGCTTAAACAAGCATAGTGGTTTGTTGTGAGCCATGGTGAGCCACACTTACCCTGTGAGTGTGCTGAGCACAATTTGCATAATTACTGCCCGGCCACAGTTTGTTGCGTTGTCTGAACCCAGGTAGCAAGTCTTGTTGGAGGGTTAAATAACCATCAAATAACCCATGGGTTCTTGTAGGGTTATTTGAGGGTTGTTTAACTCCCATAAGCCATACCGCCCAAGTTTGGATGACACGACAAACCGTGGCCAGGTGGTGATTATGCAAATGGCACCTGGCACGTGCTGACATGTGCCACAGTTTTGTTTGATCATGCAAACTGGCCCACTGAGTATTTGATTCTTTTGATTTTATTGGGACCTAACCTTCACACTTTGTGGTTTGAAAATCTAATGAATGGCACAATCCAACTGGGAAGTTCTATGGTGCAATTCTGATTGAACAGGAGTTGTCTGCTTACTATTATTTTATTTTATTTATTTAGTAAATTGATATACCACATACCATATTTACAAAATATCTCTAAGCGTAAAATATGTCTTATTAACTATATATAAATGAATGAATACCTAGGTGGAGCTAAAAAATGTGGACACAAAGCTCAACTGGAATTTGAAATGAAGATCCTGTGTGAAATACTAAAAAGTAGTGTAGCACATAATAAGAGCTTTAAAAATAATTGTTTAGACAGACATAAATAGTTCAAGGGGAGTTAGATATTTTCTCAAATGGATTTGATTTATCTTTTAGAAGCCACACGAACTATGCCTATGTTGGTGAAAACGCAAACTTTATGTGACTAAATATGCAAATTAGTTGTGATGCTCTAGCTCATATATTCTCCACATGTCCCCTAATGCTCCACTTTTTCATGTGTATGCATAATTCTGGGATGTCTGCATGTATATAGTCTCCCCCCAACCCCCAAATACAACTAGATTAAATAGGAACCAACTGATAATTGGACATAAGTCAGTATACTAGAAATGAACTTTCACTTCATTCTATGCTACTTATGATGGTTGCTATTAGTATAGTTTATACTGAAGTCAATGCTAAGACCTAGAATTAAGAAGATGTCCAGCCTCTTATCAGTGAGCATCAGTGACCCACAAATGGCTTTGGCCACTGTGACATCTGTGACCAGACTTATCAGACTGTACAGATGAAGTAAAAAGGGAAACAAGAACTAACAAAAAATGGTAAATCTGTCAGAAATGTTTTCTACAGCTGGAAATATATTGCAATAAGTACGTAATGATCACCTTGTTGGATTATGCAGGATCATGTTCATCTAGTCCAGCATTCTGTTTCCAGCAGAGGACAATCAGAAGTCTCTGAGAAACTCACAGGGAACAGAACATGAAGGCAATGGTCATGACTTCTGTAATGTGCCTAGCACATCATTCAAGAAGTATACTTCTTCCATACATCACAGCTCCATTTAACTATCATGGCTAGTACCTTTACTGTCTGTAGTAGTGCTGTGCTGAAAATTCCTCCCATTTTTTTTTAAAAATGATTTACCATTCTCATTCAATTTGATGGAAAATAAATTGTTTTCAAAAAGAAATACAAAGGAGAAGAGAATTTCAGACTCTCCATATCTGCCTCTGAATCTGAGATGGGGCTGACTACATCTTGAGGGTTAAGATTGGCAGCTGTCTCCCCCAAGGCCCCTGGATTTCTCTGATCCATCTCAAGGTCCACACATAGGCACATCCTCAGTGATGCTTGGCTTGGGGGTCGGGGGGGGGGGAAAGGAGCTCAAGGTTATCCTCTGAAGATGAGTCCTCCAATGGGGGCATGAAACAAGGGCTAAGCAACAGGTTGAGATGGGAGACTGAATTTCACATACTCATTGAACTAGCCTGCCGATTCCTTAGCTGTGAGCTTCTAATTTTTAATAGTGTTGCTTGGTCTCTTCTTGATTTGTACAGATAATATCTAATGAAGAAGGTCCCAAAGGATTTAGCTCAGGGCCCTAAATCAAGGAGGGCAGGGGAGTGTACATTCATAGACCAGTCTCCCTTTTTCAGAACTTCCCCACAAATGTGTGGACCGTGGGGGTTGGCAGCATGGATGTGATGATGGGAGTGTCAGGGGTGCCTCTGAGCATGGGCAGTGGCAGAGTAGCTCAGATTCCGAAGATGAACCGCAAAACGTGGGGGAAGATGAACTGCAAAACTTTCCCAGACTCTTCCAGACAGTGAGAGACAGACTCCTCAGGTTTCAATAGTCCAGCTGGACGGAGAGGGCCTCTCTTTATTTATTTATTTATATTTATTTATTTATTTATTTCTATACCGCCCAATAGCCGAAGCTCTCTGGGCGGTTCACAAAAATACCGCTCTCTGGGCGGTTCACCCCTGTGAGAGATAGTGAACTGAAAGAAGTGGGGCTTGGAGAGCCTGAATTCTTAGACACCAGGTGCATACGCAGAGCCAAGAGAGAGATGGCAGGGGCGGAGCTTAGGCGATCTGTACCCTGGCGGGAACAGCTACGTGTAGAGACCTCACGAGTAGAGGGAAATGCCCCCCCCCCTTAAGTTAGGAAAGCGTGCCCGCCTTTTCTCAAACCGTGGGCAACTTTCAACCTTCGTAGCTTCCCTTTGAACTCCCTGAAGGCATTTCCTTTGTAGACTGTGAGTTACTGACAATTTGCATCTGTATGACCCATTGAAGTAAAAAGGATTAAAGAGCCATGGATAGAAGCCTCTTGTCTGTGTTTTGATTTGGCTTTTTGAAGTTCAGCAGGGACAAAAGGGAATCCTGACAGGGAGTAAGGCCAGTGGGTGCATCCCTACTCTTTTTCTCCATGTGATTAGGATCACACAGGGGAGAATGCCTGAAGGGAGCTTAAGGTTTTCAAGACAAACATTTTAGGAAAGCATTACCATTTGTAGCCTGAGGCTTCTATCTTCAGCAGAGGTGGGGGATTTTGTACTTTAGTCATAGAAAACACAAACTTTGTATAGATGGAGTTTGAGGTTGAGCCCCTAGCATCTCCAGTTAAAGGATCTCAAGTAGCAAGAGTAGGAAATTCCGCTTGATAGCCACAGACATAATCAATCAAGGTACATAATACTGAGCTGGTCTGTTGCACTTTAGTAGCAGATATCGTCTATCTGTGCATTTGATGAGCACACTGCCTATTTTCTCACTGTGCATTATGGTTCAACAAATGTATATACTGCTTGCTATATCTAAAAAAAAAAATCTAAGCAGTTTAGTGTGCACTCCTCTGCATATGTAGACAGAAAAAGAGTCCTACAACTCCCAGCGTTCCCCAGCCAGCCATGCTGTCTGGGAAACGCTGGGAGTTGTAGGACTCTTTTTCTGTCTTTATATACATAGGATTGCATCTTTACAGGATCAAAGATTAAAATACTGGTGCTGTACCAAATCCTGCCCCCTATTTTGGATTTTTATCTCTCCCTGCGAAAGACACATTGTTCTTTCTCCCTCTTTTGCAGGGCAGGGGAGAATTTTCAATAATTTCTCCTTGGGGATAGGGGGGCCTGGGTGTATATATAACTTTTTAAATTTGGGAGGTGGCTGATGGATCTTCTTTCTATGTTTGTTTGTTTACTTGAAAAATGCCCCAAGCACAAGAATCTTTACAGACAGGCTTCTCCAGCCTGGCAGCACTTCTTAAATTCCTATGAGATCACATGATCTCGCTGTCTCCTATAGGCATTCAGGAAGAACTCCCAGATTGCTGAAGTTTATTTGCAAAGAGTCCTGGGCTGCTGCAAACAAGAACACATGGGACTTTTGGCGCTTTAGAAAAACTCTTTTATCTTGCTTGCTCTATGTTGTTGCAAGAAAGAACAGAGCTTTTCTAAAGCTCCAAAAGCCCCATTTACTCTTGCTTTGCAGAGAAGCTTCTGCAGCCTGGGAGCACTTCCTGTCAATGCCGATAGGAGAGGGAGAGGTCACATGGTCTCCTGAGAGTTCTAAAAGAACAACCGGGCTGGAGACGTTTCTCTATAAAGAGTCCTGGGCTGCTCAAAGTGCAGGGGCTCTTTTAAAAGAAAAAAGAAATTTAGAAAGAAGACTCCTCAGCCACCTCTTAGACGTAAAAAAAGCTAAGCAGAAATCTTGTTCTCCTCCCCAAGGAGAAAGTTATTCAAAATTCTCACCTCCCCAGCCTCTTTCTCCAGATTTTTTTGTTTCGTGCCTTCTCAAATGCCAAAAATGGAAGAATCGAAATATTTGGCACAGCACTCTAAAATACGTTATAATAAATATGAAAGCTCATCAGTTAAAATGTTAACATATTTAAAACCAAAACTAAAAATACAAAAAGTACTAAGCAGACTAACTGGGCAGTACAATAGTAGATCGTTAGTAGGTGCCAGATGTCTATATAGTACAAGTTTGCCTGCTAATTTGCACTCATTGAGGGAAGAAGCAAAAGACAGACCAGCATACATAACATGAATTTTAAACAGCCCACAACTTTTATTCAACAGCCTCACACAACAGCAGAGTAAGTGGGGTCAACCCAGTCAACCTGCATGATAATGCCGCATATAAACAGAGGCACCGCCAGTACGGTAATAAGACATCCAAAGGCCAAGCTTAGAACTAACACAAACTGACTGCTCCTGTGGAATTCTGCCAAATTAAAACATACTGTTCGGTGTCAAATGTAGTGAGTAAAAGGAGTAGAATTAATAGCTTCCCACACAAGTGTTGGGGGATCTATTATCTGTCTGTCTGTCTGTCTGTCTGTCTATTTAAAACCCCTTAGAGCTGTCTCAAGCCTATCTGGAATTCTGACTCCTCAGGTTGTAAATATGTTTACAATAGATGGTTTTCTCCCCATAGTTAAACTCAACCTTAATTTGTCAAACTCTCACCCCTTACTGTACCCAAGCCCAGAAGTTGGAACAAACAGTATGCCTTTAAGAACACAGCAACCACCTACTCCTAAGACCCTTTCACTTCCAACAAAGTTCAGAGCAGGGATGGGAGAATCAGCAAAGCTCCACCTCATAGAGGTTTATCTCATTTCTATTACTAATTGCAAGCTTTTGTTGTTGTTGTTCAGATTAGGGAAAGTGCATAATTGGGTATGCAGTTTTTTTAAAGCATACACCCAAATATGTACTTCCTCCCATTGACTAAAGCATAAAAATGCACATTTTCCCCCAATGTGCATTTTTTAAAGAGCACATTTTTCTAATGTATGTATTTTTCTAATGCAAACACAAGCTCAGGAATATGCAAGTATCTCCTGACAACTGTGGTCATTTTCACATTTGCAGGTACAAATGGGGCAAATTTCAGTCCACAATGTATGATCAGAATGAAATTCTTGTACATTCCTAGTTCAGAGAGGTAAAAAGGGAGACCTGATGATCAGGAAGGCAAAGCAAAAAACAAAAACCCTCGGCTGGTAACAGGCCAGTTAGAGACAGAGGAAAATCCTGCTCCGCAAGGAAGCAGCAACTAGCAGCAATCTATCAGGTCAGGTTAAAAGCTTAAAAGCCCCAGAGGAACAATCCAAAAGGCCACCTGATTGGCTGAGTTGTAGGCACACCACTTATTCAATCAAAGTTAGTACTGAAAATAATGGCTACTCTTTCCCCCCATCCTCACCACCAGTTCCTTCTTCAGTAAACCTCTGCTTGGCCACCAAAGGTAGTGCCAAGGAACCCTTTCTGATGGCACAATAGTATTTTGTTTGGGAACTGTGGGCTGAAGTTTGTGACATGTGATGTGTTATGTAACAGTAAAACTGAAAAATGTAACTGAAAAATCTTCAGTTTTGCACCCACTAAATCTAGGCCAAACATGATTTTTCTGAACCGTTCTACTTCATATCAATGCAGATATATTTTCCCACATCTTTCAGAATCTTCATGTACACAAATCTTTTTGTAAGTACATTTGCTGGGGAAACCATGACTTGGATGACTCCAGAGATATGGCTGTAACGTTTTAATGTAAAGAGTTCGTATAGTTACACAGCACTTTTCAAGATTTTCCATAACTATCCACAACACTATATTTTACCAGTGATTTATGAAAATTTTGTTTTTGCTTGAAAAACATGCAAACATGCCCTGTTTGAAGCTCTGAACACGAGCACAACCGCAAGCTTATGTCTGCCAAAAACATCCGCAAATTTTTGAACACATGCTCACGTTCGTCTTCTTTCGGAATCCCAATTCAATTTGCGCAAATTTCCTGACTTGCACAAATTTCCTCTGTGGACTGAATCAGCCTCACTTTAGTGTATTGAGAAAAGTTGTACAAATTAGGAAATTGGTGCCAATTTGGGGAAATGCATGGAAATTTGGGGAAACTTGCACAGATCTCCCATTCGATTGCTGCTTGATTTGCACAAGTTTCCCACTTGGGCATAGCAAGCAGCAATTGCAGATGCAAACAGGAATTGGGCATGGGATGTATTCTGGATTTATTTTGGTCTTTGAGCTATGTTTTTGAGCTTACCTAATCACTGTGAAGTGACTGAGGGTACTATGTATGAATGTACTTTTTTCTATTACACATTTGGGGGTTGGACTCGATGGCCTTGTAGGCCCCTTCCAACCCTACTATTCTATGATTCTATTCTATGATCTCTCCATTGCTCTGCAGTCTCCCAGGCTGCCTTCACCTCCTGTTCTGAAAAAGCTCTATGGGAGGAATTACCTCATGATGTCTTCCCCTGGGTTTTAAGTGTGGGAAGCCAAGGAGGCTATAGGCTGCCAGAGATATGATTGTACAATGAAAGACAGGGCAATTTCTTTTATATCAAACTGAATGAGAATGGTTGAAAAATATGTGGGAATAGGGATGTCCATCACTGGGAAATCCAGGAGTTCTGCACATGCCCGACTCAGCTTCCATTTGCGAACCAAACTGCAGATTTTTCCCAAATTCCCCAAACTCCAGGGACATTTTGTGTATATTTCTTTTGTGTCAGCCATAATGTCAAGAAATAGAGATTTGGATAATTTGCACAAATTACAGCTAAAAATTGTGGCCATAATTTGCACAAATTAAAAAAACACTGAAAATCCGCTAGCCGGCCTGACTAGTGGAAGACGAATCAAAGTCCGGGGTGGGGGGGCAATGAAAGCTCATCAAGCTCCACTGCCCCCAAATGGATCCCTCCAACATCCATCTGTGGGATAAATTTTCGGTACAGCAATAATCCAAATAGTTCTCTGTGGAAGTGGAAGATATTTCTGTTGCTGATTCATCCCCCAGTCCCTGTGCTTCACTGTGTGCCTTTCCAGAGGGTCTGCAAACTTCAGGAACAGCTTTCAGGAAGGGGCCACCAAGGGGCTGGGGAAGCTGTGGTACCCATGTGGAGTTCTTGTATGTCACCATTTGGATCCTGGCCATTGGAATGTGGGCAGGTGCCTTTATACCAAGTAGGGATGTTAGGATTGTATTAAATCCGGTCTAGGCGAGGTCCGCAGATTGGGGTAAATTTTCCAGTCCGCCATTTGCGGACTTGGATTTTTTTTTCCATGCCCACAAATATACGGAGATAATTCAAAGCATTTTACAGAACAGGAGGGTTTTTAAAAAAATATATTTGGTTGTGGGGCTGGGACAGTATTCTGCTTACTGGCAGTAACATAGCGAGCGTTGTGTGTGTTTTTATGCGTGTATAAGAGCCCTTTCTCTCCATTTTTCAAGGAAAAAGCCCTTTCCCTCCTTCTTTGAAAGATGTTCAGGCAATCTCCCATCCAGCAAACTAAGGAGAATGCTCATGAAAGGACCCAAGTCCTTTAATGGATATAGAAAGAGCACCAACACAGGAAATTTCATTCTAAAACACATACGTACACACACACAAACAAAACGCTTGCTACGGTACTGCCAATGAGCAAAATTCTGCCCCCCCATTCAACTAAATTTGGGAAATGAGGGGGGGAGTTGCATGTCTGTGGAATCTGCTTGACCCGCAGATGCTGGTCTGGCATGGAATTCGCAGACCAGACTACAAGAAATCCGGACTCAAATGACTCCGTTGCAGATTTCTCTAGCATCCCTAATACTGAGTCAGGCCATTTGGTCCATCTAGCCTAATACTGTCTATTATTATTTTATTTTATTTCATTTATGTCATATCTATACGCCCAATAGCCAAAGCTCTCTGGGCGGTTCACAAAAATTAAAACCAAAAAGCACACAGTAAAATAATATAAAATATAAAAACATTAAAACCACAATAAAACAATATAACCAGAATAAAACCTAGCTGCAATGCAGAGATTTAAAATACAGATTTAAAACAGCAGAGGTAAAAGTCTAGAAAGCTAAAACGTTAAAATGCCTGGGAAAATAAAAAGGTCTTCACCTGGCATCGGAAGGAATACAATGTAGGTGCCAGGTGAACCTCACTAGGGAGCTCATTCCACAGCCAGGGTGCCACAGCAGAAAAGGACCTCCTCCTGGTAGCCACCCGCCTCACTTCCTTTGGCAGGGGCTCATGGAGGAGGACTGCCTACAAAAACTGGCAGTGGTTCTCCCAGATTTGTTACGGGGGTCTTTCCCAGCCCTGGAGATGCCAGGGATTGAAGCCAGGAGCTTCTGCATGCAACACATATGCTCTACTACTGAGCTCCAGCCCTTCCCCAACCAGGTCATTGGAGGGACCTGATATGATACCTGTTCATTCTAGTTTGATACAGCACTATAAATGAGTGTTGTGGATCTTTCTGCTGATGAGAACATGATTGAGTTTCTTGGACTCTTTCTTAAAACAACGAGCACAGAAGGGGTTATTACAGTCTGTGCCGAAGAAATCATTAGAAATTGGAGCCTCAAATCAAATAAATATTACACTTGTTTTACAATGTTCCATTGCCACAAAAATGTGTCTGAAGTCTGGGAGTGACTGCGCAGTTACATACATGCAAGCCCATTCCTCCAGGGAAGCATATCTGTGTGTGGTGCTATGTGCTGAAGGTTTCAGTTCATAGATAAACTGCTGTATTGCATACACTGCCCTAGTGTATGCTCCGGCAATTACTCACTTGAGTGGACAGCATGTAATTTTTGCTTCTCCCGGGGCACTAGTAACTTGTAGTTCCCCACTTTTTAATGATTTGTTCAAAGGCTTTTGATGAATATGCGCATTATATACCTTAGAGCTATGCAAGCCTATTTAGCATCTGACTCGATGCCCTTTTCAGAGCTCTACATCTTGGAGGTGCTTAAAAGTGAAGTGTTCACAAAACTAGGTGCACCGGGGTATGGAAACACACGTTTAATAGATGTCACACAAGAACAACTTATGTAGGAAAAAGCATTAGATACTTCCCTTGAGTAATGATAATGTGAATCGGAGGGAAGCAAGCCAAATATTTCTTTTTGAATAGGACTCTTAGTTTCAAGCATGAGCATGAGTCAGGCAGTCCAAACAAGACTTGGAGTGTTCCTAATCTTAATCCCCAAGTGCAAATCAGGTGAGACCTGACATTCCCTTTAGAGCGGATAATCGATGTATAGGCTGAATATGAGAAGTCGCTGGTTTGTTATATTTTTATAGGATTCAGTACTACCTTTTCACACATTTGAAGTCTCTTTTGTCAATAGGAATCCACTCATTTCCACCAAAACAAAATTCCATCTATTGTTCTTCCTTTTTTTCTTCTTCCTTTCTTCTTTTTAAAAGAGGTTTATATCCAGCCCTTTCCAGAGTGGTTGGAATGGCTAACAGCAATTTCAAATGTTGTATAAATGGATCCAGATCCCTTAAACAGTTCAACAACAGACTGCATAAATTAAAATAAATTTAGCTTCAGCATTGGGCTAGGAGCTGTGTACAACAGAGAACAGGAAGGAAAAAAGTAAGCAACTCGGAATAACAAATCCAACAAGAAGTTGGGTAATTCCCAAAGGTTGGTACCACCACACCTTTTTTGTTCTTTTATTTAAAAGATTTACAAGCCACCTTTTAGGGAAAACTTTCCCAAGGTGATATACAAAATGTAAAACCACAAAACATAATAAAACTATAATAACTTAAAATCAGGTAACACCATATACACAATGGCACCCAATAAAGTCCTGATGAATTATAGGTATTTGATAGAGACTGGCCTTCTAGGCTTCATAAATGACATGTATTCCTTACCCAACTGAGACTTGTTCCCTTAATGCAGAATTACACATTTTGCCTCAACCTCATGTCTTTAAAAAGACTATCTGTATCCTCTATACAAATTGTGGCTAGGAGAGTGTGATTTGCAGTTGAGAGGCCTTAGGGTGGGGGAAAGTCACATAACTCTCCTTATCAGTAGTTTTCCCTTCACAATTCCCCTTCTACCAGCTGCTTTACATCGGTCTGGGTTCCAGCTCCATGTTTCTATTTATTACATTTTTGTCCCACCATTCCTCCAAGGAGCTCAAGGCAGTGCAAATGGCTTGTTCTGCCCCCAATTTTAGACTCACAACAACCTTTGGAGGTATGTTACGCTCAGAGATAGCGACTGGCCCAACATCACCTAGTGAATGCATCATGGGTGAGGGCTAATGTTGTTCCTATCTTCAAAAAGGGTAAAAAGGAGGAACCTGGGAACTACAGACCAGTCAGTCTGACATCAATCCCTGGGAAAATTGTGGAGCAGATGATAAAGCAATCCATCTGTAAGCACCTTGAAAACAATGCAGTGAAGTGATTACTCGAAGCCAACATGGATTTGTCAAGAACAAATCCTGCCAGATGAATCTGATCTCATTTTTTGATCAGGTCACCTCCCTTGTGGACTGTGGGAATGCTGTGGACATAATATACCTTGACTTCCGCAAAGCTTTCGACAAAGTGCCCCATGATATCCCGATGAGCAAACTAGGTCAAAGTGGGCTAGATGGAACAACGATCAGGTGGATCCCAGTTGGCTACAGAATCGGACTCAAAGAGTGCTTATCAATGGGATCTTCTCCAACTGGAGAGAGGTAACGAGTGGGGTACCGCAGGGCTCAGTCCTGGGCCCAGTGCTCTTCAACATTTTTATTCATGACTTGGAGGAGGAGGTGCAGGAAATGCTAATCATATTTGCAGATGACACAAAATTGGGCGGGATAGCTAATACTTTGGAAGACAGAAACAAAATTCAAAGGGATCTTGATAGGCTGGAGCGCTGGGCAGAAAACAACAGAATGACATTTAATAGGGATAAATGCCAAGTTCTGCACCTAGGAAAAAGAAACCAAATGCACAGTTACAAGATGGGGGATACGTGGCTCAACAACACTACAAGCAAGAAGGATCTTGGAATTGTTGTCTATCACAAGCTGAATATGAGCCAATAATGTGATGTGGCTGCAAAAAAGGCAAATGCTATTTTGAGCTGCATTAATAGAAGCATAGCTTCCAAATCCCGGGAAGTACTAGTTCCCCTCTACTCAGCACTGGTTAGGCCTCATCTGGAGTACTTTGTCCAGTTTTTTATTTATTTATTTATTTATTGCATTTATATCCTGCCTTTTTTCCTCCAAGGAACTCAAGGCAGCATACATGATCCTCCTCCTTCCTCCATTTTAAGAAGGATGCAGACAAGCTGGAGATGGTTCAGAGGAGGGCAACAAAGATGATCAGGGGACTGTGGAAACAAAGCCGTATGAGGAGAGACTGAAAGAACTGGGCTTGTTTAGCCTTGAGAAGAGAAGACTGAGGGGAGATATCATAGAGCTCTTCAAGTACTTGAAAGGTTGCCACTAGGGATGTCAGAGAATTTCTCCACGAATCTTGGGGAGGCCGAATGCCAGCACATTCGGCCCCCCGAAATCGGTGGCGAAATGGTCTGCCCCCCCCCAGGACGGGACTTACCTCGGGCGAATCTCCCTGGCGGCGGTGCAGCGGTGACTGGTCTTCTGACCGGCTGCCGCCGCTGCCATTTCCAGTAAAAAAAAAAAACGTGATAGGCTACGTAAAGATTTACGTAGCCTATCACGGCTAGGTTTTAAAAAAATACTGTGATAGGCTACGTAAATGTTTACGTAGCCTATCACGGCTGAGTAAAAAAAAAAAAACCGCGCGTACGCAAATGGCGGTGCCCATGGGCGCCGCCATTTGAGTTCCTTATTTTGGTACGTGTAGTCTACGTAAACATTTACGTAGACTACGGCGAAAATAAGGGGAACACAAACAGCGTAGACGCTACGCTATTTGCATTCCCCTTATTTTCGCCGTAGTCTACGTAAATGTTTACGTAGACTAGACGTGCCAAAATAAGGAACGCAAATGGCGGCACCCATGGGCGCCGCCATTTGCGTACGCGCGTGTTTTTTTTAACTCAGCCGTGATAGGCTACATAAACATTTACGTAGCCTATCACGGCTGACTGCAGGGACGCAAACGGCGGCGGCTATGGCTGCTGCCATTTGCATTCCCGGCCGGCCAGGATTCGCGGCGGGAGGGACGGGGTGTCTCCCCCCCGGCCAGAATTTCGGGGGGAGGGACGGGGTGCCTCCCCCCCAACTCGAATCAGCTTTCAGGAACAGGTAAGTGACTTTCGTACATCCCTAGTTGCCATAGAGAGGAAGGCCAGGATCTCTTCTCGATCATCCCAGAATGCAGGACACGGAATAATGGGCTCAAGTTACAGGAAGCCAGATTCTGGCTGAACATCAGGAAAAACTTCCTGACTGTTAGAGCAATACGACAATGGAACCAATGACCTAGGGACGTAGTGGGCTCTTCCACACTGGAGGCATTCAAGATGAGGCTGAATGCCATCTGTCAGGGATGCTCTGACTTGGATTCCTGCATTGAGCAGGGGGTTGGACTCGATGGTCTTATAGGCCCCTTCCAAGCCTACTATTCTATGATTCTATGAATCTGGTTCTTCCTAGTTCCAGTCCAACACTCTTAACTATTACATAACATTGGAAGTAACACTGAGTAACAAAAGGGTAGGTATGTTGCTAGTGAACAAGTTATCACTAGGTTGGTACTGGACACGTAGAATATATATATATATACACACACACACACATACACACACACCCGTGCACACACACGTGCACACATGTGCATGCATTTGCACACACACAGAATCAGTAATTAAACTGTCCCCTTTTCAGGAAATGAAATGGACATTGGGAAAATTAAGAGAGACTATTCATCTGTAAACCTCCACCTGCACTCATTAGGAGGCAGATATTGACCAGTGAGAACCACACCCAGTGGCATGAAACATTAAAACGTACCAGGCAAATGTCTGGGGGGAAATAGCTCTGTTCCTTTACAGGCGCATTCAATATACCACAACCAACAGGAAGTCTTTAGTTAAAGGCACAGGAGCCCTTAAAAGCCACACCACTGCTTTTTCTCTCTCTACACTAGACAGGCTGGTGCTGCAAGTTGCTTCATTATTATTATTCTTTTATAAAAACAATCTCCACAAATCAGGTATGAAATGGGACATCAGCAGGCTGACAATGTCATTGCCTGGATGCTCCATAAAAAGTGAGCGAACAAAGAAAAAAGAAAAAAGGCTAGTGTAGATTGAAGCAGTAACCATGGTGGGCAAGTGCATATGAACTGTGTATCAGCTGCAGAAAATTCTGTTGGTGTTCTGGAAGAAATCACAGAGAAGTTAGCCATTCAGAGCAGGTGATATCAGGCCAGATGGGCCAATAGTCCAACTCACTGTACAGAAGCTTCCTGATCATATATGAATTGCAGTCACACACAGTTCTAATGAATCATCCCAAGCAAGGTGTATAGCATTCCTAGTCTTTAAATTTAAAGTGCTTTGGAATATACCCATTAGGCTTGAATAGGATTTCAAAAGGAACTAGGAGAAGGGCCTACAATGGTCTTCCCCAACCTGATGGCTTCCAGATGTGTTGGACTACAACTCCCATCATTCCCAACTGGGAAGTGGGAGTTGCGGTCCAACACATCTGGAGGGCACCAGGTTGGGGGAGACTGACCAATAGTTTATGTGCCTCATTTGAAACCCCTCTGTCCATGTCCGTCCCAAAATTACAGTCTTCACATGCATCTATGGAGCTGTTGCATGGCTGGGATCCTAATCCTAAACACACTGGTCCTGATGCAGGTTTATTCACAAAAAAATAGCGACGGGCAACAACTAGAGGTCCCAGATGGGGATACATCTTTTGATGCAGATTTGGTGTACGTGCATCATGTTCAGATTCAGGATGAGTGTGGAAAATTTGAAGCCAGGCAGACACCTCTGTTTCAGTGCCTCCTTGGAACTCATGTAGAAGTGGGTTTCAAGGCTGAATCCATGAATTCAATGCTGGGGCCAATTCTGCATGCTGGTGACTCAACTGTCATCAGCAATGGGGAGGTCCTTGTACACACAGGAGTTCTATGTTCACATGTAAGAGGTCCCACATATTTAAGGAACTTGGATTGGTAATTCAGAGAAAATTAAATGCACATTTGTATTCCACAGGAATCCATGGGATGTAAGGCGTGCACCTCTTACACCATTAATTTTACTGGAACTCAGGCATGTTTAACTTGGGTTGTGTTCTTGACTTGGAATGAAGAACCATTGGTTTTAACAGGACTTCCAAATATTGTGTTTTGACGGGAAAGCACACCTTCCAAAAAGTCAGTGCCCGAGATGATACTGAGTGTGGCTTTGGCGTTCATAAATGTAGAGTGCTTTTGTATACTGCTTTTCTGCTATGTCTTCAGTGTGTGACATACGTATGGCACTGTGTGTGTGTGTGTTTAAGCATCTTGTTCCATTACAGTCCTTGTCCATCTTTGTGTTTAGAGAATGTTGTAAACTGCATTGCAATGGAGCAGGAGAGTCCCTTGGAGGATTAATGAAACATTACAGTAGGCGCAGTTTAACTAGCACAAGTGAGCTTGTTGCTTCTTTAGAATAAGAGGCACAGAGGTACCATGAGACCTTCTTAACATCAACTGGCCCCGGTAAGTATTCCCATGCCACCCATGTAATGTGAATTATTAGCAGATTGGAAGTGACATCAATTAGTTATAAGTCTGTGTTTCTGATGGAAAATAAAAATGAGCTACTGTACACACAAATCTCAAATTCGTCTCAACATTGCCTAGGGATTTTTTCCCTTTCCTTCCCGCAATATCAATTATCAGTTTATAATAATATTGTTGACTTAACAATGATATATTTCCGGCTGAAGGCAGAAATGCATTTTGCATTAATAAATTGTTTTGAAATGGATTTAAGGAATATTTCATTATATATGAAAGGCAGGTACAAACTGTATTTGGTGGTCTCTCAATCACTCCTACCTGTGGCCTGTTTGTAGGGGTAAGCATTTATCAGTGTGGCAGGAAATATTATACATGTGATAGACAGCTATTAGTTCTCCTCAAGCAGAAGTCTTCGTACCTTATATTCCCAACGCCATGGGAAAAATTCACTTGGTATTTTCTTTCTGGCAACTGTGCGGCTGTTCATAATTTGATGGAAAATTGATTAATCACACATTTAACTCAATGCAAGATCTTCTGCACTGTAATAAATTATGGCCATTAATCAATAAGTACAAAGTAATTCCAGGAGTCTGGAGACATGCTGGTTTCTAATAGAAAAGCTTGCGCTGCGGCCTTCCTGCCAGTGACCACTTCATCTGAGGTATTTTGCACCTGCCTCAATCCAATTAGATGACATAATTAATGAATCTCAATGCACTTGATAATTTGTTATACAAAAGGAAGAATGTTTTGGCACATCCATTAAATTCTGATGTACAACTCTCTACAAAGAGAAAGAGAGAAATAAACCAGGCGAAGCATGAGAGTGTAGTCAAAGGCTTATTGCTCAGTATACTCTGTGTCTTGTGAGTAAATAGTCAGATCAAATCTTGTGAAGGAAACCCACAAAAGATGGGTTTTCCCTGCTAGCAAATGAAGGGAAATAACGTCTGCGCGTGCGCACATGCACACACACACGCACGCACAATGCATCCAGGCGATCTTGCTTCTTTTATGACAAATTAAATGGTATGATTACAGTAAGTAGTCAGGAAGTATTGTTTCCCAGCCAGTCTAATCAATGTTTCCTTGGTTAAGTATCAGTTACAGTTTTACATATCGCAGTCCTTTTGCACCTGTTCTATGGAACCAACAAATAGGCATTCACTCGATTTTATAGCGAGAGAAAGCATGCACAGATAAAAAGAAAAAGCCAGGCCGTTGGTAATTCTGTCACTAAGAAACGACATGAGCAGATTTTGTTTAGAGACTTTGAAAAACAATTAGCTGAGGATTAAAGGACTAAAAGGCCTTTCCTAGCTGTACCTGGAAAATACTTTGCCCATTAAATGCCTTCTAAGCTGTCATTGTGCTTGAACTTCAGTCCCAGTGATTAATGAAAAGCTGGAGGGCACAGCTAGGAGCTAAAGTCTCAATTATGAAAAAGCAGTAACTAGTTTAATGTGCTGATGCTTTTATACTTAAAGTGACAGCTGTGAAAAATGGCAATATTTCCAATCACGTTTTAATAATTTATCATTAATTTATTGGCATGTCCAACGCACTTTACTTCCGCTTTTCTTTTTCTCCTTTGAGGTTCACGGTGGCTGGATAGAGAGAAGAACAAGATCTGTGGCAAGTTTGGAAGGCTTAACTTTCTTTTGAGGAATAACAGCACAGTCCCCTAAATCTGCTTCAGTTGCAGGAGTACATTTAGCAGTGACTCGTACCGAAGCGATGCTATTGCTGTTGCTGCCACTCATACCACTGCTGTTGCCTCTTCCACCACCACTGGTAGTATCATTCATAATATCTCCCATAGCAACCTATTCATCAATTCATGTCTTCTTCAGAGGTCCTTCTTCGTGTGACCCCATCTTAAGAGATGACATATAGATGGCTAATGGGGAGGTGCCATATGAAGCCCCGATGCTGGAATTCCCCTCTCAGGAAATTCACCTGCACCATCATTACTATCTTTAATGCATCAGGTCAAGTCCATCCTATTGACCAGAGCTTTAAATAGAAATTTACATCATCTGTTTCGTTGCATCTTCACTGCTGTTTTATTGATAATGCTTGTTTTGTTTGGGAGGGTTTTTTTAATGGATTTTATTATCTGTTACATTTTTTTTAATTGGTCTTAAGGAGGGTCAGTTTTGCTTTCATTTTTTTAAAAAAATCTTAAGTCCTTTCTGTCCTGTTTATGCAGAAATTTGTGAATTTTGATCAGTTTATTTTTTGATAAGAATAAAACAAAGTCATCACCCATCTACACTGGCCAAATTCAGTGGGTATGGTTTTTCCAGCATGGAATGGACCAGATTGTACCTCCCTGCATGGAGCTATTAAAGTAGGGATGTCAGAGAATTCCACCACAGACTCCAGTGAGGCCGGATTTTTTAGAATCTGGCCTCGCGGAGTTCATGGAGGAACAGCCTCCGCCACCCCGTGGAATCCGTCCGGGACGGACCTACGTGATGGTGGATGCAGCAGGCGGCGTAGGGGACACCATTTGCATCCCTGCTTTAGTCATGATAGGCTACATAAATCTTTACATAGCCTATCACGGGCTAGCGTAGGGATGCAAATGGCATCCCCAACACAGGATGCCATTTGTGTCTGCAGCAGCCTGGCAGCGGATGGAGGCCCTGCTGTGGATCAGCCCGGCCGGTGGCTCCGCAGAGCAGAGCCGGCCGGGCAGGATTCCGGGGGGGAGGACCGGATCACCTCCCCCCCCATCGAGGATTCCGGCGGGAGGAATGGATCGCCTCCCCCCACCCGTGGACCCAAGTGGAGCCCAGTAAGTGAGGTTTCGTACACCCCTATATTAAAGATGAGGAGCTTGTCAGAAAAAAGTGATGGCAACCTGAACACAGCAACATAAATGTGGTTGAATACATAGGGATTCAAGCCCAGACATTTAAGAGCAAAGCACGCAACTGTTTGTTGTTGGATTAATTCTGGGTTGTTTAAACCATAAACAACCCAGAGTTCCTGGGTTTAGATGTCATGACACAACCCAGGAATGGGGCAGTCCTGGGTTGTTAATTGGAATCAGAAATAGTTCTCACACTCTGCTCCTCCTGCAATTCCGGAGTTAAACAACTCAGGAACTGCCCGGTGTGATGTGTGAACTAGGTCAATGTATTCCACTTGTTACATGGCACCTGGATAAGACTTTTAGTAAATGTAGGCTATAAAAGAATTTCCAATGCATTATCCTTGTTTGCAGTACCTAATCTCTGCTTGTGTTCTCCCTATGCACACATTGTGATATTGTGAGACTTGGATAAGCAATGCATAGAAAATCTTATCTCTCTTTTTGGCTCACTAGAGCAGTCTTCCAGTTATTAAAACCACTGACAGAGAAAAGTGGTTTCCGGTCTTCCTCCTTTGTGTACATTCTGCAAGTTTAGCAGAAAGCTTCATAGAATCATAGAATAGTAAGGTTGGAAGGGGCCTATAAGACCATCGAGTCCAACCCCCTGCTCAGGTCAGGAATCCAAGTCAGAGCATCCCTAACAAATGGCTGTCCAGCCTCACCTTGAATGCCTCCAGCATGGGAGAGCCCACTGCCTCCCTAGGGAATGGGTTCCATTGTTGTATTGCTCTAACAGTCAGGAAGTGTTTCCTGATGTTCAGCTGGAATCTGGCTTCCTGTAACTTGAGCCCATTATTCCGTGTCCTGCGCTCTGGGATGATCGAGAAGAGATCCTGGCCTTCCTCTCTGTGACAACCTTTCAAGTACTTGAAGAGCGCTATCATATCTCCCCTTCAGTTTCATCACTGGAAACTGAATATTCCAGGTAGATACCAATTACTATTAAAGTATCACTTTGGATAGCTGCAGAGATGTGGTTGCGCAGGCTGTGTGATGCTGAGGTTCTCAGGGTAATTTGAGCCTTTTTTCCTATGAACAGTCTGTAGAGTGACCATCTGCCACCCCATTACTGGCCTTGGACAGTTCAGCAAAGCAGGAAGGTACTTATTGAGAATCAACTTTTATTTAAAATATGTCCATGATAGAAAGCCCAGCTTGGAGACAGGAATTTTAAAATACTATTCCTGTGATGAAAAGATGCTTGGACAGGGTACCGAGTAATGACTCTGCTGTCATGACCCAGCCCAAACGGAGGGAGCAGAGCTGAAATAAAGAAGCCTAGACAGAGAGTGTCACTGACTGGCCCTGCCCAAGAACTGTCTGGCTATACTGTACCCCGGTACTGAGAGAGCAGAGCAACCCAAAACCTGATTTTAAAAACGCACACACAGACAGATGGAAACAGATTATTGAAAATTCAAGTAATGAAGGAAATACAATGTGAACTGAATCATGTGCAAAATAAAAACTCAATCTAGTCTTCAAAATTAAGTATTATGTGCCCCCAAATCGAGAGAGGCAACACAGGGCAGAATCCAGTGGAGGGTTTATGGCCCTGCCAATTCTCTTCTAGCCCTCCAATTGCTTTGCGCAAACAGCCCCCACCACATGCACAACAGTGGTTAAGCACTTCCAAGGGTGACTTAAAATTAGCGGAAACACTGCTTTCTGGAAGGAGGCAGGTCAGCAGAGCTCACATATGGCAGCTCCACTGACCAGAAAGGAGTGCTTACACTCACTTTGGGGCTTCCCCTAGGAAGCACTAAATCTCCCTTGTGTAAGTGGTGGCTTCCGCTTGTGCAACAGAATTTGGGACCCAACACTTGCCAAAGGGAATCAGCAGGCAGAAAAGAATTGGTGGGGACATAAGCACCCCCTTAGATTCCACCCACCCAACCTACCATAGAGAAACCCTCTTGGCCCCTCTTTGCTAGCCTTAGACAAATTGTAAAAACATTGTTATTTTGCCAGGCTTTTGATTTGAGTTGGATTTTGCTCCTCCTATTTTATTGCTTTTTGACTAGTTTTTGTGGGTCTTATTTTGCTCTTTCCTATATTATGTCATTGTTTTCATTGTGAACTTGTATTTGAATTATGGTTAGGAGGCATCTAGGGGGTCTTTGGGAGCAAAAGACAGGGGAATTGCTTTAAATAAAATAAATATATATATTGGTAAACATTACATATAGTGGTGTTATTTAATAGAAACAGGTGTGAGCATATTTTGTACTTACGCAGTAAATGAAACACACTTGCCAAACACTGGGCCTTTCTCTCTCTCTCTCTCTCTCTCTCTCTCACACACACACACACACACACATCTCAAGATGAACTAGGTAGCAGGGCTGGCCCAACCATTAGGCAAAATGAAGCGGTGGCCTCAGGCAGCAGATGCTGGGAGGTGGCAGTGAGGTGTTGGAGGAGAGAGCGGTGGGCCATGCAGCCTGCTCTGTGCCCCTCTCTAAGTTTGCCTGCTGCCTTCAGATGTGACGGAGGATACTGTCCCATTGCCAGTGTTAAAGAAAAATTCAGCTCCCAGCCCAGTCAGCGTTAGTACATGGAATGGGAGAGGGTGCCGTCTTGTCTTTCACCTCAGGCAGCAAAAGTCTTGGCCAAGTCCTGATAGACAGCATTTCCACACAGTAGTTCATGGGTGTGGTAGGCCACTCCCATTATCCCAAGAATGCTAAGATTAGTACAAGGACAGGCATTTCAGCATCTGAAAACTATCAGCAGGGAGCCACTTATGTTCTGTGGTTTCCCAGGGCCTAGAAAGGGAGTTCTTCTCATCTTGATTTCCATGAAATCTATTGGTTTTCCACTTGTGAAAAATATTTCAAAACCAATAAGAGTTGCCTTAGAAAGACTGAATGCCTGATTATGTGTAAATTCCAACCAGAAATGAATGGATTCCACCCCACCCTAATATTGCATTGCTTTAAAAATAATCAGCGATGTGATACGGAGCTGATTTCAACAATCCGTTTCAATATTGCATGCTGAATAATAGCAGACTTTATAGAAATCAAATTGAGAAAGCATGCTAAGCTTGAACTCCAGATGTTGTCTTCACGGCAGATGACCAGACAGCTACACTGGGTAATATTTTAATTTTTTAAAAAAAATAATAACAGTATTTATATAGCATTTTATGGTTTTCAAAATGTGTCACATTGATGTCTGTCAAAAATGAACAAGCTAGAAAAACAAAACTATGGAAACACAGAGGGTTGCTGGAGATGTTTATAGGAAGAATTCAAATGAAAGTAGAACCTTGTTTGGATTAGACCTGAGAATGCTAGATAAAGGAGTTTATTTTGTTTATTGGATTTTCATGTGAATGCCTGAATGCAGTGCACAAGAACAGAATTAGGATTTTCATCTTCTTTTTACCAGACTCTGCCCCTGTGCTTTAAACAGGGTTTTGATTGTCAGATACTAGCTAGTGAGTAGTGATATCACTTATCTAATGGTACATGACACAGATGGAAAAGTGATTGAGAGGGAAGAGAGGAAAAAAAGCCAAGTCGGGTACTAGTTCTTAGTTACATGCGGGCCAGTGTGGTATAGTGGCTAAAGTGTTGGACTGGAAGTCAGGAGATCAGGGTTCTAGGCCCCACTTGGACATGTAAGCTCACTGGATGACTTTGGGCCAGTCACAGACTCTCAGCCCAGCCTACCTCACAGGGTTGTTGTTGTGAGGATAAAATGGAGAGGAGGAGGATTATGTATGCCACCTTGGGTTCCTTAATGAGGAAAGAAGGTGGGATATAAATGTAATAAATACTGTAAATAAACATAAGGAGACCCACTCTGAATCCGGCCAAAGCCTATTTTGTCTGATATCCTGTTCACGCAGTGGCCAACCAGCTACCTGTGCGAAGCCTCCAACAGAACACAAATGCATTAGCACCCTCCTCCTTGTGTTCCCCAGCAGCAAGTGGTAAACATAGGCATCCTCTGATACTGGAGATAATATACAGCCATCATGCCGCGGGGGGCCGCGGTGGCTTAGTGGTTAAGATGCTGAACTTCAGACAGGAAGGTCGGCAGGACAGCAGTTTGAGACCCGAGTGCTGCGTGACGGAGTGAGCTCCCATCTTCAGTCCCAGCTCCTGCCAACCTAGCAGTTCAAAAGCAAGAAATTGCAAGTAGATAAATAGGTACCGCTTCGGCGGGAAAGGTAACAGCGTTCCGTGCACCTCGGTGTTCAGTCATGCCGGCCACATGACCACGGAAGCGTCTTCGGACAGCGCTGGCTCTTCGGCTTAGAAATGGAGATGAGCACCACACCCTAGAGTTGGACACGACTGGTTGGGGACACCTTTACCTTTTATCATGACTAGTAGCCATTGATAGGCTTATCCTGCGAGCTTTGTGCTGAATTTACAATGATCAGTAGGCAGTAGAGGCCTCCTCCACTTCGGCAGGCTGTGGAGCTGGATCTAAGCTCAAGGGAAATGCTGCTGATGGCAGCTGGAGAGAGGAGGGCTTTCAGTTGGCATGAAGGAGGATGTCTGACTTTCGCTTCCTCGGCAAATGGCATCAGCAGCAGCAATGAAATTAAAGTAATTGACAATTAATTGATTCGTTTTAATGAATAGCTTACGAGAACAACCCTGTGCTCCCTGGGAGGGCAGCTGAAGGGGTGTATGATGCTTCCGATTTCACTCCGCACCTGCAGAGGTGTCTCCAGGGTGGCAGTGGAAAGCTGTGCTGACATCACTGACCTGCCCACATTGTTCTCTATGTAGTGAGGGACAGAATGGGTGTTCCGGGTTGTGTCGAGGGGGTGTCATGGAAGCTGGTGATCCGCAAGTTCCTAAGGCCCCTTGTTCCCACAACAGGCCCTGAAATAATGTTCGGCCGGGAACTGGCATGGTTAATTCTCCCCCATTGCTTTGAATGGGATGGGAAAGGTTTTTTTTGAAAAAATGTGGCAAAGAAAACAGTGAAAAAAACACCCCCAACTCCTGCCCTACCTGCTGTGAGGCGCAGGGCTCTGCATTTGGTGATGTCTCTGTCACAGGTCCTGTACCCCTGAGGTATAGAAAAAAAATATGGTGGTGTTAAATATGGGATGGCAATTTGAAGGGGTCTTGGTGTGTAGCATTTGCGTAAGGTCAGGATATACAGAAACATGCATGTTACATTCAGAAGCAAGCACATTTTTCTGTCTTTTTTTTTTTTAGTATTTTAAAGACTGTGTTGGTTTCATACTTCTCTAATATTCATGTGCATAACCTTTTTCGGAGTACAGTTTCACAATCTTCAGAGCCATTCTAGTCTTTTAAGAGCCCCCTTTGCTGCTGTTAAGACGGATAAGAACAATGCTTTTTTTTCTGTGAACCATGTCCAAAAGAGAGATTTCTCTGTTTTTTCCTCCTACTGTTTTAACACGACATTTCAAGGTTTCGTTGAATTAATGCTACCTTAATCCAAATGTTATTTGTAGACTGAGCACCAGGTATCTTATTGGCACCATTAAATATACAGAGTTCTGGAGAGGCTGCAAATCCCATCCAATACGCTCTTTGATAGTGTTAAGAATGCCCTGTCACCAAATTCATGCCTGTTCAAAAGGAGATAGAAAAGATTATGACATCAGACTTAAACATCAAGTAACAAGTGATCTGAGCCCGATATTGATAGAGACCAAGACAAGCTGTTCATTAGCGATTTAATCATACTTTAATGTGTATGGCAATTCTCACAACACCCTTCTCTGGAAGCAGCTTCCTGCACATTTGCACCAAGTTGAAAAGTGGGACAAAGAAAACACAACTTGAAACAAAGGCACCCTCCCTTGAAAAAAGCTGTTATCTGTTTTGAAAAATTGGAGGCTTGCTTCCTGTCCTTTAGCTTGCTTTTTTAAAGTTCCTTTTGTTTAAGCTCATTGGTTTCTGGCTAGTGACACTGTCCATAATTAATTAAATAATAATGTTATATTCAATACTATTCAATTATATTCAATAATAATGCCCCTGATTAGAGTGGTACTTGTTTCTCCCTCCTCCTTCCAATGGGATGCCGCATAAAAAGAGCCAGGTTGGATCAAACCAAAAGCCTTACCTAGTTCAGCATCCTGCTTCTCAAGCTGCCATCCAGATGCATATGGGGGAAAGCCCACAAACAGGATATGAGGGCAAGAGGCCTCTCCCACTCTAGTTCCCCAGCAACTGGTACTCAGAGGCATACTGCCTCTGATCCTGAGGGGAACATGTAGTCATCATCAGTGGAGGCTGGTGGTTCCGATGTCAGTGGGATAGTGAATCCACTCTGGGTTTCAGTCAGAACCAGTCAGAACTCTAAAGGAGCCATCAAATATGTATCTTGGATAGCTCCTTTAGAGTTCTGACTGAAACCCAGAGCAGATTCACCATCCCACTGACATTGGAGCCACCAGCCTCCACTGGTCATCATGAGTAATAACCACTGATAGCTTTACCCTCCATGAATTTTTCTAATCCTGTTTTAAAGCCATCTCATTTGGCTTCCCTTGCCTGTGCACAGGTAGATTGATGGTGAGATTGTTGTTGTTGTGGGTTTTTTTTTTCTTTTTTACAGGTGAAATGGTGAGTTCAATTGATGGTCAATTTTATTGAAATGTCTCCTTTACCACCTTCCCTATTTAAACCCCCAAAATGAACTTGGAGGGAGGGGTAAAGTTCTTTCCTCTGGTTTGTAATGGGGGAAGGGGAGTTGTAACATATGCCTGTTATATTAGTGTATGTGTTTTCATTGTTAAATGTGGCCCAGGTGAGATAGGGTTAGCTGTGTGGTAGTAAGTAACAGGTGGGAGGGGCTTGTGTGTGAGAGAGAGAATTCTGAGGTTATAAAAGGAATGAGCTGACAGTCAGGTAGATAGGGTTTTAGGGATTGTGGAAGTAGCATCTAGTTAGTAAGGAGGTTGTGTATAGGATTTTAGAAGGGGTAGAGTAGGTAGGGGAGTTAGTACTAAGCATTAATGAATAATAATAACAAAACTCTTCTTGTGTTAAATACATTTTTGCTTGTTTTTTTAAATACAGACTCCCATGTGTTGACGGAATGGTTACACTGCCATTATTGACTATATTTCCTTGTTACTTCTCCTGTAGTGGGCTGAGACAGCCATCTGTTGGGGATGCTCTGACTTGGATTCCTGGCTGCATTGAGCAGGGGGTTGGACTCAGTGGCCTTGTAGGCCCCTTCCAACCCTACTATTCTATGAGAGAGCCAGTTGAGCATATTGAGTTTCTCTGGAACCCAGAGAGAGTAAAAGGACTGAAGCTTGGGTGTCAGTGGGAACAATTGATCCAGGTGTAAGCAGGCATTTCCTGAGGGGGTTGTTTCTCAGTTTCAGAGGTGGAGGCTGTGGAAAAGGTGGAACCCAGGCAGAATTGTCACAAGGACTCTCCTCTGCTGGGTCTCCAAAATAGAGGATTGTCTTCTGTAAATTAGGACACCTAGCCACCCTAGTTTGCAAGGTCTTGGGCTTTTCTGGCAGTATGAGTCCTCACTGGGGTCAGGCATTTCCCCCAATCCCACAAGAACTTGCAAGGTACAGATGTGTGGTAAAACTTGTGGCAAGATTATTATCTGTATCAATCCACTCAGTGCATTGGACTAGTGTGCTTACCTGAGAAACAGTGGTTCCTGAGAAATGTTAATATCTGAAAAAGTGGGGGAGAAGGAGATGACCCCTCTCCCTAAATGGATCCCATATCCTATGTAGACTTCTTTGGGGGAAAAAAATGTTGCACTGAATCAATAGGATTTATCTAAACGTCTGCTTAGAACTTGGGTGGTAGACACTTCTTCTGTTTCACAGAAACTCTTATTGGAGATAGGGAAATAAAAGGTACATATTCTTTTCTTCCTTTTTCACCTGTAGAATTTATTTGTAAGGTTTATCTTGGGATCCCTTGGGATGGTCATGATATCCGTGATAATTAAATGGTTTCATGTATGGAAATATAGCACAGGCTAGTAATAACACCATGTTATAATAGCCTGTAAAACAAGACATTCCAGATTTATACTTTGAGAGAGCTCTGTTAGTAGTTAATCTCCTGCTGACCACCTGCAGAGGAGAGCTGGAAGAGCTGGCTTTTGATCTTCTTTGTTAAAGGACCTTAAAGGGTGGGAAAAAATAGAAGGGAAAATAAATGTGGATGAACCTTAAAAGGTTTTTGTGGAAATATTCTGTTTGGAGCCATTTGGCCCTTTGAACAAGAAAAGTCCATATAGGACATTAAATGTATGACTGGGGAGGTGGGGGGAGAAACATCTGTGTTTTAGGTCAAGCAGGATCAACATACATTTAATGTAACTCTGCTAACTTCTCACAGGTCACTGCCTGTCTGCTAGACTCATTTGTAAAGGCTTCTGTTCTCTCAGAGAGGGTCAATAAAGACACATCATTTCAACCTAAATACAGGAAATGATGATGAACATGACTCTACTACAATTAGGAAGTCTCATTTCTGTTGTAGTTCTACATATTTACATGTTGTAGTTCTACATATAAGGGGTATAGTTTTGTGATTGACAGATCTAAATTTCAACCATGGAATTACTTTACCATGGCTTTCTCCAACCACAGTACATTTAGGAGGGATGATGAAATAATATAACAGAACTGTGTCATTGTTTTGCCCTTTGTTATCTTACTCTCTCAGGAGCAGGAATAGTGAGAGAGTTTGTGGCAGAGTAATGTTGGGGTGTATGTGATCTAAACCTTTCCTTATTTCAATACAGGTCAATTCTTTCCTAAATCCAGCCAATCCATTTATACAATTCTTCTCCCTCAAAATCCACCCCCTTTCTCATTTTTGTAATAATTTAATCTTACCATTATCTGTGTCTGTTTTGTCTAGAGTATTATTATTATTATTAGGTATTATTAGGTATCGCCATCCTTTCTGCCCCTGGTTGTAGTTGTATTTGATTTTAAGGTTAGGGTGTGTGTTTTTAAAGGTCTCTGTGTGTCTGTGAGTAGTGCTATAATCTATATGTCTTGGTGTTCTTTGTTTCTCTGTATGTGCCGAGTATGGCTGTGTTACACACACACACACACACGAGTTAAAATATGCATAAGCACTACATTAATGTACTCTTTTAAATTGTAATAAAGTGTTATCCACTCCATCAAGGTTGGAACAGGAACATGCCCAAACTTACGTTACCCCAAAGGCAGTGTCTGGGAGGAGAGGCAGAATTGGGATGATCATGTCCCCTTCCCGCAAAATTACCTTTAAAGACAACAGGCACAACTCTCCCTGCACCTATTTGTCTGACATTTGTTAGGCTTCATCTGCTTAAAAGTAGATATTATGCCTGCAAGTTTCATCCAATTCTGCGAAGAAATAAAAATGTTATAGCTGTTGCTACTCTCTCTTGCCGCAATTTTAAAGGCACCTACCACAAAAGTCCCTACAGAACTCCCTACACCTATCTGTATGAAATTTATCAAGTTTCGTCTGTTCAAAAGGGGCCACTATATCTGCAAATTTCATTCAATGTGTAGAAACGTTGTACAAAACATTATAGCCATTTGTTGTCTCCCCTTTGACTATAATGGAGAAATCATCCAATGCTTTGGGTTTTTCAAATCCAAGGCAGAGCAGGTGCAGTCCAAAGCGGTCTGAGGTTAATTGTTTCTTCTATTCAGGCACTGAAGCAAAATCTGAACCGATTTTTTTTCTGTGCATACTCCTACTGCAGAGCCCCAAGCCAAATGTCTGAAAGCGGTTTATAGTACAGCCACAGTTGTTCAAGTTCCTCTTATATGACATCGGGCATTTTTAAGAGTACAACAGAAAAAGCAATAACTCCCGTCCCCAATAAATAAAAAGTCACTACTGAACATATGTGCCTCAGCCAGTTATGTGGCATTAGCGTGAAGACAGTCAAATGCTACCTCCATCCTCACCAACAAGTGTACCTTTGAAATAGGAAATTCCACATGAGCTGTAGGTTGCTGATGTTATTGTGTGGTGAGCATTGCCTATGGAAGACTGGGGGAGAATTTGCACTGTGGAATCCAATGAAAGAGTTTGCACTAGTTTGTAGTAATCCTGGGAGTGTGTTTTTGAAAGAGGAAACTCTTTGAGGAATTGTAATGCTTAGAGAGCAACAGTAATTTTCTAGATTCTCTAAAACACCATGATCATTATGTAACTAGCTGTTATCCAGCCTCTTGAAGCTAACCTGCCAGCTAGCAATGGTCTGATGCTTTTAGTTACAGCATGCTTGAGAACACTCATTCCTCTAGAGCAGGGAACATTTTCTGCTGAGGGCTTCGTTCACTCAGGGGTAATCTGCTGGGGTGGAAGCGCATGCTGTGGGATCAGAGATAGAAGTGGGTGGAGCAAGAGGCAGAAGCAGGTGGAGGCAAAACCGGGTGGGACCAGAGCCAACAGTGGGAAGGGTTTGCAACCTTGGAGGATTATATAGTGCACTCTCTCTGTGACAACCCCGCCTCTCTCTTTGCTACCCTACCTTTCTCTCTCTGTGGCAAGCCATGTCTGGAGGCGACATGGCATTAGGCCTAACACTGCAGGTCTTCCACCTTTGCTCTAGAGAAGGGGTGCAGGACCTGTTTCAGCCTGAGGGCCAAATTCCTTTTTGGAGAAGTTCTCAGGGGCCACATTACAGACCTGAGCTTCTGTACTCCTGCTCTAGAGCAATGGGAGTGACTTCCTACTTACCGCTATTTTGGTTTTAGCCCTCCTCCATCACAGTAGCTTGGTAAACCTACAAATGTAAGAGCAGCGGTGCAGCTAGGTCATTTTAGACCTCGGACATACTTTTCTTATGCGGGCCATATATATTACTTCAGTTATGAAGCATACAACTGACTTTTCGGTTCCCCCCACCCTACAACCGCTATTCCATGCTTTGAAACTGCTTCTACATTCCTGACATGTAAGATAAACATTTGCTCACCCTGATTTAAAAACAACAATAACCCCTCTGAGCATGTGCAGTTTTGCATTTTAGACCCGCTTAAATCATAGCACCATCATGATTACAGGAATAAAATGGAGTTTGCTTCTGCATTTGTCATTCTCTGGGTTGTCATTTAAGGGGCCCCTGGGCTGTGGGGCCCCGAACTTTGACTCCAAGGCCCAGCACTAGCGGCACTATTGTGTAAGAGAGCTCAAGAGAGGAGCATCACCACAGACGACACCTCCTTTTGCTTAATTACAGCCACCTCCCCTCAGTCGCACCCATGGCAATGGAACAGTGGTATTTATTAGGCCAGATGTGAAGCAGCATCTGATCTAGTGGTCAGATGAATATACAGACATCTGAACATAAACAGACAAACTTCAAATAACTGCGAAACAAAGATACAACATCAGAACACCACTGTACTCACAAAGGTTGATCTGATATTTATCTGACTTTATGACATTTACATGCTTTCCAATAACAAAAGTTCTCTTGGTGGCTTATAATAAAAGTAAGAAAACAATTACATAAAAAAGTCTTTTATTTTACCTTATTTTGGGGCAGCTCCATTTCACTTCCAAGCCTATAGGCATTTGACCACCTGAGTTAGCTATTAGAGGGAATGATTATGTAATCTGATTTTACTGCTGAGTCTTTCCTATCCCCACTCTAAAGTCTCCCATTCTGCTGAGTTTCTTCTAGAAAGTGCCATGAAACAACTGTGGGCACCTGTGCTGATTGCTCAGAGAGACTCTTGTTCTATGGATTGATAATCTGGAGGTTGCATTTCTGTGCAAAAAGAAGACATATTCTCTTAGTTCATTTACACAGCGAATGCGAACATAATTCTGTGGGGCCTAATGTTCTTTGGTTACCCACAAAACATATCTGACATTAACTGTTGAGTCGTGTATGTGTGTGTGTTCGTGTAGTACACTGTTTAGAGATAGTGCAATAAATCTGGGGAAAAATGGTTCTACAAAGTTCATAGCTACATTTGCCACCTTTAATATTAATAGGAGAGTATCTTTTAAAGTGAGCAAATCGAGAAAGTGGCGGAGAGTATAGTTTATAAAAGAAGATTAGTGGGTTTAATATGCACTGGAGAGTCAAAGAAAAATCTTATTACTGTATGGAGAAATTACCTCATAAAGAAGCTAATACAGCAGGCTAGGGAGTAATTTTTAACAAGGGTTTTATGATGCACAAGTGTAGGCAAGCTAATGAACTTATCTTTCTGGTTATTTTCAGATTGGAACAGTGTTTTTTTCCTCCCAAGTTCTTGTGTTTTTTTAAAAGTAAAATACATTTAATCATTCCCAATAAAAGGTAGTCATTACTTTGATAAATTACACAAAGTCTTCTGCTTTGCACTTCATTGGGGTGGCAATAATGCTGGAACCAGGATCAGCTGATAAGATTTAGTAAGATTTTTCCCAGAAGATAAACTGTTTGGCTTTATTATTTTGGAGAAAGGTGGTGGTGCCATGTTTGAGGATGAATATCCTTTTCTGGAGAGGATTTATTCTTGCCTAAATTGGCTTTACAGGGCAATCCTATACATGTCTACTCAGAAGTAAGTCCCATTGAATTCAATGAGGCTTCCTCCTAGGGCTGTAGCCAGGGGGGCTGCCCCCCAAATTTTTTCTGTCCCCCTTAATTTTTTTTTACAAACAAATACTTTTACAAATAAATTAAACAGTTTTCAATTTTGTATTTAAACGGCCTGCAAACTGGATGAATTTCCCCCCTACTCCCCCCCCTCCACAAATTTAGGCTGGTTATAGGCCTGCTCTGCTCCTAGGTTCGTAGGTATAGGATTGCAGCTTTAGAAACGAAGGCCAAAGTACAGAACCAGGCCAAGATTTTGTTTTGGCCATGCTGTTGCATCTGAAAGAGCCATGTGGTCTTTGACATTCATAACACAGACATCTGAAGAATGTCATTTCCAATAGCAGGAAACCATGTGGGGGGAGGGGATTGGTAAATACAGAATGTCCATCTGTCAGCTCCCCAGCATGCCACGCAGAGGTATTATTGTCTAGGAAGAGTGTGACCACATTTTCCTGCCCAGATGCCAAAGACAAACTGTGGTATAAAACAGTCCTTCTTTATACTGATCCACAATGGCTGCTCTTGAAATTAGTTTACTCATACTTTGGAAGTACAGGTTTGGAAGATGTTCACTGTCAGTGTGTGTGTTTTTAAAGAGAGGTGCAATAATTAACATTTCGAAAGCTCCTGAGATTTATGTACATACTTATTTATTTTAATCCAGGACCACACGATCTAGTATAACATTGGTTTCAATGGCTTTAACATGTGCTGGATTGTGGACTAAGTCTGCAAGTCATTCACACTTACCTGAGCCCAACTGAATTCAATGCGATTTGATTCTGAGTAAACGTGTAGGCTTGGGCTGCAAGATGGTGATCTTAACCATACTTACGATACTTAACGGTTAGAGTGTTGGACTGGGACTGGGGAGATCCAGGTTCTAGTCCCCACTAGGCCATGAAGGTTAATCTGAGCAAAGGGCTGGATGTGCCTGATCTTGACTGATCTTGGAAGCTAAGCAGGGTCAGCCCTGGTTAGCACTAGGATGGGAAACCACATGGGAATCAGGTTTCCTGCATTGAGCAGGGGGTTGGACTCAATGGTCTTGTAGGCCCCTTCCAACCCTATGATTCTATAAGGTCACTGGGTGACTGTGGGCTAGTCATTCACTCTTCACCTAACCTACCTCACAGAGTTGTTGTGAGGATGAAATGGAAAGGAGGAAGATCATGTATGCCGCCTTGAGCTCCTTGGAGGAAAAGTGGGATATAAATGTTACAAATAAAATAAATACCTGGAAGTAAATCCTATTGAAATCAGAAGGGAATACTTACAACACTACTTAGAATTGGGATGTAGGTTTCACCTGCCCTCTCTTTGACAAATTCGGAATTTGGTGTGTATCAAATGTATTCATAACATTTGCAATAGCATGCTGAAGAACTCTAGACAGTCATATAAAAGAACAGACACCCATAAACTGGTGAAAGAAAGAAATTAAGGCCATATTATTTTAGTTCTTTTCACCAATTTGCTTTTTTAAAAAGATCAATGTATGGGATTAATCATTAAACATTATAATTCTATATGGAGTATTTTATGAACAATCTATGGAGAACAAAAATCACTGAGATGTCCTGCTCGTGTGCTTCCCACAGGCAGCTGGTTGGCCACAGTGAGAAGAGAATGATGGACTAGATAGGCCTTTGGTCTGATTCAGAATGGCTCTTCTTACCTTCTCATGAAATAATTTGCTCTTTGATCCATTCAGCAGAGTCCTGGGCATTCACAAGTGTTTTGTTGTTGTTGTTAGTGATCAAATTCTTCCACAGAGGAGCAGGAAATATCATCTCTATTAATTCTGTAGACATCTATGACACTGATTCATCACTTTGCAATATTAATCTTTATTCATCATTATATGATGTCGGAGTGAAGAGCATAATCATTAAAGCTTCAATCCTATACACTCCTACCTGGGAGAAAATATCACTGAATTTAATAGGACTTACTTCTGAGCAGACATACATAGAATTGCTCTGAAAGTCTCAAGCCACTTTTGCACAAAAGTAGTATTAAAAATGATTTTCTTGTCCATGCACTGAGTGCCATATGATGTTTTCTGCTGAGAAGTGATGCTAAGGAAAATTGTAAATAGCCAGTTCATAATTATCATATGAATAATGATCCCTGACTCTGATGAACCAAATATGGACACAGTCAGCAAGCTTTACATGTCCACCAACCATGCTCAGTCTTCCTTGGTTGGGTTACTTTGGGTCACCTCTCTTCTGCCTTTAGGGGTTTTTCCCAAAAACTTTTTTTGTACTTCTGCAAACCTTGGGATTCACCCATGCCTGTTTATACTTCCTTCTTGCATGAGGATGATGCCATTTTAACTCCATAAGGACCAGCACTTGAAGAACTGAGTTCACTGTTAGATGATGATGATGGTGATGATGATGCTTAAAGAAGATTCTGGCTAAAGAATCTAAGATTCTTTAAGACAAGTAGAATGCGTGAAGAGACCCTAAATGCAAGTCTGTTCAAGCTCTCCCAATGAATTCATGAAAATAAAATTTGTGTGTAGCTTTCAATACTTTTCAGGTCAATACTTTTTCAGACATTTATTTACCTCTAAAAAGTTAAAGTGAGGAATTCCTACTCTTCACTAGAGTGCACACACACACATGCACACACACATATTTGAAACAAACAACTCTTTCTGTACAATCAACTTCATTCTTTTGAATTTGGTGGAAGCATTCGTTGTCCCTTTTTATGGATAGCTAGATATAGAAGATTTCTGTGAAACTAAGGATACAATCCTGTGCATGTTTAGACAGAAAAAAGTTCTACAACAGAGTCTAAACATGCATAGGATTGCGCCCTACATGGATCTGGCATAAGGAATTTTGAGATAAAGTCAAATGCATTACTGATATAATTATAGGAGGGATGTTTTAGAGAAAAACGTTAAAAACTAATATTTCAAGGTTGATTGGAAAGTGCTATACCATAAACTGATTTGCCATAGAACCTACTGTTATGAAGAACCGCTGGGTCTACCTTTGACCTATTACCTGCATATTCCAGGTTTCTTTGTAACAGCAGTTGCTAAATAACCCAGGAATGCTCTTTCACCCAACAAGCCAGAGTTCCGAGTTTGTAACTTTAAAGAACCACAACCTGGGTTGTCATTCTGTTTCAGACATGCATAAAATTGAATATGTATCTACATAAGATACATTCAAATCTTAGTCTATTAAAAAACAGGATGTTAACCACATGGTACAGCTAAGCATGACCTTGTCAGAGGCATGTCTGGAAATGGGAAATCTGCTGGCAGGAGATGGCTTTCTCTTGCTGCTTCTGTATTTTCTCACTGCTCGGACCACCTGAGCGAACCATCCTGTGATTTTGGAGAAACAGCTTGCTGCTACCTCTGGTGAGATTTCCGTAGGTTGTTCCAAGATCATTGAAGTGTGAGGACCTGGCACAAAGGAGGTGGGGCACTTCCCTGTGGATTTTCAAATAGAGAAAGTTCTGGATGTATATCGCAAAACAATCTGCAGCCTGATGGTCATGAGCTCTTGGAGGGAGCTAGTTGGTACTTCATAGTCAGAAACTGCTGGCAGCTTTTGGAGAAGGGAGATGGAGGCATGGCTTCTTCTGTGACCTGGAATTCCTGGCGCCCTTCCCCAGGCTATTTAAACTGAACTAGCTCACATGCTGAGAAAGCTGGCTCACCCTGCCGGTAGAACCATGGCCGGGGCTCATCTTAGTGCAGAGAGACCATCTGCTACCCCTGTTCTGCACAGGAAATTATCTCTGAATGAAAATAGTTCACACACACACACACTCAGTATGTTGTCTCCTGAAGAAAAACAGAGGTATAAGGTGATTGCTGATATACAAGAAACAGTGTTTAATTAAAGGGATGCAGTGTTCACTCAGTGAATGAACAGGTGGGTGGTCTAATGCACAACCAACTAAATCAAAATGCTGCCATTTAAGATGATATAAACTAAGACCCAGGCAGTCTGATCCTGTCTTCCGCTTTAAATGCAACAGCACAACCAGAAGCTTGCATTATCTAGTTCTGCCCACTTCTCTAAAAAGTTGCTTCAGATAGTTGCTTCCTGTGGTGCTGAACAAGAACTGTGAGATCAGTGGGGAGTATTTAGATGCAAGTATCCAAATTGTGGTTTTGGAGGGATTTGGATGCTACTGGCTTTGGTTTGGGACAAAAGTTATCTTCCCACTGTGTAGATCCTGGTCTTTTTCAATCAGCAAGGATCGGCACATGGATTATCCTAGTACCCATGTGGAGTTGGGGTGTCAGGCAGGCTGATTCACAATATGCAGGTCAGAGCCAGCTCACAGTGTCAAGGCATGAAGCAAATGTGTATTTTTACAGCAATGCGGCTTGCCTAGCTAGCAGTACCCTGGTTTTTGCTTTTCTGCTCAATAGTAGGGATGGGTGAGAATTTGTATTTAAATTTAAATGTAATAAATGTAAATACATTTATTACATTTAAATATAATAAATAAGTAAATTTAATTTCAGTTTGATTTTGATAAGAATTTACCAAATTTCGCAAAGTTCTTCATATTTGGGAGAAGAAGAACTTGATATTAAAGACATTCCAATGTGTGAGAAACCGAAACGGTAAGAAAATGAGATTTTTTTTTAAAAAAAAAATGAATATGGGAGAAACCAAAACTGATAGATTAGTCCATCCAGGCTAAGTTCTTTGAGAGCTTTGCTCTTAAAAGTCTGGGTTTGAATCCCTGTGTATTCAACCATGTTAGTCCTGAGTTAGGGTTACAATATTTTTTTCTGACAGGCTCCTCATCTTTAACAGCAGTATGGCAGGCAGGTACAACACGGTCTTCTCCATGCTGAGAATACCTGTTTCTGTTGAATTTTGCCGGTGCAGAATGGTAAGAATTTTGCTTCAGTTCAATTTTGATAAGAATTTACCAACATTTGCAAAGTTCTTCATATTTTTGAGATAAAGAACTTGTGATTTAGAAAAAAAAATTGAATTCAGGAGAATAAAATTGACAGATTCGCCCATCCCTACTCCATAGTAGCAGCATGTGGGACTGGACTGCAAATACTCCAGGTTCTGATTACAAACCAAAACACTTTCCTCTGAACAGCAGCCCTAGCATATCATTAGAATAATGCAAAATTAGGACAGACTCCTTTCCACTGCTTCTAAGCATTTAAGAAGTGAGGTGATAGTGGACACTGCAGATGTGCATCAGATTTGGCCAAAGCCCAAGTTGAATTAGGCCCCTTTGGACTGCTTCTGGTGCTTCCTGAGGCAAAATGGGCTTCCTTCTGAAGAGAACAGAACTGAAGCTGGACCCTGCATGAGGCTTCATCATCTTTTGATAAAAACAGCATATTTTTCATTTCTCTAAATGCTGATGAAGGGAGGGAGAGAGGGAGTGGGGTTGAGTGACTGAGAGGTCCACCTTGTAATCATAGGGAATGTTTTACCAGGGGCTCCAATCACTGCGCTTTTCTAACACCACTAGCCTTCATTCTGAAAACTGGTATTCAGCCGTGATAACTCCCTAGTCACTGCACCTAAACTTTACAGGTTTCTTGCCCATGGACACCTTGTGTAGTGTTTTCATACAGATTTATCAAGAAACCACCGGGGGAGGGAAGGGGAAGGGGATCACTCACCCCTCTTCCAAATTTGAGGACTCCCCTTCCACATAAACTGCTGCACCTATCCTTCTGAAACGTTGCAATTTTCTTACTTAGGGCTAACTCTATGCAATCTGTCATTTTCAGAAGTATGGTCTGCAAGGAACATAGGGGCATAAATATATCCCCTCCCTCCCTCTTTCTTTTTTTCTTTTTTTTGATATCCTCAAAATGTAACACCTGCTCTTACACAAAAAAATCTTGCACTTACTCATTTCAAACATGGCAGACACAGTTCTCTCAGAAGGGGCAACTATCCCTGTAAAGCTCATCCAATTCGGCCGAGGATTAAGTTATCAGCAGTTCCTCTAAAAAAGAAAGAAATCAAAATATAAAGATGTGTAGCACAAAACTCACTGTGCCTATGATTCTGAAATTTGGCATGCATTATCCCCTCCTAGGGGACTACTATACTTGTGAATATCATCCATATCCAACAAACAGAAAAAGTTATAGCCATTTTTTAATTTCTTAAGAACAAAGCCTTAGATTTCCGAATCTTGACTTGGATTCAGTACCCAAGATGAAGGGGGCAGCCTCCAAATTGGGACAAGCAGAATTTGGCCATTCTCCAAAGCACCACATCAGGGTCCAAGCTGAATCTTGTGGATGGTGCTCATCTTGAGTGGAAACTGAATATAGATCTGTGGTGTCATAGACCTGCTGTAAGTTATCCCTCATTGGGTAGCTGATTACTAGTACGAAAACTTCTCTGCTTTCCCACTTTTAAATCTTAGCTCTCACCCTGTAGTTTTTGCAGTTAATGCTTATTTATTTCTTCAGTGAAGTTTCCAAAAGAATGCTGTTGGCATATGCCATATAATCGCCCTCCCCGGTACTTTAAGTTCTGCTGATGAGCTTTTTTTTTTTGGTGGCTGCAGCATTAGCTTCCACAAGAATCGGGGCCACTACAGTTATCACCCCCTTAGTGAGGCCCTCCCACAGGTGGTTTGTTTATTTTATCCTGATGATTGCCCCTTTTTGGAGATGGATAAAAACCTGGTGTTTCTGCTGGGCCTGTGAAAATGAGGGCCCTGTTTACTGAAAGGTGCTTTAGATTGATCCAGCAGCTGTTGATCTGTTGATTGTTGAATTGTTTTAGATTGCATTGGTTTTGTTGCTCTCAACGAATCGTACTTTGCTGTGAAGTGCTTTGTAGATGAGATACGAAACATTATAAAAAGATAGATGAGGTGGCAATTCGGCAAGATAAGTTATCCTGAACTGAGCAGCTCAGGCTTAAGGAGAGCTAATTTAATGTCATGAATATGAGTGGATGAACTTTGGAAAGGTGAGATTTGCAAACATTTGAGAACCTGAAAAGAGAGCGGAATGAACAGCAACTGAGGCCTGGTCTATACATGCACCAAGCTGAGGTGGTTGAATGTATTGTTCCAGTTTAGACTGCAGCTGGAGGGAGGATGTGGGGGATATTTTTGAACCCATTTGGGGTGGGTTAGGGTATTTTTAGAAATATGTTTTTAATGTAGAATTTTATTGTTTAAAACTGTTTCTATTATTGTACATCGCCCAGAGTGGTTGGGTCACCAGCCTGATGGGCGCTTAATAAATTTAATTAATAAATAAAATAAATAAAAGTCTTCTTTATGTTAAAATAGACAACCACCACAGCAGGCAAAAGGCTGGGCTAGAACCATTATGCCTGTGGTAATTTTCTGTTTGCAGAGATTTTAAATTTTATTTCTAATTGGGCAGTGGGGGATTGGAAACATTCAAAAGTGGTATCACTCCACTTTTTTTTTCTGAAGTGGTCCCCTCTTTTCTACCACCATAGCATTCTAACACATCATTCCCACCTTACTCATTTGCACCTGTAGATCCAGCCAGCCAGCCAGAGTCTTCATAGAAGTCAGTATAACCAAGTTCCTTGGAGTGCACATAAAAGAAGCTAATCAGAACAGTGGCTGTCACAGGCAGGCAGCTATTGGGCTCCACTCACATCCCTCTGAACTAACAGATTCCTTAAAACTCCTCTTTAAGTTCTACCTTTCCAATAGATCTTCCTTGTTGCCCTTGTTTTCCATTTTGCTGGACTGTGGCACATCTCCTGCCAATACCAACCCATTCCAGGTGAACTTTATTTATTTATTTTATTTATTCATTACATTTATATCCCGCCTTTTTTCCTCCAAGGAACTCAAGGTGGCGTACATAATCCTCCTCCTCCTCCATTTTATCCTCACAACAACAACCCTGTGAGGTAGGTTGGGCTGAGAGTATGTGACTGGCCCAAAGTCACCCAGTGAGCTTCCATGGCCGAGTGGGGACTAGAACCCAGATCTCCCGACTCCCAGTCCAGCACTCTAGCCACTACACCATGCTTGTGGTAAGGGGCTCCTCATAGTCCAAAGGTAAAGAACATGTTGTCTTGTAGTTCTTCTATTCCTATGGGGATCAAAATGCCAGCCTAGGGTGGCCATGTGGCCTACTTTCCAGAGGACAGTCCTCTATTTGAAGGTCTATCCAGTCCAAGTCCAGTTTAGAGATAAAGAACCATAAGAAACAGGGAGAGCAGGCACCTTGAAGCTGCCCATCCACAGTTAGGACCTCGACAGCAGGGACACAGGTCACCTGGTCAGTCTTTCCCTCTGTGGTGAGATATATTGTACTGTATTTCTATTTAAATTTAGGGATGTCAGAGAATTTCTTCACGAATCTCCGGGAGGCCGAATGCCAACGCATTCGGCCCCCCGAAATTGGTGGAGAAACGGTCCGCCACCCCCCCGGGATGGGACTTACCTTGTGCGAATGTCCCTGGCGGTGGTGGCTCCCGGTGGCGGTTCAGTGGCGGTGCGGCAGCAGCCGGTCTTCTGACTGGCTGCCGCCGCCGCCATTTCCAAGTAAAAACAACAACAACAAATGTGATAGGCTACATAAAGATTTACGTAGCCTATCATGGCTAGATTTTCAAAAAACACCGTGATAGGCTACGTACATGTTTACATAGCCTATCACGGCTGACTTCGGGGGGAAAAAAAAAAGCGCATATGCAAATGGCGGCGCCCATGGGCGCCGCCATTTGCGTTCCTTATTTGGGTACATGTAGTCTATGTAAACATTTACGCAGACTACGGCGAAAATAAGGGCAATGCAAATAGCCCATGGGCGCCGCCATTTGTGTACGCGCTTTTTTTTTTTTTCCCAAAGTCAGCCGTGATAGGCTACGTAAACATTTACGGCCAGAATTTCGGGGGGGAGGGATGGGGCGCCTCCCCCCCACCGCGAAGCAAGCTGCGGGATCAGGTAAGGGACTTTCGTCCATCCCTAAATTATAGTAGTTGTTTCTAAATGTGCTTTTAGCATTTAAAAAGTTTATGTAGTGTCCTGTTCTTTGGCAGTGCCCAAGTGGCCATCATACAAATGCCCCAAACAGTGAGGTCAAAGGTCCTTTTGTAGAACTTCTCCTCTGGCAGCCAGGCACATGGAATGGGTGTGTGGACCTGAAGAACATAAAGAAGAGCCTTGCTGAATCAAACCCAGGGTCCATCCACTCCAGCATCCTGTTTCCACAGTGGCCAACCTTATGCATGTCATGACTGCCACACAACAAAGCTGCCACAAATGACTTCTCTGTGGTTATTCTTGTGGTAACCATAATATACGTTTCAGCTCTACAGATCATCCAACCATGAACACATCTCAGCACTAGGCCTGTGAGAAAAGATAAGGAACTGAGAGCTAGAGCTCTTCTCTCACTTTTTCTTGTTCTAAGCCTCATGTCTTAGCATGGCCTCTGCAAGGCCAACCACGCAACAGCTGAGTACATTTTGCTTATTCATGATGGCAGGTGTGATATGTTAATTGCCAGAGTATTAAGAGAGATGGGAAGAGAGATGCAGTCTCAGTTACTGGGATTCTTCTATAGGGAAACCCTAGAAACACAAAACATAGGAAGAAATCTTAAGCTACTGTGTGTGTGTGTGTGTATTTCAAATACCAATAAAGTATCAAATATATAATTTTCAAATGCCAATAAAGTAAAACCATAAGGATAGGGGGTAGGTTCTGGTCTTCAAGCTGTGCATATGTTGTGAGAGAGGGTGGGAACTCCACCTGCTCACAGCCCTGCTCTATTAAAAGCAACTAATCCTCATAAAACTGACCTTTCTGCTTTTTTTTCCATCTCTAATTTCCTGCATTCCTTACACTCCTCTATTCTCGCTTCTCCCAGTCCAGTGTGCTTTTGAACATACTGATTCATAAACAGATGTTATAAATTACCTTTCTTGTCTCTGGTAACTCATCCCACATGCTTTATGTCATTTTATGGAATAGTTTTCCTTAACCTTTCCATTTGCCTGTGTTTCCCAAATGCTCAGAATATCGTGTTTTTTTCTTTCAAGTATTTCTTTCTTTTTTCCCTGCAGAAGACAATGTACAGATAAATAATGAGGATTTTAATGCAAGCCAGAAGCATGGAAGACTTGCTGTCCTCCCCACTAGGTATGGGAGCAGAATTTGCCCCTTTGTTACACCCACATGAAACATGAAAATAAAGGATAAGCAAAATTAGCTGCAACCCTCTGTTGGAATTGCTTTAAATCCTTGCAGTAGTGTGACACTTTACTCTGGTTTAAAACTTATCTGTGACTTGGTTACACATATATATATATTTTCATAATGAGGTGACAATATTTAAAACTGTTTGGCAAGAAACCGATTCTTCTCCTTATGTGACGTGCATGATTCATGCGGACAGCTGTATAAGATGATCATCCCTATTGTAAATCATCTCTCAACAGGCAGCTCCCAATAGTCTATCTCTTTGTCACTGTTACAGCATCACACTCAAAGAGTGACGGAGGAACGGAAATCAGGGGATAGGGGATAGGATTTGGAGACTTGTCACCTCTCTCCAGCTCAAGAGCAGGCTTCAAAACAGAAGCAAAGCCTCTTGAGTCTCTCATTTCCCAAAGACAGTTCTTGGGAAAGAGTGAAGTCCTATGCATGTTTAGATAGAGAACCATTTTGGCAGGGGGCTCTCAAATTAGTGGAAAAATTATGGTGCCTTTAGCAAACCTGAAATCATCAACAATAACACAAGTATGAGGAGATTCCAGATTGTGAATAACAGAAATGAAAATCTGCTTTAATGGGATCCAATGATGAATTAGAAAGCAAACTGAGACATTAACTAAGACATTTTAAGAACCTCTGAAGTGAAAGGTATAACATTAGGACAATGATTCAAGAAGGAAAGAAGGCTAAGGTAAGTTATCTTCAGGAAAGGAGAACAACAAATTATGTGATTCAGTGGCATCACACACTGAGTTTAACCATGCATCATCCGTATCAGTAATGTTTGCTGGAGGAGCCAGGAAAACTCACAACAAAACAACTTCAACTCATGCAGTTAAATGCAAAGGAAAGGCGGTTAAAAAAAATCTCAGCATGGATAACATATGCCAGTTCCCTGTGCTAAGTGTGTCATACAGGCTACCTCTAAGAACCATTTGTTCAAACACATTTCCATGTTTATTCAATCATAGCAATCATCTTGAAAGTGGAAAACCATGTCATTCAAACGAAGTCCTACTTTGTTGTTATCAAAGCCCAATGCACAACAGAAAACATGATGGTGCAGGGCGGGAGGGGGGTTGGTTGTTGTTTTTTTAATAGCTTAGGCCTTTTCATGACAATGCACTATTTCATAATGCAGCACCTTCTGCCTCTCTTCCCACTCAGTAAGGAGTTAACATTTTCCCCATTTTATCTCCTCAAGGAGTTTTATAACCTGGCAAAGGGAGGCAGTAGTTAGTTACAGATGACAGAAGAACAACTAACGCCATCTGATCAATCTGTCGGTGGCAAAGCAGCTGGTGGAAATGCAGTTCGGGGGCTATGTTTTATGGTCCACTCTGAGATGGTGCCTCATGAGACTGGGCAGATGGTCATCTAGGCACCAGCTCGAGGGGATGACTTTTCCTCTTGAGCCAGCACTGCAATGTTGTTGGTGTCCCAGTGCTGGCACATCACATACATTTATGGTTGCAGTTCCACTTGGCCTTTGCATGGTACAGCTGTACCAATGGCATGGGTACTTTTCCCATAGTTCCAGGATAAGGCTGGGCCAAACGCTAGGAATGGACCCATAAGCAGCAATGTACAGAATACTAATCAACATAGCTAGGAATGGTGGTGCTTTCCTGAACTATTGTTCTTTGATAATGAAGGAAGTCTGTGGATCATTTGCCAAGTGGAGGATGCTGCTTTAGTGGCAGCAGCTAAAATCAACCCACAGACTCTGCAACTACCAGCCTGCCCACGAAAACTGTAACATCTCAGATACCACCATGCAAGGCCAGTTGGCATTAAATACTGATGCGGTAATAGTCGGCATTGTTGTTAGGTACCTATAATCCCATGTTTAGATACCCGCATTTTCCCTGCAGACAATCTGAATAATGAATCAAATGGTCTCAGCAGTAATTGGATCTTTTTCTGTGTAATTAGCCATTTCCCACCCTGCATTATAATTTTAAGTAGTATGGCTGAATTGAGCAACTCATGAAATGAGTCATTATGTGAAGGCTTTTAGGGAAGTTATTTCTGGAGGTCTTGCTATGGAGGCTAAAAATCTGTCTAAATTAAAAGAATTGACAAGCGGCAATCAAGGCTGCAAAATAAAGGTGCTCAGTAAGCAGCCCTATTACAATCAGAAAGAAAAGGGAAGCAGATCCCTGTCTTGTGCATGGAAGCAGAGGAAATGATGAATACCTTGGGTAACTCATTCTGTGAATCAATCTTTCACTGTCCATTTTAAATGAACTAATTTGTCCACAAATCTGCTCAGTCAGTTTGGAAGCATTCTCGGTTCATCCATATTAGCAAATCCTTTAATCTTGACTAGTCCACTGAGTAAGAAATCTAGAAATGTGTTAATATGACTGGACATATGTAGTAGGATAAGAATTGATTCTTTTAATTAGTGTCTACTCAAGTTATAGTGCCTTCTTGTCCTGAACTATTGACCCACTGATACATAAAAGAGATTACTGTTATGACTAATCTATCTTGTGCAGATCGGTTTAACTGTTTTTTGATTGGTCATCAATGGACTCCCCCCCCCCTTTTTTTTTTTTACAGTGATCAAAACACAGATACCATGAATCACCACTGCCTTAGGAACACATCTGGTCGTTCCTGTGGCTCCAGAACTACTGGAGCATTCTAAGGCCTCCCGTGAGGCCTTGGCAAGGCACTTTGCAGATAAAATTGATCAGATTAGGTGTGTTACTCTGCATGCTGTGGATACAGTTAGTGAGCAAGAGGCGGCCTGTGGCAAACCGGTTTTGGGGGATCGGTTCCAGCTTCTTCCTCCTGATGAAGTGGACAAGGTGCTTCTATCTGTAAGGCCGACCACCTCCTTACTTGATCCTTGCCCATCTTGGCTCATTATGGGCTGCAGAGAGAGACTGGGTGAGGGAATAAGGGCGGTGGTGAACGCCTCCCTTGAGGAGGGAGTGATGCCACCAGCCCTCAAGGAGGCAGTGATAAGACCGCTCTTAAAGAAGCCCTCCTTGGATCCTCAAGTTCTGAACAACTTTCGCCCAGTCTCAAAAATCTGCCATTTTGGGGCAAGGTGATTGAGCGGGTGGTGGCGATGCAGTTGAAGGCACACTTGGAAGAAACATTATCTAGACCCATTTCAGTCGGGCTTCAGGCTTGGGCATGGGACAGAAACGGCCTTGGTTGCCTTGGTAGATGATATGAGGAGGGCTCTGGATAGGGGTGAATGCTCCTTCCTTGTTCTCCTCGACCTCTCAGCGGCTTCTGATACCGTTGACCATGGTATCCTCCTGGACCGCCTGGAGGGGTTGGGCATTGGAGACACTGTATTGCGGTGGTTCCGGTCCTTTCTCTCCGGCAGGTCCCAGAGGGTAGCACTGGGAGAGGAGGTTTCAGACCCGTGGCCACTCACTTGTGGGGTGCCACAGGGTTCCATCCTCTATCCGATGCTATTTAATATCTATGTGAAGCCGCTGGGGGCTATCATCAGGAGGTTTGGGGTGCGGTGTCATCAATATGCAGATGACACGCAGCTCTACCTCTCATTCAAATCTTCACCAAGGTTGGCCGTAGAATCCCTGTCCAAATGTCTGGAGACGGTGAGTGGCTGGATGGGGAGGAATAAGCTGAAGCTGAACCCTGACAAGACCAAGGTACTTTTGGTGGGAGACAAGAGGAGGCTGGGGGACGTTGACCTGGTGTTGAATGGGGTACGGCTTCCCTTGAAAGACCAGGTCCGCAGCCTGGGGGTCATTTTGGACTCCCAGCTGTCCATGGAGGCTCAGGTGTCAGCTGTGAGCCGGACAGCGCTGTATCACCTCCATCTGATACGGCGGCTGCGCCCCTTCCTTCCCGACCATCTGCTCCCATCGGTAGTACATGCCCTGGTCTCCTCTCATTTAGACTACTGTAATGCGCTCTACGTGGGGTTACCCTTGAAGACGGTTCGGAAGCTGCAGCTGGTACAGAACGCGGCGGCTCGCCTGATTAAAGGCAGCCACCGGCGAGATCACATCACTCCAGTGCTGAAGGAGATGCACTAGTTACCAGTTGTTTTCTGGGCCAAATTCAAGGTGTTGGTTTTGACCTTTAAAACCCTATATGGTTCTGGCCCAGCCTATCTTAAGGAGCGCCTCCAGCAGCACCAGACAGGCCGCTTAACAAGATCAGCCTCGGATGGCCTTCTCTCTGTCCCATCAGCCAGGACAGCTAGACCTTTTCTGTGGTGGCCCCCACTCTGTGGAACTCCCTTCCTAGGGAACTCCGTCATGCCCCCTCCTTAATGAGCTTCCGTTGTGCATTAAAAACGTGGTTGTTCAGGCAGGCATTTGGGGTGGGTTAGGGTATTTTAGAAAATGTTTTTATTATAGAATTTTATTGTTTTAAACTCTTTTATTGTATGCTGTACATCGCCCAGAGTGGCTGGGTGACCAGCCAGAAGGGCGATCAATAAATTTAATAATAAATAAATAAATAAATAATCCCCATTAACATGCATCCTTGCATTGGAAAATATTTATTTTATACGTTGAAATGATATAACAAGTTTTTTTTAAAGGATTACTCCTTATCCAGGCTATTTATTACCCCATCCCTTTTTAACCTGCCCTTTCTCCAAGAGTTCAGGATAACATACATCTATTCCAGGGGTATTATTGGGAAATTAAAATAGTCAGGATCCAGGCCCCTTTGCCACAAATCTGCATAAAAACTGCATATATATCTATATATGCAAATTTAGAAATAATTACTAGGATTTATTTAAATTTCATATGAGGCAAAACCAGTCAATTAATTTCTCATCCAAATAATCTCAAATAAAATATATTCTTCACTTAACTTGCACCCTCACCCAGATCATTCCAAACTAATGGAAAAGTTTTTTTCCCCTAAGCTTAATTGCTATACAGGGGGAGGTGTTTTGGGACAGCAACATGTGGGAAGGGGGGAGTTAACTCTTCCCTCCCCAGCTGCAACACCCCTTTAAAACTGTGCCCTGCATGAGATTTAAGATGAGAAAAACACACACCTTCCTTTGGCACCAATAGACACCCAGGCCTCTGTGAAATGGATCCCGGGCCCTGAGGAATAAATAGATGGGCCCAGGCCTGGCAATGCCCCTGCTCTATTCTAACAACTATGTGCTGTAAATTACAGAGTGTGTGTTGTATAGGTAGAAGGAATGACTGCAGGCCTCAAACACAACTGTTCTTTAATTCTGCTCACACAGAAGTGACAACTTAGCAGAAGCAACCCACAGTTGCTACTCCCAACTCTACAGGAGCTGCCAAGGTTCAAAATAATAACTAAGCCACAGTGCCTCTCCCCCGCCCCCCACGGGATACATAACAGTGTGACTGGCCAAAGGTTGCCTAGCAAGCTTTGAGGCTTAAGGATTTAAACCCAAGTCCCCACAGGACTAGTTTAACACACTAAGGGTGCAATCCTGTGCATGGTTAGACAGAAATAAGTCCTACAACTCCCAGCATCCCCCAGCCAGCCATGCTGCCTGGGGGATGCTGGGAATTGTAGGATTTAATTTTGTCTAAATATGCATTGGATTGTGCCCTAACCCAGCCTTTCCCAACCTTGGGTCCCCAGATGCCATATCAGAATATCAGAAACGCCTTTTGCAATTTCCCTCACTCTCAGAAATGGTTTACTTGTGCCATGGTAAATTGCTCTTTGTGAAACTGCCTGGGCATGTTTAGCCTTGAGAGGACGGAGGGGAGATACGATAGCGCTCTTGAAGTACTTGAAAGGTTGTCACAGAGGGGAAGGCCAGGATCTCTTCTCGATCATCCCAGAGTGCAGGACACGGAAGAATGAGCTCAAGTTACAGGAAGCCAGATTCCTGCTGAACATCAGGAAAAACTTCCTGACTGTTAGAGCAATATGACAATGGAACCAATTCCCTAGGGAGGTGGTGGGCTCTCCCACACTAGAGGCATTCAAGAGGAAGCTGGACAGCCATCTGTCAGGGATGCTCTGACTTGGATTCCTGCATTGAGCAGGGGGTTGGACTCGATGGTCTTATAGGCCCCTTCCAACCCTACCATTCTATGATTCTATGATGCTGTAAAACCCCAGTCCAAAGCCCCAGGCTATGTAGAATTAGATGTGCAGTTCTTTAGATCCTTTCCATAATCTGTACCTTAAAGATAAGGGAGGTGCATGCAAATTGATGCATGCAAGTTGGGTCATATACACAGCAGTTGTAACTCACGTTTAAAACTGGTCCGAGTCGAGTTCACAATTTCCAGAGCCAGATTTTGAGTGCCCTTACAAAGTTGCACAAATGAGGTAAATGTACTTGCCTTCTCATGTCATGTCCACATAGCACTCTCTATCCCATTTTCCTAGAATGCCCTTTCCCACCATGGTGCTCTCTGAGTATTTTGGACTACAACTCTCAGCATTTCTTACCAGTGTCAATGCTGGCTGGGGCTGATGGGAGTTGAAGTCCTAAACGTCTGGAGGGCCCCAGTTTGGGGAAAGCTGCTCTAGAGATTATAAGGAAGTAATATCAGGTAGGGATGTCAGAGAATTCCACCACAGACTCCAGTGAGGCCGGATTCTAAAGAATCCATGGCGGAATCCATGGCATAACGGCCCCCGCCCCCCCCCCCACAGAATCCCTCCGGGACGGAGCTTACCTGGGGCTCTGGCGGCAGCGGCACTGGCAGCTCCGGCTGGTCTCCGGGCCGGCCGCTGCCAGGCTGCTGTGGCAGCAAATGGCAGCCATCGTAGCGGCCACGATTTGCGTGCTTGCAGGCAGCCGCCATTTGCGTCCCTGCTTTAGCCGTGATAGGCTACGTAAATACTTACGTAGCCTATCACGGGCTACTGTAGGGACGCAAATGGCGCCCCCTACACAGGATGCCATTTGCATCCGCACCAGCCCAGCAGTGGCTGGAGGCCCTGCTGTGGATCGGCCCAGCCGGCAGCTCCGCGACATGGCTGTGGAGCGGAACCGGCTGGGCAGGATTCCGGGGGGGGGGAGGAACGGATCTCCTCCCCCCCCATTGAGGATTCCGGGGGGAGGAACGGATCGCCTCCCCACCCCCAGCGGAGCGGATGCCCCGACCAGAACCAGGTAAGGGATTTGTACATCCCTAATATCAGGACACATAAATTATTGCAATATAAAGATACAACTGTTGTAGCACCACCCCACACACATGAAAGCCATGTGCTAACCTGCAGTAACTTTGTTATTTTGCCTATTCATGATTATTTATTTAGATTTCATTTGATTGATTGATTTTAGGCAGTTCTATGCAGCCCCATAACAATCTGCACAATACAAAGGCTAGGGACATTGGTGGGTGCCTTGTACTAGGTCACAGTATTTGTTCATCTTTCTGCTCTACTATTGACTAGGAAAGGTTCTCTGTGGTCTCAGCCAGACATTTCCCCCATCACTGCTATCTGGTTGTTTTTTAAAACTGGAGCAGCCAGGGATTGGACCTTCTACATGCCATGCATGTGCTCTACCATTGAGCAAGTATTCCTCCTGCAAAGCTACTTTTATTTCCTTATCTCATTTCATTTGTCCTCAGAATAGCTTATATGAGGCAAGCCAGGTTGATGATGAATAGTGACTTGCCTAAAGCCATCAGCTTCATGATTCAACAGAAAGTTGAACATCGCTAGTGTTACATCCAAACTCAGTGTTCTAGCCACTTCCTTATCCATATACTGTACTGACTTGCTAGCTTTTGTCTGATGAACTGCATTATTATGGAGTTCAAGGCTATCAATGGCCACTAGTCTTAATGGTTATATATTACCTCCAGTACTGGAGGCAGTATTGCCCTGTATATCAGTTGCTGGGGAACATGAGCCAGAGGGTGCTACTGCACTCATGTCCTGCTTGTCCCAACTCTGGGTCCAACCACTTCTCATTTCCTCATGTGTAATTCTGTCCATGACCTTGATGTCGTAGAACAAACTGCATGAGCATGGGAAACCAAAATGACAATGTCATTCTTGCTTGGCTTCATACAGCAACGTTATTGCTACTGCCACCTTATTGCTACTGTCCTTAGTTTTCCTACTCCAGTTTTCCAACTATTCTTGTAGATGTTATTCTTTCTAAATCCTGTTTTGTACCATCACTTTTTAAAGAACTAGAATGATACTGGTGCTATAGATGCATTTTCTACCACAGAGCACTACAGTATTATTAAGAGGAGTGATGGGAGTAGCAGCAGTTTTTATCTGACAAATCTGCAAACACTTCTCTTGCAGATGCAAGGGTGAACAAAAGATGAATGACCCACTCTATGAGCAACTACTTTTTGCTAATTGATTGCATTTCCATTTTAATTAAAAAGCATGCAGTAAGGGTGGGTGGGAATACAAGATGGCATCAGCTCAGTTTTCCTTAATAATCAGAGGTGAATGAAAAATTTGAAGTGTGTACTCTCTCCCCATTTCTGAATGCAGCTTGCTGCTTTGACCACTGCTTGTCCCACCTATGGAGAGAGGTGTTTTGAACCATTGTAGTTGGGATGTGTTCTAATATTCTGAAATAAGCACATAAAATAAATACTAACCAGTCTGGTTATTTCCTTTTATTGAGCCAGTCTCTAGGTAGGGGTGCAGAAAACTCCGAAGCATACCTCAACCAACTTCCCCCTTCCAACTTTGCCTGAGCTGCTGACAGCCACATTAGCAATGACAATAGCACTATATCTATCCTTTGCTCTATGCACATAAGGCTAGGGTACATGAAGAATGGGGAAAATGGAGGGTTTCTTGAACACTCTTGATGACCAAAGGCAACAACAGGATGACATCAGTATCACTTGAGAAGTCTTATCTCCATAGGAAGAGGAGGATGAGAACATCGGGGGTGGGGGGTCATGGGAGATATCACTTGAAGTCAAAAAGTGTAGCTGTATGCTTATGACTTATGCAACAGAAAGTAGCCACAGTTCTATGAGCATGGCATTCCTAAGCATGACTTGTACAGTTTATTGTAGACAATGTTACTCTGCTCTGTTGCTTGTTTAATGTGTGGTTTTTTACACAGATCTTATTGTATGCCATCCTAATATTTTCACTGAACAGCAGCCTAAACATCTAAATAGAATGAAATTAAAATGAAATAGTAAACTATCGTGTGTGTGTGTGTGTGTGTGTGTGTGAGTGAGAGAGAGAGAGAGAGAGAGAGAATACATGATGATGTATCTGGCTGGCCTCTATTTTTACTATTGAATATGCATTGAGAGGTAGCATCTCCTTTAAAAGCTGGTTTGCAAATCCTGACACCCCTTCCATTATTTTCTCTCTCTTTGTCCCCACTAACCGAAATAGAGGGAACTTCCTCTCTGATGCAGTTCACTCCAGTCTATCTCTCTTCTCTTTTCAGAAAGCATACCAGAAGTCAACCTGAGACCAGTTTCTCAAGCAACAGGAAGATCCCTCTTCTCAGTAGAATGATCCAGTGCACTGATGGATAAACAGTATCATAGAATTAGGTGTCTTGTGGCTGTGGAAGATTTTGCTATATCTTTAGGAATATTCAGCCCTATTTTAAGGAACCAAATTTCTGATAATTTCCAAGTGTGTTGTGGGGAGTCTGGCATCCGAGAAGGGCTCCAGTGGGTACCAATTTGTGGTACTCACCCAAGTTCTCAGCCAGCTCCCTGCAGGCTTCATCCCAAGCCTCCTAAAACCAATTTCCAGTATGGCACCACCACAACAACCTGCCTCAGACTGAGATTGGCAAGAAGTGGAAACTTTTCACAGTGCATCTGCTCAGTCTGTGCATGCTGTCTTGATGGGTCTTGTCAGTACACATTGGCTGTGTGCACTCAGGCTGAAGATTTCCTACTGGCTGAGACCGAGTCATTTGCTAGGCTCTCCTTGTCAGGGAGAGTTAAACCAGTCACTGATCCTAATTCTAACACTGTTTGTTGCAGCATTCCAATTTTTAATCACTACATGACTTGTCAGGTTGAATACAACCCTCATGGATAAAACTAAAAAGTCTTCTAATAATGAGAGCGCCCAAGATGGCACGCTCAAAGTTCTGTAACGATTTTGCTGCTTAAAATAATAACATAAATATGGCTCCTCTTTTTAAAATGTGGATTTTTTTGTTTTTTCTTACCAGTCCAAGATCCTTTCTTTGTCACATTGATAGGAGACATGAGGGAATCCATGTCTCAAATAATTCATGATCTGATTCCTAGTTAAGTAATTATCACTCGGGGACATAACTGATCCCAAATCACTCTCCTTTACCCTGGAATGCAGAGATATACTCAGTTATTAAGTAAAAGCAGGAGTGCCCAAATGTTTTCTAAAAAATAATGTGGGACCTTATAAATTCCACCTCCGTGCACTTCCTATCCTGCAGAGCTCATACCCATAGTGTACCTGTTCTATGTCCCCATTGTTTTACTTCCTCAATCCATGTACGTTTAATTGTGTTTGTTCTGCAGACTTCTCAATCCTTGTGCTTCCTATAGATCTTGTGAATGGGAGAGTTTCATAGCCCAGCCCAACCATTAAGCAGAGTGAGGTGGCTGCCTCAAGCAGCAGAATTTGAGTGTCCAGAAATGGAACCAAATTGTTAGTTATTTAACTCGTTATTATTAGATTTTTACTACCAGAGATGGGGAGAGGTATTGCTGGGAAGTTTTGTCTCATATGCTAAAATAACTTGGTTTGGGGTATTATTCACCTTGACCTAGGTGGATGGGGGTGCCATTTGCTCTGCCTCAGGCAGCAAAATGACTTAGGCCAACCCTGGACCTATGAGAAGCTCAGAAAGATGGTGCTAGTGAAGAGATTGGCTTGTGAACATTCAAAGACCTTGGAAGCATGATGAATAGGAAGCTCTTACACAGTCCAAGTTGTAAGAGTAGTTGTCATAAGATCCTTGATAGGAGTTCCACCTGCATGTCTTATCATGGTCCAAAGTTCTAGGAGATCAGAGTGCAAGTGAAGTTTGTGTCAGTCTATGTATAAGAGGCTCAGGAACATGAAGTTGCATTCATGTGTATGTGGAAGGACACGGTCACAGATTAACCCCCAAACACTTATGAACCAACTTGAGGAGAAGAACCCCAGGTGTGGAGAGCAAAGATGAGGATGTAGCCACCTCTTCTGTAAATTTTCTGTAACTCTTTGGGATCAACCTCACCTAGATACTTGCTAAGCATGCTTAGTTGATGCTTAGTAGAATAGTTGGCATGCTTCCCTCCCTTAGCCACTTCAACCGATTCAGTGGGAGACAGCTATTTACTTATTTTTAATGGTCCAGATGCTTGATAAATGAAAACACAGGCTAGGCCAAAAAAATCTCCTTGCTGTTAGTAATTTCAGTTGACTTGCATTCCTTCCCACACACCTTTCAGAACAATGGCTCTCAAAACGTGAGATTGGTCTACCTAATGAAGTAAAGACAGTTGCCAGGTCAGGCCCATGTTTATTTTCACACTGCCACTGTACATCATCACTGGACCATGAAATTGGATGCCAGCGTAGTGAACAGCCCTTCCATTCTATTCAGTACAAGAAACTGTACTCCACACATTCACACAACCTGGACCTATGTCATCACTCAGTAAATGAGAGCCAGTGTGGTGTAGTGGCTAGAGTGTTGGACTGGGAGCCGGGAGATCCGGGCTCTAGTCCCCACTCAGCCATGGACGCTCACTGGGTGACTTTGGGCAGTCACAGACTCTCAGCCCAACCTACTTCACAGGGTTATTGTTGTGAGGGTAAAATGGAGAGGAGGAGGATAATGTAAGCCGCCTTGGGTTCCTTAAAGAAGGGAAAAGGGCAGGAAATAAATGTAATAAATAAATAAATAAATGTACGTATGTTTATCACTAGGGAAGGCAGAATCTGTCAGTTTCACTTTCTCCCACATTCAGATTTTTTAAATCTAAAATTCTTTCTCTCCTGAATATGAAGAAATTTGTAAATTTTGATAAATTCGTATCAAAAACAATGTGAAATGAAGTTCTCACCCATCTGCGCCAGCCAAATTCAATAGGTACAACTATTTCCAGCATGGAGAGGACCATGTTGTACCTGCCTGCCATGTAGCTGTTAAAGATGAGAAGCCTGTAAAAAAAACACTAATGTTGTTGAATGCACAGGGATTCAGTCCCAGACTTTGAAGAGCAAAGCACTTAAAATGGATGCATCTGTCAGTTTTGGTTTCTCCCACATTCATTTTTTAAAACATTCTCAAGTCTCTTCTCTCCCAAATTAAAAAAAAAATGTGAGTTTTGTTAAATTCTGATCAAAAAACAAACTGAATGAAATTCTCATCCATCTCTGATTATCACACATTATGTGGAACTTGTTAATCTGATACTAAAAGGGTTAACAAAGAGTAAAGATGTCTGATTTGATCTGGGGAGGCCTACAAGAAGAGCCCCTAGAAGACCCCAGACTCGTAACCAGGTTTATATTCCAGACTCTTGACCCCTGGGTGAGAAGACCTTGAAATCTGATGCTATGCTAAATGATATTATGTCACTAACTGAGACTCCAACTGAGATTTTGCAGGACTGTCTTTGAAGAAAGGAGAAAAGTAGGGATGGCGGAGAATTCCGCCACGGACTCCAGTGAGGCTGGATTCTAAAGAATCTGCCCATCTGGAGTCCGTGGCGGAACGGAAGACTTACCCCCGCCTCCACGCAGAATCCTCTTTGGCTGGATCCTCCGGATCCAGATTGCCAGCGATACGGCCGCCATGCCGTATTGCTGGCTGAAGGGGACTGACTGTGGACGCAAATGGCGTCTGGGACGCCACTTGCGGCCGTAAAGGCCTTAGTTTAAGGTAAATGCAGCCATAAATGAATGCAGTCCCCTTCAGCCAGCGATACAGCATGGCAGCAGTATCACTGGCACTTTGGAGCCGGCTGGCGGTTCTGCAGAATTGCCGCAAAGCGGAGCCGGCTGAAGAGGATTCTGAGGGGGGGAACGGATCACCTCCCCCCCTGTGCCCCCCCCCCCAGAATGGCAGGTAGGGGATTCGTACATCCCTAAGAAAAAAATGGAGCTGTCTTTACAAGCGGCTTCACAGAGCTTGCTCAAGGCCATGACATGCTGGCAGAGTGTCTAAGTGAGATGAACAGCAGAACTGAGCATGCTCAGATGCCTACTAAGAGGAGGAAAAGTACTGTTTTGACATCTCATGGTGTCCACATGCTGATAAGAGAATGTCCTTACTCGATGCTAGTTGGGCATCTGAAGTGTAGCCCTGAGCATGAGCGACAACTAGAAGGAGGTGTTTGGGCGGATATGACCAAAAACGGCCAAAGATGACCAGGAGGTCAAAGAAGATATGGTTTGAAGGAGTGACTTATGGCATAAGGTGTTTGATGGGAACAGATGACCCAATGCAAGTTCCACTTGAACAGCTAGTGGAAGGAGCCAAAAGAGCAGAACAGTTGTTGGGCATGAAAGATAGAGACAAGAAAGATAAGTAAGTTGCTGTAGTAACTTACTCAAATCAGGCAGGTTGTGAAAATAATGTACCAAGTGAACAAGATGCTAAGGGGAATCAGGATAGGCCTCAACAATGAAAAACTAGAAATAATGGAGGGAAAAGGGAAGGACAAAGAGACAAAACTCTGAGTTTGAGAGGTCAAATCTGGCAACAACTAGTGAAGGCAGGTGTGGACATGAGACCACTAGATAAGGCCCCATTGTAGCAGTTAGCTGATAAGCTGGCCACCATAGAGAAGTCCATTTCATGTGCTACCACCCTGTGAACCTTCAAGGGTAGGGGTATTGATCTGGGCCAGTATCAAGGATATGTGCGTGTCTGGGTATCTGCCAAGGCCCCACCCCCCAGCAAAGACCCACTGACAAGGACCCCCCCCCCAAGTTGCTCCTCCTTTTCACTCTTGCAACCTGTTTGCTCATCTGCCTCTCCCTCTGGTTCAGACAGTGATGGTGGTGAGAAGGAGGAGCAGTAGATGACACTTCCACTTATCACTGGCTCTGTGCCTGTCAAGAAAGCAAGTAGTAGCAATGATGAGAAGAAAGATGAGGAGCAAGAACAGCTGGTGACAATGGTGGTGGGAAGGTAGACTCACTGAGGGAGGGGGCCCACTGAGGGTGTCTTGCCCAAGGCTTCTCAAAAACCTGGAGCCAGCAGCACTGGTACTGATAACAGGGCCTTCCCTGCTGATCTTAACACACAGGCTAGTCTAGAGGGGAAGAGGTGATCTTTCAGATTAGTGCCGAATGCCAATATTCAAGAGAATGAAGTTCTATTTTAGCAAGTCTCTACTATTTTCCCCCTCCCAAGGTGTTTGAAACTTGTGTCTCCAGAGGACAAGCCTAAATGAGCACAGGCAGCCAGGCAATTCATCTGCCTCCTTCTTCTTCTTCTTCTTCTTCTTCTTCTTCTTCTTCTTCTTCTTCTTCTTCTTCTTCTTCTTCTTCTCCTCCTCCTCCTCCTCCTCCTCCTCCTCCTCCTCCTCCTCCTCCTCCTCCTCCTCCACACCTGGAAAGGTAGAGACTTACTTGTTACCCTATTATTTAATGTCAAAGTTGGTTATTTGGAAACAGAACACTACATCCCATTCTAAAACAGCAGTTTGATACACATGGACTGATGCTCTCCATCTTCATGACAGAGTGTGGTTAGGGCAGATGTGCCTCATGCTGCAAGTTCGCCACTGCTGACAAACAAATCAACCCCCAGTAGCCTCTAGGTTCTCTTTTGCAACTGAATTAATTTGCTATCTTCATCTGCTGTGTAAATGAAATGAAACCACACATTGCATGACTTCATGCAATGTAATGAAGAGAGGGAGAGGCTAAGCCAGCCTTTTCCAACCCGGTGCCCTCTGTATGTGTTGAATGATTGCTGAGGATGATGGGAGTTGCAGTCCAATGCATTCAGAGGGCACCAGGTTGGGAGAAGACTGTGCTAAGCTATGAGAAAGAGTTTGCCCATAGCATACTATTTTAGTATTTTTATAACCATGAAAATACCTCATGCTTTACTTGGGATAAGGCCCCTGATTGCTCCCTTGCATGGGAGCAGGGATGGAGAATCAGCAATGCCCAAAGTAGCCAAGATTCTCTAAGCTCTACCTTGACTGCCTCACTCCCATTTTCAGTTGTGATTGCTTTTCTATTTGTTCGTCTGGGAAAAGTGCGCATTTCGGTTTGCATTTTGAAATGTGCATGTTCCCCCATAGACTAAAGCTTGAAAATGCTTTTTAAAAATGTTTTTAAGTGTGTCTTTGTCTAAAGTACGCATTTTGCAAACACTTTTTCTGAAAAGTGTGCTCCCTTTTGTATTCATCATTAGGCTTGCAAATGGAGCCTATTCAAGTTAAAAATGAAACAAAATGAAATTCTTGTACATCCCTATGCGGGAGCCACTGCAATGTGTGTTTCTGTCATGGGAGGACCCTGTGATGCAGCTCCTTCCCACATCAGTGTCACACCTTCTGGGAATTGGGGAAAATCTAGCATAGGAAGGAGCCATTTTGTGGGCTCCTCCTCAATGTCTCTTTAAAAAAAATACCAGAGAAATTCAGGAGGGGTACATCTTGCAATGTCTCCCATGCTTTATACTAATGTCTGGGCCAAATGATGGAATGATTCTTCATTCAATACAGATGTGTAAACAGGAGCCTCATCTCTATTCAAATAGAAAAATTGTATGTGATCAGATGTGGCTCCTAGCATACCATAACAAAACTCAACCAAACTAACACCATATTTAACAAATGTGAGGCCTGGGCATAGTCTGAAGGCACATGATGGATCATGAGACAGTGACCTTTCCCCAGTGAAAGGGCTTAAGTATAATGTGTTAAGTCAGAAGAACTTTGTATTCACACCATCCTCCACAGAGTCCTATGCAGCCCTAGCAAAGAAGACTCCTGAAAGACTCAACCAGCTGCAGCACCATGCCATTGTAAACTATTTCAGTTAATTAGCTCAATTAGTCTAGAAGTATAAAACTGTGCCCATATATGTTCACAACATGCAGACCACATTCCACTTCTACATATGATGACGTGTTGGCAAAAGAAATGCAGTCTCAATGTACGGATGGCATGTATGGCCATCCGTACATTGGCCATCTGATGGCCAATACATAAAGGTACCTCCTCATTAGTAACAGCTATTATTGGGCATATTGGGCAAATTCTAAGATGTAGTTGAGATATCCTTTGTCAGATCATGCAGAAGGGCCCTCAGTCTTCTGTTGCTGTGATGGAAGGCTGCTCGGGGGCCTACAAATGATTTTCAGATCAGTTCCAAATACCGCTAGGTGAAAACAAATCTACTTAGGACTGGTCTGAAAGCTACTTTGTACGTGGGGTTTTTTTTGCTTTTGTTTGTTTTTTGAGTGGGAGAAATGTGTATTTTCCCCATACACTAAAGTGTGAAAATGTGGATTGGGGGTGGCGGTGCACAAGTCCGCAGGTTCAGGAGTGTGCACTTTCACAAGTGCACACTTTTGAATGCAAACACAAATTCAGGAAATTGTGAAAATTTCCCAATAATTGTATTCCTTCTCGTGTTCGCATTCAGTGTTCCTAATTTTGCTAATACATCCATGCTCAGTAAAAATCCATTTTTCTAATTTTGCTAATACATCCATGCTCTCTTTTTTTCACACTGAAAACTTTCTGCATATCTAAAAATTATCCATCTAAAGGCAGAAATATGATATGACTTAGATGACTAATCACACAGTATGAACTTCTAATTAGAAGAAGTTTATACTCAAAGTAGCAGTCTCTTTGAACAGCTTCCAAACAATCCATATTCTAAAATATGTTTGCATAAACCGTCTTATCAAAAAACTTCAGATTTCATTTTTTTAAAAACACTACAAAAATACTCTGCAAGAACAAAAAAAGTTTTCATTTCAATCAAACCAGGAGCTACAAGTAGTCCAACCAGCTCTAATATTATCAAAGTACAGGAACATTATTTATCATGGTACAATAATATTCATTATAATGTCTACTCAAAGGTGATATTGTCATCTTTGATCTCTTCTTTCTCTTCCTGAAACTTTCCAAAATGAACTGGACAATTCCTATGTCAATTAAGGATGTATTTATCCCCCCCTTGGTGGTGGTGGGGGGGGGTTGTTATATAATTTCTTCTGGCTTAAGTTGAACCACTTGATTATTTGATTGCAATTTACTGGAAAAAAAAAATGGACCTCTTCAGGATTTTTATCTTTTGCTATTTGTCATTTTAATAAAATGTTTTCTGCCAAAAGCTGTGTACCTCTGGTTGATTGCATTCAGCAGTACACCCCAATTTTATTTCAGGATCTAGGACCTCAAGATGTGTGGGTAGTAGATGTAATACGAAAAGAAATATGAAACAAAGATTGTGTATAACTATTATACATGTATTAATATGAATACGGGATGTGAATTACTGTCATGTCTTTCACTCTTTCAATTAAATGGACATAGAATGATGTACTATGATTGATTGTATGTTGTTATCTCTCCCTTCACAACCATTGTAGTCCATCATTCTGGAACAAAGGAGGCACACAGCATGTCTGCCTATTGTTTTTGTCATGCTCAGTTTATGCTACTTGGCTGTAGAATCCCATGTGTGTTTACTCAGAAGTAAGTCCTACTGTGTTCAGTGAGGCATACCCTTAAGTAAGTATGTTTAGGATTGCAGCCTTAGGTTATAATCTTATATACACTTACCTGTAAGTCCTATTGAACTCAGTGGGGTTTACTTCTGAGTAGATACACGCAACACTGACAACAAAGGTCCACATAGTTAGAGCAATGGTATTCCCCGTAGTACCCTATGGCTGCGAGAGCTGGACCATAAGGAAGGCTGAGCGAAGGAAGATCAATGCTTTTGAGCTGTGGTGCTGGAGGAAAATTCTGAGAGTGCCTTGGACTGCAAGAAGATCAAACCAGTCCATATTCCAGGAAATAAAGCCAGATTGCTCACTTGAGGGAAGGATATTAAAGGCAAAACTGAAGTACTTTGGCCACATAATGAGAAGACAGGACACCCTGGAGAAGATGCTGATGCTAAAGAAAGTGGAAGGCAAAAGGAAGAGGGGCCGACCAAGGGCAAGATGGATGGATGATATTCTGGAGGTGATGGACTCGACCTTGGGGGAGCTGGGGGTGGTGACGGCCGACAGGAAGCTCTGGCGTGGGCTGGTCCATGAAGTCATGAAGAGTCGGAAGCGACTGAGCGAATCAACAACAACAACAAAGATACACACAGGATTGCACTCTTAGTGTGTTTGATTACCATACCTGTATGATAATCATTGGGTAAACACTGTATCATGCACTGTTATTAGCCTTTACTACAGGACAATTGATGCTGAATGGACGTATGGAAGGAGAGTTAAGTTCACACCCACTGACTGCAGCCCTTACTTCTGTAAAAAAAAAAAAAGGTAAAGGTGTCCCCAACCAGTCGTGTCTGACTCTAGGGTGCGGTGCTCATCCCCGTTTCTAAGCCGAAGAGCCAGCGCTGTCTGAAGACACTTCTGTGGTCATCTGGCCGGCATGACTGAACACCAAGGTGAACGGAACGCTGTTACCTTTCCCGCCGAGGCGGTACCTATTTATCTACTTGCAATTTCTTGCTTTCGAACTGCTAGGTTGGCAGGAGCTGGGACTGAAGACGGGAGCTCACTCTGTCACGCAGCACTCGGGTCTCGAACTGCTGTCCTTCCGGTCTGCAGTTCAGCGTCTTAACCACTAAGCCACCGCGGTCCTTACTTCTGTACTTCCATCCAAACTATGCATAGAGCTTCTGGCACACAAACACTGTCCCTGTAGGTAGGCTGTCTCTCTGTAGTTTGGTACCCTGAAAAGTCAAGGGGACAGGCTGTGCATACAGTTTGTATGAACATAGGCTCTGTGTTCAGGTTCAGCTGAAGCACAGCCCACGACTTTCCCCATTCTGCTGCTTCCATGTTTTCAACCTGGACTGTTGTGTGCAAAAGACGAGTGAGTATAAAATGGAATAAAGCTATGTATACCATCCACATCATGTACACCAACATCAGAATCTGGCATCATCAGCTGCCATGCCCTGGACCTACTTTTAAAAAACAAAACAAAAATACCCATGCTAGCTCCAGGTGGCTCCCATCTTTGGTTTTCAACAGTTTCCTGGAAACTGAGTTGAGTTTGGAGGCATTGTGGTGAAAAAAGTATGGCTGTCATCATAAAAAACATTTATATGGCTGCCAGCCCCAAGTAGGTAAATCCCTCAGCCTCCCCACACCCAAACCCTACAGAGGGCTCCATTGTCGAGTTTTCCTCAATCCTGGCCCCGGCCGTGGTCCTGTGTTCATTGGAGTCTGCCCCTGTTTCCCTATTCTTGTTGTTTTTAATTGATTGGCTGTTTTATTGTTCTGTTGTTTGGATTATTTTTAGGTGGTTGTCATGCCACTCTGGGAGGAATTTCTTCTGAAAGTGCAGGATAGAAATTGTACAAATACATAAATGATACATAGCATTCTTGAATGGGAAATAAAAAGTAAGGGCTGGTGCTATTTTTCTGTCATTTCCACATGAAGGGGTGGGACTTTACAAACATCCTTGCTCTTTCTATTATTCTTGCAGAAGAACTTGGCCCTTCAGTCAGAGTGACCAAATTTGGAAAGAAAGAGCAAAAGAAGGAGGGAAAGGCCTGTTTGAAGAATCACTTCTGCCAATCTCAACAAATAATCATAAGTACCTGAACTTTCCTTAGCTATTCTAGCTCATCTCTTTAACTGCAAAAGGATCCAGGATTAAATGTTCATGCTCAGCAGGGGCTGGGATGGTTTGATGAGAAAAACATTTATTTTATACATCACGGTTTTGATCTTCTCTTGAGAAAAAGAAACTGATCTTGCACTCATAGCAGTACGCTTTCCCAGAGTTGCTTTACTGCCATCTCTGTATTTGCAAAAGCCATAAATTTATATGAACAGTTTGCTGGGCTGTTTTATTAGCTCTTGTGCAAATTAATGCATTAAAATGCTAAGATGGTTTTGAGTGTTTAGCTCTGGCTTCCTTTTCTTAAAAAAAAGGGGGGGGGAGTGAAAATCCAAATGGAAATGAACTATAAGCATTTCGGTCTATTTAGCAATAGTAGCACCTGACCAAACACCTTTATCCATCTTCAGGTTGCTGTGGGTTGAGATTGATTATGTCTTTACATAGAGGAGGGCATGCCTGGTAAAAGGATGGCTTAATCTTTATTTGCCTAGAGCAATTGCAAAAATAAGTGAAGCAAGCAGCCTCCTGTGACTGATTTCTGCTCACTTAAGGCACTTCACCCTTGAAACAGAGGAATAATTGTTCCTTTTCCCTTTCCAGGCATAGCTTTCACTTTCATGCACAACAGCCAAACAATCTTTAAGATACTAAGAGCAAGGCTCGTTGTCCCAAAACCACATACACATGTGGCCATGCTCTGCCCTCGGACACATCTGTACCAATTCTGAATCTATGGATGTCCATGGGAGCTGGCTGGCTGTATAGATCAAGGGACCCTGGTCTATTCTTATATCTTCTGAAGAGGCAGATGTGGTTAAAATATACCTTGCTGTCAGACTGTGGAAAAGAAGGCATGGGAACATGCAATTTACTTGTTTTTATTTCCATCTTGCTTCTTCTCAAAGCAGTGAACAAACAGTGTTAGAATTTTTTAAAATAGTAATATTCCCAATGTAAGAGCCCTTTCCTGACATTTCAAGGCAGCATGAGGAAAACACATACGAGGCAGCATCATGGCAACAGGCTCCAACCTCAATGATGTCTGAAACACTCATTCTGTTCACCTGGTTTTGTTTTTTCTCTGCTAGCTGCTTTTCTAACAGGAGGCAGTGATACCAAATAATCCCATCAGTATCCAGCACTGCTCTTGGAGGATCAGGTGGCAGCCGTGACCAGGAATGTCTTTGTCCATCATCGACTGGTGCACCAGCTGCATTCCTTCCTTGGTCAGGGTGGATCTGGCCACAGTGATCCATGCTTTAATCACTCCATGATTACTGTAATGTACTCTACATGGGGCTGCCCTTGACAAGTGTTTGGAAACTACAGGTAGTGCAAACAGCAGCAGTCAGATAGTTAGCTGTCATGCATTTTACAGACCATACAACACCAGTCTTGAAACAGCTGGACTGGCTTGGAAACAAATTGGAAGCCTCTCTACTCACGCTCCAGTTCAGATACCAGCAATTTCAGACCCCTGTACTGGTGGAATTGCATAGACACAGACCCCTGTGCAGTGAGGTACTATATCCAGAACCCAAGTATGGGGATTGGGGTGGGGGGAAGATATACTTTACTGGGGCCCAGAGATCCAGGGGGCGTGGTGGTCTAGACTGCAACCCCATTACAATGTGGGAAAATTGAATCTAAATTGTAGGTTGTGTTGAAGGATATTTTTGGAAACTTATTTCCATGTATCTTTGTACCTATTGTGTAGATCTTGTGAGATTTGGGGGAGCCAATCAGAAGCAGTGTTAGGGGAGAATAAGCAATGCTGAACAGTGAATTGTGAGTCCTTATCTAGGTTCTTCCCTAGAAGTGAGAGAGGGCTGCTTGTGCAGTTAAGCTAGGACTTATAGTTTGAGAGTCAGAAGGCATTATTTGTGCATTGGCAGGAGGGAGAGAGAGCTGGTAGGAGGACAAAGCAACGTAATAATCAGAGGAAGTCGGAGCCAACAGTGCTGGCAGGATTTAGAGGCCCAAAATATATGTGAGTAAAGGTGCGTTCCTATGCGTGTTCATACAGAAAAAGGCCTACTACTCCCAGCATGCCCCAGGCAGCCAAGCTGTCTGAGGCATGTTGGGAGTTGTGGGCTTTTTTCTGTATAAACATGCATAGAATTCTGCCTCAAATGTCTAGTTCACGGGTACTGTACAGATCTTCCTGAGAATTTCCCTTGTGAAATGTGAAATCTGAAAAAGAATCTTCAAGTCTGCTTTTGAAAAAGATTTTGAACTACCCCCCACTTATGAGATTTACCCAAAAAAAAGGCAACTAATTTTCAGTGAAGTGTACATTTCCCAATTATTTTTTTCTGCTTTTGGTACGCTGCCACTGACTGCGACAAAAGCTGACAATTTCAGCAAGCTAGTACTCATCGAAAACTGTAGGCATTTTGCTACAGGGAAAGAATGGTTATGTCTATCAAACTATGTATCAAATGTGAACTTACAAGAAAAAATGACTTTGGAGAGATAATTCATGATTTTGTATGAAAATGTCTAGAAAAATAAAACTTTAACATGTTTGCAGCTGTGCTGTTCTATTGGAATAAACAAAACAAAACATTGGCAGGATTATATTAAGACCAAACTAAAAGCTATGTAGGATGTTTATCATAACAGGCTGGATGTTATGATAAACTAAAATAGGAAAAAAAGGGAGAAGGTATTAAGGGTGCAGTGCATTGCAGGCAGGCCCCAGTGTAAGCCATGGTGTAATTTCAGAAATATAGAAAATAAAATTTTGAAATTAGACACTTTTCTTTCACAACTCATGAGATTGTATGGATGGGAGGGGATCGGGGTGTGTTTGTGTGTCTGGGGGTGTTGTTGTTGTTACACGTTTGTACTGGGCCTGAAAAAAATATTCTTAGGACCTGGAAACAATCTGTTTTTAAGTCAATAAATGCACATTTGCCATTCATTTGTTGTATACACTCAATACATCAATTCTCATAGCTGTTCTTCTGTCATAATGATCATAACACCATCTTTTTCAAGCATTCACAACATAATATGATCATGGGAATACGATATCATTTTTTTTTCAGCATTTGTTATTCTTCTTTTGGGGTCACAGGTGCCTATTGATGTGAGAAATATGATTTCTAAATTCATCACATCATTTTGTGAATATACATGGGGGGCGGGGTTGGTTGGGTTTTTTTAAAGAACTCTTTGGCTGAGTATCACATACACACTCCACCCATTCCCAGATTGGGACATTTTATCCTAAGTCTCTGCTGGAAAAATGATGTATGGTAGGAATGGCAAATTGGCCTAATGAAAATATTGTCTGGATGAGTTCTTTTAGGAATGCTTCATTTGTCTGAGGAGGTAAATGTGTACAACTGATCATTTGCTAAGATAGAAGGGCCATTCACACAACATGCTAACGCATACTCAGTGGTTGAGTATGGGTTATTTTGAATCATGGGTTGTTTGTTGAACCATGGGTTAGCGTGTTGTCTGAATGCAGCACCTTTTCCTCAGGGTGGGTTTTCGTGTTGTCTGAATGCAGCCAGGGTGGCTTCTTAACCATGCAGTTTAGCTTGTTAAAAACCCTGAACAACCCAACAACAAACCATGGTTTCTCAAAGTGGCTTGTTCAAGAAAATAGGCCACACTGCATAGTTAACAAGCCACCCTGGCTGTGTTCCGACAAAATGCTAACCCACAGTTTAGAACAACCCACGCTCAACCACTAAGTGTGCTGTGTGAAGAGCCCCAGTTTTAACAGTCTGAGAAAATTTAAAGACACTTCTCTTGATTGAAAGCTAGACATAACCTTCAAGGCACATGCAAAGCTGGGTTAGCTCCAGAGTTGGTTATGTTTCACAAACTAAGTAACAAAAAAAAGACTGGAACATTGCCTTGCTTTTGCCTGCCAAACATGTATTGTTAATGGTATCAAAATAGAGAGGGAAAGGGGCTGAGGAGGATGAAGTTCTCATTTCTTAATTGTAGGAACTTCCTGTATGTGCTATCTTTGCAGTACAATAAATTCACTTTTCACATCTCTTTTCTTCTGCTAGATAAACTAGTTGATGATGACAATCTAAACCAGACTTGATACACTTAATACCAGGAAACTAAATGGGCATGATCCAGACAGGAATAATGTGATCTGGGACCAAGGAAGGTCAGGGATGGCTGGCTGGATATATGGAAGGTATATGCAACATGCCATTGCAAATAATGACCAGCACACTGTGTACATGCATCCAAGGAGCGGGAGGGAAAGATGGTCCATGCCTACCCCTGCCATAGGTGCACTAACGTACAGGTGGGGGCCCTGTGGAGGACTGAGGCATCTGGATTGTTATACTGAAGACTTTATTTATTTATTTATTACATTTCTATACCGCCCAATAGCTGAAGTTGTCTGGGCAGTTCACAACAATTAAAACCATAAAACACAATATATGATACAGTATAAAAGTTTAAAAGCTTAAAATGACAAAACTATAAAATAAAAGTAAAAAACAAGATAAAATCTAGCAGCAATACAAAGATTTAAAATACCGCACCAGATGTAAAGCAACAGAAACTGAAAGACTAAAATGTTTGCGAAAATAAGGTCTTCACCTGGCGCTGGAAAGTGCACAAAGTAGGTGCCAGGCAAGCCTCTCTGGGAAGCTCATTCCACAACTGGGGTGCCACAACAGAAAAGGCCCTCTTCTTAGTAGCCACCGACCTCACTTCCTTTTGCAGGGGCTAATTGAGAAGGATCACTGAGGACAGTCTTAGGGTCTGGGCAGATATATATGGGAGGAAACAATCCTTCAGGTAACCTGGCCCCAAACCATTTAGGGCTTTGAATGTTAATACCAGCACTTTGAATCAGGCTTGGAAATGGACTGGCAGCCAGTGCAGATGGAAAGGTATTGGCATGATATGATCACATTGGCTAGTCCCTGTTAACAGTCTCACTGCCCTATTTTGGACCAGCTGAAGTTTCCAGACCATTGCCAAAGGCAGCTTCATGTATAACGCCTTGCAGTGATCCAGATGAGAGGTTACCAGAACATGGATAACTGTAGCTAGTCTGTCTCTGTTCAGATAATGATATAGTTGGCATATCAGCCTGAACTGATAAAAGGTGCTCTGTGCCGCCAAGACCACCTGTGTCCCTAGTGACAATGCAGGATCCAAGAGCACCCACAAACTATGAACCTGATCCTTTTTGTTGTTGTTGTTGTTGTTCAGTCGTTCAGTTGTGTCCGACTCTTCGTGACCCCATAGACCATAGCATGCCAGGCCTTCCTGTCCTGCATTCTCTCCCGGAGTGTGCTCAAGTTCATATTCATTGCATCGGTGATACTATCTAGCCATCTCATCCTCTTCCATCCCCTTCTCCTTTTGCCTTCAGTCTTTCCCAGCATCAGGGTCTTTTCCAGAGAGTTTTCTCTTCGCATTAGGTGGCCAAAATATTTGAGCTTCAGCTTCAGTATCTGTCCTTCCAATGAGCACTCAGGGTTGATTTCCTTTAGGATTGACTGATTTGACCTCCTTGCAGTCCAGGGGACTCGTAAGAGTCTTCTCCAGCACCACAGTTCAAAAGCATCAATCCTTCGGCACTCAGCCTTCCTTATAGTCCAGTTCTCACAGCCATACATTACTACTGGGGAAACCATAGCTTTGATTAGACGGACCTTTGTCGGCAAGGTGATGTCTCTGCTTCTGACTATGCTGTCTAGGTTTGCCATAGCTTTCCTCCCAAGGAGCAAGTGTCTTTTAATTTCATGGCTACAGTCACCATCTGCGGTGATCTTGGAGCCCAAGAAAGTAAAATCTGTCACTGCTTCCATTTCTTCCCCTTCCATATGCCAGGAAGTGATGGGGCCAGATGCCATGATCTTAGTTTTTTTAATGTTGAGTTTCAAACCAGCTTTTGCACTCTCCTCTTTCATCCTCAACAAGAGGCTCTTTAGATCCTCTTCGCTTTCTGCCATTAGGGTGGTATCGTCTGCATATCGGAGGTTGTTGATAATTCTCCCAGCAATCTTAATTCGGACCTGTGATTCATCCAACCCGGCGTTTCTCATGATGTACTCTGCATATAAGGAGTGCAACCCAACCCCCTCCAGAACAGGTTGAACATCACTTAGCTGGGCAGACGAACCACCCACAAACAGTACCTCTGTCTTGTTTGGATTGAGTCTCAGTTCATTGGCCCTCAGTAATGTCCAGCATACCTATGGTAGAGCACTGGGGAAGGAAGAAGAAAGGCCCCCTTGAGCCCCAGGCTGATCTTCTCTTGCAGGCACAGGTACATCAGCATGCATTGGGTTGGGTGTGTGAAATATGTCCCAATGATAGTTTTGCTTAGTATGTCCTAATTTAATGTTGTTTTTTAACATTCTTTCTTTTGATTAGCTGTATGTTTATCAATCAAATTCTGTTGTGCATGCAAAGAAAAAATACTGCTCAGGAAATACATGCCTGTTACTTACTTGATTGTCTGCATTCTTTAATGGATGAGGAACAAACATTCTACCTGCTCAAAATTGTACATTTCTTGTAAGCTTATTAATATAAATACCCCAATGTAGCAATGAGAAACATGAGAGAAATACTGTACATAAAAAAATGGATCATCCCAAGATACATAACAGAGGAATACAACAGTGAGAGACAAGGTGCAGACAGCTGTATTATTCTAGTGAACCTTGAAAATGAAAATGCTCAAATACAATATGGGGAAAAAAGGAAAATCAGCAAAGTGACATATAAATCCAAGAGGTGATATGGTCCCAGTATTGGTTTTATGGTGGGAATGTGCTAGACAGGTCTGTGATAATTGGACAAGTAGACTATCTGGAAGGATGTCTGCCTAGTTGACTTTGAAAGAAAATTTATTTCTTCACAAGAACGTCTTAAAGTCTAGGTTTGCTTCATAGAGCTTGCTTTGGTAGATGGATATTTAGCAAGTCATGTGAGAAAGAGGCAGTCATGAATAAACCAATAAAGAGGAATAAAAGTGACAAGGGGTGGACTGGGAATAGCTGGAATAGAGGCAGAAACTGAGAAACTGGAAACCAGGATAAGTTTCTCAAGAGTGTAATGAAAAGTTTTACCTCTGAGCTGAAGTCTTTGACAAAAACACAGCCATTTGAGAAGGCCTCGGGATAATATGTTTGATACAGAGAAAACACAAAGAAAGAGAGAGCAAGATATGAAGAAATAGGTGGTGTAGAGCTAGAAATGCTAACAAAGATTAAATTTGGATATTAATGCTTTGTGGAAAAGCTGTACATTGATATCCCAAGGAAGTCAGAGGGTGAAATAGTAATAACAAAGGACTTCCATCAGAAAAGAAAGGAAGGAAGGAAGGAAGGAAGGAAGGAAGACTTTTTGCGTATCACAACTACAAAAGTGGCAAGTTCCCAGAATGTATGGATGGGAAGGACTAGAGAGAAACAAAGAAGGAATCTTTAGATGGTCACAGTAGGTGGCATCTGCCAGTGACCTATCTACTAACAAGGCAAATAAAAGAAAATACATAAAGAACCAGACACAAGACTTCTTCAACAAAGTAAAGAAGGTTGTCAGGGAAAAGAAGAACAGGAACATGGAAGATACCCAGTCATAGAATCATAAAATCATAGAGTTGGAAGAGACCTCAGACATCATCTTGTCCAACCCCCTATTTAAAACAGGTTCTGAACTGCAGGGTGCACTTACAGCATCCCTGACATCCCAGCTTAACAGATGCCTGAACCTTAACAGCTTCCTGAAGACTGGAGTTAGAAAAAGTTTATTATATTATATAAATTTTAGAGATTTATATTCTATCCTTCAATAAATTCTTAGAGCATCTTACAAAATTTTAAAACAGATACATCACATTATAAACATACAAACCCCACACATATACAAAATATATGACAACAGCAAAATCACTCAGAGTAGCATAAAAACAACGTATCCAGCCAAGACAAAAGCGTTTAAAATGAATTAAAAGGACCAAGAAAATACGGAAGCCTTCATCTGGCAGTGAAATGTCATCAGAGTTACTGCTTGGTGAGCCTCATTGGGGAGAAGATTCCACGATCAGGGCACCACCAGCGAAAAAGTTTCACCCAGTAGCCATCCTTCTTAAAGCAGGTTTGTGCAGGAATTCCAAGAAGGGCCTTATAGTTTACAGGCAGGCATAAGTGGAGACGAGAATTCCTGGTCCCCAGCCGTGAAAAGCTTTACAACTCAAAACAGCGCTTTGGGTTGTATCCAGTTTGGGCCTTGTGCACATGGCCAGCCCCACTGGGCCCTGGTCCATGTGCATCCAGCCCTGCCCGCCCTGGTCTGCATGCAGCCCCTACAGTATGTGGCCATGATGTAATGCTTCCTGGGGCAAGCCCGAAATGAATGCAAATGCAATTCAAATGAAAAGTATAATATAATGTTTTATAATATATTATTTATAGAGAGCTTCTGCTACTTGGCTGTATAGAAATGTAATATAGAAAGAAAGAAAGAAAGAAAGAAAGAAAGAAAGAAAGAAAGAAAGAAAGAAAACTCTAAAATGAAAGCAAAGTTTGGTTTGACTGAAACTGCCTGTCATCTACTCACCAGGATGAATGACCACTTTAGTCGTTGCTGCATGGTTACATACATTATATGTTGTGGTTGCTTTTTAATTTTGTGTTGTTGTTGTTTTAATATTTGCTCCATTTTGTAAACCACTTTAGAAAAAAAAAAACTTAAAAAACAGCCTAGAAGACTGGGCAATAAATAATTTTAAAATAGGTGACATCACTTTGAATCTGGGCAACTGTCTGCTGAACCCACTGAAAATATAGCAATAACATTTTTTCATACCATCTTCCTTTAACCAAAGAGACTCCTAACTTCCATTACACCTTTCCAGTGAGGTATTATCACAAGGGCCTAAAACTGTTTTAATTCTAATATTGCTTCTCTTACCAGCAAATTCTTCTAAATCTTCTGGCCTCTGAAAGAAGGTATCATCTGGATCTATTATACATAAGATCTCCCAGACTTACACTGTTCATATACTTCTGTACGTGAAGCTAGCAATAGCTTGGGCTATGCAAAATGTTTGCTTCCCCCCCGCTTTTGTCTGTAGAGATTCCTGCAGTTTCTTCCCATGGCTTCAGTGACTTCTGAATATTTCTTGAATATCCTACACCATCACAACAATTCTTTGCTAGATTTCTTAGAGATCTTTAATTTGTATCCCTTAGTTACCCGCTCCATCCATTATTCCCCTCCCTGACTCCTCTGTCTTATTTCCACACTAATCAGACTGCTGGAATCCACCTCCTAAATTAAATCAGTGAAGTCACCTCCATATAGATAGTTCTATTCCCACAGTTTCCTGATAGCTAGCCCAGATATGAAGCAGTCTCAAAATAATCAACGTATTATATTCTCCAATAACATGAACAATAATATGTGTCAATGAACTATTTCAGCTATTAAACCCATAATAGCATATGAAAGAATGCCTTTAAACAGATGCCATGGCATTTCCATTCAGACTGTTTGGACACTTATTAAAATGTTTTGTATTAGGGGAGGGTTCCCAGAAGGCTACATCAAATATTTTTTTGCCGGCTCAATCAATGTGCCTCTCTTGCTTCTTAATGATGAAAGCAATACAGCAGCAGTTGTTTGCACTATCACTGGGATACTATTTAGCAGAGCACTTGATGGTTAAGAAAGATAGAATAGAAAGAAGCTGAAAATCAGGAAAGGTCAGAAAATCAAACCCAGTCTAAATAATTTTACAATTTGATACAATATCTGTAGATACTGATGCATCTATAGATATATAGAGACACACATAAATATATTAGGGGAGAGCATGGAATTTGGATTCAGAGCATTCTGAGTTGATTTGGACTGCTGTATTTTAGGATTAAATGTATTAGGTTTTTTAGCAGATTTTTAAAATGTAGAAAGGGGATGTCCAGAGGCCTTCATTGGCCTGGACTTCAGGTGTCCCATTTCTATATTAATGTGCAATTTTTAAAAATCCATACAAAGTATTGTACATTTTGTTTTAAAGTACGGCAGTCTGAATTGACTAAATGTTCCAGAACCAAATTTTGTGCATACCCCAAACATATAAACACACACACACACACACACACATTTGCTATATCAGTTTCTGCTAAATAGGCAACTGAAGCATTTTAGTCTCATTTTATTCTTATTGTCAATGTCAATGTCTGTTAGCGGTAATACTCTGTAAAATTTCATCAACACCCACATTTGAAACATCTGCACCATACAATTGTATATTAAGTGTGGTATTTTTTGACACCAAATTGCTCAGACCAGGAATCATGGGAGTTTTAAAGCATTAGAGATTATACAAAATGCTTTGAATAAATGATCTTAATAATCCTTATAGCAAACTCATTGAAGTAGGTCAGTATCCCTATACAGCAAAGTTGAAACAATGTTTCACAAAACGTTGAAATCCGGCATATTTTCAAATTTCAAAGTATAGAAATTTCACCTTAGAATTTGAGATTAGGATGTACGAAAGTCACTTACCTTTGCTCCGTCCCTCCTCGCAGAATCCTCGATGGGGGGAGGCGATCCGGTCCTCCCCCCCCGGAATCCTCGACGGCCGGCTCCGCTCCGCGGCCAGGCCATGGAGCAGCCGGCCAGGGCCGTCCGCAGCCGGATTCTCGGCTGCGGACGGCGTGGTGCGGACGCAAATGGTGGCCGCCATAGCGGCCACCATTTGCATCCAGCTAGACAGCCATGATAGGCTATGTAAATTCTTATGTAGCCTATCACGTCTAACATTAAAAAAAAAACAACCCGCAGCGTACGCAAATGGCGGCGGCTACGGCAGCCGCCATTTGCATGGCCTATTTTTCGCCGACTTATCTTACGTCAATATTTACGTAAGATAAAACGGCGAAAAAGAAAGGGAACACAAATAGCGTAGTGGACGCTATTTGCTTTCCTTTATTTTTCGCCGTTCTAGCCTACATAAATATTTACGTAGGCCAGAACGTCGAAAAATAAAGGAACACAAATAGTGTCCACTACGCTATTTGCATTCCCCTTTTTTTTCGCCGTTTTATCTTACGTAAATATTGACATAAGATAAATTGGCGAAAAATAGGCCATGCAAATGGCGGCTACCGTAGCCGCCGCCATTTGCGTACGCTGCGGGTTTTGTTTTTTATGTTAGCCATGATAGGCTACGTAAATTCTTACATAGCCTATCATAGTGCAAGGACAGCAATGTCGGCGGCGGCAGCCCTGCCGCAGCCGGCCAGGAGACCAGCTGCCTCCGCCGCCGCCGCATCCACCCCAGGTAAGTGCCGTCCTGGGGGGATTCCCCGGGGGGGCAGGAGGCCATTCCGCCATGGATTCCGGGGGGCCGGTTTCTAAAGAATCCAGCCTCACTGGAATCCATGGCGGAATTCTCCGCCATCCCTATTTGAGATTCAATTTCAAAATCGAAACAAAAATTTCACTCATTTTAATAGAAGACATGCAAAATGCTATTGCAAGTCATTGATATGGAGCTGTGAAAGATGCTACTGGATTTCATCTGTCAGCTACTGTCAAAAGGACTGCTGTAAGATGGATACTGTCCACTGTTGACCACTACTGCATAGAAACCAAATAAATTAAGGAAAAAACTATATTGATAAACTGCCAAATAAGTTTAAATAAAAATGAATAACTATATAAAGTAAACCCAAATATCTATCAGTACTCAGTGAGCAATAAATACAATCAATAAACCAAATAGTATAATATAATGTACACAAATACAGAAATAACAATAACCTGAACACATTTCAGTCCCCAAAAGGTGTTTGCCAGCAGGAAAATATAAATCAATTTGAAAAGGAGAAGCGTCCCTAAACCATAAGTGCAAGAATTAAAAATCCTTATCACATACGTTATAACTGAAAAATGTACAAACAAAACATTATTGCTTAATTTACCAGAAAAAATAATAATAACATGCTATATCAAAGTAAATAGAATGCAAGTACCTAAACCCGGTCAACAGTAGTAGTTAGGGAAGAATCATAGAATCATAGAATCATAGAATAGTAGGGTTGGAAGGGGCCTACAAGGCCATCGAGTCCAACCCCCTGCTCAATGCAGGAATCCAAGTCAGAGCATCCCTGACAAATGGCTGTCCAGCCTCGTCTTAAAGGCCTCCAGTGTGGGAGAGCCCACCACCTCCCCAGGTAATTTATATCAAATTTATATGGGATGGCAGTGGCACAAATCAATTCATACTGGAGGTACTGGCAAAGAAAAACAGAAAAATCTGATAAAGGAAAAGGAGTCCAAATTGAATTAGTCATCCTGTACATGTCCCACCACCTGGAGAGGTGATGTTAGTGAAGAGCATAGACAGGGTCTTCTGTGTAGCTGTGCCCTGAGGCTCATTGTGGAACTCCCTTCCCATGGAGATTGGGTGTGCACCCTCATTATTGGCCTGTATTGACGGGTAAAAACTATACTGTTCCACTGAACTTTTACTGATTAACAATGCTCTTTGATTTTAGAAAGCCCCGTGTTTTATTCAATGTATGTATTTTATCAATAATAAAATATTCAGTGCCCCATGTGAGATGGTGTTAAATACTGATTGTTCCTGCATGCCACCTGTCAGATACTCTCTGGATGCCAAATAGTCAAAGTATATTGACACACCCAGAGGATTGGAGAATACTTGCCATAAAAATGCTCAGAAGACAAACTTCGGGGACAAATTCATTTCATTCCACCATATTATAAATGGGTGGGGAGAGCTGAAGCTGAACCATCCTGGCTGCTGTGAGATTTTAACCAGACCAAGGCTTGAACCAGGTCCTTCACAACTAAGAGAGGCTTAACAGCTATGCTACATTAGGTGACATTGTGAGTTCTGTGATTTTCTGAATGAAACCAGCATAGTGCTGGTAATCTGTCAGGTGTGGGAGAGAGGACAGATAAAGTCCAGATCTCATTTTCTGGACTTTATCTGGGATGTCAGTCTTGGGCCTGCAAATCAGTGTAATTGAACTGGATGGGCAAGCTCAAGACATTGCCTTCCTTAGATCCACAACCTGTAAGAACTCATTTTCTGAATTTGTCTTTCATATTCCACATATAGTGTAAAATGGTAGGAATGGGAGAATCAGTTTGGCTCAAGCTCATTGAGGTTCTCCAATTTCTATCTTGAAGCTCAGTTTACGTCATTTCAGTTCCCAAATATAGGGATGGCTGTCACTGGGAAATCCAGACCATTTTGAGCTCCCCAGATTTCCTCGGGGTCCCCAGTTTGGCTTGCATTTGAGAACCAAGCTGCAGGCTTTTGCCCCAAATCTGGGAACTTTCTTGTTTGTTTTTTCTTAAATTACATTAATGCAAATTTCAGCCATAATTTGCTTAGTTTGTGCAAATTGCACCCATAATATGCTGAATTTCGTGCAAATTGCACCCATAATTTGTGCAAATTAAGCATATTGCAGCCACAATTTGCACAAATTACACAAATTATGGCCCAAAGCAGCTGTGATTTGTGTGAATGGCAATTAAGAAAATCTGTGAGGTGGACCGACTCAATACAGATCGATTCAGGCCAGCTCATGGGTAAGTGCAATGGATTCCTCTGACATTGTTACCCAAATGTGAGCATGGTGTGTGCGTGTGTGTTTTAAATGGGGAAAGTGTGCATTTGGTGTGCATTCTTAAAAAGCGTACATCCCAAATCCATAGTTTTCCCCCATTGACTAAAGCATGAAAAAGCTTTTTTTTTCCAAAGTGTACTTTTCAGTGTGTGCATTTTTCCACTGAACATATTTTGCGAATACGATCACAAGCTATAGGATATGTGAGCTTTGCCTGAAAAAAGCGTGTGCATTCAGGATTGCAAATGGAGTGAGTTTTGACATTTAACAAACTGAAATGAAATTCTTGTACATCCCTAATCTCAGGTTAGCATAGTTTAATCCTTTGTCACTCTAATGGGCCCCTATATTTGAAGCTCTACGTTCTTTTGCTCTTGCCATCAAAATGTATTATTCCTATGTATCAAGCAGTATCAGACAGGAATCAGTGATTGCCCTGATGTGTTCTTAAGTCTCAGAAAGCTTTCCATAGAATCCAAGAAATAAGGTAGCATCAGTTTACAGAGGAACTTTCTAGTGGCATTAGTCCAAAGCACTGTTATTGGTCAATGAAGCTTATACTTTACTTTCATGGCCAAGTCTGTCATGCTTGACATGTTGTGTCAGCTGCTTCTGGTTGTTGTTTTTTAAAGATACTGTTGATACAGCTGTGATGCCCTTCCATTTTTCCCCATTTCAAACAGATATTTAACTGGACAGAAACTGTACAACTCTTAAAGATGTTTATTGCTTAGCAAACATTCTTCAGTAGGCTGAAGACGTTAAGACTATGACTGGTATAAGATGTTTTCTCAAAACCACTATTTTTTCCATCTTCTGCTATAAAGCATGGACTATATAGGTTTGGCCTTCTTTCTTGCAGGCTTTTCAACCGTCAAAGGGCCTAGTTCATCAGCCCTTTCTAGAGCATAATGACAATTGGACCGAATAAGCATTCTTCATGGCCCTGTTCTAAGTGACATAGAGCAGATTTTTGATCTGATGATCCTGATAAGGTTCCTGGCCCCCCTTTTTTTTCCACGTTTTTTAATTAGGCTCACCCTCTTGAATCCCTTCTCAGATTCTACTGAATGTATGAGCTTTTCTACACCAGGGGTTTATTCTGTGTTCATCATTCCTTACTCGCGGTTGTTTACAGGTTGTTTAGATGACATTGTGACCCTCCAGTTTCACTTCTGTTTTTAAGAGCACTTCCTTGGGTATCTTTACAGCATGGAAAATTGAGTATTATTTCTGAAAGTGAAAGAAAATATATTTACTTGAGTATTTGTATTATTCTGCTATAGCACAGCACCACCTAGAGGTTATGTAGCAGAAAAGCAGTAAAGGAAAAGCTCTTCGTACAGCGCCGTGTAGAAAAGTTCTAATCATAATGGAGAAATGCTGGGTAAAGAACTGTTTATGTTTTGTTATATTTAAAACTTTGTGTGACTTCTGTGTGGCTGTAGTGTATCTGAGTAGGCTAGAGGCCTAGCTTTGTTACTGTGTAAAGAGATTTAAACAGTTGTGGTTGCCCTGGTTACAGGTGGCTCATGAAGGGAGCCTTTAGAAAGTTTAGGGGGATAAGTTACTTTTGTTTGGATTGGTCAAGTGCGTCACCGAAGATGATTGACAGTTGGAAGTTCCATGAGGAACATGATTGGCCAGCAGTAGCTGTTAAAAAAAAAAAAAGTCAGGAAGAAGTCTATTAAAGTAGGTTAGAGACAGTTGAAAGGTGGATGACAGAAAGCTGGAGTGAGTGGTTGTTAGCTGAAGGGAGTAGTGCTCAGAGCTGGGAGAAGAGAATGCCAGTCTGAGAGAACTCTTCTGGAGACCTAGAATTCAGAGGTGGTGGCTGTAGAGAGCAGGAGGATGGGTTGTTATGCTGATACTTAGCAGCAGAGCCCAGCGCCAGAGGGATCTTCAGCAAGTGATCCCTGATACAGTATCATCATCCAAAAGCCAGAGGCAACAGGAGGGGCTGAAGGCAGAGGAAGACTGTTGTTCAGCATCAGTTAGAGGATGTGAGGGACTGGCTAGGGTGGAGTTTGGAGTAATTGGATATGGAGGTGGGGAAGCTATTGAGAGCTTACTAGCAGGGAAGACTCCCTTCTCAAGTATGGTATCCAAGGATATTTATTTATTTGACCTGTATCCCACCTTTCTACCAAAAATGACACTCAAGGCAACTTACAATCACAATATAGTACATATCTATACTGCCCAGTAGCCAAAGCTCCCTGGGTGGTTCACAATAAAAACAAATTAAAATGAAATAATAAATAAACAAACAAACAATGTGATGAAAACAATAATAAAACACATGAAACACAATTAAAAACACAACAATAACAGGGTAAAAACAGCCTCCAACCCAACAGACCCACTTACACACCAAAGCCCACTTGAATAAAGTGGTCTTTGCCTTCTGACGGAAGGACAACAGGCAGGGAGCAAACCTAGCCTCACTTACCAGAAAGTTCCACAGCCAGGGAGTGGCCACTGAGAAGGCCCTATTTTGCATTGCCACCAAATATGCCTCTGAACGTGGTTTCAAAAGACGGGCCTCAGAAGATCTTAAGAACTGGACATACTTTAATTCAAGTCTGTTTAAGCATTCCCATCCTATAATTTGACTCTGTTCCCTTTTGTAGAAAATATCCCTTAATAAACCCCTCAGGGCACAATCTGTGCTGGTTGCGGTATGCTGGGAGTTGTAGGACTTCCTTCTTTCTAAACATGCATAGGATTGCACCCTTAGTTTAATAGTTTAAACTGTCTCTGGTGTTGGTGCCCATCTCAAGAGGTATACACCTCTTATACCAGCTAGGAAGTTTTAAAATATTCAAAGAGAATTGGTGGCAGTGGAAAAGGGCCAGTTGGGGAACTCTGAGTTATAGTGGCAGGAAGTTCCTTAGGCCTTGAAATATAAACATGAAAGAAAGAAAGAAAGAAAGAGAGAAAGAAAGAAAGAAAGGCCACAGGTGTGGTTATTTTCCCCACAATATGTATACTTTAAGCCAGGGAAGGACAGAAGGTAGATCTGGATCTACTGGTTCATCTCTGGGTGATCAACAAAGATTTCCAACTTTCAAATGACTTACCACCCACCCTAAAAATACTGCTGAAATTAAGGAGGCTTGGGGTAACAAGGAATGGATTTCTGTGTGGAAGGACTGTGAACTCCATTCAATTCTGGCACTCAAAACAAATTCTTGGGCTCAGAATTCTTTAATTCTTTGTGTATGTGTTTTGCACCAGGTTCTGATTGGTGGATCTGGGGAGTCTACTAAAAAAGAAAGGAAAGTAGATCCCCTATGCCAGAAGTCTGAGTACCAGAACTGAATGGAGCTCAAAGTCCCATAATTTCTGAGTAGTTTGGTATAGTAGTGGAAGGGGAAATGGTTCCCTCAAGGCAAGGCACTATTGGTTTGGGATCATTAATTTTTGTAAGGATACTCCATGTTTATGGTCTGCGTTATCTAGATATTTTTTCTTGCTATTTAACACTGAAATGGTTGAAGCATATGCACTCATGAATGAGATGTTCTTCTTGAAAAGGGTTCACAGACTGGCCTCTCAAGGCTAGGGTGGCCAAGTGACCAACTTTACAGAGGACAGTCCTCTATTTTGGAGAGGTGGAAGAGGACAGTATTCTATTCAGAGGTGTCCTCTCTTTGAAGAGGTTTTAAGTCCAAGTCTGCTTTAAAGTCCAAGAACCATAAAGGGAAGAGCAGGAGGAGCCTTTCAAGTGGCCCATCAGCCACCAGTCAACCGTACGTCAACCTGGACAGCTGACTGGGCAGCTAGAAGACACCTAGTCAGTCTTCTCCACTATGGTGAGATGTCACGTTAGACATCTAATTGAAATTACAGTTATTATTTCTAAATTTGTACCTATATATAAAATTTGCATATGTGAATATTATGCAAATTGGTGTCCTCTTTTGTTATCTTTTTTGGTGATGCATGAGTGTCCACCCTACATAATGTATTCCAAACCCCTTTCAACTAGCAGTGATGTTGCACAGATACAGCATGTGTTTTGTTGTGTAGACTGACTGCTGCTTGGCTGGTACATCAGCTCTGTAGTATTTGGACTGAAATTGCCTTCAGTCTAAGTACTTGCATTTACCTAGGGTGCAGATCATCACATTGACAGTCTAACTATAAGGGTGGAACTAGTCAATTATTATAAACCTCCTGTTCTAAGTGGGAACAATGAGCGTCCTGTAACCTCCTGCCAGGCAAATGGAGTTTTTTATTATTCTGATAGAGATAACCACACAACTTTCTCAGCAATTCCAAGAATAATAGCAAAATAACAACAAATGCATGATGCTGTCTCTGAGGTGCTTTTAACCTTAATAAGAGCTCCATTAATTTTTCATATTATTGATAAAGCAAATGAAGAAAAGTCTATTTTAATGTAAGCCCAACATAAAAAGTCAGCAGATATCAAATTGAAGTAATTTAATCTTCTTTCTGGAGAATGCAATTAAAATAATGCAAATGAGCTTCATGCATAAATAGGCATGATCAACACAAACATCAGCCTCTGTATTGATATTAATATTGACATGCATTTTAATAACCTCTTAGGGGGTTAATTTAATACCACTATAAAATATTGGTGCTTAACCACATAAAAGCATACAGTGTTACCCCTGGGGAGACCTCATTCATGAAAATCACGAAGCCAGTTTCAGAGAAGTAAAGAAATTGCAGTCTTCTTTATGCTGTTGTTCAGGAGCATCAGTGTCTGTTAATGTCATTCTGAAGAGAAGTTAGGGAAGAGACAAGTAACTTGAAGTAAGTCTGTACAGTTATGAATTTATTAAGATACAAGGTACACATGCTCAGCCATGCATTTTCCCTCTCCTAAGGGGTGAATAGCAATTTCCCTCAGGTAAGCACCCATGTGACAAAGAACATTGCAACTGTGTGCATCATCTCTCCTCTTTCTCCCCTCCCCAGACAGCTGCACATGCAGCCTTTTTAGCACAGCACCATGTTTTTTGAGTGTAGGACAAACTTTCAAGCCCTGTTCAGGGATTCGAGAGAATGCCTGCGGGCTCAGAGTGAATACTAGGATGGGGTAGTGCACACTGGTCTCATCGCCTGCATCTATGGCCATACTGCCTACACCCCCTCAGCTTGAACATGTGTAGAACTCTCTACATGATCACGGACTCTGCCTTACCAGGGTTCCCAACTGCATTAAACATGCATTGAACTCATGTTCAGACAAATGTGAGTAGAGCTCCACTTCAGACCTTGCTGGTTCAGCATGGCAAGGTCTGAACGGAGGGGGGCAGGGTCAGCATGTCCAGAGATGTAGGGGGGCAGCATAAATGGCCCTGGTCCAGTATTTTAGCTTCCTCTCCCTGTTTTATAGTCTCTTCAAGAGCTACTAGCTGTTTGAGGCTGGAAAGGAGAAAGAGAACACTGGGTTGCAGCCTTCATAGTGCTGTCTTGCGCCGAAAGCTATGTATGTTGGCAGCTACAGCAGCCTCGACCTTTTAGCCTTAACAATCTAACATAGAGAGAACCAAAGCCACACTTACTGTGTACAGTTCTGGTCACTGTGCCACAAAGGATATTGAAGAGTTGGAAAAGGTGCAGAAAAGGGTAAGCCTCGGTATGTTCTGGCCCCCAGAACTCCCCCCACTGCCTCCGCCAGATGGGCACATGCCTCCCTTGCTTCCACCTATCAAATGGGCACCTCACCCCTAAAATCACAAACACAACCCCAAAGCCCCCCATCCAACAATTTTTAAAAGCTACAACCCAGGCCCTCTGCTCCCTTGTGGCTCCCCTGAGTGGTTCACCCAAGTTATAAGCTTTTCGGGGTCGACTGAAAGCTGTGTGCTCTTTCTAGCAGGGAGGGGTGAAGCGAGCTCCCTGCAGCTCCTCCCTCTCTGGCAGATGTATAGGACCAGGTTGGCTTCTCCCTTGTGATGATGTTCTTCCTGGGAGGCAGGAGGTGCAGCCTCCCAGTGGCCCTTGGCATCTGGTTGGACACAGTGGGAATAGAGTGCTGGACTACATAGGGCTTTACTTTGATCCAGCATGGCTCTTATGTTCTTATGTCCCACATTCAATCCTTGTCAGAAACCCTGGCCTGGAACACTGCTACCAGTCAGTGTGAACAACACTGATCCAGATTGGCCAATAATCTGACTCAGTATAAGGTAGCTTCCTAAAATTCTAATGCCCCCCTCTCTTCCGCCCACTACCTTCTGCATTGGACATGTGCTATTCGACACTGCAAAAGCTTTCTCAATGCAGATTCTTTCTTTTTTCAAAAAGGATTAACATTTTATATACTGGGTTGGATCCCGATTAAGCCACATAACAGGGCTGGGGGAAGTGGATTTCCTTGCCCCCAGGCAGGCAGCCCCTCTAATCCCCCCCCCCATTTCTACATGATGATCTCTGGTCTTAGAATACACCTCTGCCTGATTTGGAGGGATCCTTCTTTCCCCTTATCCCCAGCACACTGCAGCCTAACCCATTCCTCGGGGTCCCCTGATCCTCTGTGTAGCATCGGCCATGGTGATGGTGGTGGTAAAGAGGCTGCTTTGGGGGGGGGGGTAGGGAAGTCTACTTCTGCCAGCCCAGTTGCACACACATACATCTAGATGCAATCTAGATTTAAACTGCTTGGTAGTCTACTCCAAGTCACAGTATGGCCAAACCCAAAGTACTTCCACCTAGTCCAAATCAGTGCAATGTTAGAATTTCTGAGAATCATTTGCCCTGGTAATAGGGATTTCAGAGAAATAGAAATACTTCTTTATGTTTTACGTGTGATATTTGTACCTCAAGATGTATTATACATTTTTTTTTCTGAAGCAGTCTTTGGTCCAAATCTGGTCAGATCTAGACCCACCTGTTTATTTAAGCGATGGAGCAACTTTGAGCCCCTCATACATAATATTAAATTACTACAAACGTGGCTAAGTTGGTGGAATAGTTTCATATGTGCAAAATTACTGTAGAGGTGGTGGTGCCTTTTTGATTCTATCTTCTACTACAATGTAATGGTTGGTACAGTTGCACAAGGAGTAGTGTTTGAGCAAAAACTTGTTGTTGTTGTTCAGTCGTTAAGTCGTGTCCGACTCTTCGTGACCCCATGGACCATAGCATGCCAGGCCTTCCTTTCCTCCGCTCTCTCCTGGAGTGTGCTCAAGTTCATATTAATTAAATCTGTGATGCTATCTAGCCATCTCATCCTCTGCCATCCCCTTCTCCTTTTGCCTTCAGTCTTTCCCAGCATCAGGGTCTTTTCCAGTGACTTTTCTCTTTGCATTAGGTGGCCAAAATATTTGAGCTTCAGTATCTGTCCTTCCAATTAGCAGTCAGGGTTGATTTCCTTTAGGATTGACTGATTTGACCTCCTTGCAGTCCAGGGGACTCATAAGAGTCTTCTCCAGCACTACAGTTTGAAAGCATCAATTCTTCGGCACTCAACCTTCCGTATAGTCCAGCTCTCACAGCCATACGTTGCTACTGGGAAAACCATAGCTTTGATTATACGAACCTTTGTCGGCAAGGTGATGTCTCTGCTTCTTACTATGCTGTCTAGGTTTGCCATAGCTTTCCTCCCAAGGAGCAAGCGTCTTTTAATTTCATGGCTACAGTCACCGTCTGCAGTGATCTTGGAGCCCAAGAAAATAAAATCTGTCACTGCTTCCATTTCTTTCCCTTCCATATGCCAGGAAGTGATGGGGCCAGATGCCATGATCTTCGTTTTTTTAATGTTGAGTTTCAAACCAGCTTTTGTACTCTCCTCTTTCACCCTCAACAAGAGGCTCTTGAGATCCTCTTCACTTTCTGCCATTAGGGTGGTATCGTATGCGTATCTGAGGTTGTTGATAATTCTCCTGGCAATCTTAATTCCGACCTGTGATTCATCCAACCTGGCGTTTCTCATGATGTACTCTGCATATAAATTAAATAAGCAGGGCAACAATATACAGCCTTGTCGTACTCCTTTCCCAATTTTGAACCAATTGGTTGTTCCATGTCTGGTTCTTACTGTTGCCTCTTGACCCTCATACAGGTTTCTCAGGACACAGGTCAGGTGGTCTGGTACTCCCATCTCTTTAAGAATTTGCCACAGTTTGTTGTGATCCACACAATCAAAGGCTTTAGCATAGTCAATGAAGCAGAAATAGATGTTTTTCTGGAATTCTCTTGCTTTCTCCATGATCCAGCGAATGTTAGTGATTTGATCTCTAGTTCCTCTGCCTCTTCGAAACCCAGCTCGTACTTCCAAGCAAAAACTAGTCAACGTTTATTCCAGTAAATGGAATAAATACTCTAGTCTTTGGAAGAATGTAAGTTGCCTGGTTTTAAGTATGCACTTAAAAGCACAATATATGTAGCTAGAGCAGCAGCCTAAACCTCTTCACATCTGAGGCAATTGGCACTAGCAATACAATAGGATTTTTCTATGTCTCTGGCAAACCCTTGGTAGCACATCTGGTAAGTGCAGACATTGCTCATTAGAGGAGTTTTCCCACCTAATAACATGTCAGAATCATGACAAAAATACTTATACTTTATGTCAATCATTTTCTCTTTGCCAGTTTAACCATATACCCTTCTGGGGATAATTCTGATTCATTTGTGAACATTAAATTTAATGGACGGATAGAAGTAAGAACACTTACATGAAGCTTCAGAATTGTGAGAGTGGAAATGAAAAGAATCTCATTATACACCTTCATGTGTTCAAAGTGAGATGAAGATTTTTGGGGGGATCAGACATTCCGACCCCCTAATTCTTATGGACTATTCCTTATCTATAATGTCCTACTCTACAGATATCATACAGAGAGTAAGGGTGTTGCTAACTAATAAGATAGTAACTGTTGAGGTGTGTGTGTTGGTGAATAAAATTTGGGGATGAAGATAGATATTTATTTGATGGGGATATATATTTGAAGAGGAAAGAATGTATCTTTCTTGATTTATGGAGGGGAGATTTCTTCCATTGTTATTCAAATACGAAAACTTTGTCATCAGTAGCTCCTATGTGATCATTACAAAATTAAAAATATTATTATTATAAATAAATAAAAAGCAGCCCATTGATGTACAATTATAACTGAAAATTGATATATGTTATCAAATTTGGGGCAGTTCTGCTCTTCAAGATAAACACATAAAGACTCATTTTCGATTGCAACCAGTGTTGGGTTGGAAGAGAGCTACTGAATACAGTAGGTGTATTTATGCTTTTAGTTTAAACATGGTTTATAAATTATTCATTTTTAGTCATACCAAAAGTGCACATTATAGCATGGATATTGTCTTACCAATTTACTGTAACTAAGTATGCATTTTGACGCTTGAGAAAAAAAGGCTGCTTTTTGACCTAAGAGACAATAATGGAACTTTTCAAGCTAGTGTTAATGCAGCTGCCATGTCCTGAAAAGCCATGTGAAATAGTGAACATAAAGAAAAAAATGTATGTTCAGTATAATGTGATAGTAGGTTCAAATGTTCTTTAAATAAACAGACACAGGCCCACATTACTCAGTAATGACCAGAAACATTCCGAATTAGAAATGGAAGCAAGTGCCAACCAGCAGATGTGAGGTTGGTCATTCTGTACCTGAGGATGGGAAGAGCTCAAGTAGGTCTGAGGGAGAGGGGCTGTGTCCATCCAAACCATACCTCTCGGTTTCAGGGTGTAATATGAAGCAAAGTTAACCTTTTTTCCAGGGAAAAAGTATTGCAACAGGATGTTGTCTGGTGCCTTCATGAACTTGAGTCCTCCCCAGCCTATATTTATAAAGATGTTAATATTGGAGCAAAAGATAAAATGTGCCTGTCCTTTAATGCTAAGAGTTGTGGATATGGCTGTAAAATGCTATGGATGATGATGATGTTTCCTCACATCAATTTCAGAATGGTGCATGCTCTCATAGTGATTTTTTTCTGGGCGAAGTTAACTGAAGAGGTGACTGTGAACGAGCCAGGCCCCTACTTCCATATATTTGATGTGAAAATAGACAATGCAACCACATATACCTATTATTCTCCACTCATTTGATAGGTGTACATTTTTAAATTCCTCTTGGCATTTAATTGGGCAAATAGCATGTACAGACTTTGATCGTTCTGACACAGAGTGGAACTACAAGGAACATGCAGACATGTAACAAATCCCTGCCTGCTGCCTCTGTTAGGGAAAACATCCTTGGGAGTGGGAAATTTGGAGAGGAGAAATGCTGGGTGACGCGATACTTAATCCTATCCTACCTACTGCTTATCTACTGCATGTACTTCTTCCTATGGAGTTCCAGACATGTGGTTGAGACTGCAGATGCATGTACTGGTTTTCCCTTCACTATAGGGTGATCATTTTTGCAATTATCATACCATTGCAACCATCATTTTATGATGGGAACGGTCCCATACTTTGGGAAAGGTCCAGTGTCTTGCTTGATTATTTGTTGTTTATTCGTTCAGTCGCTTCCGACTCTTCGTGACTTCATGGACCAGCCCACACCAGAGCTTCCTGTCGGCCGTCACCACCCCCAGCCCCCCCAAGGTCGAGTCCGTCACCTCCAGAATTGATTATTAAGGTATGTTAATCTGATATTAAATTATGTTGGAGGACCTTACCTTAGCCCCTTAGTTGTGGAGCCCACAGGTAGAAATCTCAGGTTCAAATCCTCACTTAGGTATGATGTTCATTAGGTAGCCTTGAGGAAGCCATTATTTCTTAGCCTAACTTTGATCAGTACCCTGTGTTGGGAGAGTAGCAGTAATAGAATCTAACTTTAATATAGTTTCAGGCCACCATATTGTATGTATGTTGCAAAGTATTTTCTCATACCCCAGCATAGACATGTAATGCAATATCTTCTACATTAACATTCCATTATGGTGAATGGCATCTTACAGTCTTAGCTCTGGCGGGCCAAAGGAAAGATGGGCCATTGAAAACTGAAGCTAGCCAGTGGACATAACCAACCGAACCCTGCATCTCAGCCAGATGCCTTGGCTCTCTTCAGTATTTCACAGTTTACTCTTCCTATATTATATCTATTTTCTGGAAGTTTTTTTTTAAAGTTTCATATTGTCACAATAGATTAACATAAATAAATGGTATTCTGAAAGATACTGAAGACCTACTTGGAAGACCTTATTGTTGGCATATAATGCTGACTATCTGAAGAATGAATTATTATATCCTTGTCAAATCTTAAGTATCATGCTGTTAAAAATATTAGTCACACAGAGTGCTATTTAAATGCCACAGAGCAGTAAAACTCCCTTGTCTATATAAACATGGATAACCTGATAACATGATACTTAATACTATGTATCAGTTGGTGTATGACAGCCAGTGGAAAACCCAGAGATATGTAAGTGCAGTAAATGTTACTTCGGAGGCTGTCAATACCCTGCCAATAGATATAGTATGCTTGTCATTTAAGCCAGCTGAGCGGTGCCTTGCTTCTCCCTCCCTCCAGTTTTGATGTTCCCCCAAGGGGCAATGCTTTGGAGAACAGTTATCATGTAAAAGTGAGGATGAGCAGGCGGGTTGGGGGGAGAGAACATCCAAGGGGAAGCAAGTTAAGATCTAGGCCTTGAGGTTCAGGAGGGTTAAGCTACTGAACCAAAGAAATTCTAAAAAGGCACTTTTTCACTTAGAAAGAAAAAAAAAGATTAGAAACTGGCTTGTGAGCCACTGTGATTAAAAAAAAAAAAGCCTTTTTTAGTCAAGGCAAGGTTTTCTCCCCTCTCTTTTTGTTCTTTGACTTTCCTCACAGTGAAAGAGGCTATCTTCACTTAATCAGCGTGCAAAAAAAGAGTAGCTGAGGCAGCAGCAGCATCATGTGGTTGAAGGTCAGGCCAATTTTCACCCATGTGATGTTGCTTTATCACTCATTGAACAAAGATTAAGGCCTTTCTTTTCTTTATCCTTTTGTGCTTTCCCCCCGTTATTTTAACAGATCTGAACAAATCCCAGACATTTCATCCAAAAGTTCTTTTTTGCTACATTTTGCTCAGATGCTCTAAATTCCACATATGTCAAAATGCTGTGACAATATGAGAAGGAGGATATAAAATATCTAACAGAAAGGGGGGAAATGTTATGCAGAAATGTAATAGGCAGCAGGCCAAGAAGACAACAGCCCCATTTTCAGTCTGAAGGAGCCATTCAGATAGTTGAATCTGAAATATCTCAACATACTACAACGTCTGTGGACAGTTCTAAATGATGATGGTCTCTTTGTGGCAATACACAACAGATTGGAATCTCCACAGGGTAATTTATTCAGTTGTACTCCCATTGGAAAACTTAATTAAAACTTTATTAAACTTAATTCATTGCTCTGATGACTGTCTTACTAAGTAACTCCAGATCTAACTACTTACTATGTTGCTGTCCATGGCAAGATAAAAATTAAAAGGTTGTATTGTGCACATTAATAAAATGGTTTTTTATATTGCTGAGGGCTAGAATGATATAACCTGGTAATGATGATGAGATGTTTTAAGGGGAGATATGTTGGAGGACTGACCACACTGAAAATCCACTAAAGTCTAAGGAATGTTAAGCCCTTGAGTAGGTGGGCTAAGTACATGTTTAAATGTCTAACTCTGAAATCAAGGGAACTTGCTTAACTTTGGCTGAATTGGGACATTTCAGGTAGATTCTAGGTAGCTAGAATTTGGACTTAAAATTATGGATATATGAAACATGAGATGGATTGTGATATCATTTCAAACAAAATTCCAACCTGGAATCCAGACTTGCCCTTCCATAAATGCATTTGCAGAAAAAGCTGTGATCCAGTGGAAGTCCCCATTCAAGGAAGGGTGCGGGGAGATGATAGTCACTGATTTCCCTCTGCAGCCTCCAGTGCCACTTACCATGCTGTTCCAGAGGGTCTCCCAACCATCTACAGCAGCTTTTCAAGGGGTGGAGGGGAGAGGGGGATTGTTGAAAATTGGCTCTCTCCCATCCCTTCAGCTGGAGAATCCCATGGGCAGAACTCTGTTCACAGGTAGCCTGGACCTAATGATTATGTTTTGGTTCAGCAGTTCACCAAATAAGAATGAGCACAATCCAGACAAACTTAAGCACTTTGACATTCCATAGTTTCAATGGGAGAGATTTAAGCACACCTTTACCTGTCCCATAGAAATCAATTGCACTTAAAAGTGATTCAATTTTGGTTGGATTGTGCCCTCTGTTTTTGTTTTTTGTTTTAATTTACCTTCTATGGTTATTAAGAATATAAGAACATAAGAAGAGCCCTGCTGGATCAGACCAAGGGCCCATCTAGTCCAGCATTCTGTTCACACAGTGGCCAACCAGCTGTCGACCGGGAACCCGCAAGCAGGGCATGAGCTCAACAGCACCCTCCCACCCATGTTCCCCAGCAACTGGTGTAGATAGGTTCACTGCCTCTGGTACTGGAGGTAGCACATAGCCATCAGGATTAGTAGCCACGGATAACCTTTTCCTCCAGGAATTTGTCCAACTCCCTTTTAAAGCCATCCAAATTGGTGGCCATCACATCCTGTGGTAGTGAATTCCATAGTTTACCTATGTGCTGTGTGAAGAAGTCCTTCCTTTTATCTGTCCTGAATCTCCCACTAATCAGCCTCATAGGATGACCCCAGGTTCTAGTATTGTGAGAGAGGGAGAAAAATGTCTACCTATCTACATTCTCCACACAATGCATAATTCTGTAGACCTCTGTCATGTCTGCCCTTAGCCTCCTATTGTATTCATCAGCTTCATATCGGAAATCTGCAGGCCACTATAACAGGCTAAGAACTTGTATACAGTGTCCTTCCTGCACAATAAAGCCATGACCTTAAGCCAGCATGGTGCCCTCAAGATGTTTTGGACTTCCCATCAGGCCCAGCCAGCATGGCCAATGTTCAGAAATCCTGGGGATTGTCCAAAACATGTGGAGGGCACCTAGTTGGGGAAGGCTGTCCTTGTTGTTGTTCAGTCATTCAGTCATGTCCAACTCTTCGTGACCCCATGGACCATAGCACGCCAGGCCTTCCTGTCCTGCGCTCTCTCCCGGAGCATGCTCAAGTCCATATTAATTGCATCAGTGATGCTATCTAGCCATCTATCCTTTGCCATCCCCTTCTCCTTTTGCCTTCAATCTTTCCCAGCATCAGGGTCTTTTCCAGAGAGTTTTCTCTTCGCATTAGGTGGCCAAAATATTTGAGCTTCAGCTTCAGTATCTGTCCTTCCAATGAGCACTCAGGGTTGATTTCCTTTAGGATTGACTGATTTGACCTCCTTGCAGTCCAGGGGACTCGTAAGAGTCTTCTCCAGCACCACAGTTCGAAAGCATCAATTCTTCGGCGCTCAGCCTTCCTTATAGTCCAGCTCTCACAGCCATACGTTACTACTGGGAAAACCATAGCTTTGATTAGATGGACCTTTGTCGGCAAGGTGATGTCTCTGCTTCTTACTATGCTGTCTAGGTTTGCCATAGCTTTCCTCCCAAGGAGCAAGCGTCTTGTAATTTCATGGCTACAGTCACCGTCTGCGGTGATCTTGGAGCCCAAGAAAATAAAATCTGTCACTGCTTCCATTTCTTCCCCTTCCATATGCCAGGAAGTGATGGGGCCAGATGCCATGATCTTCATTTTTTTAATGTTGAGTTTCAAACCAGCTTTTGCACTCTCCTCTTTCACCCTCAACAAGAGGCTCTTGAGATCCTCTTCACTTTCTGCCATTAGGGTGGTATCGTCTGCATATCGGAGGTTGTTGATAATTCTCCCGGCAATCTTAATTCCGACCTGTGATTCATCCAACCCGGTGTTTCTCATGATGTACTCTGCATATAAGTTAAATAAGCAGGGCGACAATATGCAGCCTTGTCGTACTCCTTTCCCAATTTTGAACCAATTGGTTGTTCCATGTCTGGTTCTTACTGTTGCTTCTGTTCTTGACCCTCGTACAGGTTTCTCAGGAGACAGGTCAGGTGGTCTGGTACCCCCATCTCTTTAAGAATTTGCCACAGTTCGTTGTGATCAAGGCTGTCCTAAGCATTCCTTGTTCCACAGAAATAAAATTGGGACTTCCAATTCAAAGGAACTATGTTTGGGATTCTGGTGTAAGATTTTGGTGTCACCGCAGTCAGCTAAGAATGAGAACAGCCAACCTAACTAACTCAGTTTCACAAGTGTGTGGACCAATTGGGGGTGTAAATATCATGCCTCCATATTTCATCTACTAATATTATTACCTTGTTTGCCAATGACTGGATCACTTTGTGCTATGCCCATTGACAGGTGAGGAGCCATTTCTCCCAGTACCAGTGAAGGGAAGTGTAATGACATTAGGATGATCCCATAATCTGCTACTTCCAGCATTGTTACTGATAGGATCAGGCTGCTACTTTTTTGTACCATGGCTTTTACTCAATTAACTATCAACCGCCCAAAGAATACAGGACTTATCTTTGGAATGCTGGATGACTACACGTTCCTTTGATTCTTTTTGCTCACACTTCCCTCTTACCTAGTACAGGAATATGAATCTAAGTGAAGCTCACGTGACAGGATGTCTGCTAAGGAATGTAACCATTTTTCTTGACTAGAAGGTCAATTAGTAACAATTTAAAGCCAGTTCTTTTAGACTATCTAGGCTGGCCCTTCATTAAGCAACAAGACATGACAGGCAGTGCATTTCTGGGCAAATCAGCACACCCCTTGAGGCCTTTTAAAGACAGCAGGTTGAAGTTCAAGCAACATCAGCCACTTGGGAAGTGTAAAAACCCTTTAGAAAGGAACTTCCTGAAATGACCAGTCTGTTAACACTGAGATTTGTGGACAGAAATAATTTTTCAAACGGCTCTTTAAGGGGTCTTAGTCACTGCAATGTAATATTGAGGGCAGTTAATCTCCATGTGCCAAGAGACAAATTTATTTATTTATATTAATGTTTAGATGTTGCCTTTCTAGGCAAAACGTGCACTCAAGATGACTTACAATATCAGAATACAAAAGAATATAGCAAAAGATAAAATATAATCAAACAATAATTGAACAACAAAAAACAGGAGAAACAAGAGAGCTAAAAAATGAAATAAAAACACAACAACAATCAAATGGAAGTTAAATAAAAAAATGGCTGCTGGAATAACACAGTTTTCAAAGTCCGCTAGGTGGCAGGCAATTAGGGGGAGGGCAGCCAAATCTCTCAGGGAAGAGTATTCCATAATCTGGAAGCTGTAACGGAAAAGACCCTTGCTAGCCAAACTTCTTTAAGAGGAGGGACACCAAGAAGGGCCTCAGAACCTGCATGAAGTTAAATATAGGAATATAAGAAGAGCATTCCTGGATCATACTAAAGGCCTATCTCATCCAGCACCTGCTTCTTCAGTGGCCAGCCAGATATCTATGGAAAGTCCACAAGCAGGACACAAGGACAATAGCAGCCTCCTACTCATGTTTGCCACAGATTGGTATTCAGAGGCACATTGAAGTTCTTGAGCAGGCTCATATGGGAGGAGGTGAGTCTTGAGATACTCAGGTCCCAGGTTATTTAGGAGTTTCAGTGCTAATGCAGCAACTTATACTGTCAAAATGTGGTCCATTCTGCTGTCCTTCACTTCCAATCTGGCAGCAGCATTTTGAACCATGCATATTTTCTGGACTATCTTCAAGGGGAACCCCACATATCAAACATTATAGTAGTTCGACCTCATTGCAAGACCATCTTATGAAACTACTTGTTAACTTAAGTGATTTCTTTCAGACAGGTGGCTTTAGGGCCAAACTAAATGTTTATCTAATCATTCATAGTGGAGCTATGTGTGTGATAGTTTAATTGGCCTTTGTGTAAGCATGTGCAGCCCTGATTTGGATGGCAAACATGGTGCTGTGGGAGAGAATGTTAAACTTCCCTCCACATCCATTTTCACCCTGAAATGCTACCTCCCCCCAGATTGGGGGGGGGGTAAAAAAAGCAAATAAGCCTTCACTGACTCCAATTTCAGGACGAAAATTTCAGGATGAAAATGGGAGGAACATAAAAAGAGCCATGCTAGATCAGACCAAAGGCTCATCTAGTCTAGCATTTTGTTCATACACTGGCCAACCAGATGCCTATAGGAAACTCACAAGCAGGACATGAGCAGAATAGCACCCTCCCACTTGGGTTTCCCAGCAACTGGTACTCAAAATTTTGTTTCTTGGTCTCAGGTTTGGTGGCAATTTCCATAATGTATGATGGAGAACATGAGTTATATTTAACAAATCAGAGCAGCTTCAAACATTCTACACAGGTCTGGGGTGGGGTGGGGTGGGGTGGGGGAGCACACGCTTGTCTCCACATCAGGCACACATTCATAACCCCACAGGTGGAGGAGATCCACAAGGTAAGCTTCAGGTGTTCTAAACAAGTTGGGTAAGGGAAGACTGACACATTTACTTTTCTGTTCACCCTCCTTGTTTAAAATGTTCATGGTCATGCAGATAATGATTGTCTATGCTGCCCAGAGATCTATTGTTATTGGGCAACTGATCAATAGAACAATCAATCAATCAGTATTTTCTAGTGATGATTCCTGGTGCTCTAAATGTACTCTATTTTACATGAAAGAGGTTTTTTTTAAGCAAGCAATCACATTTTGGTTTTTATTTCATTAAGAATTTCAGAAAGCCTACTCCTGAGGTAACGTACTAACTTTAACTTTTATTTTGGAGGTGTGTAATTTAGACTCAGCATGCTGTGAGTTGAAATCTTTGATGTTAGCCAAAGTTGTTTATGAACAGAAAATCCAATATCTTCCAGGGAAATTCTTAAACATGTTGTGTCTCTTCTTTGTTCTGTATTTGTGTGGGGGAAGGGGAAGGAGGTGATGTTTCTGAACATTTTTAAACAGAGAAAATATAACCGAAAGCCCAATTCCTGTGTCAACAAATATATTTGTGTATATGTGTGTTTATTTAAAGAAATAGCATTTGGACTGAAAAAGCATACAAATGATTATTTCAGCCCTTAACTGATTGTTTGCTTTCATTTTAGCAGATGTCAGTAAACTAGGGTCTAATGACAGGGAATGAGTAATCAGCTTTCTCACTGGGCAGATAAAGAAGTTGCAAAAAGATCACAAATCTTTGCATTATTTTTTTAAAATTACATCTTTTTTTTTTCCAAATAAGTAACTAGGGATGGGTGAACAAGCAATGTTCACGTCCACCCAGATTCTCTGAACGTCACCTTGATGTTCTTCTCATCTCATTCACTGCAGTCATTTGTGATCTCTGTTTGATTTGCGCAAATGGGGAAATTGCACAAATTGAGCACAATTGAACAGGAAAGTAGTGCAAAACATTTGCATATTTCCCAAAATTGTGCAACATCCCCCATAGACTAAAGTATAAAATTGCACATTAAAACTGCTTGTTTGATAGACATTTGTGCATTTTTCAAATGTGTGGTTGACAATTTGCAAACATTTTTGGCGAACAAGTTCTTCTGCTCATGTCCGCGTTCGGGGTTGCAAATGGGGCTTGTCTGACTGTTTTGCACATGCAAACAAAATTCTCATTAATCCCTATATATAATACATATCTCCAAAGCCACACTTGAGGAACAGCATGTGGTGCAACATGATCATCAGCATTATTTCCTCCAATTGCACAGGACTGCAATCATCACATCAACTCATACACTGGAAAGGAAAGATGAACATTAAACACTAATAATAAAATATGGGTTTTAAATATTTATTTTAAAGTTAAATAGTGTAAAACATTTTTTTATCCTACTAGGGCTGAATCTACACATGGGAGTTTTACCATCATCATACTGCAATGATAACTATTGGTGCACATGACACCAATGGGCACCAATAGTTATCACTGCAGTATGATAACAGTAAAACTGCTATGTGTAGATTCAGCCTAGATCAGGGGTGCAGAACCTCAGGCCTGGGGGCCAAATCTGCCTCACCTGCCATCCCAATCCAGCCCTCTGGGCCACCCTAGATGGCCCAGCCTCCTTCCCATGGCCTCACCCCCTTTCCCCAGACTACTGAACATTAGAGGGTGTCCCAGCTTCTCTGCAGTTTTTTCCCCATTCAAAAAGGTTGAAATACTTCTCCTAAGGTGCAGTTACTGGCAGGAAGAGATTCAAGCTAAAATAAGCTGGTGCTTTTGGTATTTTTGGCCCCACCCCCTTTGCCTTCGGCCCTGTCCACCACTGGAAAGCGGCCCTCAAGAGCTTTTCCAGAAGTGAATTTGCCCTCATGCTGAAAGAGGTTGAAGACCCCCAGATTAGGTCATCTGTTCATTCTAGCCCTGTTCAGAAAATTGCCTCCACATGTTAGAACTCTGAGTGGAGGTAGACTAGGACCCTGTCTACTGGCCCCAACCATTATTATTATTACTATTATTACTACTACTACTATTACTTTTATTAACATTTCTATGCCGCCCCACAGTCAAAGCTCTCTGGCTGGTTTACAGAAGCTAAAACATTAAATACAATATACAGAGTTTAAAAGCCATTTACATAAAAGCACACAGACAATATACACAAATGACACATAACGAAAAAAGACCCATCCAGGAGATATTAAAACTCATCATGTGCTGCCAAATGCCTGTGAAAAGAGATAGGTCTTAACCTGGCACTGAAAAGATAATAATGTTGACGCCAGGAGGATCTCATCGGGGAGCTGTCCACAGATAGGGGACCACCACTGAGAAGGCCCTCTCCCTCGTTGCTGCCTTCTGAGCTACCCTTGGAGGAGGCACTCAGAGGAGGACCTTAGATGCTGAATGTAGCATGTGGGTAGGTACATTTCGGGAGAGGCGTGCCATCAGGTATTGAGGTCCCAAGCCATGTAGGGCTTTATAGGTTAAAACCAGCATCTTGAATTGAGCTGGGAAGCATATAGGCAGCCAGTGCAAGAGGGCCAGAGTCAGTCTTATATGTTTGGACCTTCTGGTCCCCGTTATCAATCTGGCCACTGCATTTTGCATGAGCTGCAACTTCTGAACGGTCTTCAAAGGTAGCCCCACGTAGAGCACATTGCAGTAATCTAACTTGGAGATTACCACAGCATAGACAAATGAAGCCAGGTTATCCCTGTCCAGATAGGGGCATAGCTGGGCCAACAACTGAAGTTGGTAGGAGGTACTCCATGCCACTGAGGCCACCTGAGCCTCAAGTGACAAAGATGGTTCCATCCAGGGAAGGAGCCTGGGGAAGGAGGACCAGCCAGCAGCTGCACCGGGTGGATCCTGAGCCTGAGCATGCTTCTGCCCCTGCCCACAGGTACTTAAGGCGGGGCTGCCAGAGGCAGCGCCTCGGCGTGCGCCTCGGCATCACGCCAAGTGTGACACTAAGTGCACACTTAGCATCGCACTTGGAGTCGCGTAGGATCTGAAGACCCACCTACCTGCCTCTCCAGAGACACCAGCAGCCACAATACCAACAGCAAATAGCAGCAGCAGAGGGCAGCAGCTTTAAAGACAAGGGGAAAGGGGCAAACGTGGACTTTATCTGCTCCTTCTTAGCTGCTGTTCTCTTTTATCTCTTTTATCTTTTATATTCTTTTAAACTGTTGAGCATTTTATATCCTAACATTTTAATATGTGCCTGGGAGGACTATTGGGCAACTCAGGGGGTCGGGGAGGTGCCACCATAACTGTGGTCATGGGCAGGGGGAGGTATGGTGTTGGGGGATTAACAGGCCAGCTGAGGAGAAGAGGGGCTAGACACCTTACAGCTGTCCCCTCTTCTGGTTCTTTCCCCAACCTGATGGTTCCTGGCAGCCTTACCAGTCTGCCCTCGGGTCTGGTGGTGCTGCTGCTGAATGCCAGGTCGGCCCAAAATAAAATCTCCCTCATCCATGATTTGATTGTGAATGGGGGGGCTGACCTGGCATGTATTACTGAGACCTGGGTGGGGGAACTGGGAGGGGTCACTCTCTCCCAGCTGTGCCCTCCTGGGTACTCGGTGCAGCACCAACAACGACTTGAGGGTCGGGGGGGGGGTGGTCTATAGAAATTCAATCTCCCTCTCCAGGCTTCCTGCTCATTCGAGTGCAGATCTTGAGTGTTTGTACCTTGTGTTGGGTACCAGGGACAGATTAGGGATTCTGTTGGCGTACTGCCCACCCCGCTGCCCATCAGACTCCGTTCCTGAACTGACAGAGGTGGTCTCGGACTTGGTGTTGAGGACCCCCAGGATGATGGTCCTGGGGGATCTCAACTTCCATGCCGAGGCCGCTGTATCCGGGGCGGCTGAGGACTTCATGGCCGCCATGACAACCATGGGGCTGTCCCAACATGTCATCGGCCCAACGCATATAAAAGGACACACGCTTGATCTGGTTTTCTCGACTGGGCAGGAGGATGGTGATCTGAAAGTGGAGGAATTAACATCTGTCCCTTTGTCATGGTCAGATCACTTCCTGCTGAGGTTTAGACTTCTGGCGGCCTTTCCCCTCTGCAAGGGTGGGGGACCTATTAAAATGATCCGCCCCCGGAGATTAATGGATTCTGATGGATTCCAGAGGGCTCTGGGGGATTTTCCTGCTGGTATGGCTGGTGCTCCTGTCGAAGCCCAGGTCGCTCTGTGGAATGCAGAGACGACTCGGGCAGTTGACACGATCGTGCCCAAGCGCCCTCTCCCTCTGAGCAGAGCCCGGCCAGCTCCTTGGTATACACCTGAGCTGAGGGCAATGAAGCAAGAGGGGAGACGGCTAGAATGCAGGTGGAGGAAAACTCGTGCTGAGTCTGACCGAACACAGGTAAGAGCCCACTATCGAGCCTACTCTGTGGCGGTGAGGGTGGCAAAGAGACAGTTCTTTTCCACCAGCATTGCATCTTCTCAGTGTCGTCCAGTGGAGCTTTTCTGAGTGGTTCGCGGCCTGTTACATTCTGGGCCAGGGAGAGAGACGGTGGAACCCTCGGTAGCATGCTGTGACAAGTTTGCACGGCACTTTGAGGATAAAGTCACTCAGATTCATCATGAATTGGACACCACCATTAATGCAGTTCCATTGGTAGAGGCGTTCAGAGCACCGTCTGGTCCAGTTTTATTGGATGAGTTTCAGTTACTGAGGCCTGAGGATGCGGACAAGGTGCTTGGCCAAGTCCGATCGACCACTTGTGTGCTTGACCCTTGCCCTTCATGGCTTATTAAATCAAACAAGGAGGGGTTGTCCGGCTGGGTCCAGGAGGTTGTAAATTCCTCCTTGAGAGAGGGAGTGGTGCCTGCCACTTTAAAAGAGGCAGTAATTAGGCCACTCCTGAAAAAGCCTAACTTGGACCCAGAGGATGTTAACAATTATAGGCCAGTGGCCAACATCCCCTTCCTGGGCAAGGTGCTTGAGCGGGTGGTTGTAGGACAGCTCCAGGCACTCTTGAATGAAACGGATTATCTAGATCCATTTCAATAGGGCTTCAGGCCTGGTTTTGGAATGGAAACTGCCTTGGTCGCCCTGTGGGATGACCTCTGCCGGGAGAGGGACAGGGGGAGTGCAACCCTGTTGATTCTCCTGGACCTCTCAGCGGCTTTCGATACCATCAACCATGTTATCCTTCTGGATAGGTTGTCTGTTTTAGGAGTTGGAGGCACTGCACTACAGTGATTCCACTCCTACTTGGATGGCCGATTCCAGAAGGTGGTGCTGGGGGATTATTGCTCTGTGCCATGGCAATTGTGCCATGGGGTTCCACAGGGCTCTATTTTATCCCCCATGCTGTTTAACATCTACATGAAACCGCTGGGAGAGGTTATCCGGAGGTGTGGGCTGAGGTGCCATCAGTATGCAGATGACACCCAGCTCTACCTCTCTTTCTCATCAAAACCAGGTGAGGCAGTGGCTGTTCTGAATCAGTGTCTGGGCACGGTAATGGACTGGATGAGGGCTAATAAACTGAAACTCAATCCAGACAAGACAGACGTACTGTTAGTGGGTGGTTCGTCTGCCCGGCTAGGTGATATTCAACCTGTTCTGGAGGGGATTGCACTCCCCCTAAAGGATCAGGTTCGTAGTTTGGGGGTGCTCTTGGATCCAGAACTGTCACTTGAGGCACAGGTGAACTCAGTGGCATGGAGCACTTTTTATCAGCTTAGGCTGGTATACCAACTACACCCTTATCTGGACAGAGATAGCCTAGCTACAGTTATCCATGCTCTGATAACTTCTCGTCTGGATTACTGCAATGCGTTATACGTGGGGCTGCCTTTGAAAACGGTCCGGAAACTTCAGCTGGTCCAAAACCGGGCAGCAAGATTGTTAACAGGGACTGGCCTGCGAGCTCATATTACGCCAGTACTTTTCCAGCTGCACTGGCTGCCAGTCCATTTCCGGGCCCGATTCAAAGTGCTGGTGTTAACATTCAAAGCCCTTAACAGCTTGGGGCCAGGTTACCTGAAGGATCGCCTCCTCCCATATGTGCCTGCCTGGACCTTAAGGTCATCATCAGCGGCCCTTCTCCGTGAGCCCCTGCCAAAGGAAGCGAGGCAGGTGGCTACTAGGAGGAGGGCTTTTTCTGCTGTGGCACCCCAGCTCTGGAATGAGCTCCCTAGTGAGGTTTGCCTGGCGCCTACATTGTATTCCTTTCGGCGCCAGGTGAAGACCTTTTTATTTTCCCAGGCATTTTAGCTTTCTAAATTTTTATCTTTGCTGTTTTAAATCTGTATTTTAAACTCCTGCACTGCTGCTAGATTTTATTGTGGTTGTATTGTTATATAGTGGTTTTAATATTCTATATATTTTAAATCGTTTTATTGTGTGTTTGGTTTTTAATTTTTGTGAACCGCCCAGAGAGCTTCGGCTATTGGGCGGTATAGAAATTAAATAAATAAATAAATAAATAATAAATCCAGGAGGACCCCCAAGCTATGGACCTGCTCCTTTGGGGAGAGTGCAGCCCCATCCAGAATAGGTTGAACACCCTCCATCCGGTCAGCAGAACCACCCACCAACAGCATCTCAGTCTTGCCTGGATTGAGTTTCAGTTTATTAGCCCTCATCCAGTCCATTGTCGCAGCCAGGCACTGATTGAGCACATCCATAGCCTCACCTGAAGAAGATGAAAAGGTGAAATAGAGCTACGTGTCATCAGCATACTGATGACAATGCACTCTAAAACTCTGAATGACTGCACTCAATGGTTTCATATAGATGTTCAACAACATGGGGGCAAAACTGACCCCTGTGGAACCCCATATTGGAGAATCTATAGGGCCAAGCAGTGTTCCTGAAGCACCACCTTCTGAAGCCAACCCTCCAAGTAGGAGCAAAACCACTGCAATGCAGTGCCTCCACTCCCAACTCAAAGAGCCGTCCCAGAAGGATACCACGATGGATGGTATCAAAAGCAGGGACATCCCTGCTTTTACGTGATAGCCTACGCAGATATTTGTGTAGCCTATCGCATGAATTAAAAGCATGGACGCAAATGGCGTCCTGGACGCCATTTGTGGCCGCAGTCAATCTGGCCCACCAGCGATATGGCAATGGCGGCCGTATCGCTGGCACTTCGGAGCCGACTGGCGGCTCTGCAGACTCACCGTGGAGCGGAGCTGGCCGACAAGGATTCCGGGGGGAAGGGACGGATCGCCTCCCCCCCCCACGGACCCCCACGGAGTCCAGGTAAGGGGGGTTCATATGCCCCTAATCAAGACCCCCCCCCCGTGCAGATATCTGCACTCAGTGGCCCAATTTGCATGACACAAGGATGGTTAATAAGCCATGGTGGCTTGTTAACCACCCCCGTGTATGCTGGTCACATGCTGACTCATTTGCTTAATCACCCGCATTGGATGCAGGTTATTGTGACATCCAAGCCTGGTGAGGGTGGCTTGTTGGGGTGGTTAAGAACCCATGACATGTTGTAGGGTTGAGGGGTGGTTTGTTAAACACTCGAAGAAGCCATCCTTGCTCGGTTCGGACGACATGAGGAGCCATGGCTGGTGCCCGTGAGCACCGCAACCCACCATAGCTTAAATAAGCCACCCACCATGGACTCCAGTGATTGTGTGCACCAGGTCAATGTCTGGATATCGCAGGAGGGAGGCAGAATGTGCAATGTGGTAGGCAGGGCTTGTAGACATGGTACCCCTCTGCCTCCATGCATAGGGCTTACAAATGAAGATCATTCTCTGAACAGGGCTCCAATAATCACTGCACAAAGTGTTATTTCATGTTAATGATGGAATAGGAATTCAGATGTCTTTAAAGATTTTGTCTGACTCTGGAAAGAGCTTCAGATATTTCTTTTCTAATTCCATGAAACTAGCCAACATTCCAGAAGAAGGACATGTTTGCCAAGTATCACAGAAGCGAATCCTGAAAAGGTACAGCAGACTTGATCGACATCTATGATGTTCTGCCCTTGTCAATCATGTTGTTCAAATAAACACTTGGAGAGATTACTTTTATAATGCTTCCTGTTTATTTTGTAGAAACACTACTCCATAGGGATTGTCGTTGTGTACTGTTGTAGCAGATTAAGGTCCAAAGACAGACACGGTACATTCCGTTTACAGTACTCAAAAGACCCAGCCAGCAGCCAGATTGCACAGCTCTACTCAGATTGCATTCAAGGCATCTGGTGCTAGTGCCAATAATTTCAGTGGGGATGCACTCCCCAGTTGCTATATCAGTCCTTTTAGTCATGGAAACCATGTGCGTAGGACCTATTTGTGTGCTCAATTCCTCTCGCTTTCAGTAGAGATGTTAATCGCTGGGGAAACCAGTTCTTTTTTTGACTCGACAGAGTTCAGTGGCATGTATGGCTCAATTTATGTTTGCAAGCCAAGCTTCAGGCTATTCCCTGAACTCCAGTATCTTTTTTCGTGGATTTTTACAGGTTCCACAACATGTATAAATTTCTCTGCAATTTGTGCATGTTACAGCCAAATTGGCGGAAATTGCTCAGAAATTTGTGCAAATTGTGGAACTTGTGGGGGGAGAAATATGTGCAAAATGCCTGAAAAATCCGCAAACTGGCCCAACTCACTGCAGATCAAGTTGGGCACCACAGTGGGGACCAAAATGAACTTAGGAAAACTTGTCAAACTCCATCACCAAATGGATTTCCCCAACATCCCTAGCTTTGGGTGATACATGCATAGAAGCTTTCTTCCAGGTACATATGCCTCTAGCCAGATTGGAGCACAAGTGTAAGCAATTAAATATTGTTGCTTATATAGAGGTTCTATGGGGAAGCCATTTTTTTTAATGCTATGCCAAAAATTTCTCCTACTTTTTTTTTTTTTTTTTTACCATTCTCATTAAATTTGATAGAAAATAAATGGCTTTTGGCATGAAATGCAAATAAGAAAATGTCAGAGCAATTCTCATGGGTTGGGTTTGGGGTTCTTGTGCTTACCTTACTTATGATGGGGTCAAGCAGTGTGCATGAATGTCCTGTCTTTCATTGTAGAATCATCTCTCTGGCAGCCTGTAGCCTCTCAGCTTCTCACACTTCAATTAAACCCCAGGAGAAGACATCATGAGGGAATCCTCCTGCCCCAGGGCTTTTTCAGATCAGGAAGCACAGGCAGCCTGGGAAGCTGCAGAGCAGTGGAGAGATGTGTAATAGAAAGAAAACACACACACACACAAAACACCCTTGGCTGTCTCTTAGTGATTAGACAAGCTCAAAAACACCACCAACAAAAATTCAAAAGAAACCTGGAGAATGAGGCAAAATACTGGAAGCCCCTTTCCTGTGGGAATAAAATATTTAGGAATTTATTTATTTATTTATTTCATTTATATCCTGCCTTTTTTTCCCTCTTGCAAGGAACCCAAGGCGGCTTACATTATCCTCCTCCTCTCCATTTTATCCTCACAACAACCCTGTGAGGTAGGTTGGGCTGAGAATCTGTGACTAGCCCAAAGTCACCCAGTGAGCTTCCATGGCTGAGTGGGGACTAGAACCCGGATCTCCCGGCTCCCTAGCTCCACCTCTTCCCTGGAGCTGGACACAATACTGCCCACCTCAAACCTGCTACAAGGCTCTCAGGGAAGTAATGGTAGCATCTGCGTTAAAGACAAGATGTATCCACAATCACCCTCAGAAATGTAACCTTTGGAAGAGCTTGGAGGAGGTGCTGAACCCTGAAGAATGACAACTACAAAATGCTCCCGGTGGTTCCACATAGACCTGTGGTCTGACTGGAGTCCACCTGGAGTAGAGCCTTCAGTGTGGTGGCTCCCTTTCTGTGGAACCCCTTGCCTCTGAAGGTCAGGCAGGCACCAACATTATGTTGTTTTTGGCACCTGCTGAAGACATCTTTATTTCTAGAAGCCTTCCTTGATTGACCAGCCATGGCTTTTATTGTATTCTGTTGTTTGTTTGTTTTAACTTTAATATGTTGTTTTATTCTCTATATGTTTTAATATAGTGTTTTTATTCTTTTTATCTTTTATTGCTCACCACTCCAGAATTTGATTAGATGTGGAGCAGTATATAAATGTTGTAAATAAATAAACAAAGCTAAGCCAAAAAAAGCGGGAAGACATTTTTTCTCTGAAAAGTTCTGAGATTTTTCTTTTCTTAGCCCCCTAGAAATAAAAGGACACTTTGAAGAATTTTCTCCAAATTTTCTTCATTTTTTGGTAGTGGCCATCTTCCCTCCCTCCACTGCACACAATGCCCCAGAACAAGATTAGGCATGGGGCATTGTGGAGGATGCAGAAGTGGGGCCAGGCTGCCAACACAGTTGATGCTGTTGCCACTTCCAGTGGCAGTGCAAAAAACTGTTAGGGAAAAGAAAGAAGCTGTGTTACAACTAGGGATGTCGTGGGCACCCGTTTTGGTCCGCAAATTTGATGGACCGCTAGCACCCGTGCCTGCCAAGCTGTGCCCACCAAGCTCCCCCCTGCTCGCTTGCCCTCTGGGCTGCAGTTGAGCACCCCCTCTGTGCTCGATGAGCAGCCCGCAACTTAAAGTAGCAGTTACAGGAACTCTGGGGGAAAGCGACCATGTTGTACTTGAGTTCTTGGTTCTAAGGGAAGCAAAAGCCGAGTGTAGTCAAACGCGTACCCTGGATTTTAGGAAAGCTGATTTTAATAAACTCAGAACAATGATCAGTAAGGTCCCATGGAAAGCGACGCTAACGAGAAAAGGGGTCCAAGATGGGTGGGAACTTTTAAAAAAGGAAATTCTCAAGGCACAATTACAAACAATTCCAACAAGAAGAAAACGTGGAAGACAACAGAAGAAGCCAATGTGGCTTCACAAAAAGCTTAGGGATGACCTGAAAACAAAAAAGGACACATATAGGAAGTGGAAAGAAGGCCAAGTAACAAAGGAAGAGTACAGGCAGGTAGCACAGAATTGCAGGGATAGGGTCAGGAAGGCTAAAGCTGAGAACGAGCTGAGGTTAGCAAGGGATGCTAAAAACAACAAAAAGGCTTTCTTCACTACGTGCATAGTAAAAGGCAGAGGAAAGAAATGGTGGTTCAGCGATTAAATAAGGATGGCAAAACGATAACAGATGACAAAGAAAAGGCAGAGGTGCTCAATTCCTACTTTGGCTCAGTCTTCTCCCAAAAGAGGGTCTATGACCCCCCTGGCAAAGGCAAAGTACAGGCTGAAGGGGCAGGATTGCAGCTTGAGATCGATAGGCATATGGTCAAGGAACACCTAATTACTTTGAATGAGTTCAGATCTCCAGGGCCAGATCAACTGCATCCTAGCGTAATAAAGGAACTGGCAGAAGAACTCTCAGAACCGCTGTCTAGTCTCTTTGAGAAATCATGGAGGACGGGGGAAGTGCCAGATGACTGGAGGAGGGCTAATGTTGTCCCTATCTTCAAAAAGGTTAAAAAGGAGGAACTCGGGAACTAAAGACCAGTCAGTCTGAAATCAATCCCTGGGAAAATTCTGGAGCAGATGATAAAGCAATCCATCTGGAAGCACCTTGAAAACAATGCAGTGATTACTTGAAGCCAACATGGATTTGTCAAAAACAAGTCCTGCCAGACGAATCTAGGGATGTGCGAAACACCTACCTGGCTCCGCGCCAGGCAATCCACGGTGGGGGGGGAGGCACTCCGTCCCTTCCCCCGGAATCCTCGATGGGGGGGGAGGCGATCCGGTCCTCCCCCCCGGAATCCTGCCCGGCCGGCTCCGCTCCGCTCCACGACCAAGCCACGGAGCCAGACATCCAGCCGCTGGGCAGCCCTGCAGGGACGCAAATGGCGGCTGTCGTAGCCGCTGCCATTTGCGTCCCTGTATTGAGTCGTAATAGCCTACGTAAATATTTATGTAACCTATCACGGCAGGGGGGAAAAACCCAGCGTACGCAAATGGCGGTAGACGCCATAAATACTTATGTAGCCTATCATGGCAGGGGGGAAAAAACCCAGCTTACGCAAATGGCAGTAGCCGCCACCATTTGCGTACGCTGGGTTTCCCCCCGCTGTGATAGGCTATGTAAATACTTACATAGCCTTTCACGTCCTCCACAGGGACGCAAATGGCGTCCCTGCGTTAGCCGTGATAGGCTACGTAAGTATTTATAGAATCATAGAATAGTAGGGTTGGAAGGGGCCTACAAGGCCATCAAGTCCAACCCCCTGCTCAATGCAGGAATCCAAGTCAGAGCATCCCTGACAGATGGCTGTCCAGCCTCGTCTTGAACACCTCCACTGTGGGAGAGCCCACCACCTCCCTAGGTAATTGGTTCCATTTACGTAGCCTATCACGGCTATGAAGACGAAGCGAATGGCAGCCGCAGGACGGCCGCCATTTGCAAAGCAGCGCAGACGGGAGCAGGTAAGTGCTCCGTTTTGTGCGCCTTTTGTGGGTTGGGGGCGGTGGGGACTTCGTCCCACACACCTTTCGTGGGTTGGGGGGCGGGGGCTTCGTTCCGCAATGGATTTGAGGGGGCCGAATGCACTGGCATTCAGCCTCACCGAGATCCGTCGCAGAATTCTCTGACATCCCTAGACGAATCTGATCTTATTTTTTGATCAAGTAACCTCCCTTGTGGACCGTGGGAATGCTGTAGACATCATATACCTCGACTTCAGCAAAGCTCTCAACAAAGTGCCCCATGATATCCTGATGAGCAAACTAGCTCAAAGTGGCCTAGATGAAACAACAATCCGGTGGATCCACAGTTGGCTACAGAATGGGACTCAAAGAGTGCTTATCAATGAGACCTTCTCCAACTGGGGAGAGGTAGCAAGCAGGATACCGCAGGGCTCAGTCCTGGGCCCAGTGCTCTTCAACATTTTGATTAATGACTTGGAGGAGGAGGTGCAGGGAATGCTGATCAAATTTGCAGATGACACAAAGTTGGGCGGGATAGCTAATACTTTGGAAGACAGAAACAAAATTCAAAGTGATCTGGATAGATGACATTTAATAGGGATAAATACCAAGTTCTGCACCTAGGAAAAAGAAATCAAATGCACAGTTACAAGATGGGGGATACGTGGCTCAACAACACTACAAGCGAGAAGGATCTCAGAACTGTTGTCGATCACAAGCTGAATATGAGCCAACAATGTGATGTGGTTGCAAAAAAGGCAAATGCTCTTTTGGGCTGCATTCATAGAAGCATAGCTTCCAAATCCCGGGAAGTACTAGTTCCCCTCTACTCAGCACTGGTTAGGCCTCATCTGGAGTACTGTGTCCAGTTCTGGGCACCACACTTTAAGAAGGATGCAGACAAACTGGAGAGGGTTCAGAGGAGGGCAACAAAGATGGTCATGGGACTGAAAGAACTGGGCATATTTAGCCTTGAGAAGAGAAGACTGAGGGGAGATATGATAGTGCTCTTCAAGTACTTGAAAGGTTGTCACAGAGAGGAAGGACAGGATCTCGTCTCGATCATCCCAGAGTGCAGGACACGGAAGAATGGGCTCAAGTTACAGGAAGCCAGATTCCGGCTGAACATCAGGAAAAACTTCCTGACTGTTAGAGCAATACGACAATGGAACCAATTACCTAGGGAGGTAGTGGGCTCTCCCACACTGGAGGCATTCAAGACGAGGCTGGACAGCCATCTGTCAGGGATGCTCTGACTTGGATTCCTGCATTGAGCAGGGGTCTGGACTCAATTGCCTTGTAGGCCCCTTCCAACTCTACTATTCTATGATTCTATACCCCAGGCCTGTTCATCTTTGTGCCGATCGCCGTGTTTTAAAAAAATCATGGTGATTGGCAGCACTTGCCCATAGAATTATATGCAAAATAGCTCTGTAAACTAGAGTCTATGGGCGATTCACAGCACTTTTTGCGTATAAGTCTATGAGCAAGTGCTGCTGATTGCCATTTTTTTTTTTTTTAGAACATGGTGATCGTCACAGAGACGAACAGGCCCAGGTAAGTTGCAGGCTGCTGATCGAGCACACAGGGGGTGCTCGACTGCAGCCTGGAGGGCCAGCAAGCAGGGGGGAGCTTGGTGGGCACAGCTTGGCAGGCACGGGTGCTAGCGGTCCATCAAATTTGCGGACCAAAACGGGTGCCCACGACATCCCTAGTTGTAACACAGCTTCTTTCTTTTCCCTAACAGTTTTTTGCACTGCCACTGGAAGTGGCAACAGCATCAACTGTGTTGGCAGCCTGGCCCCACTTCTGCATCCTCCACAATGCCCCATGCCTAATCTTGTTCTGGGGCATTGTGTGCAGTGGAGGGAGGGAAGATGGCCACTACCAAAAAAAAAAAAAAGTATTCTTATATCCCTAGCTACAACTCCTGCCAATGATGAGCCCTACCTGTGAGAAACTATTGGAGAATTTCCTCTCCTCCTGGAGAACTTCAGTGAAATTGTCCATCCGTCCCCCCCATTTCTCTGCCCACAAACAAGGTGGAGAATTCTGAGACGCAATTTGCACACAGTTCTAATTTTTTATTCAATCAGTTCTAGGTGTATGTAGGGCCTGTAATTAAAACTTTCTTTATTGTTGCTACTCCTAAAAAGAAAAGAAAAAAATCCTATTAATTACAATACATTATTTTACATTATGATTTACTAAAGTTCTTTTCAGAACTTCTCTGACCTTTTAGATCAGGTATGTCGAACCACTTTCAATCCAAGGGCCAACTCCAATTTTGGAGATGCTCTTGGGGGCTGCATTCCTGTGGTGGGTGAGACCAAAGGGATGGACCAAAAATATCAGTAAGTAGGCCCTAGGAGAACCATTTCAGTCTTTTAGAACAGAGGGTGAAATGCACAAAAGGTGGGAAACCACCGAATGATCAGATATCATGGGACAGCCTTAGGTCCATTTCCAGTCAAGAGAATGAAGTCTTTGTAAAAACTTGCTTATTTACAAATATACAAATATACAGATTGACAAGGAATTCTGGGGATGCAGCAACAAAACAGAAAATGTTTGTCCCAAAGACTTAGTTCAGTTCTTCAATATCTAAGAGAGATAAACAATAAGCAACTGGAGTTAAAAAATAAGTAAATAAGTAGAAGATTCCTTGTTAAAGGGGCCAGGTATCCAGTAGTTTCAGCCTTCCCCAATATGGTGCCCTCCAGATGTTTTGGATAATAACCTCTATCAGCTTCCATCAGCATGGCCAGTGGTGAGGGATGAAAGGAGTTGTAGTCCAAAACTTCTGGAGGGCACCATGTTGGAGGACGTAAGGGAGATATGATCAAAGCTGCAATCCTACATACACTACCCTGGGAGTAAGTCCAATTGAAGTCAATGGGACTTCTTTCTGAGTAGCCATGCACAGGATTATGATGTACAATGCTTCCATTTCTTTCATTGGAATCAGTAGCACTTAAAACAGCTTGATTTTGGTTGGATCATGTGCTCTATAAAGACATGAACAAATAAATATTTGTTCTGCTGAAAGTTATAATTCGGGCTTTGTATGAATTACGACACATAAAGTACAATTGGTCAGCCTCCAGCGGCACATTTGCAATTGAAATACATTTCATAAGTGACATCATATTGCCTATGGCATCATTTGTCAAATCTCCCATGGAAAAATAATGGTTTGATAACCACAGCATAATTATTATAGTAGCAATTTGTGCCAATACATTATGTATAGACATGTCCGGGCATGGCTATAATAAATGCTGCTTTTAAGAGCTATTGCCTACTCATAAAGATTTGCCATAGGCTGAAAAAGAGCTATTGGATGTATTGCCAAATAACAATAATATGTCACCAAAATACATATTTTATCAAGTAAATGATATGGGTTGGGATGCACACTTACATAAATCATTCTATTATTTACACAGCACTTTATTTGTTCCCTTTCAAATATAAATATTTGCTTGGATCAAAACAATGCAATGAGGAATGCAGCACATTCAATGTGGTTTTCCTGCCTCTATACCTAATACAGCCCCTCATGTCCCCACCCACAACCATTTCTAAGATTGGAAGTTCCTCTGAAATGGGTCCAATGCAGAGCGTTGGGATCTGGTGGAAATCACCACCACCACCCACTTCGTTCAAGTGGAAGTGACTTCTCCTATGCAACAGGCACTTTAACTTCAGGCCACTGAATGTGATGTTTGCACATCAAGGCCTATATCCAATGTACTATTAGTGGAAGAAATGGCTGGTGGCAGTGGAGCTCCACTGTCTTTTCCTGTTGGAGAAGCAGTTGCACATATACTAGCACATCACTTCGTAAACCTAAGATCTGCAAGCAGTTGTGCAAGTGGAACTTTAGTTGGATTCTCCCCTTGCACGTACTTTGTAACTTAGTTTCCACTAGCACGATGTCATTTTCACTATTGGAATGACATCATTGGGTACCTCCTAATATACTATAATATGGGAAAGGAGAAGGGAAACTACACATTCATGAGAAATTTGTGGGGAAGGAGACGATACTAAAGCACCCTACTTGTTCCTAGGGATGGTGGAGAAATCTGTTGCAGATTCAAATAAGGCCAGATTCTCAAGAATCCAACCTGTGAAGTCCACAGTGGACCAACCCCACTCACCTCTGGGTCTGTCAGATTTCCTACAGAGCGGCTCTCCTCCATTCTAAATGGTATGATCAGCTAATGGCAGCTGCCATTAGCCAATCATGGGAAAAATGCAGCCACAGATTGTGTAGTTGTAGTACTTGTGGTAGTAAACGGCCACAAATCCCGTAAACTACACATTTTACGGCCATATTTTTTCTGCGATTTGCTAATGGAGGCAGCCATTAGCTGATCACACTGTTTGGAATGGAGAAGAGCCACCCCATGAAATCTGACGGACACGGTAAGGCCCTGGGGAAGTCCGTGGGACTCCGTTGTGGACCCCCCCCCCCCGGAACAGAAGTCGTAAGGTTCATACATCCCTACTTGTTCCATAAATTTTTACACTTTGGTTGCCTGTGATTTCATCCATAGTAAACGTAGTGATTTGTTAAAAATGACTTTTGCCATTTCATTTATGGTTGCACAACAAGGTCCTCTGAAAGCTGTCTGATAGAGCTAAAATTAATTTGGAATATAAAACTTCTAACCACATTCTCATCCATGATCTGTTCAAACTCTTTAAAATTTGGTTTTACATTCACAAAATTAAATTAATGAGTCATTTTTCATATTGTGATGAATTTGAACATCCACTAGATGGATGGTTGTATCGATATGTTTTAAACATTTGTTTTTGAAAGACAGATTGCTCACTTCAGAGTTGTCTCAAAATTCAGGATGTAAATTTAATATGCAGGGGGTTCAATCCACTCTGGAGAATACACAATACAGAAAGGCTGATGGATTGCATTGGGCTGTGTTCGCAAGTCATGCATGGCAAGGGTGACCATGTGTCCTACTTTATGGAGGACAATCCTCTATTTGAAGTCATCCTCTGTTTGAAGGGATGGGTGAAGTCCAAGTTCAGTTTAAAGATAAAGAACCCTAATAAGGGAGCGCAAGGGCCTTGAAGTTGCCCATCAACAGTTAGAGCAGGCCGAGCAAGCACACACAGGTCACCTGTTTGCAGTTTTCCCCACGGTGGTGAGATGTATTGCATTTCTATAGTGATTATTTCTAAATTTGAATCTCTACCTATGCGAATGTTAAGCAAATCACTTCCCTCTTTTATCCTCTCTTTGGTGATGCATTTCCTGATTTGGGGCGATGCTCACCCTATGCATTGCTGCTTTAACAGCCCTGGTTAGCATATTATAGGATCATTCCGCAAAGATTTTTTGTGAAACAAAGGGCATCTCTACACCAGCCTAAAATACTGCATTTAAAACGGGGCTTTCTGCTTCCGTTTTAAATGCAGGATCATAACGACTCCCTTTTTCACATGCTTCCTTTCCCCCCCCCCTCCTTCTCCCCGTATCTGACTCTTCCATTATCTTTCCTCGATCTCACTCCTGTACTTGCTGCTTTTCCTCTTTTCATGGAGGAAACTGAAGTGTGGAACACAATGGGGTAATTTGATAGCTCATTATCTGTGATCTATTTTAAAACAGAACAAAGGGCATTTAGTGCAGGAGATGCCTTGAATGATCACGGCATCATGTAAAGAGCCCGCAAACTTTCGTGAAGGAGCAATCTCAATCGCAGGATAAAAGCTCAGTGTGAAGGAGCCCAAAGACTTCAACAACAGCTATCCTACAATTACAACTCCAACCTAAAATAAAATATATTTCCCTTTGTGAAATGGATTGTGCTCTTGGGGTATAAAGGGCCAGCTATTACAATAGCATTGCTGTATCTTTAAGGGACAATGTCCTGTTTGTGTGGGCCTGGAGGTTGTGAGCTCTGTGTGTGCAGCAAGCAGAGAGCAGTAAGCCCCCTGTTCTTATGCATTTATCCTTGGGTTTCCAAACAAATTTAGCTGATACCTTTTGATGTTTCTGGTGTGAAGCCTATCCTTAACAGCATCTCACAATGATTAAATGCACATTTGTGTTTCTCTTCTCACCATCTAATTTTCCCTCTTCTTTTCTTATATGCAAACAGGATATTCACATTGACAAGGCTGTTTCTTTTTAGAGTGGAGTGTATTTAAATATCCTGCTTATAATCATATACAGACCCAGTGGATGTGAGCAATGTGTATATGAGATGCTTGTTCATGTATTTTGGGTCTCTGCCTATGAGCTAAAACAAACATTTAGCTTTAGGACAGTAAGGTTTGAGAGAGTCCCATAAGAATTCCTTGCTTCGTTTCCTTGACATATTTATTCTGCTAAGTGTCCAGTTCAATATTCCACACATTATAATGAAAGTGAGTCATAATCTAAATAGGATTCTTGTCTTTGATACAAATGTTCATATTCTGCTTCTTTTTAATCTTTTAAAGCACCCATATCTAATGATGAAAATGTCTTCTTTTTTGAGTTCACATCAAAAGGATGTTAGAAGTCATTAAAGAAAGTGGAAAAGCACAGCGTAAGCTATTCTAAGGATAGAAGAATATCCTCCCCTCCACCCCACAACCGAATCCTCAAATTTGAGGGACTCGGTCTTTTTCCTCGTGTTGTCAAGAGCAAAACTCCCACTGACTCCAATGTGTGCCATGATCAGACCTTGAGGCTTTAAAACACTAACAGATAACTGTTCAGAGGGTTCTCTTCTTAAAGAGACTCTAGACAATTAAAAATAGGAATTCAGAGAGCACACTTATAAAAGACAGGGTATTGTGGTCTCTAGCTTTTGAAAAAAGAAAAATAACAAGCAGATGAAACACACCTAAAAAGTGATTGCTATAAAGGTGGTGATAACTGAGAGGAAGTGGGCAAATTCTGATAGATATATAGGAAGTATTGCTGGTTTTATTCTTTTTAAATTCATGTTGGATATTATTTGCTACCTTGTATACGTTTAAGTATATTGTCAAACTTCCCTTCTTCTCTTTATTTCAAAAGAGCAGAGTGTGATAGTTCCCCACGGGGATGAGAATGATAGGGAAGGGTCGATGGAGCACTCTTTAGTTGTTCCCTCTTTCTGTATCTTCCCTTTATCCTTTCATTCTGCTTGCACAAGCCATTGCACAAGGCATTACAGCAGGTGTTGCACATGCTGTTCTGGAAATAATTGCACAAGGTGTTGCACAATTTATTAGGCTCGGTATTGCTTGTGCTAGTTGTGCTGTGGTTGTGCAACTGCTAGCAGAATGATGCCAACTCTTGTAAGTTTTCTGCAAGTATAATGCTCGATATAACCTTTGGAATGGAGACATGCAGTGGATGCACTGTGACACTTCTTTTATGTATAAATGTTAGATAAAAAGTCCTTGCTTTCGGTTTAGAAGAAAAGGATGCCAGGCAGGCAGCAGTGGATCCAACACTATTTTATTGAACGTTTTGCAAAACGGGTGCAGAGCAGTCTGGACCCCGAGACACGTGTGCAAAAGCCTTTTATACCATATCACTTCTATTGTCCTTGCCAGTAACCAATGAAACAGTTAGTACATCGGCTCACTAAGTCAATAGCCAATAAACAGTCACTATCAGCTTACCAAGCTGTTAGTCATGAGCGCGTCAGTATGATTCCCTTTTTGCTCCACCTACATTTTCCCGCCACTCGGGCTGTTACGTAACTTGAGACGCCAACGGTTATGGAGTCTCCTTTTTTTTTCTAACAATTCCCTCCTTTAAGTCTTTATTCACGTCTTAAAGCATTTAAAACGGAGTTTCTTTATCAGCACAATAAAGCAAGAGCATCTGTTTTGACAGAGCGGTTTCAATTAACTGCTGGGATAAGCCTCTAGCGCAGGGGATAATGCAACAACCAAATAACACTAAAACTCCTATCATCACTACAAGCGAAATAAGGATTGAGGCTGCTAGGTGTTTCCATTTTCCAAACCATCTCTCTAACCAGGCAGTCACGGGGTTGTTAATCCCTGAATTCTCGGCTAATTCTTCAGACAAGGCGGTGAGGCCCTGCAAAGCCCTTGTTACCGTGCCATCTGGGGCAGTGTTGTTAGGGATGAAGGTGCAACACCGTCCACCTAGCATGACACAAACCCCTCCTTTTTCTGCTAACATCATATCAAGAACACGCCGATTTTCCCAAGCCATTTGGCTGGTGGCATCTAGCTGCTCAGCCAATCCTTTTACAGCATCTCGAGTATAGTTTATAAACCTCTGTTGATGATAATAAACGTAATTGATCCAATCTACATTTTTGTTAATGGTCACCCACCAAAACAGGGTAGATTCAAATCCTGCAGAAATTTGATTTCTTCCTTTGAACTCGTCTGGCACTCCCCTTGGTACTCCTATGGAGTCAATATATATTTGATCATCAAAAGGGGTTACTGATCGTTTCTGCCGGGGTTGGCCAGTCTTCTCTGCTGGATGATATGCAATTGAAAAGGGGACTGCCAACTGAACTAACCCACAAGCTCCGGACCAATTGGAGGGCAATACCTCATACAACTCTAGACCACCACAATACCACCAGAGATCAGCTCGTGGGATTGAAAGGGAATTATTCCTAAAGCGGGTGGAATTAACACATCTTACTTTACTCGTCAGGTTCCCTATACGCCCCTCTGTGTCTGCAAGGTTTCGGTGTATGCATCCGGTATGGTTTCTTCTTTGCAGGAAGACTGTGGAAGGTCTGACGCGATCCTTTAATTTGAGTGGGGGGTATAATTTATTGAGGGTTTGGCATTCCTCCTCTCCCCATGCATCAGGGTGTTGGAACAAACAGATCATACAGGTGAGGAGGGAAGGAGTGTCCCACCCCAGTGGAAAGGGCAGCACCTTTGCTACTGATCTCCCTGTGGCACAAACAAAACAGTCAGACTTATTTAAAGACTTGGCTGTATACTTTATCCACTCTAACCACACATTATCAGTTTCCTCTGTTATTGGGATTCCTAACCTGGTTCTCCAGGGACACCTCTCTTTCTCGGGGATCTGTACCAGAAGTGGTTTGAGGGGTGTTGGTGTGACATTTCGGGGTTTTATCTTAAAGCTGTCAAGCCCAAGTCCTTGAGGTATCACCATCCACGTTAATATTTCTTTTACTAACATTACCAACACCACCCACAATACTTGCTTCATATTACAAGTTTTTTATAATTCGAACCCGAGCTTTTCCTAGATGTTGTGACTTGTATATTACAGGCGATTGTGGCTCCTGGATGGCTTCTTCGCCTGTGTCCCTGGCAGCTTCCAGAGGGGTGCCAGGGAGCAAAGGACCGTTGCCCGTGTCCTCCTGTTCTTTCCAGGTGACAGAAGGAAGCAAGGGTCGCTTAAATGGCTTTATCCGGCTGCAATGTGTCCATTTACTAGAACCCACAAGCTTTACACACGAGTGGCTGGTTGGTCCCACCAAATAAGGCCCCTCCCACCCTTCCTTTAAAGCTTCTTTATTCCACTTTTTCAGCAACACCTCGTCTCCTGTCTGGAAGAGATGGATAGGCGCATCTAACGGAAGTCTCTGAAACGGAACGGAATAAGCTCGTAGCTGTGAAAGAACAGACAGTAGAGAAGTCAACTGATCCCTTAGCATCTGATCACCCACCTCCCACTTGACTTCCTCCCTCCTTCCGCAGTGTACCCAAGGCGGGAACCCAAACATCAGTTCGAAGGGGGACAATTTTATGTCCTTTCTTGGCATCCTTCGAAGCTTCGTTAAAGCTATTGGCAGAGCCTCAACCCAAGTGAGCTTCACCCCTCGTTGGAGTTTGGTTAAAGTCTCCTTGAGGCTCCGATTGATTCTTTCAACTTGTCCACTTGCCTGGGGCCTCCAGGGGCAATGTAAATGCCACTCTACTCCCAGAGCTTGTGCCAGCCCCCGTGTAATAACTGAGGTGAAGTGTGAGCCCTGATCGGACTCTATAACTTCAGGCAGGGAGAACCGGGGCACCACCTCCTGTAACAATTTAGCAACAACAGTTTTAGCTTGGCAGTTCCTACATGGAAATGCCTCTACCCACCCTGTCATTTGACATACTATTACAAGCAAATACCTGTAACCCCTACATGGTGACATCTCAGCAAAATCAATCTGCGCCCTCTGGAAAGGATAGTAGGCCCATGGTCGCCCTCCTTTTGGAGGAGGGGGTGCCCTTGGAGGGTTGGTTTTCTGGCAGACTTCACAGGTTGTGGCTAGTCGGTGGGCGCATACAGTTAAGCCAGGGGAGACAAACAGCCTCTTGCAATAGTTGATCATGGCTGATGCTCCAGGGTGTCCAAGAGAATGGTGAACTTGCTCTAGAACAACCCTCTGCAGGGTCTGTGGAAGAAGCAGTCTTCCATCTGTCATCTGGATCCATCCGTCATCGCAGGGACTTATTCTGTGTTCTTGTGCCATCTGTAACTCATCAGGGGAGTATGTGGGGCGCTCTTTTCTTTTGGGTAGAATGAAGAATGTTCCTTGGATTCCCTCTCTGGCTGCTCTTTTTGCGGCCTCATCTGCCTTCTGGTTTCCCTGTCTCCATTTTTCCTCTTTTTCTTTCCCATGGGCTCGGACGTGGACAACAGCTACTTGTGAGGGTAGCTGGAGGGCATCCAGAAGATCCACTATTAGGCCGCCATTAGCCACTGGAGATCCGTTTGCTGTAAGGAATCCCCTCTCTTTCCACAGTTGCCCATGAGCATGCACAACGGCGAACGCATTTTTGCTATCGGTATAAATATTTACTCGCTTTCCCTTGCTGGCTTGCAGGGCTCTTGTCAGGGCTACCAGTTCAGCGGATTGGGCGGAGAAATGAGGAGGCAGCCTTTCCTCACGCACACTCTCGTCTAGAGTAACGACGGCCGCTCCTGTGTAGCGCCTTCCATCCAGCATATAGCTAGATCCATCTACAAACAGATCTCTGGCTCCCTCTATTGGTTCATCCTCAAGGTCCGGTCGGCCTTTGGTGTCTAGGTCTAATACTTCAAGGCAGTCATGATCTGGGAATCCGGATCCGTTTGTGCCCAGTAATGTTGGCAGTAGTGTGGTGATATTAAAGCTAGAGCAAGCCTTAAAAGTGAGGTTTTCGTTTCTTAGTAAACCTATTTCATATCGGGAATGCCGGGCTGGGTTGAGAAATTTGCTTCCTCCTCCAGATCCCAAAATTTGTGGCACCCCATGCGGCACCCAAACTTCAATGGGTCCTCCCATCGTCATTTTCTCGGCCTCGGTACAGATCAGAGCTGTTGCCGCCACTGCCCTCAGGCAACTTGGCCATCCTTGTGCTACGACATCTAGGACTTTGGAATAATATCCCACTGGTCTCCAAGAGGGCCCTTTTCGCTGGCAAAGCACTCCCGAAGCTATGCCCTTATTTTCATGCACATAAAGTCTAAATGGCCGGCTGGGATTTGGTATGGCTAGAGCAGGTGGTGACACAAGAGCAGCTTTAAGACTGAGAAAAGACTTATTCATTTCCTTAGTCCATTTCCATTTATCCAGTCTATCTTTCTGCAGCGCCTCATACAGCGGCCGCGCTGTCTCCCCATAGTTTGCTATCCATAGTCGGCAGAATCCGGTCAACCCCAGGTAGGCCCTCAATTCGCGGGGGGACTTAGGGACAGGAGTGTCACGGATGACTTCGACTCTTTCTTGCCCTAGGCTCCGAGTCCCTTTAGTTATGTGGTAGCCTAGGAATTTTACAGTTGGTTGGGCCAACTGTACTTTTTCTTTTGACACTTTATACCCCCCCCCCCGCTAGATAGTTGAGGAGGGAAACCGTCCCACTCAGGCACGCATTCTTGGCCTTGGCTGAAATCAGGAGGTCGTCACAGTACTGGAGGAGATGCACCTCTGAGTGCTGCTGGACCCAGGGTTCGAGATCCTTTTGGAGCTGCTGGCCAAAGACGACCGGTGAGAGATTGAGCCCCTGAGGGATGACTGTGCATGCTAATTGAACTTTTGACCCCCCCTCTGGGATTTCCCATTCAAAGGCGAACAAAGGCCTTGAATCAGGGTGGAGGGGGATGCTGAGAAAGGCGTCTTTTAGGTCTATGACAGTGAACCAGGCATGCTCTTCCGGAATTCCTACAAGGAGGGTGTGTGGGTTGGGGACCACAGGATGGGGGGCCTCGATCTGCTGATTAATGAGCCGGAGGTCTTGCACTAAGCGGTAGCCCTTGCCCCCCCTCCCCTTTTTGGCACAGCGATGATGGGCGTGTTATAGGGGGACATTATCTCAATGAGCCGGCCTTCTTCTCGGAGCTTTGTCATTACTGGTTGTAGGCCCTCCTTTCCTTGGTGGGAAAGGGGATACTGTTTCACATGAACAGGCCTTGCTCCCTCCTTGAGGGGAATTTTGTATGGTGCTGCCGACTTGGCACGAGAGGCCCCTCCAATCCCGGCCCAAGCTAGAGGGTTGACTCTGTTTTCTATTAGGCTCCAGTCCTCGGTGGCCTCTGGGGTGGATTCTTCTGCAACCTTCAAAAGGGCCATTTGGTAGTTACTACTCTGCTGTTTAGGGAGCCGTATCTCCATCCTTCCGTCAGGAGTAAAAGCAATCTCAATTTGGAGTTTAGTCAATAAGTCCCTTCCTAGCAATGCCACTGGACAGGAGGGGGTACAGACAAATGCATATTCTAGGTGTGTTTTCCCAACCTTGGTGAACAGGGGACGAGAGAGGGGCACTTGGGTTGCCCTTCCCTCGACCCCCATTATGGTGGTGAACCCCCCACCTCCTGTTGGGGGCTCACTGAGGGGGAGGACGGACAGGGCGGTCCCTGTGTCCACAAGGGCTTTGTAGGAGCGGCCCCCAACCTTTATTTTGACCATGGGGTCCCATCTTGCCTCAGAGACAGCTAAGAGGGGGCCGGGCCCCGGTCTGTCCTGATCTCTTTCCTGTTCATACAGAACTCTCTCTGCTCCTCCCATATTTTCCCCTCTCTCTTTCTGCTTCAAAGCCTCACAGTCACGCTTCCAGTGCCCCATTTTCTTACAAAAGGCACATTGATCTTTCCCCAGGGGAGATCCTTTCCTTCCCCCTTTCCTCCCCTTTCTAGCTCCCTCTTTGTCAGGTTTAAGAACCGCAGCAAGGAGCTTGGCCTGCCTCTTGTCTTTGTCTTTTCCTTCTTCTTCTTCTCGCCTCTCATAAACCTTTTGAGCTACTTCAACTAAAACTCCTAGGTCAGCTGCCAACCCTCCTTCAACTTTTTGCAACTTCTTTCTGATGTCCTGGCAGCTATTTCCCGCGAACTGAGTCATGAGGATCCTTAAATTATTTGGATCATTCAAGTCAATGTCAGTATATTTAGCCAAGGCTTCCCTCAGCCTTTGGAGGAACACGGCAGGAGGTTCGTTTTTGTCTTGCTTTAGAGTCAGGACTTTTTGCAAATTGGGGGCCCTTCTCGCGGCTTGCTTCATGCCTGCTAAAATGAGTCGAAAATAGTCAGCATGTAAGCGTCTATGTGCCGCTGTGGCCACCCCCCAATTGGGTCGCCCTGTGGGCAGAACCTCCGCCGTCTCCTCCTCAGTTGCCTGGGGATTTTCCTCCCTATACTTGGCTCGTGCCCCTGCAAGGATGGTTGGCTTTTGCCTGAGAAAACAGGTGTTCAATAGCATTTGTGTATCGTCCCATGTGGGTTGTGAGTAAGCCTCACATTCTCCATCAGAGACAGGAGTGGCCCGGGATCCTCTTCAAAGGAGGGGTTAAATTGTTTCCAATTATACAAATCAGATTTTGTGAATGGGACATAAACAAACATCATCCCTTGAGGGTGTTGGGCGGTAGGGTCGGGGACTTCTCTGATGGGGAAGGTGAACTTCACTGGTGGTTGGGGGTCCTTTCGCAGGTTGTAGTTAGGTCCCCCTTTTGCTTCTCTCTGTAGGACCTCCAATCTTTCCTCTAGGGAATATAGAGGATCTTGGAGAGTGTCCCGGCGTTCAACTAGAGGGGTGGGGGTCCTCTGGTACTATTTTGTGAGAGGGGTCCTTCTCGGGGGCATCTAACTGCTGGGCGGGCCCCTCAGGAGAGGGTGGTGGTTGCAACGGGCGTGGTCGCCCTGCGATGGCTGTCCCGTAGGGAGGAGGAAGCAGTAGGTCCTCCGGTGCCATGGCCACGACCCTGGGTGGTCCTTCTTTTGGTGGTTTCCTTTTGACCACCATGGGAAGGGCAAGGGACATGCATTTAACAACCCACGGAGCGGGCCTGCCGCCAAGGGGCACACAAGTTGCCCACGAATCAATATGAGGGAACTGGTCCCAACTTCTCCTCTGTGCTACTATTGTTCGCACATCAGATACCAAGGTTGGGTCAAAAGACCCCTCGGGTGGCCATTTGGGTTCTAATATTGGCCATTCCCGGGTGCAAAAAAAGACAAGACGATCCTTTGTCATCTTAGTTCCATAATCGTGCTTAAAACGTGACCAATTGCGCAAACAACACTCCAAGGGCATATGGGACTTCTTCGCAGACTTAGATTAGGACCCGCCCATGACAGTGGGAATTTCAATCAGCAATTCTTGCGCTTTGCCCTCCTCTGACCTAGCCCATCTCCAGGGTAAGGAAATGCAGATCGGGGCTCCCCACTCGCTTCGCCCGTAGGCGTCTCACGCAATCACAAACACACCACTGTCCCGCGTTTATCCCCTAATGTAAGCTGTTTCACTTACCCCAAAAGCCTCTTCTGTCCCGCCCGCAGCTGCGTCCAGCTGCTTATTGATCCACTGCCGGTGCCTAAAAGGAGTGGTCACGTCTCCCTCTTCCTCTGGCGTTGGTCCCCAGGCGCCTCCGCCGCCACCGTCGTGAGGAGAAGGCAGTGTAAAACAACCGCCTGTGGCCACTTCTCCTCCACGGCCCCTCGGCTCAGCACGAAGGGGACGCGCCCCGAAGCAGGATCCGAGTCACGGCACCAAATTGTTAGATAAAAAGTCCTTGCTTTCGGTTTAGAAGAAAAGGATGCCAGGCAGGCAGCAGTGGATCCAACACTATTTTATTGAACGTTTTGCAAAACGGGTGCAGAGCAGTCTGGACCCCGAGACACGTGTGCAAAAGCCCTTTATATCATATCACTTCTATTGTTCTTACCAGTAACCAATGAAACAGTTAGTACATCAGCTCACTAAGTCAATAGCCAATAAACAGTCACTATCAGCTTACCAAGCTGTTAGTCATGAGCGCGTCAGTATGATTCCCTTTTTGCTCCACCTACATTTTCCCGCCACTCGGGCTCTTACGTAACTTGAGATGCCAACGGTTATGGAGTCTCCTTTTTTTTCTAACATAAAGACATCCCAAACTGCAACTCTAAAGTTCAGTTCATGCATAGTGGGGAAAGGGAGTGCAAGCAGACCCTGCTATTTGCCATGTAATCCTCCCACAGTTTGTCTCTGCCAAATGCAGCACCCACAGCTGCTAAATCTTTCTCTGCTGTTGCATCCCAGACAGTACCTTTCCCAGGGAAAATGCTGACTCCTCCAGTCTTGAGCAAGAAAGTCCAGTGCAGCCTTTTTGTAGCTTGCTCTTAAAGGGGCAATGAAGGAAGGGGGGGTAGAGTGCTTTTCCCCATATCTCTTCTCCCTCCCCCTCTATCGCTTTCTCCTGCTTTTTAGCCTGTGTCTGCCCACTCCCCCCCCCCCGCCATCATCCTCTTTCCCTTTTGGTTAATCTTATCACAGGGATTAGCCCAGGCTTTGAGCATGTGCTGGCTGGCATTGCTATTCCTTTGGACTGCCACTGCTTGCCGCTGCCCTAACATAGCCACCAGCCTCTGGAAGGCTGAGGGGCACCTTGGCAATGCTGTGATGGGCCTGCAGGATTCTGGGTGAGAGACGGCAAGCCCCACCAATCCCTCACACCATGAAAAAGTGGTGGACAAAACCCATGAGTGGGGACTTCTGCAAAAGCCTTTCCATGTGTAGAGTAGAGTAGACTGGAGTGTGTGAACCAAACATAATTCACATCATAGCCCATTTCATCCACAGGACTCTTCTCTCTGCACATCTGATGAACATGTTGGCAGGGGCTAGTTCTGCCCCACACTGCCCACAGATTGGAATACACATCTCTGTGTTAAAGCACATGCCTGAAAAAGCAGGATTCCCAATAGCGTGGACACTTTCCACCATGTGGACACTTGTATGTGCACTTGCATGTCGCAGGCATGCATTTAATATGTGGACGGCAGGGCAGAGCCTGCAGTGCCACCACTCATGTGTTCATTGTACATATGGCAGAAATATGACTGAAAAGGGCTCATGTATACACTGTGAACCGGACATTTGGTGGATCCTGGATGAGGTAATTTATTCATCACTTCTTTTTATTGAGCAATGAACAAACTGTCTATCTGAGCTTCTTCAAAGCAGGGCTCTTCTCATTTCATGAATGTGCATCCAGGGTGGGGGCAGCAACTTGGTGGCCAGCTCCTTCCCTGCACTACAGATATTCATTAAAGCTTCTGAACATAGTCTCCACGCGTACGAGGTTTCTCTTCATTTGTTGTGATGAATATCTGTAGGTGGGGGCAGAGCCTGCTGCCAAAATACTTTCCCCCCTCTGAGCATTCATTTGCATTCAGCATTCAGACTGAATGTCTGAGAAGAGCTTTATTCCATATTTGCTAGAAACAAAATGTCACAGTCAGAACTATAGAACTCAGTGGCCACTCCCATTATCCAGACCACTGCTATCAAAAACTGGAAGTTCTGCTGAATATATCTCCCACATAGGTGTGATCGGAGTTGGCGTCAAGGCATGGTTGGGCACCAGCCGAGGGCCCACATCTCCACAGGGCCCATTGATGAGAGTCCCCTGGAGTTTCTCCTCCTCTTCATGATTGCAACCTGCCTCTCGCTTGTGCCCAGACAACAGTAGTGGTGAGAAGGAGAAGACTGCTTGCTCACTGGCTCTCTGCCTGCCAGGCAAGGAACTGGTAGCAATGATAAGAGGAAGAGGAGCGGAGGGGGAGCAATAGCAGTTGGTGAGATGCCACTGCCTACTTGTTCATAGCCACTGGTGACAATGGCGCTGAAAAGGTAGACTCACTGGGGGGGGGTGCACATTGAGGTTACCTTGCCCAAGGGCCCTCAAAAACCTGCAGCTGGCACTGGGTGTGATCTTCCCAGTGGTACATGATAAATAATCTGAACACCCTAGTCCTGTCCACATTTTCAAAAGTATGTAGGCTCAGTGAATAAGAGGGCGGTGATGGGAGGTGAGAAATAATGCCTGCTGTTCCCACTCCCTGACTTCTACATGTTTGGTGGGTGGGCTGAATGTATGTATGACTATTGGGTAGGAATGTATCAGGAATTGGATCATCCTTCCCCTTCGCAATTAATACCACAAAGAGACAAAGCTTCACGCTAATATGACTCCATTTTGCTAGAGACTGGCCTTTTTACAAATTCAGATTCAAGGAAGCTCTCAGACTGCCTCATGCCCTAAACAACTAAGCTGCAATCTCTAATCAGGGAAGATGAACTGGAGGGTAGTGAAGTTGCTGGCAGTTTGCCATCAACCTCATGGCCAGACTTGCTTCACAGTGATGCCCCTCCCATAGGGTGACTCCCTCCTATGTTGGCTTCTAAGAGTGGCTATCCTGGTGAAGCTTCTAAGCCCTGTCCCTAACTGTTCCTGTTTTGCCATGCGATGTGCCTTAGCGTCTCTCAAGTCATGCCCCTCTTCCTCCTCCTTCTCGGAAACTTGACTTCTCATGGTGGAGGGAAGTGATTCAGCCTGGGCCATCTGTTTGTCAAGGCCTTTGGAAGAATCTCTCCCAGCTTCTTGGAGCTCTAGCAAAGGTCCCTCCCCTGGTTCTGATCTAGCTGTTCTAACTCTGATTCAGAATTGGAGCAAGGGGCTTGGATTCAACCCTGACAGAATGTCAGAGAAATCCAAAATGAATTCAAATGACTTTGGATTTCTATTAATTTGAAATTCCTCAGCAGACTAGCACCATTCAAGTTGCGCAGACCAGTTTTTTTACATTTCCAGCATTGTATGCAAATTTAGTCGTACAAAAGTATCAAAGTTAGTGGGAGATATGGTAATATATACTTTTTTTTTAACCCAACATTTTATACATCTCCGATCTCTCTTCAGCCTCTGCAGTGTATCACTCATAAAAATATGCAAAATATTGAGTACCAGCAAAAGTTATGTAAATTGTGTTAGATGTTTTGGCATACTTTTCCAAAGGGAGGAAAAATGTGATTCCACCAATGAGCAGACAAAGGAATGAAAGACACCTGACAATCCACAGAACACATGGAACAGGTTAAACCAAATCCATACAACCTGGCTATTGGGGATGCTTCCTTTTGTAGAATCCTCTTGTTGTTCGGCAGGGATAGCAGGAGAGATCCTGCCTGGCCCAGCACAGACTTTTGAAGGCCCCCAAAGAAGTGTTTGACAAGCAACCAATGTATCTATTGATTTTCAAATAGGAGAACACAAGATAGATAGATAGATGATAGATAGATAGATAGATAGATAGATAGGAGCACTCCCTTTAAAATCTATCAAGCTTCATACAACCATTTAAAGCTTGGAATGAAAAGAAAAGAAAAAAGATCAAATGGGAGATATGGAATTCTATGTGTTTGACATTTTAATATTCCGCTTCCAATAAAATTGTCGCCTGTCCCATCTGAGAACTTCCACTTTTGAGTTATGATTTTTGTATGGAGCTGAAAATGGATGGAGGAATATCACAAAGTGTTCTGGCTTTAAACCAAGCCTGTCATCTAGTGGAGTGCTATGCTATTTCCTACTTTTAATCTAGAGAGCCAGTATGCATTAAAATACGGCAACACAAATGCAATGCAGCTGTAGCTACTCTTGCAGAGCTAAAACGCTTAGCGGTATTTTATGCCTGTAATACAACTCTTCTTCCTAATGGGGGAATCCTATGTGTATTAATAAAGCATGACAATCAGATTGCCTTTGATAGAATTGGTTATAAAAATTCCATAGATTTAGTATTTACAGTCCCTCCAGGTTGTAATAAAATGCTTCCAGTTTTGTTACTGGAATCAGTGTTAAAAATGTTGTAAAGTTTTGAATCCTACTTAACTAATATCTTGCTTGTGTACAATTGTAACAAGCAAAGCACACAGCTGAGAATAGGTTCATAGTTTACAGCCATCCTAATTATGAAACTTTCACATCACGGTGTTTTGTTGAATAATCTAAATGCCCTCTGAATAACATGTCGTATGCCCACTGTGTATTGTTGAGAGTGTATTAAAATTTTCAAAGCAAGAGGCAGCATTGTAAAATAAATAAATGGCATGCAACTCATATGCCTTTGTCAATAATACATTGATTATAATGCTTTATACCATACTCAGAAATCTAATAAATAAAAAATACCAGCTGGATAACTGTGGAATAATGGTAGGTTAAGTTATGGCACTTGAGGCTAATACATTTCCACCTTGTTTATGTTGTTGGATTAAGAACTTCGTTTCCACCAACGGGGGGAAATATGAAATATGTCTGCAACAATGGCAACTGTGTGCATTTCAAGTAAGAAATCTGCTCTGAGCACAAATTAAGAAAGAAGACATACGTAAATCATCACCTTGGGGCCAATCAGGGGAGGCTGGTGCCTCTGATGTCATGGGGTGGTAAATCCACTCTGGATTTCAGTTAGAGTCAGTCAGCCCAACCCTAGGTTCAGCACCTTGGATAGCTCCTTTTAGAGTTCTGACTGAAACCCAGAGTGGATTCACTGCCCCACTGCCATTGAACCAACCAGCCTCCACTGGGGCCAATGTGTGTGATGTTTTCCACAATGAAGTGTATTTCAGGCAATTGCCACATGGCAGAGAACCACCCATACAGCAGAGACCCATGGAGAAACCCATTCTTGTGAGTGGCTTTCACTGAGCCATTGCCATACATCATGAAAGGCATCAGGCCACATGGCTAAATGGCACCAGTTCCATGCATCTCTGCCATGAGGAGACCTCTTGAGCATGCCCTCTCTTTCTGAAACAAGTCACATTAACCAGTTTTCAGTAACTACAGACTTGGGACAGAATCTTTGAGATGAGGTGGATCAGTTCTGAAAATGGATCAATCTACAAGGAAGGATCATTACTAATCAACAATAATCTGATTAGTTTATGTTCATTGAATTTCACAGAACATCTGTCTACAGATGCAACTCCTTTGTTTATATTACAAAACTGACGAGCCAATGTGATGAATTTGCTGGTGGTTTAAAAATCATAAAGTGCTTTGGGACTGGTTTTGAGAGCCAGTGTGGTGTAGTGGTTAAAGTGTTGGACTGGGACTGGGGAGGTCCAGGTTCACATCCCCACTCAGCCATGAAGCTCACTGGTTGACTTTGGGCCAGTCACTGACTTTCTGCCTAACCTACCTCACAGGATTGTTGTGAGGATAAAATGGAGAGGAGGAGGATCACCTATGCCGCCTTGGACTCCTTGGAGAAAAGGGCAGGATATAACTGTAACAAACAAAGAAATAATATGGAAAAGTGATCTACAAATCTTATATGTTGGATCCAGTTTGGGGCATGTGCAACTGGGCCCCAGGATATGTTGGATCCAGTTTTAGGCATGTGCAACTAGGCTGGCAGAGGGTCAGGGGACCTTGCTAAATGGAGTGAGCTATAGTGCAGGGGAAGGAGGGGTTATCCCTGACAAATGGGCAGAGGCACCTTCCATGAATGTACCTAATCTGCCAACAGAAGGCAGGTCCTTGACCAAATGCTGTATAAAAAATAAATTTGTTTTCCAGTTCTCTGTAAGGTTGTCATTCTTTCTTTTTTGTAATTCTAGCTGAGCCTTCGCTAAAGTGATGTGTTGTTTCATTGGGTAACATGGAATCACTCTCTTGGCTTGAGTCCGAGGATTCCACACACATAGAAACCCACTGGAAGCATGGGAACCTTCTGCAAATGTCCAAAGTGACACCAGGCCTGAATTTGTAGGCCCACATATTTATAAATGTGTAGCTGTAAACTTCTGGAAAAAGTAACAGAAAGTTGGAACTGATATACCATCATTGAAAATGTCAGTCACAGATCTATTCCATTATTAAACCCATCATAAAATTAATAGACAATAGCAGGAATGGTTCTGATAGACTTTTCAGTTCAGCTACCAATTATGTGTAACTTCAGCTGTTGGCTTGTTTTTACTTCAGGCAGTTCCCCCGAGCATTTAAATAATTATAAGAAAAAAATAGAATTAGAATAGATAAATTAACTCATAATGAAATGGAATACATTTTCCATGACAGCTGGTAAGTCCCACTCTGTGGTTGCTCAAAACCCAAACAGGAATTCTGATGACAGTAGACAATAAGGCGATCATGTACAGGATGTATCTTAATGCTCAAGAGGAACAGTGTGCAAATGACACCTCAGTGAAAGCAAACTTGTTTCATTTAGATACTGTTAATTACTATAATGTATACAATCATCATAGACATCTGTTTTCTCTTTATCTTTGTCCATCTCTTTCTCAGTTCCTAGTCAATCAACATTTCAGGTGGTGGAACACCCGTGCGCGGTAGTCTTTTATGTGATGCTTCTGAAATACAAATGATTCATCTAACTAAATAAATACTGAAAATTATCCATTCAGAAATTTGGTGACTTGGTGGGAATGTTTCAACACATTGTGGTAGCTTTGCACTACTTTTTAAAGAGCTGTGCACTACTTTTTAAAGAGCTGTGCAGTTTTTGATAGCCAAAAAATAAAAGGATTGAACTAGAGATGTGATAGTTTTTCCCCCCCAGTATGCTGAGGGTGATTTGGAAGAGGTAAGGAACACTGCTCATGGTGTATTCAACTAACAGTCTCTGGTAAATAGTGTTGCATGTTTTATATTGTTTGGAAAAACTACAAAATCTGTTGGACCAGAAGCAACGTTGAGAGTCTCAATGTTGCTTCTGTTCCAACAGATTGTGTTTGTGTTTGTGTGTACACACACGCACACGCAACGTGAAACTATCCCTCACTGAAACCACTTGCCTTAAAAACTTTGTAAAGCAAACCCTTCCACTTTCTCTGTGTTTCTGAGAGATTGCTGAAACCTTACGTTTAACCATCCAGTTAGAAGCTGTAGATTCCTGCCTTCTTGCACAGTTAGAATTCATTGGTTAATTTAGAAGCTACCATGTAGTATATGGTTTTAAGCATCCACTAACAGATAAACTTGTGTCTATAGTTGGTGGAGAGAAACGAACAGTGATTCAACTAAACATTAATGAACTTGACCCAGTAATTCAAGGAGAGAGTTTTGTGGAATGCCCTCTTCCCCCCCGCCGCCCCAAACTTTGTTTCTCCATATAGTTTTTCTGATATTTCAGCATATTTACTAGGGAGAAAGTCTCATTGAACTCAGTGGGGCTTAGTTCTGATTACATATGCATTGGATTGCACTGTTAATCTCTGATTCCTGTCTGCCCCACAAAAAACTAAAAATTAAAAAACAGTGGGGATGCCTTTTCAAACTCTGGATCTAATTTTGAATAAAGCATTGGGGTGGGGTGGGGTTTGCAAGATATTCTTACTGAAAAATAAGAAATGTATTCCTAGTATTTCATAAGGTTGCATAGGACAGTACACTGGGACTTTATATTTGTTAACAACCTTTCCTCAATCACTGCCCTTTGTATGGAGGTGCATTTAACACAGCATCTCTCAGATAAGAGGAACTGCTGGAGGAAAAATCCTCCTACTGTATGTGGCAAAGGAGGCAGTATTTTTATGGTAGCAGCCATATGAAATTGAGCAGAGACAAATGCAAAGTTCTGCATTTAGGCAAACAAATCAAGTCCACAGGTACAGGTTGGGGGATAGTCCATGTGATAAGGATTTCATGATGATCGTCTGTCACAAGCTAAACGTGAGTCAGCAGTGTAATGTGGCTGTAAAAGAAGCTAATGAGATTTTAGGCTGCGTTAATAGAACCATAGTTTCCAAATTACAGGATGTAATAATTCCACTTTATTCTGCACTAGATTATTTTCAAATTATTGCTTCATTGAAGCAAGATGTTTATTAGAAGCACCATGATGGACAATAACTTTGGCAAAGTGAAGGGCATCTACAGTATACTGCATGACAGTCATATGCCAAATTAAAGTTAGTATGCTTAGAGATAAAATGGTGGCTTTCAAACTAAGCTGGAGTTTATTTATTGACTATGTCGGGGATTTTGATATATAGCGTAAGAATCTCAGTCAAAGAACATATCCCTATTAATACCTTATGATAATAGCTTTGTAACCAATTTTGAAATTCAATCTTGTTAGCAAATCTGCTTGCTATGCTGTATCTTAAATATTATTGGCCTATAACTACTGTTGGTTTCAGAGCTTTGAAACTATGCTTTTCTACATCTTGTGGATTTCCTCCTTATTTTAAATTTAAATAATGGATGCTTTATTATTTTAGGTTTTTTAAAAAAACCTATGTCAAGTTATGAATTTAATTTATGTTGGATCAGCGTTTGAAAAACTTTATCAAAAAGCAAAGGCAAAAACACTCCGAACATTTTTCATAAATAAAAACTTTTTTTAAGAGAATGTTCACCAAACCTAAAATAAAGAAATCTAGCAAATTAGTATGTGTGAACTGTGAAATCTTTTCCTGTGAAATCTCTTCCTTCTCTGTCTGTCATCTGTCACTTGATCTAACTGATTCTTAGAGAAGTCCCTTCCCCCACATCCAGCTTCTTGGCCGCAGGGAGGATTTTTCGGGTGGGGAGGAGGCAGATGGGCGAATGCCATTGGCATTCAAAGGTAGCACCACTGGGGAGGGGAGGGGCCCACCAATTGACTTAGGCTACAGGGACCCTCCCTCTCACCATCTTCGAAGCACAGCTCCCTCTCCCCCCCCCCGTACGTGGTGTGGGCTAAACTGGTCATCCTTTGGGGGCCGAGTAGGAATGTTTGGCCCATAGTTGGATTGGCCTTGGCTATGTGTCTTTTTTGCCTACGTCACACTGTAAGTGGGGTTGGGAGTTGAGTGCAAGTTGTTTTGGTCTGATTTCAATACTTAGGTGATTTGGTCACATTTTCTAAATAGGCAAGTATGCGCGGACACCTTGGATGGGGAATAGGGTTGGTGAGCATTTGGAGACACCATTTCTGGTGAGTGGTAATGCCTGAGGCTTCCAGCTGAGGGTTTTGCAGTCCCTGTTGGAAGATAAGGATTACTTTTGAGGCCAACCCTCCTCACCCACCCAGAGTTTTGTGGCTTGAGGAGGGTTGACAGGGGAAGGCCTCCTGTCCCAAGAATTGGGCAGTCCTGTAGGGTGGCAATCAAGGACACCACACTACAGGCACCAGATGTCTCACCTGATAGAATTCCAGGAAGTCATTGGCTTGGAGAAGTTGCTCGCTTAGATTTCCCTTCACAGATCTGACCAATTTTAATAAATGTGTCCCGAAGAGAAAACTCCCTGGAAAAGACCCTGATGCTGGGAAAGACTGAAGGCAAAAGGAGAAGGGGACGGCAGAGGATGAGATAGCTAGATAGCATCACGGATGCAATGAATATGAACTTGAGCACGCTCCGGGAAAGAGCGCAGGACAGGAAGGCCTGGCGTGCTATGGTCCATGGGGTCACGAAGAGTCGGACACGACTGAACGACTGAACAACAACAACTTGTATCTCATCTCTTTATTCCCCCATTACCACCTCCTTTCACCCACTTTCGGAGCTTCTGACTTCAGACATTCAGCAGTCTCCCAGAAACAGTCTAGACACATCCATTACATCTCAGCTGAGTTAGGGTGAGTTCACAAACACACACTCTCTCACACACACTTCAGTAGCCATCTTCAGGCATTCTTCCTTCCATGCTGAATGAATGCATGAGGAGTGCTCCAGTCTGGCCTTTCTCCATTGTAACAACCATTGCCCTGTGTGCATGGAAGGGGATAGTCTGAATCTGAACAGGACAGCCTCCTGTATCCACAGAGGCTCTCCACATGATTAAGAACCCCAGGATGTGACAACGGAGGGGACTGGGGCTGGAGCGCTCTTTTCCTCACACATTCATTCAACACAGAAGGAAGAACACCTGAAGAGGACTAGTAATGAACTGAAGTATCAAGAGATGACCTGAATGCATTTGTAAATTGATTTTTTTTAGAGATGTATGAGAATTTTCTTCCACTTGTGTAAGTGTGTTTTAGCACTAATGTGCATTAGCACAATTGTGCAAATCCACCCCCAAAGGAAAAAAAAAACCCTGATCCTCAAGTCCACAGAATCCACATGACCCAGAAAAAGCTGGTCTGCTATGGAATCTTCAGGTTGGATTCACAGAAATCTGAAGTCATTTGAATCTGTTGCAGATTTTTCCGGTATCCCTAATGGGAAAAGAAAGAGATTTTTCCCAACTAGGCACCAAAGGTTCATTGTTTCATGCACCTCTGCCCTCAGATTCACCTGTAAGACTATGTATATACCGGAAACAGTTACAAGGTGGAATTTGAAGTGATCCTTGTTCTTCAGTACATTAGTAATGCCAAGCCAGGCATATAAGAGCCAAAGGAGATACATATATTTTAATTTCATGTTCCCGTTGAGCCCAACTATGGAATCTCAGCTTGGTCCATGCTAATCCATGGCCTACAGCTTCCAAGGGGCTTAGATTATTTTTTTTCCATTGATTTATCTTGCCTAATTCTGCATAAATAAATAAAATAAAAGCTGTGATTAATTTATGGAACCACAAAGCTTGCCCCACTCAAAGCTAAGGAACTGAATAAGAAAGAAGGAAATAAATATGTTTGAGCTTGGTCTTGGTCATTTTGACCAGGCTTTCTTATCAATACACTAAACCAGATTGTACCTATTTAAATCCAGTGCAGCTTAGAAGAAAGTCAATGGAGTTCTGTCTGTCAGTGCAAGTGGAAACACAATTTGCCCACACAGCACAGAACTTTGTTCAGGCTCATGTACATTTTCACACAGGCCCTAAAATCTTGGGATTATAGTATAATCATATCTAAATTGCTTTCTCTGGATCAGAAATCATTTTTGCCTTTAAAAGCAGATATTTTCCTCAGCACCTGGTTAACCTTTTACTTCTCAGCTTGTTTCTCATTATCCAGGTGTCCTCTTATGGGCCACAAAGAAGGCTGGGCCTAGTCTTAAATGTGAAGTAAATCCTGTTGCTTCTGTATCTGAGAGTGAATACGCACAAGATTAGTTCAGATAAAACACACTTGAGATAAAGTGCACAAGGTGGATTATACAAGAAAAGAGGATTTAGTGAAGAACATATCCACAACTTTTTGTTAACATTAAGAATGGTGGCTTTTGTAAGCAACATTTATGGAAACTCAACTGGAGCTTTAAAAGCTATGTCTTTTGTTGTACATTTCTCTGCATACATTTGCTTTGTAGTCAGTAGCTTTAACTTAGGAAGCCATGCTGGGCCTTGACTCCTGTTCATTTTGTTTAATGAAAAGCCAGGGATGTACTTTTACACACATATTCCTGTTTTGTTTTCTTTGAAGTTTATTAAGCTATCCAGTAAGATGTGAAACTCATTAGGCTTTTATTATCATGGGCCCAAATTAAGCATCTGTTCCCTGGGGAGTGATAAACTGCAAGTGGATATCAGGGCTACATACCTATTACAATATTTACTCAATTAGTAATTTACAGTCCCTTGTCAACAGAAATACCATCTACCTAGTTCAAACCTGTCACAAGGTATGACTTTACTCTTCAGACAGATACCCCAGACACCTACACTCCACTAGCTGGATCCTTAATGGCTTTTAATTTGATCAGCCAAATGAAAAATGAAGCATTTTTTGTGACAGATTGACAGACATGTGGAAAATTCATTGTAAAAGGTGATTCAAGAAAATGCAAAATTTAAATCATGTTAAATGACCTACATTCTGAAGTGCCACTTGATATTATCAAAGTCTTTGATTTTCTTTTCATGTTCTCAAAACATGTGTACTTGCCAATTCCAACTAAGGTTTTACAAAGTCTGAAGAGTATGCCTGAAATTGTCCTGAAGGTCAGGAAATAAATACATTCTGTGAATTCATCTGAAAGGAAATTGCTCCAGTTTAGTCCTGTACCTACAATGCAACACCATGAGAAGTCAAGATTGTAGACTGCACATTAATTTAAATGCAGGGTGCAGGGTATCATTAATGTTAAGGGCATTTCTTAGATCACCACTGTGTTCTAAAAATAATGGATGTGTTCTTTTATTTCACTTGCTTCATAGAACATTGTTATTTCATATGGTGTTCCCCTGCTTTTAAAAATATTGATCCTACAACTCTGTCTGGAACTACACCTTATGGCTGATGCATTACTGCAAGTAAAAGCTGTGGCCCCATGTCTCCTCCTCTTCTCTTATCCATAATACACGGTAAAGGAAAATACGTGATGTGACACCATCACATTAGCTATGTTTGTGCAACCAAGCAGGGCTTAGCGAACATGTGGATGGCTGTGACAGGCTCAGTCCCTGACTTCCGTATGTATCCTGGATCTTCTGGAAAGAGCCAACATGTATCTGCCTTGTAAGTTCATAGGCTCTTTACCCATGATTCAGGATCCCATCAAATGTGTATTCATGTAGGATTTTTGAATAAAAGCCAATGACCATGAGAAGTTAGGGTGAGGCCTGCCTAATACAAATAGTCATTGGTACAAATACATGCTGATTATATATCATTTATATCCCATCTTTCTTCCACCATGGGACTCAAGGCGCTCTCTCATCCAGGCACTGTCCAGACCCAGATCTCCTTAGCTTCAACAAAGTTTCTGCATTATCTTCCTTCCCACACCAGTTGGTACTTACATGCCCTTCATATATTTGCATAATGGGAACCAAGGAGTGAATTTGTTGTGCAGACTGGCCCAGGCTCAGGTTGATGGTGGGGAGGAAGTTGTTGAAGTCCTGGTGGGATTTTTCATGGGCCTCCTTCTGATGGACCCAGATTATGAAGATGATATCATCAGTGTATCTCAGGTAGAGAATAGACTTGAGTAGGGCACAAACTTGCACAAGGATAGCATATACAAGTGTAAGCACATTGCAGATGTGCATATGGATGCTACAACACCCCTTCCCAGTTTGTTCAATATATGCACAGTGGCTTGTGTGACAGGAGTAAAAGTGGCAAAGTTTGGTGGTCCTTTGTGCAATAATATCGTCATACAGTTCCATCCTTTGTGTGATAATATAGTATTCTGATTACTTTTGTCCAACTTTGTGGGGATGTTGGTGTGAAAAACATCTACATCAGCCTTCCCCAACCAGATGTTTTGGAACACAATTCCCTTCAGCTCCAGCCAGCATGGACAATGATCAGGGACAATGGGAACTGTAGTCCAAAACATCTAGAGGGCACCAGGTTGGAAAGGTCTGCTCTAATTGATGGTTGCCTGACTAGTATTCTCTGAGAGAGTGTCAATGGACTGTAGTTTTCTCAGGAAGTTAGTCATGTCCCTCAAATAACTACACTGGGAACATAGGACCTATGGATGGAGTCCATATAGCCAGACCACTACTATGCTAATTCCAGTGCCTGAAATGGTGGGGTGTTCAGGTGTGCCTGGTTCATGTATTTTGAGTAGTAGGCAGAAGAACTCTGGGCATGCCTGCACAGATTTGCAGGAACTTCCTTCATCAGATGATGATGTTCTTTTTGGGATTTCTCAGTGGGGTCTCAGGGAAGTAGCCAATAAAATATGGTGACGGGGACTTGTCTCTGAGCCTTCTGTATGTAGTCCAACATGTTAACAATGACAAGAGCACCTCTAGATCAGTGTCCTTAATTATCGTTAATTATGATGTCAGAATTCTTCCTAGAGCTGTGGATGCCATCCCTGTGTATATACCTGAGAGGATGTGGCAGCAAAAAATAAAATAAATCTAGTTTGGTCTTGCAACCATCAAAGAATTACAAAATTCTTTCAGTAGTGTTGAAGGATGGTTGTTGTGTGCTCAGAGGATGGTGGCTGTGTTCTGACTGGTGCACTGTCCAATGATGTGGTGGAAGCATTCCTTGAGTTGTAGATGCTGGAAATAAGTCTCCAGATCACTACAGGGCAGTATCGTTTGTGTGGATTTGGAGGGGCAGAAGGAAGTCACCATGAAAGAACAGCCTGAATAGATTAATGGCATTGCTTGGTAAGTTGAGATAGTTTTCCACCAATTTCTGTAGGAGCTAGAGCAAATTTGTTCTATCATGCTAGCCAAGTCCTGGAGGGTAAGATAGTCACAATGCTCAATGTGAATTTGATGCTATCTCAAGCATCAGGAGGGGGCCAGTTTTTAGGAAATAGGGGATTGCTCAATTTTCTCCATGAAATAGGCAAAGGAATATGATAAAGCATACATAAGGTCACAAATTTGCTGTACTACAAACTGAATGTATGTATGCATGCAAACATGACTTCCAATGAGTGTTGTCAGAAGGAATCTTGCTTTGCATTTTGAAAAGGTGCTATCATTCAATAATGTCTGCAGATGTATTTAAACAAGTTAATATTCTTAATGAAAATATCTTCCTAGCTCCTATGAAAATATACATTTCAGAACGTGATGTGTTGTAAACAACATGTCCCAAGGCTAATCTTGACCTTTAACCAATAGGAATGGTCTGTCTAGTTGATCTCATCTAAATACACAGCAGGTTGTTGTTGTTCAGTTGTTCAGTCGTGTCCGACTCTTCGTGACCCCATGGACCATAGCACGCCAGGCCTTCCTGTCCTGCGCTCCCTCCTGGAGTGTGCTCAAGTTCATATTCATTGCATCGGTGGTGCTATCTAGCCATCTCATCCTCTGCCGTCCCCTTCTCCATTTGCCTTCAATCTTTCCCAGCATCAGGGTCTTTTCCAGGGAGTTTTCTCTTCGCATTAGGTGGCCAAAATATTGGAGCTTCAGCTTCAGTATCTGTCCTTCCAATGAGCACTCAGGGTTGATTTCCTTTAGGATTGACTGATTTGACCTCCTTGCAGTCCAGGGGACTCGTACAAAGAACTAAACCCATTTAGGTTGCACCCTTGTACCACACAGACTATCAAACCATGCTTCCCTACAGGGGATACTTACCATGTTTGTAGTCCATGACTATGTTTATCCAGTGACAAAAATAAAATAAGCAAAACTGTGCTCACCATAGTGGAACCTCAAGTAAAAAAAAAAACCTGTGATGTCAAGCAGCTTTTAAAAGTTGCCAGTAAAAACTGTTACATCAAATGGGAAAATAAATATCCACCCTACTGTATTGCTTGTAAAGTCATAAGAGGAATTAAACAATTGGCAATGACCATCTTAAAATATTTGCAACCATTTCAAATGTCAACGGCGGCTGGCATGGAACGTAGAGCAATTTTAGAAGTACACATGTGCACGCAAAGGGTTTTATGGCTATGATAAAATTGTTCCAAACTATGGTCACCGTTTTCTTTTTGTAGATGATCACAGGTCGCATAGGAGCATAATGTGGCATTTTGCAATCCCTTAATGCAGTAGATCTGAAAAGGAAATACCTGCATGCTGATGGGTTTTTCTTTTTAATAGTAGCTTGCAGTTATGTATGTATTAGGGATCTGTGTGTGTGTGTGTGTGTGTGTGTGTGTGTGTCTAAAAGTGCTTAGGATTGTGCCCTAACTTGTTTCTTTTTTTAAAAAGTGATCACTGTTGAAGGCAACCATCCTGCACTTAGAGCTATACAAAATTCCTCTAGCTCTGAATTTTATCTCTAGTTACTTTTTGCTATGTAATGGCTTTCAGTTTTGCCATACAAGGAAAGAAAACTTTTGATCTAAAGATTTTCTTTTTACTATTTTTAATTTTCATTAGCAGGTATGTATATTCCATGATGGAGATGTAAGAAACTGAGTAAGGTCAGTGTATAATACAACAGATTTAATGGGATCTGAAAAACATAGATACTTCATATTTTAATTTAAGCTCTTCTTTAAATTACTACATAACTCATCACAGATGGTTTCCTATTTCTGCAATATGCTGCTGGTAATATCACCTAAATTGAACAGACAAGTGGCTTCTAATAATGTATGTTTACTTCATGAAGTTGTGAGCAATTACATTGTAATTATGTCTTTGTAGGTGCTTTTTTGCTGACATATAGAGCACCAGTGCCTTTTTAAGTGTAATTGCTGTTCTCTGTACCATTTAGCAAAGCTGAGCCATTGTTATCGGTTGGCAAATTACTTACACTTAGACCATAGGCAACCAAATAAATGAGGTGACTCTGTCAGTAATGTTACAATGCAAAGTGGTGCTGAGTAGAAATTCAAGGTAGATGTTTTTCTGAAGTGTAGACATTTTATATAGCATTTTAGGAGAAGGAAGAAGAAAATACCAATTTCTAAATTGTGCCCCTCTGACACCTGATGAATATATAGCTGTGTTTCTCCTCACCCTATCAAAAGAGGCCTTTGGACATCTCTGAAATCAACATAGAAATTCATGTCTCTTTGTTTATACACTCCTTGAAACACTGAGGTATGTTGCTAATTTCACAGACTCCCCAGTCCACTATTAAGTGTGTGCAACAATTCATGTGCAGCAGTTAGTGGTCCTGGATGGGGAGTGTACATTTCCATCTGCATTTTTTAAAAAGTGTATCCAGCCATTTCAGTGAGCAGCAGATGAGCATCGCAGTGCAGATACTATTTCACACCCTGATGTGCACCTGAATCTCCGTTGTCTGCACGTAATGCCTAATTCATTACCTCTGATTCCACTAATATATGACCATACCTTGCATAGTCATTTGGTCAATACTTCTCTAGCAGGTATATTACAAGTATGACTTTCAACAAAATGCTGCAGTTTATCCTCAACTTCTAGTAGGAGAGTTCCAGTTCAGAGATCCTGCCAGCAAGCCACGCCTCCTCCAAAATACTATAAACTATTAGAGGCTCAGCCAGGGCATACTGCTCCCCCCATCCCCAGCTCCTAGTTTTCCACTCTTCTTTTCCAATGGACAGTCAACATTTTATGGCTACTGAGCATGTTCAGACCTCAGTGGGCTGTTTGGTGTTAGTGATGGTGGTGGTTGTTTAGCATTTTTTAAAAAGATTTGTGTTCTTCTGCAATGCTTGGTGTTCTCCAAAGCATGCTGAACCCTCCCTTTTGTTTCTCAGTGGCCTTGCTCTTGGCTCCATCTCTGTTGACACTCACTATTTGAGTTTACTGTTCGAGGGCGTGGTGTTACTTCGGGGGATCTGCAACAAGCAAACACACACAGAATCCCAGAAAGTCATTCCAAGATTTTATTCCAAAAAAAGAGAGAACACTTTTATTCCAGTCAGGTTTTACTGCTGTTGCTTGAAGGAGTACATATACCTTTGGCATATCATACCAGAGAAGCTGGTATCCACCAACTGCACAGCCGATGAATGAGCATTACATGGTGTAAAGTGCATACATGTCATCTGCTAGGACTTGAGGGGATAGTGATTCATATACACAGAGAACTGTGCATTTAGCTTACAAACCCAGTGTCCCACAGAGGTGACCATTCTAGGAAGACTAGCAACGTCACTTAAGTAAATTAATTTTGAAAGTCTTGTCCTGTCACGCCATGCCTCTAGGCCAATCACTCATTGGTGGAGACATGCTAGTCTTGGATTAAACCAGCTCAACCATGCAAGCAGTTAAGTGCTACATGGGAATGAGCATCTAGGATTGACAGCTCACGGATCTTGGCTATGCAAGCAACTAGTCTGCAGACATCATTTCCTCTTGGAAACAGACTCTGAGCAGCATTTTGGTACAGAATAATCTACAAATCTGTATCAGAAATAAGGACAACTGTTTCATTCAGGCCTTAATCACTCCAGGATATCTAAATTCAGAATCATGGAGTGGAAGAAAATGGAGTCACACTAGTAAGAATGTGTAAAAGCTACATTTGTATTACATATCAATATTATTATTTTTGGTACTTGTAAGTAAATGCAAAATGCAGCATCATATTTTACAGATGGAAGAAAAAGCAGACATATAGTATACATTGGTCATTATTTGTTGACCTTTGTAAAATAATGTTTTAATTCTTTTGAACAGCTTAATCAACCAGCAACAAGAGGTGGGTTCTGTGAAATCCCTGAATACTTTGGGAAAAAGTAATTCTGAAAGAAAACTCTTTTTTTGTTGATGTTGTTTCAACATGGTGGAAAGCTTCATTCTTAGAGTTTATCTATCTTTACTCGGAGTAACCCTGAGTAAAACTCTCTAGGAACTAGGGATGCTCAAGAATTTTGTTTGGACCATGTGTTTAAGCAAACAGACCTGATTCTCACTTCTTGGACTAACACATTCTTCAGAATGCAGTTATCCTTCAGATTAGGCACTAGTCCAAATTTTGCGATACAGTTCTCAGCTCAAAAAATGTACCAAAGGATGCATATAAAAATGTGTATTTTAGGATAAAATGCATACAAATTGCGTATTTAACTAAAATTTTGAATGTGATTTTTTATGCATGTGTAAAGAAATCATACACTGATGTGGAAATGAAACAGAACAGAAATGAGTGAAAACAAGCCAAACTGACAGAGGGCGGAATTAGAGTGATCTGTCCATCCTTAGTTGGAACTGTATCTCTTAAATACAGTTAAGGGGGGTTGTATGTTTAAATGTTCCCCTGCATTAAAAAAAAAAAAATCAAGTTCCTACTCTATTCCTGATCTGCTAGTTTTTGGTGTGCAGAAATTTGGGATTTTTTTTAATGTGAGGAAACATTCAAATTTGTACCTTGAGCTATGCCATGGGATTATTCTGAAGTTTACCCCTTTGTTCCCTCTGATTTCAACTTTCTCTTTTAGCCAGTAAAGAATAATATCCAATTTCACTAATTATGTGGAGAGTCTCTCCAGTCAAGAAGAGAACTTTCTATATACAGAAAGAAGAATGGGCAGTATCTAGAGATGGATGGACTCACCCAAGTCTGGCTTTGTCAGGTACGCACTGAGCTGCTGCTGCCACCTGCCCCTACTTGCAGTGCCACATGAGCTTCGTCACAGCCTGCTGAGCACCAAACAAAGCTGCAGGGGTGCCCATCCTTCTAGTGAGCCGCCATTGTGCGCAACGATGGTGGCTCAGGCGCTTCTGGGTAGGTAATGTTGCGTACTTGGTGGCCATAAAGGGCCCATTTACACAACATTACAGGCGTGAATGCTCCATTCACATCTGTGATGTTGCTTAAATGGACCCTTCACGACTGCCAAGTATGCAACATTACCTACCCAGAAGTGCCCAAGCCGCCATTGAAGAAATCACACCATGTTTCACACAATGGTGGCTCACTAGAAGGATGGGACAGCTGCCGGGTGCTCACCGAGCCATGGGGTGCTTGTCAAGCAGGTCCAGGAGCACCCTGTGTTTCAGCGAGCAGAGCCTGGGAGGGCGGGTGAGGGGAGTCCATCAGACTCCACCCCCCCACGGATCCTCATGACATCCCTAGCAGTATGCAGTGCTGCTCATCTGTGTGTGGGGCCCACCGCCACTTTCATTCCATGTGTGGCCAGCCTCACCAATTCTATTGCACAAGTGATGGTACAGACTTGAGCATCTTCCAGGAATTTGATGTTGTGTGTGTGTGTGTGTGGGGGGGGGGACATGAGGAAGCATTCAAATTTGTGCCAGATCAGAAGATAGATACTCAACCCACAGTAGGATTTCCTAAACTCTTCTAACCTTTGAAAGATTATATTATAATCTTTATATTATCCTTTATAAGGATAGTACACAAGGCTGGAATGATCTGAGGCACCTTGGGTTGTATTCCGCTCAAAACAAGTGAAAAAAGTGCAAGTGGTGGCATTGTTCTGCTGGTGGTTCCATGTTCCTCTAACAGTTGCGCAAGTGCTAGTGGAACAACTAGCACAAGCAAGACACCTAGCATAATGGAGTCATAATGAGTTGTGAAAGCCCTCATGCAGTGGTTTGCACAATGGCTAAAACAAGCAGTTGCACAGGCAGAATCAAGGTACTGAATCTGACATTTGCACAAGGACAAAAACAGGGTTTCTGCAAGAGGTAGAAACTTTGTGGTAGTGGAATGACATTACTGGATATGATCTCTGGTTGCCCAATTGGATGGGGGGGGAAAATGTGATGTGAGTGGTTCATAATTAGCTCTGTACAGGGCTGGCACCTAAATAACTGAAGCCCGCACCCAGGACCTGAACATATTTTTTCCAGCCTCATTAGCAAGAGCTCGGTGAAAGAAAGGTTGATAATTGCAGGTAATAATTAAAAGAAGGCCTCTTGCATTCTCCATTTATTCAATGCCTTGCCAGTATTACATCTCTTAAATGGAATATAAAATTTTATCTCTACTGGACATTGAACAAACACAGCAAACTGTGGCTCTATGCTTAGTCTTTAAAAAAAAAAACCCACCACCAAAATACTCCATTCTTAGAGCTTACCTACAGAAATGATCTAGGAGGTCCATCACAGAATTTAAGAATGAAACCCAGTCAATTCACACATTCAACTCTATCTATCTATCTATCTATCTATCTATCTATCTAATCTTCCTGCTTCCCCTTCTCCAACATCACAGACTCAAGAAAAGTCAAATTAATTATGTTTGCACTGTTGGGGTTGATTTCTAGGGTGATTTTCATGGGGTTGTGTGCATTGGTTTAATATACTGCTTATGTCATTGTGGGCTGAAAATAAATATGGCATATAATTGACCAAAGAGTTGGCCATGCCACCATAGCTTAGCAGTAGAGCACATGCTTTGCTTGAATCTCTTGTATTTCCACTTCCAGTTAAAAGGACTGCAAAGAGCAGAGACCTCAGTGAGTCACTGCTAGTCAGAGCAGATGAGGCTGGACTAGATATTCCATTGGTCTGACTCAGTATAAGGTAGCTCCAGATGTTCATAATGTACCATGAATACAATGAACAACCAGATCTCAGTTTCCCTTGGGTGACCTTGACCTGTAAATTATTATTTTTTATATATATATTTACAATATTTGTATACCACTCCATATTTAAAACAGATTTCAGAGCAGTGAACATAAGAGGTAAAATAGTAAAAGGATTAAAAAAAATAAAAATTATGCTTATTAAAAATAGAATGCCAATAGAAACTGTGGCTGGTCAGTTAAGAAATGCCTCCTGGAACAGTGCTGTTTTCAGGAGGCACCGGAAACAGTACAGCGTTGGCACCTGCCTGACCTCCAGGGGCAGGGAGTTCCAAAGAAAGAGGGCCACCACAACGAAGGTTCTTCTCCTGGTAGACTCCAATTGGGCCATAGGTCTGCAGAACTACCAGGAGCATGTCCTCCAATGACCTCAGTGACCAGGCAGGTTGGTAAGGGAGAAAGTGCTCCCTTGGGTATCTTGATTCCAAGTTGTTTAGGGCTTTGTACACTAGTACTAAAACCTTAAACCTGGCCTGGTAGCAAATAGGAAGCCAGTGCAGTTCCCTCAGCAAAGGAGTTACATGCTGAAAAAGGGGCAGCTCCTGACAAAAGCCAAGCTGCTGCATTCTGCACTCGCTCCAGCTTCCAGAGCAGCCTTAGGGCAGCCCCACATAGAGCAGATTGCAGTAATCCAGTCTTGAGGTAGCACCTGTACCGCTGTAGCCAAGCTATCCCTATCCAGGAGATGCCATAGCTGAAGCTGGTAAAAGTTAAATCTGATGAAATTGGTGTCCATTAAGTTTAATCTGGAATTCTTTCAAGATCTATTTTTAACTAAAAAAAACTTAAATAATTATCTTTTCTGAACTTTAACATGAACACTGATAGAAGGGTTTTCCTATAAGTAGGTAATGCATGCATTTGTGGAAGAGTTTCTATATTTTTGAATTTGACTATATTGGGTACTCTAGTGTCAAATACTAGCTGATGTTCTTTGTTTTTTCCTTCTGTTGTATGAACTGCTGTAATTTATATTCTATTGAAGAAACATAGTAAATAATGCAATTTAAAGGGCCAGTTGTTGTCCCCCCTCCCAAGTCTGACATTTGTCACACATACTGCAATCCTTGACACTAAGAAACCTTTTCTTGTCCTTCTGTGAAAATATACTTAGCAGCTTTTACCCTTTGTGTACTGAATACAGAAGACTTTTCAGGAAATGTCAAGCATGCTACTGTTATGCCTTTAAATGGATTATATTCGATTACTGCAATTATGCAGTTACTGTAAAAGATGTAACTTTTAATCTGAAAGAGGAGTATGGAAAGAACCTAACTCTGAACTTTAATTGCCACATTCACCAACTATTGCTGGGCTCAACAGCTACTTGAAATGCACTGTGGAGGGAATAGCAGTCCAGAGGAACCCTGAATTGTGGGGTTCTTTCCAAACACTGCTGCTAAACTGAGGATCATTCAACTGTCCCATGGGGGTGTAAATAACAAATAATGGCTCAAAAATATGAAACTGTAGCCCTATTCAGGCAGTCCTTATCCTTGAAGGCTAAATACTCAAGGAAGGGGAGTGCACAAGCACCATCCCCTCCTCGTGCATTTCTGTCACCTTCTACACATGGAGGGTGACATTCTGGAAAGGAGGGCTTCCTGTATCCATGGAGGCTCTCTATGCAATCTGAGATGCTGATGTTCCAGTGTTCCATATCATGTGGACAGCCTCCATGGCTCTCCTTTCCAGAATGTCACCCTCCATATGTAGAGGGCTAGCACATTCCCCCTCTTTGCATGTTTAGCCTACACAGATAAGAAACACCTGAATAGAGCCTTGGTAGAATCTCAAAAGCATCACAACAAAATGGTTGTCAGACGGGGAGACAATGTTGCCAAACTTGAGCATTTAGATTTAGATCCCAGAGCGTTTAAATGCAGAGAAATCTGTTCTTAAATCTTAAAACTAAGTAAACTTGCCTGGATTGTGCCCTTTCCACTACAGGCTGAATTGTTTCTTCACAAACTCTGTTGTCTAGTCACTCTTAAGCTATATTTAAAAAAAAAAAAACATTATGGGTAGGATCCAAACTAAGTTAGGTGCATTTAGTTTTAACTAAAAACAATGGGACTTAAGTAATTATGAACATGTCCCATTCATTTCAGTGGGACCTAAATTTAACTAACTGAAGTTGCAATCTTATACCCCACTTACTTGGGAGTAAGCCCCACTGCACTCAACAGGACTTACTTCTGAATAGACATATACAGGATTGTGTTGTTAGTCTGCATCCAACCCTATGGACAGGAACTAGCCAAAATGAAGCACATTTAAGCTGCAATCCTGTACACACTTACCTGAAAGTAAGTCACATTGAACTCTGTGGGACTTACTTCCCAGTAGACATGCATAGGATAGCATGGCCAGGGTTGTAATATACACTTACTTGGGCATAAGTACCACCAATGAAAGGCATAACACCATTCTGAAATGGAAAGAAAATCGCTTGGGTTATGTTGTGAAATACCATCTTTTGCAACCGAGTATGACAAAATGGTAGAAGGGAGCTTTCCCTTTTGGCCACACTTCTAAAACTTTTCTTTCTTAATATAACATGTGAAACAAACAAACAAACAAAAGCTTCCTTCCCTGCATTACCCTCACCCCAGCTGTAGCTTTTTGACAATCTATAATGGTTCATTGTCTACATCTGACAACATTTGTAACCAGCTAGAGTGACTATTGCTGCTAGGAAGTGTGTCCTTGAGGCGTTTTCCTGTCAGCAGAGATGACAGTAACTTTTCCCATGCAGATTAAGCTGGTGTTTACAGATTTGCCCTGGGTGTGCATTTTCATCCAGCTGTGATCAAGTAACAGTGCCTCATGAATACCAGACAGATTTCTTGATACACAAGGCTTACATACCCACTCTGTCTGCTGTGAACATGGCCTTCAAATGTGGACACCATGTCAGAGATCACTTCACATGTGATCCTGGTTTACCTTTATTTGGTTACCACCCTGCAGTTTTCAGCATGACAGTTTATAGTGCCATCCTCATCCACTAAAGTCAATAGCAAAGCTTCTGTTAATTTTAATATATCAAGGTTGACTTCATGGGCAAGCAATTCTTATGGAGTAATCTCACATGTAGTCTGCTGTATGTGGCTTGAGAACAGCCACCTTTGGGAGCCATGGTCAATGGTCCCTAGTTGCCAAGGATTATTCTAATACTTATGTGTGGTGCATCATCCTATTTTGTCTTTTAAGTTTTGGGGAATTGCAAGTTGCTCTTCAGATTTTGGTCCCCTCCTCTGCATCTCTAGATCTTAAGGTGTGATACAGATGCATCTTGCCTCTAATGAACATGTGTGTAAATGTGAGTGGGCTGTTCTTAAAGCCTGCCAATTCACACACTGAACTGGTGAGGTTCATTTTGAACTGTTGGCAATATATTAGAGGCAAATGTGCTTTTCTGGCATATCTGTAACCACAAGGCCACAAAACTCATTTGCTTCATAGTAAAATGGCTCACAACCTCCAATGTGTCTGCAGTGTCCGAAGAAGTGTGTTTTAAAGTAAAAATATTAGAAATATTAGAAAAGTATCATAAATGGTCACAGCAAAACTTTATGCAAAACTGTATTATTACTAAAATTAATGTTTTTGTCATGTGGGGTGTTTTTCTCAATCAATAAGAAATCTGTCTCTGGTGAGGTAAGTGTTCCCCCAATGAAATCCCATGGCTTGTGCCAGGCAACTGACACCCAGAGTACTTAAGTCTGGTTCCCTAGATCAGTTTTCTTTGGAATAACCTATGAGACATTTTTATACCCTGGTATGTTGCTTGTCATTGAAGCATAAAGACATCCCCATGGTTTTGAGGGCATAAAGATATCCCAAATCAATAGATCCTTGGGATATTTTATGCCACAGATGTGTTTTTGTTTCCATAAAGAAAATGGGAAACTGTAGGAGGCTGAAATTTGGGGGCATTGTGCAGGTGACAGTACACAACAATGTCATGGGAGGACTACATTATAGGTCTACTTCTGTGTAATTTCTGCAATGTAAAGTGCACTTGGGATAAATTTGCCACCCTGCCTGATGGGAGGAGGTTAAATGAATGTAGGGCAAGCTATTGCAGAGGAAATTAGTGTGGCACAGAGGAGGGAGAGAACAGCCTCTCTTTAGTAATGTGTAAAAGTGGGAAGGATGCCTTAAGTAATGATTCTTTGGATGAGAAGAGGGATTCTACAATAACACTGTAGTTTATCTATTTTTATCAGAGGTCTACCCAGGACTTCTACTACGCAACCTCTATTCACCCAGTGGGGAGTCTATCCCAAGACCAACTGAAATGAATAGATTATGTAGAGCAGCCTTCCCCAACTTGGTGTACTTTGGAAGTGTTGGACTACAACGCCCAACAGCCTGGAGAGCATGATCACTGGCCATGGTGGCTGAGGATGATGGGAGTTGCAGTCTAATGTATCTGGAGATAACCGGGTTGGGGAAGGTTACGACGAGTATCAGTGATGGATAGGCTGTTCTCTTTATAGTTTAAACTGTATTTCTTTGCCAATTACTGACAACATTTTTAAAAGAATAGTTTAAAATAGTGGTGCTTAGCTTTTAATTTTTACACACCCAGAATCATCAGTGACATTTCTTTTTAATTATAATGTTAAGTTTTTGGTAGTTTGGGAGCAATACTTTTGTCTTACAATACTTTTAATGCATGCAGAACAGCGATTACAAAATAACAACAGGATTTTTGATGTTACGATTCTTGTCCCTGGAAGCATAATAAAAGTGTGAGGTCAAAAGTATAACTACCCTGGCAGGGCTTGGAGCTATATATTACATTAGTTGTTGTTGTTGTTCAGTCATTAAGTCGTGTCCGACTCTTCGTGACCCCACGGACCATAGCATGCCAGGCCTTCCTATCCTCCATTCTCTCCCGGAGTGTGCTCAAGTTCACTAATTCAGTTTCATTTCATATTCCCATTGGGTGTGGAGAGAGATTTTTGTTCAGTTTGCATTTCAGAGCAAACCTGCCTAATTCAAACTTCCTGAATCAATACATAAATTCAAATGCAGTTATCCTTTGGTATTTGGTATTCTGTTCTACAAATGTCTTTGTGTAATACTTCCTGAAGGCTGTCCCATTTCCTGTCATTATGGCTGTTGCCAACATAGTAGCTTAATAGAAGCCAGAATGGGTTCAGCTGGTTGGTGCTTTCCCTTCCACTTTCTGGGTTTACTTGGGCCATATTGATATGGGCTTCTTGTGTATAATGTGTTGAATCTAGGATCTGCCTCCCACTGATGGAAGAGCTCCACTCGTGGAAAGTCCCTCCGCCTGATTTTCAGGGATTCCCTTTCCCCCACCCCACAGTGCACCCCATTTAGCAGGATCCCTTGACCTTCTGTGAAGCATTTTCAGGGGGCTGGAGGGGCTGCCATCAGGATGAGGGGGCAAGGAATTCCACTTCCACCAGCCCAGTTATACATGACTAGATCTGGATCCAACCTGGTAAGTTTGCACCAAAGCCCTCCGTAGAGGTTGTGGCCCTGTTGACTCCACTGATGTCTTTTTCCTTTGGGGATAGGGGACAAACACATTTTATTGTGGTGGCTCTTGTGCAATGGAGAGAGAACATAAAAGCCATGCTGGGTCAGACCAAGGGTCCATCTAGTCCAGCGTTCTGTTCACACAGTGGCCAACCAGCTGTCAACCAGGAAACTACTAGCAGGACATGAGTGCAATAGCACCTGCCCAACCATGTTCCCCAGCAACTGGTGTACAGAGGCATACCCCCTCTGAAATTCTTTCAGGCAGTGTCCCACTTGTTGAAAGAATGAGAAGGCAAATGAAACCTTGGAAAGCAACATGAATATATGTAAGGCATGAAACATAGGAAGCTGTCTTTCAGACCCATCTCATTCAGTATTGTCTGCACTGACTGGCAGCAACTTTCCAGGATTTCAGACACTTTCTCTTCCCACCTGGAGATGTCAGGGATTGAACCTAGGACCTTTTGCATACAAAGCAGGTACTCTACCAGTGAACTATGGCACACTTCCTTTTCAGTTTCTTAAAAGTAACTTAAAAAGAACACTCAGATCCTCCAGCATTTTTTGCTCCGTCTAAGCCCTTAATATTATATACTATTAGAAATGTGTACCATCAACATCTTATAATTTGTATATGCATTACAGCCATTCCTAAAATTCAAAAAGAGGTAGGATAACATATTTCAGATTATTGGCTAGATGCAGTTGCTTTGAGCTCATGTAAAACAAATTCAATGCATCAGCTTAAAAAAAACCCACTGGCCTGTGTAAGTAGCTAACACAAAAAAAATCTGTCAAATACCCCTTCAATTTAATTAAATAGCTACTGCAATTATGTATGTGGCAATATCTGATCAACTTTTAATCTCTCCAACAGTGGAAAGTGTTTTAAGTCTCTCACATTATGCAGCACTTTTAATTTTTTTAAATTTTACATGTTCAAAAGAGGTTTCTTGTAAAGGGAGAATATGTTTTTTAAAAAGATTTCTGTTGGGATTTTGCATTAGAGCCCACAGAATACTTTTCCTGTCAGGTACCTACATGAAAGTGAATTTTTAACATATTGGGGAGCATTTTCAGACAGCACAGAAGAAAATGATGCTAAAGACTCTGAATGAAATGGATGATTAATAAAACTGTGTCTGTCGTCTTGTGGCTGACTCAGTGTATAGGCCTTTGGCTCTTTTCTGAGGCACAATTCATTAAAGCATATCATGATGGGGAAATAGATTGCTCAGGGTAGGGATGGTGTGGATGCCCGACTGGGTCTGGGAGTCTGTCGGGCTCCTCCCCACCCACACCCCTGCACAGCACCTGCCAAGCCCTTGGCCTCACTTGCCCCCACTTGCACCCTCCCAGACTCTTCTCGCACTCACCCAGACCTGTCCGCAAGTGGCCACCATTTTGCCGAGGCTTTTTTTTTCAATGAAAAAGGAGCTAATTAAAAATGTGCATATTTAAATATGCGCACATTCAGGCTAGGAGCATTTGATCCACACCGTATTAGAGGCATTATGCCTCTAATAATGCATAGATCAAGATTTCCCAGGACGGGACCTGGGGTGACTGTGCGTGGCCTGCTGAGCTCACGGGGGCTTGAGTGTGGGTCCGGGAGGGCTCGAGCAGGGGCGGTGCTTCAGCAGGTGCCGCCGATCCCTGACGGGGGTAGGTTCACAAATCCCTAGCTCAGGAAATATTCTTGTTGTATAAAACCTTTCACCTTTAGATCACAGGTTTATATCTGAACATGTCTCTGTTAGGGGTGGACGAAAGTCCCTTAGCTGTTCTCGAAGGACGTTCGCGGTGGGGGGGAGGCGCTTCGCTGCTCCCCCCGTGAAGTTCCGGCTGGGGGGGGGGAGGCTTCCCACCTCGTCCTGGCCGAAATTCAGGCCGGGGAGGAGGCTTCCCGCCTCGCCTGGCCGCGAACGCGAAAGTTTTTTTTTTAAACGCCCCCTGATAGGCTACGTGACGATTCACGTAGCCTATCACGGCTAGATCTGCAAAGTCAGCCGTGATAGGCTACGTCAATCATCACGTAGCCTATCACGGGTGACTTTAAAAAAAAAAAAGCGCGTACGCTAATGGCGGCCCCTATAGGGAGCCGCCATTCGCGTTCCTTATTTAGTCGCTGTAGTCTACGTAAATGTTTACGTAGACTACGGCGAAAATAAGGGCAACGCAAATAGCGTTGCCCTTATTTTCGCCGTAGTCTACGTAAATCTTTACGTAGACTACAGCGACCAAATAAGGAACGGGAATGGCGGCTCCCTATGGGGGCCGCCATTATCCGTACACACTTTTTTTTTTTTTTTTTTTAAGTCACCCGTGATAGGCTACGTGACGATTGACGTAGCCTATCACGGCTGACTTTGCAAATCTAGCCGTGATAGGCTATGTTAATCGTTACGTAGCCTATCAGGGGGCGTTTTTTTTTTTTTTTAATTGCAATGGCGGCGGCGGCAGCCGGTCGAAAAACCGGCTGCCACTCCTGCCCCGCTCGAACACCCACCGAACCGCCGGCCGGACCCACCGCCGGGAGGGACATTCGGCGAAGGTAAGTCCCGTCCCGGGGGGGGGGTGCGGGGGGCAGGGGGGGTTCGGAGGATTTCTTCCCGAAACTTGTTCGGGGGGCCGAACACGTTGGCGCTCAGCCCCCCGAAGTTTCGGGGAGAAATTCTCCGCCAACCCTAGTCTCTGTTGAATTCAAGACTCACACCTCTGATAGATTTCTAGTGACCTCTCTGCACAGTGTTGGTGGGCTCCCTATAATTTTGCTAAGCAGGTGTCCCCCATCATAAAATCCATCTTATGTATCAAACTTGTTTCCTCCTTGGCAATCAAAGATGCCAAATGGACTGTCAGGATTGATTCTGAGCGTGCAGAGATAGTTCAGACTCAGAAGGAGAACAGCCAGAATGGGGGGGGGGGAGAGTCATCTTCCCGAGTGAGTTCAGATATGGATAGGCATGCTTCTCAGGAGGCTAGCACCCAGATGGCTGGGCCTGAAGCCCTCCCCCTCCCTCCTCCCTGAGAACCCAGGAGGAGGAGGAGGAGCAGAGCGCATGGTGTGACCTGAGGGATGCTAGACTGTGGCGCAGAGTGAAGCGGGGAAAGTTAGAGGTGGAGCTCAGATGGTTGACCTGGTTGGTGATGCGTGAGGGTAATAGAATCATAGAATATTAGAGTTGGAAGGGGCCTACAATCCCATCGAGTCCAACCCCATGCTCAGTGCAGGAATCCAAGTCAGAGCATCCCCGACAGATGGCTGTCCAGCCTCATCTTGAATGCCTCCAGTGTGGGAAAGCCCACTACCTCCCTTGGTAATTGATTCCATTGTCGTATTGCTCTAACAGTCAGGATGTTTTTCCTGATGTTCAGCTGGAATCTGGCTTCCTGTAACTTGAGCCCATTATTCCGTGTCCTGCATTCTGGGATGATCGAGAAGAGATCCTGGCCTTCCTCTCTGTGACAACCTTTCAAGTAGTTGAAGAGCGCTATCGTATCTCCCCTCAGTCTTTTCTTCTCAAGGCTAAACATGCCCAGTTCTTTCAGTTTCTCCTCACAGGGCTTTGTTTCCAGTCCCCTGATCATTTTTGTTGCCCTCCTCTGAACCCTCTCCAGCTTGTCTGAATCCTTCTTAAAGATGTAGGGGAGCATCACTGGAAGGGGGGTTTCCCTCCCTAAGCTATTCTAGCCAGCAAGTGCTTGTTCAAACTGCTGGCAACATCGTAGCTCCCATTTGGATCCCCTGTTGTTATTCCTTTGTATTCTGAGAGTCTTTGAGGATTTGCATCTGTAATGAACCTGTTGATAGTGAATTAAAGGCGTGAGACTGATAGGGATGTCAGAGAATTCCGCGACATTGGCATTCGGCCTCCCGAAATCCATTGCGGAACGGCCTGCCACCCCCCCCACCCCCCACGGATCCCCCCTGGGACGAGACTTACCTGTGGCAGATGTTTTGGATGGCGGCGGCTCCAACAGCGGCTTCGGTGGTGGCGGCGGTGGCTGGTCTTCCGACTGGCTGCCGCCGCCCGCCACCACCATTTGCAGTCTGTGTTTTTTTCTCCCCCCCCCCCCCATAGACGTGATAGGCTACGTAAAGATTTACATAGCCTATCACGTCTGGGTTAAAAAAAAAAAAAAGCGTACGCAAATGGCGGCGGCTACAGCCGCCGCCATTTGCGTTCCTTATTTTTCGCTGTCTTAGTCTACGTAAATATGTATGTAGACTAAGACAAAGAAAAGAAAGGGGAACGCAAATAGCGTACTGGGCACTATTTGCTTTCCCCTTTCTTGTCTTCGTCTTATTCTATGTAAATATTGACGTAGACTAAGACAGCGAAAAATAAGGAACGCAAATGGCAGCGGCCGTAGCAGATCACCTCCCCCCCCGTCAAGGATTCCGGGGCGAGGGACAGAACGCCTCCCCCCCACCATGAACAGAATCCACGAAAAGGTAAGTGACTTTCGTACATCTCTAGAGACTGAAACCTCTGTTTTTGTGTGTGTGCATCAGGAAGGTGTGGGCCAAGGAAACGTGACATGGACAGGAAAGCAGAACTGAGATTAAATCTTCCTTGATTTAATTTTGACTGGAACTAAACTAAAGTGATTTGGCATGGGTCTCATGCTGCTCTAGGATATGCTATTTGATAATGTAATTGGGCTTATTTGTACATTGGAGTAAACTAAGTTCTAGTACAGTATAAGACCAGATGGTAGAAAGAGTAGCTATGCAGTGTGTTCCTTACCTCTGTGGGTAAAATCCAACATAAGTCCTACTTAGAGTAGACCAATTGATATAAATGTGACTGAAATTAGTCATGACTAGCTGAAGTCCCATTTATATCAATGGGTCTACTCTACATAGGACTTATGTTGGATTTTACCCTGTATATCCACATCTATTATTGAGCCTTTGCTTCTACTTCTAAGCCTCTTAAGCATGGCAGTCCTTGCTTCTTTCTTGAGCATGAAGTGTGTTGGTTGCTAGACATGCAAACAGGCCTGAGATCAGGTTGGTGATGAGTGTAATGGTGGCTAATATCTCAAATGTACAAATAGATCCTTATAGCAGGCAAAAGCTTTTGGACTTGAATAGTAATCCAGCTTTACCACAACTGCAACTTGGTGACAACAGAATATATACCTGCCAGATATTTTACAGTGCTTACTTCTGAGTAGGGATGGGAGAACCAGTGATTTTTGAGCTTGCCTAAATTCTCTGAAAATCACTCTGAAGCTGGCTTGCTCCTGTTTTTATTTTTGACCTGTTTTTGTTTTGTTTTGGGCTCATTTGCATGGGAAAAGTATGTATTTCAACCAGGAAAATTACACGTTTCTGTGCACACTTTCCTCCCATTGACTGAAGCATGAAATGCACGTTTCAAAGTGCTCATTTTATTAAAAAAAAATACACATTTTTCAAACACCACCATGAATTCAGGAAAATGCAAACATTTCTCCAAAAAAAAAGTTCACATTTGCATTTCAGATTGAAATGTTCAAATGATTTGTGAACAGAAACAGAATGTTCGTACCTCCCTACTTATGAGTAAAGGCAGACAAGCCCTTGTTGGATCAGAATTTGGGAGGTCTGCTTGCAAGGAGTAGCAGTTCTAAAGATTAGAATCATAGAATCATAGGGTTGGAAGGGGCCTACAAGACCATCGAGTCCTACCCCCTGCTCAGTGCAGGAAGCCTGATTCCCAGGTGGTCTCCCATCCAAGTACTAACCAGGGCTGCTGACCCTGCTTAGCTTCCAAGATCAGATGAGATCAGGCAAGCAGGTATGCCCATATTAAATGAAGAAGGGTTTTTTGTCATACAGCATCTAAGCACCAGTGGTGTAGATGTCAAATTTGAAGTGAAAAGATCATAATCACAGCATCAACTGCTATGACCCCCCTCACCCCCCAAAAAGAATCCATAGTTACATCCCCAGCGTGTGTGTGTGTGTGTGTGTATCACACTTTCTATTGGGTGCATAGTAAGTGGGTCTGCTCTGAGCCTGGGGCACAGCAGGCATGAAATACCCTCCAGCAGCTGGCTGGGACTGATTGATGATGGCATTAGCAGGCAGAGCTCTCATCCCAGCAATGTGCTGCATATATTGGTTGGTAAGGTGGGCTTTCCGCTCCTCCTTCCTCTGTGCCAAAGTGACATGCAAATGGCTTGGAGCCCACAATGTACCCATTCATTTCTGTTACAGCTTTGGTGGCTTCTTCTGGAGAGGAAAAGCAGACTAAGCCAAAGCCTTTGCTTCACCCATCTTCCAACATTACCTTGGCACTTGTGATGGACCCCAAAGGGGTCCACTTTCTATTATTTACATTCAGAGGAGCTAATGCTCTGGTTAAAAATGCCATTGTAAAACCCAGACATCCAAAACAAGCAAACAAACCACAAACAAGTAAATCCTCTCAATTACAGTTATAGGGCATGCCATGGCTGCAATCCTGTGCATAGTTATCTGAGAGTAAGCTCTATTGAATTTAGTATTGCTTCCTTCTGATTGCATAGGTTCAACTTGTAAAACAAATTGGGCTTTAACAAAAGATATTCGGCCTGCTGAAAGGTAACCATTAGCTTTTAACTAGATGTGTAAACAACCTTACAAAGATATGTTACCATGCAAACTGCTTGTATGAAGTAGGAACCCCATCAAAGGACGAAGGGAAATAAGTATTCAGACCCTGCTTATTTATTTTCTTCATTTCTTCAATATCCTCTATGCTAATGTGTTAGGAAAAATGGTGTAACTGGAAAGCCTCTTTATCACCTCATTAACTTGCCAGAGGTCTATCAGTTACACTTAGGGATGTGTGAACCCACTCCCATCTGGGATCTCTGGGCACCTGCTGAGCCCCCGCCCCCGCTTGCCCATCCCTGGGCCATGCTCGAGCCCCTCCCATGCTCAGCGAGCAGCCTACACTTACCCTGGCAGCCTCATCAAGCTCTGCGGTCACCATTTCTTGAAAAATAAAATGGCAATCGCAAAAGTGTGCATTTTCGCATGCACAAATATGCACATTCACAAAAATGTGCATTTTCACGCATACACAAATATGCACATTTTTGCTATCTCCATTTTATTTTTCAATAAATGGTGACTGCAGAGTTCGACGAGGCTGCCGGGGTGAGTGCAGGCTGCTCACTGAGTGGGGGCACGGGCTTGGCGAGCAGGGCTCGGGGGTGTGGGCAAGGGGGGTTCCACTGGATTCTCAGATGGAATCAGGCATCCATGCCATCCCTAGCTACACTGGTCCTCTGGAAAATGTCATTGCTCCTGGTCTGAAAGCTGTCACTGCTGAGCAATGTGAAGTATTTTGACTCAGGTATAGTTACAGTACAGATTTAACTGGTTTAAAAGTCATTTCTTCTCCTGCTTCCCAGGAAACTCTGGAAATTATGGCTCTGTGACAGGAACTAGGAAACTGTAACAGTACTGTTAGCACCCTCAACAAACTACAGTTCTCAGGATTCTTGGGGGAAATTGGGATATAATTAAAGCGGTATCAGTGTAAACCTGCCTTTGAATGAGAGCAGGCCTACATCACTTAGGTGTGGAGATTTCCCAAGGATGGCTCCTGGTTTGAGGAGGCCCTGGGCAAAGTCCTCCTTTTCTATCTATGGGCCTTGGCAGGCTTATCTGGCTGCTATGACATCACTCTGTCTGAGCAGCATTGAGTGGCTGAATGTGCCACCCTTTTGATTTTACCACAATGCCTCGTAGCAACATTAGGTTGAGGGCTATTCTTTTTATTTACTACTGTAAAGCCCATGTCGCCATGGGCTCTAGTAGTCTGAGGGCGAAACATACTGTTCCTTGATTCCCACTATGTCAGTCCTCCAGAAGCTGTATGGAGGGGACTTTCCTTCAACGCAACTGAGGTCTTTTGGCCCTCACTTCCTCACACCCATCGCCGGTGAGTGACATTTGCTTCTTCCCCTCATGCCTAAAGCCTACCTCCTTCCCTCTTCCCCCACATTTTAAAAATAAGCTTTTCCTAGGGCCACTTCTTTTCCTCCTCTGCCACCACCATTCCTGCCACCAATATGGCCATTCTGAGAGCAGGCTCAACTCCCAAAGCCCAAGGACCTCCCTCCCTTCTCCACCACTCCCTGCACACCTGTGCAGCATGGAGCTATGTGGAAGCTGTAGTTCCCCAACCGCCTCAGGCTCCTGGCCAGGGCACAGAAATGTACTGTTTGGTTATTAAATCTCAAGCTTTCAACTTTGTTAACCATTTTCTGCATGTTTGTACTGCTCAAGCTTCAGGTTTTTTTTTAAAAAATGAGCAAATTCAGTCTGGTAGATCTCTAATGTATTCTTATATAGATTTACAGTTATTTCTAAGCCATCTTTTAAGGATGGTACCCTACCAGGTATGGTTTGGTCCAGCCACCTCATACTGCTCTGAGTGCTGGGGCAGAAAAAGAAATTAAGGGATGGCACCAGGGCAGGCTTCAGTCAGCAGTGGGTGCTGGTAGCTGTCCTAAGACACCACGTGCTGACATTGGCCCTCAGATTACTATTGCTGTTCTTTATAGAGCACTGTGGCAACCTCTGATCCATGCTCACAGGAACACAGTTGGGACAATGAAATACAGTAACAGTTAATAATTAACTTGATGGTTTAATAGAGTAACAATCCAATCCTGTACATGTCTACCCAGAAGTAAGCCCCATTGAATTCAATTAGACTTCCTCCAAGGTAAATGTATTTAGTGCCATTTGGACACCAGTGTAGTCCAAATAACTTCAAGGTCTGTATAAATGTTAAGTGACTCACTCAGAATAAGTTCCACTACTGTAATTGCCATTGTCATGTGGCAACTCTCAGTTCAGTGAGAGTCGTATAAGACAGCCCCATATTCATCAGTCAAAACTGATCACATTTAATCTTAGCTTACAATTACAACTTGTACCTCCCCCAAAAAACAATAAATAATTGGGATAAATCTATGTCCATCCATTTGAAAACCGTTATCAGGGGTCTCAGCTTTCTTTTATGTTCCTCTGTTCATTTTTTCCCCCAAAACAGTTTGATTTCTCCAGTATTTTTTTAAAAATCTGGGCTAAAGCACTTATTAATAAAAGAGACACATTTCAAATGTTTCTGCTTTCCAGTCTTCATCCCATTATTGATTAACACCTGTTATATTATTAATTTGTGTCATATTTGCCTTGGAAATATGTCTCTAGCACTTCCATTTCTCTACTTATTTACCTGTGTTCTTTCCAGATCTTTACACTACTCCACCAACCTGAATGTAAACCAAGAGTCCCAAAGTCTTTTCATTCTTCACATCACGCATGCGCGCATGCGCGCGCACACACACAACATGTCATCATAGCTGAGACTGGGTATTGTCTGCCTTATCCAATGGAGAATGGCTGGTGTCTGATCAAATGAGCCGCCCAACCCCTGCAATGGCTTTCAAAATTTGGGTTTAATCTCTTCATTGTCTGACTTCACTGCATGGTAGTACTGCCCTTAAATAAAACTTACATAAAAAATGGTTAGTACAGCTGGTCAAAAAATGTGCTCAAAGTTTAGAATCACATATCATTGTTTGTACAGATGACTGTTTGGGAGAGACTTCAATAGAAGCTGACTTTACTAGCAAAGGAGTAGGCTTTGGCAATAACACTAGGTGATCAGCAACAGCGACTCATATTTTCCAACTGAGATCAATGTGGGCTCTAATCCATTAAATGCAGACCTAAATATCACCCAACAGATATGAATAGATGACAGTGGAAATGGAAGGGAAGAAAAGTATGGAATAGCCAGTTTGAAGAGCCTTGTTTCATATTGCAATCCATTTTAGTACTCAACAGGAAATCAGTCTGATTCCAGATTTTCAATTAGCATACCCTAGATATGGAGTGAAAATACTTCCTTTCTTGCAAACACAAATGCTTTTTGTTCAGCTGTGTTTAGCCTCTGTTCACAGAATTGGATTTTTCCCCTTCTTCGTCTTTTTTTTTTTTTACAGAATCTTTGGAAGCATGTTAGCAAAGCATCTTTTTGAAATGTCAAGAAATGGTTCTCTTAGTGGCCAGCAATCGTTCAACTCATTCAGATGCCAATTTAGATATTTAAATACTAATGCCACAGGGAGGGGAGCTGGCAGGGGGAGGGGGGCTAAGGAACAAGGTGAGGAAAGTAGCATGTGCTAAACCAAACTCGAACCATGATGAGGGACCGTTCTCTGCAAGCAAATGTGTGGCTAGGAAACAATGGTGCCCTCCAGTTTTAAAACAGTATTCAGTGCTTTAAGTTAACTGCATTGCTTGCTTCTGCTTGTCATTGGTGCAGCATTCCTGTTTTCTAGTCTGGCTCAGGATTGTCATTCCTAATGATTAATATGGTACGCCATGCTATATTCTATTGCCCCATGATGACAGTTTGTGTCTATCCAGAATACATCAAGGTTAAAAAGAACATTTGTAGCATGACTAGCTCATAGGGAGACATTGTTCTCCCTCTCTCATAATATTAGAACCCACAGTTATCCCATGAAGCTGATCAGTGGGATATTCACGACAGATAAAAGGAAGTACTTCTTCACACAGCACATACAGTAGTTAAACTATGGAATTCACTTCCACAAGATGTAGTGACAGCCACCAATTTGGAAAACGTGGAGGCAGTGACAGACTTTGTCTTTCTAGGTGCAAAGATTACTGCAGATGCTGACTGCAGCCAGGAAATCAGAAGACGTTTACTTCTTGGGAGGAGAGCGATGACAAATCTTGATAAAATAGTTAAGAGCAGAGACATCACACTGACAACAAAGGTCCGCATAGTTAAAGCAATGGTATTCCCCGTAGTAACCTATGGCTGCGAGAGCTGGACCATAAGGGAGGCTGAGTGAAGGAAGATCGATGCTTTTGAACTGTGGTGCTGGAGGAAAATTCTGAGAGTGCCTTGGACTGCCAGAAGATCAAACGGGTCCATACTCCAGGAAATAAAGCCAGACCGCTCACTTGAGGGAATGATATTAAAGGCAAAACTGAAGTACTTTTGCCACATAATGAGAAGACAGGATACCCTGGAGAAGATGCTGATGCTAGGGAAAGTGGAAGGCAAAAGGAAGAGGGGCCGACCAAGGGCAAGATGGATGGATGATATTCTGGAGGTGACAGACTCAACCTTGGGAGAGCTGGGGGTGGCGACGGCCGACAGGAAGCTCTGGCATGCGGGCTGGTCCATGCAGTCACAAAGAGTTGGAAGCGACTGACCGAATAAACAACAAAAAAAGGGGACTGGGCAAATTCATAGAGGAGAAGGCTAATGGATACTAGTCCTGATGGCTATATGCAGCCTCCAGTATCGGAGGCAAGATGCTGGGAAACATGGGCGGGAGGGTGCTGTTGCACTCTTGTCCTGCTTGTGGGTTTCCCATAGGCAGCTGGTTGGCCACTGTGTGAATAGAATACTGGACTCAATGGAACCTTGGTCTGATCCAGCATGGTGTTCTTATGTTCTTATACACTAAGGGTGAAATTCAACAGTGTCCATCCACCAACTGAACAGACACCATTGATGCCTTCCCACCCTACATGCCCCCAAGCAACTCCAGTGGGTTGTGCAAACCTCCAGAGAAGATTTGGGGGATGCACATCTGAGTGAAGGTGAGAGGAGAAAGGGGGAAGTCCACTCATGTAACTTGGACATTGCCCTAACAGTGCAGACCTAAGCCTGTCTACTGAGAATAAAGTCTTACTGAGTTCAGTGACACTTACTCCCAAGTAAGTATGTTTAGGACTGTGGAATTAGCCTACAGTCCTGTGCACACTCACTCAGGAGTAAGCACAGTGGGATTTACTTCTGAGTAATGCTAGCATTACACTGTTACTTTATTGAGATTTCTAGTCCATTCTACACAGTAGTTTCAGGACATATAGTAAGACACTAGAAATATGTATAAAATAGTCAGTTAAAATGAATGAAATAAATTTGTGAAACATAATTGTATTTCAAAAGGGCTAATTGCAACAAAATGTCTTTGGCACCTGCAAGATGAAGGGGATTTGTTCAGATATGAGAAAATACCTTATTTTCATAAACTTAAGAAATGGGACTTTAAAGATAACTTTAACCATGTTTGAATAATTACTTATAACCAGTGAAAAATATCTTTTCTCTAAGGTAGATCAAGTATTATTAAAAGATAACTGCTTTCAAAACTGTTTAGAACAAAATGTTAGATGACTGAACCAACATGGCACATAGCTTTTTTTAGATGTCTGGCTACATGTCATGTATCAACCTACAGGAAAACTATTAAAGATTTTACTATTGTTGGTATTCAACTCACATTAAGAGAAACAGAATTTACAAAGCAAACATGGACAAATATTGCAGATGCAGTGAAGATAACACCGACTCTATCCATATTTGGTGGGACTGAATATAAGAACAGCCATGCTGGATCAGACCAAAGGACTATCTAGTCCACCATTATTTTACTACAGTGGTCAACCAGATGCTAATGGGAAGCCCACAAGCATAACACCACAGCAATAGCACACTCGTGCTCATGTTCCCTAGCAACTAGTATTCAGAAGCACACTACCTCTGAAACTGGAGGCACTGGCTGGGGCATGCTGGGAGTTGTAGGCCTTCTCTATGTCTAAACATGCATAGGACAGCACCTTTAGTTGCTCTTTTTTGCACTTTTTCTAACTCTACAATATCTGGTTTTAGGTGGAGGGACCAGATACTGCCCCATGTGTAATATATATATATATATATATATATATATATATATATATATACACATTTCTCCTGTCAATAACAAAAGTGTTCAATTTGATTGAAAAAGAGGAAATTGCTTGGGTAAGGGAAATAAATATTTAAGCTGATTGAGTATTCCTTCCGTTGTCATTCTTTGAAATCCATGAATTAGGTCAAGTTTTAAATCTTTGCAGTTCATTTCTAATTAATAATCATAAGAACATGCATTTTCTTGTTTCCATATGTTCTCTTCCTACAAAAAGGGTGTAGTACACCTGAGCGGTGTAAGCCATTTATAGTTCATCAAAGACAGTAAGCTGTTCTTTTCAAGTTTTACTAACAACAAGCCCCAGTTACACACTGATTTTCCTGCTGTACATTCAAAGAATGCCAAAAGCATTTTAGGTGGATATTAACAAATTTTAACAGTGCCAAACCCATCCCTTGCATTTTGCAGATAATTAACCAATCTGTAAAGATTCTGCCAAGGTGGCTCTGTTTGTGATCTTTAAGTAATTCATTTTCACAGTCACACATCCTGTCCTAGAGTTGTCTAAGGTAATTTACATTCTACTAGGGCTTCTTGACATAGCTGGCTATTACTCTATTTACTCAAATAAACTGAATTTTTGTTGTTGATACAGCAGTAGATATTGCCCTTATACAAATTATTGGGTAGTGCATAACACAGTCCTTCCATGGGTGGCCCAGGGCTTGCACACACAAACCTCACAAATGGTGGCCATGATGTCGGACAGAAATGCTCACTTCTGGAAGGCAAACACAGTAGTGCAGCAAGGGTTGGATCTTGGTGTCAAATTCCAGGGCCCTGAAGCCCAGGTGGCCTCCAAATGAGCACCCAGAGAGTGGCAGATGAAGGGGCAGTAGCAAACAGGCCTGGCATCAGCACATGGGCCAGTGTAGGTATACCAGGGTATCAAGGATTGATGCTGCCTACTGCAATGTCCTTTCTTTTTTTTAATTTATACTCAGGTGTAGGGATTACGGATTGTGTAAAATCCATTCCATCTGTGTTTCACGGATCGTCAGGCGCCTTTCATTCCGTCATCTGCCCATTCACAGAATCAGGATTTTTTTTGTTTCCAAATTTGTACAAATCTGCAATTATGCACATGCAAAAATGTGAAAATTCCTTGAAATGTGCATTTTCACACTTTAGCCTATGGAGGAAATGTGCATTTTTGGCTGGATTTTTTTTTGTGTGTGTGTGTATTTTTTTTATAACAAAATTTGTGCAAAATTCAGGAAAGTTAGAAAATCGGTCTGCAAGTCCATGGAATCCGCCCAATAGGGGAAAAGCTGGTCCACTGTGGAATCCACAGGTCGGATTCATGAAAATCCAAACTCATTTGGTTCTGTTGAGGATTTCTCCGACATCCGTAATCAGGGGGTGGCTGAGCAGGCAAGTACATCGTTTACAGATCCTAATTTTATGATTTTTTAAAATATATATATTATCCCTTTCTACAACAAAATGGTGCTTATTCCCAAGTAAATGTGTTTACCAGCAGAGCTGGAAAAGCAAACTCCATTTCATTCTGGTAGTCATGATGGTGCCTTAACTTTAGGGTGCAGTTCTATGCACATTTAGACAGAAAGGAGTCCAACAACTTCTAGCATTCCCCAGCCAGCCATGCTGGCTAGGGAATGCTGGGAGTTGTAGCACTTTTTCTGTCTAAATATGTTTTTCTGCCATGCCTTTCCCCCCACAAATGGCAAGATCAGGCATACTTAGAAAGAACCCCCTTGGTCACCTTAATGCCACTGCATTCACTGCCTCCAGATGAGGCAGTGAATTTGGGAGGGCATTTTTGTTCAGCACTAGAAATAATGACATGAACTGAAAACAAATGGTCTATGCTCCCATTCCAAAATTAAATGTAGACCTTCTCCAAGTTAAAAGAGGAGGAGTGGAACACAGGTCAAGCCAACCCATGGAACAATTAGGAAACAGAATGAGGACATCTGCTTATCCCTAATCTTTTTCCAAATTCTGACATGTTGTGACAGTAGAATCCTTTTAACAGGAACATGCTGTTCAAAACATAAATACTACCACTGAGAGCTTCTATCTTCATTCTAGGGTGGAGTATTTCCCTTAATATTTGATTAGTCCAGCTGAAATTCAATGATCTCAACTGATAAATGTTCACAGGAATCTCTTTTTTGCTAACAGAGATTCATTTGTATGTCATGAAGTGCTAAAAATACAAGACACACACACACACACACACACACACACACACACTGAGGGTGCTTCTGGACGGAGAACTCCTAGTGGTAGCAAGCTGAAGGCATTGTGCAACTGTTCCATCTTAACAGGTTTTCTGTGTTAAGGGAAAAGTTGGAAGAAGGGGTAAGAAAACACAGTACGGTCACGAGTAGAAGACAATGTTGTCTGGACCACCCATACACCTCTATAAATGAGGCAGGGAAATAGCTCCATAAAAGCCTCATCTGGAAGCACACACACATACACACCAAATATTAAGACTCTTTTAATAATTAAAAAAAAACTATAATAAAAATAAACTGACCATAAGGGATCAGGGAACCAGTGTGAAATGAACAAAGAGCTAAACAGCAGGAAATTAATGGTAACAAATAACATAAGTTCATAACTCTTAATTCCTGTAAATAATATCTTTAGAATCAGTCCTTTTAAAAAAAAGAGGTGGGAGGAGAGAAGAAAGGAAAGAAAGGTGGAGAAGGGTCAAACTATTTGTCCATTTAGCCCAACATTGTCAACTGGCAGCAGCTCTCTGAGCAGAGGTCTTACCCATCATCTGCTACCTGCTCCTTTGAACAAACAAACAAAAACTGGAGAAGCCAGAGATTGCACCTGCATGCATGCAGAGCCACTTCCTGTAATGCTCTGAAATGGTAGGCGTTGTACAGACCGTGATCAGTGGATTGAAATGATTAATGAATATGAGCATGATCCAGCCAGAATTAACTACTTCTTTAAAAACTGGATTTATTTCAGGGGGGCAGTAAATATAGCTTTGGCTATAGAGTGACTCATAACTTCAATAAAAATAGTAAGATAGTCCTGAAATGGCTTCCTGTGAAATACATGGGACATACATATTTAGCCTTGTCTTGGGAGTCATGAGCCAAAGCTGATGGGTCAAAGAACAAGCAAAGGCCTTGGACCCTTGGAAGCTCAACCCCCCGATTTACAATGCCAGTATCTGTTTCACAGGTGCACGTATGGAGATGTGTAGGCTGGGACAATTGTGGTGGTCTGCAGTGCTGGCTCTAGGGTTTTGAGGGCCCTTGGGTAAGACATTCCAAATGGGCCCCCTCCCTCAATGAATCTGACCTAGTGATTCTCACTAGGGATGTTAGAGAATTCTGCCACGGACTCCAATGAGGCCGAATTCTTTAGAATCTGGCCCCCCAGAGTCCATGGCGGAACGGAGCACTCCCCCCCGCCACCGTGCGAAATTTTCCCAGGATGCATGGCCCTACTTGGCATCGGCCAGTCCAATCTGTCCGCTGCTGTCAGGGTGGACACTGAGCCCATAGAATCCCAGAGTAGTTCTGATTCTGAGGAAGAGCAGGCGTAGTGCCCGGTTGGCGCGCAAACAACGGCTGCGCCCAGAGGATCCAAGGGAAAAGGGGAGGGACTCTCCCTAGTCCTTAAGTTCAGGGGTCTTCCAGTAATTCCTTTTCAAACAGGGACCAACTGTTCCAACTTAGGGCATAGGTACTGTGCTGCTCAGATCTAGTTGCTAACGGTAGAGTTGTTAAGTTGTAAAAGAAGAATAAAGCTTTGAAAGGAATCCCTTTGTCTGTGTCTGGACTTGGCTACTGGATTAGACTGAGAGAGGCCTCCAAGGAGCCCTTGACAGCTGCCCCAGTCTGCAGCCGCGAATAGCTGCCCTTGTCTGCGGCCGCCGTTGGCCTCCCTGTGTTAGCCGTGATAGGCTATGTAAGTACGTAGCCTATCACGGCAAAGAGCAGGGACGCAAATGGCATCCGCTATGCCATTTGCATTGCTACTGTTTGCCATGATAGGCTACGTAAATATATACGTAGCCTATCACGGCTAACGCAGGGATGCAAATGCCAGACGCCATTTGTGGCCGCAGCCCGGCAGCGGACGGAAGTCCGGCTGCAGGTGGGCATGGCTGGGGACTCCGTGGACTCGCCGCAGAGCAGATCCAGCTGAGGAGGATTCCAGGGAGAGGGACGGATCGCCTCCCCCCGCCAGCGGACGCCCCCACCCAGAATGGGGTAAGTAATCCACCCATCCCTACTCACCACCATTATCATTCGCTGCTCTTCATCCTTTTTCTCATATTTGCTACCACTTGCTTGCTCGACTGGCAGAGAACCAGTGAGCAAGTAGGCAGTGGCATGTGCTGCTGTTCCTCCTCAGCACCACCATTGTCTGGGCCAGAGTGAGAGGCAGATGAACAAGCAAGTTGCAAGGAGGAGCAACTCCAGAGGGCTCTTGTAATTGGGCCCCTGCTGGACTATCTTTGATACCAGTCATCTTGGTGTGTGCTACATAAAGTGACAATGTTGAAAATTGACAGCATGGCAAGAAATGAAGTAACACAATCACATCGCCAGTCCCTAAAGTGGCCTGCCAGCAAGCTGTATTGTCACAGATGCAACACGCTCCTGTCCTGTGCTTTTTGGGAGCCAGGAGGTGGCATCATTCAGAGGGCCCACATTGGTTACAGGGCCTTTCAGTTCCTAAACCCCACCCTTGTTTAGGATCACAACATTACGCACAATAAATAAACAAATAGTGTTCTCACGATCACCACATCAGTTACCTGCATCTTCTGAGGCAGATCATGTTTGGATCAGCAATCGGAATCCTGTTTATTCAAGACGTTGCTGACGCAAACATTCTAACATGCCCAGGTCCATTTAAATAAATGAGGCTGTGTGATGCAGAACTGTCATAAATATTACATTGAGCAAACAAGATTCAGGCTTTGGGCTGCTGCTTCTTACCCCAGTCTTTGCTTTTTTCCACCCATTACTCATCAGTTTAATTCTCATTTTCTTCCCCTTGAAAGATTTCTTCTCAATAGGGTGGGTGGGACCATTTCCACTAGCCCCTGCTGTGTGTCAATTGTTCCAGACAAGACTGTCACTTGCGGCTTCTCTGAGTGATTCAGCACATCCTGATGCAAAAGAACATTTATTACTGTCACTACTAGGTCAGCCCAAGTTCCAACAGATGTCTCATCGTTTTACAGATGGGTGGCAAAGTTAAAATTTAATTCCCCCTGCGCCTGCTCAGATATTTCCAATGGATAATTTCTTAAGCATCACTTTATATAGTCAGCCTCTGTTCCCACAAAACTCTTGTTTTTAAAACACAGAGAAACATATATTCCTGCCATGGTTGCAGAAATGGGTCTAGGATACTCGCTCTTTTCACCTCTTGTGCTCTACAGTAATTTTTACCCTCATAAATTACCTGGCACTTTGTCCATGTGCAGGAGACAAGGGGGTAAGGGTGGAAACAGATTGAGGGAAAACAGGATTCTACTTGGCCTCACAGTAATCTCTCTGCATATGGATCCTGTGCAATGGGGGACTTCATCTTGGCCATAAGTATCCAGGGAACACAATAACTGAGCCAATCTTCTGGTCCTTGGGAAGGTATCCAGGGCCATAGGGTACTGTGGACTTTCCCCTCTATGGGTGAAGAGGGAAGTCCACCTGTGAAGGTCTCCCTGGGAAGGCAAAAAGGAAGTGTTTGGGGGCCATGTCAGGCAGACCAGTGGAGGCCTGGGATCAGCCCAATCCAACGCCCTCTTGTTCCCTAGAAATGCCCCCATAATGAGGGGGAAACTGCACCAGCCCTGGAGCTGTCAAAGTTATTTCTCCTCCAAGTGAAGTCAAGGTAAAGGAAAATATAAACAAGGAAAAAGATCCCCACCACCACCACCTCTGCCCTGGCCAGCATAAGCCCAGTAGGGCTCAGGAAAAGACAGTTCTTCCATTACAGATTTTCCCTTCCCTGCTCCAATTGGATTCCTCTGCCCATGTATTGTGAGAAGGTAAATGCCATACATTTGGCGAAAATAAGGGCAACGCAAATAGCGTTCCCTTATTTTCGCCGTAGTCTACGAAAATCTTTACGTAGACTAGACGTGCCAAAATAAGGAACGCAAATGGCGGTGCCCATGGGCTGCCGCCATTTGCGTATGCGCTTTTTCCCCCCCCCAAAGTCACCCGTGATAGGCTACGTGACGATTAACGTAGCCTATCACGGCTGACTTTGGAAATCTAGCCGTGATAGGCTCGTAGCCTATCACGGGTGTGTTGTGTTTTTTTTTACTTACTTTTTTATTTTGTAATGGCGGTGGCGGCAGCCAGTCGGGAGACCAGCCACCGCCCCTGCCCCCGACGAAACGTCGCCGAACCGCCACTGGGACCCGCCACCGAGAGGGACATTCGCTGAAGGTAAGTCCCATCCCGGGGGGGGGGGCGGAGAATTTCCCCAACACTTTCAGGGGGCCGAACGCCTCGGCGCTCGGCCTCCCGAAGATTCGGGGAGAAATTCTCCGCCATCCCTAGTCCAGAGTCTAAAATTACCTAGCTGCACCACTGACCATGCCTTGAGTAAAAAAGACAAAGGGAGTGTTGCCTTCTGTTCCTCCTTTCCTGGACTCGTCATCCCCTCTTTGTTTCTGCAATAGGCCCCTGTGTGAGCCACCAAGACACTGCCAGTGTAATAGGCATGGGAACGCAACAGGGCATCGGATTGGCAGCATCAGTAAGCAGAGCATCAGTTGTGGACCACCTTGTTGGTCCCAACGTTATCACCTGAAGATCCTTTGTACTATCAGCCCAGTGAACAGTCACACTTAATTGGCAGATATCAATATGATACCGAGTCAGGTGTACTTTGTAATGGGCAGTATCCAACTGTATTATTCAGTTAGTGCAAATGATGTTGTGCTAGCAGAAAGATTTTGTGCTATGCACAAGAGAAGAATCCAACTAGAGCTACATTTGCGCAAGCATGGTTGTGCAAGAACCTTTTCATAACTCTTGTGCAACACATTGTGCAACCCACAGTGCAATGCATTGTGCAACCAGTTGCACAACTGCTTGCACCACTGGTTGCGTAAGCATAATGGGCAACTGCTTCTGCAAAGGAATGATTTGATGGAGCACTGCTAGCACTATTGGAGTTTGTGGAATGTCATGGTTGGATACTGCCCAATGTTTCCATATTACTTTGTGATTTTTGCAGTATCTTGGCAGTGAAATACCTCTGAAATGTAACTTCTTTTAAAGTTTCAAAGCACACTAGCTCCCTGACCAGTCTACACATCTGCATTTTTATTTCATTTCATTTATAGATAACCCAGTAGCCAGAGTTGTCTGGGCAGTTTGCAGGTCAATGAAAAACAAAAAATACCAAACAACAGACAATGATTTTAATAAAACCCAAACAGTACATAATAAAACTACCAGCAAAGGGTAAAAAGCAGTCCAGCACAAAAGTCAAAGTAAAAAAGAATACCTACAGAATAAAGGGGCTAAGATCTAAAAGTGCTAAAAGCACTTTTATTCCACCCCTGAGAATAAAAAGCCATCACCTGGCACCAAAAAGACCATAAAGTAGGCACCAGGTGAGCCTCTCTGGGAAGGGCATTCCACAGATGGGGCACCACCACTGAAAAGGCCTTCTCTCTTCTCACCACCCACTTCATTTGATGGGGGCACCTGAAGGGCCTTGGATGATGACCTTAGGGTCTGGGTAGATAAATATGAGAGAAGATGCTGTTTAGGGTCTTAGGGCACAATCCTACGCATGCTTAGACAGAAAAATGCCCTGCAACTCCCAGCATTCCCCAGTCAGCCACAGTGTAGGACTTTTTCTGTCTAAACATACATAGGATTGTGCCTTTAAAGGGTAAAACCAACACTTTGTAATGGGCCAGAAATGGACTGACAGCCAGTGCACATGGCAAAGTACTGGGATATTGTATCAGCCAGTCCCAGTTAACAGTCTAACCATCCAGTTTTGGACACACTAATTGAAGTTTTAGTTCTGTTGTTTTCAATCTGTTATTGCATTTTAAATCTTCGCATTGGTCCTAGGTTTTATTCTGTTTTGTTTTTTTACTGTTATTTTATACTGTAGTTTTAAACTTTTTCATTTTTATAATGTATTTTATGTTGTATTTTGTGGTTTTAAGGGTTGTGAACCACCCAGAGCTTCAGCTATTGGGCAGTATAGAAATGTAATAAATAAATAAATAAAAGTTTCCAGACCATTTTCAAAGGCAGCCTATGCCATGTATCATTGTAATAATGCGAATGGATTTCGGATGCTTTCATAAGGTCAGCAGCACAATCCTATGCATGTTGTTCACTCTAGGGATGTCAAAGAATTCCGTGACGGATCTCGGTGAGGCCGAATGCCAGTGCATTCGGCCCCCCAAAATCCGTCGTGGAATGAAGCCCCCACCCCCCCAACCCATGAAAGGCGCGCGAAACGGAGCACTTACCTGCTCCCGTCCGCGCTGCTTTGTGAATGGCGGCCGTCCTGCGGCCGCCATTTGCTTTGTCTTCATAGCCGTGATAGGTTACGTAAATACTTACGTAGCCTATCACGTCAGGGGGGGAAAATCCCAGCGTACGCAAATGGCGGCGGCTACCACCATTTGCGTACACTGGGGATTTTCCCCCTGCCATGATAGGCTATGTAAATATTTACGTAGCCTATCATGGCTCAATACAGGGACGCAAATGGCAGCGGCTACGACAGCCACCATTTGCGTCCCTGCAGGGCTGCCCAGCGGCTGAATGTCTGGCTGTAGGCGGCCGGAGCCAGCCGGGCAGGATTCCGGGGGGGAGGGCCAGATCTCCTCCCCCCCCGCCGAGGATTCCAGGGGGAGGGACGGAGCGCCTCCCGCCCACCGCGGATTGCCCAGTGCGGAGCCAGGTAGGTGTTTCGTAGATCCCTAGTTCACTCCAAAACAAGTAGGGATGTCAGAGAATTCGGCCACAGATCTCAGTGAGGCTGAATGCCAGTGCATTTGGCTCCCCCGAAATCCGTGGCGGAAAGAAGCCCCCCCAACCCACAAAAGACACACGAAATGAAGGACTTACCTGCTGCCGTCCGCACTGACTTGTGAATGGCGGCCGCCCTGAGGCCGCCTTCGCTTCCTCATCATACCTGTGATAGGCTATGTAAATACTTGCGTAGCCTCTCACAGCAGCTTCGCAGGATGCAAATGGCGGCTGCTACGGTGGCTGCCATTTGTGTCCTCAGCAGCCCATCCGCAGCCGGAACTCCAGCTGTGGACGGCCCTGGCCTGCGGCTCTATGGAGCCACCGTGGAGCAGAGCCGGCCAGGGAGGATTCCGGGGAGAGGGACACAGTGCCTCCCCCGCACTGCGAATCACATCTGCGAATAGGGATGTCAGAGAATTCCGCCACGGATCTCGGTGAGGCCGAATGCCAGTGCATTCGGCCCCCCGAACTCTGTGGCGGAACGGCCTGCCACCCCCCCGCCACCCCGCGGATCCCCCCCGGACGAGACTTACCTGGGGTGGATCTTCCGGGCGGCAGCAGCTCCGGCGGCAGCTCTGGCGGCGGGCGGTCTTCTGACCAGCTGCCGCCGCCGCCATTTCCAGGCTTGTGGGAAAAAAAAAAAAAGACGTGATAGGCTACGTAAAGATTTACGTAGCCTATCATGGCTAGGTTTAAAAAAAAAGACGTGATAGGCTACATAAATCTTTATGTAGCCTATCATGGTTGGGGGTGGGTTTTAAAAAAAAAAACATGTACGCAAATGGCGTCGGCTACGGCCGCCGCCATTTGTATTCCTTCTTTTTACCATCTTAATCTACGTAAATATTTAAGTAGACTATGATGGCGAAAATCAAGGGGACCACAAATAGCGTAGCGGTCGCTATTTGCATCCCCTTTTGATTCGCTGTTTTAGCCTATGTAAAGATTTACGTAGGCTAAAACGGTGAATGAAAAAGGGACGCAAATAGCGCCCGCTACGCTATTTACGTTCCCCTTGATTTTCGCCATCATAGTCTACGTAAATATTTACGTAGATTAAGATGGCCAAAAAGAAGGAACGCAAATGGCGACGGCCATAGCCGCCACCATTTGCATACGCGGTTGTGTTTTTTTGGGGGGGGTTACCCAGAGACCTCCGCGGCCAGAAATCCGGCTGTGGACGGCTCTGGCTGGGCCGGGCCGGGCCTGCCTGGCTGCTCTGCAGAGCTGCTGCAGAGCACAGCCAGCCGTTTGAAGATTCTGGGGGGAGGAATGGAGCGCCTCCCCCCCCCAACAACATAATCCGCAAAAGGTAAGTCACTTTCGTACATCCCTTTGCGAAAAGGTAAGTGACTTTCATACATCCCTAAAAACAAGTACAGTTAAGTCTAGCTAAGTGTGTATTGCATCCCTGCTCCTAAGCTCCCATGGTAAGTGACAAGGCTATTGTATGAATCCATTGTAAAGGTGTAATATCTTTAGACAGTTGTAGGTTATTTCTATACTGTGGTTTCTTATTTTCCCCTACAACCTGAAGAGCTAGTGAGTGAATTGGGGAATGAAAACAACAGTCTTTCATAGAATCATAGAATAGTAGGGTTGGAAGGGGCCTATAAGACCATCGAGTCCAACCCCCTGCTCAATGCAGGAATCTCCATTTCCAGACCATTTTCAAAGGCAGCCCCATGTATCATTGCAATAACGTGAACAGATTTTGGATGCTTTCATAAGGTCAACAGCACAATCCTATGCATGTTGTTCACTGCAACTTTCCATACCATACTGGAAACAACCAGTACCAGAGCAAGGAAGTATACACTGCACTATATACAAAATAGTGTTTGTGCTATATTTTGGGGGCATGATAAACCAAATATTGTCATTGGCTTCTGAGATTTCATCAGGCATTGTCTCCATATGTTCTCATGACATCTTCACACCCTTAAGAACTATGTACAAAATGAAATTAAGGCTGCCATCCTACATACACTTACTTTGGAATAAGTCCCACTAAACACAGTGAGGCTGACTTCTGAGTAAACATGCTTTGGCTCATGCTGCATTTTACTGCTGTAAGCTGCCTTGGGAGGGCTTCTGCCCTGAAAGGCAGCCAATCAATAAATAAATACATACATACATACATACATACATACATAAATGATTGTTGGGATGTTGATTTTTGCAGCCAGATCCAATATCTTGACAATTGGCATGGCATCATGAAATATACAGAGCCCTAGTCAAAAAAGAAAAAAAAAGGAGTCGAAAGGATGAAAATGAAAAATGCTTGAATACCAACATTCCTGAGACCAGCCAACTGGTCTCGGAATATTCTTTAATTTTTTATTTTTTTTAAAAAAAGCTTAATTAATCCACTAATTCAGAGAAACCCAGATATGGCTGAAGAATGCATCAACATTCCCCAATCTTCCAGCAACTAAAGTCTTAATTGGTTATTTTAAATTAACATAATTACATATATGGACATTTTAAAAGGGAGAACTAACATGTCATTCCAACAAGACTCCTGGCTTGTAAATATGTACCTATATCTATATTGATCTATCTATCTGTACTGTGGCACACCAAAAGTGAATTATTTTGTCTCACGGATTGCCACCAGCAAAACTTATACATAAATTGGTTTGTCCCCTTTTTCTTTTACTTTTTTCTAATGAAAACCAGCGTGGCATTTTTCATCTGTCATCAGATCGCCCAGTTTAAGTTGTTATAATCAAGCCCTATCCAACTGTAAAGCTGGTTCCTGGAAGCAAGTGCTTGGCAGCTCAAGGTGTAAACCAGTCCATTAGTAATATGGCTGTGCTTCTGAAAATGTTTTCATGATTATAAATGAAGCTGGTAATCTGATTTAAATTAGGCAAGGCTGTCCACATATGGGGAATTGGCATTCTGTGCTGACATATCTATTTTGAAGACAGCGCCTCTTTTGGGCTCCTGAGATAAAAGGGTATAACTGGCCATTCTCCACTTGATGTAACTTCACTATGCAGCGATTTCCATCAATGTATAATTAAAAGTGGATTTCCTTTCCCCCCTCCCTCTTTAGCCTGGGGTTGTGGTGTGTGTGGGGGGGAGGGTCTGCTTAAACCTGGCTGACGTGAAAGGAACAAAGGGAACTTTCATGGGTTCTCATGCAAACAGTCTATCAGTTACAATTCTTAGTTGTTCACGCTGCCGCACTGTTCAAAAGGAGCTCTAAAAAAAAAAAGGAGAGTCAAGCAGGGGGTCCAAGAAAAATTCAACCCGCATGCCAACTAAGGGAAAGAAAGAGAAGGCAGAGAAAGAGGGGGGAGGACACCCAACCCTCTCGCTTTTGTTGTAAAAAGAACTAATGAAGCTGCTGTTAGAACTGTCCTTAGTGACACAACAAGTCGCCGCACCCACACACAATGCACGTCACCCACAGTAATGAGAGAGGGAAACGAGGCCGGCCAAGGGAACAAGGGGATACACTGCTTTAATGGCGGAACTGTGGGGAAATGCTAAATGGGCACAGAAGAAGAACTTGTGCCAACTGCCCAGCGACGAGTGGATAAGCAATCTGCAGTAGGAGAGCGGGTCTACTTATATCTGCTTTCTTACCAGCGAGATGGACTGGTGGGGGGTAAAATCCCATTATCATTATAAATTGCTAATTAAATAATTATCAATTAGATGGGCAGACGACTCTTTCTATGGAATTCCTTGGAGAGCCTTCAGTAAGGAATTGATTTTCTTTCTTTTTTTCAAGCCACACATCCTGCCTAGGGGTTCTATACAGAGAAAAGTGGTCCTACACACATTCTTGTGCAACTCCCAGTTGTGTCACTGGTGCTTGCACAGGGGAAAGTCCTGACGGTTTGTGCTTAAGGTACACTGTGCCCTATTGTCTGAGTAAGACTGAGCAAAGACGGAACAATAGGAAGCTGCCTTGTACTGAGTCAGACCCTGGGTCCATCTAGCCCAGTGCTGTCGACACTGACTGGCAGTGGCTCTCCAGGGTTTCAGGAAGGATTTGTTCCTGCTTACCTGGGGATACTGCATATTGAACCTGGGAACTTCTGCATGGAAAGCGTGAGCTCTACCGCTGAGCCACAGTCCCTCCTCTCTGCGTGTTTTTGTTATATCTCTATATAGGTATAGATATAAAGCCAATGTGATATAGTGAGTAGGGTGCCAGACTAGGATTAGGAAGACTCGTTCAGATCCCCATTCAGTCATTAAGATCATTGGGTAACAGTGGGTCAGTCCCCATCTCATGGTCTAACCTATCTCACAGGGTTGTTATGACTATATTATTGTTATGGGGCTAAAATGGGAGCACTGAGCCATTCAAAGTAAAAATTGCACATGTTTCTTTGGGCCAGCAGATTCCAAACATGAATACACCCACCCAATAATAGATACTTGCATGATTTCTACACTTGAAATGCACAAGGATAAGTATGTTTTCCCTACATCTATGTTAGGAAAAAATGCATGTTTGAAGCTTTACTCATAGACCAGGGCTTCCATCAGAGTAAAGGCTGCAATAGGGCCAACGATTTCTCCTGTGAAAACAGACATAGGGGCAATCCGAAGCAACCAATGGTTTAGTAATGACTCTTTCCATCTTATACTGCAGATATTGTTCAGGTGGATGCTCTTTCCAAATGGGAAGCAAGAAACCATGCAAATATTCAGTATGCAGTTTTGGCTGCAGCCAGATCACAGAAAACAAACACCAACAAAACAGAACAGACAAGGTAACATGAAAGATGGAAATTTAATGCTAAAGCAAGCTTCATTTAAATATGAATGGGTTTTTCTTTTCCAACAGCCCTTTTCTCTATGTAGATCAGCTATCTTTTGTCAAGAAATATGAAGCTCTCTGGAGGTCCTTTTGTTGCTTTCATTGTTAACTGTATGAGACTGAAAGAAGTTGCAAGGCTCGTTTCAACTTCAAAAAGCATCACAGTGTGGCTAGTGAGAAATAAATGCTGATAAATGCATGACATGTGGATGAGAGAGGGGTGGGGGAAGAAAACTTTTTTGCAAGTTCATCTGCCTCTGGATGAGCTAAGAGGGAATTTCAGTCATGGGAGGCTGGGAACAACAGATGTCTCTGTTCCTATTCAAGGCCCATTTTACAGGAAAGAGAGAGGAGAGAAAGAGAGAGAAAGTGATTCAGAATTTGCTAACACTGTGATTGAAATATCAATGTGGCTAACATAAACTACCTTTTACACAGTCCCTTCCATATCCACCCCTCCACCCTCTGCGACGGTAACATGGGATGTCATAAACCCTCCAGGAAAATTCATCTTTCTGATTTCTCTTTTGCAATTTCCTTTGAGGAAGGGCAAGTCTTCAGTGTGTTTTGCGGCGTAATTCTAGCTTCATGCAAGTAGCTAAGAGGTTTGGCTATAGGGTTGCCATGTGTGCCCTACTTTACAGAGGGCAATCCTCTCTTTGAAAGTGTCCTCTGTTTGAAGTTCAAGTCATAAATAAGGTTGAAAGATAAAGAACACTAAGAAAGAAGAGCAGGGGCCTTGATGTTGCCCATCAGCAGTGAGCATGCCAGGACAGCAAAAAGCTGAGCAAGCCCCAAGATTATGTCTGCAGTTACATCTATACATTACATGTACACAAAAAAATCTCAGCCCTTGCTTCTCTCCAATTTACAATATAGGAACACTAATACTGACCAACTTTACAGGGTAATTGTAAGGACTGCTGAGATAATGGGTTGGATCCAGACTTTGTCAAACTTAGAGTAGCGCCGCTGAAATCAATAGTAGTTAAGTAGCCATGACTAACTTAAGTCCCATGGATTTCAATGGCTCTCCTCTAAGTGAAACTAAGTCTAGATCCAATCCATTGTATATGAATTGCTTTGAATACTGTAAGGTGCTATTTAAAGACTAAATATTATTTATTTATTCATTTATGAGTCATTCTATAACAAACATTGTCTCATAGCAATTATACACACACACACACATACACCTTACATACACACAGTCAAATTAAATACTAAAGTCAACAAGTAAAAAGCAACACAAATACCTGTATTCATATCAATACAACACAATGAGAACAAGAGCAATCATATAGGGCTACAACATTAATCCAAAATAGATTCTCATTTTTAATCAATACATCAGTAATATCAGGTGAATTAAGGTATTACAAACATTAAGACAATTAAACTTTTAAAGGCCTGGGAGTATTTTTTTAAATTTGCCTGGCACCAAAAAGATGTCAATGTAGGCATCAGGTGACCCTCATGGCAGATGGGGGGGGGGGAAGCATTCCACTCTCCAAATGGCATTGGCCACACTCTTAAGATTCTGATTGAGGGGGCAACTGGAGAAGAGCCTCTGTTGATGATCTTAAAGTATGAGGAGATACATATGGGAAGATCCAGAAGTCTTAACCCATGCAGACTTTATATGTCAAGTCAACACCAGTACATAGTGGTAGAATTATTCTCATCCATAGCTCATGACAGATCCATCTCAGGTTTTCAGCACAAAATAGTTTCCAAGTATTATACAGCATGACTTCAAATCAATAATGGTTATGACAGAAACCCTATTTAGGCATTCTTTAGGTGATCAAAGAAATATGTGAGGAAGGGGAACACGCTAGCTTGACCCCCTCTATTGTCATTTTCATTACCCTCTACCCATGGAGGGCAACTTTCTCAAAAGGAGAGCCTCCTGTCTCCATGCAGACTCTGTTGCTGGCTGGGGAATGCTGGGAATTGTAGGCATTTTCTCTGCCTAAACATGCATCGGATGGTGCCCTTAGTGAAATTGTAAAACCCCCATCTATCTGAATCATCTTTACAGGAGTTATGTGCGCGCACACACAGAATCATCTTTTAAATCAGTGCTAGTTGTATGATATATTGAAATGCTAACAGTGCAAGTACTTTATAAAAATGCCCAACTGTGGATCTTTCTTTGAGCTGTTATTGCATTTCTACAAAGTGTTGCGTATCCTGCAATTTTCTTTCTAATTTTCTTGTCTTTATTTATTTATTTTTAAGCACACCAAATAATGTGAAAAATCAGTTTGAAGAATAAACAAAACTCATTCCCATGCAACTCCTTAGGAAGAAGCTGCTGGTATAGCTTAGAAGAATGAGAACTGGAAACCTGCACAATGATGCCTAAAAACTCAAACATATAATCTTTACGAATGTTATAATAAAAAGCCATTTATGTATGAGCTCCAATCCAAATGACAGTGAGCATTGTATACATAGGCATCCTGGGTTGGATCCATGATCTGCCTTCAGTTGACAGAAGGACTCTGCTTATGGATGGAAGGTGCCTCTGTCCAGTTTGGGGGGATCCTCCACATACCACAGCTCACCTCATTTTGCAGGGTCGTTTAAACCCTTGTGTTGCATGTTCAGGGGGCTGGGGGGCTACTGTGGGGACAGAGAGGAGGGAGTTTGCTTCCACCTGTCCAGCTGCACATGTGTCTAAATCTGGACCCACTGTGACTACAGGTTGCCACTATCTGAATTCAGCCCAGGTGCCCCTTCCCCCACCAACTGATCGAAGCCCCTAATAGGGCTAATCACCTGTTGTGTGGGGAGAAAGGGAGAGGAATACCAAGGTGTGTTGTCTCCTTGCTCTTGCCCTATTTAATAACTGGCAAAGCCATGAACAGCCTTGTGGGGAAGCCCATCCCAGCATATATCTTTCTTTTAACTTGGGGGCACAGAATAGGTCAAGTCCCTGGACAGCAATGCTTGGGGAGCAGTCAGTTTGCTGTGAGGTTTTCCTGTACTGGAGCAGCCATTTTTGCCCATTTATATAGAAACAGATCTGTTTGCAACCAAACCAAACCAAACACCTTATACATCCAAAGCACTCTCAATTGGATCAGGGATTGGCAGGCACGGGGGTTGGGGAGAGGATAAATATAATAAAGAATGTGGGAAAATGTGGACATTTCCTTGGAAGTAAAAAAAATCTTAGGATCAGTGCCATTAATTGGGTGTGTAGGCAGAGTGAACTGTTGGGTAATTGTAAATAATATAATATAATATAATATAATATAATATAAATGTTTATCTTAAAATATATTTTAATACTGTGTTAGTCTTTTTATCTTTAATATATATATATAAATAAATATATATATATATATATATATAAATATATATATATATTAATATGAAAATATGAAATTCAAATTGTATGATATTGTCAGGTATAGTTCCTGCCATGCACAGAGCTATGGATCAAGAAGAAGTAAGATGCCAAATTTCAGTGGAAAATGGGATGAGGGCAGTGTTACTCACATTCTCGCATGTTCATTTAATATCTTAAATAATGTAAGATAAAATAGTAACTTGAAAATGGCAAAGGACTGGGGGAAAAAGGCCAGATTAAAAAATAGTCTAGAAGGATCTCTCTTAATTGAGTTGTAATCAGTTAGTATTGATCATTAAGGCTTCCTTTTATGATCCTGCTGATGGTAATGATGATAATGATGGTGGTGGTGATGACTCAATATGTAGCATTTGGGTCATAAAGAAAAGATGAAGATTTGTTACAATACATTTGATGATAATTACTTGTTTAAGAATATGGCTTGAGTTACAGAGAGAAGTAGCAGCAGCGGTAGTACCTCTCTACCCTCATCATCATGTATATGTTCATTTCTATATGAAAATATATATGCGCATCTGGATGTTTGCATGTATGTATCTATGAAGGTATCCAAATTATATCCACACACAGCTCTGAATGGCGAGTCACTTACTTTCACAGTCAGTTACTATATCTAACAATAAATGCCCCAAATTTGATGCACACAGATGTTGACGTGTGAATGATAATGTTGACAAAAGATACATTTTGGCAGTGATAACAAAAGCTGCATTTCATTTCCCCCCTCTTTCCAGATATGCCCAAATGAAGGCTGACAATCACACTTAGGTAGCTGTCAAGATTAAATGGTGTTTCCCTGAGTTTTAGGGACAAGTTTCACATATCTGTTTGGGATTCTCACTTGTGATGATGTTAGTCACTTAATTACAGACATTCACTGATATAGATAGATAGATACAAAATATGTGTGTGTGAGAGAGAGGGGGGGTGAGTGAAAGAGAGAGAGAGAGAGAGAGATTGAGAAAGAAAGAGAGGGAGGAGAGAGAGAACATACAGTTTTTTACTGTCAACCAATGATTCTTTGAATTTTTATGTAGTCTACTATATTCAGTGAAAATCTTTCAACAGAAGAAGGTCCTATCCTTGTTGCCTTTTCCACATTTAAAAAACAAACCTATCCCACTTGAATTAATTACCACAGTTTGTGGCAAAAAGATGATGATGATGATGATGATATTTCAAAGGCAAGAACAATAAATAAGAAAAGCAATTTAAACTGGGCATATTTTACAAGTAAGTGAGGGGTGGGGACTTTGCGCTGTCGTGTACATGACAGCTCAACTAATTTGATGGGCAGTGATGTTAATTCAAGGTTTGCCTTATCTTGCAAGCATATTTTTGTTTGTTTGTTTCCCCCACTTAATAACGGAAAGCAAAGGCACTTTTCAACCAGTATCAGTAGTTTGTTATCTGATAATGTTTTGGCTTCTCCAATGCAAGGACATGATTGTTTTTATTTTCAGGCGGAGATAATAACACTGAAGCAATAATGAAGTGGGGGTGGGGGTGGGGAGAGAGAAAAGGAGTCAAGGCAGCTTGTACAGCACAGGAAGTTCACAGCCAGAGACTTAATTTCCCACACAATGTACTGTGCAATGGGCCCATTAGCACAGATGAATAGGCTCTTTAAAGGTTTTTTCCCCCCCTTTCCAGATATGCAGCTGCCGCTGAATGGTGATATGTTAATAAGGCACTCACATGCCTATTCTTCAGGTACAGCTTGGCATTCTCTGCCTAGGTAATCTCCATAGAGGAAAAGCTATTAAGGGGTTGTATCTGCTACCACACCTTCAATTATATTAACACCTGCACAGATAATCCACACAAGGTAAACTGGTAGGAGGTCAGCAGCCTAAGTACATCCCCTCCATTCTCCCCAAAGACATATCTCAGAGGAAAGAAAGGGTGGGGGGGGGGAGGAAAGGAGGGTAAGAGTGGGAGTGGGGGGATATGGGTTTTTTAAAAAGTAAAGTCACTTCTATTACACATCAGTGGGAACATTCTGGAAAAGAAAAAGAAAAAAGCTTTCTTGCCTCCAAAATAGTTATTTCTTCAAACAACTGTCAGCCTGTAGTGGAAACTAATGGAAGGCCCAGCTCCTATATTGTTATGCAGGGCCCTCATGTAGATACATGGGGGTGGATTAAGTTGGCTTCCAAAGGGCCTATTGTGCGCAGTGTTAATTTGCAGTACTCTTGACAGTTGAGGTTGAAGGGTTTACAACCTTTCTGTTTACTTAGATGTGATGCATCCTAGGTTTGTTTATTTCCTTCCACAGCCCCTTAAGGCTCGGTAAAAGTTACATTTATCTTTATTAATGATGACGGTGTGCCGCCAAAAGCGGCAGAGGAGAAAATAACTGCAAACACTTGTGGCATTATTAATTGTCATCTTTTGTTCTGTCCTTCCTCCTGGTCACAGTATAGTGTCCTATAAACAGCTCTATAACACACTTCACTTTCTTTTCTTTTAAGGTCCTCATAAAAATACTCATGAAATACAGTCTTTCAAAATAAAAACAATGCTCATATTGAAAGTAAGTGTTGCCAGTTGTACTAATTCCATCTTAAAAGAATATAAGGAAACTATGCAGAATATTACCACAAGCTTGTTGTCTCCTATAGCAGTACTCTCTCACAGTGAAATCATACATGTGGCTACTCACCCAGAAGTAAGCCCCATTGAGTTCAATGGGACTTATTACCAGGTAAGCGTGCATATTAATGTTATGCTTTGTGTGGGCTGCTATTTCAGTTAGTTTACTGTCTTCCTTTGGCTACTCATCTTTTCTAGACTTCATTTTGCCATGGTTAGTATTTATATTTCATGCCACCAAAATGCCCACTGATAATATTACTTTTTCTCCTGTTGTATATTTTCTGGCTGTTGTGTTGTTGATTTCCCGGAGGAATTAAATATACCCTAGCGATAGGCATTTACATAAAACTCTGCTTCCTAGTGAGATCTAAACTCAGGAGACTCTAATGGCTTTTTATTTTAACTTGTCAAAGATGTCAAGTAGTGTTAGTTTTTCAACCCTGAACTAAGGACTCAAAGTAATGCACACACTATAGAGAAGCCATGATCCTAATCTGAAGTAAAGGGCTTGAATGAATTAAACAAAAAACAAAAAACACCTTATGCTTGAGTTACTTGGGTTATTTGCTCCCTGTCTCTTTGCTTTACAGTCAGCCAACTGTATGCTTTGTATTATAATAACACAAAAAGAAAATCATAAAGCATCAGACTCTATGTACGTGGGGTTAGACTGGTTGCCACATGAACAATTGACTCAAAACCATATTTGTTAAGTGAAGGTGAGAGATAAAACTGGCATAACCACAGGAAATATTGAGGGTGGTGTTGTGGAAAATGTTGGTGACACATTTTATTTTTTAGTTAATAAGTTTTCTCCTTTAGAGCTCACTCTGATGATAGTAGAAATCAGCTTTAGTGCATTTGTCAGCAAGGGGATACTTCTGTGCCTCATGTGTTGGGAAAGTCCATTCCCAGTAGATACGGTTATTTCCAGTATTCCAGCACCAAAAGAGAGCAAGAAAAGATCTGTTCTTCTTTGTATCTATTAGTTAGTTGTACTATGACTATCTTTTATACAGCACTTTTAGGCTGTGATCCTATATGCACTTGCCTGGAAATAAGTCCCATCAAATCTCATGGAACTTACTTCTGAACAGACATGCATACAATCATGCTGTTATGCTGCAACCTTATGCACACTTTCTTGGGAAAAAGAGTTGTTGAACTTAATGAGATGTGCTCCCAAGTGAATTTGCATAGGATTGTGCAGCTACTTTAAAGTTTCTTTATATTCTTGTTGTATTTGAACTCTTATCATCACTGTGAGGTAATTCTCCATTATTCTCATTTACAGATGTGATAGGGAGACTTGCCAAATGTGACACAATGTACATCCATGGAAAAAAATGAGGCATTAACTCCAATCTCTCTGAGCCAACTCAAACATTCTGTCTGTGTCATTTATGTATACAGCCTTTCATTTGTATTTACAAATATTAGTATTAATTAATATTCATAGTATGATACAGCTTTTCCCAGCCGGGTGCCCTCCAGATGTGTGGTACTACAACACGCATAATTCCCAGCCAGCATGGACAATTTGCAGTCCAGCACATCTGGAGGGCACCAGGTTGGGAAGTCTGGGATAGCGCACCCTCCGAGTTAACAAACTGAACACACAACTAGGATTAGTAACAATTCCTTCTAGGCAAGCTATATCTCAGGCCCACAGCTAAGCTCAAGTGTCATATGACACATCCACACACAAATGCAAATGGAGCAGTGGAGTCTGGTGGCTCCGATTTCAGTGGGGTGGTGAATCCACTCTGGGTTTCAGTCAGAACCAAGCACCTTGGATAGTTCCTTTAGAGTTCTGACTGAAACCCAGAGCAGATTCACTGCCCCAGGGACATTGGAACAACCAGCCTCCACTGAAATGGAGTGATAAACAGTTTGTGTTTCAGTGGAGGCTGGTTTATGAATGATTGGCTAATTTTAAACAACTTTATTCAATTAAAATGTTCAAGATGGTATGCAAAACAACAAAAACACTAAAAGATACAAATTGGAAAGTGGTATATAAACAGTAAAAACAAACAAATACTGGCCAAATACCAGCATTCAGAACATAAGAAGAGCCCTCTTGGATCAGGCCAAGGTATATCTAGTCCAGATTTCTGGTCACATAGTGGCCAACCAGCTGCCTCTGGGAAACCCAGAAGTAGGACATGAGTGCAATAACATCCTCCCACTCATGTTCCCCAGTAACTGGTATATAAAGGCACACTGCCTCTGATACTGGAGGTAGCCTATAGCCATCAGGACGAGAAGCCATTCATAGCCTTCTCTATGAATTCATCTACTCCCTGTTCAAAGCCATCCAAATTGGTGGCCATCGCTACATCTTGTGGTAGCAAATTCCATAGTTCAGCTATGTGCTGTGTGAAGAAGTCATTCATCCTTTTATCTATCCTGAATCTCCCACCAAACAGCTTCATGGGGTCACCCCTAGTTCTAATATTATGAGAAAAAGAGAGAGAGAGATGGCTCCCTAGCCACTTTCTTCAGATCATGAATATTTTTGTCTACCATTAAAATACCTAGAAAACAGTTTATTATTTATTTATTTATAATTATTTATCCTGCCTTTTCTCAGAAGCGCTCTAAAGTGACTTACCACAGAGGCAAAAACAATCATTTTAAACAGGGAGGAGAACATTTGGTTTGTGGGCCAAATGTGGGCCCCCAGGAGGAGTCCCCCATGTGGACTCTCAGTCCAGACTGCTGGACTCTTCCCAGGCTGAGTCCCCTCACCACCTCAACTCTAGGTTCTAGATATTATTTGCTGCATTCCACTCCATTCCCCAGCTACAAGGCTGATGGAGGAAGCCTTGCATAAGTTGGGGAGGAGAATGACTGCGTGCAAATGCTTTTCCCACTCCGCATTATGAACTGTGCAAAGCTAATTGTCACATCCATAACTCCATCCACTTTGGGTCTGCATTCCACACCCACTGCTGGAATGCATACCCTGACTGGTTTTGCCTAGGGATGTACGAAAATCACTTACCTGTTCGCGGATTATGCTGATGGCGGGGGGGGAGGCGCTTCGTCCCTCCCCCCGGAATCCTGGATGGGGGGGAGGCGCTCCGTCCCTCCCCCTGGAATCCTGGACGGGGGGGAAGCGCTCCGTTCCTCCCCCCCCCCCGGAATCCTCCTTGGCCGGCTCAGCAGCCGGCCAGGCCCAGCCAGGCCAGAGCCGTCTGCAGCCGGATTTCCGGCCGCGAAGGGCTCTGGGGGAAAAAAAAACAAACTAAAACCCGCGTACGCAAATGGCGGCAGCTACGGCCGCCGCCATTTGCATTCCTTATTTTTGACGTCTTAATCTACGTAATTATTTATGTAGACTAAGACGGCCCAAAATAAGGAACACAAATGGCGGTGGCTGTAGCCGCCATTTGCGTACGCTTTTTTTTTTTTACCCAGATGTTTTAGGCTACGTAAAAACTTACGTAGCCTAAAACGACTGGGTTAAAAAAAAAAAAGACGCATGCAAATGGCGGCGGCCGTAGCCGCTGCCATTTGCGTATGCCTTTTTTTTTTTTTTAACCAGACGTTTTAGGCTACGTAAAAACGTACGTAGCCTATCACGTGGGTGTAAAAAAAACCCCTAAAACCTGCAAATGGCGGCGGCGGCAGCCAGTCGGAAGACCAGCCGCTGCAGCCGCCGGAGCCGCCGCCACCCGGAAGATCCGCCCCAGGTAAGTCTCATCCCGGGGGGATCCGCGGGGGGGCAGGCCGTTCCGCCACAGATTTCGGGGGGCCGAATGCACTGGCATTCGGCCTCCCCGAGATCCGTGGCAGAATTCTCTGCCATCCCTAGTTTTGCCCAAAGTAATCCAGACCTCAACAGGAAAAGATTTCTCCATCCCTGATCTAGAACATTACTTATAAACTAACACTAAAACAGCAGCAAGAATAAACAGAAAACAGAATACACACACACACGTGTGTGTATATGTGTGTGTGTGTGTGTATACACACACCCCAGACCAGAGAAAGCTACAACCAATGCAATAAAGCAACCAATTACCACCCAAATGCCTTCCTAAAAAATAGTTTTTTGCCATCTTCTGAAAGGAGATTAAGGTAGGTGGAGGCAGCCTTCTCTTGGAAGATAGTTCCAAATCCTTGGTACAGTTGTTTTCACTTGTTTGCTAGAACTATATGGGGTACTGGCTTGCCAATCCCCCTCTAGCGAGGGTGTTCTGTAACTGCAGTGCCACAATTCAAAGGCCCATCCCTGAACCTAAGAGGATCTAACTTCCCTGAGAGAAGGGAGCACAGGTGGGACCTCTTCTTTAGACCTCAGAATGTGGGGAAGTTTATATGGGGAAAAGACACTAGCACAAATACTGATGGCATTTAGGTCTTAGAATCATAGAGTTGCAGCAGGTTTGTAGGCCATCTAGTCCAACCCTGCTCAACCTAGTTCTGGATTTCCTGCTCAATGCAGGAAATCCAGAACTAGAGCATTCCCAACAGATGGCTGTCCAACCTCAGCTTAAAGACCTCCAGCAAGGCCCACCACCCCTCTAGGTAATTGGTTTCACTGTCAAACTGCTCTTACTGTCAAGAAGTGTTTCCTAATGATCAACTAAGCCATCTTGACTAGGTCTGGATGATCAACGGTAGTCATGGAATATGGGGAAAAATCAATGTGATATGCTTTCTAGTCATACCTGGTCAAGATATGGTTGGTGGAATTCTATACTATGTAAAATTTTCAGACCACTGTCAAGGGCAGCCCCCCAAAGACTGCATTTCAGCAATCTATCCTAGAGGTTGACAAAGCATGAATTCCAGTGATCAGGTACTTATTAATTAGTTACAGTAATAGTTATGTGTAGCATCCACTGTTTACACTATTCCAGAGTCTTGCAGAATTTCTAAAGCCATGTAGCTAATGGTAAAAACTACTCTTGCTTTCTTGAGGTGTGTTTGTCTCTATTTTAGGAACTGTAATGAGGGTGGCAGCTGTTGGAGGCAGGGTCTGCATGGTTTGAGATTATTATTATTTTTACTTTTGCAACTGTGAAAACATTTTTTTTATCACTGATCTCATCCCTAGAATGGTTGATAGAATTTTATCGGTCTGCTGACAACAAAACCTTTACAGGCCCACGAAGCTGCCTCCTGTCTGTATATTTTTCTAGCATTGCTATACACTGTATATGTGTATATTTCCCCAGCAGACCAGAGGGAGAATTTATGTAATGGGTGAGTTATGAACTTACTGTATCTTAAATCCCATTCTATAAAGACTTCTTGGCTATGAACTGTCCCACCTCAAAGAGAAGGGGAAACAAAATGGATAGAATAACAAATCTGGTTTTTACATTATCTTTATTAATATCATCTTTATTTGATAACAAAAACAAATTCAATTCTTCACAATCCAGCAAGGGCGATCCATGTGTAGAAACAGGCCTGGAGCCCATATCTGCAAAAGGGTAGAGTGCAGTGACTATTAAAAATCCATGTCCATTACCAAGGGCTGAATGTACAGTGTTCTTTGTTGGATCAAGGCCCCATGTCTATACAGTGCATCGGATTACCGGCGCTGTCAGCCTTGACACTAATCATCAGTTTGGGGGTGGGGTGAGTTGATAGCGCAAAGAGTGGAACATGATTCTACATATCACACACAGTGGTTTGCTGCTTTTGAATGCTTGAAGTATGGCTGAAGGACACAGTTATCAGAAAGTTATTGCAACTGGAGCTGGGCTCCCCAGGATTGGAACTCAGCTCAATGTTTCAGTGTTTTTTCTTGTTTTTCTGCAATTGCTTATTTAAGGTTCTGAATTATGGGCCTTCTGTGGACAATACTGGCTATTGCTAGTGACATGAAAGCAGAGGTGGTCCTCCTGGTTTTGTTTGTGTGACTTGTCTGGTAGGAGATCAGCCTACTTCTCAAGTGTACTCCTGTGTCAGGGTTGGATCGGAGCCCAGAGAGCCCCACAGCAGTTCTGATTCTGAGGAAGAGTTAGAAACCACGGGAGAGGAACCCACGTGCGTTTCAGAGGAACAGCCAGGGGGAGAGCCCCTCCCGGTACACATTCCTGAGAGGGACAGTGACCCTGGCAGGGAGAGGGTGGAGCAACAGCAGTTTCTGGACACTAGGCGCCGGCGCACCCTCAAGCGCAAGATGGCGGGTGCTGAGAGGCGGCGCTCAGCCCGCTTGGCACAATGGCAACAGCGGCGCCCCGATGCCCCACGAGAAAGGGGTGGACTCTCTCCTCCTAGCTCATAAGTACAGCGGTTTCCTGCGTTCCCCTCTAAACGGAGATCAACTGATTCCTAAGGTTAGAACCCCCGAGAAGGCAACTCTCTTAGGTCTCACTCATAGGATCAAGCAATTAGCATCTGGAAACATCATTAGGTTGAATGGGAATAAAGGCTTGGAAAAGAGCCCTATTGTCTGCTAGGGATGGCGGAGAATTTCTCCCCGAATCTTCGGGGGGCCGAGCGCCAATGCATTCGGCCCCCGAAATCGGCGGTGAAATTCTCCGCCACCCCCCCGCCACCCCCCCGGGACGGGACTTACCTTTGGCGAATGTCCCTCCCGGCGGTGGGTCCCGGCGGCGGTTCGGCGGCGGTTTGGTGCGGGCGGGGGCCAGTCTCCCAACCGGCTGCCGCCGCTGCCATTGCAAAAAAAAAAAACTAAAGTAAAAAAAAAACCACACACCTGCGCATAGGCTATGTAATGATTTACGTAGCCTATCACGGCTAGATTTCCAAAGTCAGCCGTGATAGGCTACGTAAATTGTCACGTAGCCTATCACGGGTGACTTTGAAAAAAAAAAAGCGCGTACGCAAATGGCGGCTCCCACGGGGACCGCCATTTGCGTTCCTTATTTTGGCACATCTAGTCTACGTAAAGATTTACGTAGACTACGGCGAAAATAAGGGCAATGCAAATAGCGTGCCCTTATTTTCGCCGTAGTCTACATAAATCTTTACGTAGACTAGACGTGCCAAAATAAGGAACGCAAATGGCGGTCCCCATGGGAGCCGCCATTTGCGTACGTGCTTTTTTTTTTTTTCAAAGTCACCCGTGATAGGCTACGTGACAATTTATGTAGCCTATCACAGCTGACTTTGGAAATCTAGCCATGATAGGCTACGTAAATCGTCACGTAGCCTATCACGGGGTCTTTTTTTTTTTTTTTTACTTTTTGTTTCGCGGCCAGGGAGACGGGGCACTTCTCCCTGGCCTGAATTTCGGCGGGGCAACGCGGGAAGCCTCCACCCCGTCCTGAATTTCGGCCGGGCGAGGCGGGAAGCCTCCCTCCCCTCGCCTGAACTTCGGGGGGAGAAGCGAAGCGCCTCCCCCCCACCGCGAAGCCAAGCTGCGAAAAGGTAAGTGACTTTCGTACATCCCTATCAATGTCTGCATGTTGATTCTGGCTACCTGAGGATTTCAGAAGGCAGCAGGGGTGACCTCCTGACAACCTGGACTTGTTCAGAGCTACCTTGATCCTGGTGACCCTATGCATTTTGCTCTATTCTGATTCCTCAATATCTGCTTGTCACTGCCATGCTCTGCTGTCACAACCTGCCCATCATAACCTACCCATGGATTCCACAGCCGAATGGCTTTGCCCGTCGGGCAAATTCCTCAGCCTAGCAGACTGTTCTTCTAACATGCCCAAATTTTGCGACAATTACATCTTAGAAAAATAAGCAAAATAAAAAATCCTGGCCAAAAATTCACATTTCCACCATAGACTAAAAAGTGAAAATGCACATTTTGGGGGAATTTGCACATGTTCACAGGTGCAAATTTGCACAAGCTTGGAAGCAAAAAAAAATCTGATTCTGTCAATGCGCGGACAATGCCTGACAATCCGCAAAACACAGACAGAATGGATTGTACACAATCTGTACATCCCTAAGAAGGACAGCCTAAGGAGAATAATGTGCATTTTGGGATGGTTCCTTTATAAGTGGATACAAGATCTGCTCTAGAGACTGGCAAATCTATCAGTTTTGCTTTCTCTCCCATCACATTTTTAAAATCTCAAGTTCTTTCTCTCCCCAATATGAAGAGCTTTGCGAATTTTGGTAAATTCTTAGTAAAAATGAACTGAAACAAAATTCTCACCCATCTGAACCAAGCAAATTCAATAGGTCCAGTTATTCCCAGCATAGAGAGGAACATGTACCTGCCTGCCATGTAGGTGTTAAAGATGAGTCTGTCTGGAAAAGAAGGCATAGCAACCCTAATTAAGCATGAATATGGCTGAATACATGATTGAATACACTGGGATTCAAACCCAGACTTTTAAGAGCAAAGCATTCAAAGCCATGGGCCTAGATGGATGAATCTGTCATTCATTTCTTTAAAAGGACGTCAAGTTCTTTTTGTCCCAGATATGGAGAACTAGCAAAGTTTGGCAATTTCTTAGCAAAACCAAACCAAAGTGAAATTTTCCTCATCCCTACTATCCTCACACCACTGTCCCTCCATGGAAACTGCTCGCCAAGCTGAGAGAACTTGACGTTAGGTATAGGTTAAACTGATGTCTTGGAAGCTTGAGTTGTTTGGTAATTGTGCTCTGGAAGAGCCCACACATGGCCTTATTAAGTGGCTCTGCTTACCGTAGGAAAGGAATACGGTCTCCATCCTCTTGGTGCCAGGAAAATTGTGCAGTGCCTGTTGTTCAATAAAGTCCTATGCCATATTTAGTCCAATACCTGCCACCAGCAATGGAGTGTTCACCATCTCTCAGTATATAACACTGTTACTGAGGAAACTGCCTATTTGCTACTGGGCCAGGTTTAAGGTTTTGTTATTGGTGTATAAAGCTCTACAACTTCAGACCAGGACATCTGAGAGAGTGCCTTCTCCCTTACCAGCCTGCCTAGTCACTATCTATCAGATAGATCAGATAAGGCACTCTTGGTGGTTCCTGTGATCCATTTGGACTCCACTCAGAGTAGAGCCTTCAGTGTATTGGGTCCCTCTGCATGGAATTCCCTGCATGATGATATCAGGCAGGCATCAACGTTATTTTGTTTTCAGAGCCTGAAGACATTTTTATTTAAACAAGCCTTTTCTGAACAGCCATGGTTTTATTTTCATAATTCAATTTTAAAGTTTTTAATTACGTATTTTGATTTTTTCTTTCTCTTTGTTGTTCACCACTTGGGAATTTTATTGGATGCACAGCGGTATATACATTTTGAAAATAAATAATAAACCTTTGCTGTAGTCAGAGGTCTTGTAAACCAAAAGGAAGCACAACACCTATGTTCCACTTGATGAGGGGTGTTATAAAGACTGACCTAGTTCGGATAATACGACAGCCCACTGTGGGTTAATTAACCTTCGGCACCACAACACATCCTGTCCCATTATGAATATGCAATCCCCAACCGGGGGTTGCCATGGCTTGTTGTGTCATCCAAACCCAAGCAACAGGGGTTATTTGAGGGTTAAAAAACCCTCACATAATCCATCATCTGTTTCAGGGTTATGCGAGACTTGTTTAACCCTCAAATAACTAGGGAAATATGAATCCCCTACCTGCCAGTCCGGGGGGGGTGTCCGCAGGGGGGGAGGTGATCCGTTCCTCCCCCCGGAATCCTCACCGGCCGGCTCCACTCCACGGCAACTCCACAGAGCTGCCAGCCGGCTCCATACAGCAAGCGATCCGGCCGCCATTGCTGTGCTGTATTGCGGAGCACTCACTGCAGGAAGGGATCCGGACACAAATGGCGTCTGCTACGCCATTTGTGTCCCTGTTTTTTCACATGATAGGCTACGCATTTGTATTTTTATAGATATTTGCGTAGCCTATCGCATAAAAAAACAGGGATACAAATGGCATAGTGGACACCATTTGTGGTCGTAAAGCTGTTAGATTGACCTAAATGCAGCCATTTACAGCTGCATTTAGCTTAATCTAAGACCTTTATGGATGCAAATGGCGTAGTGGATGCCATTTGCATCCGGATCCCTTCCTGCAGTGAGTGTTCAGCAATACAGCATGGCAATGGCCGTATTGCTTGCTGTACGGAGCTGGCTGGCGAGGAGGATCCGGCTCCATGTGGGTCCGGCAGGAGGTGGAAGTAGGTGGACCCATTCTGCCAACAGACTCCAGAGGCCGTATTCAAAAGAATCCGGCCTCAATGGAGTCCGTTGTGGAACTTTCAGACATCCCTACAAATAACCCCAGCCACGCAGGTGTGGATGAAATGACAAGCCACAGCAACCCCTGGCCAGGGTTTACATATTCATAATGGCAGCTGGCATTTGCTGCAGCTGCTCGCAGGTAAATTAACCTACGATGGGCTGTCATGTTGTGTGAACTTGCACACTGGCCATATTTAGGGAAGAAGGTAGATCAAAATCTACTGGGAGGTCTTTGGAGTCTGGCTCCCAGTGGTTTAACAACAGCAACAAATGAAAAAGGTTCCCCTATCCCAGATTAAGCTGCTGAAATGAAGAATGCTAGGGGGAAATCCATGAGTGGGTCTGTGGATGAAAGGACTGTGAACTCAGTTATGGTACTGAAAACAAATTTCTGGGCTCAGCGTGTGCTCAGAGGTTCATTAATTCTAAGTGTATGTCTGGCCCCTAAGCCACTATTGATGCTTTTTTTTTTTTTTTTTCATCTGAGTCCAATTGGTGGACCTTGGGGTTCTGGCAAAAACCCCAAAGGAGATTTTGTAATCCTGAGGTCTGCCCACACCTATAATAAGGGATGTTTGGATCCCAGTGACACATGTCTCTTAACAACAGAAGCCTGCTTGACTTACACTCTCTGCTGCTCCTGGAGGCAGCTTGTAAGTGTGAGCTTTTTTGTGCAGTGCATCTGAAAGACAGCCCATCCTTGTGGAGGGCTCTGATTTCTGCAGCATCACCACACATACAAAGACAAGGAGCAGTGGCAGGGCTGACAGGAAGCAAAGGTAATCTCTTTATGTCAGATATTTTAGGGAAAGCTGGAGGAATGGAGAGCTAGAATGTTAAAGAGATAGGCTAACATGGAAATAAAGCCAACTCTGACAAGCGAGGGGGAAAAAGGAAGCCCTAGAAACGTCCATAGAATACGCTCTTTCTAAGACAAAGAGGCTGCAATACAAAGATCAGGTAGGAGACAGAAAGATGAATGCTAACAGAATAGATTAATGTTTGGGGGTGTAACTGTATTAGTTTTAATGCTTATCTTTTTGGTTTGTTTCTTTTACACCAGGTGCAAAATGTTGGAGAGAATACTTGTATTCAAAGCGGCTGGAAAGGATTGTCTCTCCCCCTCACCCCAAGATGACAGTTATTAATATGACTGTTTTCCTCTGCTATAGAAAATAAAGTACATATTCTCCAATGGGGACTATTTCATCAAGTCTTTGTATTCTGACAAAAACAGTTTTCTTATTTTCATCTTGAATATTCTTTACTTAAAGTTATCTCCCATTTACATGCCACATTTTTTCTCCATTGTAAAACCATCTTTTGTTTTCCCTGTTGGTGATGATGGCATGCCAAGGATGGTGTTCGTTGGTGCTGCTGAAGTATCTCTAGTAAAGAGACATGGCACAGCGCATGCATTGGTGCATGTGCATGTGTGTGTGTGAACCTTCCACTTATGAATTCTGCATGTTGTAGTCTGCCAGATGTCATGCTTACATTTTACCACCTAGCCATCAGCAAACAGAATTATTGCTGCAAGACCTCATGGGTGATTTCATAAACATCTGGGGGCTGATGAGATGCAAGGTCAGACATATTTCTCTCCCTCCAGACTGAAACTTGGCAATTTTTTAATAACCTTCACGCAAAGATATTCAATGTGTTTTAAAAAGAGATTGCTGCCTGTAACTCAAGTGAGTGCAGCAGTCAATCAGTGGCTGGCTTCAGATTGTTATTCATGTGACTCAGGCATTTCTGAAGCATCCTTTATATGTTTGGCTGCTGACTGGCAGGTTTTCTATTGTCAATGCTGGGAAGTTTAACAAAAGAAGCTCTCATTATAGGGTTGATCTAAAGATCAGAACAACACTATGAAGTCAATTGGACTTACTACCTATATAACAAACTACCCCCTCCCAAAAAAAGTTTATATGCTTTTACTAGAATAAAATATCCTTTGATAGGAGAATTCTTTCCTCCCTCCACCCGAGGATTTTTATTTGTTTGTTCCACCACCACAACCCCACTTGCCACATATTACAGGGAAAGAAGATTAGAGAGGCTAGGGGATAAAATTAAGAAGGACATGCAAAGAACACGAATGTACAAGTGAGAAGCATGCAATGTTATTGCCTGTGCTTTTTGATGAGGGACAGCTATGTTTTTAAGTGCAACAGTTATATTGGGTAGTTCTGCATTCTCTTCTATCTTGGGTTGTACATTCAGCTCCAGTTCTCAGAGTGTATTAAGGACAGACCCTGAAACATTTTATGTTCTGTCATACTGTGGGCAAGAGGCTGGCATTGGTTGCTAAGATCTAGAGCTGTAGAAATGTGCAAATATGAGGCTTGTAGCACTGTGCTATTTGGAACAGATCTAAGTTCTGAAAACAGCTGGGATGAAAACTCATATCTTTCAAGAAATTATGTGTGGGCTATGGAAACATTCACAATTATCCCAGGAATTAGAATCCATTTGAGGTTGGCTACAATGAGACGTTGACCACTGTGCAGCACAATCTGGTGCATGTCTGCTTGGAAGTAAATCCCATCAAGTTCAGTGGAGCTTACTCATGGGTAAGTACACACCGGATTGCACCCTACACAACAACAGACACACAGGGTGTGATACAGCCAAAGTGAAAATTGAGTCAGTTCCATTGGTAATTTTATTATTATAATTAAATCATCATCATCATCATCACATTTCTGTACCCTCTAGGTCAGTGGTGGGCATCTTGTGGTCTTCCAGATGTTTTGTCCTACAACTCCTGTCAGCCCTCACCATTGGCTATGCTGGCTAGAGCTGATGGGAATTGTAGGCCAAGACATTTGATGGGCCACAAGTTACCTAACCCTGCTCTAGGTGGTTCACAAAATAGAGCTAAAAATATAAAACAGGATAAAACCCTAACCCGCCCCCCCTAGAACAACTACAGAATTAAACTAAAGTAAAACAACAGCAGAGGATGAGATGGCTAGATAGCATCACCGATGCAATGAATATGAACTTGAGCAAGCTCCGGGAGAGAGCACAGGACAGGAAGGCCATGCTATGGTCCATGGGGTCACGAAGAGTCAGACACGACTGAACGACCGAACAACAACAGCAGCATTGGGATCTAAAATGTGCAAGCATCGTTTTTTTAAAATGGAAGGATTAAAATTCTCAGGGTAATAAAAAGGTCTTCACTTAGCACTGAAAAGACCACAATGTAGGTGCCAGGAGAGCCTTTCTCAGGTTTTCCACAACCAGGGCACCACCCTGGTGGGTCATCCTGTTTCCAACCATAGACAACTAGTCGAAAACCTATGGGAAGACTACACTAGGGATGGACGAAAGTCCCTTACCTCATCCCGCAGCTTGCTTCGCAGTGGGGGGGAGGTGCTCCATCCCTCCCCCTGAAATTCTGGGTGGAGGGGAGGCGCCCCATCCCTCCCCGCCGAAATTCTGGCCGGGGGGTAGGCGCCCCGTCCCTCCAGCCGTGAATCCTGCTGTCCTGCCGGGACGCAAATGGCGGCGGCCATAGCCGCCGCCGTTTGCATCCCTGCAGTCAGCCGTGATAGGCTACGTAAATCCTTACGTACCCTATCACAGCTGACTTTGGGGGGGGGAAGCGCGTATGCAAATGGCGGCACCCATGGGCGCCACCATTTGCGTACACGCTTCCCCCCCCCCCAAAGTCAGCCGTGATAGGCTACGTAAGGATTTACGTAGCCTATCACGGTGTTTTTTGAAAATCTAGCCGTGATAGGCTACGTAAATCTTTACGTAGCCTATCACGTTTTTTTTTACTGGGAAATGGCAGCAGTGGCAGCCGGTCGGAAGACCGTCTGCCGCCACCGCCGCCGCACCGCTGCCGGGAGCCGCCAGCGCCAGGGACATTCGGCAAAGGTAAGTCCCATTCGGGGGGGGCGGGGGGGAGGACCGTTTCTCCACCAATTTCAGGGGGCCAAATGCTTTGGCATTCGGCCTCCTGGAGATTCATAGAGAAATTTTCCGACATCCCTAACAGCAGGACATGAGGGCAACAACAGCCTTTCCCCCTTGTTGCTCCCTAGGAGCAACTGGTATTTAGATGCATACTGCCTCTGATTTGGATGTAGCCTTCATGCCTTGTAGCCACTGACTGGGTTTGCACGTCATGAGCATGTATGGGTTAAACAACCCATAATGTAAGTCAGGGCTGCACAAGAGCAAGCACTTGCACTGCCCCCTGCCTACTCACTATTTCTTTGCTGGTTTTATAAACCACCTAGGAACAGGGCGTTCATCATGACTAAGGGGGAAACAACCAAGAGTTCCAGGCTCACATGTCATGACGAACAAAAATGGAAATGAAGCAGCAGTGACAAGCAAGCAGGTGCCAGCATTTTTGCTCACTCCCTACAACCCATGGGTTAAACAACCCATGGGTTGTCATTATGTGCGAACTAGGTCATTGATTTCTGTTGAGGAGGGAGCTTTAGCTCTATGTTTGAGACAAGATTGGGGAGGATATGATTAACCATCACTGAAATCAGTAGAGCTTCAGTTTGGCTAGCCCCCACAGCTTATATTAGAAACAAAATGAATTGTAAAAAAAACAAGATATATCTATACACACACATATATTCCTATTAGTTGGAGCAGTGCCTCTGTTTATTTTCTTCTTTCCAGGAACTTGGCTTCAAAATAAAAATTCAATTTGTGGGGAAACATAGTACTACTCGTCTTTCTCAAGAAAAGCACTTTAACTGAATACTTTCTCATGAGCAGATATGTAAACCGGTCTGTGCAATACAGACTGTTCACTTGCACAAGATAATCCATCTTCAAAGCTATAAATCCAGGAGTCTTCAACCAATCAAGCTGCCTAATTGGCTGAACATTTACAAACACTTGATAATTAAATTTGTGTTAAACTATGTAAAAGGATTTATGTTCCACTTCACCCAGATTGCGTCTCCTTTCATTTTGCAGGAGTGAAATTCCTTCTGCCTGATGCATCATTCAGGTGGTTAGATGTATCACATTATGTCAGTAATGTCACATTACTAGTTCATTCCACTATAATGGGCTTGACACATCATTGGAAAAAGCATATCAAGCTTCCCCAGTTTCAAACAGCCCTGTTCTCTTCACAACCAAAGGGCCTTAATGTAATGGATTTTAATTGGACTCAAGGTTTTTTGGTGGTGGTGTTATTTTTGTTAAGCTTATCGTTAGATGGGGAGGGGAGTTTTACTGTTTAAAAAAATGGATCTATGTTGGCTCATATATGAATGGAGATCAACTAGTTAGAAATCAGCTGTTCCGATGTATGCACTCATTAGGGTGGTCACTTGGGCATTGCCATAAAAGAGGAAACACATCACCAAAAAGAGAGAGGACAAACTGGATACTTAACAAGTCCAAGGAGCATCTCCTAATTGTCCACATCAATTTGGTTTTATGCTAAGTGCAGTGATCTAAGTGGAGGTGATGGTGCAAATTTAGAAAGAATCACTATAATTTAAGTAGAAATATAATACAACTCATCGTCGTGTGAGCAGGTGACCTGTGTGTGCCTGCTCAGTCTGCTGTTCTGTTCAGGTGTTAACTGTTGATGGCCAAATTCAAAGCTTTCCTGCTGTCCCCTGTGATGGTTCTTTGACTTTCAACCAGGCTTGGACTGGCAGCCCATCAAACAGAAGATGCCTTCAAATAGAGGACTGTAAAGTAGGACACATGGCCACTCTAGCATTCACTAGACTTAGGGCTAAGTATTTCTGTGACTTTTTTTTAAGAGGGAGGATTGGCCTGAGGCAGCCATGATGGGGGAGGGAATATCGAACCCTTCCCATCTACCCAATGTTCCTGATTGAAATCACCCCATCCCAAAGCTCTTATTAGTCTCACTGAGGGGGAGAAACACATAATATAGGTACCTATCTTCTCATTCCAACACATTTAATAGCAATTTAGGGGCAGGGGTGATTTCAACTGGGAGATGGTGAAGAGAAAAGTATGAACACCTCTCTCCTGCATAGCTGCCCAAAGGTGGTATCATTCCCCAATTCCACTACTCTGCTCCTTGTATGCTTTTAAGGTTTTTTTTTTAATTAAAAAAAAAGTCCTTTGGTGATCCAAACCTAGATCTCCAGGATACAATATAGTTTGGCCATTAGAACCATAGCTCATTGGTAGAACACGTGCTTGCTGAAGGTCAGAGGCATTTCAGTCCTTGGCATTTCCAGGTAGGGCTGGGAAAGACCCTGGAGAGCCACTACCAGCCAGTATAGACATAGGTACATAGAAACATAGGAAGTTCCCTTAAACTAGATTGGACCATTGGTCATAAGAACATAAGAAGAGCCCTGCTGGATCAGACCAAGGTCCATCTAGACCAGCATTCTGTTCACACAGAGGTCAACCAGCTGTCCATGGGAAACCCACAAGCAGGATATGAATGCAACAGCACCCTCCAACCCATGTTCCCCAGCAACTGGTGTGCATAGGCATACAACCTCTGATAATGGAGGGAGCACATCCTCCTTCCCCTGGCCCCACCTCTTTCCTCCAACCACCAATTGCCTGCTGATTTTTGGTGGTTTCCTGGCTTTGTTACACTTCCCCCACCCCCTTCTAAAAGACTGAAATGCCTCTCCTAAGGCTGACTTACTGGCAGTACTAGTGGTGTGCCGAAAATTTCTCCCACATATTTTTCAACTGTTCTCATTCAATTTGATAGAAAAGAAATTGCTCATGAAAAGAAATTCAAAGGAGAAGAAATTTTGGGGAAATTCTCATTGGGTTCAGGATTCTTGGGCTTACCTTACTTGTGAAGTGGTGGTGGAGTATGCATGAGTGTCCTGTCTGTCACTGTACAGTAATCTCTGTGGCAGCCTGTAGCCTCCTCGGCTTCCCAATCTTCAGTTAAAACCATCATGAGGAAGATATCATGAGGCAATTCCTCCATGGGCCTTTTTCTGTTCACAAAGTGCAGGTGGCCTGGGAGGCTGCAGAACAATGGAAAGATGTATAATGGAGAGAGAAAACACACACAGCACCTCCGGCCACCTCGCAAAGCTCAAAAACCAAAACAAATTCAAAATTCTGCCTCAGAAAAGTGGAAGCCTCAACACACAGTTGATGCTGTTGCCACTTGCAGGAGCAGTACAATAAACCAAAATCCTTAAGAAAAAAGAAAGAACCTGTGGTACAATCCCTACCAATAGTGAGCCCTATCTGTGAGAAACTGTTGGAGAATTTCTCCTCCCCTAGGAGAAATTCAGTGAAATCCCCCCCCCCCCGCTTCTCTGCCCACAAACAGGCTGGAGAATGTTGAGAGGCCATTTGTGCACAGCTCTAGGCAATACAAGCTTTAAGCTGAAGTATGCTGGTGGTTTGGTGGTTTGGGCCTTCACCACTAGAATGTCGCCCCTGAGAGCATCTCTGGAACATCCAGCCCCACCCACTTTAAGTTGCCACAAGACTCTTTGGTCCCAATTCAGCAGTAGCTGTACCTAGTCCAGTTATGCCTAATTGTGTGAAAATGTGAAGATGTGGATGAAAATGTGCATTTGAATTCACATCAGCTTGAGCATCCCTTAAGATGCACATGAAATTTATGCTGGTTGTTCCCAATCCTGCAAGTGATAACTGGATTTAAGTTTGTTTTCACATACATAATCCTGTTTACATGCACCGATACCAATTTTCTCCTTAGCTGGATTAAATGATAATCTTTGTTTTTGCTGCAGAACATTAACGTGGATACTCTTCTATGAATGTAGACATTCCTACTGTCAGAAACTGCTGCCTAGTGACTGGCTATTTGTTAGCTATTGAAAAGGTGAGTATCAATTCCTATTTTTGTATTATTCCTAAAGGCTTATCATTGCTAATATTATTAGCCACTTACATCTGTGAGGAGGACTTTCACAGACCTACAGTAGGAGGGCTGAGGAAATAAAGAATGAAATTATACAAGGAAGTATTTAAAAAAACTAGCACACTGTATTTATTTCTAAGTGCCAAATGTAGTTTATGCTTCTGACATTGTGTACCCTTCCACTTATCCACTTTTTTTTTGAAGTATCCAATGAGCAACATTTGGAAATTCTATAAATATAGTGTGAGATCCTTATTTCTCCAGATGAACAGTTATTCATATGAAGTGTTACGCCACAAGATAATAGATGAGCAGACCTCTCAGCAGTAAGAGTAAATTAGTGCTACTTTGGAATGTGGAAGAGGAGTGGATGAAAGTCTACAAAGGGATTGTATTTCCCAGTTTGTTTCTATGAAATGCTATGGTGAACATCAAAGATTACAGAGTTTCTCCAACTCTCATGAGATACTAGCATAAGCTTACCACCTGAACTGAATAGTAAGTGAAACATTCTCACCCAGAATGAAATTCAGAACTTAATGCAGAATGTTGTTTTACATTTGTGATGTAGTTCTAAAGCATAATAGAAACCAGAACTTAACAAACCAGAAAGTTGAATGTCAGAGGTGGGTAGGTTTTTTTCTTTTTAAAAACAGCTTTCATGTTGACCTCTACTCTCCAGAAACTTAAAATCTGTTTCACATCAGAAGCTGTGGGGACAGAAGAGTACATGGGAAATGAATAGAGATGGCAGTTTATAGAGGACCAGTTAGGTTTCTTGAAATCCAGTGGGATTCATGACATAACCAAAAAGAAACAAACAGCAGGTGATAGGAAGGATTTATATAAAAACAAGAATACTTTGAACTCAAATGCTTTTATTGATTGTCTGCACATTTTCCAACCAAAGGGTGCTTTTGAAAAAAAAAAACCCACATAAATAAAGAACCCCTGAAAGTAATATACATACAAAAATGAAAAGTGAAAAGAAAATGTACAACCAACATGTTTCTGGATGCAAACAAATGAAGTGAGATTTTAAATATTTTAATATTAATAACAGATTGAAACTCTTCTCATTCATTGTTTAGTTCCTTTTATAGATTCAATGCTATACTTTAAAGTGCTCAAAGCACCTACATAAAAATAATGTTTTAACAATTCAGCAGCTATAACATAAACAAAAAGCACCATCCAGCAAAAACAAATCCTATTGATTTCAATAGGAATGTTAAGTACAAACTTTCGTAACAAGCAAGATCATGCTCATAAATAGCACCCAGTTTCAAACTCCAGAAATTAGCCTATACAAGAGTTCAGTCACTGGAAATAAAAAGAACTTAAGTTGGGCAAAGGTCGGATTCTGGCATGGTTAGGATTGCCGAATTGAGCATCCCTAATATATATTTGGGGGCCGCGGTGGCTTAGTGGTTAAGACGCTGAACTGCAGACCGGGAGGTCGGTAGAACAGCAGTTCGAGACCTGAGTGCTGCGTGACAGACTGAGCTCCCATCTTCAGTCCCAGCTCCTTCCAACCTAGCAGTTCGAAAGCAAGAAATTGCAAGTAGATAAATAGGTACCGCTTTGGCAGGAAAGGTAACAGCTTAGAATGGAGATGAGCACCACCCCCTAGAGTCGGACACGACGGGCTGGGGACAGCTTTACCTTTAATATATATTTATCTTCTCTTTTCTAGGGCATTGGTATGTAGGGCTGTATGAGAATTTCATTTGGGTTCATTTTTATTTCAAATTTGCCCCATTTGCAACTCCAAACATTAATGCAATTCATTGTATTAAATCTTTTAGGCCCTTTTAATCATGTTCCTTCCTACCTTTTACATAAATGGTTCTCCTCCTGTACTAAACCCTGAGAAACTATCTGCACCAAAGACATCTAGTATAATCACATCTTATATAATTATAGCCAGCAAAGAGATCGGCTGAAGCCCACATAATGTATCTATTCCTGGCCTGTGCCATTATAGACGGCAGGTGTGTGTGTGTGTGTGTGGTGTGTGGGGGGGGACAGAATGCTTGAATTCTCTGCTATATAAAACATTACATAATACACATACAAAACTGGCATATTTGGGGGGAGGGGAATACCAATTTGTTTTGTATATGTAGGAAATATTTTATGTGAGGTAGGGCATATTTCATCTGAGAGAGCACTCATATATTCAGTCCTCCATCTGCAAACTGAAATGGTGCAGCCCAGCAACACATGTCATACTGTATGTGACTTCTCCTTGTCTGTTTTACTTCCAGCATAATAGCCAGTTTGGCTTACTGGATAGCGCTAGACGGTGCCTATGGAGATACAGATGAAAATCCCAGTCAGATAAGGCACTCAGGGCTAACTCTCATGTTATGGCCCTCATTGGAAACACTGAAGAACGTATGAAGATACCTGCTGGATTAGACCAAAAGCATTTCTGCTTTTGGGGGCGCTGTTTCCCACAGTGGTGAATCAGATGCTTATAGCAATTCCACAAGCAGGACACAAGGGCAAAAGGCCTTTCCCATGTTGTTCCTCAGGGACTGGTATTCAGTGGCATATTGCTTCTAATCCTGAAGGGAGCATATAGCCATTATGACTAGTAGCCTAGCCATCAATAGTCTGACCCTCTATGGATTTGTCTGGTCCCCTTTTACAGTCATCTAAGTTGGTGGCACAGTGGCAACATCTGATCTTATTTTAACAGTGCAGGTTAACTATGTGCTGTGTGAAGAAGTACTTCTTTTTGTCTGTCATGCATCTCCCACCATTAAGCTTAACTGGATGACCCTGGGTTCTAGTATTCAGCCACTTCTGTATGGTGGCAGCTATAATTTCTGAGAGCTGCCCATCATGTGAATCATCTCTATCGTGTGGTGAGTGAATGGTCAAGAATATGTGGAGCTGGTGTCAAGATCCTACACAGCATTAGTCATTCTAATGCAGCCTTCCCCTGCCTGGTACCCTACAGAAGTTTTGGACTTCAACTCCCATCAGTCCCAGCCAGTATGGCCAATGGGCAGGAATGCTGGGGGTTGCAGTATAAAATATTTGGAGGACACCAGGTTGGGGAAAACTGTTCTAATGTATTATAGCTGCTACAGAGAGTTAGTTTTAAGCCTTTTCTGTGATGGCCCCCACTCTGTGGAACTCCCTCCCTAGGGAACTCCGCCATGCCCCCTCTTTAATGAGCTTCCGTCATGCATTAAAAACGTGGTTGTTCAGGCAGGCATTTGGGGTGGGTTAAGGTATTTTAGAAAATGTTTTTACTGTAGAATTTTATTGGTTTAAACTGTTTTATTGTACGCTGTACATCGCCCAGAGTGGCTGGGTGACCAGCCAGATGGGTGATTAATAAAATTAATAAAAAAATAAAAAAATTAAGCAGCTTCCATATGGGGTTGTAATATCAGAATCAGCCCTTGTTGATCTGACCATATTGAGATGGCTAAATCATTCATGCTCCATCTGACTAGCTTGTTTCTCTTCCCTGAACAGCTGTGTTTCTGACTCACCTGACCAAGACCGAAAACACCGCCTATATGGACTGACCCCACTCAGTAACATATTTATACATTCCAGTTGAGTGTTCTGGGCTTCAGTGATTATTACAGTTTATGGGTCGCGGTCCCTGAAGCACCCCTCAAGCCAGATAACACAAAATGCTACCACAAAATATATACTTATTGCTCAAACAGTATTAGAGAATAACAAAACTTTGCAATAATAAAATCAGCAAGACACATTACTTCGTACAATACAATTAGGATGAGTAGAAGTATAATAGAAAGAGTGGCTAGCATATTTCTTATTAAAATTAAAATTCGATTCCTCTCAACCAACAAAGCAGTCATCATTGAGATCTTCTAGTTACCTATCTGGCCGGCATGGTTGGCAGAGCTTAGATAATCATGTTCAATCAGCTTCTTGTTCTCCCAGGATCTTTCTGCTCAACCACGCCAATGTCTTGCTATTTATGCTTTACCTTCCTTTAGCTCTGATTTCTTACTTTAAACATACATCTGTGGAGCTTGACTAAACCAGGAGCTTTGGACTCAGGCATAGCTCCTACCCATGACCTCAGGAGGGTGTCTCCCTAATGCAGCCAGACTTACTGCTAACTTCAGAAGCACCCTTGCGAAGGTCCATCACCTCATGAGGTAACGAGCTTGTCACGTCCAAGAACTCAACAACCCACCTGTGGCAATCACCCTTCGCCCACTTCCATGACCACATTTTTGCACTTAAACCTAGCTCATAGCATATATAGAACTAATTACTCTGTACTTACAATTGGCACACAGACAGTATAAAAAATAACACTCCTATGAAATACAATGAATCCTTGTCAACAATTCACATGACATTCTTCTTTTCTAACACTCTGAGCCTCAACACTGCTTCCCCATCTATAGAACAGTGTATAGGGTGGAGACTTGTTTTCCTTTGTTTTCCAGGAATAGGCTTAAGATGGAACTCTGCCCTATGGCAAAACACTTAGGGTGCAATCCTATCTGCATGCCCATGCAGCCCATCAGCCTCCAAACCCAGAGGCTGACAGGCATCCTATACAGGGTGGGAGGAGTGTGACTGTCACATCTGCACTCCTCCAGCCCTGCATTTTCTCTAGATGGGCAATTTTGCCCATCCAGATCCAGCTGGGGCTCTGCAGAGTGGGAGGGAAGGAAGCTGGGGTGGCCACCAGAGGATTCTTTGTATGTCGGCCGGCCTGGTCTCTTTCCCTCCCCGCCTGCAGAACCTCCACCTTTCCCTCCTCTCCAAGCTTACATTTTTGAGCTCGTAGAGGCCATTGGCTGCGAGAGGGAAGCGTAGGGGACGGGGAACTCAGACTCCTAGGTCTGAGGTCGGAGCACTGTCTTCAGCCTCAGTTCCAGGAATCCGAAAAACCCTGTGGTCCCCCAGATGCTATCCCCAGGCCTCCTTTCTTCCTGTTTGTGACCATTGCAGATTTGAGCCATCCTCTGAATATCAACAGGATAATCTTCAGGAAAAAGGAAGGGATCCTGGCTTCTTTGTAAGAGCCATGCAACAGTCCTATGGTGCTCAAGGGTTTGAGGAAGAGTGTCCTCAAAGGAGAAGAAAAGGAGCAGCTGCACCAAGATGCCATTCTCAAAGAAGCATGAAGGGTGGCATGAGTTGTTCCTTGGTTCTGGCAGTACTTAAACTATAGAAGCTATAGAGGCTGGCTCAGCTAAGTGGATCATAGTTCCAGATGTAAATGCATTTGCTTTTAATTGTCTAATGTTTCTTGATAGAGATAAAACCCCTAATACTCAAGGCTTCCCAAAAGAAGGTCTGTTCTGTTACTTGCAGCATTTTCTACTAAATGCAAAGGCTAACATCCTGTATGTGTTTTGTTGCTCTGCTTTAATCCTGTGCAATAAATTTAGTCTAAAATCCATTTCCTTTAAGAATTTATGGTAGAGATTTTAAAAACTCAAAGGCTTACTTCACAAAGATGTCGAAATTTAGTGATCTAAATAGCCAGTAAGCTTCATGAGTGTCACTGTATACCACTGCTCCTGCCTGTATGTCTGGTAGATCGTAGGCTAAATCTCATAGGTATAAAGTATGGTTCCGCACTTACAAAGTTTAGCATTTAATATGTAGGCTTTCATCATCACTGCACTTTTACTCCAACAGGCACATTATGCAAGCTGTACATTATAATATTTTCTACAGGCAAAACACCCCAAACCCTATAGTATCTAAAAGCTTAATGGATCTGGTTCAATTCTGTCTGGCTTCCTGTCCCCCTCTTCCTAATATATGACTTTTCCTTCTTACAGAGCTTCCCCAAAATGGCATTCTTTGCTAGCATTGATTCAACACATCACCATCATCATCTGCAATGAGGTGATAACACCTGTATTTATTTCTGCCAAGGGACTGACTATGGATGATGGAAACAGCCACCATCAAAAGGTATAATTCTTTGTCATGGTGTGTATATCATCATTTTTTAAAATTATTTTTGACAGTTTATCTATTGCACTATGAGCTTTCACAAGTGACAAAAATGACAGGAGGGAAAACATGCTTTATGAGTCACAGCAACAAAATACATTTCCTTTTAGATATTCCCATTAGAAATCTTGAGAATCTTTACAGAAAGATACAAGAAGATACAACAAGGTTACATTCATCTCTTTTGACATACCAGTCATCTTCAGCCTAAAAATAACAGTTCGAGAAAAAAAAACCAGCCCTTCAATCCTTGTGAGGAATAGAGGCAGGATGGAAATTCAAGCATTTCAGAAAGGCTCCCATTGCTAGTAATTGCTTCAGAATCTTCCTCTGAGTAAACTGCATCATAAAAAGGGCTAAATTGGGTTGTGCCCATGATCCATCAAAAGTCAGGACCAGATGCTGGAGAGGAAATGTAGAAGAGGACCAGGAAATAATGGCATACTTCTTGCTTTCTGGTTCACTTACAACTCCAACAATCAAAGATTTGAGGGTGCCCCAATCTAAGAGCATATCTAAATCTGCTGCTGCTGCCACTCCATTATGAAAGATAGTTGGAGAAGGAGACATAAATTACGTCTTTGAGGAACTCTGTGTTCTACCTCATTTAGTCATGGTGCAACTTGCTCTTTGCTTGTGGTAGTCTCTGGTCTGGATTAAATGGATTGTTCTTTAGGAATTGGTAATTGCTGATAATTCCTTGTGGACTGGGATTTGTTTTTATTGTTATTCCTTTCCACTCTCTAGAGTTCTATGACGGGTCTCCTGCAACACAGCATAGCAAAGAGGGGTCTCCTGCAACACAGACTGAAAATATGATGGTCTCTGGTTCCCTACCTTGCTTGTGAATAATCCCATGTGCACAATGGATTCTATGTGCATGCACCAAAGACACCAGGTCAGGCAGACTGTGGGGCTGTTCACACAGTCAGTTTTGTCTCCATGTAAGGCTCCCTAAGAGTACCCAGGGGCGCATTCACACAGAGAAGCTCTCATACAAAGTGGGATCTCAACAGATACAGTTGCGCTTTTTAGTAGCAATTACTGTAATCACAGCAACACAATTTGCAGCCACCATTATAACAGGAACCATTCCTGAGAAGTAGCAGCTGCATCTGTTGAAAGCTCAGTTAATATGAAACATTCTCTACATGATGCATCCCTGGAGAGCATGGTGGAGAGACAAAACTGACCGCGTGGACCTGCCTGGAGTCAGTTATTTAGTTTCACTACAACAGTTTCCTTTTAAAGATGTCATGGAAAACACAGAAGGAGTAGGAATTAATAACACTGATCTCAATATAATACACGCACACACATGCACATGCAGTCATTTTGTAATACGTTCCAAACTAATATTATCAGACCGAACCTTATGTCTCTGACCTTATGTTCTCAAGGCAATCCAAAACAAATCTGATCACTATTACAAATATTTTCATATGTTTCTCTTTTGCAGAATTGCCGGGTTTGCAACATTTTTTTTTTATAAACAGAGCGACCGTGGTGAAAAATAGATGACACAGGGGTGAGAATAAGGAAGGCTCATAGTAAAAGGGAGTTGAGGTGGATGTATAGAATGGATGCTGGTGATTTGAGGCAAGGGGAAGATGTGGACTAGAAAAAACTAGAGAAACGCTCAGGTAAATAGCCGTTATTCTTCCAGAAGAGAACCTCTCTGGGTGAACTCACACATGCACGTTAATCACTTAATGTCTACAAGACCAATGACTCCATGTGAAATAGACATTATCATGTCCCACAGAAAGAGATTTCATATTTTATTTATCACATGTTTATCCTACCCTTCCTCCAAAGCAGTCAAGACAACATACACGGTTCTCCATCTAATCTTTATCAGTAGGTTAGGTTGAGGGATAGTGAGTGGTCCAAGGTTACTCAGTGAGCTTGATTGCTGAGTAGGAATTTAAACCTGGTTCTAGTTTGACACTGTAACCCTGGGCTGGGGAACTTTCTTCAGCCTGAACACCAAACTGCAAAATGGGAAAAGACCGGGGCCCACATTTAGGGATGTATGAGAAATTTATTTCAGTCTGTTTTCAATCAGGATTTACCCAGTTCAGACCTTTCGGACTGAACACAGACTTGGACACAATCTGCAGTTGATGTCCAATCTTGCAATGTGATCACAGCCTCCCCCAAAATAAAAATGCATTCAACAGTATGTGTACATTTGAAACATACACATGAAAAAATGTGTACTTCTGAAAAATGCACATAAATATGCATTAATCAATGGGAGAAGAATGCATACATTTCAAATATACATTTCAAAGATATGTACATTTGGAAAAATATGCAGGTATTTTCATGCGTAAAGAAAAAATACAATCCGATACGGATTCTAGTTGAAACGAGCTTCAAGATGGAATTTGGAAAACTTCAGCGTGCTCGAGGTTTGCTCATTCACACATCCCTAACCACGTTCTATCTGTGGGTGGGGCCAAATGCAGAGTGGGTGGGCTCAAATGCAATTATTACCATTTTAAGCCTACTCAGAAGTAAGCAGACCAAGGCTTCTGCATATCTACTCAGAAGTAAGCAAGACTGAATCACTCAGCAGCACTTTCAAATATCATCCCAAATGCCAAGCTCTACATGTCTACTCACAAGTAAGCAGGTCTCCTGCCTGCAAAATCCACACCTCACTTCTGTGCAGCAGCTCTCCTGTCTACAAAATGCACAGCTCAAAATCTTTGCAACAACTACATTTTTGCAGGGCATTTAAAGGTTAATTGCCTTTGATCAGAGATAACAGCAAAAGAAGCTTCACCAGGCCAGAATGGCAAGAGGTTCCCCATCCCTGCTCTAACCACTATACCATGTTGGCTCTCTTTGCATCACCTCAATTCACTTCCTCACATATGTCCTCACTTTGCCTCAGGCAGTTCACACATTCCACTGAAAGTCATCAAGGAATAATGTCATCCAGTAATGAGATATCAAGATATCTCATGCATGTGTGAATCAGTTCTGTTTTCTCACCTAGTGAGATGGCTTTTACAGAAAGTCCTTAAATTGGTTTTCATTCTGCAAAATGACCTGCATCAAGCTTGTTCAAACAGTAATGCTGTCCTGCATTTGGAAATACCACATCCGCTGGGGTTTCATAGTACCAGAGAGACCACATTCCCAGATGGAAAGCCTGTATGATATCGATATGTTTCTTTAAAGCACAGGTTTTCAAATTACATTCCAGGGAACCCTGTGCTTATTTAGAAGCTTACTGGTGGTTCCTTCTCAACAGCGATGGAGAAACTTTCCAAAGAGACAACTAGCCCACCACTATTGACTTGCCCTGAAATGAAGCCCAGTAGGCCTGATCAACATTCCATCTGAACCAATTATGGATTCTACAACATCCTCTGCAAGGAATGATTGCAGAATACCATGGCCACTTGTGAACTGCAAAAAGAGGGCATGAATCAACAAAAAAGGGGACAGAAAAGCACCCCAATTTGCATAAAATTTGCTTCTGGTGGTTCATATCTACAGATGCAAATGTAGAAAGAATTATTATAATTTAAACAGACACACAGTACATCTCACTTTAGTGTGGAAGACTGTGACCAGGTGATCACCATGCATTGCTCAGTCTGCTGTCTTGGTGCTGCTGATGGACAACTTCAAAGCCCAGCTCCTCCTTCTCATGGTTCTTTAACTTTATACTGGCCTTTGGCAGGACAGCCCTTCAAACAAAGGATGCCTTCAAAGTTGCTACATCCCCTTAATCATTTTGGTTCTTGTTTTCCAAACCTTTTCTAGCTCTACAATTTCCTTTTTGAGGTGCGGCAAGTCTGACCAGAACTGTACGCAGTATTCCAAGTGTGGTTACACCATAGATTTGTATAATGGCAGTATGATATTGGCAGTTCCATTTTGCATTCCTTTCCTAATGATCCCGAAGATGGAATTGGCCTTTTTCACAACAGCAACACACTGCTGGGGCAAGGCCAGTGACACAATCCCACTTCCTCCTCTATGCACAGAGTAATGTGTGGAGAGGAAGATCTTAAAGGCTCTCAAGGTATCCTGTAATGAAGTGAATCATAGATTTCTGAGGGACAGTTCTCTGGAAACATTCCCCAACCCCATACAAATTGGAAAGACGCCCTCCCCAAATGTTTCATGTTAATGTAATATTGTAAAAGATGGAAGAACAGTGAAGAGACCATCGCCACGCTGAGAAGTGAAAGACGGGGGGTCATTTTCCATGCCAGTTTTTATCCATGCTGCTCACACAGCTACCCTTGAGGGCCCATACAGCATAGTGGACAGTTCATTCACCATATCTGTTCATTCTCTGTTCCCGACAGAGTCTGATCTGTCCACTAGTTAGGACAAAATACCAGTTAGACCTCTGATGGTGCTTTTGTGGATATAGACACATGCCCGATGGGATATGTATAGGAACTGCAAAGTAAGTGCAGTCTGCTGTCAGCCTTGAGAAACATGCTTAATAAAATAAAATATTTTTCAAGTTGCTACAGTAAATGGCATTTTTTTCCGTGCCATCCATTTAAAAATTATATAGTCCAAAATCAAGAAAAAGAAGAACAGAGGGGAAAAAATATTTCCAAACTCCCAGTGAGAGAACCCCTTAATCCTGGTGATTATACTGAAATTAAATTAAATTTACTTCTCTTTCATACAGCTCTGAATAGGTGCTTTTTAATTATTGCTTATTGTTTAAGAGTGTGTTGTACAGCCCTAAAAATGTAAGCTAAACATATTCACTTTCTCAAAAACATCATTTGGTTACCAGCACTAAGGGCCCATAGGTATCATAGAAAAAATAATCATAAAAAGCAGAAAAGTCATTTATTTAACATGAGAAGAAGCATGGAATTCTTCCAAAGACTTGGCACAGAGGGGAAACTGTGTGTGTGTTTTGGAGACACAACAAGCAAACCATGAAATACAGAGTTGAAACGTTTGGGATCACTGTGAAAAGTTTCCATGTTCTCTTGTTAAATAATGCTCTAAGGCAGTCTAAAGCATATGAATAGTTCTTTCACAGGTCACAGATTCTATTCAGTTCTTGGACATTGTTATTATCCAACAGAAATAGACAGTCCTAATTAATATTCTACACATACCTGGGAGAACATTCTTAAGGAATTCATCCTGTGGTGGCTTAGATTTTTTTTTTTAACAACAAATGGCAAGACATTAAAAATTGTGACTAGTTAATGTACTGTAAACACAGTGATACTATTAAAAGTTTAATTTAATAAAGACACTATCTCTAAATAGACTTGTTTACCCAGTTTTCCTTGCCTTTTACTACCCCACAGTTACTACTGTGTATATTAAAGTTGAACTGTGAAGTCATTTTGCAAGTAATTATATTCTTGGCACTTTTCTGAACATAATATAACAATTACCACAGCAACCGCATTTTTATTAGGCTCCTCTACGGAAGGAGCAGATTACTATCAGGGACAGAAGGCACTTTGAGACAATGCTAATATTTGCTCAATATCAGATGGAGCATGGAACAGCCTGATATAAATTTGGTTCCATATTGGTAAGACAGACCATGATTCTACATTGTGATTCCTGGAAGAAAGAGCTTGTACAAACAATACATTTTTAAAGATGTAGAGATGCTGTCTTACCACACCTCTTGTTCTTTTTTTGATGCCTCCCAAATATGAATTGCACTTGTAGACCAGTATCAGAGATATCTAGAGTATCCCCAATATCCCTGCTAAATTACATTTGTAGATTTATCACACTATTCTGGTTGAAGTATTAGGACTATTTTCATAGAGGAAAGTTGCTCCAATTGCTCTGATGAACCGCCTAGACAGCTTCAACTATTGGATGGTATAGAAATGTAATAAATAGATAGATGATAGATAGATAGATAGATAGATAGATAGACAGATAGATGGATAAAGATCCAACACAAGTGAATAGAAATCTCAAACCAGCCTTGGTATATAGCAGATGAAACATCAATTTTTTGCTGGAAGGTAAGTATATTGTTGTTGTTCAGTCGTTAAATCGTGTCCAACTCTTTGTGACCTCATGGACCATAGCATGCCAGGCCTTCCTGTCCTCCACTCTCTCCTGGAGTGTGCTCAAGTTCATATTCATTGCATCGGTGATGCTATCTAGCTATCTCATCCTCTGCCATCCCCTTCTCCTTTTGCCTTCAATCTTTCCCAGCATCAGGGTCTTTTCCAGTGAGTTTTCTCTTTGCATTAGGTGGCCAAAATATTTGAGCTTCAGCTTCAGTATCTGTCCTTCCAATGAGCAGTCAGGGTTGATTTCCTTTAGGATTGACTAGGGATGGCAGAGAATTCCGCCACGGATCTCGGTGAGGCCAAATGCCAGTGCATTCGCCCCCCCGAACTCCGTCGTGGAACGGCCTGCCACCCCCCTGCCCCACCGCAGATACGCCCCCGGGACAAGACTTACCTGGGGCGGATCTTCCGGGCGGCGGTGGCGGCCGGTCTTCTGACCGGCTGCTGCCGCCGCCATTTACAGTGTAAAAAAAAAAAAGAAAAGACGTGATAGGCTACGTAAATCTTTACGTAGCCTATCACGTCTGACTTTTTTTAAAAAAAACAAACGCACATACGCAAATGGTGGCAGCTACGGCCGCCGCCATTTGCGTTCCTTATTTTGGGCCGTCTTGTAGACTAAGACTGCGAAAATAAGGGGGAACGCAAATAGCGTCCGCTACGCTATTTGCGTTCCCCTTATTTTTGCCATCTTAGTCTACGTAAATATTTACGTAGACTAAGACAGCCCAAAATAAGGAACGCAAATGGCGGCGGCCATAGCCGCCACCATTTGCATACGCACGTTGTTGTTGTTGTTGTTTTTAAGTCAGACATGATAGGCTATGTAAAGATTTACATAGCCTATCATGGCTGATTACAGGCAGGGACGCAAATGGCAGCGGCTACGGCCATCACCATTTGTGTCCCTGCTAGCCAGCAGCCGGATGTCCGGCTGCTGGTGGAGCCGGCCAGCAGCTCCGCGGAATCCCCCCCAGCGGAACCCGGCAGAGCCAGGTAAGGCCAATTTCGTACATCCCTAGGATTGACTGATTTGACCTCCTTGCAGTCCAGGGGACTCGTAAGAGTCTTCTCCAGCACCACAGTTCAAAAGCATTGATTCTTCAGTGCTTAGCCTTCCGTATAGTCCAGCTCTCACAGCCATACATTGCTACTGGGAAAATCATAGCTTTGATTATGCGGACCTTTGTCAGCAAGGTGATGTCTCTGCTTTTTACTACGCTGTCTAGGTTTGCCATAGCTTTCCTCCCAAGGAGCAAGCGTCTTTTAATTTCATGGCTACAGTCACCATCTGCGGTGATCTTGGAGCCCAAGAAAATAAAATCTGTCACTGCTTCCATTTCTTCCCCTTCTATATGCCAGGAAGCGATGGGGCCACATGCCATGATCTTAGTTTTTTTAATGTTGAGTTTCAAACCAGCTTTGGCACTCTCCACTTTCACCCTCAACAAGAGGCTCTTGAGATCCTCTTCGCTTTCTGCCATTAGGGTGGTATCATCTGCGTATCTGAGGTTGTTGATAATTCTCCTGGCAATCTTAATTCCGACCTGTGATTCACCCAACCAGGCATTTCTCATGATGTACTGTGCGTATAAGTTAAATAAGCAGGGTGACAATATGCAGCCTTGTCGTACTCCTTTCCCAATTTTGAACCAATCGGTTGTTCCATGTCTGGTTCTTACGGTTGCTTCTTGACCCTCGTACAGGTTTCTCAGGAGACAGGTAAGGTGGTCTGGTACTCCCATCTCTTTAAGAATTTGCAATGTAGGCATAGTCTAACTGGGAGAAAACCAGTAAAATAAATACATAAATGAAGCCCCTGCGCTTTACCAGGATGGAAAACACTTCTGAGAACAGCTGGATTTTATATTTTCAAAATGTAGGAACCAACATACCCTCCCTTTTTGCTCCTTACAGCCCTAGGAGCTGCTCTAGGTCCTACCTATAACCAGCACATGACCTGGAGACTCTAATTTGAATGTCTGCAGATCTCTCCCCATTCTGTCTAGGGATGCAAACAGTGACATCACTATCTAATCTAGTAAGATTTGTTCTCCTCCCTTCTTCCTTTCCCAAACTTGCTTTTTATAATATCTTGCCTATGAAGAAATCTGCAAAGCTTGCACATTTTTTCTGTTCTTTTGGTTGGCCTAATAAAGGTATTACACTAATATGGGATAATAATTCTGGGTCCCTGGGAAAACTAATATTAAAAGGCCTCAGATTGGCCTTTTACAGATCCCAGGGCTCACTCCTCACCTCCTCAGCCACTCTGCAAGAAAGATAAGGGTATGTAGATCTCTTCTCCAGTTAGGATGCTCCACCTCCTACAAGAGGGAGGCTCCAGGAATCTCATGACCCCTTGGCCCTGCCTCTGCCGACCCACCTACCACCCGGTCAGTCAAACTAGCCACTGGCCTCCACTGCAAGAAAGATAAGGGACAGTCTCTTCTCCAGTTAAGTTGTTCCACCTCCTGCAAGGAGGAGGCTCCATGAATTTTATCTGCTTCTCATGCCCTCTCCAAGGTTCTCCCTATCTGGTTTGGAGACTTAGTACAGAGGGAGGGGCCAAGAGCTCCCTCCATTTCTCATTCCTGCCACAGCATGTTAACATCAACAAGTGTCAGCAGCAGAGAGAAGGACCCTAAATTCTTCTAGTTTGTACTACTGGATGTAATCAATTTATGCAGTTCTGATTTTGTTAGCCACCAGGGCCAGCCCTGCCAAAGTAAAGTGACCCAGTTCAAGCATAGGATGGCCACTCACACATCACAAAAGGGGGAGGGGTGACAGGGGGAAATGCATCACAAAAAATAGAGTTAAAAGGAGTCACAGATTTGCAATTATTATCATTTAAATTATAATAAGTATTTCTAGTTGGATCTATACATGTAGATGCTGGGGAACATGGGCAGGGGGGTGCTGTTGCACTCATGTCCTGCTTGTGGGTTCCTGGTTGACAGCTGGTTGGCTTCTGTGTGAACAGAATGCTAGACTAGATGGACCCTTGATCTGATCCAGCAGGGGTCTTCTTAAGTTCTTATGTTCTTAACTTTTTAACAATTATTATAATTCAAATAGAAACACCAGGCATCTCACTATAGTAGGGAAGACCGTGACCTTGTGACCCATGGGCCCACCTGCTCAGTCTACTGCCCAGGCACTAACAGTTGATGGACAACTTCAAGGCCCTGCTCTCTTTTCATACAGTTCTTTATCTTTAACCCAGATTTGGGCTGGACAGCTTTTCAAATAGAGGACTATCCTCTGACAGAGGTCTGTGGTGTGTGAAGGAAGACACATGGCCTCCCTATGAATCAAGCAGCACCATGAAGTGGAGGTCCCCAACCTTTGGGGGTTGGTGGGCACATCTGGAATTTTGATAGAGTGTTGTGGGCACTTTCACAAAATGGCTACCAGGCCAGGGGGACTTTCTCATTTGTAAAATCACTGCCATGGTAGGCATGGCTAGTCAGAAAATGCTTATTTCCCAGAAAGCAAACTTGTGAGACTAAAAGAAAAGTAAATTACCAAGAACTGAAGAAGGCAGAAGTGGGGTCTGAGTGCCAAAACACAAATCCATTCCTTGAATCCAAATAAAGATGGTACTGGAGGACACCAGTTTGCTTTGCAGCATGGCATCCTCCCAGTTATTTTTTAATATTGTAAGAAATAAAATCACGATCAGGAGAGGCATGGAGCCTGGTGGGCACCAAGACAGCTGTCTGCGGGGACATTGGTGCCCATGGGCACCACGTTGGAGACCCTGCAGGCTGCATGCAGGAGCTGGTGTCTGATTGGTGCAGCAAGTGTTAGCCCTAGCAAGCGCGGGTGCAGCTGTCACTTGGGTTCCACTTCAGGCAGCAAAATATCTTGGCTTTATATCTTTAGAACATATACAGTACATCTATGATGTGATGTCCAGTATGTGTGCATGCAGAAACATAAATACGGGACCTTAGACCACAGACCACATACTTGCAAGTTGCAATGCTTTTGGTTAGGACTGGGCAGTTTTAGTGATATCTTTATTAATTAATTTATAAATGATATATTCATTGTTACCCAATCTGGAATTTGGGGAGAAGGAAGGTTAAATGTGTAAAACAAATAAAACAATAAAGTTACCATGGAGGTGGGGCAAAACAGGAGCAAAATTTGGCCACAGCATGGTTAATAATCAGTTCTCCTCTCCCACTGTTTTAGTATGTTTAGAATTCAGGGCACTACTGCACTGCAATGCCCCACTGTTGTTCTAATATCACATTTTTGTATTGCATGCATCAATGAATGACAGTGTATGACTAATTATCACATCTAATCTCCATGCATGCACGGAGCCACCATTGTGTCTTACTCCCATGCAAAAATCCTCCATGGTCAGTGGCAGGCTAGACATTATTTTAATCTACAGTATGAAGCTATTTTATCAGAGCAATAAGCCCACAGCTGAGAGAAGTACCCCGTGACAGAAAGGCAAATATCAAACTATCTGCCCACTAAAATACTTCAGTGCATGGCAGTTCAGCCAAAGGATTACAACCTGAAAATGACTGTCAGGCATTTAGTATTTACACCATAATATGGTGAAAAGCATTAAAAAAAATCCCATCAAAATAAATAGGCCCATTTATTTTCAAGACGTAGAGGGAGACTAAGTTGCTTTGTCCTGCCACTTTAGAGTCCCTTGATAGCATTGCTCCCCACTCTTATTGTCTTTTAGATATAGATCCTTCACCACTTAAGTATCAGAAAAGCTACTGATAACAAACACCTAAATATATAGCAGATGCATATGCGTATCTTGGGATAAATACATTAAAGACAATTAACTGCCAACGTACTCTTCAATTACAATTTCACCCGCTCCTGTAGTGTACACCTGTGGCTTGTTAGTGACGCAGTGCATATTTTAAACCAGCATGCAGGTTCAAAGGTGGCTGTGCAAAACCTGTTTCCTGTGGTTCCCAAATATCCTTCACGTGCATGTTCAAAGAACAAAAGCAACAAACACAAAAATTAGTATGAGCTAGTCTTTTGAATGCAAAGAATGTGGCAATAGTAGGACTGCACATCTGGAAGGTAACCCTTGAGTCATCTACTTCAGCCTTCTCCAGCTTGGTGCCCTCCAAGTAGGTTGGACTACAGCTCCCGGCATCTTACAGCCAGCCTGACGAAGGCCAATCTACTTGGGGAAGGCTGATCTCCTTCCTGGCTGGCCAACCTGTGGCATGGGTGCCACAAGACGCATCAATGCCATAGAGTCAGGCCTGCATTCCTGCACTCTACTGCTGCTGGTTCCCCAGCGCCGTGAGTTAACAACAGGGATGGGGGAACCAGTGATCTTTGAGCTCAGTTTTGGAAATTTTTTATATTCTTAAAAAAAAATCCTACTTCAAAGCTTTGTTTGACTTTCTCCCATTTTTGTTTTTGACCTGTTTTTTAGCTTGTTCAAACAGGGAAAGTGCACATTTCAAATGGAGAAAGTGTGCATTTTTTGTGTATTTTTTTAAAAGTGCACACTTTCCTCCCATTGACTAAAGCATGACAATATGTATTGTTTGAAAATGGTGCATTTCAAAATACACTTTAATATATATCTGCATTTTTCTAATGTAATTGCAAATTCGCAAACATTTCTTGAAAAGAAGCGCTCCTGCTCGCATTCACACTTGGAATTGTGAACAGAACATGTTCACATGATTTGTGAACAGAAATGCAATTTTTGTACATCCCTAGTTAGCAAAACCATGTCAAGAGACAAGGAAAAGGACTTTGCATGTACCTAATGTTTTATAGAGTGGCATCATTTAATACTTTTTGCATGAGCTGTGGCACACTTGTCAACCTCCTCTCCCAGTAAAACCATTTTCTAAAATACCCTAACCCATCCCAAATGCCTGCCAAAACAACCACGTTTTTAATGCACGGCGGAAGCTCATTAAAGAGGGGGCATGGTGGAGTTCCCTAGGGAGGGAGTTCCAGAGAGTGGGGGCCACCACAGAGAAGGCCCCCTCCCTCATCCCAACCAGTCTAGCTGTCCTGGCTGATGGGACAGAGAGAAGGCCATCCGAGGCTGATCTTGTTAAGCAGCCTGTCTGGTGTTGCTGGAGGTGCTCCTTAAGATAGGCTGGGCCGGAACCATATAGGGTTTTAAAGGTCAAAACCAATACCTTGAATTTGGCCCGGAAAACAACTGGTAACCAGTGCAACTCCTTCAGCACTGGAGTGATGTGATCTCACCGGCAGCTGCCTTTAATCAGGCGGGCTGCCACTTTCTGTACCAGCTTCAGCTTCCGAACCATCTTCAAGAGTAACCCCACGTAGAGCTCATTACAGTAGTCTAGATGAGAGGAGACCAGGGCATGTACTACCAATGGGAGCAGATGGTCGGGAAGGAAGGGGCGCAGCCGCCATATCAGATGGAGTTGGTACAGTGCTGTCCAGCTCACAGCTGACACTTGAGCCTCCATGGACAGCTGGGAGTCCAAAATGACCCCTAGGCTGCGGACCTGGTCTTTCAAGGGTAGCCGTACCCCATTCAAAACCAGGTCAACATCCCCCTACTTCCTCTTGTCTCCCACCAAAAGTAGCTCGGTCTTGTCAGGGTTCAGCTTCAGCTTATTCCTCCCCATCCAGCCACTCACCGTCTCCAGACATTTGGACAGGGATTCTACGGCCAACCTTGGTGAAGATTTGAACGAGAGGTAGAGCTGCGTGTCATCTGCATATTGATGACACCGCACCCCAAACCTCCTGCTGATAGCCCCCAGCGGCTTCACAAAGATGTTAAATAGCATCGGGGAGAGGATGGAACCCTGTGGCACCCCACAAGTGAGCGGCCACAGGTCTGAAACCTTCTCTCCCAGTGCTACCCTCTGGTACCTGCTGGAGAGGAAGGACCAGAACCACCACAATACGGTGTCTCCAATGCCCAACCCCTCCAGGCAGTCCAGGAGGATACCGTGATCAATGGTATCAAAAGCCACTGAGAGGTCGAGGAGAACAAGGAAGGATCATTCACCCCTATCCAGAGCCCTCCTCATATCATCCACCAAGCCTGACTGAAATGGGTCTAGATAATCGGATTCTTCCAAGTGAGCCTTCAACTGCATCGCCACCACCCGCTCAATCACCTTGCCCAAAAATGGCAGATTCAAGACTGGGCAAAAGTTGTTTAGAACTTGGGGATCCAAGGAGGGCTTCTTTAAGAGTGGTCTGATCAATGCCTCCTTGAGGGCTGATGGCATCACTCCCTCCTCAAGGGAGGCGTTCACCACCACTCTGATCCCCTCACCCAGTCTCTCTCTGCAGCCCATAATGAGCCAATATATACATGAGCCAGTAATATATACATGCTCATATGGCAGCAGGACACTTGAGGAACAGCCTGGTCATATTACAGCCTGCCTACTAGAGTGGCCATATGACTCACTTTACAGGGGGTAGTCCCCTATTTAAAGGGCTGCCCAGTCCACGTTCGGTTTAAAGATAAAGAACCCTAAGAAAGGAGAGCAGGAAACAGACAGGTCACCTGGATACAGTTTTCCCCACACAGGTGAGATGTCTTGTATTGCTATTTAAATATAGTAATCATGTCTAAAGTTGCATCTATACATATTAATTAGCATATGCAAATCTGGACTAGATGGACAAATACCAATCTTCGTCCTCTTTTTTTTCTTTTTTCTTTTTAGCAATGCTTAAGTGGATACCCTACTACTGGGCCATTAAGATCTTCTTTGGAGACCCTACTTGGAGTTTCCCTGCTTTTTGAAGTGAAATGTGGGCTGGCCGGGGCTTTCTCAGGCCTGGCCTACAAATACAGAAGAATGATGTAGTAGCATCCTGAGGTGATAGAATGGTGAAGAGTTTTGTTGCTTTTAGATAGGGAAGTGGCCAAAAATGGGATTTCCCCCATCAGAGTATGAAGTGGAAAATTTCCACCTCAGTCCAATTCATGTGCAGATTTGGCTCAGTTCTGTGTGTATCATATCTGGAATACGGATGTCAGAGAATTCCGTGATGGATCTCGGGGAGGCCGAATGCCAGTGCATTCGGCCCTCCGAACTCCGTGGCAGAACGGCCTGCCACCCCCCTGCCCCCCCGTGAATCCCCCCCGGGACGAGACTTACCTGGGGCGGATCTTCCGGGCGGTGGTGGCTCCGGCGGTGCCGGCGGCAGCTGGTCTTCCAACCAGCCGCCACCGCCATTTCCAGTGTTGGAAAAAAAAAAAAAAAGATGTGATAGGCTACGTAAAGATTTATGTAAGATTTACGTAGCCTATCATGGCTAGGTTTAAAAACAACAACAAAGAAATGACATGATAGGCTACGTAAAGATTTACGTAGCCTATCACGTCTGACTTAAAAAACAACAACGCACGTACGCAAACGGCGGCGGCTACAGCCGCCGCCATTTGCGTTCCTTATTTTGGGCCGTCTTAGTCTACGTAAATATTTACGTAGACTAAGACGGCGAAAATAAGGGGGAACTCAAATAGCATCCGCTATGCTATTTGCGTTCCCCTTATTTTCGCTGTCTTAGTCTACGTAAATATTTACGTAGACTAAGACGGCCCAAAATAAGGAACACAAATGGCGGCTGCTGTAGCCGCCGCCATTTGCGTACACGCGTTTTTGTTTTTTTAAAAAAGTCAGACGTGATAGGTTACGTAAAGATTTACGTAGCCTATCACGGCTGACTACAGGGACGCAAACGGCAGCGGCTACGGCCGCCGCCATTTACATCCCTGCTAGCCAGCGGCCGGATCTCCGGCTGCTGGCGGAGCCGGCCGGCAGCTCCGCAGAATCCCCGCGGAGCGGAGCCGGCTGGCCAGGATTCCGGAGGGAGGGATGGAGCGCCTCCCCCCCCAGCAGAACCCAGTGGAGCCAGGTAAGGGCAATTTCGTACATCCCTAATCTGGAACTCCCTACCAGTTAGAATCTGTCAGGCTCTCACCATCAGTGCTTTTAGGTGACAGTTGAAGACTTTTTCCTTCTCTGTAGCATTTAATGAAATCTGAATATATTGGCAGTGGCTGACTGCATCTGTTTTACTGGGATGCAGAAGGATGCACAAGAGATGGTGTGTGGGGGGCAATATTACTGGATCCTACTAGTAAATTGGCAGTCCCACCAGTGGATGTGATAGACGCTGTCTAGGGGACATAGGATTACTCCCTAAATTAGTTTGTGTGGACAGTCATGATTTTGGACAATAGTGAGACACATTATGCAAAGGGAAAAAGTTAAGTGTAGTCCTTGAGAAAGAAATATTACACAGTAAAAAATTTGGACAATCTAAAATTGCCTCTATTACCTTTATACTCCAATATTGTGAGTTTTGACCTACCTGTAAAACTGTACTATTAATGGGGAGGGGGGTGAAAATGTCAGAACTTTACTCTTTACAGTTGCCAAGTTTATCAAAAACATTTTGACAGGAACACCTCAATTTCAACTGTTGATAATTCTTCACCCAACTGCTGTAACCACGTTAATGTGCTTTGGGATAGCGGTTCCTTAATGGCGATTAAGAAGCATCATCCAAGTGTCTATTGTTTCAGCAATTCTACTGAAGAGTTAAGCAAATTAATGTCAGTGGCATTTACATAGATCAGTTAAAAAGAAGAAAGCAAAAAGCAGTAACAGAAGCTCTAGTTGAAATCTCATAATAAACTCACAATGTATTTGCTGTTTGTACTTCCTGCTCTGCAATTGAGGCTGTCCCTAAAGACAAAGCAGGTTGAAGATTGGTCCGACAACTCTATAAGGGAACTCTCAAGACTCTTGTCAACCTAGCTGTCTAAATTACTTAAACAGGACTCAGAGGGATTCAAAGAGGACAAACGACATGACAAACAATTATATTCTAACACACTATTTATAATGCTGCCCTTTCAGATTATTGTTCCACCCAGACCGACACATCACTGTAATCCAAGGGATGAATCTAGGGATTTACAAGTTAGATCATGCACAGCTTGTAGGCATTAAAAAAAAAAGAAAAAGAAATAAAGAGCTGACATTCAGGAAATATAGAGCATCTCAAGGATAAATTCTGCTAGGATGAGCTTAATTTATCAATGTCAATAACAACGGTGAACACATCGCAAGAATGCATGCATATTAATTGAAAATAATTCAGATTAAATCACTGCAGTTTGACATTTTGAGATAGGCACTTTATCTTTTCAAGAAAGAGAGCACTATAAAATCTTTAATCTGAAAACACATCTTAATTGCATGTTATCACCTCCTAATTGCTTCTATATTATATTAAACATTTTGCTAATTACTAGCCTGATCATGGTGTAAATAGCTCCAGGCTAGGGTTTTACATCCAGCTGCAGACAACTGGGCACAATGAGGCCCAGAATAAGACTTGATGATTTGGTGTTGAATCATGGGCTTACAATCATTATCAGTAGCTAGCACGTTCCCTCTCAAGTTCCCTTGTGAAATAAAGAAAACGAGCCAATCATGTAGATCAGAAATTGGGTTGCTTTGCAGATGCACTCTCTCTAGCTCCTACTGCCTGAAATCTTCTTCTAAGAGACCTAGACCCAAAGCTTGATGGTTTCCTAACAATATTTTAATATGGACAGCAGAAGATGTAGTCTGTGCTTGAACTGAAGGATACTCCATGTTCAAAGGCAATATACCTGATTCTAGGGACCAGTGGTGTTGTGGAGCCAGGGTTTGCAGGGTCAAAGAACTGGGACTTCTTGCTTAGCAGGGCCAATGATATCATCTGCCATCCCACTCACTCTTCCCTGTTCCTTCTGAGCTTAGCTGCCGTTTGAAAGATCCAGCTGGATTTTCCCAGCAACAATATATTGTTTTGCGCTATCCCAGTTTGTAATGCAAAGTATTAGGGGGTGGCTTGGTCTTGAATAAGCAATTAAGACCCATTAACTTTACAAAAGGCTTGCTCCTGGTGGAGATGAAAACTGCTAGAACTATTTTTTTGGTATGGATCAATTTTTTGAATGTTCGTTGGGGGTGTGGCTATGGGGACTGTCATGATAAGCACCTCCACTTGAAAAATTAATATACCATTACTGCTGAGGACATGGTATAATGATATTTGTAATGCTATAGTGTAATTATAGTGCAGTGACCTTGCAGGGATCCCTTACAGCTTATTCACTCTGACCGTAAAAGATGCAGGAATACCGAGAAGCCAAAAGTATTTGAACAAGTTTTACCTGGCAAATAGCCATTGTGTTAGGCAAATGGCTCTTAGTGGCCTGCAAATATTTCAAAGGATTTCTCTTCCCTCATCTTCTCCCCACTCTGGTACAAAAAGTATGCAAGCGTAGAGATACTCAGACAAGATGGGGCTAGAGGAGCTCTGAACAGATCTTCAGGGTGTAAAAGCACCCCCCAGAAATGGAATCTGTCGGAGTGTTGATCCTGTGACTCCCCATCTAAGCTCAATCTGTATATATGTATAAATAAACCATGTATCACAAACACACCATAAGTCTTCAGGAACCTCATTCAAAGGAAACCAAAACTTGGATAAACTGCTTACATCACTGGAGTTTAGGGATGGGCGGATTCCTTACTTTTCGTTCCAGCCGGGAATCCGCTCTTGGGGAGAGGATCCGTTTCTCCCCCTGGAATCCTCTTCAGCCGGCTCCGCTCCACGGCGATTCTGCAGAGCCACTGGCCAGTTCCGAAGCGCCAGCGATACGGCCGCCATTGCCGTATCGCTGGCTGAGGGGGATTGACTGCGGACGCAAACAGCATCCAGTACGCCATTTGCGGTTGTAAAGGTCTTAGTTTAATAAGGTAAATGCAGCCGTAAATGGCCTTTGCTGTTGCTGGCTTCCCCACCCACCCACACCTGGTAATAGTAGATCTTGCAATGGACAGAAGTCAGTCACCAGTAACGGGGCTGGGAAGGGATTTTACCTGCCTTCAAATTGGCAAGAAAGGGGGGCAGGGTTTTCGCCTTCCCCATTGGAAGAGTAGTTCGTGTTTAAATAAGATGAACTATTGCTTTCTTGGTGGAATTGTATTTTTTATGTCACAGCTTTGTGGGGCATGATAGGCACTGGGCTGGATCAATTTGGAAGGGAGAGCAGGACTGGGATCCCCTCTTCCCTGCAGTGGGGTCCCCTTAAGGGATCTGGGTGGGTGTGGCACCAAGACGAGGCCAGCTGGTGGCTGCAGGGGTGCCACATCCAGGGTGGAGGGAAAGGGTTCACATTAGCGGTCTGTGCCATGGTGGGCCTCTGAGCCTTCCACCCATCAGCAATGCTCCTGGTAGGTGGGCCAGGAAGGAATATCAGGCAGCAGGAGGGCTGCCTGAAGGGGGATCCATGCCTTATGCCTCCGCCAATCCTATTCAAATCAATAAAGTTGTGGCCAATTCAATAACCCATTTTAGTTGGTGTCTGTGGTTTGTTCCTTTCATCCTCTGCATGGACACAGTTAGATGCTGCACCACACAAATATCCCTGTTGTTACTAGTTCTGCTGCCATATTTGATAATAGTGAAAATTGGATTGTTGGATCAATTCTGAATTTTATCAAGCAATTTTGGCAGACTTCCTGAATTTACAGTTTCCTTTCATCAAATCCACTGCAATCTTCCAGCAAGTCTACAGTGTTTTTATATTCCAGCAGTGATCTTCCTGATACCTGTATTCTTGCTGTAGAAACATCCTTGTGTTTGAAGCCTTCTTCTCCAACCCGACGAGATTCAGTGATACAAAATTGTTCACTAAACACAGCCGTAAGCACGGTCGGCACTAGGAATCCCATGCTGCCATGCGACTCCAGTCAAATATGCAGATACAACAAATATGCATGTATAAAAGCTAGGTTCTCTGCATTCAATGAAATACTACATATCCCATGCTGCAGTGCAGGTCTGATGCACAAAATGCCCATGCATGAAAATGCAAAAGTGTAATAATAGATTTTAGGAATGTCAGTGTAGACCTGAAAATCCTTTTCTCGAATCCAGATTAACAGAATGTTGAATGTATTTCCCCAAGGACTTGACACCCACCCCCCTCCACACATACATCCCGTATGTGAAGGGGTAGTGGGACTGTGCCTCCTGCCCTTAACATCAAGTGCCCCACTGATCCCTCCGCCCTCAGCATGTTCAGCATTACATTTGAAGGGATGACTATGCACATACAGAGCATTCAGGGCCTTCAGATGTTCTTGTACTCTAATGCTCATCAGCCCCAGCCAGCATGGCCAATGGTAAGGGATGACTGGAGTTGTAGTCCAAAACATTTGTAGAGACACAGATTCCCCACCACTGTTGTAGACTTTCGATGCAATCAGGGACCCAAATCACACAAGGCTCCCAATCTTGAGGAGACTGAACCTGCATGCAGCTGTACGTGTGTAGGCTCCCCTTTCAAAAAGTGCAGATGTTGAGGTGGGTGGGACCAATGGGGTGGGGATGAGATGCCTGGTCCCACTTCCCCCTCTGTGAATTGGATGTATGCATGGAAGGGGCAAGTAAACATCCCTTCTCTCTTAGGCTCAGCCCTGACGTTAAGGGTAGGCATGTTTAGGCACCTGCTGCGGGCCCACAACCCAGCAAGGGCCCACTGAGAAGAGTCCCAGGAGTTGCTCCTCCTCTGCATCATTCTGACCTGCTTATTCGCCTGCCTCTCACTCTGGCCCAGACAGTGGTGATGGTGAGGAGGAAGAGGAGGGGCAGATGCCACTGCCAACTTGCTCACTGGCTCTCTGCCTACCAAGTAAGAAAGTGGTGGCAATTATGAGAAAGAGGATGAGGAGCAAGACCAGACAGTGACAATGGTAGTGAGAAGGTAGACTCACTGAGGGGGGTGGGGCTATTCAGGGTGTCTTGCCCAAGGGCCCTCGAAAACCTGGAGCCAGCACTCCTTAGCCTAATCTACTTCACAGTTGGTTGCAAAGATGTCATCGGATAGACTTAAGCTCATTGTGGATACAGATGTGCCTACCAACAAATAATTGGCCTTATATAGGGATGGTGGCTCCTGGGGGGAATGGCACACTGACATCAAAACAGGTAACCAGTCAAGCACAGACCCATTCAGCCAATGTATCCTAAAGCACATGGGATCTCTGTGTATCACCTTGTTCTTCTATCCCACTCCTTGCTTTATTGTCCTTTTCTTCTAAAAACTAAAACATTTTGTATTCTCTTCCACTAGTCATGCGTGAGGAGTAGAAGTTGCCACTGACCAGTCCACAGTGACACCTGGGTCTTTCACAAGTTGCACCAGCCAGCCAATTACTCCTCCTAATAGGGGTTTCCATCGCCGTTGTCAAAAAGAGACAAATGTGCCATTGATTTTAGTGAAAGGAACAAGCATTTTGCTTACTCATGCCTGCACTGAGTTTTCTAGGCGACAGTTCTGTTCAATTCAAAAGACAGATTCCAAACTTAATGGCCATTAGCTCACAAGTTTCTAAAATAATCATAAACTGCTTCATAACTAAAAGGGGAAAACTTCTGGGTATAATGAAAGCTTCATTAGTAAAAATGAAGTAATCATAGCTCTCCAAGGGAAAATTCTTCCTGTTCAGAAGGCATTAGCTCCCGTTGCTGCACGTACTTAATATAATTTATATTATTGTTTAAATACTACATAAATTTTAGATACTTTTCAAATGAGTTAATGGGCCATACTTTAATGTTTTAGTGGCATTTGGATCATGAGTTACTATCTATTGTGATAACATATTTAAATCTAAATGGGATAACATGAACAAGAAAATATTGTAGCACTTGAATACAGCATGGCTTTTAATATTCTCTCACCAAGGAATCATTTTTACATTTTTATTTTTTTTTGCTTTAGTGGATCCTTAACTTTGCTTTTATCCTCATGGGTTCTATGTCTGAGAAGTATATCTTCCTTGCAGGGCTGGCCCAAACCATTGTACTGCCTTAGGCAAAAGACAAGATGGCAGCTAAGGTGGCCATTTGTGAATTGTCAGAAAAAGAGGACATGCATCTCACACACACACACACACACACACACACACCAGAACAAAAGAGAACACTGATTTTACATAACATTTGCACATGCTAATTTGTATGTTTAGATGCAAATTAAGAAATAATTATGATAATTTAAATAGAAATACAGTACACATCATCATCGTGCGGACGACTTGTGACCTGTGTGCGCCTCAGTCTACTGTCTGTGTGCTGCTCAAGGGCAGCTTCAAGGCCCAGCACTTCCTTCTAATGGTGTTTTAATCTTTCAGTTAGACTTGGACTGGACAGTTCTTCAAAGACGATGCTTTCAAAATAGAGGACAGTCTTCTGGCAGCCCTTCAAATACAGGACTATATCTCCTGTAAAAGAGAACACATGGCCACCCTAGCTGCCCTCCATTCGACTGACAGAAGCTGATGGTACAGGCAACTGAATCTTACTTCAGCAGTGGTGAGAGGACAGAAATGTCCACCATTGCACTTGAGGGCAGCAGGGTAGCTTAGGGGATGCAGGGCAAGCCACAAGGCACACACCGTTCTGTCCTCCGTCACCTCACCATCACTCCCTGCCCTCCAATATCTGCTGCCTTAGATGACTGTCTAATGGTAGGGCTGGTTCTGCCTCCATGTCAGCAGTAACTTAACTCTGATAATATGTTAAAGAAAAGGACATGTCATAGTTCTCCAGGGAAACAGTGTTCATTCGCAGCATTCCTTTTCTCAAGAGGGTCTCCTGCAAGCCTGTCGATAACTTTGTGTTCCACAATGGGAACATTTCTATTTTTAGTTCCTGGCGTGTGTGTGTGTGTGTGTGTGTGTGTGTGTGCGCGTGTGAACAAACAAAGGTAGAATCTTTGTCTCATAAGAACAGTTCAAGAATTCATAGTGGGGGACTTTATTAGGCCAACCACAATGTCACAAAATTGTAGGGATGTACGAAACTCACCTTTGCTCCATCCCTCCCCATGGAATCTTCGACGGCGGGGGAGGCAATCCGGTCCTCCCCCCCCCCCGGAATCCTTGACAGCCGGCTCCGCTCCGGATTTCCGGCTGCGGACGGCCTGGTGCGGCCGCCATTTGCATCCAGCCAGACAACCGTGATAGGCTACGTAAGAATTTACGTAGCCTATCACAGCTAACCTCAAAAAACAAAAACAAAAACCGCAGCGTACGCAAATCAGATCAGACCAAGGGTCCATCTAGTCCAGCATTCTGTTCACATGGTGGCCAATAGGGCTATGCATCAACCCTCCGATCTGCTTCAGATGCCGCTTCAGATCATCCAAAGCAACCCTGATCCACCTCAGACTGATTTGGACCCCTTCCAATCCCACTCGGATCCGAATCCAAGGCGAGATTCAGATATCTGGATTGTGCGTTTTGGGCGTTTTCCCATTGACTTGCATGGGAAAAAACAAATGATCATAACATTTTTAGTTTTTATGATACAGGCATGAAATTTGGGAACCTCTCCACACCCCTGGAGAGGAGGCCACCTGCAACATTTCAGACAGTTTGGCCCAGCAGTTTTTGTGTTAGGTGGAGTTGAAATCTGATGTTTTCCACAGGAACTCGCAAAGCAAAGAGCTGTAACTTCTCAGTTTCCACACACCCACGTGACACCTTGACCACTCCCAGCCCCCCTCTAGGGCATTTCACCCCCCAAAGCCCAGGTAGTTTGGCCCACCAGCTTGTGTGATAGGCGCAGGTGAAATTTGTGTTTTTCCAGGAAAACTCCCAAAGCAAAGAGCTGTAATTTCTCCCTGTTTCCATGCACACATGTGAAATCTGAGCCTCTCCCAGCCTCCCTTGAGAGCATCCAACCCATCAAAGTCCAGGCACTTTGGTCCACTGGCTTGTGTGCAAGGCGCTGGTGAAATTTGATTTTTTCCAGGAAAACTCCCAAAGCAAAGAGCTGTAACTTCTCCCTGTTTGCACGAATGTGTGTGAAACCTGGGCCCCTCCCAGCCCAGCCCCCCTTTAGGTCATCCCAGCCACCAAAGTCCAGGCAGTTTGGCCCACTGGCTTGTGTGCAAGGTGCAGGTGAAATTTGAGTTCTTCCAAGGAAAGTCAGAAAGCAAAAAGCTGTAACGTCTCCCTGTTTCCCCACGCACATGCGGGACACCTGGCCACCTCCCAGGACCCCTCGAGGGTATCCCTCCCACCCACCAGAGTACAGGCACTTTGTCCCACTGGCTTGTGAGCAAAGTGCTGATGAAATCTGAGGTTTTCCAAGGAAACTCAGAAAGCAAAGAGCCATAACGTTTCCCTGTTTCCACTGATGTGTGTGAAACCTGGGCCCCTCCAAGTAGGGGTGTACAAAACCCCACTTACTTGGCTCCGCTGGGTTCCGCAGGTGGGGGGAGGCGATCTGTTCCTCCCCTCGGAATCCTCGACGGGGGGGGAGGCAATCCATTCCTCCCCCCTGGAATCCTGCCTGGCTGGCTCCACTCTGCGGCCAGGCCATGGAGCCGCCAGCCGGGCCAATCCGCAGCAGGGCTTCCAGCCACTGCCAGGCTGGTGTGGATGCAAATGGCGTCCTGTGTAGGGGACACCATTTGCGTCCCTACGCCAGCCCGTGATAGGCTACATAAATATTTACGTAGCCTATCACGGCTAAAGCAGGGACGCAAATGGCCATTTGCGTTCCCTTCTTTAGCTGCGATAGGCTACATAAATATTTACGTAGCCTATCACGGTGAAAAAGGGAACGCAAATGGCAGCCGCCTCAGCCGCTGCCATTGGCGTTCTCTTTTTTTGCTGTGATAGGCTACGTAAATATATACGTAGCCTATTACAGCCTCTGCAGGGACACAAATGGTGTCCCTGCGTTAGCCGTGATAGGCTACGTAAGTATTTACGTAGCCTATCATGGCCATTTCGGGGGGCCGAATGCGCTGGCATTTGGCCTCACCGAGATCCATGGCGGAATTCTCTGCCATGCCTACCTCCAAGCCCCCTTCGAGGGCATCCCACTTGCCAAATTCCAGGCACTTTGGCCCACTGGCTTGTGTGCAAGGGGCAGGTGAAATGTGATTTCTTCCAGGAAAACTCCCAAAGCAGAGCTGTAACTTCTCCCCACCTCTGCTCTTGCCAACAGCCCAAAGATTCCTCATATTGTGCTGAATTGTTTTGCCACGCAGTGGACTGTTATTGGAATAAGAAGGTAATTAATATAAATACTACATGTCTTGTGCTTTTTCAACACTGCCTTGAAATTTGGATGTATGGTGTTGGTGGAACTACAACCTAGCACGCACACACACATGGACACAGACACGCAAGAGCTAAAGAAAAGCAGAACTACCTAAGCAAATGACGGGTGACTAATTCATTTTTTTATGTTTCATGTTCTTTTAAAAAGGCAGGATAACTTCAAGAAATACAGGGTGATAGTGCAGGCAATTAGATAAAAGCCAAACCAAACCCTAATTTTTTTTTAAAAAAATCTTGAATTTCTGTTTTGGGAGCATCAGCACAGAGAAGACACAGACAGTTCACGTCAGCACAGGGGGCGGGGGGACCAACACTACACACATAGGCTGCTATAATATGTCTTCCTTTAAGGATTTCGAAAGAAAGAAAAAACTGAATGCTTGAATATGATTTAAAAGGGGCAGGGGGAGGAACATGCCCAGAAGTCAATGTTTGTTTTTAAAATTCTAAATAGGAGTGGGTTTGTAAAAATCTAACGAGACACAGTTGACTGACAAAAAAGACAAGAAAATGGAACAGAGAAAGCAGAAGTAAGGCTCGATGTTACACAACAAACACAGACTTTTCCAGAGTCCAAAATCAAGATAAACAAACAAACAAAAGAATGGTGGGGGAGGGGGAGCATGCCAGCAATTTGCAAGGAAAAGCTATGTTTGAAAAAATATGGAAATGAGAGATGAATCTAATCAAATACAAATAACAAATGAGTTGGAGGTACAAAGATAATAAGATATAGGAGAAAGCTTCTGAAAGAGGTGCTGCAAAAGACACTGTCCCAATGGGGATGGACAATCAAGGAGTGAGAGAAGGGAATGCTCCCAGTAGCTGTTTCCTTTTAATTTAAATTCTGAGGAAAGCCTAATGGTGATCAAAATTGAATAAACTGAAGGAACAACTCCTAGGAATGCACGTGCGCACACACGCACAAACGATCATCTACCCACACCAGCCTTCTTTCCCAAAGACACAGCTAGCGCAATGACTGAATGCAGCCTTTTGCCAAAGTATATACCCCCTTCCTCCAACACTCTCTGATTGGAGACTGCTACCATCGGTTCTGGCTGAGGGTTCCTATTCGCCAAAGCACACTTCCTCCTCCTCCTCCTGCGCTCACCTTCCCGCCTCCTCGGGTCCACTTGCCTCCCCCCTCCCTTCCCCCTCCCCCTCATACCCCTCCACGTGAGCATTGAGAAGTTGATACATTTTGGAGACAGCCTGTCTGGGTTGCTGAGGCATTCAGTAGAGCTCCGAATATATGAGGCGGAAGAGGCGCTGGGGGGGGGCTTCACCCCAGGGCACCTCGCTACTGCTCTGAACTGCCTCGTATCACGAGGCTTTTGCTCCAAAACAGCCCGCTTTGCCTCATTATTTGGACTTGGTAACAAGGCGGTGCAGAGCCTAGGGGTGGACAAAAGTCACTTACCTCTCATTGAAGCTTGTTCGCGGTGGGGGGGAGGCGCTTCGCTGCTCCCCCCGCAAAGTTCAGGCCGGGGGGGGAGGCTTCCCGCCTCGCCCGGCCGAAATTCAGGCCGGGGGGGAGGCTTCCTGCCTCGCCCGGCCGAAATTCAGGCCGGGGAGGAGGCTTCCCGCCTCGCCCGGCCGCGAACTCCAAAGTTTTTTTAAAAAAACAAAAACGCCCCCGTGATAGGCTACGTGACGAAATTCTCCACCCCCCCACCCCCCGCACCCCCCCCGGGACGGGACTTACCTTTGCTGAATGTCCCTCCCGGCGGCGGGTCCGGCCGGCAGTTTGGCGGGTGTTCGTGCGGGGCAGGAGTGGCAGCCGGTCTTTCGACCGGCTGCTGCCGCCGCCATTACAATAAAAGAAAAAAAAACAAAAACGCCCCCGTGATAGGCTACGTGACGATTAACGTAGCCTATCACGGCTAGATCTGCAAAGTCAGCCGTGATAGGCTACGTTAATCGTCACGTAGCCTATCACGGGTGACTTTAAAAAAAAAAAAAGTACATACGCAAATGGCGGCCCCCATAGGGAGCCACCATTCGCGTTCCTTATTTGGTCGCTGTAGTCTACGTAAATCTTTACATAGACTACAGCGACCAAATAAGGAACGGGAATGGCGGCTCCCTATGGGGGCCGCCATTACCCGTACGCACTTTTTTTTTAAAAAAAAGTCACCCGTGATAGGCTACGTGTCGATTTACGTAGCCTATCACGGCTGACTTTGCAAATCTAGCCGTGATAGGCTACGTTAATCGTCACGTAGCCTATCACGGGGGCGTTTTTTTTTTTTTCTTTTATTGTAATGGCGGCGGCAGCAGCCGGTCGAAAGACAGGCTGCCACTCCTGCCCCGCACGAACACCCGCCGAACCGCTGGCTGGACCCGCCGCCGGGAGGGACATTCAGCAAAGGTAAGTCCCGTCCCAGGGGGTTGCGGGGGGCGGGGGGGCCGAGAATTTCTCCCCGAAACTTGTTCGGGGGGCCGAACACGTTGGCGCTTGGCCCCCCCGAAGTTTCGGGGAGAAATTCTCCGCCATCCCTAGCAGAGCCCTAGTGGCCAACCAGCTGTTGACCAGGAACCCACAAGCAGCTGTTGACCAGGAACCCATAGTTAGGGATGTACGAAAGTCACTTACCTTTTTGCAGGTGTGATTCGCGGTGGGGGGGAGGCGCTCCGCCCCTCCCCCCGAAATCCTAACCCGGTCGGCTCTGTGACAACTCCTTGGAGCCACCAGCCGGGTGCATTCTCAGGTGTGTGGAGCCTGTGGACGCAAATGGTGGTGGCTACAGTGGCCGCCATTTGCTTTCCTGTTTTTGGCCGTGATAGGCTACGTAAATATTTACGTAGCCTATCACGGCGAAAGACAGGGGTGCAAATGGTGGCCGCTACATCATTTGCGCCCCTGTTTTTTTGCCATGATAGGCTACGTAAATATTTACGTAGCCTATCATGGCAAAAAAACAGGAATGCCAATGGCGGCGGCTATGGCGGCCACCATTTGCATCCCCTTTTTTGGCAAATGGCATCCCTGCGTTAGCCGTGATAGGCTACATAAGTATTTACGTAGCCTATCCCGGCCTAAATGGTGAAGTGAATGGCAGCCGCATCTGCGGCCGCCATTCGCAAAGCAGCGCGAACGGCTCCAGGTAAGTGCTCTGTTTCGCGTGCCTTTTGCGGTGTGGTGGGGCGGGGGCTTCGTTCCTAGGGATGTACGAAAGTCACTTATCTTTTCGAAGGGTGACATTCGCGGTGGGGGGGAGGCACTCCGTCCCTCCTCCCGAAATTCTCTCCTGCCGGCTCCACTCTGCAGTGATTCCACGGAGCCGCCGGCTGGGGCCGCCCGCAGCTGGACATCCGGCCGCTGGGCAGCCTGCAGGGATGCAAATGGTGGTGGCCGTAGCCGCTGCCATTTGTGTCCCTGTATTTTGCCGTGATAGGCTATGTAAATATTTACGTAGCCTATCATGGAAAAAACAAACAAACAGAGAACGCAAATGGCAGTGGCTGCCATTTGTGTCCCCCCCCCTTTTTTTTGGCCGTGATAGGCTATGTAAATATTTACGTAGCCTATTACGGCAAAAGAGATGGGCGCAAATGGCGGCCACTACGCCACTACACTATCACGTCCACACAAAAAAAAGGAATGCAAATGGCGGCCGCCGTAGCCGCTGCCATTTGCGTTCCCTTTTTTTTGCCATGATAGGCTACGTAAATACTTATGCAGCCTATCACGGCTTCCGCAGGGATGCAAATGGCATCCCTGCGTTAGCCGTGATAGGTTACGTAAGTATTTACGTAGCCTATCACGTCTATAGTGAAGAAGTGAATGGCGGCCGCGGATGCGGCCACCGTTTGCAATGCAGCGTGAACGGCAGCAGGTAGGTGTCCCGTTTCGCACACCTTTCACGGGGCGGGGGGGCTTTGTTCCGCCACAGATTTCAGGCTGCCGAGTGCCCTGGCATTCGGCCTCACTGAGATCCATGGCAGAATTATCTGACATCCCTATTTGCTCCGCCACGGATTTTGGGGGGCCAAATGCACTGGCATTCGGCCTCACTGAGATCCGTGGCGGAATTCTCTGACAGCCCTCAAAGCATATTTTGCACTAACTGAAGTTTTCAGACTATTTTCAGGGGTATACCTATGTAACTGAGTGTGAGAAGTATCTGACTTAATGAAACTATGGCGTTAATCTGGGAGTGTCAGTCTTTTGTATTGCTCTGGATGGTAGTTGAAGAGTTCTGGAGGAGGAACAATGAACTAGCCCTGAATGGCAGGTTTTCCTCACCAATGGAGTAACAGGGAGCATGTGACTAAGAAGCAAGAAGCAAGAAGTGGCCCGCCTTCTCTGTGTCCTGAGTAAATGGATGTTTGTGGAGTTTTGGTTTGGCCCTGGCTTGTTGCTGTAGGCTCTTTACTGATGATGATCTGAATCCCAGCTGGGTCCTTGCTGCAGCCAGGTAGCTTTTTGGTGACTAGCATATGCCAAGGAGTCTTCTGGTGAAGACATCAGAGGAAGGAGTTGTGTCCTGAGTAGAAAGTCTGACTTCTGAAGTTCTTACAGGCTTGAATCAGTAAGCCAGCTTTGCCACCCAATAGAGTCCTGAGTCTGGACAGACCTTCAGTACAGAAATTAGGTAGGCAGTTAGTTTAGGGATCTCAAACAGACTGTCCAAGTTTGTGAATCCTCTCATGTTTCTCCAATCACACCACCTTTCTGCCTCACAAGACTATAGCAAGGGACTGTACAACAACAGTGTTCTTTGTGTAAATCCATTTGTATAACTACCTAGTATGTTTTGTCTGCCCACCAGTTCCCCATTTTGAATCCTCAAACTTGTTCCACTTTCACCCAATCTAGGTTATCCCTCTCTCCAACCCTTTCTTAGTTATGGTTACTTTTGACAGTAAATCTTTTCACTGTCAGTCTATGTGTGTGTGTGTTATTGAACTGTTATAAGGGGTAGTAACTGGGGCTGGGGGGGGAGGGGGAATTCGAAGTGCTAGTTGTGGAGAACAGAAGGGCCCTGTGTTAAGGTCCCCCCTTCCCCCAAGGAAAAGAAGCCCAGGGGTTACACTTATGTATACCTTTGAAGATGGTCTGGAAACATCAGCTAGTGAAAAATATGGCTGTAAGAGTTCTCACTGGGATCAGGAATCATGATCATATTACACTGGTCTTTCCTTGCCTTCACAGGCTTTAAATTAATTTCTGGGTGCTGGTTTTTGACCTATAAAGCTCTACAATTCAAAGTGCTGGTTTTAACCTGCAAAGTTCTACAAAATCTGTGATCTGCTTCATCCTGTATGTATCTACCCATGCCTGATGGTCATCCATGGAAGCTCTTCTCAGAGCCCGCCCCCCTCAATCTATGGTTTGGAGGTTGGTGACAGGAATAAGAGCTTTTTCTGTGGTGGCATCCCAGCTCTGAAATGCTCCTCTAGGGAATCTTGCCTGGCACCCACATTGTTATTTTTCTGGTGCCAGGCTAAGACCTTTCTGTTCTCTTGGGTCTTGTAAGCATTTAGCATTTTTTTGTAATCTACTCTTTTAATCCCCGTGGTGTAGTTTTAAGTTTTTAGCTCCTGTACCTGATGGTGGTAGTACTCTGGTTTCTCTTCAGATCGTATAAATCTTTCGCCTTTTACCTGATGGTGGTTTTAGCTTTTGTAATCCATATTGTATTTTATAATGTTGTGTTGGGATGTGCCTATTTGGGTTTTATGCTATCCTGGATTTTATCATCGTATTGATTTATTGGGATTTTATTGTAGTGTTATATTTTTTAATTAATCTGTACAATGACAAGACAATTTGTTTGATGATGTTAGTCATAACTAATGTAAATTAACCCATTGACTTACAGTAGATTCACTGAAATCTACTGTAAGTACGACTAAGTCTGGATCCAACCCACAATCTTTTGATCAAAGAGTTTAATGGTGCTTCCAAATGAAGAGCTCCTAGCACTAAGAATCAAAAGGTATTGTGCAGCTATTTCATCTTTTCTTTCTTAATGGATTATCTGTGCTAAGAGAAAAGACAAAAGCGGTGGGAAAACACTGGGTGTGTGTATGTGGAAATGGGTTACAAGTTGAAGATGACAATGTCTAGAGAATGTCTAAATTCTGTGACTGAGGCAGGGCAATATAAAAGCCTCATAAAAGCACCCTAATACAACGTGTTGCCAAGCTGACAGATCATGCTAGTAAGCGCTATTGACATTGCACAACTGTTAGTTTCCACGAGCGCAATGCCATTGCTGCTAGCAGGAGAACACTACTGGATCCTTCCCATTGGGTACAATTCAGTGGGACATTTTTTTGGGCATGCTCCATCAAAATGAAAGGGAGTTGTACAAGAACACAGTATCATATTTCCTTTTAGGTGTCAAATCGGTAGTGGATAGAGACAGGATGACTTTAAAACAGCCTGTGACGATTCTATAATGTACCCCTAACTTTCACATATAAACAGACATTCCTTCCTGCTGCCATTTTCAGTCATGTGGCTTGTGTCTCTGTTGCTAGACACCCTCTAGAAGCTGGTGTTAAAGGAAACACATAGAGAATAATCACAGTGCGGGCAAGAGCACATTACTTTAAGAGCAGTTGCGCTCTTATGCAGCTTTCATTCATTTCAAAAGGACTTGCAGAGAAACTATCTGGTAGATTGTACACTTTCATCGGCAAATCTACTGGAACCTCAGAATACATGAATTGGTTTTCTGGCCACTCCAAAACCATTACGATATGCTAATAGCTAAACTGAGAGCCAAACATTGTCTTCATAAGCTTCCCTGTTGTAGGCCACCTGTTTCAATTTCATTCACCTATTGTCCAATCCATAATTTACATGGTGGCATTAAATTACGCCAAAAGCAGAGGTTTTAAATACTGTACACATCGCGGCTTGTTATCTGCTAAGCATGCATGTGGAAGGATTAACTTAATTCTAAAGAGAGCCCAACACTTAACATTTACAAGGAAGAATTTCCTGATAGCAAGTTTGTTAATGGCAACCAGCATGTCTCTATGCATTTTACCTAGCCATATGCAAGTGCTTATGAAATCTGGCTCCCCCCCTCCCCCCATCACACAATATAGAACACCTAACTAATTTTGAAAATCCTTGCTTAAAAACCTAATTGAAGGGGAAACCCTCTCAACCATACAAAAGGCATTATTGCCGGAGATTAAACTGCTTGATGCTATGTATTGTTCTAGCGGTAGTCAGGAGGGAATATTAATTGAGATGTTCCATGGATTACAGTGTGTATTCCGCAGTGGTTCACATGTTTCCTGGTGGTCTTTCCAACAGGAACCACACAAATGAGGGGAATAAGATGGATCATTTGAAACCTTATTAGTTAAGTCATTGTTCTGCTTCGCACAAAAAGGTAATGCTTGGTTGATTTGCTTTATTTCTCCATTGTTCTGGGTTGGATTTTTTTCCCTCCCTGCTCACCCTAATCTCTGCCATTTCCTCTGTGAGTCAGCAGCAGCTGGGCCCAGTAAGACCACAGGAATTGACTCTTGGTAAAGAGCACTAATGGAGCTATTACTCAAGTTCAAATCTTTGTAAACCTAATCAGACTCCTGAATCACATGGATGTAGAGTACGCAAGAGCTTTAGTTTGCATAGTTTCTTTGCTATAAGCATGTCTTTCTCACAAATATAACATTTGATATACTTGTCTGTATAGCTCAGATGAACTACTACTCCCATCATCCACCACCACTGGCCAGGCTGGCTGGATTCCCCAGCCCTGGCCTATGTATTTGATCCCAGCTATATCCATAAATTTGCAGCTTTAATTTTAGGGATGTACGAAAGTGACTTACCTTTTAACGAAATTGATTCGAGGTGGGGGGGAGGCGCTCCGTCCCTCCCCCCCTGAAATTCTGGCTGGGGGGGAGGTGCTCTGTCTCTCCCCCCCCCCAAATTCTGGCCGGGGGGGAGGCGCTCCGTCCCTCCCCCCCCGAATCCTGGCCGGCCGGGTCAGCAAATGGCGGTGGCCGTAGCCGCCGCCGTTTGCGTCCCTGCAGTCAGATTTAAAAGAAAAAAAAAGTGTGCGTATGCAAATGGCGGCGCCCATGGGTGCCGTCATTTGCGTTCCTTATTTTGACACGTCTTAGTCTACGTAAACATTTACGTAGACTAAGACGGCGAAAATAAGGGGAACGCAAATAGCGTAGACGCTACGCTATTTGCGTTCCCCTTATTTTCACCGTCTTAGTCTACGTAAATATTTACGTAGACTAAGACATGTCAAAATAAGGAACGCAAATGGCGGCACCCATGGGCGCCGCCATTTGCATACGCACTTTTTTTTCTTTTCTTTTAAATCAGCCGTGATAGGCTATGTAAACATTTATGTAGCCTATCACGGTATTTTTTAAAAATCTAGCCGTGATAGGCTACGTAAATCTTTACATAGCCTATCATTTTTTTTTTTACTGGAAATGGCGGCGGTGGCAGCTGGTCGGAAGACTGGCTGCCGCATCCGCCGCTGCCGAACCGCTGCCGAACCGCCGCTGGAGCCACTGCCGCCAGGAAGATTCGCCCAAGGTAAGTCCCGTCCCGGGGGAGGGGTGGCAGACTGTTTCGCCACCAATTTCGGGGGGCCGAATGCGCTGGCATTCGGCCTCCCCGAGATTCGTGGAGAAATTCTCTGACATCCCTATAATTAATTTAGTATTGGATGAACTGCAGATTTTGCTCTTGAAAAGTTTGGGGGGGCCATCCTACATGAGCCTTTTACTCTGGGGCAGGTGCAAATTGAGGTCCTTTTGATTAGACAATGCAGTCACCACCTCGCAGCTATCCATGGTTTTCTCCTGGAAAATGTGGGTTTCCAAGGAGGCGTTTTGCTGCGCTGTTTTTCATTTGCTGCGGGTTTCCTTCTGGCGGTTGCGAGCCATCTGTCCCTTCCCCAAACTGACTTCACATTTTGTGGTGGGCATTTTGTAGGCATGCGTAGTGCTTGCGTCGCTCTGTGATGCCCCCTTACTCTCCCTATCCCTTTGCAGCTGTGCAGTTACAGAGGCACAGAGACACGTTTTCACCTATTTAATTACACTTCCACACATTTTTGCAGCTTCGTATCTTTGCAATAGTTGCTTTTGGACTCAGTGCCCAAGGGCTGGGGCCAAGGGTCTTGGGGGAGGACCAACATCACTCCGGCCACCATTTTGGAGTGATGGGTAGGCACGTACCGCTCATTCTTGTGAGTGCGAACCATCGCGAGAGTCTCAGCCTGGGGAACTGACAGACAGATGGCATGGAAATGAAGGAGCACAGAACACCCACTTTTTACCTAACGAGGGACAGAAAGACACCGCAGAGCCCCTAAAATACAAAACAGCCACTGAAGTGTTGCACCCCCACACCCACGGGACTACACAGCTGCGCATTCAAGTATAATGGCAAAAAAAGGGCACGGCGGAGTCTGTAAGGGAAGTGTGCAGTAAACCACGAGTGTATACCACCAGGAGCTACTTCAAAGCTGAAATGCTGCACACTTGCGATGGGGTGGGGGGTGAAAGTATTGCCATGTAGATGGGGCCCTGGGACTCTCTCTCTCTCTGTGACACACACACACACACACACACAGCCTCTATGAAGATCTGTCTCACACACACACACACACACACACACACAGCCTCTATGAAGATCTAACACACACACACAGCCTCTATGAAGATCTAACACACACACACACACACACAGCCTCTATGAAGATCTGTCTATCTTGCCCTATTCAGGGGTTCCTTAACTGTGTGAGGTAAACACATGTGTTTTTTTTACCCCCTACACATGGAGAGTGACATTCTGAAAGGGAGAGCTTCCTCTGTCTGTGGAGGCTTTCCACACAGTCTGGAACGCGGGAAAATCTTCTGTTTTGCTCTGTTTTCAACACAGAACCTTTTGTATGAAAAACATGTGCACTGCAACTGAAGTGTAATGCCTCCCTAAACATATGCCCTCACATAGGGATGGGCCTGTTTAAGAAAAGCCCTGCTGGGTGAGACCAAGAATCCTTCTGGTGCAGCACAGGGTTGCAATCATACCACAGCAAGAGGGGGAGGGGCGCTGGGCCAGAACCTTTTAAGTAGGCAGGACAATGACATAATCAGCTGGAATGGTCCCTTTTCCTCATTGCCCAAGTTGTTTTGGAGGTGGGGTCCTCTATTTTTGGTTCATCGGTGGGGTGGGCGTTCAGGGGGTAGTGGAACACCTGCCCAGCCAGTCAGTTAAGCTACTGCTGCACTATGCTTAGAGCTAGCTGACTTTATTGGCAGGTCGGCAGTGGCAGCAGTTGCACATGCATGGGCACTATTGAGCAGGGAGGAGGTGGAGGAGGGGACACTGGAAGAGTAGGAGTGAGTGAGCAAGCAAGTGCCTCGGAACACATGCCGATGGCAGGGGGCAAAGGTGTTTTGTCTGCCCATCTTTGTTGGGGGACTCACCACGCTCGCTCACAGTTAGCATTCCTCCCTTGCCAGCCAGCTCCAGCATCAGCAGAGGCTCGTGCCTCCATTTTACAACTCCCATCCATCCTGCCAAGCCACTCCCACTTCAGAGCTCATTAAATGAGCAGGAATGGAAAATACCCTGTTCATCCAACATGTGCAGCTACTGCACATGCTTACAGACACATGGGCTTCATGAAAGGGCAGCAAATTGTTAGATACGTAACTTCTTGTTGTTGTACTTTTACTGCCAGGCTTGTGGGATTGTCTTGAATGACCTTGGTAGTATATACCATAGCCTGGGATTAGGCACCATGTCTTAGGCTGGGCCTGCGTTCAAATATGATATCATACTCCCACTGGTCACTACCGTCCAGTCTGTGCCACAATAAATAAGCAAAACTAACCTACATACAGAACAGTTACCTCAAGAAAGTGAGCCAAGCTATGGACTACAAGTCATATCACACAATACCTATTTTATGAGCAAGGAATTCAGCATGTAGGGGACATTTTTGAAAACATTTTCCCCATTTTAGAAATGAGATGGAGCATATGACACCAAAGCCTAAAAGATGACAACAAACATCTCTCTCTCCCCACTCCCTCCCTCTCACACACACAAGCACACACACACCGCGGGGTGGGGGGACACTACCAAACATGCCTTCTCTTTCTCTGAATAACAGATTCTGGAAACAGATACACAAGAAATACTGTTTCCTTTATATCCTGCTTGTACGCTTCTCAGAGATGTTTTGCTCACCACTGTCAGAAACAGAGCACTGAAATACCGGATGGAGACAAATGACTTGCCCAAGGCCACAAACTCAGTACAAGGCAGAAGTAAGTTGTTGCTGTTGTTCAGTTGTTCAGTCACGTCCGACTCTTGGTGACCCCATGGACCATAGCACACCAGGCCTTGTCCTGTCCTCCGCTGTCTCCCGGAGCGTGCTCAAGTCCATATTCATTGCATCAGTGATGCTATCTAGCAATCTCATCCTCTGCCGTCCCCTTCTCCTTTTGCCTTCAGTCTTTCCCAGCATCAGGGTCTTTTCCAGAGAGTTTTCTCTTCGCATTAGGTGGCCAAAATATTTGAGCTTCAGCTTCAGTATCTGTCCTTCCAATGGGCACTCAGGGTTGATTTCCTTTAGGATTGACTGATTTGTAGGGATGTACGAAATTCACTTACCTTGAACAAAATTTGATTTGCGGTGGGGGGGAGGGGCTCCGTCCCTCCCCCCGAAATTCTGGCCGCGGGGGAGGCGCCCCATCCCTCCCCCCGAAATTCTGGCCGGGGAGGGAGGTGCCCCGTCCCTCCCCCCAAAATTCTGGCCGGGGGGGAGGCGCCCCGTCCCTCCTGCTGCGAATCCTGGCTGGCCGGGTCTGCAAATGGCGGCAGCCATAGCCGCTGCCGTTTGCGTCCCTGCAATCAACCGTGATTGGCTACGTAAATGTTTACGTAGCTTATCATGGCTGAGTAAAACAAAACAAAAAACCCCACACGTACGCAAATGGCGGCGCGCATGGGCGCCGCCATTTGCGTTCCTTATTTTGGCACATCTAGTCTACGTAAACATTTACGTAGACTACGGCGAAAATAAGGGGAACGCAAATAGTGTAGATGCTACGCTATTTGCGTTCCCCTTATTTTCGCCGTAATCTACGTAAATAGACGTGCCAAAATAAGGAACACAAATGGCGGCGCCCATGTGCGCCGCCATTTGTGTACGTGCGGGGTTTTTTGTTTTGTTTTACTCAGCCGTGATAGGCTACGTAAACATTTACGTAGCCTATCACGGTATTTTTTAAAAATCTAGCCGTGATAGGCTACGTAAAGATTTACGTATCACGTTTTTCACGTTGTTGTTTTTTTTACTGGAAATGGTGGCGGCAGCCGGTCGGAATAACCTCCACCGCCGAACCTCCGCCGCCAGGGAGATTCGCCCAAGGTAAGTCCCGTGGGGGGCGGGGGGGGGCAGACCGTTTCGCCACCGATTTCGGGGGGCCGAATGCACTGGCATTCGGCCTCCCCGAGATTCATGGCGAAATTCTCTGACATCCCTACTGATTTGACCTCCTTGCAGTCCAGGGGACTCGTAAGAGTCTTCTCCAGCACCACAGTTTGAAAGCATCAATTCTTCGGCGCTCAGCCTTCCTTATAGTCCAGCTTTCACAGCCATACGTTACTACTGGGAAAACCATAGCTGTGATTAGATGGACCTTTGTCGGCAAGGTGATGTCTCTGCTTCTTACTATGCTGTCTAGGTTTGCCACAGCTTTCTTCCCAAGGAGCAAGCGTCTTTTAATTTCATGGCTACAGTCACAGTCTGCGGTGATCATGGAGCCCAAGAAAATAAAATCTGTCACTGCTTCCATTTCTTCCCCTTCCAAATGCCGGGAAGTGATGGGGCCAGATGCCATGATCTTCGTTTTTTTAATGTTGAGTTTCAAACCAGCGTTTGCACTCTCCTCTTCAACCATCAACAAGAGGCTCTTGAGATCCTCTTCACTTTCTGCCATTAGGGTGGTATCATCTGCATATCAGAAGTTGTTGATAATTCTGCCGGCAATCTTAATTCTGACCTATGATTCATCCAACCCGGCGTTTCTCATGATGTACTCTGCATATAAGTTAAATAAGCAGGGCGACAATATGCAGTCTTGTCGTACTCCTTTCCCAATTTGGAACCAATCGGTTGTTCCATGTCCGGTTCTTACTGTTGCTTCTTGACCCTTCTACAGCTTTCTCAGGAGACAGGTAAGGTGGTCTGGTACCCCCATCTCTTTCAGAATTTGCCAGAGTTTGTTGTGATCCACACAATCAAAGGCTTTAGCGTAGTCAGTGAAGCAGTAATAGATGTTTTTCTGGAATTCTCTTGCTTTCTCCATGATCCAGCGAAAGTTGGCGATTTGATCTCTAGTTCCTCTGCCTCTTCGGAACCCAGCTTGTAGTTCTCGGTTCGCATACTGCTGAAGCCTAGCTTGTAGGATTTTGAGCATAACCTTGCTGGCAAGTGAAATGAGCGCAATTGTACAGTAGTTTGAACACTCTTTGGCATTGCCCTTCTTTGGAATTGGAATGTAAACTGACCTTTTCCAGTCTTGCGGCCACTGTTGAGTGTTCCAAATTTGTTAGGAACCCTAAAATACCAAAACACTTAACCTACTAAAAGAACTACCCATTCAGATCTCAAAATAAATTCCTCTTCAATTAACTACCAATGCTCCCTTCCATCACTGTGCCTCACCTGACCCCAAATGAAAGAAAAATTGGAGTGGAGTAAAAATGTTTTAAAGGCACAATCCTATGCATGTTTAGAGAGAGAAAAATCCTACAAGTCCCAGCCTTCCCCAGTCAGCATTCCCCATGGCTGACTGGGGAATATTGGGAGTTGTAGGACTATTTTCCTGTTTAAACAGGCATAGGATTGTGTCCTAAATAGATTTTGGGCTTCTTCACATGGAGCTTTTATCCTGCTATTGAGATTGGTGACTCATGGAAGTTTGTGGGTCCATTAGATGACGTTGTGAACCTCCAGGGCATCTCCTGCACTAAATGACCTTTATTCCATTTTTTTAAAGATCGGAGATAATGAGGTATCAAATTGCCGCACTTGAATTCTGCTGAAGTTCCTGAACCCGCAGTAAGAGGAGCTAGACCACAGCGCCATCTAGCAGCTATATAATAAAACATATGGAAGCCTCAGATAAAGGGGAAAAGGAAGGCGGAAAGGAAGTGCATATAAAGGGAGTCCATTGTGATCCTGCATTTGAAAAGGAAGCAGAAAGGCCCATTTTAAATGTGGGATTTTAGGCTTGTGTGGAGATGCTCTTAAGTTAATTGTGTATGTGTTTTCAAGAATGACAGTTGTCAGTGAGCTCTGCAACCTGAATGATGCTCAGCTCTTGCTCAGTGTCCTGTTGCCAATAGTGTTCAGCCAGATGCTTATAGGAAGGCCACAAAACAACCAGGGCATCAAGCCAACTATTCTCACCATTGTTTGCCCCCCACCCCCAACTATTGCTATTCAGAGCCTGACTGCCTCAGACCATGGAGGATCCACTGAATTATCTATTATGGCTAAAAATAATGCTTTATTTCTCTGTTGTTCTGGGTTTGAGAGATCTATCTTTTATGATTTTTTTCTATTAAAATACACAAAATAATGATGGGCTATGTGAAAAAGGGCTTGCTTTTGTCTGTCTTGATGTACTGCCCATCCATTTTATTGCATGACCATGAGTTGCAGAATTATTGGGGGGTGGGGAATTCCTTTTTCCAAACCCATTCATAATCGCTAAACCTCTGCCATGTTGCCTCTCTTAAGGTACAATCCTATGTATGCTTAGACAGAAAAAATCCTGGGAGTTCTAGGACTTTTTTCTGTCTGTGCATAGGATTGTGCCCTTTGTTGTCTTTCTTTCCACACAAGCAATTTATTGCATCCTCATGACTGGCCACTCATGGAAGTTTGTGGGTCAACCTCTAGGACATCTCCCATGCCTTTTCCCATTTATCCCACTTTCAAAAAGATCGGAGATACGCTGGAATATTTTTTTTAAAAAAGTGGGATATCAGCAGTGTGAAATTCGGGTGTAGCACTATGAACTTGCCGAGTAAGGACTTTCCTCAATTCAAACCACATGTCTGCCATGTAAATGCCTGAGCATATTTCTCATCAGAAGAAGAGGGTAAAATGCCTCCCTGCAATGAAGAGAGACAGATTTGATTCTCCACACCACCAAGCTCAGAATAAACAGCTTCTGTTGACTCAGAGCACCCCATTAAAGTCAATGGGGCTTATTCTCAAGTCAGCATGCCAAGGGTTGTAGACTTACTGCACGATCTTATGTCTATGCAGAAATAAGTCCCATTGACTTCAATGGGGCTTACTCCCAAGTAAGTGTGCCTAGGGTTGCAGACCCTAGGCACACTTACTACTCAGAAGTAAGTCATAGCTTTCCTGGGGGCTGCGAGAAAACAGTACAGCACAAGTTAAGCGATGAAAACAAGATCCCCCCCCCACTCCTTTGCACCCATGCTAGAGAGGGAGGGAGGCACTCCCTTGATTCAAACCATTTGCCTGCTGTGTGAAGGAGCCCATCCTAATCCTGCAAAGAAACCGAAAGCAGAAAGCCCAGGCAAGGATACGGGGGGTTGCTAATGTAAAGACACCCAAAACCTCAACTGCAACCCCTTTAGCTTTGTCTCCTGCTGATCATGTCAGTGGCCTTTTTCTGCCCCTTTTCCAACATTTGGACTTTCTACAGTAAGCTGTATATTTGATGACTGACAGCTAAATGCAGGAACTGACTGAACTGACAAGCATTGAGTGAAATCCAACAATGTGCTAGTACAACACCGCGTGCTACTGGCCTTTGTCCCTCTCTCTCTACCCCCTCCCCTTATGCCACTAGAAAATCTGGAGGGTTTCCCAGAGCAAATTCTGAGTGTACTTGGGAGTCTGGGCAGGGGGGAATCCATGTGTGAACTGTCTGGAAGTGTACGGTAATCAAGTACAGATAAACTAGGCAGGCCCAGCATTAGTACATAGTGATGGACGAATCTCCTACCTTCCGTTCCGGAGGGGGGGTGTTCACAGAGGGGCCAGCCGCTCCACTCCTGGCCCCTCAAAATCCTCCAGAGCAGCTCCGCGTCCAGCGGATTCCGCGGAGCCACACTCTGGCTCCCTAGTGCAGGAGATACGGTAATGTCGGCTGCCATTGCCATATTGCTGCGAGAAATACAGCTGCAAATGGCATAGTGGACGCCACTTGCAGCTGTAAAGCGCTGTTTTTTACCTAAATAGAGCTGTAAACGGCTGCAATTAGGTTAAACTTAGGGCTTTACAGCCACAAGTGGCGTCCACTACGCCAGTTGTGGCTGTATTTCTCCCAGCAATACGGTAATAGCCATTACCATATCGCCTGCACTAGGGAGCCGGAGAGCTGCGTCGCATGAAATCCTCTGGAGCTGGAGGTAAGTGGTGCCGTTCCGCCACGGAATCCGGAGGTCGGATTCTTTGGAATCCGGCCTCATTTGAGTCCACGGCGGAATTCTCCGACATCCCTATTAGTACGTGGCATCCTTGGACAGCCCACTGGTGCTGCCTGCTGCTCCACAAACCTGCCCACCACGGCTTGCTTCATCTTTACCTAGAGCATAATTAAACTATAGAATTCGCTACCACAAGATATTTATTTATTAATTTATTTTTTAAATTTCTTAATCGCTTATCTGGCTGGTCATCCAGCCACTCTGGGCAATGTACAACAGTACATACAGTTTAAAACAGTAAAATTACACATTAAAACATCGTATTTCTAAAAATACCCTTTGTTGTTGTTGTTCAGTCGTGTCCGACTCTTCGTGACCCCATGGCCATAGCACGCCAGGCCTTCCTGTCCTGCGCTCTCTCCTGGAGTGTGCTCAAGTTCATATTCATTGCATCGGTGATGCTATCTAGCCATCTCATCCTCTGTCGTCCCCTTCTCCTTTTGCCTTCAGTCTTTCCCAGCATCAGGGTCTTTTCCAGAGAGTTTTCTCGTCGCATTAGGTGGCCAAAATATTGGAGCTTCAGCTTCATTATCTGTCCTTCCAATGAGCACTCAGGGTTGATTTCCTTTAGGATGGACTGATTTGACCTCCTTGCAGTCCAGGGGACTCGTAAGAGTCTTCTCCAGCACCACAGTTCGAAAGCATCAATTCTTCGGCGCTCAGCCTTCCTTATAGTCCAGCTCTCACAGCCATACATTACTACTGGGAAAACCTAACCCACCCCAAATGCCTGCCTGAACAACCACGTTTTTAATGTGTGGCAGAAGCTCATTAAAGAGGGGGCATGGCGGAGTTCCCTAGGGAGGAGGTTCCACAGAGTGGGGGCCACCACAGAGAAGGCCCTCTCCCTCGTCCTCACCAGCCTAGCTGTCCTGGCTGATGGGACAGAGAGAAGGCCATCCAAAGCTGATCTTGTTAAGTGGCCTGTCTGGTGTTGCTGGAGGCACTCCCTGAGAGAGACTGGGTCGGAACCATATAGGGTTTTAAAGGTCAAAACCAACATCTTGAATTTGGCCCGGAAAACAACTGGTAGCCAGTGCAGCTCCTTCAGCACCAGTTGGCCACCAATTTGGATGGCTTTAAAGGGGCACTGGACAAATTCATGGAGGAAAAGGCTATTGATGGCTACTAGTTCTGATGGCTATATGCTACCTCCAGTACCAGAGGCAGTATGCCTATGTACACCAGTTGCTGTGGAACATGGGTGGGAGGGTGCTTTTGCACTCATGTCCTTCTTGTGGGTTTCCCATGTGCAGCTGGTTGGCCACTGTGTGAATGGAATGCTGAACTAGATGGACTTTGGTCTGATCCAGCACAGCTCTTCTTATGTTCTCATGGGCAGGTCTAGGGATGTACGGATTCCCCACCGTACATTCCGGTGAGGAATCCACACATGGTGGGAGGGAGGCGATCCGTTCCTCCCCCCTGGAATCCTCATGGAGCGGCTGCGCTCCGCGAGGATTCCGCCATCCGAAGGCCGCCCCGTTCCGCCATCCGCATGCCCTGGATTCCCCTGATTTTTTTCGGCTCCCTGAACTTACGTAAATAATTCCGTAAGTACCGCCAAAAAATCCTTTTTGCGTGCCCACCATCGATCTCTGTAAGAGTAAAGCCCTTCTCGGGGATTCCCCATGTAACTTCCGGTCACCTGTCCTCACCGGACCTGACCTCACCTCTCCTGACCTCACCTCGCCTAACCTCACCTCGCCTCCACAGACAATAAACAGAAAAGACGGAGGATTTCCGTGGACTTTGTGACTCAGCCCCAGTGAAAGAAAGCCTCGGGAGAATGCCTCGTAAAAAGGGTAAAGCCGTTCGCATTCTTCTTCCTCCATTTCAGACTGCATGTTGTCAGGGGCCCCCTCAACCTACAGCAGGCCCTGAATTCAAGTGATAAATATGCTTGTGTGAATCAGCCCTAATTCCAAGTATACACGGATCTTTCTTTCTCTGAACAAGGCAGTGCTTGGTGGATTGACCTTAGAATCCATAGATGCCTCCGTCATGCCTCCGGGGAGTGGGGTGGGGGAAGCAACAGCTGATCCATGCTGCCACCCATGCCTAAAGTCACCTTATATTTGCAGAGCACTGAAAGTATTATCAGGAATATTTATGATGGCATCAAAAACAGAGCAGCTGCAACTGTTCCAAACATTGCTTAAGAACAAGAAACACATTTCCACTGTAAAACAAATAAGTCTCTTTGAAATGGGAGGAACTGGAAGCCCTCTCTGTTGAACCCGGCATCTTCTGTGTCTGAAAGCTGGAAAATTGTCAAATGTCTTCTCCTTCTGTAAAACTAATAAAGTGTTGTATAGATAAAAGCTAACCCATATGGGGAAAATACAAAGCTTGTCACTTGAGAAATCATCCTGGAACAAAAATCAACAATAATCAGAGATTACATTTAAGTAGAATGATATAAAAATTTCTAGAATCTTCACAAGCATATACATACAGTCAAATGACTTTTAAAGTTCTATATCTGTTTTGCTTTGTCTGCTCTCTCTCAGCTCTTAGAAAATTGCTCTACTGCAGCCTTCTACAACTTGGTGCCTTCTGGATATTTTGGACTTCAACTCCCATCAGTCCCAACCAGCATGGCTAATGGACAGGAATTCTGAAAGTTGTGGCCCAAAATATCTGAAGGGCGCTAGGTTGGAGAAGACTGTTCTAGTGAAGGGTGTGTAAAAGTATGTCCAGGAGACCCTAGGTTGATTTGGGCATTCACAAAAAACAAGCTATGAGACATACCTTGTTTGTTAAAAGCATTATTAATGCTTTTATTCTGGCACAGCTATACTATTTTTCAGGTCTCTAGTCCTGGAGATGACCTTCAATGCCTTGTACCAAATGCACCTTGAACCTCATTAGCTCCTCAGGTTATCTGGGAATGTCGTCCTTATCCTTTCCTTTTGTGAAGTAAGATTTTCTTCACAAGGGCCTTCCCTGCAGTGGCCCTTGTGATATGGCACAGTCTCCACAGGGATACCTTCTAGGCCAGAGCTTCCAAACTGTGTACTGTGACACATTAGTGTGTCGGCAGCAGTGTGTAGGTGTGTCGCGCGAAATGCAGAAAATTGTGAGGAAGGGCACCGCAGAGCTCCCTTACTCGCGTTTGCTTCCCTTTGCCCCTTCCCGAGAACTTCCTAAAGCAGCTAATGTTAAAGCAGCTAAGCCTTAGCTGCTAAGGCTTAGCAGCTAAGGCTTAGGTGCTTTAACATTAGCTGCTTTAGGATCATGTGACGTCTTGACGTAGGACGCATGTGATTGGCGGTGTTGGAGCAGTACGGCGAGGAATGTGGTAACACTGGCTGCATGAGGAGTGTGGAGAATTCTTAGTTGGAGGAGCAATTAGTTGAGCAATTTGCAATTAGCTCGGGTGAGAGGCTTCCCCGCGTCCTTGGTGCGGCTGCAGGGCGGCGGGGGAGAACAACAGCCTGCTGGATGCCCCTGGAGCAGGGAGGGCTGCGCCGGGCAGGCGAGGAGCATCGAGCCTGCGCTCCCCAGAAAGGTAGAGGCATGGGGCAAAGAGAGGGGAAGGGAGGCACTGCCCTGCCCAGAGCTCAGCCGATGCCTCCACGGAGAAGTGGCAGCGGCCACCAGCCCTGCATGGTTTCGGGTGTGCCCTTCGCAAACTTCTGCACCGTGCTGCCGCACAGCCAGGCCAGAGTAACACTGGGACTGGGACTGCACTGAGCAGGCCATCCACCATCTTGACCAGTCGGAACGGAGCTCAGTGGAGGCCAGAAGCCTCAGAATCAGCGTGCTCCCGATCACCCGGGCGAGCACAGCTGCAGGCTGTCACCCAGTCAACCCACCTGCTGCTGGCTGAAGGGAGGCCACCCTCCCAAACCCAATGTGGCAAACAGCAAGCCACCCACCACGTGGCACTTATGATTTGATTTCTGCCATTTATTTTTTATTTTTACTCTGCTGTAATCATGGATTAACCACCCACTGGCAGTGTACCATTGGAGAGTGCTGGAACTGGACTCTGGACATTAAGAAAAGTTTTGGACAAAGTGGTTCAAATGGTCAATTACATTAAAAAGTAGACCTCTTCAATCAAGATTATTTGCTCATATTTGTGAAGACATGGGGGCAAGGTTTAAAAAGCTTCTACTACACACAGAGGTTCATTGGCTCTCAAGAGGTCGAGTGCTTTGTCATGTACATGAATTGAGGGAAATGATGCTTAAACTTTTTGAGGAAAATCAGCAAAATGAATTCTGTGATCTAATTCAAAGCAAACTTTGGTGCACAAAATTGGCATACCTTGCTGACATATTTGAACATTTGAATAAAATAAACACCAGTATGCAAGGAAAAGGAGAAAATATCTTAACAGCGGTAGATAAAATTTGTGCTATGAGAGACAAAATAGCAATTTGGAAAAGGAAAGTGAAAGAAGGAAATTTTGAAATGTTTTCCAAAACTGCTGAGTGCCAGCTAAAATGTGATATCAGCTCTAGGGGTGCATGAAAGCCACTTACCTGGTCTCGCAGCTTTTCGCAGTGGGGGGGAGGCGCTTCGCTGCTCTCCCCCTGAAGTTCAGGCTGGGGGGGAGGCTTCCCGCCTCGCCCGGCCGAAATTCAGGCTGGGGAGGAGGCGCCTCGCCTTAAATAAAAAGTTAAAAAAAAAAACAACGCCCCCGTGATAGGCTACGTGACGATTTACGTAGCCTATCACGGCTGACTTTGCAAATCTAGCCGTGATAGGCTACATTAATCGTCACGTAGCCTATCACGGGGGCGTTTTTTTTTTTTAGTTTTATTGGAATGGCGGCGGCGGCAGCCGGTCGAAAGATCGGCTGCCGCCCCTGACGAAGACCCGACGAACCGCCGCCGGGACCCGCCGCCGGGAGGGACATTCGGGAAAGGTAAGTCCCGTCCCGGGGGGGGGCGGGGGGCGGAGAATTTCTCCCCGAAACTTGTTCGGGGGGCCGAACACGTTGGTGCTCGGCCCCCCGAAGTTTCGGGGAGAAATTCTCCGCCAACCCTAATCAGCTCACTAATTGCTGACCATTTAACATTGTTTGGAGAGAAAGTTCATCATTACTTCCCAAATGTTGAAATCCAAGACTATGATTGGATCAGAAATCCATTTCTTTCAACTGCAATGAGGAACTTTTCACTTAGTGAAGAAGAATTAGCTGACATAAAAAATGATCGAAATCTGTTAATGATGTATGAACAGGGTGACTTAGACAGCTTTTGGATTCGCATTTCAAAAATGCATCCAAACATAGCTAAAAAAGCGTTAAAAATTCTTCTGCAGTCTTCCGCTACATACATTTGTGAAGTATCCTTTTCAACGATGGCAAACTTAAAGACACTGAAACGTGGAAGCTTAAAAATGCTTGATGACGAAATGCAAGTGTCTTTATCTAATATTCTACCAAATATTGAAAAGCTGTGTTCACCACATCAACCTCATACATCCCATTAAAATGGTAAGTAGTTATTGGTGTTATTCAACTTTTTAAAATTCTTGCACATATTTACATACTGTTACTCATAAATGACAACAATGTATGTTATTATCTTACAAATCATATATTTTTAAAATATAAATGAAAGGTTTTCATGAGATATGTTGTATCCCCATACATTTCGTTATTACAATTTATGTATGTGTCCTTATCCCTTATAACGGGTTAGTTTAACCTCCGGTTTGCTAGTAAAACTGAATTACCGTGTCACGAAATGATGCATGTCTAAAAAGTGTGTCACCAACATGAAAAGTTTGGAAAGCTCTGTTCTAGGCTATCTGTGACATACCCTAGGGTCCTTCAGAGACTTTCCTGAACTCGGCATCCAAGAGGCTCATTAGGAAAGCCAGTTTAAATGTGTTTTGCATTGCCCCAGCTTTACTAAACCAACCCTAAAATAGACCAAAAAATTAGTAGCTGCTACCACCTATTCTACGAATGAATGGAGTAGTAGGCTTTTATAGGTGGGTGGGTGGGTGGGGAGAACTGATGGGAGTACCAAGTCACCAGCTCCCAATCTCTGTCCACCCATTCTCCCCATATACCTGTTTGGTAGCTTGACTGAGAAGCAAATAACATGAGATGAGGTATATTGGTTCAGAATCTATCCAGAACACATTACATTAACTAAAAAAGAGATTCATTAACAAGAGCATACAGAACACAACATTGCAGTCAATTAAATAAATCAAATGTTGTTTCTAGCTTATAAACTTATAAATGTGCCATAGCTGGTATAAGAGGCAGTTAGTTACTTCTTTCGGCTTAAATTGAAGAATGTAGGGAAAACCACTAAACCATTCAGGTATGACCTAAATCATATCCCTTATGAATATACAGTGGAGGTGACTAATAGATTTAAGCGATTAGACCTGATAGACAGAGTGCCTGAGGAACTATGGACAGAGGTCCGTAACATTGTTCAGGAGGCAGCAATGAAATCCTTCCCAAAGAAAAAGAAATGCAAGGAAGCAAAGTGGCTGTCTGATGAGGCTTTACAAGTAGCTGAGGAAAGAATGGAAGTGAAAAGCAAGGGAGAAAGGGGAAGATATACCCAACTGAATGCAGATTTCCACAGAATAGCAAGGAGAGACAAGAAGGCCTTCTTAAATGCACAATGCAAAGAAATCGAAGAAAACAATAGAATGGGAAAGACTAGAGATCTCTTCAAGAAAACCGGAGATCTCAAGGGAACGTTTTGTGCAAAGACGGGCATGATAAAGGACAAAGAAGACAGGGACCTACAGAAGCAGATGAGATTAAGAAGAGGTGGCAAGAATACACAGAAGAACTATACAGGAAAGATCTGAATGTCCCTGATAGCCATGATAGTGCGGTCAGTGAACTTGAGCCGGACATCCTCGAGAGTGAAGTCAAGTGGGCCTTAGGAAGCATTACTAACAACAAAGCTAGCGGAGATGACAGTATTCCAGCTGAACTATTTAAGATCCTAAAAGATGATGCTGTTAAAGCGCTGCACTCAATATGCCAACAAATTTGGAACACTTAGCAATGGCCACAAGACTGGAAAAGGTCAGTTTACATTCCAATTCCAAAGAAGGGCAACGCCAAAGAGTGTTCAAACTACCGCACAATTGCGCTCATTTCACATGCCAGCAAGGTGATTCTCAAAATCCTACAAGCTAGGCTTCAGCAGTATGTGAACTGAGAACTACCGGAAGTTAGGGATGGCAGAGAATTTCTCCCCGAAACTTCGGGGGGCCGAGCGCCAATGTGTTTGGCCCCCCGAACAAGTTTCGGGGAGAAATTCTCCGCACCCCCCCCGCCCCCCGCACCCTCCCCGGGACGGGACTTACCTTTGCCGAATGTCCCTCCTGGTGGCGGGTCCGGCCGGTGGTTCGGCGGGTGTTCGTCCGGGGTGGGAGCGGCAGCCGGTCTTTCGACCGGCTGCTGCCCCTGCCATTCCAATAAAAGAAAAAAAACAAAAACGCCCCCGTGATAGGCTACGTGACGATTAACGTAGCCTATCACGGCTAGATCTGCAAAGTCAGCCATGATAGGCTATGTTAATCGTCACGTAGCCTATCACGGGTGACTTAAAAAAAAAAAAAAAGCACATACGGATAATGGCGGCCCCCATAGGGAGCCGCCATTCGCGTTCCTTATTTGGTCGCTGTAGTCTACGTAAAGATTTACGTAGACTATGGCGAAAATAAGGGCAACGCTATTTGCGTTGCCCTTATTTTCGCCGTAGTCTACGTAAAGATTTATGCAGACTACAGCGACCAAATAAGGAACGCGGGGGCCGCCATTTGCGTACGCGCTTTTTTTTTTTTTAAAGTCACCCGTGATAGGCTACGTGACGATTAACGTAGCCTATCACGGCTGACTTTGCAGATCTAGCCGTGATAGGCTACGTTAATCGTCACATAGCCTATCACGGGGGCGTTTTTGTTTTTTTAAAAAAAACTTTGGAGTTCGCGGCTGGGCGAGGCGCCTCCTCCCTGGCCTGAATTTCGGCCGGGCGAGGTGGGAAGCCTCCCCCCCGGCCTGAACTTCGCGGGGGGAGCAGCGAAGCGCCTCCCCCCCACTGCGAACAAGCTTCGAGGACAGGCAAGTGACTTTCGTCCACCCCTACCGGAAGTACAAGCTGGGTTTCGAAGAGGCAGAGGAACTAGAGATCAAATCACCAACATTCGCTGGATCATGGAGAAAGCAAGAGAATTCCAGAAAAACGTCTATTTCTGCTTCATTGACTACGCTAAAGCCTTTGATTGTGTGGATCACAACAAACTGTGGCAAATTCTGAAAGAGATGGGAGTACCAGACCACCTTACCTGTCTCCTGAGAACTGATTGGTTCAAAATTGGGAAAGGAGTACGACAAGGCTGTATATTGTCGCCCTGCTTATTTAACTTATATGCAGAATACATCAAGAGAAATGCCAGCCGGGTTGGATGAATCACAGGTCAGTATTAAGATTGCCGGGAGAATTATCAACAACCTCAGATACGCAGACGATACCACCCTAATGGCAGAAAGCGAAGAGGATCTCAAGAGCCTCTTGTTGAGGGTGAAAGTGGAGAGTGCAAAAACTGGTTTGAAACTCAACATTAAAAAAACGAAGATCATGGCATCTGGCCCCATCACTTCCTGGCATATAGAAGGGGAAGAAATGGAAGCAGTGACAGATTTTATTTTCTTGGGTTCCAAGATCACCGCAGATGGTGACTGTAGCCATGAAATTAAAAGATGCTTGCTCTTTGGGAGGAAAGCTCTGGCAAACCTAGACAGCATAGTAAGAAGCAGAGACATCACCTTGCCGACAAAGGTCCGTCTAATCAAAGCTATGGTTTTCCCAGTTGTAATGTATGGCTGTGAGAGCTGGACTATAAGGAAGGCTGAGCGCCGAAGAATCAATGCTTTTGAACGGTGGTGCTGGAGAAGACTCTTATGAGTCCCCTGGACTGCAAGGCGGTCAAATCAGTCAATCCTAAAGGAAATCAACCCTGAGTGCTCATTGGAAGGACAGATACTGAAGCTGAAGCTCGAATATTTTGGCCACCTAATGAGGAGAGAAAAGTCACTGGAAAAGACCCTGATGCTGGGAAAGACTGAAGGCAAAAGGAGAAGGGGACGGCAGAGGATGAGATGGCTAGATAGCATCACCAATGCAATAAATATGGACTTGAGCACACTCCGGGAGAGAGCGCAGGACAGGAAGGCCTGGCATGCTATGGGCCATGGGGTAATGAAGAGTCGGACACGACTCAACGACTGAACAACAAGTTACTTCCTTTCTTACATGCTGCAGAAAATCCATTATAGAAAGCAAGAGAGAGTCTAATCAAAAGGTCACTGTTGTCCTGGCAGAGGAACAGCATATACTTCAGTCGAACCTAACTAGCCATGTTCCCAGAAGACTGGAAACAGGGTAACATCATGCTGGATACTAAAGTCTACTGACTACCTAACCAAGAGGCTAGGTTCTCATAGGAGCTTGCCTGTGCGGTTGACGCAGTGGCAAGCACAACCTCAAAATATTGGGCAAGGTTGAAACAGGTCAGCCCAGATTGCAACAGAACTCTTGCTTCCTCTGTAAGGAAGACAGGAAGGAACAGAAGATCAGGCACATTGATATACTTCCTCTACAGTTTAAGCTCTTACTTCCCAATTGCCCATGGCATACCACTTCTTACCTTCAGGAAATTACTGTTTTGTAGCCCCTTGCTATTAGCTTCCTAGCAAAAGGTGGTGGGAAGTGGCCATGGCTTAGTGGCAGAATACATACATCTGAGGTTTAGGCCCTGGCATCTCCAGTAAAAAATATTCAATAAAGTTCAGGTAGCAGATTTGCAATGTCTTCTTTTTGGAACATATGGTGTTTCAGTGGGAGAGCTCCTATTCAGTATTCCAGCCAATCAACTAGCCATGCCCTTTCCCGCAATACTTCATTCCACCACTGCCGCCACCAGTTTTTCACCCACCCACCCCAAACGTTACTCCGTATTCTATGCCACTGGACATGCTTAGTTCTCAATGAGCTGTTTTGGGTTCCCTCCTCTTAGGGTTTAAAAGGAAAAAAGTGTGTGTGTGTGTGTGTGTGTGTGTGTGTGAATGCGTGCAAACTCTGGAGTTTCCCTGAGCCTGCTGACGCTTCCATCTTGTGTATGGACTGTTGCCATTTTGTCTTCATCAGGATCCATCCTCAGATAATGAATTTGCTATTAGTATATAAAATAAAAGGCTTTAGTTCTGTAGCAGGACAGAGTCAGAAAAAAAGAGGAAAGAACAGCGGCAAACAGGTGTTCCCTGCACAGCAATACAAAGTTGGGGTTTTGGCTGGGCTGCCATTGTCAGTGTGTGTGTGTGTGTGTGTGTGTGTGTGTAAATTTGCATATACTTTTCACTGAAGAAGCACTATAAATCCAATTCCTCCCTCTGTATCTTCTGGGTATTTTTTTAAGGACCAGAATAACAGCAGGTTATCCGCCACATCCATGACATGTTAGTCAGATCCAAAGAACTACTTTAGCTATACCCAAGAATGTGGGCATTATCCAGGGAAATGTTAAACCCCTTTTTTCTCTTTGAGCGGCAGACCCCCCTGACTACAAACTGTTTTTGAAGCTCCCCCCGCCCCATTTCAAAAGCAGTTTGCCATGTGACAGGGGAGGCCGCTGTTAAGAAAAACATACACTCCGAGTCTTTTTGGTGTGAAGAACTGAGAGCGTACTTCTCTGAAATCTAGCCATACAACACTATCTTCTGCTTGTTTACTCACTACTGTGTAAATTCCCATGGAGCTTACTGGGGCCCCCATCCTAATAAGAGTGCTTAGGATTGCAGCTTTAGTTGATTACCAGATAAAACTCTCAGGGTACAATCCTATGCATTTAGACAGAAAACAGCCCTACAACTCCCAGCATGCTCCAGGCAGCAAGGCATGCTGGCTGGAACATGCTGGGCATTTTAGGTTTCTGCCTAAACATGCCTAGGATGTGCCTTTAAAGTTAGGGCCAGCAGAATACATTGCACCACCGCCTCCTCGTCCGTCCCCCTGACACTGACCTGCTGGTTTGTTTTGGCTTCTGCATCAGCAGCAACACTCTGGGCAGGAAGGGGGTCCTTCTTCAAAGTGAGGCACTGTAGGTCAGGTGGCCCCCGAGAGTACACACTGCTTTCCTGTAATGGTGGCAAATACCGTACCAAGTTTGTTAAGCATTATTTTAAAGTTTAACAGACTTTTAAACATTACATGCCGCCATCGCAGCAAAGCAGCAGTGACACAGGCACTCTCTGGGCCGTCTCACCCATAATGCCTTGCTCTGAGGAAGGTCCCCTCATGACCCATGCTCCAGAGAGCCATGTAGGAGTGCCGCCCGCCACTGCAGCAAAACTAACCATGGTGCTCCAGGACCATTGGGCAGTGGCAGCAGAAGCAATAGTAGCAGAAGCTGCTCCTGGGCAAGTGTGGTGTGGTGGCACAAGGAAGCAGCAGAGGCTCAAGCGTATACAAGCACCTAGAGCAGGCAGAAGAGTGGATGGCTACAGTGGATGCGAGGGGCAGTGGATCAAGGGCCAGCCCTGATCAGCCACTCCTTCCAATCCACCACCTGAGACGAATGTGTCAGTCTGCCTCATGGGCGGTCCGGTCCTGACTAATGCCTGCACGACTTAATATTAAATACTGCATGTCTTTAGTTTTATACACCAATCTCTGGAAAATCTTGCCTGTTATTTTAAATTATCTAAGCTTAAAAGTAAAGAAGTTCAGTGCCAATATATCCCTATACAAATATGTTGTACATGATTAAAATCATCAACATCATCATAATTGAAACCATATATACCAATAGTGATCTCAATTCTCTGATTGGTTCAGCCACTTTTGCTGGTCAAAAACAGCACCATCTTCACATAACAGGGGGGAATCAGCAGGCTTGGGAGAACCCTGAATTCTTTTGGGAAAAATAAAATGGTGTGTGTGTGTGTGGGGGGGGGGGGGCTAAAGAAGCCTAATGAGGACTGAGCATGCTCAGTGCCTTGGAATGCTGACTGATTGTTGTGGGGAGGGGACATGGAAAACCAGGTAGGAGGAGGGGGGATGGAATGGAGTCTCGTGAACTAACAGACTTCACACTACAGCGTTTTGCTGCAGGTCCCACTTGTCCTATTTAACGTGGATTGCCATTTGCCCATGCACGGAGATTTCTCATTTCTGGTGCATGCATAATACCAGACAGATGTGGAAATGTATCAGGAGACCCACATAGTCTTCCTTCATCTGTGTTGCTGTGCTCAAAAGAGGATACCTAGGCATAATCAGTTGAGATTTATAGAATGACATTACTTTCCTGAACATTTATTTTATTGATTGATATAGAAATGTATGTCCTGCTCTTCTAGTGCCTTTGCACTACCCAGAGCAGCTTACAACAATGTAAAATCACAATAATACATAAAACAATACATCCAATAAACATGAAATCAAGTATTGAAAGAATGGAGCTATTATTATTATTATTATTATTATTATTAATTTCATTTCACTTCATTTTCCCCTTCAGCAAGCTTTTCACATTATCTGGGCAAGCGAAGGAGAGATAACAAGGACAAGCGGTTTGGCTTACTAATGGTAACCAAATATGAGCCATTCCATCAGAACATCCTCAAAAGGATCTTTTCTTTCTTAAGCCAGTATCTTGTGTTATCCTTTTATTGAAATGAAAGAAGAGGCTCACATCAAAATAGTATTCGAAGGACCCTATTAGAAGTGAAAATACATCTCTAATTGATCTTTGAAAATAAAGCTTTGGAGTTGTATTGTTAATTTGCCTCAGCTGTGCCTTAGATGTTCCTGGCAAGTGAACACTGTAAGAATGAAATTATATCAACCTTTTAAAAACAAGAGCACATTTCCCAAAACAGAAAAAGGGGGCTCTCGGTTACTTTACTTCTCTCTCTGTATGTTCAGGCGTGAACCATTTTTGTATGTGTTTGAAATCTAGCTCTTTGTAACACTTCCTTCCAAAGAAAGCAAATATTCAATACATGATTATAATACTATTAGCTGACCTAGTGCAAAAAACTGAACTAAGTCCTTGCGCAAGAGAACCCAACAAGCTTTTGCTTGAAGAGGTACATTTTGTCATTGGAAGCATTTTGTGCAAAGAAATACCAGTGAATTGCTAAAGGCATGGTTGTTTTAATGATAACACACACTGAGGCACAGCTTCCCAATGTTATTTTAAGCTATGCCGTTATTATCAAACTATGAAACATGCTGATATTCTGTCTTGATAAAACAACAGAAGAAGGTAAAACAGTGGAATTGTAATGGCAATTTTAAAAAGCCCCATCTTTTCTTGCATCCAGTGAAGTAGTTGGGACTGGACAAAAGTACTGCAAGGCAACTGCCTATGTTACCAGGGGGTGTCTCCACAAGCGACTTACTACAAGCTGGCTACGTTTGGCCGTCATTAAGGATACATGATGTTGTAGCCATCTCACTGCCACTCTGAAGTTTTGTGCCAAAAAACCAGTTCTCCTGAGACTACCTTTAGTCCGATTGTTTATATTAATTCGGCTTGTCTGCGCTTCTGTTGTGGTGTGCACCACCCTCCACATTTACTCCAGCATGATAGCCCTGCCCAGGGGTGTGTCTTTCACCTCACTGACCTCATCTCAAGGGGTGTTTCCCCAGTGTTTTCCCCACCTGTGTTTCCCCACTGTTTCCGCCATTTCAGGGCTGGCTGGCTGTCAGAGTTCTGCACTACTACCTCATGGCATTCACTTCACGTCACCTACCACTAAACTCTGGTGGCCATCCCCGCAAAGTATAGGTGTGCTCCGGGCAGCTTCTAACTTCTTTTAAACAATTAAAGTGTTAAACCAACATAGTGCTTTTGTTGGCAGCACCTACACTTCCTCCCTATCTCACTATCTCAGTATGTCACTATCTCGCATTTGTTCAGCATTACCTACATCCCCTATCTTATTACCTGACTATGCCACTATTCAGGGAAATAGCTATTGCTGGACAAATGCGTGATAGTGACATGAGTGACATTGAAAACCCCTCTGTAGGTGTTATTTTTTTTTAACTTTTTCCTTTCTGGATGGGTGGTTTCTTTTATGTCTCTATGCCTCTATCACACATTTGCTCTATCACGGAATTGTGCTATTGTACAATTGTGCAATTGAGTGATAGAGCACTAGGGTGATAAAGCAAATGCATGATAGAGGCATAGAGACATGAAAGAAATCACCCATCCAGAAAGGAAGGTTAAAAAAATCACACCTACGAAGGGGTTTTTAATGTCACTAGGTCACTATCACGCATTTGTCTAGCAGTAGCTATGCCCCCTATGACACTATCATGTATTAGCACTATCGCACGATAGTGACAAAGTGAGATAGTGGTTTTAGAGGGGGAGAGATTAAAAAAAAATTGGTGGACTTGGGCATAGCTTGGGGAAGGGGTCTTCTCAGAAGTAACTCCCATTGTGGTCAATGAGGCGAAGCTTCCATTCATCACTTTACAGGAGTATCAGGGGAAGGAAAAAGGAGAGCCTGGGGTGGTGGTGGGGAGACTTTCTTATTGGTTGAGCAGCCTCTGCCAGTCTGATGATGTTTACTCCAATCCCCCCATCCAGAAATATGTTCTGTGAAGTGACTTTTACTGCAGCGGTGCACTTGTGGAGCCCTGTATGGACCAAAGCACAACAAAGCCGATTCCTTGAAAAAATCCGGGTAAACTTCCCTTTGCTTCTCCTTCCGTTGTCGTGGTGACAGGGTCCTGGGAGATTGAATGTATGAAATTCACTGCACTGTTCAAGCTCAAAATTACTTGCATCCAAAAAATGTGTTTAATCTGTCATGTTGATGTCAAAAAAGCATGTGAGCACATGCACAGGGAACAGGAAGGGGGTGACACACATATTTATTGAACACATATTTCCCCATTTACCTTTAAAGTGCGGATATGGGTATCTACTTTTTATATCAAACGAATGTATGGGGTACAGGAGCAAAAAAAACCCTTCTTCCCTGCCTTACCTGGCTATGCTTGGCTGCTTTCAGTCTTCTTCCCCCTACTCTGGTTCCTTTCCAGTACTGAAGCTGGGCTGGGGAAAACAGTTTAAGGGTGCAATCCTATGCATATTTAGATAGAAAAAAATCATGTGAATGAGTCAGGGCAATGGCATGATAAAAGTCTCATCTGGAACCATCCCTGGCTATTCCAAGCTTTACTTCTGCAGTATAATTTAGTGGAGGAAGGTGTCATTTTGTTGCTGCTATCATTAAACAATTAGAACTCAGACCTTCTTTGTAAATCATCCAAAGGGATCTATCAGTAGAACCAGGTATACCTTCTGCCCACCCCTATTCTAAAGCAGTGTTCAATAAGGCAGGTAAGATAAAATAGCAACATCTGTGGAACAGAGAGTTGATGTAATGTAAAAACATATGACGGCAAGTGCTGCCAAAGCATCGTTTGCAGAGACGGATTAGTATTAATAGACTATTCTCTTTTGCACCAACTGTGAGTAATCTTTCTGATCTGTGTGCAGCTGGTGAACCTGCTAGAGTTAAGTCAATCATAGATGCCTTGGATCGGTATGCACCTCTTCATCAAATGTCATTGTTCTTCTGGCTGTAGAAAACTCAGGTCGCAGTTTCCTAGGAATACTTTGGGATAAATAGAATGAAAGGCAGCAGTAGAAATAGGGTTGGCTGGTTTCAGTTTTTAAAAAAGGAGGAAGCGCTTTGAAGAACACCTCTGCTCCCATGATAACTTGTATTCAGAAGCTGTTTTTGACATAATGAGCACAGAAAAGACAATGGGGGAGTGGTAACTGCACCTACAAGAAACTGTACCCACACTGCTGCAATTATTGTACCATTGTATATGAGGCACAGAAAGTTCAAGCCAACAGACTTGGATCAAGGTATTTCACTGCCTTAGCAAATAAAATGATGGTCTGCTCCTCCCATCCCAAAACCCAAATTCCATGTACAGAAGCTGACCAGACCGTTAGTTTAATCTTACGTCAACACTGGTTTTGGGACAGTGGCCTCAGGCTAGTTTAGGGGCACAGGGGACACCCAGCTCTGTTGTCCAACACCTTTCTATCACTCCCTAGAATCTGCTGCCTGAGGCAGCTGCCTCTCTCTACCTAATGGTAGGGCCAGCGTTGTTCTACAAGCCAATGATGTCATCAGCATTGCTAGCTGAGATTTGGCACCTGTATCCTACAGCACACTGGAGTCCTGAGGGGTGTCTCCATGAGTGATTTGCTCTGGGCTGGCTGCGTCTGGAAGTCATTTGGGATATATGACATCCTGGCCACCCAGCAGCCACCCTGGAGCTTATCTGGGAAAAAACATATTTCCTGAGGCTGCTTAAAATACAACTCTTTTCATTAAGTCAGGTTCTCCCTGGTATAGTTGCTGTGTGCACCAACCCCTGCATTGAACTCGGGTATGCTAGCCCTGCCCAGGGCTGTGCCTTTCACCCTGACCCCAGTCAAGGGGTGTTTCCTGTGTGTTTCACATCCCTGCACAAACCAAGTAGTGTCTACTCAGAAGTAACTCCCATTGTGCTCATCTCCCCTGAATGCCCGCATCAGAATTTACAGAGATCCCCCTCAATTGAAATGGCACAGTTTAAAGCTAGGGATGTGAGACCCCACCCCAGCTTGGGTTCTCCAGGTGCCCGCAGAAACATGGCCCCTGCTCGCACCCCCCCCCACCCGACCCATGCTCAGGCCGCCCATGAGCTCAGCAAGTTGCCTGGACTCACCGTGATCCTGTCCAGTGAGCACCCGCCATTTCCCCACCTTTATTGTCTGCGTGAAAAGGAAGTTTAAGAAATGTGCATATTTAAATATGCGCAGTTTGGGACCAGGAAAGCTTAATGTGCACAGTATTAGAGGCATTATACCTCTAATATTGCACACATTAAGCTTTCCTGCCCCAAACAGAGCGTATTTAAATATGCACATTTCTTAAACTTCCTTTTTGCACAGACAACAAAGGTGGGAAAATGGCAGATGCTCACCAGACCGATCGCAGTGAGTCCAGGAGGGCGCGAACAGAGGGCAAGCAGGCGTGAGTGGGGGGCGAGCAAGGACAGCATCTCAGAGGGCACAGTCCTGGGGTCATGGGAGGGGGGAAGGATAATGGACTCTCAGACCCAGTCGGGCACCCATGCCATCCCTATTTAAAGCACCAAGTCCCTAAAGGCTGTAAAGCGTGATCTTGAGTCTCCGATTCTCCCTTGTTCGGTTTATTGCCTTAGGAAGGAACTGCTTCACACCTTCTTTATTGAGATCCCGCAAACCATCGGGTTAGAAAGGGGGCTGGTTTCCCATCCCTGCATTCCCCCCCCCTTTCCCAGCACAAGCAGATGTGTGTCTACTCAGAAATAACTCCCATTGTGCTCAATGAGGCTTGCTCCTGAAATGCAGGTGCATCTGGAGCTTAAGGGGAAAGGAGAAAGGGGGGGGAGAATGGAGGGGGGAAGCCCCTCTTACTGGTTGAGCAGCCCCTGCCAGTCAGATGACGTTAACTCCTACCCCCACCTGGGTGTATGTTCTGTGAAATGATTTTTACTGGTGTGGAGCACTCGCTCATGGAGCCCTGCATGGACCAAGCACAGCAAAACTGATTCCTTTACAAAAAAATCCAGTACTCCTCCATTCGCTTCTCCTTCCATTATCATGGAAACACCCCCCCCCCCGTTTCTCCCTTCCTATACTGCTACCAACCAACTCTCTCTGCTAATAGCAGATCACCTCTGCTCACTTGACATTCAGCAGTGGCAGCCACATACTTTCAATCCCTCATCCTCAAAGCACCAATAAAGTCACAAGGGCACAAGTAGCCTCTCTGCCATGGATGCCTCAGGCATGTTATGTGGCATCACTGGGTCATTTCAAAAGTGGATACCCTAGTTGTAGGTCTTGACAGCCTGTGTTGGGCTTAGGACCTGTAAGCCCAGCCTTAGGCATTCCAGCGGAGGAGTGTTGAATCACAGTGCTGAGGCATTGAAAAAAGGGGAGAGGGAGAGACCAATGACAATTGCAACTATTATAATGGAACTCTGATTCCTCCCTAAGGATGCTGGATTGGTGCCAGCCTTATAGCTATTTTGGTGTCAGGTCACGATGTTCTTATTTGCCCATGCATTTTAAATTGGTTTTATTGCCTCTGTTTGCAGCTGTATGGTTTTGTTGCCTCACAGTTTTAACTGCAGACTGGAAGGTCGGCAGGTCAGCAGTTTGAGACCCGAGTGCTGCGTGACGGAGTGAGCTCCCGTCTTCGGTCCCAGCTTCTGCCAACCTAGCAGTTCGAAAGCAAGAAATTGCAAGTAGATAAATAGGTACCGCCTCGGCGGGAAAGGTAACAGCCACATGACCACGGAAGCGTCTTCGGACAGCGCTGGCTCTTCGGCTTAGAAATGGGGATGAGCACCGCACCCTAGAGTCGGACACGACTGGTTGGGGACACCTTTACCTTTACTTCATCATATATAGTATGATATGCTGTGTTTATTATATTGTATCTCTATTACTGTACACTCCTTTGGAATCCAATGGGATGAAGGGAGGTCTAGAATGTTTAAAAATAAATGAATAAATAAAATATTTGTAGTACATTGGGGGGGGGATTTTTCTGCCAGATTAGAAATATACAGCCACTTTATTGATTTATCTTTGTATTTTCTCCTGTTTGTATTTGTTAGTCTTTTAAGGCAGCCTTATGAAAATAGCAAATCTGGTATATGGTATGATATTTTCATAGAGCCAGCCCACTGATTAGCTAAATGAGACATTTGTGCCAAGTATTTGATCTTTGGTTCTCCAATACTCACAAGTGATGGGGAGATGTTTACTTAGGATATAATCCTATCGTCCCTGATGAGCATCAGATACCTCCCCCCACCTCTGCCCCCTCACAGCTGCCACAGAAACAACTGAGGTTGCTGCTTTCCAAGGTTGCAATAGTGACCTCGAACAACCACGTAGAGGTCGAAAAGGGGATGTTCCTGTGGGCAGGGAAGGGAGCGGGTAGGAGAAGCCAGGACCCACAGAACCCTATGGCCATCTGTTGCCCATCGCTGGTAAGTGAGCAAGATGGGCCTCTGACCTTTGTTTATTTTTTGGAGGAGGAACAGGAGGCAAAATTGCCTCTGATGCTCCTCCCACCCTGCTGGCAGCAGCCTTGCAAGGCATAGGATGTTTACAGAAGCCTATGAGATCAGAATTAACCCTTATTTTACATTTTACAATGCAGCCATTATACAAGCCTGCTAAAACCGCAGGGTGAACACACCACAGATACTAGGCAGATGTAGAGTGCTTCCCCACCCACAGCTTTATGTTATTTACATGCACACATTATGTTTTTGTGCTTACTGGATATTTAAGTTAAAGTGATAGGTAAAATAGTGCTGTGCAGAATTGTCATGGTAGATTTTCATTGTAAAAAGATTATGTTCCAGGGGAGTGGGATATTCACAAAGAAAACACCCACCATCATCCATTCTTCCATGCAGCTGTTTGCAACTGCTGTATCCCGAAACTACTGCTGCCTTAGCACCATTTTCTTAAAAGTCTTCTTCTTTGGGTGATCCAAGCAAATCAGAGATCATGTAATGAATGTCAGATCAAACATTATCATGTGTGTATTATACTTGTGCACAAATGGCCTCTCAAAATTCTGTATTTGTGGGCAGATAAATTTTACTGAATTTCTCCAGGGTGAGGAGAAATTCTTTGACAGTTGCTCAGGGGTGGGGCTCACCACTGGCAGTTGTAGCACAGTTGTTGTTGTTTTCCTAACGGTTTTTGGTTTTTGCACTGCCTCTAAGAAGTGGCAAAAGCAGCAACTGTGATGGCAGCCTGAACACTATTTTGTACCCTCAACAATGCCCTATACCAGGGGCGCAAAAAGTGTAGGCCACAGGCAGCCCCCCAAGTCCTGCCTGGCAGCCCCTAGGCCCTCAGCACCTGCTGCCACCAAAAAGGAAAGGGGAAAGAAAAAATGCTCTGGGAACAGGCTGTGTGGTCCTTGCCATTGAGTATGAACCTTGTTCCTAGAGCATCCCAAGTCTGGAAGCAGTGCCTGAAGGTTCCGGTCTACTTCCTAGGATGCTCTGGGAATGCTCTCAAAGCAAGGCTTCTATGGCAGGAATCATAGAGCCCATTCCTAGAGTGTTTTTGCCTTTTTTTGGTGATCACACTGGATGGCTAGGAAGGGAGCTTCAGCACCTTGGTGCTGTGACATCGAGCAGGTGCTGTTAATGCAAGACCGAGTTCTGTCGCTGCTGGAGTGAGTGTGACTGTGTTTGTGAGAGAGAAAGAGAGGGTGTGAGTAGTGTGTGTGTGTGTGAGAGAGAGAGAGAGATGAATGTGAACATATGCCCATCTATGTGTGTGAATGTCTGAATGTAGCCCCCGCCACTCCAGCAGACACCCTTATACCTAGTGTTGTTCCAGGATATTGGGGGGGGGGGAGGGAAGGCAGCCACTACTCTCCCCCGAAAAGTGGAGAAACTCTGAGAAATTTCTCCAAACTGGCCTTCTATTTCAGGGAGGGGGGGAAGTAAAAGAAAAATCTCAGAATGTTTCTCAGAAAAATGTGTTCCAAAAAATTTTGGTCCAGCTCTAGTTGTCATTTTTCAGGATTCAGCACCTCCCCTGGGTTTCCCAAATGTTAATTTTATGGGCTGACTGTGGATACATCTTGTCTCTGATGCAGATGCTTTTAATACCACTCCTGCCCTATAGTGGGTGTCATGTCTTGTGCTGATCAGGGTGAATGACACACACACCAGGGGGCAATCTACATTACAACTTTAAACTGGTTTCAAACCTGTTTTTAGCTATTACGGCTACCAAATACAGGAATTCTGGGAATTGTAGCTCTAGGAAGAAGGGCCGCTTGGGCAGGGGACAGGGGTCTCTAGCAAATAATTCTCATTACCCTCATGAAACTGCAGGATCCCTTTAGATAAACCGGTTTGAAACCAGTTTAAAGTTGTAATGTAGGTTGCCCCCAGCTTGCAAGGTGAGCTAAAAGTGAACTTTACTCTTCCCGGTAGGCAAATATACATACAGGTACTACCACCGCCATCTGGTGGCAGTGAATGAGCTACACTACTTTTACATACATTATGGTGGGCATGGGGTGGGGGCAGTGCTGTGACCCGCTCCGTGGAAGAGGGGAAGCTCCTCTGATATCCTGAAAGTTTTCTTCCCTCATGAAAGAGTTTTCTGCCTCATCCTCAAGCTTTAGAGTTCTTTTTGTATATCTTCAGGCAGTGTTTTTGAACTTGCCTTATCATTTACAAGGTAGACAAGAAGGCTGTGTGTGTGTGTGTATGTATGTTTTCTTTCTATGACACATCTCTCCATTACTTGGCAGCTTCCCTGGCTGCCCGTACTTCTTGATCTGAAAAAAGCCCCAGGGTCTAGAAGTTACCTTATTACTCCCATAGGGGAAGACATTTTCTTTTTCTGTACAATTGTCCCTGTAAAAGGAAATGGAAATGATGTCATTTCCCCTCCTTCCCAACGCAGATGCATTTGATGTTTCCATTTGCGCTGTGCAGCAGGCAGTGCGACTCAGCTGCTGCACCTGCAGCACCTCGCCTTTGATGGCCAGTTATGTTAAGAAAAAAGAGAAAAAATTGATCAGGAGCCCTGATTTTTTTTGTATGGTTCTGGACATATCAAAACCAGATATGTTCCCAGGCAACCTTAAAATCCCGGGCAGTCCAATAGAAAAGAGGACACCTGACCACACTATTAGGCTGGTACACAGCTACTGTATTACCCCAGCTGGACAGAGGTAGTCTTACTTAAGTTACCCATACCCTGGTAAACTCCCATTTGGATTACTGCAATAACTTGTCTGTGGGGTTGCTTTTAAAAATGGTCAGAAATTTCAGTTAGTTCAGGATAGGGCTGCAAAATTGCTAACTAGGAGTGGGTAATGTGAGCCCATCATGTCAGTCTTGGCTTCCAGTCCGTTCATGGGCCCATTTTAAGGTGTTGGTTTTGACCTTTAAGGACCGTCATGGCTTGGGAACTCCATATGTATGTAGCTGGTCACTGAAAGCCTTTGTATACAAGGCTTTTATCACACACTTGTGATTTCTCACTCATAGTAGTTTGTGGGTCCTTTACACCACATCATCATCTTCCAGAGCCTCTCCTGTGCTTTATAACCATTATTGCATTTTTTTTCCTAATGAGGAAAGTCTGGTATTTTTCTCAATGGCGTTATAGCCTTGTGTATTTGCGCCATTCCACTGTAGCAAAGTGCCAACTAGCGGTTGTGTCAGAGAAAAAAAAAAAAAACAGAAAAAAACACATGTAAAGGAGCTAATCTTAATCCCGCAAAGAACCTGGAAGCAGATGCCTCGGTAAAGGTGCGGGTTAAAAGCCTCATGTTGAAAAGCTCTGAGTTCTTTTTCAGAGGCCCTTATCCAGTCATCCCAGCTAACTGAGGTATGCAGTATGTGACTATGAGAGATAAGGCCTTTTCAGTGGTGGTCCCCTGAATGTGAAATAGCCTTCCCATAGAGCAATGGTGGGGGACTTATGGCCCTCCAGATGTCTTGGCCTACAACTCCTCTAATCCCTCAATATTGGCTATGCTGGTGGGAGTTGAGGTCAAAACCTCTGGAGGGCAACATGTAACCCTGCTCTAGAGGTTCATCTGGTGTCCATCTTGGGCTCTTTTTAGCCCTAAGCAAAGATGTTTTCCCATAGGCCTTTTAATCTGTTGTAGCGTTAAGATCTTTTTACTCTCTCTGAATGATTTTATATTGTATTTATGTTTTTTTTATTGTTATTGTATTTTAAATTGTTTTATTTCTTGTTGGGAGCCACCTTGAGATCTTCAATATAGTAGTGTGGCTTATAAATACTGTAAATAAGTAAGCAAGCAAGCAAATTAAAAAAAAAATGCATTAAGCAGAGCAACAATGGAACCGGGTGAAGAAGTGTCAGCTTGGTTGCCTTGGCAATGGGAATGCCATTTATCTCCAGAACTGGGCCTTGTTGCTCCCTTTTGCAATGGGCCATGAAAAATTGCTGAAAGGAAGCATGTTTCATGGGGGGAAGAAAATGGTCATGAAATGTACTCCCCAGCTTCAGCTCACTATTAAAGCCAACACAGGGCTGGCCCAAGATATTTTGCTGTCTGAGGTGGGCCAGCAAATGGTCCCCCTTCCCCACTTTCATGGTGCATAATACCTAAAGTTATTTTGTCAACCGAGGCCAAAATAACGTATGAAAATCCCACAAGTGCCTTTTCCTCACCCTGGTAGTAAAAATAACAATAATAACATCAAATAACTATCAATTTGCTGCCATTTCATGACACCCCAAATCAGCTGCCTGAGATGGCCACGTCACCCTGCCTAAAGGGTATAGGGCTGGCCCTGACATTTGAATATATGGTAACTCAAGTGGATTTTAAAGGTGCATTTTTCTTAAATTTTTATAAGCATATGAAACTCTAATAATAAGCATGACAAACCATCTACAAAGCTTTTTTTTTTGGTATCCTTACTTCTTATATAGATGTTTTATTATTATGTCCTGCATTTGAAGCATTCCCATTTCATATTCTCCATTGAGACAAGAGTTGTATGAAATTCAGAGGTCTACAGAAATAGTTTTGATCTACATGAGTTTACATCCCCTGAGTTTCCCTTTGAGTCAGGGATTTGAAAGAAACCTACACATTCAAAGCAAAATTCATTTCGAAGTGTTAAAACCTGCACTTTTTTTTTTGAGCAAAAGCATCTGACAATGTATTCTACCTTTGTGGCCACACGACCATTTTTTATTTGGACTGAAAGCCTTTTCTGTTTGCCACTTGAGGTGGGGGGAGCAAATGATTATATACGTCTGACATTATGTAAGAATTCTGTAAAACATCTATTAACTTGGAGCTGATGTGCCTCTCCAGAATTCTACAAAGCAAGATGGATATCTATTTATGCAAAGCATGGGGGAAGCTTTTCTTTCCCCTGAAACAACAATTTTGACTCTACTTTTAGAGAGATAAAAGCAAACTCTTGAACAGAATGGTGTTCAGGAACTTGAATACAGTTCTGTCCAGAGCCCTGGGGAAGAAAGGAAGGGCTGGATGGGGTAAACAAGAACCCTACTTGTCTCCCATTCCAGGTGATATATCAAGATTAGGAGAAAGGGAAATGGATTCCATTGGGTCGCATGTCAGTCCTTCCCTCTGCATGTAGCTGCACACTCAGAGAAAGGGATTATGTCCTAAGTGAAACTTAATCACCATTGCATGGCTCATGTGACCAACTCACATCAATGTCTCTTATTATTTCAGATCTGCTACTGATGATGGTCATTTTCTATAGCAGCCTTCCCCAACTTGGTGCCCGCCAGATGTGTTGGACTACCATTCCCATAATACCCCAGCCAACTGTGCTAATTGCAGTCCAACACATCTGGAGGGCACTAGGTTAAGGAAGGCTCTTCTCTAGGGTTTGTGGGAAACTTAGGGTGCAACCCCTTTCTGGGAGTTGTAGGACTTTCTGTCTAAACATGCATAGGTTTGTGCCCTTATAGATGCAGCCAGCCATACAAATGAGTTTACCCAGAGTCAGCATGAAGTCCATGAATTCTGGACTAAAATAAAAAGATGCTTTGTGAAATGATATTGACTACATCAGTGCCATATCCTGCCCAATGGATGAAAACCTGATAATCAAATCACTTTTGTGAAATGCCAGGTGTTCAATCTGTAATTAAAATGTGGGGACAAAATTCAAATAGAGAACCTGATCTAGCTCCACTTGCACACAGTAAGTCATGCACAACAAGTGGTCCTGGGTGAGTAGGGGCATTCTCATCCCCATTTGAAAAAAATGCAACCAGACAGTTCAACCGGACCTGGATGACAGCTGCAATGTTGATGCAGATGTGTATCTTTTATACATAATGCCTGCATTTATTTATTTGTTTGTTTCTTCTTTGTATGCTCATTTGTATTCCTCCTTTTAGGACATAGTCCTCATAAGATGGCTTATGCAGTAACAAATTTAAAATATAAGGTACAGAAGACTCCTACAGACAAAAATCTCTTTTCTAGTCAATGTGCTGAAGATGGAAAACAGGACACACTTAGAAGGATTTCTTAAGCTAAGCATTGCTTGCAGCTTTTTCCAGCATGGATGTATTTATTTATTTACAGATGGAAGAGATTGTCTTTCAAACTGTATCTAAAGTCCAGTTATGTCCATATAACTACTCTTAAAAGCAGAATGATCTTGTTAGGCTTTCCTTCTGTGCATTCTGCAGTATATAATCTAGCTGACAGCAATGACAGAAGTGGTGGTTGCCCTTTCTGAAATAAATCCTGTACTTTATAAAAGTATTAGATCAGGATTAATTGGGTGGGGGGGTTCTCCCTCCCCAGCCCCAGCCCTGCACTCTCTTTCCAAGCCAATGTCATAATATTATATACACTTCCTATTTTGTTAAGACCCAGAGCTGTTTGTATTATCTTAAGAGTTATCAAAAGAAAAATGATAAGTGCTTTCTAATTAAATTTCCTTGTATTCTTTTGGAGCATTTATTTAATAGTCCAAGTGTGGAGGTTGTGAGAGGGTGGAGACTATGCTGGAACAGTGCTTTGAGAATCCCAGACCCTATGCAGAAAAGTGGTTCATGCAATCTATCAACAAGGAAGTATGGAGTAGGGAGATGTTGACTAGCCCTGCCCCTGGCATCACATGCTGTAAGTAGCCTCACCCCCTGGCACCTACATGTAGAGCAAGATTGTCTGCAGGGAGGGAGCCTTTACATGTACAGCTGTATAACAAAAGGCTCCGTCCCTGAAGAGGTTTGTGCTGCATACATGGATAGCAGGCGTGGGGCTACTCAGAGTGTGTGAGCAATTCTTCTGAATAGGGCTGTGGTGTATCCAACATTACTTCCTATCCCCCTGTTCTAACTTTTTTTCAGAAAGGGATGCTGTGAAGAAACAGAACTGTCCTCCATTTTTGTATTTAGTTTAGTTTTTTGATATTATTATGGGATTAAATTGAGTGTGTGTGTCTGTGCTGGTCAGTTTCAGCCCAAAGGTCAAAAGTTTAGTTAGATTCTAGGAGCCAGGATGTCTGCTCAGGAAGAAGAAAGTTGCAGGGTGTTCAACTAAAGGTCAGAGGAAGAGTTTAGGGAAAGGAATTTAGTCCAAAAAGTGACAAGAAACTACCCTCCCGACTGGTTGGAGTTGGGGAAGAAAATAACTAATTTTAATAAAAGCCTAAGGCAGAAGCAGGGAGAGACAGAAAGAAGAGGGAAAAGAGAGAAGAAGAGGAAAGAGTCAGAATTGCTGGAACTGGAGAATTGGTTGAGAGAGTGCTGGACTTATGACAGTAAGATATTGTGTGGATATGTAACCTGAATAAAATAGGGCCAGTCTAATGAGGCTAGCTGGACGCATGTATCCCTGGCTATTTTGTTAATCTACTGCTCATATGGTTTTGTGTGTATGTATGTTGTGTGTGTGTAGCCATTCAGAGTTTAAAAACTTTTGCTATTAACATTATTCTTAAGTTTTCAGTTACTTGTCACTTTTTGGACTAAATTCCTTTCCCTAAACTCCAAGCCCTAACTGGAGATTCCAGAGATAGAACAACCTGAGGATGTGGACAAACTGCTTGGAGGACTGAGGCCAACTACATGCTCTTTAGATCCTTGTCCATCCTGGCTTGTGAAACCTGCCAAAGCTGGGCTGGGTATCTGGATCTCTGAAGTGGGCAATGGCTCTTTAAGGGATGATGAGGTCCCTGCAGCTTTGAAGAATGCAGTGGTGAGGACCTTGCTGAAGAAACCAAATTTAGATCCTATGGTTTTGGACAACTACTGCCCAGTGTTAAATTTGCCATTCTTAGGCAAGGTGCTGGAGTGGTCAGTGGCCTCGCAACTCCAAGCAGTGTTGGATGGTACTGATTATTTAGTTCCATTCCAATCAGGTTTCAGACCTGGTTATGGGATGGAAACAGCCTTAGTTGCCCTGGTTGATGGCTTATGGCAGGGAATGGACAGGGAGAATGCATCCTGTCTTCTGGACCTCTCTGCCGTTTTTGATACCATGGACCACGGTATCCTTTTCGATCGTCTATCAGGGTTCTGTTTAGGAAGCACAGTGTTAAAGTGGTTCTGGTCTTTCTGGAAGTGGGGCTGGGGGATGTCTGCTCCACTCCATGGCCCTTAGCCTGTGTGGTGCCTCAAGGTTGCATCCTGTCCCCTCATGCTTTTTAACATGGAACTGCTGAGGGAAGTAATCAGGAGGTCTGGGCTGAAGTGTCATCAGTATGTGGATGATACTCATTCAATTCTATCTCTTGTTTCCATCTACACATTCTAGGGTGGGTGCTGAACTCTTGACCCAATGTCTGGAGGCTATTGTGGGGTAGATGAGGATGAACAAGATGAAACTTAATCCAGACAAGACAGAGGTACTATGAGTTTGGAAACCAACTACTCTGGATGGAGGTTTACAACTGGTCTTAGATGGGGTTGCACTCCCCCTAAAAGACCAAGTATTGGGAGGCTTCCTGGACTCTGTGCTAATTGGAGAAGCTCAGGTGGCTGCAGTGTTTCGGAGCACATTTGTCTATCTTAGGCCGGTATGCCAGTAGCAGCTGTATATGGAGAGGACAGAACTTATGCATGTACTAGTGATGTCCAGGCTGGATTACTCTCATGCACTCTATGTGGGGCTGCCTTTGAAGATGGTCCAGAAACTTCCACTGGTGCAGAATGCAGTCACCTGAGTGTTGGTGGGAACAAGGTGGTCAGCTCATATAACACTTATACTGCACCTGCCGCACTAGTTACCTGAATATTCCCAAACCCAATTTAAAGTGCTGGTTTTGACCTTTAAAGCCTTAAATGGGTTGGCACCAAATTATTTGAAGGACCGCCTTCACCCATACCAGCCGGCCAACAAGAGAGGCCCATCTCACACTTGCCGATCTCTGAGAGCAGTTAGATGAGGAAGTACATGGGCGAGGGCCTTTTCTGCAGTGGCCCCACACATCTGAAATGAGTTGCCATGAGGGGTCCATCAGGCCTCATCATTGCAGGCTTTTAGGAAGGCCCTGAAGGCCTACTTGTTTACTCTGGCCTTTCTTTGACTATATCTTACGGCACATAAGGGGGTATATAATTATGAAGGAATAACATTAATATGAATATATTGAGAGCCAATATGGTATAGTGGTTAGAGTGTTGGATTGGGACTGGGGAGACCGAGATCCTAGTCCCCAATTGGACATGAAGCTCACTGGGTGACTTTGGGCCAGTCACTGGCTTTCAGTCTAACCTACCTCACAGAGTTGTGAGGTTAAAATGGAGTGTGGAGGAGAATCATGTAAGCCACTGTGGGTTCCTTGCAAGAGGGAACTAAAATATTGCAAACTGTCCAATGATCCTTCTGTCTGGGAATGTCTACTTCCTTCTAAAAGCTCATCTATTCCATCCACACATACTCAATGATCATTAATAGTTTTTTCACATTCCTAAAGGTATGCAAATGTTCTAAACTGAAATAATCATAAGAACACTCATTACTTAATTTCCAGCCAACCTTTGTGTCAAAATCAATATAGCTGGGACACATTGTTTAATGAATATCTAAGCTGAGAGAGAGATCACCGTTTGTTTTTCAAAAAAGAAGAGAAACAAATTTATTATAAAAGAAAAGCCCCCCCCCTCCCCCCGCACATAAATATAAAACAAAAAAGCTCTGGAACAGAAAGGCCATGGGTTGCATTTTGCACTGGATAGGTTCTGGTTGAATGAAATCTGGGATGTGTGCCAAATTAATAAGAAAAAAAGTCCCTTTCTTCCCCTCCAATAGCCATAATGTTCATTATTAAGAAAAGCATATGAACTCCAGGATTTGATTTTAATAACACCAATATCTTCATTAATCTGTATTTTCCATTTAGCCTCATTATGGAGAAAATGCTGAGTTAATGCAGCACCTATTATTGTTGGATTTTCCCTAGAAGGGGGAAAAAAGAGCGGGAGGGGGAGAAAAGGGAAAAAAGCCCTGTTTTCTCTCTTTTGTCATGCATTCAAGGGCTATCAGGTGTGTGTGTCATATTTTTAAACGGGCAAGCTGTTGTCAAAGGCTGTTTTCTTACCTTGCTTCTACTTTAGAAACAGGCTGTTGAAGAAATAGTGGGGTGTGATAAAAGGGAAGCGATAGGGCTTGAGTTGAACACCATATTTATTTCTGTTGTGTGTTTTGGATGCTTGTCATGTCAAGCATCCTCTTGCCATCACCTGCAAGTGAGCTGATCTTTCCTCCTAGGCCTTGCCTCCGCTCCTTCTAAATCAAGAGCCTCTGATGGCTGCTGGCGCTTTGTATCTGCCCAGCAAAGAGTGGCCTTTTGTCCCGCACAAGTTCCTAAACAAACTTAATCTCTCTAACAGTGTGACAGATGACATTTAGATGTCCTTGTTCCCCTTAAAACGAGTTTTATTGACAATCAGAGAACAAAAAGAAGGCCCAGAGAAAGACCAATGTTTTATAGGCCCTGCTAAACAACATCTTCCTTCTCAGTGCAGAGGGTGTAGAGAAAGCCTGAAGTTGCCCCCCTTTCCCCATTTTCCCCTGCTTTGCAATATCACCATGACAACAGATATAGAAATCACTTAGTGACTCCTAGAAAGAAAACACACTGACACAGTCCCCCTTGTATGGCGAATCAAACTAAAGCCTTCATTCAAATGGCTATTGAGCTTGAGCATTCATGTAGAGGATGGGGTGGATTTTACACAGGTAACTACAACAGAAAGGCCAGCCTGAACTCCAGCCACAGCATATGGTAAAGTCTCTGCTTAATTAATGCATCCTCAATAGAATTTATCCATTTTAAATTTGTTTTCTTTTACTTGAAACACCATTAATGTAAAGGGCAACATTAATCAACTTCTTGCAACTTAAAGGGCATTAAAGAGTGATCTTTTCTCTTCTCTCTCTCTCTCTCTCTCCGTTATGCAACAGAATCTTTCAAGTAGCTAAGCAAACAGCATATGATTTTTTTTTTCCAGGCACATTCGAAAGGTCCTTAATCATAAGGCACATCTGAAGAGGCCTCTACTGGCCAGGCTTGCTAGCTACAGCAAAATTCTCATCTTAATTGATTTGGAAATGCAAACAGGGAGAAATGATTGCAAGTTTGTATTGTAAAGCTGCACACAGAATGGATTACTGATCATTATATTGTGCAGAGTAGAGAATATATTTTGCTTCTCTCTCTCTCTCTGTCTGTCTCTTTAAAAAGAAGCTATCAGGTATGTTAAAACTTTATTGCTAAAGAAAAATGAAAGTGAAAGAAGGCTAGGATGTGCCTGTATGACATTTAACATTATTTTATATGACTAAAGTTAGGATTAATAGGGTGTGTGTGTGTGTGTGTGTGTGTGTTCAGGGCTTCCTTGTAACTTTAGACTTAAAACACACTATTCAGGAAAACGTTTCCTATTGGTGTGACATTTTGTTTATGTATTTCTCACTACTAGAATTTAAAAAAGGGCCATCAGAGCTTAGAATATGAACTCTAGAGTAATGAAAAAATACATTTTGAATTATAGTGGAACCCTACAACTACTACAGAGCAAAGAAAACAAAGTGAGCTCAAAAATTCTTCATGAAGTTTCCTGTAAGTAGCCTTTAGAACTATAAATAATACTAACCCTGTTCTCTGTTTTAATGAAATAATCCCTTTTCCTTTGCTTCATTTAGCTTCCCATCAAGTTTCCTTTTCTCCAACATAATCTATATTTAAATTAAGATTCTACTTGCTTGTTCTTTTTCAATTCTGTTCAAAAACAATCCTGTGCACAGTTACCTATGAAATGAATATATATGGGCCACCCAAAATTGCCTATATGTAATGATAACATAAGATCTAGAGACCAACATATTATTTTACCAGGCCCTTTTTTTTTTTTGCAACATCTTGCAATCCAGATATCATAAGAGATTGTTTTGCATAATGTGATTTTCATTTAAAAAATTAAATGGAGAGTGTATAGTGATGACTGGAGATGTAAATATTAAATTAGACTAAAACAAAAGACAGATACTAATGTTGCAGTTAGCAGCAGTAATAGCAGCAACAAAAAAAAGGCTCTTTAAGAAGTTTAAGGCAAATTACTGTTCTGACACTAACATTCTCAGTTCTGCACCAGCCTCACATCCTCTGTCTTGCAAGAATTTTATAAGGTGGGAAGTCTGCCTCTGTCATACCTGCTGTAACTGGCTTTGCATCTTTGTTTATATAAATTGTCATCCCATTTTATCCTTGTTTACCTTAATTGTTGTCACGTCTTTCTAGGCCCATAGAGATACGTGTGGGTGGAGAATAAGCAAATACAAATGACTCCAGCTTAATATTAGTCTAGGAGAATATCTTTTAAAAAATCTGCCATAGGTCTTAAAAATTGCCACCTTGCAGTCACAACAGTGACACCTACTGGAGAGAGCAGGAACTAGAGAAATATGTTTTTGAACGTAATAGAATCCTGCTTCTGTTTTATTTATTTTTTATTTATTGTAAGTTTCAAAACAACCAAAGCAGCTTCCGAATAAGTCCCCCCTGAGGCTATAAAGTAATACACATGCTAGGTAAAGGGTTCCATTTTCTTTGGGGATTTGCCTCTCAGTGCTAAAGCAGTGTCAGTGCCAAGCAAAAACAGAAACTTACAAACGTCATTCAATAATTTTCCAAAGCGAAGCTGTTAATCATACAAATGGAAACCATAATACTCTACTATTGCCAATCATAAAAAGAAAGCTGACAGAAAATGTTGGACTAAATAGAACAGTCATATATATCCATGTACTGTATATAAGATATTCCAAAGAGTTTGTAATTTCGAGGTGGTTTTGAATTCAGTGAAATGTATATGCTGGACATGTGAACATGTGAATACTGAGCAGGGACCTCTGCCACTTTCCTGTTTTTAGTTAAGTTTCCTGATGGGAATTGATGTAAAGAACTTGTTCAAATGAAAGTATTTAGCATTATGGCAGCATGGGGAGATTAAACAACATTGGCTCCTAATAATAACAACACACACAAACCACTGCTTTGAAAAATCATCTTCAAACTATTGTCAAAGAAAAATACACAGTTCATAATGATGCCACCAGCTAATCAGCAGTTAATTGAACTGGTTGATAAACATCAACCATTTCAGCCCAAATGGTCAGAGGTGAAGGAATCATTTGTTGTCAACATGTTATTGGGCATTGCATGGATAGCTTAGAAATCCATCAGTCTGTCCTAATCACTCATGTTTGGAAAGGGCCAAACATGGAAGGATCAGCATCATCAGGTCCCCCAAAAGTAGTTCTGAGTAAAATGACTGAGGCTGTGGGAAATAGAACAGAGGGAACAGGAATTAAGGACAAATAAAACAACACAATTAAGCTCCTGGAATTGAAGATGACCATTGCTGAAGATTGATATCTTAGAGTAATGGCTATCTCTTCTCCTATGCTTCTGCACCTTTCCCATGGACATTGGCATATATGAAATGATTTGGGTAGCAGAATCTTCTTTTAAAATGAAGGAATTTAAAGATACTGTTTTTAATACATGGAATAGAGAAATAATTCTCTGGCAGAGATATACATACTTTTTTTTGTCACCACAGCATAAGAATAATATACCTTGAAGCAGGAAGGCGATTTCATGGGGTGGGAAGCTGATGCTTATGGTTGTGCCATGACTGTGTGTGTGTGTGTGTGTGTGTGTGTGTGTTTAACAACAAATTTCATTAGCTCCACTGTTAAAGAATCACCATATTATTGCACAAGCTACAGCAATGATCAAATATATGTTACTGTTTAAATGTCTATGGAATGGTTCCTCATAATATGGAAAAACAGAAAGTTATTTATGGCAAAGAAATCTAACAAGTGATCTCAAACATTTCCAGTATCTGTCAGACTGGAAACTGTGTGCAGTATCCCACAAGGGACTGCCCAAAGAATGATTTAGAGGCTCACTCTCCCAATATAGCTGTGGTCATATTGCCCTGCATTCCTGTTATGATAGCAGCTATAATGCCATATGCTTATTGGTGGGTTGTTTTTTTTTTAAGATTTAATAATTGGGGAGTTAAACTTTCACCCAGAGAAAGGTTGTCATGATTATTTGCAGTATCTGAAGGCACCTATGTTATATTTTATAAAATGTTGCTGGAATGATGTAGAATGCATTGGTCAAAAGAAGCAAGCCATTGTAAAGAATATGTATATATAAAACATTTTGTCAGTTTGAAAAAGAAATGATGAAATGTAGAAGACAAATCTGGGGCAGGAAGAGAAAATAAATTACTTCTGGGGGCTTTTAAAAGGAAATTATTCTCTGGCCCCTAAAAGTATAAAATTTATAAGAGGAATGTCACACCTGAAGAGCTACAGTTTAGTCGAAGAATCAATACTGAAAGACTTCTTAACACTCATGCTGTTGAACTGGATGATACAGCAGTTTGTGCCACAGATAAATTAGACAGAAGAAGAAATAGAGGAAGAGAGGAAAAACAAAACACAGAATGCTGGAAGTGGGTATTGATAATACCATCATCTTTAAAAATAATTGAATTGTTACACAATACAAAAAACATACAATTTGCCAACTTGTAACGTTTTGTTTTACTTTAAAAAAAACAGTATGTCCAAGGATAGAACTATGGAGATGTATCACCTTCCAAACACTTTACTGGGTGTTTTGTAAAAGCGAAACAAGAGGTTTCAAGTTGGTAAAATGTTTATTATTTGTATTGCATAATAATTTAAAATAAACAAATAAAATATGTGTGAATTATAGGATGTTCATCATATGAGTTGTGCATATCCTGGCCCATTAATAATTCTGTTGTGAATTTTAGTCGTACTTGAGGTATTACTTATTATACCCTTTATAACAGCATGGTAACCCAGTATTGGCAATATCTTTTGTATTGGTGGCATTTGCTGAATCATTATCCCTTCTATTGACCATGGCAGGCAAAGTGGGGTGAACACTGTGAATTTGGATAACTGGAAAAACTAAGGTGTTTAAGATTAGTTCTGACTTTTATATAAAATATACATAATACCGGATTGATGCAGAAAGCCAGTGAGCACACATTGAGAATCAAGTTTATACCTCAGCAGACTAATTCAATTATAAGCAAAGCTAAAAGTATGATTAGCAAAAGGCAGCGGGTCATGGCCAATGCATAACCGGTTGTTGTGCCAATCTTGATAAAAGACAAGAAAAAATGACTCCACTATTGCTTGTGTGTGCCAATATTCAAATTTCTTGAGAAATTGGCACAGAATAAGGCCCAAGAGCTGACAGTTCTCTCGGACATGTGTTTGGGCTGTACCACTTTGGATTCCAAGTGGGGGATGGTGCAACATGGATGAATGCTTTTCCATACAAAGAATTATCTCCATTTAGGAATCTTGATGACAGGAGGGACCTTTTTAGTACACTACTCCCTGGCATGTAGTATTCTGGAGGATTTTTTTTCCCCATATGGAGGAGTTTTAATCATATGAACCCCTCCCTACCTGCTGTTTTAAGTAGTACAGCCCAGGCACTGGTCTACCACCAGAGAGAAGTGGTATGAATTACACAAAGGAACAGAAACAACCATCAAGAAAAAAGCAGTATTAGCGGGCAAGAGAAAAACAAAACAAAAACAAGACAGCATATCTGCTCACAAAATCTGCCAAATAACTAGGAGGTATGTGTAGAAAAACTTTGCTTACCTACTTAAGCATCTGGCCCCCATGATTATTATCCCCAAAAAGACAGATAGGCAAAGTATGGCTTAAATAAACAGCACTTCACTTCTACAGCTTGCCCACCACCCACCTAGGTTGAGGTGGCCTACCAATTTTTATTCCATCACTGACGTTTGTAAGTTGGTTGACATTTGACATTTCATTTTAGTTCACACAAGGGGTTGAGGACATTTATAGGAATCTCTGTACTAGCTTATATTTTTAAGATACTGACATATAATAGCAAACAGTTAAGCAAACTCACCTCCAGACACATACTGGGGTGTTAAACATTGAACATTAGCTTTAATGATATGTGGTTGGATGCAGGTTTAGGCATGCTTAGAGTAGTCCTATTGAAATCAGTGGGACTTAATAAGTCCTATTGAGTCCAATTGGTCTACTCTAAGTATGCCTAAATCTGGATCCAACCTATGGATTTGTGCACCATGACATTAAATGAACCAGCCTGTTGGTAACATAGTTAAGACAATGCTCTCTTGTGTAAACCACCTTATTCGCTACCGTATTAATGAAATGTGTTCAAGTCTTTAAACATGTTTATATTTTTTGGAGAGATTCCAAAGAAAATGCTTGAAAATGATACTTTTTTTCCAATGGAAATCATCTTAAATAAGAATATGCAATTGCACCCCCCCTTTTTTTTGTAAGGGAGAAAAACAGATGTCCATTCCTGTTTTGTCATGTGCTCGAGCAATAAATGATATTGTCAGTATTGTTAGCCCATATTTCCTGATTTGTTAACATTGGTTCCTCAACTACACCCCAAGCTGATAATCCATGTTTGTTTGTTTAAAGGATTTTTTTACATCACCATTCAGTAAAACTATCAGGGCAACACACAGCCAGTATAACAAAACATCAGTATACCATATCACAAGTTAGACAACAGAGCATACAGCAGCATATATAAAAATTCAACACAAAACCAGCAAAGCGTACAATTTATTTTTCAAATGTATATACCTGTTTCCAGTTTCCACAGAGGTATCAAAGTGGTGAACATAAATTGATATTACATGATTAAAGCCTGGGCAAATAGGAATCTTTCCCTTCACCTGGTGCTGGAATCACAGTTGGTGCGAGTGGAGCTTTCCATAAGCAGGGTGTCGCAACTAACATAGGATGCCGCCTTATCATGCATCAGACCGTTGGTCCATCTAGCTCAGTATTTTCTACATGGGCTGCCAGCTGCTCTGTAGGGTTCAGAATGGGAGCCTTTCTCAGCCTTGTCTGGAGAGAACGGGGATTGAACCTAGGGCTTTCTGGATAGACAAATCCAACAATTTTGGTTTCTTTCAGTTTCTCGTTTTTCCAACTTTAAGTTCAGTTCCTCTTGAAGTTTGAGAGTTCCTCCAGTTTTAGGTTTGGTTCATCCAAATCTAAAAGATCTTTGTGTGTGCATTTTTGTATACATTTCTCCTAACACATGCATTTTTAATGCATTTTTGTCTCATATACATTTTTTGCAAGCAATTTCCAAAGACAATGCATTTTGAATGCTGTTTTCCCTAACACGTTTTTGTAGACATGTTTTGATTGGAGAACTCCATTGCAGAATTCAGAGAAGTGTGAATTTTGAAGGATAACTGAATTTCTGTTCACATGGTGGTTTGAAAGTGCGAAATTAGGTAAGTTCGCATTAAAATGCAAACTGGATTTCTTTCCCATCTTAAGCTCTAGCCCTGAGCTATTGTCCTTCACCAAGCTAAGCCCTCCCCTGACTGAAAAGGCCCTCTCTCCAGTCACCAACCACCTGCTTTCAAATGTGTGTGTGTATGAAATGAGGAAGAGAGCCTCAGATGACGAATGCAGTGTTTGGGCAGGCCCATGTTTTATCTGTCTAAAAGAGATGGTAGGTCTTGCGGGTAGTGATTTCTTCTCTTAGCTTTCTGGAGTGGACTATATTCATTGATTTATGGATGTAGATTTACCACCTGCCCTATCCTGTGGACTGAGACACCTCTGGTGCAAAAATGATAAACAATATGTTTGCATTGTATTAAGTAGGAGACAGTGAAAACCTGCAGTTATTTGCACCAAACTCCCAAGGGATACAAATCCACCTCAATCACATACCTTACACATATTGTACTAAAATGTCAGGAAGATCCTAATGAACTCGTCTCAAACACTATAAAAGTCTCCCGGTGTCTTGCTCTTAACTAAACTTCCATGACCACAAACGTGGTTTTTTCTGCCTCCCCTGCCCCCCCAATAATGAGGAATATCAATTTGTATTCCACAACAAATGTATGTACTTTTTGATTAAAAATAAAAAAGCCAAGCCTGAAACAAAATGTTGCTGTGTGCAGTGCTCCGAGTTCAAGGTTCCAGCTAGCCAGCCATACCCTTTTCCTGGTTGTTCCATTCCATCCCCACTGGTTTTCCACTTTCCCCCTTCCAGTAGTCAGCCAGCATTCCATGGCCACTGAACATGCTCATTCTTCATTTGACTGTTGCCCTCCTACCCACAGTTCTCTTCCATAAAGGTTTTGTGTACTTCTACAAAAACCTTGGAATTGCCCCAAGCCTGTGGATACCACCCTCTTGGGCATGGATGATGCCATTTTGGCTATGTAACGATAAGCACTTGGAAAATTGACTCTATTTTAATATATATGATAGATGATAGCGTAGTAACGTAATGTAGTAACGAACTTGGCATGCATTAGAAATCCCTGAGGCCTGGAGTAAGAGAAATGACAATCTTAGCTATAGGTCTCCAGCGATGAGCAAAAATGTTAAGATATGTTTGCATTTGAACAGCATAGTTAGGAGACATTGGGTTGGATCCAGACTTAGTCATGCTTAGAGCAGACCCACTGAAATCAGTGGGACAAGTTTGGCATGATTAACTTCAGTCCCATTGATTTGAATGGGTCTGCTCTAAACATATCTAAGTCTAGATCCAACCCATTGCTTTTAAAAGAAAATAGGCTTAAACAAAATCGGTGTGCATGTAGCTGGGGGAAGGTTTTCCAGGTTATTAACAATTATTTATCAAGTACCATTCAGTCTGTAGCACTTTACAGACTACTATAAACGAAAAAGACATTTACGTGGGCATGAGGAGCCTCCAATATAAATTTCAGTATTATTGAACACAGAGGGGAGGGAGACAAGGATTACAAGGAAAGAACATGCAGTTTAACCTGTCTCTGCCCCCGCCCCCGTAACAATTCATTAAGGCTGCAATCCTATATACACTTACCTGGAAATACATTTCATTGAATTCAGTGGGGCTTACATCTGAGTAGGCATGCATAGGGTTGCACTGTAAAGGAGTATAATTATCAAATTATCAAAGAATCTTTCTAAACAAAGTTTAGTTCAATTTGGGACGTCTGTAGGACAAAATATGGAAAAGATACTGGGTTGGATCGAAACGTGGCCTTCTGCTTATGGAAGCAGAGGATGCCATTTGGCAGTGGAAGGGCCCCTTTGGATCCAACCTTTTCTTGATCCAACCCTTCAGAGCTGATTAAGATATTTGCCCTTCATGTTTTAGGTACGTTTACATATATGTGACCTGTAAAATAAACACCAACTACACTCCGTTGTATATGGATGTGCACATAAATCTCATGGGAATAAATGTGTCTGAAGCATACCTCAGTGGGTGTTGAATTGTGGCCTTTCTCTTTAGAGTATTGTCATTCATGGGACAAACTAATGCCTACACTGGGTAACTGGCAAATAATGATGCCTTCACAAAACATAAACGTGCTTTTTTAAAGCAAACAGACATTTGGTTGCCTTTTTTCACCCTTTGTAAAATTATTTTTGTACTACTGAGGAATAAAGAGCTTGCAGTAATCTAAGCAAACCCTATAGGACTCTGTGGTCTGTACAGTGGCCACAGGTAAGAGCATAACCAGAAAGAAAATATCCAAGAGAGACTAACCAATAATATCAGAGGAATGGCATGTTGGACTTCTTGTGTAACAAACCAAGCAATACAGATCTGGAACCACAGCCTGTTCTCCTTTTCTTTCTTTTTTTAAAAGTCTAACCAACAGAAATGACTTTGATTACACCGATGGGCTCTGATGCTGGGAAGGCCATTTGATTGAATGATACTGAATGATTATTATTTCTGTTCCTAAATAAACAAATTTGTTCTAAATGGTATATAAATGTGTAATTTAATTGACACCAATGACAATAGTTCTTAAAACATGCTTCAGCATTTCTCTTTTTGTTAGATGGAGTCAACATTTGAAGTCAGTGTATTTCTAAGTCCATAAAGCTTTGCTCTTAACAGAAAGCAAGAATAGTAGACACACTTATATAGGAAGATCAAAAGATAAATACAGGGAATAATTTTGCTGTGGGTTTTTTTTTTAATAAGGAAACAAAATAATTTTCAGCAAAAATAAGAGTCATCTAATTAATCAATTCAGCTGTTTGTTCAATGTAATATGGAATACATGATGAGGATGAGGATTTTAGTAGGACATGTATGCTATAACTGAGAATACCAGATGATAATATGTGTTATTTCGTTTTCCAATACACTGTTCAGCAAACGACTATATAATATGTGTTGAAAAGGTAAAAGGTCAAAATGGCTATATAAACCCTAGTTCATATTATGTTTTCAGAACATCTATAGATATTTCAGAAAGTTGTGCCATAAAATCCTGTATTTGTGTAGATTTTACTTTCTACGCTATAAAATACTAACACCATTGATTCATTGAAATGATTTCCCATCATCTTTAACTTTTCTATTGTCTTATTTCATTGCAATTTCACTGTTGCAATTTCACAATTCCTGTGTCAAAGCTTCATCATGGTTTTATTTGCTTACCAGATTTTTTTAAGGTAGTACTTTTTATGACACAATATACATTTTTAATAAAAAATTGTTTTTCAAAAAGGAATGAAGTTGGAGCACTCCTGAATAAATGTGTGCTATGAGGCATGCTTCCTAATGTTGAATTTCAACAGAAATCAAAATTTTTAAAAAGACCGAATTTTTAGAAAATATTAATAAGCATTCATGAGGATAATGGATTTTTAACCCTCTCAAATGCTTGCATCTATGTAGAAGGATCAATGTGCATTTAGAGAGACATATATTCTTTTGCTTTTAAAATAAAGTGGCTGAAACTACAGAAGTCTAGTTAGCTGCACATCCTGCATCCTCTAGAAGAACTGTCCAAAATGTATTACAGTTTGCTTATAATGATGTTATATGATATCGTGGTTGCTGTACCTGCATATGCAGAGAATTTAATATTGATTTACTGTACCTGTTTGCCTATCCTTGAGTACCATAGATAGCCATTACAGCTGTTGGTGGTATCTATTTTGTCTTTTCATAATTGTCATTTCTGGTTCTACTTAAGATTAAAATATGAAAATTGCATCACGTGGACACAAACAGTGCATTAACTAGGTTATCAGCAATTTTGTGGCACAGCCATCATTTTTATTTCCGTTCACTCCCATGTTATTTATGAAAACTGCATACTGTATTAGAAACTTTCTTTTTTTAGTTAGGCCACAACACAAAATGAGCTCCCTTTACATAAAGTTCTTCCACAAATGAATTATTCTCTCCCAGCCTGGATTTTATAGCCAGCACCTGTACAATGTTATCTCCTATTCCAAAACAGTTTTATATAAAGCTGGTGTTGACCAAGTTAAAGGACATTGCATTTTTTAAATGGTCAGTATCTGCCTTTCACAGTACAATCCTGTGCATGTTTACTTAGAAGTAAGTCCCCCCTGAGTTCAGTGGGATTTACTTCCATGTAAGTGTATATAAGGGCCAAAATAGACATTAAGTTAAATGTGTATCTAGCACCTATGTCTTCTTTTCATTTTTACTCTAGGATAGGTGCAGGAGGCCTCTACCCCCCATGATACGATCTTGATCCAGGTCAAAGCCCCTACACCTAATGTAGAATTAAAATGGGGGGTAGGGGCGGGAAGATATAGCTGCTATACAGGCATGTAAAGTAATGTCTGTTTTGGCCCTAAGACTATAGCCTTATCAATTAGCTTGCTGACATTTACAGAAGGGATAAGGTGATGTTCACACAGCTGGGATGTTGTCCAGCAGTCTCTAAAGAGGTATGAACCTGAAAGGTTTAGGGCTAATTCCTCTTGGCCAGAAATCATATGCATGTATTATGCAGGCAAATATTTCCTACATGTGCAGGAATCGGCAGTACAGATTTTTTCCCAGCTCTTCCAATGTCGTCTTGATTCATTTATTACTACCAAGTAGCCACTGAACAAGGCAAAAAAAGAAGTCCTTGTCAAGGGTTGATATTCCAGTTCTCTCTTTACAGTCTGTTTGTGTACAAGTTACAGCTGAAAAAACAGAGAGTAAACATTACAGCCGTCCTTATCTACTAGTCTTCCAAAACAGTACTTTTTCTCCAGTTACCAGTGAAATGAATGTTTAAAAGGAACCAGGTTCTTTGGGCGGTGGGGAACCAAATAAATATAGGGGCAGAGAGGAAAAAGTTGAAGGGAGACTTTTTATTCTGACTAGTATTCAATCAGTTGCTTACATATGATGTATGGATTAGTTATGAACTATTACCAGCTAGTAATTAATGGTAACATGCAACCCATAGAACACATTTTTCTTATTAAAGATGAGAGGGGTTTTTTTGCGGGGGGGAGTTGTTGTTGCCATCTAGCTAATAAAAGCTTCTCTCTCTCTCTCTCTCTCTCTCTCTCTCTCTCTCCTTTTTACACAACAGAATTTTTGACAGGGTTGACTCCAGACGGCTTTCCAGCTGGGGTCTGGGGCCTGGGTGAACCTTCAAAATTTTCCCATTTGAGCTGCATCAAAGTGAAGGAAATTCAAGGATCACTAACGTCTCAGATGGTAGCACTTGCCCTAACAACCAAGGTTCAGGAATTCTTTGGAGCAGGCTGAGGTCATTTTTCTCCCCTTTTCTCCTAATGCTTTTCTCTATTAATCAGAGCTCACCGCTCAGATTGGTCTTCAACTTCCTCCCAATCCTTGCTAAGCCTGTCATTTCTAGCTATTATTTACTTTAATGGACTTTGGCTGATCCCTTATGAAGCTTTGGATCTGAGAATAATACGGCTGGAGAGTAACGGGCGCAGGCCTGGGTGTGGGTTTGCCTGCAGATTACCCATGGCAGATGGGCTTTATTGCAGCTTCCTGTGTGCCGAGTGTTGATTGAGAGGGTATAATGAGAGAGGTGGTGTCAACACAATGGCTGCAGCCACTTCATTGCACCTTGCGTCTAAACAACTCCTTTTTTCTAAATCTTTGGGTTGTGAAATTTTAGGAAGTCAGAGCACAAGAACAAGCACAAAAACAACTGTAAATAACCATGAATGTTAATCCAATGCTAATTGGTCCCTTCTTTCATTCTAGGTACATTTTACTCAGTTTTTTTTTTATAAAGGAAATTAATGATATGGACAGTTATACATAATTGGACTTTTATATCAGCTTAAATGCTAATGCAACCATGTAGCAAACTTAATTATTATTATCTCATTAATTTCCAGGATGAATGTTTCCAACAAAAGCTTACCTCCCAATCATCTTGTTGCATTCTACATGTTTTTGATACCTAGGGGATATATTTTAGGGGGGGGAATCAATTATCTATTATGTACAGAATATTTTAAATCAATGACAGCAGGACAATTGCTTTCATTTCTTGTGCAACATGTTAGAATAATCTTTGTAAAGACAAAAAGCCAAATGCAGTTGTTTGAAAGTACAAATGATATGTGTGTGTGTGTGTGGTTGCTAGTCTCAAAATACGTTTTTTACACAATCCTCACTTTAAACATTTCGCTTAATTCCTCCTTTTCATTGATGGATTAAAATCACAACTATTGATTCCTTTATTCCTTTGGGGCTCTACCCATCTGTCTTATCTCTTTCATCCCAGCACCCCTTGGTCTGAGAGAAGTGTTGTACAAATGAAGGGAGGAAAAGCTGGAGAAGCTTCTAGGTCAAGTTTGTGTACAAGAGTTGAAATTTTTAGTGACAGTCTTCCCTTGCCGCCAAGCAAAAGTTTCCACACAGTGTTGCACAAGCTAGCCCAATTATCCTTGTCCTTTGAAAACCATTATCAAGTTTTTCAAAACTTCTTTCGTTTCACTGTTGTCATTCAATGAAAAGGAAACTAACCACCATGTCAAGACAACTCAGCTGCCTAGCAACCAAGGGCCACGTTTTAATTCTGACTTGCTTCTGGTCTTGACTAATGGAAAGTGACTATGTTAAGCCAGTCAGAAGAGTTGTTTGTCACTTGTGAAATGCAAACAAAACCATATTGTTTTCTAAAGTACTGGGTGCGACTGATGTAAAGATTTACAGTAACATCATTCATTTTTTCTTCTGTTTTAGTGGGATGGATGTCATATCTTTTCATGCTTTATTAAATGCATAAAAAGACCTATAAATATGATGCTTTTTGTCCATGATGAGTCTAAAGAAGGGGTGGGGGTTTGGACATATTATTGTAACCTAGAAGTTGTGAATTGTAATGAATTTATTCAATATGTAATGAATTACCCCGTCAATAAATAATTTAATAATGAAATAACACCTCAGTCATGAAGGGGCAGCACAAAACAAAGAAACAAACAAATCAGTGCAGACAGAGCAGATTAAAATTAAAGAAGAGAGGAAATATATTAAGCCGTTATGAGTAAGATGTCAACTTGGACCAAACTTTCCCACACTTGGACAATTGTATATTTCTGAGATAAAAGAGGGAGTTGGATGGAAAGGGAATTCGCTGCCCTCTCAAGAGCTGTAATTACAAAGAACTTGCCGACAGAAATCAAAAGCACCTTCCCTGTTGCCACATTGCAGCAACTACTCCTATTGGTTCTGTGGTTGCTATTTCACGCACCAGTGTGCTAGCTAGGTGCTAAAAATATCACAAATAACCTTGGTGTTAATTATTCCACCAAAATATGATGCATGGCCAATTTTAAACAAGTTAGTCAAATCTGTTTGAGAGTTAGCTTTTCTTTCTTTTTTAAAAGATGAACCTTTGGTGTTTTTAAGAACACAAGACTCCTGGTGGATCAGACCAATGGCCCATCCAGCATCGTGTTCAAGCAAAAGAACATAAGAAGGGTCATGCTGGATCAGACAAAAGGCTTAACTAGTCCAGCACTCTATTCACACAGTAGCCAACCAGTTTCCCATGGAAAGCTCACAGGCACTGTCCCACCACTAGTGTCCCCCAGCAACTGATAAACAGAGGCATAGTGTCTCGGATACTGGAGGTAATATCTAGTAATCATGACTGGTAGCCATTGTTTCCCATAGTGGCCAACCAGATGCCTCTGGGAAGCTCATGAGCAAAGCACGAGGGCAATAGTCCTCTTTTGTTGTTCCTCGGAAACTTCTTGTCGCTAAATCTGGAGATACCATATACTAGTTACTTCTACTAACAGAATGGTCTTTAAACTATTCAATCCAGTTCTGCTGAAGAGCCCACATGCAGTGAAGTCAGACATTGTCAGGGGCATGACTACCACCACCACCACCCCTGAGGTCATGTGGCCTGCAAAACCTTGCCCCACCCCTGCACTAGAGTGACAGCCAACAGGGAAAAAGAGCCTGTATGCTGATGGAAATCACCCTTGCCTAGACACCTTTACCACATGACTTGTGCAGCCCACTGGAAATGTTTAAATCACCAAGAGAGAATGGCAGTTTGGAATCTGCATGCAAGAGGTGCTGCCTCTTTAAATTAAGTGTTCTTCTAATCACACATAGGGTAGCTATGCATGATAGCTTTACTTACTATTGTGTAAATGCATGTAACCTAATTTTGGATTGGGATCACATCGCTCCAGGAAAGGGGGGGGGGTTAAACCTTCTTTCCCAGCCATTTCCCCCCTGAAATTCACTCCATGAGGCAGCGGCGGTGGGGGGTTAAAAAAAAGAAAATAAGTCTCCATCAGAGTCAATGGAACCCAATGAGTGGATTATGCCAAACTACCAAAGCTGATGTGCTACATATTTATCTAATGGAGCATCATGTAGTAGACATACATCGGGGGTTTCTACAGTTGCAGTGCATGACCATAGCTCACCCCGCCACCAGGGTTCTTAGCCAATCCATCAGCATTGTGGAAAACAAAAGCCAGTCTGGCTTTGACTTTTCTTCATCGGGCCTGCAACGCATAGGTGTCCTACCTTGGATATGGTCTCATTTAAAAAGCTGTCTATATTCTGTCTGCTGAGGACCCATCAAAAACATATGGTGCTCCAGTCAGCATAAACACCTTTAGATAACTTGAGGAAATTTGGGACCAGTTCATGGCGTTATTAGCTGAACTGGCTCATCCAAGGAAAGTTGGGGCGCTTCAGTCAGAGGTGGATCCAGGAGGCGGGGCTTTGAATTTATGTATTTTGTAATTTCAGTTCGGCCTGATTTATATACATTCTTCTAAGCGTTCTGTAAAATCACGAACTAAGTATACTCCTTTGCTGCCAATGCCTATACTATACTCGCTGTTCATTATTTCCTTAAATAACTGGAAATCCAAAGGCATTTAAGGGAGCAACCCTATGCACATTTAGACAGAAAAAAAGTCCTACAGTTTCCAGCAAGCCCCAGCCAGCCATGCTGTCTGAGGGTTGCTGGGAGTTGCAGGACATTTTCCTATGCATGTCTGAACATGCATAGGATTGTGCCTTAAAGGAAACCCTTTGAACACAGTTTTTTCCTTCATGTTAGTATGAGTAAAGCCAGTTTATACATGATCTCTGCAGTATGGTTGCTGCATCTCATGGCTGACTCCCATCCCACAGATCTAGCTTCTAAATCACATGGGACATTCCAACAACAGTTGCTATCCCTCCCTGAGGGCTAGTGGTATAGACTTGGTGACATCCCCTATTATCCATCTAATCCAGTGTAATTCACCAGATTTAGACATTAGTTACACTGTAGGATCCAGCTACAGAAGTAGTGACTAGTAACTACATAATTTAAATCATGCTATATACAGTCAGGGCCAGAAATATTGGATCAAGGATAACTGTTTTGGCAGTTGGCCTCTGTACACCACCACATTGAAATTGAAAGGAAACACACCCAGACGGTAGGGAAGTCAGGACTTTCAGCTGTAATTCAAGGGGTTGGACAAGAGTGGGGCACTAACCATTGAGGAAGGACAGCCAGTGACATACACCCCCCCCCCCGTCATTGGTGGCTCATAAGTAATGGAACGAATGGCTGACAAGCGGCTGCATGGCTAAGTGTGTCCTGTTCCTGGGTACCCCATGACCATTCAAGCAGATAAAAGGCCTGGAGGTGGTTCTGAGTGTTACATTGGCATTTGGTAGCTGTTCACGGGAACTCCCAACATGAGGTCCCAAGAGGTGTCCATGCAAGTGAAGAAGGCCATCATTAGGCAGAGGAAACAAAATAAACCCATCAGAGAGAAAGCAAAACATTGGGAGTGGCCAACACAACAGTTTGGAACATCCTGAAAGAGGAGGAATTAACTGGCAAGCTCAGCAACAGCAAAAGGCCTGGAAGACCATGGAAGACAACTAAAGTGGATGACTGCAGAATGCTGCTCATGGTGAAGAGGAACCCTTTCCCAAAATCTAGCCAGGGCAAGAACACTCTTGAGGAGGTAGGCATGTCATTGTCAACATCTACAGTCAAGAGACGGCTTTATGAATGTAAATATAGAGGCTTCACAACAAGGTGCAAACCACTGGTAATGCTCAAGAACAGACAGGCCAGATTAGCCTTTACCTGCAAACACCTAAAAAAGCCTGTCCAGTTCTGGAATAAGATTCTTTGGACTGATGAAACCAAGATTAACTTGTACCCAAATGATGGAAAGAGAAAAGTATGGAGAAGGAAAGGAACAGCTCATGATCCCAAGCATACCACATCATCTGTCAAACATGGTGGAGGCAGTGTTATGGCATGGGCATGTATGGCTGCCAATGGAACCGGGTCACTGGTGTTTCTTGATGACCTGACTGCTGATAAAAGCAGCAGGATGAATTCTGAAGTGTATAGGGCTATGCTTTCTGCTCAGATTCAGCCGAATGCTGCCAAACTGATAGGACGCCACTTCATATTGCAGATAGATAATGACCCAAAACATACAGCAAAAGCTACCCAAGAGTTTCTCCAGGCAAAGAAGTGGGATGTTCTTCAATGGCCAAGTCAGTCACCTGATCTCAACCCAATACAGCATTCTTTTCACTTACTGAAGACAAGACTGAAGGCTGAAAGACCCACAAACAAGCAGCAGCTGAAGGCAGCTGCAGTAAAGGTCTGGCAAAGTATCTTGGGGGAGGAAACTCAGCATTTGGTCATGTCCATGGGTTCCAGACTTCAGGCAGTCATTGACTGCAAAGGATTTTCATCCAGGTATTAAAGGCGGTCCTTAAGTTTGAAATGATGTTGGTTTGTTCCATTACTTATGAGCCACCAATGATGGGTGTGTCTATATGCCACTGGCTGTACTTCCTGAATGGTTAGTGCCCCACTTTTGTCACACCCCTTGAATTACAGCGGAAAGTCCTGACTTCACTCCCATCTGGGTGTGTTTCCTTTCAACTTCAATGTGATGGTGTGCAGAGGCCAACTGCCAAAACAGTTATCCTTGTTCCAGTATTTCTGGCCCTGACTGTATAAATTAGTACTTCAAATATTTATTGTATACTAGCGAATGGACCTGCTTTGCATGGGTGTAAATCAGCCTTACATTGATACAGCAGAGGCGGCATGCAGCTGTCAGAGCTGGACACATAGGTTCAGACATTACAACACGCCACCATGGGTCAATTTACCCACAGGTCAAGTCGCTGTGCACTGGCCAACATTTTTTAAATGCAAGCAGCGGCAGGGGCACACCACAGCTTGTCATGTCGTGTGTACCCAGCCCACACGATGGTGTGGTTAACAAACCACCCAGAACCCATGGGCTGTTTTAGGGTTGTGGGTGGTTTGTCAGCCGGTGCGGAATGACAAGCCCTGCGGGTGAATTAGCCCTCAGTAGCTTGTTACGATGTGTGAACCAGGTCACTGTGCCCGCCCTACCTGAGTGAAGGCATACCCACGGCACCCCTAGGCTGTCCCAATCTCCCTAGTTTTAACCTGCATGGGTTGTGGGAAGTCTGCTCCAAGTGGCTGAAGAAGTTATTGCAGGCTTCAACGACATGGAACACATTTAAATTAATTACAATTAGGGCGCAATCCTACAGGGATAGGCGTCCGCTTCCGAACTTGGAGGTGACCACCTAGCCAATGCAGGGCAGGAGAAGCACGGAGGGGATCATCCCCTCCGTGCTTCAGCCTCCCTGCATTTGCAGCTAGACAGCTGATTTCGGATGTCTAGCCACGGGAAAGCGGAACAGGGGAAGCAGCTGCCAGGTGACACGTTGGATGTGTCGTATCAGCATTTCTGTCTTCCCCATCCTGGAATGCCCCCTAGAATGCCCCATTTTTGCTGCTCCACGCTCCTCTTCCAAGCACGGGGTCATTCCCAGAAACCAACATATCCTATTGCTGTCTAGCCGCCGACTAGCAGCCATAGGATTGCTTCCTTAACTAATGTGTTTTAAAAACAAAGTAACTTTGAGATGCACATTCTTAGGGTCCCCTTACTATGCATGCCAGGTTTCAGGTGTCTGCGTTAAATGGTCTTGGCACTATGGTGCTGAAATATGGACAGACACAAATCCTCTTTTATTATTATAGATGGCACATAAGTCATTAACCCCTCCTTCCCAAAGGCTCTCTAAAGGACACAAGACAGGACACAAGACAGGAACACAAGTGCCTTAAAGATGCCTTGTAGGAAACAAGGGTGTGATCAAGTTTTCAGATCATGTTATCTTTCTATCGCTCGTGTGCAATTCTCATTCATGTCAGAGGAGCGTGGACAGGAATGGTTCTGGGTACCCTTTATTACCATTTCTTGTAATGGAGGATGAAGACACTTACATCCCCGGGTCCTTGAATCATGCACTTCCATTCTTTAAGAATCACAGGCCTAGAAGACCCTCAAGATGATCAATTCCAACCCTACCTCCATCTTGGGAAGCAGGAGATAAAAGGTTGCATCCAATGCTAGTCCTACTTAGAGTTGACCCATTCAATGAATGGGACTTAAGTTAGACTAACATTGGCTGCAACCCAAAGTGTTCTATGTCAGAAGAGTCTGTGTTTGTAGAGCTGGATCCACAAGCTCCTCATTTTATTTTTCATATTGACATTGGCAAACCAATAAAGCAAAAAGTTATCTAGGTACATAACTAGCAACTATTTGTAATGCACTTTGCTCTCTTTACCCAGATGTTGAGATGTTATTTCTCTACACGTTCAAAGAAAACATAGATGGGGAGTGGGCTATGTGTGTCAGCCCTGGCCTCAACACCCCCAAGCCCACTGGCTCTATCCATGGGTTCTTTGTGCATTGGGCTGAACATGCTTAGATTCTACTCACAATTGGTAACCCTGATAGTGCAGGGTTCCCAGTTACAGGAAAGATTCTAGCTGCATTCAGCCAAACAAACAAAGAATCCTCCCTCCTTCAGACATTCCTGCTCAATTCCAGAAGGCTGGGACTGGATCTGGCAAGTGTAGGATGTAGTGCATGGGGCTAGCATGCACAGACCCATCCCTCCCTCCACAGGTTGAGGCAATAATGTCTGAATAGGGCTTTTGTCTCCAATAATTGCATCCTTTTTGTGCATCAGATACAACTCATCTCACTATTCCACTTCAAAAACCAGAAAGCCAAACGTTAAGGACTGCTGAGAGATGTACTCTAACAGCTCCAAGATGCACATGAAATTTCCCTACCAGAAATGGATTCCTCACTCATTTCACTAGAGGAAATTGTGCAACATGCCCATTTTATTTATTTATTATTAAAATTGAAAAGGTCGTCCTTCAGCCCAAAGGCTACCAGAGTGATGAAGGTGATTTAAAAACAATTGAAACAACAAAAGATATCACATAATTATTAAAAGCAAGCAGAACAACAAGGTCATCATAAAAGCAGAATAAGAAAACCAAAAGCTCTAAAAGTATCATGCATTGATCTGATGTGTTCATTGTAATTCCTTGTGATCTGTGCTTTTTTGTGAATATTAGTTATTATTTATTATTAATTTATTATTAAATTTATTAATCGCCCATCTGGCTGGTCACCCAGCCACTCTGGGCGATGTACAGCATACAATAAAACAGTTTAAAACAATAAAATTCTACAATAAAAACATTTTCTAAAATACCCTAACCCACCCCAAATGCCCGCCTGAACAACCATGTTTTTAATGCATGGTGGAAGCGCATTAAAGAGGGGGCATGGCGGAGTTCCCTAGGGAGGGAGTTCCACAGAGTGGGGGCCACCACAAAAAAGGCCCTCTCCCTCGTCCCCACCAGTCTAGCTGTCCTGGCTGATGGGACAGAGAGAAGGCCATCCGAGGCTGATCTTGTTAAGCGGCCTGTCTGGTGCTGCTGGAGGCGCTCCTTAAGATAGGCTGGGCCGGAACCATATAGGGTTTTAAAGGTAAAAACCAACACCTTGAATTTGGCCCGGAAAACAACTGGTAACCAGTACAACTCCTTCAGCACTGGAGTGATGTGATCTCGCTGGCGGCTGCCTTTAATCAGGTGAGCCGCCGCGTTCTGTATCAGCTGAATTATTAGCTTTACACCAAACTATCATAGCCCGGCAGGGCTTAGGCGACCAAGTGGTTGGGCTTCAGAATCCACAAGTGGGACTGCTTGTCAGTCTGAGGGGCCAGAAGCAAATAGTGTGGTTCAGGGCAGGCAGAACTTGAGTTACAGAAGCAGCAATTAAAGGTCAGAGATGCCAAAGGCAGATGATGATTGGGGCTGTTTAGCTTAGAAAAAAAGGCAAGGAAGGGGAGACATGATTGAGGAGAGATGACTGAGGTGTACCAAATTATGCATGGTGTGGAGAAAGTGGATAGAGGGATGTTCTTCTCCCTCTCTCATAATCCTAGAACCCGGGGTCATCCCATGAAGCTGACTGGTGGGAGATTCAGAACAGACAAAAGGAACTACTTCTTCACATAGCAGCAGAATAAAACTACAGAATTCACTGTCATGTTCCCTTGGCCCCCACCTTCCTCATGTACACACACAAGAAGAGAGGCTTCAGTCTCACGCCCTTAATTCACTATCAACAGGTTCATTACAGATGCAAATCCCCGAAGACTCTCAGAATACAAAGGAATGACAGCAGGGAATCCAAATGGGAGCTACAATGTTGCCAGCAATTTGAACAGGGACTTGCTGGCTAGGATAACTTAGGGAGGGAAACCCCTCCCATCCAGTGATGTTCCCCTACATTGACCCTCATGCATCGCCAACCGGGTTGACTGTCTGAGCTCCACCTCTAACTTTTCCCACTTCGTTCTGCACCGCAGTCTAGCATCACTCAGGTCACTCCCCACACTCTCCTCCTCCTCCTCCTCCTGATTCTCGGGGGGGGGGGGGGCTTCAGGCCCAGCCATCTGAGTGCTAGCCTCCTGAGAAGCACACCTATCCATATCTGAACATGCTGGGGAAGATGCCTCCCCCCATTCTGGCTGTTCCCCTTCTGAATCTGAACTGCTAACTATCTCCATATCCTCAGAATCAATCCCAACGTTCACTACCACAAGATGTAGTGATGGCCACCAACTTGGATGGCTTTAGAAGAGGATTAGACATATTCAGGAGGGTAAGGCTATCAATGGCTACTAGGCATAATAGCTATATATTGCCTACAGTATCAGAGGCAGTATGCCTCTGTATGGCAATTGCTGGGGAATGATAGCAGAAAGGAGCTATCGCACTCATGTCCTGCTTGCCGGCTTCCCCTAGAGGCATCAGGTTGGCCACTGTGGGTACAGAATGTTGGACTAGATCAGCTTTTGGTCTGATCCAGCATGCATGGTTCTTTTTAGTTCATATGTAATATCACTTGTAAGACAGGCAAGAGAACACGTTCCACAGTTTGCAACTAAAACCTCACTGGCCATAGGCAGATAGTGTAACTCAAGGCAAGCAGTTCAGTGGTCCAGTTCCAAAAGGTGGCCATACAGGAAAGGGAGCAGGAGCTTAGTCAGGCAAGGTGTTGTCTGATGAGAAAAGTCTGACAAGTGGGTCAGACTGATGAGCAGGTTCTGAGGATAGGGCTTTACAGGATCCGATGAACAGGGAATGGCCCTTGGGGTCAGCTGATGCAGTACTCAGCCAGGTGATGGGGTTGGTACTGCAGCCTAGGTAGCAACCTTGAAGCATAGGGATTAATCTGTCAGGCTTGTGGTTGATGGAGTTCTGGTGGCACAAGAGACATTGTGCCATAGCTTGTCAGGAGTGTGGGTCCAAGACCCTCCCCTCATGGTGTCTTGGCTTACAAACATGGATCTCAACAACCCTTCTGGAATGGTAATATATATTGCCACCTTTCTGACATTTTCTGTGGAGTAGTCACCATCAGCAGATGCCTTCCAACCACCAATTCCATTTTTCACCAACTGCATTTCATTTTCTTCTCCCTCTGCTACCTCTTTCTTCCCTGTGTGCCAATGTTTAGCTTTTGTGTGGAATTACCTCAGAAGGTAAGCTATACTCTCCTATACTTTCCCTTTCATTATTTTCCCTTCAAAGTGTAGCTTTCACGCACAGCTTCCTTCACTCTCTGGGGCAGTTGTATGTGAGGGAAAGAGGGAAAGCAATCTATGAGAATCCCAGCCCCACTTCCAGTAGCTTTGAAGCATAATTCTATCCCATTTTAAGCATTGTTACTTGTCTTTCCACTGCACAGCAGAGGGCAGCATAATACCCTCCAACTTTACCTATAATACCTGTTTCTCCTATAGACAACTTGCCAGAGTGCACCCTATTGAGACTAATATTGGAACATATTATATCTCTTTGGCTGGTAGAATACCAGATCATTACTATGAGATCTAACTTTCTAGGTCTTAATGTTAGGGTATTTGGGTGCCAGTTTTGTATGACATACTGAAAAATATGTATGAGAGCCAGTGTGGTGTAGTGGCTAGAGTGTTGGACTGGGAGCCCAGAGATCCGGGTTCTAGTCCCCACTCAGCCATGGAAGCTCACTTTGTGACTTTGGGCCAGTCACAGACTCTCAGCCCAACCTACCTCACAGGGTTGTTGTTGTGAGGATAAAAGGGAGAGGAGGAGGATCATGTAAGCTGCCTTGGGTTCCTTCCAAGAGGAAAAAAGGCGGGATATAAATGCAATAAATAAATACTGGAAAATGTCTATATTTTTCCCTCTCTAAATATATTTATATGGGCTGCCTAGGTGGTTGGAAACTCTAGACTTAGAAATTAAGAATGCAGAGAACATAGGAAATAGATATGGAGACATGTTTACAGTTCAGGGGTGGGTGGTGTCCCTAGGCCATTGTCTCATTGATGAAGTTGTTGCTGTTGTTTTACCTCCCTTGGAGAGAGGAGATTTGAAAGACTTCCCCCTCTTGTATGAACCTGCCCATAATCTCTGGTTATCAGAGGCCCTGTTGTATATCCCACAACCAAGAGAGGCTAGTTTGATGGGTACACAAGACAGAGCCTTTTCTGTAGCAGCACCTCAACTTTGGAACTCCCTTCCAAGGAAGAACAAGTTGGCTGTATCTCTTCCAACTTTGAGACAAGCAGTTACTGATGGATTTAATATTCTGGCTTGTTTAAAGAATGTTTTGTTTCTGCTTTTATTCTGTGGTACTTGTAGTTACTGTTGTGTTTTAAATTGTACATCACTTTGAGAGGACCCTGGTGGGCAGAAAAGCAATTCATAAATACTTTTAATAAATTAATATATTTTTGGAAATAATTAAGCATTCCAAAATTCTTTAGCAGAAAATTCCAGTGTCCTATGGAAATACTTTGCTCATTATATTTGCTCTCTAAGACTCAGTACTCACAAAAAGCAGATGAAATGATCAATCTGTTTCTAAATTGTACCACTTCAGACTACCAGTGTCTGTGTGTGGGGGACGGGGACGACACTCACATGATTCAATGAATGTTCCTCCATTAAAGAAAAAAAAACCCCTTCACATAGACAACTGGCATGTCAGGGGCAAAGTAGGCTAGCTTTTCGCTTGCATTCTAGATTTCTATTTGTAGGGGGGTTGTATGGTGGGAGCATTTAACCATGCACACTGAAGTAGTACAGCAGGAGTGGGAGACCTGTGGCCCTCAGCCTAATTTCAAAAGCCCTCTGCATGTGAGCAGTTCAGAACTTGCCAAGAGCGTTCTGTCTCTTCCCTGGTAGCTCACTGGGCAGGAAGGAAGAGGGAGAGAGAGAAAAAGAGGTGGCAAGAAAAGACAGGAAAGGAGATGGCAGAGGGAGAAAAGGGGTGACTCACCCACTTTTGGCTCTGGCCCCGCCCACCACTGGCTTTGGCCCTATCTACCACTGTGTCCTCCCTGCCCCCAATAGATTACCTGTGAGGTAATGTGGCCCTTCACAGAAAAAGGCAGTATCCTCCTTATCCTTATTCCACTGCATTCACCTTAGCAGGTAGGCCTGTGTTGTCAGAGAGCAGCAGCTCACCTCCATTTTGGGTCCCCACGCAGTCACCTTGGCTCAGAAGACTCCACTTTGTCTGAGAATGTTACGTGGTGAGGCCTAACAAAGCTGGATAAAATGGGGCAACTCTTACTTGGCATGCATCATCTCTCACAGGTCTGAGCATTCAGGCTGTTGACTGATAGGTCCCAGAGCCCTGTGTTTCAACAGTCATGTGTGCATCCCAATGGGCTCCTGCCCTTCGTCACTTGCCACACATGTGCTGGTCCATTTGCCCAAGGTACATTGTGGTTTGAAAGGGGGCTAGTGTTATGGTTGAAAAAATGATTTCCCAGCTTTTGTGTGTTCAGTTCAACCATAACTCATGATATCACAGGTTTGCCACTGATATCACAGGTTTTGTTAGGAAGTGTGTGGAAAGTCAACACTGGACTTGTAAAAGAAGATTTCACACATTTACAGCATGGGGATACACCAGCCCAGCCCCACACACAATGGGTTTGCTCAGAAGAATATCGTAATCACAGTAGATTTCCCCCTCTAAGGCATTGTTCATGTTGGGGGTGAGGGCTCATGCCTGGGATGGGGGCCTGGAGGTGGGGGCTCCAGGCTGGGGACAGTGAGTTGGAGAGAAGCTCATGCCTGGGTCTGCTGGGCAGGGGCTCATGCTAGGGATGAGTATCAGGGGTGGGAGGTCTCAGGGGAGCTTGGTTGGGGCTGAAGGCTGGAGGGCAGTTGGAGGGGTGGTTTGGGGGTCTCTGTAGTGGAGGCTCATGGCCAATCAAACTGGGGGGGTGGAAAGGTGGCAGAGCCAAAGGGGTCATCAGGGTGGACCCAAGTGCACCAATTTTGCTATACACAAGCCTTTTGCTACAAAGTTCAAGCCACCAGCCCCCCCCCTTCCAGACATTTATCCAGAATAAAACCACAGAGAAAACAGTTTGCAGCAGACCACACTTATTGAAAGCAATTAGGATGGGAGAGAAACCCATTTCACACCAGGCAAACTAAGGCAGCAGGCAATTAAAGTCAATGACTGCAAGAGAGAAAGAGTTTGGGTTACATAATCACAGCATAGTACAACCAACAGAGAGCAGACTTAAAAAAAAAAAAAAGTGGCTTAAAAAACCCCCACTCCAATTTATCCAGGATACGTCACAGCACAGATAAAGGCTTTTGTAGACAAGCCTACTTCTCCAAGATTTAAATTAAAGGGAATGGGAGACCAGGAAACCCATTTCACACACAGGCAAACTGAGGAAGCAGGCAATTATGAGTCAATAACTGTAAGTGAGAGTTTGGGTTACATAATAATCCCCAGGGGAGGAGTGAAAGTGTGGTCCAGCAAACATAAAACAGGAGGAATTTAGCCAGGAATATGTATTAATTTGCACCACCAAAAGGAGAAAAAAAAAGGATTTTTAAAATCACATGTTCACAATGTGACTCAAATGCATTATATAGCAAAACAAAATGGATTCCACTCCCAGATTTACAAACAGTTCAACTAGGGATGTATGGATTGTATAAAATCCATTCCATCTGTTTTTCGCAGATTGTCAGGCGCCTTTCATTTGGTATCAGATTTTTTTAGTTTCCAAATTTATGCAAATTTTCACATGCAAAAATGTGTAAATTCCCTATTTTCACACTTTAGCCAATGGGAGAAATGCACATTTTGGGCCAAATTTTTAAAAATTTTGTGTTGTTCTCTATAACAAAATTTGTGCAAAATTCAGGATAGTTAAAAAAAATTGGTCTGCAAGTCTGCAGATTCATGAAAATCTGAACTAATTTGGTTCCATTGCAGATTTCTCCAACATCCCTAAGTTCAACCCACCAACCCTTCCCCTCCCCTGCAAATGTATCCAGAGTAACAGCACAGAGAAAGCATTTTCTAGCAGAACTGGCTTCTCTGAACCTGAAAGCAAAGGGGCGGGGGGACCATTTCTCACACACATACACATGCTTACATAGGAGTAAGTCCCACTGAATTCAATGAGATGTACTTCTGAGTAGACCTGCATAGGATTGCTGTATATATTCCTTCATTTAAAAGCACTTTGCACAGAAGCAAATAATGCCAATGTATATTCTAACACAATTATTACTAGTATTAGTGTTAATAATAATATATATAATGCCCTATATAAATATAATATGCCCTAAATCTCAAAGCGCAATGCTAACTTCCCTCCATGAGGCCCTACATGAGGGGTGAATCCTTTTTCCCTATAACATCCCATAATAAGCTTTGTTTTGCACCAAGCCTAGCTGATCCAATAGAAAATGATATAGCTATCTACCTGCAAAATTTGGGACAGATCGGACAAGAGGGAGCTTAGCTATGCCTCCAAAGTGAATTTTTGCCCCTATAGACAAACATGCAAAATGGTATTCCTAACCATAACTATGAGTAGCCCAGCCGAGAATTAGAGTAATCAGTGTGATTTTAACAGAAATCTTGATAGCAGATGGAACATTTGGAACTCCTAGATTTTCATGCTCCTCTCTGCATCCCCTCATCTGGAAAAGCTGGTGAAGCTTTACCGTAGCTGAGGGGAGCCTCTTTTACCCTGATGTACCCCATCCTTTGACATGTTTTCGGTCTTCTCACTCTCTTGCTTTCTCTCCTACCAGCTTTCTCGCCTCCATTGCTTCCAGCCCCCTCCTTTTTATCCTGAATGCTGAAGCACCATTCCTGTTTTGTGTACTTTCTCTTCTGAATGAGCTCTGACCTTCTTGAGAACTCTTGTTCTATCCATGTGCATATCCCTGTACCTTGAATTAATTCGCTAAACAATTTTTCAATTAAAATTAACATAAGCAATTGTTGAAGATGGCTTTAATCAGATGACAGTCCTCGTTGTTGCATTTTCTCCTAGAATTCTGTCTGTCCTTTAAGCTTTAATTCCTTTTCAGATCTTTAATTTCTATTTTTTTTCCCCCAGGGTGTCTGTATATATGTAAAATCTTAGATTTATAGACCATCCAGTTCACAATGTTCATTCACCCTGAGCAGCCAGAAGCTGTTATTTCTGTTGTTACTCCCAGCCAAACTTTAAGATCTTCAGAGGGAGCCTTGCTAGCCATTCCACAACCAACAGAATGTCAACACATAATATCTCAAAAGCAGGGCCTTCTCAGTAGTGGGACCCACCTTCTGGAGCATCCTCCCCCTCCCCCATGCAGTTCAGGAGGCAAAAAATGGCTGCGGTTTAGATGTCACCTGAAAAGACACTTGTTTACATAAACTTTCCCTGGCTTGTAGCTGATTACCTCTGTCTGTCTGTCTGTCTGTCTGTCTGTCTACCTACCTATCTAAAATTATTTATGGGCTGCCTTTAAGAGCAGAACCTCTCGTTCTGCTGCTCTATTTTATCGCTCCCTCCCCCGTGTATCTTTATGTATCTTTGTTGTTCTTGTTGTAACTGCAATTATTACATTTTAACAATAATTGCAATTACAGAAGTGCATTTTAACAATGATTTTTAAAATGTTTGTATGTAAAGAGTTTATTACATTAAACATAAGTGATATACAAGTATTATTTAAAATAAATAAATAAAAATACAAATAAATAAATACTTTTTAATAAAAAAAGATAAATATATAGCCTTGGAGCCAAGCTGCCTGGTGACCTTACAGCTGTGCAAAGATTAAAAATCAAGACCCCAAACTGAACTTGTGTGTCACTCTGGCCTTGATCCACAGATATGAATACACACATACTTGCCCTTCCCTATCTACTTATCCCAGTGGCTTCTGCTGCCAGCATTGGCAGCACTGATTGCGGGGCTGGCCCTTGGTCGCCCTGTACAGGCTTTCAGGCAGTTGGTGCCGAGCACACAAACCCAGCCTAGCAATGGTAATTATGACACAGCCTTGGGTGTTGCTTGTGTCGCTTTATCCTGACATCTATGAAAGCAGGACCCATTTGCATGTGTGGAACACGTTTCAGAAGCTCCTAAGTTTGAGGTTTCCCTCGCTGGATTAGGGTGAATTTCCTTATCGTTTAGATATATAATAAATACAATTCAATAATCACTCATAAAAGATAAAAGGCATAGGAGTCTGTTAGCCCTAAATGCTTCTTTGTCTTGACATCTCACACTGCCAGATGTTTCAGTATGTAACGCATATATAAGGGAACTATTCGCTCTTCAGTTTGGGCATATGCAAGGGCCATTAGCAGTAATGGGAATTATGTGTGTGCAATGAGGGGAGACTATAGTCCATAATGGCCATTGTGCAATGTTAGTTTTTCTTTACCCACAACCTACGACCATGCAAAAATCTTTCTATTTACATTGTCCAGGCTTTGTTTAGGAGAAGAAATGTCAGCATATAACCCAGAACAAAACAGTAGTTTTTAATTAGGAGCTCATTCTCTACGATTTGACATGGCAGGTTTGTTTGTTACTGTCTTTTATTTTGTGTGTTGTTTTTTTTTAAAAAGCATGAATACAACATAACATCTTAAAACTAAATGGCGTTAGGAAATTAGCTAGAAAAGACAGCGATAACAGACTGTTGAGTCTTCAAATCAGGAGGCAATTTTAGTGAACCACATTTTGCTACTATAAATAACCACAAACGTTTAGTAACTGCCTTGCAAAATTCTAAACTTCATTTCACTATCAATTTTCTGATTCAGCTGAAGAAGTTCATTATCTATTAAATTGAAGGCAAACCTCCCACAGAGGAATGCTATCTAAAGATGGATGTGCTTGTATGTAGAAGGATAGCCTTTCTTAGCCGTTCATCAAAAAGACATTCACACGCTCATCCCATACTCCTCTACTGTAAATTGAAAAGTGCAAGTAATACATGCAATTATGTTTCAGTGGTTCCCTTTTCAGGGGAGGAAAGAAATTCTTCATGATATGACTGATTAATTCAGATTTGGCCTAAAAAAAAACAACCCTGAAGTTATGCTGTTAGCAATATTGCTGTCTGTTTTTAAGGAGTACTTGGGGTCTATTTTTAAAGGGCAGCTCTTTTCTTTGCAAGGTTTGTGTGCTGTTTTCCCCAATGCTATTTGCATAATTGCTTGAAGATTTTGCTGCAAAATTAATAACCTTACTGTGAACAACAGAGAAGGGCAAAGCCCAGAAAGACTGCAGCTGAAATGAGGTGAAAGGGAAATTCAGTTTTTCCTTCCACTATAGAAACCTCGTCAAGACTAGCTTTATCTGGTAATCCACTTTTAAACTTTAACCTGTAGGGGGGCTTTTTGTGTTAGTTAATGTAAGCATAAAAAGAGCCAGAACACTAATCAGATTAATCATATTTTGTGAGACTGAAAAGCTTCATTAAAAAGACCTAGTTCCCAAGCTACACCTTTCATACAGAAAGAAAAGTTTGCTACAAAAGAGAGTAGCACATAAATATACAAAGAAGCAAATCCAATCCTTATGTGACCTCATCAAATAGAATAAAAGCCAGAATGCCACATAACGTCTTCTTAAAACAAGTCAAATAGTGTGTGTGTGTGTGTGGGGGGGGGTAATCAGGCAGTTTTCCAAAAGTGTCTTGATTTACCCTGAATTTCAAAATTTTTGCTGAATCTAACACAAAATAAGAACTGATTCCTGCAAAAAGGTAAACTATTGCTTTTGACTTACACCAAAAGCCATGATAATACGTTCTCTCATTCATGAGCATCAAAGTAAACTTTGAGTGCTGGCAAATCACACAAAACCTGGGACTGAAGAATACAACCTATATTTGGAATATAACACTCTGCTTCGGGGATCATAGAAGTTCAGTTTTCCAGTGCAACTCCCAGCAAATAAATAGTACATCCAATTTCACCACAACAGCCAGGACAGGCGCAATATGTGTAAGTCTATTCTTAAAAATATTAAGGTTGTCAGGTTTCCATTTCTGTATTTGTACTCAAATGTTTAATTCTATTAACATCAACTACAATAGCAGTTGTGAATTGGAATGTATTAAATATTTAGTTTAAAATATAACTAAATTTTCAATAGATGAACATAATGTTATGCACTTGCAAAACCTAAACACTGTTGGTCATTAGTTGTTGGGCATGGTGCAATGGATTTTGGATCTAGCCCCAGGAAGAACCAAACTGATTATTGAAATAGAATCCATTCATGATAATCTTGGTCAATGATCCTAAAGGAACTAAAATATGCTCATAATTTCCATTCTGGGTATTTTTCAAATTTTTCCTGGCCAGTCTCACTCTTGGTGTAAAAGGTCAGTAGGACAACTGGAGTCATTCTTATATAGGATTTATTTATTTATTCATTTGACACATTTTTAGTCCACTCTCCAGCTAAAAAGGCCCCCAGAATGACTTACAGATCAATAAAAGAAAAAGAAAAAATCCTTGCCATCAGGTTTACAATCTAAAAGACACAACAAAGAGGAGGAAAGGGGTGAGGAGGGATAAAGAAAAAAAGACAAACCAAGGCACCAGTTCTTAACAGAAAGCTCAACTGAAATGGTAACAGTTTAGGAGTCGCAGGAGCCCAATGGAGCTGGTCTCTCAGCAGAGCTCATGGAATGACTCTGCCTCCCATCACTCCCTCTGCTGCAGTGTGATGGAATGGCTGCTACCAAGTGACAACTGAGGAAAAGGAAGATCCAAAGGCTGCTAGCCTCTCAACAGAGCCAATGGAGAGGCCTTGCTTCCCTTCTCTAGGGGTGGGGATGGTGTAGGCACCCCGGTTCCATCCAGGAATCTGGAAAAAAAAAAAACCTGCCTGTGCTGCAAGCCATGTTCACCAAGCCCCTGCCTGCATGATCCCTGAACCGCCCGCATTCACCCAGGCAGCCTTGTCAAGCTCTGTGATCACCATTGCAGGGGGAAGGCAATAGTCAAAATGCACGTATTTGTGTATACACAATATGGGACTGTGAATCACTCATATATGCAAGATTACAGGCACTTGCTTGCCTGTAATCTTGCGTATATGGGCCTTTCAAGGCCCTATTTTGCATATATGCAAATGTGCACATCGTTGCAAATGCGCATATTTGCATATACATGAATATGCATATTTGCAAAAATGCGCATAGCCACACATTTGCAAAATGAGGCCATGAATAGCCCATCTAGGCAAGAAGCAAATGCCTGTAACCTTGCATATATGGGCCATTCACAGCCCCATTTTGCATATACGGGAATATGCACATTTGCGAAAATGTGCGCATTCGCATATATGCAAAATGGGGCTGTGAATGGCCCATATATGCAAGATTACAGGCAAAGAAATGCCTGTAATCTTACATATATGGGTGATTCGCAGCCCCATTTTGCATATACACAAATATGCACATTTTCACGATTGCCATTTTTTGGAAAAAAAAAAACAAACACTGGAGATTGTGGAGCTCAACATGGCCACCTGGCAAGTGTGGGCAGCTCGGCGAGTGGTGGGGAACTCAAGCGGGGTCTGCATTAGCGGGGGCAGGGGTTGGGCAGGTGCCTGGAAAACCTGGAAGGGGGGTGCACCTGCCCAACGCTACCCTTCCCCCCCTCTGCTGAAGAAGACGTAAGATGCGTGAAGAATGGAATGGCATTTCATGAGACCCTTAAATAGGGATGTCAGAGAATTCTGCGACGGATCTCGGTGAGGCCGAATGCCAGTGCATTTGGCCCCCTGAAATCCATCGCGGAACGGCCTGCCACCTCCCCGCCCCCCCGCACAGCCCCCCCAGGACTGTTACCTGGGGCGGATACCTGGGGCGGATGTTTCGGACGGCGGCAGCTCCAGTGGCAGCAGCGGCGGCACCTGGTCTTCCGACCAGCTGCTGCCACCGCCATTTGCAGTCTGTGTTTTTTTCTTCCCCCCCCCCCTAGACGTGAGAGGCTTGCATTCCTTATTTTTCGCCGTCTTAGTCTACGTAAATATTTACGTAGACTAAGACGAAGACAAGGAAGGGGAACGCAAATAGCGCCCAGTAAATATTTACGTAGACTAAGACGGCGAAAAATAAGGAACGCAAATGGCAGCGGTCGTAGCCGCTGCCATTTGCGTACGCATTTTGTTTTGTTTTGTTTTTTTACCCAGAGCCCTCCGCGGCCGGAAATCCGGCTGCAGACGGCCCTGGCCCAGGCCTGGCCGGCTGCTCCGCAGAGCTGCCATGGAGCACAGCCAGCCGTTGAGGATTCTGGGGGGGAGGACCAGATCGCCTCCCCCCCGTTGAGGATTCCGGGGGGAGGGGTGGAACGCCTCCCCCCCACCATGAACAGAATCCACGAAAAGGTAAGTGACTTTCGTACATCCCTACTCTTAAACAGAAGCTATTTCCCTAAGTACATATAATTAATGAGGAAAAGCCATGCTGCATAAATAGCGGGGAGGGGGAGCCTTGTTTACAGAAGATGAGTGGTCTGCAAATTGAACTTTACTCCCACACTAGTGACGGAACAACATCCCATGGAACTTGAGGCTAGCTTAGGGGGCATGGGACAGGCTACATGGTACACATAACTCTGTCCTACAACACTTGGTCAATGCTCCCTGCTCTCCTGCATCTTCTGCCTGAGGTGGCTGCCTCTCTCTGCATCATGGTAGGGTGGGGCCTGAGCCTGGCTGTGTCACAAAGGGAGCACAAGTGCTAGGGACTATGATGGAATGTATAGAACCTATTGTTAGCAACCACAGCAGAAACCAGCACCCAGTAGAACATGGATAATTGAAATTAGGTTTTACTGACACTGCACATATAGGATAATTGAGGCATTTGTAGGTGATTTGGTGGCATTACATACATTATTGGATGAACTTAATTGATAAAAAGAAAGGTGTTCCTCATTTCATTCGACTGATGTTGTAATCATGGTAGAGGAGAAAGTCAACAGATATACAATATAACAACAGCAGAGCATAACACACACACACACACGATCCTTAAAGGTGACATTTCTAAGCATACATACTTAGAAGCTATTTCCCTTGATAGACATGTTTATTATTTGCTCACAGTTGTAAAATATATAATACCGGATATAATGCAGTTGACTGGCAGCAGATTTCAGCTACACATTAGGAGAAACTTCCTGACAATGAGAGCTGTTCAGCTGTGGAACAGATTGCTTCAAGAAGTGGAGGGTATTTAAGTAGATGTGGTCACATGTCAGGGATGCTGTAGCTGCACCCTGTAGTGTAGAGCCTGCACTGAGTGGAGGTTGGACTAGATGATCTCTGAGGTACCTTCGTATGATTCTATGATACTTCTGTTCTGGGCTCTGTTGCTTTACCTCCCAAGAGTTAGGATCAGCTGAAAAGAGAACCAGAAGACCCTTGGTTTATGTATATTGCTGCCCTGTGTAGTGAGGCACTTGAGTCCACAGAGCAGAGGAAGATGGGGGGTAATACTGTCCTTCTTCCATGCAGATTATTTATTATTTCACATGTCCAAGTTATCAAGATACCATCCATGGCTTCCAAATATGTCTGGGCAAGGATTTTACCCCTGAATGTCAGATGCTGAGGACAAACAACAAAAGAGGTCAGTTGTCTTCATGTCCTGTTTGTGGACTTCCTTCCTAGAGACATCCTACTGACCACTGTTACAAACAGGATCCTGGTGTAGATGGACCTTTGGTTGGATCTAGCAGGGCTCATCTCATGTTGTTCTGTTCTTTTCAAAACAATCTTAGCCCCATTTTCATCTAGGCTTATTGCTGAATTTAATGACTGTATTGTATAAAAGCTGACATGGTAAATAAGACTTAATCCAGACTCTCAGGAAAGTGTGAAATGCTAAAATTGGATGAGTATAATTAGCTTATTGATGGGAATACTTTATCCAATCTGCATGTTTATTGCTGAACAAGCATTTTTGTGATGCTACAACATTAAATTGGAACATTATATGCTCAGACACTGACCCTACAGAATCATTAATCCCATAAAAATAATAATAGAAAAAGAATAGCAAGCAAAAAAAGGGCCATAGCATACTATCATTTCATGAAATTTAGGGTTACACAATCAGAAAGAAAACTGCAATGTTCAAGCTGAAGAAATGAAATTATAAATGTTTAAATCCCCACCCCCACCCCCATGGACAGTGTCAAACAGACTGCATTTTCAAGGCTTTCCCATGTACCTTAACCAAACAAATTATGCCTGCAATTCTATGCACAGTTATCTTTCAGTAAACCCTATTGAACACCATGGGACATACTTCCAAGTAACCAAGCATTGGATTGTGGCTATTAAAATTAGGGATATACAACCCTCCCCTAGGAACTTCCCCTAACCTTATTGAAGTTCTATCCATTTCTTTCAAAATTCCTCAAATATTTTGCCTGAGGAGGAGCCTCTAAGGGGTTCATCACACAGAGCTTTTATTCTGCTATTGAGATGGCTCTTTCTCAGAAGTTTGTGGGCTCTTTAGATGACGTCGTTACCCTCCAGCAGAGTGTTTCCCGCCATTTCCTCCAGCCCATCTTGTGTTTTCCCCAAACTCAAAAAAATGTGGTATTTTTTCCAGCCCACAGAACAGGAGCGCCATGACCTCCCTGTGAAATTCTACAACAGTGGAAGAGACCGCTGTGTCTGCCTGCTGTGGGCATTTGTTTTCAATTGTTGGGGGCAGTCAGGATGAGATTTGACAGGCACGAGGGCAAGAATCGCCTGCCGATTGCATCTCCTGCCTCCGCGTTTCTCAACTGGAGGGAGAAGAGGATAAAATGCCTCCCTGCAACGAAGGGAGACACATCTGATCCCCAACCACACTGAGCTCAGAAGCAACGTCCTCTGCTGTTTCAGAGCACCCTATTAAGTTCAGCGGAGCTTACTCCCAAGTAAGTGTGCCAAGGGTTGCAGACTTACAGGGTGATCTTATGTGTACTCAGAAGTAAGTCCCATTGAGTTCAATGCAGCTTACACCCACATAAGTGTGCCAAGGGTTGCAGACTTACAGCACAACCTTACATTTTATGTCTACCCAGAAGTAACTCAGAGGTTTCCTGGGGGCTGTGAGAAAACAGTACAGCAGAAGTTAAGCTACAAAAACAAGACTCTCCCCCCGCCCTTGGCACACATGCCAAGGAGGGAGGAAGGCACTCCCTCAGTTCAAACCATGTGGCTGCCATGTAAAGATGCCCTTCCTAATCCCGCAAAGAACCAAAAGCAGGAAGCTCCAGAAAGGATGTGGATTTTTGTGGGGGCTTTGCTTAATGTAGAAACACCCTAATTCTGTTTTCACTGTAGGAAAAATCCACTGAGAATAGCAATTTACCCATTGGCAAGTACACTGAAAAAAATATCAGAAAAGGGGGCATAGTAAAACAACAACAACAAACACAGTCTTTTCAAAGTATAAGAGAGCATTGGCTATCCTTGACTTGATCCTAACCAACAGAGATGACTTAGTGGATAAAGTACTAAAGTAGCAGTTACAGAAACTCTGGGGGACAGCAACCATGTTATCCTTGAGTTCTTGGTTCTAAAGGAAGCAAAAGTCGAGCGTAGCCAAATGCATACCCTGGATTTTAGGAAACTCAGAACAATTTTAATAAACTGAGAACAATGATAAGTAAGGTCACATGGCAAGCCACTCTAATGAGAAAAGGAGTCCAAGATGGGTAGGAGCTTTTAAAGAAGGAAATTCTAAAGACACAATTACAAACAATTCCAACAAGAAAAAAAGGTGGAAAACAACAGAAGAAGCCAATGTGGCTTCACAAAAAGCTTAGAGATGACCTGAAAACAAAAAACAACACATATAGGAAGTGAAAGGAAGGCCAAACTGCAAAGGAAGAGTACAGGCAGGTAGCACAGAATTGCAGGGATGGCGTCAAGAAGGCTAAAGCTTAGAACGAGCTGAGGGATGCTAAAAGCAACAAAAAGTCTTTCTTCAGATACATGCATAGTAAAAGACAGAGGAAAGAAATGGTGGTTCAGCTATTAAATAAGGATGGCAAAATGATAACAAAGGAAAGGCAGAAATGCTCAATTCCTACTTTGGCTCAGTCTTTTCCTGAAATAGGATCTATGAACCCCCAGCAAAGGCAAAGTACAGGCTGAAGGGGCAGGATTGCAGCTTGAGATCAATAGGCATATGGTCAAGGAACACCTAATTACTTTGAATGTGTTCAGATATCCAGGGCCAGATGAACTGCATCCTAGAGTCATAAAGGAACTGGCAGAAGAACTCTCAGAACCACTGTCTATTTGCTTTGAGAAATCATGGAGGACAGGTGAAGTGCCAGATGACTGGAGGAGGGCTAATGTTGTCCCTATCTTCAAAAAGGGCAAAAAGGAGGAGCCTGGGAACTACAGACCAGTCAGTCTGACATCAATCCCTGGGAAAATTCTGGAGCAGATGATAAAGCAATCCATCTGTAAGCACCTTGAAAACAATGCAGTGATTACTCGAAGCCAACATGGATTTATCAAGAACAAATCCTACCAGACTAATCTGATCTCATTTTATGATCAGGTCACCTCCCTTGTGGACTGTGGGAATACTGTGGACATAATATACCTCGACTTCAGCAAAGCTTTTGACAAAGTGCCCCACGATATCCTGATTAGCAAACTAGCTCAAAGTGGGCTAGATCTGAAACAACGATCCGGTGGATCCACAGTTGGCTACAGAATCAGACTCAAAGAGTGCTTATCAATGGGATCTTCTCCAACTCGGGAGAAGTAATGAGTGGGGTACTGCAGGGCTCAGTCCTGGGCCCAGTGCTCTTCAACATTTTTATTAATGACTTGGAGGAGGAGGTGCAGGAAATGCTGATCAGATCTGCAGATAACACAAAATTGGATGGGATTGCTAATACCCTGGAAGACAGAAACAGAATTCAAAGTGATCTTGATAGGCTGGAGTGCTGGGCAGAAAACAACAGAATGACATTTAATAGAGATAAATGCCAAGTTCTGCACCTAGGAAAAAGAAATCAAATGTACAGTTACAAGATGGGGGATACTTGGCTCAACAATACTACAAGCGAGAAGGATCTTGGAATTGTTGTCTATCACAAGCTGAATAAGAGCCAACAATGTGATGTGGCTGCAAAAAAGGCTAATGCTATTTTGGGCTGCATTAATAGAAGTATAGCTGACAAATCCCATGAAGTACTAGTTCCCCTCTACTCAGCACTGGTTAGGCCTCATCTGGAGTACTGTGTCCAGTTCTGGGTGCCACACAAAGATGCAGACAAACTGGAGAGGGTTCAGAGGAGGGCAACAAAGATGATCAGGGGACTGGAAACAAAGCCCTATGAAGAGAGACTGAAAGAACTGGGCATGTTTAGCCTTGAGAAGAGAAGACTGAGGGGAGATAAGATAGCGCTCTTCAAGTACTTGAACGGTTGTCCCAGAGAGGAAGGCCAGGGTCTCTTCTCGATCATCCCAGAGTGCAGGACACGGAAGAATGGGCTCAAGTTACATAAGTTACATCCCCCATGCTGTTTAACATCTACATGAAACCGCTGGGGGAGGTTTTCCGGAGGTGTGGGCTGAGGTGCCATCAATATGCAGATGACACCCAGCTCTACCTCTCTTTCTCATCAAAACCAGGTGAGGCAGTGGCTGTTCTGAATCAGTGCCTGGGCACGGTAATGGACTGGATGAGGGCTAATAAACTGAAACTCAATCCAGACAAGACGGAGGTACTGTTAGTGGGTGGTTCGTCTGCCCAGCTAGGTGATATTCAACCTGTTCTGGAGGGGGTTGCACTCCCCCTAAAGGAACAGGTTCGTAGTTTGGGGGTGCTCTTGGATCCAGAACTGTCACTTGAGGCACAGGTGAACTCAGTGGCACGGAGCACTTTTTATCAGCTTAGGCTGGTATACCAACTACGTCCTTATCTGGACAGAGATAGCCTAGCTACAGTTATCCATGCTCTGATAACTTCTCGTCTGGATTACTGCAATGCGTTATACGTGGGGCTGCCTTTGAAAATGGTCCGGAAACTTCAGCTGGTCCAAAATAGGGCAGCAAGATTGTTAACAGGGACTGGCCTGCGAGCTCATATTACGCCAGTACTTTTCGAGTTGCACTGGCTGCCAGTCCATTTCCGGGCCCGATTCAAAGTACTGGTGTTAACATTCAAAGCCCTTAATGGCTTGGGGCCAGGTTACCTGAAGGATCGCCTCCTCCCATATGTGCCTGCCCGGACCTTAAGATCATCAGCAGCGGCCCTTCTCCGTGAGCCCCTGCCAAAGGAAGTGAGGCAGGTGGCTACTAGGAGGAGGGCTTTTTCTGTTGTGGCACCCCGGCTCTGGAATGAGCTCCCTAGTGAGGTTCGCCTGGCGCCTACATTGTATTCCTTTCGGCGCCAGGTGAAGACCTTTTTATTTTCCCAGGCATTTTAGCATTTTAGCTTTCTAAATTTTTATCTTTGCTGTTTTAAATCTGTATTTTAAACTCTTGTACTGCTGCTAGGTTTTATTGTGGTTGTATTGTTATATTGTTGTTTTAATGTTCTATATATTTTAAATTGTTTTATTGTGTGTTGTTTGGTTTTAATTTTTGTGAACCGCCCAGAGAGCTTCGGCTATTGGGCGGTATAGAAATGAAATAAATAAAATAAATAAAGCCAGATTCCAGCTGAACTTCAGGAAAAACTTCCTGACTGTTAGAGCAATATGACAATGGAACCAATTACCTAGGGTGGTGGTGGGCTCTCCTACACTGGAAGCATTCAGGATGAAACTGGACAGCCATTTGTCAGGGATGCTTTGACTTAGATTCCTGAATTGAGCAGTGGGTTGGACTCAATGGTCTTATAGGGCCCTTCCAACCCTACTATTCTATGATTCAACAGCACCTTCCCACCCATGTTCCACAGCAATTGGTGTACTGCCTCTGATCCTGGAGGTAGCATATAGCCATAAGGACTAGTAGCCATTGATAGCCTTATCCTCCATGAATTGCCTAATCCCCTTTTAAAGCCATCCAGATTGGTGGCCATCACTATGTTTTGTGGATTTAATGGTCTTATAAGAGCAGCCCCTCTTTATATGGTAATTTGTATTACTTCACAAGATGGTAAGCCAGCCCTGCTGTGATTGGGGCCCCACCTGTTCATTCTGCTGAATGGGGCTGTAGACATCCACCCCAAAGACTTTCCCTTATGGTACCACTGGAGGGGGCACATTCTGCAGCTTGTTAGAGTGTTATTTGATTTCAGTGAGGAAGAGTGAGCTGTGGACAATGTGGATGGACTAGCATTGGTGACTAGCAATTGGTGACTAGCAATTGGTGACTAGCATTGACTAGCAATTGGTGACTAGCAATTGGTGACTAGCATTGGTGACTAGCAAGTGACTAGCAATTGGTGACTAGCAATTGGTGACTAGCAATTGGTGACTAGCATTGGTGACTAGCAATTGGTGACTAGCATTGGTGACTAGCAATTGGTGACTAGCAATTGGTGACTAGCAAGTGACTAGCAAGTGACTAGCAATTGGTGACTAGCATTGGTGACTAGCAATTGGTGACTAGCAATTGGTGACTAGCATTGGTGACTAGCAATTGGTGACTAGCAAGTGACTAGCAATTGGTGACTAGCAATTGGTGACTAGCATTGGTGACTAGCAATTGGTGACTAGCATTGGTGACTAGCATTGGTGACTAGCATTGGTGACACCACCAATGCCCAACCTCACTCCTAATAATTTTGCAACTTTAAAAAAAAATGTTCACAGTTTTGTTTTTGAAAAGCTAAGGTGAAGAACAAATATATAAAAAGATTTTATATATATATATATATATATATATATATATATGCTATTTCATTTAAATATATATGTTAAAAGGCTGACAGGGAAGGGTAAAACTGATGTTCAACTTGTTAGCATATAAATGTGTAAGGCAAGTTGTGAAGTTGAGTTAAAAGGCTCACAAAGTGTGGGTGAAAAACCTTTTGTGAACCCTACTAAAATATTACATCTATCCTCAGTCTAATTTTATTCACAGAAAATGGTGAATTTGAGAGACTTGACCAAGGCTACCAGGTGACCTTTATAGCTGAGCTAGGATTTGGTCCTGGTTTCCCCTCCTCTGGGAGTAGATTCTGGTGGCTGGGAAACCAGGTGGGAGCTACCCAAAAGCTTATGAGGTGTAAGGGACCACCTGGGCATGACAATGTTTCTGCCTTTCCCCCAGCTGTGGGGTGGGCTGAGCTGGGAGGGAGGGCTGGTTATGACATCAGATGTGGGGACCAGGAACTTGTCAAGCTGCTCAACAGCCAGCTTGAGTCAAGGGAAGGGGAATGTGGCCTCTCATCAACTCTGGCCCATTTAAAGAATCCAAAGAGAAGCCGGTGGTGGTGATGGTGATAGAGATGGAAAGACAGGAGAAGAGAGGTGGATGGGGCCAGAGGAGACATGGGAGAGGATTAGAGTATGATTAAAAGGCAGAAAGAGCAGGAATACAGGCAGCTAACCAGGAAGGAATAGGTTGGTGGTTTGGGGCAGTACCAGGAGAAGGAAGTTTGCCCCAGTTAAGGATTCTGAGGGTCCCCAAAGGTGCAGAAAGATATCATTTCTGTGATGTATAGTTGGTCTGAGTGAGGATTTTGTAGCCCATTGGAAGCTGTTCTGACTGCTGCCCACCTATGATGGGGACAAATCCTCTTACCAGAGAATGTGTTCTTTGCAAACACCACCATGGATTCCAGCTGCCATGGTTCTTCCTCATCCCTCCTTCAGAGGCACATAGAGGTGGGAAAGGTGGAGTAACAGTGATGTCCTTGCTGACAGGCCAGAGAAGCATAAGAGGGAGCCCATGGAGAAAAACCTGCATCTGACCCCACAAGGACTTGCCCTACAGGGTGTGAGCAATCAGCCCTCTCTCAAGACATCAGGGGAATCAGAGGGGCTCTTTAACTTGAACTACGGATGGCGGAGAAATCCACCATGGACTCCAATGAGGCTGGATTCTTTAGAATCTGGCCCCCTGGAGTCCGTGGCGGAACGGACTACCCCACCCCGCGGAATCCCCCCTGGACAGACCCTACCTGGTCGTCAGCAGGTCAGGTCTGTCCAGCTGCCCTCTTTCTCTTCAGATGCAAATGGCGTCCGGCGTAGCGGACGCCATTTGCGTCGCCTGCCTTTTGCCCTGATAGGCTACATAAAGATTTATGTAGCCTATCATGGCAAAAGGCAGGGGACACAAATGGCATCCGCTATGCTGGACACCATTTGCGTCTGAAGACTGGCCGCGGCCAGAAGTCAGGCAGCGGCCGGCCCCGGCCGGCAGCTCCACGGACTTGCCGTGGAGTGGAGCTGGCCAGGGAGGATTCCAGGGGGAGGGATGGATCGCCTCCCCCCCATCGCGGATGCCCCCAGCCAGAACAAGGTAAGGGATTCGTACATCCCTAACTTGAACATACCAGAGGATCAGAGGCAATCTTGATTCTACACAGTGGTGTAACTAAGGAGCAAATAAAACTTACATTACCAACCTAATCTGTTTATGACTCCTTTTTTAGGGCCCCATCTACATGAGTCTTTTACTCTGGGGTGGCTGCGAGTTGAGGTCCCTCGGGACAGATGATGCAGTCACCGCTTCACAGCCATTTGTGATTTTCTCTCGGAAAATGTGGGTTTCCAAGGAGGCGTTCTGCTGCCGTTTTTCATTTGCTGTGGGTTTCCCGTGGTTGCGAGCCGTCTGGCCCTTCCCCAAACCGACTTCGCATTTTGCAGCAGGCATGTTGTAGGCGTGCATAGTGCTTGCATCACTCTGTGACTCCCCTTTACTCGCCCCATCCCTTCGTAGCTGTGCAGTTACAAAGGCACAGAGAGGCGTTTTCATTTGTTTAATCACACTTTCGCACATTTCTGCAGATTCATACCTTCACAATGGTTGCTTTAGACTCGGTGCCCAAGGGCCGGGGGGGGGGGGTCTCAGGGGAGGACCAACTTCACTCCGGCCACCATCTCGGAGTGATGGGTAGGCACGTACCACTCACACAAACCATCGTGAGAGTCGCAGGCTGGGGAACTGACAAACAGATGGCGTGGAAAGACACAGCAGAGCCCCTGAAATACAAAACAGCCACTGAAGTGTCACACCCCCATGTTCATGGGGCTGCACAGCTGCACATTAAAGTATAAAAGGGCACAATGGAGTCTATCAGGGAAGCACACAGTAAACTGTGAGTGTATTGCAGCAGAAGCTAATTCGAAGCTGCAATGCTGCGCAGTTGCGACAGGTAGGGGGTGAAAGCAGTGCCATGTAGATGGGGCCTAGGCCAATGATGGAAGATGGAGGTTTAGGTTCCTTTGTCAGCCCGCCCCCCCATTGCATGTGGAACTTGTATTGCCACTTCACATTTGCATGAATCCACCTTAAGTTTCCATATTGCAAAGCAACTTTTAGAAGCCATAAAACAGAGAATGAAACTTTCTTCCTTTGTCATTAGTCATCTTATCTGCTTTGATGCAGTAGCCTTTGAAACAAGGAAATTTATGCAAACAAGATTCACTTATTTTTCTTAATATTTACTGTGTTGTCAGCAGAACTTCCTTTAATATTAAGAGGAGGGAAAGGGAAAGAGGGAAACTTTGGGATATAAACTTGCACCATATGTTTGCAGGCTGATGATGATACCATGGATGGTCTTTTACAGTGTTTTTCTCCAACCTCAGGGGTTGGATCCAGGATCTGCCTTCTGTTGATAGAAGGGCCCTGGTGATGGAAGGTGCCTCCATCTGATTTTGGGGGATTCCCCTCCTCCAGCACCACAGTTCACCTCATTCAGCAGGGTCCCCCTGCCCTCGGTGTAGTATTTTCCGGGGGATTGGAGAGACTGCCATGGGAAGGAAGGGGTGGAGATGTCCACTTCCACCAGCTTGCTCATCATGCCTAAATTAGGATCCAACCCCAGTGCTATAATAAAGATTTTTATTCTATCTTCTTCTACCACTACAACTACTTAGAGGTTTATGTTTATAAAGCTTTACATTTAGACTGATGAAATGAGGAAGAAGCCTTGGCTGCAGGCACAGAACTGGCATTGCTCTGAATGCTGATGAACAGTTTAAAATCTACTAATGGGGACACATATCATTTACCTAATATTTTGAAGGCAAGCTATTAGGTGCAGCAGATTTCGTAAACTTCTAGTTGCCAAATGATTCCACAAGGATGCTGGATGTTGCCAAAGAAATCCAGTTACTGAAAAAGAACATGATGCTTTATGTTCTGGCATATTAAATGGTCTTGTGATTCCCCCCCCCCCATTATGCCAAGCAATTGATCACAGAACATGATTTTTTTTTCAAAATGCATTGTAGAATTGTCAGAAGTTCAGCAGTGTTTTGTAATTTTTGTTCGTTGGTTTATGAAGTGTCCATCCTCAAGCCAACTGAAAAAGTTCATAGGTTTCTATCAACAACAGTGAAAAAGAAAAGAAACAAAAGGATTAGGTACAATCCAGAGATGTTTCACACAAGAGCATTGTGTGCCTGTAATGTGAGAGTGGGGAAGAGGAAGGAGAGACCAATACTGACTTGGAATAGGGGAAAAAAAGTTTGCAACTTTATAAAAGCATTATAACAAAATTGGCAACTGACATGGCTCAGCATAGAGCTCCTGTGGGGGATGGGTTGCAGAGGTGGTACTGCCTCAAAAGGCTGGATCACATCTGGCACAGCAAGGACCTGGCCGGTAAGGCAAGGTCTGGTTCAGCAATGCAGGTTCCCAACAGGCCAGGTCTTTCAGCACCCTGGACAGATCATTGTCTGAAATTCACCCAGGAAGAGCAGTTGTCTCAGTAACATGCAGAGGCCTTCTGCAGCCTGCTGTTTGCCCCATCTAAGAAGCTGTGTACTTCTTAAAGGGCCACTGTGTGATTCTGCAGCTGCTGTCTCCTGCAGGATGGGGAGGGGATGAGGACTGCAATGGAGGGATGCCCTCTGAGGAGTCTGGTTAAGACATATTCTCTGACCTGGAAGGTCCCGGGGTAGCAGATAATGGCTACTGGATGAAGACACCTCTCCCTCTGAGTCCTCCTCTGAGTCAGAGGGAGGATCATGGCTAGAGAACATGACAAGATCCAAGTATGGTAGATCAGGAAGGTTCCTGGGCTTCTGCTTGCAAAGGGTAACTATAGGTTCCTCTTGGCCTTGAAGGACTATAAAGATTACCAAGTCAGGGTAGGGCTTGAATGGTGAACAACAATATCCACTGTGGCTCCTTGCTTTTTATTCCTGTCTTGTATTTCATTATTCCTGGCTTCTGGGTCCAGTTCCTGCTTAAATTTACTCTCCATTGCAGGTACTACAGTGTAACACTGGCTGGCAGAGGCCATGGCATCCTGGGTATGGAGGAAGCATGGTGGAAATGGGAGGCACAGTACAGCATATTACCAAATCCCATCCTGGTTAAAAAAAACACACAAAATCTGCAACAGCATTGTGTCTCATATAAAAAGGAAAAAGCTGTCCTTGTAGAAAGAAGTCATTGTGTCTGTACAAAACATTCTCTCTTAAAGAAAAGCTGTTGTGATATGGGCCCTCTGTAAGCACAAGATTATACCCATAATATTCTTTTGTTATATCTTCCTAGTGCCGCCCATCTGCAAGATGCAAACTTCCTACGCTGAACAAATAACGTATTTCCTATGTTTTCAGTTACAAATGTCATTGGGAGAGCTGTAATACCAGTATTATGATGTCATAACAATACTAAAGTTTGCAATAGCTGATTTGGTCTGGAGGATAGAGAACAATCTTAAAGCAATCTTAGAGAAGCAATCTTAAAAGTGAGCAACTTTGGTTCTAGATACTGGTTTAGCGCAGGGACAAGGCAAGTGTCTATTTTATTTGCATCACAGTAGTCTGTAGTTTTGATGAAAGGTGGTTATTATCCTAAGGTCTGTTTGGATATGGAATATAGAGGGATCATTGATGAGCCTTCTTCACATTTGAATAATAAAACCTCCAATGGGATATTCCTTAATAAAGGGCTAAATCAGGACCATGTTCAGTCCCCTTTCCATGCTAAGTTGTGTGGGAGCCACTTTTGCATGGTGCTATCCCTCACACTCTGGGATGTGTCTGAATATGGCAACCATATAGGCAGTGGGACTAGGATGGAGGCAGTGGGACTAGGATGCTGATCAGGTGGAAAAGATCCAGCACATACATATATTTGTTTGTTTATTATATTACTCTCTGGGTGGTTCACAGAAATGAAAGCCACAAAATACAACATAAAATACAGTATAAAATATAAAAGCTTAAAACTACAGTATAAAAGTACAACTAGAATAAAACCTAGCATAAATACAGAGATTTAAAATATAATAGCAGATTTAAAACAACAGAGCTAAAAGACTAGAATGCTAAAATGTCTGGGACAATTAAAAAAAACCTCTTCACCTGGTGCCAGAAAGAGTACAACATAGGCAACAGGCAAGCCTCCTTAGGAAGCTCTTTCCACAACCAGGGTGCTACACCAGAAAAGGCCCTCTTCATGGTAGCCACCCACCTTACTTCTTTTGGCAGGAGGTCCCAGAGAAGGACTGCTGAAGATGATCTTAGGGTCTGGGCAGGTACATATGGGAGATGATCCTTCAGATAACCTGACCCCAAGTCATTTAGGGCTTTGACTGTAATCATCCCCATTACAATATCCATATGTAGAGCACAGCCACATGGAATAGCACCATGGGGCAGCAACTTCCTCATGGTTTGGTATGGGTATGTATGGAGGACCCTTCATCTCCATTCAAGTGTGTTATTCATATTTAAGTACAATTACAATTAGTGCCCAGAAGCATCACTGAAATGAATATTCTGTAACTTTCCGAAAGTGGAAGCTTAGAGAAATAACACACGTCAACTAGATATATCCAGTTTCTTCATAGAGAGATACAGCAGCAGTGCTGTTGTTTCTTCAAAGAGGTAGCCTCCTCAACAACATAAAGATATTCACATTTTCAAACACAGTGAAATATTTTCTAATCTGAACATCCTTTAAAAAAAAGAGAGAGAGAGGTAAAATCAATAAGTGGCATGAAAAACTTCAAAGAGGGACCTCCTGTCATTGACAGAGGTTCTTCAGCAATGTAAAGTCTTTGAAGAAAGGCTCACAGTGCTGGGAAGCCTTTGAAGTGACAGAAAGCAAGCATTTATAATTACAGAAAGGTGTGGTGTCCAGCAGAGATAGTAAAAAGATATAACTGGGGTATGTGTGGGGGAAGGTTGAGGGGTGGCACGGGCACTGCCTGACCCTGCTCACCAGTAGCCTTTAAAAAAGAAAGAAAGCCCTGCAAGGTCAGGTCTGTATCCATGTGAAAGAGAGACGTGCAAAACAGGAGAGTTGGAGAAGGGTTAGGAACCAAATTATATTTCCAATACATGTTTAAGAAGCAAGTTATCTTCCTTTTCTCTAACACTCTAAAGCTTTCAATAGACACAGAGTGCTTCCCCCACCCCACCTTAATCTTCTAGTAGCGTATGTTGAAGTAAGTTTGTAGTTAAAAAAAAAAAATCCAATTATATCATCAGGTTCATTGCATGTTATTTACTTACCTCAACACTAACAGGGAATCTTCCTATTGTTGAGAATGGAGAATTGCTTTAGATACCAGTGGTTTTCAAAATCTAGTCAGTCTGCTGATGAACACCTACTCTGCATCCCTGCACACTGCTGAGGATTCTGAATAGGGCTGTGCCAAAAAGCCAGATCACTTTTCAAGCAACTTCCCAGAGAGCAGCATTCCTTCTAATAATGAACTCAGGTGGTTGCATGTCCCTCTTGGACCTCTGAATATTATATGTAGAGTATGAATGACAAGAGGAACTGCTGACTTCATGCTCCACTTCTGGATTTCCTGGAAGTACCTTGCTGGTCACTGTTGTTGGAAGCAAACTGTCAGAGTTGATGTACCCATGTATAAAAAGTAGTAGGAAGCTAGCGATGCTGCCAACTTTCATAATTGTTCAGCTTGTTTGTCAAAACTTCTCTGTTCATAATGCTTACCTTTGTAGCATAATGCATTATGAATTCGCTATCAAGTCCAGAATTGATTGTGAGCTTCAGAGCATGCACAGTAAAGTAGTACACAGATTCCCCCTAAATTTTCAGTCATCCTACCACCTAGACCCCAAAAAAACTTACTTCAAGGAGTCTCATTAGCTGATGCCCTCATCACCACTACTGCTGCAGCTCTGGGTCCAAGGAAAAGGAGAAGACTCTATGGGCTCCCATCTTCATATCGGCGACCGGTGACAGCAAGTAAACATCACATCAAGCAGGCCACATGAAAACAGCCAATCAGAAAGGGGGCATAACATGGTGATGCATGATGTCATGCCACACTATGTGATTCCAAACTACAGCTCCCAAGGTACACTTTGATATTGTGCATGTGCAAAAACTCGTATACACAGAACAACATTTTGTATTAAAGGAGAATTGTCATCCAAGCTCACATGGATGAATTCATTACTTTCTATGTAAATAATGAATTCACTTGGGGTAATTTCACCCATCACTATCGGAAGCCACTGGATCCTACCACCTGCCTAGCAATGACAAGGGGAATCTCCAGGACAGCCCTAGTCAACTTACTGAATGCATTCACTGCCCCACCCCTCCATCTGAAACCATCAAATATAATGTGTGACAAGTTACCCATTACATGGGGAGGGGGGAAGCAAAGGGTCTTGTGGCACCTTAAAAGCTAACAAATGTATTATGGCATTGTATTATGGTGTCTTCCGGATGTTTTGGACTACAATTCTCAGTTCCTGTAATCTCTGACCATTGGCTGTGTAGGCTGGGGCTGATGGGAGTTATAGTCCAAAACATCTCTGAAACAAACTAACATGGCTACCTACCCCTCTGGAAATGATGACATGAACTGGCCATTGGTATGGAAAAAACTCTGCTGAAAAGAAAGGAATCTTGATGTGCACACATGCATGCCCCAAAATGACATGGTGTTTCAATGTACGGGGGGGGGGGGGGAATCACACACAGCAATGGAAGGATTGGGAAGAGTGCGGTGGTTTACAAAGTCAAGGAATTCAAAGCAAAACAATGGTGGGTAACTAACACATTGGTGCTACAATGTAACCAAGACCAGATCATTTGGAACTCCCATGTTTAGGGTGACATTTGGAGGGAGGGAATTTCAGATGTATCCCTATAGGTGATATGAAAGCTCAGCCCATAATTTTAGATAGTTGATGGTTGTACAATGCATGCAAATCATTGCTTGTTCATGAAGCATTCAAGAAATAAATGTGCATATGTATATTCACCCTGTGATTACCAAGTGTCCCAGCACAGACAGTTAACCAGGCCTTATTTCCATAACCTCCAGGCATTTACATTATGGATAGAAAAACAGATGTTGAAGTTTTAAAATCAATTTTCCATTCAAAATGCACTATCCATAATTATAAGTTATCTATATGATCAAAATCTAGATATAACATAATATATAGGTAACTATGTCATCTCTTCTGCAAAAAATGCAACAAGAATAGCAATACATTTAATCTGTACCACTGTTATGCCATATACTATTATATATCTCAACATCTATGTGTCCCGTCACAAAACCAGTATAGAAATCCTATGCACACTTACTTAGGAGTAAGCTCCATTGAACACAGTGGAACTTACTTCTGAGTAGCCATGCATAAGATTGCACTGTAAGTGAACATTCACCAGCCACCATGTTCTTATACTTCAGTAATAACTTAGTGTTTTGAGAAATATAGTGTATCATTAAACACTCAGATTTTGCTGTCATAGAAGAGATATATTAACATTTAAAATGTGATAAAGATTCTTCAGAACTTCCTTCACTTAAACAGGACAGGCAGCATCCCTGCCTAAAAATTTCACATTGTATACCAGTGGCTCACAGAATCATTCTTATTCATCTCAATGTCTGTGAATGCTTCATATATCCATAGTACAAATGGCCCATTTTGAAACAAGCCACAATCAAACCATGATTTATAATGCTGGCTTGTTAACAAACCATAGTTTAAACCAGCCTTCCCCAGTCCAGATCCCTCCAGAGATTTTGAACCACAATTCTCATCAGCCCCAGCCAGAATGGCCAATAGTGAGGGATGATGGGAGTTGCATGTCAAAACATCTGGAAGAATCAAAGTTGGGGAAGGCTGTTTTAAACTAACCAGAGTTCCCCTAGCTTGGATGAAATGACGCCATCTAGTTAGTTTAAATCAGGAAGAACTTCTTGTGGCTGTGCTGGAAGGGGAGAGGGAAGCATGTGAACCTGAGGCTTGTTGCCATTTGTTCCATAGTGCTAAGCTATGGTTTAGTCTTATGTCTGAAATAGGCCATTCTATTTGGGGTATTCACTGGTATTCAAGGAAGTAAGTATGCATTGGACCCCTGGACTCTTATGATGAAAGATAGCAAAGAAATCTTTAAATAAATAAATCTTGACACAGAGAACTTTCAAAAATGTATGCTCTCTCTCTCTCTCTCTCTCTCTCTCTCTCTCTCTCAACCTCTTTTTCTTTCTTTTTAAGCATGTCTTTTTCTTTGAACTCCAAGCAAAACACTGAAGTGGAAAACCACAGAAGATTCATTAACACTTTAACCTGTGTAAATCAAAGGAAAAATAACTCCTAACTGGGGGGATAACTTTTTGGTAATTTCTAAATATACTTGCCATCAATAGAAAATCAATGAGACCAAAATCAATGGGACTTAAAAGGGCTTAATCACACACAAAGAGAAACCTGACACAAGCATTATTTTATAACAAAAAACAGAAATAAGGGGTATTTTCAAATTGTTTTTCAGTTTTGTGAGGTTTGTTTTCAAAAGGAAATTTCATTTAATGGAGCTGTAATCCTCAAAATGTGGACTTTTTCTTTTTTTAAAGGATACTGATGACTTTACTAAAAAATATATATGACCTCCACCCTTCTAGACCAAGTTGATGAAGTTGCACAAGCTCCTGCAACATTTCCTTCTGCATTGGGCACCCTGGCTCAGGTGCATACTAGCCGGTTTTCACTCACCCTCAGTGACAATTATACTGCAGGCTGGATGTGTGGACCGCAGCACACTGCCAATTTGGCAGCAGCAAAAATATAATTTTATTTTTACAAAATAATTGTGCTTATAGCACTCCTTTGAATTGGGCTCAGAAATGGACTGGAAGCCAATTACAAAGCACTGGTGTAAAATGCTCATGTCATCCAATCCCTGTTATTACTCTTGCTGCCCTATTTTGGACCTGCTGAAGTTTCCAGGCCATTTTCAAAGGCAGCCCCATGTATAATGCATTGCAGTAATCCAAACAAAAGGTTACTAAAGGGTTTATAATTATAGGTAAGCTCTCGCAGTCCCCATTGGGTCATAGTTGATATATTAGCTTGACCTGATTAAAGCCACTCCACACTACAAAGGCTATCTTTGCCTCCGGTAACAATGCTGCATCCAAGAGAACCCCTGAACTATGAACCTGATCTTTGAGAGGGAGTGCAACTCCCTCTAGAACAGGTTGAACACCACTTAGCTGAGCAGACAAACCACTGACTTACAGTACCTCCACCTTGTCTGGATTGAGACTCATTTTATTGGGCCTCATCCAGTCCATTACTGTACCCACACACTGATTCAGAACAGCTACTGCCTCAGCTATATTCGATGAGCAGGAGAGCTAGAGCTAGATGTCATCCGTGTATTAGTAACACCCCAGTCCACATCTTCAGATAGCCTTTCCCAGCAATATCATAAAGATGTTGAAATGCATGGGGGATAGAATAGAGCTCCATGGAACCCCATAGCAGATGTGTCAAGGGGCAGAGCCCAAATCCCCCTACCCATCTTCTGGGATCCCAGGCTTGCAAAGGGAAAAGGATGCCAAGGGTCTAAACCTCAATAGGACGTGATCCAACTATGACAAGGGAATAGATGCTAATTCTCCCACCATCTACCTGCCCAGTCAAGACAACCAAATCAAGAATGTGTCCTGCTGCATGTGTTGAGCTGATGACACATTGGTACAGCCCAACACATGCAGCACACACACAGCAACACACATTGGTTGACACAGCAGCCAAGACATCCTGAGCTGCCTTGGATCTTGGCGATCTTGGGAGGGATGCTGAGATTCTCCCAGATCCATCATCTGGGGGTCTCAACACCAAATTAACTCAATACCAGCACTAAGTCTCATGAAGGGTTCTTAAGGAGACTCACAGAAATTCTAAGAACATTGCCTAGCAAGAAGTTATGAAGGCTGGGTTCACACCATGCAATATGTGAAAAAAGCACTTCACTGTGTAGATGGAAAAAACCAAACCATGTGTAAAAGTGAATAATCAACAGGCAAGGACCCTCAGCTAATAAAGGAAATGCTATTTGTTCCATTCAGTGTTGTCACTGTGAAGATTCTCCCTGGCAGTTGGCTCATCATCGACAAGAAGATTGTGAGGTCCCACAGCTGGTGTTTTCAACTGAGCAACTATTTCAGCAGATCAAGGTGGCCTTAATTAAAACAACAATTAAGCTTTATACTTACATAGTGCTTTACATGCTCATAGCACTTTACAGCTACTAGCTAATGAAGTTTCACAACACTGTTGTGAGGGGTTGTCTTCACCTTAGGTACAATGAAAGTGGCCCATTAAGAGTTGATGTCTGAGCTCTTTACAACATCTGATTGGACAGATAGGCCTATTAAATAAGAAAAGGCCCATTTGTACAGTTGCTGGTCATCCAAATCCATTTCTGAAGTCAATGTCAATGTATAGGAACCCAAGTGGAGGCTCCCTGCCAAAGGCTCCCTACTAAAGGTAATTTTTGCCGATTCCTTGTTCCCCCTACTGTCCCCAGTGCCATGATCTTACACACAATTTCTGAAGGTCCTCCAACTCTCCAGATGAGATTTTCAGGGGCATAAAGGGCTGCAGGGAGAGGGGGAATTAGCCAAAATTGCCTTCACTCTTCCACCTGCAGGATCACCCAGTCCACTGCATGCAACTTTGGATCCAACCCAATAGAGCTCCCTCCCCCACCCCAGTTAATTATATATAGCTTTGCAGACTTAAAGGTGCTTAACTTTGGCTAGATCATGCTCAGAAGTATTTGACTGACCTTATAAATTTTGGTCTATTGGACCAACTCTGCTTTGATAACTTATTTAGGAGACCTCAATTTTTAGATTAACGTTTAGGTTTATAAAAAATATTTCAAAAAAGGATAACATCCTGAAAAGCTAGCAACAAAAGGAACCATATGAGAATGAGAGGGAATTTCAGCATGACCCAAGCTTTCAAGCCTAGGCAATGTTTTCTGTTTTCCTGTAGTAATAAAATAAAGTTCAGTAAGTGTGCCAACATGTCATCTTTGTCAGAATCCTTTTTGCAGTTGTTTCTTTATATTTTGCTAGCGAACACAAGAACCAGCATTATGAAAAACGTATGCTCTTGTCAAGTATTTACAAGTAATTTCTGTGAAGTGTTAAGCTGCCAAATTTTAAGTATATATTTGTTTTTAAGCACTTTTCATATTCATTCTTCTGTAGGAATTATCAAAATATGATAGTACAGCTTTTCGAATTCTCACTTCAAATATAATAATCTAACCTGAGACAGAACAATCTTGCAAACTAAGTAATTTTCCTTATATCCATTGAATTTCAGGCTTTCGGCAGCCTCTTAAAATTCTGAATCTCTTGTAGGTGGTGCTGCTGTCTTATAAAGAAATAGATTTTCATGAGTTCCCCCCCAAAAAACAGTTGAGGCATTAATTAATTTGTACCTGCCGATTCACGAACTATGTTGTGTTAAAGGTATAAGGAAAACTTTGCAATGGGTAATCTTGCACTACAACACTATAGTGTCACCTAAATTTGGACAATTCACAATGTCTGAAAGTTTTTGGTGACAAGATATAAGATGGATATAAAACATGGAGATCTTGGATGCAACACAGAGATCATCATGCACAAGGTGATGCACATGACTAGTTATGCATGGGTAAATAATCTAGGGATGGCAGAGAATTCCATCATGGATTTCAGTGAGGGCCGAATGCCCTGAAACCTGTGGCAGAATGGCCTCCCACCCCCCGCCACCCCACGGAATCCTGCCCAGGATGAAGCTTATCTGGGGTGGATGTACCTGTGGCGGCCATTTGCGTAGCTGCCTTTACCATGATAGGCTACGTAAATACTTACGTAGCCTATCACGGAAAGAGCAGCAGCGCAAATGGCATAGCAGCTGCCGTTTGCACCCCTGCTCTTTGCCGTGATAGGCTATGTAAATACTTACATAGGCTATCACGGCAGCCTGGCTATGGCCATTTGTGGCTGCAGCAGCTGGCCGTTGCCGGAACTCCGGCTACGGATGGCCCTGGCCGGCGGCGCTGCGGAGCCGCCGCAGAGCAGAACCAGCCCAGGGAGGATTCTGGGGGAGGGACGGAGCACCTCCCCCCCACTGTGAATCAAAGCTGCGAAAAGGTAAGTGACTTTCGTACGTCCCTAAAATAATCTGAATAGTGACCCCCCCCAAGAAGAGATGGGGATGTATATTCACAAGAGAGATGAAAAGGCACATATCCCAAGGATCTTCAAACCTTTTTGGCCTGTGGGCACATTTGGAATCCTGACAAAGTGCCATGTGCACCAGTGACAAAATGGCTGCCATGGGGTATGTGGTAGGGATGTACGAAACACCTGGTTTCGTCCAGGGTCATCTGTGGTGGGGGGGAGGCACTCCATCCCTCCCCCTGAAATCTTCGACAGGGAGGGAGGCGATCCGTTCCTCCCCCCTGGAATACTGCTCAGCCAGCTCCGCTCCATGGCCGGGCTGCGGAGCTGCCGGCCAGGCCAACCCGCAGCGGGGCCTCCAGCCGCTGCCGGGCTGCTGCGGACGCAAATGGCGTCCTGAGTAGGGGACGCCATTTGCATCCCTATGGTAGCCCGTGATAGGCTACGTAAATATTTACATAGCCTATCACAGAGAAAACGGGAACGCAAATGGCGTAGGGGACACCATTTGCGTCCCCACTTCAGCCATGATAGGCTACATAAATATTTACATAGCCTATCACGGGCTACCATAGGGACGCAAATGGCGTCCCCTACTCAGGACGCCATTTGCGTCCGCAGCAGCCTGGCAGCAGCTGGAGCCGCCACCGCCGGAGCCAAAGCCACAGCCGGAGCTGCTGCCAGGTAGGCTCCGTTCCGGGGGGCTTTCGCGGGGTGGTGGGGTGGGTTGCTCTGTTCCGCCACAGATTCCGGAGGGTAGGGATGTACGAAAGTTCTGCCATGGATCTCGGGGAGGCCGAATGCCAGCGCGTTCAGCCCCCCGAAATTGGTGGCGGAACGGCCCCCCCCCGGGACGGGACTTACCTGGGGCAGATCTTCCTGGCGGCGGCGGCTCTGGCGGCGGCGTCTCCTGCAGCGGTGCAGTGGCAGCGGCTGCGGTGGCCAGTCTTCCGACCGGCTGCCACTGCCGCCGCCATTTCCAAGTTTAAAAAAAAACAAAAAAAAGTGATAGGCTACGTAAAGATTTACGTAGCCTATCACGGCTAAATTTTAAAGAACACCGTGATAGGCTACGTAAATGTTTACGTAGCCTATCACAGCTGATTTAAAAAAAAAACGCGTGTACGCAAATGGCGGCACCCATGGGCGCCGCCATTTGCGTACCTTATTTGTAGCGTCTACGCTATTTGCGTTCCCCTTATTTTCGCCGTAGTCTATGTAAATGTTTACGTAGACTAAGACGTGCCAAAATAAGGAACGCAAATGGCGGCGCCCATGGGTGCCGCCATTTGCGTACGCGCGTTTTTTGTTTTTGTTTTAATTAGCCTTGATAGGCTATGTAAGCATTTACGTAGCCTATCACGGCTGACTGCAGAGATGCAAACGGCGGCGGCTATGGCCACCGCCATTTGTGTCCCTACTAGCCAGCGGCCGGATGTCCGGCTGCTGGCGAAGCTGGCTGGCAGCTCCGCAGAATCCGCAGAATCCCTGTGGAGCAGAGCCAGCCAGCCAGGATTCGGGGGGGGGGAGGGACGGAGCGCCTCCCCCCCCAGCCAGAATTTCGGGGGGAGGGACAGAGCGCCTCCCCCACAGAATCAGCATAATCCGCAAACATGTAAGTGACTTTCGTACATCCCTACCGGAGGGCCGAATTCACTGGAATTCGGCCCCCCTGGGATCCGTGGCAGAATTCTCTAACATCCCTAGTATGTGGCTACTCACAAAATGGCCATCATGGGGGAGGTCAGGTCAGAAAGGAGTCAGCTGGGCAAGCAAGCCGGGAAAGGCACTGCCTCCCCTCACCAAAAGGCCTCCACCACTGCGCACTCAAACAAACAAACAAATGGGGCTGGGTGGGGCAGCCAGCAAGCCCAGAAATCTAGCGTACACAATGAACAAAAATGGAACAGGCATGTGAGTGAGCATGCAGCAAAATCCTTAACTTTGCATGTGCTCCCCACATGCACCAGACAACATCCAGGGTGCCACAGCAAACACAAGGGAGGCGGCCATGGGGAAGAATGGGAAATGCCCCCATATCACCACCACCCCAAACACAAAGGCTGGAGGTAAAGTGACATGAGCAAATGAGTGAATGTACTGGAAATTCCGTTGCTTTACCCACCCACCCCTAACAAACAGAAGGGTGCAGAGGACAAGCACCACGCCTCCCAACACACAAAATAAAGGGTTGGAGACCAAGCACCATCCCCCTCACCACCACCCCAACACAGGTAGGGGATTAAGCAGGCAGGAAATGCCCTCCCTTTGCCTGTGCTCTGCCTCAGTTGGAAAAGACCCCAGCCCACTCAGTCCTACCCCTGTATTGCCAGTCTGCATTTAAGGGGAACACTTACCTTTCCCTCCCAACACAGCCACCCACCACTCATGCCCACTCCTAGCAGGCACAGAATGGAAGTAAGGACACCAGTTTGTAACCTATTACTTTGGCCAAGTAGAGAGCGAGGGGGGCATCAAAACAGCAAGTTCAAGTACATAGACTTAAAATTATAGAGAAACTATATCCATAGGCTTAAAAACATATAGCAACAAGGAAGTTAGCAGACATGTATATATAGAAATGACCATGAGGGTCCACATGCACCCTTGGAAGTGCTCTTGGGGACCCCTGACATGTCCTATATACCACATGGATTTCTTAGTACTATGCATTTCTGTGTACTCTGTGTTCCCCCATGTGTTGGGCTCTGCTTATGTGGTTCCTAACCCAATTTTGGGAACTGTGCAGCACCAATTATTGGATATGAATATCCAGTTAGGTGACCAGAGCAACTGTTTACAGCAGGGGTGGGCAACTGCAGGAAGTCCAGGGCCACCCCCCCCCCCGGGCTTACTCTCCCCTCCATTTTTTAAAGCCAAAATATTGGTGGTTTGCTGCCAAAATTCCATGGCAAACCACTCCATACTGCTACAGAGCACTACAAGGATTAAATTTAGCTTGTTTTGCAAGCAAACTTTGACCCTTGTAGTGCTCCATACCTTCCCCCCCCTTAATCTTTTTTTTCCTCTTTTGCTGCTGAATTTGGCAGGGGGCGGGGGGGGGGACATGCCACCTATGGACCATGTGTTGCCCACCCCTGGACAAGGGACAATTAGGGGACTAGAAACAAAGCCCTATGAAGAGAGACTGAAAGAACTGGGCATGTTTAGCCTTCAGAAGAGAAGACTGAGGGGAGGTATGATGGCACTCTTCAAGTACTTGAAAGGTTGTCACAGAGAGGAAGGCCAGGATCTCTTCTTGATCATCCCAGAGTGCAGGACATGGAAGAATGGGCTCAAATTACAGGAAGCCAGATTCCGGCTGAACATCAGGAAAAACTTCCTGACTGTAAGAGCAATACGACAGTGGAACCAATTACCTGGGGAGGTGGTGGGCTCTCCCACACTGGAGGCCTTCAAGACGAGGCTGGACAGCCATTTGTCAGGGATGCTCTGACTTGGATTCCTGCATTGAGCAGGGGGTTGGACTCGATGGCCTTGTAGGCCCCTTCGAACCCTACTATTGTATGATTCTATGATTCTATGACAAGATCTTCTAGGAGAAAGGGAAGGAGGGGGATCATCTAGGCATATACAAGAATCTCTAAAAGTGGGAATTTGTCATGAAGTCTTTGACAATAGCATCAAATGCTTTAACTTTCACTGCCATTAAAAAAAAAGGTGCAGTCTGATGAGCCCTTCTACATTCATTTGTTTTTAAGTCAAATTCTAAGAGCCAGTCCTGTAGTAGTGAACATGTGAGAAGATAATGATGTACCACCAGCTTCTATCCACACTGAGGGCACTTTTCCAGATAGTTAAAAAGCTCTATCCGTGGTGGATAGAGACAGATGATAGCATTTTAGGTAATCCAGTTTTTCCATTACCATAATTAAAGACACTTAGGGTGCAACCCTATGCATGTTTAGACAGAAAAAAGCCCTACAGCTCCCAGGGGAATGCTGGGGGTTGTAGAGCTTTTTTTTTCTGTCTAAAAATGCATAGGATTGCACCCTTATCAAGTGTAATGCAATTCTTATGTTTGGCATAATTTACCAATGTTTTCTTTTGCATGGTTGTTCAGATTCTACTGTGTCATGCACAACAGACTGGTGTGCTTCCTGTTCCTCTTGGTTTTGGGCTATTTCACAACAGTATTCCCATTCAAAGTGCTAACCAACTTGCTTGCTATGGACAATTGTGCTGGGCTATTGCTCATTGCCACTTCATTTTGAGACACAATTTCACATGCACATTGACTACAGTTGTTTCTTGACCTTGGTCAAGGTTAAATAAAATTTGCCTACATATTTCCCAAGAGTTAGGGCTGCTTATGCCCCCAATAATTTATATTGGGTTGGATCCAGACATAGCTATGCTTAGAGTAGAGGCACTGAAATCAATGGTACTTTAGTCAGTCATGACTAACTTGTCCTATTTATTTCAGTGGGTTTAAACTAAGCGTGACTAAGCCTGGACCCAACCCATTGCTTTCCACAAGTAAACTACAGATTTAGACTATTGCTGCTTTTCTAGGCTCAGTGACTGTGCCCCAGACTTAGCAATGCATTTTTTCCCTTTAAATTCCTTCGCTATTACTGTATATTGTATACTAGCTGGTGGTAAATTGTAAATATGGCTACAACCTGTGGAGATCTTTTTTAAAAGTGTTTAAAAAGCAATTTAAGATTCCAGTCAATGGATTATTAATTTACTTCAGAATTTGTGGCTTATAATGTTCTTCTGAGGAACTCAATGTGTGTATGTGTTTTCATTTACAGTCATACTGAGGAAAGTGGACTATTTTTTCCTATTTAAAAAACAAGGACATTGCCTGCTACATGTCGCTCTCACTACACATCCCAATTTGCAAAAACACTTTGTTGACAAAAAATGGGCAGCAATTTGTCATTCCTTTCTGTTTCTTAATGCATCTGCTCGATGCTGTGAATGGGCTGTACATAATAATATAGAGAGAAAATTAGAAATATAAAGAGCAAATGTGTGGATGCTGATTTCTCAAAAACTCACTCATTGACTCACAAGATCATAAGCATAAATATCTATGATCTGATCCACCAAGGACCATCCTTGTATGACAAAAGGTTTCTGTGTATGCTGTGCATTATGGTAAATGCTGTGGTCAGAAAAGTCCACATCCAGCACTCAGAGGTGCATATAATCAAGCAGATGTTGCAATGGGTTCTTCACCCCACCCACTGTAAGACTGGTTTCACAATTTAAATAACAGATTACATACCTGGGGTCATAGACTCAAATTTCTAGTGCAAGGATGGGTAACTTGTGGCCCTCCAGATGTCTGGGCCTACAACTTCCATCATCCCTCAACATTGGCTATGTTAGCTAGGGCTGATAGAAGTTGTAGGCCAAAACGTCTGGAGGGTCACAAGTTGTCCACTCCTGTTCTAGTAACATTTCCAATTTTCAGTTGAATGTGATCATAAGCAGGGCTACTCTATTTTTCACAGTGCTCCTTCCTTGGGAACAAAATATTACTACATTTTCACTGACTCCACAGCCTATGGTGGAAAAAGTGCTCTGGTGATTGGAGGGTAGAAGAAAGTTCATAACTGGATCCATGCAATCAATACTCAGCCCAGCTAGCTTTACACACTACAGCTAGACCCTGGAGAGTTTATAGAAACTGTGCCTCCACATGAATCCAGCCTTCCTGCAATGCTGGTGGACCCCCCCCCCGCCAACACACACACACACACACACACCCTGTGTGTGCCACAATTGAAGGATACCACTGCATATGTGAACCAGCCCCCAGATAATATTATTCCTCCACAGAGAGATAGATATGAAGGAATGCACATGGAAAATGCTTTGTTGAGGATTGGAAAAACCTATGCATGTCTCCAGGAAAGCTGCCTGAGCAGAGCCAGCAGCCATCTAGCTTTGCGTCCATGGATATTGCAAAATCTATGTGGAATTTTCATTCCGACATAATCTTTTCCATGTGTATTCCTCTGCAGCAGAGAATTCCTTGGGCCAAATAATTACACCTTTCACAACATCCCCACCCTCCATTATTCACACTGGCGTCAGATTTGCATCTATTTTACAAGGCCTCCTTTTATAAGGGTCTGGGGAGTGCAATATGCCTCAAAAAATTCCTGTGGTGATTAAATTGAGTTGTTCTTGCTTTGGCTTATTGACATTTCCTGAAGCCACTGCTCAAGCCTTTTCTGCTTCTGTTCTTCTGCGTCTATCTATTCCTGTGTCTTTTGTAGTATGTTCTGTGCTAAAATCACTCACTCACTTAAAAAAAATGAATAAGGGAAAGGTAAAAGGGTGCTCTGTCACTAATTGCAATTGTTTAGGCAGACACAATTCTGTGACCCACATAATTCTGCGGGCAGGTTTATTATCCTGCATCCACAATGCCCCTTTATGTAGGTAGTGAATCACAGGTTGACATTCTTGCTCGCAGTTTCAATTCAGCAAAATGTGGACTTCACCTCTACATGTCCAAGGAAATGGCCATGCTATTGTTTTTACTGACACTTACTAGGAGATGAAACACAGGCCAAGTTAAGAACCTCTAATGAACTGTGACAATCCCCCCTTGTTTTTAACTCACTTCAGCTTCTGAGAGTCAATTGATGTGGTAAACAACAGGGCAGACTGAAGAGAATGAAAGGATTGTCATACCACAATAACCAATCATTTAATTTCTAAATCAAGTCAGTTTAGCTGTGCATTTTCCTTATTTTATCAGAGGAGTGAAATGCCCCCAGTTGCTTTAAAACAAGCAAAACTTACTTGTGAGAGATGAGCAGAGTGAAGGTGTGCCCTTTGTTTTTATGACTGGCTTTCTCTAAAGCATGTTGTCAGTTTTGTTGTTTTTCCTGCAGGCTTTGTTGGCATAGAGGGAGTTGGAATCTTACATGTCAGCATAGATTATCCCCCCTCACCATACCGACAAAGCTCCAGCAAGAAATAAATTAACGACATTCCAAAAACTGAATAGTGTTTTAAAGGGGGTATTTAAAAGGCCAGAAATGCACCCAAGTGTTAAACAGAAAATACAAGTTTTAAAGTGTTTTAAATGATGGATGTGAAGTATCATAATTCAGCAGCATGGAATGGGACCTCTTACTGGGAGAGGCTAAAGAAGGAAACTGAACCAGTACAAAGGGAACCCCCTCTAGGGAAGAACTCAGACATTTGGTCCTGGATTCCAGTTAGTGTAGGCCAAAACCTGATACTTTTATCTCCAGCCTTTGACCTTAACATCTGGAAACATAGTTTGAGTCCAACAGAAGGAAGTTTTCTTTTCTATTTCAAATGCTTTCTTGGAGAACTCCAAGTTATCTACAGTCAACTGAGATGGATCTCTCTCTCTCTCTCTCTCTCTCTCTCTGGGTGTGGGTGGGTGTGCATGCATTATAGTGAACTCTGAAATATGGAATATTTGTGCAGGAAACCACAACTTTCATGCAGACTGGGGTGGCAGGAAGAAGAAACTAATTTAGTGAAGGTGGAATATGGTTGTCTGCACGCACAGGATCAGTGGAAAACTGTTCCAGTAAGTAAACAACTCCAAAGAGGTGGCAAAAGAGCATTGAAATTCCAGTTTCTTTGACGATCTTGGATGTTCTCATTTCAGAGGCATTGGACCTGGTGCCAGGAATAACAACATGTTTAAACATCCTGCATGCAAACACAAATTAAATCCATTTAGCTTAACTTGCATTTCCGACATCCATTGAAACATTAAGTGTGATATAAGTCATGTTCTTCGTGGCAGTTATTTTCATTGTTATGTTTATTACTAATTTAAGAGACTCTTCTTTGAGGAAGGGAGGGGGTGTTACTGAATTTAGACTGCACATTATAACATCAAAAGCCCTGGTTTGAAATAAGCCTGTTTGAGCAACAGAAGAGTTTCTCCCCCTACAGGACAAATTTCTCTTCTCAGGCTTACCTGTTCTAGTTGACTAATGTCTTAGAAATAATGTCAACAGCAGCTTTTGATACCATTTTCCATATGTACAGTTCTGGTTGCCACACCATTAAAAAAAGATATTGTAGAGTTCAGGAAAAGTACAGAAAAGGGCAACAAAAATGATCAAGGGGCTGTAGCAACTCCTTATGAGGGAAGGTTACAACAGCTGGGATTGTTTAGCCTGGAGAAAAGGTGACAAAGGGGAGACATGATAGAGGTCTATAAAATTATGCATGGTGGGGAGAAAGTGGATAGGGAGACATTTTTCTCCCTCTCTCATAATACTAGAACCTGGGCTCATCCCATGAAGCTGATCAGTGGGAGATTCAGGACAGATAAAAGGAAGGACTTCTTCACACAGCACATAGAATTCGTTACAACAAGATGTAGTGATGGCTATCGATTTGGATGGCTTTAAAAGGAAATTGGACAAACTCATAGAAGATAAAGCTATCAATGACTACTAGTCCTCATAGCTATATGGTACCTCCAGTATCAGAGACAGGATGGCTATGTACAGCAGTTGCTGGGGACCATGGGCCGGAGGGTGCTGTTGCACTCATGTCCTGCTTGTGGGTTCCTGGTCAACAGCTGGTTGGCCACTGTGTGAACAGAATGCTAGACTAGATGGACCCCTTGGTCTGATCCAGCAGGGCTCTTCTTGTGTTCTTATGTTCTCATGGTATTCTTCTGGATTGACTCTGCAAGTTGGGAGTTCGGGCATTGTTTAACAGTGGTTCCACTGCTACTTCTGGGGATGATCCCGCAAGTAAGTAGCATTGGGTGACAGTGCCTTGGCACCCTGGCAGCTATGCTGTGGGGTGCTGCAGAGTGCTATCTTGTCCATACCGCTGCGGGGGGGGGGGTCATTAGGAGATTTGGGGAGAGGTGCCATCAGTATGCTGATGACATCCAACTCTCTTTCTCTGTGACATCTGATTTGGGAGAAGCTGTGCATGTTCTGAACCAGTGCCTGGTTGTAGTGATGAGTTGGATGAGGGGCAACAAACTGAGACTGAATCCTGACAAGATGGGGATTCCCCCGGGAGGGTGGTTCCCAGGTATGGGAACTGGGGAGTTTACCTGTTTGCACTCCCTCAGAAAGAACAGATACCTAGCCTGGGGGTGCTCTTAGATTGATCATTGTCATTAGACATTCAAGTGACTTCTGTGGTGAGAACTGCCTATTGTGAGCTTCAGTTGGTATGCCAACTATATCCTTTCCTGGACAGAGATAGCCTGGCCAGTCCATGCTTTGGTAAACTCACATTTAGATTACTATAATATGCTTTATGTGGATCTATCTGTGTGCTTGGTCTGGAAGCTGCAGCTGGGGGAGAATGTGGCAGCCAGGATGAGGACTGGAATGCCTGGTGTAGAATGTGGCAGCCAGGATGCGAACTGGAAAGCTGGTGCAGAATGTGGCAGCTAGGATGCAGACTGGAATGCCTGGTGCAGAATGTGGCAGCCAGGATGTGGACTGGAATGCCTGGCTGCGCATGTATTACACAGGTGTTGAAGCAGCTGCACTAGCTGCCTATTAGCTACTGAGCCAGGTTCAACACTTTGTTGCTGCCAAAGCTCGGAAAAACTTGGAACCAGGGGCAGATCACCTTCCCTGATTTAGAGTTGTTGATTGTACCACTACCTGCAGATTCCCATCTGGGAGCAGCCCAGAAATTACCTTCTCTGTGGTGGCACCCATTCTGTGGAATGTCTTTCCTTGTGGTATATGGGAGGTGCCAAGTGTGACATGTTTTAGGTGCCAGTTAAAGACCTACTGTAACTTCATCCTGGCCTTCCCTAACTGATTGTTGTGCCCTGTTAGTTATTTGCTGACTGTTAGTTATTTGATTTTAAATGTTTTAATTGAGAGTGGTTTATTGATTTTTTAAAAGATGTTTTAATTGAGATATTTTGTATTCTATACTTTAACTGTGGACAATTTGTATTTTAAAGTTTTAACCTGTAAGCTACTTTGAGATGTCATTTTGGATATACTGAAGTGGAATTCTCCTCCTCCTCCTGAATAGGGTATCTGTGGCATAAGGGGCTATGGGGCTATGCATTTAGCCCTACCTCCAAGGTTGTGCCACTCCTCTCACCCCCACTGTCACCATGCTCTCCTAACTTCTGAAGCAATGGGCTGTCCTGTCCTTGTGGAGTTCTGCATGATTTAGAAGAACTCCACATATTCAGGGTTCTAAATCACCTGAGGTGCCTTCACAAGTAGGGAGGCTCCTGCTGCAGAAGCGATGTTGGACGTAATGGCAGAAACAGTATCTAAACATGCCTAGGATTGTGCTCTCAATCGATTAATTGACTAAAGCTATATGGTTAATGGACTAATATTGATTAAAACGTAGTTATAATATTTGTGAAAACAACCTTTAGCCTTACATTGGTCTCATTGGTGCTCGAGTTTACACCTACCTCATCCTACAGGTCTCATAAGACTTCCAAAACCTACAGCCCCCAAGATTCTGTAAGATTTTGATGCTCCTCTGGTCTCCAAGGGGCCTCATGAGCAATGTGTCAACTGATCAAGTCTCCCATCTGCAAGAATCTTCCATCTTTTCCAAGTTCTCGCCTAATCCATGCCTTGTGAAGCTCCTACTATTGTTCCTCCAATAATGGAGCCAACACAGTGGATCCCACTTGTCTAAGGGGTCTCCCTCACAAGTATTGGAAAACTAGGTCCATAAAAGTAAGATAACACAGGTAAAGCTGCAATGGGCTATTTAATAAAACACATTAGCAAAGCAAATTCCAAAATAGTCACAAAGCAAGATTTCAGAAGGCTTAAATGACATGGAATGTAACACTCATTGTGAATTCAGGTTATCATCTGGTCTCATGAGACTACACAGTCTTCATCTGAGCCCTCAAAAGGCTTTGGACATTACAATTATGCATGCTGTATGTTTCCTTATGTTACACATTTCATGGCTGCCAACTGCAGATGGTGCTGTGTAGTTATATAGCTCATGGCAGAGTGTTTCACAACTGTCTTAAAACAATTCCCACAAGTTCTTTATCTCTCTTCCATGGGGGTTCCCATTCATGCACAATACCACAATGTGCATGGTTGGGTAGGGTGCTTTAAAAAAAAAAAAACCCACACTTTTTACCTCTTGTTATTATCCTGTATGTATGCACACCATCCAGAAAGTCAGACACATTCTTTTTTCGCTTAGCATAATCACTTTGGTTTTGATCACTGATGGATAGGTTTTGATATGTTTTCTGAATCATTAACAAAATGACAGTTGGACCTGAAAGAGAAAAAAAATAGGCAACCAAGCAAGCATGCAACAAACTGCACCAGCAAAATGGAAGACAGCTTTTTTCCTGTGGGAAAATATCCACTGCTACAGGGAGGGACTGGAACAGAAATCGTCATAAATTTTAAACAAAATGGCCAGGACACTTATGAAACATAAAGAATTTTAGATGTGAGCTAACACATTTATTGGAAGTGCTCAATTATGAAGTTCCTTTTAAATGGGACATTTCCCAGGGAACCAAATTAAGCCTAATGATACTTAATGGCAAGGACTGCTGCTTAATTGGGGGTGGTAATTCCATCTAATTGGGATTCCTGCAGGTGAGAAATGGTACACAAACAGGTATAAATTGTTTGGTCTTTCTGACATTCTAATACTAGAGGTGCTCTGTTTCTTTCAGGGAGCTCTTGGCCATTCCTTAGTCAGTAATGCAAACTGGCCCCAAGAATTCTAAACTGCAAAGCAATGATCTGCCAATGATGTTTTTCCACCGAGGGACCTAGGACTTCATATACTTACTTCATATGCACAGACAGTCCTGATCAATATCAGTTATGTAGATATTCATGTGAATAAATAAAATAAATAGATACAATGTGTCAACCAAGCAAATGCAGGTCTGCAGCAAAGCCACATTTTCCCATTCCGACTCTGTATCATAGTACTATACATACTAGTCTATGGGATGTAAGTAAGAATATTAATTCAATTATCCATACTATGCATCTGTGAATTAAAAGAAAACAGTTTATGATATATCATAAAAAAGTATGTTTATTGAACTGAATTCTGTCTTCCAAATTGTATTTTTATTTGGTACTTTCATAGCTATGTGCTAATCTTACACACAGGTTTGACATAAGGTTTATTAAATTCATACTCAGGGCTAGAAGTTCATAAGAAGTTCCAGGTTTGTAGCTTACTTGCTCAAAGGCCATGAAATATCAACTTTATATGAAGAATCTATTAGCAAAAACAAAATAAACACCAAAATCTGATCAGAGTTGAATGAAGGAATTTTAGAAAGGGAGGAAGCACAGTGCCAAACATTCTTTGAAGGCTATAGCTGCTAGGCGTTGAGACTGATGTATGTGCTAAAGGCCAAATAAGAAGAGCATTCACATATATTTTGTGAGAGATAAAAATGCTCAGCATACACACAGGCAGAAATGCCTTTGATATAGCACCTCCTCGCTACTGTCCATTTTCCCATTTCAGCTTTAGTCATCTTTACTACTTTCTTCTCATCTCTTCCTGTGCTTCAATGTTATGTGATCCAACCTAAGTTGTTTTTCTTCTTCCCTTATAGCATAATTCCAAACTGTCCAAGGTTCAGGCAACTAGGTTGGCTAGGTATCCAACTTTACAGATGTCAGTCCTCTGTTATGGGGGTAGGCAGAGGAAAGTCCTCTGTTTGAAGGTGCCCTCTATTTGAAGGGCTGCCCAGTTTAAATCTGGTTTAAAGTCAAAGAACCATAAGGAGTGAGATCAAGGGCTTTGACATTGACCATTAACAGCAGTGCCTGGACAGCAAACTGAGCAGGCACACAAGTTATCCATTTAGCCTTCTCTGCTATGCTGAGATAACTTGTAGTTCTATTTAAATTATAATTCTTATAAATTTGCACTTATACATATAATTTGCTTATGCAAATGTTATGCAAGTTGGTGTCCTCTTTTGTCTACTTTTTAGGTGATGTGTAAGTTGCTACCCTACAGACAATAGCTATTCTCTCTCTCTCTTGAAAAATGATGAGTTTCATGGCTTTAAAGACTAAAATGTTTTTCCACTCATTTTTGAATGTTGCCATTTTTTAAGTCAGATTTGTTTTCATTCATTCCTTTGTGTGGAGGCTGACAGAAGGGCATTTGGCAGGTCCTGGAATATATCACATTGTGAAATGAGAAGGTGAATGAGCCCCTAATGGCATGGGTGATGTTATTAGGTCCTGTGATCACTTTTTCGGAGTGGATATGGGCAAAGTTAGCATCCAGTTTATTGCAAAATATGGTTTTTGCCTGTGAGATGACCCAATGTTCTGGTGAGTAGCTGTTATAGATTAGCAGAGATATCAATAAGCAAGCAGTGGTCTACCACCCAAAGCCTGCATAAGATAAATACCACTGTCAATGTAGATCATTGGAGTGGTTTTAGCTAGGAGCTATAAGAGACCAGTGGTATTGTAAACAACACAAAACAGCAACATGTTTAGTTCCCATTTCTTATTATTCCCTCTCTTAAAACACTGCCATTTTTCAGGGAACAGTCTTTGTATTCATATCACCACTATCTTGCCTTTGGTCCCAGTTTTTCCTTCTAGTGGATATGCTGGTCTGATCCTAGTGACCCAAGTGGACACACAACCTTTGGAAACTGGGTTAGCTCAACACATGTTGACCCAACATTTCAATATGTGCTGATCCATTCACAAGACAAGTTCTACACATGCAAACTCACTGTGAATACCTACTTATATTAACTTCAATAAAGCAGAGATTAAAATCAATTTAGTCAAGGTGAGTCACTTGCAAAATATCTCGACTGTCCGACAGTCAGCAACTTTGTTCCATAGCTGTGCATCACAAATCAAAAACCAGCTTCTCTCAAAGACCACTTCATAAACAAAAACCTAAATAATATTAAAATGTGAAGCTAATTTTAATTCTACTCTTCCTCTATGCTCAGTGGACTCCAGTATAATGCACACTCTAAATTATCTGCTATTGAAAATTCAACAATGCTAAAAATGGCCATATTAGCTGCAATTGTGTCTCACTAGCAGGACCTAACACGGTTATTACTCAGAAAATGTCAGTACAGAGTCATTTCTTTCCTTGTCAGGAAAAAAAATGTTCTTAGAGCATGACATCCTGAAGCAAGGCATGGTACAATTCCAGTGAGTCAGCCCCCAAACAGCAGGATCATTTAAAACATCATTTTCAGTCAATGGACCATCTCTGCCACAAAGAAATACAGTTGCATCCAACACCTAATTATTATCTGGAAAATGTTTTATGTCTTACATCTCGGAACAATATAAAAATGAACTTCTATTTGTCTCTCTTCAAATGCTGAATGCTATGATAAATCAGACTGCACTGAAATTAATAACTATCAGGTGCAAAATGTTAGCACAGCAATTCATAATGTAAAAGTCAACTGGCATGATGAATTACGTTGCTAATGAAAGCTGCAGTAGAACAGTACAGATAATAGAGAATTTTTTCAAATGAGTACTCAACCCAATTTTAAGCTGCCATCATCACAAAGGAAGACTAACTTGTGTGTTTTCCCCAGCAAAATACACACAAGTGAAAATACTGGAAAATGTTTGTCTATCCAAGGGAAAGGATGCATGTGTTACCCTTGCAATATTACAGTTTCAGATGTCTTATCACAGTTATGCACACCTGTGACCTGTGCCTCTTAAAAATATCAACACAACAGTTGTGTGAGCTGTTGTGTATAAACAGTGGTCTATAGGTCTTTTAAAAATGACATCAGAAACTACCCATACTAGTTATTTATTTATTTATTATTTTAAACATTTATATTTTGTATTTCCTTTCTTAAAAAAAAGAAGCTCAACAATAAGTTAAAAACAAGTTGATCCAACAATACTAGGGCCACAATCCTATGCATGTTTAAACAGCATAGCTGGCTGGGGAATGCTGGGAGTTGTAGGAGTTTTCTCTGTCTAAACATGCATAGGATTGCAGCCTAAGGGCAAAATCCTAAGTAGATAGGCAGCTGCCTCCAACCCTGGAGGCGACCGCCTATCCAAAGCAAGGCAGGAGAGGCACAGGGGATTGTTCCCTCCACGCCTCTCCTGCCTTGCTCTGGGGGGAGGCAGCCGGGAGAAGAAGCTGCCGTATGACACATACCTGGAACACCCCCAACCCCGCCCCTTTTCAATTGCTCCGCGCTCATCTTCCAAGCACAGAGGATGAGGCTTCTCCATGCTGCCTCTGAGGCAGCACAGACAAGCGGGAAGGTTGGATTTCTGGGAACCGACCTCAGAGCACGTGCTCTGAGGTCGGTTCCCAGAATACAGCATATCCTATGGCCATAGGATTTCTCTCTAAATTACTAAATGCAGAAGAATACAAAAGAAGATAAAAGGCAGCCATTAAAAGAAGTAGACATCCTCTAGCAATAAAAACAGTTCAGTGCAGTAATTTAAAACACAAATCAGTGCAGGATCTGAAAACTATTCATAGCCCAAACCATACTAAACAGGAAGGTTTTAGCCATATGGTGAAAGGACATTAGTGAGGGAGAAGGACTGCCAATGAGCGTGCTGCCTTGAGGTCCTCAGGTTCATGCCATCAGTCTCAGTTATTATCAGGAACCATGGTGGGTGGCCATGGACCTGACTGGTTCATCCTCCTCCATCTTTGAGCCTTAGCTATTGCCAGATGATGGGGCCATGACCCATGTATCACCCTTGATCTATATTCTCCACATATTATAGCAGAACCAACATCATAATTAAGAATGTGCAACTATATAACCCAGATCAGCCCAACACCAAGAGTCATCAAGTCCAATATCGACCTTTTCCTCCTAAAACTGTGAATCCTTCATAGGATCAACATGTTGTTGTTTTTCACAAAATGTTCTGGTTTGCCTGTGTCAGCAATCAAGGCTTTAAGCCCATGGAAGAAGCTTTGCATTCATTATCTATCCACAAGACAAGACAAAATACATATTTTAGAAACTACCCCTTTCCCTTTGCAGTCTTGTTTCAGACATTTGATTTCAGAAACATCCTCCCACTGTGCACATTCTTTCAAAAATGTATCCACTAGGACTTCTGATCTTGGCAATTTGCATATTACTTTTCTAGCCCTCCCCCAATCAATAATACTTACCTTTTATATTTTTTAATCCATCCTGCAGTTTCTGGCTCAGCCAAAAGCCTTGGATATGCTCTGATTTTTATTTTTATTTTTATTTTAAAGCTTGTCATCTCTGAACATGTTCCAAGTGATTATCTGACTTCTCATAAATCCACTAACAGTTCTGGAAAATTACATTACCAAAAAAGAAAAAGTAAACCCCTAATTTCTTCTCACTTCAAAACTACTGTTATTAATTATTACCATGGAAATGTTATGTAATTACTGATGCTTTCCCCACTGAAGTGAATAGGAAGAGTCACTATTTCCACAGGACAGAGTAGGATCTAGCTCCTAATGTCTAAAGGCTTACTGCATCACTGTAGAATTTGCACAACACCACAGCACAAATTTTGCTTAATCCAGCCATTCTTTGTAGGCATCAAATGTAAATACTTAACAATGATGCTGAAAAATCAAACATTGGATAAGGGATGCTAGCTATATTAATTTCTTATTTTGCAGTACTTGCAAATGTACCATCCCTCATTTCATCTCCTAGCAGCTGTTAAGATGAAAACAAAGTGGAAGCAGAAAATGTTCATGACAGCCTGCCCCAGACACATCTCCATTAACTGCATCAAGGAGGTGGTGGAAAGATGAGGGTGATGTTTCTCCAGTGACTTCTGGTAAGCATTTCATTGGGTCCTGGGTCCCTTTATTGGATAATCTGTTGGTTTTCTGGCCCAGCTTCATGTGGGTTGGCATCCATAAAACACTGAGTTTCGCTTAGAACTACACCTCACAAAATGTCTGTGGCACCTCTACAATGCAATAAATAGAAATAGGTCTTCAACAAAATCAGTGGTAAAGTACTGTCAGAGAAGTGCTGTTGTGTACATAGGAACATAGGAGTTGCCTTATACCTCATCATACCGTTGGTCCATCTAACTCTGCATTGTCTACACTGACTGGCAGAAGCCCTTCCGGCTTTCAGAAGGAGTCTTTCACAACTGTACCTGGAGATGTGAACCTGGGACCTTCCACATGCAAAGCATGTACTCTCCTACCGAACTGTGGCCCCTCCCCAGGTTTTCACATCTGGGAAAGGAGAAGCATGATACATAATGACTGTCATGCTCTAAAAAAATGTAACACAATTTGTCATCACAAAATGTAAAGGGGAGGGGAACTGTTAAAAATGAAGCAATGTATGATTTGTATTCACATTGCATATCATCGCATACATCAAGAATCACAAGATCGATATAATGGTGTCATCTTCAACTCCCCAGCCTCTTTCAGGAAGTAAATAATCCTAATTTAGGTGTCCTGATTTAGGAGGCTTTGCTTATCTTTATATGACATCATGATCTCACACGTAGGTCCAGTTCACTGTCAACAGCAATTCCACATAAGGTGCACCTATGCGAGCACCCCTCCTCGATTTCTCATGACACCCCTAATAGGAAGGTCTTTAAAGGGTTCTTGTTCTTGCTGGGATTTTGCCTTGCCAGTGGTAGTCTTTACTGTACTTGGGCTTGTTCTCTGGCTCTAACCTGATCTAACCTAATCAGAGCCACCAGCCTCTGGCTGTCTCACTCTTCCCTGCAACACCAGCAGGGGAGATTTTGGCTTGATTTCTGGCTCCCGTTCAATGGCTCAGCTCTGACAGGATTCAGTCCACCACCCAGTGGACGGTGGTGGCTCTGATATCAGTGGGGTGGTGAATCCTCTCTGGGTTTCAGTCAGAAGCAGTCAGAACTCTAAAGGAGCTCTTGAAGGTGCTTAAGATAATGGGATTATTATCGGAGCCACCCACCTCCACTGCCACTACCTCAACCCCACAAAGGACAATCACTGCTGTCAAAGCTGGCAGTGTCAGCCATCAGTTTGGCACTGCGCATGCTGTCCCTGACTCAGCTTTGAGAATAGTGCACACAGCCCTGATCAATGCCTCAAATTGTGCACACAACATAATTCAGCAGGCAATGAATGCCAGACAGCCTCCTTCCACAACTGCACTGTACTTGTTCTATTGGGTTGTATGCCAGCCAGTAGCAGAGTCTTCAAATGACCATAGAAAAGCAACCAAACACACATCCATTGGATGTGAATCTTTCTTTACTGTCATGCCTTCAGTTCTCTGTGTGACTAGTTGGATTCTCCAGTATATCTTGAGAGGATCTGAGAGGTGTAGCGGCTTGCCTTTTGTTGTTAAGTGGTAATGGGAAATAAATTATAGAGCAGTTGTAGGTTTTGGTGAAGCTTCATTGGCAAGTTGTTTGGAGACTGCCCATCACAAGGTTCCCTTGAAAACAAATTGCCAAAAATGCAGTCCTTTCCTAGCCACCAGAATTAGCAGCAATATCAAACAATGTACAGTAATTACAAAATCCAGAATAAGTATGGAGAGTGCCACAGTCTGTGATAATAATTCATACATTCTCTGCTCAGGAGTACAATATTTATTTGGGTAGCATTTCCATTCAAATGAGCAAAACAAAAAACAAAAAAAACCCCAACAAGTTCAAAGCCTATAGCCTCCTTTGCTACACCATATACAAAAAGAGCAGCAAATTTTGCTTTGTTTTCCTGTCCCTATTGTTTCTTTCTCTTTCACACACAATCTCGCCCCCCCCTTCTCTTCCCACAAAATGTTGCTTTACTGGTTTAAAAAGTAAAGCCAGGAATTATGTGAACTTGGGACTGCTGAATAATTCATGAGTTCTGATTGAATGGGATCATTATCTCGAGCTTTACAAGCTAATAAATACTGTCTATTGCCTAGATATTGTTTTGATCTAATAATGTCAAGGGGGGGGGGGTGAAAACCTCTGACTTTTCCCCCTACAAGATGTACCCTAAATTAGGGAGGAGCTCTCTTGTGAATTAATTGCTGTAATGCATTTGTTTTCTTCTGATTGACTTCTGGGCCCTTGTTTGACGCTGACTTTACGATTCTCATTTTCTAGAAAGGTGCAAAGCAGTATTGATATTTGGCATTCCTTTTGGCTTCTCTCCCTGTTTCTGTGTTGTTGTTTTCTTTTGACATTTTCTTCTGTTCTTCCCCAAGGAACATAGGGTAATTGTTATTTTATTTTTATTTAATAGTTGTTGTTTTGGCCTGCCATATCCCTAGGACTCAAGGTGGATAGTGACACACTAAAAATGTCCACATAAAATCAGATTAGGGCTACAGTTTCCTATGAGTAAGTCCCACTGAACGTAATGGGCTTACCTCTGAATCTATGTGCATAGGATGTGCACAGGATTGCACTACAAATGGAATTTATGCTAAAACCTTAGATCCTATTAAAAGCTTTACCTTGGTCCCCCAAACCTCCAAGGCTATGATCAAGATCAACAGAGCCTTAAGAACAGCAGCAGGCTGCAAAGAGCTGCTGTACATGAAGATTTCTGCATGCATCAGACAGACCCTCGGTGCTGTCAGCTGTGGTAAGACCAATCATCATTTAGGAGGGGACTTGATGGGCTATAGCTCTACTGGTGGATTATCAGGACAGCAGAGCTAAATAGAACTTTGATTTTCAAAGGAGACAGACTCCCAATATCAGAGAGGAGGGTCAAGTAACAAGGATTTGCTATCACCATCATGCTTGGCTTGAGATCATTGCACTAGCATCTGGCTGGACATTCTTGTAAATAGCACGCTTAACTAAGTGGACTTTGTTTTGATCCGGCAAAGCGATTCTTATGTACCTATGGATATTTCTCCAGTTATTTTCTTCTAACAGGTGAACATCAGGACCAAATGAGATGCAATGTTATTTCCCATAGTTTCGCTTTGCATTAAAAACGAACCCTAGCAAAACACCATATAGGTGATGCAGGGAAAGGCTTGAGCCAAATCAGGACCCTGGCATCAGTAGGGATGGACGAAGTCCCTTACCTGTTCTCGAAGCTTGCTTCGCGGTGGGGGGGGAGGCGCTTTGGTCCTCCCCCCGAAGTTCAGGTGAGGGGGGGAGGTGCCCCGCCTCGCCCAGCCGAAATTCAGGCTGGGGGGAAGGCGCCCCATCCCTCGCCGGCGAAATTCAGGCCGGGTAGGAGCGCCCCATCTACCCGGCCGCAAAAAAAAAAGTAAAAACACACACACGCACACCCGTGATAGGCTACGTAACGATTTACGTAGCCTATCACGGCTAGATTTCCAAAGTCAGCCATAATAGGCTATGTAAATCGTCACATAGCCTATCACGGGTGACTTTGAAAAAAAAAAGCGCGTACGCAAATGGCAGCTCCCATGGGGACCGCCATTTGCATTCCTTATTTTGACACGTCTAGTCTACGTAAAGATTTACGTAGACTACGGCGAAAATAAGGGCAACGCAAATAGCATTCCCTTATTTTCACTGTAGTCTACGTAAATGTTTACGTAGACTAGACGTGCCAAAATAAGGAACGCAAATGGCGGCGCCCATGGGCCGCCGCCATTTGCATACGCGCTTTCCCCCCCCCAAAGTCACCCGTGATAGGCTACGTGACGATTTACGTAGCCTATCACGGCTGACTTTGGAAATCTAGCCATGATAGGCTACATAAATCGTTACGTAGCCTATCACGGGTGTGTGTGTGTGTTTTTTAATTTACTTTTTTTTTTGCAATGGCGGTGGTGGCAGCCGGTCGGGAGACCGGCCGCCGCCCCCACCGCCGCCGAAATGCCGCCAAACCGCCACCGGGACCCGCCGCCAAGAGGGACATTTGGCCATGGTAAGTCCCATCCCGGGGGGGCGGGGGGCCGGCGGAGAATTTCCCCACCAATTTCGGGGGGCCGAATGCATTGGCATTTGGCCTCCTGGAGATTTGTGGAGAAATCTCCGCCATCCCTAGCATGAGCAAGGGGGAAGGGTTTAGCCAAGGAGTCCCTGTCCATATCACAGGCTCTCATGCCTATTAGTTTCAATGGCAGGAAAGCTCCCATTGGCACTGATGGATGCTTTGTTTCCTCCTCTTGTGAATTACAGATGTGGGACCCGCAATTCATATTGGGACCATGGCAGGGGCAAAGAGTTGAGAACACACCATGGTCCCAATCTATCTCACTCGCCCCTGCGCTGTTTGTTAAAAACATGCCCACATGTGTCCTAATACAATTCACGAAGATCACATTTCTCAAGCATCACTAGCTGTCATAGAACACAAAACCATATAATACAGCAAGGAGGTGAAACAAAATTACACACAATTTCAAAACCAAGTGAACTTTGAATTCTGATATTCAGATTTGGATTTCAAACACTGGCATTCAGTCTTCAGAATCAACATTTGGCATCCACATTTAAAATTTGCTGTTTTGATTAGTTGAATGAAAATCCATTATGCACTAAATTATTATGCAGATCAGCTGTCAGATACTAGCTGCCCCTGCAAAATCTTTGAAGGAGAAATACTGATGTTAGCTGGCAAATATTTGCCATCCAAATTCTCAGAGGGGTACATTGCAGAGAATTTCTTGGAGCAAATTTGTTTCAGCTCTACAGCATATGTTATAACCATCGGTGCAATCAGAAGAACATTTGCAAATGTTGGTTTTAATAAGTAATAAAAGAACAGATGTGGTTTAACAATCACCTCTGAAATCTCATTTATAAAGGTTCAATAAATATATTTGATTTAAATGCTGGCATGATCACCTATTTCTCTGCACACAATGCCAGAGAAAGCTACCAATTAGCTTTGAGAGACTATTAGCCATTATCCATCATACTCCTGGACAAAAATATCAAGCAAGTGCCTGGAGGTATCAAGGTTTGTGTCTGCTCGTTCCTCTGCATGGCATATGCCAAGACAGACTGAGATGAGAGGTGATTACACAAAACTGGAGTTGTGAGATGACTTAGCAGAACCCATGATGATATTTTAATGGCCTCCTGCCAAGGGGAGAATGGGTAATTGTTTGTCAGGGAAAAGAATACATCTGTAGGAAGAGACCCTCTGCAACCCAAGTAACCATGTGGGAAAGAAGTGAGAAATAGGGGAGGAGGAGAAAATGTAGGGCGAAAATGAGCTAGTATTATGTTGTAGCTGCCTCTGGAGGTCAGGCAGGCATCAACACTGGGCTGTTTTCAGCGCCTCCTGAAAACAGCTCTTTTCCAGGAAGCCTTCCTTGGCTGACCAGCCTCAGTTTTATTGGTACTCTGTTTTTTAAATAACCTTAACATCATGTTTCATCTTTTTATCTTTTGCTCATGTTATCTCTTGTTGTTCACCATTCTCGGATCTGTTTAGATGTGAAGCAGTATACAAATGTTGTAAATGAATAAATAAATAAACTGTTTATGTAAAGGCCAAACTAGGTGAGGTGACGGAGATCTCCCCTCTCTTTAAATTTACTTTAAAAGTCCCAACTGAACTGGCATTTTCCTGATCCTAATAGTTTCTGTCGTGTATGGTTACCCACGTATGTGGATACATTTTGTAAAAGGCATTGGTGAAGGTAAGCATTAGAAAGCAATGTCAGAAGATGCTCTCCAGGGGCGGATGACTACAGACCTACAGATTTTGTGTGAAAATGTGAATGCAGCTCTTGAATTGTGTGTGTGTGGGGATACCTCAGTGCTTAAGCTGTGCTGTGAACGAGCTCTGCTGTGCTCTGATTCTGAGCCACAACTTTTTCCAAATTGTTGAAGATGCTTGAACTTTGGCCTGCTGCTTCTTAGCACAGAAAAGTTGCAGAATTTTCGGTCAAGAGCACACATTGCAACACATACCTTTGTGTGAATTGTCTGCCATTTCACCTGTGGGGCTCCTCTGACCTTACTATGAGTGCCAAACTTTGAATGGGGCACCGTGCACTGTCACAAAAAGGGATTGTCAGGTTATGCCACTCAGTTGGGTGCCTCTTCCTGACCTCATCTTACTGTCTCTCTCCATGGTGCATTTCCCTTAATGACTGATAGAAGACAGACAACTGATTAAGTTCCTACAGGCTCACACATTCCTATTCCTATGCCCTGTGTATGTGTGTGTACGTATTTGTGTGCGTGCATGTGCATGTGTTTTGATTCTCATACAGAGTGTTAGTTTTAAGCTCTTCCTCAAATATAGGGATAAGGTAGAGAGTCAATTACAAAAGTAATAGCAATAGCTCAAAACAGCATGTAAACAGCCTCTTGTCTAGGGTAGGCACCTTAGCAATGTGCGGACCTATAACAGTGATCAGAATTGTCTACATCAGGGGGCCCCAACCTTTTTGAGTCAGTGGGCACATGTGCAACTTTGAGAGTGTGTCATGGGTACTCTCACAAAATGGCTGCCATGAGGGGTTGCTTGCCCACTCATAAAATGGCTGCCATGGTGGGCATGGCCATTTAAAAATACACTCTCATTTACCAGAAGGAAAACTGGTGAGACTAAAAGAAAAATAACTTGCTCAGCAACCTAAGTACATGACAGACAAGGGGTCTGAGGTCCAAAACACAAAACCCTGTGAAGAACCTAGGCTAGGTGGGTCCCTTTACTCTAGGGCAATTCCACTGCTACCACCCAATTGTGACAAAACTAGCCCAGTTGGGACCCTCTACTCCAGGGCAATCCCACCGCTAACACTAAATGTGGAGGAACACCTTCTCTTTCTGGAGCATTCCTACTGTTATCACCACCACACAAAACTGGGCAACCTTCACTTTCCACTATAAATCTACACCCCCTTATGAATATACACCTTTTTCCTAAGGTAGCGGGCAATTAAGTGTGAGACAAATAGATCAGAGGTACAAGGAAAGTAAACAATGATAAATAGCATTGCATTAAAAAGACATAAAACAAGAAGGGTTATTATTTAAGAGTGCAGTTATTTTATGAACAAGGTTTCTATGTGGTTATTTTAAAAACAGGGCTTCTATATTGTTACTGTCACCACAAATCAGGTGTTAGAAGCCCCAGTTCCCAACCCCAACCAAACGTAAGCCAGTTCCCCTATCAAGCTCCACCCCAGTTGACTCACAGGCCTAGCAATGAGGGCTTGAAAGACAGTCTTCTGTCTAGTAAGTTCGACTCCCCCTGGAACCTTTAAGAATGTTCACCAGGTTTTCTTGCAGTCTTCAGTTTGGTCCAGCACCTGCTGTCTTGAGATCACTACCACCAGCTGACATGCGGATCTCAGCTCTTTCTGAAGTCTGCTCCAGGAGTCTTCCTCTCCTCACTTGCAGTCCTTCTTCAACTTCTGCCTCACATGCTCTCAGCTCTCAGACTGGCTTCCGGATCTTGCAGATGCTCTTCTTAGGGATGGCGGAGAATTTCTCCACGAATCTCCAGGAGGCCAAATGCCAACGCATTCTGCCCCCCGAAATTGGTGGTGAAATTCTCCGCCCCCCGCCCCCGGGATGGGACTTACCTTGTGCGTATGTCCCTCTCGGCAGCGGGTCCTGGCGGCGTTGCAGCGGCGTTGCGGCGGGGGAGGGCAGCGGCGGCCGGTCTTCTGACTGGCCGCCGCCGCCATTGCAAAATAAAAAAGGAAAGTAAAAAAAACAACAACACGCCCGTGATAGGCTACGTAACGATTTTTGTAGCCTATCACGGCTAGATTTCCAAAGTCAGCCGTGATAGACTACTTAAATCGTCACATAGCCTATCACGGGTGACTTTGAAAAAAAAAAAAGTGTGTACGCAAATGGCGGCGCCCATGGGCGCCGCCATTTGCGTTCCTTAGTTTGGCACGTCTAGTCTATGTAAAGATTTACATAGACTACGGCAAAAATAAGGGCAACGCAAATAGCGTTCCCTTATTTTTGCCGTAGTCTACGTAAATCTTTACGTAGACTAGACGTGCCAAACTAAGGAACACAAATGGCGGCGCCCATGGGCGCCGCCATTTGCGTATGCGCTTTTTTTTCCCCCAAAGTCACCCATGATAGGCTACGTGACGATTTACATAGCCTATCACGGCTGACTTTGGAAATGTAGCCGTGATAGGCTACGTAAATCGTTATGTAGCCTATCACGGGTGTGTGTTGTTGTTTTTTTACTTTTTTTTTGCGGCCGGGTAGACGGGGCGCTCCTCCCCGGCCTGAATTTCGGCTGGGCGAGGCGGGGCGCCTCCCCCCCTCGCCTGAACTTCGGGGGGAGAACCGAAGCGCCTCCCACCCACCACGAAGCAAGCTGCGGGACCAGGTAAGTCCCTTTCATCCATCCCTACTCTTCCTGGCTGACGTCTTTCTCAGTTTCCCAGCCTCTCATTGAAGACCCCTCCTGACAACTCTTTTTCAGGCAAAGTTCTCCAGGCAAACTCTCCTGAGATGCCCCTCAACAGCTCCTTAGTCAGAACCCTCAAGCTAATCAGCTTTGGTGTGGCCAACATTCCATCACCTCACCTCTGTTGAAACTCAGAATCAATTGCCATCTTTAGAATGTTCAGTTATTCTCCAGTCAGATGGTACCAATTTCTATCTTACCTTCCCTTATGTAAGACATAAATCTGGCCTCATATTCACCTCTCAATGGTAACAGTAAGTGCCATTCCACCAGCACACTATCTTTACACTGTTTCTTTCCTCAAACTTAAGCTTTGAATAAAAGACATACATTTTTTTCTCTTGTACAATTAACCACTTCAGTCCTTCAGTCATTGAAATACAACACAACAGTTAAACGTTTACTTCACAAAAAGTTAGTTTCTTCACAACTCCCCCCCCCCTTCTTAACACCATTATCCTTCTGGGATACAGTGTGGAGCTCAGCAATAACTCAGGGTTTTAGAAAATCTTGCCTGGATAATGCATCCACGATTATATTTTGTTTAATACCAGCAATATGTTCAACCTTCAGATTAAATACTGGCAGTATCTGCAAACATCTGTGTAGTTTTGCAATGAAGTTAGGGGTTTGTAACCATCTCAAAACACAGCCATCTATTTGTATCATCAGTTCTTGTCCCCATACATAGGATTTCCATTTCCTCAGTACCCTTGCCTAGGGATGGACGAAAGTCACTTACCTGATCCCGAAGCTTGCTTCGCGGTGAGGGGGAGGCGCTCCATCCCTCCCCCCAAAATTCTGGCTGGGGGGGAGGTGCCTCGTCCCTCTGGCCGCGAAATGTCGTCTCCTGCTGGGACGCAAATGGTGGCGGCCGTAGCCGCCACTGTTTGCGTCCCTGCAGTCAGCCGTGATAGGCTACGTAAATGTTTACATAGCCTATCATGGATGACTTAAAAAAAAAAAAAGCACGTACACAAATGGTGGTGCCCATGGGCTCCGCCATTTGCGTTTCTTATTTTGGCACGTGTAGTCTACGTAAACATTTACGTAGACTACGGCGAAAATAAGGGCAACGCTATTTGCATTGCCCTTATTTTCACCGTAGTCTACATAAATGTTTACGTAGACTACACGTGCCAAAATAAGGAATGAAAATGACGGCACCCATGGGCGCCGCCATTTGCGTACGCGCTTTTTTTTTTCAAAGTCAGCCGTGATAGGCTACGTAAAGATTTACGTAGCCTATCACGGTGTTTTTTAAAAATCTAGAACGTAAAAATCTAAAAATCTTTACGTAGCCTATCCTGTTTGCTTGTTTTGTTTTGTTTTTTTACTTGGAAATGGCAGCGGCAGCAGCCGGTTGGAAGACCGGTCGCCACTGCGGTCGCCGAACCGCCACCGAACCTCCGCCGGAGCCGCCGCCGCCAGGGACAGTCAACCAAGGTAAGTCCCGTCCCGGGGGGAGGGCCGGGGGGGCAGACCGTTTCTCCACCAATTTCGGGGGGCCGAATGCACTGGCATTCGGCCTCCCCGAGATTCTTGGAGAAATTCTCAGACATCCCTTCCCATGCCATTGTTTCCAACCTAACGTAGATGTTCAACAGAGTTTCTGCAAGTACAATGTTCTCTATTGAACTCAAGGCTGCATCTTCTGTATACTTGGTTGACTGATAAAGAAAGGCCCACACAGACTTTTGACCTTTCCTCCTCAGTTTAGAGGAAGGACCAACTATTTTTAACCTCTTCTGAGTAGTTCATTATCTCTGTCATCATAAGGTTTCAACATATTTACATGTACTACCCTGGGTTTTCTAGAAGACTTTCAATTTCTCACCAGGTGAGTACACTTCTCCAGCTTTTCTTGTTTAATATATGGACCTTCCTATGCAGATTTCAGTCTCTTGGCTATTAAAGGTAGAAGGGCCATAACCCCCCCCCCCCGCCCCCAGTTCAAACTCTCTTTCTCTTGCCTTTTAAAAAATTGTGCCAGTGTTTATGCACTTTTTAAACCACACTTAAAGTCTTTCCCAACAGCTCCAGTAACAGTGCCCAGTTCTTACCAGGAATTACAACCCGTGTCACGGGATCCCAGACCCAGTCTGCTCTCTCTTGCTCTCTTTAGATCACCACTCCAGTATAAAAACCCTTCCTTCCATAAGATTTTCTCCCTGGCTTCTGGATTTGGAACCTCTGACTCACCAATAAGTTCTCTGACTTGTTGTAAACAAGGATCAGTTAAAAGTTCCTATTTGAACCTTTCTTCACCCAGAAAGTCAAACCCTTTCCCCAGATTCTGGCCTACATCAATGGATACATTTGTACCTTGAAGATGCAGTTGTTTAAACTTTTTCTTAGCACATACATGACCCTTTGGAACACTTTTATACACACATTCTTGAAACATTGCATATGACCCACTCTATTCCTTTGGCATACTCTTGTACACCTCAGCCATCTTCCCCAAAGTGATACTAGGGATGAATCTCATTAACCCTTCCTCTTGCAGACTGCAGTTCCTTGCAGCTAGGGATATACAGGTTGTGTAAAATCCGTTCAGTGTGTTTTTTGTGGATTGTCAGGCACCTTTCACTCCGTCGTCCATCCATTGACACAATCAGATTTTTTTAGTTTCCGAATTTGCGCGAATGCACATTTCAGCAAATTCACACTTGCAAAAATACACAAATTCCCCCAAATGCGCAAAATCCCCCAAAATGTGCATTTTCATTCTTTAGTCTATGGGGAAATGCCTTTTAAAAATTCTGTGTATTTTTCTATGAGGAAATCTGTGCAAAATTGGGAAAGTTAGAAAAAACAGTCCACAAGCCTGCAGAATCCATCTGATAGCGGGAAAGCTAGTCTGCTGCAAAATCTGCTGGTTGGATTCATCAAAATCTGAAGTCATTTCGTTCTGTTGTGGATTTCTCCAACATCCCTATTTGCAGTTTTCTCAAATGAAGGCAGGAATTGCTGTCAATCTCCCCCTGGGATGAACCTTGCAAAGTCCCTCAGGGTCACCTTGCTGGGCTGCTCCATTTGTTGCTGAGCCATCTCCTTCTTGTGTATCTGCTGGGCCTCTCGCTGTTCAGCTTGCAACCATACATGTTTTTGCTCCATCTGCTTCTGGTCTTCTCTCTGCTCCAACTCCAGTTTCTTTCTGCTGGTCCTCTTTTAATAAATTAAATTAATTAAATTCAAATCATTATTTTTTTAAATAAAATTTTAAATAAAGATGGCAATGGAGGGCAACACTTTGCTTTGAAGTATGCTAGCCTCCCAGTTAAAAATGATTTTAGTTAAAAATTGAGAAATAAAATAAAAATTAGGAGGGGCAGGGAACCTGGTGGGTAACAAGAGAGGTGTCTGCAGGCACATCGATGCCCACAGGTACCAAGTTGGCCAAATTTACAGTGATTTGCAGTGGCTCTCCAGGGCTTCAGACAGGACTCTTCCCCAGCCCTACCTAGTGATTAGGGATGGGGGAGAATTCCGCCACGGACCCCAATGAGGCCAGATTCCAAGAATCCGGCCTCATTGGGGCTTGTGGTGAACAGAGCACTCACCTCTGCCTCCCTGCAGAATCCATCCAGGTTGCATCCGTCACTGCCTCGATCCTGCAGAGCCGGCTGCCTGCTCTGCATCCCTGGTGAATGTCAATACGGTCGGCAGCCATTGCCGTGCCATATCATTGTAAGTTAGTCTCCAGACACAAATGGCATAGTGGGCGCCATTTGCAGCCGTAAAGCTGGTAGATTAGCCTAAATGCAGACATTTACGGCTGCATTTAGGCTAATCTACCAGCTTTCTGGCCGCAAATGGCACCCACTACGCCATTTGCATCCAGAGACTGACTTACAGCGATACAGCATGGCAATGGCTGCCGGCTGTATTGACATTCGCCAGCGAAGCGGAGCTGGCAGCCGGCTCCGCAGGATCAAGGTGGAGCGGAGCCAGCCTGGACAGATTCTGGGGAGGGGGGAGGAACGGATCGCCTCCCCCCTGCAGACATTGTTGAGGAACGGATGGTGAGTGATCCACCCACCCCTACTGGTGATGGCAGGAACTGAACTTGGCAACTTGTGCATACAGAGCATATGTTCTACCACTGAGCTACAGCATTTCCCCTATGCATATTCCCTTGTCCTTGACTAGCAAGCTTCCTTCCTCACTGTCAACTGAGGATCTTGAAAACAGTTCCCTTTTTGCAGTCCACTTGTAGGTAAATTGATTGAATGTGTCATCACAGTACATCTGCATAAATTTCATGTGTTACTTAAAGTGGTCCCACCTACCTGCTGGCATTGTTTGGGTCTTGAGATGCTTCTTTGGTGGTTCTGGTGGATTGTCTTTCTCTAGATTGGATAGGGGAATATAACTCTTCTAGACCATTTCTCAGTGGCATTTGAGACTATGGTTCATCAAATCTGCACCTATCCTTCCAAGATTTTGCAGGTTTCTTAGCTAGGGCCATCTCTATGATGTATGCCATTTTCATTATAGTTGCCTACAAAGAACATAGGGGGATAACCTCATCCTCTTTTGAAAACCCCCAAACTATAAAGGTGGTTTTTGCACAAAACAAATTCCCCAACTTCTTTTGCAGACATTAGATTAGCAAAGCCCCTAAAACCTAGTCCTCCAAAATCTGTCAGGCTTCATCTCATGAGAAGAGGAAACTATACTGGCAAATTTCATCTGATTCTGCCAAGAAACAAAGAATCCAACTATTTTAAAAATCCAAATGTAAAGGTGTCTAGCACAAATCCCCAGCACTGATCTGCCTGAAATTTGTGAGGTTTCATCCCCTCAGAAGGGGATACCATGCCTGCAAATTTCATCCAATACTATGAAACAGCAACAAAGCTGTAGCTGTCTGTTGGTTTCCATTGATAGCCAGTAGGAGGCATAAAGCTTTGGATTCCCAATTTGAGATTTGGATTCAGCCCCCAAGCTGAATTAGTCTTCAGATCAGTCCCAGGCAAAATCAGGCTGTTTTCTGAATCAATGAATCAGGATCAGCGCTAAATCTTGTGGTTGTTGCACACCCGTAATAGGTAAGCTAGAAATGTTTTAATAAAAAATAAATTTGAATAAAAAGACCAAACTAGAGAGTCTTCTTATGTTCTTAGCATCATAGTAGTCATTTCTGACATTAAAACCCAAAACTCTACTACTAAAGCAATGGATACCATGTGTGACTTCAAACCTGAATTGAAAATCACCTATATGTATGGATAGATAGGAAACCTTAGGAAGTTGAAAGTTAGCAAGAATTTTATGTTGTCCAAAATGAATGCCAGTCAATTAATCCAAACTATTAAAATATTTTTCTTCGTGTAATTGCATCATATGTTGCTGATATAGGATTTCCATTCAGAATTTTCCCATCTGTTTTGGAGTGTCTTGGATAGGGATGTATGAAAGTCACTTACCTTTTCAAAGGGTGACATTCATGGTGGGGGGGAGGCGCTCTGTTCCTCTCCCCCAAATTCTCTCCAGCCGCAGCCAGACATCCAGACCTCTGGCCACTGGGCAGCCTGCAGGGATGCAAATGACGGCTGCCAGAGCCGCCATTTGTTTCCCTGTATTTTGCCGTATAGGCTACGTAAATATTTACATAACCTATCATGGCAAAAAAACCCACAAAAAAAACAGCAGACACAAATGGCAGCAGCTATGGCGGCCCCCATTTGCGTTCCCTTTTTTTTTTTTTTTGCCATTTTAGCCTACGTAAATATTTACATAGGCTATTATGGCAAAAAAAAAAAAAAAGGGAACGTAAATGGCGTAGTGGCCGCCATTTGCATTCCCTCCCCCCCCCCGTAATAGCCTACGTAAATATTTACATAGGCTAAAACGGCAAAAAAAAAGGGAATGCAAATGGCGGCTGCCGTAGCCACCGCCATTTGCATTCCCTTAGTTAAGCCATGATAGGCTATGTAAATACTTACGTAGCCTATCACGGCTTCTGCAAGGATGCAAATGGCGTCCCTGCATTAGCCATGATAGGCTATCTAAGTACTTACGTAGCCTATCATGGCTACATGGAAGAAGCAAATGGCGGCTGCAGACGCGGCCACCATTCGCAAGTCAGCGCGGACGGCAGCAGGTAGGTGCTCCGTTCCGGGCCCATTTCGTGGGGCGGGGGGGGGCTTTGTTCCGCCACGGATTTCGGGGGGCCAAATGCACTGGCATTCGGCCTCACCGAGATCTGTGGCGGAATTCTCTGACATCCCTAGTCTTGGAAAACCCCTTATGTGAAGATAAGCTGTCTGATTCAGAAATAATTGCCTGTTATATAAAATAGAAGTGATTACTTGTTTTATAAAATAGTTTCCACATTTACATTCTGTCTTTAAATGAGAGGAAATTCATAAACAAAAACAGGAGCAGAGAGCAAAATTGGGACATTCTCTAATAAGTAGTGCTGTGCCAAAAATTTTGATTCTTCCATTTTTGGCATTTTGTGGGGGAATGGGGGTGAAATGAAAACTCTGGGGAGGTGAGAATTTTGAGTAACTTTCTCCTTGGGAAAGAGGACAGGATTTCCACTTACCTTTTTAAGTGTAGGTAGTAGAACTATCTACTTCGCATTTACGGTTAACACAGAGATTAAAATGTACCACACTCCTATGAAATACAATAAATTCTTGTCAACCTTACATGTTACAATGCATATTTTGCTACACGTTCTGTGCCTTTGTTTCAACTTCTGATGATGTTTAATAAATTAAAAAAATGGGTAGTACTTACCTTTTCACAGGTGCTTAACTTGCCTGTCTGCCCAACTGTTTACCTTGATGCTTTGTCACTGGAGCTGAGACATTTTGGATCTGGGTCTCCACTTGCGCTCATAGAGCTGGGCTCCCTCATAAGCTTGCCTTAGGCCCAAACTACACATTACTTTGAAGATGTAATTTTCTTTCTAACTGTTAGCTAGGTCTTCAAAGAACCATGTGGCCTGGCCCTTACTTTTATATTCCTGACTTGGTTCCTCTCAGTTTCTGCTTCTCCTCACACAGGTGCTTAACTCGCCTGTCTTTGTGTAGAGGATTAATGTTCTTCACTGATTTTCAGCTCTGGGATTCTTCTCTGCTGATAAGTGGCTTTCTCCAGGTCAGTTGATTTTCCAAATAGCAGTTCACCCTTGGAGGATAGAAAGTGATGATCCCGTACAATTCGTAACAGGCTGAATATTATCGAGAAACTGTATGGAATTGGTATGGAAAAAAGAGGGACCGTTTGGGGAAACATCATTTAGATATTACTTTATTTTGAGATGTTATTAATACAATCCATTTGTACTATACATCTCACAGGGAAGTTTAGAAACAGAGAGAATTTCTCATGCCACTAGCAATACCAGCAGTCGCTTATTGATACAGTGAAACCTTGTTAATGTAGTAATGACTGGAACCCCCACTGGGAGCTACTGAATTTTGTGAATTAGCGTGTAAGTGGATAAACAATACAAAAAGCAAAGATAATACATCACAAATTCTGCTCTTTCTGGGGCTCTAATCTTCCTTTAGGCAATCTTAGGCAAGGGTAAAAGCATAAGCTGCACCACTCTTCGTGCAACCCCATGTGACACTATGGCCTCGAGCCAACAGATCCTGCTCTTCAGGATCTGGGAGGAGGAAAAATTAATTAGTGATCTGTATTGCATTGGCCATTTTTAGTGAACTAAACCAGCCCTTCAGTGGGTGCTAGGCACTTGACTGAGGAGCTCAGCAGTTTAATATTGTATTTGCTCATGAACCACTTACTGTTAACATCCACTGACCTACCAATTACACCCTTGTGTAAGTTCTAGCTGATGTTGGAAAAAGTGGCAGTTTGCTTTAGGGGATTGAGGCACTGTGGGTACATTACACTACTGGTCCAACATCTACCCAGCATGCTTTATGCATGTGGGTACAATACACAGTGATGTTTTTGCAATGTGCATTGTGATATAAAGTCTCAATGGCTTGGGCTCTCATACTTTAGAGACTGAGACCCAAGCTACACATTGCTTTGGAGACTTCGCAAGTAGCTATGTCTTTCTAAGTTACTCTAAAGTTAGCACAGAGTCCCTGATCTGGATCAGAACACTAGGGTGGGGGTAGAGGGACTTTAACCCTTTCCCACCCCTTTTGTGGTCCTGATCCAGATCAGGGTACCCACAACTGTAATTTTCATTGCCAAAAAGTGATCATTTGGAAACGAGAAGGGGGGGGGGATACAGATTGGGACCACAACAGGGGACAAAGCATTAAAGCTCCCTACCCCAATCCCTAGGATCACAATCTGGATTCCCCCCTGTACTTACTTTAGAGTAAGTAAGAGTTAATGTGTTACCTTCCTTTAACTTAAACCCATAGAAAACAGGATGTGTGGCCCTCTTCTGTGTGACAACCCTTTAGGTACTTGAAAAGTGCTATCATATTCCCCCCCACCCTGAGTATTCTTGTCTCAAGGCTAAACACACCCAGCTCTTTCCATCTTTCCACATAGGACTTAGTTTCTAATCCCTTTATCATCTTTTTTGCCCTTCTCTGAACCCATTCCAATTTATCTGAATCCTCTGAAAGTTTGGTGTCCAGACATGGACACAGTATTCATGGTAAGGTCTGACCAGCACAGAGTAGAGTGGAACTATTACTTCCCATGATTTCAGAACTATACTTCTATTGATGGAACCTTAAAATTGAATTTGCCTTTTTTGCCATCACATCACAATGCTGACTTATATTCAGTTTATGATTGATTACAACTCCAAGATCTTTTTCAGACATACTATGGTCAAGCCAGCTTCCCCCTATTGTCAAGCCAGCATGCATTGTATATCTGTGCATTTGATGTCTCTTTCCTAAATGAAGAACTACACTTGTCTCTGCTAAATTTCATTCTGCTCACTTTTCTAATCTATCAAGATCATTTTGAATTTTTTTCTGTCTTCTAAGGTATTAGCTATCTGACCTAATTTTGTGTCAGATTGGATAAGCTTCCTCCTCCCAGCTCTTCCTCCAAATAATTAATAACAATGTTGAAGAGTACAGGACCAACCCTGTGGCACCCCACCCAATACCTCCCTTCAGTTTGATGAAGAAACTATGGATGTATGAAATCCCTTACCTCCAGTCCGCCGAGGGTCCGCGAGGAGGGGGAGGTGATCCGTTCCTCCCCTCTGGAATCCTCACTGGCCGGCTCCACTCCACAAGTGATACGGCCGCCATTGCGGTCTGTATCGCTGTCTGAGTGGAAAGAGGAAGTGATCCAGACGCAAATGGCATCTGCTATGCCATTTGCTTCCCCGTTTGTTCTCGCGATAGGCTATGCGTCTGTATTTACGTAGATATTTCCGTAGCCTATCACATGAAAAAACAGGGACACAAATGGCATCCACTACGCTGTTTGCATCCCTGTTTTCTTCCACGCAATAGGCTATGTAAGTATCTACGTAAATAAAGACACGTAGCCTATCGCGAGAAGAAACGGGGACGCAAATGGCATAGTGGATGCCATTTGCATCCGATTACTTCCTGGTTCCACTCAGGACAGCGGAATGGAATCGGGCAGGAGGGGAGATTTGGCCTGTTGCGTCCGGGGTGGCAGGGGTAACTATATTTGTTCCGCCACGGACTCTGGGGGGCCAAATTCACTGGAATTCGGCCTCATTTGAGTCCGTGGGGGATTTCACAGCCAACCCTAGAAGAACCATTGATGAGCACTCTTTGAGTATGGTTCCCCAGCAAGTTGTGGTTCCACCAAGCAGTAGTGCCATCTAGCCCACATTTAGAGAGCAATTCTATGTGGATTGATGGTCACCTCTGACACTGGGGGTGACCGCCTATCCAGTGCAGGGTGGGAGAAGTGGTGAGAAGTGGATCTCCTCCTCACTCCCCCCACCCTGCTTCTGTGGTTAGACAGCCGATTTTGGCTGTCTAGCCGCAGGACCTCAGAGCGCGGGAAGCGGCAGCCGGACAACACATGGGAGGTGTCATACCAGCATTTCCAACCTCCCCGCCCTGACCCTCCCCTGAGGATGCCCCTTTTTTGCTGCTCCACACTGCTGTTACGAGTGCAAACTGCAGGGCTGATCCATGCTGCCCATGAGGCGGCGCAGGAGGGGGTCGGTTCTCCGAGAACCAATCTAACCTATGGCCATCTAGCCGCTGACTAGCGGCCATAGGATTCCGCCCTTAATTAGCTTGCTAATGGATGCATTTAAATTCATTTAAATTAATTAATACATTTAAAAAATAAAATCACACTGAGATGCACACCCTAGTATCCCCTTGGTATGTATGTCAAGTTTCAGGTGTCTAGGTCTCACAGTTCTTGGCACTATGGTGCTGATGGATGGATAAAAACATGTCTTCTTTTATTATTATAGATTACCAAGATAACATACATTGTCCATGCTTTAGACTTGTAACAGATATGCTATTCTTTCAAGAGGTTTAATTCTCATGTCTTTCTGGAATACTTTATGCCACTAAAAAGACAAATGACTTTACTGACACATGACTTAAAAGAGAGTTATCATCTTCCCCTTCCTTTAAACTATATGTATCTAAACAGTTCACAGGAGGGGAAAAAACAATTCCATTTGCTGCTTCTTTATCAATCCTTAGTGTGTTATGATGTGGTGTGGTGTGGTAGGGTAAGGTATGGTAGGAAAGGCTCACTGATCTAAAGATAATCAACATCACGTGCTTGGGGCATGAGCCAACTTATGCAGATTCAGTGTAAAGTTAAAGTGTTCCTTGTTGAAAACATATAATAATTCTGAATTATCTGTGCTCTGTATGTGTGTGTGCGCATGCGTGTTTTTCAAAGAATGTAAAAAAAAAGCAGAGTGTAATTTTATGTGCCTGGGAGTAACTATCTGAGCTCGAGGCAATACAAATGTTGCTATTACTGGGGAGTAAAAGCTCTGCATAATTAACAAACATCATCAGCCTTACAGTTCCTGTAGAATGTGGTAACTTCCTTGCCTGAAGGCTGCTCTCGTCTTACTAAGTCTGTTTACCCTGTCCAAGATTAGATTAGTTTAATTATTATGAAAAAGACTGCTAAGATCTTACAGCCCAATTATGCTAATGTTTTTAAATGTTCAACAAAAGTAATTTATTTATTTGGGAGATAAATGAATCTGTTTTGTCATAAAACAGATTGCAGTCCTGGCAATGTACAGGCTGGGTTATGTGCCCCAAGGCAGAGCTTTCACCACAAATATCAGTGGGATCTCCAGATTACAATATTTTATAAATACATAAAGGATCTCTCTCCTTTTTTTAAGTGGGTTTTATTGAGGTGTGTGTGTGTGTGTATGTAAACGATTATAATCCCAGAAAGAACTATTATAGGTTTAATATACAACCAACCTTGTTATGAAAACAGAACTTCTCTGCCAGAATTGTCTATAAAATGCTAACAGCTAAAACATTCCTAGTAGACCTATTAAGGTGCACCTGTTTTATGAGGCTTTGGATCAAATTTCTTTCCAAGAGTTCTCCCATACATACTGCTGTGAGAACAATTGCACCAGAAATGGTCCCTTCTTCAAAATAAAGTAGGACTGTGTATTCTGAAGTTTCTACCGTTAAGTAACTGTGCTGAAGGTTACAAACTGATATTTTTATATTTGAATATAGTTAAGTGGCTATGTTTATATACACTAGAGATGGCAGAGAAATTTATTAGTTCACATTTTAATGTGAACTTCTCTAATTTCACTTTTTCAAACCAATATACAAACTGAAACTCAGTTATCCTTCAAAATTTGCACTTCTCTGAATTTTTCAATGGAGTTCTCCAATCACTGAATGCATACAAAAATATGTATATTAGGGAAAATAACATTCAAACCGTGTTATATTAGGAAAGTTGCTTGGAAAAATGTCAATATTAGGGGAAATTCCATATAAAATGCATGCATTAGCAGAAATGTGCACAAAAATACATATGAATTTTCATGAAAACTTTAAGAAATAATTCTCAAAGTTTGGAATGAACCATATTTACGACAGGGAAAATGAGAAACTGAAAGAAACCAACATTGACATATTTATCCATCCTTAAGGTAAACGTACATAGGTTGTTACAAGTCACATGTATATCTTGCTCTTTCTCCAAGGACCTTGGGGCAGTCTTGTCAGGTAATATCTTACACACACACCCCAATAACCCTGTGTTATGGACAGGGCTGAGAGATGGCCGAAGTCTACCTAGTCAGCTTCATGGCTGAGTGAGGATTTGAATTGATAAGAAAAAGAAAAATAATGGGTGAATGGGGGGGGGGGTGAGGTGGATTTGGAAACCAGCCTGGTAATGCACCCCTCTTTCAGGATTGGCTTTGCATACAAGAACAGCCATAGCTCAGTGGTAGAGCACATGCTTTGGTTGCAGAAGGTCTCAGGTTCATACCCTGGTATCTATAGTTAGGGCTGGGAAGGACTCATGTCTGAAACCAAGCTGCTGTCAGTCAGTGCAGACAATATTGAGCTATCACCTAATGGTCTAATAAGATCCAAGAAGGAGGCCTCTTGGTCATCCCATGACCAACAGGGTGACATCATGTAATGGCACATAAGCGGGCCTTCTCAGGAGTGGCACACACCCTCTGGAACACTCTTGCACATGTCATCCAAGAGGCAGAAACTGTGGCAAACTTTAGACATCTCGCTTTCCCTGATTTACAATCTCACCACTTTGTTTTACTGTTTTTATAATATTTTACTATTTTTGTAACATTTTAATGTATTATTGTTTGTTCATTAGTGTTATATTGCATTTTATATATTTTTTATGTCAAGCGGTATATACATAGTTTAAATAAATAATAAAAATAATGTTCTGACTTGGTATAAAGCACTTAGAATTAAATGAAACTTGTTCCCAAGTAAATGTAGATAACATCACAGCTTTAATCATACTTTTTAGACATTGCCTTGAAAACCAAACCAAAGTAGCACAACATCCTAAGACATTTTTTTCTTTTTTCTTTTTTTGACTTAATTTTTATTCTACTTTTTATCTTTATAAATGAAATAAAGACTACTAACAACATAATCACCATCTACAGTTTTCAACATCACAATGTTCATGAGGACACAGCAACAACCAAAAAAAGAAAAAAGGAAATATAAAAAGGAAAGAGAAGGAAAACAGTGAAAGAACAGGAAAACAAAGGGAACAAGAAAAGGTGGTGTTTTTTTTTTAAGTTACATAAAAGGGTTAAATTTAGACTCCCTTATACATAAATTTCAAGAATCACTCCACTTAAAAGATTATACCATTGCCAATATTACAATTCAGTACAGCCTAGGTACTCCATTTTATTTCAGTAACATATCCTCAGATTAATAGCAAGGAAACAGGCATACAATTCTTTTCCCCTAGCCATAAAATGCTTGTCAACTAACATATAATGGTAAAGCTAAAATCAACCAACCAGGAATATTACTAATCATAGTCTCAAAATAATAATAATAATAATAATAATAATAATACTCATAATAATTAAAAGAAAAAGAAGGAAATTATTAAGGATAAAAGAAAAAAGCAAGAACAATCACTAGTATATTTTATACGATCTATATTTTAGATAGTATCATATATATATTATTTGTGGGTGTATAGAAATGTACACACTATATATATATATATATATATATATATATGACTGTGTACATTTCTATACACCCACAAACCAGAATTTTATATACAGTATATCATGTCTATTATAAGAAAAAGGAGTTACAAGAAAATGGAAGGGGGAAAAAAACAGATATATGTAAACAATCATCTCTGGCATACTGCCCGGATCTTGTAACCCAAACAGACCAACAAGCAATAATTGTTTATAGGTTCCCAGCTCATGGGACTGAAGAAGATGTCTCCCATGCTTTACCAACAGGCCAAGCTTCCACCATTTCATGATTTAAAGACTTTTTCATCTGGCCTTCAAAGAGAATGCAAAATGTGGCAGGGTATTTTATGTGAGATTGAAAATTCATCTGTCTTGCCTGGTTTCTCGCCTTAGTGAATTGCCTTCTTTTATCAGCGATTTCTTTAGTGTAATCCGGAAATAGCATAACTTTATCTCGTTTTGGCCCCCAAAGCAGATCTCCTCCCTCTCTTGCCAAGCACAGAATGTAATTTTTTGTAGAAACTCTTGCAAACTGAACTATAACAGTAACAGCAGTCCCTTTAATGCTACTACGTACCGGTCTTGGAACACAGAATGCATGCTCAATGTCAAGTAAATAATCAGATGGCAAAGCAAGTAGTTCATGCAGGAATTTATCCAAGAATTTTGTTGTTGTTGTTCAGTCGTTCAGTCGTGTCCGACTCTTCGTGACCCCATGGACCATAGCACGCCAGGCCTTCCTGTCCTGCGCTCTCTCCCGGAGCGTGCTCAAGTTCATATTCATTGCATCCGTGATGCTATCTAGCCATCTCATCCTCTGCCGTCCCCTTCTCCTTTTGCCTTCAGTCTTTCCCAGCATCAGGGTCTTTTCCAGGGAGTTTTCTCTTCGCATTAGGTGGCCAAAATATTGGAGCTTCAGCTTCATTATCTGTCCTTCCAATGAGCACTCAGGGTTGATTTCCTTTAGGATGGACTGATTTGACCTCCTTGCAGTCCAGGGGACTCGTAAGAGTCTTCTCCAGCACCACAGTTCGAAAGCATCAATTCTTCGGCGCTCAGCCTTCCTTATAGTCCAGCTCTCACAGCCATACATTACTACTGGGAAAACCATAGCTTTGATTAGACGGACCTTTGTCGGCAAGGTGATGTCTCTGCTTCTTACTATGCTGTCTAGGTTGGCCATAGCTTTCCTCCCAAGGAGCAAGCGTCTTTTAATTTCATGGCTACAGTCACCGTCTGCGGTGATCTTGGAGCCCAAGAAAGTAAAATCTGTCACTGCTTCCATTTCTTCCCCTTCTATATGCCAGGAAGTGATAGGGCCAGATGCCATGATCTTCGTTTTTTTAATGTTGAGTTTCAAACCAGCTTTTGCACTCTCCTCTTTCACCCTCAACAAGAGGCTCTTGAGATCCTCTTCGCTTTCTGCCATTAGGGTGGTATCGTCTGCATATCGGAGGTTGTTGATAATTCTCCCGGCAATCTTAATTCCGACCTGTGATTCATCCAACCCGGCATTTCTCATGATGTACTCTGCATATAAGTTAAATAAGCAGGGTGACAATATGCAGCCTTGTCGTACTCCTTTCCCAATTTTGAACCAATCGGTTGTTCCATGTCTGGTTCTTACTGTTGCTTCTTGACCCTCGTACAGGTTTCTCAGGAGACGGGTAAGGTGGTCTGGTGTTCCCATCACTTTCAGAATTTGCCACTAGGGGTGGACGAAAGTCCCTTACCTTTCGCCGAAGCTTTTTCGCGGTGGGGGGGAGCGCTTCGCTGCTCCCCCCGCGAAGTTCAGGCCGGGGGGGAGGCTTCCCGCCTCGCCCGGCCGAAATTCAGGCCGGGGGGGGAGGCTTCCCGCCTCGCCCGGCCGAAATTCAGGCCGGGGAGGAGGCTTCCCGCCTCGCCCGGCCGCGAACTCGAAAGTAAAAAAAAAAAAAACAACACGTCCCCTGATAGGCTACGTGACGATTCACGTAGCCTATCACGGCTAGATCTGGAAAGTCAGCCATGATAGGCTACGTGAATCGTCACGTAGCCTATCACGGGTGACTTTAAAAAAAAAAGCGCGTACGCGAATGGCGGCCCCCATAGGGAGCCGCCATTCGCATTCCTTATTTAGTTGCTGTAGTCTACGTCAATGTTTACGTAGACTACGGCGAAAATAAGGGCAACGCAAATAGCGTTGCCCTTATTTTCGCCGTAGTCTATGTAAACATTGACGTAGACTACAGCGACCAAATAAGGAAGGGGAATGGCGGCTCCCTATGGGGGCCGCCATTATCCGTACACACTTTTTTTTTTTTTTTTTTAAGTCACCCGTGATAGGCTACGTGACGATTCACGTAGCCTATCACGGCTGACTTTGCAAATCTTGCCGTGATAGGCTACGTGAATCGTCACGTAGCCTATCAGGGGACGTGTTTTTTTTTTTCTTTCATTGCAATGGCGGGGGCGGCAGCCGGTCGAAAGACCGGCTGCCGCTCCCGCCCCGCTCGAACACCGGACGAACCGCCGGCCGGACCCGCCGCCGGGAGGGACATTCAGGGAAGGTAAGTCCCGTCCCGGGGGGGGCGGGGGGCGGGGGGGTGGAGGATTTCTCCCCGAAACTTGTTCGAGGGGCCGAACACGTTGGCGCTCGGCCCCCCGAAGTTTCGGGGAGAAATTCTCCGCCATCCCTATTTGCCACAGTTTGTTGTGATCCACACAATCAAAGGCTTTAGCGTAGTCAATGAAGCAGAAATAGACGTTTTCCAAGAATTTAGACAGGCTTATATCAGTGGGTTCTTCTTTGATGCCAATAATGCATAGGTTCTCTCTTCGAGTTATTGCTTCCAGTTGAGAGATTCTAGTAGACAGGATATTATAAGAAGCTTGCATTGTAATCTCTTGAGCTGACACCCGATTTTGCAGGTCATTAACTTTCACCTCCATCTTTTGCAGAGAAGTATTAATTAGGTCCACAGCCCCTTGAAGGGCGGTAGTAGAATCTTGGATTGTATCCAATCTCTTAGCCTGTTCTGACAGTTGAAAAGACAAAGTTTTTATCAAAGCAAGCAGATCCTCTATATTTTCATGACTTCTAGGAGCCTTTGTCAAGGGAGGTGTGTGTGTGTGGGGGGTCAGCGATGGTCCCGTTCCTTTTTTCCTTCCCCTTTATGTTGCCATCCTTCTCGTTAAACAAATTTTGCAGGTCCTCAAATATTGTTGGTATTTTCTAATCCATAAACACTAAAAAAAACTACATTTGGAACTCGTCAGCCCTGTGTTCTCCTAATTAGGTAGGAGTTTCAAAACAGCTTTGAGTAGGTGTCTTTGCTCCAGAAAACTAACCTTGGAGTCCAGCCCTTCTGCTGCTCTGCAAAATGAGCAAGTCTTCCAGAATTTCATCCAGATGGTACTCTTGCTTCCCCTTTTAGTTCCAGGGGAAGATAAAAAAAGTTTTTTCAACCTTTTAAAAGCTGTTTGAGATAGTGTCCCATGGAGCCTCTGCAGAATGCTGCCAGGGCGACACTGGCTCCAACTGGAAGTCTCCTAAGACATTTTTTTCAAGATGTGACTAGATTTGTTGGTGGCTAGAGACAGAGATGCCTGCAGGTTTGTTTATTTGATTACATGGTCTCACATGTTTGCTACCAGTTTAATGAATATAAAACTATTGTAACTCTTTTAAAACTATGCTTTGATTTTAAGCCACCTTGAGGGCCCACAATGATGTTTATTTTTATTTATTATTAAATTTATTAATCGCCCATCTGGCTGGTCACCCAGCCACTCTGGGCGATGTACAACACACCATAAAACAATTTAAAACAATAAAATTCTACCATAAAATTTTTTTAAAATACCCTAACCCACCCCAAATGCCTGCCTGAACAACCACGTTTTTAATGCACGACGGAAGCTCATTAAAGAGGGGGCATGACGGAGTTCCCTAGGGAGGGAGTTCCACAGAGTGGGGGCCACCACAGAAAAGGCCCTCTCCCTCGTCCCCACCAGTCTAGCTGTCCTGGCTGATGGGACAGAGAGAAGGCCATCCGAGGCTGATCTTGTTAAGCGGCCTGTCTGGTGTTGCTGGAGGCGCTCCTTAAGATAGGCTGGGCCGGAACCATATAGGGTTTTAAAGGTCAAAACCAACACCTTGAATTCGGCCTGGAAAACAACTGGTAACCAGTGCAACTCCTTCAGCACTGGAGTGATGTGATCTTAGGGATGTCAGAGAAATTCTCTCAAAAGTGAAATGGGCTCAAAAACAGTCACTTTCGGTTCGCCGAACCCTTTCCCGAGACGAGGCGCCCAGGTCTACCCGAACGTGAGCTCACGCGACCCTTTTTTTAAAAAAATCTGCCGAAAGTTTTACGAAGGTATTTACGAAGGCAACTTCGCAAATTAGGACGAAAGATGGCGAAAGGGATTTCACGAAACTATTTAATAAACATTCAGTTTCCTTCCCTGCTACGACGCGGCTTTCTTTTGCTGGGAGGGACGGGGTCATGAAGTGCACGTAGCCTGCCTGCCCTGAGGCTGAGCTGCATAGCCTCATCTTTTGTTTTATACTTTTATTGTATGTGTGAGGTCAGGTTCGGGTCAGGTGAGGTGACCTGAGCGAGATCCCTCCAGGCCACCCCCCCACCCCCCCAGGAAGATAATTGAGGGGAGGGAACTCATCGACCATTTATCCCCTGGATTCCCGCCTTTAGTTCACAATAGGACGGCGGTCGTGCAGCAGCCTCACTTGCTCCAAGCTAGACTCCAGAGTCCAGAGACAGACTAGAACAGGCGCCGCTGCTGCTCCGTCCCAGCTGCTGCAACTTTCTTTCTCTGCATCCCTGCGTTCTACGGCACTGCAGTTCAACCTTTTTTCTTTTTTCTTTATTACAGTGAAGGTATGTTTACTTTACCTGAATGTGCCCTTATGCTTAGTGATTTTGGGGTGAGATGGAGGAGCAGGGGGAACTGGGGGGGAAGGCATCCTGCAAGGACTCCATCCCCCATCCTCCTGGGCTTCCCAGGATTCACCCATGTGCCTGCCTGCCTATGTATTTCTTTCTGGGGAGGGGGGAGCGGGAGCTGGAAGGCCTCCATCCATCCCCCATCCTCCTGGGCTTCCCAGGATTCACCCATGTGCCTGCCTGCCTGCCTATGTATTTCTTTCTGGGGAGGGGGGAGGGGGGAGCTGGAAGGCCTCCATCCATCCCCCATCCTCCTGGGCATGGATGGGCCACATCCTCCATCCTGGGCTTTTCAGCCTAGTCTGCTCTACAATATGCCCCTGTTTAGTTAGCACTGAATGGCTGGATTGGAGGGTAACTACTTCTACACTGTACTATATCTGCGATTAGGCTGTTCACATGATTTCAGCTTTGCCACATGCATTTATGTCTCCTTCTGCCCAGAGACATGAACATGGAGAAAAGAGGAACCTGTGGTCAATCCGGCACTCAAAAGAGGCGTGGACGCCCTGCAAGAACATACACCGCTGAGGTCGCATTTCAGCAGTATTTTAATAATGAGATGGAAGTGGAGGAAGCTCAAGGTGTGACCAGCAGCGACAGCGGCCCCAGACCCAGCCCACCCCGCACCCATAAGCAGCGCACACCACCAATTTCCGCTACAGAAAGTGACACAGGCACAACCGGCCACAACTCCAGAGGAAGAGGAAGAAAGTTCTTGGATGGTGAGCGGAAGGGCAGTGTCTCCAAACCGAAAGCAGATGAAAATGTCCCCAAGGAGACTCTGCAGCGGCGGGATGAAAGTCAAGATATCTACCTCATTCCAAAGGATGAATCTGGTAAGACTCTGTCACCACAGGTGCTTGTGAATATCTGGATACAAACAAATGTCTTTGAATATTTGAATAGTCCCTACATTAGCCTTCTGCAACCTGCAGCCGTCCAGATGTTTTGGGCTACAACTCCCAGCATTATTGACCATTGGTCATGCCGGCTTGGCCTGATGGGATTTGAAGTCCAAAACCTTTGGAGGGGAGCATTTGGGGAAGGGATCTTCTTCTTCAACACAACAAAACATACACGACTGTTTTACATTCATCCATATTCATTGCTGTGAACATATTTCATATTATTTAAATGTTACATGGTGCTCCAGTACGAAAGAAAACCCCAAGTCTTTAAAAGAACTGCAATACTTTCTCAAATGATACACCTTTTCAGTGGGAAAACACTTCAGTGTTTTGTGCTCGCTTGTTTCCAAAGCCATTCATCATAGTTTGCTGTCTTGTTTGGGCTTGATCTCTTTTAACTAGAGCTGCGATGTGAATTGATTAAGCAATTACATTTCTGAGGATGGTTTTTAAAATGTTGCAGAAATCTGAGTCAGAGACTTATTTAGTCCCTTTAGTCTGACCCCCAATATGGCTACTACAAAAAGAGGGCCTGACTAATCAGGCACTGCTCCTGGGGGACCACAAATGCACCCTTGAAAAAGGCAGTGGGATTCGCCAAGTATGTGCTCAGGTCAGGACCAGCCCTATCGTTAGGGAGCCTTGCAGCTCCTCAGCCAGCTTGTTGTCCTCTGGTGTGGTGGAAGAGGCTTTCCCATTGTCACTGTTCAAGTAAGATTCAGCTATCGCCCTATGTAGGATGGAGGGGTGCCATTTTACCCTTTGCCTCAGGAAGCAAAACGTGTTGGGCCAGCCCTGTGGGGGATGAGTCCCACACAATGGTATAATAGAGCTGATGAAAGGAGTGGACCTTGCAAGGGAGCCAGATATCTCCTCCCCCATGCTTTTCATGTTTTCACCAGTGAGGACATGTTTAGATAACTCTCGTTGAGTTTCCCAGTCTGTACAGTACCTTTTTTTTGCACCTAATGTGTTTTCTCAGTGCCCGGTAGTGCAGGAGTAGCTTACAACTGCACCTTGTGTCATGTGGATTGATTGCGAGTCCTCCAAGCTATGTTTCATAGATTGCTACAACAACACAGTTTTATTTGCTTGGCTATTACTCATGTGTAAAAGTCGCATTTCTCATGAAACTCTGCTTCTATGTATTTTGAATCTTTACAGAGACGCCCACAACCGTCCTCCCTGCATCCGACAGCGGAAGTGGGACAGGTGAACCAGGTCCACAGCTGCCTGCTGATGATCACCTCGTGGGCGGCGGCTCAGGTGATTTTGAAAAAAATGCCGGAGGACTTAGCGTCATCAGTGATCCGGACAGCGAAGATGATGAGGAGCTCTTCTATATCAATGATGTCCCTGCTGAGACTGGGTCTGACTCTGTTCTCCACTTCCAGCCTTCTGCGTTCTGCGGGACCAATCCCAAACCTCAGGAACAAACGTCCCCTGCCAAGCACTGGTCAGCACCATCAACAACACCATCAACAACACCATCCACAGATGAGTGGAAACATGCAGCTCCAGCTGCCACCTCATCTGGAACCGAAGGCCCCATTCCCCAAAGAAGAAATGGTGGTGGCAGGGTGAGCTCCTATGTGTGACGCTTCTTCAAATATGCAGAGAACAACCGCTATGTCGTGATGTGCGATATTTGTCGAAGCCGTGTGCGGCTAGGAAAAGAAGGGGGCTGTCCACGAGTGGGCACGTCTGCCATGAGGCGACACATGGAGGTGCATCATCCGCTTCTTGTGCCCAAAGATAGCGATGGGAAGCCACAACCATCCAAAAAGAACAGTACCGCCTTTGCCTCATCTTCCAAAGACCTCACGCAAAGTGGTCTGGGTGGGAAGGGCACAGAAGGCAGCTTTTCTAAGAGGCAGGTCTCACTGGAGAAATGCCTTGCGCTGACACAGAAATTACCCTCTGACAGCGCCCAGGCATGACAGTGGAATCACCTCCTGACAGTGGCCATTGCAGCACGTATGCTTTCCTTCTCCCTGGTGGAAGATGAAGACTTTTTGGCCTTCATTAAGAGCATCTGCCCTCGGTGGGATGTCCCCTCTCGTCACTACATTAGTGGCGTAGCCATTCCAGCCCTGGCTTCTGCAATCAGACGGGTGATCCAACAGGATTTGAAATGTGTAGTTGGAGGAAGTGTACATTTAACGAGTGACACATGGACAAGTAACCAAACAAAGTCTTATCTGTGTGTCACCGTGCACTGGGTATCCATCAGTGCGAGCAGCCGACTGAGTCGTAGAACAGCGACATTGTCCCTCACAATGCTCTCTGGGACACACACAGCGGAAAACGTCAGCAGCAGCATCAGTGGTGTTGTTCAGTCCTGGTTGACCCCTTAAATCTTACAGTGGGCTGTGTAGCAACAGACAATGCCTCAAACTACCTAAAAGCAGCCCGCATTGCACGGCTAAACCACGTTCCATGCGTTGCGCACTGCTTGAACCTTGTGGTGCGTTCTGGATTGAGCAACGCCTCCCCCAAAATTGGCAAGCTACTTAAGGTGGCCCGATCCATTTGCACCCACTTCCGGCAGTCCTGCTCAGAATGGAGGCAATCGGCGCCATCCAACGTAGCCGTGGCCTTCCAGAACACAAATTCATTTTGGATGTGTCCACACGCTGGAACAGCACATTGCATATGCTTCAGAGACTCTATGAACAGAGACCAGCTATAAATGACTACATCACTGAGAAGCAACACCACTCCAAATTTTTTGTCACACCACATCAGTGGCTCTGGATGCAAGACCTGGTGGACATTTTAAAAATTTTCGATGAATGCACAGCGGTACTGAGTGCAGACTATGCCACACTGGGCCAAGTGCTACCTGTGCTAAGGATCATAGAGGGGGTGCTGAGAAAACGCCATTCTGAGATTTGTGAGTGCATCAGTGCTAGAGGCAGGGAATTATTCCCCAATCCTGCAGTTAGGCTTGCAGAATTCCTTCTGCAGGAGCTGGGCACCAACAAACACATAACTTCAGTCAGGGGGGACATGAAATACGTTGCTGCTGCATTTCTTGAACCACGGTTCAGGGATAGCTCAACAAGTGCGGAGCCTCCAAACGACAACCCTGACTTCCAAAGTTTAAAAAAATATTTGACTGAGAAAGTCATGGAGTGCTTCCAGAGAGATGGGCTGGATGAGAAGGAGCTGGGTGAGGCTAGTAGGACCACTACCTCCCCTGAAGACAATATCTGCAGCAGTAGCACCATCACCAGCAGGAGGGGCAATGATGACGCCACAGCAGCTGCACCACCAACAGAGTCAGACACAGGGGCATCTTGTCTCAAGTTCAGCTTTTACTCCTCAATGGCAGTGGAGCTTGGTGTAAGTGGGCGCAGGCGGGGGGAATGTGCCAAAGCAGCCAGGAAACCATCAGCCTATGATGTGCTTGTCCGGGAACTTGAAGGTTATTCAAGAGAGAGTTTCTCGGGAACACAGATCAGCCCAGAGAGTGATCCTCTCCTATACTGGGATACAAAACGTGGCATTTGGCCACATCTGAGCAAAGTCGCCATTTGGCATCTATCTTGCCCTCCCTCGAGTGTGGCCTCTGAAAGGCTTTTCTCCACCACAGGCAACATTGTCACCACCCACTGAAGCAGACTCACGCCACAACATGTCTCCACCCTCGCCTTCATACGCTCCAACAGGGGATGGATTCCCAAGGAGCACCTCCCCCCAGCTGTCAGCAGCAGAGTAGAGCAGTCATCGAGTGACGAGGAGGAACCCTGGGATGATGACACTGCTGCTAGTGTGAGCCAGAGTTCTGAGGGACAATGAGGCAGAATGATACAACTTGTGAGTGGTCACACGGAGGTGTCCCTCAGAACTTTGTCCAAACCTGCAGGCCCTGTCTGGCCTGGGCAGAGCCCAAAGCACTGGCGATATGTGGCGGAGCTTAATAATACCTCACATGCAGAATCCAGTTGCGCTACCCGACTGTGTGTGGCGGACTATGCAACAGCATACATCCCTACTACACACACACACGCGCACACACACACACACACACACACACACACAGAGTTCTCTATGCGGATGTACTCTGCTATCGACTGTATATGTGTATCTTTACCCCTCTGAATGTTAGTATGATTCTGATTCCCCAAATGTATGTATAGTTCTATTTCTCTTGATGTTGATGTATGCTTTTAATTCATTTAAAATTATTTCATAAATCACGGAATTGCTTTCAAAGACCTTGTTGTGGTCTCTCCCTGGACTCCCTCAGCTTTTGGGTTTTCCTAAGGACCGAGAACTCTATGTGAAAAGATCCCTCTGGTATGCGTCCAGTTTACATGTATGTGATATGCACCTACACGTAGAACAAAGCATACTTCATAGAATCGTAGAGCCACAGAACCATGGGGTTGGAAGGGGCCTACAAAGCCATCGAGTCCAACCCCCTGCTCAAATTAAGGTGTCCAAGTCAGAGCATCCTTGGCAGATGGCTGTCCAGCCTCGTCTTGAATGCACTCATTCATAATATCAGGGATGCGGACTGTCCATCTCCCTATGAGGGAAGCTGTTCTTGTTTGGCTGGGATTCTGGGGAGGCATTCTTGTTGCGGTTAACAGTAAGCAAACACAGAGATCATTGTGTACAATGATCTAGATTTAAGAAATTATATCTGTGGACTTGAACCAAGGAATTGTAACCTATTTTTTAGAAAGAACTTTATATACAAACAGAACAGATCAAGACAAAACACAGAAACAATTCAACAATTCAAAAACAATGTTGGGCTGGCTGGCTGTGGGTGCAGGCCTCAGCTCGTAGGAGGAGGATGGCTTTCCCGCTCCAGGGCCTCCACCCTCCTTCGAAGGTCGTCACCTGTGTGTAGAAAGAAAGAGAAGAATAAAGCACAATGGTAATATGCATCTTGCAGGCAGAGTTGTTAGCTCAGGTCAGGTGCCATTCTGTAGTACTACTTACAGGTCCTCCTGAGCATCCGGACGTCTCTTCTCAGACGCGTCAGGATCACAAGAGGAGGGGCTTCATCTGTGGAAGAAGGGTGGCCTTCCTCCACAGATGCTGCTTCTCTTGCTGCTGGCTCTTCCTCTTCCTCCTCCTCCTCCTCCTCCTCCTCTGTCCTCTCCCTCTCCGCGGCCCTCAGTGCTTCCTCCACCAGCAAGGCACGATGCGCAGCTGTGGGATGTCACAGTAACAGAATGAATGCCTTTATATATGTGGTGAGTGAACAAAACCACAGTCACTGATCTGTCTATCACCATCCCCACTACCATAAGGACCACTGATTCTGTCCTCCCACTACAAGGTCTAATGATGAGGGGATAATTAGGGAGGCAGATTATACAGTACTGACAGTTTTGGTGTGATGGGGACTGTTGGACTTCTGTAAACATGCACAGGATTGCACTTCTAGTCACCCCACTTCTACATTTGCAGTGCCATGGTATCTGTTCATTCTGGTGATGCATTGCATAAATGCCACCTTTTTTCCTAGCGCAAGGAACCCAAGGCGGCTCACATTAGCCTCTTCCTCTCCATTTAATGCTCACAACAACAACACTGAGGTGGGCTGGGGCTTTCTGACTGGGCCAAAGTCACCCAGCGAGCTTCCATGGCTGAGTGGACTATACCCAGATCTCCAAGGTCTCAGATGAACACTTGCTCATGAGTTGACTGGAGTGCCAATGTCTTGGTAGAAAGTGGGGTGGGTGGGGTGCAAAAATTCAGCAATCACTACATGAAGAAGGAAGACGACACCGAGAGGCTGGCCCTGTTGCTGCTGGGCTGGTGCCAGTCCCCCTGTGTGCACTGCAGAGACCGGCAGCAGCAGCATTTCCCTGGAAATGGACAGTGTGTCAGTGTGTAATATGAGTTGTAGTAGCCAGGCCCGCATAATCCTATGCATGTGGTTGTACAGGGAAAAACAACGCAGTTCCCAGCATCCCTTCTTCAACCAGCCAAAGTGGCTGGAAGATGATGGGACCTTTTTCTGTCCAAGTTCAGCAAGCATAGGATTGCAGGCTAAAAATGTCAGGATTTGTTTGTTTCTCCATGAGAGAGACCACAAAGAGATAGCTTCATTTTCGGTACACATCCTTGTCTTCATATTTAGTTGAGCTTGATGATGGGATAACTATAACTTACCAGGCATATACCTCTGCAAAAATGGGGGCCGGCCTGCTTGGACCCACACTCTGCGGATGTGCCAGTAGTAGGCGGGGGGGTTGGACAGCGATGCCCTCCGCTTGGCAGCAGCAATCCCCTCTCTGACAAAGGACTGCTTGAGCACCTTCCATTTGGACCTCAATTGTCCAACTGTGCGATAGTGGCCCGCTCGCTCCATCCTCCTCTTTATCTGGGCCCAATAAAGTTCATTGCGGCAGGAGGAGCTGCCAAACAGCACTGCCACCGCCTCGCTGCGCTTAATGTTGCTGAGGAGGGCCTTGGTCTCCTCATGGTCCCACCTCCTGCCACGCACTGGTGCAGACATTTTGCAATTTGCACACACACACAAACAAACACACACATCAAGACAGCCACGTGCACAACCACCACTTAACTACACACACACAGACCAAACCGTACAAGAACACCACAATGCACAACTACACACACACACACAGACCAGACAAAACCACAACAATGAACAAACAACAGGAAATCCAATAATAAGCAAGCACCACCACTAACACACCACCACCACCACGACAGAACTCCACCCACAAATCCCCACGCGGACGCAAGCGCAAATGCAGATGACATTCAGGAAGTTAGCAGGAAGTTGATGACAGATTTTGTGGAAGCGAAGCTGCAGCCCCGTTTTTTTTTTATTGTGACTGTGTGAGGAGGTTAGGTTAACAACAAGACCAGTAAACACGAGGATCATTAAGCACAAATACACAGAAATTAATAAAATCCCTGTCCCTGTCCCTGTCTGAGAAAAGAAGACAGCGGGGGAGCGCACAGAAGGCGGGAAAGTGGGAAACATATTTCAGGCAGCAACGAAAAATACGTAAATAATTACGAGAATAGTGGAAAAGTTCTGGCCAAGGCAATCCACCTTCCAAGAGTACGGCGGAAGCAACGGGGGGATTCCCCCCTACGGAGGAAATCACAACGTAATATTTACAATTACAATATTTTACAATAACGTTGTCCTTATTTTCGCCGTGGTCTCCGTAAAGATTTACGGAGACTACGGGGGTCAAATAAGGGCAACGCAAATAAAGTTGTCCTTATTTTCGCCGTGGTCTCCGTAAAGATTTACGGAGACTACGGGGGTCAAATAAGGAACGCAAATGGCGGTGCCCCATGGGCGCCGCCATTTGCGTACGCGCTTTTTTTTCCCCAAAGTCACCCGTGATAGGCTACGTAACGTAATTTACGTAGCCTATCACGGCCACGTGGTCTTTTTTTTTTTCCCCCCTTTCGTAGTTCACGGCCCGGCGAGGCGGGAAGCTTCCCCCCCGGCCTGAATTTCGGCCGGGCGAGGCGGGAAGCCTCCCCCCCGGCCTAAATTTCAGCCGGGCGAGGCGGGAAGCCTCCCCCCCTTCGCCTGAACTTCGGGGGGAGAAGCGAAGCACCTCTCCCCCACCGCGAAAAAAGCTGCCAGACCGGGTAAGTGGCTTTCGTACATCCCTATGTGATCTCGCCGGCGGCTGCCTTTAATCAGGCGAGCCGCCGCATTCTGTACCAGCTGCAGCTTCCGAACCGTCTTCAAGGGTAACCCCATGTAGAGCGCATTACAGTAGTCTAAATGAGAGGAGACCAGGGCATGTACTACCGATGGGAGCAGATGGTCGGGAAGGAAGGGGCGCAGCCGCCATATCAGATGGAGTTGATACAGCGCTGTCCGGCTCACAGCTGACACCTGAGCCTCCATGGACAGCTGGGAGTCCAAAATGACCCCCAGGCTGCAGACCTGGTCTTTCAAGGGTAGCCGTACCCCATTCAACACCAGGTCAACATCCCCCAGCCTCCTCTTGTCTCCCACCAAAAGTACCTCAGTCTTGTCAGGGTTCAGCTTCAGCTTATTCCTCCCCATCCAGCCACTCACCGTCTCCAGACATTTGGACAGGGATTCTATGGCCAACCTTGGTGAAGATTTAAACGAGAGGTAGAGCTGCGTGTCATCCACAAATTGAAGACACTTCAGCCCAAACCTCCTGATGATAGCCCCCAGCGGCTTCACATAGATGTTAAATAGCATCGGGGAGAGGATGGAACCCTGTGGCACCCCACAAGTAAGTGGCCACGGGTCCGAAACCTCCTCTCCCAGTGCTACCCTCTGGTACCTGCCAGAGAGGAAGGACCGGAACCACCGCAATACAGTGTCTCCAATGCCCAACCCCTCCAGGCGGTTCAGGAGGATACCGTGGTCAACGGTATCAAAAGCCGCTGAGAGGTCGAGGAGAACAAGGAAGGAGATTCACCCCTATCCAGCGCCCTCCTCATATCATCCACCAAGGCGACCAAGGCCGTTTCTGTCCCATGCCCAGGCCTGAAGCCCAACTGAAATGGGTCTAGATAATCAGTTTCTTCCAAGAGTGCCTTCAACTGCACCGCCACCACCCGCTCAATCACCTTGCCCCAAAATGGCAGATTTGAGACTGGATGAAAGTTGTTCAGAACTTGAGGATCCAAGGAGGGCTTCTTTAAGAGCGGTCTTATCACTGCCTCCTTAAGGGCTGATGGCATCACTCCCTCCTCAAGGGAGGCGTTCACCACTGCCTTGATCCCCTCACCCAGTCTCTCTCTGCTGCTCATAATGAGCCAAGATGGGCAAGGATCAAGTAAGCAGGTGGTCGGCCTTACAGATGAAAGCACCTTGTCCACTTCATCAGGAGGAAGAAGCTGGAACCGATCCCACAAAACCGGTTTGCCACAGGCCGCCTCTTGCTCACTAACTGTATCCACAGTGTGCAGAGTAACACACCTAATCTGATCAATTTTATCTGCAAAGTGCCTTGCCAAGTCCTCACAGGAGGCCTTAGAATGCTCCAGTGGTTCCGGAGCCACAGGACCGACCAGGCTCCGGACCACTTGGAACAGCCTCCTGGGACAGCACTCTGCAGACGCGATGGAGGCAGCATAATATTCCTTTTTTGCTGCCTTCACCGCCACGTGATAGGCTGAAGATACAGCTCGAGCCCGTGTCTGATCGTCTTTGGAGCGAGACTTCCGCCACCGGCGCTCTAGCCGTCTCACCTCCTGTTTCAGAGCTCGTAACCGCGGATTGAACCATGGTGCAGTCCGAGCCCTGTTCAGGGGGAGAGGGCATTTCGGAGCCACCTGATCTAATGCCCCAGTGATTGCGGCATTCCAGCCACCCACCAGGGTCTCAACCGAGTGGCTGTTGGCATGCCCCAGAGAATCCCCAAGCGCGTTCAGGAATCCATTTGGATCCATAAGACGCCTGGGGCGGACCATTTTAATGGGTCCTCCACCCCTGCGGAGGGGTTGTGGAACCGAGAAGTCCAACATCACCAGATAGTGATCTGACCATGACAAGGGGGTGGTGGATATACCCCCGACTTCCAGATCACTCCCCGCTTCTCTAGAAACAAACACAAGGTCTAGTGCATGACCGGCTACATGGGTGGGCCCAGTTAGAATATGGTGCAGCTCCCAGGAGGCCATGGTCTCCATGAAGTCCCGAGGTGATCCTGTGAGGATGGCCTCCGAATGTACATTGAAGTCCCCCAACACCAATAAGTTAGGGGACTGCACACGCACATCAGAGACCACCTCAAGCACCTCGGCCAGGGAGTCAGTCGTGCAGCGGGGTGGACGGTACACGAGCAGAATCCCCAGTCTGCCCTTCGGGCCCAATCTCCAGTACATGCACTCAGCAACCTTGGTCTCCCAGAGAGGGGGTCTGGTGAAGACCAAGGACTCTCGGTAGATAACAGCCACTCCGCCTCCCCGATCCCCAGCCCTCGGCTGCTGTGCATACGAAAATCCGGCTGGACACATGGCTGCAAGGGTTGGAGCAGCAGCCTCGGCCAGCCAGGTCTCCGTAATACATGCCAGGTCTGCACCCTCATCCAGGATCATGTCATGGATGAGGGAGGTTTTCTGGGTAACAGACCTGGTGTTGCAGAGCAGCAAACGAAGGCCAGAAGATGGGGTCACGCCTCCCCCAGCCATCCTTTGGCTCTGGACAGGCCTGGAGCAGGGGACAGATACTACACATCTCTCCCTTGTTCCCCTTACCTGGCATGGCCTGCCCCTAGCGCTCCGCCAGCGCCTGCCGCCCAGCCTCGGTATCTTCTGGCCCCCAACACTCCCCCCACTGCCTCCATCAGGTGGACACATGCCCCCTCGCTCCCGCCTATCAGGCAGGCTACCCACCCCTAAAAACACAACATGATGGAATATACATTCTGGGTAGTAGCCAATATTAGTCTTACTTAGAGAAGACCTGCTGAAATGAACGAGACTTAAGTTAGTCCCAACTAACTTAAGCCCCATTCATTTCAATGGGCCTACTCTACATAGGATTAATATTGGGTACAACCCTCTGAAAAAATAAATATACATATAATGGACTGGACACCTTTCCAGGAGAGCATCACAAATGACAATGAAAGCATATAGGCTGATAGTTCAGCATCATGTAGCTTCACTAAGGGCTACTGAGTGGTAGTACCACTGATGGTGCAGGTGATGCATCAGTGGTCCACACCAGGTGCTGCTATCTACTCAGCACCTATGTGCCTGCATTACACTGAAATAGTAGCTTCAGCATGTCCACCACTGTGTCATGGTGCTCTATGATAAAGACAATGGAACCCCTTCTCCATTCCATGATGGAAGCTGGTGTGATCTGCCAGGAAACTGCTGCTGCTGAGACAGGATTACAATGACAGGTTACACATAGGAGCAGTCCATAACGAGGAATCATGAAATGCTTCATATAAGTAGGAACTTTGGGAGGTATCCAATGGGGTTGCTCCACCTCCGCTGTTTCTGTTGTGCTTGTAGGAACCACCGCTTGTGCAATGGGGCTTTGGTGCTTCTAGAACAATCCTGGAAACACTTGTTTCTAGATCAGGACAGGTCAGTGGAGCTCTCTTCTGAGACCTCTGCTAAGCAACTCTGCTCTGGAAATGCATGTTTTCATTCCTTTCAGGTTATTTCTAGAAGTGCCAAAGCCCTGTTGAGCAAACAGTGGGTTTCACAAGCCCATGGGCAGAATAGGATGCTACCCTTCAGGTAATGTAACATACCTGAAGCCATTAGCCATGATCCAAAGGGACATGCACATATTCTGTGTTCACACAACCAAATTTCTGCACAGGTTCCATCTCATAAGTTGCTCCAATGGAACCCTAAAAGTGCTGTTTAAAATCCCCCAATCACCCCAAAGCAATCCACAGATCAACCCTATACATGCCTTCTCAGAAGTAAGTTCCACTGAGTTCAGTGAGGCTTGCTCCCATGTAAGTAAGTAGCCTTAGGATTGCAGCCTAAGAGACTTGGTATGTGAGTTTTAAAAAGAGAAATCAGGGAAATAGCATTTTCACATTTCATAGGAACATAGGAAGCTGCATTATATCCTGTCAGACCATTGGTCAATCTACCTCAGTACTGTCTGTACCAGGAGTAGGCAAAACTTTGGGCCTGTGGGAAGATTTGGAAATCTGAGAAACTGTACAATGGCTGCCATGGGTAGGCACAGCTAGGGATGTCAGCGAAATCTGCTGCGGATTCCAATGAGGCTCTTCTAAAGAATCCGGCCTCAGGAATCTGCAGCCGATTAGGACCACTCACCTCTGCTCCAGGAGGACTGGAGGCAGAATGGCACTCAGCTGCTTCTTGCCAGCCAGAGCCGTTCACCTCCTCCTTGTCCCTGCTGATTGCCATGACTTTTCTTTAAAAAAAACCAAAATGGCAATCGGCAGGATGTGCCCATAGACTTTTGATATAATAATTTTATTTTTTATAAAAAGAAACAACAACAACAACAACATAAACACACAATACAAATACACTGAAATATCTCTTAAGATTGTAAGATACATACCTTTGGCTCCCCTTACACAACAAATGCTTATTATTATTCTCTACTTCTTATCTTAGTTGTATATCATACATTGAGTTCACAGACATTATCTCATTTCTCTCCTGATTACCATCTCAAAGTTCAAAATCCACATAAATAAATATCATTTTTCTCTATTTCTTGTACAAATTCTATAAAAGGTTTCCAATCTAACATACATTTAGTTGTTGATCCTTGATTAATTATACCCATAGACCTAGACACAAATAGAGTCATGAATCTTGCGTCTAAGTCTATGTGTCCACAGGCTTATATAATGCACATTTTTGACCAGGGTTTTTTTTTTTTTAAAGCATGTTTTTCTATGACTAAATTTGCAGAAAAACCTGGACTTTTAAAAAAAAAAAAAATGGTCTGCAAATCCATGGAATCCACCCAATTGTGGAAAAGCCAATCCGCTGCAGAATCCATGGGGTGGATTCATAAAAATCCAGGCTGATTTGATTCCACTGCAGTTCTTTCCAACATCCCTAATCCCTGACTATCCAGTCTCTGCTTGAGGACCTCCAGCAGTGGAGGGTCCACCACCTCTGAAGGCAGTTGGCTCTCTAGGCAATTGATCCGTCCCTCCTCCCCAGCATGACTGCATACCCCTTAGGAGCATGGTCATACTTCTAAAACCAGCAAGACACATGGCACTTTAGACCTAACATATCTCCAGGTTCAAACCTTAGAACCTCTCCAGTTCAAAAAGGGAGCTGCCCCCTTTGGGGAGCTGCCCTTGTCAGGAGCTGCCCCTTTTCAGCATGTAACTCCTTTGCTGAGGGAACTGCACTGGCTGACGATTCGCTACCAGGCCAGGTCAAGCCACTCCAGTATTCCTGCCAAGAAAACCCCATGGAACGTATCACAAGGCTAAAAGATATGATGCTGGAAGATGAGCCCCTCAGGTCGGAAAGTGTCCAATATACTACTGGGGAAGAGCAGAGGGAATTTCCAAGTAGTGCCAGAAAGAGTGAAGCGGCTGGGCCAAAGCCGAAAGGACACTCAGCTGTGGATGTGTCTGGTGGTGAAAAGAAAATCCGATACTGTAAAGAACAATATTGTTTAGGAACCTGGAATGTAAGATCAATGAATCAAGGTAAGCTGGAGGTGGTCAAACATGAGATAGCAAGATTGAACATCGACATCTTGGGAATCAGTGAACTAAAATGGACAAGCATGGGCAAATTTAATTCAGGTGACCATCATATCCACTACTGTGGGCAAGAATCCCTTAGAAGAAATGGAGTAGCACTCATAGTCAATAAAAGGGTGGGAAAAGCAGTACTGGGGTACAATCTCAAAAACAATAGAATGATCTCAGTACAAATCCAAGGCAAACCATTCAACATCACAGGAATTCAAGTCTATGCCCCAACCACTGAGGCCGAAGAAGCTGAGGTTGATCGGTTCTATGAAGACCTACAACACCTTCTAGAACTAACACCAAAAAAAGATGTCCTTTTCATCATAGGGGATTGGAATACTAAAGTAGGAAGTCAAGAAATAACCAGGATAACAGGCAAGCATGGCCTTGGTGTACAAAATGAAGTAGGACAAAGGCTAATAGAGTTTTGCCAAGGGGACACGCTGATCATAGCAAACACTCTTTTCCAACAGCACAAGAGGTGATTCTACACATGGACAACACCAGATGGTCAATATCGAAATCAGATTGATTATGTCCTTTGCAGCCAAAGATGGAGAAGCTCTATACAGTCAGTAAAAACAAGACCTGGAGCTGACTGTGGCTCACATCATGAGCTTCTTAATGCAAAATTTTGGCTTAAATTGAAGAACGTAGGGAAAACCACTAAACCATTCAGGTATGACCTAAATCATATCCCTTATGAATATACAGTGGAGGTGATGAATAGATTTAAGGGATTAGACCTGATAGACAGAGTGCCTGAGGAACTATGGACAGAGGTCCGTAACATTGTTCAGGAGGCAGCGATGAAATCCATCCCAAAGAAAAAGAAATGCAAGAAAGTCAAGTGGCTGTCTGATCAGGCTTTACATGTAGCTGAGGAAAGAAGGGAAGTGAAAAGCAAGGGAGAAAGGGGAAGATATACCCAACTGAATGCAGAGTTCCAGAGAATAGCAAGGAGAGACAAGAAGGCCTTCTTCAATGAACAATGCAAAGAAATTGAGGAAAACAAGAGAATGGGAAAGACTAGAAATCTCTTCAAGAAAATCGGAGATCTCAAGGGAACGTTTTGTGCAAAGACGGGCATGATAAAGGACAAAGAAGGAAGGGACCTAACAGAAGCAGATGAGATTAAGAAGAGGTGGAAAGAATACACAGAAGAACTATACAGGAAAGATCTGAATGTCCCTGATAGCCATGATAGTGCGGTCACTGAACTTGAGCCGGACATCCTCGAGAGTGAAGTCAAGTGGGCCTTAGGAAGCATTACTAACAACAAAGCTAGCGGAGATGACAGTATTCCAGCTGATGCTGTTAAAGTGCTGCACTCAATATGCCAACAAATTTGGAACACTGAACAGTGGCCACAACACTGGAAAAGGTCAGTTTACATTCCAATTCCAAAGAACGGCAATGCCAAAGAGTGTTCAAACTACCGTACAATTGCACTCATTTCACATGCCAGCAAGGTTATGCTCAAAATCCTACAAGGTAGGCTTCAGCAGTATGCGAACCGAGAACTACCGGAAGTACAAGCTGGGTTTCGAAGAGGCAGAGGAACTAGAGATCAAATCGCCAGCATTCGCTGGATCATGGAGAAAGCAAGAGAATTCCAGAAAAACATCTATTTCTGCTTCATTGACTACGCTAATGCCTTTGACTGTGTGGATCACAACAAACTGTGGCAAATTCTGAAAGAGATGGGAGTAGGGATATACGAAAGGGACTTACCTTGTCCCGCAGCTATTTTTGCGGTGGGGGGGAGGCGGTTCGCTTCTCCCCCCGAAGTTCAGGCGAGGGGGGGGAGGTGTCCCGCCTCGCCCAGCCGAAATTCAGGCCGGGGAGAAGCGCCCCGTCTCCCCGGCCGCGAAAGAAAAAGTAAAAAAAAATGTGATAGGCTACGTAACAATTAACTTAGCCTATCATGGCTAGATTTCCAAAGTCAGCCATGACAGGCTACGTTAATCGTCACGTAGCCTATCACGGGTGACTTTGAGAAAAAAAAAAGCGCGTACGCAAATGGCGGCGGCCCATGGGCGCCATTTGCGTTCCTTATTTTGGCGTGTCCAGTCTACGTAAAGATTTACGTAGACTACGGCAAAAATAAGGGAACGCTATTTGCGTAGCCCTTATTTTCGCCGTAGTCTACGTAAATCTTTACGTAGACTAGACGTGCCAAACTAAGGAACACAAATGGCAGCGCCCATGGGCCGCTGCCATTTGCGTACGCGCTTTTTTTTTTCCAAAGTCACCCGTGATAGGCTACGTGACGGTTTACGTAGCCTATCACGGCTGACTTTGGAAATCTAGCTGTGATAGGCTACGTAAATCGTCACGTAGCCTATCACGGGTGTGTGTTTTTTGTGTTTTTTTACTTTTTTATTTTGTAATGGCGGCGGCGGCAGCCAGTCGGGAGACCGGCCGCCGCCCCCACCCCCGCCGAACCGCCGCCGAACCGCCACCGGGACCCGCCACCAAGAGGGACATTCACTGAAGGTAAGTCCCATCCCGGGGGGGGCAGGGGGCTGGCGGAGAATTTCCCCAACACTTTCGGGGGGCCAAATGCCTCGGTGCTCGGCCTCCCGAAGATTCGTGGGGAAATTCTCCGCCATCCCTAGATGGGAGTACCAGACCACCTTACCTGTCTCCTGAAAAACCTGTACAAGGGTCAAGAAGCAACAGTAAGAACCGGACATGGAACTACCGATTGGTTCAAAATTGGGAAAGAAGTACGACAAGGCTGCATATTGTCGCCTGCTTATTTAACTTATATGCAGAGTTCATCATGAGAAACACCAGGTTGGATGAATCACAGGTCGGAATTAAGATTGCCAGGAGAATTATCAACAACCTCCGATACGCAGACGATACCACCCTAATGGCAGAAGGCGAAGAGGATCTAAAGAGCCTCTTGTTGAGGATGAAAGTGGAGAGTGCAAAAGCTGGTTTGAAACTCAACATTAAAAAAACTAAGATCATGGCATCTGGCCCCATCACTTCCTGGCATATAGAAGGGGAAGAAATGGAAGCAGTGACAGATTTTATTTTCTTGGGCTCCAAGATCACTGCAGACCGTGACTGTAACCATGATTACAGGAAGCTTGCTCCTTGGGAGGAAGGCTATGGCAAACCTAGACAGCATAGTACGAAGCAGAGACATCACCTTGCCGACAAAGGTTCGTATAATCAAAGCTATGGTTTTCCCAGTAGTAATGTATGGCTGTGAGAGCTGGACTATAAGGAAGGCTGAGCGCTGAAGAATTGATGCTTTCGAACTGTGGTGCTGGAGAAGACTCTTACGAGTCCCCTGGACTGCAAGGAGGTCAAATCAGTCAATCCTAAAGGAAATCAACCCTGAGTGCTCATTGGAAGGACAGATGCTGAAGCTGAAGCTCAAATATTTTGGCCTCCTAATGCGGAGAGAAAACTCACTGGAAAAGACCCTGATGCTGGGAAAGACTGAAGGCAAAAGGAGAAGGGGACGGCAGAGGATGAGATGGCTAGACAGCATCACCGATGCAATGAACATGAACTTGAGCACACTCCAGGAGAGAGTGGAGGACAAGAAGGCCTGGCGTGCTATGGTCCATGGGGTCACAAAGAGTCGGACATGACTTAACGACTGAACAACAACAACAACCTAGTGTACAAAGCCCTAAACAACTCCGGACCAGGATACCTGAGAGAGCATCTTCTCCCTTACCAACCTGCCCCGGTCACTGAGGTCATCAGAGGGTGTGTTGCTGATGGTTCCACATGGACCTATGGCCTGATTGGAGTCCACCAGGAGAACAGCCTTCAGTATAGTGGCCCCCTTTCTTTGGAATTCCCTGCCCCTGGAGCTCAGGCAGGCACCAACACTGTTCTGTTTCTGGCACCTCCTGAAAACAGCTCTGTTCCAAGAGGCATTGCTTAATTGACCAGTCATGGTTTTATTGAGATTCTGTTTTTAAAAATAGCATAATTTTAATCTGGTGTTTTAATCTCTTTATCCTTTTACTGTTTTATCTCTTCTTTTCACCACTCCAAAATCTGTTCCAGATATGGAGCAGTATACAGATATTGTAAATACATACATACATACATACATACATACAACAAATGTAAGTGGGCCTGGGAAAGACTTCCTAAGACTCTGGAAAGCTGTGGCCATTGCTGTGCTGGACAAGCAATCTCACTTGGGAAAAGACAACGTCTGATGGCAATTCTGAGCATCTGATTATTTTAGACAGCTGCATCTATCAATGTATGTTATCGGCTCTCAGACAAATTAGCATTACCGAAGATTAAAGGGAATGAAATTAGTCAATCTTCTCTGGAAAGTAACATACACACACACACACACACACACACACACCAAACACCTCAAATATGGTAATGTAAGCAAAAGAATATACATTGTTTTCAATTAGAGCTGTCCCTCCTTTTTGTGTGTGTAAGAACAGATCAAGTTCACCTCCAGTGTTGATGTCACAATGATGCATTAATATCTTTTACATTCAATGTTTATTTCCCCATCTCGGATCATGCACTTCATTAGAAATATATTGCACGAAGAACAAGGCAGCCTGTCTCCTTGATTTGTATATAAATTAACTGCTATTTAAATAGGCAGGGCAATGGATCTACATGGAGATTACACCTAGAGTTCTCTTGTGTATTAAATGGAAGACGTGAGCGATGATATTAACTAGCTGCTATGACATCACCATTATCATGGATATTCCAGAGATTAGAAGCTGCTGGCTGTCATTTAAATGAACACATCTCAAGTGCACCTGCTTTATAATTATTCGTTTGGAGTGGAATCATTAGCATATTCCTTAAGTCATTTGCAGGCAATTTGGCTCTACATTAATGATTTTTTCACTCTTTATAACAATTAATTTTAGATATGTATAATGAACACACACATACATATGGGTAAAACAAGAAAATGTTTGAAGGGTGCACAGTTTCCTTACTTATAGTAGTTACATCAAGTTAACTTATCAATATATTTTCCATAGTACTTAGAGAGGGTGATTCATATATTAGATATGTATGTGCATTTTGTTTTAGCTCACAAAACATGTGAGCATGCCTGTTTGAAGCCTTGAACCTGAGCTCAAGTGCAAACAAGTCTCCACTGAAAATGTTCGCAAATAGTTGGATGTGTGTTCGCATTCAATTTGCGCAACTTTCCCAGTTTGCTTTTATGCATATTTCCTAATTCACACAAATTTCTCCTGCATCCTGAATCAGCCCCACTTCAGTCTATGGAGGAAATGTGCACAAATTTGAGCAAGTCTGTGCAAATTTCATATTCAATCACTGCTCGATTTGTACAATTTTCCTGTTCATGCAGAGCAAGCAATGAACTCAAACACGGATAGGAATCAGGCACAAGACGAGTGGCAAGATGATGTTAGGGGAATCCTAGTGATCTTGAACATCGCTCATTCACCCATCGCTATCATACACACACACTTTGACATTGGTAAAACATTTAGTAAACACTATAATCGCTGGGAATGTGCTAGGAGTATTTGTACCAGAGTATCCTCAAAGAGAGAATCAGAAATCCCTTCGAAGGTGCAAGGAGTTGCTAGGAAAGTCACAAGTCTACACCTTATGCTCATCCTTTTCCTCCAGTCCACTTTCTATGTGGCTAATATATAGGCAGTACCTTGCAGGCACTTTCTACATCAGAAGTGCAGAACTGGGGAATTATATAAACAATGTCCCTTCCTACGGATGGTGATTGTGGGCCCTTCTGATGTTATCTTAACTGTCTAGGGGTGCTGCAGTTTGTGTGCTCCTCTTGGGGCAGTACTGGCATGGGAATGAGCTATATTGTGCACTCTTCCCAAGTGGCCTAGCTCTTTCAGCATTACCAGAGCATTCTGGGGGGGAACACACTATAGTGAGTCCTCTGCTACTAAAGTGACATCAGACAGGGCTTTGACAGTCATTCCACCTTTGAAAATGAGGCTGCACTCCCATAAATATTTTATTTATTTAATTATTACAGTTCTATACCACCTGTCAGGGTGGAAACTGAGCCGATAGAACCCCAGAGCAGTTCTGATTCTGAGGAGGATCAGCAATCTGTGGGAGAGGAGCCAGCTTATCCCTCACAGGCACAGCAGCTGGCAGAGATTCCTCCTGTCAGCATTCCTGAGATAGGTAGTGACCCTGGCAGTGAGAGAGTGCGGGAGGGGGGCTTGCTAGACGCTCGATGCAGATGCAGGGAGCGACGAGTGATGGAGGGCGCAGAAAGGAGGCGTAGCGCCCATTTGCCGCGCAAGCAACGGCTGCATCCCGTGGACCCAAGGGAAAGAGGGAGGATCTCTCCCTAGCCCATAAGTTCAGGGTCTTCAAGTGATTCTCCTTCAAATGGGGACCAACTGCCTACCTGGAGCATAGGCTACTCCGCTGTTCATTGCTTAGTCGCTGGTGATAGCATCTGAAAGAGTCATTAAGTTGTAAAAGGATTAAAGCTTTAAAAAGAATCCTTTAGTGTGTGTCTTGAGTTGGCTATTGGAGTATACTGAAAGAGGCCACTAGGGCGCTCCTGACACCACCCAATAGCCAAAGATGTGCAAATAAGCAGCACTGAACAAAGTTGCACTTACTTCTGAGAAAATATGCCTAGGATTGGGCTGCAGGTGTAGTTAGACATTGTTAGCTTGCTATCCTGAGATCCTCTTCTGCTCCTGGCCTATCAAAAGATGGATATCCTTAGGGGTAGGCCAAAATGGTTGCCTCCAATTTGCCAGTTCAATTGAGGGTGGCAAATTGGGGCAGCTATTTTGGTTCCATGGGGGGGGGGGTAGGGTGAGGAGGTTATAATTTTGGCTCAAAGGACACTTTTTACCTCCCCCTAGTTCTCTTATTCTTTTCGTCAAACAAAACCTCCTTTTTGTCTCTCTTTTAAATCCACCACCAGTTTTGCTAGGGGCTTCCATGGTGCAGAGGCATGGAAGAGGCACGCTGCCTCGATATGCCAGTCTCCTTCCCAGAGGAAGGAATGATGGTGTTGGTGGTGGGACTCCACTGCAGCATACCACACCACCAGCAAAGCTGGAGGCTATGAAATGTAAAGGGAAAGAACAATGGGAGTTTTTTGGCAAAAAAAAATGGTGGGCTGAGGCAGGGGGGAGATAAGGAGCCCTGATTCCAGAATTGTGACCCTCCTCCTCTCCTTCAAATATTTTGGCCCCTACTCTGAATCAATTTGCACATCCTCTTTCATTTTGCTTTAAGGTAGGTGTGGGCAATACATAGGACCCCCTGGCCCCTAGTTTGGCCCCTGCCACCCCCATGCCACTGAAATTCATCCACTCGGTGGTAGCAACGTTAGCTGGGTTAGTGTGTCTGGATTGTTCTTTGCCACTCAAGATTGACCTATCCCAGTGGAGGCTGGTGGCTCCGATGCCAGTGGATCCACTCCTGGTTTCAGTCAGATCCTGTCAGAACTCTAAAGCAGCTATCCAAGGTGCACCCCTGAAGTAATTGACTTTGGAAACAACCTGCATTCAGAACTGCACCTCATGTCATGCCTCTATAACAGCCTTCCCCAACCTGGTGCCCTCCAGATATTTTAGACTACAACTCCCAGCATCCCTGGCTCTGATAGCTGGGGATGATGAGAGTTGTAGTCCAAAACATCTGGAGGGCGCCAGGTTGGGGAAAGCTGCCATATAAGATTCCAAGGACTTAGAGGTGGAATGGCAATGATACAAAATGGTGGGGAAAGAATGTGGAAATTGTCGTTTTCTTTCTTTTATCTTTTTTAAAAAGTGGATTAAGATTCAGTTCCTCAGCATTTAGCATTGCAGAGCTGTCTTTTCAGTTAATCTCCCATTGGCATATATCCCCATGCAAATTGTCACTCATGAGCAATACGTACTTGAGTTGTTTGCTGAAAGAAGAGCTCCAAGACGAAGTCTCTTTTTCCCTGCTGGTGGGCATGTCCAAAGCTATAAAGGTTCTCAAACTGAATTTTAAGACATATCCAACATATCATCGGATACCGCTTTGAGTCTTTGCTGGGAGTTCTGGTTGAAGGAAATTCCCTTCAGTTAGACAAGGATTTATTACATCTAGTATTAGTATTAGTAAATATTTATATCCCTGATGAATATACAGTGGAGGTGAGGAATAGATTTCAGGGATTAGACCTGATAGACAGAGTGCCTGAGGAACTATGGACGGAGGTCCGTAACATTGTTCAGGAGGCAGCAACGAAATCCATCCCAAAGAAAAAGAAATGCAAGAAAGCCAAGTGGCTGTCTGATGAGGCTTTACAAGTAGCTGAGGAAAGAAGGGAAGCGAAAAGCAAGGGAGAAAGGGGAAGATATACCCAACTGAATGCAGAGTTCCAGAGAATAGCAAGGAGGGACAAGAAGGCCTTCTTAAATGAACAGTGCAAAGAAATCGAGGAAAACAACAGAATGGGAAAGACTAGAGATCTCTTCAAGAAAATTGGAGATCTCAGGGGAACGTTTTGTGCAAAGACGGGCATGATCAAGGACAAAGAAGGCAGGGACCTAACAGAAGCAGATGAGATTAAGAAGAGGTGGAAAGAATACACAGAAGAACTATACAGGAAAGATCTGAATGTCCCTGATAGCCATGATAGTGCGGTCACTGAACTTGAGCCGGACATCCTAGAGAGTGAAGTCAAGTGGGCCTTAGGAAGCATTAGTAACAACAAAGCTAGCGGAGATGACAGTATTCCAGCCGAGCTATTTAAAATCCTAAAAGATGATGCTGTTAAAGTGCTGCATTCAATATGCCAACAAATCTGGAACACTCAACAGTGGCCACAAGACTGGAAAAGGTCAGTTTACATTCCAATTCCAAAGAAGGGCAGCGCCAAAGAGTGTTCAAACTACCGCACAATTGCGCTCATTTCACATGCTAGCAAGGTGATGCTCAAAATCCTACAAGCTAGGCTTCAGCAGTATGCGAACCGAGAACTACCGGAAGTACAAGCTGGGTTTCGAAGAGGCAGAGGAACTAGAGATCAAATCGCCAACATTCGCTGCATCATGGAGAAAGCAAGAGAATTCCAGAAAAACGTCTATTTCTGCTTCATTGACTACGCTAAAGCCTTTGATTGTGTGGATCACAACAAACTGTGGCAAATTCTGAAAGTGATGGGAGTACCAGACCACCTTACCTGTCTCCTGAGAAACCTGTACGAGGGTCAAGAAGCAACAGTAAGAACCAGACATGGAACAACCGATTGGTTCAAAATTGGGAAAGGAGTACGACAAGGCTGCATATTGTCACCCTGCTTATTTAACTTATATGCAGAGTACATCATGAGAAATGCCGGGTTGGATGAATCAGAGGTCGGAATTAAGATTGCTGGGAGAATTATCAACAACCTCCGATATGCAGACGATACCACCCTAATGGCAGAAAGCGAAGAGGATCTCAAGAGCCTCTTGTTGAGGGTGAAAGAGGAGAGTGCAAAAGCTGGTTTGAAACTCAACATTAAAAAAACGAAGATCATGGCATCTGGCCCCATCACTTCCTGGCATATAGAAGGGGAAGAAATGGAAGCAGTGACAGATTTTACTTTCTTGGGCTCCAAGATCACCGCAGACGGTGACTGTAGCCATGAAATTAAAAGACGCTTGCTCTTCAATGAATATGAACTTGGGAGGAAAGCTATGGCCAACCTAGACAGCATAGTAAGAAGCAGAGACATCACCTTGCCGACAAAGGTCCGTCTAATCAAAGCTATGGTTTTCCCAGTAGTAATGTATGGCTGTGAGAGCTGGACTATAAGGAAGGCTGAGCGCCGCAGAATTGATGCTTTCGAACTGTGGTGCTGGAGAAGACTCTTACGAGTCCCCTGGACTGCAAGGAGGTCAAATCAGTCCATCCTAAAGGAAATCAACCCTGAGTGCTCATTGGAAGGACAGATAATGAAGCTGAAGCTCCAATATTTTGGCCACCTAATGCGAAGAGAAAACTCCCTGGAAAAGACCCTGATGCTGGGAAAGACTGAAGGCAAAAGGAGAAGGGGACGGCAGAGGATGAGATGGCTAGATAGCATCACGGATGCAATGAATATGAACTTGAGCACGCTCCGGGAGAGAGCGCAGGACAGGAAGGCCTGGCGTGCTATGGTCCATGGGGTCACGAAGAGCCGGACACGACTGAACGACTGAACAACAACAGATGGAGCAAACCTTTGCCCGCGAGTCAGTGGCTAGACGGCCATAGGATATGTGGTTTTCTGGGAACCGACCTCGGAGCCCACGCTCTGAGGTTGGTTCCCTGAGAATCAACCTTCCTTCCCTTCTGTGCTGCCTCACAGGCAGCACAGAACAGCCCTGTGCTCCCCACTCGGAAGAGGAGCACGGAGCAGCCAAAAAGGGGTGTTCCGGGGGGCATTCCGGGGCGGGGAAGGCAGAAATACCAGTACAACACATCCTATGTGTCATCCGGCAGCCCCCTCCCCTGCTTTGCCTTCCCATAGCTAGACAGCTGAAATTGGCTTTCTAGCCGCAATGCAGGGCAGGAGAAGCGTGGAGGGAATAATCCCCTCCATGCTTCTCCTGCCCTGCATTGGATAGGCAGTTGCCTCTGAGCTCGGAGGAGGCTGCCTATCCCCATAGGATTGTGCCCTAATTATTTGCTAAAAAGCCATCAAGTGGTGCACAACAATTTAAAACAAAATAACCTTAACACAATAAGGAAAAAAAACATTAAACTGTAAAACATTTAAACTGCATAATTTAAAAGGCTAAATTAGAAAGATGCATCTTTACACCCTTTCTAAAAGCCCAAAGAGTGGATGCCAATCATAGTTCTTGAGGGAGCATGTTCCACAGTCCGAGAGTGACACAGGAGAAAGCCCTTTCACACGTGCCCAGCAAATGGGCCTTTGCAGGTGGTGCCTTCAAGAGAGTCTCTCCTGCAGATATTAATAACCAGATAGGTGGCCCATTAGATAGCCAATTCCCAAGCCATAACGATTTATGCAGCCTATCACGGCTAGATTTGGAAAGTCAGCTGTGATAGGCTACGTTAATCGTTACGTAGCCTATCACGGGTGACTTTGGGGGGGAAAAAAAGCGCATACGCAAATGGCGGCCCCCATGGGGCGCCGCCATTTGTGTTCCTTATTTGGTCCCTGTAGTCTACGTAAAGATTTACGTGGACTACGGCAAAAATAAGGGAAACGCTATTTGCGTTGCCCTTATTTTCGCCGTAGTCTACGTAAATCTTTACGTAGACTACAGGGACCAAATAAGGAATGCAAATGACGGCACCCCATGGGGGCCGCCATTTGCGTACGCGCTTTTTTTTTTTCCAAAGTCACCCGTGATAGGCTATGTAACGATTAACGTAGCCTATCACGGCTGACTTTGCAAATCTAGCCGTGATAGGCTGTGTAAATTGTTACGTAGCCTATCACGGGGTTGTTGTTGTTTTTTACTTCAGCTGTAATGGCGGCGGCGGCAGCTGGTCAAAAGACCGGCTGCTGCCCCCGCCGAAAGCCCGCCGAACCGCCGCCAGGACCCGCCGTTGGGAGGGACATTCGGCTACGGTAAGTCCCATCCCGGGGGGGTGGCAGGGGGGTGGCAGGGGGGTGGCGGAGAATTTCACCGCTGATTTCGGGGGGCTGAATGCGTTGGCGCTAGGGGTGGACGAAAGTCACTTACCTTTTCTCGCAGCTTGTTCGCGGTGGGGGGGAGCGCTTCGCTGCTCCCCCCGCGAAGTTCAGGCCGGGGGGGGAGGCTTCCCGCCTCGCCTGGCCAAAATTCAGGCCGGGGGGGAGGCTTCCCGCCTCGCCCAGCCGAAATTCAGGCCGGGGAGGAGGCTTGCCGCCTCGCCCGGCCGCGAACGCGAAAGTAAAAAAAAACAAAACAAAACGCCCCCTGATAGCGTTGACCTTATTTTCGCCGTAGTCTACGTAAACATTTACGTAGACTACAGTGACCAAATAAGGAACGGGAATGGCGGCTCCCTATGGGGGCTGCCATTATCCGTACACACTTTTTTTTTTTTTTAAGTCACCCATGATAGGCTACGTGACGATTGACGTAGCCTATCACGGCTGACTTTGCAAATCTAGCCGTGATAGGCTACGTGAATCGTCACGTAGCCTATCAGGGGACGTTTTTTGTTTTTTTTCTTTTATTGCAATGGCGGCGGCGGCAGCCGGTCAAAAGACCGGCTGCCACTCCCGCCCCGCTCGAACACCCGACGAACCGCCAGCCGGACCCGCCGCCGGGAGGGACATTCAGGGAAGGTAAGTCCCGTCCCGGGAGGGGCGGGGGGGCGGAGGATTTCTCCCCAAAACTTGTTCGGGGGGCCGAACACATTGGCGCTCGGCCCCCCGAAGTTTCGGGGAGAAATTCTCTGCCATCCCTAGTTGGCGCTCGGCCCCCCAAAGATTCGGGGAGAAATTCTCCGCCATCCCTACTGGGCAGGAGGAAGTCTTTCAGACTCCATCCCCTTCCCAGACCCCTGCGACATCCCTAGCACTAATCTTAGTGTGATGTAACCAAGGCATGAATAACTGTTGCCAAATCAGACCAACTCAGGAAAGGTTGCAGTTGATACAACAAACATAGGGATGTACGAAAGTGACTTACCTTTTTGTGGATTCTGTTCATGGGGGGGGGCAGGCGTTCCGTCCCTCTCCCCGGAATCCTCGACGGGGGAGAGGCAATCCGCTCCTCCCCCCCAGAATCCTCGACGGACGGCTGTGCTCCGCGGCGGCTCCACAGAGCAGCAGGCCAGGCCCAGGCCAGGGCCGTCCGCAGCTGGATTTCCGGCCGCGGAGGGCTCTGGGTAACCAAAAAAAAAAGGCATACACAAATGGCAGCAGCTATGGCTGCTGCCATTTGTGTTCCTTATTTTTCGCCGTCTTAGTCTACATCAATATTTACGTAGACTAAGACGAAGAAAAGAAAGGGGAACGCAAATAGCGTAGTGGGTGCTATTTGCATTCCCCTTTCTTTTCTTCATCTTAGTCTACGTAAATATTGACGTAGACTAAGACAGCCAAAAATAAGGAATGCAAATGGCAGCGGCCGTAACCGCCGCCATTTGTGTACGTGTTTTTTTTTTTAAAACCCAGATGTGATAGGCTACGTAAGTCTTTACATAGCCTATCACATCTATTGGGGGGGGGGAGACACAGACTGCAAATGGCAGCGGCGGCGGCCATTCGGAAGACCAGCCGCAGCCAAAGCCGCCGCTGGAGCCGCCGCCATCCGGAATATCCGCCCCAGGTAAGTTTCGTCCTGGGGGGGATCCGCAGGGGGCGGGGGGTGGCAGGCCATTCCGCGATGGATTTTGGGGGGCCGAATGCACTGGCATTCGGCCTCAGTGAGATCCATCACAGAATTCTCTGACATCCCTAAACAAACATAATTGTACAAACTGTGCACTCTGTGGTGTTCGTGCCTATTCCCAAGGATCATACATCTTTAAGAAGGCCTTTCCCATAGCAGGCAATTTCTTCCCCCTCCACAGTAAAGCTGCCACCATGACCTTTAGGCTCAGGTCTAACCCTTTTTACGTTGTCCTCGAGTTGTGACGACACACACCAGCTTTATTCTGTAACCTGTATTATTCCCTTTATTACTTTATCCTTTTGTCGCCAAGAGCAGAAGCTATAGGATTTTATAAAATAAAGAAAACTGTATTAATTATAAAATTAAGATGTTCAACACTAAATCATTAACTTTTGAAGCTTCTGTCTTATATCCTCTCATACACATAAATCCTAGTTTCTCTCTCTCTCTCTCTCCCCCTCCCTCCCTCCAGAAACTTTTCAATTTAACTCTTCCCAGACCCCACACAAATCCCATCTCTGTTCTGAACCCTACCTGACTCACGCAAGCACAGCACCCAGCTTATATTTCACTCACACTGACTTCACCCCCTTCACTCACTCAGCCAATCATCTCCTGTATGCTAACACACCCTTCCTCCTGTCACTTATCCCACTCTCACTCTAGACATACTCACCATAAAACATATAGAGTTATAACATGTAAGTAAGTAAGTAATAATTTATTACGGTCAATTGACCAGCAAAATAGATTTACAACATTATACAAAATCCATAGAAAATAACAATTATTAAACCGAGGAAGAGCACATAGCACAAGTTATACATAATAAAACCTCAAATTAAGGCCTGGCGTATTTTAATTGCTACTGCACAGAATTTGGCAACATTTAGAGTGATATGTGTTTTTACATCAGAAAGAAGTAAATAAATATAAAAAGTGTCCGGACGTCCTGGCGATTTAACTAAAAATTGTTCAATAAAACTTTTACATGCATCCCAATAAAAAGAACAATATAGGAGAACATGAGACACTGTTTCAATCTCCCCTGATCCACATGGGCACTTACATTCATGATAAGGAACTTTTATATATCTGCCTTCAAGGACAGGTGAGGGAAGTGAGTTACCTCAGGCTAATGTGAAGGCTCTACGATATCTTTGAACTGAGGGCGTGACAAGATATTTTGCCAGCTTAGAAGGCCAGAGCATTCTATCATAAAGGCTGGGATTGGGGATTGATCCTAAATCCTGCTGATGGTCTATGTCAGCAACACGTTGTCTAAGTAGCCCACTGGCCGCCTCGTATCCCATCGGGATGAAGTTGTCAGGGGAAAAGCTGTAGGACTGAAGCTTTCATTATAGTTTATTGGACCATGTGGATTGAAAACTACCATGAAGAATTAGCGGGGCTAGGGAAAAAAATAAGCTTCAGCCAGATGTTAAAAACTGCAAGCCAGGCCCTGGTTTCAACCTTCTGAAGTCCAGCCTCCAGACGCAAAATTGCATTGGAAAGGCACTGTAGCGCTTGGAGGATGGCCCTCAAAAATGTGGATTGAATTACTTCGAAGGTGGAGAAAGTGGAGTATGGTCCAATTTGTGCACCGTACAGAAGTTGGGTTATCATTTTGGCCTTAAAAAGCTTTATTGCTGCCAGAACGTAGTGGCCACCGCTGGTCAAAAACCTTTAAAACAACACAAGCACTCCTATGGGCTGACTGGCTGACAAAGTCTGCATGTGCCTTCTGTCTTCCATTGGCTTGGAAGACAACTCCTAGATATTTAAAGAAATTAACCTGCTCTATTTTGTGATTGTTGATAGACCACTTGTATAGCTTTGGTCTTTTGGCAAACATCACTACTTTTGTTTTTTGATAATTAATGTGAAGATATTCATTATACCAATGTTGTGCCAAAGCCTGTGATGCTCTCTTCAGGCCAACAGGTGACTGTGAATTACTGTGTCATCTGCATATAATAACACAGTTAAGTGCCTGTTAGTTAACTTAGGTGGATGAAAATCAGGATGGTTAAGGACTCTAACTAGCGAATCTGCACAAAAATTAAATAACAGGGGGCTATCTGGCATATAGAAGGGGAAGAAATGGAAGCAGTGATTTTATTTTCTTGGGCTCCAAGATCACTGCAGACGGTGACTGTAGCCATGAAATTCAAAGACGCTTGCTCCTTGGGAGGAAAGCTATGGCACACCTAGACAGCACAGTAAGAAGCAGAGAGTCATCACCTTGCTGACAAAGGTTCATATCATCAAAGCTATGGTTTTCCCAGTAGTAATGTATGGCTGTGAGAGCTGGACTATAAGGAAGGCTGAGCGCTGAAGAATTGATGTCTTCGAACTGTGGTGCTGGAGAAGACTCTTACGAGTCCCCTGGACTGCAAGGAGGTCAGATCAGTCAATCCTAAAGGAAATCAACCCTGACTGCTTATTGGAAGGACAGATGCTGAAGCTGAAGCTCAAATATTTTGGCCACCTAATGCAAAGAGAAAACTCCCTGGAAAAGACCCTGATGCTGGGAAAGATTGAAGGCCAAAGGAGAAGGGGACGGCAGAGGATGAGATGGCTAGATAGCATCACCGATGCAATGAATATGAACTTGAGCACACTCCTGGAGAGAGCGGAGGACAGGAAGGCCTGGCGTGCTATGGTCCATGGGGTCACGAAGAGCTGGACATGACTTAACGACTGAACAACAATATGCAGCCTTGCTTAACACCATTAGAGGCTAAGACAGGTCCACATAGAGAGCCCCTTGGATTGCATATAATTTTTAAGATGGCATTTTCATGAAGTTTATATATAAGAAATAATAGGCAGCTATCGACCGTGGCGGCCTGAAGTTTAGACCAGAGTCTGTTTCTGGAAACAGAGTCAAAAGCTGCTTTAAGATCTACAAATGCTGCAAACAAAGATGACCTTGGTGTGGTTGTGCATTTCTCCACCAAATGTTGTAAAATTAAAGCCTGGTCTAAGGTGGAGCAACTAGATCTAAATCCGGCTTGTTCATTGGCCAAGATATTCTCATGGTCCATCCAATCTAAAAGTTTTGAGTGGAGATGTCTGGTGTACAACTTACTAATTATGGTAAGAAGGCTAACTGGTCAATAATTCATAGGATTACCCTTCTCTCCCTTTTTAAAGAAAGGAATAATAATGGACAAAACCCAGTCTTGGGGAATACATGCATACTAGGCAGTGTTACTTTTAAATAGCTCTGGGGGCATATAGTCACAGCCAGGAGTCTCGCCTAATTTAAGTTGGTTTGTCAGATCAATAATCTCTCGAGCTGTAACTGGGGGCCATTTAGGTACAGTATCAAAAATACACTTCAACTGAAAGGGAGGAGGAGCCTCTTCTCCTGCATGTAGCATTGAAAAATATGCCTCCCAGCTCTGGACAGATATATGACATTCCAGACATACAGGACCATGGGAGGGGTGCGCTGCTGTCAGATGCCAGGAGGTGGCAGAATCATTGGACCTGACCATGTGTATAAGCTGTTCCCACCCTGTTTTTTGGGCATGCTCCCTTTTCTGCTTAAGTAGAGTTTTATAGCAGGGTTTTTTCCCCCGGAGGATTATGTCCACTAGTGACACCACTAAGGGATTTTGCTTATAACTTCTAAATTTTGCACTCAGGACCTTCTTGGCTTGAATACAATCCCTATCAAACCAACTCTGTGATCTATAGTTATGAGGCTGAGTTGTCCCCACAGTCCTGACAGTTAACCCTTTAGTTCATTGACCAAAGACTCATATATGTCAAGGATTCCCTCTTTAGGTCCCAGCGCAAGGATAAAAGAGTGAATCTTATAAAAGTGGTCTGAGTGTAACAACTTAGTAAGCATCCCATCCACCTTCTCAGACCATCTGATCTTAGAAGACCTGATTTCAACTGCAGAGTTTGGTATAGAATCAATGGTGATATATACCTGCCAGTCCAGAGGTTTCAGAGTTAAAGGCAGTGGGAGATTATCACTATCAAGCCGATTTACTACTTTGAGATGGTCCACTAGATGGGTCAGATTTCAAGAAGTGACTAGGTAATCATCAATAACACTCATCCTGGAACCCGACCAGAAGGTAAATTCACTGGGAACGGCCCCTGTACAAGAGTCATTTAGAATGCAAAGGTCTAGTTGATGGAACCATACATAGTCTGGAGTAGTTGTTGATAGTCTTTCGATTGCCACATTTTTATTGAAGAAAGGGGAGGCCTGTCAGGGGGACAGGTGCTGAGGTGAGAGTAAAGTGCTGCATCATTTGATCCCACTCTGGCATTAAAATCCCCCCTAACAATACATACGTGGGCAGGGCAATTGCAGTTAGGTCTCCAGTGTAAGACTCCAGGTCTGATGAAATCCTATTTATCTGGGAGTGAAGGTGTTTTTGGGGTATATATACATTCAGAAGTAGAATACTATAGTGGTTAAATTTTATCTTTGTTGCCACTGTGAGCTGTCTAAAGGGGTAAGGTTGGTTATGGACAAGCGAAGTCTTGTGGAGATAAAGATGTATAAGCCACCCTTTGGTCACCCTTTCTTTTCACTGAGGTAAGCTTGTAACTGATACGCTGTGAATCCATTTAACTCTATGATGTCCAGTGCCCAAGTTTCTTGCAGCATAATGATGTCAAATTTGGATACATAATTTATGAATATTTCATTCCTGCTCTCGCTTTTCCACCCAGCAATATTCCATGGCAGGAGTGGTGGTGCCCATGGGAAAGGCAATGTAGATAGGTCCTTTCTGGATTTTTGTACTGTAGGATGCCTTTCTTTGGGAGATAGTTTATTGTTTAAAAGATTAAATCCACTTGTTGGCTATTTATCCGATGTTGGGTAAGTTATAACATGAATACACATCTGTAACTACAATTCATATTATATGTACTTGTAATGTCACACACTCCCTGCCACCACCACTACCTGAAGTTCCAGCGACAGCATAGGATCAAGGAACACTCCCAAACTATGGACCTGATCCTTCCAGGAAAGTGCAAGCCCTTCCAGAACAGGTTGAATTCCAGTCCCCAAGTCAGGCTTTCTACTGACCAACAACACCTCCAGTCTTGTCTAGATTTAACCTCAGCCTGTTCACCCTCATCCAGCCCATTATTGAATCCAGGCAATGTTCAAAGGTTTCAATTGCTTCCTTGATGCTAGGTGACAAAGAGCAATAGAGCTGGTTGTCATCAGCATTATGGTGGCATCTTACTCCAAAGCTCCAAATGACCTCTCTGAGTAGTTTCATGTAAATATTAAATAACACGGAGAACAAGATAGAACCCTGTAGGACATCAGAGGCTGAGCAGTAATCAAACACCACATTCTGGACCTGACCTGATCCAACAGAAAGGACTGGAACCGCTGCAAAACAGCACCCCCAAGGCCCAGCTGCACCAGGTAGTCTTGAAGGATACTGTGGTCAATGGTACTGAAAGCTGCTGAAAGATCCAGGAGAAATAATACAGTTGTGTGTCCCCCCCCATCTTCCTCCTCTTGGTAGCGGTTAAAACTTACATTGAACTTCAACAGAAAATTGGGAATCCAGCTTCTTTTGGGGGTTAGTATAACAAATTATGGGAACTACTTACCATGGACAAGATATCTACTCAACTGAAATTGATATCTAACCCTGATGATGGCTCTCCTACCATTTTCAACTCTCTTTAAAAATATTGCCTGACTCAGCAAGTGTTAATGTTTAGAGAAGGCTGAGTCAAGCAAGGATATTATAAAATGTTGCGAAATGTCTGTGTTTCACTATTTGTGTGTGATGTATTTTCTAATGTCTCCCCTCCCCTTAAAAAAAAATCATTAAATTATGCATTTAGGAAGTTTTCTTTCAACTGAAGGTATCATTTAAGTTCATAGAGACAGACAAGAGTAATAACTTGCCAATATTATGGCTGATTTCATTTCCAAATCAACATTATCACATCATTACAGATTTGTCAGTTTTATGGAACAATTATTCAGTTGGTTTATTTCAATTTCCAATTATTTCAGATTCCACAATTCACTAAGAACACATTCTCGTTAACTTTCTTTAATTGGATGTTTCTTTCATAATAATTTGTTTTAGTCATGAGGGAAAGACACATGGCCAGAAATTGTTAAAGTACAGTTCACAAATTTAATTTGCATATGGCAACATTCATTAATAGTACTCTAAGCTAAAATGTCCGACAGCTGGAATAAAAGCCAAATATATTTTAAAAAGCAAGCCTATTAAAAAAAAAATGCTATATACTGTAGGCAAACTATGAACAATATAATGATTTCCCTGATTTCTAAAATTCGCATACTACTCAAATCTAACAGACTTTAATGGTGCTTCTGTAAAGCAGTTGAGGATTAGTCTAGGTGCATTAAATTGTTCCAGAATCCAAGAAAACAGTTAAAACGTCTTAGGTATACCTAGGCTTTAACATACATGTCTACTCAGGAGGAAGCCCCATTGTGTCCAGTGCGGCTTACTCTCAGGTAAGGATTGCAGCCTAAAGCAAGGATAATCAGCTAAGCCATCATAACATTACTAGCTGAAGCACATCATACATTTTCTTTTTTGAACAGAGTCTAGCTATTTACACATTAACCACTAGATGGCAATATGTATAACCTGAATAATACTAGTAACCTTTTATTAAGAGATCAGCTCTTTAAATTATTATAATTATTTATAACTACTGTTCAACCAACCACATAATTCATCTCTCATCAGTGAAATGCAGCACAGCTAGGCCACCTTCTCACCTGATCAGTGGACCGTTTACATTTCAAAACAGCACTGTCAATTTCACGACAAGAATACAATGACTTTTTCCACAATCCCCCATTCGTACATGTTGGCCATACATGTTGCAACTCACTGTCTAGTCATGGGTAACTAACAACTTGTGGTTCTGGATGGGGAAATAAACAAATAAACATATCCACACACATCCTATGTGGCTGAGATAGTAATGGGGATGTTCTTGCAGATGCAGTTGTACATCTGCGTGCACATTAGATCCATGTACAGAAGACATTTCCTCTCACATGGATCTTCCTGGACTGGGAAAATTGACAGTATCACAACCATGACTAGTTGTGAATTGATTTAATACGGTCACAACTAGGGATTCTGGAGAAATCTGAGACCAACTAAAATGAGCTCAGATTTCTATGAATCCATCCCATGGATTCTGCAGCAGACCGGCTTTTCCCAAATCTCACAGATTCCACTGACCTGTGGACCAATCTTTTTTCCAGAATTTTATGCAAATTTAATCATAGAAAAATATGTGAAATAAAATACACCAGCCAGAAATGTGCATTTCCCCCATAGGTTAAAGTATGAAAATGCACATTTTGGGGATTTGTGCATTTTGGGGGAGATTTGCACATTTTTGCAAGTGCAAAGTTATGAAAATGTGTGCAAATTTGAAAAAATCTGATTCCGCCAATGAGTAGATGATGGAACAAAAGGCACCTGACAATCCATGAAACACAGATGGAATGGGTTTTACAAAATCTGTACATCCCTAGTCACAACATGTTTACTGTGGCTGATCATCATCTGGAGGAAATAGTAGAAAGAACTTTAGAAAGGAACTTGTTAGCTTCCTCCCTCTTTTGTTATGCATTCATCTCACCAGTGAGAAACAAAATGGAGGCAAAAGTTAATCTGGGCTAAAGAAACAAGTACACTACCAAAGTAGTTGTGAAATTTGGCCCTAGATCATTTACAAAAGAGTACATACATTTGTACTTCGAACTGTGGTGCTGGAGAAGACTCTTACGAGTCCCCTGGACTGCAAGGAGGTCAAATCAGTCCATCATAAAGGAAATCAACCCTGAGTGCTCATTGGAAGGACAGATACTGAAGCTGAAGCTCAAATATTTTGGCCACCTAATGCGAAGAGAAAACTCTCTGGAAAAGACCCTGATGCTGGGAAAGACTGAAGGAAAAAGGAGAAGGGAACGGCAGGGGATGAGATGGCTAGATAGCATCACCGATGCAATGAATATGAACTTGAGCACGCTCTGGGAGAGAGCACAGGACAGGAAGGCCTGGCGTGCTATGCTCCATGAGGTCACGAAGAGTCAGACACGACTGAACGACTGAACAACAACAACAACGTACATTTGGGATTTCAGTGTGGATAGCTTAGAATAGGGCTGTGCCAGTGTTCACTATTGTGTTAAGAGTAGGCTGACCATACATACCACTTTAAATGGGAAAGTACCATTTTTTTCATATTTCTCAACCGTCCCGTAGTTTTAATATAAATGTCAATTTTGTCCCGTTTTTAATTTTTTGTAAAAAAATGAACGCGTTTCTCATAAGGCTCTATGCTAATCAATGCGTGCAGTAAAACTACTAGTGTGACGAAAGAGGAAGTTCCATTTCCTTTGTCCAGCCAGGGTCAGGCTTCTTGAGCTAGCGACGATCAGATGCCTCCCCCATGCTTGTCTGCAATGGCGGGGAATTCAAGAGGTGGTCGCTAAGCCCCATTCAGCGTGTGGGAGCCAGGAGGGCGACTCTTACTGTTATTTCTACCATCATTCTACCCATAGAGATTCTTTCTGCCCTACATTCAGTTTGATTCGGACTTTTCAGACTCGTATTTCGGTTCAACAGGCTGTTAGCTATTTTTTTGTTACAGCGGAATATTACATAACCCCGTCCCATTTTTGTCATCCCAATATCCTGTTTTTGTCTCAAGGAAATATGGTCAGCCTAGTTAAGAGGACTTGGGACTAAGAATGGGAAATAAATGCATTTGGTTCACATTTTAATGTGAATTTACCTAAGTAATTTTGCAGTTTTGAATCAATGCACGAACCAGAATTTGGTTATCCTTTGAAATTCGTGCTTCCCTGAATTTTGCAGTGGAATTCCCCAGTCAAAAAAATGTGTATGGACATGCATATATTATGGGAAAGTGCAAACAAAAATGTATATATTAGTAAAAATAGTAATGTTAAAATGCATTATATGAGTAAAAATTGCTTGCAACATGGTATATATAAGGAAGAATTGCATTTAAAAATGGATGTATTAGGAGAAATGCACACGAAGATGCATACACATGTTCATGCAAAGCTTTAAAAAACAAACAAAAAAACTCAACATTCAAAATGGACCAGACTTAAGACTGAAAAAATTGTCAAAGTTCAGTACAAAGCAAACATAAGGTTGGGAAAAGGAGAAACTGATAGAAACCGAAACTGATCAATTCTTCCATCCCTACGTGGGACTCTTAGCAATAAGTATCTGGGTACAGAGTAAGTTTAACAAATGTAGAGTTGAATGTTCTGTTCTTTTCTTTGCATCACAAGCAGACTTCTACTCTTCCTTCCAGTATAGTTTAAGGCCTGGGATGGAAATCCATGCTTTGACATTTGATCCCAAAAGCCTCCTTTTTCATGGTCTGAACTTATCATATAATCCCACACACGCACACCACTAACTGCCTTTAAAAATAACACTATTTATTTTGGAAATGCTTGTTGATCTTCTTGGCACAGCAGTTTCCACAGTATTCTTTGTTCTTCACCAGCACGTCAATATCTTGTCTGAGGATGCCACAGTGACTGTCTTCTCTGTGTTGTAAACTGGGTGAAAGATATCTTTGCATCAAATGGTTGAAGAAAAGGGTCTGCCTTCCCATTACACTTCATGAGAGCCTAAAAGCTTCTCTGTGGAGATGGCATTGGGGAATGGCAGGGGTGGAACGTGGTGAACAAGCCCATGTTTTTATGAGGTCTTTTCAGGTTTGTATGGAGTTGGGGTGAGCTGCACAGATGCATGGAAGGAGTAAGCAATGCACAAGTGAACATGACTTACCATTCTGAGGGGCAGAGCTGAAAATATATCCCTTTCTGCAAACACAAACTCACATTCAAAAAACAGTGATTAGTTCAGGTTCAGCCCCAGTTTGCATATGTTGTGACAGATAACAGCTTTTGATTATTACTGTCACATGAAAATATGCATTGGTTCAATGGAAGGGAGTAAAATAATGTGAATGGGGGAAAGGTTTTTCACCTGCACATTCTCAATGATGGGCCTGTGAAGCTCCATTTACAATGTTTGAAACCAAATCCAAACTCTCTGTTGATACTTCGGTCATTGAGTAGAACAAAGGTGGGGAAACTTTTTTTGGCCCAAGGGCCAGATTGCCACCTGCGAAACCTCTCAGGGCCTACATGTCAGTAGTGGGTAAGTCCAGAGCCCAAAGTGGTGAGACCACCAGCATCTCTCTCTCTCTCTCTCTCTCTCACACACACACACACACACACACCCTATTTAGGGATGGTATGGGTGCCCAATTCAGTCTGGGAATCTGGTGGACCTTCCCTTGCCCACATCCCTGAGCCCCGTTCACTGAGCCCCTGCCCTGCTCACCCCCTGCCCACGCTCGGTGAATGGCGTGCACTCACTCCAGTGGCCTTGTCAAGCTTCACGGTTGCCATTTTTTGAGAAATAAAATGGTGATCACAAAAATGTGCATATTTTTGTATGTGTGAAAATGCACACTTTTGTGAATGCGCATATTCTCATATGCGAAAATGTGCATTTTCTGAATGCAGATATTTGTGTATGTGTGAAAATGCACATTTCCCCAAAAATGCACATTTTCGCACACACTAATGTGTGTCTTCGTAAAAAGTGCATCTCACACATGAGAATATGCGCATTTGCAAAAATGCACATTTTTGCACATACCAAAACATGCACAGTTTTGCGATCGCCATTTTATTTTATTTTTCTAAATGCTGACGGCAGCGCTCGACGAGGCCACTGGGGTGAGTGCGGGCTGCTCCCCGAGTGTGGGAGGGGCTCGAGTGTGGTCTGGGAAGCAGTGAGCAGGGGCAGGGGCTGGGCGGGCATCTGAAGAACCCAGACGGGAATGAGTTCGCACATCCCTAAGCCTATTCACACATATTTGTTTATTTATTATTTATTTAAAATTCTCATACCACTCTCCTTCCTCCATAAAGGAGCACAGAGCACAGAGCACACTATTCATACACATACACAAAGACACACATAGTCATCCACACATACACACACATACACCTATACACACCCTATTCACACACACCATTCATTCACACAAACACCCAGGCACACACACGTCCATACATATCATTCATATGAACAGACACACACCGCTAGGCCAGCTTCCTCTTCACCACTGCTGCCGCTGCAAAGAAGGAACTGCTCCATCAGGAAATAGCCCTTCAAGTTGCTCCCAAGGAAGCTGGCTAAAACACCTCTCACCTTTCCCGATGGGAGTCTCTGGAATCTGCTGCTTCAAGGTGTACCAAGTGCCCCTCACCTGAAGACAGCCACTTCCATGTTGCCCTCACCTTGTGGGCCAACTCACAGGCCAGGAGTTCCCCACCTTTGCAGTAGAACAACATGAAGAAGTGTGGTACACATACCAAATGTGTATGTGCACATACTGTGTCCAGTTCTGGGCACCGCACTTGAAGAAGGATGCAGACAAACTGGAGAGGATTCAGAGGAGGGCAACAAAGATGATCAGGGGACTGGAAACAAAGCCCTATGAAGAGAGACTGAAAGAAGTGGGCATGTTTAGCCTTGAGAAGAGAAGACTGAGGGGAGTTACAATAGCGCTCTTCAAGTACTTGAAAGGTTGTCCCAAAGAGGAAGGCCAGGATCTCTTCTCGATCCTTCCAGAGTGCAGGACACAGAATAATGGGCTCAAGTTACAGGAAGCCAGATTCCATCTGAACATCAGGAAAAACTTCCTGACCATTACAGCAATACAATAGAACCAATTCCTTAGGGAGGTGGTGGGCTCTCCCACACTGGAGGCATTTAAGATGAGGCTGGACAGCCACCTGTCAGAGAAGCTCTGACTTGGATTCCTGCATTGAGCAGGGTGGGGTTGGACTCGATGGTCTTATAGGCCCCTTCCAACCTTACTATTCTATGATTCTATAAGAGGAGGGAAATGACAGATGGTGTAGCAATCGATGCAGTTTCACACATGTAGAATTGATACAATGAAATGCTGGAGCAGCTTTTCTGCATCACTGCTTAGCTTATGTGTATATGTGGGATGGAACACACACACATAAGCATTGTAGGAAACTGTCATACATGCAGTCCATTCGCTATGCTAGCTACAGTCTATCATTATCACAACAAGGTGCCTGCATTTATTTTTTTATGACAATGTCAATCTTTCACTGATGAATATCTAAAAAATACTAAACTTACAAGAGGGAGGCTTCTTTCCCTTTCATCTTCTCAGCTGTCATTTTTCCTCCCACTGCTCCCTCCCCCAACTCCTTCCCACCCCCCACCTCTTTCTGGAGGAACAAAAATAAGAACCAATCAGGAACTAAGGGGAAGCTGTCCATTTTGGAAAAGCCTGAGTGCCTCCAAATGGAAGTGGAGAGACCTACCTAACTGCATTAGGACAAGCATTTTGGTAACCAAGTACCACCTACTGTGCTTATTACATAGACTACAAATAGGAGAGATAGTTTGGGATGATTATAGAAGAACTCTCTGACTTATATAACTCTATTGTAGTGGCACATCTGGGAAAAAAAATCATCCTCTTTCTCTGATATGAACTCTTTGAGAGTTACTAGCATCACCGGAAACCCTTTTAGAGCTATCTGGTTTCTCTGTCCCATTTTTCTATACAGGATAAGCTAGCTTAATTGGTAAAGCAAGAGGGAACCTGTTATCTGTGTATTTACATCGAGTATTAAAGTTGGGGAATACGTTAAAGCTAAAAATAAATAAATAAAACAATCCTATCACAAGTAACTGCCTAATTTTTCTTTCTATGCACAAGCAGTACATGACATGCTTGTTTGTGGGGTTTTTTTTAATTAATTTGCCTTACTTAAATTTTATACAGGATAAGTCATTCCAGCCCTCCATTACCATTTAGTCCCTCTCTTAGTTCAATGATAAGCATGTAGTTCCTAGTAAGTACGCTGGCGATTGCAGCCCTGTATGCACTTCAAAATATGAGAAGTCTGGCAGGCCCAGAGAAGCCATTTTAGAACTAGAGCAATCATAGGGGTTGGCAACTCTTGCTTGAGAAGGGTGGTTATTTCCTTCATAAGATTGATTGCTTTTCTTGTCTACTGCAGAATTTCTGTTTCATTTCACCTTGTTTTGCCAGATAGAACTGGTGGTGATGAACGTATGATACTGTCTCATACTGGGACAGTGGATAACTTTTGGGGCCCCCAGATGTTTTGGCCCTCAGTCTTAGCCAGTATAGCCAGTGGTGAGTGTCAAGAACTCCATTTTTGTTTTGTACCCTGACTGTGAGGTCATGTCAAAAGTTCCATCTTATTGCTGTACTGACTGGAAGCTCTTTCTATTGGGCCAAGCCACAATAACAGGTAGTGATGCCACCACTTGTGAATCTGCTATGTCGAGCCAGCTGGGCAACTCCAGTCTTCAAGGCCACAGTAAGGCTTTGTTAACTGAGCAGAATGACCTCAGTTCTGTTCCTGTGAGAAAGTGCCCCACTCTCTTCTAGACTCAGGGGACACTGCTGAAGTTAACCTGTCAGGGGCTCAAAGATAAAAAGGGGGAAACTGGGAACTGCCCAGTCATCTCCACCTATCTGTGTCAACTTGCTGCTGGGTAGGGATGGACCAACAGCATGTGCCCGCCTCACGTGCTGCTCGCTGAACTGCTGCCACTTACCCACCCCTGTCCAGCTCCGTGGATGAGCCACCAGGCAGTCTGCAGGTGCCCAGTGAGCAGCAACTGGGCACCTGGCAAGTGGCCACCCAATCCCTCAGTGAGCCACCATTTTGAATAAAAATGGCTGCTTGTTGTTTTACATAAAAAGCCTTTTATGCAAATGACAGCCGTAAAGTGGCCTGTTACGCGAGATTACAGGCATGAATGGTCTCTCGGATTCCCGCAACATCCCTACCCTTGGGCTTATGAGTCTTGGATCTGGATGGAGCCCTGTCCTGTTGGGAGACCCCTGCTTTGGTAATGTATAGTTAGGCTTAGGTAGTGCATTGTTATTTTGCCTGGGGTGTTGTTTCAAAGCTTCTCTTTGATCTTTTGTATAGCTTTTCATCCCTTTCCCTTTTCCCTACCCAAATAAACTTCATATCTACCCCTAGAACCCATTCCAGGTAAACTTCAGTACTAAACTCGGCCTTCTGCTGGGTTCCTTGCTACTGTGTGATGTTTCTGGCTTGGGAGCTTAAAATAGAGGGTGTGGGCTTGAATCCTTATTTTGGCAACCGAAGTGTGTCCTGGAAGGTCTGAGAGACCCCTGGCTGAAGCTGATGTGGACATAAAGGGGTGGTGGCAGTCTATGTTTGTCCCTGCCTATACTGCAGAGAGCTTGATCAACTCCCTTTCTCCCTTCACTGATGATAATTAGGGATCATGGGAATGTAGACCAAAATATATGGAGGGCTACAAGTCCCCCCCCCCAATTTAAAGGGTGCATTACAAGTCTATCATGGTGTGGGATTCCTTCCAGCAGAAAATTGAACAAAGTTTTATCAGAAAAGTAACACTGGTTTCAGATTCCTAATTTTTTTTTTTGAAAAAAGCATATGGCAGGATAAAGATCTTAGCAGTGAGCTTCCATTTAGCCTGATCTGATTGAAACAAACAAAACTACGTTTTCCCACACAAACTAGAGAACTTTTGGGAGGTCTATATCTTCAAGCTTAAAGAGTTAGCAGTGGTAGTTAGTGAGAACAACTGCTAAAAATAATTGATTAGCTTTGGAGATATAGCGGCTAAGAAAAACAAGACAAACATTTTGCTTAAAATCCCCCCCCCCTCCACACTTGCTGCTCTCTTGTATAATATTTCTCCCTTATCATTCCTCATTTTGATGCAAAACATGGTTGCCTATTATCTATGGTCAGTGGACACGACTTCATTTTAATTACTTCAAAGGTAAATGCATTTTGTAGGTGTTTGGTTCCAATTTCAAGGAAGGAAGAACAAATTAATATAACTATCACATAAGCACATAGCCAAATCTTCAAACATGAGCAGCATACAGTTAAAAAAGACTGATACATTTGCATCCTGTTTGCTTTATCTCTGATCCTTTATCTGATGATGAAAGACACAAATTAACTCACCCAACATAGCTAACTCTTATCAGTGACAATCAGCAAGTTACACAACCTACCTCACAGGGTTGTTGTTGTGAGGATAAAATGGAGGAAGGAGGAGGATCATGTACGCTGCCTTGAGTTCCTTGGAGGAAAAAAGGCAGGATATAAATGCAATAAATAAATAAAATAAATAAATAAAGACATTCCATTTCATTTTGCTGCAGTTATGAGGTATCGGGCAGCTAACAACCATGTATTGCCTCAGGTTTCTTCTATCAATGGATAATTTCTAGTTAATACTTCATTGGTCTCTTTCTGTCTTCACAATGGAAAATCTAGGGCCCAATTTGATTCATATACAAGCATGTGACAGAAGACGGCACGAGTGACAAAGTCATGTCAGTCATGATGACTGACAAACTCTGTGGCTCAGCCATATATCCAGACCAAATCTCCACGTGATCAAGAGACATAAAGCAATGAATCCTAAAGCTTTAATTGTACTGGTACTTTAAATCTTATTCTACCTTGCAGTTTTTCTTCCTGTTTTTTGTCTCACTTTAGCCCCCTTCATGCATTAATCACATGAAGGATCTCCACCTGCTGTGATGTAGTGGTTAATTTTGAAGTACAGGCGCTCATCTTGACAGTCTCCATAGCCCTGACCCCCAAAACTCAGGCATCTGTGTTGCTCCATACCAACAAATCAGTTCTAGTAGTTTCATCTCCACCAGGAGTGGGCCTTTTTTAAAGCTGATGGCTCTTAATGGCCCATTAAAACTAAGCCACTGCGAATTCTTTGCATCACAACAGGGGGGGAAATATATTTCTTTGGGGGAAATTCCTTTCCCCCCAGCTACTGTAAGGATTTCAGCTAAGCTCAGAGGCAACAGGGAATTCTGAGTGGGGTGTCAGATGATGTCAGTGTCCCTACTCAGTGGAAGCTGGTGGTACCTTGGATAGCTCCTTTAGAGTTCTGAGTGGTTCTGATTGAAACCCAGAATGGATTCACTGCCCCACTGCCATCGGAGTCACCAGCCTCCACCCTCCCTGCTGGTTAAAAAAAAGTGCCAGTGCTGCATCCCTGTGAGCCCTGGCTCCACCACATCACTGTCAACCTGTACTAAGGGCACAGGGCTATGTCACTGGCCCTGCACTCTGATGTTGCATGGTTACAGGTAAAGAAGTGGTACAGTCCCAGGAGTTCTCAAGCACATGATTCTCCTGAACACCTACCCTTAATCTCTGCCCATGGCTATCAAAACATGGGTAAGACCTCCTCTGAAAAAGGCTTGGGCCATTATTAAAGGGCCCTCTGAGCTCCTGCTAACTTTCCTGCTGACCACTCATTGCAACACAGGGTTGTATGGTCTATCCAATGTGTTAATTGTAGTGGAAGTCCAAAGCTGAGCTACAGATGATGTGCTTTTGCATGCAGATCAAGGACTGAACCCCAGGCAGCTCCAATAAAAAGTATCCCCAGCAGCAGGGTTCAGAAAGCCCCCATCTGAGACCATGAATACCTGCCTCCAGCCAGTGAAGATGGACTAAGAATGTGACACTGTTCTATACAACTTCAAGTGATGAAGGCTACAACAACATTGTCTCCCAATGCCAACTTCATTGCATTTTGCTTTCCTAAAAGGATACCTGGGGAGGGACGTTCTGTTGAACTTCGTCTTTGTCTCAAGAGTTGGAATGGATGCTGCTGATTGTAGCTTTGGGCAATTTTTTCCCCATAAGGAAGCTCATGAACAAAGCTTGAGAATCTCAGCTCGAAGGGACCAATGCATCACCAGTATGACCAGCATAGTCCCCACATGTGGTCAAATAAGGAAGGTTCAGATGCTTACTCTACTGGTATGTACCATGAGATTGCTATTGTTCCACATTAATAGTTTTGTATATTTAAATGATCTCTCTCTCTGTGTGTGTGTGTGTGTGTGTGTGTGAAGAGCACATGGGCACAATAGGATACTACCCTTGGATTCCCCCAAATGCGCTGCTTATGTGTGAGTGGTACTATTTTGGTCACCTAAGGAGCCACACTCACCTCTGAACTTTGGAAATAAAGGCAATGAGAAAGCCACAATGGAAACTCACAAGCTTCAGGAACATAGCCCAGCATCCCTAAACAACGGACCACACTGTGGATGAAAAATACGTAAGAGCCCATCATTAAGGCCCAGGCTCCAGCTTAGAGAGACAACTTTTGCACTTCTTGTTTGTCTCCCAACTACACTGTGGTGTGGGGAGGTACTATGCCCATTTTATGGGCAGAGGGAACATGATGGCACCTTGCCCAAAGCTGTCAAGAGTCTCTGCCTTATGTAGTGCGCTTCTCTGTGATCATATTTCAGAGACCTGCTTTTCCCCTACTCTCTAATTTTATTCAAGAATAGGTGTATCCCCATGTAGGGGCCTTTAAGTTATAGAAGGAAGAAGCATTTTTAAGCTGCAAATGCTCAGTGAGTTTCTATGTTTGGAAGGTTTCTTGTTTTCTTCACTTCATAGTTGTTGCTAAATATTTGGAAATTAAAAGGAGCATGATAATATTTTTCTGTGCCTGTACAACTTGGTATACTCTAGACCTGTTCAGGTGCTCTCCTCAAGTGTAAGCTCTACAGGTGAGGAGGAGTGGGGATGAGCATGCTAGCTCCTCCTCCACCACCATTCTCACCACCCTCTACACATGGAAAGTGACTGTCTGCAGAGGAGAGTCTGAGATTTTAGGATCATGAGGACCACCTTCTCTGAAGGCAGTTTGCCTTCCATGTGTAGAAGGTGACAATAACAGTGAGTGAGGGGGTGGAGCTAGCATGCTTCTCCCCACTTGCCCTCCCCTCATGTAGTATTTACACATGCTCCTGGTGGACCTATGGCCCCACCAGGAGAAGAGCATTTCTTTGGAACTCCCTGCCCCTGGAGGTCAGACAGGTGCCAACACTGTATTGCTTCTGACACCTCCTGAAAACAGTTCTGATCCAGGAAGCATTCCTTAAATGACCAGCCACGGTTTTTATTGGCATTCTGTTTTTAATACTTTTAATATGGTGTTTTAATCTTTAAAAATATATATTGTACTTCTTGTGCTCACCGCTCCGGAATCTGTTTTGGATGGGGAGCAGTACACAAATGTTGTAAATAAATAAATAAATAAATAATAAAAACATGAGGAGAATGCCTGAATAGGGCTCCTTTCAAGTGTATTTTTCTAAATTGTTATATGGCTGTTTCTTCTTTCTATCCCTTTTCTGCCTTGCCCTGGGAAAGTGAAAGAACTGGACCTTCAGTAAAAAAGATATGAAAACAGAATGATTCTCACCTTTACAAGGACTGCAAATACATTTGTATTATAATTACTAGTATCTAAAGAAAAGGAGTCATAGAACATGGAGATTTTTTGTGATTTGCAAGTAGAATAATATTTTGTTGTGTATACCTGCAAGAGATTTTGACCTCAAGACAATGCTACAATTATTGATCATATAAATGTGCATCCTTCTTTTTAAATGCCTGTGAGTCTTCTCTTGTATTAGTCCTTCTAGTTTGGATCCTTGCTGAAAGAAGGAGAAGTTTACACATGTAAAAAGAATAATTTTGCAAATTGATTTTAATTGAATTAAGCAAGTAATGAATATTAACCCCTAGATGATTCATGTTGTTTTGCCAAGCCAGGAAACAAATAAAAATGTGTAGCAACTGACAGAAGTCCGCCCCCCTTTTTCCATGTTCTTTCAAGGAAATGTCTTTCTCTCCAATAGGTAAGAGTAACTGAGGCAATTTGAATATGCTCCGATCACAGGAACACAAGCCCAAGCTATTTTGGCCTCTTTGTTGAAACCCGTTCTTTCGGAAAATCGTTTTCTTTACCCATTGGACAACAAGAATGCATTGTCAAGAAATTTTATAGCAATAATTATAAAAGATGTCCATTTGAACCCATTGAGGTCTCACTGATTTTATCACACCCAGCAGACCTCCCTGCAGGAGGACACTATATTTATGTTAGCAATATATGCGAGAATTGAGATCGTAAAATTAAATGACCACATAGAACTGTCATTTATGTGATGAGCGCCTACATATGTGGAGGCTGGTTTATTTTGCAGCCTAGTGTATACTAAATGGTTCACTCTCTCAGAATGTTCTTAATCACGCATTCCTTCACTGTTTCTGCAATATTACACTTGAAAGACTGGTAAGCAGTTTGCTGTAAAATGGTAAATGGCTAGTGGCAGTACACGGCTGATAGAAGAGCTCACTAAAATAGAAGTACAGTACATCTTGTATGCAATTGTTTTATGAGAAACATTATGGTTACTAGAATAACATTTCACCATTACCAACTGCTGAGAGAAAAGTCATTAAGATATTTGGCAAGCCAGTGTAATTTTTCAATGGAGCTATAGCACAAGACCTCAGAATAGCTTCTGTGGGGGGGGGGGGAAGGGGGGGATACTAGCTGTCGCAAGGAAACAACTTACGCCTTCTGTGTCATTTTATTCACAGGGGTTTATTTTCACATTCCAATGAGAGAAAGTTATTGCTTCTGGAGAGTGAACAATTGAGCCTTAACCCTTATTATAACAGTGCAATTTCTGAGCTACTACAATAAATCTTACAGCAGTCTTTCCATTAAAAATCGTACTTTTCTAAGGCACTTTTATAGTCAATAGTGTCACTCAGACACTTTTATGCCAGATTTCTAAATGGCAGCTTTAAAATGAAAAGGAATTAAAAACTGCATTGAAGTACACTTTAGAGATGGAGATGCAAGCAAACAAAAAATGATAATCCAAGTAAGCACTAGGAACCCATTTCTTATCTTTCTTTCTTTTCCTTCCTTCCTTCCTTCCTTTTCATTTGTTGTTCCTGGGGAAGCACAGGGGGGAGGAAAAGAGGTGTAGGGGGGGAGAATCACACAGTTCCCTTTAACATGTCTTCAACAAAGCAACTGGACAAAATTCAGGATGTGTTTCTGGAATGTATGACAATTTGCCCTATAATCCTGGTATTATTTAATCTCCCATTAACATATTAGAATTTAAACCAGAGCTGTCAGCAGCTGACATCCAGCTCCTGCTGTTCTCAATAAATAGGATATTTTTCCCCTTCATAGGATCATGCTCTAATGAAGTGACAAGGCATTGTGGCATCAAGGTACAAGCAGCCCTTTACTGAAAATAAGCGACTGTGCATCACTTACCAAATCCATTTCTCTGTAACAAGTACAGTAATGACCTATTACAGTAATATCATGAGGTAACAAAACGTAGAATAATGAGGCCCAATGCAACCTAACTCTTCCCGTTGTCAATGTTGCCAGCGGAAACAATGACTTCTGGTTAACGTTGTATGACAGAAGATCTCACAGAGGCCTTGTAAATGATGAGGCCCAGCACTAAACAAGATACGATTTTATTCCCATTTCTTGTGGCAGGTCAACAACAAAATGAAAAGAAAAAGTTTCAAATTATGAGGGGCCCAAAGTACAGCTGCTATTTATCCAATACAAATTTAAGACATTTCTGATGCCTCCCATGAACAGTTGAACAGGGTGCATGACCCTTTGTACCTTTGCTTCACAGCAACAAAAGGGTAAACGCAAACACATGTTCAAAGAACACTCCAATTCTCCTGAAAACAGAAAGTATGGCTGTCATTCATAAGCCAATATAAACTAATAGATATAATGTGAGCTTTAGAAGACCCCTATACATATTTCTGCTCACCTAAGAGCCAGTAGAAGACTTTGGGCTGACTCAGGATCAAAGTATACATTACATTACTTGCATAATGTGCAGCTGAGCTTTTTTCTTTTCTTTTTAACTCAAGAGTAAGTGTGTGCAACCCCATTTCAGATCAGGACTAGCACACATTGGTAGGGAAGGATTCAACCTCCCTTCCATTTGCTTACCAACATCCCCACCCCCGGTGCATGTGCTCATGTGCAGGGATTAAATTTCAGAAATGAAATAGGGGGAGGAAGGTTCAAACCTTCCCTACCAGAACATGCTGGTCCCAGTCTGAATCAGGGCTATGCACATTTATTCTTGGATTTTAAAAAAAGGCTCTGCTATAGTCTATGCAATTAATGTAACACGTAGTTTAACCCTCAATTCCACATCTATGGAAAGGGCAGATTAAATAATGGTTGTCTTGAACAAGAATTTACACTTGTCCATAGTTTTTGCTATTTTTTTCCCCTAGACATGGTAACACCACCATACACACAAGCTTTGGCTTGGAGAGTGAATATCTAAATATACCCTGAGGACCAAATTAGATGTCACTGCAAGAGTTCTGTAAAAAAAAAAAAAACAAGAAAAACAGGATATTTTACTTATTTTGAAGTTTTATGTCCTGTTTGTTTTGAAGATTGATGTAACTTGAATGATACTCAAGACAGCTTACAACAGGTTGCAATAATATAATCACAAAACCAAAGAAAACCATACTAGGGTGGCCAGTTGTAGAACTATTTCTTTAGTAACAGAAATAGTTCTACAACTCCCAGCATTCCCCAGCCAGCCATGGCTGGCTGGGGAATGATGGGAGTTGTAGGTCTTTTTTTTTGTCTAAACATGGATAGGATTGTACCCTATGGGAGCAATTCTATGGCCGCTAGACAGCGGCTAGACAGCCATAGGATATCTGGTTTTCCAGGAACCGTCCTCAGAGCCCGCGATCCGAGATCGGTTCCTGGGGAACCAACCTCCCCAGTTCCACGCTGCCTCCGAGGCAGTGTGGAACAGCCCTGTGCTCTGTGCTCGCAAGAGGAGCGCGGTGCAGCCAAAAAGGGGTGTTCCAGGGGGCTTTCCAGGCTGGGGAGGGTGGAAATGCCTGTATGGCACATCCAATGTGTCGTACAGCAGCCTCCTCCCCCACTGTGCCCTCCCCCAGCTAGACAGCCGCAATCAGCTGTCTAGCTGAAAATGCAGGGCAGGAGAAGCATGGAGGGAATGATCCCCTCCATGCTTCTCCTGCCTTGCATTGGACGCCCAATAGTAATGAGTACAATCCATTGGTAAATTCTGCACAATCCTCACTGAAATTCATGGAGGATGAATTTCATGAAGGATGAAGCTATCAATAGCTACTAGTTATCATAGTGGTTATATGCTACTACCTCCAGGATCAAAGGGAGTGTGACCCTGAATGCCAGTTGCTGGGAAACACAACAGCAAGAAATGGCTATTGCGCTCATATCTTTCCATAGACATTTGGATATCTACTGTGGGAAACAAGATGCTAGACTAGATGGGTCATTGGTCTGATGCAGCAGGGCTGTTGTGATGTTCTGAAATGAATGCCATCTGTGCAGAGGATTGTGTCCAGCAAGTAACAGCAAAGAACGCAGCGAAAGCTAAAACATGTTCCCAGGTGTTTCCAGGGTTACTGTTCTACTGATGTGGCTAGCTGTGAGAAGGTTTCCTGAGTTCAACAAGACAAGTGATGTGATTAAAGTAAAACCTGTCAACATGGATGCAATGTGGGCCTTAATTATGGTTCCTTTTTAAGGTTCATAGGGCAGCAGGTCAACAGCCACTTAACGTGGCATAGTGCTACTGAGTACAATGAGCCATTGATTTAATGGTCATGAAATATGGTGTTCAGTAGACCTGAAATAAAGTGTGCCTGTCAAATTCATGAATGAAATATGTGTATGTGTCTATTGAGAAATGCTCACATTTCAATTTGCGCTACTTGTGCATTTTATTTTGTTTCCTTACTTTGCTGTAAATGATGGGAAGGGAGTGGGGGATCAAGAGGCCCAGGAGCATGCCTATATCTAGTTCTCTTCTATAAAAGGGAAATGCTGGTAATATAGTACACAAAATGTTCATGAACATACAAATGCTTCCATCTCATTGAAGAAGAAAAAATAAGCTCTACTCATGGGGGCTGTGAATTGTGGCCATTAACCACAGTCCAAATGCTTGAGATCCAATATGACGTAGCGGTCAGGGAGTCAGTCTGGGTGTGGGTAGGGATGTACAGACTGTGTAAAATCTGCTCCATCTATAATTACATAAGTATTTACATAAGTATTTACACAATTTTCCTCAGTATGTAACGTTTAGCATATTGTCCCCCATTCCATTCAACATTTCCTCAGCAGAAACTTACACATTTTCCTACGAATTTATATGGGTAAATTTTGGGAAAGTAAAAACAAATCATCTGAAAGTCCATGGACTCTGTGTGGCCTGAGGGGGTCACTCCACAGTGGATTCCACAGGTTGGATTCTTAGAAATCAGCTCATTTTAGTCCATCTCGAATTTCTCCAGCATCCCTAGGTGTGGGGAGACCTCAGTAAAAATTCCCACTCAGCCATGAAGCTCACTAGGTGACCTTGGGATGGTTACCATCTCTCTGCTTAATCTACCTAACAGGGTTGCTGTGAGGAGACAAAGAGGGAGCCAGTAGTCCTGCTTGGAGTTCATTGGAGGGATATAAGTAGAGGAGAGATATAAACAGAACGGTGGGATAAAAATAAAACAAACATACAGGAGTGCCAACACAGGCACACATGGGCTGCTTGTTGGTTTTCTGAGTCAGGGAGTGCTCTGCATGGGCAGTGCTGATTATCTGTTGTGAATGAGTATGGAGCATTCCTGGAACAGAAAAGTGGTTACCGGTCTGTTTCCAGGCATGATTCAAAGTGCTGGTTATGACCTACAAAGCCCTATACAACCTGCAACCAAGAACACATTCTCCTGTGATAGCCTGCCCAGGTTTTCCCAGGAGAAGCCCTTCTTTCTGTCCCATGAACATCTGAAGAACTCTGATTTATAGGAAATGTAAAGGATTTTGGAAATAGGAGAGGCAAACAACCAAGGACAAGCATACATGAGTAGCCAACACTTGTAAGGAGAGAGTCTCAGGAGGGCTAAAGCTCAGGATGTTAAAAAATAACAAAAAGGGGGTGGCAGTGTTTGAAGCAAGAGGAAGAAGACAAGAGTGGCAGGTCTGCTGCACGGGGAAGGTGAAAAAATGTTAGCGGCTGACAGAAAGAAAATGGAACAGCACAACTCCTATTATGCCTCACTTCTTCCACAAGGGAAATTGTGCTTGACCAGGCAAAAACAGATCAAATGAAGAAGGGAACAGGTCACAGGCCAACACAGATTTTTTCTAAAAGGTGGTACAGGAGCACCTAGCCATTCTAAATTAATTCAAATTTTCAGGGCGAGACAGATTGCCTCCTATGGTTTGGCAGGAACTTGTGATGAAATCTCAGCCTTTGTCTAAAACTTTTGAACATTATAGACAAATATACAAATATGGAGAACAGGTGAAATGCAGCAAGACTGGACGTGGGAAAATATTGTACCCATCTTTTTAAAAGATGGGGTGTGTCAAGGAACAGAACTCTCTTCCATTTGCGTATATAGTTTGGTTTTAAGATATTATGGGGTTAAATCTATGGGGGTGTGTGTGCATGGGTGTGAGTGTGCATGTCTACTAGTCAGTTTCAGCCAAAGAGTTAGAGGTCAAAAAGAAAAGTGTAGTTAGAGTGTAGAGGTCAGGATGTTTTGCTCAGGAAGCCAGGAGATTATAAAGTTCAACAGAATGTCAGAGTGGGGGGGGGGGAAGTGGGAGAGAGAGAGTATTAACTCAGAAAATAGAAACTTTGTTTGCACAAATGAACAAAAAACTACCTTCCTGATTTGTGGGAGGTCTGGGACAGAGGGGGGAGGAACCCTAATTTCAAGAGATAAAAGCCTAAAACAATGGCAGAGAAGAAAAGAGGAGGAAGAGGAGGAGGAGGAGAAAAGGAGGAAAAGAAGGTAAGAGTTGCTGGAACTGGAGAACTGATTGAGAGAACTGCATCCAATTGCTTGAATAAGAGACCTGAGCTAAATAGCAGTGCAGTCTAGTTACGTTAGCTGGATGCATTTATCCCTGGATGGTTTATTATCCTATTGTTCATATGGTTTTCTTTTTTATTTTATTATTATGTATGGGGGGTGCATATCCATTCCGATTTTAAAACTTTTTTCAGTTAACATTTTTCTTAAGTAAAATTTTAAACATCATTATCTGCAACATTGTGGTCTCTTTCCTTTTTGGATTACCTACCCCACATCTAACAGCCAACCTCCACTCTACCTAAAATAGATACCTGAGATCCAGAGAGTTTTAGGACTGGTTTGGTAGAGGCAGCCAGAGAAAGAAAAGATCTTGATGCAGTGGCAATGGAAAAGGACACAGGGCAAAAAGGAGCGGGGCACATTATTTTGCCTGTTTTCCCTTCCATTCACAGAACAGGGTGTTGCCAGTCCATGACAGGGACTGACCAGTATCTAGTCAACTGACCAGTCAGCTTGATGTCAGTACCTGGAAAGCTTCTAGAACACATCTCAAACAGCCAGCATGGGTTTCTATAGAACAGTTCATGCCAGACTAATCTTCTGTCCTTTATTGGTAGTTACTAACCTAGTAGATCAGAATAATGCTGTGGATGCAGGCCAGTGCCAGACTCTATTGGGCCCTCAGCACAGTGCTGCCAATGGGTCCCTGCTTCTGCCAACCCCCCCCACTTGCCAAAGCCCCTGCCCACCTGCCTGCCCACTGAAGCCCCCCACCCACCCATAGAAGCCTGCCCAAGCCACCTGCTCACCAAAGCCCCCACCTGCTCAAAGAAGCCCTTCCTCCCATGTGAAGCTACCCAAATGGAGCACCAGAGGGCCAAGAGGACTTAGGAGGAGGATGGCAGCAGCTGCAGCAAACTCAGGGGCAAGGATGGCCACTTCTGAACCTCTTGGCCCTCAGCAGCTCCCCACCCAGGCTGACTGCTGATACTGGGCCTGTGCGGATGTAGTATATCTTGATCTTACCAAGGCTTTGGATTAGGTCCCCCACAATATTCTTGTTGGCAAGCTAGTAAAACGTAAGGTAGACATTGCTACTCTCAGGTGGATTCGTGACTGGTTAATGGACCGTACCACAAGAATGCTCATCAATGTCTCCTTGTCAACCTGGAGAAAGGTGACAAGTGGGGTGCCACAGAGTTCTGTCCTCAGTCCGGTGTTGTTTAAGATCTTCCTAAATGACTGAGATGAAGGAATAAAGGGGATGCTCATCAAATTTGCAGATGACACCAAACTGGGTGAGGTAGCTAATTCTGTAGGAGACAGAAACAGGATTCATGTTGGGACAAACCAACCAAATGAATTTCAACAGAAATAAATACAAACTCCAGCTTTAAGGCAGGAAGAATCATATGCACAAATCCAGGATGGGTGACACCTGGCTTGATAGGAATACACATGAAAAGGATCTAGAAGTTTGGGTAGAACACAAGCCAAACATGAGTCAGCAGTGTGATGTGTTGACTAAAAAGGCTAATGCAATTCTAGATTGCATCAACAGAAGTCTAGTGTCCAGATCACAAAAAGTAATGGTACCATTCTATCCTGTTTTGATCAGAACTCATCTTGAGCAGAGGCTGTAAGACCACCTTGCAGGGGTGTTGCAATGGTGGATTTTCTGCATTGGGAAGGCATTGAACTAGATGATCTCTGAGATCCCTTCTAATGGATTTTATGAAGCACATGTGGTGGAAAATCAAGAGAGGACATGCTTGGTGGCCAATCCCAGACTCTGTCTGGACTCGTTGCCACAGGAGGGCCACCTAGCAAGAAAAACCCATGGCTCATAAGTAGGGATGTAAGAAAGGTACTTACCTTTCGCAGATTATGTTTATGGTTGGGGGGGAGGCATTCCGTCCCTCCCCCCGGAAACCTCGCCGGGGGGGAGGCACTCTGTGCCTCCCCCCCCTCCGGAATCCTGGCTGGCTGGCTGTGCTCTGCAGCAATTCTGCGAAGCCGCTGGCCGGCTCCGCCAGCAGCCGGACATCAGGCTGCTGACTAGCAGCAGGGACACAAATGGCGGTGGCCGTAGCCGCCACCGTTTGCATCCCTGCAGTCAGCCGTGATAGTGCCAGGGTGGACACTGAGCCCATGGAGTCCCAGAGTAGTTCTGATTCTGAGGAAGAGCAGTCGCTCCTGGGAGTGGAGTGCGCTCCCCTTTCCCAGGGCCAGCAGCTGATGGAGATTCCTCCCACCAGCATTCCTAGCTTAGAAAGCAGTCCAGGGAGTGACCGAGCACAGATAGCAGACTTGGTGGATGCGTGACGCCGACGCAGAGAGCGGCGCCAGATGGAGGGCGCGGAAAGGAGGCGTAGTGCCCGGTTGGTGCGCAAACAACGGCTGCGCCCAGAGGATTCAAGGGAGAAGGGGAGGGACTCTCCCTAGTCCTTAAGTTCAGGGGTCTGCCAGTAATTCCCTTTCAAACGGGGACCAACTGTTCCAACTTAGGGCATAGGTACTGTGCTGCTCAGATCTAGTTGCAAATGGTATAGTTGTTAAGTTGTAAAAGAAGAATAAAGCTTTGAAAGGAATCCCTTTGTCTGTGTCTGGACTTGGCTACTGGATTAGACTGAGAGAGGCCTCCAAGGAGCCCTTGACAGATAGGCTACGTAAATGTTTACGTAGCCTATCACGGCTGACTTAAAACAAAAACAAAAAACACCCGCGTACGCAAATGGCGGCGGCCATGGCCGCCGCCATTTGCGTACACGTGTTTTTTTGGTTTTTTTTTAAAGTCAGCCGTGATAGGCTACGTAAACATTTATGTAGCCTATCACGTGTTTTTTTAAAACCTAGCCGTGATTTACGTAGCCTATCACGTTTTTTTGTGTTTTCTTTTTTTTAAAAACTGGAAATGGCGGTGGCGGCAGCCGGTCAGAAGACCGGCTGCTGCCAGAGCCACTGCCAGAGCCACCGCCACCAGGAAGATCCGCCCAAGGTAAGTCTCTTCCCGGGGGAGGGCGGGCCATTCCGCCACCGATTTCAGGGGGCCGAATGCGCTGGCATTCTGCCTCTCCGAGATCCGTGGCGGAATTTTCGTACATCCCTACCCATAAGCTGACTTGTAAACACGTTGTTATTGGTTTTAGCTGATCAATGTCTTAACTGTATTGTTTTTATGTATTTTTAATTCCTCTTTTATTATATAATATTTTATTTATGAATTATTGCTGTTAGCGGCCTTGCATATGATTTTATGGAAAGGTGGGATAGAAATTACTATTGATGATGATGATAATAATATCTGTATATGCACAAGCATCCTGCAGAAGCTTTGGATCATGCTCTTTGCATCCATTCTCACTGCACATTTGAAATCCAGCCATCAGTTCACAACATTGTGTGCAAATAGGGTAAATTGATCTAAATTCATCAAAATGGATTAATTGTTTTCTTAAGGAAGCACACATCCACAAATAAAGAGCATTAAACGAAAAATGCCCAAAAATTGAAATGGCAGATATATGAATTTCGGCCCATGCTCAACGAGCTGCTGAAAGGTATCTTCAAACGCTAATGCAGAAAATGCAAATGGAGTTTTCTTTGACTACCCAGATAATCTCTAATATTTAGAAGCAAATAGACAATTCAGCCTTAATAGAGAATTGCTACCATGATATAGCACTGAATAGCAACAGTTATGAGAGAAATTCACAAAATAAACACTGCAGTAAAAAGAAGAGCACACATAATTTGCAGGGTAAACAGAATTACTTTTTTAAACATTCAGCGTCTGCTAGGCTTGCAAAGCCATTGGAGAGGTAAATTAAAGCCAGCAAAGAGAGGAAAGCACACAAAAATTAGGCAATAATACTAGCGTGAGTCAAAATATAAAATATTAATTGAGTAGTGCCTGTAAGATTGTTATATAAATATTTTATCCTGGTGTCCACAGCATCCCCTTGGACCAGACTCTAATCCCCTTTATCCTAACATGAATTACTGGTGAAACTTAGGGCATTTTGAGAAAGGGGGGAGGGTAGAAATAAGGAGTAGGACAGAATAAGTAATCCAGTGGTGGGAAACTGGTGGCCCTCCAAATGTTGTTATCTCTGATCATTGCCCATGCTGCCTGGGACTATGGGTTGAACAACATATGGAGGGCCGCAGGTTCCCCACCTGAGGTAAGACATCATAGAGGGGGATCAAGTATACTCCAACTCAGCAATTAAGAGATGACAACTGCCTTCCACAACCCAGACAACCAATCCACAAACCAAAAATGGCCTTAATATTCCTACTGCAGGACAGCCAGCTTTTTCTTCCCTGATTTCCCACCCAGATAATTCTTCTGCTGCTCCTGCCCCTTCCCCAAAACAAACAAAGAAGGAGACCACCTGGGTAGGAAAGGAGAAAACTGATGCCTACAGAATCAGGGCCAAACTGGACATGACATTAAATGGAGCTGTGCATTATTTAACATGCAAGTTTTTTAAAAATGCAAATCACAGTCACTTGTGGGAGGGATGCTGATAATTATCAGGATTTCAGCAGATGAGGAGGAGGAGTTTAACTCTTTCCTCCCTTGCTGCAGTCCTGACAAAAATAATTCCTCCAAAATTGCTATTTGCATTGGGAAGAAATCTCTCCATTGCTTCCAAAGAACACGTTCCTCCCAATCCAGATAGCAGTTTTGGAGGGGAGATTTTCCTCAGGATTGCAGCAAGGGAGCAAAGGATTAAATTCCCCTTGCCCTCCTGCTGTGATCCCAATAATTATCTGTAGGGAAGGGCAGATTGTGTAAAGTCCATTCCGTCTGCATTTTGCGGACTGCCAGGCACCTTTCGTCCTGTCATCCCCTCATCGACGGAACCGGATTTTTTTTAGTTTTGACATTTGCGCATATTCACATTTGCACAAATGTGCATTTGCAAAAATGTGTGCCTCCGAAAACGTGCAAATCTGCCTACAATGTGCAAATCCCCCCCCCCAAATTCACATTTTCACACTTTAGCCCATGGGGGAAATGTGCACTTTGGGCCGTTTTTAACAATTTTGCATATTTTTGAATTACTAAATTTCTGCAAAATTCCGGAAAGTTAGGAAAACGCTCTGCAAGTCCATGGAATCTGCCTGACTGGGGAAAAGCAGTCTGCTGTGGAATCTGCAGGGCAGATTCATAAAAACCTGAACTCATTTGATTTCATTGCAGATTTCTCTGATATCCCTAATTATCAGCACCCCCCCACCCCAACGCGCAGTGGCCGCTATTAGCTTTTAAAAACAACAACAACCATGGATGTTAAATACAAAGACACATTTAGCATCACATCTAGTTTGGCCCTCAGTCAGAATCAGAGGAGGGAGTAGAGACTGGGAGAAAGCCAGTATAATGCTGGAAACTTTTAAAATGATGCACACGGGGAAACTGCTGTGTGCCAAAAAGGAAATGGACTCACAGTGTGCGACTCTTCAGTGGCGATTAGGGATGTGTTAGGAATTCATATCAATTTGTTTTTGACCAGGCTTTACCCAGTTTGCCTCTTCTGGAACTGAATACAATCAAGAGCCTCCTCCCTGTCCCTGCTGATTGCCATGTCTTTTAAAAAAAAAAAAAAAGGCAATCGGGAGGATGTCCCCATAGACTTATAAGCATATAGAGTCATGAATCTGGGATATAAGTCTATGTGTCCATAGGCTTATACGCAAGATTCATGGCTCTATTTTGCGTATAAGACTATGAGCACATCCTGTGGACACATAGACTTATATGCAAGATTCATGACTATTTGCGTATAAGTCTATGGGCCCATCCTGCCGATCACCTTTTGTTTTTTTTTTAAGAAAAAACATGGCAATCAGCAGAGACAGGGAGGAGGCGAACAGCTCTGGCTGGCAAGAAGCAGCCGAGTGCCATTCCGCCTCCAGTCCTCTTGGAGAGGAGGCAATAGGGATGGTGGAGAATTTCTCCCCGAAACTTCGGGGGGCCGAGCGCCAACGTGTTCGGCCCCCCGAACAAGTTTCGGGGAGAAATCCTCCGAACCCCCCCCGCCCCCCGCGCCCCCCCCCCCCCGGGACGGGACTTACCTTCACCGAATGTCCCTCTCGGTGGCGGGTCCGGCCGGGGGTTCGGCGGGTGTTCGAGTGGGGCGGGAGCGGCAGCCGGTCTTTTGACCGGCTGCCGCCGCCGCCATTGCAATCAAAGAAAAAAACACACGCCCCAATAGGCTACGTGACGATTCACGTAGCCTATCACGGCTAGATTTGCAAAGTCAGCCGTGATAGGCTACGTCAATCGTCACGTAGCCTATCACGGGTGACTTAAAAAAAAAAAAAAAAGCGCGTACGGATAATGGCGGCCCCCATAGGGAGCCGCCATTCCCGTTCCTTATTTGGTCGCTGTAGTCTACGTAAATGTTTACGTAGACTACGGCAAAAATAAGGGCAACGCTATGCCTACAGCTGTTGCAGTTGCTGACCAGTAGACACACACCAAAGTGCAACAGATAGGGTGGCCACTTACACATCACCCAAAAAAGAAAGGGCCAAAGAGGACCCAGGCTTGCATAAAATGTGCATGTGTTAATTTGTATGTATAAATGCACATTTAGAAGTATTTATTATTATTGAAATAGAAATATAGTACATTTCACCATAGTGGGACAGACTGTGACCAGGTGACCTGTGTGCCTTGCTCAGTCTGCTATCCAGGTGCTTAACTCTTGATGGGCAACTTCAAGACCCCAATGGCTCTCCCTTCCTAGGGTTCTTCTTTATCTTTACCACCATGCATGTGAACAGGTATACGCAGCATGCCACAGTACTGCACATGCACATACATTTCAAAAGGCATGCAAGTATATTAATAGCAATCAGGTGCATATACACACCTGATTGCAGCATAGGTACCTGTTTTTTTGCATGCCAAGATTAGCAACTCCTGACCTTGGCAATGGAAAACTGGTCAGTCTGCACATAATCCAGCCACGTAGCTGGATTACACTACTGCACTAAAAATGGATTTAGGCTGCAATCCGGCTTACCCTGGAGGAAGCCCCTCTGAACTGAACTGAACTTGCTTCTGAGTAGAATATAGGATTGCACTGGAAAGTAACTTTTGGAAAGTTCATAGAAGAATAATTATAGACAGGGCTGCATAGAAATATTCCCCCTGAACTGAGATGCAGAAGATATAGGAGGACAACTCGGCCAGAGTCTTTTAGCCACTGAACAAACTTCAACCTATTTCTCATTATTTCAAAGAGATAAAGCCAAATATGTGTGCTTCCCCAGCTTCTCAGAAACTACGGCTAAAAGCCAAATATGCGTGCTTCCCCATCTTCTCAGAAACTACAGCTACACTATGCACATTTACCTGGGACCATGTCCTACTGACCTCAGTGGGACTTACTTCTGATTAAAAATGCACAGGATTACACTGTGAAGCCCTTCGGTAGAACAAATCCAGAAATACTCTGCATAAGTGACAGCACACTTATTCCAGACAGACATCATGGAAACAAACACTCTTTGACCCTCTGCCTTGAAATAGCTCTTTTGATGTCAATGGCCCTTTTCTTCTAATGTTTTAATGGAGATGGAGGAAAGCTCTTTTTGTGCCATCTCAATAAAGCTTCTTTTTTCATAGGATTACAAAACTGAAAGAAGAAAGTGGGCCTGTTCACCCCAGGCTTCCAAGAACAAAAATGAGAGAACTTTTAGAAGACATCGCTTACCTGTTATCTCTACAACCTGTTCTTTGCACTTGTGAATGGACTTATATTCAGATATGTGGTCAGCTTTTACTGAGGTTTATGTGTAATCTATTCCTTTTTCCTTTCCTTTCCTTTTCTTTTTTTAGAACGTTTAATATTTGAAACTGAGGCCTTCAAAGCATGTGGTTACATTTTCCATTTTTGTTTGTTTTTCCATTTTTGTTTGTTTTTTGTTGGAACTCAAAGTAAAAAAATTGATTACCCCCCCCCCTGTTATTTCAAGCAGAACTTTAAAACTTCCATTGGCTCCTGTTGTTGTTCAGTCGTTCAGTCATGTCCGACTCTTCATGACCCCATGGACCATAGCACGCCAGGCCCTCCTGTCCTGCGCTCTCTCCCGGAGTGTGCTCAAGTTCATATTCATTGCATCGGTGATGCTATCTAGCCATCTCATCCTCTGCCGTCCCCTTCTCCTTTTGCCTTCAGTCTTTCCCAGCATCAGGGTCTTTGCCAGAGAGTTTTCTCTTCGCACTAGGTGGCCAAAATATATGAGCTTCAGCTTCAGTATCTGTCCTTCCAATGAGCACTCAGGGTTGATTTCCTTTAGGATTGACTGATTTGACCTCCTTGCAGTCCAGGGGACTCGTAAGAGTCTTCTCCAGCACCACAGTTCGAAAGCATCAATTCTTCGGCGCTCAGCCTTCCTTATAGTCCAGCTCTCACAGCCATACATTACTACTGGGAAAACATTAGCTTTGATTATGTGGCCCTTTGTCGGCAAGGTGATGTCTCTGCTTCTTACTATGCTGTGTAGGTTTGCCATAGCTTTCCTCCCAAGGAGCAAGCGTCTTTTAATTTCATGGCTACAGTCACCGTCTGCGGTGGTCTTGGAGTCCAAGAAAGTAAAATCTGTCACTGCTTCCATTTCTTCCCCTTCTATATGCCAGGACGTGATGGGGCCAGATGCCATGATCTTCGTTTTTTTAATGTTGAGTTTCAAACCAGCTTTTGCACTCTCCTCTTTCACTCTCAGCAAGAGGCTCTTTAGAGCCTCTTCACTTTCTGCCATTAGGGTGGTATTGTCTGCATATCGGAGGTTGTTGATAATTCTCCCAGCAATCTTAATTCCGACCTGTGATTCATCCAAGCTGGCGTTTCTCATGATGTACTCTGCATATAAGTTAAATAAGCAGGGTGACAACATGCAGCCTTGTCGTACTCCTTTCCCAATTTTGAACCTCTCGGTTGTTCCATGTCTGGTTCTTACTGTTGCTTCTTGACCCTCGTACAGGTTTCTCAGGAGACAGGTCAGGTGGTCTGGTACACCCATCACTTTAAGAATTTGCCACAGTTTGTTGTGATCCACACAATCAAAGGCTTTAGCGTAGTCAATGAAGCAGAAATAGACGTTTTTCTGGAATTCTCCTGCTTTCTCCATGATGCAGCGAATGTTGGCGATTTGATCTCTAGTTCCTCTGCCTCTTCGAAACCCAGCTTGTACTTCTGGTAGTTCTCGGTTCACATTAGGGATGTACGAAAGGCACTTACCTGGTCCCGCAGCTTGCTTCGCGGTGGGGGGGAGGCACTTCGGTTCTCCCCCTGAAGTTCAGGCCGGGGGGGGGAGGCGGCCCACCTCGCCCGGCCGAAATTCAGGCCGGGGCGGGAGAGGCGCCCCGCCTCGCCCGGCCGAAATTCAGGCCGGGGAGAAGCGCCCCGTCTCCCCGGCCACAAAATAAAAAAGTGAAAAAAAACAACACACACCCATGATAGGGTACGTAACGATTTACGTAGCCTATCATGGCTGACTTTGGAAATCTAGCCGTGATAGGCTACGTAAATCATTACATAGCCTATCACGGGTGTTTTTGGTTTTTTTTACTTTATTTTGTAATGGCGGCGACAGCAGCCGGTCGGAAGACTGGCCGCTGCCCCCGCCCCCGACGAACCGCCGCCGAACTCCTGCCGGGACCCGCCGCTGAGAGGGACATTCGAGGGAGGTAAGTCCCATCCCGGGGGGTGGCGGAGAATTTCACCAACAATTTCAGGGGGCCGAATGCGTTGGCATTCGGCCTCCCCAAGATTCGTGGAGAAATTCTCCGCCATCCCTAGTTCACATACTGCTGAAGCTGATCAGGATTTTGTAGGATTTTGTAGGATTTTCTACAAAATCCTATGTAGGATTTTGAGCATCACCTTGCTGGCATGTGAAATTAGCGCAATCGTACGGTAGTTTGAACACTCTTTGGCATTGCCCTTCTTTGGAATTGGAATGTAAACTGACTAGGGGTGCACGAAAGTCACTTACCTGGTCTCACAGCTTGCTTGGCGGTGGGGGGGAGGCACTTCGCTGCTCCCCCCGAAGTTCAGGCCGGGGGGGGGAGGCTTCCCTCCTCGCCCAGCCGAAATTCAGGCCGGCGAGGAGGCGCCTCGCCCGGCCGCGAAATAAAAAGTAAAAAAAAAACAAACACGCCCCCGTGATAGGCTACGTGACGATTTACGTAGCCTATCACGGCTAGATCTGCAAAGTCAGCCATGATAGGCTACGTTAATCGTCATGTAGCCTATCACGGGTGACTTTAAAAAAAAAAAGCGTGTACGCAAATGGCAGCCCCCATAGGGAGCCGCCATTCGCGTTCCTTATTTGGTCGCTGTAGTCTACGTAAATCTTTACGTAGACTACGGCGAAAATAAGGGCAATGCAAATAGCGTTGCCCTTATTTTCGCCGTAGCCTACGTAATCTTTACGTAGACTACAGCGACCAAATAAGGAACGCGAATGGCGGCTCCCTATGGGGGCCGCCATTAGCCGTACGCGCTTTTTTTTTTTAAGTCACCCGTGATAGGCTACGTGACGATTTACGTAGCCTATCATGGCTGACTTTGCAAATCTAGCCGTGATAGGCTACGTTAATTGTCACGTAGCCTATCACGGGGGCGTGCTGTTTTTTTTTACTTTTCTTGGAATGGTGGCGGCGGCAGCCGGTCTTTTGACTGGCTGCCGCCCCTGCCCCTGACGAAGACCTGCCGAACCGCCGCCGGGACCCGCCGCCTGGAGGGACATTCAGGAAAGGTAAGTCCCATCCCAGGGGGGGCGGGGGGGTGGAGAATTTCTCCCCGAAACTACTTCGGGGGGCCGAATACGTTGGCACTTGGCCCCCCGAAGTTTCAGGGAGAAATTCTCCCCCATCCCTAAAACTGACCTTTTCCAGTCTTGTGGCCACTGTTGAGTGTTCCAAATTTGTTGGCATATTGAATGCAGCACTTTAATAGCATCATCTTTTAGGATTTTAAATAGCTCAGCTGGAATACTGTCATCTCCGCTAGCTTTGTTGTTAGGAATGCTTCCTAAGGCCCACTTGACTTCACTCTCGAGGATGTCCGGCTCAAGTTCAGTGACCGCACTATCATGGCTATCAGGGACATTCAGATCTTTCCTGTATAGTTCTTCTGTGTATTCTTTCCACCTCTTCTTAATCTCATCTGCTTCTGTTAGGTCCCTGTCTTCTTTCTTTGTCCTTTATCATGCCCGTCTTTGCACAAAACGTTCCCTTGAGATCTCCGATTTTCTTGAAGAGATTTCTAGTCTTTCCCATTCTGTTGTTTTCCTCGATTTCTTTGCATTGTTCATTTAAGAAGGCCTTCTTGTCTCTCCTTGCTATTCTCTGGAACTCTGCATTCAGTTGGGTATATCTTCCCCTTTCTCCCTTGCTTTTCGCTTCCCTTCTTTCCTCAGCTACTTGTAAAGCCTCATCAGACAGCCACTTCACTTTCTTGCATTTCTTTTTCTTTGGGATGGATTGAGTTGCTGCCTCCTGAACAATGTTACGGACCTCCGTCCATAGTTCCTCAGGCACTCTGTCTATCAGGTCTAATCCCTTAAATCTATTCCTCACCTCCACTGAATATTCATAAGGGATATGATTTAGGTCATACCTGAATGGTTTAGTGGTTTTCCCTACGTTCTTCAATTTAAGCTGAAATTTTGCAACAAGAAGCTCATGATCTGAGCCACAGTCAGCTCCAGGTCTTGTTTTTACTGACTGTATAGAACTTCTCCATCTTTGGCTGCAAAGGACATAATCAATCTGATTTCGATATTGACTATCTGGTGATGTCCATGTGTAGAGTCGCCTCTTGTGCTGTTGGAAAAGAGTGTTTGCTATGATCAGCGTGTTCTCTTGGCAAAACTCTATTAGCTTTTGCCTTTTGTCCTCCTTCATTTTGTACACCAAGGCCATGCCTGCCTGTTATCCCAGTGATTTCTTGACTTCCTACTTTAGCATTCCAATCCCCTATGATGAAGAGGACATCTTTTTTGGGTGTTAGTTCTAGAAGGTGTTGTAGGTTTTCATAGAACTGATCAACCTCAGCTTCTTCGGCCTCAGTGGTTGGGGCATAGACTTGAATTACTGTGATGTTGAATGGGTTGCCTTGGAGTCGTACTGAGATCATTCTATCGTTTTTAAGATTGTACCCCAGTACTGCTTTTCCCACCCTTTTGTTGACTATAAGTGCTACTCCATTTCTTCTAAGGGATTCTTGCCCACAGTAGTAGATATGATGGTCACCTGAATTAAATTCACCCATGCCTGTCCATTTTAGTTCGCTGATTCCCAAGATGTCGATGTTCAATCTTGCCATCTCATGTTTGACCACCTCCAGCTTACCTTGATTCATTGATCTGACATATACAATATATACAATATTGTTCTTTACAGCATCGGATTTTCTTTCCACATCACCAGACACATCCACATCCTTTCGGCTTTGGCCCAGCCGCTTCACTCTTTCTGGCGCTACTTGGAAATACCCTCTGCTCTTCCCCAGTAGTATATTGGACACCTTCCGACCTGAGGGGCTCATCTTCCGGCGTCATCTCTTTTAGCCTTGTGATACGTTCCATGGGGTTTTCTTGGCAAGAATACTGGAGTGGGTTGCCATTTCCTTCTCCAGTGGACCACATTTTGTCAGAACTCTCTGCCATGACCTGTCCGTCTTGGGTGGCCCTGCACGGCATAGCTTATGGCTTCACTGAGTTACGCAAGTCCCTTCGCCACAACAAGGCAGTGATCCATGAAGGGGCCATTGGCTCCTCCTGTACTTCAAACAAAATTTAGCCAGTCAGTGTCCTACTCTGCCTGGACAACTCTGATTTTCTGAGGAATAACCCCATCTTTTAGGAGTCCTCTTTTAAAAAATCATAGAATCATAGAATAGTAGGGTTGGAAGGGGCCTACAAGACCATCGAGTCCAACCCCCTGCTCAATGCAGGAATCCAGGTCAAAGCATCCCTGACAGGTGGCTGTCCAGCTTCTTCTTGAATGCCTCCAGTGTGAGAGAGCCCCCCACCTCCCTGGGTAATTGGTTCGATTGTCGTATTTGGTTCCATTGTCAGGAAGATTTTCCTGAGTACAATCCTATAGATGTCTACTTAGAAGAGGACAGTATCCAGCAGAGCTACTCTGCTTCTGCTGTTTCCATTGCACTTCCAGGAGTAAACGCTTGTGCAACGGGCTTTTGTACTTTGACATTAACCCCAGAAATGAGTGGAAACACTCCTTTCCAGATCAGGACAGGTCAGGGGAGCTTCCTTTCCAAGAACTCTCCTGACCTGCCCCACTGCAAAAATGAGTGTTTCTGCTCATTGCAGGTTATTTTTAGAAGCACAAAAGCCCTGTTGAGTGAGTGGCTGCTTTTAAGAGAACAAGAGCATAAAAATTATTTTGGGGATTCACTTCTTTTGTTCCATGATTTATCAATGAACATATGCACTTGATTTGTATCAGAAACTAATTTATTAAAATGGTTTGCAGTGGAAATAATGTTGTTGTTGTTGTTGTTGTTTTTAAGACTGCAGTCCTACCTGGGAGAAAGCCCTGTTGAACACAGTGGGACTGACTTCTGAGTAAACACACATAGGATTGCACTGCATGTATTATTTCAAAGAAATGCATCAAAGTCAATAAATCAAAAATAGATGAACAGCAGGACACTAACACACCGATGCTGCTGTAGAAACAAGATCAGGCAATTGAGAATCCCCCAATCCACGGAGAAATTAGAATGAGGAGAATTTTACATCCATTGCTTTTTTTTCTTGCATCAGAATTCATTGAAAATAAGGCTATCACAGCTTCTTTCAAGCCTTTGGAAAACCTATATAAGTAATATGGGTGACACGTGAAGGAGAGGGAAGGACAGCTTAGCACAAGAACCTTTCTAGCTATTTCAGATAATGATTGATTTGCAGCACAATCCTATGCATGTCTACTCAGAAGTAAGTCCCATTTAATTCAAGGGACCTTACTCCCAGGTAAGTGTGCACAGGATTGCATCCTAAATTGATTTTCATGGGAAATGAAGTTAGTTAGTTAGATATAGATATAGATATAATTTAAGACAAAAGTATCAAATAGAACAATTTAAACAGAAAGGCACCATGTTTAACTGAGCAAAGTATTAGGCTTAAATTATTTGCCTCTAGTGACCCCTGGAAAAGGCTTATATTTGTGGCCTACATATGAAAAGCTTAAAAATGCTAATCATTCCATCTGGAAATCAAAATCATAAACTGTTAGATTAATGAATACTTTCAGTTAACTCTCACATGCAGAATGGTAGAGACATTGTTAGCAATTTGTTTTGACAAAAAGGTGATTAGAATATTTATTGTTGCATAAGCTTCTTCTATGTTGCAGGATTAGGGAATGAGAGATGTTTTGAGTTTAATTCTGTAACACAAAAATCATTATTAAAATACAGTGTGTTAACAGCACAATCCTATTTAAATCTGGGAATTGCTCCCAGGTAAGTGTGTATAGGATTCCACTCTAACTTAATTATATAATAATGCTCTGCTAAGGGATAAATTGGGGGGGGGGGGCTTAAAATTTATAATCTGAAAGGCAAACAATGCTTTGTTGGCTTGACCTGTAGAGATATTTTATTGCTGTTCCAGATGGGTGGTAAGGGGCAGGGGTTTTTAATGTTTTATTATTACAATTCAAATATTTCTCAATAGGGCTTTCCAATCACAGCATTTAAACCATTAACAGCACACTCCTATTCATGTCTACTCAGAAGTAAGTCCCAGTGAATTCATTGGGACTTCCTCCCAGGTAAGTGTGAATAGGGTTGCAGCTTAAATATGTACAATACAAAAACCAACTAAACCATAGTTTTTGAATTTAAGATATTATAGGCCCTGTGCAGCACAATTCTATGCATGTTTACCTGGAAGTAAGTCGCACTGTTTTCTGTCTGGCTTTTTCCAAATTAAATGTGCATAGAGCTCATTCATGAGTACGTTTAGTGCAGCAAACTTGGTTTCAATGGGACAACCTTGGTTTATTAATGGTTGATTTTGTGTAAGTTCATTGTTTCATTATTGTGTTTATACCTACCTTGAAAGATATAACCTAACCGCCTTGAAAGAGGTTCTCCCTTACAGGTGGCATACAAATATGAATGAATGAATGAATGAATGGAAATCTGTTTTACTTCTGCCTAATTGCAAATAACATGTTTCTGGTTTTTAGGGTGAGTTGGGTGGTAACATGAAAATTGGAACCCACTTATATCTCCTTACATTGAACTAGACCATCTACAACCATTGTAAATCATGTTTGATCTTGATAACAACATGTATTTTCCCACTTTCAGTTGAGTTAAATTATTTCTAAAATTATGGAGATGTTTGTTAAGTGTCATCAACATTGAAATGCCATTAAAACCAATGGCACATGATCACCCCTCTAAATGTCCCACCCCTCTAAATTCTTAGTTGCTATTACACTTCTTAATTCTTACTTTGCTGGGATTGGGAGTACATTTTGGCTTTTTTGTTACTGTCTCTACTGGCCTCTTGTAGGCATCAACAAGAAAACATGGACATCAGCTTACAAAGATCTAATGGTTTGAACGCTCATGCTGCAATCCTAAACACACTTACTGAGAAATCCTGAGGGAGAGGGAGGAACAGAGGTGGATTAACTGCTTTTTCCAATATGCTGACAGCTCATGAGTGGCACAACTTTTAACCTTTTCATTAGCTATTTTCATCTGTTTTCTTTCTTTGTGCACCCATTGATTCCGATGGGAGGGAAATGAACCACGCCAGCTCCAGGGCTGGTGTAGTTCTTCCCCCATTCCAGGTGTCAAGGGCATTGAAGGGCTTTGGATCCTGCAAGTTCTGCTGTCAGAGAAGCACAGACTGCAGACCTTTCTGCTATCTCACAGAGGAGGTTGCCCAAGGATGGATCTCTGACCCTGCCCTTCCAAGAGAGAGATCTGGAAAACCCTACAGCCCCTGCAACACCTTCCCAGGAACTACAGGATTGCAGCTTTAGTACTGTGCATCTGGGAATACTTCCCACTGAGCACAGCGGGACTTACTTCTGAGTAGACATGTCTAAGTTCTCACCAGGACTAGGAGTCTCTTATTATTTAGTCCTTGTGCTCAGGGAAGACAAATTTCAGCGTACACCGAATTTAGTCATCAGCTCAGCTGCCTAAACTGGAAATTGTACTTCAGTTGGGAATAGGGTGGTCAAGTGTACTACTTTGCAGAGGAGAGTCCTCTATTTTGGAAAGCTGGCAGAGGACAGTCTGCTATTCACAGGTGTCCTCTGTTTGAAGATGTGTTTAGTCCAAATCTGGTTTAGAGTCAAGGCAACATAAGGAGAGAGAGAGAGACAGCGTGAGTGCAGGGGCCTTGAAGTAGCCTACTCACAGTAGAGACCACACTGAACAGCAGGGATACAGGTCACCTACTCACTCTTCTCCACTCTTCTTGTATTTCTATTTAAATTATAGTTATTATTTCTAAATTCGTAGCTATACCTAAACATTTGCATATGCAAATGTTATGGAAATGGATGTCTTCTTTTGTCCTCTTTTTGGGGTGACAAATTTCCTCTTTTTTGGCAATGAGCAAGTGGTTAGCCTCGCTGGGGGAATCCTAAAGTCCATGTTATTCAGCCATGGGCTTCATTGTGTAGGCTATGATGGCAATTTTGAATTCTTATCAATGTTACATTAGGCAAAACTAATTTGCTGCTTCTTCTTGATTTGTTTCCTCTGATGTATTTTGTGCTTTTGATGTGGCCTGCATCCTTCTGCACTTTCCACAGCTTCTATCCTAGGAATTGCTCACATAAGCATTCTCTCCATCCAGCTACCTTGTGTATAACCAGCACTCATGTTCTACACCAGCATGGACCATCCCTTTGAAGCCATATTCACAACTCATTTTAACCCCAGAACTACCACACCATTCTCTTAATGAAAATCCCAAGCACTCTCTCTCTCTCTCTCTCTCTCTCTCTCTCTCTTTCTCTGAATCCACCATCCTTCTTACACTAGTATCTGCAGGATGTATGGGTATTACCTAAAGCACACACGTTGTGCCCAAAAGATTTCAGCAAAAAAAGATAACAGTCTGGCAGAAGAATTGTTTCAGACATTTAGCTGCAAATATCAAAGAAGTACAAACATGGGCACATGTGGGGGCCAGAGCCAGGGGGGTGAATGAAAAGCTTTTATGTATCACTGATTGAGAAACAGAGAAAAACATCATTTAAAGGCCTTTGAAATTGCCATTATTTCCTTTTGATACTAAATTTCTCTTTGTTTTGTTGCGTGCAGCTGGAGGAATGATGACAAAGTGGCTTGCAATTATCTGGGTGACATTAGAATCCATCTGAAATGGACACTAAAGGAAGAACCCAGCATCCCCCATCTGCAATTCCAGCTTCGTTTGGCACAGAACCAACTTCAGAAATATACATTCCTCCACCCCCCCAGTAAATCCCATGGCCAATGAATGCTGCTATGGCAACGCAAGCCTCAAAAGCCAGGGGGCTTGGATATAAACAGAGTTTTTAAAAAATGCTCTGGAAGAATCATGATGTAGAATCGCATAATACTGCAAGGCTGATGGCAACCTACAGGTTTACGAGATACCATTTCCCAATAACAACAACAACAACAACAATGTACAGATTTGTGTGCATGGAATCAGGCTTCAGATGTGTCAGTTTCCTAATTACCGTGTTGGGTTTTTAAGATCAATTATTGTAAGGTTCATTCATGCAGGTACATTGCCACTGGTTGTACTGGGCTTCCTAAAAATAGACTTCCCAAAACAGAAGGCAGCAGTCATAATAATTGCTAACGTTCCAGCCCCCCTTGCAAATCTCTTTCCAAAACAGAGCAAGAAATGTAAAAGTTATATTCTTAGATTAGCACGTTAAATAGTTCATACCAGTTTAGTAAATCAAATATTCCATACTGCTAGCTTAATAAGATGGGGAGTCATGCATGAAATGACTGTCAGGTTAATGACACAGACAAGCATGGGTGGCATGCATTTGCATAAAAAAGCACAGAATGTTCTCCTAAATCCTTTAAATTAGTCATCAATTCTTAAATAGCCATTTAACTAAGTCCTTGCCCAGAATCCGAAGAAAAGTAAAGACCCCCTTGCATTTAAAAAGGAAAAGAAAGTGATGCAGAAGGGCTGAAAACAGGATGTTGTGTATTATTCTCATTTATAAAGCTCAGAAGTAGAAGGAGCAGCAAATCAGTGTAAAATAAACAAACAGCCAAAGATGTGATGCATGGCTAGAGGCAAGAATATACGGGGGCTTCCGGACGGACAGCTCCTAGCGCTAGCAATCAAAAGGCATTGTGCAGCTTTTCCATCTTTCTGTCCTTAATGGATTTTGTTTTGCTGTAGTGGTGGGGAAACATGGGAGGGTTACAAAGGGAAGATGGTGGTATCTGAAACCCCCATACAATTCTGTGAATGAACAGGGTGATTGCACAATAAAAAGCCTGATCTGGAAGCATTCTGTGGAGCCAGCTAGTCTGCCTATTAATGAAACATACATGAATAGATTTCTGATCAGGTGACATCCTCAGAGGGGAAAATCAAACCTTCAAGACACATAAGAAAGGTTGTATGTATATGCATGCATGCATGCATGCATAGTGAGCATTATCCATCGAAGGTCAGAACCTTGTATGCTATCCTGAACTCCTTCATGGAAGGTTTGGATAAAAATAATGGGTGGAATCCAATGCTCTAAACACACTGCACTGGCAGGGATGACTGCTCTCACCATAGGAAGCTACTGCTGGCTGGCACAACCAGAAACCAGCTGAAATTACTGCTTTGGGAATCTGGCAAGTCAGCTGAGCTTGCAGAAGGAAGCTCTGCTACCGTCCCATTCCAGAAGTGTTAGTTTGGGCTAGTTTCTTGGGTTGTGCTAGCAAGCACTAATTCCCCATTAGAGCTAGCTGTTGTTCCAACTAGCGCAATGTGTTTAGAGCTGATAGATTGCCAGCACCATTATTTTTATCTAAACCTTGCACAAAGGATAGCCTACAAGGTTCTGTCCTTTTCCCACCCTTTTAATCTACATAACAGCCCTTGTAGGTAGATTAGGTTGAGAAACAGTGACTCGCCCAAAATCACCCTGATTTAGACAGTCTTCCTATAACATCTACACCACACAAGGGGATTTTCTATAGGCAATTCAGCTTTACAATAAGAGCAGCAAAGATTTTTTAAAAATTGTTTTGTTTTTGACACATTCTGATGTTACCATTTGCAGCTGGCTATCTGCTGTATCACAGCTCCCTTCCCTTGTCATTCATTCCACAATGTTGGAAGTCTGACATCATTTGGAAGGAGTCCTTATCATGCTCCCTTCCCAAATAATTTAAAGAGATGCCCGCATTTGGGACACAAGGCAACCCTTTCTTAATAGTTAGTTATTTGTGAATATGCCCTAACATTCGGTTGTTTGAGCAGAGGAAGAACTGAGATTGCTGGACAAACTACTGACTGACTATGCGGATTAAAAGGTGCTTTGTTGTTTTTGTTTGTTTTTAACTTTCGTCATTCTGTGGATACATTATTGGACCTCAAAATATTATGCACTCTAGTTTTGTCCCATTAGGAAACTATCACAACACAGATATAGGAAGGAGTCATGTTACCGCAGATGGGAAGGAGCCACCTTATAGCAACTCCCACACCACTAAAGGTAATATTTAGAAAGGCCCTGAATGTAAGTAACCTGCTGATACATTAGTTTTTCCATTCTGGTTTCCTTTGTCAATTTATGGCCCTACAAACTTCATTCTAGGGGTGTATGAAACCCCGCTTACCTGGCTCCCCCGGGTTCCACAGGTGGGGGGAGGCGATCCGTTCCTCCCCCCAGAATCCTTAACGGGGGGGGAGGCGATCCATTCCTCCCCGCAGAATCCTCGACGGGGGGAGGTGATCCGTTCCTCCCCCCCCTGGAATCCTGCCCGGCCGGCTCCACTCTGCAGCCAGGCTGCAGAGCCACCAGCCTGGCCAACCTGCAGCGGGGCCTCCAGCCGCTGCCGGGCTGCTGCGGACGCAAATGGCGTCCTGCATAGGGGACGCCATTTGCGTCCCTACGCAAGCCCATGATAAGCTACATAAATATTTACGTAGCCTATCACGGCTAAAGCAGGAATGTAAATGGCGTAGGGGACGCCATTTGCGTCCTTGCTTTAGCCATGATAAGCTACGTAAATACATACGTAGCCTATCACAGGCTGGTGTAGGGACGCAAATGGCGGCCGCTATGATGGCCGCCATTTGTGGCCGCAGCAGCCCGGCAGTGGCCGGAGCCACCGGAGCCGCAGCCAGGTAGGCTCCGTTTTGCAGGGCTTTCGCGGGGTGGTTGGGCAGGGGGCTCCGTTCTGCCACGGATTCCGGGGGGGCGAATTCACTGGAATTCGGCACCCTTGGGATCCGTGGTGGAATTCTCTAACATCCTTACTTCATTCACAAGCCTCAAATATGTATTGTTAAAGCTTCACTATGTAAGGTTCTGCATTCATGTGATAATGAAGGGAAACTTCAGCTAGTCCAAAATAGGGCAGCAAGATTGTTAACAGGGACTGGCCAATGAGTTCACATTACACCAGTACTTTTCCTGCTGTACTTTCCTGGCTCCCAGTCCATTTCCAGGCCTGATTCAAAGTGCTGGTATTAATATTCAAAGCCCTTAACGGCTTGAGACCATGTTATCTGACGGATCGCCTCCTCCCATATGTGCCTGCCCGGAGCCTAAAATCATCCTCAGCGGTCCTTCTCTGTGAGCCCCTGCCAAAGGAAGTAAGGCAGGTGACTACCAGGAAGAGGGCTTTTTCTGTTGTGACACCCCGGCTGTGGAAAGAGCTCCCTAGAGAGGTTTGCCTGGCACCTATGTTGTACCCCTACTGGTATCAGGTGAAGAACTTTTTATTCTCCCAGTATTTAGCATCTTAGCTTCCTAGTCTTTTAGCTCTGGTGTTTTCAATCTGTATTTTAAATCTCTGCATTGCTGCTAGGTTTTATTATTTATTATTTATTTATTATATTGTGGTTTTAATGCTTTCATATTTTATACTGTTTTATCCTGCGCTTTTTGGTTTTAATTTTTGTGAACCACCCAGAGAGCTTTCGACTATTGGGCAGTATAGAAATGAAATATTCACTCATATATATATACATACATACATACATACATGCACACACACACACACACAGAGAGAGAGAGAGAGAGAGAGAGAAATAAGTTTAACAAAGGAAAACAGTAATAACAGCATACTGGACAGCTAGATTTTGCCAACACTTCCTCTTCCTTATATCGACAAAATTGGGCAGCCAACCACTGTAATTTGTTGACTTTTCCAAAATTGTTTAAACCACTTCAGTTGTTGTTCAAATGTAGCACAAGACCTCCTTCCCTGACTAGCTCTAATAATCCATGAATTGTGTGATTTCATTGTTGTTGTTGACTGGGCTTTGTTAGGACCTTAATTTTATCGCCTGTTTGTTACCTTGCATTTTTATATGTTTGACCATACCTTGGCCATATGTGTGTTTGTAAACCTGATTTCTCCAATCTTATTTATTTTTATAAACTTTGGCTCTGCATGGAAATGTAACTTGCCTCCTGCTGTCCCACTTTGCTGATTTCTGTCATTTGTCAAACGGCTGGTGGCAAACAGTTGTAAGCATATGGACTCTTCAGACGATCTAGCTCCGCGTGGTTCTCGCCATGGCACAACTGAAAAATTTTGCCTGGTGGTGAATCGCCCTTTCCCTTCATACAATAATGGAGATTTTTCATTGTCAGAGGAGATTCTCTGATGCTTGCCTAGTATATGCGTAACAGTCAGAAAAACTGAGACAATTGAAGCCAGTAGGATCCTTTTCTTAATGGATGTTCTAATACACAGCATGTTGAAACCCTTAGTGAGTTACAAGGTTTTATCAGAAGTTAATCACAGGTGCAGCAGGCAAGCAGTGTCTGAACTTACAAGTGCAGGGAACACCACTTTCTCTCTTGGCCATCACTGCAGGTGTTGGACCATGGCCACTCTGAATACACTATAAAGCCAAGTGCAGTTCACGAATTCTTCAGTGCTTCTATGTGGCCTTCAAGAGAAAGTGGCTCCTAGCTCTGACATATCTTTGGAAAGAGACCACTTGAATAATTACAGAAATATATGTATGAATTTTGTGCTCTCACTTCCTGAGGTGAGAGAGAGAGAGAGAGAGATTGGAGAGAGAGACTCTGGTTACTATTGGTAATGTATAGAAGGAACCATAGGGGTGAAACAGAAAGCTAGTGCTAGTTCCAAGATAGCATTGATTCACAGGGTCAGACCAAGATATTTTGCTGCCTGAAATGAAGGACGAAATAGTTCATTTTATTCCATGTACAGATGCTGACCAGACTGGCAATTGAATCTAACTTTCACACCAGAAACGGGACAGTTGCTGGACCAGAAGGCAGCAGGCTAACTTAGGGGGCAAAGGGCAGACTATATGGCCCAGACAGCTCTGATCTCCAACACCTCATCACTGTTCTCCACTGCCTTCCTCAGCATCTTCTGCCTGAGGCAGCCATCTCACTCTGCCAAATGGTAGGGCTGTCCCTGTTGATTCAAGCTTCAAGATGCAGAAACTTCCACTTAGCCTGCCCAGTGCCTACCCCATGCAAGTGGGTTTGATGTCCATGAAATTCTGTGCCCTGGGAACATTGCAGGTGGCTGGTGATCCAAACAAGGTGATGAATGTCTCAAAAAAGTTGCCAAAATTAATCAGAGAGGGTGATACTTTAGCCAAAACTATAGCTGGAAGAACACAATGCTATTCCTTGGTCAATGACCCAGGATATTCTGCAATCATAATACTAAACCTAATTTATTAGCTGGTCACAGCTGAAAACAGGCTGTTGGGTTAGATGGACCCATGACCTGATCCAGGATGAAATTTTTAAAGTTATTATTGCATCAGTTGGAATTATGTTCCATAAAACATAATGGAATTTTTTCCAAGTAACATTAAAAAAAATTTTAAAAATTACATGACCAGAACATACAATTTACTCTCTTTAGCTTCTTGTACCCCATTTCCCCTTCTCACTGAACCACTGGCAAAGAACAAGACCAAATAAAACAAACTCTCACCTTACTAGCTCACCCTTCCATCACCTACAGGTGGATCACATATCATCTGGAAGAAACCTATATTATCCTTTATCATTTGGAATAGTTGTTGGCCACTGGTGGACTCTGTTTGAATACTGTTAAGGTCAGAATGGTGACTTATCAAAATCAGCATCTTCTTTTCTATCAAACAATTATCTTCTGGGATTATCTCTACCTGCTTTACCTAAAAATAGTGAACATTTGCACTGACTGTCAATACTTTCAGTTTTATTTCATTTCCCGTGAGGTCTCTGTGGAAGCTGTAGCTGCAATCCCATACCAAGTTTGATATATACCAAGTATAATATATTCACTGCAACACTGGAATCATACACTCCGTTGTGTGTCGACTTGTATTCCATTTGTATGACTGTGCAGGTTTAGTAATATTTCACTAATGGCCCTGTACAACCACATCATTTGAAAGGTAAGTTTATTTGATGTGACTGAGGTGGTTAGGTTTTGTTTTGTTTTCAAAAGAGTCATAAAATTTTCCAAAGAAGTCAACTCACCTCAAGAAGAGCTTTGGTTTTCTGGGAAAGAAACTGAAGTATAGCTTGAAGCACATTAGAAGATGGTTGTCTATTCCTCAAAGACTGTAAGGTGTGGAGATTTATTCACAAAGAAATATTTTGCATATAATTCAAGGGACAGATCTGTCCAGGACAAACTTTACTAGATGGAAAACCCCAAATGTCCTATAAGCAAATGGCCATTCCCAGTGGAAAAGCATGCACTAGGAATGCTGCAAAAAGCAACGAAGGAAGAAAAGAAAATTCCTCTTCCTTTTGCGTTCTATAAGGCACAGCATGTTCTATCATGGTAGGAAAAGCTAAAGATGGAACTGAGCCAATCTGTGTGCAAAAATGCTCTAAATTCATCACTCTCAATTAAAATGAATGAGGGTAAGGATTGCCTCCAAGTACATCAATCAGAGAAAGTACTTGCAATAGAAAAACAGGATACAAGGTGTACACACTGAGGAATTGGTTTTTATATTAGCAAAATACATGCCAGGTAATCTACATAATAGGTTTGTCAATTTATTACTCACCTTGCATGTGAATATTTAGAAACTATAATCACAACTCTCAGCAATGCAGGAGCAGTGTTTAAAAATGCCCATTTGTTCACAATGCTTTGATGCATAGAACCCTCATTGGTGAACATGGACAGAAGACACAGGCATAAATGCTGACCTTTGTACATCTGATAAACACAACTATCTAAAAAAAAATTTGTTTGGCCTACATGAAATCAGTGATGTCTTAAGACGCCACTAACGTGTTTTGTTTTGTTTTGTTTGTTGCTAGCTTTCAAAGTATGGGGAACATAATAGGCATCCTCAACTCTTACAAAAGTCATTGGGAGATGGAAGAATACATTTCACATTCAGATCCAAAGGGACAGCTCATGCACTTATTCAGCCAATAAACTTCTTTATATGGAAGATGAACAGGCAGACACTGCTCCCCTAATCGTATGCCTATGGTATCATTACTTTTGAGGGGAAGAAATGAGAAGAAACACCTTCCATACATGCTACCTTAGGTGTGCAGCAGAGAGGGGGCCTTCACCCACTCATCTGTGGATGATGGACCTCAGAAAACAGAAAAGTCAGAAAACAGTTTGCTTATGTATAACCCACATCCCAGGGAAGGAGGGAGGGACCTACCTGCTGACTCTGCTACTGCCAACATAGCTGCAGCAGTCAGGTAAGAGAAGGGGTAACTGATTGGGTGGGGTGGAATGTGAGTAAGTAACTGCACTGGGTTTGGATGGAATGGGGGGGGAGAGAAAGTTCTTCTCCAGTTTAGATTAGAGGTGTGAAGGTTCAGGGAAAAAATGGGGTGGGGATTTTTGTTGTTTTTTTAAAAAAGTATTCCTAACCAGGACAAAAAAAGGCCAAAATAGAAAAAAAATGTTTCTGGATTTTTTTCCCAGGCATTCACAATCTCTAGTTCGAATTACTTCAAGCTGAAGAAGGACTCCATTGTTATAAGACTTGCCCCTGACTGAAGATGAGCAATAAAAGTTGCTGATGTACATATTCTGAACTAGGGAATTACAATAAATATTCAGCAATATCACTACCCTCCATATGAAGAGGATAATTTCATAAGAAATCATCTCCAATAACTTCAACAAATAATACAAAGCAAGTAAACACCGTATCTGGATCATGCCACATCTACAAATTCTTTTCACATCAGATCCTTAAGTTCTCAAGTTCCTCATCTTGTTATATTTTATAAGCCTGAGCTTCATAGCTTTTGAAACTAATGCCTTAGGGAATCATTACCAGTTTCTCCCTCAGTGTGGCTTGGTATCTTTCCAATGATTGTAGTATAAACACAATGTGCTCTGTTCCTGGGTCAACAGGGAAAATAGGAATGGTCATTGGGAATACAACAATTTGACTTTGTTTAAAATGTGTATTTACTATATCCTTCACATATATCTCTGTATTTCCCTACAAGTCATGCTGTAATAATTCTTCATTAGAGTGTGAAGCAGAGTTCCAAGTTCTTACAAACATCTGTGACCATGTGATATTATGAAAACTGAAAACAAAACACTATTTTTAAAAGCAAGTTATCATAGTAGAATGACTTTTGTATATCCACATACGCTGAGGAATTTTAAAGGAGCCTGGATTTGTGACCTCCCAGAAGAAAAAAGGAAAGTATAAATAGTTCCCACACTATGATCCACACTAAGTCAAGTCCAAATATCCAGTAGTGTCCTGGTAGGTTATCATTGCAAATGGGGCATCCATTCATCCATTGCAAATGGGACATCCATTCAGGTTCTTCCTCAGCCTGTTCCTTTAACATGGGAAAATTCCAACACATTTTTACAAACAACATGTGAAGAATGTATACAACAGATATTTAGGCAATTGTTTCTGAACTCAAACAATCTTCCATGAGAGAAGTGCTATGAGAATCTGTATACCGTAATGAACCTTCACAACGGAGGTGACACCATCTACTGTCCCAGTCTAAGCAAGGATCTACATTGCCCATATGCATGAGAAATGCTTGTACTTAAGAAGTCTACAAAGAAGAGCAATGCTTTACATGATCTATGCTCCACCAAGAACTACATGCTGCTGGGAGGGGAATTGTAAAAATTAAATCTTAAGCCATACTGGTAAATGGTGTTAACGAGTGGGACCTGCAACAAAATGGTACAGTGCAGAATGCTCCTGTTTGCTTCCAGTTAGCCAACCCTGCCCTCCTCGATGTTACTCTATTCCATTCCCACTCCCCACCACTGCCCTTGGTTTTCCCTCAGCAGGCTGTAGCTATTGAGCAATCCTCATTGGGCTGTCTCAGGGAGTCTCCTGCTTCTGGCTTTTTTCTAAAGATTTTGTGTCCTACTGCAAATTTGCGGTCCCCTCCACCAACAACTCTGTTCATACCTCCCTTTTGTACCTGGAAGGTACCATTTTGGCTACATAAGGATCAACACTCACCTCTGGACTTCAGAAATACAGGAAAGGTTTATTAATATCTGTGTACATCCCTTGCTCTGCTGACACCATACAGCTTCTTCTGTATTTAGCACTATGACCTTTTCCAACAGCCACCTGCTTTGCTTCCTTTTCCGGTCCTGTTCCCCTCAAGCTCCTTTCCTGCTTTCCAGTCCACTAACTATTGTGCCGTACTGTTCCTAGGTCCACAGAGCTCTTCCCATTCTACTTTCCAGTCCTCAACCTGCCCCATGCATGTTTTATTATAATTTATTTCTGTGCTGGCTTTCTACCAAAAAGGTCCCCAGGGCACTTCATGGAGGGTAAAATAGAAATACAAAATTCATGCCATACAAGAAAATACAACTTACAACAAATTTTAAAGCAGCAATATGTCACTAACATCTTCAGAACAACGACAACAACAAAAGCCTTTTAAATCTCTGCTTCTGGCTTCATCATTTTGAACCTAATGACCCTGGAGTCCTGCATAAAGGCCTTCTTAAGCAATTGTGTACAGAGACAAAGTTGTGTATACAATGTAACCGAAGTCTCAGAAGCAACTAACTAAACAGGAGTAGAGGGTTGATAATGTTTTGGAGATTGTGATTATGCACAAACATAGCCAGTGCATCAAGCAAGGGCCCCTATTTTCTATAAAAGACATGATGGCACCATGGTTTTCCATTTATTTCCTATGTGGAACTCGCTCAAATGTCTAATCGAATTCCATTAAGTACAGATGCCTTTTCTGTGTGTGACTGAGGCGTGTGTGTGTATACACACACCCAAAGAGAGAGAGAGAGAGAGAGAGAGAGAGAGGAATCCAGATTTATTCTGGATCAGCTGGAAGAAATTGACTTCCCTGCCCCTTCTTCCCATGACAGCTCCTCCCACTTCCCCCTGAAAATGCTATGCAGAGATTCCGGAGACCCTGCTTTATGGGTTGAGTTGTGGTATGGGGGGAGCAGAGGGACTTTATGTGAGCAGAACCCTTCCTCTCATAGAAAGTCCCTCTCTTTCAAGGAAGGCAGATTCTGGATCCAACCCATACTCACACACATATATATATACAGCATACACATGCATCCCCCTTTATATGGTATATATTATTTACAGTCAGGGCCTGAAATATTGGAACAAGGATAACTATTTTGGCAGTTGGCCTCTGTACACCACCACACTGAAGTTGAAAGGAAACACACCCAGATGGGAGCGAAGTCAGGACTTTCCGCTGTAATTCAAGGGGTTTGACAAAAGTGGGGCACTAACCTTTAAGGAAGGACAGCCAGTGGCATATACACACCCCCATTGTTGGTGGCTGATAAGTAATGGAACAAACCAACATCATTTCAAACTTAAGGATTGCCTTTAATACCTGGATGAAAATCCTTTGCAGTTGATGACTGCCTGGAGTCTGGAACCCATGGACATGACCAAATGCTGAGTTTCCTCCCTCGAGATGCTTTGCCAGGCCTTTATTGCAGCTGCCTTCAGCTGCTGCTTGTTTGTGGGTCTTTCAGCCTTCAGTCTTATCTTCAGTAAGTGAAAAGAATGCTCTATTGGGTTGAGATCAGGTGACTAACTTGGCCATTGAAGAACATCCCACTTCTTTGCCTTGATTAACTCTTGGGTAGCTTTTGCTGTATGTTTTGGGTCATTATCCATCTGCAATATGAAGTGGCGTCCTATCAGTTTGGCAGCATTTGGCTGAATCTGAGCAGAAAGTATAGCCCTAGACACGTCAGAATTCATCCTGCTGCTTTTATCAGCAGTCAGGTCATCAATAAACACCAGTGACCTGGTTCCATTGGCAGCCATACATGCCCATGCTACAACACTGCCTCCACCATGTTTGACAGATGATGTGGTATGCTTTGGATCATGAGCTGTTCCTTTCCTTCTCCATACTTTTCTCTTCCCATCATTTGGGTACAAGTTCATCTTGGTTTCATCAGTCCAAAGAATCTTATTCTAGAACTGGGCAGGCCTTTTTAGGTGTTTGCTAGCAAAGGCTAATCTGGCCTGTCTGTTCTTGAGCGTTACCAGTGGTTTGCACCTTGTTGTGAAGCCTCTGTATTTACATTCATAAAGCCGTCTCTTGACGGTAGATGTTGACAATGACATGCCTACCTCTGCAAGAGTGTTCTTGACCTGGCAAGATGTTGTGAAAGGGTTCCTCTTCACCATGAGCAGAATTCTGCGGTCATCCACTTTACTTGTCTTCCATGGTCTTCCAGGCCTTTTGCTGTTGCTGAGCTTTCCTCCTTTTTCAGGATGTTCCAACTGTTGTATTGGCCACTCCCAATGTTTTTGCTATCTCTCTGATGGGTTTATTTTGTTTCCTCAGCCTAATGATGGCCTCCTTCATTCACATGGACACCTCTTTGGACCTCATGTTGGGAGTTCCAGTGACCAGCTACCAAATGCAAATGTCACACTCAGAACCACCTCCAGGCCTTTTATCTGCTTGACTGGTCATGGGGTACCCAGGAAACAGACCACACCTGGCAATGCAGCTGTTTGTCAGCCATTTGTTCCATTACTTATGAGCCACCAACGATGGGGTGTGTGTGTATATGCCACTGGCTGTCCTTCCTGAATGGTTAGTGCCCCACTTTTGTCAAACCCCTTGAATTACAGCTGAAAGTCCTGACTTCACTCCCATCTGGGTGAGTTTCCTTTCAACTTTGATGTGGTGGTGTACAGAGGCCAAATGCCAAAACAGTTATCCTTGTTCCAATATTTCTGGCCCTGACTGTATAGAGTGTTTTGCACTATATCAATTATATATCCTTTTATTAGATAGTGAGCTCCTCCTTAGGGCTTCTTCACATGGAGCTTTTATCCTATTGAGATTGGTTACTCACGGAACTTTGTGGGTCCTTTAGATGACATCGTCAGCCTCCAGGGCATCTCCCACACTAAATGACCTTTATTCCATTTTTTTTTAAAGATTGGAGATAATGAGCTATCAAATTACAGTGCTTCAGTTCTGCTTGAGTTCCTTCCATGAAAAGAGAAAACCCCACAATAAGAGGAGCTAGACCACATTATATTTGGTATAATGTATAATGAAACATATGGAAGACTCAGATAAGGGAGAAAAGGAGGGGGAGAGGGAGCAGGGAAGGAAGTGCATGTAAAAGGAGTCCCTCATGATCCTGCATTTATAATGGAAGCAGAAAGCCCCATTTTAAATGCGGGATTTTAGGCTGGTGTTGCCCTTAATAATGTTGCCCTTATTTTCGCCGTAGTCTACGTAAATCTTTATGTAGACTACAGCGACCAAATAAGGAACGCGAATGGCAGCTCCCTATGGGGGCTGCCATTTGCGTACGCACTTTTTTTTTTTTCAGAGTCACCTGTGATAGGCTACGTGACGATTAACGTAGCCTATCACGGCTGACTTTGCAGATCTAGCCGTGATAGGCTACGTTAATCGTTACGTAGCCTATCACAGGGGCGTTTTTTGTTTTTTGTTTCTTTTGAAGTTCGCAGCAGGGGAGACGGGGCGCTTCTCCCCGGCCTGAATTTTGGCCGGGCGAGGCGGGAAGCCTCCCCCCCGGCCTGAATTTCGGCCGGGCGAGGCAGGAAGCCTCCCCTCCAGCCTGAACTTCGGGGGGAGCAGCGAAGCGCCTCCCCCCCACCGCGAAGCAAGCTGCGAGACCAGGTAAGTGACGTTTGTACACTCCTAGCTGTAGCTGCCGCCATTTGCGTATGCAGTTTTTGTTTTTTCTTCTGGAAGGAAGGCTGCCCAGCGGCCAGATTTCTGGCTGTGGGTGGCCCCGGGAGGCGGCTCCGCGGAATGTCTGCGGAGTGGAGCCAGCTGGAGAAGGATTTCGGGGGGGAGGTGCGGAGTGCCTTCCCCCCCACCGCAAATTGCCCCGTCGAAAAGGTAAGTGACTTTCGTACATCCCTAGTAGCCTATCACAGCCAAGGGCAGGGACACAAATGGCGTAAGCTATGCTGGACGCTATTTGCATGGCAGTGGCCAGAAGTCCGGCTGCGGATGGGCCCGGCTGGCGGCTCCACAGACTCACTGCGGAACGGAGCTGGCCAGGGAGGATTCCAGGGGGAGGGATGGACCCGTTCAGCGGACAGGTAAGTAGGTTTCATACACCCCTACTAGACAGCGCTATGACTTTGGAGCTGGAAAACGGAGCTCCCTGCCCCCTCCCCGTTGCAGCTGGTGCAGAGAGAAATGGGCCAGCTACTCTATGAGCTCGCAAACACAAGCTCATGGAGAGGGAAATGGGGCGGTGCTGTGGGTGGAGTGGGGAGGGGACCAGGACAGCTAGCTAATGAAGAATTGTCTGGCTGCCCCAGCCTCCTTCCCACCCCCCTCCACACAGACCCAGGTTAGACCATTTACGGCTCCAATTTCGCGCAAATTTCACTATGCATGCCTGCAATTTTGCACAAATCAGCCTGTACAAAAAAGGACAAGCCGCCATTTTTACACAAAATGGCAGTTTGGTGTGGGATCAGGAGGCTGCACGCTGCTTGCTGGGTTCTCACAGGCCACCTGGAAACTCACCATGCACAGCAGGCAGGGGCAGGTGGCCAGTGGGCAAGCAGCATGCGAACTGGACTGCAGTATGTTCAGCCATCCCTGTCTCCGAGCTCCACCCCCTAAATGGATTTCTCCAACATCCCTACCCATCCCTAGCCATAATGCCACCCGAACTAAGGGCTGGACACACTGTGGGCAGCATCTGGAGGTCGCTTTAGCCTGCACCATGTGGCAGCTGATACCATGTGGCAAATAACTGAGGTGTAACACCAAGTACAAGGTGGGGGAGAGAAATATCTGTGGTAGCATGGAACGGAAAAAAACACCTGTTCACAGATGCCACTTAGAGTGGTGGACGGCAGCCACAATTCAGTAGCCATACTGTGTGGACTGACCTCAGACAATCGCCCTGCTGGCTTATTGGTGATAATAAGGAATTTCTCTTGAGCTGAATTAATGGAGGGGTTAATTGAATGATATTTGTAGCTGATGTATATATTTGTTGTGAAGTTTATTTTTAGCAGAAGTCAGACATAAAAGACTAGCTGTCTGGCGCCAAGTGAAGAATACACACTGCATCCTGTATAAATGCATAATGAAGACACTTCGCCATTAGAAGACTTAATTATTGTTGTCCATATTCATATTATAGCTCCCTAGATAATACTGTTACTGTCTCTTGTAAAAACATGACTGTACTGTCAAAGCAGGGAACAGTTAATTATCTGAATGTCAGTGTGGTGCGCTTACAGGTCTGTCCAAATGGTTCTTATTTCAAGGATCAGAAGCTCCCACTCCCTGTGGTCCAGATGAGTAAGGGGCGTCATGCCACCCAGTTGATAGTCATTAACATGACACACCACTGATAATGACTTTTCAACCAAATTAATTTCAACTCTACATAGGGAAACTGTGAGTTATCCAATTTGCTCGATGCCTATGTGAATCAGCAGAACTCGAGGCCATCGTGGTTCTCCAGATTCCATCTTGAAGCTTGTTCTAACTCACGTGCATATCAGACCATGCCAAAACGTGTGTATATTTTCATGGACATTTTTCTGAATGTACCCATCAATTGTGTGCATTTTTTAAATATATGCATTTTTCTCCTGTTGATTAAAACATGTTTGCGTGCATTTTTCAAAGTTATGCTTTTTTCATGCACATTTTTTCGAATGTATGCCTTTTTCAATACAATATTTTTTTTGGGGGGGGGTTGTCTGGGAATTACATTGCAGTTGTGGAAGTGTACAAACTGCAACTGTAGACTGTGTTCGGGTCCACATTGAGTTCCAGGGGATGCAAACTAAGGGCATTATCCGATAGTGACATTTCGCAAACTCAAATGGCACTAGCAGAGCTCTGCTGACTCTTTCCATTGCACAAGCAGTTGTCCACTACTCTTGTGCAAGCAGTTGTGCAACCTGTTGCACAATGTGTTGCACAATTGCAAAGCTGTTTTGAAACCTGTTTCACAGCGGGTGCAAGCAGGTGAGTACCTCAAGCAGAATGCGCAACAGGTTGTCCAATAGGTTGAGCAACACATTGCACATGGGTTTCACGACACATTGCACAAGCTTAATGTAAAACCACTTGCACAACCATCCTTGTGCAAACCTAACTTTCGTTGGATTCTTCTCTTGCTCATAGCTCAGAACCTAGTTTCCACTAGCACAACATCATTTGCGTCAATAGAATGACACTGTTGGATACTGCCCTAAGTAACATCAGGTCGAAAATGAACTGAAACAAATTTCTCATATCTCCCTAATTCATTGACTCAGCTGACTTCGCATTCTCACCATTAGGAAAACTGACGTTTGTAGAAAAGTCTTTCCCATTCTCTCTTTCCAAGCTCCCACAGCATAGGGGTGTTCATTCATTTTGAAAAAGAATATCAATCAAACAAAAACGTGCATCCACTTCTATTTTAAATGTGTTATAACATAAGATGAAGGTGAAAAGAACAATGAAGCGAAAAATGTGGAGGGCTTTGTTTTTCACCTTACATTTTGTTTAATTGTCAATAAAATGGAGACCCGTCATCCAATCTGTCTGAAATGTGGTAGTTCTGATGTCGTGGGAGTGAGGGAGTACTTAAAGTAATTGAAGCTGGCTTCAAAACTGAAGACAAAAAGATTGCACTTTTTCCAATGTACATCCCTGACTTAAAACACCAACCAAAGCCCAAATAAGGACAACAGGAAAAACCTGTCTGGATTAGGTCAGCGAATGGAGAGGTTGTACCCATTAAAACAAAACTCCCCTGCTTTGACAAGCACTATGATTATGTGTGTCAATCTATGAGAACTCCATTTAAAAATAAAACAACTGATCCAGCATGGCTCCTCCATTTTGCCACCCCATTTGCAGGCTGCAAATGCACACATTTTGATGATTAGAGGAATGCAAAAGGGTGCAAAGCTGGCAATGAACTTACTGCAAGTGGTGTTGGTGTTCCCAGGAGTCCTGGTGTCTGATGGGCCGCATTGTTTTCCTGGGATTCCCAAGAGTGAGGGCAGGTTTTCCCTCATTCTGACTGGCTTCATGACTATACTTAGGGATGACAAGAGTGCCCGATTCATTCCAGGAGTCTGGTGGATCCCCCTCCATGTTCCCCTGAGCCACGCCCCTGAGCCATGCCCCCGAGCCCCTGCCACCACTCAACACCCTCCCCCGTGCTCGCCGAGCCACTGGCACTCACCTGGTACCCATTCTTGAGCACCTCGATAACCATTTTGTGGAAAAAATGGCCATCATGTATATGCACGCACCTAGTTGTACGCAAAATGGTACAACTAGGTACAACTAGGTACAAATGGTACAACTAGAGAGCCAGTGTGGTGTAGTGGCAAGAGTGTTGGACTGGGAGCTGGGAGATCTGGGTTCTAGTCTCCACTCAGCCATGGAAGCTCACTGGGTGACTTTGGGCCAGTCACACACTCTCAGCCCAACCTACCTCACAAGGTTGTTGTTGTGAGGATAAAATGGAGAGGAGGAGGATAATGTAAGCCGCCTTGGGTTCCTTGCAAGAGGAAAAAAGTGGGATATAAATGCAATAAATAAATAAATAAATAAATAAATAAATAAATAAATAATAAAATGGTGCTGTGAACTGCACATATATGATTCACAGCACCATTCTGCGTACAACTAGATGTGTGCATATACACGATCGCCATTTCTTCTACAAAATGATGATCGCGACGTGAGGACTGGTCCCAGGTGAGCGTGGGTGGCTCAGCAAATGGCAGGGAGCTCAGCTGCAGGTCCAGGAGCACGTGAGCAGGGGCAGGGGTTGGGCGGGCACCCAGAGTACCCACATGGGGGGGTGCCCATCCATTCCTAAATATGCTATGTTATCATGTCACTCCCAGGGGCACCATCATCACCACTGCCAGGACCATGAAACGGGCAACGTAGGCAGGGGGAAAGTGCTGCTGGATGACTTCAGGAAATCTTTTGGCCCCTGCAACCCCCAAATTTTAAGCCTTGAGATATTTTTTAAAACTTTGGGCTCAGCTCTAATCAACATACTCATGGAAACATTGCACTCATCTTCCAAAGTGCCTAGGAGCTTCACAGGGCTTCCCCAGGTATTGCTAGAGCATGGACGTGGCCATTTCCCCTTCAGTAGCAAACAAGCAATTGCATTTGCCTGCTCTAGGCTACCACGATTAATGCACCTTGACGTGACATAGCACCTGGGAAATTTGAAAAACTTGTTTTCTCATCTCAGAGATGGCAGAAACTTCACCTTTAAAGAGGAAAGATACAACAATTTTTGTAATACTTTACCACCTGCAGTACAACACAAGATTTCAGCTGGATATTTCATACAGAGAGCTCATGGGGAGATTTTTTCAAGATCCAGGCCCTATTGCTACTGCAAAGCTTTTGCTCTACACCTTGTTCTATGCCTTATTAGTAAAGAAGACAGCACAAAACGACGTGGGATCGAATCCATCCCCCTTTTACTGCCCATGTCATTAAAACAGAATTGCACTGATCCTGCGAGAGTGAGGTTGACGTGTCCACAGAAGCATATTTCCAGGCATATTTCCAGTTCACTTAACAGACTGTGAACTGAGCACAAAAAGGGTGTGCATTTCTGACTAAATTATGAATAGTTCATGCACCGAGCTTTTTCCTCTCCAGAAGTCCCTATTACGGTACTTTTATTTTTATTTTTTTACATTGCCTTAATTTTAATCCACATATCAAAATAAAATGCTGTTTAAAAAGCATACAATGTAAAATTTTGGGGCTGCACTGAATGTTTGCCCACAAACATTTTTTTGAGACCAAAGAGGGACTTTTCAGGGGAACAAAATGTTCCCCCCAAACTGCATGTTTTTGGTTACTTTTCACAGTTCTAGATTTCCCCTTCCACTGCTGCATTGGTGCCACTTTAATCTTTCTTCTTCCCTCAGTGATCCCAGCTAACCAGGAACCACATAGTGAACATGATGACTTCACTACACCATCCATCCATCCATCCATTTTATACCCCACCACATGGCCAAATAGTCCCTCAGGGTGACATTGTCACTGAAGGCAAACAAAGCCAATACTTTGTCTTCACTGTAAGTTTGGTGTGGGGCAAGGACGGAAAGTCCTCATTGCCCAGGCAACCAGGCTGTACTTCTTTGCCCTCACTCTAAGTCATAGTTGGGATGGGGAAATATCCCATGTCTCAAGGCAACAACATAACATCTAGACAGGAAACATCAGCTGGGTTGCCTCAAGCAATGGTGGTGATGCACCACCCCACACACACATTTCTGCCCACACACTCCATGGGAACTATCTTGGAAGTAGAACCTATGAGGATATACACCAACTGTAACACATTGGTATGTGAACCTAGGGAGTAAGCCACATTGAACACATTACTTACAATTAAACATGCATAGCATTGTGCTTTAAGCACCTCAAATAAAGTGTCGTGATTGTGGCATGTTAAACTTAAAAAAAAGAACAAAAAAGAACTAATAATGATTGTGTAAATTCGGGAAAAGTGTATTTCAAATGTATTTTGCATTATTTGGTGGGTAGGAATATCCACAAAGTTATACTGAAGCAACTTTATGCATTGTCTTTACTTTCTGCAAAGCATTCAGTTCAGCCAAGCAATCCAAATGAGAGAAGAGGGAAACAGAAGTTGTGACCCAGTCTTAAAGGCAGCCTAAAAATGATTTTAAATAAATGGATAAAAAATAAAATCCAGGAATCTTGTAGAATATTAAATGTCATAAATTCAGGGCAACCCTAGGTGCAATAAGTACTACATAAATATTATGATGATTATCCAGGATTTTAACATGTACTTTTCCATTTATAATAGATCAATACGTATTAACTGGAAGGTTGCATAAACTGTAGCTTCAGAATAACAGTTTGTTTTCCTACTCAAAATTAGACCTCTGCAAGGGAATTTGTCTCATTTTGATTCTTTCATGGCAGTACACAGATGTCTCGACCCCTTCTGAGAAATTTCTGAGATGTTTCTCACCTTTCAGCATAGCCAGCAGGGGATTTTATCTGAAATCCATAAGGGCCCAGTGGAATTTCACCCATATATTAAAATGACCTTAACTTGCTTATCTTAAAATAAAAAACACCAGACCATGGGAAATTCTCCATATCCTTACTAACCAGAAATAAAAAGAAAAAAAGTAGAACCTGCAAGAAAATTTTGCAGAGTAGACTGTTTCTGTTCAGTGTCCTCCTCCATCCATTTTTCCATGTCCCCCACCCCCATCCGATAGTCAGCTACATTCTGAAGCTGGTGAGCATGCTCAGTCCTCACTGGGCAGTTTTGGAGGGAGTCCCCTACTTTAGTTTTTCCTCCTTAAAGATTGTTTGTACTTCTGCAAATCTTGCAGTTCCCCGAATCCTGCTGATGCCTCCCCCTCTTGTGCATAGGTGTTGTTAATTTGGCTAACTTTAGTAACAGCCCTTCTGTCTGAACTCTGGAAATGGGAGGTAGGATTTCTGCTGTTCTACTGCAAAAGAAGACATATCACAGGCTCACAGCAGACAGCACACAAAACTATGCAGGGGAAAGGATCTACATTTTGCATCCTCACCAAAAGTCATGCGAAACCAAACTGCTTCAAACCAAATATGACAATATGGCTTATTGTCCAAAAGTGACTGCATCACCTATCCCATTTTTGGCATTCTAAAGTTTCATCAACAATTTCTTTAAAAAATCACATTTTAGTGGATGCACAATTAATAAGGATAAGAAAATGGTCACACTTCAGAGCAGCCCAAAAGATATTGTTCTGAGGGAGGAAGCAGTAATAGCCCAAAAGCAGTAGTACATAATCTAGAAAAACAGAAGAAAAATTGGGCAAATTTTGGGTGATCGCATATTCAAGCATAGTGCTTTGGAGGAAGATTAGGAATAATAATAATAATAATAATGCCTCAAACACATCTGATTCATGCTTCATAATTTTTAAAGGTGATTCACTATGTACTACTATGAACATCCTAGAACAACCTGTTCACTGCTAACATTCTTTACTTGACTGGGGTACTTACCTTGAGTGTTTATGTCAATAAAGCCACAATTCTATGCATGTTTAGACAGAAAAAAGTCCTACAGCTCTCCACAGCTCTTCCAGAATTCTGGAAGTTGTGGGAATTTTTTCTGTCTAAACATGCAAATGATTGCACCATAACAGCATAATCCTATATATATCTTCCCAGAAGTAAGACCTATTGAGTTTAGAGAGCTTTGGCTATGGGGCGATACAGAAATATAATACATGAATGATTGAATGGTGCTTAATCCTAGGGAAGTGTAGGTAGCATTGCAATTTAAGGCTGCAATCCTATACACACTTACCAGAGAGTAACCAGTAAGGAAGAAAAGAAAAGTTGGATAGTTGATCAAGGATCTATGTGATTAATATGCAAATACACATTCCTTGGGCAGGTCAGACCACTCCCCACCCCCCGGATTTCTTGTTAACACAAGACTGGGGGAGGAAGCTATGTTTTTCAGTGGGGTGGAAATCTGAAGTTGAAGTAGAATGAATAGGCTGGATCTAGACTAATACCATAATCCTATTTAGTCCCATTGAAATCAATGGGACTTATGTTAGGCATCATGACTAATCTGTCCCACTTATTTCAAGGCACTAAAGTGTGAATAACTTAAGGTGCGATCCTATGCATGTTTAGACAGAAAGAAGTCCTACAACAGCTCCCAGCATTCCCCAGCCAGAATGGCTGAGAGTTGTATGACTTATTTCTGTCTAAATATGCATAGCACTGTGCCCTTAGTCTGGATTCAACCCAATGTGTTCTCCAGAATATATCAGTTATTGATTTCAATGGCATTTATTGATATGCAAAGCTGCAACCATAAGCAACCTTAACCATTTATTTATAAAAGAAAGAAAGAAAGAAAGAAAGAAAGAAAGAAAGAAAGAAAGAGAGAAATTCACTGTCCTCTCTTAACCTTTTGGAAACTACATATTTTCCAAATTGTTGGAGGTATCAAGGATCCCTTTTTACCTCTCTCCTAACTTCATTGATCTTGCATTTGTTCCTCATCCCTCATTACTTTCCACAGAAATTTTGGAAACCATCAGGACATATCAACACTAACACTAAACACTTAAAAGACAACAATAACTCAGTATTAAATAGATATGGTGTGAAGCTAAATATCCCTTGCATGAAAAACTCTGAAAATTCTCAATGAGGGGATAAAAAATATATGTGAATCTGCAGACAGGAGTCACAGGTTACAAAATCTCTCACAATCTTCTGAGAACCTTCCTGTAAAAAGGGCAGCAGATATGCCAGAGGTGGGCAACTTGTGGCCCTCCAGATGTTTCAGTCTACAACTCCCACCAGCCCTAGCCAGTATAGCCAATACTGAGGGATCATGGGAGTTTTAGGCCAAAACAATTGGAAGGCCACAAGTTGTCCACCCCTGAGATATGCAGTCATATATTAAAGTCTCAGAGGTGCTGCATTTAATGGCTTCCCTGCATCAAAGCTGAATATTCAGCATAAGAAAAAGTTGAAGATTCAGGAGAGAAAAATTAGCAGAGTCCTCCTGGCATTAAAACCAGAGGCTCCCCACAGCACCTCCATTCTTTCTACTTGAGCCACATCAGAAATCTGTCAGGAGCACCCTAGCTGCCTCTTGCAGTCCCCTCCACTAGCCAACTCAGGACACAGATGATGAGGATTCTTTCCAAGGCTTTATTCCTTTATTACTTTATGACTCTTTTCAGATACTAATCACTACTGACTAAGCAAGGAACAGCACTGGGGAAAGATAGCAGAGTAGCCTAAGCTCCAGGTAAGGCAGTTGGTCCCTGTTTGAAGGGGAACCATGGGAAGACTCTGAATTTATGGGCTGGGGAGAGATCCTCCCTCTTTCCCTTGGGTCCTCAGGACGTGACTGTTGTCTGAGCACCAAACGAGCGGAATGCCTCCTTTCGGCGCCCTCCATCTGTTGTCGCTCCCTGCGTCTGCGTGGAGCATCCAGCAAGCCCCCCTCCAGCGCTCTCTCACTGCCAGGGTCACTATCTATCCCAGGAATGCTGGCAGGAGGAATCTCTGCTGGCTAATGTGCTTGTGAGAGATGAGCGAGCTCCTCTGCCACGAATTGTGGTTCTTCCTCAGAATCAGAACTGCCCTGGGGCTCTATGGGCTCAGTTTCCACCCTGACAAATATATGCCCTCTCTTTCCCTTCTCCTAATGTGCTGAGGAACATCAGGGGGAAATACGTAACTTCCAATTTGTATACTCTGAAAAGAAAGTGGAGGTACCGTGTAGTGAGTTACACTGAAAGATGGTGAAGAATATAGTGAGTTTTCACAGTCACATTCTGCACAGTTTATTGAGTGCATAGATACCTGTGTTAACCTAGAAGAGAGAGCAGCTTTTAGATAATTAAGTAGGCTGCCTCACACAGAAAAGTTAATACCAGGCAAGGACAGATTTGCAGGCGCGAAGCTGTTCGATTCTTGCCAAGTCGTTCTGGTCTCTCTCAGATAAGAGCATAGTGTTATGTCTCCATAAAGAGCTGGCATGTTTCTGGGCCAAGATTAGAATGTTGTGGCCTCTTTCCCTTGAAGGAAGTAATTTATTGCATTGACTGTGGTGCTTTATGCACCTACTAGGCAGAGAAGAAAAAAGTATATAACCATTGTTTAAACCATGCTAAGTTGGTTTAGTTTCAGGCGGCAATGTGCACTGCTGGCCTGGAGAAACTTGTGTGGCCCTAAGAACAGCTTCTGTCTATCAATAGGGGCAGGAGGGGGGAGTGCGACAGATACCCAGCTATGACAGCATGATTAGCTGGAAAGAAGTGTGAGCTTTATTTGCATAGATATTCTGCATCCATTTTCTATCAATAAACTGTCATCTTTTTGCACAACTTGACTTTGTTTCATCTTAGTAATCAAAGGAATCTATTTTGGCTGGGACCCAACAGAATCAGGCCTCCAGATCAATACATAGAGCAAATAGGATAAGCCTGATGGATTTGATGCTTGGACTCTATTTGGGACTCCGAATTCAGCAGCTATCCAAGACAAGGTTTCCTTAATTACCACTGCACAGTTTTGTGAGACAATCAAAACTATCTGCATCAATCAAAAATATCAATAAATGGGAACAATGATTCTATAAGGGGCATAGGAGGCAATGCAGTCCAAACAATAGATTTTTCTTTCTTTTTTAAGTTCAAAATCCAGTGGTGAAGATAAATGAGAATGTTGATTATATGGAGGGGGTGGTCATAAGAGGACAACCTGTTCAAACAATCTATACTTTTGATAACTAATATTTTATAAGTCATATTTAGCTGGAATTCTAATGTTCTTGCATCAATAAAGCACCACTACTGTTCCTTATCCTACAAGTGCACCTAAAATAACAGGACATTTCCGACCACAGCAAAATGTCATAATGCAATCCAGATGCTGTATTCTACAAAGATGTTCCCATATTTTCCTAAGGATCATCTCCTATGGTCAAAAAAGTATAACAATATTGTGTCCAGAGGATATTTTTAACATTGCCGAAGAGCATTAAAAATGACAATCTAGTGGTTCTAACCTCATCTGTTCCTGTTTTGCAAACAGCACTTGTCAGATTCCAGTTTACAGAATCCATGTTTCTCTAGCTCAGGAATTATTGCCTTATAGAGACATCTGCTGGTAAAATGATGGCTGTGATGCTCAAATATTTCTTCCCACCAACGGTAGAAATCCCCATAGCATTATCAGGACATAAAAGTCCATTTTCTCCCAGTCGGTTTGATGTCACATGATCTGTTATAGTTCTAAGGAGAACAGTCTTCATAAAACTCACCAAAGCCTTGCTTTGTATTTAACAGTAAAATCCTATGCTTGTCTGCTCAGATGTATGAATTCAGTGGGACTTACTCCCAGGTAAATTTGAATAGGATTTTAGCCTAAAACCTGCCTAACAAACTTTCAGCAGATACTATTTTTATACTATTATGATCATCATTAATGTAATAAATAATGATGCAAAATAAAGCCCTGTTGATCCATAAGAAAAATCCCAAAATCCAGTCAGGCAATAACTTTATTAAGACCAACCAAAATGCATAAAATTGTGGGCAAGTCTTCGAGGTCTCCAGATCTATTTACCAGTCAAGGCGTTATAAAACCAGCTGGGGAGGTGGAAAGAAGAGATTATTTAAAAGACTGACTTGGTGTTGAAATCATGAGGTCTGCATGGTCAAGGTCTGATGATGGGAATACTACCGAATTTGGCTTCTATTGACTTTTTTTTTAATCTGGTGCACCACCTCAAATTAATCTCCAGCTTTGCTAACATAAACGCAACTATGTTTCCCTTTACTTTTGGTCTCTGCCTGCTAAGGAACTTGTGTGTTTCACTAAGATTGAAGACAAATCTAAGTAATGGCTGGATTTTATATTTTCAAAACTGGGAGAAATCAACCATTATGTGTTTGTTTGTCCTTAGAGTCCTAGGTGTAACCTGACACTGGCATGACACCTAGTATAGCCTAAACCATTTAAGTATGTGCCTCCATCTTAAGACTCTGGCAATGCAGGCCTCATGACTGTAACATCAAATCTGCTCTTTTTTCCTACCCCCACGCCCGCTCTTTGTAACCTCTTGCCTGATGAAGAAATCTGGATATGTCAAAAGCTTGCCCACAATTTTATGCATTTTTGGTTGGTCCTAATAAAGATATTGCCCAACCATCCATTTCAGTATTAATAAATAGTGGACATCATTACAGTTTTGTCAGCAAATGTGGCATCAGTGTATAGAGGTATTTAAATGTTTCAAAACCAAAATGAAAGGCCCCAATGAGTCTACAATCTGAAGTTAGACAGTGGCAGGAAAAGCTGGCACAGGAAAATGGGAAAGGGGAAAATAAATGTAACGTTGGAGGAGGAAGAGACGCAAGATCTAAAATTTGATGCAAAAGCCATACCCACAGATAAGGTCTTTGCAGCATGCAGAGAACATTTTTAATCTTCATATAAAAACAGCTTCAATAAATCCAATCCATGTAAGCCTAAAATGCAACCATCATGATGATCCCCGCCTGAGGCAGTAGCTCAGGCTCCAACACAGACAAGGAGAGGCCAGCCAGATCAGAAGGACCAAGAGTGAAGGTCACAGAAGACCTAGACCCAGGGCCCAACACAAGGCCTGAGCAGGGATCCCCACAGAACACCACCCCTGAGCCTGAAATCCCCAAGGAATGTGATGCACATGTTCCTACTCAAGGTCAGGAAAGAACAGCCATTACTTCCAGATATCACAGTGAATAATGCTGCTGTTCTTTTAAAAAGAATTTGCTTACATACGTATATCCAATTCCAAGTTAATTAATTCTACAAATGTAGTTGACATAAATATAATCCATACTTGAGAAAATACTGGGCATTTTTTTTAAAGTATAGGACAGCCTTCCCCATCCTGGTGCCCTCCAGATACTTTGGACTACAACTCCCAAGATTCTTGGCCACTGACAATGCTGGCTGAGGCTGATGGGAGTTGAAGTCCAAAACATCTGGAGGTCCAAACCACCAGGTTCGAAAAGGCTGGTATAGGGGCACATGCTGATACTTTCCCTTCATCTCAGCTGTCAAAATTGTTTTAGTGGCCATGGATGCAAGAAAAGTGAAGCTGGGAAGAAAGATAAGGGGAAGTGAGTTGTCACCTCCAGAACGAAGGCTACCTCATTGCATTTGGGGGCAGTTGTTTTTCCCCGTTGCTTACCATGCACTTGCCTTTGGTTAATTCCTCCTCTCTAATAGTGAATCTGTCATGCATTTCATTTTCCACTGGTACTATAAGCTATGCAAGGTATAAGTCAAGAGTGGAGAACCTCAGTTCCATGGTCCAATCCAGCCTGTCTGGAGTCCCAATCTAACCCTCCAAAGTTCCCCAGATGGACATGCTCCTGGCCCCACCACTTTTCCCCCAACCATCCATCATTTGGTGGTTTTCTGGCTTTTGTGTGTTTTTCCCCCCATTCTAAAGATGGAAATGCCTTTCCTAAGGCTTAGGTAAAATATATTGGTATTTTTGATATTTTGGCCCTTTGCCTTTAGTCATGCCCCATTTTGCGTTTGGCCCCACCTACCACAGGAATGCAGCCCCTGGGAGCTTCTCCAAAATAGAATTCGGCCCTTAGGCTGAAAGAGGTTCAATACCTCTGGTTGACTGCCTGGCAGGGCTTGTAGGCAACCCCCCCCCCATCTATTTTTTTCCCAATGCTTTGTACTCTCAAAGAGTGTACAGTTGTACACTCCTATAATGAATAAGGAGGTGTTCTGTAAATCACATAAGAACATAAGAAGGGCCCTGCTGGATCAAACCAAGGGTCCATCTAGTCCAGCATTCTGCTCACACAGTGGCAAACCAGCTGTTAACCTGTAACCCACAAGCAGGACATGAGTGCAACAACACCCTCCCACCCATGTTCCCAGCAACTGGTGTACTTAGGCTCACTGCCTCTGATACTGGAGGTAGCGTAGAGCCATCACGACAAGATAGCCTTATCCCCCATGAACTTGTCCAATCCCTTTTTAAAGCCATCCAAATTGGTAGCCATCACTAAGTCTTGTGGTCGTGAATTCCTTAGTTTAACTATGCGTCATGTGAAGTCCTTCCTTTTTCAGTCCTGAATCTCCCACCAGCCACCTTCATCGGATGAAACCAGGTTCTAGAAACATGAGAAAAGGAGAAAAAAGTCTCCCTATCCACTTCCACACCATGCATAATGTTGTGCCCCTCTATCATGTCTCCCCTTCCTCACTTTTTTTTCTAAGCTAAACAATCCCAGATGTTATAAGCTTTCCTCACAGGGGGGTTGCTCCAGCCCCTTGATCATCTGAGTAGCCCTTTTCTGCATCACTTACTTCAACATGAGAATCGGGCATGTCGTGTAGCATTCCCAGCACACACGCCTCGATATCGTCCCCCCTCTATGTCTGCACATGCAGTGGGAATGTTGGCAAGAAGGGCCTTTTGGGCATACAGTTGTATGCATGGAGGCTTCCATGCAAGCAGGAACTCAATCACCCTGGAAGCCTCTGTAGGTACAGCTATCAACAGCTGTATGGACAAAGGCCCCCTCCCTGTAGATGTTCAGGATGTATGCATGGATGATGGGGTGGGGGCTATGTGCCATGTGTGACAGTACGTTACCTTGAGTGGTTACAGGACAGCTGAACAGGGCTTTACACTCATCCTGATCTCTGGATAAGTTTGCAATGCCGGTTGCCTGTGCTCACATCACAAATAGTTGTTGGCCGATCTTGATCATTCATCGATCCCTTCATCATATTGCCACAATGCTAAGATATTCGTCATGGATGCAGTGATGGAGGCATCTTACAGTTCTTCTGCTGAGGGCATTGCTGGGCTCCTTGCTCATCTGCCTGCTCATTTCAGGCACAATGTTAGGTTCTTCATACTCACGACACGGGCATGGGAGCGATGTCCCTGGGATGGTTTTCCACCCACTGTTGCCCTCCTGAATGAACAACTATTGAGGTGAGGAACATTCTTTCGGGACCAGTCTGCCAGCCCACATGGTGGCAGTGGGAGGAGCCCAGGCCAAAAATGGGTGTGGCCAGGAGCATCCTCTCTCTCTCTCTCTCTCTCTCTCACTCTGTCTCCCCAGCAGGTGGCCACGGAAGGGACAGATAATTCTTGCGAGAGGTCTAAACTGAACACTTGCAAAGGGTTTTCCCCCTTCTTCTATCGCTCTGCCTATTTTTGATTTTTCCCCCACCCCATTTTTTCTCTCTGTGCCAAAGATCTGAACTGATCACTTGCAGACTAGGAAGCTCCACTGAACTCAATGGCTGCATTTCACAGTAGCTAGCTGTAGCTTCTGAACCAATCTCAGCTAGGGATGTCAGAGAAAATCCACAACAGAACCAAATTAGTTCAGATTTTTTATGAATCCAACCCATGGATTCTGCAGTGGACCAGCTATTCCCTGCTGGGTGGAGTTCTCGGATTTGAGGACTGGGTTGTTGTTTTTTACTTTCTGGAATTTTACGCAAATTTTATTGTAGAAAAATACACAAAAATTTTAAAAAACAGCCCAAAATGTGCATTCCCCCCATAAGCTAAAGCGTGAAAATGCACATTTTAGGGGCATTTGCACATGTTTGCACATGTGAATTTGCACAAATTCAGAAACTTTTAAAAATCCGATTCCATTGATGGGTGGATAGTGGAATGAAAGGGACCTGACAATCCAGGAAACACAGACAGAATGGATTTTACACGATCTGTACAGCCCTAATCTCAACAGCAGCCCCACATAAAACTTCAACTGTGAGTTTCAGAGTAGACAGAGGCAGCCACGGAAATTTTTGCATAACTATTTGCCACCAAAAAACAATTCCTATCATCCAGAACTGGAGTTCATACAATATATGTTCAGTCTTTCTTTCTAGAACCATTCTATGAGAATTCTCCACTCACAAATACTGTTGGCACTTAATTTTATTGGGGGAGAAATCTAATTTAAGCTTTTACCCTTTGGAACCCCCTTAAACTGACAATGTGTCCTTATGCTTGTTCCACTGGTTAACACGTTAAGGTCACTGGCTCTCTGCTAATGTGTTTTAACATGCTGGACTCATCACTGTCAGCCATTTTTCCTGTCTTCCCAGTGAAGCTGCAAGACAAGCATGACAACTCTCAGATGTGTGTGTGGTGATGGGAAGGGGGTGGGGACAGAGAGAACAAAATCTCTGCCTCCCTGTTCTCAGCCTGACTTTTTGATCTTTTTGAATACTTGAGTGGTCTAGGGTACTCCAGCGGTCATGGAACTCAAATGGCTCATCTCAGTCAATAAATATACATGTGTCTTTCAGGAGCAAAAGTATTCCCCCATGTGCAGTAAGATGTGCACATAATAACACGTGCAGTCAGGCACCCTCCATCATGCCTAGATATAGCGCCAGCTGAGAGCCCCCCCCCCCCACCGCACGCTCTCTCCAGCTACCAATTGCCATCACTGAGGCCAGAAGAAGGAGAGGAAGCATTCCATGATGTTTCGATCCATCTCCGCTACCTGTTGAATTATTACCAGCCAAGCTTTGTAACTAAAACATATTGCCTGGGTGCTTTCCCCTTCCCATCCAATCCCTTATCCTTTTGTGTCTTGTCTTTTAGAAGATTGCAATCTTGAAAGGTGGCTAAGAAATGCAAATAATAATAATAAATTGTCTGATTTATGATCTCTGCAAGCTGCTCTGGGACCCTTTTTGGATGAATAGTTGGATAAAAAATGCTTTGCTCACTAAATAAATAAATAAATAAGTAAGTAAGTTAGATTCCTCTCCAGAGTGGGCCAGCCTCCTCCATGCCACTGTCACAAATGTCCATTTGCTTGCCCTCTCCCTCTAAGCCCAGTTTGCACCACCACCCAAAGAAGATGGCCTAGGAATGTAAGAAACTGCCTTATATTTAATCAGAACATTGGTGCATCTAGCTAAGTATTGTCTGCACAGAGAGTAGCCACAGCAATCCAGGGTTCGAGACAGAGGTCTTCTCCAGCCCTACCTGGAAATGCTGGGGACTGAACCTGGGACCTTTTCGATGGAAACCATGTGTCCTACTACTGAGTGACAGCCACTGAAGGCAAGTGGAAGCATATTCTTTTCTCCTTGATCTTGTCACTGCTGACATATTCAGAGAAGGTAGCTCAACAGGCAGTAATAGTGAGGAGGAGCAGCAGCAGCGAGAGGGCACCGGGTTGGCCATGGCAGCAGGCCTCCTGCTGTAGTGTGGGTCTTGGCAACTGCCCTACAATGCCAACCCTTGGCGCTGGACCTGGACCTGGTGCACATAGATAAACTATGTGTCACAATTTATAGAACCAATATTTTATTCTGTATGTAACATATATCATCAGGCCAACTCACCACCACAAGCACCATCACCAAGATGATCTAGCCCTGCTTTTAAATAGATTGCATATCCTTTCTAGGTGCAGATATCAACATGAAAGGCGAACATGTAAGAACAGATCAAGAGTCCATCTCCTCCAGCACAGTCTCCCATTGGCCAGCCAGATGCTCCTGAGAAGTTCACAAGGACAGCATGAGGTGATAACCACTGCCTGTTGTTTGAACGTGCCTGACGTAAACTGTCTCTGGATGTGGAAGTTCCATTCTTTGTTATTATGGGTAATAGCCATGGAAAGCTCTGTCCCCCAGGAATTGCTTTCAACCTTTTAAAGTCATATATGACAGTGGCTATAACAACAGCTTATGACCGTGAATACTATAAGTTCATTATGTGTTCTTTGAATAAGTTCTTCCTGCAAACCAGTTTCATTTGAGGACTTTGTGTTTTGAGAGAGAACAGGCTCTTTCTTTTTCCAGGCTAAAAGCTTTCACTTGAGCATTCCCTCATAGGATGTTCCTAGGTGGTCATCCATTTACTGCAAGGGTGTTGAACCTCAGACCCAGAGAACAAATATGGCCTGCCTGGGGTTAGAGCAGTGGAGGCGGGTGGCTGCAATTCGGTAGGCTCCGATTTCGGTGAATCCATTCCAGGTTTCAGTCAGAACCAGTCAGAACTATAAAGGAGCTATCCAAGGTTCTGAATCTATTTGGGGGTAGGGTACAGCACCTTGGGTAGCTCCTTTAGAGTTCTGGCTGAAACACGGAATGGATTAACAGCCACACCAAAATTGGAGCCATCAGCCTCCACTGGGTTAGAGATGTATGAGAAATTCATTTGTCTTTGGCTTTGATCAGGATTGATTGATTGCTTGATTACATTTCTATACTGCCCAATATCTGAAGCTCTCTAGGCAGTTCACAAAAATTAAAACCACAAGGTACAGAATAAAAACAGTATGAAATATAACAGCTTAAAACTACAGTATAAAAATATAGCCAGGATAAAAGCTAGCATCAATGCAGAAATTTAAAATACAGTAACAGATGCAAAACAGCAAAGTTAAAAGAGTATAATGATAAAATGCTAAGAAAATAAAAAGGTCTTCACCTGGTGCCTGAAAGAGTACAACGTAGGTGCCAGGCGAACCTTTCTAGGGAGCTCATTCCACAGCCAGAATGAGTTTGGCTCATTTACTGAGTTCACGGCTTCCAGATCGAACATAGACTTGGATGTGTTCTGCTGTCGAAGTCTGTACATTTCTGAGCTTGCAATGTCATAACAGAAAAATGCATTCAATAGCACACATACATTTGAAAAATGCATATAGAAAATTAGTACTTTTGAAAAATGCACACAAATATGCTTTAATCAATGGGAGAAGAATGCTTTCATTTCAGTGATGCTCGCAACTGATGCGTACATTTGGGACCATGCGCATGGATTTTCATGCAAACAGGAAAAAAAATAAAGCTCACAATCTGATTCAGATTCAGAACAAGCTTTGAGATTGAAATTGGAGAACTTCAGTGAGCCTGAGTCTGGCTGATTCGCACATCCGTACCTGAGCTCCCAATCTGGCCCTCCGAGGTTCTGCCCCTCCTCCCCATCATTAGGTGATTCCCAGTTTTACCCCCGACTGCCATTCATTCGATCGTTTCCCATCTGTTGTATGGTTCCCCCCCCCCATTCTAAAAGTTTGAAATGCCTCTCCTAAGGTTTCATGACTGGAAGTAAGGAAGTTAAATTATGCTGTATTTTTTGGCATTTAGGGCCGGCCCCTTCGACCTTTGGCCATGCCCTGCACTTTAGCCTTCAGCCCTGCACATTACTGGAAGCCCTGAGAGCTTCCCTGAAAAGGAATTTGGCCCTTGGATTGAAAGAGGCTTTGCTACCCTTGATCTACTGTCCTACCTTACAGAGGACAGTCCTCTATTTGAAGGCATCCTCTGTCCGAAGGGCTTTCCAGTCCAACTCCACTGTAAAGATAAAGAACCATAAGAAGGAAGATGGGTGAAGTTGGGGACAGCTGATTATTTAAGTGCTATTAAAATGAGCAGCCTTAAGTGGCTCCAATACAGATCTAAGCATGTATCTAGTTACTTACATGCCATCCCCAACCTGTTGCCCTCCATGGCTACACTAGCTGGGGATGATGGGAGCTGTAGACCAACACATCTGGAGAACATCAGCTTGGGGAAGGCTAGTACATTCAGCAACTAGTCATAAGTCGGCTGTCTTTTGTTCCTCCTGTAAATTGCTTCAGTTCCATACTCAAATTAAGTTATTATTATAACACTTTCAGAAAACAGCGACTAGCCCACTCTATAGTGGCTAATAGATAAAAAAAAGACATGAAAATGGGTAATCCTATAAAACCTAGGAATCTATGATATGGCTGTAGTGCTTTCGAGGATATTAGTAATGCAAACTCCAAGAAAAGATTTTAAATTATTTACCTTTCTAGTTCAGCACATGCGTCCTGTAGCCAATTATCCTGAGATACTGCCTGGAAATTAACCAGTCACGTTGTGTTTCTCTCTTCAGATTTACAATTAGTAATGCTATTAATGTTGTTCCTGTACTTAGTGTTACTAATTATATTGCTATGAACTAATGGTGTTAAAAATAGCAATAGCCATCAACTACCAATTAATGCTTAATGAGAGCATATAAACCCTGGCATTGTAATGAATATCCAGATTATTGTTCCTTTTGTTTTCTTTGGAATTGTGCAAAAAAACCACCACCCAACCCCTCCAAACACCACGTAATAATAACCAGGAAATTGTAATGCAGGGCAGTGATTTACTTTGGATAAAGAACAATAAAGAGTTGAAGAGACTTAAGGGATATCTGTTACAATGATGCTGATGCTGATTGGCAATAGGTTCGGTACGTGTTCACGCAATGCATAATTAACTTGGAAATCATGACTACAAGATGTGTCGATAGCCATTAGCTATCCCCATGGAGGATAGGTCTATTAATGCCTATTAACCATGATGGGTAAATGGAGCCTCCATGGACAAGGGTAGTATACCCCTGCATACCAGACACTGAGGTAAGGGGAAAGGCAGCACCTTTTTTCCCGTTTGCTAGCTCCCAGAAGCATCTGGGACGATCATTGCTGGAAACGGAATCTTCCTGGACAGTGAAGTATTCTCAGGCATTGGACTGGCCTTGGCCACTAAGCTGGCTATTGAGCATTCCTCGACAGGAATGGCTAGGTTTGGGCTGAGATTTTGCCTGAGCAACTATGATCTTCCTGTCTCTGGTGTGTTTCTGTGTGTCCTGAATCCCTGACAACTCCCGTCTCCTAGTTCCTGGATTCCCCTGGGACTGCTGCCTTTGGCTCAGTCTTGAGATTAGGGGAGAACAGAAGGCTTCTTTCCTCACACATGTCCCCGTGTTGTGCCCATTATGTGGAATTAAGTCTCACTGATTTAAATTGGATTTATGACTTCCAAATGTGCTTAGCAACACTCAGAATTCAAAGACTCTAGCAGCTTAAGACATGACACTGAAATGAGTTTAGTCTCCTGTGCAACTTGCAAAAAGGGAACTTGAGTTACTTCTTTAGTGGTAACGACAGCAGTGACAACCACTGCAACATCTTTTATTTTTATTTTCTTTAAAACACACACACATTTTGCAGGGTCATAGCACTGGCTACTACAGTGTGAAGCTCCGGGCAGCCATACCCATCATCTTCATTGCCCAGATGGCCCCTGTCAGGAGCTTTGCTTCACAGTAGCAGCAGCCTTTCATAAAAAGTTTTTCTGAAAGAGAAAAAGGAAGACGTTGTGGCAGCTGCCACCAATGAGGCGCTGCTGTCTGGGCCAGGGTGGGCACTTATAAATCGCCACACAAGAAGAAATGCATCATCCAAAAAGAAGACAGCAGAGGGTAGTGATTTGCATAAAATGTGCATATGCTGCTTATATGTATAGATGCAACTTTAGAAACAATTATTATAATTCAAATGGAAATACATAATGTACATCTCACCATAGTGTGGAAGTCTGTGACCAGGTGACCCGTGTGCCTGCCTGTTCAGGTGCTGCTGACGGGCAACTTCAAGATTCCTGCTGCTTCCCCTTCTTAGGTTTCTTTATCTTTAACCTGGACTTGGACTGACTAGCCTTTCAAACCCAGAATGCCTTCAAAATAGAGGACAGGCTACTGGAAGCCCTTCAAACAGGGGACTGTCCAGTGCAAAAGGGGACACGTGGTCACCTTGGGCACCCTCCAGGCTGCAGGGCCCTGAACCTGCAACCAGAAGTTCAGTCCTAACAGCAGCACTGGGGAGCCTCCCCACAAATATATAGTCCAGGAGTAGGCAACTGGTGGCCCTCCAAATGTTTTGGCCTACAACTCCCATGATCCCTCACCATAGGCTACGCTGGCTAGGGCTGATGGGAGCTGTAGGCTAAAACATCTTGAGGATCACAAGCTGCCCACCCCTAGGGATGGCCAAACTCACCCCTGTCCGTGCCGCGTGCTGCGCGTTGACCCCCTGCCAGCCTCCCGACCCTGTTCGCCATGCACAGTGAGCCACTGGGCGGTACACAGGCTCCTGGCGTATGGCATCCCATTGCTCTGCTGAGCCGCCATTTTGCAGGAAATGACGGCTCGTCCTTTTACATAAAGGGCCCTTTTGTACAAATAGCACCCATAAATAGGCCCATTTATGCAAAATTACAGATGTAAATGGTCTATTTAGACTGCAAAATGGCAGCTCGGTAGAGCAGCGGGCCCACTGTGGTTGCCTGGCTCGGCACACAGCAAGTTGGGCAAATGTGGGGATCTGCAGACTGGGGAATGATACACCGAGTTGGGCAAATGCAAGGATCTGCAGAATTCATTGGACCTTGAGCCCCAACCAGATGCCTGCAACATCCCTACCCACCCCTGATATAGGCTTGGAACTTATGGGAACATTTGACATTACCTTACACTGAATCAACTGGTCTATCTAGCTCAGTATTGTTAACTGACTTGCAGTGGTTCTCCATGGCCTTAATGATCCGTTTGGGCATTATTCATCATGAAGCAATGGCAGTATATGTGCTGAAATAAATAAACAAAGCAGAGGTCTTTCCTGTTACCTGAGATTACTTTTAACTGGAGATATCAGGGTCAGAATCTAGGACCTTCTGTGTGCAAAGCAGAGGTGGAGAACCTTCCAGATGTTGTTGGACTACAATACCCAGACCACTGGTCATGCTGGCTGGGACTCCATTACTATCTCTCTTGCCCCACAGAGAGTCAGTGAATGTTTCTGTAAACTGTTTAGCCTGTTCTCAGAATTTGAATGGATAGGATTGCCCCTGAAGAAGTAGCCTGTGCTCTGAAACATGTTGGGTCCTAGCCTAGATTAGAAACCTGATAATTTTCAGAAGGATAGCTGCAGCAATTTTTATGGAAGGGGAATTTTCAAATTTCATGGAGGGGTGATTTGTTTCCCTTTCTCTATCTTCTCAGTGCGAAGTTTCAGAAAGATAGGTGCAGGGGTTAGGGAGTTATGATGAATGAAAAGCAGTTTTAAGGGTGCAAATCTATGCATGTTTAGACAGAAAAAGTCCTACAACTCCCAGCATTCCGCAGCCATACTGGTTGGGGAATGCTGGAAGTTGTAGGACTTTTTTCTGTCTAAACATGCATTGGATTGTGCCCAATGGCTTTTTTGTTTTCTGCTCAAGTGGCACCAAACTCACAGAAAGTGCAATAGGACAGACGTGAATGATCAATGTCAAGCATACTGTTGCAGAGGCAGAAGGACTTGAACATCTAGTATTTTATAAGGAAGCGCCCAGTGCTACACCTTCACATGTCCCACAGACTCCACCAAGCCTCTTTGAACGTTCCTGCACATGGAAGAGAGAACTAGCACTGAACACTGGAAGCGTTCTGCAATATATTATTTCAATACCTTTCCCCAATAGTACTGGGATTGGCAAACCCTGATAAAACCATTAACTGTGATTATAAGTTAGAGCTGACAGGCACAAAGCTACGCCCTTTTCACTCGCCCACCTCACACCAAAGACATTTTCCTTATGGATGAACAGAGTGGCCTCCACTCACCAGACCCATGTAAATACTCTAATTACACCTGTGATGTTGAGTAAATGGCTCCTTTATGGCCGCCATTTCTGCAAACAGTTACTTACGAAAAAAAAGACAAGCCAACATTTTTATGCAAAATGGCAGCTTAGCAGGGTTTGCTTCATGCGCCGAGTTGGGCAAACACAGAGAGTCTGTGGACTCCATCCAGGGGTCCAAGCCGGCAATTTCTCACTGAGCTTCAAGCCCCAACCAGACACCTACTTAATTCCTAATTTCCCTTATATGGAAATCTCAAGGAGAAATGTATCATTTTATGCAGAAATGATGTCTGTGTCTCTGTGTCCTTCCAAATTTCTTATGAAGCTTTCAGATGCTTCAGTTTCAGTCGGCTTTAGAGGAGCCCTGCTTCTGTTCAGGCATCTCTTGAATCTTTCTGATCTGGTACTAAATTTGGGATTTGGCCAAATCTGGTGCACACCCCTAACCCAAGAAAAAGCAAGGTTCTCCCATGATATCTTCCCATATTGCACCATTTGTTGTATAGCTTATCAGAGAAACTCTAGGGACAGGTCACCTCTATTGAACCACATGAGATTATATGGCAGATCTGAGTATAACTGTATTGTGTTATGGGATAGATGTTGGGTTATGTTTATGATAAAATTTGACTCTGACAGCCCCAGGTGTAAACCTGCCAAAAAGCAGCAGCTCTTTTTTCCTTTCCAAACAGGAGCCTTGAAGAGCTTTTGACACCTCATCACAACTGTCAAATTTGGGAAGCAACAAGCTAAGATATTTCAACTCACCAAGAGCAATGCAACCAGATGCCTGTCAGCCAGAAACTCCTAAAAACAGTACATAGTGGGGCAGCAGAGGTAGGTATATTTAGAAGGATCTATATGAACCATGGAGGAATGGTTGGTCTGGACCTTTGCTCAAACTCAGGAACAGAGGAGCAATAGAAATAACAACCCTTATTTAGGGATGTTAATTCAGGGGTGTCACCAAGCTTTCAGTGGATTGGCTCCCCAGACTTCAGCTTGTTAACCACAAGCTGGCCCGACTGGATCTGCATTGAGTTGGGCCAGCTCATGGATTTTCCATTTATTTATTTTTCTCTCATCAGTACAAAGTTGTGAAAATTGCAGGTCCAGAATCCATCAGATACATTAAACTATCAACCCTAAACACCTTGAAGTGTTCTATTATCTCAAATCAAGCAGTTGCATTCATGGTATTTTGCACCTTTTTGAAACATCACCCTTATTTTAAGGATTAATGACATGTGTTAACCTTTAAGATCCTTTTAGAAGTGACAAAAAAAAAACCCTGATGGAACATTTGTGCCTTAGAAATAATAGATTAGATCCAGACTTCATCATTCTTAGGGGAGACCCGTTGAGATCAATGGGACTTAACAACCTTAAGCAGGTTTTCAAGAAGGGCCACTTTGGCTCCAGGCACCACCACCAAGGCTACTTTGGGCCTTTATTTATTTGAGGTATTTTTATGTCACTTGTCAGCCAAAACATCTCCAAGAGTGGCTTACATATAGTCAACTAAAGAAGACCATCCCTGCCCACAGGCTTACAATCTAAAAAGTTTAGACACACAAGGAAAAAGGAATGGGGAGGGAAAACATTAATTCTTTCTTCAGGGCTTGTAGAATGGCCCTGCTCTCCTTCACATCTCCCTCAGCTCAGCCTGCTGGAATGGCTGCTGGTGGTGACAGCTGAGGGAGGAGGAGACCTCATAAGGGAGGCCTTTCAGCAGGGCTGGTGGAATGGACCTGTTCTTCATGTCATCATCTGCTCTCTTTCCCAGGTTGTGGGGGGAGGCCTCTCTGTCCCCACCCCCAGTCAACTGGATATTGTTGGAGGCCTTTGCAGGCCTTTCCTCCCCATAGCCCTCCACACTGTCCAAGCAAGCTTCAGTCAGTCAGTCACAAAGTTACAAGATAGGCAAAGTCTGACAGGTTCATTTGGTCCTTGGAGTGGGATGGATCTTTTCCTCATCACTGAGAGTGCTCTGTTCTACCCAGCACTGCAAAATCTCCAAACACAGGTCCAAGCTGCACTCTCTCACACACCTGCACATTCAATTTCCCCTCCACCTCCAGTGCCAGTGCAACGCACCACTATCACTAGCCAGTCATGTCGCTCTTTGCCTCATGCGCTCCTCTCCCATCACAATTCATTGACTGATTGCTCCTGCATTCTCCTTCCCCACCCAACTGCCCCAGCAAGCTGATAGCTGAGGAGTGGCAGGTTTCCTGACTCCCGACCCCCATAGTCCCCTTGGGTAGCCCAGATTACAGCAGCCAGCCCACTGCAAAAGCAAACAACAAGGAAAAGGTACACAGCCTTTGCTGAGAGTGACTCACTACTGGAAAGAAAGAGAGAGAAGACAAGTCAATGAGAGAGAGACAGGCGGAGAGCACTTGAGGTGACTGGGAACCACCATTGGCCCTTAGGCCTTGTTTAACACTTTTCTTCAGGGTCTCTAAAGGGACTCACAGCAAAGGCCTTGTACAGGAACAATTAACATACATCATTTTAATTTCTTAATTAAATACAATAATAATGCACATGTAATAATTTTACATGCATAGAAATACACTTAACACCAAAAGAATGAAACAGAGCACAGCCCTCCCAAAGTTCTGTCTTTCAGCTTGAGTCCACAACAAAAATATAAATAAAACATCTCTCCGAAGCTTGATTTTTTTCTGCTGGCTTAAGAAAGAAAACAGTCTTTACTCAGTTCACTGTGGCTCTGCAGCAATCTTCTCAAAATGGACAAGGATCCAGCAACACAGGAACAACTTGTTAAACAGCCCTTTGTATAATATAAAAGAACATAAACAAGGAACTCATAGTGTCTATAAAAAAAACATGACTTTTTAAAAAAATCTCAAAAGGAAACCTCCTTACTAACCTATCCCAAGGGTTCAGGGACTTACAGAGAAGAGAGAGCAAGCTTCTTCCACACTGCATTTTGGCAACTGCCTAAAATGGTGGCCACTCCCTATTTCACTCATTTACTGAGCATGTGCAGGAATATTCCCACTCAGAACTCTTAAAGAAAAATATACCAATGGGTTACACTTGCAGTGAAGAATATTGGTCTATTCTACCCATGAATAAGGCTGGATCCAACCCAATATTTATAGGTGGTCATTGTCTAATGAAAAAAATGCCTGCACATTAAAAAGAATGTATAATACAATGATGAATTATCATCTACCTAGCCTCAAGGTAGAATATTAAATAAAATGCCCATTTTGATGAATAAAAGTCAGTGAAATATTTAATCCAATAAATGTCTATTTAAAATAAGCCAGGCTTTCACCAATATAGCATTTTTAAAAAATCAAGACAGGCAGCCATAGAATAATAGAATAGTAGAGTTGGAAGGGACCTATGAGACCATCAAGTCCAACCCCATCATTGTGTTGTGTGCCTGTTCTTTAGTAAATTGCTTCAGGTCCTATGAACAGAAAACACACAAAGATGGTGATGTGGTAATTAAAGCTGAGCTGAACTGTGGATGGGTAAGTTTCATGGATAACGCATCCCCTGCCAAATGTGAACCCCTTGTTTCAGCGATAGTCCAGGGTACTTCAAAATGGGGTAAAAATGTTCTCTCAATCCAAATAAAGTCAGGAAGATTTGTCCGCGCACTGATTTGGTTTCATGATGTCATCACATAAACAAAACTGATTGGTTACCACTTCCTTGACATGACATCATCACACTGGATACATGAACCTTGATTGGCTGGATCACAAAACCCGAAATAAGAATCTGCTGCTTGTTTGTTGAGTGCCAAAGCAGCTGCTGAAAAAGGATGTGGACAAGAGTAAAATGATGCCAAAATAGCCAGTGTTTTGGAGAACATTTCAGGCAGCCTGAAAAATCCACCCCCTCCTTTTTTAGCACCAAAAATGTTCTCCCATGTCATAATTTAGCTCACCGCTGTTGCCTTTATGAAAATAAGGTGGTCTGATCCATTCTAGAATTAAGTTCCCTCTCCTAAACAGGCCTACTCAGATCTGAAGTTTGCCCTACTAAATCAAATCCAGTAAAAAAAAAACAACCCTGAGATCACACAGTGGTCGCCATGCATTATTTTGTTGTTTTTAAATGTCTCATCTATGTTAATTCATATACCAAACATTTTGCCACTTATGCTTAGATGTTTCTTTCTTTTTCTCCTATGTTGTAAGCATAATGCTAGTATTGGCAGGATTAGTGCATGCCTCTACGTTTAGATTCAGTTACATGGAACACACTTAAGCTCTAAAGGACTTTCCAAGGTGTAGTAACTTATCAACACAAGATGGTGCTCTATTCTTATAAAATAGCCTTTAGCCTAACATGTCTGGTGAAAGCAAAGGTCAAATGCTTGTAGAACTCTGACCATTACAAAAAAGAAAAGAATGACTGCTTCAGGAGACCCAAAAACTTCCGCAGCAATAGCTTAAGAAACACTGATGACTTTTTTTTCCCCCAGAGAACATTTCTTCCCTCATTGTGTTTGTCAGCTCTTGTTTTGACAGCAGCTGGCTCTGGATTCCTTATTGATGGCTCCTACCTACTCTCTCAGTATGAGTTGCCTTTTGATATGTTTGTCTCCTCCCTACCAGCTGGATGTCAGCAGGACCCTGGTGTCCAGCTGGAAGAGAACAACAAACGTCTTTCCGAGGCTGCCAAAAATCTATTTAGTGGATGGGTATCAAGGGGTAACTGAAAAACACAGTCAAGAATCCTCCTCCTCCCAGAAGGGATGCGTGTTGTATCTTTGCGGTGCACCTGGACTCAACTAGTGGAAAGCTCCAGTGTTCTTGATAAAGTGTAAGTCAGAGCCTCAAGAAAGCAGCGCACGGTGCATCTGCTGTGCTACTGTGGCAGCTAATTGCAATATTTAACTTCATCATTCGTGACGGTTTCTTTCAGGAATAAAATAGAAGACAATACAAAAATGTGTTTCGGGAAGACCGGCTTTACAATATTGGATTTGTACATTTTTGTACAGAACTTGGGAGTGGCGGAGGAATTCCTTTTCATGTGCAGTTGTTGTTGTTGTTGTTCAGTCGTTCAGTCGTGTCCGACTCTTCGTGACCCCATGGACCATAGCACGCCAGGCCTTCCTGTCCTGCGCTCTCTCCCGGAGCGTCCTCAAGTTCATGTGCAGGCCAGGCACCAAATGATACGTGAATCAGGTAGTTGAGTAGCAGACACAATCATAAGAACGTAAGAGGAGCCCTGCTGGAGCAGACCAAAAGTCCACCTAGTCCACTGGTGCAGAGTCTCAGACCTGGGACCAAAATCTAGTCCACCTGGGGTCCCACCACCTATCCCCTCATCATTTGGTGGTTTCCTGATGTTTGCGGAGTTTTTCCCCCATTCTAAAAGGTTGAAGGCCTCTCCTGAAGCTTAGTTACAGGCAGTAAGAGCTTGCTGGTATTTGGCCCCACCCCTTTTTCCTTCAGCCATGCCCACCACTGGAATGCAGCCCCCAAGAGGTTCTCCAGGCTGAAAGATGTTCAACACCCCTGATCTATTCCATCCGGTTTGTCTCAGCCGCCAGCCAGATGCTTCTGTGAATCCTACGAACAGAGTATGAAGGCAATAGTCACCTCCTGCACCCCTGCCACTGGCACTATCTTGGCTGTAAACATGGATGTTCCATATAGCCACTAACAGCCACTGAGGGACCTCTCTTCCATAAATTTGTCAGATCCCCTTTGAAACGCATCTTGTCCAGCTGATGACTTAATTAAATAATTTGTAAAGTTATATCCTGCCGTCCTTTATTATAAATAAATTCATTACAGCTAACACATTAAATGCAAATTAAGCAAAAAGAAATTAATTAGAAAACTCTATATTTAAAGAAAAATACCAAGCAAAACAAAACAAATGCAACATCAGAAAGAGGCAGAAAATGACTAACATTAAACAGCAACTTAAAAAAAAGTTAATCTCCCACAACATCTTCAGCTAGTTCTAAATGCCTTCCAGAAAAGCCAGATTGTCACCTGGTGCCTGAAGGCATGCAGTGTTGGGGCCAAGCAGACCTCCTTAGGGAAGGCATTAAGCAAAGATGGAGCTGCTGACACTAGGGATGTCAGAGGAATCCAGTTGGGGGTGTTGGGAATATTGCAACCTTGTCTGCAAGTTACTGGAAGGGGGCAGCTGTTGCAGCTAGTTAGTTCATGGGAATTTTGACCACAGCTAGCCCTAGGATCTCTATAGCCTCCAATGTGGTTTCCTGTGATTTCTTTTGCTCCCCCCCCCCTTTCTGACTGCCACTATTGCTGGGAGCACACGTTTGCTCTCTCGCTTCTGCCTGTGTACTGGAACACAAAATGGACTGAGCAAACTCCTGATGAAACTCTACACTGCACCTGCATTGTATCGGCAAGACTATTTGTGAGTAAAGCTGTTTTCATTCTTCCATTGAAGAAGGGTGTGGTTTCTCTTTTCATTGTGCTAAGATAACCTGTGTGCATGTGGGACAGGTAAATGTTCATTCTCCTTTGCCTTTCTTTTTTTCTCTGCTAATTGCCTTTCTAACAGGAGGCATCATTACTAAATATTCCTATGGGGGGGTAGATCTCAACGAGCTTTCAGCGGCTTGGTTCTCTGGACTTCGGTTTGCCTTCCGCTAGCAGCCTGCTGTGAGTTGGGCTAGCTAGCCAATTTTTGGTGTTTTAATTTGTGCAAATAGCACCCGCAAGTTGCGCAAATTCTATTTGCACAAATGGCACCCGCAAGTTGCGCAAATCCCTATTTGCGCAAATTACAGGCGAGACCAAAAAAACCCTGTGAAAACACCCAGGAATTCGGGGGAAACCCACAGCTCAGCTCGCTGGGCTGGATTTCCTGCTGACAGACACCCCAGGCTGCCACCAAGAAGACATTGCTCCTCATAGACTCCCACCAAACCTCAGTCAGCCAGGGCACCTGCAGCAGGAGCTCCAAAAGTGGATTCCATAATTTATGTGTTGGATCCAGATTTAGGCATATGTAACTGGGCTGGCAGAATTGGATTTCCCTGTCCCACACTCCTGATGGCAGCCCCCCGCCCCAATGATACACAGAGGTTCGGGGACCCTCTTGAATGGGATGAGCTGTGGTGTGGATGGGAGGGGGATCCCTGAAAATTGGGTGGAAGGACCTTCCATCCACAGAAGGCAGATCCTAGATCCAATGCTTTGTGTCCTGCAAAAGTTGCCCACTTTTACATGGTTTTCACCATTAAAGTCCTACGTCACTGCTGGGAAATCCTTTTTTGGCCCATGGGCCATGTTCCCTCATTGCTAAGCTTCTGGGGATGGATGTGGAATGTATTTTTTGGCATGTCACTGAAAAACTCTGCGCAGCCTCTGACCACAAGGAGATTCATCTACTCTTGAAGAGACTTCAGTACCCACTACCTCAGATCTGTCAGTTGGTGCTTTGGGAGCTCTGGATCATTATGAACTTGGGCAAATGAGTCTTCAGATGGAAGAGTTTAATTCTTTGGTCAGAAAACCCAGACGTCTCTGTGAAAATATCTCAGCTTAGCAGAATAAGTGTCAGCTTGATGACACTGTAAATATTCAGATTTCATTAACCAGACTAAGATCCAGGAATATAGCCTGCCCTTCCAGGAATAGTCCAGGAAATTTGTTCTTGAAGACAATGTGCCCCTGCTGGAATGTTCATAGTTATTTACCAGCACCCACATTCTGTATATGCAGCAATAAAAAGAAGCTTAATTTCCCCACCCCTCTTTTCTTTACATTTCTTTCTTTCTCTTTGAAATTATATACAGAATCTTGATCTCTTTATATAATTTATATAATTTATATACAAGTTAAATATTTAAATGTAATTTATATTATTACTGATGGATTGATAGCATTTCCCATGATCATATAAATGATCATGAGAAAGATTCTGCAAATGCACAGTTTCATATATAGTTGGAAATACATGATGAGAAATAAAGCCTAGGAGAAACTAGCTAAACTTTCTCAAGTGTGTTATAAGATCTCCTCCTTAATGAGATGACTCTAGTGTCATGCAATTGACACATGTTTCATCTCCTCAAAGAACATGTCCGGTTACTATAACACTTCCATCTGGATTAATTAGAAACGGAAATGAGGATAGAATTACATTTGAGAGAATGTGGTTGATAGCAGACAAGAGATCACTATATTACAATTTGCCTGGCTGTTCCAACCTGGGGGGAAAAGCTACCTTTGTAATTACATGGAAAAATATTGTGCATTCTTGGAGCTTGATAAACACAGAGTATTGTTTACAGCCACTTTCTACATCCCAGTCTATTACTTGAACTTTCTTAGGTTATTCTAATTAGACTTATTACAGAACTGTAAAGCATTTGTAAATGGCTCTTCGTCTGTTCTACCCATTCTGTTGTCTGATACTGAATCAGATGTTCTACTGAGTTCATGTTAGTGACATATAAAGCTATGACATGGCATTTGATGGCATCCCAACATTTAATGACATCTTTACTCTCTTGGGTAGCCTAGAAAAGGAATTATGTTTGTCTCCACATAGATAATCTTCTCCTGGAAACATACCCCTGTTCTGTCCATAGATGATATCAAGATCAATGTTTTACATTAGGGTACCATGGGTAATTTTTAGTCACAAAGCAATTTGTGTTTGTTTGTGCTGCTGATCCAGGTTTTAGGAGGCTGACTTTTCATTGTCAATGTTTATTATGGTGGGTTAGATTCAGAGAAGCGTGAATGGAACTGTGCTCATAGAGTAGGAGTTTCCAAGCCCCTAGTAAGCACACACACACACACACACATGCACAATCAACACGGTTACACAGAGAAGAGTTGTGGGGAGGCTATCCAGAACAACATGGGATAGACCCTATCCGACATGGCCGAGATAAGCAGAAAGGAGATCCCCAGATGTTTTGGACTTCAAATCCAGCATTCCTGACTGAGAGGAGATTCTGGGAATTGAAGTCCAAGACATCTGGAGACCTACCTTCTTCCCACCTCTGAAATAGGTCATAGGAGACTGCAGCAGGAAGGAGTTGGCAGAATATAGGGAGGTGTTTCACAGGTGCCAAGGCACCAGTGGATCCAAGCTGATATTTTTTGAGTTGCCCCGAGTGATATGTAAGCATCACGTTAGAATTGCAGGGTAATTATAAATTATAAATAATTTATAAATAACTATGTACTAACACTCACTGGAAAAGACCCTGATGCTGGGAAAGACTGAAGGCAAAAGGAGAAGGGGACGGCAGAGGATGAGATGGCTAGATAGCATCACGGATGCAATGAATATGAACTTGAGCACGCTCCGGGAGAGAACGCAGGACAGGAAGGCCTGGCGTGCTATGGTCCATGGGGTCACGAAGAGTCAGACATGACTTAACGACTTAACAACAACAATAATGTACTAACAGATAACATTTTAATTCTTATAAGCTGCTTTGTGGGCCTTTTTTAGGTGGAAAAGCAGCCTATACATAAAATATAAATATAAAATCCTCTCTCCGGGGAAGCCAGCAAGACAGGACTTAAATGCCCACTATCGTGCTCCCTGTTTTCTCTGAAAAAGAGAGGGCCAGAGAAGATGCACAGTTCAAGTCTGAATGGAGGCTCATTGTAAGCTGAAAATGGTGGCCACCATCCCCCCATCTGGAAAGGTGCCTTGAGTGCCATTTTTTGGTAGAAAGGTGGGGTACAAATACAATAATAAATAAATATCTCATGCTGACCTATTAAAAAACTGACATAAAAAAAAGGTTTTTCAGCTGATTTTCATGGGCTTATTTTCATGATTTCAATGGACTTATTTCATTAGACTAATTAGAGACTGAAGACTAAGCACAAGCAGATAAGGAAAGAATGTATAATAATGAGCCTTTCTCTGGGACAAATGCCAGAAATGGGTAGAAAAGTTTCCCTATAACTCTTTTAATAGGACTGCAGTGTTTAGATGATAAGATTAAACCACTGGAACTGGATCAGCTAAGGGAGGGCCCATTTCATCACATTTTTTTTTTGAATTATTATTTTCATACAAGTACTTCTGTAAAAAACACACCCACAGATGGTTTGTAAGCACCATCTTAGAAGTAGTATTCTCCCTTCTCTCATACACATGATGATTTTCCTAATCTAAGATGGTTCCTGCTGCAACATACCATCTTAAAAAACAGGAAAGTATGCCTTTTCCTTAAAACTATTCTTTAATTCATAAGCAAATTTATGAAATTTAAATTGATTAAGCAAATCCTGTACATACTTAAATGGGAGTAAGGCCCACTGAATGCAATAGGCCTTACTTCTGAGTAGGCATGCATAGGGTCGCATTGTAAGATGTCTTTAATCAAATGACAACCCTTGTTTTTATTGATAGTTGCTTGTCTAGCAAAATCAAGAAAGGCACTGGGGTCACACTTGGTTATGTGACTCTATAAATACACTAAGGGAGCAATCCTACAGCCGCTAGTCAGTGGCTAGACAGCCACAGGATACGTCAGTTTCCAGGAACCGACCTCGGAGCCCACACTCCAAGGTCAGTTCCCTGAGAACTGGCCTTCCCCCACTCCCGCACTGCCTCGCAGGCAGCTCGGAACAGCCCCATGCTCCGTGCTCAGAAGCGGAGCACGGCGTGGCAAAATCAGGGCATTCCTGGGGGCATGCCAGGGCAGGGAAGACGGAAATCCGGCCCAACACATCCAATGTGTAGTCCAGCTGCCACTTCCCCCACTCTGACTTCCTGCGGCTAGACAGCCAAAATCAGCCTTCTAGCCACAAATGCAGGGCAGCTGAAGTGTGGAGGGGACGATCTCCTCTGCGCTTCTCCTGCCCTGCATTGGATGGGTGGTCCCTTCTGAGTTCAGAGGTGGCCGCCTATCCCGGTAGGATTGCTCACTCCATGTCTTTGCCAGCCCTTTGGGGTCCAAATGGGTAGATCTGCACAGAGCAGCTTATCTTTTGCCTAGGTGCATATACAACGGAGAGGTAGAGGGGCGGGGTTTACCGTTCCTCCTTTCTTTACCTCCTACAAGTTTGCTATTAAGTATTAGAATTAAGATTCACTTTAAAAATCTAGTCTTAGCTTTGTTCCCCCTCAACGGCAGAGTGAAGCAATGGGAAGAGTTTTGGGTCTGGAAGAATAAGCCTCCTCACTGCAACGTTTTGTTGCGGCTCCCCATTGCATGCTAATAGCGCCAGTCTTATGTGGCCAAAATGGCACCATGCACAGCAAGTAGAACTTATCAACAGGCTTGGAAAAACCCTGAGTTTCCAAAAGTACAAAAAGCCTTTAAGTAGGGGAGAAAGACTAAGAGGAGAACATCCTAAGAAAAGTATTTGAATAAGGAGTGAGCATGTGCAGTGGCCATGGAATGCTAGCTGACTGTTGGGAAGTGGAAAACTAGGGGGAGGAGAACAGAATGGAGTATGCAGGAAAGGGGCATGGCTCAACTCCTGAAGAGAAGCACATTTTGTTTCAGGGCCCACTTGTTAATAATATTTAATTACCTAGCTGGTGGCTTGATGCTGCATGCTTGAATGATACTGTGAGTAAATGCTCAGTTATATGTGTCAGGTAAATTATACTGTACCAAGAGCCACTCTTTCAACTCTAGGGTTTGCCTTCCTTGCATTTCAGATGAGCTACTAAAATTAGAAGCACCTGTTACTGATCTACAACACCACTAAGGGTCTGCCCCTGGAATCACTTGTGCCAGAAATCTACCATCATTGACATCAGAAACACTTTTGTTTGAACAAACACGATAGCCTTTCTGGAGGATAGTTACTGAAGTCCATCTATCTGTCCCTCCTTTCTCATGCCCAGAAAATAATAATTTTAATAATAGTAATATTAAAAATAGTAGTAATATTAACAGTAATCACATTAATAGTAATAATATCACTAATTAAACATGTTTAAAAACCTTCCCCTGCGGATATTTGGTATTGCTGCCTCCTGTTAAGAAGGTAGTTAGCAGAGAAAAACAAAGGCAAAGCGGAATGAACATTTACCAGTCCTACATCCACAGAATGCAATCTTAGGGTTTTGTTTTTTTAAAAAAGTGACCACATGTTTCTCCAGTGAAGAAAAGTAAAATGGTTTACTCACAGTTTCTTGCATACAAAGATGCAGGCACAGCATATAGCTTTGCTGGCTGGGGAATACTGGGAGTTGTAGGCCTTTTCTCTGTCTAAGCATGCATAGGATTGAGCCCTAAAAGTAGCAGTAGATAATTAAGCAAACCAAATACTTAGAATATTTGAGCTATTCCTATTGCCAATTTTTAAATATTAAGCACTTGTTCAGCTGGTGGATGCTTCTAATTTCGTTTAGTGGAGAAATACAATGTGGTTAAAAAAAAATCCAATGTATTGTTTTTAAGATACAGATCTCCAGTGCCTGGCAATTAGAAGTGCCTTAATCCACTTATGTAAGGCCTAGATGGCTTAGTATGCAGTACACATATTTTGCCCAGTCCTTGTTTTTCTGCCTCATTGCCTTTCCTATTACGTTCTTTTATTCTTAGATATTAACCACCAATATGAGGGAGAGTGGGCAAGAATCGCTAGCTTATCAAACAGCTGAACATTCATTTCATAAGGTGATTATACAGCAATTAAAAATTGTCATATATTGGATGGGAGTCCATTTCCTTAAAATCTGAAATATCTTCAATGAAGCTTTTTTCCCCTACTCATGCACTCTAGATATAAAAATTAAAGATGTTGAGGGAGAAAATCAATATTTTAGGGTGCAATCCTATGTATATTTAGACAGAAAAATGTCCTACAACTCTTAGTATTCCCCAACCAGCATGGCTGGGAGTTGTAGGGCTTTTTTTCTGTCTAAAAATACATAGGCTTGTGCCCTTAGAGGCTTACAGTGCAAATTAAGCCCTATTGAGTTTGATTGGACAGACACTCTTCTCTCAGGTAAGTGTATACAGGATTGCAGCCTTAAATTCTCTAGTATATCAAAATACACATAACATAGGGGGTCAACAGAAAATACACAAAGCACTATGCTTGCTGGCAGTTATAAGGTGGCACATTTGAATAAAGGCAGGATCAGGTGTGTGTTTATTACATCCGATTCTGTAGATTTTTGTATGCAAGTTATTAAGTATCACACAACAAATGAACATCTGAAATGCATTCTTTTGGTAATTTCTGGGAAGAAATGTAACATGCCAGCCACTAAAATTGCCAACCTTAGATTTTGATATGATCAAGAAAACCACTCTACACTTCTAACAGGATAAAGACACATGTCTAACAGTATGACAAGTGGCCATCATTCTGAAAACACTTAAAGTAGCTCTGTGTTGGTTTACCCATCTGGTCAGATAAAAGGAAGTACTTCTTCATACAACACATAGTTAAACTATGGAATTCGCTACCACGAGATGTAGTGATGGCCACCAACTTGGATGCCTTTAAAAGGGGAGTAGAGAAATGACTAGAACATAAGAAGAGCCCTTCCGGATCAGACCAAGGGTCCATCTAGTCCAGCATTCTGTTCGCACAGTGGCCAACCAGCTGTCTACCAGGAACCCATAAACAGGACATGAGTGCAACAGCACCATTCCACCCATGTTCCCCAGCAACTGGTGTACACAGGCACACTGCCTCTGATACTGGAGGTAGCATAGAGCCATCAGGACTAGTAGCCACTGACAGCCTTTTCCTCCAGGAATTTGTCTAACCCCCTTTTAAAGCCACCCAAATTGGTGTCCATCACTATATCCCTTGGGTAGCAAATTCCATAGTTTAACTATGCATCATGTGAAGAAGTCCTTCCTTTTATCTGTCCTGAATCTCCCTCCAACCAGCTTCATAGGATGACCCCAGGTTCTAGTATTATCAGAGAGGGAGAAAAATGTCTCCCTATCCACATTCTCCAACCACGTATAATTTTGTACACCTCCGTCATGTTTCCCCTTACCCTCCTTTTTTCCATGCTAAACAATCCCAGCTGTTGTAACCTTCCCTCATAGGGGAGTTGCTCCAGCCCTTTGATCATTTTAGTTGCGCTTTTCTGCACTTTTCCCAACTCTGTGATATCTTTTTGTTTAGGTATGGTGACTAGAACTATACACAGCATTGTACTGTACAGTAGACATGATATCTATATACTACCTCCAGTATCAGAGCCATATGCCTCTGTATACCATTTGCTGGGGAACACAAGTGGGTCAGTACTCTTGCACTCATGTCCAGCTTGTGGAATTCCAGGCATCTGGCTGGCCACTGTGTGAACAGAATGCTGGTCTGGATAGGCCTTTGGTGTGATCCAACATATCTCTGCTTATGTTCTTATGTCAGCCCTTCACTAGTTTCGCCTTGCTAGATTACACTACATTTGATTGCCTACAATGATGGAACTGAATGTGTGAGCTGATGCAGTTGAAAAGCCGTATGTTAAGATGACACTGAGTGATGGGCAACTTTGGTATAAGATCTGCAATAGCTCGCTTACACAAAGACAAGCATGTATGCACACACCAGCTCTCCCAGGTAAGTTTTTGAGAATTATGGCTTGCGCATACATTTAGCAGGCCTTGGAGTAATGCTTGCTGAGCAAGTGCTTTGGGCCTCCCTCCCTTCTGTTCCCACTTCCCAGTCTCACATTTCCCAACAGGTCATTGGTCCAAAAATCTGACCAATCAATTCTGAATAACTTTACTAAAATTCCCAAAATGAGACCAAATAATTTCTTAGAAAGAGAAGGTTGCCATTTGCCAAAATGACATTTTAAATGAACACAAAAGAATAACTAGGATGACATTAAATGGAAGAATTAAATATAATGACCCAAAATGAGAAAAATCCAGAGAATGCAAAAAATATTACAACTATGTCAGCAATCAACAAAGGAGTTTAGAAGTTCAGCTTCATTAATAGGGCTGAGGTTCCCAATTTTTGCAAAAAGATTTAAGAAATACTTTTTTCTTAGCTTGGCCAGAACAAACATAAAGGATAATTATCACTTCTAGTAGATACATTTTAGTTTGACTAGAACAAACATATGGGATAATTATCACTTCTAATAGGCAGCTGTGTCCATTAACAGAGTCAGTTCACAGAAGTGACTGCTGGACTATTGGCCTGGTTACTCTTTACAGGCTAAAACTGCATGTTTGCAATATTAAAGGTTAAACCACAGAAATTGCCCAATATAAGCTTAATGTGTTTTAATTCTCAGTATTACCTTGCAGCCATATCTCTACTGTATCCCTCAAAGAGGTCTTGATGATTTAGTAATATTTTAGTGATTATTTTGTGATATTGTTTAGATATTGTAAACAGTATATAAATTGATTAAATAAAGAAATAAACTGCAAAGCTTGGTGTTGCCTTTCCATTTATGACTAGCAATGGTAAATTGTATGGACTGAAGTATTAATGGAAACACTGACCCAGCAAATTATTTAACAAAACTCGAGTCCTTTACATCCTAAATTATTATTGTTGTTGTTGTTGTTGTTGTTGTTATTGTTATTAATTTATTATATTTCTATACCGCCCCATAGCCGAAGCTCTGTGGGTGGTTTACAAAAGTTAAAACATTAAAATACAATATACAAAGTTTAAAAACCATTTACATAAAAACATATGGACAACATATAGAAAAACATATAACTAAAAACAACTTGGAGCTAAAAACATTTTTTTAAAAAATCCAACAATAAAACACAGCTCAAAACAACACTGCTTAAAAACAGTATACAAAAGTCAGCAAAAGGAACAAGAGTTCTAAAAAGGGAAGGCCTGCCGGAATAATAGGTTCTTTAGTGCCTGCTTAAAAACCTTCAACAAAGTCAGCAGGCACATTTCAACGGGCAGGTCACTCCACAACTGAGGGGCGGCAAAGGAAAAGGTTCTCTTGCGCATGGCTGGCAGTGTCACAGTAGGCAGCTGCAGCAGAGAGCCCTCAGAGGACTTTAGGTGGCGGACTGGGACGTAGGGGAGAAGGTGCTCCCTTAGTTGCCTTGGACCTAGACCATGTAAGGCTTTAAAGGTAAGAACCAGCACTTTATATTTTTCTCAGAAACAAATTGGCAGCCAGTGTTAAGATTTTAAAACTGGTGTAATATGGTCTCCACGGGATGTCCCAGAGACCAACCTGGCTGCCATATTTTGTACCAGCTGAAGTTTCCGAACTAAATATAAAGGCAGCCCCAAGTACAGCGCATTACAAAAATCAAGTCTAGAGGCTACCAGCGCATGCACCAACATTACCAGGTCCAGGAATGGGCATAGCTGGCATATCAGCCGAAGTTGATAACAGGCACTTCTCACTGTTGCCTCCAACTGGGGTGCCAGGAGCAGAGTTGGGTCAAGAAGCACCCCCAAGCTACAAACTTGCTCCTTCAAGGGGAGTGCAACTGATCCAGAACTGGTTGACATACCTCAATACCTGAATTAGGTCCCTTCATGATGAGCACCTCTGTCTTGCCTGGATTCAACTTCAGCTTGTTCCCCCTCATCCAGCCCATTACCAACTTCAGGCAGTCATTCAGAGGAATCATATCTTCCTTGGATGAAAATGTTAAGGAGAAATAGATTTGGGTGTCATCAGCATACTGATTACACTCAGCCCCAAATCTCCTGATGATCTCTCCCAGCGGTTTCATGTAGATATTGAACAGCATCAGGGATAGAATGAAGCCCTGAGGGACTCCACATAATAGTTCCTTTTTCAAGGAACAACTATCCCTGAGCAACACCATCTGGAACCATCCTGAAGAGAAAGGAGCAGAACCACTGCAGAGCAGTGCCCCCAACCTCCTCAGGCGATCCAGAGGGATACCATGGTTGATGGTATCGAATGCCACTGAGAGATCCAAAAGAATCAACAGGGATGCACTCCCCCTATTGATCCCCAGGCGAAGATCATCTACCAAGGCAACCATGGCAGTCTCAATTCCATATCCTGCTCTGAAGCCCGATTCAAATGGGTCCAGGTTATCAGTTTCATCCAAGACTGCTTGGAGTTGAATAGACAGACACTGCCTTCTCGATTACCTTGCCCCCAAATGGTAAATTACTTACTGGCCTATAATTATTAAAGTCTAGGGTGGCAAGGGAAGGCTTCTTCAGAAGTGGTCTAACAATTGCTTCTTTCAGACATGAAGGAAAATTACCTTCCCTTAGGGAGGCATTAATAATATTCAGCAAACCATCCCCCTCCCTGGATTACAAGCCAGGATGGGCAGGGATTGAGAGGGCAAGTTGTCTTTTTGACCAAAGGAAGCAGCTTGTCTACATCATCAGGAGTAATGGTGCTTAGTTTGGACATAGAATAGATAGATCATAGTTCTGAAAGCACTCATCCACTAAACAAATATTTCAACATTTGGACATACTGATTTATTTTATGTTACTTGCAATGATGTGTACATGTTCAATGCATGCATATTGAAAGCAATGGTATATATATTTCTTTTGGTTGTTTTACTTTTCAGTTGTTTTTTTGTTGGCAAGAGGGATATTTTTATTTCTATATTATATTTTTAGCTTTTAACTATTACATCTAAAAGTAAAATATAAGTTATAGTAAACAAAAAAATTTGGCATCCAGAATCGTTGTGGGGCCCTATTGGTTCTCCTGGACCTCTCATCAACTTTTGATATTATTCACCATGGTATCTTTGAGGACCATCTCTCTGGGATGGGACTTGGAGGCAGAGTGTAGTGATAACTCCAGACAGACCCAGAAGGTGGTGGTGAGGCATGCAGGACTTTTGTTCCACCCCATGGTCATTGACATTTCACAGGTTGTCTAAAGGTCCCATCTTTTCCCTTGTGCTTTTTAATATCTACATGAATCCTGTGGGGGAAGTAAGTAATCCACTTAGCAAAGCTTCTAGGATGCTTAAGTGGATTAAGATATTAATGGCCAGGTGCTCAAAATCTCTATCTTAAGAACAATAGTTTGGGATTTTTTTGTCATATTTATCCACCTCTCTACATTCTCCTGTGTAACAAGGTTTCATTTTAGTTCTGAAACCTTTGTTTTTAGTGCTGTGTCAAAATGGAGCTGGCAGCAATTTGGGGGATTCATTGTAAAAGGGCTATCAAACAATTCAATTCTTCGAGTGATCCCTGGCATCACCCATGTGACCAGCACCGGGCTTAATGTGCTCTTAGTGGCATCGCGCATTTAATCAGTTAAATCTGATTAGCTAGATGAGGCATTGTGATGTCAGCACCTCACATTGCAAGAACATTAATGTTGGCGCTAATTTTGTATTATTTCTGGCATACATTTTTGCTTCTCACTATGTTTCTTTTCTCTTTCAGTTTAGGCATGCATTGTACTCCAGATGTAGACATTGGAAGGTTGATGATGTGAACTAAATATCACCTTTAATGCATTTTCTCCTTCAGGATTTGTAGAAATCCTGTGCATTGTTATTGTATGTGATCATTTTAATATATATAGTGTATAAAATTATAAGCTGTTATTTTCTAGCCTCCATATACACTTTAATTGTACTTCCTAATTCCATGGGCTTAGTTAAGCAATTAGTGTAATGAGACATAATTACATATTTGAGACATGTGATTATGTAATAATTAAGATGTGCAAAGCAATTCAATAATTAGAGTATGTAAATACACAGGGCCATATTGTGCAAATGATTTGAATCGGAGTTCCTGTCTAACTCAAATATGAAGTTGTGTTTGAAACTTTATGGTGCAATATGGCATGTAACACATACTCAGACAGATCTTGTGGGGCAAATTACATTTAATTGGAAACCATGATTAATCCTGATGTTCTGTGTCTGTTCTGATCAGCAACCTAAAAGGGGTAGCAGGGATCCTGTGGGAAAGGATCTAAAGAATCATGAAACTCATTCTGGGAACCAAAATGAGTGAAAAATGTTGTTATGCTTGAATAGCAGCCTCCCACCCATGCTGGATGGCAATCTGATTCTGAGGGGAGCTGCAAAATCAATGTGTAATATGGCATGGAAGTCAGCTCTTCAAAGGAAAAGTGTAAAATCTTCCACAGGAGTAGCACAGGCAGTGTGTCATGGTTCCCAGAGGTGGACTCTGATGACACAGATGATAGAGAAGGCATGCGGCAACACCCATGCCTGGAGAGAGCCCTGGAAATACCAACCATGCCAGAGACTTCCACAGGAGGGAGTCCCAGAAATAGGGATGTACAAATCCCTTACCTGGTTCCAGTTGGGGCATCCGCTGGGGGGGAGGCGATCCGTCCCTCCCCTCCGGAATCCTCCCTGGCCGCAGCTGGACTTCCGGCCGCTGCTGCCGCGCTCCAGACTCAAATGGCGGCCACTACGCCAGCCGCCATTTGCGTCCCTGCCTGTGGCTGTGATTGGCTACATAAATATTTACTTTGCCTATCACAGCAAAGAGCAGGGACGCAAATGGCACCCATTATGCCATTTGCGTCCCTGCTCTTTTCGTGATAGGCTACGTAAATACTTACGTAGCCAATCACGGCCACAGGCAGGGACACAAATGGCGGCCACTACGACAGCTGCCATTTCGTTCCGCAGGCCGGCTGCAGAAGGAGGATGACCCGACCTGGAGCATCCGCCGCCAGGTAGGGTCCGTCCCGGGGGGATTTCGGGGGGTGGCGGTGGTGGGATAGTCCGTTCCACCATGGACTCCAGGGGGCCGGATTCCAAAGAATCCGGCCTCACTGGAGTCCATGGCGGATTTCTCCAACATCCCTACCCAGAGAAATGAGCACTGGGAAGGTAGCTCTGTTGCCTTCCTCTGACTCTGGTGGTCCCTCTTCCTTAGAAGAAAAAAGAGGTGCAAAAGAGGACCCTGCTGCTACCACCAACAGCCAGTTCTAACATGAACAATGGTTCAGTGCATATCATTAATATTAGTACTAGATAATATTTATTATCTTGTTCCAATAAGGTAGGGGTACAAAGGTACTCCAAATGCACTTTACGTTGCAGAATTTACACAGACGTAGACCTACAACATAGTCCTCCCATGACACTGTTGTCTTCTGTCACCTGCATAATGTCCCCAAATTTCAGCCATTTACCATTTTCTTTCTGGAAAATATCCGCAGAATCTATTAATGTTGCCATGGGGTATCTTTTTGTCCCCTGAACCAGGCATCATTTGGAGATATAAAATGTCCCCATAGGTTTTTCCAAAGAAAACAGGCCAAACTTCTTTTCCTTTGTGAACCTCCCCCTTACTCACTCTCTCTCTTTCTCTCTCTCTCTCTCTCTTTCTGTCCCTTCCTCCCCATCCCTCTCCCTCTCCCCCCCCCTGCTCTCCCTCCCTCCCTCTCTTTCTTTCTCTCCCTCCCTCTTCCTTCCCTTCCAGCAGACTGCTGGGGGAGGGACAGATTGCTCTTGACAGAGGCCTGAACTGATCAGTTGCAGAGGGCTTGTGAAATTAGACCCAGGGCTACATGAAGTTTGATCCTAGGCCTGAAGGTCATTCACCCCTAATCTATGGCTGTGTAAAAGGGAGAGGCCAAGTGAATAGGACTTGTGATAGAGAATGTAACAGCTATTGATTCCTGAAAAGATGACAAATCCAAAAATTATTGACTGCTACAGTGGTTGACTTAATGACTTCTGTATGGTGGGGAAGTCCAGCACTGGACTGAAATGAGCCAATATTCAGCTTGGCTACATTCTTGAAGCAGATCAAGCCTCACACAGTATGTGTTTCTAAAGAGGGGTATTAGTAAGCTTAAAACTATGGAGCAACAAAGAATTAAATTCAAATAAGTAAGTTTTAAGGTAGAATGACAAATCAATGAGTTCATTAGAGGGGGAGGGAAGCCTAAATATTTATGAGACAGCAGATAAATACAGTATATCTTATATCCTTACGGATTCAATTAGAAGCCCCCACCACCTCAGATGCATGCTAATGACAGCATCCCAGGCATCAGAGCCCTGGGAATGTAGTTCTCATGGTTTCTACTTCCCTACAATGGAAGTCAGGAAACACAAGAACAATATTCCCGCTGCTTCCTAGTGCCCAGAATGATGCTGTGTGTGCTTGCAACAGTTGTCTCAGGCATCAGGGACCTTGGTAAATGTAGTTTGCTTCCTGATAACTCTACTAGGAAGTAGGATGCATGGGGTAGATATTTACTATGGTCCCTGATCCTAGAGCGACATGTCATGGCTAATGGGTCCCCTAGTTGTCTGACTTTGTTGCTGTTGCCAGCCGGTAGCTTTGGTTGTTGCTGTTGTTCAGTCATTAAGACGTGTCCGACTCTTCGTGACCCCATGGACCATAGCACGCCAGGCCTTCCTGTCCTCTGCTCTCTCCCGGAGTGTGCTCAAATTCATATTCATTGCATTGGTGATGCTATCTAGCCTTCTCATCCTCTGCCGTCCCCTTCTCCTTTTGCCTTCAGTCTTTCCCAGCAACAGGGTCTTTTCCAGGGAGTTTTCTCTCCGCATTAGGTGGCCAAAATATTGGAGCTTCAGCTTCAGTATCTGTCCTTCCAATGAGCAGTCAGGGTTGATTTCCTTTAGGATTGACTGATTTGACCTCCTTGCAGGCCAGGGGACTCATAAGAGTCTTCTCCAGCACCACAGTTCGAAGGCATCCATTCTTCGGCACTCAGCCTTCCTTATAGTCCAGCTCTCACAGCCATACGTTGCTACTGGGAAAACCATAGCTTATACGAACCTTTGTCAGCAAGGTGATATCTCTGCTTCTTACTATGCTGTCTAGGTTTGCCATAGCTTTCCTCCCAAGGAGCAAGCGTCTTTTAATTTCATGGCTACAGACACTGTCTGCAGTGATCTTGGAGCCCAAGAAAGTAAAATCTGTCACTGCTTCCATTTCTTCCCCTTCTATATGCCAGTTAGTGATGGGGCCAGTTGGCCAGATGCTATGATCTTAGTTTTTTTAATGTTGAGTTTCAAACCAGCTTTTGCACTCTCCACTTTCACTCTCAACAAGCGGCTCTTTAGATCCTCTTCGCTTTCTGCCATTAGGATGGTATCATCTGCGTATCTGAGGTTGTTGATAATTCTCCCGGCAATCTTAATTCCAACCTGTGATTCATTCAACCCGGCATTTCTCATGATGTACTCTGCATATAAATTAAATAAGCAGGCCGACAATATACAGCCTTGTCGTACTCCTTTCCCAATTTTGAACCAATCGGTTGTTCCATGTCCGGTTCTTACTGTTGCTTCTTGTCCCTCGTACAGGTTTCTCAGGAGACAGGTAAGGTGGTCTGGTACTCCCATCTCTTTAAGAATTTGCTACAGTTGTTTGTGATCCACACAATCAAAGGCTTTAGCGTAGTCAATGAAGCAGAAATAGACGTTTTTCTGGAATTCTCTTGCTTTCTCCATGATCCAGCAAATGTTGGCAATTTGATCTCTAGTTCCTCTGCCTCTTCGAAACCCAGCTTGTACTTCCGGTAGTTCTCGGTTCACATGCTGCTGAAGCCTAGCTTGTAGGATTTTGAGCATAACCTTGCTGGCATGTGAAATGAGTGCAATTGTATGGTAGTTTGAACACTCTTTGGCATTGCCCTTCTTTGGAAGTGGAATGTAAACTGACCTTTTCCAGTCAGGTAGCTTTGGGGAGGAAAGGAAAACAGCAGTGGTGGGTGTAGGAGAGAGGGTTTGCACCAGGGTGAATTCATTATGAACCAGGCCTAAATTTCAGTGTGATTTTGGCCCAACTTTAATAGGGTCAAGGTGATGAACTCTTGAGTTTGCCTTTGCCATGTCCTCTTTTATGAGCCTCAGTGCCATCACTAGGTGGGAATGTGTAGGAAGTAACTATGCTGGTTGTTGCTCACCTCTGTATCCCCACATTTATTTCTGACCTCTTGTTTCTAGGTCTGTTTTAAAGATGGCAGTCTTTCCTTAATGTGAGGGTTAGGGTTTGATAAGCATTAAAATAGGTCTCCGATTAAGCTGGGGATTGGTGTTACAGTTGCTGATGTCAAAGGCACTGATGGCTCATCTTGATCAGAGGAGAAATCGGTTATATCTCCCTATGCAGTCCCTATGCAGAGACCTGGTGGCTCTCTCTCCCAACTGAAAAACTGCAGGTTCTCTAAACATAGCCTGTTACTTTCCTCCCCCTGTCAACTTTCTGATGGCATCTATCACAACCAAGCAATTTAGAAGGTGAAAGTGGACAGACAAACCCACAGGGTTGTGGGGCATTATTACATATTAAGGGGATGTGCACTGGATTCAGACAAAGCCTGAAGCCCGAGAAGCATTAGGCCCAGTCAGACTGATTCTGGTGTTTTCCGAGGCAAAGCAGGCTTCCCTCTGAAACCACCAGAACAGAAGCCAGGCCAGAATGAGGCTTTGTTACTGTTTCATGCTTGGAGATGCAGTCATTCTGCCAGTGGACGCTGGTGGCTCTGATGTTATGGGGCGGTGAATCTGCTCTGGGTTTCAGTCAGAATCAAGCAGCTGCCAGTCAACAGAATAGAATGCTGAACTAGATTAACCCTTGGTCTGATCCAGCATGGATCTTCTTATGTTTTTATGCTAGCCAAGTTGCTTCAGCACCTTGGATAGCTCCTTCAGTGTTCTGACTGGTTCTAACTGAAACCCACAGTGGATTCACTGCTCCACTGACATTGGAGCCACCAGCCTCCACTGCATTCTGTCTTCTCTCCAAATAGTGGTTTCTGGTTTCATCTCTCTAAAGCAATGATGGGCAGGGGGAGGGGGGAGGGATGATGTGTGGTTGAGTGACTGACAGGTCCTCCTAATTTTAGGGTATATTTTATAGGGATGTCAGAGAAATCCTCCATCGACCCCAGTGAGGCCGGATTCTATTGAATCCAGCCCCCCAAAGTCCGTGGAGGATTGCATCTCCTATCTCCGCCTCCCCTGCGAAGTCCTCCTGCCTGCCGCCGGCTCTGAATCCCCAGCGATACGGCCGCCATTGTCATATCGCTGGCTGGACTGATGAACTGCAGATGCAAATGGCATCTGGCGTAGCAGACGCCATTTGCATCCCTGCTCTTTGACATGATAGGCTATGTAAATCTTTACATAGCCTATCATGCGAAGGAACAGGGACGCAAATACACCATTTGCGTATATTTGCACAAATACCAGGAGCTCCAGTGAATCACTGTGTTTTGGGGGAAGGCAAGGATGGGGCCATGAGATGGCCATTCTTCCAACAACACTAGGGATGAGTGAGAATTTCATTTCAGTTCACATTTGATAAGGATTTGCCATATTCGGAATAAAAAGAGGGGAAAATGAATGTATGAGAAACCAGTACTGGCAGATTTGTCCACTTTAAATGCTTTGCTCTTAAAAATATGGGTTTGAATCCCTGTGTATTATTTTATTATTTATTCATTTCATTTCATTTCTGTAACACCCAATAGATGAAGCTCTCTGGACAGTTCACCCATGTTATTCCTGAATTAGGGTTACCACCTCTTATTTCCTGGCAGGCTCCTCATCTTTAACAGCTAGAGGACAAGCAGGTACATCATGGCCCTCTCCATGCTGGGCAGAGCTCTACCTATTGAATTTGGCATATGGGTGAGAATTTCATTTCAGGTCATTTTTTATAAGAATTTATCAACGTTCATATTTGGGAGAAAAGCAATTCGAGATTTTAAAAAATTGAATGCAGGAGAAAATGAAACTAACAGATTCAACAGAAACTAGCAGCCCATCCCTAAATGCTACCAGGCTTCACTATGAAAAAAGCCTTAGGAAGCAATCCTACGGCTGCTAGTCAGCAGTTAGACGGCCATAGGATAGGTCAGTTCCCCCCAGGAACCAACCTCGGAGCCCATGCTCCAAGGTCAGTTCCCTGAGAACCAACCTCCCCCCCACTCCTGCTGTGCCTCATAGGCAGCAGCACGGGATGGCCCTGTGCTCCACGCTCAGAAGAGGAGTGCAGAGCAGCAAAAACAGGGTGTTCCAGGGGGCGTTCCAGGGTGGGGAAGACAGAAATGCCAGTACGACACATCCAACTTGTCATCTGGCCACCGCTTCCCTCATTTCGACCTCCTGTGGCTAGACAGCCAAAATTGGCTGTCTAGCCGCAAATGCAGGGCAGCTGAAGCATGGAGGGGATGACCCCCTCCACGCTTCTGCTGCCCTGCATTGGATAGGCGGTCGCCTCCGAGTTCGGAGACGGCCAGCTACCCTGGTACGATTGCACCCTTAAGCTGTTTTTCAATCATAACTCCCCAGCCCCTGAACCTATCCTGAAACTTTGCAGTTTTCTTGGGTGGGAACACCTCTATGATGTCTTTGCCATTTTCATATAAATTGCCCAAAATCCTACAGGGGAAGGGGAATCAAATCACTTCCCCCACAAAAAAATCTGAGAACTCCCCTATGATTGCACCTATTTCAAGATGAGGCTGGACAGCCATCTGTCAGGGATGCTCTGACTTAGATTCCTGCACTGAGCAGGGGCTTGGACTCGATGGTCTTGTAGGCCCCTTCCAACCCTACTATTCTATGATTCTTCTAAAACCTTGCAGATGTCTTACTTAGGGACACTGCTAGGCTCTGTCGTTTTCAGAATAATGGTGCATAAGAATCCAAAAGGCCATAAGAAATTGAAAAGGCTTTTGGCAAAGTCCCTCACCAAAGGCTCCTGAGCAAACCTAGCAGTCATGGAATAAGAGGTCAGGTCATCTTATGGATCAGTAAGTTAAAGAACAGAAAGCAGAGAGTAGGAATAAATGGTAAATTCTCCCAATGGAGGGAAGTAAATAGTGGGGTCCCACAGGGACCAATGCTTTTAAATTTGTTTGTAAATGATCTGGAATTAGGAGTGAGCTGTGAAGTGGCCAAGTTTGCTGATGACACCGAACTATTTAGGGTGGTTAAAACAAAAAGGGATTGTGAGGAGCTCCAAAAGGATCTCACCAGACTGGGAGAATGGGCATCCAAATGGCAAATGCAGTTCAATGTAAGCAGGTGTAAAGTGATGCACATTGGGGCAAAATATCCCAACTTCAAGTATAACCTGATGGGATCTGAGCTAGGAGTGACCAACCAAGAAAGAGATCTTGGGGTTGTGGTGGACAGCTCGGTGAAAATGTCAGCCCAGTGTGCTGCGGCTGGAAAAAAAGGCAAACTCCACATTAGGCTAGGGATGTCATGAGAGTCTGCAAGGGGGGGTGGATCCAACAGACTCCTCACTCGCCCTCCCAGACCACAGGGTGCTCTCGGACCCACTCAGTGAGCCTGCCGTGGCTCAGTGAGCACTGGGCAGCTGCCCATCCTCCCTAGTGAGCTGCCATTGTGCACAACAAAGGCAGCTCACTGGGGAGGACGGGAGTCCCCATGGCTTCATCAGGCTCTCCCCAGGCCATGATGAAGCTCATGCAGTGTTGCAAGCAGGGGCAGATGGTGCAGTGGCTCAGTGAGTGCCCAACAAAACCGAGTGCAGGTGAGTCCATCTATGCCTATGTTAGGCATAATTAGAGGAGAAAGAATTGAGAAGAAAACTGCCAATATCATACTGCCTCTATATAGATCTATGGTGTACCACACTTGGAATACTGTGTACAGTTCTGGTCACCACACCTAAAAAAAGATGTTGTAGAGCTGGAAAAAGTGCAGAAAAGGGCAACTAAAATAATCAAGGAGCTAGAGGGTCTCCCCTATGAGGGAAGGTGACAACACCTGGGATTGTTTAGCCTGAAAAAACCCTCAGCAGGCGCTATATCCAGGCATGATGGAGGATGCCTGACTGCACGTGTTATTATTATATCTTACTGCACATGGAGGAATACTTTTGCTCCTGAAAGACCCATGTGTATTATTGACTGAGATGAGCCATTTGAGTTCCATGACTGCTAGGGTACCCTAGACCACTCAAGTATTCAAAAAGATCAAAAAGTCAGGCTGAGAACAGGGAGGCAGAGATTTTGTTCTCTCTCTCCACCCCCCCCCCCAACCCCCGGCCCATCACCACACACACATCTGAGAGTTGTCATGCTTGTCTTGCAGCTTCACTGGGAAGACAGGAAAAATGGCTGACAGTGATGAGTCCAGCATGTTAAAACACATTAGCGGAGAGCCAGTGACCTTAACGTGTTAACCAGTGGAACAAGCATAAGGACACATTGTCAGTTTAAGGGGGTTCCAAAGGGTAAAAGCTTAAATCAGATTTCTCCCCCAATAAAATTAAGTGCCAACAGTATCTGTGAGTGGAGAATTCTCATAGAATGGTTCTAGAAAGAAAGACTGAACATATATTGTATGAACTCCAGTTCTGGATGATAGGAATTGTTTTTGGGTGGCAAATAGATACGCAAAAATTTCCGTGGCTGCCTCTGTCTGCTCTGAAACTCACGGTTGAAGTTTTATGTGGGGCTGCTGTTGAGATTAGGGCTGTACAGATCGTGTAAAATCCATTCTGTCTGTGTTTCCTGGATTGTCAGGTCCCTTTCATTCCACTGTCCACCCATCGATGGAATCGGATTTTTAAAAGTTTCTGAATTTGTGCAAATTCACATGTGCAAACATGCGCAAATGCCCCTAAAATGTGCATTTTCATGCTTTAGCTTATGGGGGGAATGCACATTTTGGGCTTTTTTTTTAAGTTTTTGTGTATGTTTCTACAACAAAATTTGTGTAAAATTCCAGAAAGTAAAAGAACAACAACCCAGTCCTCAAATCCAAGAACTCCACCCAGCAGGGAATAGCTGGTCCACCGCAAAATCTGTGGGTTGGATTCATAAAAATCTGAACTAATTTGGTTCTTTTGTGGATTTCTCTGACATCCCTAGCTGAGATTGGTTCAGACGCTACAGCTAGCTACTGTGAAAAATGCAGCCATTGAGTTCAGTGGAGCTTCCTAGTCTGCTATCTGCAAGTGTTCAGTTCTAGGGATGTGCGAAAGTCACTTACCTTTTTGAAGGGGGTGATTCGCAGTGGGGGGGAGGCACTCCGCGTCTCCCCCCGAAATCCTAACCCGGCCAGCTCTGCTTGGCAGCAACTCCACAGAGCCGCTGGCAGGGTGCATTCGCAGGCATGCGGAGCCTGCGGACGCAAATGGCGACGGCTACAGTGGCCAACATTTGCGTTCCTGTTTTGTGTCCCTACGCCGGCCCGTTATAGGCTATGTAAATATTTACGTAGCCTATCACAGCAAAAAAAGGGAACGCAAATGTCGGCGGCTACGGCGGCCGCCATTTGCGTTCCCTTTTTTTTCCACTGTGAGAGGCTACATAAATATTCATGTAGCCTATCACGGTGGGAAAAAAAGGGAACGCAAATGATGGCCACCGTAGCTGCCGCCATTTGCGTTTGCTGGGTTTTTTTGTCGTGATAGGCTACGTAAATATTTACATAGCCTATAACGGGCCAGCGTAGGGACACAAATGGTGTCCCCTACACAGGATGCCATTTGCGTCCGCACCAGCCGAAAAAAGGAAGGACTTCACATGGCACATAGTTAAACTATGGAATTCATGACCACAAGACTTAGTGATGGCCACCAATTTGGATGGCTTTAAAAAGGGATTGGACAAGTTCATGGAGGATAAGGCTATTGATGGCTACTAGTCCTGATGGCTCTACGCTACTTCCAGTATCCAAGGCAGTGAGCCTAAGAACACCAGTTGCTGGGAACATGGGTGGGAGGGTGCTGTTGCACTCATGTCCTGCTTGTGGGTTCCTGGTCAACAGCTGGTTCACCACTGTGTGAGCATAATACTGGACTAGATGGACCCTTGTCTGATCCAGCATGGCTCTTCTTGTGTTCTTAATCATAAGGAGATAAGAGTGTCCTCTTTGGGATAGCCTCAAAATGTAAAGTCTGCTGTTGCATGAAAACCCCTATGCCTATTCATCTTAAACATGCCAGGTTCAATCCCCTCAGAAGGGGTAACTATCTTTTCAAATTCCATAGAATTCTGCCAAGAAATAAAAAAAGTTATCATCAGTTCCCTTTAAAATAAATCAACATATGAAGGCGCACAACATAAAAACCCCTGCACCTATTCTTCTGTCATTTGGCAGGCGTAATCTTCTCCTAAGTGGCAACTATGCCTGAAAATATCATTCAGTTCTGACAAAGAGAATAAAACAGTATAGCCATTTTTTTTATTTCCCATGGTAGTCAATGGGAGGCATGCATGAAACCTTGGATTTCTGAATCTCAGCTCAGTTATGGTGCCCACGTTGAAGTGGATGGGCACCATATCATCTGAGATGATCGAAGCAGAATCAGGCCATTTTCCAAAGCACTGAATTAGGGTCTGTGTCTAATCTGGTACCCACCTCTAATATATGATGATGACTATTTTCCTAGATTATAAATATTGTTGGAATGAATTGGAATGAAATATTTTGGTCATCTTGCCACAACTGCTCCATTTTCTTTTTTTCTTTAAAGTGGCCATTCTTAAAGAAAGAAAGTTCAGAGGGAGATTAGAAAAAGAGACCACCAACTTCCAATTCTTCAAGAGGTTCAATCCTATGAATGGGCAGTGTTAGTAACGCAGTTGTAACTATATTTTCTGCATTTCATTTCCCTCTGTCCCCGTTGTTTCCAGTCCCCACCCCACACCCAACCATGTGTATATAAACCTATAACTCAGGATAGCATTTCATGCATCTGTTAAAGTGAACTCTAGTCCACAATGCTTATGCCACAATAAATGTGTTAGTCTTTAAGGTGCCACAATACTCTTTGTTATTTTCTTTGTTGTTTTCCTTAAAACAGCTGAAATTAGTGCTTTGACTATAGAAACTATAGACATCTCAGTCACTGGGCTGGTCTTAGATACTTTTAGAACTGCTCACCAGAACTCGGTGGGAGAAAGGAGGGAAGTACTTTTGTATGTTTTAAATTTGACACTGGCATCAAGATCTATTCAATTAAGGTGTCATGTCTCATCTCAAGTGGAAAAACAAAGGTAAAAAGCCAACTGGTTCAATAGCATTTAACAGCTGATAATAGTGTTTCTGCCTGATTTAGTCTAATTACACAGATTGCCATGCTCTGTGTTACAGGCAACCATGAATTATCTGTTCCCTAACCCAAGTATATATTTTTCCTCAGATTTTTGTGGTAAAGGTCCAAATGAAATCGCTGCACATAAAAGTTAACCTCCTTGAGTGTGAACAACTAATTGTTGTTTTATTTTATTTTTTGGTATTCTACATTGATAAGCTTTAGGGCATGCCTGTAATTCCCATAATACATGAAATAAAGTAAAATAAATATTGAAGGGAGATAGAATGATGATTCCCTCCTTACATGGATCCAAATATTAGCAGAAATCTGGCATATAAGAGCTCCAGTTATCATATGGTTAAGGGTCTCTAAATGTAAAGGAATCACTTGAAACAGGAAAGAGTTTGGGGTGAAAGCAAGAAGCATTATTTAAGGAGGTCAAATCAGTCAATCCTAAAGGAAATCAACCCTGACTGCTCATTGGAAGGACAGATACTGAAACTGAAGCTCAAATATTTTGGCCACCTAATGCGAAGAGAAAACTCCCTGGAAATGATCCTGATGCTGGGAAAGATTGAAGGCAAAAGGAAAAGGGGATGGCAGAGGATGAGATGGCTAGATAGCATCACCGATGCAATGAATATGAACCTGAGCACACTCCGGGAGAGAGTGGAGGACAGGAAGGCCTGGCGTGCTATGGTCCATGGGGTCATGAAGAGTCGGACAGGACTTAACGACTGAACAAAATCTTAATAATGCCACTAAGGTTCCAAGCCTGCACACACTTACTTAGGAGTTAGCGTCATTGAACTCAGTAGGACTTACTTCTGAGTAAGCATGCATAGGATTGTGCTTTAAGTGATTCATTCATACAGATTGATCCTACAGCTACAAGATTACATTTCATCCAGTAATACTTCACTATTATCATTACACCATCAGTGTGCACCATGTACAGCACCATGTACAGAGTGCAAAAGCTTACAATCTAGAATGTGACACAGGGGAAACAGAGGAAGGGGAAAGAAGGGCAGGCAGTGGTAAAGAGGAATGCAATAAACCATTGTTTCAGTTGCACATGCTTCAGGACTTCATTACAGGCTTAGTTACAGTAGCGTATCGGAGCAAGGAGGTTGTGTCAAAGACTTCACGGAAAAAGGTGGGTTGTTGTTGTTTTTCCTTTTTTTTAATTCCCAGATGCCTTCTTGCCCCTTGCCTGAAGTTTCATATACCAGGTCTCACCATTTTATTGGATATCTGGGTGGGGAACGAAAATACATACATTGGGAAAGATACGCAAATGGTCCTGCTCAATTTCTATTCTCTGTGGTGATTTTACGTTGGAGTGGGATGAAGGCTCTGCTTGAAACGGTGGACTGGGGGAGAAGTGTAAGGACCAGCAAGCTGTGCTTTATTGGCACTACCAAGTCACTAAAAAGCTGCCTATGATGACAACATGTGAGGGACAGTGCTTCTAAAATGAACTAGATTTGAAGAAATTGTCCTCTCAGGCTTCTGCCCAGCCAATGGGTCTACTATTTGGCTGCGACACGCCGACACAGTCAGTGAAAGGAGAGAGGGCTGCCTTTCTTGGCATGCCCTCATGCTCAAAGCTTAGTGTTTTTGCCACTAGCTGAACCAACTGTTCCCACCGTGAGAACTTATCAGTCTTCGGGAGCCTCTGTGTTGTTCCAGTGGGTTGGATAAACCTCTTCTATTCCCACAAGGCTGAAAACACATAGGATGCTGGGCAAGTCCTGGAGAGAACCAGCCTAGATGAGAGGGCAACCAGCAAAAGGCAGCACAATAAGCTTATAGGGAGCAAATTAACAGAGAGCCAGTTACTGGCAGCTCATTAGACTCAGGCACTATTAAGGCCTGGGAGAGCTTCCAGGAACAATGGCAGTTGACCACCTGAACTCCAGTGAGTGCTGACTGTTGAAAATTCTAAAGACACCTCTGCCAATGTGTAAAAGAGGTTAAAGGAAATGGCAGTCAACCAATGCAGAGAAGGAGGAGGCACTAGCCAGCTTTTGTTACTTACATTTATATAAATGTACATTTACATACATTTATATCTCTCAATATCTTCTACTAAACAGCTGTTTATATATCTGTTAATCAATTGATTTAAATATTTCTGCCCATGAATCATACCCAAGTAAACTAATTTTCCTAGGAATTGGGAGAGGGAGGAGCAAGGAAATTAGCTCCTAAGAAGAAAGATGAAGAGGGATGAACAACAAACCAGCCAGGATCCTCCTTCATGCTCCAGCTGTGGGGGACCCTTCAGAATTCTCAGTGGGCATATCCAGGACTGCTGTCACAGGGTGAGTGTAACATGTAGCCCAGGTCTCTTGCTTGCAGCTTCAGTGAGTGTGTGGTGATAGCCAGAGTCCTGCAAGTAATGTAAGACATTTAAAGGGGTGGTGACTGATTGAACAGTCTGTGAGTGTAATTGAAACTAGAGTCACATCCTGTACCAGTGGTGGTAGAACTCTGGGACATCCTAAAGTGTACATAAACTTGGACAAAGATACAACCATGGAAACATGTGGCTACTGTGGATGTCAGTTTAAATGAATTAGATAGATAAAACTTTATTACGGTCAAAGACCAGCCCAACACTGAAATGAATTGTCTTCTCACATCCTTCAGAGCTTCACTAATTATGCATTTTGCCTTATCAAACTGGGCCTTTGAAGGGAGCAAACAGCTTTGAGTAGCTGTTGGGTTGATTCAGACTCATCTTCCAAGAGGTCTGAGCTGCCATTGCCAGATTTAGAGCCTGGTGGTAACTCGTGCTTTTCAGTGATGTCTCTTGACTCTGATGACTCTGTTTTTTTTGGCACAACAGCCCAGGAACACATTAGCACGACTCAAGGTCATGATTAGAGGCACAGTGAACCTGGAGTGCTTTGGCAATTCATAGGATAAATTTGCTTTGTCATTTGCTTTTGTGTTAAAATAAAATAGAAAATAACTTGTTGTAGGTGCATAGGTTGATGTGTAGGCTCAAAGAACTACAGTCAGGGAATTTTTACTAAAAATCTTCATAAGATTAAACTTAAGACATAACAATAAGCTTGTGGGGTTGTAGAAGCAATAGTTGTTGAATATGGAAAAGTAAGATATAAATGGATGCTAGGTATTGGAACAAACTGGCTACTTCCTTCAGCCATCTTTGCTCCCATAAGGCAGCCAACCAGCAAGATGGCTAGTAGCCAGCAAGGCAGTTAGCTTCCCAGCCAGTGACAAGGCCATATCCCTGAGTCCTGTGGAGCAACATTTGAGGTGAGACTTGGCCAGAAAATGGACTCAAGTAGACAATCAAACACTGTAAACAAAACAAAACAAATACTCACCTGCAGCTTAACTCAGGGCTGCCTGCCTGCTAGGGTGGCCACTTATGAATTGCCAAAAAAGAGGAAATGCATCACCCAAAAAGAAGACAGTGATTTGCATAACATTTGCTCATGCTAATTTATATGTATAGATGCAAATTCAGAAATAATTAATATAATTTAAACAGAAATACAGTACATTTCACCATGAAAGACTGTGACTAGGTGACCTGTGTGCCTGCTTGTTGAGTTTGCCATCCAGGTGCTAACTGTTGATGGGCAAGAGATCTTTTTTTCTTTTTTTTTAATCTTTAAACTGAAATTGGACAGGACAGCCGTTCAAATAGAGGACTGTCCTCTGCAAGATTTGAGGTGAGACCTGGCCAGAAAATGGATTCAAGTGGACAATCAAACACTGTAAAAAAAAAAAAAAAATTTCTCACCTGGCCACCCTATGTGCCTGCTTCTTGATCTCATCCTTGCCTGCTGAAATATGGATCCCCACTCTGCACACCCCACACAGTCTAAAGAAAAGAGATCAATCCACAACCAGCCCTAAAATGAATACACAAAGAAATCGGTTCTTTTCCAAAGGTTAACATTATGCACCAGTTAATCGCAGCAATGTATGCGACAGTGTTCTTTTGTTATTATTGGCTGCCAACTACCCGATAATGTTCTATTTTTTTCCACACAAATTGCCTGTTATTTTTATTTTAATTGTTGTTCTGCGTGTGCCTCTTACAAACACATTTGTTCAGAGTAAACACTTTAGGTGAATAATAACTCTAGTTCATAGTCAAGGGAATTTCTTGGCCTCTCTGTGGATATACAGATCTTTCTGATGCCTATTACGTTTCAGCACAGCACAGCAACAAATTCCCAGCAATATTCCTAGTCAGTGTGTACTCTCCAGAGACTCCCTGTGTGAATTTGCTCCAGTTGATTATATTCCCATATAGATTTAACATGAGAGCCAGGAAGATTTCAAAGTCTCACTCAAAGCAATATTTAAACAGTCCTCTGGGTATAGGAGTATTGCTGATCTGTTTATTGCTTTGTAACGATCCCCTGCACACACACACATGATTCCTCAGGGACACATAGCTTTCTGCAGATTTTTTTTCTTTCTTCATCTTGCATTTTTTAAATGTCTACTTCCTTCTTTGGAGAATAGTGATGATTATTATCATGCTAGCTACTAATTCTGCATTTATATGATGGACACACACGCACACCTTTTCATTTTGTCTCTTAAATAAAAACACAACTTCACAGAAATGTAGGGTGTTCCAGACATTATTACGAAAATGCTAATATATTCAGATTGCATCGTGGATGAATTTTCATGATATTTAAGTGCACGTGTAGGGTCAATGGGCTGGAAGTTTGTACTCAAAATAATGGAAGAGGCTGGGGTTTCTGATTGCACAGAGGAGCCTACACAAGTACAGCTGGCTGTCAGGGTGGAAACTGAGCCCATAGAGCCCCAGAGCAGTTCTGATTCTGAGGAAGAACAGCAATCCGTGGGAGAGGAGCTCGCTCATCTCTCACAAGCACAGCAGCTGGCAGAGATTCCTCCTGCCAGCATTCCTGGGATAGATAGTGACCCTGGCAGTGAGACAGCGCTGGAGGGGGGCTTGCTGGATGCTCAGCGCAGACGCAGGGAGCAATGACAGATGGAGGGTGCCGAAAGGAGGCGTACCACTCGTTTGGCGCTCAGACAATGGTTGCGTCCCGAGGACCCAAGGGAAAGAGGGAGGATCTCTCCATAGCCCATAAATTCAGAGTCTTCCCATGGTTTCCCTTCAAATAGGAACCAACTGCCTTACCTGGAGCTTAGGCTACTCTGCTATCTTTCCCCAGTGCTGTTCCTTGCTTAGTCACTAGTGATTAGTATCTGAAAGAGTCATAAAGTAACAAAGGAATAAAGCCTTGGAAAGAATCCTTGTCGTCTGTGTCCTGAGTTGGCTATTGGAGGGGACTGGAAGAGACAGCTAGGGCGCTCCTGACACTGGCTCCCCTTTCAGATCTTTGCCTAACATGGATGTGGGGCAGAGCCAGGCAGGCACAGGGATGTAGGGATGTTGCAAGTGCAGTTCAGGGTTTGAGAATTTGTTGAGCAGCCCCCACCCACAACCTCCAATTTGCATCCGCCGAGATGCTGTCCTTGTTCACCCCCCATTCGTGCTCACTCGCGCTCCAAAGTACTCACCGCGAACCCGTTCAGTGAGCGCCACCATTTTCGCACCTTTGCTTTCTAGGAAAAACAGAAAGTTTAAAAAATGCGCATAGTCAAATATGCGCAGTTTGGAGCTGGGAAAGCTAAATAAGCACAATATTAGAGATATAATCCCTCTAATATTGCACTTATTTAGCTTTCCCAGCTCCAACCTGCACATATTTGAATGTGTGCATTTTTTTAACTTCCTGTTTTTCCTAGAAAGCAAAGGCGCGAAAATGACGGCGCTCACCGAACGGGTTCGCGGTGAGTGCTGGGGAATTCATCAAACTCGGTGGCGGCTCGAGCACAGGTTCGGGGGGGAAGCAAGCAGGGGCGCTGCTTCGGCGTCGGCAAGAGCATGGAGAACCAAAGTAGGGTGAGTTCTTACATCCCTACAGGGCTGTTAGGCATAGGGATGTTAGAGGAATCTGTTGGTTGCTGGAGCTCAATGAGCTTTCATTGGCTCAGCCCCCCTGGATTTCAGCCTGTTTTCCACTAACTGGCCTGACTCAGTCTGCAACGAGTTGGACCAGTTAGCGGATTTTCTATATTTTAAATTTTGCACAAATTACAGCTGCAATCTGTGCAACTTCGGGTAATTCACACAATTTGGGCAAATTATACAAATATGGGCAAATTTTGACCCCCCCACAAAAAAACGGAAAACGTCCCCAGAGCTCAGGGAAAACCCATGGCTCGGCTTGCAAATGCAAGCCAAGTTGAGTAGACAGAAGAAATCCTTTGAGCCCCAAAAGGGACAGCTTTCCAAGCGACGGACATCCCTAATCAGGGGTGAAGTCAGGAAGCATGACTCTGCTCCCCTTTCATGCATTAGGCCTCTACACATTGGACCAATGTCTGAAGAGGGCTTAAGGCAGTTCCATTCGTTTCATTTGAGCTTGGACAGGGGACTGTCACAGTTCTGCTTTAAAATCCCTGGGATATTCATTTTTCAGGACAAAATATTCTGACAAGTCTGTTGTGGGTTGTGTACCAGAGCTTCAAGAAGACACACCTCATGAGCAGACATGGATCTTGGTCTGGAACATTTCTTTGGAGTTTGAATTCCTGGAGTCCTACCTTTCAGGAGTGGCATTTGAAGTTTGTCAAGCCCTGGGACAGGGTGTAGCTGATGAAGGGGAGGTTGTTGATCAAATCGCTTAACAAAGGAACTGAGGTCACCTTCAGCACGGAGCCCCACAAGCCTCATAAGGACATAAGAAGAGCCTAACGGTCCATCTAGTCCAGCATTCTGTTCACATAGTGGCAAAGCAGCAGCCTGTGGGAAACCCACAAGTAGAACATGATTGCAATAGCACTCTCCTGATCATGTTCCCCAGGAACTGGTATACAGAGTCATACTACCTCCAATACTGGAGGTGGCAGATAGTCACCATGACCAGTAGCCTTGTGGGGCGGGGGGGGGGAGTGACCCATGGTGTCTTAAGGAAGAAATGGAGACCGGGGTTCCTTCTGCAGTCCTGGAGAGAGATACCTGTCCCAGAGGCTGTTGTGGGTAGGCAGACAAATACTGTTCAGGGGCTGGTCAGGGGTTGAGAACCCCTCCATTGGGGGCTTTCCCAGCTGCTCTACCTGGGCAATGGAAATGGCCAACAATGGCCATCCTGGCTGGGAATGATGGGAGTTGCAGTTCAACACATGCTGATCCAGAATGGCCTTTCTTAAGTTCTTGTGAGACTTGTGGGGCTCAGTGCTGGAGGTGATCCCAGTACCTTTGTTTCAAGATTTGATCAACAACCTCCCCTTCAGCACCTACGCTGTGCCCCAGCGCTTGACAAACTTCCAATGCTACTCCTGAAAGGTAGGACTCCATGGAGTCAAACTCCACAGAAATGTTCCATACCAAGATGCACGTCTGCTCTAGTGAAAAGCATTATTTTGTAGGCCACCTCCAACAGGCTATACCCACTGCCCCCTTCTGCCGCCAGCTCCCAGTGGCAACAGCACTTAGTTCATTGTCCCATATAGAGAAACACTTCTGCACAAGGCTCCACAGTACAGCCATGATACAAGCCCCAGCTTCCTCTGCAGTGGCCACATTGCCTCACAACCTTAAATGCACATTGCACAAATGACTCCTGGAAAGAGGGCTGTGTGAATAGACTGAGGAAGGGGCAGAGCTTCCATCATTACCTTACCCTGCTTGAGCATTCCCATCCAACAGCTGGTTAGCCACTGTGTAAACAGAACGCTGGACTAGATGAAGCCTTGGTCTGATCCAGCAGGGCTCTTTTATGTTCAAAATACAACACCCTTTCCAGGGCAGGTGGTGGGAAGAGAAGTTGGAAAAGATGAGAAGGCTGCACAAGAGACTTCTGAAGATTGTTGTTGTTGTTCAGTTGTTAAGTCATGTCTGACTCTTCCATGGACCATAGCACGCCAGGCCTTCCTGTCCTCCGCTCTCTCCCGGAGTGTGCTCAAGTTCATATTCATTGCATCGGTGATGCTATCTAGCCATCTCATCCTCTGCCATCCCCTTCTCCTTTTGCCTTCAATCTTTCCCAGCATCAGGGTCTTTTCCAGTGACTTTTCTCTTCGCACTAGGTGGCCAAAATATTTGAGCTTCAGCTTCAGGATCTGTCCTTCCAATGAGCAGTCAGGGTTGATTTCCTTTAGGATTGACTGATTTGACCTCCTTGCAGTCCAGGGGACTCGTAAGAGACTTCTCCAGCACCACAGTTTGAAAGCATCAATTCTTTGGCTCTCAGCCTTCCTTATAGGCCAGCTCTCACAGCCATATGTTACTGTCAGGGTGAAAACTGAGCCCATAGAGCCCCAGAGCAGTTCTGATTCTGAGGAGGAACAGCAATCCGTGGGAGAGGAGCCAGCTCATCCCTCACAGGCACAGCAGCTGGCAGAGATTCCTCCTGCCAGCATTCCTGAGTTAGATAGTGATCCTAGCAGTGAGAACGAGGCTTGCTAGATGCTCGATGCAGACGCAGAGAGCGACGAGCGATGGAGGGCATGGAAAGGAGGCGTAGCGCCCATTTGGCACGCAAGCAACGGCCACCTCCCATGGACCCAAGGGAAAGAGGGAGGATCTCTCCCTAGCCCATAAGTTCTGGGTCTTCAAGTGACTCTCTTTCAAACGGGGATCAACTGCCTATTCGAAGCTTAGGCCACTCTGCTGTTCCTTGCTTTAGTCGCTGGTGATTAGCATCAGAAAGAGTCATTAAGTTGTAAAAGCTTTGAAAAGAATCCTTCATCTGTGTCTTGAGTTGGCTATTTGAGTCTACTGAAAGAGGCCGCCAGTGAACTCCTGACAGTTACTACTGGGAAAACCATAGCTTTGATTATACGAACCTTTGTCGGCAAGGTGATGTCTCTGCTTCTTACTATGCTGACTAGGTTTGCCATAGCTTTCCTCCCAAGGAGCAAGCGTAGGGATGGCGGAGAATTCCGCCACGGATTTCAGTGAGGCCGAATGCACTGGCATTCGGCCCCCTGAGATCCGTGGCGGAACAGCCTGCCACCCCCCTGCCCCCCGGAGATCCCCCCCAGGACGAGACTTACCTGGGGCGGATGTTCTGGACGGCAGCAGCTCCAGCGGTGGCTGTGGGGCGGCTGGTCTTTCAACCAGCTGCCACAGCTGCCATTTACATTCTGGCCTTTGCTGTGATAGGCTACATAAGTCTTTACTTACTTTGCTGTGATAGGCTACGGTGGCTGCCATTTGCGTTCCTTATTTTTCGTCGTTTTAGTCTATGTAAATATTTACGTAGACTATTATGGCGAAAAAAAGGGGAACGCAAATAGCGTATGGGCGCTATTTGTGTTCCTTTTTATTTGCCATTTTAGCCTACATAAATATTTACATAGGCTAAAATGGTGAAAAATAAGGAACGCAAATGGAGGCCGCTGCTGTAGCCACCACCATTTGCGTATGCCGTTTTTTTTTTTTTACCCAGGCGTGATAGGCTACGTAAGGACTTACGTAGCCTATCATGGCTCCCTGGCTGGATGCAAATGGCAGCCGCTACGGCAGCCGCCATTTGCATCCGCACCAGCCAGTCCGCGGCCAGAAATCCAGCTGCGGATGGCCCTGGCCTGTCCGGCTGCTCCACGGAGCTGCCCCGGAGCAGAGCCAGCCGTCGAGGATTCCGGGGGGGAGGACCGGATCGCCTCCCCCCCCCCGTTGAGGATTCTGGGGGGAGGGACGGACCACCTTTCCCCCCACCACGAACTTAATCCGCAAAAAGGTAAGTGACTTTCGTACATCCCTAAAAGCGTCTTTTAATTTCATGGCTACAGTCACCATCTGCGGTGATCTTGGAGCCCAAGAAAGAAAAATCTGTCACTGCTTCCACTTCTTCCTTTCCTATATGCCAGGAAGTGATGGGGCCAGATGCCATGATCTTAGTTTTTTTAATGTTGAGTTTCAAACCAGCTTTTGCACTCTCCACTTTCACCCTCAACAAGAGGCTCTTTAGATCCTCTTCGCTTTCTGCCATTAGGGTGGTATCGTCTGCGTATCTGAGGTTGTTGATAATTCTCCCGGCAATCTTAATTCCGACCTGTGATTCATCCAACCCAGCGTTTCTCATGATGTACTCTGCATATAAGTTAAATAAGCAGGGCGACAATATACAGCCTTGTCGTACTCCTTTCCCAATTTTGAACCAATCGGTTGTTCCATGTCCGGTTCTTACTGTTGCTTCTTGACCCTCGTACAGGTTTCTCAGGAGACAGGTAAGGTGGTCTGGTACTCCCATCTCTTTCAGAATTTGCCACAGTTGGTTGTGATCCACACAATCAAAGGCTTTAGCGTAGTCAATGAAGCAGAAATAGACGTTTTTCTGGAATTCTCTTGCTTTCTCCATGATCCAGTGAATGTTGGTGATTTGATCTCTAGTTCCTCTGCCTCTTCGGAACCCAGCTTGTACTTCCGGTAGTTCTCGGTTCGCATACTGCTGAAGCCTAACTTGTAGGATTTTGGGCATAACCTTGCTGGCATGTGAAATGAGTGCAATTGTACGGTAGTTTGAACACTCTTTGGCATTGCCGTTCTTTGGAATTGGAATGTAAACTGACCTTTTCCAGTCTTGTGGCCACTGTTGAGTGTGTTGGCATATTGAGTGCAGCACTTTAACAGCATCATCTTTTAGGATTTTAAATAGCTCAGCTGCAATACTGTCATCTCCGCTAGCTTTGTTGTTAGGAATGCTTCCTAAGGCCCACTTGACTTCACTTTCGAGAATGTCCGGCTCAAGTTCACTGACCGCACTATCATGGCTATCAGGGACATTCAGATCTTTCCTGTATAGTTCTTCTATGTATTCTTTCCACCTCTTCTTAATCTCATCTGCTTCTGTTAGGTCCCTGCCTTCTTTGTCCTTGATCATGCCCGTCTTTGCACAAAACGTTCCCTTGAGATCTCCGATTTTCTTGAAAAGATCTCTAGTCTTTCCCATTCTATTGTTTTCCTCGATTTCTTTGCATTGTTCATTTAAGAAGGCCTTCTTGTCTCTCCTTGCTATTTTCTGGAACTCTGCATTCAGTTGGATATATCTTCCCCCTTCTCCCTTGCTTTTCACTTCCCTTCTTTCCTCAGCTACTTGTAAAGCCTCCTCAGACAGCCACTTGGCTTTCTTGCATTTCTTTTTCTTTGGGATGGATTTCGTTGCTGCCTCCTGAACAATGTTACGGACCTCCGTCCATAGTTCCTCAGGCACTCTGTCTATCAGGTCTAATCCCTGAAATCTATTCCTCACCTCCACTGTATATTCATAAGGGATATGATTTAGGTCATACCTGAATGGTTTAGTGGTTTTCCCTACGTTCTTCAATTTAAGCCGAAATTTTGCAATAAAAAGCTCATGCTGTGAACCACAGTCAGCTCCAGGTCTTGTTTTTACTGACTGTATGGAGCTTCTCTATCTTTGGCTGCAAAGTACATAATCAATCTGATTTCGATATTGACCATCTGGTGATGTCCATGTGTAGAGTCGCCTCTTGTGCTGTTGGAAAAAAGTGTTTGCTATGATCAGCGTGTTCTCTTGATAAAACTCTATTAGCCTTTGTCCTACTTCATTTTGTACACCAAGGCCATGCTTGCCTGTTATCCTGGTGATTTCTTGACTTCCTACTTTAGCATTCCAATCCCCTATGATGAAAAGGACATCTTTTTTTGGTGTTAGTTCTAGAAGGTGTTGTGGGTCTTCATAGAACCGATCAACCTCAGCTTCTTCAGCCTCAGTGGTTGGGGCATAGACTTGAATTACTGTGATGTTGAATGGTTTGCCATTCGTACTGAGATCATTCTATCATTTTTGAGATTGTACCCCAGTACTGCTTTTCCCACCCTTTTGTTGACTATGAGTGCTACTCCATTTCTTCTAAAGGATTCTTCTAAGGTATTCTTGCCCACAGTAGTATATATAATGGTCACCTGAATTAAATTCTCCCATGCTTGTCCATTTTAGTTCGCTGATTCCCAAGATGTCGATGTTCAATCTTGCCATCTCATGTTTGACCACCTCCAGCTTACCTTGATTCATTGATCTTACATTCCAGGTTCCTAAACAGTATTGTTCTTTACAGCATCGGACTTTCTTTTCACCACCAGACACATCCACAGCTGAGTGTCCTTTCAGCTTTAGCCCAGCCACTTCACTCTTTCTGACACTACTTGGAAATTCCCTCTGCTCTTCCCCAGTAGTATATTGGACACCTTCTGACCTGAGGGGCTCATCTTCTGGCGTCATATCTTTTAGCCTTGTGATATGTTCCACGGGGTTTTCTTGGCAAGAATATTGGAGTGGGTTGCCATTTCCTTCTCCAGTGGACCACATTTTGTCAGAACTCTCCACCATGACCTGTCCATCTTGGGTGGCCCTGTACTGCATAGCTTATGGCTTCACTGAGTTACGCAAGCCCCTTCGCCACAACAAGGCAGTGATCCATGAAGGGGCTTTTGAAGATACCCCTTAACAATCTACCTGTAGTTGATGACTCTGTTCCAGATGCTTGTATATTAAAAATAGGTGTTACTTTTCTTCCAGACTCCCAGTGGTATATATACTTTGAAAAATATCAGCACAAGGTGTTGATTTGAGCTTTAAAACTCAAGATCTTGTACAGCAGAGGAAGGTTATTTTGAATGCAGCTTCTGATGATTTGGTGGGTAACGTGAAAAAACAGCTTGCAGTCTGGCTCACCATCATATATATGAAAAGAGCTTCATTTTATTAAAAGCATATGGGATATCTCTTTTTAAAAAAAATAGGCCTGCAAAATGTATGACCTAGCAAGCTTAACTCAGCTTACCAGCAATGAATTGCAGCTTGCCAGGGGCTTGACTGTTTTTGCAGCAGGGTTATTGGGTTCCTGATAGACTGCAGTACACAGCGAGTGGGACACATTCACTTCGGTGGCTTGCAATTTGTACAGGCCTGTCTTAAATAAAACATAACTGGTGGAACAGTCTGGAATTTTTATCAGGCTTTTATTTGCCAATCCTCTGATATTCAGCTTCTGATTAACAAATAATGGAATATGCTGGGGGCGGGAGGAGGGATGTATTGGGATCCTAGCAACCAATTAGAACAATTACGGGATCTTCCCCCTGTGGATAAAAATATCTGAAACACAGCAAATCACTTACTGGATGTTGAACTAAATGGGCTTCTTCAAATGAGTTATAAATTCAGTATGAATGTACAAACAATATGTCCCTGTGCTCAAAATATATCTCCCTTCTATGGAGGAAAAACAAGTGACTAAGGAGGGAAAGTGTTTGTTTCTACTTGGAGTCTGAGCAGAAGATCAACAGTATGATCATGCCAGAATCCCTCCCCCAGTAAATTCTGATTTGCCTTTCAGGAAGTGTTGGTCTATCAGATGAAACAACAATGCCAGCAGTCTATGGCTAAAGAAAGTTCTGTGGATCAGAAGTATTTCTCCTTGGGATATTAGAGCTAAGCTGAAATAGTCTTTTTGTTTGGTTGGTTGGTTGGTTGGTTTCATATTCATTATTGTCTGGAAGCACTACAGCTATTTGGCATATCTTGACACCTTTAAATGTCATTTAATTTTCATCCAAATCCTGGACACCAGAAGGAACTGGAACACCCAAAAGGGCTGTTGAACCTCAGGCCCAATCTGGCCAGCTTTTGGCCCCAATTTGGCCCTGTGGGGTTCCCCAGATGGCCACTCCCCCTTTGTCTATCCCCACCCCCTTTCTCCCTTTTCCCCAACTGCCAACCATTTGGTGGTTTCCCATTTTTTCCATGGCTTTCCCCCCATTCTAAACAGTTGGAATTCCTCTTCTAAGGCTTAATTGGTAGTAAAGGGGTGTAGTGCTCTGGGGTTGCACCTGCGCTTCTCTCCTGCACTTTTATTGGAGCCAGCTCCCAGCCAGGTCCCAGTCTGCTGCTGCTGCTGCAGGGCAGATGTGGTGGGAGGAGGAAGGAGCAGAAGAAGGGAGTGTGAGCGACTGGTGACTGCCTCTCACCTACCATGCAGAGCCAGCCAGACAAAGAGGGTGAGAGAGGGAGCCTGAGGGAGCTCTGCAGCCTCCTCTCGGCGCCCCCTATTCTCCTCCTCAGCTCTCGTCTTCTCCGCCTTCCACTCCCTGAGCAGCCACCATGGCTCACAACTCCACCATCCCCAGCCAGCCCCTCAGCTTCCTGACCCTTTCTCCTCCCTGCGGCTTGTCTCCGCTCCGTGCCTGTGTGCCCAGCACTGCCCTCATCGTCCTGCAGCACTGGCCACCTATTCAGGACTGCTGCTGCTGGCCATGGCAGGGGTGGGGCGGTGGGGAGGCACTGCCACCGCCATTGTCTGTTGCTCATGCTTATGCGTGGGGTTTGCTGTGTGTGGGAGAGGGATTCTAGTAGGCTTGACGTGCAGACGTTAGCAGGGGATCATGTTTTAGCACCATGCTGTTTCTTTGCACATCAAGTTTGTCCTTCAACGCACAGGAAAGGGCTTGGGGTTGGATCCAACCCCTCTGGTTGACAGTAGGATCCTTGGTTTATTTACGCAGAAGTAAGTCCCAATGTGTTCAGAGGAGTTTATGATGGAGGGATTAGGGCCATGAGTCACTTAAGCTGAACTTGAAGGGTTAATGTAAATAAGGTGGGAGGGAATGACAGCCCTCTTCTGCCTGTTCCTTGTCTCCTCCCTCTACTTTCCTATCTTCTTCCTTCTTTCTCCTGCAAGTGATGTGGACCTCAGCCAGCTCACCTTGAGATGGAAGTTTGTTACATCTTCGGTAAAAGTCTGTTCATAACCCACCACTCGAGTGTGTTTTGTCTACATCCGTGTCTACTGACGGGGGGCTGATTCAGACTTTAGTTTACTCACCTAGTGAGTGTAGTTATGCTTGTAGCCTTGTAGGGTAATCCTACTTGTCTATTCAGAAGTAAGTACCATTATGTTCAATGGGATTTACTCCCAAATAAGGGTGCAGCCTTAAAGGAGTTGTGGGTCACCACGGACTAAGTTCCATTTATTTTAATGGGGCATTGCTTCACACCTGGTTGCCATGGCTCTTCATAATAATAATTAATAGTACATATACTATGATTATATTACTACTACTACTACTATTTTCTTGAATTAAAAAGGACTAACGTTTTTAGTCCACACTGGAGGCATTCAAAATGAAACTGGACAGCCATCTGTCAGGGATGCTTTCACTTGGATTCCTGCATTGAGCAGGGGGTTGGACTCGATGGTCTTATAGGCCCCTTCCAACGCTACTATTCTGTGATTCTACAATTAACCAAATAATATTTTCTAGCAAGTTGCTAGACATGACTGTGTGTGTGTGTTTTCTTTTCAAAAGGACCTTTTAATAATTCTGAATTAGGGTGACCAGATACCCCAAACAAAGTGACTGAAAGCTCATTTGTATTGTATAATCTTACAAGGTTGTATAATTTTAGAAGGGGGCATGGCTGTGAGGGGGTGTGGCTGTGACTATCATGAAGGGACCCTGCGCTTCTGAATTTGCCACTACACTACTGAGTAAGAGATTAAAGCTAAAATATGCTTGCATTTGGGGGGATTTGGGCCCTTCTCCCTCTTTCCTTCAGCCCCATTCTCTACTGGAATGTGGTCCCCAGGAGCTTCTCCAAAACTGAATTCAGCCCTCAGGCTGAAAGAGGTTCACACCCCTGGGTTAAAGTGTTTGCAGTGCTCTGCCCTGATTCCTGGAGTGAGGGCAAGACTGTCTGATCTCACTCTGAATTGACTTTGTGGAATTGTTGCACAGCTAAATCTGATTGGCTATGATGCTATTGTACCAGCTATGTGATCCCTGGTTGCCTGGGTTCAAGTAGCCAATAAGGTGATGTTTTTAAAATTGTGCTAATTGCATCAAACCACCTGTCCATATGGGAAGTAAATAGGTGTGAAAAAGTGAGCACTGTATTTTAAGGAATATTTTCACCCCCTTGAAAGCTCCATTGCTTGCTGAAATGTTTGCTTTCAACCCTTCAGGACAATTCTAAATGTTTCACCTTTTGTAGTGGTCCAAATAGCTAACAAGAAATGATTGAAGTGAAACATTTGGCATCTAAAAACTAAAAAAAGAAAAAGTCTAGCTCATTGAACTGCCTCAGCCCCTAAAAATATGTGCTTTTACTTTTCTTCAAATTATTTTCATCATTTAATAAAAATAGTTTCTTCTTACATTATCTCTGAAACACTCCTCTAATTATAGAGCAAAAAGTAGAGGCTTTAATGAAATTCACAAGCCACACACCCCAACTTCTCCCAATTTTAACCAAATAACCTCACCACCGCAGCCTTGTAAAAACAGCAGCTAAGGAAGCTGTCCCTAAAGGTGAAGGCCACTTCTGGACCCCTTCTAATTCAAGCACAGCTTTAAAATATGTATGGCACACGCTTAGACATGCCAAGACTGAGTGATTTCCAAAAAAGCAAACAAATTATCCCAACATCCTATCTTTTCATGCCAAGGTAAACTGTTAGAATACGTGCTATGGTCCATGGGGTCACGAAGAGTCGGACACGACTTAATGACTGAACAATAGAAATGGTTCAAAAATGGTCTCTTGCTGAGGCGCTGGAAGAAAATTACACAATGACGGTAACCGTTCTTTGAGGCTGTCTTTCAGAAGTGCCTCACAAGTAGGGTGTCAACTTATGCACTGCCAAAAAAGAAGAAAGGCATCACCCAAAAAAGAGGACAAAAGTGTGCATGGATTTGCATAAAACTTGCATATGATCATTTATACATATAGAAGCAAATTTAGAAATAATTATATTTCTAATTATAGAATTAGAAGGCGTTTAGGGAGGCGTTTCCCGCCTCCCAGCTGAGCAGAGCAGAGCAGAGCAAGCTGCTCCAGCTGGTCCAGGGACTACAGAAGCAGGCAAGCTCCCAGAGAGCGAGCGAACAGGGGGAGCGAACAGGGGGAGCAAACAGGAGTTGGCCAGGGGAGTTGCAGTGGTTGAAGAGACAAAGGAGACAAAAGAGACAGAGGCTAAGAGGTAAGTGGGTTGCAGGAAGCCCAGGGCGCTGCCCTTTATCCTTCTGATTGGCTGTGAGCTCACCAGGTGCTTCTGAGAGCTCCAACTGAATTGGAGGGGTGTGGCCTGAGTACTCCCAGCAGCTGACTGGGCAGGAAGCTTCAGTCTGTTTCCCGCCTCCCAGCTGAGCAGAGCAGAGCAAGCTGCTCCAGCTGGTCCAGGGACTACAGAAGTAGGCAAGCTCCCAGAGAGCGAGCGAACAGGGGGAGCAAACAGGAGTTGGCCAGGGGAGTTGCAGTGGTTGAAGAGACAAAGGAGACAGAGGCTAAGAGGTAAGTGGGTTGCAGGAAGCCCAGGGCGCTGCCCTTTATCCTTCTGATTGGCTGTGAGCTCACCAGGTGCTTCTGAGAGCTCCAACTGAATTGGAGGGGTGTGGCCTGAGTACTCCCAGCAGCTGACTGGGCGGGAAGCTTCAGTCTGTTTCCCGCCTCCCAGCTGAGCAGAGCAGAGCAGAGCAAGCTGCTCCAGCTGGTCCAGGGACTACAGAAGCAGGCAAGCTCCCAGAGAGCGAGCGACCAGAGCAACCAAACAGGGGGAGCAAACAGGAGTTGGCCAGGGGAGTTCAGCAGGGTAGGTCAAGGGGGAGGCCCCTTACATTTTTTTATTTTTTTACTAACTTTTTTTCATTTATTTGTCTTGTAACACACACTTCCACACCAGTGGGACTCTGCTTTTAACCTCTACTGAGTAGAGGAGCAGGCACAGGCTAGTCTAGAACAATCACAAAGCTAGACACAAAAAGGGAAAAGAGGCTATGGAAGGACAAGACTCTCCAGTGGTGGTGACCTGCAAGGTGTGTGCAATGTTTGTTTTCTTGCCTGAGAACAACATGGCTTACACCTGCAACAAGTGCAAGTTGATCACGCTGCTGGAGGAAAAAGTAAGTGGACTGGAGCGGCGACTGTCGACCCTCCGGGGAATAAGAGAACACGAAGAGTTCTTGGACAGAATGGGGGAACTACAGCAGCAAAGGGCAGACCAGAAGCTTGAACAGCAACAGCAAGATGAGGCAGTGGGAAATGCTGAGGTGAAGAAAAATGGAATAGAGGATACTCCTTGGAAAACGGTGACAGTTAGGAGAAGAAGAACTAGACGCCACTCTGCACCAGTGGAAGCAGTGGAGCTGTGGAACCAATTCCAGGTGCTTGCAGATGAGACTGGAGGACAGCCTGCAGAAGAAGAATCACAGGGAAACCTGCATGAGAGTGAGCAAGAGGCTAAAGGTCAGTCAAACAGAGGCGATGAAACCCAGGCCTACAAGAAGAAGAAGAGAAGAGTGGTAGTAGTGGGAGACTCCTTGCTGCGTGGGATCGAGACCCAAGTATGTCGCGAAGACCCATGGACTCGCCAGGTATGTTAGGCGAGTCCACGGACAGATTAGAGACGTGACTGAAAGGTTGCCTGCACTCATAAAGCCCACTGACAGGTATCCCTTTCTTCTCATCCATGTGGGAACAAATGATACCGCCAAGCGGAGCTACGAAGAGATCACGTCAGACTTTGAAGCTTTGGGAAGGAAACTCAAGAACTTTGGGGCCCAGATAGTTTTCTCATCCATCCTTCCAGTAGTTAGAAGAGGGATAGAAAGGGAACGAAAAATACTCCGGGTGAATGACTGGCTACGAAGGTGGTGCCGACGAGAGAGATTTGGATTCTGGGACCACGGGCTATACTTCCTGGAAGATGGGCTGTTGGCTAGGGATGGGTTGCACCTCACAAAGGCTGGGAAGAATGTGTTTGGCCACAGCATGAAGAACTTCATCAGGAGGGCTTTAAACTGAATCTTACGGGGAAGGGAGATGTAATGTTGGGGGTAACAATGGACATAGGCGCATGCACTGCAATGGAGAGAACAGCTCTGATAGCGCCCAATAATAGTCTTCAGACACATGTAGGAAGAAAGCCAGACTATGAAGCACATGGTCTTCGATGTCTATATACTAATGCCCAGAGTATGGGAAACAAACAGAACGAACTTGAACTCTTAATACAAGAGGGAAATTATGACCTGATAGGTATAACTGAGACTTGGTGGGATGACTCTCATGACTGGAATACAGCAATTGAAGGATATCACTTGTTCAAAAAGAACAGGAGGAACAGAAAGGGAGGTGGGGTTGCGCTGTATGTGAAAAATACATATCTCTGCACAGAAATACAGGAGGAGGAGCTTGGTAGCCCCATCGAGAGCATCTGGGTTGAAATAAATGGAGCAAAGAATAAAAGGAACCTGGTGGTCGGAATCTACTACCGGCCACCCAATCAAGGAGAAGACAAGGATGAAACTTTTGAAAAGCAAATAGCCAATGTTTTAAGGAAGCATGATGTAGTAGTAATGGGGGACTTCAATTTCCCCGATATTTGTTGGGAGACAAATTCTGCAAAACATGGCCCCTCCAGGAAATTCCTGACTTGTGTGGCGGATAACTTCCTCCTACAGAAAGTAAAGGAAGGAACTAGAGGATCGGCTATCCTTGACTTGATCCTAACCAACAGAGATTACTTGGTGGATAAAGTAGCAGTTACAGGAACTCTGGGGGAAAGCGACCATCTTGTACTTGAGTTCTTGGTTCTAAGGGAAGCAAAAGCCGAGTGTAGTCAAACGCGTACCCTGGATTTTAGGAAAGCTGATTTTCATAAACTCAGAACAATTATCAGTAAGGTCCCATGGCAAGCGATGCTAGCGAGAAAAGGAGTCCAAGATGGGTGGGAGCTTTTAAAAAAGGAAATTCTCAAGGCACAATCACAAACAATTCCAACAAGAAGAAAAGGTGGAAGACAACAGAAGAAGCCAATGTGGCTTCACAAAAAGCTTAGGGATGACCTGAAAACAAAAAAGGACACATATAGGAAGTGGAAAGAAGGCCAAGTAACAAAGGAAGAGTACAGGCAGATAGCACAGAATTGCAGGGATGGCGTCAGGAAGGCTAAAGCTGAGAATGAGCTGAGGTTAGCAAGGGATGTTAAAAACAACAAAAAGGCTTTCTTCAGCTACGTGCATAGTAAAAGGCAGAGGAAAGAAATGGTGGTTCAGCTATTAAATAAGGATGGCAAAATGATAACACATGACAAAGAAAAGGCAGAGGTGCTCAATTCCTACTTTGGCTCAGTCTTCTCCCAAAAGAGGGTCTATGACCCCCCTGGCAAAGGCGAAGTACAGGCTGAAGGGGCAGGATTGCAGCTTGAGATCGACAGGCATATGGTCAAGGAACACCTCATTACTTTGAATGAGTTCAAATCTCCAGGGCTAGATGAACTGCATCCTAGAGTCATAAAGGAACTGGCAGAAGAACTCTCAGAACCTCTGTGTATTCTCTTTGAGAAATCATGGAGGATGGGGGAAGTGCCAGATGACTGGAGGAGGGCTAACGTTGTCCCTATCTTCAAAAAGGGTAAAAAGGAGGAACCTGGGAACTACAGACCAGTCAGTCTGACATCAATCCCTGGGAAAATTCTGGAGCAGATCATAAAGCAATCCATCTGTAAGCACCTTGACAACAATGCCGTGATTACTCGAAGCCAACATGGATTTGTCAAAAACAAGTCCTGCCAGACAAATCTGATCTCATTTTTTGATCAAGTAACCTCCCTTGTAGACCGTGGGAATGCTGTAGACATCATATACCTCGACTTCAGCAAAGCTTTGGACAAAGTGCCCCATGATATCCTGATGAGCAAACTAGCTCGAAGTGGACTAGATGAAACAACGATCCGGTGGATCCACAGTTGGCTACAGAATCGGACTCAAAGAGTACTTATCAATGGGACCTTCTCAAGCTGGGGAGAAGTAACGAGTGGGGTACCGCAGGGCTCAGTCCTGGGCCCAGTGCTCTTCAACATTTTTATTAATGACTTGGAGGAGGAGGTGCAGGGAATGCTGATCAAATTTGCAGATGACACAAAATTGGGAGGGATAGCTAATACTTTGGAAGACAGAAACAAAATTCAAAGTGATCTGGATAGACTGGAGCGCTGGGCAGAAAACAACAGAATGGCATTTAATAGGGACAAATGCCAAGTTCTGCACCTAGGAAAAAGAAACCAAATGCACAGTTACAAGATGGGGGATACGTGGCTCAACCACACTACGAGCGAGAAGGATCTTGGAATTGTTGTCGATCACAAGCTGAATATGAGCCAACAATGTGATGTGGCTGCAAAAAAGGCAAATGGTATTTTGGGCTGCATTCATAGAAGCATCGCTTCCAAATCCCGGGAAGTACTAGTTCCCCTCTACTCAGCACCAGTTAGGCCTCATGTGAGTACTGTGTCCAGTTCTGGGCACCACACTTTAAGAAGGATGCAGACAAACTGGAGAGGGTTCAGAGGAGGGCAACAAAAATGATCAGGGGACTGGAAACAAAGCCCTATGAAGACTGAAAGAACTGGGCATGTTTAGCCTTGAGAAGAGAAGACTGAGGGGAGATATGATAGCACTCTTCAAGTACTTGAAAGGTTGTTACAGAGAAGAAGGCCAGGATCTCTTCTTGATCATCCCAGAGTGCAAGACACGGAATAATGGGCTCAAGTTACAGGAAGCCAGATTCCGGCTGAACATCAGGAAAAACTTCCTGAGTGTCAGAGCAATACGACAATGGAACCAATTACCTGGGGAGGTGGTGGGCTCTCCCACACTGGAGGCCTTCAAGACGAGGCTGGACAGCCATTTGTCAGGGATGCTCTGACTTAGATTCCTGCATTGAGCAGGGGGTTGGACTCGATGGCCTTGTAGGCCCCTTCCAACCCTACTATTCTATGATTCTATGATTCTATGATAATTTAAATAGATGTACAATACATCTCGTCATTGTGGGGAAGACTGTGAACAGGTGATTTGTGTGCCTGCACAGTAGGGATGGACAGAACACTTACCTTCCATTCCATTCTGTTTCCGCTGGGGGGGGAGGCGCTCCGTCCCTCCCCCTGGAATCCTCGACGGGGGGGGGATCCGGTCCTCCTCCCCGGAATCCTGCCCGGCCAGCTCCACTCCGCGGCCAAGCTGCGGAGCCGCCAGCTGGCTCTGGCCGCCCGCAGCTGGACATCCAGCTGCTGGGCAGCCCTGCAGGGACGCAAATGGTGGCTGTCGTAGCCGCCGCCATTTGCGTCCCTCTTTTAGCCATGATAGGCTACGTAAATATTTACGTAGCCTATCACGGCAGGGGGGGAAAAAAAACCCAGCATATGCAAATGGCGACGGCTACCGCCATTTGCGTACACTGGGTTTTTTCCCCCCTGCCGTGATAGGCTACGTAAGTATTTATGTATATATGTAAAAAATATTTATGTAGCCTATCACGGCAGGGGGAAAAAAACCCAGCATACGCAAATGGCAGTAGCCGCCAGCATTTGCATACGCTGGGTTTTTTCTGCCTGCCATGATAGGCTACATAAATACTTACGTAGCCTATCACAGCCTCCACAGGGACGCAAATTGCATCACTGTGTTAGTCGTGATAGGCTACGTAAGTATTTACGTAGCCTATCACGGCTATGAAGAGGAAGCGAATGGCGGCTGCAGGACGGCTGCCATTCGCAAAGCAGCGCAGACAGGAGCAGGTTAGTGCTCCATTTCATGCACCTTTTGCGGGTTGGGGGCAGCGGGGACTTTGTCCTGCAAGCCTTTCGTTTGTTGGGGGGCTGGGGCTTCGTCCCGCGACAGATTTCGGGGGGCCGAATGCACTGGCATTCGGCCTCACTGAGATCTGTTGCGGAATTCTCTGACATCCCTACTGCATAGTCTGCTGTCCAGATGCAAACTGTTGATGGCCACCTTTAAGGCCCTTGCCTGCCCTCCCTTTGTATGGTTCTTTATCTTTAAAGCAGATTGGACCAAGCAGCCCTTCAAACAGAGATTGCCTTCAAAAAGAGGACTGTCCTCTGACAGCCCTTCAAACAAACAGAGGACTGTCTTCTTTCAAGTAGGGCAGATTTCTAAATTTTCATCTAGGCAGATAAATCTTGTGAAATATACAAATCGTATGCAAAACTCTGTCCTCATTTTTTTGTAATTCATTTCCTCTTCAGGGCAATGTGTAAGTAGTCGCCCTAGCCATGCTGCAGGGTGAAGTGACCTTTCAGTTGGCATCATGAAGCGGGGACTAGATATAGGAAGGAATTCATATTTAAATGGTGCAGCAATTAGCCCTATTGTGGGTGTGTGGGTGTGTACGTGTGTGTGTGTGTGTGTGTGTCTGTGCGCACGTGCACGAGAGAGAGATTTTCTTGACTCTTTTCTGTACGTTTCATGCATCTCTCTGTGCTGTGTGTGTGCGTGCACATGACATTGTATTATTAAAATGTGCAATCCGTCATGGTGCCTTGATACATAAAAGACAGCCATTTCCAGAATGCACAAATCCCCATCTAGACATGCCTCAACCTGCTGCTTTTTTTCCCCTTTTATTACTTTGGTATTTTATCCAAAATAATCCCAATGAACTCTTCCCTGAAGGTGAAGAATTTTTAAAGCAGGTTTTACTGAATCTGTATTGGTATTTGTAACGTACAATGCCTCCTGTACTGGGTGCTTGTTCCAGAGAGCCCAGGCTAGCTCCACTGGCTAAGCAGGGCCCTATAGTGAGCCTAACACTGTACCCAGCAGTTTGGATTCCCACCTGCCTGCCAGGTGACAAGAACTTCTGCTGATCCCCATGCAGGGTGCAGCATCTGCAGTTCATTGGGGGTCAAGGAAGAATAATAATCCAAAGAGGGGAAGAAAACAGAAATGCAGGGAACCGCAACAAAGCTGAGATGGGGGAACTCTACTTTTGTCACTGGGGAAGGCTTTCTTCTTGCTCTGTAATAGTCAGAAGGATATTGCCCTCCTTCTGACTGCTTGGGACGCTGGAGAAGGGCTTGTTCAATGTTCAGGTACCTCTTCCACCCAGCTAGCTGTGTTGCCTTCCTGGGAGGAAGCACTTGATGGTGGTGTTGCTACATCTACCCTTGGCTTCATCAGAAGCAGTCATGACTTCCTTTGTTTGGACTAGGAAGGAAAGGATTGGGCCTTTGCTATGGGGTAGCAGCCCTGCCCCTCCCAGCTCTCCGCAGCTATCTCAGGGTGGCCAGGTGTCCTACATTACAGAGGACAGTCCTCTATTTTGGAGAGCTGGCAGAGCACAGTCTTCTGTTCATATTTGTTCTCTATTTGAAGTGGTGTCCAGACTCAGTCTGGTTTAAAGTCAAAGAACCATAAGGAGGGAGAGCAGTGGAATCTCCCTACTTCAAGTGTTGAAGCAGTCCATCAACACTTAGCTCCTGGACATCAGCAGACTGACAGGGCACAAAGGTCACTTGGTCAGAGTCTTCCTCACTGTAAGATGTATTTCTATTTAAATTATAGTTATTATTTATAAATTTGCACCTATACATATAAATTTGCATATGCAAATGTTATGCAAATTGGTGTCCTCTTTTGTCCTCTTTTTTGGGTGATGCTTAAGTGGTCACCCTAAGCTGCCTCCACTCTGTGTTCCCAGAAGAGGGGTGAGTACCTTAGATAAGTGGGGTGCCAGAACTGGATCAAGACTCAAGGGGCACAGTCCATTAAGGGTACACATCATGCATTAAGGGTACACATCACGTGTATAAAGCCTATGTGCATAGGCAATGTGTGCAAATGGCACCTTGAAATGCATGAAGGTATGGCACAACAAGGATAAAGGGTTAATAGGTGCAATGCACATCCCACCTGTATGTGTACGTGCATTCATGAGGAACAGCACCAGCAGAAGGCTTAAGACACTCTTATTCTGATACAAATACCAATCAGATAAATACAAATATCTATGGCTGCCACCTTTTTTTCTGCCAGGTCTCCAAGACTTAGGTGCAGACCTGGCAGGAATTAAGTGGGTGAAACTTTCCATCACTGTATCTGGGAACTTTCTATTACATGCTGGGAAAAGCTTCTCCTGTGAAATTTCCATCATGTCCAGGTGTTAAAAAGATGACACTTCCACCTGGGTAAGACCTACTTCTAAAAGATGCATCAGGAAGGCTTCTCATATTCTCGTTTTATAATAATATTTTAAAGTATTATTTTTAGCAGCACCTCAAGGTTACAACTAAGACCGAAAATTAGGGCTTTCACCTTAAAAAAAAAAAAACCTTGATTAAGCGTAAAGTTGATTAAGCATTTGAATTTGAGTTGATTAATCTATTATTAAATGTGTATATTGTAAAAATGATAGTTCTGAAGAAAGAAGCATAAGCATTCATTCTTTGTTGTTAGATGTTGCACATGTAGCATGCATCATCTTAGAACTTCCTGTGTGAGAGAGAAGGAATGCTAGGACAGAAGGTGGAAACAGCTTATTCTTACCCCCCCCCCCACCGCCCCTATTTTATTTTTGATGTCATCTTTCCCTCCCACTGAGGTCAAGGGGAGGGAATTAAGTGTACCACCTCTAGGCCCTTGGTGTGTGTGGGGGGGGTGGGGGGGATTTTTTTTTTTTCTGGTGCCAGCAGTGGCAAATATGTGTGCTTTATGCCACTGCTGTGCATCAAGCAGTGTGCTTTATGTGCTAATGAGTATAGGAACCCCAGATGTTTGAAGTGCTCACTTGTTTCATTTTCACACCTTCAAAACTGTTTTGTTGTTTCCAAGTTGATGGACATCTTAATTATTCTGTAGCTGAAAGTGTTAATCACACTGAAGAATAAGGTGATAATTCTCATGTGGTAAAAGTTCCCACAGTGGTTTTGCCAATGTAAGCTTGAGCACCATTTACTGATTTATAAAACACACGTATACTTTACAAATGCTCCTGAAAGCAAAGTTATTGACCAGAATTTTGATCTAATACTGGCTGCTTTTATATAAACAAATCAAACAAAGTTGAAGTAAGTGCCTTGCCTCTGCACTCTTCATGTAATTTTAAGGGAGTAATCTCTCTTCCCCCCTCTCAATTTGAAAAAGAAGTATCTCATAAGGTGTATTGTATTCACCAAAGTCATGTAATGTTATCCCAGAATTCTCTCCTACTTTCTAGAGATGGAATAATCTGTGATGCCTCATGCCTCCCTATGATGTAAAAGGCTCCCAAATAAATAAATAAATGCCAATTTCTACTCAAGTAGGATTACTGCCCCCATCTGGCACATTGTCCAGCCTGGGCCAGATGCACCCTAAATCTAATTATAGATCTAAATCTAGTTATAAATCTAAACACAGTAGTCCGAGTCAAGGATAAGGCATCATGGGAGAGGAAAGTAGGGAAGGAATCTCCAGTAAGGAGGCACACCACAGGTTTCACCAAATTCCCAAATGAGCTTACTTTATTCATTAGGTCAAGCAGATAGGATATATACAGATGGAAAACCAAGATTAACATGCAAAATATACACTCAAGCCTAAAAGCAACAAACTTGCTGCAATTTTTAACTTACACTTTCCCTAGCAGTGGGGGCATTTAAAGCAGCAGTAAGCAGAAAGTAAATCTCGATCTACTGATAGATCTCTGGGTAACTTGCAGTAGATTGGCAAGGATTTCTGACTCCTAATTGTTTAATGATAGCAGCAACAAAATGACTCACTCCCCAAATTACACTGCTGTAATAAAGAAACCTTGGACTAACCAGGACTGGATTTTTGTGTAGAAGGACTGTCAGGTATTAAATTCTGGCACTCAAAACAAATTCCTGGGTTCAGAATTCTTTAATTCTAAGTGTCTGTGAGCCAAACTACATGACTCACTAATTGTGTAACGTAGATGAAGGTGAGCTTTTTATTTACTCTAGTGAAGTGCATTAGTTGGAAAAGGAGGGCTCAGCATCGCTTCAACTTTGAGGTGCCTGCTGAAGGGGGATTCCACCCTCCTGTGAATTTTGCAGCCTCGCCACACTTGCGAGGAGGAAAATGCTTCCCTCGTGAACCACTTTTCCCTTTAAAAAATGTGCTTAGATTCTTTTATTTCTGGAAATGTTTATTGTTCAGGGCCGCCCTCCTGGAGTAAGTTGCACAAATTGGCACCTTTCCACTGCCAGAAATTCTCTTGGAATACCTTGAAACCTCCTAGCAGCTTGGTATAAAAGGCTTAGGTGTGAGATGGGCAGCAACAGTAGAGACAGTGTTGTTGTTGTTATTCAGTCGTTAAGTCGTGTCCGACTCTTCATGACCCCATGGACCATAGCACGCCAGGCCTTCCTGTCCTCCGTTCTCTCCCGGAGTGTGCTCAAGTTCATCTTCACTGCATTGGTGATGCTATCAAGCCATCTCATCCTCTGCCGTCCCCTTCTCCTTTGGCCTTCAATCATTGCCAGCATCAGGGTCTTTTCCAGGGAGTTTTCTCTTCGCATAAGGTGGTCAAAATATTTGAGCTTCAGCTTCAGTATCTGTCCTTCCAAGGAGCGCTCAGGGTTGATTTCCTTTAGGATGGACTGATTTGACCTCCTTGCAGTCCAGGGGACTCATAAGAGTCTTCTCCAGCACCACTGTTCGAAAGCATCAGTTCTTTGGCGATCAGCCTTCCTTATAGTCCAGCTGTCACAGCCATACGTTGCTACTGGGAAAACCATAGCTTTGATTATACGAACCTTTGTTGGCAAGGTGATGTCTCTGCTTCTTACTATGCTGTCTAGGTTTGCCATAGCTTTCCTCCCAAGGAGCAAGCGTCTTTTAATTTCATGGCTACAGTCACCGTCTGCGGTGATCTTGGAGCCCAAGAAAATAAAATCTGTCACTGCTTCCATTTCTTACCCTTCTATATGCCAGGAAGTGAAGGGGCCACATGCCATGATCTTAGTTTTTTAATGTTGAGTTTCAAACCAGCTTTTCCACTCTCTAATTTCACTCTCAATAAGAGGCCCTTTAGATCCTCTTAGCTTTCTGCCATTAGGGTGGTATCGTCTGCATATCGGAGGTTGTTGATAATTCTCCTGGCAATCTTAATTCTGACCTGTGATTCATCCAACCCGGTATTTCTCATGATGTACTCTGCATATAAGTTAAATAAGCAGGACGGCAATATACAGTCTTGTCGTACTCCTTTCCCAATTTTGAGAAACCAATCGGTTGTTCCATGTCCAGTTCTTACCGTTGCTTCTTGATCCTCATACAGGTTTCTCAGGAGACAGGTAAGGTGGTCTGGTACTCCCATCTCTTTCAGAATTTGCCACAGTTTGTTGTGATCCACACAATCAAAGGCATTAGCATAGCCAATGAAGCAGAAATAAATGTTTTTCTGGAATTCTCTTGCTTTCTCCATGATCCAGCGAATGTTGGCGATTTGATCTCTAGTTCCTCTGCCTCTTCAGAACCCAGCCTGTACTTCTGGTAGTTCTCGGTTCACATACTGCTGAAGCCTAGCTTGTAGGATTTTGAGCATAACCTTGCTGGCATGTGAAATGAGCACAATTGTACGGTAGTTTGAACACTTTTTGGCATTGCCCTTCTTTGGAATTGGAATGTAAACTGACCTTTTCCAGTCTTGTGGCCACTGTTGAGTGTTCCAAATGTGTTGGCATATTGAGTGCAGCACTTTAACAGCATCATCTTTTAGGATTTTAAATAGCTCAGCTGCAATACTGTCATCTCCGCTAGCTTTGTTGTTACTAATGCTTCCTAAGGCCCACTTGACTTCACTCTCGAGGATGTCCAGCTCAAGTTCAGTGACCGCACTATCATGGCTATCAGGGACATTCAGATCTTTCCTGTATAGTTCTTCTATGTATTCTTTCCACCTCTTCTTAATCTCATCTGCTTCTGTTAGGTCCCTGCCTTCTTTGCCCGTCTTTGCACAAAATGTTGCCTTGAGATCACCGATTTTCTTGACAAAATCTCTAGTCTTTCCCATTCTATTGTTTTCCTCAATTTCTTTGCATTGTTCATTTAAGAAGGCCTTCTTGTCTCTCCTTGCTATTCTCTGGAACTCTGCATTCAGTTGGATATATCTTCCCCCTTCTCCCTTGCTTTTCACTTCCCTTCTTTCCTCAGCTACTTGTAAAGCCTCCTCAGACAGCCACTTTGCTTTCTGGCATTTCTTTTTCTTTGGGATGGATTTCGTTGCTGCTTCCTGAACAATGTTACGGACCTCCGTCCGTAGTTCCTCAGGCACTCTGTCTGTCAGGTCTAATCCCTGAAATCTATTCCTCACCTCCACTGTATATTCATAAGGGATATGATTTAGGTCATACCTGAATGGTTTAGTGGTTTTCCCTACATTCTTCAATTTAAGCTAGGGATGGACAAAAGTCCCTTACCTGGTCCCGCAGCTTTTTTGGGGGGGGAGGTGCTCCGTTTCTCCCCCCAAAATTCTTGACGGGTGGGGAGGCGCCCCGTCCCTCCCCGCCGAAATTCTGCCTGGGGGGGAGTGCCCCGCCAATCTGGCCGCGAAAGAAAAAAGTAAAGTAAAAAAAAAATGTGATAGGCTATGTAAAGATTTTCAAAAAACACCATGATAGCTATGTAAATCTTTACGTAGCCTATCACTGCTGACTTTGGGGGGGGGGAAAGCACGTATGCAAATGGCGGCGCCCATGGGTACCACCATTTGCATTCCTTATTTGGGCACAGGTAGTGCCCAAATAAGGGCTATTTGCGTTGCCCTTATTTTCGCCATAGTCTATGTAAATCTTTACGTAGACTACCCGTGCCCAAATAAGGAACACAAATGGTGGCGCCCATGGGCGCCGCCATTTGCATACACGCTTTTTTTTTTCCCCAAAGTCAGCTGTGATAGGCTACATAAGGATTTACGTAGCCTATCACGGTGTTTTTTTAACATCTAGCCGTGATAGGCTACGTAAATCTTTACATAGCCTATCACGTTTGTTGGGTGTTTTTTTTTTCACTTGGAAATGGCGGTGGAGGCAGCCGGTTGGAAGACCGGCCGCCGAAACACCGCCGAAACACCGCCGAAATACCGCCAGGAGCCGCCGCCGCGAGGGACATTCGCCGAAGGTAAGTCCTATCCCAGGGGGGTGGCGGGGGGGTGGACTGTTTCTCCACCAATTTCGGGGGGCCGAATGCGTTGGCATTCGGCCCCCCGGAGATTCGTGGAGAAATTCTCTGACATCCCTAGTAGGGATGTACGAAAGTCACTTACCTGGTCTCGCAGCTTGCTTCGCGGTGGGGGGGAGGCGCTTCGCTGCTCCCCCTGAAGTTCAGGCCGGGGGGGTGGCTTCCCGCCTCGCCCGGCCAAAATTCAGGCCAGGGGGGAGGCTTCCTGCCTCGCCTGGCCGAAATTCAGGCCGGGGAGAAGCTGCCCGTCTCCCCGGCCGCAAACTTCAAAAGAAAAGTTAAAAAAAAAAGCCCCTGTGATAGGCTACGTAACGATTTACATAGCCTATCACGGCTAGATCTGCAAAGTCAGCCGTGATAGGCTACGTTAATCGTCACGTAGCCTATCACGGGTGACTTTGAAAAAAAAAAAGCGCGTACGCAAATGGCGGCCCCCATAGGGAGCCGCCATTCGCGTTCCTTATTTGGTCCCTGTAGTCTACGTAAAGATTTACGTAGACTACGGCGAAAATAAGGGCAATGCTATTTGCGTTGCCCTTATTTTCACCGTAGTCTACGTAAATCTTTACGTAGACTACAGGGACCAAATAAGGAACGCGAATGGCGGCTCCCAATGGGGGCCGCCATTAGCCGTGCCTAGGGTTGGTGGAGAATTTCTCCCCGAAACTTCGGGGGGCCGAGCGCCAACGTGTTCGGCCCCCCGAACAAGTTTCGGGGAGAAATCCTCCGAACCCCCCCCGCACCCCGCACCCCCCCCCCGGGACGGGACTTACCTTCGCCGAATGTCCCTCCCAGCGGAGGGTCCGGCCGGCGGTTCGGCGGGTGTTCGAGCGGGGCGGGAGCGGCAGCCGGTCTTTCGACCGGCTGCCACTGCCGCCATTGCAATAAAAGAAAAAGAAAAAACACCCCCTGATAGGCTACGTGACAATTCACGTAGCCTATCACGGCTAGATTTGCAAAGTCAGCCGTGATAGGCTACGTCAATCGTCACGTAGCCTACCACGGGTGACTTTAAAAAAAAAAAAAAAGTGTGTACGGATAATGGCGGCCCCCATAGGGAGCCGCCATTCCCGTTCCTTATTTGGTTGCTGTAGTCTACGTAAATGTTTACGTAGACTACGGCGAAAATAAGGGCAACGCTATTTGCGTTGCCCTTATTTTCGCCGTAGTCTACGTAAACATTTACGTAGACTACAGCGACTAAATAAGGAACGCGAATGGCGGCTCTCTATGGGGGCCGCCATTAGCGTACGTGCTTTTTTTTTTTTTTAAGTCAGCCGTGGTAGGCTACGTGACGATTAACGTAGCCTATCATGGCTGACTTTGCAAATCTAGCCGTGATAGGCTATGTTAATCGTTACGTAGCCTATCACAGGGGCGTTTTTTTTTTTTTTTTACTTTTCTTGTAATGGCGTCGGCGGCAGCCGGTCAAAAGACCGGCTGCCACCCCCGCCCCTGACGAAGACCTGCCGAACCGCCGCCGGGACCCACCACCGGGAGGGACATTCATGAAAGGTAAGTCCCATCCCGGGGGGGGCAGGGGGGCAGAGAATTTCTCCCCGAACAACCTTCGGAGGACCGAATGCATTGGCACTCAGCCCCCCGAAGTTTCGGGGAGAAATTCTCCCCCATCCCTAGACCTGAGGGGTCTTTTTTGCGTTGCTATTTTGCTATTTGCGTTGCCCTTATTTTCGCCATAGTCTACGTAAAGATTTACGTAGACTACAGCGACCAAATAAGGAACGCGAATGGAGGCTCCCTATGGGGGCCGCCATTATCCATACGCGCTTTTTTTTTTTTTAAGTCACCCGTGATAGGCTACGTGACAATTTACATAGCCTATCACGGCTGACTTTGCAAATCTAGCCATGATAGGCTACGTTAATCGTCACGTAGCCTATCATGGGGGCGTTTAAAAAAAAAAAAAAACTTTTGAGTTCGCGGCCGGGCGAGGCGACTCCTCCCCGGCCTGAATTTCGGCTGGGTGAGGCGGGAAGCCTCCCCCCCGGCCTGAATTTCGGCCGGGCGAGGTGGGAAGCCTCCCCCCCCCGGCCTGAACTTTGCAGGGGGAGCAGCGAAGCACCTCCCCCCCCCACCGTGAACAAGCTTCGAGGACAGGTAAGTGACTTTCGTCCACCCCTAACATGGTTCACCCCAGGTTGCGAGCTCTGAAACAGGAGGTGAGACAGCTAGAGTACCAGTGGAGGAAATCTCACTCCGAAGACAGGTTACAGCTGTAGTTTCAGCCTACCATGTGGCAGTAAGAGCAGCAAAAATAATTTTTATGCTGTCTCTATCTCATCCGCAGAGTGCTGTCCTAGGAGGCTGTTCCAAGTGGTCAGTCCAGTTGTTCTGGAACCAATGGAGCATCTGAATCCTCTCTCCGCCTAGCTGTTACTTTCTCCATGAGTCAATACATCCATGTACCCTTATGTTACCTGCATGTTTTGCCTTGTGAGGCAAATATCAACTCTGGCAAGGTGACTAGGGATGTCAGAGAATTCCGCCACGGATCTCGGTGAGGCCGAATGCCAGTGCATTCAGCCCCCCAAAATCCATCGTGGAATGGCCTGCCACCCCCCGCCCCCCGCGGATTCCCCCCCGGGACAAGACTTACCTGGGGCAGATGTTCCGGATGGTAGCGGGTCCAGTGGCAGTTTCGGCGGTGGTGGCGGTAGGGATGGCGGAGAATTTCTCCCCGAAACTTCGGGGGGCCGAGCGCCAACGTGTTCGGCCTCCCGAACAAGTTTCGGGGAGAAATCCTCCGCCCCCCCGCCCCCCGCCCCCCCCGGGACGGGACTTACCTTCCCTGAATGTCCCTCCCGGCGGCGGGTCCGGCTGGCGGTTCGTCCGGTGTTCGAGCGGGGCGGGAGCGGCAGCTGGTCTTTCGACCGGCTGCCGCCCCCGCCATTGCAATGAAAGAAAAAAAAAAACATCCCCTGATAGGCTACGTGACGATTCACGTAGCCTATCACGGCAAGATTTGCAAAGTCAGCCGTGATAGGCTACGTGAATCGTCACGTAGCCTATCATGGGTGACTTTAAAAAAAAAAAAAAAAGTGTGTACGGATAATGGCGGCCCCCATAGGGAGCCGCCATTCGCGTTCCTTATTTGGTCGCTGTAGTCTACGTCAATGTTTACATAGACTACAGCGAAAATAAGGGCAACGCTATTTGCGTTGCCCTTATTTTCGCCGTAGTCTACGTAAACATTGACGTAGACTACAGCAACTAAATAAGGAACGCGAATGGCGGCTCCCTATGGGGGCCGCCATTCGCGTACGCGCTTTTTTTTTTTTAAAGTCACCCGTGATAGGCTACGTGACGATTCACGTAGCCTATCACGGCTGACTTTCCAGATCTAGCCGTGATAGGCTACGTGAATCGTCACGTAGCCTATCAGGGGACTTTTTTTTTTTTTTTTTACTTTCGTGTTCGCGGCCGGGCGAGGCGGGAAGCCTCCTCCCCGGCCTGAATTTCGGCCGGGCAAGGCGGGAAGCCTCCCCCCCCGGCCTGAATTTCGGCCGGGCGAGGCGGGAAGCCTCCCCCCCCCGGCCTGAACTTCGCGGGGGGAGCAGCGAAGCGCTCCCCCCCACCGCGAAAAAGCTGCGAGAAAAGGTAAGTGACTTTCGTTCACCCCTAGGTGGCGGTGGCGGCTGGTCTTCCAACCGGCTGCCGCCGCCGCCGCCATTTGCAGTCTGTGTCATTTTTTCTTTTCTTTTTTCATAGACGTGATAGGCTACGTAAAGACTCACGTAGCCTATCACGTCTGGGTTTTTAAAAAAAACAAAACATGTACACAAATGTCTATGGCCACCGCCATTTGCATTCCTTATTTTTCGCTGTCTTAGTCTACGTCAATATTTACGTAGACTAAGACGAAGAAAAGAAAGGGGAACACAAATAGCGCCCACTACGCTATTTGCGTTCCCCTTTCTTTTCTTCGTCTTAGTCTACGTAAATATTGACATAGACTAAGACGGCGAAAAATAAGGAATGCAAATGGCGGCGGCCATAGCCGCCGCCATTTGCGTACACGTTTGTTTGTTTGTTTGTTACCCAGAGCCCTCCGTGGCCGGAAATCCAGCTGCGGATGGCCCTGGCCTGGGCCTGGCTGGCTGCTCTGCAGAGCCGCCGCGGAGCACAGCCGGCCGTCGAGGATTCCAGGGGGGAGGACCAGATCGTCTCCCCCCCAGGGATGGAACGCCTCCCCCCCCCACTATGAACAGAATCCGCGAAAAGGTAAGTCACTTTTGTACAACCCTAAAGATGACACAAACTGCAGAAGTAACATAGGATAAAAGGCCAGCCCTCCCTATTGCTGGCCACTAGCAGCTCAGTTTGAACCAGGGCTGCCAGTGGCTACATTTAGCTTTCAAGTTTCAATACCCCATGGAAGATCCAATACCCCATGGAAGTTCTCCTGCCATCACATATAGTTTAGTCCTAAGAGGGCCAGTATTCACATTCTTTCAATTTTGTGGGAGCAGCTACTGGATGGGAGCTACAGCAGTTCCACTTCCACTTCTCCTCATATCTAGGACCAAACTAAAATACGCACACGCACACCAATTTTACCACCTCATTCATGCATTTGTGGGTGACGAAATGGAGGGACATCTCACGAATTTTGGAGCGGGTAAACCTACCATCACCAATGCTACTCTTCTGGCAGCCTCTAGCTGGTAGAGATTCCATTCCCTACCCCCACCCCTAAAAAGCCCTCAGAATGATATTACATGATGATTTAGTGTTATTCTAATTGGGGCTTCTTGGAGAAGTTGGATGGTAGCTGGTGAATGAGCTCTTGTGGTGATAAGTTTTTTACAATTCATAAATTTCACCCCACAATCCCCCCACAAAAAAAATTGCCAGGGATTTTGTTCCCTTTTCTTCTCTCACCCCCTAGTCCAAAACTGAACCAAAAGTTCTTCATTGAGAATGTTCAGCTCAGCATTCCTCACATCAGTGTTAACTCAGGGTTTTAGTTGTTGCTGTTGTAGGGAGTAGCTGCAATTGCACCAGATCTCTGTGGCTTCCATAGAATTAAAGTTTTGAATCTACACACTCATACACAAAGTTGTGTAATTCTGAAAGTAAATACATTTATAACAATCCTCCTAACTTGAATAGAACTACTGCAGTGGTTTCTTTTCTTTTTTTAATGTGGGAGCAGTATGATATTAGGATCAAAATAGTTTGGCAAAGAAAATCAGGCTAATTTCTATTGTTAGCTAAGTCTTCAAAATTTCTTCCCAGCACAAACCCTCTGGTAATATCTTCATACCGCAAAGCAACCATTGTTTGTGCATGCACAGGATTACCATGGATGGAGTATAGTGTATGACAGCATCATTCTTTGCACAGAGAAATACAGTTTCATAAAACTTCCACTATCACCATTTTAATAATCTAAAATTCCATTAGAGTTGCTAGTGGTTTATTGTTGGAAAAGCCATCGAAAATCTTGCTTCAAATAGAAGAGCCCTAAATCATGGGAGGAAGAGTGCAAAAAATGCTGCTTTGAAAATCTACTGACAAGAATCACAATTAAAATAAATATGCCCAGGAGAGTTACTGAACTTCACTGTATTGATTTTTTTTACTGTTTTAGTAATTGCACCAGCCATCCTGATCTATTCTGCATTGAGTGATTCAGTTCAGTAGTTTTAATACATCTCTTACAGCTTTAAAAATTGTAGACAAATAGGGGGAAATGCCCTATAGAAGAGATTAGGCTATGTGTAATATAATTACAGGAAGGAAGGTAAAGAGAAAATAAGTGCTTAAATTAAAACTGGAAAGAATCAAAAGAGAAAAATTAATTGTGAACTATTACACAAATATTTGACAGGGAGTATGCTTTCTGATCAATAGCTCTGAACAGCAAGGGACCAATCTGGAAATTGATTTTGAATTTCATATGTAACAACATCTGATGAGTAAAATAACTTGAATCCAAACTGTCAGGCTTGAAAAATATAATTCATCAGTTACTTTTAAACATTTGCTGTAAAGGAAGTTAGCCATGAAGCCTTCCTTCAGTCTTGCCCCAGCAAATTTTGGAAACATCAGAGGCAAATCTTCAGACCAGTAATAAATTAATTAGAGTCCATCCACAAAAGAACAGGGTGAAAAAGACAATAAATGTCTAGAGGGGTAGAAAAGAGTTTTTCAAGCAGCAGAAATCAAAAAAGGCAGAACGTACAAAAGAAGAAGAAGAAAAGGATAATACAAAGAAAACATGCAGTGCACCATAGAGGGAGGCAGTGAAATAGAATCTTTAAAATAATAACACAAAAGACACCACAAAAAGAATTCGGAACATTAAAGGTTCAGAAGAAAAAGAATTAAAACAAAGAGAAAGCTACAGAAATTTCAGAGGGTTGGAAAGAGAACTTTCAAAGGCATCGAGTTTGACTGTTAGCCAATTACAACAGTAAGTCCAGATCTTTAACTTGTGAAGACTTTGAAGACATAAATCTCAAAGGTAGTTATTTTATCAGGCAACAAGTTACAGTTGCAAAGAAGCAACATATGAGATGGAAGAATAGCATAAATAGATAATGCCTCTGAAATATAGGTCAGTCTGTTCCTGAAAAGGATCAATAATTTAAAATGAAAGTAATTAATTCTATTTGTAAACAGAGAGAGCATATGATTTTAAAGTGAGTGGTTTTCATGCTTTGCTGTTTTTCAAGATGGTAAACAAAGCACAAAGTATGCTACCTTTCAAACTACTATGAGTGTCAGGTGCTATGCAATCCTATGTATGTTTACTTAGCTCAATAGGGATTGCTCTATGCATAGGATTGCAGCATCAATATCCTAAAACAAGATGATTGTTCACAAATGAATTCTTTCTTTCTTTCCAAATAGCCAATGGAATTCTAGAAAATTAAAGCAATTAATAGATTTTTCCCCCAGGTGCAGCTCAACGTTTTGTGCTAAATTGGGCCTGTTGTTCATAAAAAAAAAAGATAACCAGAGGTTGAGTAAATATTCTCTCTGCATAATATTACTTAGAAATGATGCTGCATGGAGGACAACATCTTGAAGGTAAGATGGCACCTCTACCTCCCCTCCCCCAGACTGAGAGTTGAATCTTACTTCAACACTGGCAATGGAAACGCTTCTTCCCCCACACCTGAGGGCAGCAGGCTAGCTTGGGACACACAGGGCAGGTCACACAGCACACAACTGTGTTGTCCAACAACTCACCATTGCTCCTCACGCTCCAGCATCTGTTGTTTGAGGTGGCTGACTTACTCTACTTAATGGTAGGCCCACACTGATACCAAAGGGTATCAGTGACATTCAATGACACTTTATGGTCCCATTGGACTCAGAGAGAAACTACACATAGGTAGTGACTAAATCATCATCTAGGAATTTTTGGTAACTGATGTTCACAGAATGGAGATGCTAATCAACTTAATAGAATTGTACTTTGCACTGTCTGCATTTGTTCCAGTAATAGTGTATCCATATCACTGTGGGATGATTAGCAGAATAAGTCCAGTACAAATTCTAAATTCACTGTAAAACAACACAGTTCAGAATTTGATTCCAGCACTATTAAAGCACTTTTCTCTAAATATCTGTGTTATGATAAGCTGGAAGTTAAGCATAAGTTCCTTGAATTCAGAGGTCAGATCTGTGGAATATCCAGAAATAATTTTCTCAGTGATGGCCCTAATTTGTGGAACAGGATTTCCAGTGAAATCCACTAGTGTTGAAACCTGTAGGTATCTAGAAAGATGTTCAGGGTCGTCCAAGTTCCATCATCACTGAGCATTTATGATTAGACTTTACTTATCTTGCAGCTGCTTTTTATCTAGTTACTGATTCTTGTCAGATTGTTTTAGCTACATGTGAATATATATAAGTTTACATCATAATAACCTGTTGCTGAGAGTAGCTAGTATAAAGCTTATCTTCAGATTTAGTAGAGCTTGAGATGTTATATTTTAACTAAAAGGAAAAAAAGAGTTCTTAATCTGGCAAATGAAGCAGTGGATGTTCTCATTATCTATATAACTGCCTAATCCCTTTACAATCCTCTTAAGCTTCAATGATATTGCATGTTCCTGAGATCCACAGCTTGATTACTTTCTGTTCAGTATCATATTGCATTCAGCACATTTTACATTTGCTTCATCTTAGCTTCCTCAGATGCCTGTTGGTCTTTGTAATATACTACAGGGCAAAGAGGAATTCTTGATCTATCTTCTTCAGGATATTTTCATTCTAGATCACACACGCACACGCACGCACACACCCCAGTTCCTGCTAGGGCTGTGCGTTGATTTGGTGCTGAATTCGAATCCTGAAGGAAATTGGGGAGCTTCAGGGGTGCCTCAGTGCGATCCGAAGCAAATCAGACCCGCACCATAGAATCATAGAATAGTAGGGTTGGAAGGGGCCTATAAGACCATCGAGTCCAACCCCCTGCTCAATTCAGGAATCCAAGTCAAAGCATCCCTGACAAGTAGCTGTCCAGCCTCGTCTTGAATGCCTCCAATGTGGGACAGCCCACCACCTCCCTAGGGAATTGGTTCCATTGTTTTATTGCTCTAACAGTCAGGACATTACGCCTGATGTTCAGCCAGAATCTGGCTTCCTTTAACTTGAGCCCATTATTCCGTGTCCTGCATTCTGAGATGATCAAGAAGAGATCCTGGCCTTCCTGTCTGGGACAACCTTTCAAGTACTTGAAGAGCACTATCAGATCTCCCCTCAGTCTTCTCACCGCCGAAGCACCTTGGTCTGCCTCAGAGATTCAGAGCTATTCTGATGCCTTCTGAAGCCCAGACAGCCTGTCTCCAAAATGTATCAACTTGAGAAAGATAAGGAAAGGGGAGAGGAGGAGGGAGGGAAGGGAGAAGGGGAGAGGAGAGGAGAGGAGAGGAGAGGAGAGGAGAGGAGGAGGAGGATGGAGTGAGCTTTGGTAAATGGCAACTCTAGTTGCCAAATTAGGGCTGAATGGAACCCAGCAATCTCCAATCAATGACAGTGGTGGTGGAGGTAGTTTCCTTGCCTTGCCTTGTTCTTTGGCTCCCCACCCCACCCCACCCCATTCTCAATTCAACTCTTTTTTTGTAGTTTTTCCTGTGTTTCTTGCTAGAACCTTAAAAAAAAAAAATTAAGTTCTTTCCTTCCTTTCCTTGTTCTCCCCACCCCCACCCTCGTGCCTGCCCCTCTCAATTCTTGTATTCCTTCCCTTCCCATTTTTGAACTCTACTGTTGTGGTCAAGCAAAGCAGGACACATGTCTACATTTCAAAACACAGTGGGCAGAGCACTTCATCTATTATTTAAATAATACTCCACTGTGTGGCAAAGCAAGCAAGCCCAATATGAATCTGTTGCAGATTTCTCCACCATCCGTACCATTAGAATCAAACAGAGTACTTCAGAGAGAGTGAGAAGGAATTTATATGGATTTCGAAAAGATGGATCTAGGCACATTAAGCTGACCATACTTTAGAAATCCAGCAAATTTTTACCACAGGGCAGTTTCATGAATCAATCATCTCTTAAGTCCAAGATGGCAAATTGGCAGTCCACAGCCTGGATACCAACTTTATCTGGCCCCAGAGTACCAAATTTAGTAGTAATAGGGGAGAGGGGTTATTTGCACTTCAAAGAAACCTACAGCAGAAATTAGGGATAGTGACCTCCTCCTAATCACCACTTAAACACCTAATTTCTCTGATTATCCCTTTACGACCTTTGGTTTGAGTTTCTGTGCCTAGCACAAACACTACTGGGCCAAACTGTCGGAAACTGAGCAGGTGGAATCCCCTCGATGGGGGCTGAGAGGTCTCCAAATTTCATGCATTTATCATGAAAACTGAAAAAGTTATGGCCATTTCTATTTTCCAAGGCAAATAAATGGGAAAATGTCAAATCCGAATGATTCGGATATCCGATCTCACTTTGGATCTGAAGAGAAGCGGATTGAGCCCGAATCAGTCCAAAGCGAAACAGGGCTGCTTTGGAAGGTCCGAAGTGGCATCCAAACTGAACCAGAGGTCTGTGCACAGCCCTAGTTTCTGCCTCTCCTATTTATTTTTTTAAAAAATGAGCTGCTAAACAAGTTTGAACAGGCCTAACCAAGAGAGATCAAAATATGAAGATTGGGGAAATAAATACATAAATACATACATACATACATACATACATACATACATTTTTCCAATACAGAAGGAAAAGTGGTGCTATGAAAATAGCAGAACAGTGGATTGGGAGGCCATGCAACCATGTGAGCTTGGGTGCTGATGTCAACAGTGGGCCACAGGGATAGAAACAGATGGACTTAGGAGACAAGGAGAAATAGAGCAGGAGCAGCAATAATTCAGAGCACAGATGTATGGAATACTCACCTGGCTCCATGCTGGGGCATCTGCAGTGGGGGGGGAGGCACTCCATCCCTCCCCCCGGAATCCTCCCCAGCCGGCTCTGCTCCGCGGTGGCTCTGCAGATCCGCCGGCCAGGGCCGGCCACAGCCGGAGTTCCGACCGCAGCCAGGCTGCTGCGGCCGCAAATGGCGGCCATCGTAGTGGCCGCTATTTGCATCCTTGCAAGCAGGCATGATAGGCTATGTAAGTATTTACGTAGCCTATCACAGCAAAGAGCAGGGACGCAAATGGCGGCTGCTACGCCATTTGCGCCCCTGCTCTTTGCCGTGATAGGCTACATAAGTATTTACGTAGCCTATCACGGTAAAGGCAGCCACGCAAATGGCGTAGCCACCGCCATTTGTATCCCTTCCCTATGCCATGATAGGCTACATAAATACTTACATAGCCTATCATGGCTGCAAGAACGCAAATGGCGGCTGCAGCAGCCTGGCCATGGCCACCACCGCCATGGCCACCACCACCGCCGCCGCCACCGCCGCCGCCACCGCCCCAGGTAAGTTCCATCCCGGGGGGATTCCATGGGGGGGGCAGGAGGCCGCTCCGCCATGGATTCTGGGGGGCCGAATTCTAAAGAATCCGGCCTCACTGGAATCAGTGGCAGAATTCTCTGACATCCCTAATTCAGATTAAGCACTGAAGCACTTCCTAGAAGGGTGCCAAAAGTTAGAAAAATGCTGTGGGCACAAATTACCTTCAGGTTTCTCAGCTGTGGTTACAAATTTTAAAATGAGGTGAAAGCCTCACTAGCCCTTTTGACAATAGGATGCACCACATTGTCCACAGACATCTAAGAGAAAGGCTTTTGGATGGGCAGGGCCTGCAGGAGAAGCCACCACCACCACCACCACCGGGGAAGAGGCGTGCTTGCCGCCGCTGGGCCTGCTGCTGCCGCCGCTGGGCCTGCTGCCGCCGCCGCTGCCACCACCACCAGGCCTTCCTTGTGGACTTCTGCCTGGCAGACCGCCAGTCCCTGCAGGACCAGGCCCCCAGGTACTGAGCCAGCTGTGCTGCTCCACCTGCCCCTCCCTGGAGGGGCTACATAAGCTGGCTGGCTGAGGTGGCCTGGGAGAGCCAGGGCCTGCAGGAGAAGCCACCACCACCGGGGAAGAGGCCTGCCGCCGCCGCCGCTGGGCCTGCCGCGGCTGCCGCTGGGCCTGCCGCGGCTGCCGCTGGGCCTGCCGCGGCCGCCGCTGGGCCTGCCGCCGCCACCGCTGGGCCTGCTGCCGCCGCCGCTGCCACCACCACCAGGCCTTCCTTGTGGACTTCTGCCTGGCAGACCGCCAGTCCCTGCAGGACCAGGCCCCCAGGTACCGAGCCAGCTGTGCTGCTCCACCTGCCCCTCCCTGGAGGGGCTACATAAGCTGGCTGGCTGAGGTGGCCTGGGAGAGCCAGGTCCTGCAGGAGAAGCCACCACCACCACCACCACCACCGGGGAAGAGGCGTGCTTGCAGCCGCTGGGCCTGCTGCCGCCGTCGCCGCCACCACCGCCGCTACCAGGCCTTCCCTGTGGACTCCTGCCTGGCATTTTTAAGGCGATTTTAATTGTTTCGTTTGTTTGTTTTATTTTGTTGGGGGGGATTTTGTTGTGTTTTTAGGGGTGGGTAGCCTGCCTGATAGGCGGGAGCGAGGGGGCATGTGTCCACCTGATGGAGGCAGCGGGGGGAGTGTTGGGGGCCAGAACATACCGAGGCTGGGCGGCAAGCGCTGGTGGAGCGCTAGGGGCAGGCCATGCCAGCTAAGGGGAACAAGGGAGAGATGTGTAGTATCTGTCCCCTGCTCCGGGCCTGTCCAGAGCCAAAGGATGGCTGGGGGAGGCGTGACCCCATCTTCTGGCCTTCGTTTGCTGCTCTGCAATGCCAGGTCTGTTACCCAGAAAACCTCCCTCATCCATGAAATGATCCTGGATGAGGGTGCAGACCTGGCATGTATTACGGAGACCTGGCTGGCCGAGGCTGCTGCTCCAACCCTTGCAGCCATGTGTCCAGCTGGATTTTCGTATGCACAGCAGCCGAGGGCTGGGGCTCGGGGAGGGGGAGTGGCTGTTATCTACCGAGAGTCCTTGGTCTTCACCAGACCCCCTCTCCGGGAGACCAAGGTTGTTGAGTGCATGTACTGGAGGTTGGGCCCGAAGGGCAGTCTGGGGATTCTGCTCGTGTACCGTCCACCCCGCTGCACGACTGACTCCCTGGCCGAGGTGCTTGAGGTGGTCTCTGATGTGCGTGTACAGTCCCCTAACTTACTGGTGTTGGGGGACTTCAACGTACATTCGGAGGCCATCCTCACAGGAGCACCTCGGGACTTCATGGAGACCATGGCCTCCTGGGAGCTGCACCATATTCTAACTGGGCCCACCCATGTAGCCGGTCATGCACTAGACCTTGTGTTTGTTTCTGGAGAAGCGGGGAGTGATCTGGAAGTCGGGGGTATATCCACCACCCCCTTGTCATGGTCAGATCACTATCTGGTGATGTTGGACTTCTCGGTTCCACAACCCCTCCGCAGGGGTGGAGGACCCATTAAAATGGTCCGCCCTAGGCGTCTTATGGATCCAAATGGATTCCTGAACGCGCTTGGGGATTCTCTGGGGCATGCCAACGGCCACTCGGTCGAGACCCTGGTGGGTGGCTGGAATGCCGCAATCACTGGGGCATTAGATCGGGTGGCTCCGAAACGCCCTCTCCCCCTGAACAGGGCTCGGACTGCACCATGGTTCAATCCGCGGTTACGAGCTCTGAAACAGGAGGTGAGACGGCTAGAGCGCCGGTGGCGGAAGTCTCGCTCCAAAGACGATCAGACACGGGCTAGAGCTATATCTTCAGCCTCTCACGTGGCGGTGAAGGCAGCAAAAAAGGAATATTATGCTGCCTCCATCGCGTCTGCAGAGTGCTGCCCCAGGAGGCTGTTCCAAGTGGTCCGGAGCCTGGTCGGTCCTGTGGCTCCGGAACCACTGGAGCATTCTAAGGCCTCCTGTGAGGCTTTGGCAAGGCACTTTGCAGATAAAATTGATCAGATTAGGTGTGTTACTCTGCACACTGTGGATACAGTTAGTGAGCAAGAGGCAGCCTGTGGCAAACCGGTTTTGTGGGATCGGTTCCAGCTTCTTCCTCCTGATGAAGTGGACAAGGTGCTTTCATCTGTAAGGCCAACCACCTGCTTACTTGATCCTTGCCCATCTTGGCTCATTATGAGCTGCAGAGAGAGACTGGGTGAGGGGATCAAGGCGGTGGTGAACGCCTCCCTTGAGGAGGGAGTGATGCCATCAGCCCTCAAGGAGGCAGTGATAAGACCGCTCTTAAAGAAGCCCTCCTTGGATCCTCAAGTTCTGAACAACTTTCGCCCAGTCTCAAATCTGCCATTTTGGGGCAAGGTGATTGAGCAGGTGGTGGCGGTGCAGTTGAAGGCACACTTGGAAGAAACTGATTATCTAGACCCATTTCAGTCGGGCTTCAGGCCTGGGCATGGGACAGAAACGGCCTTGGTCGCCTTGGTGGATGATATGAGGAGGGCTCTGGATAGGGGTGAATGCTCCTTCCTTGTTCTCCTCGACCTCTCAGCGGCTTTTGATACCGTTGACCACGGTATCCTCCTGGACCGCCTGGAGGGGTTGGGCATTGGAAACACTGTATTGCGGTGGTTCCAGTCCTTCCTCTCTGGCAGGTACCAGAGGGTAGCACTGGGAGAAGAGGTTTCGGACCCGTGGCCACTTACTTGTGGGGTGCCACAGGGTTCCATCCTCTCCCCGATGCTATTTAACATCTATGTGAAGCCACTGGGGGCTATCATCAGGAGGTTTGGGGTGCAGTGTCATCAATATGCGGATGACACTCAGCTCTACCTCTCATTCAAATCTTCACCAAGGTTGGCTGTAGAATCCCTGTCCAAATGTCTGGAGATGGTGAGTGGCTGGATGGGGAGGAATAAGCTGAAGCTCAACCCTGACAAGACCGAGGTACTTTTGGTGGGAGACAAGAGGAGGCTGGGGGACGTTGACCTGGTGTTGAATGGGGTACAGCTACCCTTGAAAGACCAGGTCCGCAGCCTGGGGGTCATTTTGGACTCCCAGCTGTCCATGGAGGCTCAGGTGTCAGCTGTGAGCCGGACAGCGCTGTATCAACTCCATCTGATACGGCGGCTGCGCCCCTTCCTTCCCGACCATCTGCTCCCATCGGTAGTACATGCCCTGGTCTCCTCTCGTTTAGACTACTGTAATGCGCTCTACGTGGGGTTACCCTTGAAGACGGTTCAGAAACTGCAGCTGGTACAGAACGCGGCGGCTCGCCTGATTAAAGGCAGCCGCCGGCGAGATCACATCACTCCAGTGCTGAAGGAGTTGCACTGGTTACCAGTTGTTTTCCGGGCCAAATTCAAGGTGTTGGTTTTGACCTTTAAAACCCTATATGGTTCCGGCCCAGCCTATCTTAAGGAGCGCCTCCAGCAACACCAGACAGGCCGCTTAACAAGATCAGCCTCGGATGGCCTTCTCTCTGTCCCATCAGCCAGGACAGCTAGACTGGTGGGGACGAGGGAGAGGGCCTTCTCTGTGGTTGCCCCCACTCTGTGGAACTCCCTCCCTAGGGAACTCCGTCATGCCCCCTCTTTAATGAGCTTCCGTCGTGCATTAAAAACGTGGTTGTTCAGGCAGGCATTTGGGGTGGGTTAGGGTATTTTTTTTAAAAAAAAATTATGGTAAAATTTTATTGTTTTAAATTGTTTATGGTGGGTTGTACATCGCCCAGAGTGGCTGGGTGACCAGTCAGATGGGCGATTAATAAATTTAATAAATAAATAAATAATAAATAAAATGATGCAGACATAGAATGGAGGCCGAGTTGTTATTAGGGATCCTGAAGCCACCACATTTTTTTAACAGAATTTGGAGGGAAAGCCTTGAAATTGGGGCTTCTCTCTAGAATTCTCAATGAAATTCAGACGTGTTGTAATCAGCTTGGGACCTTTAGTAGGCACTTCCCAATATTTGAGATTGTCTTTTTGATCACCTCCATCCTTGGACTCAGAGCTGGCAATGCACACATAGGTTGAAGTCCCCTGCAAGGCACTGGAATAGTTGGATGGAGCTGGTATGTTGTGCTGCATTCTCTCTGGGTATGCAAGGTGAATGGAACTCTCTGGGAAAATGCAACCTGGAAAGCAGAGGACCCTTGCCCTGGAAACATGGAATAGGCACCATGGAGCAGAGTATTGCACTAGGAGTGAGTCACAAGAATAGATATTAAAGCTAATCAAACCTAGGTTATTCTCAGAGTTGAGACAGACTAGTGTAGTGTGAGGGATGCCCAAGCAGAAAGAATGAACAACTGTTGCCTGAACTCCAGTTATAGGACAAAGAGTTCGATGATTCAGAAGCTGGACCCAGGATGGGTCAAAACAAAGGGAACAATAGTTTTGTTCTGGCAAATGAATAGAAAGCTTCCCCCTTAATTAATTTATATCTGGCCAGCTATTCAGGGCCATAGTAGGACAGTACTCAAAATAAAAGGTGCAATCAAGGTACCGCTTAACTTTACTGACCTGTTTGGGAGGCAGGGATGCTTCAGGATTGAACCAGATCTCCCACCAAGGCTCTGGATCGGTCAGTTCAAAGATAGTCTTGTGGATTAATTGACTGGATGGTGACATGGCAATCAGACAGGTATTTGCATGTTTCTGCTGTTACAAGGAGCAACTCCTTTTAATCTAATAAATAAGTGGAGGAAGCACATACATACCGTGTCTCCTGTGCTTCTGCAGCTGTCCAGAGCCTTACTGATGACGTTCCTGGCAGCTTTCCATGCTGTTCCCTCGGAGCCAAAATAGATTATTGAGCCAAGGTGTCAGATTAATGTCATTTAAATACATAGCACACAGCACGTATGTCAGTCAGACGGCGCATCTGAAACTCCTCTGTAACAGTATCTATCAACTGATGCAAGCAGGATTTTTAAAAGGAAGAAATGGCTTTATTCTATTATTTTGAAATTAGCACAGACAGTAATTATTTTAACTTAAAAATGTTGCACTGTAACCCCTGCATTTTGCTTGGTTTTATAACACTCTTTCTTACTCATGTAGAAAAAGAGGCTCATCACAAACTGAAATAAAAATATCTTCAGTGCAGATCTGGAAAAGCAACTCCAGGGAAGAAGGAACAATTATTTGGCATTGCTGTGACTTGAACTGAAGAACTGTGTGTGATGGTTTTGACTTGGCCTATAGTCTGTGGCTTGGCTCATATGTAGGTTTGGTTGTCTTGAATTAGCTGCTCTCCATGCACTTTTAACGTTTTGTGCATTCTGCTTGTGGTTTGAACTGAGCAAGCCCTATCCCCTCAGCCACTGAAACTTGACCTTTAAATATTCACAGGAGTGTCCCTGTTTCCATCTGTGAAATGTACCTGTTGAGTAGAAAAAGAGCCACATTATTGGTCCTGCCCACATGATCACATTTTTCACACTGGCTCTGCTGTTGCATGGGATTGCACCACACAGAAGCAGTTCAGTGCTACCAAATGCATGTGTGAAAAGGGCCTGAATTGGTGAACAATCTGAGCCAACAAAGGATAGCAAAATCCTGTGAAAACAGCTATTGCAAGTAAAACAAGATCTGAGGATGTGGCAGAACAAAATCTACATGCTTAATATATGTAGTTGAAAAAGACCCAGCTGTACTCTCTGAGTGCATAAAGCTAATTCCCCAACATTTGAGACAAAGACCTGCAATCAGTTCAACAAGGTTTAGCTTTCCATACGAGCACGGGCACATTTATGCAGTTTTGCGCGATTGATTCTTACTGAAAACCAAAATGTCCACCCTAGAAATTTAGTTAACTGTCCTCAACAGAAGACTGTATTGTGCCTAGTGTGGGAAGGAAGAGTAGTAGAAGGGTCACAGGGTGGCATGGCCATCATTGCATGGTTTCATGTGTGTGGTTTATCTGGGCCATCACTTGCAGGCCCTGCCCAACAGCCAATGGGCTCTTTGCTAGACAGCTAGGGGTGGGGTCAACCAGGGGGGACTGGACTGGAAACCTCTCTCCTCTGGTCCACTTCTGGGATAACTGGGCTTCTGTGCTCATTTTGCCTGCCCTTCACCCCATTCTACCCTGATTACCCTGATTATTACTTCAAGTTCTCTTCATTCACATTGGACCTTATGTAAGCTGCTAGGGTGGCTACATGTCCTACTTTACTGAGGACAGTCTTCTGTTTAAAGGGCTTTCAGACAACAGTGCTCTGTCCAAAGGCTGCTCAAAGTCCACTTGAAAGATAAAGAACCATAAGAATGCAGAGCAAGGGATTTGAAGTTGCCCCTCAACAGGACCTGGACAGCAGACACACAGGTCACCTGTCCACCGTCTTCCCCACTATGGTGAGATGTATTGTATTGCTAATGAAATTATAGTAATTATTTACAAATTTGTGTCCATACATATAAATTAGCATATGCAAATTTTATGAAAATCTGTGTAATCTTCTGTCCTCTTTTTTGATGATATTTTGAGTTGCCATGCTATTAGCTATGAGACAATGGGGCTGAGGAATGCCAGTTGCCCTGAGTGGCAGTTGTAGGAACAGGGGTTTTGCCTTCTTCGTGGCAAACAGTTCTGGCTGGAAGTTGCTCAGCTTCGTCATTGTTAAAATGTCACAACAGGAACTCAGGCCACAGTTTGGTAGGGATGTACGAAAGTCATTTACCTTTCCATGGATTATGTTTATGGGGGGGGAGGCATTCTGTCCCTCCCCCCAGAATCCTCGATGGGGGGGAGGCGCTCCGTTCCTCCCCCCCAGAATCCTCAACCGGACGGCTGTGCTCCGCGGCAGCTCCGCGGAGCAGCTGGCCAGGCCCAGGCCACAGCCATCCGCAGCCAGATTTCCGGCCGCGAAGGGCTCTGGGTAAAAAAAAAAAAGTGTACGCAAATGGTGGCGGCTACAGCCGCCGCCCTTTCCAGTCCTTATTTTGGGCCATCTTAGTCTACGTAAATATTTACGTAGACTATTACGGCGAAAATAAAGGGGAATGCAAATAGCGCCTGCTACACTATTTGCGTTCCCATTTATTTTCACCATAATACTCTACGTAAATATTTACGTAGACTAAGACAGCCAAAAATAAGGAACGCAAATGGCGGTGGCCGTAGCCGCCACCATTTGCGTACGTTTTTTTTTTTTAGCCAGCCGTGATAGGCTACGTAAATACTTACGTAGCCTATCACGGCCTCCGCAGGGACGAAAAGGCGTCCTTGTGTTAGCCATGATAGGCTACGTATGTATTTACGTAGCCTATCATGGTATGAAAGAAGAAGCGAATGGCGGCCACAGGGTGGCCGCCATTCGCAAGTCGGTGTCGACGGCAGCAGGTAAGTGCTCCGTTTCACGTAATTTTCGTGGGATGGGGTGGGGCGGGGGCTTCGTGCTGCCTGACTTTTGTGGGTTGGGGGAGGCGCGGGCTTCATTCTGCAATGGATTTCGGGGGGCCAAATGCACTTACATTTGGCCTCACCGAGATCCGTCGCGGAATTCTAGGGATGGACGAAACTCACTTACCTGGTCCCGCAGCTTGCTTCGCGGTGGGGGGGAGGCGCTCCGTTCCTCTCCACCGAAATTCTGGCCGGGGGGGAGGCGCCCCGTCCCTCCGGCCGCGAATCCTGCTGGCCGGCCGGGACGCAAATGGCGGCGGCCGTAGCCACCGCCGTTTGCGTCCCTGCAGTCAGCCGCGTGATAGGCTACGTAAATCCTTACGTAGCCTATCACTGCTGACTTTGGGGGGGGGAAGCGTGTACACAAATGGCGGCGCCCATGGGCGCCGCCATTTGTGTTCCTTATTTGGGCACGTGTAGTCTACGTAAAGATTTACGTAGACTACAGCGAAAATAAGGGCAACGCTATTTGCGTTGCCCTTGTTTTCGCTGTAGTCTACATAAATCTTTATGTAGACTACACGTGCCCAAATAAGGAATGCAAATGGCAGCGCCCATGGGCGCCGCCATTTGCATACGTGCTTTCCCCCCCCAAAGTCAGCCGTGATAGGCTACGTAAGGATTTACATAGCCTATCACGGTATTTTTGGAAAATTTAGCCATGATAGGCTACATAAATCTTTACGTAGCCTATCACGTTTGTTGTGTTTCGTTTTTTTTTACTGGGAAATGGTGGCAGCGGCAGCTGGTCGGAAGACCGGCCGCCGCCGCCGGGAGCCGCCAGCGCCAGGGACATTTGCTGAAGGTAAGTCCCATTCCGGGGGGGCGGGGGGGCGGAGAATTTCTCCAGCAATTTCGGGGGGCCGAATGCATTGGCATTCGGCCTCCCGGAGATTCGTGGAGAAATTCTCCGCCATCCCTACGGAATTCTCTGACATCCCTACAGTTTGGAGGCAAGCAAGGGTGGGCTCCAGGGAGACTCAAAAGCAAGGAGAAGGTGTACGAAATTATGCATGGTGTGGAGAATGTGGATAGGGAGACTTTTTCTCCCTCTCACATAATACTAGAACCCGAAGCTATCCCATGAAGCTGACTGGTGGGAGATTCAGGACAGATAAAAGGAAGGACTTCTTCACACAGCACATAGTTAAACTATAGTGATGGCCACCAACTTAGATAGCTTTAAAAGGGGGTTAGACAAATTGTTGGAAAAGGCTATCAATGGCTACTAGGCTTGAAGGCTATGTCCTATGTGCTACCTCCAGTACCAGAGACAATATGCCTATGTGCACCAGTTGCTGGGGAACATGGATGGGAGGGTGCTCTTGCATTCATGTCTGGCTTGTGGGTTTCCTATGAGCAGCTGTTTGGCCATTGTGTGAACAGAATGCTGGACTAGATGGAGCCTTGGTCTGATCCAGGAGGGCTATGTTCTCATGACTCAGATGCCAGCCACACCTCCAGGTCAGTGGTTACAGGCAGGATACTATTTTAAGCCAGCCTTCCCTAATTTCCTTCCTGTGCTGAAGGTGCCACTGATAGCAGAAGTGCTGTCAAGAAGGGGTCCACGCCCATGTAGTGCCAAAGTATCTGGAAGCAGTAAAGTTGTGGCCTGTTTAACCCAGTCAACTGCTGGTTTTGTTCTTTCTCCTCCCTCCCCTCACTTGCTCTATTTTCCTCACTGCCAGCACAAGATTAAATACAGGCTGACACTCTGTAGGTCATTGACTGTCCTCAAAATTATCTCATCTTTGCCTTCCTCTCCACATTCCAAACGATAATGCTGGCCAAGCTGTGTATACAAAAAGTTGGTTTTTGCACTGGCATTTACGATGGACAGTAAACAAAAGATTTTTTCCCCTGAGAAAAAATGAAATTGTTTTTAAAACATTCCATGACTGAACTCTCCATTGCTACTTTAAAACAGTAGCTGATCCTCTTCTAGTAAACTCATGGAGTACGACTGTGGGGAAATGCTGCTGAGAAAGCCCCACTAAAATCATAGACATCGCAGAGATTGGTGACCCCATATCATAAGAGTAGTGAAGGGAGAAGAAAAGGAAAGGTTCCTCCTGTGCAAGCACCAGGTCATTACTGACCCCTAGAGGGATGCCGCTTATGCTGGCGTTTTCATGGCAGACTGTAGTGGGGTGGTTTGACATTGCCTTCCCCAGTCATGACCACCTTTCCCCCAGCAAGCTGCGTACTCATTTTATCGACCTCGGAAGGATGGAGGGCTGAGTCAACATGAGCCGGCTACCTGAGACCCAGCTTCTTCTGGGATCAAACTCAGGTCATGGGGAGAGTTTCAGTTGCAATACCGCCGCCTACCACTCTGCGCCACATGAGGCTCTTTATGGTGAAGGGAGAATTACCCAAAATAACCTTTCAAGATCCAATAGAACCTGGAGTAGGGAGTCCCATTTCATTGGGGACAGTGTCATTGTCCCCAATATTGCTGATTCAGGATCTCTTGGTGTTGAGTAGTGACCAAAGATCAGTTCTGGAATTTATCTGATGTTTGCCCATCCAGCAAGACTAGCAGGTATGGTGGTTCTTAGCCGCACCTTGGTAGCAAGTGTATTGCATTGAATTGGGGGAGGTTGGTTTTAGCTAATTGATAGTGTAATCCTGTACATGTCTACTCATAAGGAAGTACCCAGGTAAGAGGGCATAGGACTGCAACCTCAGGATATACAGATTGTGTAAAATCCATTCCATCTGTGTTTCATGGATTGTCAGGCGCCTTTCATTCCATCATCTTCCCATCGATGGAATCAGGTATTTTAAAGTTTCTGAATTTGCGCAATTCACATTTGTGCAAGTGCACAGTTGTGTAAATTCATGCATGTGAAAATGCACAAATTGTCCCCAAAATGTGCAGTTTTACGCTTTAGCTTATGGGGGAAATGTGCATTTGGGGCTGTTTAAAAAAAAAAGTATATTTTTCTACAACAAAATTTGTGCAAAATTCAGGAAAGTTAGAAAACCGATCCACGAGTCCACAGAATCCATCCAACAGGGGGATGAGCCAGTTCACTGCAGAATCTGCAGGTTGAATTCATGAAAACCCTATCTCATTTGGTTCCATTGCAGGTTTCTCCAACATCCCTATAATGCAACCTAAGAACATTGCTAATCCAACATGTAAATCAATAAAGGCCATTATTCAATCCATTCATTCAATCAGTCATTCAACCCATTATTCAATCCATTGACTATCTCATGTCAGTATTCCAGAGGAATGGGGTGGGCGGGGGGAAATAATCATAATTTAAAAAATAAAACATTTAATGCTTCATAGGAATTTACAAACTGTGGCTGACCCTCTTCTAATAAAATACACACTGAATGCAAGTATCAGGAAATGCTGCTGACAAAGCCCCACAAAAGCCAATGTTTTTGACTAATTTCCATTCATTTTAAGAAAACTTCCATAGGAAGCTCCTGGTGAACTGGGACTGCTGGTTTTACTAGTGCTGTGCCAAAAATATCTCCCACATTTTTTTTGGCCATTCTCATTCAATTTGACAGAAAAGAGATTTCTTTTGAAAATAAATTCTAAGGAGGAGAAATTTCAGAGAAATTCTCATGGGTTGGGTTTGGGGTTCTTGTGCTTACCTTACTTAGGTAAGGCTTACACTCCAGCCATGGAGTGTGTGTGATTGTCCTGTCTGTCATTGTAGAGTAATCTCTGTGGCAGCCTGTAGCCTCCTCGGCTTCCCAATCTTCAGTTAAAGCCATCATGAGGAAGACATCATGAGGCAATTCCTTTCATGGGGCTTCTTCAGTTCAGAAAGTGCAGATGGCTGGGGGGCTGCAGAGCAATGGAAAGATGTGTAATCAAGAGAGAAAACACACACAGCACCCTCGGCCACCTCACAGTGATTAGGTAAGCTCAAAAATACCACCAAAAGAAATTCTTAATTCTGCCTCAAAAAAGGGGAAGCCTCAACACAGTTGATGCTGTTGCCACTTACAGGAGCAGTACAATAAACCAGTGTGGTGTAGTGGTTCGAGTGTTGAACTGGGAGCTGGGAGATCCGGGTTCTAGTCCCCACTCAGCCATGGAAGATCATTGGGTGACTTTGGGCCAGTCACAGGCTGTCAGCCCAACCTACCTCACAGGGTTGTTGTGAGGATAAAATGGAGAGCAGGAGGAATATGTATGCTGCCTTGAGTTCCTTGGAGGAAAAAAGGTGGGATATAAATGCAATTAAAAAAAATAAACCAAGAACCCTTAGGAAAAAAGAAAGAACCTGTGCTACAACCCCAGCCAATAGTGAGCCCTATCTGTGAGAAACTGTTGGAGAAACTGTTGAACCCCCCCTCCCCCACAGTTTCTCTGCCTACAAGTAGGCTGGAGAATTTTGAAAGGCCATTTCTGGACAGCTCTAGTTTTAACCTATATAAAGCATACAACAGGGGTTGCTGGTGAACTGTGACTATTGGTTGTAACCTATATAAACCATACAACCACCCAAGGCCCAAGGCCATTTTGGAGAAGCTCTCAGAGGCCAAAGGCAAAAGGAGCAGGGCCAAAGAACCTCAAAACTGCGAGCATATTTGAGCTTAAAGCTCTTACTGCCAGTAACTTAGAGCTACGAAAGACATTTCAATAATTTAGAATGGGAAGGAAACTGTACAAAAGCCAGGACACCAAACAAGAGATTGGTGGAAAGTGGGGAGGGGCAGGGGAAAGGGGCGTGGCCTTATGGAGAACCCCAGAGGGCGAGACTGGGACTCCAGGCAGGCCGGATTTGGCCCCCAGGCCTGAGATTCTGCACCCCTGCTATTAAGCAATCCCTTACAAATCAGGACAAGTTCACAGCAAATCATTTGTAGATTGCAGCAATAGCAAGAACTTGCTTAAAAATAAAACATCCCTAGGGATGGCAGAGGAATCCGCCACGGACTCCAATGAGGCAGGATTCTTTAGAATCCGGCCCCCTGGAGTCCATGGTGGAATGAACTACTCCCCCCCCAAATCCTCCCCAGACAGACCCTACCTGCTGCCAGCCAGTCTGGATCCGTCCACTGCTGCCGTCCATCTGCTGCCCCGGGCTGCAGCCACAAATGGCGTCCAGCGTAGGGGACACCATTTGTGTCCCTGCTCTTGTCGGTGATAGGCTACGTAAATATTTATGTAGCCTATCATGGCAAAGAGGAGGGGTGCAAATGGCTTTTGTACACCCCTACTTTTCCCCCTTGAAGGAATACTCAATGCTATTTAATAAAGAAACTGAGTGAAGACAATAAGTACCCTAACTTTTGCCATCTTTTCCTAGAAAAAGTGTGAAGACCATATGGTTGTGATTTTCTGTCATCTGCTGAAGTTTAACCTCTGAAGATTGTTCCATGTCTGAAGATATTACACTGACTGATCAATCTTTTTAACAGATTTATTTTAAAAACGGGCGCAGGGGGATGTTGTCAGCTTGATCTTCAAAACCAAGATGGGTGGAATATTTGATTTAAGTCAAGTGAAGCATTTGTTTCAACCCACTAGTCACCGCAAACATGGATTTAAGTCAGTTTACGGCATGATTGACGAACCCTATTGCACTTATACCAGTGTTGTTCATTGGACCTTGCCTACTGAACTAAAAGTTCTCAGAAGAGCATTTTAGCTTGAACTGGGAGAGAAGGAGGATTTTATGAAACTACTCCATCACTCCCCAGATTTGCCTCCGTGAATTCAATCACTCTCAATGTGAATGCTGGCCACTTCTTTTTTTTGTTGTTAAGACCCTTCTTCCTTTTTTTTTTTTTTTTGTTAAGACAGGAGGAACTGTTCCTTTCTCATTCTGCCCCCACCCTGATTTGATCACTCTAAGACTGAGGACAGCATTAGGCAGCAATGCTTCCTGTGTGGAGATGCAGAGGACTGGAAGGTTCTTTAGCTGCAGCAGGGAAAATAAAATCACTACCAGTAAGTGGGACAAAAAGGTCCCTGTTTGCATCCCCCCACTTACCAAAATGCCCCTCCCAACTCTGTAGCCTGCAAATGGAATGTTGAACTTGGAGGTAATATTTTGGCTGAGCCCTAGCTCTTCATAGGGACAGCTGAAGACATTCTGCTGCATGAGACAAAAGACAAGATGGCACCCCTTGCCCAGTCCATGTACAGAAGCAGACTGAATTGGCAGTTGAATCTTACTTCAACACTGGTGATAGGTTAGCCTCCTCCATTACGGGCTATGTTTAGGGGGTCCAAAACATGCTGTCTCTCATACATGGCTCTGCCCTCCCATAGACAGGGACAGCCAAAGAGTTCATGAGAATAGCCAGGGGGCTGCAGCTGCTTCCCTCTTGCATATACCACCTGAGGCAATTGCTTTACTCTGCCTAAGGGAAGGACCGGCCCTAGATCCTTGGCAGAGCTATTAAAACTCAGGCCTATGACAGGGTTTCTCCTAATCTATGGGAAGGGGAGAATTTGGATGCTGGGTTGTCTTTAAGGAGACAGCGTTCAGTTTATTCTCTGTATCTTAGTAAAACTCAGCCCCTAGCAACATTTTCTGAGATCCAATATCCAGGTTTATATGAAGCTGCCTTATATTGATGGAGACCATTGGTCCGTCTAGTTCAGTATTGTCTACACTGAATGGCATCCTAGATGTCAAAACACATCATGGTTGGGCAAATGCTGGGGGCTGAAAAGCCCACTGTGGTGCTACTTTGTCTATTTTTTAGTGACCCAATATTGAGAGGAGCTGCACCAGGCCAGGCTGCAGCCATCTTATCTCTATCCAATGCTTCTGGGCTCCACAATCAATGTAGCATCCCTCTGCAATGCTACAAAGCTAGATCAGGGCCCAGAGGCATTGTGGAGGAATGAACAAGGTAGACACTGTGCCTCCCACCCCACCTAGCACTTCTCCTTTCAGTTCCAGAACCTTAAATAAACATTAAAGGGGTATGGCAGTGTTAGAGCTGCAATCCATCACTGCTGGTGCCTGCCCTTGCCTAGTGAGCTCATTGTGGGGAGGCCGTGAGGTACCAGGTTTGAAGGAGGGTGGCAGGCAGCTTATCTAGCGCCTGTCAAATCTGGGATCAGCCCTGCTGATTGGCAGTAACTTTCCCAGGCCTCAGACAGAGATCTTTCCCAGCTAGACCTGGACATGCCTAAGATGGGACCTGGAATGGAATGTGGAATCTTTTACATGCAAAGCATATGCTCTACCACTGAGCTGCAATCCCTTCCCTGAAGGTTCCACTGTAGTGGGTATGATCCATGCCTAGACATGGGAGGAATGGGGTGCCATACAGTGTTGCAGATCAGTATCGGTGTTGCCATGCAGTATCCTTAGCCACGTGTGTGCTGGGGGTTTGCTATCAGTCAGCAGTCTACACTGGCTTGTGGGCGAGGTGGGGGTGGGGGCTCAGAATATGCAAGATGAATCTTCCAGAGGTCTAGCAATCTGTTGAAGACACATGCTGGGAGGAGGGGGACACAAATTAAAATGGGGTCACTGAACAGTGCAGAGTGATGTTTATACTGGCTACTTTTAATTAAACAATGGAAAAGAACAAAATACAAATGTTCCTGACAACCTAATACAGAAACTTTAGGACATATTATAGAGTACATTTACATATGAAGGTCAATCAAGGTCCATAAAAGGCAAATATTTGGCTTTTAATTAAAATATAAGCTACTAGAATGAATCACCGAGGGAACCAACGAGTACAAGTGAAAGCCTGAACTGGGGCCATGTTAGGTGTGAACTGTTGTGACCTGTCTGATGCTACAGATTTTGAAATGCTGAATCTGAATTTCCCCATTGATTAGCTATTCAAGGCTGCCTTTTGTCTCAGAAACAGTCAGGGATGCCATGTTTTGCTTAGAAAAATATGGCCACCGTTATGTTCATTGCCTATCTTCAGTGAAATGCTGGCTAAGGAATGCTAGGAATTGTGGAACTTTTTTTCTGTCTAAATATGCATAGGATTGCGCCCTAAGAAATGTTAATTTATGCACTACAGTGTTGTATGTTTGATCCTATCATGATTTCAGTCAATGGCAACATTTTCCATACCAGTGTGGCCATGTTTTAAGCTCTTCTGTAGAAGCCATTTTCCAAATATCCTCTTTAGCAGATGTGTGTCACATATTTAGTGATGGGAGAAAAATTCATTTGGTTCACATTTGAATGTGAATTATCTAATTTCACACTTTTTTTCAACACATGAACCAAAATGCAGTTATTTGTTGAAATTTGCATTGCTTCGAATTTTGTGATGCAGTTCTACTGATAAAAATATTAGTAGAAAAATGTGTACATTAGGAGAAATTGTGGACAATAATGAATGTATTGGTGACAATAACATACAAAAATGCATTATATTAGGCAACATTGCTTGCAGAAATACATAGGCAAAATTGCATTAAAATGCACCTATTAGGAGAAATATTCATGAAAATGTGTACACATTTTGATGCAAATTTTTGATGCAAACTTTTTGAAAAAAACAAACAAACCTCAAACTATATAGAAACGGGATAAACTAAACCTAAGAATGGAAAAATGAGAAACCAATACTGACAGATTCATCCATCCTTAATAATTAAAAGACAGTGCCTTTTCTGCACTGGTACCCCAATACTCCAAAAGGAAATCAACCCTGACTCCTCATTGGAAGGACAGATACTGAAGCTGAAGCTCAAATATTTTGGCCACCAAATGTGAAGAGAAAAGTCACTGGAAAAGTCACTGATGCTGGGAAAGATTGAAGGCAAAAGGAGAAGGGGACAGCAGAGGATGAGATGGCTAGATAGCATCACCGATGCAATGAATATGAACTTGAGCATGCTCCGGGAGAGAGCGGAGGACAGGAAGGCCTGGCGTACTATGGTCCATGGGGTCACGAAGAGTCGGACACGACTTAACGACTGAACAACAACAACAACCCCAATACTGGTGGCATAAAGATTGTAGTGTTGGTTCCAGTCAAGACTCTTTAAGGAGGGCATTCTAGTGTTGAAATGCTCTCCCCAAATGCTTGACTGGCACCAACACTACAGTCTTTATGGCACTAGGTTAAGAATTTCCTATTTGTCCAGGCATTTTAGAAGATACTTTGCTCTGCTTGTTTTTATACTTTAGTCTGTTTTTATTCTGCCAAATTGGTTGCTGTATCCTATTATGGTCATTTTCTGATTTTATGATATGGTTTTATTGCAAAGCATTGTATTTACACTTTTGTTCACCACCCTGGAATGCTTTTGATGAAGGACACTTAAGATATAGTTTAAATGAAATAATAAATAAATGAACATTGGTAATGATTTATTTTCCCTTTGCAGATATTGGATGCAAAGCTGACTGGACTATTGCCAACTGAACTGTGGGTTTGTGGAGAAGATTGACATCTGTAACACTTTATGGACTAAACTGATATTAATGCATGGGTAGGTTGTTACGGGAGGAGGCACTCCTTCAGATATTTGGGCTCCCAAGCTATTTAGGAATTGGTCTTGGTAGCAAATGGGCAGCAAATGTAGTTCCTTCAGAATTGGTGTAAAATGACTCCACCTAAATCAGGGATGGGCAACTTTAGGCTGCCCATGGAGTCAATTTACCTCCCCTCGCCGGTGGAGCCCTTCATGGGCTGCATTCTTGCCATTGCAGCAGCAGTGGCAACAAAAAAGAGAACTTCTGCAGCAAACCACTACACCAGATTTCTGTAGCACACCACTACAGAGGTTTATTAAGGGCAGAATCCAGCGAGATGCTTATGTCTTCCCTGATTCCCTTCTGCACCACCAATTCCCATCTGCAAGCGGGACTCACCGCTTTCAGAATGAAGATATAGCACTTCCACGGCAAACAGAAATGAGTGAAAATATTCCTTTCTAGAATGGAGCAGGTTGGTGGAACTTGCATAAAGGAACCCCGCCGACCTCTCGAGAAATGAGCATTTCCACTCATTTCCGGGCTTCCTCTGGGAAGTGCTAAATTGCTGCTGTGAAAGCAGTGAGTCCTGCATGTGCAACGGAATTGGTGGGACTCACCACTTGCACAACAGAATCAGGGGGTAAAGGCAAGGGGGCTGGACCTCTAATTTTGTGTAGATCAAGCTTTCCCAGCAAGGAGTGTGCACATATTCAAATATGCACAATTTTCTGAGCTCTCTTTTCCCATAAAAAACAAGTCAGCAAAATGGCAGCAGCTCCACTGACAGGTCCAGGTGAGTGCAGGGAGCATCCAGGAGGGCACAAGCAGGGGTGACCGAGGGCAGTGTCTTGGTGGGCACAGTCTGGGGGTGCAGGCAGGGGGAGCCCGATGGACTCCCAGACTCAGTCAGGCATCTGCAACATCGTAGGGATGTATGAAAGTCACTTACCTTTTCGCAGGTGTGATTCGCAGTGGGGGGGATGTGCTCCGTCCCTCCCTCCAGAATCCTCCCTGGCCAGATCTGCTCCGCTGCGGCTCCACGGAGCCGCCGGCCAGGGCTGTCCACAGCTGGAGTTCCAGCTGTGGCCAGGCTGCTGCGGATGCAAATGGCGGCCGCCATGGCGGCCGCCATTTGCATCCTGCCAGGCTGCCCTGATAGGCTATGTAAGTATTTACATAGCCTATCACGTCAAACAGCAGGAATGCAAACAGAGGCTGCTACGCTGTTTGCGCCGCTGCTCTTTTCGTGATAGGCTACGTAAGCATTTACGTAGCCTATCATGGTAAAGGCAACCATGCAAATGGTGTAGTGGCCGCCATTTTCATGGCTGCCTTTACCATGATAGGCTACGTAAATACTTACGTAGCCTATCACAGAAAGAGCAGCGGCGCAAACGGTGTAGCGGCCGCCATTTGCGTCCCTGCTCTTTGCCGTGATAGACTACGTAAATACTTATGTAGCCTATCATGGCAGCCTGGCAGGACGCAAAAAAAAAAGACCAGCCACTGTCGCCGGAGCCGCCACTGCCCCAGGTAAGTTTCGTTCTGGGGGGATTCCGCGGGGTGGGGGGGTGGGAGACCGTTCCGCCACGGGTTTCGGGGGGCCGAATGCCAGTGCATTCGGCCTCACTGAAATCTGTGGTGGAATTCTCCGCCATCCCTACAACATCCCTAACCATGATCAATGGTATCAAAGCCGCTGAGAAATCAAGGAGAATCACCAGGATCACACTTCCCCTATCTCTTTCTTGGTTGAGGTCATCTATCAGGGTGACCAAGGCTGTTTCCATGCTAAACTCTGGCCTAATCCCAGATTGAAATGGGTCTAGATAATCTGTTTCATCCAACAGCACCTGGAATTGGGCTGCCCCACCCTCTCAGGCACCTTGCACCAAAAGGGGATACTTGTGACTGGGTGATAGTTGTTACACTCTTCTGGGTCCAGTGAGGCTTTCTTAAGAAGTTGTACTGCAAGCACCACCTTCAAGATGGTCAGGACCACTGCCTCTCTCAATGAGCCATTTGTGACTCCTGAACCCATCTAATCAAACCCCTTCAGCTCAATGTAAGAAGCCCAGATGGGCAAGGGTCAAGGATTCAGGTGGTTGGGTGAACCTCTCCAAGCACCATGTCCCCATCCTCAGATTGCAACAACTGAAACAACACAAAACTGGACCAGATGGTGCTCTGGACACCTCCTTTGGAACTATGGCATCTAGGTTTTATGTTTTCATGTGTTACTTGGGGCACCTAACTTTATAAAGCTGGGACAAAAATTATACATGTTTGAGTTGGAAGGTGTTTTTATTGTTAAGGTTCCAGGGCTAATCTGAGACAAGCAAGGCTGAGCTGTTGTTGTTGTTGTTGTTGTTGTTATTTTAAAAGTTTTACAAAGATGCAGATTTATCCAAATTGAATAGAATAAACTGATCCAAACTGATCAACTAAACTCTGGCAATTAATCAATTAACATTTCTTTACTCAGGTTGCAATCCTAATAATAAGTCCCAAATACTGGTTGTGTTGTTAGCATTCACTGGTAACAGGGGTATTTGCTATGAGCTACTTTATTAAGATGCTTACCATGCATAATAGTTCATCAGTGGATCTAGATTTATGCTGACAGAAGTGGACTTCCCCACTCCCTCCTTCCCACAGCAACCCTTCCAGCCCCTTGAAATACTACACAGAGAGTCAAGAGCCTCTGCTGAATGAGGTGAGCTGTAATATGGGGGTAGGGGATCCCCCAAAATTGGTCAGAAGGACCTTCCACGAGCAGATCTCTTCCTTCCTCTTGCAGAAAGTCCCTCCCTCTTGTGGAAGGCAGATCCTGGCTCCAACCCCACAAGTAAGGCATTCGCTGTTGCTGCACTTACTGTAATATTAGATTTCTCCAACAAAACACAGTCCCCCGTGGCTGGTTATGATTGAAACTGAGATTCAGCACTCAATTGAGATGGTTCACGCACATTTGTAGCTCATATGACCATTGGCCACACTTTTTGTCTCTGCAAATACAACACTATTTTCTCAGAAAAGCCAGCCTCAGATCACCAATTACAATCAAACTTGGATTCAGTACCCCAAAATCTATCAAATGAGATGGGTCATACATATTCACTCCACAGTTAGTCTCTTTCTACGAATTCACCCTGACTAATCAGCCAAAAACTTCTACATAACCCTTAATAGGACAGAAAATGATATTACAACTGTAGCCAATGACGACTCATGAACATCAATACTTGTGGAAGTAAACAGTGACATGGATACCACTCTAAACTAGAATTTAAAATGGAACATTTTATATGGAAGTTGTGGGGGGATTGTAATTTTAGTCACTAATTCTGACAATTTCTATTTTACGGATTGGACAGATTTATCATATTAATCCTTCAGCTCTCTGTGCTGTATGTTAACAATGAAAATAGATATTAGGCAGCCATAATCTAAAAATGGATTTCCCTGTTTCATTGGTCAAATATTGAAAAATGACCTTAGCTGCTGCAGTTGAAAGCTACTATTTTCACTACGATACCTAAAACTGAATGATCTGTTCAGACTGCCTCACTATGGATATCAATCAGAGCCTCATGGACACATTGGCTTGGAGTTTCATATATGCAGCACTGGGCTGCATGTGAAGATCTACCTACAAAAGGGATGGTTGCAATCGGGGTGCCGCCAGGCTTGAGGGGGCCCAGGCAAGGTGCTTTCTAGGGGCCCTCTACCCACGGTCAGCCATGGTCCCTGTTGGTCTGCCAGCTAAACCAGCCCTGTGTTTGTTTTGTTTTTACCAGTTGGCAGGGGGGAGGCTCCTTTTCCTCCTGCTGTGCTGTGCTGCTGCCAAAAGAACGCACCATGGCAGCACTGCCGCCCCATGGTGCACCATTTAAAATCAAAAGCATTTTTTCTTCACTAAGTTTGGTTAGCAGCAGCTTTACTGTTGTGGTGCTTCCCTTTGGCAGCAGAATGGCAGGAGGAGGAGGAGCCAGATGAGGAACTGGCAGCCCTCTGCCTTCTACCCTCACCAGCACCTGCACCCTCTGGGGCAGCTCTAGCGGCACAAGTGGTTGTGGTGCTGATTGCACATTGTGAGGAAACATTGTGACTGTGAGCGCTGCCATTCCAACAGCACTGGCAGCACTGACCATCTGTTCAATAGATGTGCACAGGCCCAAATGCTGGATCTGCAAGCATAAGAACATCAGAAGAGCCCTGCTGGATCAGACCAAGGGTCCACCTAGTCCAGCATTCTGTTCACACAGTGGCCAACCAGCTGTCGACCAGGAAGACACAAACAGGACGTGAGTGCAACAGCACCCTCCTGCCCATGTTCCCCAGCAACTAGTATACATAGGCATACTGCCTCTGGTACTGGTGGTAGCACATAGCCATCAAGCCTAGTAGCCATCAATAGCCTTCTCCTCCAGGAATTTGTCTAACCCCCTTTTAAAGCCATCCAAGTTGGTGGCCACCACTACATCTTGTGGTAGTGAATTCCATCTCTGGATAATTCTGGACAGACCTATCCATTCTTCATTGAAAGGCTTGGCTGAATGCTCAGTCCTAGTGACTCAGGAGGATGTCCTGACATTGTAGGCTGCATTGCACATGCCTAGGGGCTTCCTTGGTGCGGCATGATGATACAGTCCCAACATGCTGGTGCAGGAGGCTTCTTCACATACACAAGATGACTTAAAGCATTGAAGGCCTGCAGCAGAGCCCACCAGATTCTGGTTAAGTCTAGTTCTGATCTAGTTCTGGTTCACCTCAGAAGGAACTTCAAAACCACTCCTGAATTTCGGTTTGAGTGGAATTCAGTAGCATTACATGCATATGTGGAAATCTGCTTTTATGTGTGGACTGTCCTGCTAGACTGAGTCATTTAGATTTTACACTTTATGTATTTATACCCAGCCTTTCCACATTTGGTGCCCAAGGCAACCCCTTGGTTGCTATAGCAGAAGGTAATTACAGTGGTTACATTTCGGGCCAAAACAGACATCACTTTAAATGTGTTTCTAGCAGGTACATTTTTTCCCATTTTAATCTAGGTTGATATGTAGTGTGGATGTAGAGGGGCTTTTAAGATCTGGATGGGGCTCCCTGTACCTAATCTAGAGTAGAAATGAAAAGAAGGCACAGCTGCTTGACACATATTTAAAAATAATGTGTGTTTCAGCCCTTAGGTAACTGAAAGCCTATCTCAGAAGTAGTAGCCAAAGGCAGTTTTCTAGAAGTAGGCAAAACTTTACCAGGGGGCACTTTCCATCTCTCACTGGATCAGGAAGAGTTATCCTGGGGAAAAGGCAACAAAGTTATAATGCTTGTGGAAGCCTGGAGTCTTATTCCTAGAAAATGTGAATCGTGATTGTAAGTGGGAAACCCAAGCACTCTGGGTTTCAGTTTTATTCTGAAACTATAATCTCACATGCAAGAATGGGGAAGAAGAGGGGTTTTGGCAGAGGTCTCGGCCTCTGCGTGGCTTCTTTCTCTTGCCACATTTTGCAACATTATAAAGCCAAAAGTATTCTAAATCATAACAGAATATTCCTACAAATCCACTATTTACCACATTTTCAGTTATTCTTTTCCATACTATCAATGCACAATATTCTAACACTAAACTGCCCAAGGCTGCAATCTTAGGCACATTTACTACAGAGTACATCCCACTGAATGCAATGGAACTTATTTCTGAGTAAACATGCATAGGAGTTGGCTGCACAAAACCTGAAGCCGTGACTTCTTTTTGTTGTGACTATGGAAGAAACAATTGCACACACATGGTAAAGCTTAATCCTGATGACAGAGCAGATGAAATCTGGGCTCAGAGCAATGCCAAGATGAAGAAACACAGAACTGTATCAAGGGTTGTGTCTGTAAGACAAAAATCAGTAACAAAGTTGAGAAATCATTTGTTCCATTTAGTCTTTAATAAATTATTGCAGAATGGGATCTGGAAATATTTTCATGACACTCAAAATGTGTTTTTAATCTTCTGCAACTGAGAGATTCGGATGTATGGCTCTAGCTCTTCTGTAATGCTGATTTTACACTGATTAAATCTACTGATATCAGTAAGTACACATAGTTTATACCAATGCTCTAGCTACCAATGCTATACCAAGCTTACCTCAACTTGATGCCCTCCAGATGTGTTAAGAACATAAGAAGAGCCCTGCTGGATCAGACCAAGGGCTCACCTAGTCCAGCATTCTGTTCACACAGGGGCCAACTAGCTGCCCACAGAAAACCCACAAGCAGGACCTGAGTGCAACAGCACAGTCCCGCCCATGTTCCCCAGCAACTGGTGTACACAGGCACACTGCCTCTGATACTGGAGGTAGCATAGAGGCATCAGGACCAGTAGCCTTTCCCTCCAGGAATTTTTCTAACCCCCTTTTAAAGCCATCCAAATTGATGGCCATCACTACATCTTGTGGAAGCAAATTCCATAGTTTAACTCTGCACTGTGTGAAGAAGTACTTCCTTTTATCTGTCCTGAATCTCCCACCGATCAGCTTCATGGGATGACCCCACTGGGTTCTAGTATGAGAGAGGGAGAAAAATGTCTCCCTATCCACTGTCTTCACACCATGCATAATTGCAACTATAACTCCCATCATGGCTCTCACTCTCTTCTAACACTGGTTCTATATTGATTCAACCTACTGATATCAATAAGGCTACACTTAGTTTACACTAGTGGATGCTCTAGGACAGCTTTCCCCAAACTGGCGCCCTCTGGCTGTGTAGGACTACAACTCCCATCAATCCCCAGCAGTGGGAGTTGTAGTACATCACATCTGGAAGGTACGAGATTGGGGAAGGCTTCTCTACAATGCTGATAACATGTTTACAACTAGCATTACCAATATGAAACAGATTGTTACTTGTTAACAGATGAATCCCATCTCCTGCCTCCAACACAGGATACTAGGTCTTGGCAAAATCAATGTTCTGTTGTTCTTTCTCCAGATGTTTATAAAGGCTTACAATACAGCTAAGATGTTATACTCATTTAATATTACAGAAGTGCCTTTCCCATATACCAGTCAAAAATGCCTTAACTGAATTAATGAAATTTACATTTTCTATTATTGTAAAAGCCTGTGTGGTTCTCTGACTCCAGAGAAGTTTGAGGGGGCCCTCAACAAAGTGACCTGTGATGGACCTCCTCCTACATAAAATATCCCCAACCTTGGGGATATTTTATATCCCCAATGTTAGCCATGACAAGATTGCCTGGTGGCAGCAATGGACAGCAGCACTCTCCAGTCAGTGCTAGGCATCTGGGAAACACCATTTAAATATTCCATAATGGCACAGTCATAAGAAGATTGGGAACTTTCTCTCCGCTTTTAAAGTAACCGCAGTTCCTTCTTATGTCTAAACCCAGACACATTTTTTTTTAGACTGAGTGTGATTTAGGGCAAGAAGCCAATTTCGAACTGTAGTTAATTATCCTGGGCTGTTTTCCCATTAACCATAGACAACACTAGCCTCAATTTTCAGCGTGGAGTCGTGGACAAAATGGGTAACCACAGACAGCTTTCCATCTCATCCTCACAGACATGCCGGATGAGGAGAAAGGAAAGGGAGCATGTGAGTCGGAGGCCTGCCTAGGCTCATTCTGGAAGCCCTAAACTGTGGTTTAGCATTATGTCCAAATGTTTCCTCTAGTAATCTGACTATTAAGGGATTCAATTTAGAAATTATTATTGGCTGGAGCAAGACTACAACCTTAGACCTTTTTCATTCCAGTTCCTTTCCATTTCTGCCCAGTGTGTTCTACAATGAACAGTTAGTTTTCTTAGAAGTTTTACTGATATAATAAAAGGTATAGCTACGTACAAAACACACAAAAAGTAAGTGAATATTTAAAAAAAATAACTCACAACACTGCAAATATTTAAACCTTTTAAAATACATAAACAACACTTGCAATAGAAATACAAAATCTTAAACTTAAAATTTGAAAACCATGGAGAAAAAGCAGGGAAGACAAGCTGTTCCTTAAAAGACAACTCTAGTCATAAGGCAGTCAGGAAAATATCTTTCCCACTCAATGTCACCTGCCACATTTTACTAACACAGATTACCAATCTACCAAGTTGTAAATGTGGGGAAGCCTTGCCATTTCATAATACCCTCCCACAGTCTTTACCAAACATTAACATGTGTAGAAGAATAAAAATCACACCACATTTTGATTAGTACAGATGATCCCTCAGACCATGTGTCATGGAGGGAAGAGGCTCTGGAAATGGCAATGGAAGGGGAGAGAATAGATCCCTTGGCCACTTCATCCATCCCTTGGTATTTTGTTTGCTATGTGTGCAAGTGGAAGTGTGTGTGTGTGTGTGTGTGTGTAATACAGTGTGCCAGTTCGCACAACATGACAGCCCACCATGGGTTATTTAACCCACAGTGAGGCTGCGGTTCATGTGGGATGCATGCAGCCACCATTTTGCATATCCCACCCCTGCTCAGGAGTTGTTGTGTCACATGAGCCTAGCGGGCATGGGTTATGTGAGAGTTAAACAATCCTCCCATAACCCATGGTCTGTTCTAGAGTTATGCGAGGGTTGTTTCAGCCTTGCATAACCCATACTCACTGAGTTTACCTGACACAACAACCCCCAAATGGGGGTTGGATATGTAAAGTGGTGCCCGTGGGTGCCACAACTTGTTGTGGATTAAATAACCCATGACGAGCCACATCGTGTCACATGAACCAGCTCAGTGTGTGTGATGAGGAACTCTTTCCTCAGCATTTCAATAAATCTCATGACAACTTTCCTTCTCTTTTTAACTAGCAACGACTGAAAACAGCAGGCAAACTTTGGTTAAAGTAAAATTCAGCAGGGAAGTAGTGACAGGTGGATTCAACAGATATAGGTATAAGAAGAGGTTATTAATCATAAGCGAGTATTCAACAGGAACAGTGTGAGGGTTTCATAGTTGGTATTAACGACAGGTATGATATTCAACCATTTCAGCTTGCTATTTAATCGGTACAGCATATGTACAGTAAGTGTGTGTGTATAAATAAAGAGAGAGAGAGAGAGAGAGAGAATAGTAGAGAGAATGATGGGACCAAAAAAGGCTATGTAGAAAAAGGGTGGTGGTCTTAAGTAGCGCTCACTTCAGAGACAAGTGGGAAAGGACATTAAGGGTGCAATCCTATGCATGTTTAGACAGAGAAAAGGCCTACAACTCCCAGCATACCCCAGCCAGGATTGGGCTCTGTCTAAACATGCATAGGATTGTGCCCTAATTCTTCCAGTGACAGCAATGATCTGGAGTAGGGATGGATGAAAGTCCCTTACCTGGTCCTGCAGCTTTTTTCGGGGGGGGGAGGCGCTCTGGTTCTCCCCCCAAAATTCTTGGCGGGTGGGGAGGCGCCCCGCCCCTCCCGGCTGAAATTCTGGCCGGGGGGGAGCACCCCGTCTCCCCAGCCGCGAAAGAAAAAAGTAAAGTGCAAAAAAAAAAAAAACGTGATAGGCTACATAAATCTTTACGTAGCCTATCACTTTTTTTTTTAACTTTACTTTACTTTACTTTACTTTACTTTACTTTACTTTACTTTACTTGGAAATGGCGGCGGTGGCAGCCGGTCAGAAGACCGGCCGCCGCCGGGACCCGCTGCCTTGAGAGACAGTCGCACAAGGTAAGTCCCATCCCGGGGGGGGGGCGGGGGGTGTCAGAGAATTTCCCCACCAATTTCGGGGGGCCGAATGCGTTGGCATTCGGCCTCCTGGAGATTCGTGGAGAAATTCTCATAGGGATGTACGAAAGTCACTTACCTGGAACGAAATTTGATTCGCGGTGGGGGGGAGGCGCTCCGTCCCTCCCCCCGAAATTCTGGCCTGGGGGGGAGGCTATGTAATGTTTACGTAGCCAATCACGGCTGAGTAAAAAAAAAACCCGCGCATACGCAAATGGTGGTGCCCATGGGCGTCGCCATTTGCGTTCCTTATTTTGGCACGTCTAGTCTACGTAAACATATACGTAGATTACAGCGAAAATAAGGGGAACTCAAATAGCATACACGCTACGTTATTTGCGTTTCCCTTATTTTCGCCGTAGTCTACGTAAATGTTTACGTAGACTAGACGTGCCAAAATAAGGAACGCAAATGGCGGCGCCCATGGGCGCCGCCATTTGCGTATGCGCAGGTTTTTTTTGTTTTTTTTTTACTCAGCCGTGATAGGCTACATAAACATTTACGTAGCCCATCACGGTATTTTTTAAAAATCTAGCCGTGATAGGCTACGTAAATCTTTATGTAGCCTATCACATTTTTTTGTTTGTTTGTTTTTTTACTGGAAATGATGGCGGCAGCAGCCAGTCGGAAGACCGGCCGCTGCAGCCGCCGCCGCCGAACTGCCACCGAACCGCCGCCGGAGCTGCCGCCGCCGCCAGGAGGATTCGCCCAAGGTAAGTCCTGCCCCAGGGGGGGTGGGGGGGCAGACCATTTCGCCACCAATTTCGGGGGGCCGAATGCGCTGGCATTCGGCCTCCCTGAGATTCGTGGCGAAATTCTCTGACATCCCTACCTCTGCAGCCTATGGGAGAAGGTTTGACCCTGCTTAGCTTCTGAGATCAGATGAGATCAGGCGCGTCCAGCCCAGAGGGTTGTTTCAGGAGGAGGTTTGGTGTGGGCCCTTGTTGGTGAAGTATTTAGGCATCATACACAGGGCATTTCCAGAGTACGTAGGCACTGCATGGCTCAGGTTTGATTAAACTTCTGTATGAGGGTGGTGTTGGATCTTGCAGGGTTCCACAGCAGGAGTTGTGATGGTAGCTAATGGCCGTGGCACAGAAAATGACTGGGTGGGAGCATTCAGAGAGTGGGCACCTACTGGCAGATTCCCTTGCCTACCCTGTTGAGAATACCATGCCCAGGGGAGATGGACAAGGCAGCCCTGCCTGTTCCACCACGAGTGCTCACTTGTTGTTGGGACCCATCCATTTCCAACCTGTGTTAGGGGGCACTTTCAGAAGCTGGGTGCATGTGAGCAAGGGAACAAGAATGGAAGGGGGACAAATGCCCCTGCTGTGCTGGGAAAGGCCTGCAGTCCAGTTGAGTAGGATGTTTTGAGGGAGTTATTGTTTGATTACCCTAACAGGGAAGTGGCACTACATTTAGAAGAGGGGTTTCGGGATGGTTTTAAAATACCATATGAATGTCCTAGGTGATGTCAGATGTCAGGTAACCTGAAGTCTATGATGGGGCTAGAGGAGATGGTAGCAAAGGACACCCCTGGTGAGCATCAGATAATTAAATCATGTAATACACATATGGGGAGCCACTGAATTATGCAACCCCAGTCCACCTTTGCTCAGTGAAATATTGCTCTTTTGATAGTGCAGTGGGATTGGCATAGGGCGGTGGGATTGGGGCAGCGCTACAATAAGTTAGCCTTTGGCCTCAACACCCTAGGGATTTTGATTTGTTGGGCCTTACATTTGGGGGCACATTTTCTGCAGACAGGGTTCTTCCCATGGGATATCCCACCTCATGTGTGGCATTTGAAACCTTCAGCACTATGCTGGAGTGAGTGGTATGACGTAGGACAGGAAGTGCTTCCATAACACACTATTTGGATGACTTTCAGTTTGCTGGTTCAAATGACTGTGCATGGCTCATGGAAGAGTTGCGGGGGGGGCAGAGAAGTAGGGGTTCCATATAGAGAAAACAGACAGACCTTCTGCCCAGTTAACCTTTTGAGGGGTTGAGCTAGATTCCTGTGGTCAGGTGTCAGGGCTGCCGATTGAAAAGTTGGCAGATCTGAGGCGTAAGGTCTCAGCAGCAGTGTTGTCAAAGAAGAGAACACTAAAGGCATTGCAGGAGCTGGCTGGGCATCTCAATTTTGCTTGCAGGGTTGTGGCTCTGGGTAGGGCATTTTTATTGAGGTTGCACAATGCCATGAAAGGGTTTAAGGCCCCTCACCCACAGGACATGGTATGAGGGAGGTCTGGCAGGTCTGAGTGGACTTTTTGCACCAATTCAATGAGGCAATCCCAACTGCTGTTGGAAGCAAAGCTGCAGGTTCACTCTGATGCTCCTGGGGATTTGGGTTTTAGAGTTTGTTGCAGGGACCAATGGTGTGCAATCTGTTGGCTGGAGGATTGGATGGCAGAAGGGGCGACTAAGGACCTGGAGTTTTCTGGAGTTTTTCCCCATTGTGGTGGTGGTGTATATCTGGACAAGGACACTGACTAATCAGACAATATATTTTTGACAAGATCATCAGGTCACAGTTTGTGTGTAATTAATTTTCTTTCTTCAAAATCAATATGGGTAATTTTTATTTTATTTTTTCTCTCTCTTTCTTTTTACGTATCTTCTTCTATTTTATATTTTAAAATAGACAAAATATCTAGTATAAAAATATTATTGACTGTTGAAGATTTATCTTAAGTTTTATTATTATACAATACTATACTTTCTCTTTTTGATTACTATTATTATTATTACTAATATTCAGGCTTTGGGGAATGAAGTGTAGAACTGTTGTGTTGATATAAAAGATTGTTTACTAAACTGTAAGACTGTATAATAGATATAGTTTTTTAAAATAGAATACCATTGGAGGTTGGGAGATGTTGGAGTTTATTTTTCTTTTTTCCTTTCTTTCTTCTCTTTCTGTTATTATGGTGTCCTAACTAAAATATTGTATGGATGAGAATTGAAGTACTGAGTAGGTTGTTGTTAATTTTGGTAGTGTTTATAAAGATAAAATAAATAAAAATATATTTAAAAAAATCAATATGGGTAATGAGGCCTGTCCAAACATTTGTTTTAAAATGTTTGCAGCATAATATTTTATTTTCAGTCCAGCACATACCTGATTTACAAAATGAGATTGCCAATGTCCTTTCTCATTTCCAGTCCCTAGCCCCAAAAGGCGAAGCCCAAGCCACAGGCCATGCCAGCAGAACTTTGGAGCCTTGGAAGATGGAAGCAGAGAGGCCATAATGGCAACCTTGGCAACCAGCTAGTTACCATAGGGCACTGGTCCCCAAACATTTTGGGTCAGTGGGCACATTTAAAATTTTGAGTGTCATAGGCACCCTCACAAAATGGTTGGCATAGGGGGTGAGGCTTGCCCATTCATAAAATGGCTGCCATGGTGGGCCTGGGCAGTCACACAACACTCAATGCTGGAGGGATGGACCATGGATATGCTGCACTGCCCTAATCAGCAGCAACCATTTCCCTGAAAATGTATAGTTATTGCTGGTGTTTTAAAACTGTAATAGTCCCTTTATGGATTTCTGTTGATTGGGGAGGCTATGCTTACAGCTTTTTATAGAGCCCTATGGGTAAGTGAACTGGTGGCAGCTTCCCAAAACAGATATGTCAACGAGAGCATTGCAGTTTACTGATGCAACTTTTACTGAGGAGGAAGTTGTTATTTGGCTGCAGTGGTCAAAAACAGATCAGTGGAGGATGGGCAATTCTGTTGTGTTAGCATCTTGCAGAAACACATAAGTATGCCCTGTAACAGCTTTAAGGGAAAATCGTCTGAGATGCCACAGCACAGGACACAGAAGATCAGTGACCCAAAATGGATGGTTGAGATGAGGAGAGAAACTAACAAGTTTATGCAGAAGTTCTTGTCTGTATTTTCACCACTTTTGTTTCATTATGATGGGGTATACTTGTCTAATGATGGATATGTGTTCTTGGGGTATCTACAAGTGGGTTTTAGAGAGTGTTTTGTAGGTGGGGGATGGGAAATAAGCATAGGCTAGTCATCCACCTACCCCCATGGCTGGTGCAATACAGGAGCTTGGGACAGAATAAAAATAACAATTTGGTGAGTACCCTGAGGTATCTTTGAGAGGGAGATTCCTCATACCTGTTCCTTTAAGGTTGTATGGCTAAAAGGGAGAGGAACAGGCATTCTACTTGAGGTAAACCTTACCTGACTCACCTATACAAGGCCTTAGGGCAGGGGCTGGCAACTTGTGGCCTGCTGGATATTTTGACCTACAACCTTCAACAACCCTAGTCAGCACAGCAAATGGTGAAGCATCGTGGGAGTTGTAGGCCAAAACATCTGAAGGGTCACAAGTTGCCCAGCCCTGCTTCAGCACCAGTGCAGGAGTGAGGCAGGCAGGCCCTCCTTGGCACTTAAATGTGAGGGCTGTGAAGAGTTGTGGCTAGAAAAAAGGCTAGCCGCTGGCCTTGAGGCAAGGGAGCTTGTCCAGGAAAATCTGAGGAAGGAACACTGGTTGTTCCTCCAGTCTGTTAGGGACCCTCAATGAAGGAAGGGAGTTAATTAGTTAGCAAGTTGAATTTTGAACATGCAGACCACCTTTGTAAAAACTAATAAATGTTGTTGCTCATTTGACTTCCAAGGACTGAGTTTTGCTTCTAGAAAGTACACTCCCTACTCAAATGCCAAGTGCCATGTCTTTGAACAGGGTAGCCTGGTGTGACTGCTAGTGAATTGAAGCAAAGTATAACTCCCCCCTTAAAACATAAAAGAGATATTTTGTGAGAAATTAATCTTGTGACTTTGGTTGTGCCCTGGTGTCCCATGAGATTTCCATTTTCCGGCATGAATCAGGTTACGCACCAAGGCAAAGGAGTTCAGTCTTTTATTTTCCTGAGGAGAATGCTTGTGTGCTACAGCTTGTTTTTAGATATTATTATAACCAAGGAACACAGTGTTCTGGAGAGAGAGAGAGAGAGAGAAGGAGATCTGGATGAATTCTCTAAATGAAGAGAAAAACAATGCTTCAGAGAGAACTAACCTAATAAGTGTGCATTCACATAGACCATGCACCTGTAACCATGCTCTTACTCATATTTCCATGTTACATGAGGATAAATCCACATGAAGTGGTGGCAGCATTTAGGGCAACTTGTCATAGTTTGGGAAGCTTTAACCATTTCATATCTGTACTCATTAAAGAGTAACCCATGGAAGCAGAAAGCTAGAGGGATCCCAAAGGGATAAACCCACTTCCCTAAGGCAGTCCTATAAGTATCCATCACAAGCCATTTCATGAAAATCTTCCATTGCTCAAGCAATCTTGATCGTACTTTTTGTTATTAAGCTGCCCTTTTAGCCTCTGGCCCCATATTCAATGTTGCACTAATACTGACCTGCCTTACAAGACCATTGCCATTATTGCAACAAGATCACAGCTGTGAAGCACTTTGAATGCTCAAAAGCATTATACAAATCTGTTGTTGTTGTTATATATGCTCCAGATAAAGTTCACTGGCCCTTGCCTCATTTTGCTGCCTTGTGCAGTAACTAGCAATTACATTTATGTATGAACTTCTTTTTACCACACTTTCTAGTTCTAGTCTTCCAAATGATCACAGACAAGTGGGGAGACCTTAGAAATTGTAGCCACCTCCACTTCTTTCTCTAGGGGCCCTCTGGAACCCAAGAAGCAGATTCTAAGAAATCCATGTGCTCGGGGTGATCTTTACTTGAAAGTCACAAACCCCAGGACAATATTGGCTTATTTTGCAGGCAGCAAGCCAGAAGTCTCAGGGATGAAGAGGGATTAGGTGGTCACCCTCAGCTAGGGGTGGACGAAAGTCACTTACCTGTCGTCGAAGCTTGTTCGCGGTGGGGGGGAGGCGCTTCGCTGCTCCCCCCGCAAAGTTCAGGCCAGGGGGGGAGGCTTCCCGCCTCGCCCGGCCGAAATTCAGGCCAGGGAGGAGGCTTCCCTCCTCGCCCGGCCGCGAACTCCAAAGTTTAAAAAAAAAAAACACGCCCCCGTGATAGGCTACGTGACGATTAACGTAGCCTATCACGGCTAGATCTGCAAAGTCAGCCGTGATAGGCTACGTTAATCGTCATGTAGCCTATCACGGGTGACTTTAAAAAAAAAAAAAAAGCGCGTACGCTAATGGCGGCCCCCATAGGGAGCCGCCATTCGCGTTCCTTATTTGGTCGCTGTAGTCTACGTAAAGATTTACATAGACTACGGTGAAAATAAAGGCAACGCAGCATTGCCAAGGAACGGGAATGGCGGCTCCCTATGGGGGCCACCATTATCCGTACGCGCTTTTTTTTTTTTAAGTCACCCGTGATAGGCTACGTGACGATTTACGTAGCCTATCACGGCTGACTTTGCAAATCTAGCCATGATAGGCTACGTTAATTGTCACGTAGCCTATCACGGCTAGATCTGCAAAGTCAGCCGTGATAGGCTACGTTAATCGTCATGTAGCCTATCACGGGTGACTTTAAAAAAAAAAAAAAGCGCGTACGCTAATGGCGGCCCCCATAGGGAGCCGCCATTCGCGTTCCTTATTTGGTCGCTGTAGTCTACGTAAAGATTTACATAGACTACGGTGAAAATAAAGGCAACGCAGCATTGCCAAGGAACGGGAATGGCGGCTCCCTATGGGGGCCACCATTATCCGTACGCGCTTTTTTTTTTTTTAAGTCACCCGTGATAGGCTACGTGACGATTTACGTAGCCTATCACGGCTGACTTTGCAAATCTAGCCATGATAGGCTACGTTAATTGTCACGTAGCCTATCACGGGGGCGTTTTTTTTTTCTTTTATTGGAATGGCAGGGGCGGCAGCCGGTCGAAAGACTGGCTGCTGCTCCCGCCCCGCACGAACACCCGCCAAACCGCCGGCCAGACCCGCCGCCGGGAGGGACATTCGGCAAAGGTAAGTCCCGTCCCGGGGGGGTTGCGGGGGGCAGGGGGGTGCGGAGAATTTCTCCCTGAAACTTTTTCGGGGGGCCGAACACATTGGCGCTCAGCCCCCCCGAAGTTTCGGGGAGAAATTCTCCGCCATCCCTACCCTCAGCAAGACTTGCCTAGATTGAGAGAAGGCAGCAGATCTGTTAGTTTTTATATCCCTATAAAATGAACTTCCCTGAGGTTTCCAACCTGGTGCCCATGGGCACCAAGGTGCCCCCAGATACCTCCCTTGGTTACCACCAAGCTCCCTGCCCCTCCTGAACTTTTAAATATATTTTTAAATTAAAATAATTACTGTAAGGCTGACATACTGCAAAGTGAAGAACCAGCCTCCAGCCCTGCCCCATCTTTATTTCCGAACATGCCTTTGGGCCCCATGGGGGCCCAGCAACAGTCTTAGAAAATAAAAGTGGTGGATAGTAGCAGCCTCCTGGGAAATGGGTGTTTTGTGACTGGTTACACCTACCACAATAGCCATTCCGTGAAAGGGAAAGGCCCCCCTCATGACAGCCATTTTCTGAGAGTACCCACAACATATGCTCAAAATTCAAAATGTGCCCACAAGCCCCAAAAGGTTGGGGGTCCTTGCCTTAAGAGCACCAGATTGGCCCTTCTTCATCGTTTGACTTCCCAGAACAGGGGTATCATAGACTACTATATACATTCCTAGTTTGAATGGGCTGTAGTTCTTTCTTTTGGCCAGCCGCCCAAGTGGCATAATAAACCAGTGTCTGATCAATAGGGCTCCTGGTTTGTTTTCTGCGGTACTCAACACAGGGGAGGAGCCACAGCTTGGTGGTAGAACATATGCTTTACATGCAGAAGGTTCTAAGTCCAATCCTTGGCATCTCCAGTTAAAAGGATTGGGTCAGTAGAGGCTGGTGGCTCCGATTTCAGTGAGGCTGTGATTCCATCCTGAGTTTCAGTCAGAACCAGACAGAACTCTAAAGGAGCTATCCAAGGTGCTGAACCCTAGCCCCAAGATAGGTTCAGAAACTTGGACAGCTCCTTGAGAGTTCTGGCTGGTTCTGATTGAAACCCAGAATGGAATCATAGCCCCCCTGAAATCAGAGCCACCACCCTCCACTGGATCAGGTAGATGGCAATGGGAAAGGCCTCTACCTGAGACCTCGGAAAACTGCTTCCAGTGAGAGCAGACAATACTGGGCTAGACTGACAGACAGTCTGATCTGGTAGAAGGCAGCTTTCTGTGTTCCTAGGACATCATCCCCAAACACCAACCCACTGGGGTGGGGGTTTGTTGTTATTTCTCTTAAAACAGATAGAATTCAATTACATTTCAGAAACATGAGTGAAAAAAGATTGGCTTAAATTCAGAATTAGTCATACTTGGGCAGACCTATGCAAATCAATTGGACTTATTGGGTCTACTCTTAGTATGACTAAGTCTGGATCCAACCCATTGCCTGCTAGTAATTCTGGTAGATGTTACAATGTCAAAATGTGAACCAAAATGTGAACCAGTTTTCAGATCATGAGCATCTCTACACCAGCCTAAAATCCCACATTTAAAATGGGGCTTTCTGCTTCTGTTTTAAATGCAGGATCATGACAGTCTCCCTTTACATGTGCTTCCTTCCCCCCCTTTCCCCCCCCTTTCCCCCCTTATCTGAGGGCTTCTTCACACTGAGCTTTTATCCTGTGATTGAGATTGCTCCTTCACGGAAGTTTGTGGGCTTTTTACATGACGCCGTGATCATCCACGGCGTCTCCTGCACTAAATGCCCTTTGTTCCATTTTTTACTACATCGCAGATAATGAGCTATCAAATTACCCCTTTGTGTTCCACTTCAGTTTCCTCCGTGAAAAGAGGAAAAGTGGCAAGAAGACGATCGAGATCAATGAAAGATAATGGAAGACTCAGATATGGGGAGAAGGAGGGGGAAGGGGGTGGAGGGAAAGGAAGCACGTGAAGAAGGGAGTCATTGTGATCCTGCATTTAAAATGGAAACAGAAAGCCCCATTTTAAATGCAGGATTTTAGGCTGGTGTAGAGGTGCCCTGAGTCTTCCATATGTTTCATTATATAGCTGCTAGATGGTGCTGTGGTCTAGCTCCTCTTACTGCAGCTTTTCCTTTTTCAGGGAGGGAATTCAAGCAGAGCTCAAGCACAATAATTTGATAGCTCATTATCTCTGATCTTTTGAAAAATGGAATAAAGGTGATTCACTGCAGGAGATGCCCTGAAGGTTGACAATATCATCTAAAGGACCTGCAAACTTCCGTGACTAACCAACGTCAACAACCAAAGCAGGATAAAGTTCCATGTGAAGAAGCCCTATGTCTAGACGTAACTACAACGAAGCATTTAGCTTTGTCCAGTTTCCAATGTGTGCCCCTACAGTGCTGAACAAACTTTCAATCACGGAAGCTCTAGGGCAGCCTTCTCCAACCTGGTGCCCTCCAGATGTGCTGGACTACAACTCTCATCATTCCCAACCAGCATAGCTATGCTGGTTGGGAATGGTGGGGGCTGCAGTCCAACACATTTGGAGGGCACAAGATTAAGGAAAGATGTGCTAGGCGTTTTAGGTGCTGCTCCTCTTCCCTTTGGCAACAGCAAACATCTACCCACCCCATAACTCATTTCCCAAATAAATTAATAGGATGGAAATGCAAATGACATTTCTCGATTGAGAACATTTTGTGCTATCCTTTTAAATGAAGCACACAGATGAGTCATGCCTAAACTTCTATTTCCCCCTTAGAAAATTACTCAGGTGTACCACCATTTAGAGGTGATGATTAACACTGGTGCCCAATTAGTGTCCATTAAAGCTGAGTGTACACCACCTACAAAGACTCCATTAGTCATCAAGTTAACCCTAAAGGAAACTGAAAGTTTATAGTAGTAAGATCAGTACATTTATAAGCATAGACATTAAGCAAAAGAAGAACCATCATCTAGCGAATACTGCTGTTTGAACAGATGAGTTGATTCATGGGCTGCATTAAAAAAACAGAATAATTGAATCCTCATTTATGTGGCAATATACATGGTCAGATTAAAAAAAAAAAAAAATGCCCAGTATGTTGCTTGCTGGGGAAATCTAGTTTGTGGATACATCCAGGTTTTTCACACATCCAGGTTTTGTTTTGTTTTGTTGGGCATAGCAATCCTAAGAGGTTGGGGGTGGAGTTTTGTGGTAGACAAACCACAACTTCCCAAGCCCTGCTTGCTCACTGTGGCCAGGTGGAAGGTGGGACTTGTTCTGGCCTTTTTTTTTAACCAGCAGTTCTTTGAATGTTCCCCTTTCATTGACACCCATGGGAGGCAAATTAACTACGCCAGCTTCTGGTGGTGTAGTGATGGGGTCCAGTCTGGGGACATGTTGGGAAAGTGAGGAGGCTTTGGTTCTGATGGTTCCAAGGTCACCCTGACACACACCTGCAATACACAGAATTGGCCCCTAATGCCAGCAGGAATGCTGTTGACAGTATTCCTTTGCCTGCTGAGTGTATTGGAGGGCTCCAGAGTGGACATGCCATCCCACCAGCAGAGCTCCTCTGCACCAGTGAAGGGACACCTGCACCCCATCTTAATACCCCTCAGCCAGTCTCTGACAGGAGCTAGGATTGCCCTCTGATTGAACCGCAAATACCCAACCTTCCATTTGCTAAGTGCTGGCCAGGATAATTCTGCATTACTTTTGTGACTTGCAAAACTACCATTTACTACGTTTTTGACGGTTTGAAACCAGTGAACAAAACATTTTCAGTGTTGTGCTAGCAGAGCTGAAGAATAAAAATGAAAATCCAAGCATCATGCAATGGATCTCCTTCTTTCCAAGAGAAACAAGAGCTTGTTCATGTGAACAAACTTGTCCATTGTTTTTAAAAGCTGGGACAGAGCTAGACTTCACAAGGAAGCCACTCTAGTTCAGTGGCCATGTTACGTTTGGTTCAGAGCCCAAATGACACATTAAATGCATGTTGGGGGTGGGGGAGGTCTCTAAACCCTGCAGCCATGGGTAGATTTGATCAGAATCAGGACCATGGTACCTTGAGATTAACACTTTCAGCCTGTACTGTGGGTCCACTGAAAATCCCCCCTCCCAAAGCTTCTATTTGCTTTGCAGAAAAGGTGCCATTGGTTCCAATGACAGTCTTCCTCCCATGGGGAATAGCAGTTTTTGTGAGGCAATTATTGTCAGGCAACAATGGGGGAAAGAGCTAACCCCCTCCCCCCTTAGTTCATGACATAGTCCCAATCCTGATTCCCCCACAAGAGTTGCCATCTTAAATGAAAAAACAATGCATTGCATGCAATCATTGTTGTTGTTGTTGTTCAGTCGTTCAGTCGTGTCCGACTCTTCATGACCCCATGGACCATAGCATGCCAGGCCTTCCTGTCCTGCGCTCTCTCCCGGAGCATGCTCAAGTTCATATTCATTGCATCCGTGATGCTATCTAGCCATCTCATCCTCTGCCGTCCCCTTCTCCTTTTGCCTTCAGTCTTTCCCAGCATCAGGGTCTTTTCCAGGGAGTTTTCTCTTCGCATTAGGTGGCCAAAATATTGGAGCTTCAGCTTCAGTATCTGTCCTTCCAATGAGCACTCAGGGTTGATTTCCTTTAGGATGGACTGATTTGACCTCCTTGCAGTCCAGGGGACTCGTAAGAGTCTTCTCCAGCACCACAGTTCGAAAGCATCAATTCTTCGGCGCTCAGCCTTCCTTATAGTCCAGCTCTCACAGCCATACATTACTACTGGGAAAACCATAGCTTTGATTAGACGGACCTTTTAAATGACACTGGTTCAATGAAGAAAGTAGTTGGGTTACTCAACCCAAGCTGAGTAAGGGGCAGTATGTTGCACCAATTTTACTTAGAGTATAAGTGTCAGTAAGAGAGTGATCTGTAGGATCACCAGGGGAGGAGCAGAGAGCCTTCTCTCCACCCTTTCCCCCAGTGATCCTGATACAGATCACTCTTTTGTTGGGGAAAGAGCAATCTGCAGGGGTGGGGAGAGAAATTCAGCAGCAGGGGGTGATAGTGGGAGTGATTCAGCCCTTTGGGATTACATATGGATTGTCCACCCCTGAATTATACCTTGCCCAGTTCTTCCCTCTTGTCTGTCCCCTGGCTTCAGTCACTCTCTGTCCCATGCACATGGGATTAATAAATACCCTAGAGATTCATTCCCCAAATCCAAATATATTGGTGAGATTGGGACAACCTTTATTCCTATAAACAGAGGACCCTGCCTTAGAAACTAGGTCAGAGGGTTAGAACAGATTGTTTTCATGCACATTCCACATAAACAATTGCATTACAATTTCTATGGTGCCATACTTATTAGTGGATTTGTATCAATCCATTGATTTCATTTGATTGATTTCATTTCTATAATGCCCAATAGCCAAAGCTTTCTGGATAATTCACAAAACTTAAAATACAACATAATAAAAATGTAATATAAAATGTTTAACATTGGATTGAGCTTGTCTGGATTGAGCTTCAGTTTACTGATCCCTTCTCCACACAGATACACACATCTCAGTAGAAATGAAAGTAATTTTACCTACAGGAATAGTGGCAGCATTATCTTTCTCCCTCACATATTGGAGTATAGGATTGTTCTTCCCAGTTGCAATCCTATACCTACTTGCCTGGGAATAAGGCCTACTGAAATCAATGGAATTTATAGGCTTGTGCTGCAAACCCTTTGTATCCTAAACAAGTAAAACATAATGTGTTGGATCTGGACTTAGACAGAGTAGACCCATTGAACTGGGTCCACTCTAAGTCTGGATCCAACCAAATGTCTAAAAAAACAGACCCACTTCTAAAAAACCAGCTTTCTCTTGCAGGGTGACAGCTGAGTAGAATTTCAAAAAAGGCGGGGAGGGGAACCAATGAAAACCCTCCTGTCTTATATTCAGTTTGTTCTAGTCCAAATTAAAAAACCACAGGAATTGTTATAAGCCCTCACATTTTAATCTATCACATATGTGTTTAAGCTTATAAAAATAGTTGATTTCAAAGATGGAAATTTGTTCCTACCTTCCTTTCAGTTGAGGGATAAAATTTGAACCAGATCCCTTTATGAAACGGATGACTGCTAGTAAACTCACAACATAAAATTCTGCTACTGAATTTATGCTTCCCTCTTGCCCCCAAACCACTGACATCACATGTGCATCCATAAACCAAAAACCTGCACGTTGAACAAAAAACATCCTTGCTTATAAATGTAAGGGTAACTTCTCCTTGTAAGTACTGTATATGTTAAATGTACTGTTATTGGCCACAGTAACACTACTGTTATGAGCCCCACAGAGTTCTTTGTTTTCCAAAAGGCCAAGAAGTAAATTATAACATAAGGTAACAGTCCAACACAGAGTGAACATACTTAAGACCACTGAAGGCAATTAACCTACACACTCTTGCAGTGCAGTCCTATGCAAGTTTGCTCAGAAATAAGACTCACTGTATTCAATAGGACTTACTCTCTAGTGTTTTTAGAATTAAGCATAATCCTTTGGTGCATTGGCCACTGTCCGGTTTGATAGCATTAGAAATAATAACCAGGCATTAACAAGAGGCATTTGTTAATATATTAAGGCCAGTTAAAATGTGGAGGCTGCCCAAAAAGTACACTTCCAGGCAGGCGTAGCATTTAAATGGCTTTTATCCCATGTGCCAGTCCATAGGAATGCACCACTTGGCACCAGTGTGCTGGGAGCCAGGCAGAAGCTATGCTTGCATGCCTATGCCCCAGTACAGCATTTTAAACATTACGTAAACCATGTGGAGTGCTTGCAGAATACGTTTTCTTCAACGGCTACCACATTGTGGTTGTCATTTTTAAATAAGACCTCAAGTACTTAGAACACATGGATCAGATCTTTTTTCTGGAGAAAACCAGTGTAGGTCCCCAGAACCATTCTGCTGTACATTGCATGGAATGTATTTCTATAGAAGAGGGGTTTTGACTTTTGAGACACCCTTGAGGAATTTTTATAAGTCAAATCTCAGTTCCTTGTATCTGGTTTCAGTCACGTAATGCTGAGTCATATGGTCTTCATTATTTTATTTGAAGAAATATTAACCAACAGGGCAATATACATGTTGTATCACATTCTTCATTCTTATCCTATATACAGCACATTTATTTTCTGAGTGCCTTTCCTTATGTAGCCAAAACAGCATCATCCATGCACAAGGTGAAGGTATCACTCAGCAGGCTTGGGGAAGTCCAAGGTTTGCTGAAGTACAAAAAGTTGTTTGCTTAAAATCTGGAGGGTCAGTGTGGGGCTTGTGGATTCCATTAAATGCCCGCCCCGCCCCCACCTTATCCCTCATAAACTGAGCACTGGGCAAGTTTGAAAATATTAGATACTGTATGGCAGATTTTCCCCCACCTGGTGTCCTCCACATGTTTTGGACTTCAATCAACTCCATCAACCCCAGACAGCGTGGCCAGTGGTCAGGAATGCTGGGAGTTGTAGTCCAAAACATCTGGAGTGTCCAGTTTGGCAAAGGCTGCTGGATGGCCGTGGTCATCAACTAGTTTTGCTAGAGGGCCAATTTTTGTGAGATGGGTATGGCTCAGGATCCAGCCCCCACCTTCAAAGTGGCTTATTCCCACATGCTGTTTCTCACAGCTTCCACTCCCTCCACAACTCTCTGGATTAACTTGATTAAAGGCAGTTCTGCCCAGGGTGGCACCAGTGAGCATATGAACACTCTATCGCAAGAACAGTGGGTATGTCCTTTACAGACTTCTCCGTATATCCTCTGTGGGCTGACAGCTTTATTGCCCCATCCACTTCTAATTCTCTCTACTTCGGGTGCTTCCAGATGGAGGGCTCTTTGTGCTACCTCTATTCTGTCTTTTCCTTTTTAAAGAACTTTTGTGGTAATTTAAAAAAAAAAAAAACAAGGAGAAGTAGAGGGAAAACACAGGACGGTTGCAAGTGGATCCCCTGTAAAATTCTGTGAATGGGGCAAGACAATTGCTTGCTAAAAGCCTCATCTGGAAGCACTTGTAATGCTGCCAGAACTGGCTAACACAGGTCACAAACTGCATAGTTCAAATTCTTTCCCCTGTGTGGCTCTAAAATTGTGAAGTTGCTTCAAAAATAATCATCACACAGACCAATTATTCAAACATAAGCGTATTTTATCAAAAATTGTGCAAATAAATAACTTGCAACCGGTACTCATCAAACCGTAAATGTCCAAATTCTTCAGAACCTCTCCAAGAGGGTACACTGCACATGCAGACATAGAATGGGGGGAGGGATTTCCACAAGAGGAACAACAACAAAAATGCCATTAAAGTTCTCAGCACAAAATAGGTCCTCTTGTCCCCCAGAGATCCTGAAAAGGGCTCCTCTTGACTGTACCCTGTAAAATTAGAGACAAGTCTCAGTCAGTAAATCCCAGCCCACAGGCTTTCTCCCTTATGTGGAATCTCTTCTGCTGCTGGCTGGGTTGACAGAGGTATTTTACCCACCCACCCCTTCTGTTATACAATAATAAACCAAACCATCCACCACACTAGTTTAACAGTATCTTAAATAGAAGATAATGTAGGCAGAGTAATTCATTCACACTTGTATAACAAAATAGTTTTACCCTTCTCTTTGTTGTTGTTCAGTCGTTCAGTCGTGTCCGACTCTTCGTGACCCCATGGACCATAGCACGCCAGGCCTTCCTGTCCTGCGCTCTCTCCCGGAGTGTGCTCAAGTTCATATTCATTGCATCGGTGATGCTATCTAGCCATCTCATCCTCTGCCGTCCCCTTCTCCTTTTGCCTTCAGTCTTTCCCAGCATCAGGGTCTTTTCCAGAGAGTTTTCTCGTCGCATTAGGTGGCCAAAATATTTGAGCTTCAGCTTCAGTATCTGTCCTTCCAATGAGCACTCAGGGTTGATTTCCTTTAGGATGGACTGATTTGACCTCCTTGCAGTCCAGGGGACTCGTAAGAGTCTTCTCCAGCACCACAGTTCGAAAGCAGCAATTCTTCGGTACTCAGCCTTCCTTATAGTCCAGCTCTCACATCATTAGTAACAGCTCCTGTGAAGGAGATCCTCTTTAGTTCCTTATTTGGGGACTCATACACCTGTAAAATAAGGGACCATGTCTCACTCAGTAAATCCCAATTTCATCCTTCTTCTGTGGCTGGCTGGCTGAGCTGAGTGAGGGCCAAACTAAACATTCTCCAAATCATCATCATCATCATTATTAACAACATCTAGTTTTGCCCTGAGGTATTTCACTCACCAGGGCTACATACCCTTGGTCCTATCCCAAAAAAGAAAAGAAAAGAAAAGAAAAGAAAAGATGCAGTGAGCCACAGACAGTCATTGAGTTGGAAAAGAACAAATTAATTTGAAGCTACATGCATTTTCTGCTTTGTATATAATATAAAGATTATAACTTTCACTGGTAACAAGTTCTGTTCTCTGCTATATTTAATACATCATACATCTGTCTCCCAGTGAATATCTTGTACTTTGTATTTTTAAACACTAGAAAGCTATTCCCCAACATACACTACATAATAAATCTGTCATTGGATATCTATAAATCCATAGACAACCTATTGCATTTGACATGCTTCCTTTGAAATAGCATTTCACTCATTCAAAGGATCTTTGAATCTGTGTATAAGTTCCCATGCCAGAGCTAAGCTTAGCTCAGAGGAAGAAAAATCACTATATCAACCAGAAGGAAACAACCTTCCTCAAAACTGATAAAAGTTATGCTGTTTGGGGGACATAGCTGGGGTAAATAGGGTAAATGGGGTAAATTTACCCCGTAGCTGGGGTAAATCCAGGTGTGTGTGTGTGTGTTGGCACTCCAATACCAAGTAATACCTTCTTATAGAACTGAGGTCGTGTATGCTTGAACTGAGGTAAATAAGCCAATTACGCATAGCTCTGCTATGCATGATTTAAAGAATGTGTAGCTTGGCCTTCAGAGTGCTCATTTGGGATGGTGGCAGTTATCTATCATATGGGTTGGTTAGTTTTTGCTTAGCTGTGCAGTTTTCACCTTGGGAAGAACTGATAAACAAGGAAAGACCTTTAAGGTGTACTTGTTTGCAAATCTCAAGAAAACAAACAAAAAAGTGGGTCTGATTCTGGGATTTGTCCCCAATCCTGAGAGCCTTTGAAGTGTAAGCTAAAAGTGCTCAACACATGGACAATTTTCACGAAGCCTAGAGATTAGCTGACTAATAACTCTTTACCTCATGTGGTGAAGAAGTAGCAGGGGTCAACAGATTAAAAATTATAATAAAAAGAGGGTCTTTTCATCACACGTATGTTCAGACATGAATTTGTGTCAATCTTTGTCCATAAGAGTTGCCAAGAAATGGCTGCCAACTTACCAGAGGAGCCCCACATTGTGAAGGTAGCCAGGGTTGAGGGGAACGGTGGACCCTTGAGGCATCACAGCAGTAGCACCATGGACCCTGAGAAAGGGGCTCAGGCCAGGGGAGGAAATAGCCAATCCAATCCTTGATTGATGTGCTGGGGATGGAACTTCAGGGTGGACCAGAGGAAGACGTTCTCCCTCTGGTCCACCTTGGGCCTATATAAGGAGTCCAAGCTGCAGTGTTGGTCATAGCCATTGCTGGCTTTCCCACACCTAATAATTGCATTACATATTGCTAGTCTGATTAACTGCCAGTCTATGGGGCCAGGAAGGAACGTTTGACCTACACAAGCAACTAGCCTAGCTATGCAAGGTTTTTGCCTTCCCTATAGCAAGATTATTGTTGCTATAGTTTATGAGTGATGGTACTACAGTGTGGCAGATATTGTATTGATTTTCCTTATGATTATTATGGCACAATGTGGGGGTGTGGAAGGCATTGGGCTGTATCCCTTTGTTGGGGGGAGTGGGATTGGGCTTCCTGCTCCCCACAGTGGGGATCCCCTTAAGGGTTCTTGGGAGGTGTGGCTTCAAAGACCAGCCTACTTTGGAGCTGGTGAGATTCAAGACAAATAAAAGGAAGTATTTCTTCACACAGCACATAGTTAAACTATGGAATGCCCTTCGACAAGATATAGTGATGGCCACCAATTTGGATGGCTTCAAAAGGGAACTGGACAAATTCATAGAAGATAAAGTTATCAATGGCTACTAGTCCTGATAGCTATATGGTACCTCCAGTATCAGAGACAAAATGCCTATGTACAGCAGTTGCCGGAGACCATGGGTGGGAGGGTGCTGTTAAACTCTTGTCCTGCTTGTGGGTTCCTGGTCAACAGCCAGTTGGCCACTGTGTGAACAGAATGCTGGACTAGATGGACCCTTGGTCTGATCCAGCAGGGCTTTTCTTATTTTCTTAAAACATTTTCAGCTACAATAACAATAAAAAGCAATTAAAGGAATAGTAAAATGGAGCAGCATGTCAGCAATTAATTACAAGCCAGAGAAAGCCTCAGTGAACAGGTGTGTTTTCAGGAAGTATTTTCTGCCTCCTGAAATGCATAGGAAAGAGTGTTCCAGAGAATGGGTATTGCCACTGAGAAGGCCGGAGAAGGTTGGTGATAATCAGAAACCAGATGGGATCCATGCTCTATATTCCGGCCAAGATATAGGGATGGCGGAGAATTTCTCCCTGAATCTTTGGGGGGCCGAGCGCCAACACATTCGGCCCCCCGAAATCGGCGGTGAAATTCTCCGCCCTCCCCGCCCCCCCCCCCCCGGGATGGGACTTACCTTTGGCGAATGTCCCTCCCGGCGGCGGGTCCTGGCGGCAGTTCGGCGGCGGTTCGGCGGCGGTTCGGCGGCGATTCGGTGGGGGCGGTAGCCGGTCTTCCGACCGGCTGCCGCCACTGCCATTACAAAGTAAAGTAAAAAAAAAACCAGCAACCCCGTGATAGGCTACGTAATGATTAACGTAGCCTATCACGGCTAGATTTCCAAAGTCAGCCGTGATAGGCTACGTAAATCATTACGTAGCCTATTACGGGTGAATTTGAAAAAGAAAAAGAAAAAAGCGCATATGCAAATGGCGGCGCCCCATGGGCGCCACCATTTGCATTCCTTATTTGGTCCCGGTAGTCTACGTAAAGATTTACGTAGACTACGGCAAAAATAAGGGCAACGCAAATAGCGTTGCCCTTATTTTTGCCGTAGTCTACGTAAATCTTTACGTAGACTAGACGTGCCAAACTAAGGAACGCAAATTGCGGCGCCCCATAGGCACCGCCATTTGTGTACGCGCTTTTTTTTTCCAAAGTCACCCGTGATAGGCTACGTAACGATTTACGTAGCCTATCACGGCTGACTTTGGAAATCTAGCCGTGATAGGCTACGTTAATCGTTACGTAGCCTATCACGGGTTTTTTTGTTTTTTTTTACTTTTGTATTTCGTGGCTGGGGAGACGGGGCGCTTCTCCCCGGCCTGAATTTCAGCCAGGCGAGGCGGGGCGCCTCCCCCCCCGGCCTGAATTTCGGGGCGAGAAGCGAAGCGCCTCCCCCCCACCGCGAAGCAAGCTGCGGGACCGGGTAAGTGACTTTCGTACATCCCTACCAAGATCCTATTGAAGCTGTAACCAATAATGTTGTGACCAATTTATTAACCCATTCATGGCTCTGTGTCCATCTCTTGCTCCCTTATTCCCCCAAGCCAGCTAGGTCCTGGAAGGAGAAGGAGGAGGAGGAGGAGGAGGAGGAGGAGGAGGAGGAGGAGAAGAAGAAGAAGAAGATGAAGAAGAAGAAGAAGAAGAAGAGGAGGAGGAGGAGGAGGAGGAGGAGGAGGAGGAGGAGGAGAAAAAGAAGAAGAAGAGGAGGAGGAGGAGGAGGAGGAGGAGGAGGAGGAGGAGGAGGAGGAGGAAGAAGAAACTGCCCAGCATCATAAAGTCCAGATAGTGGAACTATTTGGAATTTAAAAAATGAAGTGTCGGTGGAAATTATGGAATTTCTGAGCTTTAGATATGCAAACAAGAGTTCAAAGAGTCATGTTTGTCAAAATGGCCAAGTGGGTTTTGGGAATTTTGAATTCTAATCAGTGAACCAAACGCTAATACTTGTCTTGTTTATATTTTTACAGGGTTCAGTAATCTGTGGAGAGGAAGCCAATTAAAACCCCTTTGTTTTTTCCTCTTTTCTAAAAGGGGTGAATTAGGAGCCACCCATTCATGTCTTTATTATTTTTAATTTTATTGCTATTGCTGCTGCTGCTGCAGTTATTCATGATAGCAACACTTTATAAAATAGCTTAAGCAACAACAACAACAAAAGATCCATGCCCTGAGGCGCAGAATAAATCAAGGAACTGCAATAAAGTTTTCATGGGCAAAAATTTACCTCTGAACTACAGGACAACATGATTTAAGCCACACTGGGCAGTGCCTAAGAAAAGCAATATAAATTGAAATGATGCTTCCCGTTCTTATAATGGATTACATGAAATCAGATGTAAAAAAACCCACACAGACAGACATGTGACTGCGGACCAGCATCCACGTGAGGGAACAATCGCCACTGTGCCGTAATGGGTAGTATGATAGATAGACTCTGTCTGATATGACTGGGGGATATGTGGCAAAGGCCTCACTAAACTAAAGAGCAGGATAGCATTTTACACACACACACACACACACACACACACTGTGGAACGGAAGAGGCTGCTCCTGCTCGGAGAACAGAAGAAAGGAGGAGGAAGAGCCAGAGCCTTGTAAGTTACAAGGGCACAATTCAGCAAAGTTAATTACAACTAAGTCCCATTGAAAGCAATGGCATAAAACTTAGGCCCAATCTACATGACCGATTAAGTGTAGAGCAAGAGCACATTGGGGTCATTCATGACAGATGGTGCCGTCACCAATCCACAGCAACCCAAAGCTCCCCGCTAGAAACCGTGCATTTTCACAAAGTACCATTTCAGTGCGTTATTTTCCTTAAACGCGGAGCCCACACGGTTCCACTGTAATGTGCCCTGTCCCCCCGCATTAAATCCAGGGTGTGCCTAGGGGTGTTTCTGTGATCTGGCAGTGACAGTCAAGGGGTGGGACCGCCCCTTCCCCCCCTTCCCCCTTTTTCCCCATTCATAGTAGGGCACTTTTGGACACAGGCTCCTTTTCCCTACTACTTTTCAGCAATGTTGTTTTAACCATTCACAATATCGCAGTAGCACAATTTCCCATTCATAATCTATAGCCTGTTTTATCCGTTCACAATAGCACTGTTTTCCCATTCACAATATCACAGTAGCCTGCTTTACCCATTCACAATCTATAGCTACGGATGGATGGACCTATCTCTGTCTGGGGTGGAGCTGTCCGCCCCCAGCTCACACAGCCTGGACCCACTCGGCAAATCACCCTGCCCACCAAGCTGTGCCCACCACCACCCCTCTCCGTACCAAGGACTCCAACAGACAAGTCCTTGTCCTTTATACACACAAGGGCTTGACTGCCGAGTCCTTGGCGTGGCCAGCCCCCCGTGCTCTCACCCTGGCCTCTTCAGGAGGAGACCAGAGTGAGAGCACTGGGGTGCCGCTGAGGCCCTTCCTCCCTGCACCAGCTGTTAAGGAAGCTCTGACAGCCAGTGGAGGCTGGATGGCTCCCAGCGCAGCCAGCCACCAGGGGTGCTGTGGCACTGCCAGCTGCTTGCTGAGTTCTGGGGTGCTCGATGGCCGAGTCTGTCAGCACCCTAGGGCTCAGTGAGCGGGATCCAGGAGGCCAGATGGGGGGAGTTAGGGATGTACGAAAATCACTTACCTTTCACAGATTATGCTGATGGTGGGGGGGGGAGGTGCTCTGTCCCTCCCCCCAGAATCCTGGACGGGGGGGGAGGCGCTCTGTTCCTCCCCCCCCCCCGGAATCCTGGCCAGCCGGCTGTGTTCCGCAGCGATTCTGCGGAGCCGCCGGCCAGCTCCGCCAGCAGCCGGACATCCGGCCGCTGGCTAGCAGGGACGCAAATGGCGGCAGCCGTAGCCGCTGCCATTTGTGTCCCTGCAGTCAGCCGTGATAGGCTACGTAAATGTTTACGTAGGCTATCACGGCTGACTTTAAAAAAAACAAAAAAAACGCGCATACACAAATGGCGGCGGCCATGGCCACCACCATTTGCGTTGCTTATTTTGGCACGTCTTAGTCTACGTAAACATTTACGTAGACTAAGACGGCGAAAATAAGGGGAACGCAAATAGCGTAGCGTCTACGCTATTTGCGTTCCCCTTATTTTCGCCGTCTTAGTCTACGTAAATGTTTACGTAGACTAAGACATGCCAAAATAAGCAACGCAAATGGCGGTGGCCATGGCCGCCGCCACTTGCGTATGCACGTGTTTTGTTTTGTTTTTAAGTCAGCCGTCATAGGCTACATAAACATTTACGTAGCCTATCACTTTTTTAAAAAAAACCTAGCCGTGATAGGCTACGTAAACATTTATGTAGCCTATTACTTTTTTTTTTTTTAACTGGAAATGGCGGCGGTGGCAGCCGGTCAGAAAACCGGCCGCCGCAGCTGCTGCCACCGAACCGCCGCCGGAGCTGCCGCCAGAGCCGCCAGGAGCTGCCCAAGGTAAGTCTCGTCCTGGGGGGTGGCGGGGGGGTGGCAGGCTGTTCCGCCAGGAGCCGCTGGAGCCGCCAGGAAGATCTGCCCAAGGTAAGTCTCGTCCCAGGGGGGCGGGGGGGTGGCAGGCCGTTCCGCCACCGATTTCAGGGGGCCGAATGCACTGGCATTCGGCCTCCCCGAGATCCGTGGCAGAACCTTCATACATCCCTAGGGGGAGTCCATCAGTTTCCACACCCTTTTGGGACTCCCATGCCATATCTATAGCCTCTTTTAACCATTCTAGGGATGTACGAATCCCTTCCCTGGCTCAGTTCAGGGGCATCCAAAGTGGGGGGGAGGCACTCCGTCCCTCCCCTCGGAATCCTCCCTGGCTGGCTCCACTCTGTGGCGACTCCACAGAGCTGCTGGCCAGGGCCGGCTGCAGCCGGATTCTGGCCACTGCCGGGCTGCTGCGCCGCAAATGGTGGCCGCTATGCCGGCCGCCATTTGCGTCCCTGCAAAGCCGTGGTAGGCTACGTAAGTATTTACGTAGCCTATCATGGAAAAAGGCAGCCACGCAAATCGTGGCCACTACAACGACTGCCATTTGCGGCCGCAGCAGTCCGGCAGCGGCCAGAAGAGGAGCCAGAGCCGCCGCCGCCACCGCTGCCGCTGCCGCCACATCTGCCGCAAGGTAGGCTCCATCCCGGGGGGATTCTGTGGGGTGGCAGGGGGGATTGCCCCATTCCGCCACGGACTCCAGGCTCACTGGAGTCCATGGTGGAATTCTCCAACATCCCTACACCATTCACAATATTGCAGTAGCACTATATTCCCATTCACAATATCATGGTAGAGCTGTTTTCCCATTCACATTATTGCAGAAGCCTGCTTTATGCATTCACAATCTGTAGCCTGTTGTAACCATTTACAATACTGCAGTAGCACTCTTTTAACCTTTTACAATATCCCAGTGGTGGATGAGAGGGGAGAGGTGTGGAGTAAACTACAGGGGCTTAATTCAGCACTTCCATTAAACTTCCTTGAGCAGGAGAGTTTGGACAGGGGTGGGGAACAAGCCTCTCTCATTGGTTGAGCAGCACCTATGCAGTTGATGGCATTCAGCTATACTCACTGGACTCCACCCACCTAAGTATGGCAGTCCCAAGTGCTGTGTGACCCGTGAAAGCAGGTTTTTAGGTAGTGTATACTCTGCTTTTCTTGCTTCGTGTGCTGCTGATGGACCAAAGTGATTTCATGAAAATCCAGATATAACCACGCAACACTTCAGAAACCACTGCGATGTAGATTCCCCCCCATGTCATAATTAACAGCAGACATGGTCCCTGTTTCAGCCAGAACTCTCTGTTTTGCCCAATGCGAGGTGGCAGTGAACAGAAGAATGAGGTTGCCTTTGCATAGCCAATGGCATTCACACCATCTTGGCCACACTGAAGTAGACTGGTGGGCAGGGAGTTCTATAGGAAGAGGGCCACCACGCTGAAGGCTTTTTTTCTGATGGACTCCAAGTGGGCCAAAGGCCCATGTGGAACCACCAGGGACATCCCCTCAGATGACCTCAGTGGCTGGGCGGGTTGGTAAAGAAGAAGGTGCTCTCTCAGGTAGAGAGAGCATCTCTCTTCACTTCACATATCAAGTGAAGGATGTGGGGGAGGAGGTCTAAGTTATAAGTTTTAGTGGCGAAATGTTCTATTATGTTGAATTTGCCTTGCACCCACCCCAAGGAAGAACTAATTGCTTGAAATGTCTTTGGAAATATAATGAGACCTAGGCTGCTATATAAAACAAATAAATATCAGCACCTTTGGGATTTGCCTCCTCTTTTACTGGTCTAATTTTTACACTGAACACTCTCCCACCTTATCTGTCCACACTCTGTTATGTTTTCTCCCAACTTTTCTCGTAACACAGCTCCAAAATAAAATGTGGACATTTTATTATTACATGTATATCTAGCCTTTTCCTCCAAGGAGGCCAAGGCAGCATATATAACCCTCCTCCTCTCCCTTTTCTCTTCACAACAACCCTATGACGTAGGTTAGGCTGAGAGTCATGGACTGGCCCAAAGTCACCCAATGAACTTCATGACTAAGTGGAAACTAGAATCCAGATCTCCCAAGTCTCAGTCTATCACCACATGCATGACTGAACAAACATGGTTACCTCATTGTGTCCAGTTTGGTTCTTAGGCAATAATTTCTTGTTCCTCTTATAAGTGCAATACTATAATAAAACCCCTGCCTTCTCTGTTTAAATTAAATATTTATGTTGCATCATTATCATATACTGAGTAATTAAACCGCTTGTTTTGACAGATGGTGAGGTGTGTTTGGCAGTTCTCCATGGATACCTCACAGGGTGAGCTGTTCTGTACACTTGTGGTGAGAGCAAAGTACCAACAGGACTGGGCTTGGATGCAGCCAACCAGCAAGCTACAAAGTACGAGGGCAATCATGCTAATTTTCTGCTTTAAATCTAGGTATGTCAGAGAATTCTGCCACAGATCTCGGTGAGGCCAAATGCCAGTGCATTTGGCCCTCCGAAATCTGTGGCGGAACAAAGCCCCCCTGCCCCCCCGCCCCGCGAAATGTGCCCGGAATGGAGCACCCACCCGCTGCTGTCCCCACTGACTTGCGAATGGTGGCCGCGTCTGCGGCTGCCATTCGTTTCTTCCATGTAGCCGTGATAGGCTACGTAAATACTTACGTAGCCTATCACGACAAACACGGGGACACCATTTGCGTCCCTGCGGAAGCCGTGATAGGCTACGTAAGTATTTACGTAGCCTATCACGGCTTAACTAAGGGAACACAAATGGCGGCGGCTATGGCGGCCGCCGTTTGCGTTCCCTTTTCTTCTTTTTTTGCCATAATAGCCTACGTAAATATTTACGGCAAAAAAAAGAAAAAAAGAAAAGGGAACGCAAATGGCGGCCGCCGTAGCTGCCGCCATTTGTGTCCGCTGGTTTTTTTTTCCATGATAGGCTATGTAAATATTTATGTAGCCTATCACGGCAAAATACAAGGACGCAAATGGCAGCAGCTATGGCAGCCGCCATTTGCATCCCTGCAGGCTGCCCAGCGGCTGGATGTCCAGCTGTGGGCGGCCCCAGCTGGCGGCTCTGTGGAATCTCCACAGAGCGGAGCTGGCCGGAGAGAATTTTGGGGAGAGGGATGGAGCGCCTCCCCCCCACCAAGAATGTCACCCTTCGAAAAGGTAAGTGACTTTCGTACATCCCTATTTAAATCTCAGAACGGTTGTACACACGATCACCTTTTTTTAACTGCCCGTTGCATATTACATACGTTGCAACACAAGTGCTGTAAGGCCCCAGGCCTGTAAGCAAGCTAATAGTAGTTTAGAGAGGCTTAGAGATCCATAATGCTCTCTGCTTTGGTTCATTGTTGAGTATAATTTCCTTGCAAGTGGAATCCTTGGCTTGTAAGATGAGTCAAAGGTCGATATAGCCGCCTCAGCACATTCCATGCTAACGAATTCTGGTACCGTTTATCTTATCAGGGCCTAGGATGAGCATGAGAAGTGAAGCTCTGTTGATCTTAAAGCTACAGGTGTCTGTGCTGGGAATATTCTGATAGTCTTGCTTCTGCCAAATATGTTACTATGCACTGTTAGGCTATACTGGGAAAGTTGTAGATGAACTCTAATTAATGCTTGCACCTGTCATATTACCTCACTGCTATGCCTGAATAACGTATATGATATAAAAGTCTTCTGGGAGCAGAGCTCTTTGTTCAGAGAAGCTGTCTGATGATCCAACCATTGAGTATGCCTGTGCGCTGCAAGTACTCAATAAAGTTTCTTTGTAAGCAAACCTTGATCCAGCTTATCATTTTCTTGGCACCTCCAAACCTTAGCAGCCCATGACCAGGGCATACAAGTGCGCGAATAATTTTCATAGGGTGGTGTTTGCAACCTGAGTTACAGGCCTACAGAAAGTCAATGAACAGCGAGGCCATCACCATCGCAGCCCAGTGGGTGCTCCTTCAATTAAAGAGAATATTTAGGGCAAAAGCAGACCATGTGTGGTCTTTACATATCTTTAATTTTTTTTTAAAAAAGTAGGTTGAGGAGGTTCCCTTCCTTTCAGATATCTCCCATCCTTAACTCAGGTGTAGGAGTCTGCACCAAATGACAAGTTTGAAGCCGATTTGATAATTCAGAAATCAGCCCAATTCGCCTCAGACCAATTTGGAAGCATGTACAAAAACAAATAAGGACAAATATTTAAAGACAATGTACAAAATGGAGCCCATTTTGTACCCACTTCCTATAGCACGAGTGTGTGTAGGTGGGTGTATCCAACTTTATCTCAGGGGAAAAAATGAACATTGCATGCAAACACAATCCTGAGACAATTCACATGAGCCTATGTCTAGTTTAGGGCTGGCCCTACCATTAGGCAAAGTGAAGCACTTGCCTCAGGTGGCAGATGATGAGAAGAGGCAGTAAGTTGTTGAAGGAGAAAATCCAGCTTTGCAGGGCAACTCCATGCTGGGAGTTGTAGGCCTTTTTTCTGTCTAAACATGCATAGGATTGTGCCTGAAATGGACTGAAATCTATTTCTTTCTCTCCTCCCTAATCATGTCACATCCCTAGCTAAAATAGCAATGAATAAATACATTTCCTAAACATGCTCAAGTTGTCTGATCCATCCCACCCCCACTGTTCCACACTTGTGCACATCCACTCCCAGTGGCTAACTTAAGTCCAGTTAATTTCAATGTGTCTACACATTTAAGTATGACTAAGTTTGGATCCAGCCCATTGCATTTTTTAAAAAGCAAATCATATTTCTTCTTAACCAAAAATTAACTCGATCAATCAGAATTTCCTTTCATGGTTGTCTCTCTCTCTCTCTTTTTTCTTATTTGTCCCAAAAGACAGAGCATCTGGCTGTTGAATTTTCTACCCACAAGCCATCTTCATCTATCAAAGAGCTAAGTTCAGGTTGTCTGGAAGAAACTAACTCTGCAAGCTTAATTCCAATGAGGCAAGTAGCAGATTTATGTTTCCGTAGCAGCAGACAGGTGCGTCTGAAGTGTATTTTCGGTCCTTCTAGAGGTTTCATCCAACAGCAGCTAGCAATTTTTGATGAAAAGTTTTGATATGTATGGCATTAGCAGCACCCAGTAACAGGTTATCAAAATAGTTTCTGGTTATTCATGCGATCTAGTCAAGCATGAAATTCTGGAAGGAATTACGATACCTATCCCATTTTCATGATCCCAAGCAACAGATTTCGCAGAAAAACTGGCATCTGCATCGAAATGGAGGCAGTTCCATATGAGCATTCTTGATTTAGGTAGTTTCATAGTCCAAGTGTATCCTTGATTATTGATGTAATCTAACCTGCAGTTTTGCATGCAGTGTCATGGCGTCATGGATTTTATAGTCTTAACAATACACAAACATTTAGTATAGCCTTCTCTAACTAGGCGCCCTCCAGATGTGACTGCAAGTCCTATAATGAGAAGAGGGGCTATGACTCAGTGGTAGAGCACATCCTTTGAATGCAGACGGTTCCAGATTCAATCCCTGGCATTTCCAGGAAGGACTGGAAATATTCTGCCTGAAACCCTGGAGAGCCACCGCCAGTCAGTGTCGACAATACGGGGCTAGGTGGACCAACGGTCTGACTCAGCATAAGGCAGCTTTTCATGTTCCCATGTTTGTTCCCAGGCAGAATGTCCATTGGCCATGCTGGTTGGGAATGATGGGCATTGCAATCCAACACAGCTGTCAGGCACCAGATTGGGGAAGGCTGACTTAGTAGTTCTCGTGCATTCGTATGTCGCTCCATGTCTTGTGATCCCAGTGTTCAAGGGCTGTTCAGTCATTTGAGGGCTCAGAGTTGGTGCTGAAACCTATCAACATAATCCTGAGGTTTTGTCAATGAGAGGGGAAAAAGAAACAAGTAGGACAAGTTAAGAACATAAGAAGAGCCCTGCTGGATCAGACCAAGGGCCCATCTAGTCCAGCATTCTGTTCACACAGTGGCCAACCAGCTGTTGACCGGGAACCCACAAGCAGGACACAAGTGTATCAGCACCCTCCAGCCCATGTTCTCCGGCAACTGGTGCACATAGCCATCAGCAGTAGTAGCCATCAGTAGCCTTATCCTCCATGAATTTGTTCAATCCCCTTTTAAAGTCATCCAAATTGGAGACTATCATCACTATGTCTTGTGGTAGTAAATCCCATTTATTTATTTATTTATTTATTTATTTCATTTCTATACCGCCCAATAGCCGAAGCTCTCTGGGCGGTTCACAAAAACTAAAACCAAACAACACACAATAAAACAATTTAAAATATATAGAACATTAAAACCACAATATAACAATACAACCACAATAAATCCTAGCAGCAGTACAGGAGTTTAAAATACAGATTTAAAACAGCAAAGATAAAAATTTAGAAAGCTAAAATGCCTGGGAAAATAAAAAGGTTTCACCTGGCGCCGAAAGGAGTACAATGTAGGCACCAGGCGAACCTCACTAGGGAGCTCATTCCAGAGCCGGGGTGCCACAACAGAAAAGGCCCTCCTCCTAGTAGCCACCCGCCTCACTTCCTTTGGCAGGGGCTCACGGAGAAGGGCCGCTGATGATGATCTTAAGGTCCAGGCAGGCACATATGGGAGGAGGCGATCCTTCAGGTAACCTGGCCCCAAGCCGTTAAGGGCTTTGAATGTTAACACCAGCACTTTGAATTGGGCCCGGAAATGGACTGGCAGCCAGTGCAGCTGGAAAAGTACTGGCGTAATATGAGCTCGCAGGCCAGTCCCTGTTAACAATCTTGCTGCCCTATTTTGAACCAGCTGAAGTTTCCGGACCGTTTTCAAAGGCAGCCCCACGTATAACGCATTGCAGTAATCCAGACAAGAAGTTATCAGAGCATGGATAACTGTAGCTAGGCTATCTCTGTCCAGATAAGGGCGTAGTTGGTATACCAGCCTAAGCTGATAAAAAGTGCTCCGTGCCACTGAGTTCACCTGTGCCTCAAGTGACAGTTCTGGATCCAAGAGCACCCCCAAACTACGAACCTGATCCTTTAGGGGGAGTGCAACCCCCTCCAGAACAGGTTGAATATCACCTAGCCGGGCAGATGAACCACCCACTAACAGTACCTCCGTCTTGTCTGGATTGAGTTTCAGTTGATTAGCCCTCATCCAGTCCATTACCGTGCCCAGGCACTGGTTCAGAACACCCACTGCCTCACCTGGTTTTGATGAGAAAGAGAGGTAGAGCTGGGTGTCATCCGCATATTGATGGCACCTCAGCCCACACCTCCGGATAACCTCCCCCAGCAGTTTCATGTAGATGTTAAACAGCATGGGGGATAGAATAGAGCCCTGTGGAACCCCATGGCACAATTGCCATGGCACAGAGCAATAATCCCCCAGCACCACCTTCTGGAATCGGCCATCCAAGTAGGAGCAGAACCACTGTAGTGCAGTGCCTCCAACTCCCAACCCAGACAACCTATCCAGAAGGATACCATGGTCGATGGTATCGAAAGCCGCTGAGAGGTCCAGGAGAATCAACAGGGTCACACTCCCCCTGTCCCTCTCCTGGCAGAGGTCATCCCACAGGGCGACCAAGGCAGTTTCCGTTCCAAAACCAGGCCTGAAGCCCGATTGAAATGGATCTAGATAATCCGTTTCATTCAAGAGTGCCTGGAGCTGTCCTACAACCACCCGCTCAAGCACCTTGCCCAGGAAGGGGATGTTGGCCACTGGCCTATAATTGTTAACATCCTCTGGGTCCAGGTTAGGCTTTTTCAGGAGTGGTCCAATTACCGCCTCTTTTAAAGTGGCAGGCACCACTCCCTCTCTCAAGGAGGAATTTACAACCTCCTGGACCCAGCCGGACAACCCCTCCTTGTTTGATTTAATAAGCCACGAAGGGCAAGGGTCAAGCACACAAGTGGTCGATCGGACTTGGCCAAGCACCTTGTCCGCATCCTCAGGCCTCAGTAACTGAAACTCATCCAATAAAACTGGACCAGACGGTGCTCTGAACGCCTCTACCAATGGAACTGCATTAATGGTGGTGTCCAATTCATGACGAATCTGAGCGATTTTATCCTTAAAGTGCCGCGCAAACCCGTCACAGCGTGCTACCGAGGGTTCCACCATCTCTCTCCCTGGCCCAGAATGTAACAGGCCGTGAACCACTCGGAAAAGCTCCGCCAGACGACACTGAGAAGATGCAATGCTGGTGGAAAAGAACTGCCTCTTTGCCACCCTCACCGCCACAGAGTAGGCTCGATAGTGGGCTCTTACCTGTGTTCGGTCAGACTCAGCACAAGTTTTCCTCCACCTGCGTTCTAGCCATCTCCCCTCTTGCTTCATTGCCCTCAGCTCAAGTGTATACCAAGGAGCTGGCCAGGCTCTGCTCAGAGGGAGAGGGCGCTTGGGTGCGATCGTGTCAACCGCCCGAGTCATCTCTGCATTCCACAGAGCGACCTGGGCTTCGACAGGAGCACCAGCCATACCAGCAGGAAAATCCCCCAGAGCCCTCTGGAATCCATCGGAATCCATTAATCTCCGGGGGCGGACCATTTTAATAGGTCCCCCACCCTTGCAGAGGGGAAAGGCCGCCAGAAGTCTAAACCTCAGCAGGAAGTGATCTGACCATGACAAAGGGACAGATGTTAATTCCTCTACTTTCAGATCACCATCCTCCTGCCCAGTCGAGAAAGCCAGATCAAGCGTGTGTCCTTTTATATGCGTTGGGCCAATGACATGTTGGGACAGCCCCATGGTTGTCATGGCGGCCATGAAGTCCTGAGCCGCCCCGGATACAGCGGCCTCGGCATGGAAGTTGAGATCCCCCAGGACCATCATCCTGGGGGTCCTCAACACCAAGTCCAAGACCACCTCCGTCAGCTCAGGCAGGGAGTCCGATGGGCAGCGGGGTGGGCGGTACACCAACAGAATCCCTAATCTGTCCCGGGTACCCAACATAAGGTACAAATTCCATAATTTAAGTATGCACTGTGTGAGGAACTCCAAACCAGCCAGCCAGCAATTCATACAACCAACCAGCCAGCCAGCCAGCCATACATATTTGTAGAAAGTATGTGGTCACATTCAGCTACTACTGCCAGTATTTACAGAGATATAAATGGTTGCATTAAAAATGTTCATTACTGAGTTTGATTGGTTTCTACTCTCCATAGCTACTGCAGCATATCTGCTCCACCATACCTTTTGCCAAGCAAATTGCTTAGTAATGACCTGGGATCTTCAGGGAAGGTATTTTTCATGGGAGTTAATTGTTATCAAAATGGCTAACTAATTGCTTAAGATGGGTGGTTGATATTTACTCTGGAATGTTCTGAATGGAGAAAGTAGGGATGGGCAAACAAGCGATGTTCAAAATCACCAGGCTTCTCTGAACATCAGCTCGCCAGTCATCTTGTGCCTGATTCCCCTCCACATTTGCAATCACTACTCGCTCTGCATGAATGGAAAAATTGCACATCAAGCAGCGGTCTAATGCGAAATTTGAACAGCTAAATCTCCTGCTCGATTTGTGCAACTATTTATGCAAATTTACTAAAATTCTCCATAAATTAAAGTGGGGCTGATTCTGTCTATGGGGGAAATTTGCACAAATTATGAAATTTGTGTACATTTAAGAAATTTGCACAAATAGAACATGAGGACATGTTGGGTAATTTATGAACATTTTTGATGGGCAGGTACTTGCACACACCTCTGAAGTTGCGAACAGGGTATGCTCACGTGTTTTGCAAGCAAAAACAGAATTCTAATTCCATTCAGTTTGGGGGATGTGACACCTCCTCTAGCTGAAGCAAGGGGCAGGTATGTGCATGTAACAAGAGAAGCAGTTTTTGAAAAGACAGAGTGGGGGACAGAGTTAGACAGAAGGATGAGAGGGCTAGCTGTGAGCTTAAGCGTGCATGTATTTCTCTCTAGGTATCTGATGTGAGGTGGCAGATCTACTGCCTGCAAGGAGTGCTATGCTGTTTGCCTCCCAGTATGCTCTACTTGTATATGTGTAAATAAACCAGATATTGTACACACACAAAACCTCCTGTAAGACTCCAGTGATCCCTCTACTCCAATAGGAAGCCAAATCCTGGTAATTGCTGCCCCTGAGGTTCTTCCCACTTGGGAAAGTGGGGAGTATGTAACAGTATTGTGGTTTCTAGATGTTCATCTTAGATGCCATTTCTTATTTGAATGACTTATTCCAGATGATCACAGTGCCATCGGCATACAGACAGCTTTTGATTTAGAACACTAGAGCAAGGGTGGGCAACTTGTGGCCTTCCAGATGTTGTTGGAGTGCCCTCATGAAAGGTCATGCTGGCTAGGGTTGATGGAAGTTGCAGTACAACATCTGGAGGTTGCCCAACCTTGTTCTAGTGTTCTAAATCAAAAGCTGTCTATATGTTGATGGCACTGTGATCGTCTGGAATAAGTCGTTCAAATAAGAAATAGCATCTAAGATGAACATCTAGAAACCACAATATTGTTACATACTCTGTCTATGCTCTGGTAATCTCCAAGTTAAATTACTGCAATTGACTCTACGTGGGGCTGCCTTTGAAGATGGTTCAGAAGCTTCAGCTCATGCAAAATGCAGCAGTCAGATTGAGAATGGGGACCAGAAGGTCCGAACATATAAGACCGACTCTGGCCTGCTTGCACTGGCTACCTTTAAGTTTCTAAGCCCAATTCAAGGTGCTGGTTTTAATCTATAAAGCCTTACACAGCTTGGGACCACAATACCTGACGGAGCGCCTGTCCCGACATGAACCTGGCTATACACTACGCTCAACATCTAAGGTTCTCCTCCAGCTGCCTACTCCAAGGGAAGCTCAGAGGACAGCAACAAGAGAGAGAGCCTTCTCAGTGGTGGCCTCCCAATTATGGAATGATCTCCCCAATGAGGCCCGCCTGGCACCAACATAGTTATCTTTTTGGTGCCAGGTTAAGACTTTTCTCTTCTCCCAGGCATTTGGCAGCATATGATAAGTTTTAATCGAACCTGAATTGTCTTATGGTTATGGTTGTTTGCTTGAGATTGGTTGTTTGAAGTTGTTTTAGACATATGTTCTCTTGTATATGTTGTCTGTTCATGTGTTTTTATGTAAATGTTTTTTCATCTCTGTATACTGTATTTTTAATGTTTTTAATCTTTGTAAACCGCCCAGAGAGCTTTGGCTATTGGGTGGTATAGAAATTTAATCATCATCATCATCATCATCATCGCCTTTCGCATGTCCAACAACATCTGGATGGCTACAAGTTGCCCCCGTCCCACTGCATTACAGTTTCCAAGAACTACCATCACAGGTCCACAATGTCCTTTATTTCTAAATTTTAATCTGGAAACTCTAGGAATACTTACTGATGCTTTTGATGCCAATTCTGTGAGTTTTTACTTGTCTCTATGTTGTAGTCAAGCTTTGTTTGCAGTGTACCCTCTTTGAAAAGCAATCTGGCATACTTGTTTACATTATGCATTTTATTAGCTCTGGCCTCATGATCTGAGACCTCGACCTTTGTCAATCTAAACTATACCACTGACCTTTAATGCTTATGGGAGATGAAAAAGGAAGTTGTCCATCAGCTGTCTGTAATCTAGAGGCTCCATTAATGATGAAGAAAGAAAACGGTAAAAAAGAAAATCATAAATAAAAATAGCATCCAACACTAAAACCATATTTCCTGTTCACTGTGGGAAATGTAATTATAGGTGACGCATTAACCTTTGTTCATTCCCATTTACTTTTTTTTAATCATAAAATACAGTTGGACAGTTTTATATTTTTGTACCTGACCATTTAAAGACGATTTTGTATTTGACCATTTAAGATTTTTAGCCAAAGTTCTCCCCTTCAAAAGAAGAATGCAACTTGTGCAATGGGATTAGAGTGGGCACTTCTGAATCGCTAGAATCGGCACTGGTAACCTCAAGACTGAATTATTGTAATGGGATCTATGAGGCGCTACACTTCTGCTTGGTCTGGATGCTGCAACTGGTGCAGAATGCATTGGTAAGGCTGCTAACTGGGGCCTCTGTCCAACATCAAGTTGCACCCTTCCTAAAGAACTGCACTAGCTCCCAATAAGCTACCAGGAGAAGTTTAAGGTGTTGTTGTTAACATAGAAAGAACTAAACAACTTGGGACCAGGTTACCTTAGAGATCGTCTCATCCCTTACGTCCCTGCCTGCTCTCTGTGATCATCAGAGGGAGCACTTCGGAGGGTACCACATGCTTCGGAGGTTCACCTTCAGAGAACTTTCAGTAGAGCATTTAGTACTGCAGCACCCACCCTCCAAAACACTTCACCAACTGTCATTATAGGCCCACACAGTTCTAACATTTAGACATCTTCTCAAGACCCATCACTTTACACAGGCTTTCCCTGAAATGTGACCCAGGCAGCTGTGGTCTGTAGCACACAGTAGAGTGTGCAGCTTCACTGTTAATTAACATCTGTAGTGTGTTGTTTATTGTTACATCTTATTGTTGCCTTGCTGGCATTACATTTTACACTCACCACTTTGATGCTTTATTCTAGAAAGCAGTATATGCATTTGAGTAATAAATAAATAATAACAAAGAGGACATGTAACACCAAAAAAAAGAGGACAGTTTGCATAAAATTTGCATGTGCTGATTTATATGTATAGATACAAACTTAGAAATAATTATTGTAATTCAAATAGAAATACAGTAAATCTCACCATAATGTGGAAGACTATGACCAGGTGGCCTGTGCGCATTGCTTCGTCTGCTGTCTAGGTACTGTTGATGGGCAAATGCAAGGCCCAGTTCTTCCTTCTGACTCTCTGACTTTATACTGGACTTGGCCTGGACAGCCCTTCAAATATAGGATACCTTCAAAAAACAGGACAGAACTTCTGGCAGCCCTTCAAATAGAGGACTGTCCTGTTTTTCAAAGGGGCGGGATGACATATGGCCACCCAAAATGGGATGTTAGCATCCCTGTGACTGGAAGAGTTTATTTCCCCCCACATTCTAAAGAAATCGGCAGAAAACAGTATGGTCTCTGTGGGGAGAAGCTGTGCTTCTCACCTGAAATCTGCTCCTTCCCCTTTTTGCGTGCCTGGCCTGTGGGATGGGGACCCTCTGGCCTTGGTAGCCAGGTGCAGATATGGGTACATGCAAACCAGCATGATTGACTTGCCATCTACCCCTTAAAGGGAGCGGCTAAAAGACCATGTCACCAGACTGAGGAGGGGTGGGTCCACAGAAACCTGAGTTCATGTCATGCCGGACCAGGAACCAACCCCGAAGACAAAGCATATTCTGCACGTAAATAACAGAGGCGCAGGTTAGGTAAAAGCAGACAGCTTAGTTATAGGTTTATTTTATTGTTTTTCTGTATCCTTTGTTTTGCCCCCTTGCCACGAGGTGCCTTGTTAATCTGTTGATTTCCTAATAAAGTTAGTTTTTTACCAATTGGGTTTGGCCGTGTAATTTGGAGGTATCTGACCAGATCTCAGGGAGGGGGTTATGCCCCACCACCTGCTCTGACTACCCAGGAACGCTACCTGGAAGTAAGATCTAACATAGAGAAGGGTGGTGAAGGGGAATAACAACCCACCTACACCCACCCCTCCCTGAGAGATAAAATACTACAATATCTTCTTTATTTCTTCAATTGCCAGGTAGTCTGAGGTCACCTGTACCCAGGCAAATGGACTCCTATACATATTGCTGGTGCCAGAAGCAAAGTACCAATTTGACAAATGAAGAAACAAACAGAGAAGAAGGGAGGAAATGAGCTATAAGGTGGCAGACAGATTATGAGACGGGAAACAGTTGTAACAGGGTTGCTAGGTCTAGAGACTACATTCCCAACAATTCCCGCCTCTCCACAGTGAACTGGGGGGTGGGTGGAGTAACAGTTGGCTTCTTCACACAGATGAACAAAGAAGGGGGCTAGGAAAGGGAGAGCAACCCAGAGGAGAATGAAAGAGATGCTGCTGCCTGGGAGTAGGTCTAACGTTGGACTGAAAATTTCAAATGTTTCTTTTTCTCCCATTTCGGGGGGGGGGGATCCAACCCCAAAAAAGATTGTTGCAAGGATGGAATTTCTCCACATTTTGAGGGAGTGGTTGCCACTTCACCTTATGAGGTGGCCAAGGATTTTCCATTTTTTTCTTGCTTTCTTTAGCTAAAAAAGGGCCTGCACCACCCACTCACAGCAGTGTGAGGCTCTCTCTGCAGCTTCCTGACAGCTGTACTTCCTGGAATTGTCTGGGAGTGATACCATGCCATGTCAGATCATGGTGCTGCCTTATCATCCTGACAGGGAATAGCTTCATGAGGCTTTCTCCATAGCTTTCCGCCAGCCACGAGTCCTGGAATGCCTTGGGAGAGATGTTGCGTCACATCATTCCCAAATCAGCCTCGGAAATGAAGCCAACAGGAAGCTGCAGAAGAAGCATTGTGCCTCTGTGAGTGGTGCAGGGCTGCTTTATAAAGTTTAAAAAGCAGTTTTAAAAATGGAAAAGCCTCAGCCACCTTGTAAAGTTAAGTAGGAAAGGAAAGGTTCCTCCTGTGCAAGCACCGAGTCATTGCTGACTCCTAGAGGGATGCCGCTTTCGCTGGCATTTTCATGGCAGACTGTAGCGGGGTGGTTTGCCATTGCCTTCCCCAGTCGTGACTACCTTTTCCCCAGCAAGCTGGGTACTCATTTTACTGACCTCAGAAGGATGGAAGGCTGAGTCGACCTGAGCTGGCTACCCGAGACCCGGCTTCCGCTGGGATCGAACTCAGGTCGTGGGGAGAGTTTTGGTTGCAATACTGCCACCTACCACTCTGCGCCACACGAGGCTCAAAGTTAAGTAGGGTAAGTGGCAAATACTGCAAACCAAAAAAATAATAATTAAAGAAATGCAAACAAGAAAGCAGTAGAAAACTGCCCTGTGTTTTTGCAAGGGTGGAGAAAAGTTGGGGAAGAATTTCCAGCTCAGCCTTAAGCAGCTCTGTGAGGAGAACTCTGAGAGTTGACATGGAAGATCATTATTAGTATATTGAAACTAAAGGCAACTCTGAGATTCTTACACAAACTGCACTAGGAAAGCTCTAATAGAGAAAGGTCTGATACACTGCTCAGCTCATGCAAGCCTACTGCTGAACTGGCAACTACAGGTGTGTGGACAAAGTTGAGTTACTACTACATGTTGAATTCAGTTATTATGTGCCACTCCCAAAGTAGCTACAAGCTTCCCTGTTTTACCCAGCCCATCAAACCCCCTGCTACCTATATATAAACTATGTGTTGGTGTGGTTGCTGGAACCCTCCAGGGTTTATATAGAGGTTGCTAAATGTGTAATGCCTTCAGCACTTGTGACCAATACAGGTTGCATAGGCACACTACTGTTTATATATAGTTCATATTTTTAGAGTAGACAAAGAAGAGAGCAGAAGGAACTGGAAGGCTTGAGATTATAAACTAGGATAGATTACTTCCTAAATCTCAGAACTGGTCTCTCTGCTATCTCTTGTTTGTTTATTAAATTTCTTAATCACCCATCTGGCCGGTCACCCGGCCACTCTGGGCAATGTACAACAGTACAATTTAAAATAGTAAAATTATACATTAAAACGTTATTTAAAAATACCCTAACCCACCCAAAATGCCTGCCTAAATAACCAGTCTCTTATCTCTTTCCTGCCCTCCGTCTGCTGTTCTCTCTGCATCCTGTAATAATGACAGAATTTACAGAGCTCCCATGAGTCCATGATCATGGAAGCTCTATAAGCACATTCAACGCATGAAGGTCTAAATGGAAGCCAGGCATGTACACACATTGGGGATGGAGCTTACATGCAGGACCATGTCCCCCTCCCTACATTAGCCCTTCATGCAAGCAGGCAAATACCTTCATAGGGCTATGTGAGATGTCTGAATTGACAAACCATAGTTATAAGCACAACTCCACATCTGGAGGCCTCTCTACCTAGAGTCAAGAGGGATGTACGAAAGTCTTACCTGGCTCTGCGCCAGGCAATCCGCAGTGGGGGAGAAGTGCTCCGTTCCTCCCCCTGGAATCGTCCCTGGACTGGCTCCGCGGAGCCGCTGGGCTGCTGCGGCCACCATTTGCGTCCTTGTAGTCAGCCATGATAGGCTATCTAAGTATTTATGTAGCCTATCATGGCAAAGAGCAGGGACGCAAATGGCGGCCGCTACGCTATTTGCGTGGCTGCCCTAACTGTGATAGGCTACGTAAATACTCACGTAGCCTATCACGGCAAAGAGCAGGGGCGCAAATGGCGTAGCACCCACCATTTGCATCCCTGCTCTTTGCTGTGATAGGCTACGTAAGTACTTACATAGCCTATCATGGCTGACTGCAAGGACGCAAATGGCAACCACTACAACAGCCACCATTTGCGGCCGCAGCAGCCCATTAGCAGCTGGCCAGGAGACCACCTGGAGCTGCCAGCGCCTCCACCGCCAGGTAAGCTCCATCCCGGGGGGATTCCGTGGGGAGGCAGGGGGGGAGGCCATTCCGCCACGGATTCCGGGGGGCCAGATTCTAAAGAATCCGGCCTCACTGGAGTCCGTGGCAGAATTCTCTGACATCCCTGAGTGCTGAGCAAATGGAAAATGAAAGCAGGTAAGCAGCCCTAACCCATGGGTCTCTTGTACATGTGGAAACTCTAAACCATATTTTGGGTTGAAAACTAACATAGCATGGTTTGGCATGATGTCTGCATTGAGTTTAGGTGCCCTGTCCCTCGCTAACAGAGTAGGGATAGAAAACATACTAACATAGCATGGTTTGGCATGATGTCTGCATTGAGTTTAGGTGCCCTGTCCCTCGCTAACAGAGTAGGGATGGGCGAAAAAGTGAAAATCACTTTCACATTCTCTGAACACCACCTTGAAGCTATTACACATATTCATTTGTACTCTCTTTTTGTTTCATTCAACCAAGAAAAGTGCATGTTTTGAACGGGAAAAATTGTGGGTTTTTTTAAAAAGTGCACCAAAAATGCATACATTTCCCTCATAAGGCAAAGTATGAAAATGCACGTTTTTGACCACAACACAACTTCTGTAAGTTGCAAGCATTTTCTGAGAACATGCTCTCCTGTTTGTGTTTGGGGTTGTGAACAGGACATGTTTTGTGAACATAAATGAAATTCTCATACATCTCTATGACAGAGTTCCTGCAGACAGGTTCAGGATGACTCTACCTCCTCCACTTGCTTTGGAGACCTTACAATATTTCTAAGTCATCTGCTTAACACACACCTCACCCAACAGAGTTATAGGCGTTTTGGTATAATTTCCCAATTTCTTTCTATCTATTAATCTATCTATCTATCTATCTATCATTTATTTATTTATTTAATTTCTTAATCACCCATCTGGCCAGTCATCTGGCCACTCTGGGTTATGTACAACGGTACAATTTAAAACAGTAAAATTATACATTAAAACATTATTTAAAAATACCCTAACCCACCCCAAATGCCTGCCTGAATAACCAAGTTTTCAGTGCGTGGCGGAAGCTCATTAAAGAGGGGGCATGGCGGAGTTCCCTAGGGAGGGAGTTCCACAGAGTGGGGGCAACCACAGAGAAGGCCCTCTTCTCATCCTCACCAGCCTACCTGTCCTGGCTGATGGGACAGAGAGAAGGCCATCCAAGGCTGAACTTGTTAAGCAGCCTGTCTGGTGTTGCTGGAGGCGCTCCTTGAGATAGGCTGGGCCAGAACCATATAGGGTTTTAAAGGTCAAAACCAACACCTTGAATTTGGCCCAGAAAACAAATGGTAACCAGTGCAACTCCTTCAGCACTGGAGTGATGTGATCACACTGGCAGCTTCCTTTAATCAGGTGAGCCGCCGCATTCTGTACCAGCTGCAGCTTCCGAACTGTCTTCAAGAGTAACCCCACGTAGAGAAGGGGTTTACAGTAGTATAAACGAGAGGAGACCAGGGCATGTGCTACCAATGGGAGCAGATGGTTGGGAAAGTAGGGGCACAGCCACTGTATCAGATGGCGTTAGTACAACGATGTCTGGCTCACAGCTGACACCTGAGCCTCCATGGACAGCTGGGAGTCTAAAATGACCCCCAGGCTGAGGACCTGGTCTTTCAAGGTTAGCCGTATCCCATTCAACACCAGGTCAACATCCCCCGATCTACTCTTGTCTCCCACCAAAAGTACCTTGGACACTTCTATCTCTTGGTCATGTTAGGCTTCCAGTGTTCTTCTCTGCTATAGGATCCCCCATCAAAAAGAAGGTTATGGCAGGCCAACAAGTGGGTCACTGTGTCCCTTTGTACATCATGTACCCCCTCAGAAGCAACCTGTCTGCCAAAAGCGGCTTCCCTGAGCCACACTGCAGGAAAGATGCCTGTCCGGAGGACCCAGCATGAGCAGAGGTAAATGGCATGGTCTGGGGCAGGCTCAGGTCATGTCTGAAAGCAGCAACTGTCCAAAGAACCAGAGGCAAGCAGGGTGGCCCCAGGCAAGCAACTCATAGCACGTGTGGCTCTAAACCAAGCCTGGAGCAGGCCAGGCAGGCCCCTTTTGGTTCTTCAGGTCACTTGGTCCCTCTGGGCTGATGTGCAGCAGTGCCCCATTATATGAGTGATGCTGCAGTGCAGCAAAGATAAACCCAGTAACTTCCTTGGCTTGACAGTTGCTCCAGTGGTGCCCTGCTGCCAGAGTCCCTGGTTCAAATCTCCATGTGCCTTACAATGCCCCAACATAGTCTGTCATGTTCTCTGGCCTCGATCCCCACTCTGGCTCAGAGAAGAACTTAGAGAGGGAGGAGGCTTCATCCAGTAACCTACCATCTTACTACTCTGGGGCCTTCCAAGCTGGAGGAAATGGCTTTACCAGACTCTTCAGACTCAGGGGGCACCCCTCTGATGGAGTCCTCAGTGTCTCTGTGCTGTAGAAGCCAGCAGCTGCAGAACTTGACAATCACTCTTTAAGAAGTAGACAGCTTCTCAGAGGGGGTGGGTAAGAGCAGGTCCAGACCTGGCAAGCTTTTGAAGGCCTCTATGTGTTGCTGAGACAGCAGGGCTGAGTTTTACTTTTAGCCCATGTAGATTTGTCCATGGTCCTGAAAGGCCTGACCTGGTCATCCTGCATAACCAGACTTGACTTTGCCCTGCCCTTCTAGGAAGTGCAGCTGCTTCAGATTGGCTCCCCTGGGAATCTTGAGCTGAGCTAGACAGGACAAGTCCAACCTCTCCAACACAACGCAAAACTTGTCCTTTGGGCATAAATTCTACTAGGAATGTATGTGTAGCCAGAAGTATGTAGCCAGAAATCAAAATATAGCCTCTCAAAAAGAAAGCCATGTCACTACTTGATATGAGAAGCAATCTAATCCCATCAGGGCTCTTCTTGTTTCTCCCAATTCAGGCAAACCCTGAAAACAAAATAAAGACATCCCCCCCCACAACAGCACTTGTAAGTCCCACCCCCCACCCCCATGGCACAATTCACTTTGCCCCTTCTTCCTGTTTCAGGATTTTTTTTTATTTTATTTTAAAGGCCACTCTGCCAGTGGTGTCAGGATTGAGCCCAGAACTCCTGCAGTTTCTGATTATCCTGATTCAGAGCCAGAACTGGAACAGTTAGACCAGAGGGCAGGAGAGGAAATTCCCCAAAGGTCTCCAGGAGTTGGGGAAGACTCTTCCCAAGACCACGACAAACAGGTGGCCCAGGCCGAGACACAGCCTCCCATCCTCGTGGGAAACCAAGTCCTTGGTCAATGCAAGGATGCATCATCAGACTAAGTGAGTGGAGTTGTTAGGGAGTGGTTTGAGATGCTCTGCCAGAATAGCCACTCACTACTAGAGCCAACACAAAAGGGAGCCACCCTAAGGGCAGGGCTTAAGTGGCCTTCTGGGTTTCGCCTTAGCTGCCTATTGTCAATTTGGTGGCAACTTCTCTACCTTGCAAAAGCCCTTTCCTAACAGAGAGCTCAGGATTAGCTATTTAGGCCCTGGGACAAGCTTTGAGTTTCACTGAATCTGTATTGTAGAAAGGCTTTCTGTTAGCATATTAAAGCCATATTAGCTTGAAGTTCGAGTCTCTGTTTGGCTGATTGTGTAGCGGGAGGGTTACCATTCCTGACAGGCAGCATGGTGGCAGCAGTGGAAGTCTGGCTGACACTTTCCTTTATTCTGAGATTGCCCCTGGGAAGGAAAAATGGCAGAGGCCGGAACTCTGCTGCCAATGTTGTGCTGTCCAAGCCAGCAACAGATCCAGCAACTTTTAAATTTGTTTTAAGGGGAAAGAAGGGGAAAGGTAAAACCCACAGCTACCCCAAACCCCATTGTAAACTGTTTCAGGGACTGAATCACGATCCCTCAAAGCTGCACCAAAATGGTCACCTCCACCTGCAAATGAGATGGAGAATTAAGGATGGTGGTTTAGCCCACCCCAAGGATGGAACTTTGGGCTAGGATCTGGAAGATTAACAATCCTCCCAGTTTAGCCTTAGCTTTATTGTAAGGCCCTGGGCAGGACATGCAGCTTCAATGCTCCATCCGTAGAATGGCAATTAGCATTCATCTTCATGATAGGATTGTTACAACCATGAATGAGATAGTCCTGAGAATAAAGCTGCACATCCCAAAGGTTTAAGGGCAATCAGTGGTCATGGAGGATGAGAGGATGAGTGGAGAAGCATTTTTAAATCAGCTTTGGAGGAAGCAGGTTCAGGTCCAATTCCCCAACCAGCCTCATCCAGACCAGGCCAAAGCTTACCCAAAAGGTTTCTGAACAACTCTCTTTCATATGATACAATGCAGATGGTGGAATGGACAAAACTGGAGCTATTATGCTCAGATAAAATTGTAAAATACAAGGCACATCCACATTATTGAGAAGCCAAAAACAGCTACCCCCACCCCCCAAAAACCAAATATTTGAAAAGGAAAGCAATAATCAAGCTGAAGTTCAAACGGTGGATGGCATTAATCACATATATGTGTGTATGTGTGTTTAGACAGATAGATGATAGAGAGATAGAGAGATGATAGATAGACAGACAGACAGACAGACAGACAGACAGAGGTACACTGCCTTGATGGCTTTTTGGCAGATAAGGCAGTATATAAATGCTAATGCATCATCATCATCATATATACAGAGAGAAAGAGAGTTAGGAATTTGTATTGATAAGACATATATTAGCATAAATCTACATCTGGGTTACTACGGATCCAGGTTTCTACCACAAAACTCTTAAAACTGTCCAGCAGAGCCAGGGTCAGCCCAAGACATTTTGCTGCCTGAGGGAAAGGACAAGGCACTTCCACGCTACTGAAAAGCCAAAAACCAAACAAAGAAATCCCGAAACAAATATTTGAAAAGGAAAGCGATAGTTAGAATTGAAGGGTATTGCCAGCTGAAGTTACTTGACTGCTTTGCCAGATTGGTAAACTACCAATTTAAACAGAAAAGAGTTTCCACAGAGACAAAATCTGCTCTCACATTTTCTGAAGTAATTGACTAGGACATGTGTTTGAAGAAGTACATTAAAGACTTGTTGTGTCTAGAAGGGCTGACATCTAGGAATTAAGCTATTAGTAACTTCCTTCTCCTTCTGCACAAGAAGCACAGCGATGCCAAAGTGTCAAGAACAGTTTACTGGTTTTACCCTCAAGAGGGTATGTTAAAAAAAAGAAAGAAAAGAAACAATAACCACCCAGCTGTTATATATTCAATGTTTTTATATGATTAATGTTGTAAAAAAATTGTAACTCCCCTTTGCAATGTTAATGAAGCTCTGTTTGGTAGGAACAGCTTGCAGCGGTTTCACAGCTGTTTACAGACTCATTACCCTGAGGTAGCTGTAGACTTCAGAAATAACCCTCTACTTATGCTTTTGTAATCCCAATAAAGTCATTAGGCTGCATGCATTCCCCACACAGCTCTAACTGGGACCTGGAGGATATTCTCCCGTTTAGTTTTTTCCCTGCAAATTGCCCCCTACTGAGTAAGGCACCAGCTTAACAACTTCTTTTATTTCCCTAAATAGTCAGACGGTGCTCCTGCACTCATGTCCTGCTTATGGGCTTCCCATAGGCATCTGGTTGGCCACTGTGGGGATGCTGGACTAGATAGGGCTGCGTTCTTATTTTCTTAAAATTGCAAAAGAAATGAAAAATCCATGCCATGGCTGGTCTTGTCCTAATTGCTTATCTCTCGACCTCAGAGTTCCCCACTTTTGACCAGGTCTTTGTGCAGCTTTGTTCAGGCCAGCCCTTCCATTAACCAGAGTGAAGCAGCTGCCTCAGGCAGCAATTTCTGGTGGACAGAGTTGTGGGAAAGTGTTGGAGGTCAGAGCAGGGTGTGCCACATGGCCTGCCCTGTGTCTCCTATGCTAGTCTGTTGTCTTCAAAAGCAGTGAAGGATGCTGTTCTGCCACCAGTGTTGAATTAAGATTCAACTGCCATTCTAGTTGGCTTTTGTATATGGAGTGGAGGACGCCATCTTGCCCTTTGCCTCAGGCAGCAAAATGTCTTGGGCTGGCCCTGGCTCAGCTGGCCAGTTTTATGGTAGAAGCCTGGATCTGTAGAAACCCAGATGTAGATTTATGCCTATATATGCAGGTTCTCCCAGTGATGTAGTAGATAATTGGCTAGCCACGCCATTATTGTTTTTATTTGAATCCACTCCCATTAAGCCACTATTTTGCTCTGGCTAGTGCATCCTGGAGTTCTAGTAAAAAGTAGATTGCACAGGTCATCCATCCCTGAAATATACACCCTCAAAATGAAATCCATTTAAATTCCAAGTAATATCTGCTTTACCCAAGTCACTCCAACTCTTAACCACAGTTCTGGAAGACACTCTGGCTCTGACTTTGGCTGGATCTACACTTACCGCCTTTTTTCGCTTCCACTGAGGTTTCACCACCTGCCTTTCACAGTACGCAGTAGCCGCCTCGAACTGGAACTGGAATTTCCCATTTCCGTGCTCCCACTTTCAATACCCTAATATCCCGGTATTTCACCTTAACGTGCTCTGATTTTCCACCTTCGCTACCGTATCCAGTCGTAGTCCCCTGCCCTGCCTGTCCATATGCGGCGGTGTTCGTATTTCCCTCCTGTCCAATCACAGCTCTCGACAGCCCCATGTCTTCTTCCGGCTACCGACTGCATAGCTTCCTCAGCAGCCCCTGTTTCCTCAGCAATAAGTAAAGGGCTGGATGTGCGCGCACTTGTCTGATCTCGGATGCTAAGCGGGGTCGGCCCCGGTCAGTAGTTGGATGGGAGACTGCCTGGGAATCAGGCTTCCTGCACTAAGCAGGGGGTTGTTGTATCCCTTCAAATGCAATTAAGTTTTACCCCCTCCTATCCCCCGCTCCGGATGTTTTTTTTTTTAAATTAAGGCATTATCCTTGCAGAATCGGGGCTTCTCCGCAATGCTTTTTTTTCTAATTCAGGCATGATCTTTGAAGCTTCGAAGTTGTGTACATATGTACACACATGCGCGTACACATTTCAAAACCACAGTCATCAACAAACATCACTGATTCTTTCTCTTAAGCCTGAGGTCACAGACTGCTCTGTTATCAATGATCTTTGTAAGCTGCTCTGGAGCGTTTTTGGCTGACAAGTGGGGTAAGAATGGCGTAAATAAATGTCTCCTAAAATAAATGGTGCCCCAGTTTAAAGCTTATCAGATATTTTAGACTGTGGGCTACTTTTTCCTCCTATGACTTTCAAATGTATTACATGTGTATCAACCGATTCTCAGAAAAAGAAATCTCGTGCTGAGTGTTTTGCAGACAAGCAGCAGAAATCAGAAATTACACCGGTCTTTTTACACATTCAGATTATGTGTCTTTTACAGTCTGAATCAGGTGAGATAGAAGAAGTGCTGAGTCAGTGTTTGGGAACAGTAATGGCCTGGATGAGGACTAATAAATTGGAATTCAGTTCTGAGAAGATGGATATGCTGCTGGGTGGTTCATCTGCTCAAGGGGGTGGTATTCCAGCAATTCAGAAGAGGACTGCAGTCTTTCTTAAAGACCAAGTGCTCAGTCTGGGGGTGCCAAGTAGTCTCAGTGGCATGAAGTTGCCAACTGACATGCCAACTGTGATCCCTCCTGGAAAAGAGATGGCCTAGCCACAGCTATCCATGCCTTGGTCACTTCTAGTCTGTATTGTTGCAATGTGGTTTACATGAGGCTGCAATTCAGAAACAGGAGCAGCTCCAGAATATTGTGGCTAGACTGCTAATGGGAGGTCGGTGACAATATCATATTTTACCTATACTGCAACATCTTCATTGGTTCCTGACCCATTTCTAAAAGCTGGTTTTAGTGTTTAGAGCCCTACATACCTGAACCGCCTTCTCTTATATCACTCAACCCATTAACAGAAACCTGAGGCTCTCATCCAGGTGCTCCTGCCTTCTGAAGTATAGCAAGTGAAGACAGAAGAAAGCCTTTTCCATGGTGGTTCCTTGCTTTTGAAATGCCCTCACCGGGGAAGCTCACCTAGCACTTATGTTGGTGACATTTAAGTGCCAGGCAAAGATGGTTTTGTTCTGGTTTGTTTCCAAGGCTATTCAAGAAGTTTTAGAAAATCTGGATTTTCTTTTTTAATTTTAAATAGGTATTGTAAAGATTGCTGTTGCTGTTTTACTTGATTATTTCTGCTGTTGCTATATTCTTGTTCTTTTAGCTTTATATTTTATTGATATTGTATGTCAAGTTCTTACGTTTTTATATTGTTAGCTTCCCAGGTAACTTTAGGACATTGAACAGGGATGGGAAACCTGTGGTCTTCCAGATGTTGGACTACAACTGCCATCATCCCTAACCATTGATCATGTTGGCTGGGGCTGATAGGATTTGGAATCCAACAACTTCTGGAGGACCACAGATTACCCATCCCTGTTACTGAAGGTGTGGGATATAAACAGAGTAAGTAAGTAAGTAAGTAAATAAAAGCAATCAAACTTTCACTATCTCATTTTGACTATATTATACAGCAGGACTGAACACAATAATTCTAGCTTCCCAAACTGTGGTCCACAGAGCAACAGTGGTCTGTGAGCTACTTTCAGGTGGTCTGCAGAAAGCTTGCAGAACAATCAGAAATATATGTAGTTGGCCCTGGACTTGATTTATCTGCTGACAGGGATCAAGGTCATTTTGATCAGCTGGATTGTTCAACAGGTTAACACCTCCCTGGCCTAGGGCCTGTGATTTTAACACAACAGGACTGGTTTCCACAATACCAGTGTTGAGGGAAAAATATTAAGAATGTATGTGCTTTGATTTGTAGAACAACAAACGTTTGCTAAGTAGTCCACCAAGAACTCCAACTATTTCATGGGGTGAGGGGGAGTTTGAGAACTACTACTCTAGGAGATATTTGTGCTTGCATTGGCAGTATTTATTCATTGAGGGTTTGGTCTATTCATGAAAGCCACAGGCACTGTGTTACTATAGCACAGGCTACATTTCTATCATTAAATGCCTCATCAAACGTGCAGCATCAAAAGCAGTTTCCCCCCCAATATTATTCGTTCTCTTAGCTCCATGCAAACTTCCTTTCTTTGCAATTTGCAGATGGAAATGTGATTACACAACGTCACTATATAGTACTTTGGAGGTGAGAGCAAACATCATGAAGTGTAGAATAAATGTAGCAGAAATGTGGCAGAGGCTTTTGCATTCCTAATGGTTGCTTGGAAATAAAAATGTGTGTGTGCAATATAAAGACAGTATTTTATCCTCAGAGTCTCATGAGGAACTTTCTATTCACATACAAAAAACATCATGGTGTTTATAACAAACAACACCCCCCACACACTCAAAGATCTCCATTCGTTTTGTCTGCCAGGAAAGGCCCTAACAAGCAGCCTTCCTAAAGGAACAATACTGGATGCATGCAACATCACATGGGCACCTTCTTCTTCCTTGCCCAGTATCATGTTTAAATCAGGGTTAACTACCAAATGTCATACATTGCTCATGTAAGCTGGTTCTTCCAGGAAGGTTCACCTGAATGGCCTCAGTTTGATATAAGGATCTCGATTTAATTGCTGAAGGCTTCTCCACATACAAGAAATGGTAGGAAAAAATAGGTGTGAAGGCAATTTCAGTTGTATTCAGAGATAAAATAAAATTAAAGGGAAAGGAGATAATTCACTCCAGTGTCATGATTGGAGGACTGTTACTATTGTTAAACAAACAACAAGGTTGCTCCAAATCCCATCCCATTTCAATTTTCATTCCAAGAGTAGTGACAGCAGAATGGAGAAATAAATATTTCCTCCACATGTTCACATTTTTCCATACCTGCTCAGTACCAATATTTCTCCAACATGCTTCTGTTTTGATGCCACTTTTTTTACCATCTGGCTATTGCTTTTGCCCTCATCCTAGATTAGTCACATAGATCCCAGCCTGTCATATAACCACCATGATGACATCAATATGTAATCAATCAGATTTTATAATGTGATTATTATATCACTGAAAACACAGTCAACTTGAGAGTGAGGGCAATGATTATTGGATAAACACATTGGTAATCCCAGCCTATCAGAGGTTATACACTAAACAAGACGATGTCACTACACTACATAGCCAATCTTGATGTCATTGTGGGCAAACAAAATCAACTGAAGAGAACATTTTTCAGGACTGCCAGAAAAACTTCCAAAAAACAGTGGGTATTTTTGGTTCAGCCCTAAATTAGTACAACTAATAGCATTTATATAGTGCTTTTCAAAGTTACAAAAGCATTTCTCATTATGTCAGTAACCCTTACAACGACCCTGTAGAAACTGAGGCTGAGATGTAATGACTAGTCTAGGGCAATCCAGAGAGTTTATGGCTAAAGTGAGATTTCCACTATATTTCTAGCTCTTGACTCATGTATATCACTACTGTGCTACAGCAGCTCTCTGCAAAAATGTGTGCCACAGTAGTGAGCTCTTAAACATAACACAGGTCACAACATAATTGAGGCTCTGAGCTACACAGTTCTTAAGAGTAATGGTTAAACCATGCTTCTTTGCAGGGTGGGTTCAGACAACACATTGTATTGCTTGGTTAAATTGAAAGCACACTCTTAATTTCAAGGATCTGGTTGTTATAGTTGTGGCAGTAAAGATAAGAAGATGCTTCAGCCCTCACTGGCACTGATAGAGTTTAGATTCTGGTGTTGAATGTGGAATATTCAAGGCTCTTATATATTTAAAAAGCGATACATCAGTTGAGTTCCTTCCATAATGCATTTTGGGCCAACAACCAAACCTAGACCACTTTCCAACCCATCCTACACCATCATCCACAATGATCCTAAATTACTAAATAATTCCTATTCAGTGGGTTAAGTAATCCAGGGGTGCAGGGGAGGGGATTACTTCAGTAAGACCTGTTTCAACACAACAGACAGATAAGAAAAATTGCAAATCACCGTCTTATTAAAATAAAACAATGCAGTGATGGTTCAGTTGGACAGGAATATACTTTAGCTGGCTGTTTGCAAGTAAGAGCTAAGACACTTTTGAAGTCTCATAGAATCAGAATAGCTGATAAGGATCATACTTTGAACATCAGGACATCCCATCCTTTAGCCAGGAATCCTTCAGTCTGTATTACTGATTTTTCAAAGTACAAGAAAAACTCATCCAGCTGTTATCTTTCCGGCTGCCTCTTAAAAAAGCAAATGATATTAGCAGCAGCAGCTGAAATTAGTCTCTTCAAAATATTCATACTGGAGGGTTCTTATGAATGAATTAATGAATATAGTGAATTATGAAGGTCTGATGTGTCTGTTTTGTTTTGCCTTTGTTTTTGCTAATGAGATATAATCCAATAACCAGTGCTACCATTGCAAGAGTCTAATTCACTTAAGAGTCAACTGTCATATTAACTATATTTTTAAGAAATCTGTATTTCGGTTTAATTTTGCAAACACACACAAGCATACACATGCACAGTTGTTGCCTGAATATAAAATATCAGATTTCGATTGCTTTAAAGAAAACACTACACACACACACACACACACTTCCCCATTCAGCCCCTCACATTTTCTGCCCAGTGTGCGGTCTGAGTAAACACTTTTTTCCAATATGTTAGTATTAGATGCAGCTTCTGGAAAGGATCTCGTAGAAGAGGAATCATTATTTCATAAGAAAGTATTTGATTTATATCACAAATCATAATGTATAACACATGTTTTACACTGCAGTTCTTGGGAAGGGCTCAAGAAATACTGATCAACATATAAGAGAGTTCTATGCTGTGTCTACATGTGGTTGAGATCATAGTACACACCTGGAAGCTCTACCAGATGCCAAATATAATCTTCCAAGATTTTCAAGCTTTAAAGTTCAAGTTTCTAGTCCTCACAACCAGAAAAAAGAAATGGTTGAAAATGGATTGATGACAAAGGAGGAGGAGGCAGGCTCTGGTGCGCGAAAAAGCAAAATTTATTGTGCTCAAAATTTTGCTTTTCAAGCACCAGACCCTGCCTCCCCCTTCTTTGTAATTAAAAGAAGTCATTAGTCCACAGTGCTTCTTCCCTCTTTACTTCTGAAAATGGATTGGCCAAAACAATGAAAGAGTAAAGAACCAAATAGAGCTTTGGGTCCATCTTTTACCTGTGTGCCGTGAACACTGTGAGGGCTCCCTAATACTCCTAACACAGTGTTCTCAGGACTCAAAAAGGAATAGAATTCCAGTGCAGGAAATTCTATCATGCTCTCCACCTCTGCTCCACCCCACTGTCTATCACCCCAGAGCTCATGCATGCTCATGCTGCTCCCCTTTGCTACTGATCTACATGCCTAACCTTAGGCAGGAAGAAAGAGGAAATTTTCCTCTGTTAGCCAATCCCTTTCCTTTCCAGACAGTATTGTTGCTGTGTCGCCAGCCATACTGGATTTCCAACCTACACATCCTTCCCTGCTGTGTGTAATCTAGATGATGCCCATATAGTGTGTGTGTGTGTGTGTTTACGGTCGATGCCTGGAAAAGCCTAGGGCCTAATGTAGGAACTCTACAATTAGGGGCTACAGGTATGCTGTGATAGGGATTGCACTTAGAGGGAGAGATCCTGGAGGTATCTTGCATTTTTGTAGGTTCTGGAGACAAATCACTGGCTTGCATCTGGCAACCTTTTGGGCCATGGTCACATTTGGCCATTTGAGAAACTTTCCTGGGCAGCACCATAATATGGCTGTCATGGGAGGCATGACAAAGGACAAGTAACCTGGCCAAAAATTGAGTACAAGGCAGCGGTGAGGTCTGAGCCCCAACACACTAAACAATTCCTTTGAACCCACAGTTTGTACAGCACCAACAGAACCCTATTTTACAGCAATCTCAGCTGTTGGCAAGAAAATACATTATTATTATTTTTAAAGTGGGAGAGGTAGAACACCTTGATGGGCACCAATAAAGGTGTTTGGGGGTGCATTGGTGCCCACAGGCTCACATTACCTACCCCTGGGCTGTGTTGCATGCTACAATTGGAGCATTCCCATAGACAGCTTAGTAAGTGCCATCTTTTTGGACACTGGGGCCTGGTCTGGTTCCACTTGATGATGAACAATGCATGTGCTGGATATGTTTTGTTATCCTACCCAACCTGCAATTCTGCAAATAAAATTAACAGATGTTCATCAGGACACTGTGAGTTTAGAAGGGGAATAGATTGCCCCTGCAAAGCCTGACCCAAACATCCCAATCCTAAGAGATAAAGGAGGAAACATAGCATTATTTTCACAAGTTGAAGCTGGATTGAGCTGTGGCGCTGACAGTAGCCCCCACCTCTATACAGCCACAGTAGCCCCCGCATGTATACAGCCACCTATCATGCTGCAGTGTTGGGTAATTGGTGGATCTAAGATGTGCCCCTGGTCTTCCTCTTGGCATTTCCAGGCAAGTAGCATGTATCCCTTGTTCTACTGTTAGTTACATTCCCTTATGGTGTGTCCAGGCTTACTCTGCATTTTAGTCATTGTCCTTTGAGATCATATTGGCTGATGCAGAAGCTTTAGCATAAATTACATTTGTTTCCTTTTCCTAACCTCCATTTTAGCATTGGGGTTTCTGGGAGCACAAGAAGCTTAGATGTTTGGAATGCACTCAGCAGCGGTGGATACTTTCTTATAAGATCTAAAGAGACAATGAGGATCTCTTATCCAACTGCCACTAAAAAAAATGTCACCAACCCTGGATCTGAGGTATCTCACAACTCTGTAACCTTTGTTGATTCCTACCAACATTCCCTGAGCGATCGGGAAGGGCCATAGCTCAGTGTGACGGAGCATATGCTTTGCATGCAGGAGGTCCCGGGCTCAGCTTCTCCAGGTAGGGCAAGGAAAGAATCCTGCCTGAAACCCTGGAGAGCCACTGCTGCCAGTCAGTGTTGACAATACTGGGCTAGACGGACCCAGGGTCTGACTCAGTATAAGGCAGCTTCCTGTGTTCCTATCTTGTGTTTCTCTTGTCCAGACCACACCTTGCTCTGTTTGGCTGCACTGGCTATTCTATGAGCACATTCCTGGAATGACTTAGAGCTGTGAGGCATATTAGCATGCATTATTCCATTTTCTACAAAACCCACCAGCCAAAGTGATCTGTTGGTCCAGATGCAAGAGAATGGCTGCCCATAGTCTTTACTCATTCATCCTTTACTACAGGTAAAGTGTAATATAAAAAGATATTCAGTGCAATCTGTTCCTAGATAAACACCTTAAGCAAAAAGATAATTAAAAAGGAGTACTGCTGCAAGACTAAATGCAAAAGGACAGGATGGGGAGAAGGGAGGTCAGGTTCTGACTTGTGCAGTAGGAAAAGGAAATGGGAGTGGCAGGGGGGGCACTTACAAGATAGAGGTGGTTAAAATTATGTATGGTGTGGAGAAGGTGGATAGGGTGACATTTTTCTCTTTCTCTCATAATACTAGAACCTGGAGTCATCCCATGAAGCTGACGGGTAGGAGATTCAAGACAGATAAAGGGAAGGACTTCTTCACACAGCACATAGGCAAGCTATGGAATTCATTTCCACAAGATGTAGTGATTGCCACCAATTGGGATGGATTTACAAGGGAATTAGATTAGATTTATGGATGATAAGGCTATCAATGGCTATTAGTCATGATGTTATATGCCACCTCCCATGTCAGAGGCAGTATGACTATATATACCACTTGCTGGAGAACACAAGCAGAAGAGAGCTATTGCGCTTGGCCTACTAGTGGGTTTCCCAGATGCACCTGGCTGGCCAATGCACGCACAGAATGCTGGACTAGATGGAGCCTTGGGTTGATCCAGCAGGGCTCATCTTATGTTCTTATGTTAGGTAGCAGTGGTGAAGTTTATAACATGAGATGGCTGAAATACATAATCAGCAGACCCATTTGATGTATCTGTAACGGGAGTGTGTTGTACCACTTCAAGCTGCAAATGGAGAACTCGTCACGGAAGGCAAGACGATGCACTGGTCAGGAAGCTAGACAAGAACTCTTGACTCCACCCAGATACAACTACATGCAGTGCCACCTAGTGGCTAAACTATATAATGACACTATCCACACAGATCCAGGGTTTGATTTCTCCTCTACATTTGAACAAAAAAAAATGTGTACTTATAAGACTAGCATGTCAGAAAGAAGGCTAGCACCGGAATCCTTTGCATGTTTATTTGGAAATACATCTCACTTACATGAGAAATACATCTTCCATGTAATTGTGAATAGGACTGCAAGCTTAAACATACTTCTTTTTTCCCTTTTCCTTTTTTTAGTAGTTCAGACCACTGTCAATGGTTGGGAATTTATGTATTTATTTATGTCCCAACATACATCAATTTTTACTTACTTGTATTGTATCTCATCTGACCTTCTGATGCCCATTCATCCGTTTGGAGAGATCCATTCTAGGCTCAGCACAGTCTGCTTTCATGGGTTGCCTCTACATTTCATTTGGAAAGTATGTATCAAGGGCAGTCTTGCACAGGAAAATGACCTTTATGGATCACGAGGAAGGCTGTTTCACATAAGGAACCAGGGACATCTCCAGGTGTAGGGCCCCAGTGTGGACTCCTAGATGTGGGGCACTCCCAACATACTGTTGGATCCCCTGCTATGCTATGGCAATGGGCAGTGCCAGATCCAGCCTCATCCTCCCACCCCTACCCCATATAGGAGGGGGCAAGTGGGTGGGAAGCATGCAAACAGCAGAGAAAGGAAGGAAGAGGATGGCCACCACCAACTGAGGAACCAGGCATAGTAGCAGCATTACCAATGGAGCATTGTGAATACTGCAACCTCATCTGCAAGTTACAGGAAGGGGGCAGAGTAGCTAGTTAATGCATGGGAATTTGAAGCATAGCTAGCCTTAGGATCTGTGTAGCCTACAGTGTTGTTTCTTGTTCCTCCCCTTTCTCCCCTGCCCTGCCCCGACCTCCTCCATGTGTTTGCTGTCTCTCCTGCCAGTGTTACAGAACATAAAGAGATTATGACCGAACAATTTTTTTTTGAAACTGTACTCTGTACCTGCATTTTTATGCAAGAATATGGTGAGTAAAGCTTTTACCTTTTCTTCAGTAAAGAATGGCATGGTCTCCTTTTTTAGCCTGGTGTGCATGTGGGACTGGTAAACACTCATTCTGTTCTGCCTTTTGTTTTTCTCTGCTAACTGCCTTTCCAACAGGAGGCATCAACACTAAATAATTCCCAACATGGAGGACAGAGGGCAGTGGAGGACCATCAGCAGCTGCCTGACCAGGCCACCTGGCGCTGCTGACCCTGTAAGGAACAACCCAGAATGCAGCTGATAGGGGAGAAGAAAATAAAGATGGCTAACAGGAAATGAATCAGAGTGGAGCAAGAAGGGCTGTAAAAGGAGATGAAGGAAATTTATTCAGATAGGGGGGTGGAGACTGTTATAATTAAGGAGCTGCAATGAATGAAGTCCAAGAAACAATCTTGTTGTCCATTATTATAATATAAAGGTAACAGCACCTTTGGAGAAAGGTGATGTGTGGAAGGTTGTTTTGTTGATAGTGGGCCCTTTCCCTCATGCTCCTAACTGCTCTCCTGAGTAAAAAATCTATTCCTTTGAAGCTCTTAGAAAAATACATACAAACTGCTTTATTAATATTGCAGCATGTCTGGGGGTGGAGAGTGTCACAGCTGTAATCTATTGAGACCCACCACTGTTTGCAAGCTATTTTGTAAACATAGCAAAAGCATTGCTTACAGTAATTAGGACAGCTTTTTTCCCAGCTTCTCTTTCTATTTTTCTCCTAATTAAATTTTAGTGAGTACTGTTAATAATGTACTTTCCAGGAAAATCAAAATGCGTATCAAAAAATAAAATGCTTAACCTCAAATGAATAGCTGATTCTTCCTTTTACCATCACAAAAAGCTAGAATATCTGGCATTGTGGCATAAAGGTATTGCATTTTACAAGGTATCCTTGCAAGTTAGGCTGAAAATCGTTGCTGGGCAGTTAAAGTATGGAACAGGAAGATAGGAGAATGAGGAGAGGGAGGTGGTGATGATGATGATGGAAAATGCAGCAGACTACAACACCATTACATTAAAAGGCCACTGAACACTTATTTTCTATTGTTCACCTTAAAGGCCCTGACTTACACTGTACTTCCTGAAGTAATTGGCAAAGACATCCCCTTCAGGTTGAAGAAAAGCACTGTATTAGCAAATACTTTGCCAAGGCTGCCAAATTCTGTATGACCTCAGTGCATTCCAGGTGAGCATTACCTCCCGCTGTGTGCTGCTAATACCTAAAAATTAGTTATGATCGCTGCATACATCAACCAGTCTCAAAATCCTAGAATTTGAGATCACTCATTGAAGTTGACTGGCAGCAGATTCAGAGAAGAGAACATAGTTCTTCATATAATTTATATTAATATGTAATTTACTACTGCAAGATACAATGATGTCATCTTAGATACCTTGAACATATCTCAGAAGTTAAAAATATTACAGCCTTTGGTAAACAAGTATTCTTTAGACATGATGACTTATAAGTATATATATTTTAAAAATCAGAGGGAGTGGTGAAGAAAGATGTCAGTGCTCATCAAATTCCCAGAATCTCATCCATCTCTTTCTGACTGGATTTGACTTGGGGGGGGGGGGGGGGACGGACCAGACTTTCGGCACAACTGTAGAATCCTGTTTCTACAGTTCTCTGAACGTTGAATGAAGTGTGTGTGGTGCTAAAAAATAGCTAAATATCACATCCACACAAATAAGGAGTTGGATCCAGAATCTGCCTTCTGCAAGAGGAAAGGACTTTCTGTGAGTGGAAGGGTTCGGTTCACATTACATCCCTCTACCTGATTTGGGGGGTTCCTCACCCACCATAGCTCACCACGTTCGGAAGGGTTTCCGGCCTCTCTCTGTAGCATTTTTAGGGGGCTGGAGGGGCTCCTGTGGGAAGGAGGGGGCAGGAATGTCCACTTCCACCAGCACAGTTGATCCAGCATAAATCTGGATCCAACCCAAGATACAGATGAGGGAGGTTTGGATAACTGGGGATTTTTATACTATTTAAAAGTGCAAAGAAGACCAAAATAATTGCTTTCGTTCTCATGGGCTCTGCATTAAGGGAACTGACTAAAGGCATCTTTAGCTGAAAATATCTAAATCAATTATTTCCTGGTATAGCCTGCCTCAAAGGGATCGTTTTAATTAGGGTACCAGCATTAGTAGAGACTGCAGTTTGCATTTCATTTGAACTTTTTAACTTTATAAATCCCTTTTGGATATTATGCTTATTTTGTCTTCTTATTTTTCCTCCAATTTGTGTTTTTGATATCAGACTTATTAAAATGTACAGTATTCAACACTGATTACAGCACGTATGATACTCCCACAATGTCAAACTTAATGAAGAACATCTGTTTAAAATCTGTAAGTACATTAATTGTGTTTGCCACTATACATATTCATTCAAAACCATTTCTGGGCTATTCCAGGGAGCATTCTTCAAAGGCTGCTAGAATCTAAAGTTAATTGGTAACGTGTATGGATATAAATATAGATACAGATATAAAGTCATGCTTTAACAAAGAACAATACAGTTAAATAAAAAGCAAACTAAACTATGGGTTGGTCCAGACATAGTCATGCTTAGAATAGATCCACTGAAATCGGTGTAAAACTCTGCTGAATCTTTGTAAACTGCCCAGAGTGCTTTGGCTATTGGGAGGTATAGAAATGTAATGTAATGAATGAGTGAGTGAGTAAATGGGATTTAGACATGACTTAGGGTGCAATCCTATGCAGGTTTAGACAGAAAAAAGTCCTATAACTCCCAGTCATGCTGGGAGTTGTAGGACTTTTTAGAACCTTTTTCTGTCTAAACCTGCATAGGATTGTGCCCTTAATAGCTTAAGGGTGCAATCATATGCAGGTTTAGACAGAAAAAAGGCCTACAACTCCCAATGCTGGCTGGGGCATGCTGGGAGTTGTAGGTCTTTCCTCTGTCTAAATATGCATAGGATTGTGCCCTAATTTGTCCTATTGATTTCAATGGGTCTACTCAAAGCATGATGTCTAAGACAAGATCCAACCCTATCTGTTGAGGGGAGAGATACAGAGAAAGAGCAGAATGTGGCCAAAGCAAATTTACTATGAAGTTGTTACAGCAAGTTACTTAGGCCTGCATTTCATATGGGATAGCACTTTTGATCACAGAGGCATGGTGAGCTGGAAATGCAAGCAGGGAGCCAGTAGTAATGAGATAAGCAGGTACCAGAAGCCCAGTCTCCCTTGTTAAAAACAAAGGAGTCCACTCAGTCCAACATATAGCAACCCTACGTAGAACCTAGCAGCCCAAACTAGAGATGGGTATTCGAAACAGGAGAGCTCAAAAATGGAGCAGACACCCATGTTCGAATAAAGTGGCCCCCAATTTGAGTAGTGTAGAATCACCTTCAAGCAAGGCTGGGCTGAAATTAGGGGGTCACACACCCCATATTCATACTCCCTGTCAGCCCCTTCATTGGCTGCAAATAATGTGCAATTTCCTCCTGGGATTTATGGGGCTTGCAGTCAAGCCCCATGAATCCCAAGGGGAAAAGATGTTCCACTACCATGCATCATTTACCACCAAGAGGAGGCCCGCAGTGGTGGGGCGGGGCGAGCAGGCGCTTATGTGAGCCCTCTTTCACCTGCTGCTCCTTTCCCCAATATATGGATATTATATATGTATCTATGTATGTAAATATTAATTTCTATACCACCCATTAGCTGAAGCTCTCTGGAGCGTTTACAAGACAAAGCTTAAAACCATAAAATACAATAACATGGTAAAATGAAATATAAAACCATAAATGCAAACAAAATAAAAGCAAAACAGTAACCAAGATAAAAGCCAGCAGCAGTGCAAAGATCTAAAAACACAATTTTTAGAAAACTGAAGGGCTAAAAGGCCTAGGAAAATAAAGAGGTCCTCACGTTGTGCCCCAAAGACCACAACGTAGGCACCAGGCAGCCTTTTTAGGCAAGGGATAAGGGGAGCTGCAGCTAAATTGGCATTATCAAGCATTCAGTTTCTTCAGGGGATCCGAAAGCGCGGCGATTAACATTCCTAGCCATCACCCACAGGTTTTTAATGTTCAGCACTCAAATGATGTGTGCCCTTTGATGTAAAAGACGCTTCAGTCTGTTTTCCATTCAGTTCTGCTGACTCTAGGCAATACATCAGGGGTGGGGGACCTTTTTTATATCGAGGGTTGTAACTTAGGGTGGCTAGATGGTGTACTTTACAGAGGATAGCCCTTTATTTGAAAGTGTCCTCTTTTTGATGGGTGTCCAGTCCAAATCTGGACTGGCAAATATTGAGTAAGGAGTTATCCTGTCAAAGGTATAATTAAAAATGGATTGTATCAAACCTGAAAGGTGTATATGTAAGCCTTTTTAATATGCAGAATATAGCCAAAGGCTTCCTATATTCTGGAACCGTAGTTTGAAAAAGCTCAGCAAAGAGCAAAGGCCAAATCTGTAACAGGGCCTTGCTGGGAGTGAAGGTTTAAACCTTCCCAACCCATATGTGGGGGGTCCCAATCTGGATTGGGGCCCTGAATTCTTACTTACACTATGTATTTAACAGATTGTGTAATTTGACTCTAAGAGACAGAATATATTTCCACCTTGAACCTGATGATACAATAACTGTACCTCTGACATTAACAGCCTCAGCTCTGCTTCATCTGCAGCCATCACCATAAACAAGATAGAGTTTGCTAGACAAGATTTTTGCCTTAAGCAAAGTGTGTATGTGTGTGTGTGTGTGTGTGTGTGTATGTGTATATATATATATTTCATTTTATAATAACAGGATAATTTAATCACATTCTGGGTCTTAGATCCAGCGGCTATGTTTGTTGCTACTAGGTATCTGGCATTTGAAAACCACATTTATAATTACATCTCAGGATCAATTAATGGCACAATTTGTTTAACATCCTGAAATCAAAAGTATTTAACTGTTTGTTTCCTTTTTTCAGAGGGCTTTCTCCAGGTGGCAGTTCTTCCTCCGAGTGGGATAGGGTGGCCATTTGTGAATTGCCAAAAAAGAGGGTGAAAGAGTATGGTGATTTGCATAAATGTTGCACACACTGATCTATATGTATAGATGCAAATGAATAAATAATTGTTATAATTTAAACAGAAATAGAGTACATCTCACCATAGTGTGGAAGACTGTGACCAGGTGACCTGTAGGCCTGCCTATTCAGTCTGCAGTTGATGGGCAACTTCATACCCCAGCTCTTCCTTCTGAATGTTATTTATCTTTACTGGACTTGGAATGGACAGCCCTTAAAACAGAGGATGTCTTCAAAACAGAGGATGTCGAGTACCCCTTCAGTTAGAGGATTGTCCTCTGTAAAAGAAGACACATGGTCACCCTAGGCATATGTGCATAGAAGCAGGGTTCTGTGTATGAATCCCCACCTGGTACATAGAAAGTGGTCTTATACTAGGGTCAAGCTATGTGTACATCTAGACCAGTATTTCTTATTCTCAGTGGTGGTGGTTCTTCATAGCCAAAGAGGAGGCTTTCCGTTCACCTGCTACCTGCTCCTTTTAACTGGAGATATCAGGGACTGAACCTTGGACCCCTGTATGCAAAGTATGTGCTCTACCACTGAGTTATGACCCCTTCATAGAGATGTGGATGCCCAGAAGAAAATACCAGAAAAATGGGGGGGGGGGCTGTGCATTCCCCCCCCCCCATAGCTTTCCCCGTTTTTCCAGTAGGAAAAATTGAAATTTGGGAGGAAACTGGAAAAAGCTCCAATACTACATGTTCTCTGTGGAGTGCTTTTTCAGGGAAGGTTTGTCTCACCCAAAATGTGTCATATAGAAATGTTTATGTGGGACAATGTGAAGCATAAGAGAACGATACTTCCCGAGTGTATCATAGAGTTCAGTGTTTTCAATATTATTAGAAAGTTTAACTCAATATCTAGATATGCTGCTGGTCTCTAATACTGTGACTGTATGAGGCTGTTTCTGTGTAGTTAATACACCATTTTTGTTTACTACAAAATTTGTGATTTCTGATTTCAACTTTCATTTTTTCCTGTTTCTCAGAGCCGGGGCCTGCAGGAGAGGCTACCACCACCCCCGGGGAAGAGGCGGGCCTGCTGCTGCTGGGCCTGCTGCTGCTGCTGCTGCTGCCGCTGCCGCCACTACCACCACCACCAGGCCTTCCCTGTAGACTTCTGCCTGGCAGACCGCCAGTCCCTGCAGGACCAGGCCCCCAGGTACAGAGCCAGCTGTGCTGCTTCACTTGCCCCTCCCTGGAGGGGCTACATAAGCTGGCTGGCTGAGGTGGCCTGGGAGAGCCAGGGCCTGCAGGAGAGGCCACCACCACCGGGGAAGAGGCATGCCTGTTGCTGCTCGGCCTGCTGCTGCTGCTGCTGCTGCTGCTGCCGCCGCCGCCGCCGCCGCCGCCACCGCCACCACCACCACCACCACCAGGCCTTCCCAGTAGACTTCTGCCTGGCAGACCGCCAGTCCCTGCAGGACCAGGCCCCCAGGTACCGAGACAGCTGTGCTGCTCCACCTGCCCCTCCCTGGAGGGGCTACATAAGCTGGCTGGCTGAGGTGGCCTGGGAGAGCCAGGTCCTGCAGGAGAAGCCACCACCATCACCGGGGAAGAGGCGCGCCTGCTGCTGCCGCCGCCACCGCCACCGCCACCACCACCACCACCACCAGGCCTTGCCTGTGGACTCCAGCCTGGCATTATTTTTAAGGGGATTTTTAATTGTTTTTTGTTTGTTTGTTTGTTTTTCTGGGGGATTTTGTTGCGTTTTTAGGGGTAGGTAGCCTGCCTGATAGGCGGGAGCGAGGGGGCATGTGTCCACCTGATGGAGGCAGTGGGGGGAGTGTTGGGGGCCAGAACATACCAAGGCTGGGCGGCAGGCGCTGGCGGAGCGCTAGGGGCAGGCCACGCCAGGTAAGGGGAACAAGGGAGAGATGTGTAGTATCTGTCCCCTGCTCCGGGCCTGTTCAGAGCCAAAGGATGGTTGGGGGAGGCGTGACCCCATCTTCTGGCCTTCGTTTGCTGCTCTGCAATGCCAGGTCTGTTACCCAGAAAACCTCCCTCATCCATGACATGATTCTGGATGAGGGTGCAGACCTGGCATGTATTACGGAGACCTGGCTGGCCGAGGCTGCTGCTCCAACCCTTGCAGCCATGTGTCCCGCTGGATTTTCGTATGCACATTAGCCGAGGGCTGGGGATCGGGGAGGGGGAGTGGCTGTTATCTACCGATAGTCCTTGGTCTTCACCAGACCCCCTCTCCGGGAGACCAAGGTTGCTGAGTGCATGTACTGGAGGTTGGGCCCGAAGGGCAGTCTGGGGATTCTACTTGTGTACCGTCCACCCCGCTGCACGACTGACTCCCTGGCCGAGGTGCTTGAGGTGGTCTCTGATGTGCGTGTACAGTCCCCTAACTTATTGGTGTTGGGGGACTTCAACGTACATTCAGAGGCCATCCTCACAAGAGCACCACGGGACTTCATGGAGACCATGGCCTCCTGGGAGCTGCGCCATATTCTAACTGGGCCCACCCATGTAGCCGGTCATGCACTAGACCTTGTGTTTGTTTCTGGAGAAGCGGGGAGTGATCTGGAAGTCGGGGGTATATCCACCACCCCCTTGTCATGGTCAGATCACTATCTGGTGACGTTGGACTTCTCGGTTCCACAACCCCTCCGCAGGGGTGGAGGACCCATTAAAATGGTCCGCCCCAGGCGTCTTATGGATCCAAATGGATTCCTGAACGCGCTTGGGGATTCTCTGGGGCACACCAACGGCCACTCGGTCGAGACCCTGGTGGGTGGCTGGAATGCCGCAATCACTGGGGCATTAGATCAGGTGGCTCCGAAACGCCCTCTCCCCCTGAACAGGGCTCGGACTGCACCATGGTTCAATCCGCGGTTACGAGCTCAAACAGGAGGTGAGACGTCTAGAGCGCCGGTGGCGGAAGTCTCGCTCCAAAGACAATCAGAGACGGGCTAGAGCTGTATTTTCAGCCTATCACGTGGCGGTGAAGGCAGCAAAAAAGGAATATTATGCTGCCTCCATCGCGTCTGCAGAGTGCTGTCCCAGGAGGCTGTTCCAAGTGGTCCGGAGCCTGGTCGGTCCTGTGGCTCCGGAACCACCGGAGCATTCTAAGGCCTCCTGTGAGGCTTTGGCAAGGCACTTTGCAGATAAAATTGATCAGATTAGATGTGTTACTCTGCATGCTGTGGATACAGTTAGTGAGCAAGAGGCGGCCTGTGGCAAACCGGTTTTGTGGGATCGGCTCCAGCTTCTTCCTCCTGATGAAGTGGACAAGGTGCTTTCATCTGTAAGGCCGATCACCTGCTTACTTGATCCTTGCCCATCTTGGCTCATTATGGGCTGCAGAGAGAGACTGGGTGAGGGGATTAGGGCGGTGGTGAATGCCTCCCTTGAGGAGGGAGTGATGCCATCAGCCCTCAAGGAGGCAGTGATAAGACCGCTCTTAAAGAAGCCCTCCTTGGATCCTCAAGTTCTGAACAACTTTCGCCCAGTCTCAAATCTGCCATTTTTGGGCAAGGTGATTGAGCGGGTGGTGGTGGTGCAGTTGAAGGCACACTTGGAAGAAACTGATTATCTAGACCCATTTCAGTCGGGCTTCAGGCCTGGGCATGGGACAGAAACGGCCTTGGTCGCCTTGGTAGATGATATGAGGAGGGCTCTGGAAAGGGGTGAATGCTCCTTCCTTGTTCTCCTCGACCTCTCAGCGGCTTTTGATACCGTTGACCATGGTATCCTCCTGGACCGCCTGGGGGGGTTGGGCATTGGAGTCACCGTATTACGGTGGTTCCGGTCCTTCTTCTTTGGCAGGTACCAGAGGGTAGCACTGGGAGAGGAGGTTTCGGACCCGTAGCCACTCACTTGTGGGGTGCCACAGGGTTCCATCCTCTCTCCGATGCTATTTAACATCTATGTGAAGCCGCTGGGGGCTATCATCAGGAGGTTTGGGGTGCAGTGTCATCAATATGCGGATGACACGCAGCTCTACCTCTCATTCAAATCTTCACCAAGGTTGGCTGTAGAATCCCTGTCCAAATGTCTGGAGACGGTGAGTGGCTGGATGGGGAGGAATAAGCTGAAGCTGAACCCTGACAAGACCGAGGTACTTTTGGTGGGAGACAAGAGGAGGCTGGGGAAAGTTGACCTGGTGTTGAATGGGGTACGGCTACCCTTGAAAGACCAGGTCTGCAGCCTGGGGGTCATTTTGGACTCCCAGCTGTCCATGGAGGCTCAGGTGTCAGCTGTGAGCCCGACAGCGCTGTATCAACTCCATCTGATACGGCGGCTGCGCCCCTTCCTTCCCGACCATCTGCTCCCATCGGTAGTACATGCCCTGGTCTCCTCTCGTTTAGACTATTGTAATGTGCTCTACATGGGGTTACCCTTGAAGACGGTTCGGAAGCTGCAGCTGGTACAGAACGCGGCGGCTTGCCTGATTAAAGGCAGCCGCCGGCGAGATCACATCACTCCAGTGCTGAAGGAGTTGCACTGGTTACCAGTTGTTTTCCGGGCCAAATTCAAGGTGTTGGTTTTGACCTTTAAAACCCTATATGGTTCCGGCCCAGCCTATCTTAAGGAGCGCCTCCAGCAGCACCAGACAGGCCGCTTAACAAGATCATCCTTGGATGGCCTTCTCTCTGTCCCATCAGCCAGGACAGCTAGACTGGTGGGGACGAGGGAGAGGGCCTTTTCTGTACTGGCCCCCACTCTGTGGAACTCCCTCCCTAGGGATCTCCGTCATGCCCCCTCTTTAATGAGCTTCCGTCATGCATTAAAAACGTGGTTGTTCAGGCAGGCATTTGGGGTGGGTTAGGGTATTTTAGAAAATGTTTTTATTGTAGAATTTTATTGTTTTATTGTATGTTGTACATCGCCCAGAGTGGCTGGGTGACCAATAAATTAAATAATAAATAATAAAATAAATAAATGTCAACAAGTAAGTTACATGTGCTCAGGTAGCACTGGGTGCAGCTGTGTCTGTCTCGCTGTAGTCCAATTTTGCTTATGCAAAACTAAAACTGCAAACCTGTACACGCTTACTTGGGGGTATGTCTCACTAAATGCAATGGGGCTTACTTCAGTAGACATGTATTTATTTATTAATTAAATGTATATCCTGCCATTTCATTAAAAATAGTACTCAAGGTGGCTAACAATAATAAATACAGATAACCTACAAAATTATAATTAAGACATTGAAAAGAAAGGTAAGGCATTTCTGCCGTGAGAGTGTACTCCTATGAGCACTTACCTGACAGTAAGCTTCACTAATCAGAGTGGGTCATATTTCTGAGTAAACATGCACAGGAATCTTTTCTGCAAGCTGCCTTGGGAGGCTTTTTATTACCCTAAAAGGCAGTCCAAATATTTGTATAAATAAACGAAATCACTTTATAGATTTTATAAATATGCCAAATAGTGTGATTATATGTTAAGTTATAAAAAATGTTGTTAAAATAGTATAATAAGCTTAAGTTTGTTAAGAGAGTAAGTATTAAGAGCATAAAAGCATAAGAAGAGCCCTGCTGGGTCAGACCCGGGGTCCATCTAGTCCAGCATTCTGTTCACACAGTGGCCAACCAGCTGCCCATGGGAAACCCACAAGCAGGACATGAGTTCAACACTACCCTCCCACCCATGTTCCCCATGTTTCAAGTATTGTACATATTTCAATTTTTCCCAAAATGTCCATTTTACCCCAAGGGGGGAAAACCCTGGGAAAATGTGCATGTTTAATTTCCAGAAGTTTTACATCTCACCCTCTCCACTCATTCCATTAAGTGTTGTGTCAATGTGATTTTCCCCTCCAACTATCATGAAAATTGCGACAGTTGAAATGTGGACCATGTTGTGGTGCCTATCACATGTGTTCCTATTAGTGCCAATAACTTCATTCATGATGGGCCAAGCCACCTCTCCAAGGCTTCATCACACTGTGGACAATTCCTCTATAAACAGAGCAGAAAGAACTTGAGCTTTAAAGAATTTGAATGTGGGAGAAAGCAAAACTGACAGATGCATCCATCCAGGCAGAGAGCTGTGTGTGCTTACAATAGCTCTTAAATGTCTGGGTTTGAACCCCTGCATCTGTGCTGCTGAGTTAAGTTGCTGTCTCCCTTTTTTCTGACAGCCTCCTCACCTTTACCAGCTACATGGCAGGCAGGTACTTCAGGCTCCTCTCCATGCTAGGAATAGCTATACCTATTGAATTTGGCCAGCAGTGATGGGAGAGAATTTCATTTGATGAAATGTTCAGTGTTTGATAAGTAGGGATGGGGGAGAATTTCTCCCCAAAACTTCAGGGGGCCGAGCGCCAATGCATTCAGCCCCCCAAAATCGGGGGTGAAATTCTCCGCCACCCCCCCGAGATGGGACTTACCTTTCACGAATGTCCCTCCCGGCGGCGGGTCCCAGCGGCGGTTCGTCGGGTCTTGGTCAGGGGCGGGGGCGGCAGCCGGTCTTTTGACCGGCTGCCGCCGCCGCCATTACAAGGAAAGTGAAAAAAAAAACCACCCCCGTGATAGGCTACGTAACGATTAACGTGGCCTATCACAGCTAGATTTGCAAAGTCAGCCGTGATAGGCTACGTTAATCGTCACATAGCCTATCACGGGTGACTTTGAAAAAAAAAAAGCATGTACGCAAATGGCGGCCCCCATAGGGAGCCGCCATTTGTGTTCCTTATTTGGTCCCTGTAGTCTACGTAAATCTTTACGTAGACTACAGGGACCAAATAAGGAACGCAAATGGCGGCTCCCTATGGGGGCCGCCATTTGCGTACGTGCTTTTTTTTTTTTTTCAAAGTCACCCATGATAGGCTACGTGACGATTAACGTAGCCTATCATGGCTGACTTTGCAAATTTAGCCGTGATAGGCTACGTTAATCGTTACGTAGCCTATCATGGGGGTGGTTTTTTGTTTTTGTTTTTTTGCGGCCAGGTAGACGGGGCGCTTCTACCCGGCCTGACTTTTGCCGGCGAGGGATGGGGCGCCTCCCGCCCGGCCTGAATTTCGGCCGGGCGAGGCAGGAAGCCTCCCCCCCCTCGCATGAACTTTGGGGGGAGAAGCGAAGTGCCTCCCCCCCACCGCGAAAAAAAGCTGCAGGACAAGGTAAGTCCCTTTCATACATCCCTATTGATAAGAACTTGCAAGAGGAAAAAAGGCAGGGTATAAATGCAATCAATCAAATCAAGAACTTAACAAAATTTGCAAAGTTTTCCATATATATATGATGGAAAGAACTTGAGGTTTTTTGTTGTTGTTTTTTAATCAAACATAGAAAGCAAAACTGAGGGTGCAATCCTATGACCACTAGACAGTGGCTAGACGCCACCATAGATTGTTTGGTTCTAGGAATTGACCTTGGAGCCCACATCCCGAGGTCGGTTGCCAGAACACCGCCGTCCTGCCCTCACCACCACATAAGAGGGGCAGTTTGCCCTGGGCTCCATGCTCCGAGGTGCAGCGTAGAGCATGGCAAAAGGGGGCAGGGAGGGGCGGGGAGTGCAGAAGTACTGGTACGAAACTTCCTATGTTTCATTTGTCCTCCCCCACCCCCGCTCCAAAGTCCCAAAGCTAGACAGCTGAAATGGGCTGTCTAGCCACGAATGCAGGGTGGACGCAGTGAAGAGGAGAAGATTCCCTCTGCGCTCCACCCACCCTGCATTTGATAGGCCTCCAAGTTCAGAGGTGGTCACCTATCCGCATAGGATTGCTCCCTGAGAGATGTAACCATTCTTAGCTGAGAGCCAGTCTGGTGAACTGGTTAGCTAATAGCTTGTCAGACTAGTATCAAGGAGACCTATGTTCATCTACCCCATGTGGTCTATGACCTTCAGCCAGTTGCTATCTCTCACCCTAGCAGGCATTTTGTGCAAATAAAATTGGAAGGGAGCAAACATACCACTCTGAGCAGCTGGAGGAAGGGTGGGATAAAAATATTTATAAAAATATTTAAAATAGGGTGTTCCTCTTGCTTTGGAGCTTGATAACAAGAATAAAAAGCACCTGGTCTGTGCTGTAGCTACAGAGTAAAACTAACCGTCCACTCATTGCCGCTGTGTTTTTAAGCAAACATATGACACTAATATTATAGGAGTGGAAAAGAGAAACTGTCTGGATTGTAAAGAAGCTTTTAGAGAAGCAGTCTGACCTACCACTTGTTTGTTTTATGCTGCCTTGTTTCTGGCATTCCATTTAATGTGCCCAGAAATAGAAGCAGTCAACAGGAAATAGTTGGCACCATGCTCTACATGTAGGATAATTATTATACTAGAGTAACGCAGTTCTGTCCACAGTGAACAGCCTGCCTGAGAAAGGAATTTCCATGATGTCAAAATAAATGTGCATATCAAAGTGAGAAGTGTCAAGCAGCCAGAGCTCAAGAGATCTTCATTTTGTTTCATAATTCCCACCTGTACCAGTGGTGAGAATTTCTAGTGATGTTTTACAGAAGCTGTTTCCTTAAGGGGGATTGAGAGGTCTAGTAAACTTCCAATATTCCGTAAGGCTGGGCCAAGGTTAAGGCCATGAAAAGTTCAACCCATGAAAAGTTCAACCCATTTTATTGTGGTGGTGGTGGTGGTCTGCATGACATAAATATAAATGAATACCTCCTGTCGTTTTATTCTAGCTTTCATTCCTTTTTATTGTGCCTCTAACATGGTTTATAGTTTATGAAACTGGATTATTTCAATAAACCATAGCCAAAATCAACCCCAACAGTTTAGGGTTTGGGCTTAACACTAAACTGTGGTTAACTGAAAAAGGAAGCAAAAGCTTTTGCAGCTGCACTGGAGGAGAAGCATGAGCCCAATGTCACACCATTATTTAACATTACATCCAGACCAGCCAGTGTAATTCTTAACTTCAGTGTCAAGGAGAAACCCCTTCCTGCCTTCTTTGAACACCAATATCTTTGTTACCTGGGCCTGCTGCTTAGTAACACACTTCTAGGGCAAATGGTGGGATGGCCATGTCTTTGGTGGTTAGAGAAGTGGTTAAACAGTCCTCTATTTGAAGGGCTGTCCAGTCGAAGTCTGGTTTAAACTTTATCTGGTTTAAAGATAAAGAATCCTAAGGGCAGTGGTCTGAGTAAGAACACAGTCTTCCCCACTATGGTGAGATTATTGTATTTCTATTCAAATTATATTGTTTTTTAAATTTGCAGCTATACATATACATTAGCACATGCACATGTTATGCAAAGCTGTGTCCTCTTCTTTAGTGATGCATTCCTCTTTTTTGATTATATGTACGTGACCATTTCACACAGCGGGGATATTCCACTTCGAAATTCACATTTCTCTGAATTTTGCAATGGAGTTCTTCAATCAAAAAATGTGTACAAAAGTGCATATATATGGGGACAGTGCACACAAAAATGTGTATATTCATGAAAATAATGCTAAAAGTGCATTGTATTTGGAAAAAAATGTGTGTATTAGGCAAAATTGCATGCATTAGGAGAATGCATCTATGAGGAGAAATGTACAAAAATGCATGTACGATGAGAAATGAGCCAAAAATTCATTTTTTTTTCATGCAGATTTTAAAAACATGATTCTTGAAGCTTGGGATAAACAGAAATTAATATCTGAGAAATTAGATGCAGAGAGAAAATGAATTTGACAAATTCATCAGTCCCTACAACTGCAGTGGGAACTTTAGGATTGAGATGGTTGAGAATGCTTTAAGCATTGCCTTATTTTACTATGTAAACTTATAGTTGGAGAGTGGTATATTCTAAAATATAAATATATAATAAATTTATAATTTATATTCTATCTATCTATCTATTCCAAATAAATAAATGAACAAATGCTTGGTAACTAAAAAATACAGAGTGAGCTTGTGCCACTATCATAGATACCCAGAAATTGCTACGTGTCCACATCTCACAACTGAAACACTATTTGCCTCCCTAGTCCAGGCATAGTAAATATGATCACTGTATTTCTAAAAGCCATTCGAGCCAGCATCCTGAACCTAAATATACTGCCATTCTCCTCTTAGGATTAACATAATGGTATGAGATACTAGGGTGGCCAGTTACACATCACTGAAAAATGGCCAATATATCACAAAAAATAGGACAAAATGCTCATTTATACGTACAGACGAACATCTAGAAAGAATTACTATAATTTAAACAGAAATACAATCCTTCTTAACATAGTGAAGGAGGCTGTGGCCTGCTGCCCAGTTGCTGCTGATGGGCGACTTCAGGGGCCCTGCTGTTCTTTCTTATGATTCTTCATTGTTAAACCAGACTTTTGACGGACTGCCCCTCAAACACAAGGTGCCTTCAGATAGGACTGTCTTCTTACAGCCCTTCAAACAGAGGACTATCCTCTGCATAATAGAACACATGGCCACCCTACGGAATACACTCATTTCACTCTTATTGGTAGCCATAATTTAGTGTGTAAACCGGTCACAAACAGTGCGTGCCATTCCTATCTAGGGTCCTTTAATGTATTAAGCCAGACAAAGAGGATTAAAAATCAAGAACTTTCCCTCCCTGTTTAATATGCCTTCTAGCAAGCCCAAACTTCTACATGCACAAATACATGAGGAATTATTTTTGGAGATGCTCTCCATGGCAGCTTTAATGAGAAGCTTATCACTTTCCTGGAATGGATTTATCTAAGGATAAAAAGTTCTAAGCCCTGCTCTTTTCATGGTATTTAAAATACAGTGGACTCCATAGAAACATTTCATAAAATCAGAAGCCTAACTAGCTTCACTTACTTTTCTTGTTCATTTGGAGTGTTTGTCTCCCATATTCATTTAGTTAGTTGTTAATAACAGAGCTCACTGTGTGTAATGAACCAAATCTTATCTGAGATGGACTCAGAGCATTTAAATGGAGCCACTCCCCATTTCTGATAATTGCCCAGAGTCTGGTTCTGTTCATTTGTTAATCGCATTTCATGTCATGATGTACTTGTCCTTCACAATGAAGCTGATTTTTTAAAATTATTTTTACTAATACACCAAAAATACATGCAGAGACTGAGGTCTGGAGAAAGTGGATAGGGAGACGTTTTTTTCCCTCTCTCAAAATACTAGAGCCCAGGGTCATCCAATGAAGCTGATTGGTGGGAGGTTCAGGACAGATCAAAGGAAGGACTTCTTCACATAGCACATAGCTTAACTATGAAATTCGCTACCACAAGACGTACTGATGGCCACCAATTTAGATGGTTAGACAAATTCCTGGAGGAGAAGGCTATCAAGGGCTACTGTTCCTGATGGCTATGTGCTACCTCCAGTACCAGAGGCAGTATGCTTACATACACCAGGTGCTGGAGAACACTCATGGGAAGGTGCTCTTGCACTCATGTCCTGCTTGTAGTTTTCTCATGGGCAACTGGTTGGCCACTGTGTGACTACATGGACCCTTGGTCTGATCCAGCATGGCTCTTCTTACGTTTGATCACGGTACAGTTAAGTATGCTCTAGAATAAAGGAAATAGTTGAGAACATATTACATCTGCTAAGCGTTAAGATATTGACTGTCTCCTCAGAATCTGAGTTGAGCAGATGGTGGTTCCGCTCCCCTCTACTGCTGTCATTGATATATGTGATAAAGGGAAACCAAGTAGCTGTGAAAACATCTTGGGTTTCTATCCCTTTTAGGACTCTCATTGTTGTTATTTATCATTATTATTTCAATTTATGAGTAGCTTTATAGCCAAAGCCCTGAGTGATATACACAGTAAAAGCAAAAAACACACAGCCAATGATTAAAAAATCAAGAATAAAACCTATTTAGAAGTATTACTTTAAAACAGCATTTAAAAGAGATAAATAACTTGGAACAGCTAAAAACAGAAGATGGTTTTAAAATGCAGCAGTACACATATTAAAAATAAAGCAAGCAGCAGTTTAAAGGGCTTGGGAGAATAGAAAGGTCTTTGCCAGATGCCAAAAAGTCAACAAAGTAGGCACCAGGTCGACCTCTCTAGGGAGAGCATTCCACAATTTGGGGGCCACACCAGAAAAGGTCCATTATGTGACAGTTTCTCAGAGAGTGCAATTGACCAGATTCTTTCCATCCATCCTGTTTCTGGGAGGCCATCACCTGTTTTCCAGTGAGCCGGGACTCCTTCTAACCGTACGGAGTGAGTAGAAGTCTCAGCAAGTCTTTATGCGACAAATACTCATTTTCCTTGTGAAATATTGACAAGGAAATTAATGCTGCATGGTGTTTTATGGATTGATTTGTCATATGCGATAACACCTGTACGCCAGCTTTCAGAATTCTGCCACTATAGGGCGCAAGAGCCACATGAGAAGAGCCCTAGAGCCATACCCCTCGCACCAAAGAGGAGACAACAGAGCAGGGTTGATCTTAAGTAGCTTAGTAGAGGCAGTGTGCCACCTATGCATAACTTTCATGAGGCCAAAACAGTTGAAGCTGATTTTGAACAGAGGAAGGTACAAAAGCACAGGCTTAAACTCTGGCTGTCCCTCAATGACACAATTTGTAAGGGTTGCAGGAACTTCTGTAACACTAACAGGAGCGTTCGCATGCTCGCTGTCACCTTGCTAGCAGCTGCTGCCACTGATGGTCCTTCTACCTGCCACTGCAGTTGGCTGCGCTTCCTGCCTGCCACCATCACCATGTTTGTTTTTGAATATGCACAGATCCTAAGAAGTCTACAGCACATAGAAAAACATGTTGCCTCCTCTAGGAGGTGGAGAGAGGAAAGGGAGATGAGGGAAAAGATGAGGGATGCACATACAGGAAATGCACTTGGCACCAAGGGATCACATTATGACTATGAGCAGGTAGGATTGGGTATGTAGGCTAATATCCCATAGAGCACAGTTGCTGCCACCTCTGTAAACCAGTCCTTGGTTCTGTTGAAACCAATAGGACTGAACCACATCATTGCAGGTTTCAGTCCCATTGACTTCAGTCAGATGGAGGCATCCCTCATTTTCTCTAGACTGAGTCCCTTAACATCACCAGGCCCCTGCCTTTAAGATCAAGCTTTAAGACGCTGGAGACCTGGCAATCCTAACAGCAAACAGTTGATATATTACCATGCAAGAGAAACTGATGTTTTCAGTCTAGGCTGTCACACTTGGTTGTTTAGTCAAAAGACAAAAAAGGAAATATTCCTTTTTCGTTGTTTAGTTCAGGATTTTGTGTGTGCGTTTTTCCTAATTCCTTGTGGAATTAGAAGTTACACAATGCAATAGTCATAAATCTAAAACAGTCCCAGTATTATTATTTCTTACATTTGTTTTTATAGATGTTTTAATGTTTCTTTTCCCATATATCATTCTAATCTGACTTTCCATGAATTTTACATGACTCTCTGAACTATGAAATGCAACCTAAATAGCTCTATATTTTTCTCATATTTTGTTCTGAACAAAATATGGGGTTTCAAGTTGATGGTTAAATTAGACATTACATTGAACCCTTTCTAACCCTGTATTTCTATTATTCTTTATACCTCTGGGTAGCTTCACCTCCGCCTTCATATTCCTTGGTTACTGGTGGTGCACACTGGCTCAACTTGATCTTGCCGATAATTATTAGAAACCAATAAATAACTCAAAGTGGATTAAGAACAGCTGGTCCACCACATATCCTTTGTCCAAAATGAAAATTAAAAAGACACAGAAAGATAAAATGCTGCTTAGGGAGCTAAGCTGTGACATCCATTTGTCACAGAAAAAACACTTCAGGGTGGGGTGATTTTGAACAAAGAAATAGTGACTGGAAGGGAGTACCTAACCTATTCCCTACTAATCAATTTTCTGCTGCAACTCTCCTCCCCACCTACTTGCTCCCTGAAATTCCAGAGGTAACTCTGTGGGAATGAGGGCTCCTTCATACTAAGCTCTTATCCTGCAATTGAAATTGCTCCTTCACAGAAGTTTGTGGGCTCTTTAATGACACAGCAATCATCCAAGGCATCTCCTGCACTAAATGCCCTTTGTTCCGTTTTTAAATCGATTGCAAATAATGAGCTATCAAATTACCCTGTTTTGTTCTGCTTCAGTTTCCTCTGTGAAAAGAGTAAAAGCGGCAAGAGGAATGAGATCAATGAAAGATAATGGAAGAAGGAGGGGGGGAAATGAAGCACATGAAAAAAGGGACTCATCGTGATCCTGCATTTAAAATGGAAGCAGAAAGCCCAGTTTTATGCAGGATTTTAGGCTGGTGTAGAGATGCCTTTTATGTGCATCTTAAATTCAGCAAGGGGAAAGCAGCTGGGAAAGCTGCAGCAGAAAAATGACATTCCATCCTTGAATGAGGTGATCAGCATAGCGCACTCAATACAACCCACCCTATTCTTGACACATATGCACTTCAGTGACCCTTGACCAGAAGTGGGAGTTCTGTGCATGCCTCCCATATGAGAGCCACTGTGGTGTAGTGGCAAGAGTGTTGGGCTAGGAGCTGGGAGATCCGGGTTCTAGTCCCCACTCGGCCATGGAAGCTCACTGGGTGACTTTGGGCCAGTCACAGACTCTCAGCCCAACCCACCTCACAGGGTTGTTGTTGTGAGGATAAAATGGAGAGGAGGAGGATAATGTAAGCCGCCTTGGGTTCCTTGCGAGAGGAAGAAAGGCGGGGTATAAATGCAATAAATAAATAAATAAATATCCCCATCCAGTCATCCATTTTGCTGATGTACATTCCTCAAGCTGACTTTGACTTCGTTCAAAAGTGTTCAGTGTTCATGATGCTTTACAGAGTACAAAAGGAGAGATTCTTGCCCCGAGGAGCTTACAATCTAAAATCTGACTCAACCGAACAAGAGAGGAAGGGGAAGGGCAGGGACACAGGGGTAAATAAGGAAGGACTGCGCCATTGTTCCAGTTACACATGTTTAGGCTTCTGTCCTGCTCTAGGTCGAGTCTTGGCTGTTTGCAAGCAAGTACAGGAAGTGATGTAATCGAGTAGTCAAGTTGGCAAGCAAATGGTCAAGCACACAGGTTCCAGTCCAAGGAGGTTTAAGCAAAGGCAGGCATGGTCAAAATCCAGGCAGAGGTCAGAACACAGGCAGACAGGCAGGCAACAAGGTTCAGGCAGCAGCAGGAGTAGTCAAGATAACAAGCAAGAGGTCAAACACAGTAAGACCATCAGGTACATTATACAGTCCAGAAGCAGGGTCACTGAGCAGTCCAAAAGGTCAGGACACAGAACATCAGTCACAGGGCACAATTCAGGAGGCAAGACCCACAGCAGAGACTGGATGGACCAAGTTGTTCCAACACTGACTGGGTTTCACCCGAAGGCTTTTAAGCCCAAAGCCAGCCAGACCTCACCCAGAGCTCAGCTGCAGCAATCAGAGTTCCTTTCCAGAGCCTACTCCTGAGGAGTCCCTTTCTCCTGAGGAGACCTTTCCTGGAGGCAAGCACTCCTTCACACAGGAACTCTGCTAGCCTGTCGCTTGAGGCAACAACACTCCTGGGGATCCGGGGGTGGCTCAGCCTCTGCCTCAGAGGCAGAGTCCCCCTCTCCTGAGAAGGATGGCCCTGCAGCCACTTCCCCAAGGGTTCAGGCTCCTGTGGGTCTGGTGGCAGTCCCTGGTCTGGGGTACTCTGGGCTTCTGGGGCCTCTAGTTCTTCCACTGAGGAGGACTCCTCCAGTCAGGACATGACAGTCTCCTTACAGGCTGAGTTACAGTAGGGCAGGGGTGTCAATAGGGGTGTACAAAAGTTCCGCCACAGATCTCGGGGAGGCCAAATGCCAGCGCATTCGGCCCCTCGAAATCGGTGGCGGAATGGCCCCTCGCCCCCCCCGGGACTGGACTTACCTTAGGCGGATCTTCCTGGCGGCAGCTGCTCTGGCGGCCGGTCTTCCAACCAGCTGCCACCGCCGCCGCCACCATTTCCAGGTTAAAAAAAAAAACGTGATTGGGCTAGATTTTAAAAAACACTGTGATAGGCTACATAAATGTTTACGTAGCCTATCACGGCTGATTAAAAACAACAACAACAACAACAACGCGCGTACGCAAATGGTGGCGCCCATGGGCGCCGCCATTTGCGTACGCGCGTTTTTTTGTTTTTTTTAAAATCAGCCATGATAGGCTATGTAAACATTTACGTAGCCTATCACAGCTGACTGCAGGGACGCAAACGGCGGTGGCTACGGCCGCCGCCATTTGCGTCCCTGCTAGCCAGCGGCCGGATGTCCGGCTGCTGGCGGAGCCGGCCGGCAGCTCCGCAGAATCCCTGTGGAGCGGAGCTGGCCGGCCAGGATTCCGGGGGGAGGAACGGAGCGCCTCCCCCCCCAGCCAGAATTCCGGGGGGAGGGACAGAACGCCTCCCCCCCAGCATCAGCATAATCCATGGAAAGGTAAGTACCTCTTGTACATCCCTAGGTGTCAAACCTCTTTCAACTGAACAGCCAAATTCAGTTTTGGAGAAGCTCTCAGGGGCTGCATTGCAGTGGTGGGTGAGGCCAAAGGCAAAAAGGGCAGGACCAGATGTACCAAATATTCCTTCATTCATTGTATTTCTATACCACCACATAGCCGAAGCTCTCTGGGCAGTTCACAAAAATTAAAAACCATTAAAATACATTATATAAAATATAAAACCATTCACATAATAACATAGAATAAATACAACTACAACTACATATATCTAAAACAAAAACAATCAGCCAGAGACAATCAATAGACTCATTATATGCTGCCAAATGCCTGAGAGAAGATGACAGTTTTAACCTGGTGCCAAAAAGATGACAATGCTGGCACCAGGAAGGCCTCACCAGGTAGATTATTCCATAAACTGGGAGCCACCACTGAGAAGGCCCTTCTCCCTTGTTGCTGCCCTCTGAGCCTCCCTCAGAGGAGGCTCCCAGAGGAGGGCCTTAGATGCAGAGCATAGCGCGTGGGTCAGTTCATGCCAGGAGAGGCGTTCCGTCAGGTACTGTCGTCCCAAGCCTTATACCAGCATATTTTACCTTAAAGCTCTTACTGCTAGTAACCAAGCTTTAGGAGAGGCATTTCAACCTTATAGAATGGGGGCGGAAATGGGGACTGTGTATAAGCTGGGAAGCCACCAAACGATCAGTGGTCAGAAGAAAGGGTGTGGGGCCACTCATCTGGGACACCCTGGAGGGCTGGATTGGTACCTCAGGACTGCTAAATTTGGCCTACAGGCCTAAGGTTCAACAGCCCTGCAGTAGCACATGGGAACAAGGGAAGATGTTAAAACAAGAGAAGCTGTGTTAAAAACTTCACAGAAAATATTGAACCTCAAATCATCTTGCAACTTAGTTTCTATTATACTGGACGACAATGTAGTATCAGTAAAAATGAATTATATATTATCTCTTGCTGGAAGATATGAAATGTATTACGATCAATTTAGGTTTTCATACTTTCACTTTGCAATACTAATGTACACAAAGAAACAACAGATCATAAAAAAAATGATTCTCTCCTTAACACACAGGTATCGATTATATGATTGTTGGTGTGTGTGTTTTTAATATAGATTCTGTTGAGTGTTTCTTTTGTGAAACAAACTTTAGAATATTAACGACACATTTGTCCCACTTCAATTGCAGATGCCATTAGGAACTCAAACATCAGTGTGAGCTGGTGATAAATAAGTACTGCCACTGCAGGTAGCAGAACATTTCTCATCTAAGGGTCGCTACAATTTGCAAGGATGGAGACAAGATCTGTAAGCAAAAGAAAGAATGGAAAGGGAAAGCAGACATATATAATGTAATGGAGGGAGCAATCCTACCGGGATAGGTGGCCACCTCTGAACTCAGAGGTGACCGCCTATCCAATGCAGGGCAGGAGAAGCGCAGAGGGGATTGTCCCCTCCGCGCTTCAGCCACCCTGCATTTGCAGCTAGAGAGCCAATTTCGGAACGCGGAATGTGGGAAGCAGCAGCCGGATGACACGTTGGATGTGTCATACCAGATTTCCGACTTCCCTGCCCCGGCACGTCCCCAGGAATGCCCCATTTTCGCCGCTCTGCACTCCTCTTCCGAGCGCAGAGCACAGAGCCATTCTGCGCTGCCTACAAGGCAGTGCAGGAGGGGGTGGAGGTCAATTCTCAGGGAACCAACCTCAGAGCATGGGCTCTGAGGTCACTTCGCAGGACCCGACCTATCCTATGGCCACCTAGCCGCTGACTAGTGGCCATAGGATCGCGCCCTAAATGTGGTTTTCATGTTGCTGAATGAAGTTAAAAGGTGAGTCCCAAGTCTGAAAAGGCTGAGGATTATTATTTTAGAGCAACCTGGTTCCATAGAATAAACTCCATTTCCCATCACACAGAATCAATCAGATTCTATGTTACTACCACATAGGAAAGTGATTTTCAGTTTCTAAAACAACAGCTCCACCTCTCCACATCCCGCATGTCGTAACTCTAATGGATATGGGGAAAAAACAAAAAGAAATGAAAGATCAGTAACACTGACTATACTTCAGAGCATTTTACAACCTGCACACCTCACCAATCAGCTCATTTTTCTCCACTACAAAGTGACAATAAACTGTATTATATCCAATTTAGCGCAATCGCTTCTTTCAAATAGTTCAAATAGTAACAATTGTAGGAGCATGATTGCAGTGCAATCATACGCCAGTATTTGCAGTCACCAAAGCATTCGTTTAAAGTTCATAGGTTTCTTTACACATGCCCATAGCTCAGTGGCCGGGCAAACATTGGACTGGGAGAACTGGGAATTACTGGGGCAAAGTGGATACATTGGTGGCCCTGGAGGCTCACTATGGGCAAACCTCTACTTTTGAGGTTTGCGACCCCATAGGGCATGTGAGTTAACCCCAAGGATTGTTGAACATAGAGCACTTTGCACACTAACACCTAGATCCAACCTTATAGGTGCATGGGCTCAGCATACTTCTCCATTCATTTAGAAGGGGGAAACAGTGCTGCATGTGCAAAGGGATGTGTACAAGAGCTGACTTCTCCATAAAAGTAAGCAGGGATGTGCAAGTATGTTTTTCATTTTGTTTCTTAATTTGTTTCCATTATTAAACATCTCCTTCATTTCATTATTCATGTCTTAAAATCACATTCATTTTTGTTATACTAGTTTTTGATGCTTTTCTTTAATGTTCCCCCACCCCACCCAAGGCAGTAGCAACAGGTAAGGTGATTTCAGTGACTACCTTTTAGTGGCCACTATTTTATTTTTCTCAGACTGCCCCAAGATATTGCATTGTTCTGGGGCATTCTGAGAAAAAAATGGTGGCTGCCACAAAAAATCGCAACGATTGTGGCTGCCTGTTTCCCCTCCTGGAATGCCCTGGAATAAGGCAACATCCAGAGGATTGTGGAAGAATAAAATGGTGGCCACTGAGAAGCAGCCAACAAAATCAGATCTGCTGCAATCAGGAAAAAGTAGGCCCCAGCAACTAACAAGTGTGATTATGGGATTATGAAATGGGGTTATGAAAACAAACTCCTTTGTACCTGTTCATTAGTCATGGCATTCATTTTGTAAAGAATGAACATTGAATCGAATGGCCATTATTCAGGTCAATTTTTCATTAGTTACAAAAGGAATGCACACCGCCTTGAAGAGGAAAAGGAGCATTTACTCCTTCTGCTTCTCACCACCACCTTTGTCTGGGCCAGAGTGAGAGGCAGGTGAACAAGCAGGTTGCAATGGTGAAGAGGCAGAGCAAGTCCAAAGGGCTCTTGTCAGTGGGACCCTGCTGGGGTGTGGGCCCTCGGCAGATGCCCGACCATGCCTACTCTTGATGCCCACTGGACCATTCTGTAGCAAATGAGACCACCACTGGGCTGCTTTGACTGCAGCTCCGCTAACCCTTGAAGTGACAACAAAGCTCCATTTCTTCTTCTTCTAGGGGCTTCTTCACACAGAGCTTTTATCCTCCTATTGACATTGCTCACTCACAGAAGTTTGCAGGCCCTTTAGATGACATTGTTAACCTCCAGCGTGTCTCCTGCACTAAATGACCCTTATTTCATTTTTAAATAGATCAGAGATAATGAGCCCTGCTTGTGTTCCGCTTGAGTTCCCTCCGTGGGAAAGGAAAAGCCACAAGAAGAGGAGCTAGACCACAGCGCCATCTAGTGGCTGTATAATGACACATATGGAAGGCTCAGGTTAGGGGGGAAAGGAGGGGGAAAGGTGGGGAGGAAGCACATGTAAAGGGGGTCCTTCTTGATCCTGCATTTAAAACAGAAGCAGAAAGCCCCGTTTTAAATGGAGGATTTTAGGCTGGTATAGAAATGCTCTGAAACTGTGCAGAAATGGACTCTCAAAATTCTCCACCCAATCTGTGGCCAGAGAAAATGGGGGGAGGGGGCTATTTCACCAAATATCTCCAAGGAGCAGCAGACATTCTCCAACAGTTCCCTGGGATTGGGGCTCACCATTAGCGGTGTTAGTAGCTCAGCTTCTTTCTTTTTTTTTTCCCTAAGGGCTTTTCCTTTTCTTTGCTGCCACTGAAAGCGGAAGCAGCCGCGGAAACTGGTCACCTTTTTGCATCCCTCACAATGCCCCAGGCCTATTCTCATTTGGGGGCATTTTGTGGGGGGAGGGATGGCAGCAAACACTGGAAAAATGGTGGTGAATATTCAGAGAAAATTCTGCAAGGGCCCTTCTTTTTCTTGGGGATAAGAAAAGCACAGACATTTTCTCCGAAAAATGTCTTCTGAGGAATTTTGGCTCAGCTCTAAACAAATCCCTTTGCCGCTTGCTCTTAAATAATGCCAAACACCCCCCCCCCGCACACGCACACACACACACACACACACACACACAATGAACATAAATGAATCTCTCTCTCTCTCACACACACACACACACACACACACGACAGCAAATATTTTTTGTGAACGTCAGAGATGGCATATTAGGCTTCACTTTAGTTATACTGGATCGCAGTTAAGTAACCGCCTGATGTTGGTGCCCCACAATATAGTGTGAAAGGAAGCGTAAGCTGATTTTGCATTAGCAGAAGCACTGTATCTATGGGAAGGGAAGTTATTTTTCCAATATTCTTAGGACAACTCAGGTCAGAGCTGGAGCACTGTGCCAGTTTGAGGATAATTGCTTTAAAGAGGAAATTGACATGCCACATGAGTTTCTGGGGAGTTCACAGAACAAGGTAATAAAGAGTTTTAAAATGCGGTCAGCTCTGAGTAAAAGGCGCAGAGATGGAATTTCAAAGGACTTTTCGAACAGGCTGGTGGTTTCAGCGTCATTGGGGCAGTCCTGTTTCAATCAGAAGCAGTCCAAACTCTAAAGGAGCTATGCAAGGCGCTTTGTACCTTTAGAATTCTGACTGGTGCTGACTGAAACCTGGAGCGGATTCACCACCCCACTGACATTGGAGCCATCGGAGCATCCACTGATGCTGAGCACTGATAGATCAGATCAAATGCCCATCTAGACCAGTATCCTGTTTCCCACAATGGCCAGCCAGATGCTTCCAGGAAGCCCACAAGCAGGACATGAAAGAAATAGGCCTCCCTCACTGCCCAACCCTATCCACTGGTCTTCAGTGGCTCACAGCCTCTGAACCTGGGGGTTCCACTTAGCTATCTTTCCCTCTATTCCTGATGTTTAGGTGTGAGTACTGTTCCTTTTAGGGCCAAAGATCACCACCCACACACAAGAAAGGCTCAGGGGAATCCCAAGGTTTGCAGAATTACAAAAACTCTTTACTTGGGGGTGGGGTGGGGACCTTAAGTGGGAGGGAATGCCAGAAATGGCCAAATGATGACTGAGCATACTCAATGGCCATGGAATAAGAAGTGATTGTTGGGGGCAGGATGGTGGTGGTAAACCAGATGGAAGGGAGAGTGAAATGGAGCATCATGAAGAAGGTCATGGCTGACCGACTAGAAGAGGAACACTCCTGAGTGCGACATTTTGTTGCAGATATCACTTGTCAAGTTGTCATCGATAAGAGCTATTGATAGACCTATTCTCCATGAATTTGTCAAATGCTTTTTTAAAGCCATGGAAGCTTGTGCCATCACTACTTCTTTGAACACCATTTTTTGTGGAAAGGTGGGATATTTTATTTATTTATTTATTTCATTTATATCCCACCTTTCTTCCATTGTGGAACTCAAGGTGACTACATGTGGTTCCCATATAAATTAAATAAGTAAATAAATTTATAATATAATCTAATATAGGAAGAAATGCCCCCCTTTGATCATGTCTATACAGCTGCTTACCTTGTCTGTCATCTGGTAGTGAGACCTTGTTGATTCTCCTTGATCTCTCAGCGGCTTTCGATACCATCCACCATGGTATCCTTCTGGGATGATTGTCTGAGCTGGGAGTGGGAGGCACTGCATTGCAGTGGTTTCACTCCTACTTGGATGGTTGACTCCAGAAGGTGGTGGTTGGGGAATATTGCCCGGCCCTGTGAATTCTCCAGTATGGGGTTCCACAGGGGTCAGTTTTGTCCCCCGTGCTATTTAACATCTACATGAAACCACTCAGTGCGGTCATCCAGAGTTTTGGAGTGCATTGTCATCAATACACTGCTGACACGCACCTCTAGTCTCCTATTCATCTTCTTCAGGTGAGGCTGTGGATGTGCTAAATCGGTGCCTGGCTACAACAATGCACTGGATGAGGGCTAATAAACTGAAATTTAATCCAGACAAGACTGAGATGCTGTTGGTGGGTGGTTCTTCTGACCGGATGGAGGGTGTTCCACCTATTCTGGATGGGGTTGCACTCCCCCTGAAGGAGCAGGTTCATAGCCTGGGGGTTCTCCATGAGCCATCTTTGTCACTTGAGGCTCAGGTGGCCTCAGTGGCATGGAGTGCCTTCTACCAGCTTCAATTGGTGGCCCAGCTACTCCTCTATCTGGACAGGGATAACCTGGCTTCAGTTGTATATGCTCTGGTAATCTCCAAGTTAGATTACTGCAATTGACTCTATGTGGGGCTGCCTTTGAAGATGGTTCAGACGCTGAAGCTCATGCAAAATGTGGCAGACAAATTGATAATGGGGATCAGAAAGTCCGAACTTATAAAACTCTGGCCCACTTGCACTGGCTGCCTATATGTTTCCGAGCCCAATTCAAGGTGCTGGTTTTAACCTATAAAGCCTTACACAGCTTGGGACCACAATACCTGATGGAGCACCTCTCCCGACACAAACCTACCCATACACTACTCTCAACATCTAAGGCCCTCCTCCAGCTGCCTACTTCAAGGGACATTCAGAGGACAGCAAGAAGGGAGAAGGCCTTCTAAGTGGTGCCCCCCCAATTATGGATTGATCTCCCTCCCCGATGAGGCCCACCTGGCGCCAACATTGCTATCTTTTCTACATCAAGTTAAGACATTTCTCTTCTCCCAGGCATTTGGCAGCATATGATAAGTTTTAATCAATCCTGGATTGTCTTATGGTTATGGTTGTTTGCTTGAGATTGCTTGTTTTATTTATTTATTTATTTATTAGATTTCTTAATCGCCCATCTGGCCGGTCACCTGGCCACTCTGGGCGATGTACAATGGTACAACTTAAAAAAGTAAAATTATACATTAAAACATTATTTTAAAATACCCTTGTTGTTGTTCAGTCGTTAAGTCGTGTCCGACTCTTCATGACCCCATGGTCCCTAGCACGCCAGGCCCGCCTGTCCTCCGCTCTCTCCCGGAGTGTGCTCAGCTTCATATTCATTGCATCGGTGATGCTATCTAGCCTTCTCATCCTCTGCCATCCCCTTCTCCTTTTGCCTTCAATCTTTCCCAGCATCAGGGTCTTTTCCAGTGACTTTTCTCTTCACATTAGGTGGTCAAAATATTTGAGCTTCAGCTTCAGTATCTGTCCTTCCAATGAGCACTCAGGGTTGATTTCCTTTAGGATTGACTGATTTGTCCTCCTTGCAGTCCAGGGGACTCATAAGAGTCTTCTCCAGCACCACAGTTCGAAAGCATCAATTCTTCGGTGCTCAGCATTCCTTATAGTCCAGCTCTCACAGCCATACATTACTACTGGGAAAACCATAGCTTTGATTATACGAACCTTTGTCGGCAAGGTGATGTCTCTGCTTCTTACTATGCTGTCTAGGTGTGCCATAGCTTTCCTCCCAACGAGCAAGCGACTTTTAATTTCATGGCTACAGTCACCGTCTGCAGTAATCTTGGAGCCCAAGAAAGTAAAATCTGTCACTGCTTCCATTCCTTCCCCTTCTATATGCCAGGAAGTGATGGGGCCAGATGCCATGATCTTAGTTTTTTTAATGTTGAGTTTCAAACCAGCTTTTTCACTTCCCACTTTCACCCTCAACAAGGGGTTCTTTAGATCCTCTTCACTTTCTGCCATTAGGGTGGTATTGTCTGCATATCTGGGGTTGTTGATAATTCTCCTGGCAATCTTAATTCCGACCTGTGATTCATCCAACCCGGCGTTTCTGCATATAAGTTAAATAAGCAGGGCAACAATATACAGCCTTGTCGTACTCCTTTCCCAATTTTGAACCAATCGGTTGTTCCATGTCCGGTTCTTACTGTTGCTTCTTGTCCCTCGTACAGGTTTCTCAGGAGACAGGTAAGGCGGTCTGGTACTCCCATCTCTTTCAGAATTTGCCACAGTTTGTTGTGATCCACACAATCAAAGGCTTTAGCATAGTCAATGAAGCAGAAATAGACATTTTTCTGGAATTCTCTTGCTTTCTCCATGATGCAGCGAATGTTGGCGATTTGATCTCTAGTTCCTCTGCCTCTTCGGAACCCAGCTTGTACTTCCGGTAGTTCTTGGTTCACATACTGCTGAAGCCTAGCTTGTAGGATTTTGAGCATAACCTTGCTGGCATGTGAAATGAGCACAATTGTACGGTAGTTTGAACACTCTTTGGCATTGCCCTTCTTTGGAAGTGGAATGTAAACTGACCTTTTCCAGTCTTGTGGCCACTGTTGAGTGTTCCAAATTTGTTGGCATATTGAGTGCAGCACTTTAACAGCATCATCTTTTAGGATTTTAAATAGCTCAGCTGGAATAGTGTCATCTCCGCTAGCTTTGTTGTTAGTAATGCTTCCTAAGGCCCACTTGACTTCACTCTTAGGATGTCCGGCTCAAGTTCAGTAAAATACCCTAACCCACCCCAAATGCCTGCCTGAATAACCACGTTTACAGTGCATGGAGGAAGCTCATTAAAGAGAGAGCATGGCGGAGTTCCCTAGGGAGGTAGTTCCACAGAGTGGGAGTCACCACAGAGAAGGCCCTTTCCCTTGTCCTCACCAGCCTCATCCTCATCAGCTCTCTGTCCTGGCTGATGGGACAGAGAGAAGGCCATCTGAGGATGATCTTGTTAAGCGGCCTGTCTGGTGTTGCTGGAGGCACTCCTTGAGATAGGCTGGGCCAGAATCGCATAGGGTTTTAAAGGTCAAAACCAACACCTTGAATTTGGCCCGGAAAACAACTGGTAACCAGTGCAACTCCTTCAGCACCGGAGTGATGTGATCACACCAGCAGCTGCCTTTAATCAGGCGGGCCGCCGCGTTCTGCACCAGCTGCAGTTTCTAAACCGTCTTCAATGGTAATCCCACGTTGAGCACATTACAGTAGTCTAGATGAGAGGAGACCAGGACATGTACTACCAATGGGAGCAGATGGTCGGGAAGGAAGGGGCGCAGCTGCCGTATCAGATGGAGTTGGTACAACACTGTCCGGCTCACGGCTGACACATGAGCCTCCATGGACAACTGGGAGTCTAAAATGACCCCGAGGCTGCGAACCTGGTCTTTCAAGGGTAGCCATACCCCATCCAACACCAGGACAACTTCCCCCAACCTCCTCTTGTCTCCCACCAAAAGTACCTCGGTCTTGTCAGGGTTCAGCTTCAGCTTATTCCTCCCCATCCAGCCACTCACCATCTCCAGACATTTGGACAGGGATTCTCCGGCCAACCTTGGTGAAGATTTAAACGAGAGGTAGAGCTGCGTGTCATCGGCCTATTGATGACACTGCACCCCAAGCCTCCTGATGATAGCCCCCAGCGGCTTCACGTAGATGTTAAACAGCATCAGGAAGAGGATGGAACTCTGTGGCACCCCACATATGAGCAGCCATGGGTCTGACCTCCTCTCCCAGTGCTACCCTCTGGTACCTGCCGGAGAGGAAGGACCAGAACCAATGTAATACAATGTCTCCAATGCCCATCCTCTCCAGGCAGGCCAGGAGGATACCGTGGCCAACAATATCAAAAGCTGCTGAGAGGTCGAGGAGAACAAGGAAGGAGCATTCACCTCTATCCAAAGCTTGTTGAAGTTGTTCCAGATATATGTTCTCTTGTGCATATTGTCTGTGTGTTTCTTATGTAAATGGCTTTTAATCTCCGTATACTGTATTTTTAATGATTTTAATGTTTGGAAACTGCCCAGAGAGCTTTAGCTATTGGGCAGTATAGAAATGTAAATCATCCTCATCATCATCTGCTTAGTCTCCACTGGCATTTTAAATACATTTTCTATATGGAGGCAGACTTCGCCAGATACAAATTCTTCTGTACCTCTATGCAGATGTTCAGCCTACTCATGTGAGGACTAAATGTGAGGAGGGGATGTGAGAACACATGCAAGTCCCACTCCCAACCTCCCCCCGCCCCATGCACGCACACACACACACCCCTGCTCAGTACTTGACTTTCTGGCACTGAGCGGGGAGGTCTGAAGGGGGTGTCTACTTGAGTTTGTTTGAATGCAAGTAGAAGCCTCAGCAGAACTGAGAACCCTGATTCAGCATTTTTCCTGACTAGATAAAGGCTTCTATTCATGTTCAAGCAAAAGGGAGTAGAAGACCCCTTCTGGGGCTGGCCCAAGACATTTTGCTATTTGAGGCAAGGCAGCAAAGCCACCGTGCCCCTCCCAAGCCAAAGTACATGGTAGCTTAGGCCAGCCAGAAAAACTCACAAGCACCTCTCCCCCTTTCAGGCAATAAAAACACAATCATAATAAATGAAATAGCTAACAATTTGCTGTCCATATACCACTTTTCTAGCATTATTTCCTGTATATATTCCACAATATCCAAAATACCCCAAGAGCTGTCATTGTGTGCGATAAGAGGTATAAATGTATGAGAGGGATATAGTGTCACCATTCACTATATTGGGTTCCAATCAATAGGACACGAGGTGTAGATCTGCTCTAGGTCTAGCTTGAGTAGTAGGATTCTTCCAGTATGCTAGAATTAGAACCAGATACAGATTCTAATCTGTTAGAAAGGCATGGAGTGGACTTCTAAACATTGCAACGTCTAGCTACATCTTACTGGTTTGCCAATTATTTCCTTTATGACTGTTGTTGGTAAACTTAGGGAGCAATTCTATGGTCTCTAGACATTGTCTGATGGGCCATAGGACAGTGGGGATACCCAATTCGGAATGGGGAGTCGGAGATCTCCCCCCTCTTCCCCCTCACAGCCAGCATGGAAAGAACTGCACTGGCTGGCCTCCAAGATCAGAAGAGTGTCCTTGGAGAGTGGGAAAAGGGAGCATTTCAGTGGCCAGGGATGGAAGGAGAATGGAGAGGCCAGGATAAGAACTATCCTGAGGCCTCCCCAGCCTCCTTCCCTTCTCCTCTGAACCACTATTGCTAGATGGGCAAAAAAGCCCATCTAGCAAAAAATGCAGGGCAGGAGGACAGGGAGGTGATGATTGCCTCCACCTCTCCCACCCTGGATTGGGTGACCGGAAGCCGGAAGGTTTGGGGGCTTCCAATCACTGAGGGCACAATCTATGTGGAAATCTATGTGGATAGTGAATATCATTAGCTGTTTGGCAAAGAATAACAGAGGAGAGATAGAATGGCAATAACTCCATTTGCTCCAACAGAGTTTCATCCGGCATTAATTTAGCCCGCTATTGTTTACAAGTGATGGATGTCCTATTTAATTCAGATTCAAGAGAAAAATAACAGAGTGAACCAGACCAACCACAGTGAGGTACAAGGAAACAATTACGGCAATCAGCACCATCCTCAAGATGTGCTAAAATAAAGGTTGGAGAAATTATCAACAACTTGGGTTAATACCAATAATGGGAAAAATATTCCAAGTAATGAATAGAAAATTGGGCTGGAGGAAAATACCAGAGAACATACTAATTAATTAGACATTTTTAAAAAGTGTACTTGAAAGAGACCCATTCAAAACAATGGGACTTACAAGTACTTAGCTTTGGCTTTGTGTTTTACATTTGATCCAAGTCATGATACTAGCTAGGTGTCTGTCCTGTGATTCCCATTGAAGACTTAAGCAGACTGCCATTCTGAGAAAGGTGCCTAGCAACCAATTTCTCTATGCCACTATGGCACTGAAAAACAGTTATAGAACACACCCTTTGTGTACAAGAAGTCCCAGGTTCAATCCCTAGCATCTCCAGTTAAAAAGGCCCAAGGATCAGTGTGGTGTAATGGTTAAAGTGATGGACTAGGACTCGGGAGATCCAGGTTCTAGTCCACACTTGACCATGAAGCTCACTGGGTGACTTTGGGCCATGTCACAATAAACTAATTTGCCTTGGTTCAAATACTTCATTTAACTAGTTATTTAATCCATGGAAGTAGTGAACTCCTAGAGTCCTGTGAGAATGAGTGAATCTCTATCTTACAAATTTCAGCCTGTGAAATGGCAACTGCCTTAATGAGTCCAAGGAGGCTGTGCCTTGTGGGAGCATGTTGTGGTCACCTAACCGCTGCAACCAGAGAGCCAGGGCGATGTAGTGGTTAGAGTGTTGGACCACAAATCAGGAGATCCAGTTTCTAGCTCCCATTCAGCCATGACATTCATTGGGTGACTTGGGGCCAGTCACTGAGTCTCAGCCTAACCTACCACACAGGGTTGAGGTGTGGATAAAATGGAGAGGAGGAGGAGAACCATGGAAGCCCCCTTGGGTTCCTTGCAAGAGGAAAAAAGGCGGAATATAAATGCAATAATAAAATAAATAAGAATTGCTTCTTCCAGAGAGCTGCTGCCAGAGTAGAAAATATTGAGCTAGATGGACAAATAGTGTAACCTGGTAATAAGCAGCTTCCTTTGTCCCTAAAGTAAACTCAAAGGAGCTATGATTTCAGTGGGACTTCTCCCAAGGGAACATGTACGTATAGGGATGTAGCCTAAGGGAGGGAAGAGTATTCCATCACAAGGGTACCACAACTGAGAAGGCCCTCTCTTGCATCTTTACATAATGTGTCCCTCCCAATGGTGGGACGCAGAGGAGGGCCCCCTCAGCAGATCTTAATACTCAGGCAGGTATATGCTGTTCTGTGTACACATGGCTTCACAGAACTTAACAAAACTAACCTCCTCGACAATACTTGGAGTCCTATAGAGAGGTGTATTGTAGATAGTGCATCTATTACTTTAAGCGAAGGTCGCTCACAAACAGGAACTACAAGAGAAAGGCACAAGGCATTCCTAGCTGTGATAGATGACTGGGCAGTTTATTCAATAAAGTTATATGTCAATGACTGAAGCAACTAAAACGGTCTGATGATATTGATATCGGTCTTTCAGATCAGTTATTCATGAGCAACAGTGTGGTATGTTATCAGCATTCAGATTTTGAAGATGGGCAATTAACAAAAAACACCGTGTGAGTAGTAGCTGTTGATAGCCTTAGCCTCTATTAATACTCTTGTCCTCTATGAAACTATTATAGGTTTACTGAAATGCAGTCTACAATACTAGATCAAGGAAAGCAACAAAAGGGCTTTCATCAGATATGTGCATAGTAAAAGACAGAGGAAAGAAATGGTGGTTCAACTATTAAATAAGGATGGCAAAATGATAACAGATGACAAAGAAAAGGCAGAAGTGCTCAATTCCTACTTTGGCTCAGTCTTCTCCCAAAAAAGGGTCTATGACCACCACCACCCCAGCAAAGGCAAAGTACAGGCTGAAGGGGTAGGATTGCAGCTTGAGATTGATAGGCATATGGTCAAGGAACACCTAATTACTTTGAATGAGTTCAAATCTCCAGGGCCAGATGAACTGCATCCTAGAGTAATAAAGGAACTGGCAGAAGAACTCTCAGAACCGCTGGCTATTCTCTTTGAGAAATCATGGAGGACGGGTGAAGTGCCAGATGACTGGAGGAGGGCTAATGTTGTCCCTATCTTCAAAAAGGGCAAAAAGGAGGAGCCTGGGAACTACAGACCAGTCAGTCTGACATCAATCCCTGGGAAAATTGTGGAGCAGCTGATAAAGCAATCCATCTGGAAGAACTTTGAAAACAATGCAGTGATAACTCGAAGCCAACATGGATTTATCAAGAACAAATCCTCCCAGACGAATCTGATCTCATTTTTTGATCAAGTGACCTCCCTTGTGGACTGTGGGAATACTATGGACATAACATACCCCGACTTCAGCAAAGCTTTGGACAAAGTGCCCCATGATATCCCGATGAGCAAACTAGCTCAAAGTGGGCTAGATGAAACAATGATCAGGTGGATCCACAGTTGGCTACAGAATCGGACTCAAAGAGTGCTTATCAAGGGGATCTTCTCAACCTGGGGAAAGGTAACGAGTGGGGTACCGCAGGGCTCAGTCCTGGGCCCAGTTTTCTTCAACATTGAGTTGGAGGAGGAGGTGCAGGGAATGCTGATCAAATTTGTAGATGACACAAAATTGGGTGGGATAGCTAATACTTTGGAAGACAGAACCAAATTCAAAGTGACCTTGATAGACTAGATGGACTGAAAACAACAAAATGACATTTAATAGGGATACATGCCAAGTTCTGCACCTAGGAAAAAGAAACCAAATGCACAGTTACAAGATGGGGGATACTTGGCTCAACAACAATACAAGCAAGAAGGCTCTTGGAATTGTTGTAGATCACAAGCTAAATATGAGCCAACAATGTGATGTGGCTGCAAACAAGGCTAATGCTATTTTGGGCTGCATTAATAGAAGCATAGCTTCCACGTCCCGGGAAGTACTAGTTCCCCTCTACTCAGCACCAGTTAGGCCTCATCTGGAGTACTGTGTCCAGTTCTGGGCACCACACTTTAAGAAGGATGCAGACCAGCTGGAGAGGGTTCAGAGGAGGGCAACAAAGATGATCAGGGGACTGGAAACAAAGCCCTATGAGGAGAGACTGAAAGACCTGGGCATGTTTAGCCTTGAGAAGAGAAGACTAAGGGGAGATAGGATAGTGCTGTTCAAGTACATGAAAGGTTGTCACAGAGAGGAAGGCCAGCATCTCTTCTCGATCATCCCAGAATGCAGGACACGGAATAGTGGGCTGAAGTTACAGGAGGCCAGATTCTGGCTCAACATCAGGAGAAACTTCCTGACTGTTAGAGCAATATGACAATGGAACCAGTTACCCAGGGAGGTGGTGGGCTCTCCCACGCAGGAGGCATTCAAGACGAGGCTGGACAGCTATCTGTCAGGGATGCTTTGACTTAGATTCCTGCATTGAGCAGGGGGTTGGACCCGATGGTCTTATAGGCCCCTTCCAACCCCACTGTTCTATGATTCTGTGGATCAAACCCGCCTCTATCTGAAAACTTGGGCAATGCTGCCTAGGTGCTGGCCAATTCCTCCCACTCAGTTTGATGATTGAGAGAAGATCCAGACATGAAGATTGTGGCTACACCCTCCCCTTTCTTTCATTCTTTCTTTCCTCTACCCTCCCTGACTACACATACCAAACATGCCTTTAGTCAGAAAATGCTGATCATGCAAAGACGCTGTAAGGAAAAAGAATGTTGGCATTCCTTTCCCATTCCAGTGATATCTCTTACAAGAAGTTCAACCACATCTTCAGCTCTGGAGAAATACTTCCAGTTGAATAAATACAAATTACTTTTGTGCCCAGCTAGTTAATCATAAAATGATGGAGCTTACAACATTGACATATTTTTAGAGAGAGAGGTCTTTTCTTTACAAAAAGTTGCCACAACATAATCCTGGTGGAAATAGAATTCTTTTCTCCCCTTCATGCTAAATGAAAAATATTACATCATTGTCATGGTGCACAGAAGTACTGGGTATGTGCGAATCACTCACTGCTGAATGAATCACTTCTTGCCGAAAATTCATCTTGTGCAAAGAAGCCCTTAATGTAGTCTAGCTTTCCAAAACACCAAAGTGTAGGGATGTCAGAGAATTCCGCCACGAATCTTGGTGAGGCCGAATGCCAGTGCATTTGGCCCCCCGAAATCCATGGCGGTACGGCCTGCCACCCCCCCGCCTCCTGCGGATCCCCCCCAGGACAAGACTTACCTGGGGCGGATGTTCCAGACGGTGGCGGTTCCAGCGGCGGCAGCTGGTCTTCCAACTGGCTGCCATCGCCGCCATTTGCAGTCTGGTCGCTTCTGTTTTTTTTTTTTTTTTTACATAGATGTGATAGGCTACGTAAAGACTTACGTAGCCTATCACGTCTGGGTTTTAAAAAAAAAACACGTACGCAAATGGCGGCTACAGTCGCCGCCATTTGCGTTCCTTATTTTTGGCCATCTTAGTCTACGTAAATATTTTTATGTACGCGTTTTGTTTTGTTTTTTTTAAAGCCAGACGTGATAGGCTACGTAAGTCTTTATGTAGCCTATCATGGCTGAATACAGGGACGCAAACGGCAGTGGCTACGGCAGCTGCCATTTGCATCCCTGCTAGCCAGTGGCCGGATGTCTGGCTGCTGGCGGAGCCGGCCGGCGGCTCCACAGAATCCCCACGGAGCGGAGCTGGCCATCAAGGATTCCTGGGGGGAGGGACGGAGCGCCTCCCCCCCCTTCGCAAAAGATTCAGGGAAACGGTAAGTGACTTTCGTACATCCCTAACAAAGTGTCAAAAAAAATTCAATTGAATTGAGGGAAACACAAAAGCCGGATCTGCAGCCTAAGAACACATGAAGTTCATCCTACTGTTATGGTTTCTTATCAGATTTTTGTGAGTAGAGCTAACAGTGTGGGTTGCTCCAAGTCAATACCTGGTCTTGAAGAAGGAGCGTTGATATGCCATGATGCTCCAGCGATGTGTCTCCATGGTAGCTAAGAACTCTAGCTGATGGTCAGAAGAGATGGCTCATGTGGATCTCCCCACCTCACTCCATCCATGGCGAGGAGGGCGAGGCATCTGTGTTTGAAGTGACCAACAGACTGCAGTTTGAGTGCAACTGAGAAAGACACAGACACAGAGAGAGATGAGTCCGGGCTCTGCAGGCATATTATGATGTCTCCCTAGAGATCTGATGTGAAAGCAGTGAGCTGTGGCTATCTGTCAGACTAGCTGGGCCTCCATCTATGGCCAACCTGTACATTTGTAAGTAAATGCAAACATTCTAAAATGCCAACAAATCTCCAGTGACCTCCTTCCAAAGTTAAGGAAACCTGGGTAAGTGCTGCACCCTTAGGACTTCTCACTACTCCGAAATGTCTTTCTTCGCTGTCCCTTTTTCCTTTTTGTATCTTGTGAGCAGGGACTGTCTTGTTTTACTGATTTATCTAAGCTGCCCTGGGAGCTTTTTAGGCTGAAGAGTGAAGCAAAAAATGCTTTGAATAAATAAATGAATTAAATGGAAGTAGAGTGAACATAATGTTATTTGTGTTTCCAAGCAGTGGAGGCTCTGATGTCAGTGGACAGTGAATCCGCTCCTGGTTTCAGTCAGAATTCTAACTGGTTCAGCACCTTGGATAGTTCCTTTAGAGTTCTGGCTGGTTGTGACTGAAACCCGGAGCAGATTCACCACCCCACTGACCTTAGAGCCACCAGCCTCCAAGTGGCTTATTTACTGCTGGGGGTGAGGGGAGAGACCCATGATACTCCTTGGAAGACATTCTAAGGTGCCTTTGAATTTCTGACTTAGGAAACAGATGTTCAAACACATGCTGCCGGACCTACTCCCCACCGAATATACATGAATAGCTGCTGTAGAACATATGTCACTCCAGTTTCAACATTAACGGAAAACTGAAGATGTGTACTTGTAAGAGCTTAATACTCCATCAGCTACAACATCACTGTTATGTTTTATACATGATTAAAGATATCTTACCTAATATAACAGCCTCCTCCCCACCAGGTGTCCTCCAGATGTTTTGGACTACAGCTCCCAGCATTCCTGAACATGGGCCATGCTGGCTGGGGCTGATGGAACTTGCAGTCCAAAAATATGAAGGGCTCCTGGTTGGGGAAGGCTGAGGTATAGTGTAGCATGGTGGCTGCAATCCTGCAATGAGAGTAACCCTACTGAACTCAGTGGGGCTTTCTTCTAAGTAAACAACATATGTAACATCAAGCTACATTAGTGTGAGATGTAAGACAGGAAGTTTCTTTGTCAAATACCTTAGCCATGATTTCACTATCTCTTAGGGCTTTTCTACATGAGGCATTTATCATGCACTCGTCATTCTCTACTCACAGTTGTTTATGGGTACGTTGGACAACGCCGTCACCCTCTGGTTTCAGTTCTGTGTCTAACGAGCACTTTCAGCAAGTTTTTTTTTCCAAACATGGAAAATGCGACATTTAATTGTGAAAGCGAAAGAAAACATGATTTCTTCTTGTGTATTCATGCTACTTTGCTATACCACAGTGCCACCTAGAGGTTATGTGGCAGAAAAGTAGGAAAAGGCTCTTGATGTAGTGCTCGGATCTCAATTCTGCAATAAAACTGAAAGTTGATATAGTGAATTAACACCTGATTAACACACTCAGGTAGAAAAGCTGCATGCTTCATATTTGCAAGGTGAGGTTGATTTCAGAGTTCTTTCAAAGACTGCCGAGATAGATAATATATGTGCAGCATTTGAACACTCAGAAATGTGATATATGAAGTGAGGATGGTAATGGTAACACTTCACCTCTGTGGTTCTATGCTCCATGGTTCCCACGTGTTTTGGTCACCACAAAAATACACTATCATCCATAACATGTTTTCTTTTACTACTAACAATATGGCCATCCTTATATCAGATGTTGGACAAGGTATGCAGTGAGGGTGTGCATACTACAAACCCACCCTCACCTTCACTTGGCTGGGATGCTGCACATCTCTATAACCTTACAGAGATATTCAGCTGTCTACAGTGAATGTGGGAGGGGGGCAGGCTCTGGCTCAGACCTATGCCCATTCAGTGTAGGGGTGTACGAAACCCCGCTTACCTGGCTCCGCCGGGTTCCACAGGTGGGGGGAAGTGATCCTTTCCTCCCCCCGGAATCCTCAATGGGGGGGAGGTGATCTGTTCCTCCCCCCCGGAATCCTACCTTGCTGGCTCCGCTCCGCGGCCAGGCCACGGAGCCGCCGGCCAGGCCAACCCGCAGCGGGGCCTCCAGCCACTGCCGGGCTGGTGCAGATGCAAATGTGTAGGAGATGCCATTTGCATCCCTATGCCGGCCCGTGATAGGCTACGTAAATATTTACGTAGCCTATCACACACAAAAAACACCAGCGAAAGCAAATAGCGGTGGCTACAGCAGCCGCCATTTGCGTTCCCTTTTTTTCCCGCCGTGATAGGCTACGTAAATATTTATGTAGCCTCTCACGGCAAAACAGAAGGGCACAAATGGTGGCCACTACACCATTTGCGCCCCTCTGTTTTGCCATGAGAGGCTACGTAAATATTTACATAGCCTATCACGGCGGGGGGAAAAGGGAACGCAAATGGCGGCCGCCGTAGCCACCATCATTTGCGTTCCCTTAGTTTTGCTGTGATAGGCTACGCAAATGGCGTCCCTGCGTTAGCCGTGATGGGCTACGTATTTACGTAGCCCTTCACAGCTATATGGACGAAGCAAATGGTGGCTGCGGATGCCATTCGCTATGCAGCACGGACGGCAGCAGGTAGGTGCTCCATTCTGGGCCCATTTCGTGGGATGGGGGGTCGGGGGGGCTTCGTTCAACCATGGATTTTGGGGGGCCAAATGCACTGGCATTCGGCCTCACCGAGATCCATGGCGGAATTCTCCGCCATGCCTAATTCAGTGAACTGTCTGCACAGGCCCTACATGTGTACAAATTACATGCGTAGGCTTGTCCATGCAAACAGCATGGTGTCCAACTCTAAGCTGCAAGGTAGCAAAAAACAGGGTCCCATTCATGAGAACAGAGCCCACAAATGTTTTGTTTCAGTATGCATACATGGAGGATTCTAGGCAGACAGTACAATGAATGCTCACATGCTGGCAGCAAAGTCTGCCACCGCTCTCCGCCTACACACGTTCACTGTGCAGAGTTTGCGTAGTGCTCGTTTGCTCTTTGTAGAAAGAGAGAGAGATCTGTTGAGACTGCTACAGGATCCCTGATTGGGTAAGCTGATATTCTCTATGATATTCTCTATGAATGCCTGAATAGGCTACACTGTATCATGTACCTTCATACTACACTCCCCAAACTACTTACACCAGACTTTGAGACTGCCTCTGCTGCCGTAAAACATCCTTCTTCATGAACATAGTAAGATCAAGGCTGGAACTGCTCCAACACCTTTTTTGGACTGAGTTTTGTGGTTAAGGTTAAGATAGCATTTCAGACTGGTGGCCACGAGAGTTAGGGCCTTCTCAGGAGCGGCCCCCCCACTCTTTTCCAATTGACCTCCCTCAGTCCCCATCATTACAGGTCTTCAAGCAAGCCCTAAAGACTTACCTTTTTCACTTTGGCCTATAACTGAGCTAGTTTATTGTATGCCCTTGTGTAGATGGTAGTAGCTGGCTTTGTTAAGTTTAAATATTGTATTCTTCTTTCATTGTTGTTTTATAGTCTTTATGATTTTAATTTATATGCTGCTTTGGGAGGGCTTCCGAAAGGTAGCCTATAAATCTTTTAAATAAATAAATATGACTCATATTATTTTGGAAACCAAGGGGGGAGTTATTATGTGAATGTTTTGCCATCCAGAGTTTGAATTTCTGGTTCTTGCTTCTAAATTGGCATGGCATCAGACAGGATACGAATGCAACTGCAAATAAATGCATACCTCAATATCACAGAAGTCAATAGAAGAAATGAAGGACTTTGGGGTAAGGGTTGCCAGCTAACAGATTTCCTTGAAGAAATGTATGTGTAGTACCACCATAGCAATATTTAGATACTATCACAGTGGCTCACATGAAGCATTTCCTCTATAACACTTTATAAATTATATATTTCTGATAACATATCTAAATTCAGATATTCGATCTTACAAAGCCGGCTTGAAAGCTGCTATCAAAAACAAAACAGATCCAAGAACAGAATGATCTTTTGCCTGCATGAGCAACTTACTTACAACACAATCCTATGCGTGTCTACTCAAAAGTAAGCCCCACTGGAATTTACTCCCAGGTAAACTGGTATAGGATTGCAGCCTTAGGCTGTAATTCTATACACCCTTACCCAGGAGTAATTCCCACTGAACTCAGTGGAACCTACTTCTGAGTAAGCAGCCATAGGATTGTGCTGTTAATCATTTTTCCCAAGTGATGATAAAATTGTTGTTGTTGTTCCTGTTCATTTTTTGCATTTCTGTTATTCAAATGTACTCCCTACATTGACTAGAATCTACATTCATAAGAATTGCCTTGCTGGATTAGCCATCCAACCATCTGAGGTCCTAAGGTCCATCTAGTCCTGCAGTCTGTTTATGACAGCAACCAGCCAGCTGCCTCGTACAAGGAGGGCACAAAGTCCATAGCTTTTCTCTGTTGTTCATCCCCAGCAGCTGGTATTCTAAGGTATGCTGCCTCTGAAAATGGCGGTTCTCTCTGATAGCCAGTATATTACACTAGTCAGCGGGGACCAGCCCCACTGACATCGCAGCCACCAACCTCCACTGATACTAGTGCAGCCTTTCCCAGCCTGACGCCCTCCGGATCTGCTGGACCACAACTCCCATAATTCCCAGGCAGCATGACCAATGCATGTCAGGTTAGGCCTGGAGAGACCAAGGTTCAAAGCCCCACAACGTGCCCCAAAATACTCTTCACACCTCAAGAGAAATGTCCAATTTAAAATGCAGTTGTTCATTTGGGTCAGTTCCTGCTTCCAGACCAACATAAAATATATCCAGATCCGAAACCAATATGCGTATATAAGTCTTTTTAAAATATCTCGTCATGGTTATATACTAGTCCACTGAAGAAGGCCTACGGTCGAAATGCATTTGGTTATTTCTGGTACTGAATGATATTGTACAGCTTGATTTTACTCTCTTCTGTTGCGTAATGACTGTTTGTTTGCAGCCTGTATAGATAGAGCAATGTTATCGGACTTTCTGGATATTGTTTATCTTCATCAGTTTCATAGAATCATAGAATAGTAGGGTTGGAAGGGGCCTACAAGGCCATCGAGTCCAACCCCCTGCTCAATGCAGGAATCCAAGTCAGAGCATCCCTGACAGATGGCTGTCCAGCCTCGTCTTGAAGGCCTCCAGTGTGGGAGAGCCCACCACCTCCCTAGATCATTGGTTCCATTGTCATTTTGCTCTAACAGTCAGGAAGTTTCTCCTGATGTTGAGCCAGAATCTGGCCTCCTGTAACTTCAGCCCATTATTCCGTGTCCTGCACTCTGGGATGATCGAGAAGAGATCCTGGCCTTCCTCTCTGTGACAACCTTTCAAGTACTTGAAGAGTGCTATCATATCTCCCCTCAGTCTTCTCTTCTCAAGGCTAAACATGCCCAGGTCTTTCAGTCTCTCCTCATAGGGCTTTGTTTCCAGTCCCCTGATCATCTTCGTTGCCCTCCTCTGAACCCTCTCCAGCTTGTCTGCATCCTTCTTAAAGTGTGGTGCCCAGAACTGGACACAGTACTCCAGATGAGGCCTAACCAGTGCTGAGTAGAGGGGAACTAGTACTTCCCAGGTAGAGTGGCCAGGTGACCAGCCAGATGGGCGATTAAGAAATTTAATAAATAAATAAATAAAATTCCCAGGATTTGGAAGCTATGCTTCTATTAATGCAGCCTAAAATAGCATTTGCCTTGTTTGCAGCCACATCACATTGTTGGCTCATATTTAGCTTGTGATCCCCAACAATTCCAAGATCCTTCTCGCTTGTAGTGTTGTTGAGCCATGTATCCCCCATCTTGTAACTGTGCATTTGGTTTCTTTTTCCTAGGTGCAGAACTTGGCATTTATCCGTATTAAAGTTCATTCTGTTATTTCTGCCCAGCACTCCAGTCTATCAAGATCACTTTGAATTTTGTTTCTGTCTTCCAAAGTATTAGCAATCCTGCCCAGTTTTGTGTCATCTGCAAATCTGATCAGCATTCCCTGCACCTCCTCATCCAAGTTATTAATAAAAATGTTGAAGAGCACTGGGCCCAGGACTGAGCCCTGCGGTACTCCCGCTGTTACCTTATTGGTTTATTGCTTCTCAGTTGCCTGCTTCCTACTGCCATTTTATTTCATGAAGAGGAGGAGGTAGGTACAAGATACTTCGCAGAAAAGTTGTGGGCATTTAAAGCACATATAAGCCTTTGATTGTGTGGATCACAACAAACTGTGGCAAATTCTTAAAGAGATGGGAGTACCAGACCACCTGACCTGTCTCCTGAGAAACCTGTATGAGGGTCAAGAAGCAACAATAAGAACCGGACATGGAACAACCGATTGGTTCAAAATTGGGAAAGGAGTACGACAATGATGTATATTGTCGCCCTGCTTATTTAACTTATATGCAGAGTACATCCTGAGAAATGCCGAGTTGGATGAATCACAGGTCGGAATTAAGATTGCCAGGAAAATTATCAACAACCTCAGATACGCAGACGATACCACCCTAATGGCAGAAAGCGAAGAGGATCTAAAGAATCTCTTGTTGAGAGTGAAAGAAGAGTGTGCAAAAGCTGGTTTGAAACTCAACATTAAAAAAACGAAGATCATGGCATCTGGCCCCATCACTTCCTGGCATATAGAAGGGGAAGAAATGGAAGCAGTGACAGATTTTACTTTCTTGGGCTCCAAGATCACCGCAGACGGTGACTGTAGCCATGAAATTAAAAGACGCTTGCTCCTTGGGAGGAAAGCTCTGGCAAACCTAGACAGCATAGTAAGAAGCAGAGACATCACCTTGCCGTCAAAGGTTCATATAATCAAAGCTATGGTTTTCCAAGTAGCAATGTATCGCTGTGAGAGCTGGACTATAAGGAAGGCTGAGCGCCGAAGAATCGATGCTTTTGAACTGTGGTGCTGGAGAAGACTCTTACGAGTGCCCTGGACTGCAAGGAGGACAAATCAGTCAGTCCTAAAAGAAATCAACCCTGAGTGCTCATTGGAAGGACAGATACTGAAGCTGAAGCTCAAATATTTTGGCCACCTAATGCGAAGAGAAAAGTCACTGGAAAAGTCACTGATGCTGGGAAAGATTGAAGGCAGAAGGAGAAGGGGACGGCAGAGGATGAGATGGCTAGATAGCATCACGGATGCAATGAATATGGACTTGAGCACACTCTGGGAGAGAGCACAGGACAGGAAGGCCTGGCGTGCTATGGTCCATGGGGTCACGAAGAGTCGGACACGACTTAACGACTGAACAACAACAAAGAACAACAAAAGCACATACACACCCCACCCCCCCAAAGCATTGCTTAGATTACACACACGCACACGCACACACACTATTCGCCACAAATAGTTGAGTTGCTGAAACTTTATCATCCCCCCTGCCCACATGTTGAGTAGAAACTTCAGAGGCTGAAGGGGGAGGGGGAAGCGAAATATTAGGCACATCGGACAGTCCTCGCGAAGCGCCCAGAGCCGAGAAGCTCCTTCACAGGGGAGCTTGGCGACGCCTCAGGAACGACGTCGCTCTCTCGCGGGAAGCCCAGCAGCAGAGCGCGCCGGACTCCGCCGGAGGCGCGAACGCGTCTCTCGCGTGCGCTCTGCGGTCTGTCTGGAAATCTGGGCGCTTCGTTCGGCCGAGGAGCGGCGCGCCGTCCGCGCTCTGCCTGCCTTGCAGCTTGGGACGGGGAATAACGCACGAGTTGACAAATCAGTTCACACACTTGTGGAGTAAGAAGGGAAAACTTTCCAAATGATCAACTTGGGATCTCCAAAATAACGGGTCTCGCTGTCCCCCCCTCCCGCCCCCGTGCCCTCATGTCTGTCTGTCTGTCTCTCACTCTCGCTCTCCTGCAAGTTCTGGAGAAGCAGGACGGCACGTTTCCTGCCCCGAAAGCAGGCGATCAGAAGATCCACTGAAACTCCACAAAGTCCCCCGCGGGCGGCGGATCGATCCCTTTCCGTCTCCACGGCCCTAGGCGCCCCAAGCCGGAGCCGCCCGCTCCAGGCGAAAGAGACCCGCGGGTATCCATCGGCAGCGATCGCAGCGGAGGCGCTCGGGGCGGGGGCGGGGATGCGGGCTGGGTGACGGCTTGGGAGGGGGGAGGGGGCGGGGGAAGAAGAGGAGATGGCCAGAAGGGGTCTCCCCGCAGGGAGGGGCGGGTGGAGGGAGCTAGACGGAAAACAAGCCGTGCGGCCACCAGCGTCCCTGGCTATAAATCCAGGGGTGAAGGAGACGGAGCCAAGCCAGAAGGCAGCCCGTTGCGCGCCCAAGGGACTGGCTGGGCTGGGCTGAGCTGGAAGGGGCCGCCGCCGCCGCCGCCGCCCCCTAGGACCAGGAGCAGCAGCGGCGCGCCCGCGGAGGCGGGGAGCGTGGCTTACCCCGGGGCCAGGGGGCTCTTCCACTAGTCGATGCCGCTGCCGCCCAGCCCCGCGGAGAGAGGAGAGGGGCGCCCTGCCAGCGTCCGCGATTGCACGGCCGCCGCCAGCTCCTGCCCCCGCGAGCCGCGCGCAGGCTGCCTCGGAAGTTTCGCCTCTGCGCTTGTAAGTTCCCCGCGCCTTCCTCTCCGCCGCGGCCCCAACTCTGACAGTAACGCCGACGTCGCCGAGACACTGGCTGTTCTCTCCCCCGCCCCCACCTCCCCCTGTGGTTACCTCTGTGGGGTCAGGTAACATTGAACTGTTTGGGTAATAAATAATAATAATAATAAAAATATTGCAGCAGACTAAAACGGCCACCCCTCTAGAATTATCATCATCCTTGGGGTCAAGTTCTGTTTTCCCCCTCCTCTCTCTTCACCCTTGCTCGAGAGAGCTGAACGTTTCTGCTCGACTCCAGCGACTTGCTTTCTCTAGGGCAGGGGTGAGGAACCTGTCCCCCCACTCCTGCCGCCCCAGATTGGAGTTGCTGGACTTCCGTTCCCATCAGTCCCAGCCAGCATGGTCAATGTTCATGGATGATTGGAATTGTAGCCCAACAACATCTGGAAAGCTACAGGTTCCTGTGGAAATATATAGGACTGGGGTGGATTGGAATGGAGAGCTGCCGAACTTGACTTACTCCGTTTGGAATGTATATCTTGCATTTCTATGGTTTTCATATGTGTGTGAATGTGTTTGAAAATAGGTGCAATCCAGCCAAAGTTGAGCCCTCTTTTTTCTGTAATACCTAACTCTCTCCATCAAAGTCAATTAAATTTAAAGATACTTAAATGTTGCAAGGATCGTGCAGTAATATATTCTTGTTGCTGATTTATTAAATGCTATTATCACTTGCAGCTCTCTCATATACTCATAGTTAGATCCATAAACATGTTTCACCAAAAAGAGAAAGAGATTTTTAAAAATTATTCCAAATTTTTTTCCAAATGCTTAGAGTTTTTCCAAATGCGTAGAATTGGCATGCTCTATTTGTGCAATGTTCAAAGTAGGATCTCATTAATCATTGCCAACAAAGCAACAGTTTAACAAACAGACCCCACAATGAAGACAGCTCTGCCTATCCAAGGCCACCTCCTTGAAATGATGCCACAGATTTATCTTTATGCAAAAGACAGAGCGCATGTGTGCTCATGGCCATATCATGTGAATCCTCTCATATTTCTTGTCAACAGGTCCAAGGCATCACTTAACAGCATTAGTGACAGACCCATTGCAAGTGGCAAACTTTCCAACTCAGTACAACAGCTAATATAACCACCCAGAGAGCTTTGGCTATGGGGCAGTATAGAAATGTAAATAATAATAATAATAACAGGTCAAATTCTCAACCCTAATTTTGACTTGAAAAATCAGTAAAAGGGAATGGATGATATAAACTGTCCTGTTTTCACAACATCCAAAATAATTTCCCTGCTGGGTTATATTTAGGCTAAATTGTCTTCCTGAATTGCTAGATTTTATCTCACATACTCAATAATGCTTAGAGATGCTGGTTTCAGAGGGCTTAAGTTCACTTAACAGTTGCGTTGGGATGCTTAAATTCCATTGACATTAATTAAACTTGCAGCCACATATTCTGGTTAGAAAGGGATCCCCCCACATTCTTTCATTTTGGGTTCCCCTATATCTTCCTCTGGGAATCATCAAGGATTGGCATAACTAAAAATAGGGAAGGGGGCTGTCGGCTAACAGGGATCTGGATACACTTTTCATCTGAAACACTTCATGTCCACTTTGCTTATTCATACACTTGGGGTTGTAATATCAAAGTTGATGTTGGGAAGGAATTTATTCCCGACCTAGAAGAATTAGATGTCTTCCTTTGAAGCCTGTACCTTGTCTCACTTGTTTGAGTCACACAATTTTGTTTGTTCCCCAGACACTTTACTGCTGTGCATATACTCTCTGGCTGTGGTCTGCAGAAGTTGGTTTATGTTGGTAGGATAAAGGCAGATGTGTGAACTGGACTACCTTGCAGCTTAGAGTTGGACACAGTGGTCTTTGGAGACCTTCTAACTGGTGAATCTTAAATTTTGACACAAATTCAAATGCACAAGTAGATTGATAGCTAATATGTATCCTTAGAAAGTAAAATCTCAGAGTGCAGTAAGAAAAAGCTGGGTCTTACATTAATCTTGTGACATGGTCACTGCTTCAGCATGATCATGTTCCACCATGTTGCCCTGGTGATATCTGAGAGCACTTGGGAGAGAAAGATTATACGACAGCTCCACATTTCATACATTACCAGTGCAGTGTAAGGTCTGACCATGCAGAAGTAGCAATGACACTGCAAAAGTAACATATGGATTAGCTTAAGTCATTGTGATACTACTGTGAAGCTTAACATCGAGATCAGTAGTGTAGTAGTGAAGTTTGAAGTGCAGGCAGCCCACTTCAAAGTTTCCCACTAGACCACTGATCCTGAGACCCCCATCACCACAGCTCCAAGGAGAATCCAAAGTGCAGGGGGCTGTGTTGATCCATCCCTCTCTCTCTCTCTCTCTCTCTCTCTCTCTATATATATATATATATATATATATATAGACACACACACACCCCAAGAGTAGCAGTACATAGCATAATAACAAATTTATTAGGATCAGCTGACAGTCATAGAATATTGGGCTGGCAAGGAGTAGTTAGCATGTTGGACTTTGCCGGGACAGACCTGAGATTGCATGATAAATGGAAAGAGAGGGACGCAGCCTGTCCCCCATACAGCACAAGACCACTCACTCAAGAGAGCTTCGCTATTGGGCGGTATAGAAATGAAATAAATAAATAAAAAATTCAGGAGTTACTTTTTTCCCAGGACTAGGGAGAAACATTTTACGCCAAAGTCAACAGATGAGTTCTAGCAGTTTTCATATCCACTAATGTGTCTTATTTGCCCATTCAAGACCAAGCCACTCCCTACCCCAGAATGGTGTTACAACAGGGATTGTTCACAAGAATACATTGTTGCTGGGGGGAAATCTAGCTAATGTAAGGATCACTTAACTCAGAGGGAACAGGGAATTCTGAGGGAGGTGGCAGAGGATATGATCTGCCTGTGCTAATCAAAAAGTCCATTGATCAGGATGTGAGCATACTTTTGGCCAGGAGTTTGGCAGGTGGAATAAACACCTGTTTGTTTGTGTTACGTTCAAATAAACACACATAGAAGATCAACTGGTATTCCTTTTATGCCCCTGCTCTTCATCCGAAATTAATATTGTTGCACCAGCCCAGTTGGCAGCAGAACATGTCTCATGACCTTTTGAACATAATTGTGGGGATCCGCAGACGCTGACATTTAAAAAGAAAGAAAAAAGGGAATGCCTGCAAAACAAGCATAGAGATCATTTCAGAATTCTGGAAGACTGAGATGATGATAACTTGCTAAATTTGTGAAGTGGCTTGTCTGTGTGTGGACATCTCAGGAGTCTAAAAGGAGGAGGATACCAGGGGGTAGGAGAGGTGAATGATAGAGACCCGTTACACTTGCAGAAAATGTAGAACGCTCCCCTCCCCCCCACACACACACAAAAACCCATCAAGCAAGAACTAGGTGTCAGGTGAGGAGATCTCTCTGGCAGCAGAAGGCCACAAACAGGCGCCAGGCCTCAGCCCACAAGATGTGGGAGAATTGTACTGGCCAAGTGGGAAGCAAGCACAGCCGATAGAAGAAGCAACCCAATTCCCCTCTCCCACTGCAGCTGGTTTGGAGGCAAATGGAGGAGGATTACTTCTGCCACCTTCTAAGCCATCACAGGGCAGAGGTGTCTTTGGCATAATAGTACAGTATCCTTGAGCCCATCTCTGCAACACTTGCTTTGTGGACAATGCCTTTTGGTGCATTATCTCTGTACTCATTCTCCCCTTCCTCCCTCCCTCCCTCCCTCCCAAATAGTGGCTTTAAGGACAACATTCTTTGGTTCCTTTCCTTTCTCTCCCCAGTGGTTACTCTGGGGCAAAGGGCGGCCTGAGCCTTCCCTTTATCTGTACGGACTTCAGGAAGGAATTACTACCAGAAGAAGGGTTCTGTGCAACTTAGAAGCTTGCTCGTGTCCTGGTGCATAGCACGATCCTAAGCAGGTTTACTGAGAAGTAAATTGCATGGCATCCTTTGGGGCTTGCTCTCTAGTAAATGTGCACAGGATTTCAGCCTTAGTCGCATCACAATTCTGGATCAGTTATTCAGAAAGAGGACATCTGCAGAAATGGATTTGACAGATCCACCCATCCCTAACTAAGAAAGCTGACTGGTCTTTGGCACCAATATGGAAACAACATTCCTTAACTATACCAGGTTAGACTCCCATTTCATATATTAGACTTGTATATTCTATTTTACTTGCTGTCCTCCTTGCGTATGTTGCTAATCAGAACTTTGATGGGATAATTGCTCCTAAGCACTCCAATAAAATATTTTCATGAATTGTTCTGGTATGATGTTCTAACAAGAACCAACCCTGCATTAGCATTGTATTAGCTCATCTTTACAAAGTTTGAATGATATCCTAATCTATTACCTCCTACAGCGCCAAGACCATTATGTATGTCCTGAGCTACATTCCTGAAAGGGAGGGAGTCTTTTCAGATTGTTGGGGATTTGAATAAGTAATTGGCCTATTTTTCTTTCCACATTAAGAATAGGGATGGGCGAGAAATTTGCTCTGTCGAGTTTTGTGTTTATTTGGGGGTGGTTGTAATAGAGATACCCAAGCCATACCTTCAAGAACCAAATCTGGAAACAGATGCAATTTGTGTTTGAAAATCCATTCATTGCCGAGCTTGCAATGTATGCCATGAAAGAGAAAAAATGTGTTTGACAACATGAACACATTTGAAAACTGTGCAAAAAACTGTACATTTCTAAACTGTGCACAAACTTTCTTTAGTCAATGGAGGAATGCATCCATTAATGAGCCCACTAATACATCCATTAGTGCATTCACGAATGCATTCATTTGAAAAATGCAATCTGCACGGATTTGGAGGCAGAAAAAAAAGGAAGTTTACAGAAATGGACTTGACAGATCCACCCATCCCTAATTAAGAAAGCTGATTGGTTGAAAATGAGGTGACATCTGATAATGCATACTGTAAAGGTCACGCAACTAACAGTGTCACTTGTTTTGGAAGAGTGCCCTGCGTTCTATACCTGCTATTGCCAAAAACCTGTTGGTTTTGTAGAAATGGTGACAGCCCCAAGGGTTAGAACCCATAGCAATGAAAAAGTTTCAGACATGTTTTCTATATTGTCTGGTTAAAATGTCACTACTTTTTCTATTGTTTTCATATAAATGGCTTATAATAAAAGACAAGAGGGATGATTCATTGTAGGGATGTCAGTTGCTAGGAAATCAGGCCCCTTTGGGGCCCGAAGGATTCCTGTGGCACCCCAGACTCAGCTTGTTTTTGATAGCTGAGCTGGGAGTTTGTTCCTGAAATCCTGGAACTTTGGGGGGCAGTTTTGTGTGTGTGCGCACGCGCATGTGTGCACGCACATGTGTAAAAAGCAATTTGCACAAATTGCAGTTGCGAGTTGTGCAAATTATGCAAATTGCAGTTGTCATTTGTGCAAATTATGTAAATTACAGCTGCAATTTGTGCACATTATGAACATTACTGCCACAATTTGTGCAACTGAGGAAATTACAGCTGAAATTTGCATAGTTTGCACAAATTGCAGCTGCAAATTTGCACAAATTACTTTACACCATTTTTTTTTAATGGAAATTTGCAAGCTGGCCTAACTCGATGCAGATTGAGTCAGGCCAGCTCGTGGGAAAGTGAGCCAAAGTCCGGGGGGCTGAGCTGGCTAAAGCTCAGTGAGTTTCACACACACACACACACCCTGTAGCTTCTGACATCCCTACTTCATTGACATACTTGAATGAATACATTCACCATGCTTGCCATGATGAATGTGATACAACCTGCTAGAAACTGCACTGAGTGGCCAGCCCAGTTTCGAAGCTTCGAAGCTTCGAAGATCAGCAGGATCATCCAAGCAGCTGTGCAGTGATTTCTGCCACCTGACCAGCTCCAAAGTTGGGAGGAAAGCTGGGCATTGTTTGGGAACCGTGTGGAAAAGATGCAAGAAGAGCCTTAGTCATGCTAGCAACCTATCCTCTCAAAACACAGTGACTTTTCCTGCTTTGGGTCAGGAAAGGTAGGTGGCGGTAGCATTGGACACAGCTGCCCAGAATGCAGACCATGTGTCTTTGGGCAGCTGCACCCAACGGTGCATGTGGCTACCCTGCCTTGTCCAGCCTTTCGTTTTATGAATGGAAGGAAGTGTCAGGAGTTGCTGCTCAAAGGTGCTGTGTGCAACTTTGAGAAGTGTGCCACCCAACCGAGCCTACTCAGGAATGACCGGAAGGGAGGTGAGCACTGGACACTACTTCTGAAGGTCCATGGAGGAAGGACCAGATATGTGGGAGTGTTGGACACACCCAACAGTGCATGCTTCCCCTTGCTGGCCTGACCCTCCTTCAGAAGGGAGGAAATAACTCCTAAAGATAGGGACCATAACTCCTAAATATAGGGACCATAACTCCTAAAGATAGGGACCATAACTGGGTATATGATAGCAACCCTTGAACTTAGTTTAACTTCTCACTCCTTTTTAAGGGATGAACTGAATGCAGAAGTCAGTTAAAAAAAGGAAAAGAATTCCGAGTAAGCTCCAAGTCCCTTGACTCAGCATTCTTTTACCCCAGGATAATAGATCAGGTTAATAGCAAGCTTGTTAGTGTTAACTCTAGTATGAAAGCTGACAGAGTGCAGAAGTGCACCAGCCTGTAAATTTGGTTAGTTGGTTTATGTTTTTGGAAGACATATATATTCCTGGTCTTCAGAGTTATCACTGTCATGGGGGCTTGCAGAAATATAAACAAGACAATAAAACCAATAATTCAAAGACAATTAAAACCACAAAGCAATAAAAGTGTAGTGTCAGGATGAGGATTAGAACCAACTATAGTAGAGAAGGAAGAAAATAAGTTTGGGGCTTCAGCATTCCATGAGATGCATGAGTTTAAAGTTTTGGTGGAAGGTCAAATATCAGCTGGACACTGAGAGAGACATTTGAAGATGATATTTAGCAATGGTCACCATGTTCAGTCTAATATATCACCCTCTTCTTCTTTTTTGAGCTGGAGTGATCTCCAATCAATATCAGAAGTTAAGAACTTGATTGCTTGTTTCAGCAGTGGTAAAGCACCTGGGAAGGATAGGCACAGGTCAGACTTTCTGAGGAGAGCAGTCCATATGTGGGCACCACAATGGAAAAGATCCTTTCTCGGTTGCCACCTGCCCAACCCGCAAAGGCAGGTGGGCCTGGAGCAGGGCTTCAGTAGATGATCTTAACCAGGCCTGGCACCACCATGAGGAATATACAGGAAGCTGGAGGAACCGAAGCACTCTGGGAGGGTCCGCCTTTGATGTCTAGGCTGGCCACGTACGCATCACCAAAAAAGAGGACAAAAGACAGCACCAATTTGCATAACATTTGCATATGAAATGTATGCATAGGGGCATATTAGGAAATGAAAATGATAATTTCAATAGAAATACAATACATCTCATCATAGCAGGAAAGACTGACCAGGTGTGCCTGCTCAGTCGGCTGTCCAGGTGCTAACTGTGGATGGGCAACTTCAAGGCCCCTGCTGCTCTCCCTTCTCATGGTTCGTTGACTTTAAACCAGATTTGGGCTGGCACCTCTTCAAACAGAGGACACCCTTGAATAGAGGACTGCCCTCTGCCAGCTCTGCAAGATAAAGGACAGTCCTCTGTAAATTAGGACACCTGCCCACCCAGTGGGTCCATCCCCTCTTAATATATGGGCAGGGACATCATCTCTAAGGTAGCCTGGGATTCTCCAATGCAACAAGTGCTATCACTGGCTGGTGCATAGGCAGAGCTGACTCCAGGTTTGAGTGGCCAATCCTATGCAAGTGATCCCCATTCAGCTTATCTGGTGACACCAGCAGGAATGCTCAATCAGCATCAGACTGCTGGGAGCCATCATTTAAATTTCCCACAATGCGCTTTATGTAGCATCACTCCAGGTCACTGTGGTAAATTAAAATGGTGGCGTCCAGACCCAGCCACCCAGCACCAATTGGAGCAGTTGAAACACAGTTAAAGGGAGACCTAAGCAGGCATCAGCAGTTGGCCTTGGCAGATGCTGCAGTCCTGAAGGCTGTCCAAGAATGCCATGCGCTGACCTGTTCTGCGCATGGGAACAGAAGCATCTTTGTTTATACTGTTCAGAAAGCATGGTTGGTTCCATCCCTGAGCCCCGACTGACTGGGCTAAAGGGAGAATGGTACACATGTTGCGTTATCCTGCAATTCTAGGAAGAATGCCTGCTCCTTGTTCTGGAAGCTGATGGAGAAAACATGTATGCATCTTTTTCAGTAAGAGTAAAGTGCACCTCCAATTCTCATCCAGAAGAGTGGGGGATTTGCCCTACATATAAAAAATGTGGGAAACGTAATTAACCACCAAGGCACAGAAATATGAGGGAGGGAAGGAGGTCCATATATGGGATTCCTCCAGTTCTATAAATCATAGTAGGGAAGACTGTGACCGAGGTCAGATCGACACCTTGTGTCATATTGGTACGATCCCATCATGGTGATGCTATATCCCTCTTGCGCATTTATAACTTGTAGTGCACACAATGACAGCTGTTCTTGTATTTTTGGACAATGAGGAATAAAAAGCAGGAAATAACACTAGAAAAGTGGTATATGGGATATGTAGGGCTTCATCACGCGGAGCTTTTATCCTGCTATTGAGATTGCTTCTTCACGGAAGGTTGCAGGCTCTCTACATGATGCCGTGACCCTGCTGTGACCCTCCTGCACTAAATTCCCTTTGTTCCATTTTTAAATAGATCTATGAAATTACCCCATTGTGTTCTGCTTCAGTTTCCTCTGTGAAAAGAGTAAAAGCAGCAATAAGAGGAGCGAGATCAATGAAAGATAATGGAAGACTCTTATACGGGGAGAAGGAGGGGGGAGGAAGTGCATGTAAAGGGAGTCAGTGCATTTAAAATGGAAGCAGAAAGCCCTATTTTAAATGTAGGATTTTAGGCTGGTGTAGAAATGCCCATAATGTGTCCCAACAGTTATCTGGACACTTCAATATGAAGCACTAGTGTAGATCTAGCCTGGTGATTTGTGTGCCTGCTCAGTCTGTGCTCCAGGTGCTAACTACGGATGGGTAATTCCAATTCTTACCGTTCCTTGCCTTTAAAGCAGACTGGGGATGAATGAATCTGCCATTTTTGCTTTCCGCTGGATTCAGATTGTTTAAATCTCAAGTTCTTACTGTCCTGAATATTAAGAAATTTGCAAATTTTGGTAAATGTTCATCAAAAATGAATGGAGACAAAACTATCACCTATCTGTACCAGCCAAATTCAAAAGGTACAGCTAATCCCAGCATGGAGAGAAGCATGTTCTGCCTGCCTGCCATATAGCTGTCTAAAAACGTGGAGTCTGTTTGAATAAAGAAATGGCAACCCTAATTCAGCACTAACATGGTTGAATACACAGGGATTCAAATGGAGACTTTTATGAGTTAAGCACTCAAAGCCCTGTGTCTGGACAGACAAATCTGTCAGTTTCAGCTTCTCCCACATTCAGTTTTTTAAAATCCCAAGTCCTTTCTGTCTTGAATATTGAGAAATTTGCAAATTTTGGTGAATTCTTATCAAAATGAACTGAAACAAAATTATGCCATCCTTAAACCAGACTTGAACTGGACAGATCTCCAAACAGAGGACAAAACCATCTACTTTTTCTCTACTTCTGTTTCTACCTACCAAGGAATATGTGTGGTTCACCTATGGATGGAACAATTTTGAGTAAACAGCTGGATTTTATATTTTCCAAAATGGGGGAATCAACCATTGTTTGTTTCTTTGTTCTTCCTGGCAATGCCTGGGAGGGTCCTAGGTATAAGTTGACACCATCTCAGTACCTGGTAGAGCATAATTTGAATGTCTGCAGCCTCCTCCCACTTTCCATCTTAAGACTGTAACCAAATGCAGAGTCCATGGATTTAACATCAGCCTTTTTTGTCCTTCCCCACTTTTTCTGTTGTTGCTTTGTTTACTATCTTGAGTCTTGACTGATTAAGAATTCTGAAGAACTTGAAAGTGCATACAGTTTTTTGTGACCTTGGCCTAATAAAGGTAGTACAATAATATGGATTTGAGCATTTTTATTTTGAAATCTTTTTTACCAACATGGACAAAAAAAAATGCCTTTTTGTCACCCTGTTCATGACACACTTCTACAATTCAGCAGATCTAACTGGAAAGTTATTTTAAACCTACATACATTCCCCATTCATTAGTAAAAATTAGTGTGTAATTTGTGGCTGATCATTTGTTAGACTCATTATTTTCCATCTTCATTTGTAATTTGCCTTTAGTCATTCCCTATCTCAATATTTAAGGAACTACTGTTTTGTCATCTATGCCACTGGGATTGCGAAATGATAAATGGCAAAAGGCTTAATTTTCGATGACAAAGTATGAATTAAGTAAATTAGTCAAAATAAATTGAAGTTGTTTAGGGTTCATGACATAACAGCATTAAACATTCCATATTAATGCAAGGTAATGAATGCTGTAATAATTTGATTTGACAAAGTAGTCGCTGTATTGATTTGCTGCAGCCAAAAAAACCAAAGAATGTTATGGAACCAAAGACTATGGGCCAAACCTCACGTAACATTAGAGATCTCATAATCGGTTCTCTTGCAGCACAATATATGTCTACTCAGATGAAAGTTCCTTTGCATCCAGTGGGCCTTACTCTCAGGCAAGTAGGTAGAGGATTGCAGCCTGCAAGGGTTGTCTTTTACTCAGATGTGGCTGAGGGGAGAGTGCTACCAAATTTCTTGGATAAAAGCCAGGGAAAGGCTTAATTGTTCCCTTCCCACACTGTTTTTTCAGTTTAATCAGCTCTCCAAGGCATCTGTTAGCCCTAGATATGGAACAGATACAGTGCCTGTATTTTTTTATTTATTTGTTGTTCAGTCGTTCAGTTGTATCCGACTCTTCGTGACCCCATGGACAATGTTATTTAAAGTTATATGTTACCCTACAGCTTAATAAACTGTTTTTCCTCCATGGAGCTAGCATAGGGCAGGGGATGACAACTTGAGGGAGCAAGTTTGATTGGAAAAACAGCATGGGGGCTGGGGAGAGATTAAATTCTTCCCAATAATATCTCTTACCCATGGTGCCCATGCAGTTTGACAGCCTCCTTAAACTACATTTGCATAAAGGGAAGGGGAGTCAAGAGAGCAGTGGTGCAACTGGGGCTGTAGCTTGGGGCCAACATCCAGGGCCCTTCAGCCCAGGGGAGTGGGGGAAAGTGACTACCCAGAGAGCAACAGGTGAGGAGGACTGATGCTGCTCATCCCAGCATCCTTTCCTTCTCCATATTTTAAAAACATTTTATAGTCAGCGATAGCCAGCTAGACATTTATATGGTTACAGATCCTCATGTATAGAGTGGCCAGGTGACCAGCCAGATGGGCGATTAAGAAATTTAATAAATGAATGAATGAATGAATGAATGAATGAATACATTTTAAAATATATTCTTCCAAAAATGGTGCTTATTCCCAAGTAAATGTGTTTCACATAAGGGAAGCAGAAGCAAACTCCATTATATTCCTGTAGTCATGATGGTCCTCTGATTTAAGTGAGTTTAAAATGCAGAACTGCACATGCTCAAAGTATTTCTTTTTAATCAGGGTCGGCAAACAGGTTGTACATGTGTGTGTGGGGGGGGGGGTTCGTTGCTCTACTATAATCAGGAATACAGAAGCAGCTGTAAAGGGTATTATCCAATGTTAGTCCTACTTAGAATAGACCCAGGAAAATGAATGGCACAAGTTAGTCATGACTAACTTAAGATCCATTTATTTCAATTGGTCTACTCTAGGTAGGACTAACACTGGATACTACCCAAAGCATGGGATGGTGGCATAAAAGAAGAGAACAGAGCTATTTGTTGAGTGCTTCACAACTAAAATGATACACACGGCAAATAAAGGGGGAAGGGGCATAATTTTAAGTCCAGGGACTAAAATTACTGAGCTGCATCACTGCAAGACAGCCAGTTGTCAACCTCCTGTAGCACACATGGTTTAGCCCTAACCGATTTATTGTTATTATGCCATAATGGACCTGCCTTTAAGATGTCCCAAGACTATCAGATTTTTTTTTTTTTTGCTAATTATTAGTTTCTTAATCTGAATCAAAAAATTATTCTAACTTTAACAGCAGCTGAGAAAACACTGTAGCAAACTTCTTATTATTTATATTATTTATGCCATAAATTAAAAGGGGGATTTAATATCAGATCACAATAGGCAGGCAGTGGTAAAAATTAAGCTAAAACTAGGAAAAAGACATTAGAGACCCTGAACAGCAGAGCAGACTGCCAGAAAAGCAATCAGGGCACAACCCTATGTATATTTAGACAGAAAGAAGTCCTACAATTCCCAGCATTCCCCAGTCAGACATGCTTATTCCTGTCAAATGTACACAGGATTGCACCCTTAACCACCAAAACCCTATGAGAACATAAAGGTCTAAGCCTGTTGTCAGAATGATAAAAGCATCACTGCCTCCCTCACCTGTCTGGGAAGGATATGGAATATAGGAGAAACAGCACCACTGGGCAGGTTCCCCCCCCCCCCCGCTTTCTCTGGTTGCCACACACCTGACCTCTTCAGGTACAGGTACCCAGAGGAGGGCCTCTGACAGGTGCAGATAACCCCTTGTATATTTCTATAGAACCGGGCTGCTATTTTTCTTTCTTTTTTTCTAATCTTCAGCTTCCTTCTATGACCATAATGAGGGAGTCATTAACAAGCCTCCATGGTGCTTCTATGGCTCTTAATCTTTTACCTTTTTTGCTTCAGGCGTTTTCTAACATCCTTACTTTTTATCATCTCCTTTTTTTGAAGTATTATATTTTAGTAAGGTCCCGTCCCCCCGAAAGTGTGGCTGTCATATGTAATGATACGAAGGTCACAGTTAGCAAGAACTTGAACTGCATTTAACATCCTAACCAACTCCTGTTATTCAGGACCAAATAAACACACAGAGATAGAGAGACAGAGACAGAAAGAAGTGGGCTTTTAAATCAGTCTAATGGCCAGTTCTGTCCTCAGAAAACTATTGCTTTGTAATTTCAGAATTTATCAACATATAAGGCCAGTTCCATTTGCTTCAGCACAATCGTCTGTTTAAAAAAAAAAATCATACTACAAATGACAATTTCATCCTGTTGTTCATGTACAATTTCTAGTAACTTACAACAGAAAGCCTGAATGATCTTTAACTGAATTGTTGAGAATTTGGCGCTTATATGTTCCTTGGCATTATAAACATGCCTGTTATATCTCAGAGAAGGGGGGGGAGGGAGGGAGGGGGAGAGAGAGAGAGAGAGAGAGAGAATGGCTGACAACTTCCTAGGTGTGCAATGTGTAAATACTGTGTGCCTGAATAAATATACTTACAGCCCAATCCTATGCATGTTTACTTGGAAGGAAGTCCCACTGAGTCCAATGGGATATCCTATATTTTAATTTAAAATAAATAAAAATGAATTGCATATAACTCTCAAATAAGCATGCATAGATTACAGCTGTTCACAGCAAATCTGCGTGTCTATGCAGACGTAGGTCCCAGTGAACTCAAAGAGATGTTTTCCTAGGCACACGTGTATCACATTGAAGCCTTAGAAAAACAAGGATGGCATACATTGACTACATCAGAGTTGCTCACCTTCAGTATTCTTTGGGAGCACTCTATCCTCTAGAGTAGAGGCGGGCAACTTGTGGCCCTCCAGATATTGCTGGACTGCAACTCCCATGATGCCTCATCATTGGCTATGTTGGCTAGGGCTAATGGGAGTTGCAGTCTAATATCTGGAGGACCACAAATTGCCCACCCTTGTGTCTGGACCAGCTTTCCCCAACCGGATGCCCTCCAGATAGGTTGAGCTACAATTCACAGCACTCACCCCCAGCTGGCTGGGGGATGCTGGGAGTTGTAGTCCAACACATTTAGTACCTGGTTGGGGAAGGCTGCTCTACACAATGGTCAAGGGCCAGATGTGTATTTTGTGTGAGTGATAAAAGTCTCCATAATAAAAGCTAGTGCCACTGGGCTCCACAGTTATGGGTGAGATGCTCAACCCTAACTTGAGGGCCACATACAAAATGTGCAAGGGAGATGTGGCATTAAAGTGTAGAGTACCTCCATGTTTTATTTTTTTTATTTACATCCTTCCTCCAAGAGGGTCAGGGCAGCATGCATGGTATCCCGGCACCACTGGTTTATCCTCATGACAGCCCTGTGAGGTAGGTTATAGGCTGAGAGATGGTGGTAGTCCCATGATCAGTCAGTGAGATTTGTGGCTGAGCAAGGATCTGAAATCTGGAGAAAGGGACAGACAGGATTTGCAGATCAACTGCCTTATGTGGTTGCAATTTCCTCTCTGCCCAGTTGAGTCTCAGTATCAGAGCCAAACTGCAGGGAAACAGTTTAAAAGCCACATAGGGAAATTTAATGAGGGGACAATTTTGCTCCATTCCCCCACAGGTTCCTTTTTGTGTAAGGAGTAGACCCCTCCATGCAACCCTACACTTTATATATGAATGGGGCAAGCACATGTTTAACATAAAAGTGATTAACCTGCACATCTCGTTTGGCTGCAAGTCTAACAGTCTAACCATTTCACTGCACTCACTACCTGTCCAAAAAAGACACACACACACCCCGTTTCCTTATGAACAAAACTGGCTGTGAAAAGGGCTATGCTCACTGAAATGATCTGAGAAGCCAGATAGGGACTGGAGTTCCAGTAGCTTGCTTGGGTAGCAATCACATCACTACCTCGCATAGCTCTCATGACCAGTAGAAACACACCAAATTGTGCAAAACCATCATATATCAATAGCCAGAATTTGGCTTTTTTGGTCAGAAGTTTGACTAGCTGCTGCAAAATTTTGATTTCTTTTTCTTTATTAGCTTAAAGTACACATGGCCCAGGTTATGCAATATAGACATTAATTATGTAGGATTATTTAAAAAAAAAAACACTTAGAGGATCCATTATTATGAAATGGATGTATTTACTCACTTTTTCAGATGCTCATCCAATGTTTATAGAGGAAGAGACAGTTCTTTGAAAAGTGTTTTAGTGCAGTACCTTTACTCATTTTATAGAGCATTTGCCTTACAGTAAAATATGCATTATCCCAGACATTGGAGCTCATAAGCACTTTTATAGCTGCCCTTTGCTGAAACTTACAGCTCACTGTTTAAACCCCAGCACCAGTCCAGCTCCAGTCCCAATAAGAAGGAGTTGTGCTGTGCTTTTGAGGACCCAGGGGGAAGGCGTTGGGATATCCAACAGCATGATCCTATCAGTGGCGCCATCAGGTCAGGACTGTGGGGCACCAGTGCAGGGCCCCACTCAGCAGAATGACCAAGAGGGACCCTAGATGCAGCAAGGCTGGCTTACCATGATTTGAAGTGAGCGATGGAATATGCATTACCAAGTAAACAGGGCCCTCCCCCATAAGGCAATTAAGTCCAGAGTATATAATTTCGTAACTGCTCATGTACGCAGAAGTTAAAAAAAAACAATATGTTCAAGGGGAATTCCTGTGTTCAGAATTGCCACCTGTTTCTTTTTAACCTTTTGAGATATATTTGCCACTTGATGTTCTATATGATACATTTTTTGTATCCAAGGATGGCTTTATTTGTGCTAGTGGAGAGCACTCCTTCATGCATAAGTTGGGGACACCCAATTTTTGCCTATCCCCCCTGCCTGCTGTCAGACCTCTACCCCCACCCCCCGAAAACCTACTCTTGTGGGCTGGGAGGCCCTCTGGAACTGTATGGGATATGGTGTAGAGGGTTCAGAAAAAATAGGCACCCTGGTTTGCTTAAGCCGACGTGCTTTCCACTAGTACAAAGCTCCCATTTATTCATTCATTCATTCACTGTATTTTTATCCCGCTCCTCAGCCAAAAAAGGCTCCCCGAGCGGCTTACAATCAATGAACAAAGAAGACAATCCCTGGCTTACAAACTAAAAAAGACACGACACACAAGGAAAAAGCAATGGGGAGGGGAGAAAAAAAGAATTAGGTAAACTGTCAGCAGGGCTGGTGGGATGGCCCCTCTCATCTCCCAAAGGAGGGGCAGCCCAACTGGAGCAGGCCCTGATGTTCCCTTTGCCTGCTCCCTCGCTCCTTCTTCTTCCCCACAGGGCCATGGATGTCAGTTAGCCCTGTGAGGGCGGGGGGGAGTCCAACTGGAGCAGGCCCTGATGTTCCCTTGCCTGCTCCCTCACTCCTTTAAATACAGCCCCTTGGGTTTGATAGAAAATGTTACATGTGGTATGGCCTATCAGGCACAGTGAATTAACTGCATACCATTTGCTTTAGTCCAGTACTCCTGACTCTCTTCTTTCTCTTGTTCCAAGGACTAGAAGAAAACGTGCTGCAGGTCTGCATTAAAAGCCCTGTGAGGGAGTTGTATATAAATTCTGTGAACTACCCAGAGAGCTTCGGCTATTGGGCAGTATAGAAATGAAATAGACAGACAGACAGACAGACAGACAATATATAATCATGTTCAATAAAAGCACCTGTGTGGGACCTGAATTAGTAATCAAGGTCCAACAGATAACACAGTCCACATAGCATGGCCATCTGTCCTACATCACAGAGGGCAGTCCTCTATTCAAAGGTATCCTCAGCTGTCCAGTCCAAGTCTGGTTTAAAGTCAAAGAATCATGAAGAGGGGAGAGCAGGAGGGGCCTTGAAGTTGCCCAACCACAGTTAGCAGTAGGGCAGCAGGCTAAGCAGGCACACAAGTCACCTGGTCTCATTTTCCCCACCATGGTGACATCTATTGTATTTCTATCCAAGTGCCAGTAATGGCATCCAAGTTTGCATCTATACCAGGGATGGGGAACTTCAGGCCCGGGGACCAAATCCAGCCTTGCAGGATTCTCCAGATGGCCCCATCCCTTCCCTGGCCCCACCCCTTTCCCCCAACCACTGATCATTGGATGGTTTACTGGGTTTTGTGCAGTGCTTTTCCCAATCTACAATCTTAAAATGTCTCTCTTAAGGCTTATTTGCTGGCAGCAAGAGCTTTAAGCTACAAGATACTGACCTCTTCTTTTTCTGTATTTTTGGCCCCACCTCTTTTGCCTTTGGCCCCAACCCTTTGACTTTGACCCTGCCGCCACTAGAATGTGGCCCCTGAGAGCTTCTCTGAAACTGAATTCAGCCTTTGGGCGGAAAGAGGTTCCCCACTCTGGATCCGTACTTACAAACTGGTATCATGCAAATCTGTGCCCTCTTGTTTGGTGATGCATCTCATTAACTCATTTGGTGAGTTAAGTGTCCACCCTACATCAATAGCTTAGCGGTACACACTTGCTAGGTAAATATTCATGCTCTCTAGATACAAGGGAACAGTGATCTCTTCTTGGCCTATTTAAAATATTAAAATATTCTTTTATTTACTTGGTAGGTAAATATTTATCCTCTCTAGATACAAGGGAACAGTGATCAACATTGGAACAGTGATATCTTCTTAGCCTACTTAAAATTTGTCCAAGCTTTAGAGCATCTCTACACCAGCCTAAAATCCCGTATTTAAAAGGGGGCTTTCTGCTTCCGTTTTAAATGCAGGATCACAGCGACTCCCTTTTTCACGTGCTTCCTTTTCCCCCTCCCCTTCCCCCTCCTTCTCCCCCTTATCTGAGTTTTCCATATGTTTCATTAGTCTAGCTCCCCTTCTTGCAGCTTTTCCTTTTTCACAGAAGGAACTCAAGCGGAACACAAGCGGGGTACCTCATTATCTCTGATCTATTTAAAAATGGAATAAAGGTTATTTAGTGCAGGAGATGCCCTGGAGGATCACAGCATCATCTAAAGGGGCCACAAACTTCTATGAAGGAGCAATCTCAACAACAGGATAAAAGCTCTGTGTGAAGAAGCTCTTAGTCTCCTGTAGTATTGTTGGCAAACCAACGTTTTGCACTTACTCAATGAATTTTCTTTATGTCTTTGGAGGACTACATATTGGAGAAGAAATATGAAGCCACAAAGTTTCAGATAGGTTTTTAATTGGTTTGATTCAACTGGTTTCACTAAAATTAAATGCAATTCGTAGTGATGAAGATAAATAGCAGAAAATAAGTCAAAGTTGGCTTTCTTCTCCCACTGGCTTTTGTGTGGGAGTCTCTGATTTGGGAGGATTGTTACATCCTTGCCAATAAACAAGCCTGAAGTAGATTAGGATGATATATCTTAATGGTGTAACTGCAAAACAAAACAAAGAAGAAGTGAGTTTTGAACATCAGTTGGGGGGGTTAAATAGTATTTAAAACCACTCGCCAGGGGGCTATATGAAAAATGCAAGAAACAATAACATCCAATTTGACCAGAGGGCTAAGAGGCATGGGTTTTCTCCAGAATACAGGAATCCAGAGTGTTGTTTCACCTTATATAGTAATAGGGAATTCATTCTCTGTATGTGGATTGATTCACATGAGGGAGCTATCAGCAAGCTTGGAGGAACCCCAAGGTTTGCAGAAGTGAAAGAAATCTTTAGGAGGGGGGTGGGAATACCTTAAGCCTGGGAGAAACAGCCCGTAAGAGCATAAGAAGAGTCATGCTGGGTCAGACCAAGGGTCCATCTAATCCAGCATTCCATTCACCCAGTGGCCAACAAGCTGCCTATGGGAAACCACAAACAAGACATCAGTGGACAGCACCCTCCCTCACATGTTCCCCAACAACTGGAGTACATAGGCATACTGCCTCTGATACTGGAGACAGCATATAGCCATCAGGACTAGTAGCCATTGTTAGCCTTATTCTCCATGAATTCTCCAATCCCTATTTAAAGCCATCCAAAGTGGTGGCCATCACTACATCTTGTTGTAGTGAATTCCATAGTTTATGCACTGTGTGAAGAAGTATTTCCTTTTATCTGTCCTGAATCTCCCACCAATCAGGTTCTAGTATTATGAGAGATGAAGAAAATGCCTCCCTATCCAGTTTCACCACACCATGCATAATTTTGTACACCCCAATCATGTCTCCCCTTACTTGCCTTTTTTCTAAGCTAAACAATCCCAGATGTTGTAACCTTTCCTCATAGCCCAATGACGATTTAGCATGCTTCATGGGCACAGAATGCTGACTGATCATTGAGGAGAAAAACAGACAACCAGAGGCAGGAGTAATGGAATGGAGTATCCTCAAAAAGGGTACCCTGGTTGGCATCCTGAACAGGAGCACTCCACACATCAATGTTTTGTTGTGAGTACCACTTTTTGTTCCCAGTTCCAAATTCCCATCCAGGATGGGTCATCAACAATTGTTTCTCTTGGTGAACACAGTGAACTAACTGGAGCCAGTGGGTTCTATAGAATGTACAGTCCTGATGGCTATGTGCTACCTATTCCAGTATCAGACGCAGTAGGCCTATGTATACCAGTTGCTGGCGAACATGGGCAGGAGGGTGCTGTTGCACTCATGTCCTGCTTGTGAGTTCCTGGTTGACACCTGGTTGGCCACTGTGTGAACAGAATGCTGGACTAGATGGACCCTTGGTCTGATCCAGCATGGCTCTTCTTGTGTACAGTATTTTTCCAGCACTCACCATCGGGGAGCTCCAAGCAAAAAGGTATCTTCTTTTCCCTAGGAAAATTCCTGTGCTTCTGGCGTGCGCTACAGTTCTGAACCAGGAACAAAAGAAACCACGATATAAATGATGAGTCCACAGTTGCAAGTAACAAAATCATCTTGCCTTCATTGGCTCAGGAATATAATTCTGTTATTTCCTGAGAAATTCGACCTCTCTTTTTTCAGGTTCTCACAGATCTTGTTCTGGCAAAAACGAAGGGGAAACACAACAAATATATATTCAACCAGGTGGTTTCATTAAGATGACTACAATCTCACTCTATTAAAATCAATGGTCATTTGTTGCATCAGGTTTTTTATTGGAGGTGGATAGTACTCTGAAGCTGCAATCCTAAACTTGCTCACTTCAAAGTAACTTGCATTTCAATTAATAGGACTTTCTTTTGAGCAAATATGGTAAGGCTAAAAAGTCAGTTCAATTCCACATTCATTTAAAATAGCTATTGCATTTTAATCATCTTTTGCTCAGTATTTTGATAAATTGCATTCCCTTGTGCTGGAGATACAAATCTGAATGTCTCAGTATTATCTTGTTAATAAACTGCTTACATTCCTGCCAATAAGTCCTAGAAGAAGTACATACACTAAAGGTATTCATGTTTCAAAAATAGGCAGGGCTGCATGAATCCCAGAAGTGCAAACACTATTCAGAATGTGACATTTTGTGCTTCCTGAAAAAATCAACTAATTTAAGAAAAGAAAAACCCTATGATTTTTAGCCCCCCATAGATATACTTGAAAGTGTGTGGGCATCTACTGAAGTCTCAGAAGGCGGAGGGTTGGCTGAATTCATGACCAGCAAAGCCAGAAGAAATTATGCAAAATAGAGAAAGTACGCAAATATGATCAATTTGCACAATGCACACAGGTTGTAAAAGATCTCATGTTGCAGAATCCATGTTCTCTTGGTACAGAATTTGGATTACCTGGGTGCGAACATTAAAAAAAAATTAAAGCACAGAGTGTCCACAGCACCAAATATAATGTACCTCCCCAGTATTTTGGAGCATTTCACACTTACGATAAGCATAGACAATACACCTGCAAACAAAACATTAGCTCATGAGTGATAGGTGAGATTGCTTCCATTCTCTATCCCCTTTTCCCTTTCCCTCAAGCCTCCTTCTTCACCACCTATCCTTCTTTTGGCTCTTGTTTCTAGGGATGGACGAAAGTCCCTTACCTGTTCTCGAAGCTTGCTTCGTGGTGGGGAGGAGGCGCTTCGGTTCTCCCCCCGAAGTTCAGGCGAGGGGGGGAGGCGCCCCGCCTCGCCCAGCCGAAATTCAGGCTGGGGGAGAGGTGCCCCATCCCTCGCCGGCGAAATTCAGGCCGGGTAGGAGCGCCCCATCTACCCGGCCGTGAAAAAAAAAGTAAAACACACACACACACACACGTGATAGGCTACGTAACGATTTACGTAGCCTATCATGGCTAGATTTCCAAAGTCAGCCGTGATAGGCTATGTAAATCGTCACGTAGCCTATCACAGGTGACTTTGGGGGGAAAAAAAAAGCGCGAACGCAAATGGCGGCTCCCATGGGGACCGCCATTTGTGTTCCTTATTTTGACATGTCTAGTCTACGTAAAGATTTACATAGACTACGGCGAAAATAAGGGCAACGCAAATAGCGTTCCCTTATTTTCGCCATAGTCTACGTAAATGTTTACATAGACTAGATGTGCCAAAATAAGGAACGTAAATGGCGGCGCCCATGGGCCGCCGCCATTTGCGTACGCGCTTTTTTTTTTCAAATTCACCCGTGATAGGCTACGTGACGATTTACGTAGCCTATCACGGCTGACTTTGGAAATCTAGCCGTGATAGGCTATGTAAATCGTTACGTAGCCTATCACGGGTGTGGTGTTTTTTTTAATTTACTTTTTTTTTTTTGCAATGGCGGCGGCGGCAGCCGGTCGGGAGACCGGCCGCCGCCCCCGCCCCCGACGAAACGCCGCCGAACTGCCACTGGGACCCGCCACCGAGAGGGACATTCAGCTACAGTAAGTCCCATCCCAGGGGGGTGGGGGGCTGGCGGAGAATTTCCCCACCAATTTCAGGGGGCCGAATGCATTGGCATTCGGCCTCCCGGAGATTCGTGGAGAAATTCTCCGCCATCCCTACAGTTGTTTCTCAGTCCATTGCTTACCCTGCTCTTTTCCACCCTTTCAGCTGCCTTGCCTCTGGACACCTTAGCTTTCTAACCCACCAGACCACTTCCTGGTCTTTAGCCTGCCTCACAAAGCTACTCCTAGTCCAGTTAAACTGAAAGCTTCTCCTTTCCTCAGAGCAGTGGTACTGCAGTTCAAGGAGTGGTACTGCAGTCTGTTCCCTGGCAGTTAAGAGTGTTTGTAAACATTCTGTGCCACCACACCAGCTAGCACCAATCAACCTATTGGTCCAACTTCACAAGCATAATACTATATAGCTACATTAACCTCATTTAAAGTTCATAAATCAATTATTAAATAATTTAGCACAACTGAAGTCCCCACGCATTCTTCGGAACCTTTCTGTTGTCACCTATAGCCCTTAACTCTTTTGTGAGCCTTTATTACAAAAGACCACAAAGAAATCTTTCACATCTGCTGGCTTCTTCATCTTTCATCATGCTATGATTCAGCACAACCTCACATGGAGTGCATAAGACTTCAGTCCATACTTAATAGACTTGCTATGCTTTATGCTTCAGCACAAGATATGGCATTTTCCTTAATCATTGACTCATCTGCAGATAACAAATACTGAGGGTGATAAAGTTTCCCAGCATGGAGGACAGGAGAAAAATGGATTTTCTAATAGCAGTCTATTAAAATAACACTTTTGCTAGTTTATGGGAGCAGTCATTTGTATGGTACTAGACTGAACTGCATCAGAATTTCTCACTTAAATCAGATAAAAATCTAGGAGGAAAGCCTTAGAACTTGCATTGTCCCACCATGTAAAACACATTTTAAATTTTGAGAGTGACGTGTATGAAATTCCACAGTGCATCTAGTTACAATCAGAGCCCCGTGGGACACATGAAGGGGCCCTTTCTATAGCCACTAAGAGTATGGCTGGGGGTGGGGGCATGTCTTGCACGGGAGTCAGCAGCAGAGGGAGGAGCTATGCAGTGTGAACTCACAAGCCTCTCACACATTCTTTCAATGCATGAGGGGCAGGGCCTTTTTAAGACACTGAGAGGCCCAGGGCAGAATGTTCATTTGAGGGACCCCTCAAATAGAGGGAATCTGATTGGTCTCTGTGAGCACACTGGTGCTGTGGGCATGGTGTTGAGGACCCATAGTATATGTCTGACTATGGTTGGGCTGGGTTGCTGCTATTGGCACTGCCATGACACAAGGACATGACCACCAGTAGAGTTTGTTTTGTGATTTTTTCCCCCCATTCGGTTTATGGACCTCAAGTGAGTGGGATTCTGAAAGGAAAGAGCTTCCATGTTTCCATGGCAACAATGCAGCAGCGCCAATGTCGACGTGGCTTCTCCATGTGTGAGAGCCCCCTCATATGTGAGGCCTGTGGCAATTGCCCCCTGTGCCCCCCTAAAAAGGCCCTGATAAGAGCAGGGCTAAGTGAACCCCCCTACTGAGAACAAGTGTTAAAGACACAAACCAAAATGATGCCAGTGGACAAAATACCTTCCTGAAGATCTTTCAGGGTCAAACTATACTCTCTTGTAATTGCGCATAGCTGAGCTTTGTGTGATAGGTAAATAAACCAATCACACATTAAGATCATTGTGCGAGATCTGAATGATATAGGGTGGGATACAAATGTTTTAAATAAAATAAAAAATAAAGAAAAAAACACAAAAAAAAAACTCCAGAGTGTGCAGCTCTGATTCAGATCAGGACCGTAGTATTCCAGGAGGGTGGATTAAACTTTACCCTACCTGTTTTTGTCCCAAAATTCCACCCACCCACCACCCACAGAAGGGTTTTTTAAAAACACTGTGATGTTTCTTCTTTTTTAACACCCCCCCCCCATGGGGAGTGGAATTTGAGAATGAAAATGCGTGGGGGGAAGCTTAACCCTCCCAGAATGCAACAGTCTCCATCGGAATTGGTGCCGTGTAATCAGCTCCCTTAATCACAATGGGACTCCCTTCTCTCAGAGTGACCCCACATCTTCTGCACTTTTCAATACTATCAAATGCACTGATGGCCAGAGTACCAAAAAACTTCCCATCAAGAGTGGCTAATGATATTTCCAACCTATAATTACTCACCAATACACTGTGGGCAATTTACATTCTTATCATCAGGGCTGACTGCTAAAACAAACCTTGAAAAATATAAAGGGCAGAGCCAGTTTGTTCAATCCAATATGATACATTTTCTGTTGACCTCATAGGATCCAATCAAAATGATCCATGCTGGCAGACAAAACACATCATAAACTTAGCATCTTTGTTGTTAGCAACCCTGTAAAAATATGTCTCGCTAGCTGTGGTAGAATTTGACAACATGCAAACAGAATGCAGCACAGCTCTGCTTTAACCCATTCTCTAGTCAGCCATTTTGAACTTCTTCTGTCAGAGCCAATCAAGAAGGATCACTTTGTCATGTATTTACATTAGGACAGAGCCAAAAGTTCTCAAATGGGAATCTCCCTATTAAATTGTGTGATGGGATGAAATTTGGCAGCAACATTGTTTGTAAGTGGGAGTCTTACATTTGTGATAGAAGTGGTTATGGGTCATCTTTTCTTTATTTTGCTGTTTCCTACAACAGTGTCAGTAGAGCTCCTCTCTGTAACTGCTGGCTGACAGCCGCCATCTTTTCCCTCTAGAATGTTCTGGATTTTACATTGTTCCAGGTCATTCTTGGTGGCCTGCTGTGAGGGCCACAAGCTTTTTCACTGAGTGTGGTGGAATGATGCTATAGCCATCACCCCTAAGGGCATCAGGAGAGAATGGCTGTCAACAAACCAACAGATTCTGAGAGGAGGTCTGCTGCTGCCATTGCCAGAGGTCACAGAAGAAAATATAATGAAAAAGAAAAAAAAATGCCATCACAGCTGTCAATTGAGAAAATTCACATCTCCCCACAAACATAGATCATTGTTGTTGTTGTTGTTAATCATACTATCCACACAACCCTTCTATGAAGTAAGAAATGGTGAGTTTCATGACTCAGTAGGGATTTGATCCCTGGCTTCTCCAGGTAGGGCAAGGAAAGAATCCTACCTGAAACCCTGGAGAGCCACTGCCAGCCAGTGTCAACAGTACTGAGCTAGATGGGCCAATGGTCTGATTCAGTATAAGGCAGCTTCCTATGGTCCTTGTTGTTGTTCAGTCATTCAGTCGTGTCCGACTCTTCGTGACCCCATGGACCATAGCACGCCAGGCCTTCCTGTCCTGCGCTCTCTCCCGGAGCGTGCTCAAGTTCATATTCATTGCATCGGTGATGCTATCTAGCCATCTCATCCTCTGCCGTCCCCTTCTCCTTTTGCCCTAAGTCTTTCCCAGCATCAGGGTCTTTTCCAAAGAGTTTTCTCTTCGCATTAGGTGGCCAAAATATTTGAGCTTCAGTTTCAGTATCTGTCCTTCCAATGAGCACTCAGGGTTGATTTCCTTTAGGATGGACTGATTTGACCTCCTTGCAGTCCAGGGGACTCGTAAGAGTCTTCTCCAGCACCACAGTTCGAAAGCATCAATTCTTCGGCGCTCAGCCTTCCTTATAGTCCAGCTCTCGCAGCCATATATTACTACTGGGAAAACCATCCTATGGTCCTATGGACTATCAAATATTATTTATTATTATCATGTATTCGATTTGTACCCCACATTTCCACCAAGAAAATGGCACTCAAGGCAGCTAACAATCAAAAGAACATAAACAAAATTAAAATAAAAAGTGGTTAATACAATAATAAAACAAATACATTAAAAATACAGTTAAAACACAATTAAAATCTGGCCATGGCCCATCACGTTCATTCTTCATAAGCAGAGATGGATAGATTTGTCTATTTCTAGTTTGTGTCAACTTTTGCATGTGTTCAGTTCTAAGCCCTTTCTGTCCTCTTTTCAGTTATTATTTTGTAAAACACATGAAAATTCACATTTAAATTTTATGTGCTTTCCTAAAATATCCATCTTTGTATACATTGTCCCTTAAATACACATTATTGTATTCCTTTCTCCCTAAAATGCACATTTTTGTATGCATTTTTGTGAGCCAAAAACTGCATTGCAAACTTTAAGAAATATGCAATCCAAAGGATAACTGCATTCCAATCCATCTATTAGTCCAGGAAGTGTGAATTAGGTCATTTTGCTTAAAAATTCAGACCGAACACAATTCTCCAACATCCCTGTTCATAAGTTAATATGGTGTTGCATGGTTGCAACTAAAAAAAAATTGCCCATGCCACAAGGCTTAGTAGGGAAGGGAGTACTCCCTTTGTGAGCAGTTTAAGCAGTTGTGGTATTTGAGTATATAGCAGTGGTATGTTTCTGCTGCAGCAAAATCATAAGCCATCTTGTGCAAGTTAAGACGTTTCGCAAGGTCTCATCAAAATTCTTGTACAATCATTCCCACAAGAGAAGGAATTTGCTTTCTCAATATCAGTAATGTCCATATCCACTCAACAACTCAAGTTGTTCCGCATATGGGCTTGGAAAGAAAATGAGCTTGCAGTTTGCATATCTATTTTTATATCATCTGAGGGAGACAGTTAATGCTGGAGCCATTATGACAATTTATGGATTGAAATAGAAAAGTGGGGAGCAGATCACCGATCAAGCAAGACTACCATTCCAGATACTGTGAAAAACAAAAGTTCCAGTGATCTCAGGCCTCCGCTTGGTGTGGATATAAGAATTCATGAGAGCCTGCACCAAAACTACACTAGAAGGGACAAAGCTGGGCTGATAAAAGCAGAACCATTCACGCTGCTGCTTCTAGCCTAGAGGAGCAATCAGTCCACCCTTTCTTGGACCATCATGGTGGGCAGTCTGTTCTATGCGGCTATATGTTGAGTAAGTGTAACACTAGGCTTCTAGATGTCGGGGGCCCTAGTGGGCATTAACCTCCGTGACCCACAGCTCCCTATACACATGTGCATGTCCTATACACACGCATGCACGCACACCAATGGTGTAGTGGAGCCACTGTTCACAGGGATGCAGCACCAGCACATTTTGATTAACAGGAATGCTGACACCATCTGCCCTGGCCCCCAGAATTCCCTGTTCCCTCTGAGTTTAGCTCTAGTCCCCACAGTAGCTGCGGAGGAAAATAAATTTTCCCAGCAACAATATATATTGTTCCCTGTTGTGATGCAAACTTATTTTGGGGTGGCTTGGTCTTGAATGGGCTTTACAAAAGACCTACTCCTGGTGGAGATAAAAACTGCTGGAACTGGCTTGTTGATCTGCATCTACATAGCTGTCCAAATTTTTAGACTCTCTTTGTGGGTGTGGCTATGGGGACTGTTATGCTGACCATCAGAATTTGATGTACATCAGAATTTACCACTACACCACTGTCTCTCTCTCTCTGTCTCTGTCTCTCTGTCTCTCTCTCTCTCTCACACACACACACACACACACACACACACTGCAATAATGTTTCTTTTAGCAGGGGAAAGGTACTGGCAGCTCAATTGTCAATCAAGCTGACTGTGATTTTGTGAATGGTTAGAGATACCGGAGATGGGGATCTAAAACGGTCATATGAATCTACGCCAAGACAAAATGAGTAGGAGTTGTTCAACATCCCTGAGTGCCTCTGCCCACCATAAAGGAGATGGAGTGACAAATGCTATTGTTTAATATAAATGCAACCTGAAAAAAGGAGAGTGATAAATGAGAAATTAGGGATCGGAAAGCCTGGAATAACAGAGAGGTAGTCTGTTGACATGGCAGTGAGAAGGGGGGAGATAAGAAGGATACGTGACATAGAATTAAGCAGGCCCAGAGCAAATCATAACCCTGCCACTGTTGCCTGGGGTTTGGAGAGAACTGGAGAATACTATATGAGGGTATAGGGAATCCTAGCATAAATTAATGCAGGAGTCCCCAACACAGCACCATCTCCAATGGTGCCCATAAAGGGGTCCCCAATGTGGTGACTGCAGGCACCCACAAAACTTTCATTTTATTTTATTCTGATTTTTTAAATATATGTACATGGATTTGTATATATCTATACCAATGAATACATATGAAATGCATACAACTTTCTAGCAATTACATATAGGCTTCCACAAAGGCAGACCAAATATCCAAATAAGTATCCATTCGAAGGTGGTGTCTATATGCCACCCATTCAAATATTGAAAGCACTGTGAATTCCTCAATCCATTGCATTATAGGAGGTGAGGTTTAGCCTTCCACTGTTGAAATATCAGTCTTTTAGCTGACAAAAGGGTGCGGAGAATCCATGTACGCTGACCATTTGTTAATTTCCATGAAGCAGGTAATTAATTTAAAAGAGTGTATACATCAGTGAATGTAAAGATTGTTCCAGTACAACATTTATCTGTGTAATAACCTCCTCCCAAGAAGAAGCAACTGCTTGACATTTCCAAAACATATGTTGAAAAGAAGCATTAGCTGTATTGCACTGCCAGCAATTAGCCAAATTAGACAATCCCTTATGCAGGAGACATTGCGGTGTCCAATAGACATGAAACCAAAGTATTTGGTAGGCTAAGATCCATAGACACAACAGGTAGATGCCAAAGCAGTGATCCACTGATTAGGCATTTTGTTGTGGCGCCCACAGCAGTTTCTTAAGTTTCCAAATGTGCCCACAGGTCCAAAAAGGATGGGGACCCCTAAATTAATGGAGCTGGTTACTGTTCTCTTTTGTATGTATATCTTGTATGTGGTCCTGACTATATTTTATTTCAGCCTTCCCCAACCTGGTGTACTCCAGATGTATTGGACTACAACTCCTATCATCCCACACTAGCATGCATAGGGGTTGGGATGAGTTATGGTCAAACACACATCTCGAAGGCACCAGGTTTGGAAAGAGTGTGTTATTTTGTTTATTCATTACATTTATTTTATGTATTTATTACATTTACGTTATATATATATATATATATATATATATATATATATATATATTTCCCTCATGGAATTTATTTTATTTTGAAATAAACTTAATACTATACCAACTTTCCTCCAAGGAACATAAGGTAGCATCCAAAGTTCTCTTTCCCCTATCTAATTCTCACAATCCTCCAAGGTAGCTTAGGTTGAGGAGCAGTAACTGGACCAAGGTTACCCAGTGAGCTTCATGGGTGAGTAGGAATTTGAACCTGAGTTTTCTCTCCAACATTCTAACCACTACCATACATGCTGGGAGTTGTAGGACTTTTTTCTGTCTAAACATGCCCAGGATTGTGCCTTTAGTTACATCATGCAATCAGTTTCACCACTAGTTTGACCCTGACTTCCAGAGCTACATAGGAAGGACAGAAGGTAGCCATTTTTTTCTAAATACCGTAGTGTTGGTGGCTCTGAGTGTGTATAGCGGTTAGAACCCTGAGAAGCCAGAGAATGATGGTATAGTAATTTTATTGAGTTTGCCATTCCAAACAGACTTCCAAATTTAGAAAGGTATCCATTTTTTCTAGAGAAAGATCTCAGAAATTTGTAACTGACCTCAAGGGTCAAATTGTGATTTCAGGGGATGATTTAGATCAGGCAATAGAGGCGATGAAGAGTGGAGGCCTCTCTTCCCCAAAATCAAAGACCCAATTCAATTCAGCCACCGTCCCTCATCTGCTTTTAGCTTTAAAAAAGGTGAAGATGATATGCTTCTCACCTAGTTGCACCCTAAGATGCTAGAGGCCCTGGCAGTAAATATGCTTCCTTGACCACTGGAACCAGTACTTAGGCTCAGGTCCTGAGCACACACTTCAAAGTCAATTATGTGCTCAGACCCTGAGCACACACTTCAAAGGCTGCAATCCTTTTCATACTTACCTAGGGATGTCAGAGAATTTCGCCACGAATCTCGGGGAGGCCGAATGCCAGCGCATTCGGCCCCCTGAAATTGGTGGCGAAACGGTCTGCCCCCCCCTGCCCCCCCCCCCGGGACGGGACTTACCTTGGGCGAATCCTCCTGGCGGCAGAGGCGGCAGAGGCGGCAGTGCAGCAGCATTGCAGCGGCGGCGGCCGGTCTTCCAACCGGCTGCCACCGCCACCATCTCCAGTAAAAACAACAACAACAACAACAAAACGTGATAGGCTATGTAAAGATTTACATAGCCTATCACGGCTAGATTTTTAAAAAATACCGTGATAGGCTACGTAAATCTTTATGTAGCCTATCACGGCTGAGTAAAAAAAAAAAGTGCATACGGAAATGGCGGCGCCCATGGGCGCCGTCATTTGCGTTCCTTGTTTTGGCACATCTAGTCTACATAAACATTTATGTAGACTATGGCGAAAATAAGGGAAACGCAAATAGCGTAGCGTCTACGCTATTTGCGTTCCCCTTATTTTCACCGTAGTCTATGTAAATGTTTATGTAGACTAGACGTGCCAAAATAAGGAACGCAAATGACGGCGCCCATGAGCGCCGCCATTTGCGTATGCGCGGGTTTTTTTGTTTTTGTTTTACTCAGCCGTGATAGGCTACGTAAACATTTACGTAGCCTATCATGGCTGACTGCAGGGACGCAAACGGCCCGGCCGGCCAGGATTTGGGGGTGGAGGGACGGAGCGCCTCCCCCACCGGGCAGAATTTCGGGGGGAGGGACGGAGCGCCTCCCCCCGCACCGCGAATCAAATTTCGTTACAGGTAAGTGACTTTCGTACATCCCTATTTACCTGGGAGTAGGGATGTCGTAGAAATCTGCAATGGAGTCAAATGCGTTTTCCCAGGTCACATGGATTCCATGAACTTGCAGACCGTTTTTTTACTTTCCGGAATTGTATGCAAATTTAGCTGTAGACAAATACGCAAAAGCGAAAAACTGGCTGAAAGTGCTATTTTCCTCATAGGCTAAATCATGAAAATGCACATGGGATTTGCACATGAGGGAGGAATTTGCCCATTTTCGCAAGTACAAATTGGCACAAATGCTAATTTGCACTAATGTGAATTTGTGCAAATTTGGGCAATTGGAAAAAATACGATTCTGCCACTGAGTGGACAACAGAATGAAAGGCACCTGACAATCTGCAAAATATAGATGGAACAGATTTAACAAATTCTGTACAACCCTACCTGATAGTAAGGCCCAGCAAACACAGTGGGTCCTACCTCCAAGTAAACATGCACATGAGTGCATCGGTTGGACTCAAGCTCTCTTCAGGCATTGAAAAAGCTTGAAGGGTCTGCATGTGAGGAGGAGCAGGGATGAGCATGCTGTCTCTGCCTCCTTCCATCACCATTCTCAACTGTCTGCAACAGGGAGCCTCCTCTATTTAGTTTAGAAAATCTACACTATGTGGAGAGCCTCTATGAACAGAGGCAACTTCTTGCTGCACACAGCTGCCCTCTGGTGGGCAATGAGAACAGAAATGGACAGGAGGCAGAGCTAGCATGCTTGGCCCCATCTCCCTCTTGTATCTAGAGCCTACACCTGAAAAGGGCTTCACTTTCAATTGTATCTGTAACCCAATTCAGGAATTATAACACATGTAAAAGGGATAGGCCCATGCATGCAAGCCATGCATGCAAGCCCCACCCGCACCCCATGCCCTCCCCATGTTGAGTGGGGAAGTTCTACTTGCACTCATTTGAATCTGAGTACAAATCTTCACAGGACTGGGAACCCTACCTTATCAGGGTTCCTGACTGACCAACGTTCTATTCATGTTCAAGCTAACATGGGCAGAGGACCCCTGCAGACATCCTCACTCAATACAGAAAGGTCAGAAACTTACACAGGGTGTTCACTTATGCATCACCAAAAGAGGGAATACATCATCAAAAAAAGAGGACAAAAGAGGTCACAGATTTGCATAAAATTTGCATATGCTAATCATTACTATAATTTAACTAGAAATACAATATGTGTTGCCATAATGAGGAAGGTGTGCCTGCTCAGTCTCCTATTGTCCAGGTGCTCCCTGTTGAAAGGCAACTTCAAGGCCCCTGCTCTCCTCTTCTTATAGTTCTTTAAACCAGACTTCGACCAGACAGCACGTCAAACAGAGGACTGTTCTCTGACAGCCTTTCAAAATATAGAGGTGTGTTCTCTATAAAGTAAGACACCTGGCCACTCTCGCACCATAGGCTGAGGATGTTGGGAGTGGGGCCAGTGTGCATGGCCCTGTGCCTCTTACTCGTGTTAGTATACTGCAGTCATACACCTGAATAGGGCTTATTTAGGATCATATTCTAAAGTAGCTTTCTACTACTACACAATTAGCTAAGAGATTATGCAATTTTGGGATGGGCAATGTACATGTATACATGAATACAATTTCATGAAAAGCTGTGTGTTAGGAGTACAAAATACTAACAGCAGTGACTACACCAAAGAAACATGGGATTTTTCCATTCATGGCTTTGCATATTTACTACATTGCTCAACAGAAAGAAAAACATAAATGGGTGTGTCGTTGGGGGTAGATAGTAAAAAAAAAAAAAAGTCTAATTCTTACTGGTGACATAATTTCTACATATGATTACCACATTGCAGATTTCTTTTAAATGGTGTCGGAAACTTGGCATATACATGTTCTTAATAATACACAGAAGCATAATTAAATTGTTATTGTTGATTGTAATTGTAACAAGATGTTGATTCTCCCAAACGAAAGCATTTCTGTACGCAAGAAGAAAGCTCATTCTTGGACAGTCTTGCATTAAAAGCCATTGGAAGGAGCAGCATTATAACGAGTCATGGAGCAGGGTAGGAACGCGGGAAGGAAGGTGAAATGATGCATAATTCCCGCTTTTTCTTCTCTAAATCACTAGGCTGCTGGCAGCGTTTTCTTCTAGGGGCACTTTATCATCAAGTGAATTAAAGCCCCACAAATCACCCTGAGCTGAGTCCATACTAGTCCCCATTCCAGCTACATTGCAGCCTGGGAGGGGAGGGATGGGGTGGGGGTGTCCTTCCTTCCTATTTCTGAAGTAGACTTCCAAGAGATGCATCTTCCCTGCCCCCTCCCAGCCGCCTTTCCTCATTGGTTTTCACAGCATATTTTCATTCCATTCTGCAGGACAAATAATTAAAACAACCCACTTCAAGAAGTGGAATGAGACCCCAAATAAGTATGTACAGTTCACATAGCCAAGGGGCTGTTTACTTTAAAAAAAAAAAAAAAAAACCCTACAAAATTTAAAACTTCACGCACTTCATTTTTTTTTTTTTGCTCCAAAATATGGTGAGATTTTAAAACATTGAAATATAAATATTGTCAATAGGGTTAATTGTAAAACAAACAAATAAATAAAAATTGACAGTGCAGTCCTACACATATCTATTCAGAAGTAAGCCCCATCTAGTTCAATGGAATTATTCCCAAGTAAGTGTGCAAAGGATTGCAATAGCCTAAGGACACAATGCTATGCGTGTTTAAAAACAAAAAAAGTCCTACAACTCCTAGCATTTCCCAGCCAGCATGGCTGGCTGGGGAATGCTGGGAATTGTAGGACCTTTTTCTTTCTAAACATGCATAGCATTGTGCCTTAAGAGTATTAAGAACTGAAATGGAGAGCTATATATGGCATGCAATGGAGATATGTATATTTTGTTCAAGTTTCAAAACAGGTCATTCCTGAAAAGGATGCTCTCGGGCTAAGTAAGACCATCCTTCTGCAGCTTGTACTCTGTTCCCAGCTGTTGCCCCATCTGAATTCTTCTATTTGTGTTATTTTGGTGGCATCAGGAATCTGAGCTAGAGTGGACTTGAATAGACTTGAAGGCAAAAAAGAAAATGGGCTTCATCACACCAGGCTTTTCATCCCATAATTTACTGGGGCTTTTGCCTCTGGATTCTTTGAGGGATTAAGATCGGCTCCTCACACGGGCTGACACAGGCTGTTTTTTCAGGGTTATCTTTCTTGGCAAGTTCTCAACAAGTTCATTATGTTTCATTTTACAGCCACTGGATGGCACTGTGGTTGTAGCGCAACTCTGTCATTACATACTGCTAATATATCAGATTAATGTTCCTTATTGAGTTATCTCCAATCTTTTAAAAAGTGGGATAAAGGTCAGAAAGCTCAGGAGATGCCTTGGAGGTTGATGACGTCATGTAAAGGACCCGCAAACTTCTGCGAGTGACCAATCACAAATGTTCAATAAAAGCCTCATGTAGAAACGCTCAGTCACCACTCTACTCTCTCTTTCTAGTGGCTCTCCCCTCCAAAACTACCAAGTAATTTCTTTTTCTTCCTTTCAGTAATTGAAAACCAACCTGGGGAAGGGAATGGGTGAGAGAGAGATTGAGAATGCCTGGGTGTCTCTGTATGTGAATGGGGTGTCTCTGTGTGTGGATAGGTGTGTGTGTGAGAGAGAGGGGGATTGTGAATGCGGGGACATTTGTGGCTTTCAATCATACACTGGGACCAGAGTAGTGATATTAGTTCTCAAAAATATTTGTTCAAATTGCCTTGATTTTTTTGTTATAGAAGGCCAGGGTATTGAAAGACAGACAGACAGACAGACAGACAGACAGACAGACAGACAGACAGAAATGGTGAAATAAGATGATTGTTTTGTTAGCTTTTCAGTGAGGATTCCAAACTAAAATGCAAAAAGTAAGGATTGATTCTGGAGGAAAAGTTAGCATTTCTTTTTAATTGTCCATTTTGACATTTCCCATTGTGTTTTGAATCTCACAAACTGCAGGAAATTGAACTGGAAATTCTCTAACATAGAATTGTATTTATTTATAAAATACTTTAAAGCTTTGAGGTATACTTTCAGTCTGCGCCTGGACAAAATAGTAGTTTAAAGTTATTAATTATGTCTATTAATTTTTGCAAGAAACCGTATCAATACTGTAAAAGATATCTAGTAATCCAAACAACCATATTTGGTGTTTCTCCTCTTAAAGATATTGAGAATGCCTGAATGTCCATGTGAATGGTGCAAGTGCCTTCCTAATCTTAAAGTTGCTTGATAGTCTGTGCAATGGGAGGTGTTGCTGGAAAAAGAAAATGTGGGTCCAAAGGGATCCCCCTTTTGCATTCATGACCTTAAAGTTCATGTGCCTCAGTTTCCCCTTTCCCTGGTATAGGCAGTTGGGAATTCAAAGTCTGCTCCACCTCTGGTGACGCCCTTAGCTCCATCTCTGATGACACCCTTGGCTCTGCCTCTGCTGACCCGCCCCGTCTGCCCCACCAGTCAGATTGTCCACCAGCCACCACTGGCTGAAAAGAAATCAGATGGTGAGCATGCCTGTGTGAACCAGCCTATAAATCTGGATGGCTTTTGTGGCACTGGAATGGTGGGAGCCTTTAACTTTATGAAAACCAAGATATACCCATTTCTGATTCAAAGCAGCTATGATTTTATTTTTCAACCTAATAGCTATTCTTTATACCAATCCATTCTGACCATCATAGACCAAATTTTCCCCAAACACCAGTGCCATGAATACCCCCTTTAAAGTGACAGTCAACCCCAAGAAATAAATGTAGGAAGCTGCCTTGTACCGGGCAGAACAGTAATGTTAGCATTGGCAGCAGCTCTCTAGGGTTTCAGGCAGGGGTCTTTCCCAGCCCTACCAGGGGATGCCAGAGATTGAAGCTGGGACCTTCTGCATACAAAGCTATGTCCCATGCCCTAGTAAGAGTACAACTGGGCTTTCCTTATTGCTCTCCATTGCCCTAGTACAGCCTTCCCAAACCTGGTGCCCCCCAGATGTGTTGAACTACAATCCCCATAATTCCCAGTCAGCATGGTAGGAATTATGGGAGTTGTAGTCCAACACATCTGGAGGGCACCAGATTTGGGAAGGCTGCTCCAGTAAGAGTGCAGTTGGGATTTCTTTTATTGCCTTCCCTAGTTCCTTTCTCTCCCTAGCTGACAAAGGCTCTTCTTCCCTTCACTGGGACTTCAACTATTGCCCAAGGGCAGCCCTCCCCAACCTGGTGCCCTCCAGAGGTTTTGGACAATACTTCCCAGCATTTCTGGCCATTAGTCATGCTGGTGGGGGCTGATGGGAGATGAAGCCCAAAACATCTGGAGGGCAGTTGGTTGGGAAAGCTGCCAAAGGGATACCTTTGCATCCTTTATGCCAGTCTCTTCCGATAGGAGCTCTCTGGGTCTTGTTAAGTTGGTTGTTCCTAATTTGCTCCCTTCAAATCCTCTTCCTAATGCAACACTTCAGGCTTATAACAGAGTACGGAACTGTAACAGAGTATATGTGAATGTGCCATGACAGAATTTTGGATTTCTCTGGTGTGAAGCTTGTCCCAATGCCCTGGAGTGTAGGGAACTTGTCATGGCGCCCTCAAGTCTAATGACCAAATTCTGTTCTCTGTATTTGTTTTTTTCCTGATTTGAATCTTCACATAGAAATATTTTCTAGTGCGGAAAGGTTAAAGGGTGAGTAAAAGAAAATTCCTCACAGCCTTCCATTTCTAAAGATGGACAAAAATGTCTGCCGTCATCACCATTGGAACAGTGAGTACTTCTGTGTTGCCTTATGTCAAATAATGATATCAGTTTCCAGCGCTTCAGGAAATCCATGTTCTCTCACCATCATTTTCTCATTAGAAACTGGGGAAGTGTCCATAGTTGAGTTTCAAATCCTTCCTCATGCTTTTTTCCCCCAGTTACACCCATTCAGTTCTTACACCACAGATGTGCAGTTCCCTCCATTTTCTATTGCTTTTTCCAAAATATTCCTGTTTTTACTGGCTCTGGAGAAAAGCTACTTGGTACTTACAAATGTTAAATTTTTTTCTGCGTGCGAATCCCCCAAGGGCACATGTGTTTATTGGCAGACATATCATGGGTCCCATCATTAATATAAATATGGGACGTGGTGCTGAAAAATAACAAGAACAAGCCATTTATATCTGGTTGTCTGGCATGGAGTAAGAAAATTCACTTACGTTCCTTTTTGTTCCTCCTTTTTGTTAGGCACTGTTCCAGTCCCTGTAACAACAATAAACACCCTCATAATAATACTCTTTGCAACACAGTGATTCTTCCCCCTCTGAACTAAACTAGTAGGCAAGGGCAAAACTCAAGAGAAGAATAACCTAAAGCACCATCTGATTATACTTACTGAAACACTGGCAGACTGACTGAGAAACAAAAAATTAGGCTAGACAAGTATGCTGTTAGAGTGTTGGGACTTGATATGGGAGATTATGCTGTAGGGATAAATTAGAGAAGTAGGTTCAGAGAGGTGCCTGGTGCAATTTCATTGCTGAAAAAAACAAGCAAATCTAGGTGGGCCAGTGCATGTATGGATCTCTGTGGTGGAGGCGGGTGGCTCCAGTGTCAGTGGGGTGCTAAATCTGCTCCTGGTTTCAGTCAGAACCAGTCAGAACTCTAAAGGAGCCATCCAAGGTGCAAAGCAAATCACCTTGGATTGCTCCTTTAGAGTTCTGACTGATTCTGACAAACCTGGAGCACATTCACCACCCCACTGACATTGGAGCCACCAGTCTCCACTGGATTGCTGGGAGTGCCATGTACACAGTGATGTCATCAGGGAGGGACTCAAGGGCAGAGGTCCAGGCCCCCACTCTGCAGAATGAGCAGGAGGAGCCCCAAATGCAACAGAGCTGGTTTACCACAATTCAAAGTAAGTGAAGTAATAGACATTACCTTTTAAAAGGAAGAGAAAGCATTGGGACATTTCTACATTATGCTTTTATCCTACACCTTTACCGAGGCTTCTGCTTCCGGATTATTTGTGGGATTAAGCTTGGTTCCTTTACACGTGCTTTTTTCTGGGGAGTTTCTTTCTCTGCCTTTCAATATGTTTTACTATACAACCACTAGATGGTGCTGTGGTATAGAGGAATTGCCAATTACACGAGACTCTTATTCTGCCATTTCTAAATAATGCCAGACTTTCCTTGTTAGGCAAAAACCCAAGATAATGGTTGCAAAGCATGGGAGAGGCTCTGGAGGATGACGATGTCTTGTAAGGGACCCTCAAACTACCATGAGCGAGCAATCACAAGAGCACAATAAGAGCCTCGTGTAGAAAGGCTCTTAGAATCTGGACATTACATCCAGAGTCTAAAATGGGTGAGCAACATGCGGCTCTCCCATGGCCTGGAGTCCAGTCCCCACCACCCTGCAGCAGCCCCTGCACTGCTGAAATTCAGTGGTGCAGCAGCGAAAAAAAATAAAAAATCATCACTTTGCTGCCAAAATTTGGCAAACCACTATGGAGATGCAAAAGTGCCAAATTTAGCTTGCTCTTAAGCTAAATGAGCCCCCACTGAGCTTCCATAGCAATTTGCTGTCAAATTTCAGTGGCAAACCACACATTTCTTGCTGCAGTGGACAGTGCAGGAGCAGAAGTGTACCTCCAGGAGGGTCCAGGGGCTGGAAATTGGCTCCCAGAGCTCCCAAAATTGCCCACCCCTTGTCTAAAATTATCTAACTGCACTACTAAAAGTACACTGCTGTGAGCTCCTTGGAGGAAGACTGAGATAAGCATATAATAAATAAGTAAAACACTCTCATAATACAGACAAATGCTATAGACATTATTAACGATAGTAAAAGTAAAGTAGCATACTTATCTAATCGGTATTTTAAGACTCACTGTAAATTTGTATTGTTGTTTATTCGCTCAGTTGCTTCCGACTCTTTGTGACTTCATAGACCAGCCCACACCAGAGCTTCCTGTTGGCTGTCGCCACCCCCAGGCTCCCCCAAGGTCGAGTCCGTCACCTCCAGAATATCATCCATCCATCTTGCCCTTGGTCAGCCCCTCTTCCTTTTGCCTTCCACTTTCCCTAGCATCAGCATCTTCTCCAGGGTATCCTGTCTTCCATTATGTGGCCGAAGTACTTCAGTTTTGCCTTTAATATCATTCCCTCAAGTGAGAAGTCTGGCTTTATTTCCTGGACTATGGACTGGTTTGATCTTCTTGCAGTCCAAGGCACTCTCAGAATTTCCCTCCAACACCACAGTTCAAAAGCATCTATCTTCCTTCACTCAGCCTCCCTTATGGTCCAAGTCTCGCAGCCATAGGTTACTACGGGGAATACCACTGCTATAACTATGTGGAGCTTTGTTGTCAGTGTGATGTCTCTGCTCTTCACTATTTTATCAAGATTTGCCATTGCTGTCCTCCCAAGAAGTAAACGTCTTCTGATGTCCTGGCTGCAGTCAGCGTCTGCAGTAATCTTTGCACCTAGAAATACAAAGTATGTCACTGCCTCCATGTTTTCTCCCTCTATTTGCCAGTTATCAATCAAGCTGGTTGCCATAATCTTGGTTTTTTTGAGGTTTAACTGCAACCCAGCTTTTGTACTTTCTTCTTTTACCTTCATCATAAGGTTCCTCAGCTCCTCCTTGCTTTCAGCCATCAAAGTGGTATCATTTATAATAAGTAAAGTAAGTACAAATTTATACAAATTTGTATAAGTAAAGTAAAAATGGCACCTGTTACATTAGCTCTGAAATGGATGACACACCAAGGCTTCCTTTACATTAAAGAAAAAACCTGCAGTCCTCCCATTGTGGAGCCTTTCTACATTTACAGCAGGCTCCCAGATGGCAACCACGATTGCTGAGAGGGGAAGCTTTTAATTTTCAAGGTTCCATAGAGATCAATGAAACAGCACCATCTAGTGGCCATTTTAATAGCGTAACAATTCAACTTTAAAAGATAGTTCATTATTTCTGGATCTTTTTGAGATGGAATAACCAGGAAATACCTCTGGATGTGCCCTGGTGGTTTATGACATCATGAAAAAGACCCACAAATTTCTGTGAGTGAGCAATCTCAATAACAGGATAAAAGCACTGTGTGAAGGAGTCCCAAGGGATGTGATAGAACCATTGAGTCCTGCCTAGAGATGGTTTCAATGTTACTGCTAAAAATGCCAGAAGAACGTGAGTAAAAACATGAGTCTTTATCATGACAGAATGGCTAAACCTATGCATATTTGCTTCACTCCCAAAGCCATTCCAGAGGTCCCATGCCCCAGACTATAACCCAGATATATACATGACCTCTTTGGCCTTTTAAATAAATTTTACACACAAAGAAAAGTAAAATAAACCAGCACTTTATTTTTTAAAAAATCAAGAGATGACTCACTTGATCTTCCTCTTGAAAGAACCAGGAGCTGGAGATGTGAGTCATAGATCTGATGAATAAATAAAAATAAATGTTCAAAAGATGAATCTCTCTCTCTCATGTGTGTGTGTGTGTGTGTGTGTGTGTGATTAAGGGGAGATCCTTAATATAAGATTCTTAATATAAGATTTGGTGCTACTTATGAGTGACCTGAAGGACATTTTCATCATATTTAACAATAAATATATGAGATAGTAAATAAGATGAATGTAGGAGTCAATAGAGTTAGCTACAAAGTCCTTTCTGTATGAGTGGGAAGGAACCCTGCTGTATAATTAATCAAAGGTGCTGGGTGTTAAAATATATATATATATATATATATATATATATATATATATACAGAATATTATCTGTATGGCAAACTTGTGCATTTGCAGCATTAATGAAATCCTCTTTTCTTACTGTTGGGCTTTTACTATGGCAAAGGCACACATTTTTTTCATAATTGGGTTCAGGATGTTTATGGACTGCAAGTTCTATGTGGCCTTCTAGCAACAGATGTCAAAATCTCAGGCCATGATTTACTAGGGCAGGATAATTAGGTTAAATGTCAGCAAATCAAGAATATACTAAAATAGCACAATTAGAGAGGAGAAAGATCTATTATGTCCTTTAATCTGACCCGGGATTTAAGTTTCTCCTCCCTACTATCTTCTATGCTATTATTAGTTTTGAGCTATGGGGATATTCTTTAAAAACACAACTATGGACTGGGGAATGATTATTCACCTTTTAAACTCTTTTTTAAAGTATGAAATACAGACCTCTAGTGGTCAAAGTTATGTACTTGAAGGGAAGTAGATATTTTGACCAAATGAAATCCATTTCATTCTGTAAAATATAATTGCTCTCATTCTGTACTGAATTTACCATCAAAAGAAAAAAAAAGTGACCTAGATGAAAATACCGTTACTATTTCAACCCTATATATTAATGCTTCCAGCAGACATTTTCCTATAATGAAGACAAAATAACCTGCATTCCCTTTCTGATAGTTTTAGAAGCCAGGATTCAAAGTGCAATAAGGATGGTTTTTCATACCTGCACAGAGATTTTTCAGCTTCCATCTCTTGGCAGCATTGTCTCTCCCTCCAAAAGCCCCCTCCAACAGTCAGGGTCCTTCTAGACCACTACCCCATGAGGGGTGATTTCTGGAAATAAAGCAATCAGCCAACCCTAAGTGCATGTGGGAATATTTTGCACATACAAACACACACACACTCACACCTCTGAAAGTAGTTCCGTAATTGGAATTACCACCAATTTACTCCGAGCTGACTGTGTTTGGAGGTCATTAGGGATACATGATGTCATGGCCATCCAGCAGCCACCCAGGAGCTTATCACGGAAAAAACAGATTTCCTGAGACTGCTTAAAGTCCAGTTCTTTTTCTTCCTGTTCTCTGCAGTATAGTTGTTGTGTATCCCAACCCCCACATTTACCTCAGGTATGTTAGCCCTGCCCAGGGGTGTGCTTTTCACCGTGACCCCGGTCAAGGGGTGTTTTCTGTCCCTATACTTGTCCCTAGCACAAAGCAATTAGTGTCTACTCAGAAGTAACTCCCATTGTGGTCAATGAGGCTTGTCCCCTGAATGCACACACCAGCATTTACAGAGATCCCCTCAATTGAAATAGCACATTTTAAAGCACTACTTCTCTAAAGACTGTAAAGTGCTTTCCCAAAGTTGCGATTCTCCGTTGTTTGGTTTATTCCCTTCAGAACTAATGAATTTGCACCTTCATTCCTACGCAGCATCAGGTTAGAAAGGGGGCTGGTTTCCCACCCCTTTGTTTCCTGTCCCTGTCTCTCCCAGCACAAACATATGTGTGTCTACTCAGAAGTAACTCCCATTGTGGTCAATGAGGCTTGTTTCCCGAAATGTGAACTCCCAAAGTTACTGAGATTCCCTTGAATCAAAATAATGCATTTAGTGAGCCTTAATGTCAAGCTCTGAAGCTTTGATTGATTGCAGCAGGACAGTGAGAACACTGTGTTCCTATAATAATTGTTTATTTAAGGAAGGAAGTAATGCAAAGGGGGGGGAGAGAGAAGGAGATTGTTCACAGTTTCAGCAGCTTCAAGGCAGGGGGAACACTGTGTTCCTGTAATAATTGTTGGTTTAAGGGAGGGAGGGAGGGAGAGAGAGAGAGAAGGAGATTGTTCGCAACTTCAGCAGCTTCCAGGCAGGGGGAACACTGTGTTCCTGTAATGATTGTTGGTTTAAGGAAGGGAGGGGGGAGAGAGAGAGAAGGAGATTGTTCGCAACTTCAGCAGCTTCCAGGCAGGGGGAATACTGTGTTCCTTTAATGGTTGTTGGTTTAAGGGAGGGAGAGAAGGAGATTGTGTCAGGGTGGACACTGAGCCCATAGAATCCCAGAGTAGTTCTGATTCTGAGGAAGAGCAGTCGCTCCTGGGAGAGGAGCGCACTCCTCTTTCCCAGGGCCAACAGCTGACGGAGATTCCTCCCACCAGCATTCCTAGCTTAGATAGCAGTCCAGGGAGTGACAGAGCACAGATAGCAGACTTGGTGGATGCGCGACGCCGACGCAGAGAGCAGCGCCAAATGGAGGGCACAGAAAGGAGGTGTAGTGCCTGGTTGGCGCGCAAACAACGGCTGCGCCCAGAGGATCCAAGGGAAAAGGGGAGGGACTCTCCCTAGTCCTTAAGTTCAGGGGTCTGCCAGTAATTCCCTTTCAAACGGGGACCAACTGTTCCAACTTAGGGCATAGGTACTGTGCTGCTCAGATCTAGTTGCAAATGGTAGAGTTGTTAAGTTGTAAAAGAAGAATAAAGCTTTGAAAGGAATCCCTTTGTCTGTGTCTGGACTTGGCTACTGGATTAGACTGAGAGAGGCCTCCAAGGAGCCCTTGACAGATTGTTCGCAACTTCAGCAGCTTCAAGGCAGGGGGAACACTGTGTTCCTGTAATTATTGTTGGTTTAAGGAAGGGAGCGGGGAGAGAGAGAGAAGGAGATTGTTCGCAACTTCAGCAGCTTCCAGGCAGGGGGAACACTGTGTTCCTGTAATGGTTGTTGGTTTGAGGGAGGGAGGGAGGGAGGGAGGGAGGGGGAGAGAGAGAGAGAGAGATTTGGCAAGAAACTGGAGGAAACCTCCCAGGATTTTATCGAAGGAGAAAGTGGGGGAGAGCCTGGACAGGGGGAGCTTCTCTTATTGGTTGAGTGGCCCCTGCCAGTCAGATGACATTCATGACAACCCCCACCCCACCCAGAAGTATCTTCTGTGACGCGATATATACTGGAGCGGTGCACTCACTCGTGGAACCCTGCATGGACACAAGTGCAAGCCGATCCCTTTAAAAACTCCAGGTAATCCTCCATTCGCTTCTTCTGTTGTCATGGATAAAGCCCCCGGGTCAGAGTTTTTTCCCCCTAAAATACTATAACATTAACAGTCCAGTTACTTACCTCAAATCTTCCATCTTTCATTATATTAACGACATGGGGGAAATGCATTACATTCATTACAGAAAACTATGACCTTTTGCCTTTTCTAATTTGGGTTTCCTAAACTCACAAGCCCAGGTCAACGGATCTGTACCTCCATCAGTATAGAATCAAGCAGGCTTCTAATATCAGATTTTCTTGTCTAATTAAGTTAGATCCCATCAACCATGGTAGCTGGTATGGTCATAATAAACCAAAGAGTTATTATTTATTATTAACATTTTTCAACTGCCCTTCAGTTATATTCCCAAGGTGGAACCTTTGCCCTCTCTTCACCCTGCAGTGATCACGAGATAGGCATGGAAATTATTACTCCGTACCATCAGGAAGGGCTGTAACTTTTGCTTCACATGCAAAAGGTGACGATCCCAGATTCAACCCCTGACATCTAAAGAACCTGGTTAGCTGCTCCTAGTCAGTGTAGGCATTACTGAACTAAGCAGCCCAAATGGCCGTGGCTTTAAAAGGGGGTTAAACAAATTCCTGGAGGAGAAGGCTATCAATGGCTACTAGTCCTGATGGCTATATGCTACCTCCAGTATCAGAGGCAATATGCCTATGCACACCAGTTGCTGGGGAATATGTGTGGGTAGGTGCTGTTGCTTGTGAGTTTCCCATGGGTTGGCAACTGTGTGAACAAAATGCTGGACTAGGTGGGCCCTTGGTCCAATCCAGCATGGCTCTTCTTATGTTCTATTGATTGAGTGTGTGTGTTTTTTACAGTTTCTTTGATCTTGTATGCCAACTTGGGAGGATTCCACCTTAAAGGCAGCCTAAAAATAGTTTTACATTTTTTAAAAATAGAATATTAAAATCAAAGCCACAGAATCACTGTGGGGTTGTGATGCTATCTTCGTATTTGAGATGAGCATTACAAATCCCCAAAGTTCATATTTCTGACAGGGAAATGAAAGTTTTGGTGATATTATTGACAGGTTCATTAAAATACTCTTTACAACCATTTGGCGCTGGTGTGTTTATATGCAGGAAATGAGGATAACCTCAGGGTCATGTAATGGGGGAGGGGAATGAAAAACGTAATAATTGTGGGAGTAAAGGTTCCGATATGCAGACGATACCACCCTAATGGCAGAAAGCGAAGAGGATCTCAAGAGCCTCTTGTTGAGGGTGAAAGAGGAGAGTGCAAAAGCTGGTTTGAAACTCAACATTAAAAAAACGAAGATCATGGCATCTGGCCCCATCACTTCCTGGCATATAGAAGGGGAAGAAATGGAAGCAGGGACAGGTTTTACTTTCTTGGGCTCCAAGATCACCGCAGACGGTGACTGTAGCCATGAAATTAAAAGACGCTTGCTCCTTGGGAGGAAAGCTATGGCCAACCTAGACAGCATAGTAAGAAGCAGAGACATCACCTTGCCGACAAAGGTCCGTCTAATCAAAGCTATGGTTTTCTCAGTAGTAATGTATGGCTGTGAGAGCTGGACTATAAGGAAGGCTGAGCACCGAAGAATTGATGCTTTCGAACTGTGGTGCTGGAGAAGACTCTTACGAGTCCCCTGGACTGCAAGGAGGTCAAATCAGTCCATCCGAAAGGAAATCAACCCTGAGTGCTCATTGGAAGGACAGATAATGAAGCTGAAGCTCCAATATTTTGGCCACCTAATGCAAAGAGAAAACTCCCTGGAAAAGACCCTGATGCTGGGAAAGACTGAAGGCAAAAGGAGAAGGGGACGGCAGAGGATGTGATGGCTAGATAGCATCACCAATGCAATGAATATGAACTTGAGCACGCTCCGGGAGAGAGCGCAGGACAGGAAGGCCTGGCGTGCTATGGTCCATGGGGTCACGAAGAGTCGGACACGACTGAACGACTGAACAACAACAACAACAAAAGGTTCTGATTCTGGTGCCACTGGTAACAAAAGACAACTGCAGCACACACACATAAAAATCAGAACCACGTTAGTTTTCTGGCTACATCAGTTAAAGGGATAGCCATGAAAAAGGATGTCAGAAATGGATGAAATTAAACAAAATCCCTAGTTAAAAATATTCCTTGCATAAAATGTATCATTCTAAAATAATGCTGAGCTGAATTTTCTTCAGGTTTAATCTTTCACTTTAAAAATAATGATTGGGATAACTACACCAAAATCTTGATCATATCTTCTTCTTTTGTGGCTGTTCACAACCACTCTTTCCTGACTGTTTTTCTGTTCTGCTACTAGTAGGGCACTTTGCAGCCATTTTTTTCCATTCCTCAGATGATCCTGGCCAATCAGCAATCATCATGTAGTTGACATGATGATGTCACAATGATATGTAGCCAATTAGAAATAGCTATGTGCTGAAGTCTAATGAAGCCCATTAGAGTGAAGCCAGTTTTCTACACTGGCAACATGGGAAAACCCAAACAGTGAGGGATCACCCTTGGAACTGAACGGTTTTGCAGCCCTCTTCTTTTAATAGTAATAAACGTTTTTGTGAAATTACATACACGCACGTAGGGATGCCGGAGAATTCTGCCACGGACTCAAATGAGGCCGGATTCCAAAGAATCCAACCTCCAGGGTCTGCAATGGAGCGGCTACACTTACCTCTGGGTCTGGAGGAGTTCCCATGCGGCAGCTCTCTGGCTCCCTATAAGATACGATATGCTAATGGCGGCTGCCATTAGCTCATCACAGGAAAGTTAAAGCCATAAGTGGCATATTGTACACCATTTGTGGCCATAAAACACTTACTTTGACCTAAATACAGCCATAAACAGCTGCAATTGTCAAAGTCAGTGCTTTACTGTTGCAAATGGTGTACAATATGCTATTTACAGCTGTATTTTTCTCACAATAGCCTAATGGCAGCTGCCATTAGCGTATCTCATCTTATAGGGAACTGGAGTGCCACTCTGCCAACTCCAGCAGACACTGCTGAGCTCCGGAGGATTCCGTGGGACACTGAGCGGCCCAAATTGCCCCTCTACAGACCCCCCCCCCCCGACTGGACAGTGGAGGTTCATACATCACTACATGCACATTTTGGCTCAGAAATATAACTAGATATTTCCCATTCTTCATTAAGAAAGCTATAGAATAAGGTTGCCATGTATCCTGAGAACCAGTTTGTGAAAAAAGAAACAATTCCAACTATACAACCACCCACAAAGAGCCATGTTGTCATTCTATTTGCAAGAGAGCAGTAATCTAGCATTAGGCAGTGACGGTCTTTCACATATTGATGCTCAGGCAACCTTTTTACAGTCAGTATGCTCACTTGTTATCAAGAAAGTCCTTGCTGGAAGGCAGACACTGCATGTTTATGTTAGCTTGAAACCTGGCTTGTGGTCTTTGGTTACACGATTACTGTTAATGAAGTTCTCACAGGAAGCTGCAGTCACCGGTATCTGATCTTGTTTTCCATTCAGCAAAGCACTGTTTACCTTGTAGAGAGGCCCAGCATCCTTCTCTGTTATCTCAGGCAGTTTAATTAGAAGGCATGATCGTCCAACATAGGAAATGAGCAGCATGCTAAATAATAGTTGGTGGAACAGTCTGAAGCAGTACATTGTCATCAGTGACTTATTATAATCATTGTAATTAAAAAAAAATAAAGATAAAAGGTCAAACAGGACAGTCATGTACAACAGGGATTAGCACCTCCCTTGAACAACTGAGCCCCCGGAGACCCCTACGCCATTTATAGTTGCTTGAATGTGTGCCTATTAACAAAAGCTACTTTGCCCTGCCAGACTTAAAGAGTTCGATCTACTACTCTGCTATTGTTGCCAGGGTCCCAGTGGGAATTCTGCATCTATGGAATTAATTTGCACTGATCATGTGTATTAGTCAAAGATACAACAGGACAGAAGAAGCAGTTTGGCATCTGTAATTACAATATTTGTCCAACTAAAAGTTCAGACATTTCATTGGAATACTTACTCAGGAAAAACCTGTTCAGGCATCAGGCCTGAACCAGAAACAGCAATACATGTAGGGGGCATGGGCCATGCATGCTCTCCCTACCACCAACATGCCAGATCTTCCCTCAGATTGAGCTGAAAGGTTTGAAGGGGGTTTCTACATGCATTCACTTAAAAGCGAGTAGGACCCCCTGCATGATAGGGAAGCATGCTTTATTAGGGCGGTTCACACAAACTCCTCCAAACATTCAGTGAACATGTGGAGAGGTTCTTAGGGGCTAGGCCGGGCCATCCTCAGAACTGTGCATGGCCTCCCCTCTCGCTTGACAAATGCCCAATTGGCATTTGTGTGTCACGTTCCTTCGCCCTTCCCTTTTGCAGTCAACACACTCCAGGAAACAAGGCTTCAGGCTCACTACTTTATTAGTTAACTACTAGTTTCTTTACAAATGCAGATTTTAAGAAACTCTCAGACTGCAACGACACAGCTAATCCACACATCAACGAATATCAATAGAAGAGCCAGAAATGGAAGTTAGAGAAGTTGCCAGCAGTCTGGGCAAGAACTTCTCAGCCAGACTACTTTTGCAGGGATGCCTCTCCTTTAGGGTGGCTCCCTCCTATGTAGGCTTTAGTGATTGGCCAACCTGGAGTGTCTGGGCCCCGCCTCTAACTTTTCCCGCTTCACTCTGTGACAGGTCCTAGCATCCCTCAAGTCACACCCCTCACTGTCCTCCTCCTCCTCCTCTTCTGAACCCTGGGTTCTCACGGCGGAGGAAAGGGAGAGCCATTCAGGCTCAGCCTTCTGTGTGTCAAGGTCTTGGGAAGACAGCCTTGCCTTATCTGAGCTCACTATTTATTTATTTATTTATTTATTTAATTTCTATACCGCCCAATAGCTGATTAAAACCAAACAACACACAATAAAATAATTTAAAATATATAGAACATTAAAACCACAATATAACAATACAACCACAATAAAACCTAGCAGCAGTGCAGGAGTTTAAAATACAAATTTTTAAATCAGCAAAGTTAAAAGTTTAGAAAGCTAAAATGCTAAAATGCCTGGGAAAATTAAAAGGTTTCACCTGGCGCCGAAAGGAATACAATGTAGGTGCCAGGCGAACCTCGCTAGGGAGCTCATTCCAGAGCCGGGGTGCCACAGCAGAAAAAGCCCTCCTCCTAGTAGCCATCCGCCTCACTTCCTTTGGCAGGGGCTCACGGAGAAGGGCCGCTGACGATGATCTTAAGGTCCAGGCAGGCACATATGGGAGGAGGCGATCCTTCAGGTAACCTGGCCCCAAGCCATTAAGGGCTTTGAATGTTAATACCAGCACTTTGAATCGGGCCCGGAAATGGACTGGCAGCCAGTGCAGCTGGAAAAGTACTGGCGTAATATGAGCTCGCAGGCCAGTCCCTGTTAACAATCTTGCTGCCCTATTTTGAACCAGCTGAAGTTTCCGGACCGTTTTCAAAGGCAGCCCCACGTATAACGCATTGCAGTAATCCAGACAAGAAGTTATCAGAGCATGGATAACTGTAGCTAGGCTATCTCTGTCCAGATAAGGGCGTAGTTGGCATACCAGCCTAAGCTGATAAAAAGTGCTCCATGCCACTGAGTTCACCTGTGCCTCAAGTGACAGTTCTGGATCCAAGAGCACCCCCAAACTACGAACCTGATCCTTTAGGGGGAGTGCAACCCCCTCCAGAACAGGTTGAATATCACCTAGCGGGGCAAACGAACCACCCACTAACTACCTCCGTCTTGTCTGGATTGAGTTTCAAGTTATTGGCCCTCATCCAGTCCATTACCGTGCCCAGGCACTGATTCAGAACAGCACTGCCTCACCTGGTTTTGATGAGAAAGAGAGGTAGAGCTGGGTGTCATCCGCGTATTGATGGCACCTCAGCCCACAGCTCCGGATAACCTCCCCCAGCGGTTTCATGTAGATGTTAAACAGCATGGGGGATAAAATAGAGCCCTGTGGAACCCCATGGCACAATTGCCATGGCACAGAGCAATAATCCCCCAGCACCACCTTCTGGAATCGGCCATCCAAGTAGGAGCAGAACCACTGTAGTGCAGTGCCTCCAACTCCCAACCCAGACAACCTATCCAGAAGGATACCATGGTTGATGGTATCGAAAGCCGCTGAGAGGTCCAGAAGAATCAACAGGGTCGCACTCCCCCTGTCCCTCTCCCGGCAGAGGTCATCCCACAGGGCAACCAAGGCAGTTTCCGTTCCAAAACCAGGCCTGAAGCCCGATTGAAATGGATCTAGATAATCCGTTTCATTCAAGAGTGCCTGGAGCTGTCCTACAACCACCCGCTCAAGCACCTTGCCCAGGAAGGGGATGTTGGCCACTGGCCTATAATTATTAACATCCTCTGGGTCCAGGTTAGGCTTTTTCAGGAGTGGTCCAATTACCGCCTCTTTTAAAGTGGCAGGCACCACTCCCTCTCTCAAGGAGGAATTTACAACCTCCTGGACCCAGCCGGACATCGCCTCCTTGTTTGATTTAATAAGCCATGAGGGGCAAGGGGCAAGCACACAAGTGGTCGATCGGCCTTGGCCAAGCACCTTGTCTGCATCCTCAGGCCTCAGTAACTGAAACTCATCCAATAAAACTGGACCAGACGGTGCTCTGAACGCCTCTACCAATGGAACTGCATTAATCGTGGTGTCCAATTCATGACGAATCTGAGCGACTTTATCTTCAAAGTGCCGTGCAAACTCGTCACAGCGTGCCACTGAGGGTTCCACCATCTCTCTCCCTGGCCCAGAATGTAACAGGCTGCGAACCACTCGGAAAATCTCCGCTGGACGACACTGAGAAGATGCAATGCTGGTGGAAAAGAACTGTCTCTTTTCCACCCTCACCGCCACAGAGTAGGCTTGATAGTGGGCTCTTACCTGTGTTCGGTCAGACTCAGCATGAGTTTTCCTCCACCTGCGTTCTAGCCGTCTCCCCTCTTGCTTCATTGCCCTCAGCTCAGGTATATACCAAGGAGCTGGCCGGGCGCTGCTCAGAGGGAGAGGGCGCTTGGGCGCGATCGTGTCAAGCGCCCGAGTCATCTCTGCATTCTACAGAGCGGCCTGGGCTTCGACAGGAGCACCAGCCATACCAGCAGGAAAATCCCCCAGAGCCCTCTGGAATCCATCGGAATCCATTAATCTCCGGTGGGCATTTTAATAGGTCCCCCACCCTTGCAGCGGGGGAAGGCTGCCAGGAGTCTAAACCTCAGCAGGAAGTGATCTGACCATGACAAAGGGGCAGATGTTAATTCCTCCACTTTCAGATCACCATCCTCCTGCCCAGTCAAGGTGCCTCTCCCTGTTCTGGCTGTTCCCAATCTGAGTCTGAATCTGAGCTGCCGGACATCTCCACATGCTCAGATTCATTCCTGACATTGTGAGAATGAGTTCTCCCCACAAGAGCTCCTACACTCAAAGAGGAATCCTGATGTACCAGAGAACTCCTTCTCACAAATGTCCCCTCATGAATATTTATCAGGGAAGGAGGAGGAGGTGTGCAATCAGTCGACAAAGTTAGCCTGCGAAGCTCCGCAGCCCCCTCCATGCATCCTCTCAACACGTTGAGGGAGTCATGTGTACCACCCATCAGTGTTCCCAACTGTATGGGGACTTTGAGATGTGTTCAAGGGAATGTGTGCAGAAGCCCTCTTCACACCTTCCAGATCAACACAGCAATATCAGGGATGAAGAAGGTGGGACCAGCATGTTCAAAGACATTAGGCATGGAGCAAGCATGCACACATCAGAAATCTCTTCACACATTGATTTTAACTTCAGCCCTGTTCTGTGATTGATTGATTGATTGATTGATTGATTTACTTACTTTTGAGATAGGTTCAGCAAGAGTGGAACCAGCATTGTTCTCGCCAGCCTTTCTGCTTGCCCCCCACTCCTTTCTTTAATGAAACATGTTTTTTAAAAATGGTAACGGGTGATTAGCAGTCTAAACATGATAAATAGTATCTTGGATGGATTGTACTCAAGGCGCACAAGGTAAGAGCACAATATTCAGGCTTAAGAGAAGTATGTCCCAATAACTAACACGCACGTACATTTACAATAACTTAACTACTGGCTTCATTTTCAATGCATTTTAAGTTAATTTGCTGGAGTTTTAATTGGATTCTCTGGTGGAAGGCTTCTAAAGTGTCCTCGAAACCCTTCCTCTAATGGAGGAACCCCCTCCATCTGAGGAAGCTCTTGTGGATCCAACTCAGTATATTCAGGCTGTGCTGTGATGTTTGGAACTGCTGCCTAGAGACATAGGACACAGTGAACAAAAACCACCATTTACCAGGTGGAAACCAACCACAGAGTGCATTTGATAAGCCAGTTGTCTCATGCCCAACAACTAAGTGGTGAAAAGATGTTTACCACTCTCCTACTTCCCTTTTCTTCTGATAGGGTATAGATGTGTGGTAGAATTCCCCTCAACATTTGACAGGATATTATAGTCTACGGACTCATAGATCAGATTGAGGCATTCAAGTACAAACGTCAGTCAGTAGATCTCCTTCTGTGGTGTGTAAAATATCCCCTGCAGTTATCACTTTAGTCAGGAGGACATGTCATACTTCTCTTCTGCAACAATAGTAATTTGGACTTCAGGTGAAGATGGATACCACCTCTCCATTTCTGGGTTAAATCCAATGGTTCCATCAGGGCAAGACTTTGGCGCAGAAGTCCAAGACCCCTCTCAGCAGAATAACCAGGAAAGCTCAGAAATGCAGGAGGGCTGGCTTACCACATTTTGATGTACATGAAGTAATACACCTTACCATCTAAAGAGGGAGCCCTCTGTAAAACCATTAAGTACCTAACTGCACTATTGGTTAAATCCTAAGTATCTGATGGGAGGAAACCTAAAGAGACAGAACCTATATTATGGCTATTACCCAAAGGACTATAGAGCACACTCTTCGGTTATAAAGTACAAAGGTTTGGACAAGAATACTTGATTTTTTAAGAAGCATTCAAAGCATTTTGAAGAAGCATTTTCGATGAGATTTCTGTGATGTCAAGAACAGAAGAAACAAAGGAAGGAACATTGGGCTGTCTTCTGCAAATTTTCCTTTGCAGCCATTTTTATGTATTTGTTTTAGTTAATCAACAAAATGGGAGCATGATAGAAGCAGACTTGAAGTTTTATCAAAGAAAATGCAAATAAAGTTAATAAACAAATAGTGCTTGCTGAATTTCTTCAGGTTAATTAGAAATCCAGCTCTGTGAGGCTCTTTACATTAATTTCCTGATAATAATTAATTACAGCATGATCTATCAAAACACAAACAAAAAGTTAAAAGGTCCAAGGCCAAACTGTATTATTTGCCTTTTTTCTCCAGTTAGTAAACATCAAAAAAGAGACTCATTATTGGCATGGAATTTCCTCAATTCACTTCTCAGTATAAAACAGAACCCACAATAATCATTTTAATGGGGCAGGTAGTATCCCAAAAGTATTTTGATCAGTACAGATCTACACTACTGGATAATCTGCCCCTCCCACTGATATCCAGAATGCAGCCATGAAACATTCTTGATAATTTGAGAGGGTCCTGAAAAAGAATGCTCTTCCAGCTTTAAGTGTCTTTCATGCTTTGCCTAGAGAAAGTTCACACTTTCTCTAGATGGAGCAATCTCCATGCTCCCAGGGTTTTTATAGCTAAATCTTCATGTTTTCTAGCAAAGAAAAGGGGTAATTTAGTATAAGGCACAGATATGTCCACAGCTCTCATGCTCCATCACATTGGCAGTAGCTGCCATCTTGATTTTCCACTTCAAAAAGAATGTGTTTCTGCTTCAGTTGTTAAGCTTGTTACTTGCTTTCAGATTTTTCATACGAATGCAAGGGCCGTGAATTTTCTGAGGAACAAAGTTCATTGGTGCCACCTTTGGAAGCGTTAGAAGTTTCCTTCACTACAAAAATCCAATTTGGATCTTAGCAATGATTCCTCGGTGCAGCTTAAATACTGGGCCACTTGGCTGTGATGCCTCAAGGTAACATAGGAACTCAAATAAATAGCCAGCAGGGTCATACAGGTGATAAGGTTACAAATATTTCACCATTTTATCTTATCGTGAGAAAGTTACACAACTGTGACTTTTTAGGAATCTACAGTACCAAATAAGAATTCTTAATCAAACAGTTGCACAAACTATACTTTGTGCAATTAAACATGTGAGATCTATGCAGGAACATGCAAAAAGTCCTGAAGGTCTACCTAGCCCAGCCTTCTGTTTCCCACCATGTATTTATTTTCTTCTCTGCACCATCTAGAACACCCTTTCCCAAACTTGGGTCCCTACACATTGTTTGCCTACAACTCCCATCATCCCTGACTACTGGGCCTGCTGGCTGGGGATTATGAGAGTTGTAACCCAACAACATCTGAAGACCCAAGGTTGGGGAAAGCTAACCTAGAACCTTAATCCCCAGGTAGTCAGACTGAAATCAGTAGAGAACTACCAAGGCTCTTCAAAAGATGAAGTTGCCAGAAAAGCAAGCAAGGAAGGCTAGTTGCTGTTATTTCCCCCTAAACTGTTTTTTTTTTTCAATTGCTGTGCAGCTTAGCCAAATAGACAGCTTTTGTGCTAGGCTCCACCTAAAGATCTGGCAAAAGCAGCTGAGCTCCATCCCCTAGCTCCACCACTGAGCCCCCTCACAGCTTTGAACCCTGACCCAGAGTCCCCCATCCATCCATCCATCCATCCAGGCCCCACAATTTTTTTTGAGTTCTACAGTTAGAAACCTTAGGGTTTATTCAGCAAACATAATGGGTTAGATCCTGCAGAGAATCCCAACATGGAGACCCATGCAATTTAAGCAAACAATCATGACAGAGAGCTGTCACAATGGAACACCACTTGTGGACAGCTGGTAGTCAAGATGTGAAGAGCAAGAAGGCGGAATGGGTCACCAGTATACTAAACCTTGCCCTGTCAGTAACATGGAAAGTGCATCCCATACTCATGTTACATGCTCCCCACTTCCTTGAGTGGTAAGATGTTCTGGGCAAAATGATCAAGGTTCAGCTTCCTTTTGGAGGAGAGATCATTGGAGACTTATAGCATTATTGTAACATTTGATTTATTTAGAAGCAGAGTATAGGTGGAGGCAAAGAGCATAAACTCTCCTAGCATGCAGTAGATATGCTGCCCCATATCATGCCCCCAGAGAGAGACATCTGCACTCCCAAGGTGACTTCCAATCTGCAGCTCACAGCTGAACTCTCTGCTTCTCTGTGTTTCTCGCTGTCTCCAACTGCAATTTCTTTAACACAGAAACTTTAAAACTCACCCTTAGCTTTGTGGCTGGCTTCAAACAACATGACAAGCCAGAGTATGGGTTGAGTGTGGGTTGTCGTTGAACCGTGGGTTGTTGTATTGTGTGAACCCAGCTGCACTAATAAACTGTGGTTTGTTAACCACATACAACCCACAAAGACAACCCCATGGTTGTTGGGCTGTGGGTTGTTCATGGTTAACAAACCATGATTTGTTAGCACAGCTGGGTTTACACAACAACCCATGATTCAACAACAACCTATAGTTCAATGACAACCCATACTCAACCCATACTCTGGCTTGTCATCTTGTGTGAACCAGATCACTGTAAGTGCAGAGGAGGGGGAAGGATGAGTCACCTTCCCCAAAGTGCTCCCACATTGCAGAGCTGATCAAGAAACCATCCTCTAACAATTGGTCCCCATAAAGGAACATTCCCTGGACATCTTGGGCCATTATCATTCTATTTCCCTAACAAAGAATGTGGCTGGCAGCAGCACCAATTGTTGTGCTGTACACGAGCCTGTAACCAGCTGCTCTGACTCTTGCCAGCTCACACAGGGATCCTTTCCCAAACTATGAAACAAACCGAACTCGACTAACACAAGAGCAATGATATTTGAAGCCAAACTATATGCCATGGAAGTTCCACCTGTAAAAAGATAGGGATGTGTCAAGGTCCATTTCATATTTTTCTGCTAACTTGAACCATTTTTTAGGCAAACCGTAAGCATTGGCATTTTCAGAACTTTCCCCCAAATATTGAGGGAAATGCTCTCGAAAACCTCTTTGTGATTCTCGGAGTGAATTGTTTATGTCATGCCATGCCTGAATTTCATTATGATTTCCTCACTCCTTTCATTCAGTCATTAGATGTGATGCTCAACTTATTAGATCCTTCTGTTTGGCAAATTACATGTGTCAGGGGAACTATAACTCTTTACTGCAAATATCTTGCTTAAGGTATATTTATTTTCTGAACATTGTCTCAACGGAATGCAAAAGATGCAGAGGGCTTATGTCCATACTACCACCACATCTTTAGCTTTACCTATATACCCAGCCCTTTATGGCAGGGGTAGGCAATTTCTGGCTCTCCAGTTGTTTTGGCCTACAACTCCCATCAGCCCTAGCCAGCGGAGCCAATGGTGAGGAATTGCAGGAATTGTAGGTCAAAACATCTGGAGGGTCACAAGTTGTCTACCCCTGCTTTATGGTATCCCTTACTCCAACCCTGTTCACATGATATGGCACCTATGGGGAATGCATGTAGACAGGACAGGATCATACCCACCAGACCCTTCCCAAGCTACATGCATTCAATTGATCTTGAGAACACACCCTACACACATACAGATTGTATGCACGTGGGCTCTATCCACACGATCTTGGACCCTGTAAAAAGTAGTTCGTACCTAGAGTCTTTTCAAAAGGTGTGTTGTGTAAATCAGGAGCTGAGACCACCAGATATTATGCTGCTACCTGAATAGGCCATATATGAATTCATGATACAAAGGGCACTCATTCTAGCAATGAAGCATGTAGCTACATTTCCGTTATAGGCAGCAAACAAAAAGTATACAGTTTATCCAAGCAAGTATTTGTTATAATCAGCAAGAAAAGATGTTGCTCTATTGATTTTGGCTCATATTTATTTTAATCATAGTGACTTCACATATCCGAAGTGCATTTAAGAATAAAGCCAACATACTTGCTAATCAGACACAAATTAGCAATTGGCAACAGATCCACATAAGTTCAGATAGGCAAGTTTCTGAATGCCAAATGGTTTTCTTTTCATTAATAGCTAGTAAACCTCTATGATCCAAGACGACCTCTTAAGTAATTCACTAAAAACACATTTAATTATGTTGTTTGTCTTGGTCTCTAAGAGCAGCCAAAATATATCGTATGAAAGAAAGTTATTCAGATGTTTACAGTATCTACCCATAATGTAACAGAAACAGAACACAAAGATAACAGAAATCTAGCAGTTGTGCTATATTTAGTGTTTACATTGATAAGATAATGCAATGGAAAGAACATTTCATTTATTCTTAGTGATGTAATGTCCAGGTTTTTAAGGTCAGTCTGATTACACTTATGAAATAATTAAAATGTATTATTAAATTTAAGTCAAAGACCTCAATCTAAGGCTTAGCCCTTAACATCTGTATTCTAGTCTGATGCAACAATGTAAGAGATTAGGTACCAGGTCAGATATGGATATGCCATGTGGTGCAATACTGAACAAGAATCTTGCTTCAGGAATATAACCAAGTATTGTAGCAAACCACAAATACTGTGACAGAGCTGTGGAGGAGTACCATGTAACAACCTTGCAGTGTAGCCGGCTATTTAGTCTCCTGGGCCGTGTTTCCACAATGATGGAAGGAGAAGCTAATAGAGGAGTACTGGATTTTTTTTTTAAAGGAATCGGGTTTGCTGTGCACAGGGTTCCACAAGCAAATTCTCCGGACCAATAAAAATTGCTTCACAAAACATACTTCCTGGTGGGGGTTGGAGTAAATGTCATCTGACTGGCATGGGATGCTCAACCAATAAAAGAGGCTTCCCCCCTCTCCCCCCCCCTTTCTCCTTCCCCCCCCTCCGAAAGTCCAGATGCACCTGCATTTCAGGAGAAAGCCTTACTGAGCACAATGGGAGTTCCTTCCGAGTAGACACACATATGCTTGTGCTGGGATACTGGGGGGAGAACGCAAAAGGGGGAACCAGCCCCCATTTTAACCCGCAGGACCTCATTGACCACAATGGGAGTTACTTCCAGTAATGGGTTTGTTGTGGGAAATAGAGCAGTAAACACAAAAACGGAAACCAGCCCCCCTTGTAACCCACAGGATATCTGTGAAGTACTTTCTTCCTAAGGCAACAAATCGGAGCCTTGAGATCGTGCTTAATCGCACTTCAGAAATTGGGCTTTAAAATGTGCTATTTCAAATGAGGGGGAATCTCTAAGTTTTCATTCAAAGGCAAGCCTCATTCAGCACAATGGGAGTTACTTCTGAGGAGACACTAAACCGTTTGTTGTAGGAAAGAGATGGAAACCAGCCCCCATTTAATGCACAGGATCTCTATAAGGAAGCTGTGAAGTAATTACTTCCTAAGGCAATGAATCGGAGCCTCAAGATCATGCTTAATCGCACTTAAGGAATTGCACTTAATCGCACTTAAGGAATTGGGCTTTAAAATGTGCAGAGTCAATTATTTCTGTGGTCAATGGGAGGGCAAGCCTCATTCAGCACAATGGGAGGAAACACCCCTTGACTGGGGTCAGGGTAAAAGGCACACCCCTGGGCAGGGCTAGCATGCCTGAGCTAAATGCGGGGGTTGGGGCACACAGCAACTATACTGGGGAGAACCCGACTTAAGGAAAAGAATCGGACTTTAAGCAGTCTCAGGAAATCCGGTTTTTCCCCGATAAGCTCCGGGGTAGCTGCTGGATGGCCATGACGTCCTGTATCCCTAACAACTTCAACACACAGCCGGCTTGGAGTAAATTGCTGGTGGAAACACCTCCCTGGTATGAGGGTCTGTTTTTAGGGCAAAGTAGGTTGTGGAAGGGGGCACCAGTGAAGAAGAGTGATTCAGTTTTTCCCTGCAGGTCATTTTCATTATCATCTCCCTACCTGCTTGCTATTTATGGGAGTCCCCCTGTTTTTCTCCACAGGTTGGAAAGCTGCTAGGCCATTTTTATCACAAAAACAGTCCACAGAAAAGCATTAGTTATCCCTTTCCCTAGTACTACTGCTAAAATCAACTCACAGCCTTGCCTTCCCATGATTGCATTTGCCTTTTTTAAGACTGTAGTTTGAGGACCAGGGTCTTGTGGATTGCCTACAGTTAAGGCCACTTACACATGGTTCTTACTCCTAGGTTCCATGTTCTCTGGAGACTTACTTCACATTAAGCAACCCAGAGTTAAACCAACAATTGCCCACGGTTTGTTGTTGAATTAACTCATAAATATTTGCTGGTTTGTTAATTAAAAGCAGAAACAACGAGTGCGTGGCTCACATGGTCCACTTGTCCCTGCAGTTCCTGGATTAAACAACCTAGGCATTGCCAGCATGACGTCCAAACCAGGTCAATGAATGCAAACAGAGGCAGCATCATGACAGTAGGCTCCACCCTATGATCCCGATTCATTAGATCACCTGAATAGAGCCTTATATTCTCCTGCATATGTAGCATCGTAGTGAATAGAAACGGGTGCCTTGTTCATCTGTCCTGGGTCACGGTTCAACAGAACTCCTTCAGCATCATCTCCAATTTCATGTATTCACCTACGTGGAAGCTTAACGAACTTAACTGAAAATTCTTAGAACCTGAATTTAATTCTTCATGGGTAACAAGGTGGCATCTGTTTCTTGTGCCCCCAATCAGTTTGTGTGCTTCTGCCCGTTTCTCATTTGTTGAATGTAACTGATATGAACCATTCCTTCCATCACATTTTTTTTAATGTATGGCATGTAAAAGCTATTCAGAGTGAAAATATTATTTATTTTCTGAAAACTTGCTTTTCTGGTTCCTTTTCCAGTGTTCTTTGCTTTGCAGTATAGGACCATGGGAAGCTCTCTTATACTAGGTCAAACTGTTTGTCCACGTAGCCCCATAATGGCCACTCTGATTGGGAGCAGTTTCTTTGGAGTCTCAGACAGAGAAAGTGTAGTTGCCATAATTTGCTACTTCTATTATTATTATTATTATTATTATTATTATTATTAATTTCTATACCACCCAATAGCCAAGGCTCTCTGAGTTGTTCACAACAATTCACACAAATAAAAAACAAAACTACGACATTATAAACATTATAAAACAACATTATAATAAAACATGGTCTAAAAAAATTTAAGGTACAAAATTTTAAACAATTCAATGGCTAAAAACAATTTCAGTACACAATTTCAATAACAGACCTGTTCAAGACAGACAACACAAGTGCCCCATCATATGCCATTACATGCCATTAAATGCCTGGGAAGAGAGGGCAGTCTTAACTTGGTGCCAAAAAGATGATAGTGTTGGTGCCAGGCAGGCATCAGTGGGTAGCTCATTCCATAGTCAGGGAGCCAGCACTGAGAAGGCCCTCTCCCTTGTTGCCACCTTCTGAGCTTCCCTCAGAGGAGGCACTCGGAGGAAGGCCCCAAATGCTGATCATGGCATCCACGTACATTCATGTTGGGAGAGGCATTTCATCAGGTATTTTGGTCCTAAGCCATGTAAGGCTTTATAGGTTAAAACCAGCACCTTGAATTGGGCTCGGAAACATACAGGTACATACATACATTGCAAATTGGCCAGAATTGGTCTTATGTGCTTAGACCTTCTGGTCCCAGTTATTAATCTGGCTGCCACATTTTGCACAAGCTGCAGCTTCTGGACAGTCTTCAAGGGCAGCCCCCGCATAGAGTGCATTACAGTAATCTAACTTGGAAATTACCAGAGCATAGATTACTGAAACCAGGTTATCCCTGTCCAGATAGGAGCATAGCTAGGCCGAAACCGGTAGAAGGCACCATCCTATGCATGTGTAGAAGGAAAAAGTCCTATGACTCCCAGCATTCCTCAGCCAGCCATGCTAAAAAAAAAAAAAAAAAAAGTCCTACAACTTTCCTACAAAAAGTCCTAAAAAGCCCTATAACTCCTAGTATTGCCTAGCCAGCCATGCTGGCTGGGGAATGCTGGAAGTTGTCAGACTGTTTTTCTGTCTAAATATGTATAAGCTTGAGACCTTATCCTTTTTTTAAACTGAAGATGTTTAGGGATTAAGACGAAAGAAACCAAAGTACTAGGTTAAGTATCTGGATCAAATGTAGTTAGATCACAGTGTTTTGAACATCTGCCCCAAATTGCTATTAAGGACATTTTGAATGGGGGTATGTATATATCTAGCTCTAGCTCTATTTATCTGTCTATCTATATAGGCAAAACCAAAGTAATAACCTTCTCATTTTTCTCCCTCAGATGAGTTTGGCATCCATTTTCCAAATACCCTCCAGCTGAATTGATCAAGATGGTCCTAAATACCTCTACAGAAGAGACTGATAACAGAGTCAGTGTTGACTGTTTCATGTTGAGAAAACACAACTATATATTAATTATGGTTCCGACTGTTTACACCATCATCTTCATTTTAGGAATATTTGGAAATGGCTTGGTAGTAATTGTCATTTACTTCTACATGAAGTTGAAAACTGTGGCAAGTATCTTTCTGTTCAATTTAGCCCTGGCTGATTTGTGTTTCCTGGTGACTTTGCCGTTATGGGCAGCCACCACAGCTATGCAATATCGCTGGCCTTTTGGCAATTGCTTATGTAAGTTAGCTTCAGCTGCAGCAACCTTCAATCTATATGCCAGTGTGTTTCTCCTGACATGCCTTAGCATTGACCGTTACTTGGCAATAGTGCATCCAATGAAGTCCCGGCTGCGACGCACGATGCTCGTTGCCCGGATAACTTGTATCATCATCTGGCTAATGGCATTCCTTGCCAGCTTGCCTGTCATTATTCACCGCAGTGTATACTTCGTTGAAAATGAAAATATAACGGTATGTGCTTACTTGTATAAGATCCCCAGCGAGACGGCCAACGAGACAGCCAGCAACACAACCAACAAGACAACCAGCAACACAACCGTCAAAGTTGGACTAGGCCTATCTAAAAATATGTTGGGATTCTTGATTCCCTTTGTGATCATTTTAACAAGCTACATATTAATCTGGAAGACCTTGAAGAAGGCATACCAGATTCAGAAAAACAAGAACAGAGGAGATGACATTTTTAAGATGATTGTTGCAATCGTTCTTTTTTTCTTTTTTTCTTGGGTTCCTCATCAGATACTCACTTTTCTGGATGTGCTGATTCAGCTCCATGTGATTGTGGATTGTAAAATTGTTGATATTGTGGATACAGCCATGCCCTTCACCATCTGCTTAGCTTACCTTAACAACTGCCTGAATCCTGTCTTTTATGGCTTTTTTGGAAAGAACTTTAGAAAGTACTTCCTCCAGCTTCTAAAATACATTCCCCCAAATGTCAGACATGCCAGTCTGTCAACAAAAATGTCCTCCTCCCTTTCCTATCGACCTTCAGAAAACTTAATCCTGGCTGCCCAGAAAAATGGGTCCTTGGACATTGAGTGATGGCTTGAGAGCACATATTTTCCTCAACCAGCTGGCCAGAGTGAGGATACCGGCCCAGTTTCCCAGCCACTACAGCTTAAAGTGTTACACCATCCGAGACGCATCATCTGTGAAAACTGAGCAGTTGCCTTTCATTTTGTATTGTGATTAGGATTGTTGGTTGTTTACAGCAAGTGTTAACAAAAGTCGGTGGAGAGCAGTGTCATCAACATTCTGCCTTTTTGTTCCAAAGCTTGCAGGGGAATATTGTGTGCATGGTAGAGCTGAGAAGGTCTTGAAACGTGTTAGAAAGTGTGGGTCAGTTGCATATTTCATTCAATCAAGTCTATGAGAGATTTTTTTGGAACTTGTATAAGCAATTCTGGCCTTGCCTTTCATAGGCTTGTGCGCAGGAGTCATATAGAAAGTTTGTTTTCAGAGTCATGAAATGAAAGTAAAAATCAAGCTGTCTTTCAAGAATATGAATTCTATATCTCGTATCCTACTTGAGTGTAATCAAAATCTACCTATACTACATTTTCATATATATACATGCAAAAACCATTCTTGTGTTTGCAGTACTATGGGGTTTTGAATTAAGACAAAAGTATGCAGTAGAGTGAACTCATATTTGTTAGATATGCACATAACAAATGCAACACATTTGAATACAGCATTGACAGTGTCATTGAGAAGTGCTTCATTTTATAGGTATTTTTCTCTGACATCTGTGGAGCTATGAGCTATTGGAAAAATATGTCAGTGGGAAAGGTTCTATTTACTTTTATATAATTTTCATAATATTTAAGAAGTAGATAGATATTTAAGAAGTAGATAGATAGCAGTTGATCCTTCTGATAACTTGGCCCCTATGCAGCATTACACTTTTGAGAGTGGAAATCACATGGCCATTGGCTGGGGATGATGAAGGTTGTAGTCCAACACATCTGGAGGGCAACAGGTTGGGGAAGGTTGGTTTGGGCTGCAACTCCCATCATCCCTAGCCAGCATAGCTAACGGTGAGGGATCTTGGGAGCTGCAGTCCAAAAACATCTGGAGAACCACAATTTACCCATCCCTGGTTTATAGGGAAGAATGAGAGTGTCTTGATTCAGTCCTCTGACATTCCCAAACAGATGACTGGTGGTGTCAGACTTAACCTTGCCATACCAAAGTTGACCATGCTGATCCATTCCAATATGGATCAATCCAATGCCCCTAACTCTGAATGAAAAATTGGCCTGACACATGAGTGTGTCTTGATATATGCGCGCGTGCGCACACACATGCACACACACTCACACTCTTCCATAGGCAGCAAAATAACTCCAAGCTTCAGGAGTAGGCCATGTAATTAGGGGGGGAAATTAATTTTACTAGCATTAGTTCAGGCTACCAAATTTCACCATGTGGATGGTAGACACCATGAGCTGGGGGCCATCTCCTTGATCACAGTCACAGAGAGAAGTACAACTGCAATCTCAGAAATGGGCACTATATATTATAAATGTTCAACGGATGCAGGAGATGGCCATGGGGCAACACTACATAGTGCTACCAGTTGTACATGTTGACCACACACCCCACCATCCATGAGAAAGGGATCTATGTGGACACTGACATACATGTGTAGGGCTCCTCCATGCAAGGGAGAATCCTGGTTGGCCCAGGATTCTCCCTACTTTGGAGAGAAGCCCCATGAATGTACAGGTTCATTCTTTACAAGACCTCCATGCTTAACATGGCTGCTGGACATATGGCAGGGGCTGGGGGCCAGGGGCCAATGCAAGTAGGGCTATGTGGCCCCATTACACATTCATTTAACACATGAGGGTATTGGGTGAACCTCCTGTTATCACATACACAGTTACATGGAGAAATCAGTAATATGAAAAGCCCTTTCTACACAACATTCTACAGATTGCACCGATTAGCTACTATAATAATTGCCAATACTCATGATTACTTTCCATTGAGCACAATGGGCCTGTTTGCAAGTTATGATAGCCCACCATGGGTTAATTTACCTGTAGGAGCTGTTGTGTCATGCTGGGTGCCTGCGGACACCATTTCTGCATGGTGCCATGGGCTTTCCATATCATGCGAACCCAGGTAGCAGGGGTTGTGTTATGGTTAGACAACACTCAAATAACCCTATAAATTAAGCCATGGGTAAATAAAGTCATGGTGGGCTGTCATGTCGTGTGAACTGGGACATTGAGAGTTCTTCAGATGTAAAGCATGGCTTTAATTGTTTTTACTTGCCAAGCATTTCTTTTTTCCTTAAACAGTAACACCATCTACATCATGTATTTAGTTTTATTGTTAGCTTCATCTCAGAAGTCTTGTTGACTTAATGGATGGCCCACCTGCCCAAGAAGGAAACATATATATTTGAATAAAGCAGGAATGCTTTTTCCCAATCATTGCTACCTACGTGCATGCAACAAATGCTTTTCTTTTCTGCTGGCAGAATTTTTAAATGTTGCCTGGATAAAGTTGTAAATAAAGGTATTTATTTATATTTATTGTATAATAAAGCTTTATCTGACTCAAGTTTCATTTTCTCCCATCTTAAATTTAATGTTTTTTATCATAAAGATATAGTGTGTGTGTGTGTGTTTTCACCTGCACGTATGTTTTTGTATATAGAGATATAGAGATATATCTTCATATGTGTACTAAATTACAAAAAGGTAGCAATCACTTGGTGGTACAGGAAACATGTCTAAAGGACTGTATTTTTGTTAATATTGTGCTGGTGATTCCACAACAGTGTTTGTTTAGAAGCACTGAAATTATTAATCTAAGATGTATTTGAGTTACCTGTTGACTTAACCTTTTCTTTAATAGTTTCATCTAGATGTGCTGTATATAGAAGCTGTAAATGTTCAGTATACCCAAAGTTTAATTTCGTGTTTGATAAATGTGACATCAAAACAGTATAAAATGGTAATGTCTGTAGTTTCTTTGATTTTGTGTGATTAATTGGTTGTATATAGTGTTAAAACATTTCTCACAACAGCATCTATCATATAGAATCTATATCTATAAAAGCTGTGAAAGACATATCCATATTATACATTGGTATTTCAGAGCGTCATCATAATTGTTCTTGTATCTGTATTATTATGGATCATTTTATAAGTTAAGCTCAAATCCTATGATATTTGCTGAAACAAGGAAATGTCCTGTCTGTGATCATATATGATTCTTTGGTACCCTAACGAAGAAAAGAAATGATAATACAGAGATCCATGTACATGTGAATTCAGAAATGGATGTTCCCCATTTGCTGACATAATCATTCATTTCAATGCAGGGGGACCTTCTGCGCCTTTACTAAAGTGAGTGGTAAAGTCCTCATGTACTGGCTGAAGTCACTGTATAGAAAGGATCACTTGATCAGAACATAATGACACAATGTCTTATGTCACTTGTTTTGTGAGGTTTGTTTCCATTTGTTTGGGGGCTCCTTCACACCGAGCTTTTATTCTGCTATTGAGACTGCTCCTCACAGAAGTTTGCGGGCCCTTTAGATGACATCGTTAACCTCCAGGGTGTCTCCTGCATTAACTGACCTTTATTCCATTTTTAAATAGATAGGCGATAATGAGCTATCAAATTACCCCACTTGTGTTCTGCTTGAGTTCCCTCCATGAAAAAGGGAAAGCTCCAAGAAGAGCAGCTGGACCAATGGAACATATGGAAACTCAGATAAGGGGGAGAAGGGGGGGGAGGCAGCCCATGTAAAGGGAGTCTGTTGTGATCCTGCATTTAAAAAGGAAGCAGAAAGCCCCATTTTAAATCTGGGATTTTAGGCTGGTGTAGAGATGCTCTAAAGCCCTAAATGGCTTAGGACCAGGTGATGTGAAAGAACACCTTCTCCCATATGTTCCTATCCAGACGTTAAGATCTTCTTCAGAGGCTCTATCCAGGTGCCCCTGCCAAATGAAGTGAAGTGGGTAACCACCAGGGAGAGGGGATTTTCAGTAGTAGCACCCCAGTTATGGAACAGCCTTTCCACAGAAGTTCATCTGACACCTTCCCCGTGGTCTTTTGGACACCAGGTGAACACCCAGGCCTTTTTTAATAACTCACGTACTCTGGACCTTTCAGCTTTAAAATCTGTGATTTTAACTTTTGGGTTGCTGTTTTGTTTCTTGTTATATTTTATGTTGCTTTTAATTTTATGATTTTATGTTTTATTTTGTATCTAAAAAATATATGTTTGTTTATGGTAAGCCACCCAGAGAATGTTATGTTATGTTAAGGGACAGCAGGCAAAAAACCTAAATAAATAAATTGTTGAATTAAGTCAGCAGTGAATTAGCAAGTTCACAGAAAAGAGACAAGTTAGGTGTAAAATGTGAGTCTCTTACAAATTCCTTACTAATACTACTTACTAATAAGACAAATCTATCGGTAGAATTCATGAGCCATAAAAATCACAGCTTTGAAACATGTGTTTTGTGAAGATCACACAATCCTACATTTGTGTCTATCTTTATTTGGAACTAAAGAAATGTATTTATTGGACCTGACTACTTAATATAGTTTTCTTCACATTTGTTTAAAAGACAGTGAACAATAATGCCTGAATATGAGTAGTATTGCATTAACTGTACAGGTTAGGCCATGCTTCCCCAACTTTGCACCATCCAGATGTTTCAGACTACAACTTCCATCACCCTTGACCATTGGGCATGCTGGATGGCACTGCTGAGACTTGTAGTTCTAAATATCTAGCAGGCGCCAGGTTAGGGAAGTCTGGGTTAGGTTTATGCTTTACCATAAATATGTGTATCAGCAACATGAACTAAATGCTAGATGTTTTCTATGATGCATTTTCTTCACATGCGACTTGTAAATGGTAGATGTTAATTGCAGTGTACTTTTATAAGAACTATTGAACAATGTACATTTCTTGATAATTTGTGTGCTCTGTGGCTAGTATAAGTTGTGACATATTTCTATCAGCCATAAAAGAAATATAGTGCTTATTTAGGCAAAAGCTTTCAACATGTACTGGCACATTTAAAATATTTATCTCCTACTGGAAATAGTGAGTAGTGCTGATGATGACATGGACTTGGTTTGTACATAATGACAGCCCATGGTTTAAACAACCCATGGGCTATCATGCATGAGTGGGAAAAAGAGAGAGAGCCACCTCTCACATGCCTGCCACTTCCACTCTTACTCATCCTATGATTGTTCCATTCATAGGTTGTTCAGCATGACAATTAACATGCAAACCTGAGCGCAGGCTTATTTAGGGGCTAAACAACCCAGTGGTTAACTCATAATTTGTTGTTGGGTTAACTGCTGGGTTGTTTAGCCCCTAAACAACCCAGCACTCTGGGTTCACACGTCACACTCAACAACCTATGAATGGGTTGATTATAGGTTGTTGATTAAAAGTGGAAGCGGCTGGCGCACTGCAGGCAACAGGCTCACTCTCTCCTGCTCATCCCTGACAGCCCGTGGGTTGTCTAACCCATGGGCTATCATTACATAAGAACTGGGTCGCTGAAAGACAAGAGACATAGAATGAAACATAGAGAGGGTTCACTCACAACACTTGCCAGGTCATTGATTCAGGTCCATTCTCTTATCAGCGGACAGCTATTCATCACCTAAACAGAATCTTAGATGCATGCTGTAGCACCTTTATGCCACTTTTAAACATCCAGTATTGAGAAATGTAGAGCTATCACCTGATCAAAGAAATCTTAGTGGATTTATCTATGAGTTTTAATTGATTGGTTCATTTATTAAATCTGTATTGATTTATATGTGAATAAAACAATAGTTCTGAAGAAAAAATGCATTCCTTCTTTGTTTGTAGATGTGTCACAGCAGGTGCCATCTTAGAAGAGGTATTTCTGACAAAGTGTAAGAGAAGGAAGATAGCTCTTTCTAGGATGGAACCTGCCACGTGCATTTTTTTTTTTTTTTTTTTTGTAAATTCTTGTATTTTAAAAAAAAAAATTGAATACGCCAAATTAATTGGGGGCACTATTTTAATCTAACTAAAACTCTTAACTCTAGCTGATTATTGAGTGACTAGATGTTGCAACAGAGTATTGACTAAACATTCTCTTGAGGGAGATACTGATAAATTGTTATCAATAAAGTTCACATCCATGTTTTTGCCATACATTACTGCAAACAGCCAATAGGAATGTTTTCTGGTTGCACAGAAAAAACTGTGTGATGGTAGCTGATCAATTGCATGCATCCTTCATGTGGCAACCATTTCATATGAAGCAGACCTAAGACATACTACTTTTAGCTCCTTTTTCCCAACTGTATTCTCTAATGAGTTTAATTCCTATATTTTTATATCATTTTAATTTATTGCAAAGAAAGAATACAGCTTTCTTCTTAGCTCTGTTCCCTTTTTTTCTAGCCATTATAAAGAGCAAATATTTCCTATTTATAAGTGAATTCCCCACAAAGGAAAAGAAAGGGGCAGTTCACATTTATATAGAGCTTCATTTGTGTATCAAACCTTTTGAAACCTTAGTGTATGGCCATAGAGAACAAGTAGCAAAATCTTAACTGCAGCTGAGAAACCATATATTTTCCTAACGTATTATGGGACTTGACTTTTTCCTATATTAGAAGTGGTATCAAACAGCCTTCCCCAGCCTGGTGCTCTCCATTGGCCATGCTAGCTGGGGATGATGAAAGTTGTAGTCCAACACATTTGGAAGGCACCAAATTGGGGAAGGCTGGCATAAGAGATTTAGATATAATACAATACTTGTTATTTTTCTTCCTTTTTTTAGTAAAGGGTCTAGTAATGCTTCATTTTTTTCAAACTCCTAGAATGTAACTCTTCACTGTGAACATAAAGGATTTATAAAGCCAACAGTTCCCGCCATGGATCTGTAGGCTGACTGGGAAAGAATGTACATTATGGTGTATGGTGTAAGCATCATTTCATCATTTTTATATGAGTTGTAAACTTATGGCAATAAACACTGCTTATTTTGAAACAAAGCAAACTTTTGTTATTCTGTAAATCCTAAGGATCATCACACATAGTATATTGACACAACTATAAGCCATTATGGTGCATCTCTGCTCAGCCATTTTTCATGCCAGATAACAAAAAGTCAAAATAACACCCCATGTTCTGGATCAGAGCATAAAAAAAAATTAGACACAGAGAGAACCGTGTAAAGTGGTACATATCCATGTGTAGATACTGCAATTCGCATGACTGAAGCAGCAGCACATACAGGCCATACAGGCCTCCTTGTGAATGGAGCCCAGTAGGGATGTATGAATCAGCCTATATCCAGTCCACATCAGATTAACATGCATTCAGTCATGTCCATTCTGTCCAATATTCTGTGAATGTTGCCTTTTGAAAAGGGCACCAAAATTTCATTTATTTATGTGCAACTTTCCCTGACATATGCTTGTGGTTTGTATCCCTAATATATGCATTTTTTTGTACATATCTTTCTCCAATATATGCAGTTTAATGCAATTTTTGAACCAAGAACTGCATCACAAATTCAGAGAATCCAAACAGTAACTGATCCATTTATTAGTCCAGAAAGTTTGGCTGGTTTGCTTAAAAATGCAGACTGAACAAAATTCTCCAGCATCCTTAGCGCCTAGCCACAAGTCCATGGGCAACCTGCATACAATTCCAATGACACATCTCAAATAGAATGTTTGAGCAAAAGCTGCAGGAAATAGCTCATCTAGAGAAGACTGGGCTTACATCTGAGGACACACACACATACATACATACATACATACATATATATATATATGGCATGCATACTAGCATCCATCAAGACAGCCCATCCCGTTTCAGTGAACAACTTCAATTTTATAGATTCATTAAGGAATATTACTTGAGAATATGCAGTTTGGGGTGAAAATGTGCCATTGCATTAGAAAATGTTGGGTTCCAGTGGTGATTTATTTGAGTTCTTAATGGTCGATAATTTCTGCATTTGACAACAATGGCTTATAGACATTGCTTCTTCTATGCTGTCAATTTCACTGTTCTCTTTGTTTAGGCCACATCTTCTGGGAGTTATCCTCAAGGTAACAATCTTTGTTTTACAGTCAGAAGCATGATTAGTTTAGGAAACTGAGCAGCCATTGCTACCATTATAGCTTCAGGAGCAATGCCTTAGCAAGGAACATGTCTTCCCAAGGTGTACATGACTCTAACAATCCCACAATCCATCTGGTAGAAGACTCACCGGGTGCCCTTCCAGTGGGAGAATACATTTCTCCCAAAGGCACACTTCTCCTAGAGGTTCACATTGGTCACAAACAGGAAACATTTTATCCAAAACAACAGAAACAACTCACATACACACATACACAAAGAGAGGAAGAGAGAGTGAGAGGAAGCAAGAGGAAAAAGTCATCATAGCTTAAAAACTTTTTTATTGGCACTTAAGCATATTTTTCCCTGATTGAAGCAGAATTCATGAAACAATTACAAGTCCATGACAAAGCCTACTAATGATTAGCCTTCAAGAACTGCTGTTGTTTTCTGACAGTTCAGAAGCTGTTTTTGTTTATTTCAGGGAAAGGAAGCATCAAATCTTTTATGGACTACCCAAACTGAAGAGACAGAATAGTGGCTGCTAATTATCCATTGCCATCATTTCACTAAAGCTCCCACTGTAGAACAGAAGACTTACGTAACCATTTAGAATTCTAATTAATTCTTGTCAGCAAGTAAAGATTCTTTGAAGTAATAACATGCACTTTGCTGCTCTGCGCTGGTATTATGTCACACAAAGGTGGCAAACATATAACCCAATTAGAGGGAAAAGATTATAAGGGGCAGCAGATGTGGAACAATTTTGTTAACTAAAGCCAAAAGAAATTATGACAAAGAGGAGGGGAAATGTGACAAAGACAAAGGTCAGTACCATCACAGAGTCTGTTTCATATTAGTTCTAACCCATTGCTGCCAAAAATAGCAATGTAGTTTTTTTTTCTTCATCACAAAAATGAATTGCACATAGAGGTAGAAGCCTATATCCTTTGTCCTGCTCATTTAAGAAAGATCTGAGCAGAAGTGGTTGAAGGGCAGTACCCAGAGTCAAATGTTGGTTGCATTTTGATTGAAATAGTTTAGGGCAGTGATTAACTAATACTGGGAGAAGATCGTGGATAAACGGAACAGATGCACATATAGTAAGACAGATGGGAATACATCCTATGTAAGTTATTTAATGGCAAAGTTCACACGTCATGCTAAGCCACCCTGAGAATAAGCCACCATGGGAGGGTGGGTGGCTTGCTAACCTGACAGACTCTCCAGTGCTCTGCAGCTTGCCATGGCTTATTTCCCTGCTCAGTCCCCCTCAGTCCTCCTGCTGGCTCCAGGCATGTCTCCCAGGTGCCTTTGCAGCAGAACTCCTCAATTCCTCAGTCCCTACATCAGTACCCTTTCTGCAACTGCTCTGCTAGAGTTGCCGGCTCCCAAAGGAACCTCCCCCACATACAATTGCCAAAAAGAATTAATTTTCTGCATTCCCAATTTCTTTTTTTAAAAAAACCGCTAATGCGCAGGAGTTTGTCCTGTCTGCTATTTAGCCAAGCATACCAATGTCTCCCACCCTCTTGTCAATGTCCTTGTCAATTTCATCCTCCCTTTTGGAGCTTCCCTTGCTAGTGAGAACCTTTAAAAAAAAAAAAAAAAGGCTGCTTCACCTACTCCCAAAGTACATCTGCCCCCAAAGATCTTTCTCTTGCACCTGCCAGCTGCTTGGTCTCCACTGGTCTCCATTGTTAGCTGACAGATATACATGTGGCGGGTTACAGAGCAGTGAGGGGTATTGGTAAACATGTGCAAATTTCAAGGCAGAACAGTGAGGGGGATCAGTAAAGATATGCAAATTTCAAGGAAGAGCAGTGAATGGGATCGGCAAAGATATGCAAATTCCATGGCAGAGCAGGAAAACTGAGGGGGAAATGACACAAACTTCATAGCAGTGGACTTCTGCATCTGCCCACTTGTGCAAGACCAAAAATATAAAATAAAATAAAATAAAGGTTGCGAATGCATTTGGCACACTCTCCAGTGTCCTTTGTCCTTGCTTTTTAGGAGCACGGGGCAGAGTGCACTAACAAGGGATGAGGGAGAATGTCACTAGCAAGATCGTGATGATCGCAGGGGGGGTTGCCACTTTTGCTAGATGGCTCTCTAGCCATTCCCAACAACCCAAGATGGGTTGCCCTGCCAGGTTCAGACATCACAACAAGTCACCCTCAAAACAAGCTACCTTGGACACCACAATAATGACCTGGTTCACATGTAACTTCTTGTCACAGTGGTGGCCGCCATTTTGAATATTCATGCCTCAGCAGGGCCACACTGTAGCTTGTCATTACATGCGAACCCAGCAAGGGTGGGATGTCAGGATGGTTGACAAGCCACCGAGAGCCTGTGGGCTGTTTTAGGGTTTAAAGTGACTTGTCAACCACCACAACAACCCACCCTCACCAGGTTTGCACATGACCAGATGCTACGGTGCACCCCAACCATGCCCCGAATATTCAAATTGGCTGCTGCCACTATAACGAGAAGCCCCACAGGGAAATTCACCCATGGAAGCTTCTCATTACATGTGAACTGGACCAATAAGCCATGGGTTCTCAAGGTGGCTTGTTCATGAAAAAGAAGCCACCCTGTGGAAAGCATGCCAAGTTCAGATGTCACGAGAGCCCACCATGAGTCATGGATCACCCATGGTGGGTTGTCATATCATGTGAACCAGGTCACTATGGGCTTGTCTTAATGTCGTGATAAGCCACCCTGAGAACAAGCCACCATGGTTATTTAATTGCTAACCCATGATGGTGCCAACAGATGATCAGCCTCTCTGAGGCTTGTCGTGGCTTGCTTCCAACTTACTCTTCCCACCTGCTGCCTGCATGTTGTTGTGAACCACCCAACTTTGGCTATTGGGCAGTATAGAAATGTAAAGAATACAGAGAGAGAGAGAGAGAGAGAGAGAGAGAGAAAAGGAGAGAGAGAGAGAGAGAGATGAAAGAAAGAAAGAAAGAAAGAAAGAAAGAAAGAAAGAAAGAAAGAAAGATCCCAGGGGCCTTTGTGGCACAACTCCTCTGTACTTCTGCTGTTATGAGATTCTCTCCCCACACCCGACTTTCTTGCCTTGTGAAGCACCTGCGTTGACATACATATGCCATATCTTCAGGGGAGAGGGGGCGTTACTTTACTTTTTAGGATGATGTGGCTGAGGTGTTTATTTATTTTCTTTCTTTTAACACTTTTTTTTTTAAAGCCTCCATGGTTGCTCCTCATGCTGCCCATCGTAGCATGAGATTTTTTTTTTTCTTCTGAAACCTTTTCCTTTTTTTAACCATACCCCATGGGGTTGGACCCTTTCAGCATGAAAACAGGGGGTGGGAGCTAGAATCCCCCCTTCCCAAATCACCATGTTCCTGAGTTGGGAGCGCGTGTGATTACCCAGAGGTAAGTCAATTATGCATACATGCATCGCTGTGCTAACTCAGCTCACACAGGGATAAAGCCAGTCACTGTCAAATGAAGCACCAAGGTGGAGGAGAATGGGAGGAAGGCACTGCAGGGAGTGGTCAGGTTTTCCACTGGTCTTGCCAAAGCACCTCTGTAGCCCTTTCAATCAAGCCATGGTGAACCCAGTCTGCCATGTTCAGACGTCATGACAAGCCACCCTGAACAAGCCAGCAACAAGCCATAGGTTCTCAGGGTGGCTTGTGCATGAAAAATAAGCCTCCCTGCAGAAACCATGCCAGGTTTGGACATCTCAACAAGCCACCATGGGTGATAACTGTGAATTGTCGTGTGTTGCAAGCCAGGTCTATGTCACTGTTGAGCCTGGATAGAGAAGGTTTCCTTGGCAAAGCCTGTCCTTAACCAGGCAGATTGCTGGTGGGGGCAGAAGAAAAGGGCAAGCAGAAATCTATATCTAAATTTGCAAAGCTCCAGAAAACTGCTGTTGAGTACTTCAAGGTCCACAACCAGGTAATGGTTATTGGCAATGATGTGAAATTGCCTAAGCAATCATTTCTTGTGGTGCAGAACCAGATGTGCAGGAATAATTATTATGGGAAACACAGGTACCCTTTTTCCTGGATCATCCCAGTGCTAACAGCAGAAAGCCAGCTGTGTCTCATGAACATTTATTCCTGACATTAGTGTCATGCAATTGTCCCTTAAGGTACAATACTTAAGGTGGTCATTAAAACCAATGGGAGATATGTCACTGGGTATAACGGGACATGGATGGCATCTGTAATTTGATGAGTTCATTCCTGCATACAATATTATCGTATTCTATGAACTAAAAAAAAAATAGCAAGATTTCAATACTGTCATTTTAAGCTCTTTGATAAGGGGTTGCCATCTCACAGTAAATGCACAGCTGCAAGATGAGAATGGACATGCCACTTGCTACAGCCCCACGGAACGGATCTGGAGAAAATTATGGATTTTGAGCATTTCATTATCTTTGTGTTTTGCCGATAGACAAATTTCTATGACGATGACACTGACACAAGAATGGGGAGATGAACTGAAGACATGGAAACAAATATGGATAATTAGGGCTGCAAGTACTTGTCATGGTAAAATTGTTTAAAGAGGAGAAAGTTTGCATGTGCTACATACAGGTTCCAGTGTGTGAGCATGGGTGTGTACAAATGGGTGTGTATGCATGTGTGTGTGCTTGTGGGTGTGCAAATGGGGGGTGTGAATAGGTGTATGAGGGAATTGTTGTTGTTGTTCAGTTGTTAAGTCGTGTCTGACTCTTCGTGACCCCATGGACCATAGCACGCCAGGCCTTTCTGTCCTGCGCTCTCTCCCGGAGTGTGCTCAAGTCCATATTCATTGCATCGGTGATGCTATCTAGCCATCTCATCCTCTGCCGTCCCCTTCTCCTTTTGCCTTCAGTCTTTCCCAGCATCAGGGTCTTTTCCAGTGACTTTTCTCTTCACATTAGGTGGCCAAAATATTTGAGCTTCAGCTTCAGTATCTGTCCTTCCAATGAGCACTCAGGGTTGATTTCCTTTAGGATTGACTGATTTGGCCTCCTTGCAGTCCAGAGGACTCATAAGAGTCTTCTCCAGCACCACAGTTCGAAAACATCAATTCTTCAGCGCTCAGCCTTCCTTATAGTCCAGCTCTCACAGCCATACATTGCTACTGGGAAAACCATAGCTTTGATTGTACAAACACTTGTCAGCAAGGTGATGTCTCTGCTTCTTACTATGCTGTCTAGGTTTGCCAGAGCTTTCCTCCCAAGGAGCAAGCATCTTTTAATTTCATGGCTACAGTCACCGTCTGCGGTGATCTTGGAGCCCAAGAAAATAAAATCTGTCACTGCTTCCATTTCTTCTCTTTCTATATGCCAGGAAGTGATGGGGCCAGATGCCATGAGCTTAGTTTTGTTAATGTTGAGTTTCAAACCAGTTTTTGCACTCTCCACTTTCACCCTCAACAAGAGGCTCTTTAGATCCTCTTCGCTTTCTGTCATTAGGGTGGTATCGTCTGCATATCTGAGGTTGTTGATAATTTTCCCGGCAATCTTAATTCTGACCTGTGATTCATCCAACCCGGTGTTTCTCATGATGTACTCTGCATATAAATTAAATAAGCAGGGCAACAATATACAGCCTTGTCGTACTCCTTTCCCAATTTTGAACCAATCGGTTGTTCCATGTCCAGTTCTTACTGTTGCTTCTTGACCCTCGTACAGGTTTCTCAGGAGACAGGTAAGGTGGTCTGGTACTCCCATCTCTTTCAGAATTTGCCAGTTTGTTGTGATCCACACAATCAAAGGCTTTAGCGTAGTCAATGAAGCAGAAATAGACGTTTTTCTGGAATTCTCTTGCTTTCTCCATGATGCAGCGAATGTTGGCGATTTGATCTCTAGTTCCTCTGCCTCTTTGGAACCCAGCTTGTACTTCCGGTACTTCTCGGTTCACATACTGCTGAAGCCTAGCTTGTAGGATTTTGAGCATCACCTTGCTGGCATGTGAAATGAGCGCAATTGTACGGTAGTTTGAACACTCTTTGGCATTGCCCTTCTTTGGCACTGAAATGTAAACTGAACTTTTCCAGTCTTGTGGCCGCTGTTGAGTGAGTTCAGTGACCACACTATCATGGCAATTAGGGACATTCAGATCTTTCTTGTATAGTTCTTCTGTGTATTCTTTCCACCTCTTCTTAATCTCATCTGCTTCTGTTAGGTCCCTGCCTTCTTTGTCTTTTATCATGCCCGTCTTTGCACAAAACGTTCCCTTGAGATCTCCACTTTTCTTGAAAAGATCTCTAGTCTTTCCCATTCTATTGTTTTCTTCAATTTCTTTGCATTGTTCATTTAAGAAGGCCTTCTTGTCTCTCCTTGCTATTCTCTGGAACTCTGCATTCAGTTGGATATATCTTCCCCTTTTTCTCTTGCTTTTCACTTCCCTTCTTTTCTCAGCTACTTGTAAAGCCTCATCAGACAGCCACTTTGCTTTCTTGCATTTCTTTTTCTTTGGGATGGATTTCGTTGCTGCCTCCTGAACAATATAACGGACCTCTGTCCATAGTTCCTCAGGCACTCTGTCTATCAGGTCTAATCCCTGAAATCTATTCATCACCTCCACTGTATATTCATAAGGGATATGATTTAGATCATACCTGAATGGTTAGGTGGTTTTCCCTACGTTCTTCAATTTAAGCCATAATTTTGCAAGAAGCAGCTCATGATCTGAGCCACAGTCAGCTCCAGGTCTTGTTTTGACTGACTGTATGGAGCTTCTCCATCTTTGGCTGCAAAGGACATAATCAATCTGATTTCGATATTGACCATCTGGTGATGTCCATGTGTAGAGTCGCCTCTTGTGCTGTTGGAAAAGAGTGTTTGCTATGATCAGCGTGTTCTCTTGGCAAAACTCTGTTTGTCCAGCTTCATTTTGTACACCAAGGCCATGCTTGCCTGTTATCCTGGTGATTTCTTCACTTCCTACTTTAGCATTCCAATCCTCTATGATGAAGAGGACATCTTTTTTTAGTGTTAGTTCTAGAAGGTGTTGTAGGTCTTCATAGAACCGATCAACCTCGGCTTCTTCGGCCTCAGTGGTTGGGGCATAGACTTGAATTCCTGTGATGTTGAATGGTTTGCCTTGGATTTGTACTGAGATCATTCTATTGTTTGTGACGTTGTATCCCAGTACTGCTTTTCCCACCCTTTTATTGACTATGAGTGCTACTCCATTTCTTCTAAGGGATTCTTGCCCACAGTAGTAGATATGATGGTCACCTGAATTAAATTCACCCATGCTTGTCCTTTTGAGTTCGCTGATTCCCAAGATGTCGATGTTCAATCTTGCCATCTCATGTTTGACCACCTCCAGCTTACCTTGATTTATTGACTATGAGTGCTACTCCATTTCTTCTAAGGGATTCTTGCCCACAGTAGTAGATATGAATTAAATTCACCCATGCTTGTCCATTTCAGTTCTCTGATTCCCCAGATGTCGATGTTCAATCCTGCCATCTCATGTTTGACCACCTCCAGCTTACCTTGATTTATTGATCTTACATTCCAGGTTCCTAAACAGTATTGTTCTTTACAGCACTGGACTTTCTTTTCACCACCAGACACATCCACAGTTGAGTGTCCTTTCGGCTTTGGCCCAGCCGCTTCACTCTTTCTGGCACTACTTGGAAATTCCCTCTGCTCTTTCCCAGTAGTATATTGGACACCTTCCGACCTGAGGGGCTCATCTTCCGGTGTCATATCTTTTAGCCTTGTGATATGTTCCATGGGGTTTTCTTGGCAAGAATACTGGAGTGGGTTGCCATTTCCTTCTCCAGTGGACCACATTTTGTCAGAACTCTCCACCATGACCTGTCCATCTTGGGTGGCCCTGCACGGCATAGCTGATGGCTTCACTGAGTTATGCAAGCCCCTTCACCACAACAAGGCAGTGATCCATGAAGGGGTGTGAGAGAATGGGTGTGTACAAATAGGTCTGTGTGTGCATGTGTGCTTGTGGGTGTGCATGTGGATGTGTGAATAGGTGTGTGCAAATGAGTGTGTGTGAATGGATGTGTGTGTGTGAGAATGGGTGTGTACAAATGTGTGTGTGTGTGTGTGTGGTTGTTCATGTGGTTGTGTGAATGGGTGTGAGTGTGTAGCCCCAAGGGGTTCGATGTGGACCAATATAGTCCCCCAATCCAAAAAGGTTGCCCACTTCTGTTGTAAGTAGTCCTTCTCCCCACAAAAAATTTTTCAGAAAATTATCACACTTTTCTTTCAAGCAGAACTCAAGGTGGCAAACAGGTAAATTTAAATAATATCAACCCGTAATAAAACAACAAACAACAAAAATAACAAAAATAACAAAGAGCAGGAAAAAAACCCCTAGCAGAAAACAAATAAAAGCCAGCCAGTAGCAACAACTCCATAGTTATCAGGACAAATATCAGAAGCAGCAGCTGGCAGCTACCCAAGGCCTCATGAAACAGCTATGTTTTCACGTGGAGATGGAAGAACACAGGCCGAGGGATCTAGGCAGGCTGTCCTTGGAACGGCATCCCACCGTACCAGTACTGTGACTGAAACGGTCCCGTCTCTTGTGGACATCCCTTGAACTTAAGTCAGCAGCGGAACACAGTGAAAGGCCTTTGTGTTCTTTGTAAAGTAGGACACCTGGCCACACTTTCAGAAGGTGTGTTGGGAACCTGTGAGGGCCAAACCAGACATTACTTTAAATCTGTATCTATCAGCTGTTTCTTTTTTCTACAGTGGGCATAAGGGGACTGATCTGGATCTTTAAAGTGCCCCTTCCCCACACACTAGGGTCCCAATCTGGATCAGGCCCTCTCCACATACTCTAGAGTAAAAATGGGGGGGAACCATGTAGCTCCTAGATACAGATTTAAGGTAATGTCTGGTTTGGCCCCGAGAGTGCCTTCCCCATAGTGACACCACAATTTTCTCCTCAGAGAGACTCCCCTGGCACCAGCCTGATGTCTTTCCCGCACCAGGCAAAGACTTTTTAAAAATTTGCCCAGGCCTTTCGGTATTATGTTTGCAAGTGCTGTTTTTATCCTAGCTGATACTCCTGCTCTATTTTTATTTGTGAATCTGGAGGCATTGTACTGTTTTAATTTATGTTGTCAACCACTTTGTAAGGCTTTGGTCCATTAAAGCAGGATACAATTTTTTAAAAATAAAATAAACAAGAAACATTATTTAGGGTGCAATCCAAGCCTCACCTGAAAGCCAGCTGAGGGGCCATAGGAAGCAGATATATGCGGATGGAACGAGACGTACATCACCAAAAGTTCACACACCCATGGAAGGCTCTGCTAGTGTAGGTGTGCCACCTTGATGTTCCACCAGCAGAGCAGGGGGAAATGGGGCATGAAGGAGCATAGCAGAGGTAGGGTAGGGTAGAGGTGAATATGCCATGTCCAAAGCCTCTCTGTTTTTCTGACATGCCCACAAGAACAACCTAACTCTACTCCAGCCCTGTGGGTGTTAATTCCCTCCTGTTATAGTCAATGACAGGGAAAAAGAAAAAAATACCACTGCATCTTCTGCCCTGCACACAGTGAAACAGCAGGGAGATGGATGTAATGGGTGCTCTGCCAATGTATCTCCCCCGCCCACTCCCACTGTAAATATATGGCAGGATTGCGCTGTTAAAACTGGTATACACATAATTTATATTGTAAGGGTGTGTTTTATTCTGATGGCTTCTGAATGATCCAGATTTTTGTTGCCTTGTTATTCAGTTCGGGGTAAACAAAAAAGCAGCCAACTTGCTGATAAGTATATCTATTATCTTTTTAGCTGTTATTTGTCTCAATTCGTGAAATAATATTATAGAACAGGGGAATAATTTTCTTACTTACAAATCTCCACCTAAAGCAGTGTATTGAGAAGGAAGACCCATTGAGTTCCATACGACTTACTTCTGAGCCACTCTGCTTAGAAATGAAAGTCTTGTCCACCGAGACAAGATAGAAAGTATGAGTCAGGGAAAAAACGCTCAGGGTTCTTTATGTGGATAAAGCAAACCAGATGCTCTGATACAAGAACACAGGATTCAAACAGTTGCACGTCCGCCAGTCTCTGGAGTCACATCTGTTTTACTTGTATTCATGTAAGAGCACATCTATATATTTGATAAGCCAAACACTGCTCTCACTTTCATGGATGCAGCCCCAATTAAACTGGGATTCGAACATGTACAATTTACATCAGAGTCTGGCTAGCAGTATTTCCTCCATTGTTCATTAGAATTCATGCACCACCTCATCTCATAAATACAAGGTCACATCCAGCCGAACAGCCCAGCGCTTTGGTTGGCTTTGCAGTTTAACAAGTTGAGAGACCCAGGTGTGGAAGGGGCAGATTTCAGTGGTAGAGCTATGGAAAAGATCTCCCGGAAGAACAGGAGAGGACCGGAGAGTGACTGCCAGTCAGCGTAAACTAGGGATGAGGACCTTGTGGTCCTCCATTTGTTGTTGGACTGCAACTGCCATCATCCATCACCACTGGCTTTGCTGGCTAATGCTGATGGAAGTTGCAGCCCAACAACATCTGGAAGGCCACATGTTCCCAACCCTGATGTTGACAATACTGAGCTAGATGGGCCAACGATCTGACCCCGTGTTGGCCTGCTTCCTGTGATCAGTGTACACAAGTACAGCGTTGGAAGCCACAGCATTGCCATCCCATGGTAGCCAAACACTAAGCAGCAATTTAGCACAGTCTAACTCCACTGGTATAGTGGTGCGGCCAGAAACCATGAGTATTCATTGAAAAACATGAGCACCAAGTGCCTCTTTTGGGCCAGATCTACACCTCATTTCCTGTCAATACGAATCCGTCATGGTGACACTATATCCTATATCCCTCTTGTGCATTTATACTTCATAGTGCACACAGTGTCATCTGTTGTGGTATTTTGGATAATACAGAATAAAAAGTGGGAAATAATGCTAGAAAAGTGGTGTACGGAATGTGTAATGTGACCAGTAGTTATCAGTGCACTGAAATACTGATAAAAAGCACAAGTGTAGATCTAGCCTTGGTCTGTTACTCAAACAGACCCACAGATGCTGACATACGAACAAAAACATATCTACAGTGCAGCTCTTAGCTGGTTAAAGCCAGTTAACTGTAAGCAGAGGAAGTTGGGGGGTGCACTGTCACCAATCTACATTACCCAAGATTCTTTGTCAGTTAAATTGGTGTAGGGTTGTACTGTAGATATAGCATTTGATACTCCCTACTTTGCACCACTGAAGCTACCGTAGGTATGCCCGCAGGAACGACAGGGTAAGGCTGCCAGTGTACGTAATTTAAGGAAAACTGGGATTGCTGTTTTTTTTTCCTCCACAAATAATAGGGTATCACTTTTAATCAATAGTTTGATGCCAGACATTCAACTCTGATGATGTTAAAGAGAAGAGGTGTTGAACTTCTTTCAACCCGAGGGCCAAATTCAATTTCAGAGAAGCTCTCAGGGGCTGCATTCCTGTGGTGGGCGGGCTAAAAGCAAAAGAGGTGGGGCTAAAAATACCAAAAAATACCAGCATATTTTAGCTTAAAGCTCTTTCTGCTAGTACCTAAGCCGTAGGAGAGGCAATTCAACCTCTTAGAATGGGGGCGAGGAGAAACGGTGGAAATGCTGGGAAAGCACAAAATGATTGATCATTGGGGGAAAGGGTGTAAAGGGCCAGAGGGTGTACCTGGAGGGCCAGATTGTGACCCCAAGAGGGTTGGCCCATGGGCCTGAGGTTCAAGGTCAATTTGCTAAAGACAATTCAACTTGTAATCCTCTAGACGTTTACTTTTATAATAGCCCTGGTGTTTCTCAACCATCAACTTCAACAGCTGATTTGAGCGCTTCTTAAAAAAAAAAATCAAATGCATCTTCATAGGGCTTTTAAAAATCAAATAATTTTTATTTGCTTACCTATATAAGAATATATTAGTGTAACACTTATTACTAGGGATCTATCAGACTGGTTTTGCTCATTTTTTTAAAACTCAAGCTTGAGCAATGTAGACGTGCAGAAAATGTTGAAACTTCAAAAAAGTTCAAAGCTTGAGCTTTAATAGCAAAACAGTATTTTTATTTGCTCTGCACCAGTCTCCTATTGCTTTACGATTCAGTGCCAGGTTATTTGCTCCACACCAAACAGCACCTGATCTGACATCACATGTCAGGAGAGCCCTAGCGGCCTCTTTCAGTAGACTCCAATAGCCAACTCAAGACACAGACGAAAGGATTCTTTTCAAGGCTTTAATCCTTTTACAACTTAATGACTCTTTCAGATGCTAATCACCAGCGACTAAGCAAGGAACAGCAGAGTAGCCTATGCTCCGGGTAGGCAGCTGGTCCCCGTTTGAAGGAGAATCACTTGAAGACCCTGAACTTATGGGCTAGGGAGAGATCCTCCCTCTTTCCCTTGGGTACATGGGAGGTGGCCGTTGCTTGCGCGCCAAACAGGCACTACGCCTCCTTTCCGCGCCCTCCATTGCTCGTCACTCCCTGCGTCTGCGTCAAGCATCTAGCAAGCCCCCCTCCCGCACTTTCTCACTGCCAGGATCACTATCTATCTCAGGAATGCCGGCAGGAGGCATCTCTGCCAGCTGCTGTGCCTGTGAGGGATGAGCTGGCTCCTCTCCCACGGATTTCTGATCCTTCTCAGAATCAGAACTGCTCTGGGGTTCTATCGGCTCAGTTTCCACCCTGACAACATGTTTTCAACCTGAAACTTAAAGAAATGCTAAATTATCTATTTTTTAAAGAACGCGCCAACCAGCGCCTGATGTGACATCATGTGTTTTCGACCTCCATTCCCTGCATCCTCCCACTTTCCTTTTTTCTGTTTCTGTTAAGTTCTCATTTATATAATATAAATGAAACACAGGCTGTTTATTGAGGAACAGGCTAACACTGAACTAAATAGAAAAATGAAAGTAATCACAAACACAAGCTAAAGGGATGGAGTCTAAACTACAACCCATAATATTTAATTCTATAGTTTCCAATTACTACAGTTTCTGTCTGGGTTTGGTTTTATTCATTTTGCTTCACAGACAGGCTTCACAGGGTGCTGCTAGGCCTCGGGGTGGTTGCTAACCCTTTCCCTGCAACAGAGGAGGGGTGGGTCTGTCTGTGCTTTCATTAATGGGAAGGGGTTCTTATTGGAAGGAGGGAGGCTAGTTGTGTGGGTGAATGAGAGGGAGGGAGGTGAGCTGGAAGACTGTTTGCTATGGCGGGGGGAGGCTTGCTTTAATGTATTGGGAAGAGGTCGTATTATTGGGGTGCTCATTGAAGGGAAGCTGATATGGGACATAACTGGAAGAGGGAGGGAAACAAGGAAATGCCCCCTGAAAGTTGTTCCAGTCGCAAGGCAAATGGCCAGACATATTTTCATCCAATCATTTTCAAACTACTAGTGCCTGTGGCAACATTGGCTTAGGGATGTCAGAGAATTCTGCCACGGATCTCGGGGAGGCCGAATGCCAGTGCATTCAGCCCCCTGAAATTGGTGGCGGAATGGTCTGCGAACCCCCCCCCCCGGACGAGACTTACCTGGGGCGGATCTTCCTGGCGGCGGCGGCTCTGGCGGCGGCAACCGGTCTTCCGACCGGCTGCCACCGCCGCTATTTCCAGTTAAAAAAAAAACGAAAACATGATAGGCTACGTAAAGATTTATCACGGCTAAGTTTAAAAAAAAAACGTGATAGGCTACGTAAATGTTTACGTAGCATTTACTACATAAATGGTAGCATACTACGGATGCTACGCTATTTGCGTTCCCCTTATTTTCGCCGTCTTAGTCTACGTAAATCTTGACATAGACTAAGATGTGCCAAAATAAGGAACGCAAATGGCGGCAGCCGTGGCCGCCGCCATTTGCGTGCGCGCGTTGTTGTTGTTGTTGTTTTTAAGTCAGCCGTGATAGGCTATGTAAACATTTACGTAGCCTATCACGGCTGACTGCAAGGACGCAAACGGTGGCGGCTACGGCCGCCGCCATTTGCGTCCCTGCTAGCCAGTGGCCGGATCCAGGGGAAGGAGCCTGGGGAAGGAGGACCAGCCAGCAGCTGCACCAGGTGGATCCTGAGCCTGAGCCTGCTTCTGCCCCCGCCCACAGGTACTTAAGGCGGGGCTGCCAGAGGCTGCTCGGGAAGGAGCCTGGGGAAGGAGGACCAGCCACTAGCTGCACCGGGTGGATCCTGAGCCTGAGCCTGCTTCTGCCCCCGCCCACAGGTACTTAAGGCGGGGCTGCCAGAGGCAGCTCCTCGGCGTGCGCCTCAGCGTTGCGCCAAATGCGACGCTAAGTGCGCACTTAGCGTTGCACTTGGAGTCGCGTAGGACCTGAAGATCTACCCACCTGCCTCTCCAGAGACACCAGCAGCCACAATACCAGCAGCAAATAGCAGCAGCAGCAGAGGGCAGCAGCTTTAAAGACAAGGGGAAGGGACAAACGTGGACTATCTGCTCCTTCTTAGCTGCTGTTCTCTTTTATCTCTTTTATATTCTTTTAAACTGTTGTGTATTTTATATCTTAATATTTTAATATGTGCCTGGGAGGACTATTGGGCAACTCAGGGGGTGGGGGAGGTGCCACCGTAACTGTGGTCACGGGCAGGGGGAGGTATGGCGTTGGGGGATTAACAGGCCAGCTGAGGAGAAGAGGGACTAGACACCTTACAGCTGTCCCCTCTTCTGGTTCTTCCCCCAACCTGATGGTTCCTGGCAGCCTTACCAGTCTGCCCTCGGGTCTGGTGGTGCTGCTGCTGAATGCCAGGTTGGCCCAAAATAAGACCTCCCTCATCCATGGTTTGATTGTGGATGAGGGGACTGACCTGGCATGTATTACTGAGACCTGGGTGGGGGAACTGGGAGGGGTCACTCTCTCCCAGCTGTGCCCTCCTGGGTACTCGGTGCAGCACCAACACCGACTTGAGGGTCGGGGAGGGGGGGTTGCCGTGGTCTATAGGAATTCAGTCTCCCTCTCCAGGCTTCCTGCTCATTCAAGTGCAGATCTTGAGTGTTTGTACCTTGTGTTGGGTACCCAGGACAGATTAGGGATTCTGTTGGTGTACCGCCCACCCCGCTGCCCATCAGACTCCCTGCCTGAGCTGACAGAGGTGGTCTCGGACTTGATGTTGAGGACCCCCAGGATGATGGTCCTGGGGGATCTCAACTTCCATGCCGAGGCCGCTGTATCCGGGGCGGCTCAGGACTTCATGGCCGCCGTGACAACCATGGGGCTGTACCAACATGTCATCGGCCCAACGCATATAAAAGGACACACGCTTGATCTGGTTTTCTCGACTGGGCAGGTGGATGGTGATCTGAAAGTGGAGGAATTAACATCTGTCCCTTTGTCATGGTCAGATCACTTCCTGCTGAGGTTTAGACTTCTGGCGGCCTTTCCCCTCTGCAAGGGTGGGGGACCTATTAAAATGCCCACCGGAGATTAATGGATTCCGATGGATTCCAGAGGGCTCTGGGGGATTTTCCTGCTGGTATGGCTGGTGCTCCTGTCGAAGCCCAGGTCGCTCTGTGGAATGCAGAGATGACTCGGGCGGTTGACACGATCGCGCCCAAGCGCCCTCTCCCTCTGAGCAGAGCCCGGCCAGCTCCTTGGTATACACCTGAGCTGAGGGCAATGAAGCAAGAGGGGAGACGGCTAGAACGCAGGTGGAGGAAAACTTGTGCTGAGTCTGACCGAACACAGGTAAGAGCCCACTATCGAGCCTACTCTGTGGCGGTGAGGGTGGCAAAGAGGCAGTTCTTTTCCACCAGCATTGCATCTTCTCAGTGTCGTCCAGCGGAGCTTTTCCGAGTGGTTCGCGGCCTGTTACATTCTGGGCCAGGGAGAGAGACGGTAGAACCCTCGGTAGCACGCTGTGACAAGTTTGCGCGGCACTTTGAGGATAAAGTCGCTCAGATTCGTCATGAATTGGACACCACCATTAATGCAGTTCCATTGGTAGAGGCGTTCAGAGCACCGTCGGGTCCAGTTTTATTGGATGAGTTTCAGTTACTGAGGCCTGAGGATGCGGACAAGGTGCTTGGCCAAGTCCGATCGACCACTTGTGTGCTTGACCCTTGCCCTTCATGGCTTATTAAATCAAACAAGGAGGGGTTGTCCGGCTGGGTCCAGGAGGTTGTAAATTCCTCCTTGAGAGAGGGAGTGGTGCCTGCTACTTTAAAAGAGGCAGTAATCAGACCACTCCTGAAAAAGCCTAACCTGGACCCAGAGGATGTTAACAATTATAGGCCAGTGGCCAACATCTCCTTCCTGGGCAAGGTGCTTGAGCGGGTGGTTGTAGGACAGCTCCAGGCACTCTTGAATGAAACGGATTATCTAGATCCATTTCAATCGGGCTTCAGGCCTGGTTTTGGAACGGAAACTGCCTTGGTCGCCCTGTGGGATGACCTCTGCCGGGACAGGGACAGGGGGAGTGCGACCCTGTTGATTCTCCTGGACCTCTCAGCAGCTTTCGATACCATCGACCATGGTATCCTTCTGGATAGGTTGTCTGGGCTGGGAGTTGGAGGCACTGCACTGCAGTGGTTCCGCTCCTACTTGGATGGCCGATTCCAGAAGGTTTTGCTGGGGGATTATTGCTCTGTGCCATGGCAATTGTGCCATGGGGTTCCACAGGGCTCTATTTTATCCCCCATGCTGTTTAACATCTACATGAAACCGCTGGGGGAGGTTATCCGGAGGTGTAGGCTGAGGTGCCATCAATATGCGGATGACACCCAGCTCTACCTCTCTTTCTCATCAAAACCAGGTGAGGCAGTGGCTGTTCTGAACCAGTGCCTGGGCACGGTAATGGACTGGATGAGGGCTAATCAACTGAAACTCAATCCAGACAAGACGGAGATACTGTTAGTGGCTGGTTCATCTGCCCGGCTAGGTGATATTCAACCAGTTCTGGAGGGGGTTGCACTCCCCCTAAAGGATCAGGTTCGTAGTTTGGTGGTGCTCTTGGATCCAGAACTGTCACTTGAGGCACAGGTGAACTTAGTGGCACGGAGCACTTTTTATCAGCTTAGGCTGGTATACCAACTACGCCCTTATCTGGACAGAGATAGCCTAGCTACAGTTATCCATGCTCTGATAACTTCTCGTCTGGATTACTGCAATGCATTATACGTGGGGCTGCCTTTGAAAACGGTCCGGAAACTTCAGCTGGTCCAAAATAGGGCAGCAAGATTGTTAACAGGGACTGGCCTGCGAGCTCATATTACACCAGTACTTTTCCAGCTGCACTGGCTGCCAGTGCATTTCCGGGCCCGATTCAAAGTGCTGGTGTTAACATTCAAAGCCCTTAACGGCTTGGGGCCAGGTTACCTGAAGGATCGCCTCCTCCCATATGTGCCTGCCCGGACCTTAAGATCATCATCAGCGGCCCTTCTCCGTGAGCCCCTGTCAAAGGAAGTGAGGTGGGTGGCTACTAGGAGGAGGGCTTTTTCTGTTGTGGCACCCCGGCTCTGGAATGAGCTCCCTAGTGAGGTTCGCCTGGCGCCTACATTGTACTCCTTTCGGCGCCAGGTGAAGACCTTTTTATTTTCCCAGGCATTTTAGCTTTCTAAATTTTTATCTTTGCTGTTTTAAATCTGTATTTTAAACTCCTGTACTGCTGCTAGGTTTTATTGTGGTTGTATTGTTATATTGTGGTTTTAATGTTCTATATATTTTAAATTGTTTTATTGTGTGTTGTTTGGTTTTAGTTTTTGTGAACCACCCAGAGAGCTTCGGCTATTGGGCGGTATACAAATGAAATAAATAAATAAATAAATAAATAAATAAATGAATGAATGTCTGGCTGCTGGCGGAGCTGGCCGGCGGCTCCACAGAATCCCTGCGGAGCACAGCTGGCCGGCCAGGATTCCAGGGGGGGAGGAACGGAGCGCCTCTCCCCCCCATCCAGGATTCTGGGGGGAGGGACGGAGCGCCTCCCCCCCACCATCAACATAATCCGCGAAAGGTAAGTGCCTTTGGGCTTTATACTAGTACAAATAGAAAAGAGAACACTGAAAAAATATACTGAGAGAGAGTGAACAGGATACAATATAAAGTTATCTTTTAAAAAAAATACTTAACAATATATAGAAAGATATATACAATTGAAAGGAGGGGAAATAAGAGTAACAAAGTATATTGCCCTGAAGATTACAATTCCACTAATTAATTTTATTTTTATTTTTAATGGTTTTTTCATGTCACTCTTAAGGGTAGAACTTAACAATATAGAACTTAACAGGTCACATTTAAGGGTAGAACTTAACAGTACATAAAAAGATATATACAATTGAAAGGAGGGGAAACAAGAGTAACAATGTCCTGAAAATTACAATTTCAGTAATTAATTTTATTTTTATTTTTTAATGGTTTTTCATGTCACCTTTAAGGGTAGAACGGGATAAACAAGCATTCCAGCCGGCTGTGCTGAGGGAGATGGGAAGGGAAGTAGAACCATTCCATGAAAGCTCCTCCTCGCTCAGCTGCCACCACCAAGAGCTATTCCAGCAGGCTGTGCGGAGGGAGATGAGAGGGGAATGAGGGCCATTCCACCAGCCCTGAAAATCACTTCCTTGAAGGTCCCCCTTTCTTCCTGTCATCTCCAGCAGCCATTCCAGCAGGCTGTATTGAGAGAGATCACAGGGGGAAGCAAGGCCATTCCACCAGCCCTGGTGAAAGATTTTTCCCCTCTTCCCTCCCTATTCCTTTTTCCTTGTATGTTGTGTCTTTTCAGGCTGTAAGCCTGCAAGCAGGGACTGTCTTCTTTTACTAATTATTTGTAAGATGTACCAGGAGTCCAGATTGGCACACAATTATATAGTGTTAGTCCTTCTTTCATTATTTAAAAATAATATGCCAGTTTACACATAGAGGTTCTTGACCATATCTTATTGAACCAATCAAAAAGGTTGGTAACCAATTCTATGCTGTGTAACCAATTCTATGCCTTCAGCCAGAATCAGACTTAACCAAATGTCATGGATTGTGTGTGGATTCTTCCCAGCAAAAACTACAAAGAGTCTTGTGGCATCTTAAAGAGAAACCTATTTATTATGGCATAAACTTTTGTGGACTACAGTCCTGTGTGCTTTGATCTTAGCTGCTGCTGTATTTAATATGAAGATTCACAATTCATTTTTTTTTCTGAGGGGGTCTCTTTAAAAATCCTCCTCCTCTTTTTTTTTTTTTACCCATCTGCAAGTTGTCAAGTGAACATAGAGATTTCATCTTTTCATCTACAGTGTGATGTGATGACCTGCTTGTGTTAAATATTTCCAGTTCTAGAACAACCTTTGCAATGTAACAGGAAATTACTTGTTTCAATGTCACATGAACAGTTAGCTGAAGACCAGAGCCCTATTTGCAACAGGCTCCCATTGCTGCCTATAAGCAGCTGACGCTCTACGCACACAGAGGGTGCACTCCCCTGCCATCACCAAAAATGAGAGAAACACACTTCTGTATGTGAAGTTGTATTGCTGGATCATGGGGGATCTCTACACCTCAAGTTTATTGGGCATTCATGGTCGCTCACTCACTGAATTGTGTGGGTCCATTATATGACATCGTTGTCCAGTCATTATTCTCCTATTTCCTCCCACCTATCTCGTGTTTTCCTCAAACGGAAAAAAATGGGTATTTTTCCAGATATGCGCAAATGGAGCGCCATGTTCTCCCCATGTATTTCTCCCCTAGCGTGAATGAAGCGCTGAATGTGGTTGTTGGGGGCGTAGTCATGATGTCGAAGGTGGTGATGAAGTTCTGATGGATGTTCAGCCTTCCCGCTCCTGCACCATTTTGGGTCCTCTCCATTTTCAGCCTGCCTGTTCAAAACAGAGCAGCAGAGAGGCAGGGACTGGCCAAAAGTATGGACGAGGGAGGGAGGGCCCAGGGAGATCGGGGGGGGGCTGTCTGCATGTCAGTCCCCATCCACCAGTAATGTGCAAGGGGAGGGAAAGGGGCAGGAACCCAGGAGCAAGTATCGCTGAACCTGGAGTGTGTGTAATGCCTCTTCACGGAAACATAGCACTATGGGAATGGCCATCTACAGAGAAGAAAGTGTGTGTAAAGGGAATCAGTTGTGATCCTGCATTTAAAATGGAAGTGGAAAGCTCCATTTTAAATGCAGGATTTTAGGCTGGTGTAGAAATACCATGGACTCAGCTCCCAATATAGAACCCTATGTGGGCTCCAATGTGTACACAGAACTCCTGAGCAAAGTGGCTACTCCATTCACTGCAACAATGAGACACTTCCTTGCCTATCCATCTCAGCTCATGAAACTTCGAAGTGAATGGAGGAGTCGTTGCCAGCCAAGGAGTTCCCAGTCACTGGACTGGGATGTCTCAGTGTACCTCTTATCTAAAACTCAGCTGTGAAAAGAAAACAGCAGAAAACTTTGTCCAAGATTATTGTTCCTCTGTAAATATATTTCTTCATGTGGTGTCCCAGGAAAAGAGCAGAAGTAGGTCAGAGACCACTTGTGCTTATTTCTTATTGAAGAGAAAAGAGGGACACTAGTTGCCAAAAGCCAGCCTAGGGGACCATAAGGGAAATATGTATTTAGCAAGATTAATCCCTATAGATTTAAATACAAATCAGAACATTTTAATTTCCAGTTAAATTGTCAGTGCTATGTTTTTTCCCTTGTAAGGTCAAGAATGTGGCATTTGGAAAACAAGCTATCAGAAATATGATTAGGGAAAAGGGAGGAAGTCGTTATTCCCTCAAGACATAGTAAAGGATATAGCTTCATTTTGTCAGCTGAATGATACTTTGAACTCATAACAGCAGAAGGAAGTATTTAATTACAAAGGCAATATAAAGCATGATTTGGATTAAAAAAATACATCAAGAGGAACCATTAAGTAAACAAACCATAACTCTATTCATGGATCACAGAAGCAAACAAAACTGTTTGTTTTTGCAAGATTCATGTTTGCTTGTCCACACATTATATATAGCAGAGCCTCCATTGGCTAAGCCTTTGTCTTACAAAATGTATTCATCCTCAGCCAGGTTGGGCAACCCCCCATGTTGGATTTGTTCCACATGTGCAAAAGGGGAATATGTGGGGTAAAACACACACACACACACGGCTATAGTAACTAGAATAATCTCTCCCAGAACCTGTTCTGTACACGCATCCCTTAACAGATGGCTGGTTGCACACCTTGTCAAATATGACATAGAGATGTAGCTAATAGGTGGTGAGATATTATTACAGATGCTGAATGGCTGCTTTCTGTTATGCTGCTGTCTGGCTAATGGTCTAAGATGATCAGCTGATGTTTAAGAGTCAGGCTATTGTTGTTTTCCTGAAAGTCCAATCTATTGCAAGGGATAGGGTTGGCAGGGAAAGGAAGGAGTTTCTTTCTTTCTTTCATTTCTGTACCACCCAATAGCCGAAGCTCTCTGAACAGTTCACAAAAATCCCAGAGTTGCAGTCTGGGATGATTTTCTGTTTTATTCTTGGGGGGCTTATGTAGCACCACAGAGTCAGTACAGGATTATGATGTGGCCTCAAGGAGGGTATATGATTCAAAGTTGGAAGCGTTTGCATCTGCATGCCATTGAACAAGGAACTCTACAGTTTGTGGGCACATCTAGGAGTCTGTGTCATCTGATGGTACATTCTTTATCAGAGCTTCCATCGAGTCATAAAAAGTAGCCATAGAAAATGGCTTAGGCAAAGCTTCATACTTTCCCTTTTCTGCTCAGTAGTACCCATGCAGCTGAAGAAACTGTTGCTGCTGTGCCCAGGTCCTGTCATTGATGCTCCTCTCTCACCTGATGCAAAGTAATGTTCAACTCCTGCTTGCTTCATCAGAGGGGGAGGAAGGTGACTCTGAGTGACAGGATCCTGGAAAGAATTACCTCAGAAGCACTCTCTATCCCAGCCTTCCCCAACCTGTTGCCCTCCAGAAGTTTTGGCCTAATGTTCCCATCCTTCCCAGCAAGCATGGTCAGTTCTCAGGGGTGATGGGAATTGTAGCCCAAAACATCTGGAGAGCACAGGTTGAGGGAGCATGCTCTATCCATTGCACCAGGAGTGAGCGACCTGTAGTCCTCCAGATGTTATTGGACTACAATTCCCATCAACTCTGACCATTGGACATGCTGTATGGGGCCGAGAACTGAACAGCATCTGGAGGGCCACAGGTTCCCCACCTCTGCACTGCTTGGCCAATTTTGATTCCTCTGCAACAGCTGCTAGTCATCTATCACTCCAATGTGCTTCTGATATGGTGTGCTTGAGACAGCTGGAAAAACTTGGAAACAATTTGGAAAAGCAAGCTTAAAGGGAAAGGAAATGACCTGTAACATTTTCACCACAATACATCTTACTTGGTGATTTCCCACCAGTCCATTTTTAATATATATATTTAATCAGTTGAGTACTGTTTATTATCATAAGTGGTTTTGTTGCTTGGGATTGGTCAGGCTTCCGGTTAACCTTTTAAACATTGTGCGCACCTTTTGTTCCAAGCTGAAAGGTAATAGAACATTTGTTATTTTTAATTCACTATCACTACCATCTTCCGTAATACTCCTGCAGGAGGACATGATAGACAAAAGGTTCAGTTGTCCTGAAGACCAAGCAGATGAAAACAATGAATTATACCTACATGTAAAGGAAAGGAAGGAGGAAAATATTAGTCCTGGACTATAGTTAAAGGAACAAATGTTTATTCCACAGGACAATTAGTCCTATCATTTCATGTTATTTCTGCAAATCAGCGCAAGACGTTTTTAATTCCAAAGGCTGAAATTTCCCAATAGGACTCTGGAGAAGTAGCCTGGACTAGGCAGGAACATCTTACATAATTTCCAGAGGCAGGTCAAGCTTGAACTTTGGTGAATTTTTTGAGAGAAATTTCCAGAACTAAGGAGCAACTGCCTAGCATGCATCTGTATATCCCAATGTCATTCTAACTTGGTAGATGGGTGATGGGACTCTCAGTTCTTTAGGGGAAAAGGGGAAGAGGCAGTCTCTTTGCTGTGTAATATGAGACTGGCACTAATGTAATGATCTAGCAGTTCATCAGTAGATTAATATTAAGAGAATATGGCTTGAGAGAATATTCTGGTTTAAGTTGAAAGTTAGACATAAGAAGAGCCATGCTGGATCAGACCAAAGGTCCCTCTAGTCCAGTATTCTGTTCATATAGTGGCTAATCAGCTGCCCATGGGAAACCCAGAAGCAGGACAGCACCCTCCTGCCCATGTTCCCCAGCAACTGGTGTATGTAGTCATGCTGCCTCTGATACTGGAGGTAGCATAGAGCCATCAGGACTAGTAGCCATTAATAGCCTTTTCCTCCAGGAATCTGTCCAATCTCCTTTTAAAGCCATCCAAACTGTGGAAGAGAATCCCACAGTTTAATTTTGCAGTGTGAAGAAGTGCTTCCTTTTATCTGTTCTGAATCTCCCACCAATCATCTTCATGGGATGTGACCCCATTGGGGTCTAGTATTTTGAGAGAGGGAGAAAGATGTCTCCCTGTCCACATTCTCCACACCATGCATGATTTTATACACCTCTATCATGTCTCCCCTTACTTGCCCTGTTTGGGTGTTCAGAAGTTGTAAGCATGGAGGGCAGTGGGATGTACACTCCAGCCTCACTGCCTCCACTCGTGACCTCCACATGTTGACATGGAAAATGTGCAGAGAAAATGTAATCACATTCAAGTGACCACAGTTACAAGGCTCTGCACAAGTGGGACTGGAGTGTGCAGGGTTGGAGCTAGGGATGTCGGAGCATTTCTCCACGAATCTCCGGAAGGCCGAATGCCAACGCATTCGGCCCCCCAAAATTGGTGGGGAAATTCTCCGACACCCTCCCGCCCCCCCCCCCGGGATGGGACTTACCTCGTGCTAATGTAGGGATGTACGAAAGTCACTTACCTTTTTGCAGCTTTGCTTCGCAGTGGGGGGGGAGGCGCTTCGCTTCTCCCCCCGAAATTCAGGCCGGGGGGGAAGGCGCCCCGCCTCGCCCGGCCGAAATTCAGGCCGGGGAGACGCGCCCTGTCTCCCCGGCCGCGAAAGAAAAAGTGGGGGGGAAAAAACGTGATAAGCTACGTAAAGATTAACGTAGCCTATCACGGCTAGATTTCCAAAGTCATCCGTGATAGGCTACGTAAATCGTCACGTAGCCTATCACGGGTGACTTTGAAAAAAAAAAAGCGCGTACGCAAATGGCGGCAGCCCATGGGCACCGCCATTTGCGTTCCTTATTTGGTCCCGGTAGTCTACGTAAAGATTTACGTAGACAACGCATAGTCTACGTAAATCTTTACGTAGACTAGCAGGACCAAATAAGGAACGCAAATGGCGGCGCCCATAGGGCGCTGCCATTTGCGTATGTGCTTTTTTTTTTTTCAAAGTCACCCGTGATAGGCTACGTAACGATTTACGTAGCCTATCACTGCTGACTTTGGAAATCTAGCCGTGATAGGCTACGTTAATCATTACGTAGCCTATCACGGGGGTGTTTTTTTTTTTTACTTTACTTTTTTTTTTTTGCAATGGCGGCGGCGGCAGCCTGTCGGGAGACCGGCTGCCGCCCCCACCCCCGACGAACCGCCGCTGAACCGCCGCCAGGACCCGCTGCCGAGAGGGACATTCAGCTACGGTAAGTCCCATCCCGGGGGGGGGGGGCGGGGGGCCGGCAGAGAATTTCCCCACCAATTTCGGGGGGCCGAATGCGTTGGCACTTGGCTCCCCGAAGTTTTGGGGAGAAATTCTCCCCCATCCCTATGCGAATGTCCCTCTCGGCGGTGGGTCCCGGCGGCGGGTCCCGGCGGCGTTTCACGGCGTTGCGGCGGCGTGGCGGCGGCGGCAGGGGAGGCAGCCGGTCTTCCGACCGGCTGCCGCCGCCGCCATTTCCCAGTAAAGTAAAAAAAAGTGATAGGCTACGTAACTATTTAGGTAGCCTATCACGGCTAGATTTTCAAAGTCAGCAGTGTGATAGGCTACGTAAATCTTTACGTAGCCTATCACGGCTGACTTTGGGGGGAAAAAAATGCGTACGCAAATGGCGGCGCCCATGGGCCCTTATTTGCGTTGCCCTTATTTTCGCTGTAGTCTACGTAAATCTTTATGTAGACTACCCGTGCCCAAATAAGGAACGCAAATGGCAGCGACCATGGGCACCGCCATTTGTGTACGCGCTTTTTTTTTTCTTTTTCAAAGTCAGCCATGATAGGCTACGTAAAGATTTACATACCCTATCATGGCTGACTTTGAAAATCTAGCCGTGATAGGCTACGTAAATCGTTATGTAGCCTATCACTTTTTTTTTTTTTTTTTACAATTTACTTTTTTATTTCACGGCCGGGGAGACGGGGCGCTCCCCCCTGGCCAGAATTTCAGCGGGGAGGGATGGGGCGCCTCCCCCCCGGCCTGCATTTTGGCCAGGAGGGGCAGGGCGCCTTCCCCCCCACCAAGAATTTTGGGGGGAGAAGCGGAGCGCCTCCCTCCCACCGAAAACAGCTGCGGGACCAGGTAAGGGACTTTCGTCCATCCTTAGTTGGAGCACACATTCCCACTCCTTTCCATGTTTACAACTTTTGAACATCTGAACAGCACTACCTTTGTAAAAGCCTCCTCTCGGGTATATCACCCATCTACTCAGTTAGAACATTGGCAAATACAGATGCACGCTGGATAGTTGCTCCCGTTGTGGAACTTTCTCTCAATGTTCACCAAAAAACACTGGGCCCTTCCTCAGAAAAGATTATCTGTGCAAACCAGTTTCTGTTGGGGTGCACTTCTAGGAAGAAAGCCTGTATCATTGGGTAGGGGTACCATAGTATCCAGCAGCGAGCAGAAAGCAGCAGCTGGCAGGTTAGGGGTGGGAAGTAGATTAACATCTAAGGGTGCAATCCTAGGCATGTTTAGACAGGAAAAAGTCCTACAATTCCCAACGTTCCCCAACCAACCATTCCTCTCACCATTATCACCAGCAGCTGGATAGCATCTGCTTCTCAGTGTTCCTAGCAGATACTGAAGTATTTGGTGACGTTCCCATTATAGTGTAAAAATAACAGAGCTGTGCCTCTTTCCACAGTGGTCAGAATATTGATGATAGCTTTTCTGAAGATTCTGCAACTCACTTTAGTTTAAAATGCATAGACGGAATAAGCTGGCGAAGCAGGTTACAGCAAGAGTAACTCAAAATGCAAGAAAGAAGAACATGAAGCTGGAATACCAAGTTCCAAACATCACCCCTCCTGATTCTGTTCTCTTTCCATCATACATACACACCCCCATTTACTTATATTTTATCTTATGATGAGTTTTAATGGTAAGCCATTTTGCAAGCCAAACTTTGCTGAAAAGTAGGGTATCAGTATAATCAATTAATAAAATGAATGCACATGCTCAGAGGTCTCAGTGGTGAGGCCTAGAACTCAGAGCCATTTCCAGGGATGTTTCTGCAGTTTATCACCTTCTCACCCAAGACATTGGTTACAAATTAGATGGCTCTGAAATTAAATGAGCTAAAAGAATGAGTGCACTCTCTTCATTCAAAAGTTGAGCTCATTCTATGTAGAAGAAATTTGTTTCCGTTCGTTTTTTATTGGAATTGAACCTCCTGGAATCGAATCCGGACCTGAACACAATCTTCACCTAAAGTCCATACACTCCTGAGCTGATGCAAGTCTCAGAACAACAACAAAAATATATTTGAAAAAGCCATACATTAGAAAAATGTTCATGAAAAAATGTGTACTTCTGAAAACCTACTTTAATCAATACTTTTGAAAAATGTGCTTTAATCAATGGGAGAAAACCGTGTACATGTCAAAAATGCATACGTTCAGGGTGCAATCCTATGCATGTTTAGCATGGGGCATGCTGGGAATTGTAGGACTTTTTTCTTTCTAAACATGCATAGGATTGCACCCTATTTATTTATTTATTAATTGCATTTTTATGCCATCCAATAGACGAAGCATTTGGGGAAATGCACAGAAGAATATGCATTCAAAAAAAAAAAAAGCTTGAAATCTGATAGGGACACAAGAGCTTTGAGGTGGAATCTGGAGAACCTCGCCAAGGTCAGGTTTTGCTGAATTGTGCATCCCTAATTCCAAGGAATTTCAGATCTAACGGCCTGATATGTTAGCTTAGTTATTTGAAATTATATCCATCATATTGCAATCTTATTCATACTATTAGGTTTTTGTAAAATGCCTAGAGAAATTTATTTTATGAGGCCTTTAATAAATGTAATACATAAACAAAATAATAAATAAATCACTCTCTAATCAACTCATCCACTGTTCATTTTTGTCTCCTTATTTCAAATGTACTGTTTGCCTGCATGCCTATCTTTCGTCACAGAACTTATTTATCGTAGAACCTATTTACCTCACCAACTTTATGTGTGTGTCTTGAGAAGTAGAGTGGCCAAAGTAGAGTTTGCCACACACACAAATGAAATTCATCACCAAAACAAAACCAAAAAAAAGCAGTCCTCTGTTTAAAGGGCTGACAGTGGACAGTGCTCTATTTGAAGGCATCCTCTGAAAGGCTGTCCTGCCCAATTCCAGTTTAAAGACAAAGATACCATCAGAACTGTTGCCCATCACCAGTTAGCATCTGGGCAGCACTAAGGCACACAGGTCACCTGATCACAGTCTTTTACACTATGATGAGATGTACTGTATTTCTATTTAAATTATAATAATTAATTCTAAATTTCATCTGTACATATACATTAGCATTTGCCGATCTCTGTCCTCTTTTGTCCTTTCTTTTGGTGATGTGAGTCCTCTTTTTTTGGTGGTTCACATGAGGGCACCCTACCTGGACAAGAGATTTTTCTTACAGACAGTGTGCCCATTGTCCTGAACAACACTTCTTTTAAAGTAGAAACTCCCTCACCAACAGACTCTGACACTGGCTGACCCACTGCTTGACCTAGCAAGAGAATTGCCTCCAACAAAAGGTCACCCACCACATGTTAAAACTATCTGGAGTTGAAGGTACCCCTCTTGCTTTCAACGTTATCATGCTGACGAATCACAAACAACAGATCGAGAAGAAGGGAACTTTCATGATTTACATCATCTGTGAAGGCCGACTCACATGAAAAAGCAAAACAGAATCATAAATTACAGTGAAGCAGATGGAGAAATTTCAACCCCAGACAGAAATCCTCCATTTCACTTCCCTAGTCCAAGAGCTCAGCTCTCACTGTTGCAGCGTGAGGAACTTTGATAAGCCTAATTCCACAGAACTGTGAGAAGCTTGTTGACAGGAGAAGCTGCAATACTATAGCCACTTACATGGGAGCAAGGCCCATTGAACTCAAGTGTGTAGAAGTGTGTGTGTTCATGCTGCTGAATTCCTGTATCAGTGGGGCATAACACGCTAACCCACATTCAATGGTTAAGGGCTTCTCCACATTTAGTGAAAATCACGCAGCCTTACCAGAGCGTTATCTTCCAGAATCTTTGAGGGTTTAACGATCAGAAAAATACACGCTTCCCCCTGCCCTTGTTTTTGCCAGTTTCCTCCCATATGTTTCATCGATACCATCAGCAGATGGTGCTGTTTTATCATGTGATTTAGGTTTATTTCCACATTTTCAATTACTTTTAAAATGGCGGATTATCCCTTGAAAGCCGTGCAAGAAGCATCAGAGGTTGATGGTGTCGTGAAAAGGACCCGTGAACTTCCATGAATGAACAACCAAGAGTGCACGATAAATGCCTCATGTAGAGATGCTCTGAGTGTGGGTTGTTTTGAAGTGTGGGTTATCATGTTGTCTGAATGCAGCCAGGGTGGCTTGTTAACCATGCAGTGTGGCTTATTTTCTCAAACAAGCCACCTTGAGTACACATGATTTATTGCTGGGTTGTTCAGGGTAGTTAAGCCACACTACATGGTTAACAAGCCACCCTGGCTGCATTCAGACAACATGATAACCCACCCTGCAGAAAACGTGCTGCACTCAGACAACACACTAACCCACAGTTCAACAAACAACTCACGGTTCAAAACAACCCACACTCAACAACTGACTGTGGTTAACGTATTGTGTGAACAGCGTCTGTGTCTGATTGGGACTGGAAATGCAATCTTATGTATGTTTATTTAGAAGCAAGCCCCACTGAGTTCAACAGGACCTGCTCCTGAGTCAGTGTGTCTTGGGTTGCAGCCTTAGACTCCCCACTGAAGCCTTGCAACATTGAAGAGCAGCCTTTTACAAACAGATTCTTACAGCACAATCCTATGTACTTCTACTCAGAATTAAGTCCTGTCAATTTGCAGCCTTATAGACAGTACCAAGGATTAGGGTACGGTTGGCAGGGTTGTAAATATAACTTATGTGTGTCATTTATATGCCATGAAAACACAAAGTAGTTACTAGCAATGTGGTAATAAATTGTCCCAGATGCTCGGTATGTCTTAACAGAACTTTGCGCTGCATTTCTCATCCACAAAAAAAGCTTTGTATTTTTATTTGGAGGTAATTTCAGATTGATTTAGTTTTTGTACATACAGGAAAAGAGAGAAAGAATGCCTGATATCCTGCTCCTCAAACTGCAGTCCCTTGTGATTTCTTAGAATCTTCTTGGCTTTTGTTACACACTATTTCTCTAGGAATTCCAGAGAGAGACACAAGGGAGGCCAGTTTCTTTCCCAGAAGCTCTGAAACTGCTCTGCCAAAATTAATTAAATGTTTGCAAGTGCCGAATATAACATTTTCACCTTTGACTATTCCCAGGCTCCCCAATGCAAAAAGAAAAAAGAAAAAAGCAGATACTGCTACTATCTCTCATCAAGTCCATGTAACTCACCTCTTAATTTGTTAACTCTTCTATTTCAATAGAAGGCTGTGATGGCAACACACTGACCTCAATGTTATATCCACAGAACTGGAATATTTTATCGAATAAATGAAATATATAATAGAGAAGAAGCAGAAAATGTAGGATAAAAAGTAGAAAAATAGTAACTAAGCCTGGCATATTTCTTCTCAACTGTGAATTCTCAAAAATGTGCACATTTTATGCAAATCTTTTGGCCTCTTATTTTGGTGATGCATTTCCCCTCTTTTGGCGATGGGTGTGGGTACCCTACCTACTGTCAGTTCCCATAACCACTGATTGTGCTTATATATTAAAAGTGCAGGATCCTAGCCCTCTTTTGCTTCTGGAATTGGCCATTAGAGGACCATATCATGGCACAGGGGGCTAGAATTACCCAGCAGTGCTTAAAAGCTTACACAGTCATAGAGTCCTTAGTTTAGTTCAAGACATGTCAAAAGACTAAACTCACATTGTCTGCATAACTTCTAGGCCAGCCTTCTGCAACCTGATGCCATCCAGTTATTTTGGACTTCAAAACCCATCATCCCCAGCCAATATGACCAATGGCCGGGAATGCTGGGAGTTGTAGCCCAAAGCATTTGGAGAACATCAGGCTGGGAAAGGCTTTTCTAGGACAACTTTGGCTTGGAGGAGCTCCAACCAAACCAAGAGTCCCTTACACAGGTATCAGGGAGAATTCGGGGCGGGGGGCGTGGAGAGTTAATGGTCCCATCTCTTCTTTTAAACCTAAAACCTTCAAGGATGGGAAAAGGATGATCACTCATCCTTTGTGACATGGAACAGTCAATAATACCATGTATGTCAACCCCACTGTGAAGAGGCAATATGTTTATCAACATCCAGTGGAGGCTGGTGGCTCTGGGGCTGTGAATCCATTCTGTGTTTCATTCAGAACCAGCCAGAACTCTAAAGGAGCTATCCAACATGATAAACCCACTTTGGGGATAGGGCTCAGCACCTTGGATAACTCCTTTAGAGTTCTGGTTGGTTCTGACTAAAACCCAGGCTGGAATCACAGCCCCACCAAAATCAGAGTCAGTTTAAATGGGAGAAAAAAATGCACAAAGCAGCAACATGATCTGACCAGTTCCAGATGGCAAGAAGATAGATAAGAGAGATCCAGATTTATCCTGGATCAATTGTGCTGATGGAAGTGGACTTCCTTACGCTCTCCTTCCCACAGCAGTTCTGAGAGCCCCCTGAAAATGCTACACAAAGAGTCAGGAGACCCTGCTGAATGAGGTGAGTTCTGGGGGTGGGATCCTCCAAAATCAGATGGAGGGAACTTCTGCTAGAATCCTTTCCTCCCACAGAAATCAGATTCTGAATCCAACCAGTGAAGTCTCAGGACTTAAACCAGTTCTCTTTCCCCACAGCTTGTGCTTCATGAACCCTGTTCAATGGGCAGAACATGTGGGAAATTCCCACATCAGAGCCATAGCTCCCTCTGACCTGGTGGCCCTGACCCAGTGGCACTGACATGGAAACTTTTTACACAATCTGCCCACCCCATATTTTTTGCTTTCTTAAATATTAACAGAGTGATATGGGACCCGGCCATGAGGGTGGAGCGGCAGTTCTCTTACTCAAGCAAGTTATGTTAAAGCCCTTGGAGATATGTTCTCAGTGGTCACTGCACACTTCTGTAACTCCCATCACTTCGGGTTTCACCAATGAGAGCTTTAACATAGAAGTATTTCAAAGATCCTATTTGGGTGGTGGACTTTAATGCTGTTGAGGAGTGATTTTTCCCCTTTTTTAACATTGAACAGGGTTATTGTTTTAATGTTTGTTTATGTTAGTTTGGGTATTTTATTTATTTTTAAATGCGCCAAGCAAATGGGATTGGGCAAGCTACACAAAAAGAAATCTTACTCATTCATGGTGCAATCCTATGCATGTTTAGACAGAAAAAAGTCCTACAATTCCCAACATGGCTGGCTGGGGAATAGTGGGAGTTGTAGGACTTTCTTCTGTCTAAACATGCATAGGATTGCACCCTAAGACTGCAGCTCATGTTTCCTCAGAAGTAAGCCCCACTGAGTTCAATGGGATTTCCTCCCAGGTTAGTGTGAATAGGATTGCAGCCTAAATAAGTTGACAGTTTGAAAACCAAGTGTGAACAAAACACATCCATGGAATCGTCCTGTAGAGGTAATATTGAAAAGGGAGGAACTCCTCCGTCCTTGTCCAGTCACAGCACAGATGTCATTTTCCGTATGGGTGTGAGGGCAAGATTAGTGCATAATGGCATATTGTTGTTGTAAAATGTGTCAGATAACAGAAGGTGTCTGAAACCACTAAAGCAGACTACCTTGGTCCCCAAATGCTGAGGCAGGGGTGGGGGAGGGGAGATAAAGCCTTTGGTTTAAATTAAAAGGATGTGGTATTAATAATATATAAATGGAGAGGAGGTCTCCCGTAAGCAGGCACATATGGCTGAGGGCAGACTCAGCAGTACACAGGCTCTTCAAAGAACTCTCAAAGGTCTCTTGAGCACATTAAAAAGCAATGCCTGGCCAAAAAACCCAAAAATACTGACAATACAGTGCAGCTTATCAATGACGAATTTTGACAATTGAACGGACTAAGGACCTCTCCCCCACCAAATGCAAGACAAGATATGATGGCACAGGTCAAGGTTTGGATATATCTAGGGAAGTATTTTCCTAAACCCTCAGAGAGCTGAAAGGAACTCCCCCCAACCACCAGCTCTGAAATGGAATTAGAGGCATGCCAGTCTTACACCCAAGGAGTGCTCCCCTTAGACTGAGGTGGGGCGGGGGGAGACCTCTTTCAGCCTGAGGGCCAAATTCAATTTCAGATAAGCTCTCAGGGGTTGCATTCCACTGGTGGGAAGGTGCAAAAAGCGAAGTGATGTGGCCACAAATACATTAAAAATACTAGCATATTGTAGCTTAAAGCTCTTACTGCAAGCAACTAAGCCTTAGGAGAGGCATCTCAACCTTTTCGAATGGGGTGGGGGTGGGGAACTGCCCAAAAGCCAGAAAACCACCAAACTGATGCATGGTTGGGGAAAAGGGGTGAGGCCAGGGGAAGGGGGTGTTGCCATCTGGGGGACCCCAGGAGGGCCAAACCTGGCCCCCAGGCCTGAGGTTCCCCAGCCCTGCTTTACAGCGTGTACTATGGCAGTTGGCAGCCTTCTCTGAGGGCAAGTCATCCTGCTCCATCTCTGCTTAGGGAAGGTTTGAATGATCCAGTCGCACCTCATCCAGAACTCGGCAGAATTAGCGCACCCACCTCCTGCCAGAGACGCTGATGGGAAGGAGGCAATATCAGAACAGAGAGTCATGTGAGGAGACAGAAGGCAGAGGATTCTGTAGGAGTGGGGCTCAGATGGTTGTGTATCCTAATTTACAGAGGACAGTCCTTTCTTTGAAGGCATCCTGTATCTTATCCTTCCCCAACTTGATGTTCTCCAGATGTTTTAGACTACTACTCCCAGGGTTCCTGACCATTGGCCATGCTGCCTGGGGCTGATGAGAATTAAACTCCACAACACCTCGAGGGCACCAGCTTGGGAAAGGCTGCTCTGTTTGAAGGGCTGTCTGACCCAAATCCATTTTAAAGACAGAGAGCCATAAGAAGGGGAGAGAAGGCAGGGGTCTTGAAGTTGTCCATCAACAGTGAGCACCTGCAAGCTAAGCAGGCACTAGTCACAATCTTCCCCACTATGATAAGATGTAGCGTATTTCTATTTAAATTATAATTATTTCTAAATTTGTAGCTATACATATACAGTTAAAATTAGTATATGCAAAGCAGTGTTCTCTTTTGCCCCCATTTTGGAGGGGTGACCTCTAAGTGGTCACCTTGTGGGTACTTTAAGCCTTTATGTATGCACATATGCTGCATCCATGCAAACTATTATCTTGCTGTATATCATTTCAGAATTCCTGATCAAAGAGACACCATTTCTGTTTTGGGGAGGCATTACTCTCACGTCAAATGCAATAAACAGCTGGTCATTGTGACTTTATAGCCAAACCTTGACCACACTCACATGGCGCCGATGACACACTTCCTCCAGGTTGCACAGGGCGCACACAATATTCTTCTCAGCCACTCACCAGGCATGATGTTCCAGGCAGGTCCACTTGAGGATCAGCTGGTTTCCTCAAGAGTAAATAGGAAGTCAGAACAGGATGGGGGCAGATGACACAGTTCCTCGCCCCACTCTCCATTGCTGCCACTGTTACTGAAGCCTCCACCACTTTATAGCCCAGCCCGGAGTGCACTTGCAAGGCACTAAGAACACATGTTCTTCAGGTTGGGAAGACACGCTAGCTTTCCATGAGCAGGGAGCTTTTGCCATGGAGGAAAATTCAAAAGTGCAGTCTTCTCATGCCTTCATTTTGAAGTGGTTCAGTCATAGAAAGACTCTACCATATGCTTTTAGTGAACAATCTAGTATTAGGCTTAATATACACATCCAGCAGAATTGGGGCATACAATCCTTAGATCATAGGTGAGCAAGTGAACTTCTGAGATTTTTTTTTAGGTTTACCTGAAAATTTATACATATTTGTGTGCACATTTCTCCTAATACATGCATTTTGTATGCAATTTTATGCAATGTAACATTTTTGCAAGCAATTTTCCTAATAGAATGCAGTTTTAACATGCTTTTAAACTCCATTCCAAAATTTGGTGTCTGTCAAAGAGCTCATACCACCAGGAAGTTCTTCTTAATTTTGAGTTCAAATTCTGTTACTTGTAATTTGAGCCTGTTCAGGAGCAACAGAAAACAAATTTGTTCCAACAGGTATCTGACAGCCTTTCAAATATTTGAAGATGGCTGTCATATCACCTCTTCATTCTGTCTTCTCCAGGCTAAAGATACCCAACTCTTTCAATTTGTCCTTGATCTCCAGGCTCCTTGCCACGTTTGTTGCCCTCCTCCAGACCCGTTCCAATGGAAAAGGCCAGTAACTGATGAGCCCATAGTAACAGGAAGCCTAATGATTCTCTCCCATTTTCTGAACCTTTAGCAGAAATTTTCAGTTTCTATTTAATCTACTTTGATTTCTTTTCTGCATGTTGAGGGTCATTTGGGGGGAAATAGAAACTCTATGCTAGAAAGCCAGATTCTGCAATACAATCATGCATTTTTTTAAAAAAATCCCTTGCACCATACTTATTCTAGAATTTGCTTTTTTAATAAAATCATTTTCAAGTTTATACAAGCAGCATTGTATGAATCAGTCATTCGATAGGCTGCAGGCTGGTATTCATAAAATGGAAAGAGCAGATGGTCTCCCGAAATTTAATTTTCTGTTTGATTATCGCTATGCTGGCCCTTTACCATACTTATTTTGAACATTTAGCTATTACAGGATGGGAGGGAGAACCCAAAGCCATTTAGAGCTACTTTCTGAGATACGTTGACAAAGAATCATCAATCCTCAATACAAAATGAGCCACTAAAATGGGATTCCACATCACCAAGTGTTTCTGACCTAATCTTTGATGAAAAGGTCTCTGTCATCAAAAATTACAAAATTTCATATAGCTTGGTGGCTCCATTGTTACCAGTGGTTAATGATGTGTTATATACTGTTTTTCAAAAATGGTCTCCAACTGCTTGCAAAAGCACAAAGAATTTCTTAACACTTCATATAAATGCAGGAAAATCTGACAGACTCCTATTTCCAAGTCTCTCCCTGCTGCTCAACAGGGAATGATGACATCTACAATTTGTTTGATTGCTCCTTTTGATCATTTATTTATTGCAGGTTCTGGGCTTGCTCACTCTGCATTGTCTCTTCATCATGTTTGTGAGCCTGGTGAAATTGTATCAAATGTTGTGGATTTCATCATCTTCAGATTAAAAGTGCTTAAGTCCCTGGGCTGCTATGTTGGCAGCTTGTGATAGCTCGCGCAGTCACCAGGCTCAGCAGACCAGATTCCAAGCAAGAGACAACTGAGAAACTGCATGTAGTGCAACAAAATTAGGCCAAATTAAGTGTAAGTTTAGTTGAGGTTTGTTTATTTGGCAAGATGACAAATGTAAAAGCCTTTGCTTTAAGTGTAACCATTTTTAACAAGCTGCTTACTCCACTTTCAATCAGATTTTTAGCATAGATTTGAATGCAGAAGATACTACTGGCTGATCATATTTTGACCTGACCTCAGATTTGCGTTTGTTGAACAGATCCCCTAGAGCAGCCTTTCTCCAGCTGGCACCCTCCAGATGTGTTGGACTACAACCGCCATCACCCCAGCCAACTTAGGCATGATGTCTGGGGTGATGGGAGTTGTAGTCCAAAATGTCTGGAGGGTGTCAGCTTGGGGAAGGTTGTCCTACAGCAAGGGTGGGCAATTTGTGGCCCTCCAGATGTTTGGCACTAGCTAGCATAGACAATGGTGAGGGATCATGGGAGTTGTAGGCCAAAACATCTGGAGGGCCACAAGTTGCCCATCTCTGTCCTGGACTATCACGTAATGCAGGAATTTTTGAGTCTGGAAGTAGCTTTTAATTCTCAGCTTTCCCCAGTAGCCATATATGTTCAGAATTTGCTCTGTGGTTCCCTGAATCCTATATGCTGGTTTGCCAATAATGTGGTAAATTATTTACTTTTTTGGTAAATATCCCTGATTTTAAATGTGGACATTTCAGGTGCGAGGGGAAACCCTGTGGTTTGGAGGGAAAGCACTAACCATAGTTTGGCAATTTGGATGCCATGGTAAACTATGGCTAGCATAAACTAGAAAATGGAGGACAGGATCTACATGTGAGAGGAGAGGAAATAAGCCTGCAAAGGTACCACCAACGGTCATATCATAGTTTGGCATTACATCTTACTTGAGCCAAGAAGCATAGAAGAAGTATGAAATAATCCATCAGGAATTTCCCAACTCCAGTCTTGTAATCCATTAGCAACCCGTGAGATTTTTCTCTTCTGTTTCCACAGGTGAGCCATTATATTCATAGACTATAAATAGTCCACAAACAAAACAAGGCCAGGAGACTAATCAATCAACGAACAAGTGGTCTGGGTTTACAGTTTTATCTGCCAAAGATAGGGAGCAGTAAATTATAAAAACAAGTGAGAGAATAGTTTGGTGCCTTGTCATTCCAAATGAAAAACAAGATGTGGGTCTTTCTGTTTCTTGTAGGTGCCACAGCGGCTTTTGCTGAAGTTTCAGTTCACAGATTTGATGGGTAAGAATACATAATATTCTTAACTTGCACATTTCAGGAGATAGCAAATGACTTTTCTGGTACAAATCATTTCTTTCTGCTCTCTTCTTTAGGGAGAAAGTCTATCGGGTAACACCTCACCATGAAGAACAGATAGAAGTCCTCAATTACTTGGCCAACAATATGCAGGTAAATTGAAAGGGGGGGATGATACTGATGTGAAGTAATTTTCAATCTACAGTGCATCATGTTGATAAATAACAAGGTTATCCTTGCTTCTATTGCTGTCAGAAGACAGCTGGCTTAGCTGGGGAGAGAAACACAAGTTGCAACAGGGTTGATTTTCTTTTCCAGAAACTTTGAACAATAGAACACAGGGGTGCTGCCCAGTCTGAGGGGTCTTGGTCAAGATGTCCTCTGGGGGGGAGTCAACTGCACTGCCCCAGCAGCTTTGCCAGTGGGGGCTGGTGGCTCCAATTTCAGTGGGGCTGTGAATCTATTCTGGGCTTCATTCAGAAACAGCCAGTACTCTAAAGGAGCTATCCAAGGTACTGAAGCTATCTGGGGGATAAGGTGCAGCACTTTGGATAGCTCCTTTAGAGTTCTGGCTGGTTCTAACTGAAACCCAGAATGGATACACAGCTCCACCGAAATCAGAGCCACCAGCCTCCACTGAACTTCTCTCTCTCTCTCTCTCTCTCTCTCTCTCATACACACACACACACACTTTCTCCTTCCTCCCCCATGCACCAACCTGATCACTGTCTTCCCCACCCACCCGACTTACCCTTTGCTGCCCAGCTTGATTAACAACAACCTCTGGAAAAAGTTTTGGAAAAAGAAATAAAATGTGATGTTTGTTCTTCTCCTGATGTCTGGTAAAAGAAGTGGGGAGAACAAGCAACCATGCATCAGGTACCTTGATGGGAAGGGCATGAAAAGATCCCTTTCCCTTTTTCCCCCAGATCTTTTTACAGAGCTTGTTGATGGGTGCGTTGGGCATGCACAGCAAAGCTCCAGGCTGCAAAAGGTTTTTGGGAAGTCCAGTCTCCTATCCCTTCACCAGGTAGTGATGATGTGGTGGCAGCAGACAGCAAGTTCTCTTTTCTTTGTTTGTTTGTTTTCTTTATAGTCAATTCGGGCACAAGGGTGTGCCTTGCTCATTCTGGCAATTGAAAAATGAACATGTGGGGCTTGATTGTCTGACACTTCAGTCCTCAGCAAACTTGACCTGACTGTAAAAAGTGGGGAGGGGGGGTTAAGTAAAGAGTCTGAAATGTTTCAGGGTCCTCCAGACCACAAGGTCCTGGATCTGTGCTCTGTAGCCTGACCCAAGTTGTACCACTGATGGAACAAATTCTATACCCTCTTATCTGGGAGTAAGCCTCTTTGAACTAATGGGACTTCTGAATAAGCATACAGAGGATTTTCCTTTTGGAGTAGTCCTGGGGCCTCCTTCGCTAAGCATGATCCTAAGAAGATGGCTTGAATTTGACATTTCACAATGTAGGACTAGGTTATTTTTCTAATACTATCACTTCTGCTAACAGCAAACAAGGCTGTTAATTGGCTGTTAATTCACTCTATCTACTTTTGGTTTCGTCACAGAATTGAGTTCAAAGCACTACACGAGGAGTGTTCCCTTCCCAGCTTTTCTGCTACATAACCTCTAGATGGCACTGTGGTGTAGCAGAATAGTGAAAATACAGGGCTTCTCCACACAGGGCTTTTATCCTGCAATTGAGATTGATTACTCACATAAGTTTACAGGTCCTTTACATAACGTCGTCAACCTCTAGGGTGTCTCCCACACTAAATGATCTTTATCCCATTTTTTTAAAGATCAGAGAAAATGAGCTATCAAATGAAAGAGTGTTGAGTTTCCTGGTGAAAAGAGGAAGTCATGAAATAACAGGAGCTAGACCACAGCGCCATCTAGTGGCTGTATAATGAAACATATAGAACACACAGATAAGGGAGGAAAGGGGGGAAGGAAAACGCATGGAAAGGGAGCTGGTCGTGATCCTGCATTTAAAATGGAAGCAGAAAGCCCCAGTAAAGCTGTGTGATTTTAGCCTGGTGTAAAAATGCTCACACTGAAGGAAATCACACTTTCTTTCACTTTCACAATTACATGCACATTTTCCCTGCTCCAAAAAAACCCTCACAGAAAGTGCTAGTTAGACACAGAAGCAAAACTGGAGAGTCACAACATCATCTAAAGTACCTGTAAAAAACTGTGAGTAGAGAATGATGAGCACATGATAAATGCCTTGTGCAGAAAAGCCCAAACTCAGATGGTGAGTGCCAACATGACTCAAGCAAAACAGAGCCATTGTGAAACAGGAGGGAAGTATCAGCATGCTCTGGGGTCCTGGGGAGCCTCAAGATTTGTAGAAATACAACAAATCTTAATTTTAAAAAAATGGGAAACACACACACACACACAAAGCCAATGAGGTCTGAGCATGCTCAGTAGCCACAGGATGTTGGAAAAGAGGAACAGTAAATGGGGGGTGGGGGCGGAATGGAGTATCCTGAAAGAGGACATGGCTGGCTGGCTGGGGTGATGGAAGTTGTAGCCCACCACATCTAGAGGGCACCAGGTTGGAGAAGGCTGGTTTAGACTTGTAATCATCTTCATCCCTTTTTTTAAATTTTCTGTGCTCCCTCTTCTCTTCCATAATGTTTTCTAAAACTCTTGTCCATTCCAAATTTGTGCTTTGTGACCTTGACGTAGATATATTATGGCATGAGAAAAAACAACCAAGGATAGCAGATCTGTTTTCAATATTTGCGCGTAGCTTTGATGTTGAGAAATAGCTGCAAAAAAGAGGAGGGAAAGATGATAATCTCCACCATGAGACGTGGCATTTACAGTGATATACAGATGTAGAGGGGCTTTCCATTGACCATAGGCCATTGTCAGACTGTCTCCCCCACCTAACTCTGCTCTTCATTATGTCTTAAAGTCTATGTCCCTTCAAGTTAATGGGAGTTTTGCTATTCACAGCTTTGAAGCTGGGGATTCAGCTAGATGTCATGGTGAATTCTAAGTGTGTTCTATTTTAAAAAGTAACCAAGTTTTTGCTTTGCATCTGGAATTATGGATCTGGAGGACCAAGAAATCCCTCTGGCCAAGCCTACCCCAAACGTAGTGCCATTCAAACATCTTGGACTTCAAGTCCCATCTGCTCAGTGGCCATGCTGGCTGGGGATGGTGGGGTTTGTAGTCCAACACTCATGGAAGGCCCCATTGGGGTAGGCCACTCCAGTCCTACTTTGGCAGCAAAGTGAGTCCACCAGTTGCTATACCCTCCTGCACATGCAGATGCCAATAGCTCAATGGCAGAGTATATATTTTGAACGCAGAAGTTCTCAGGTTCAGTTCTCCATACTTCGAGTAGACCCACTGAAATCAATGGGACTTGAGTTAGTCATGATCCAACCCGTAGATCATAATCCAATGCAGAGGTAAGCCTACTGAAGGCCACTGATTTTAATGGCTTTAATAATCTTAAATTGGGTTGTAGAACAGCCTTTTGCAATTCAGTGCCCTTGAACATCGTATTCCTGTTCATTACTATTTAAGTTCCCAGACTGTACCTTTTCCCCTTCTTCTTCCCTTTCTTAAGTTTTAATTAGATGCAAGGAACTGAGAAATCAGCTAACCTTTCTGAGGCCTCTAATTAAAACTTAAGGACGGGAAGAAGAATGGAAGAAGGTACGCAGTCTGGGAACTTCAATAGTAACAAACAGTAATACGATCTTGGATATGATTCATAAAATTGTCTGAATGCACACAGCAGTGGCATATATATGTGGGTGCATTTTACAGCTGCACATTTGACCAGTAAATAATAGTCTTTAACTAACGCAAAGGTGCCACAGGCTGCAATTCTGCACACACTTACTTGGGAATAAGTACCATTAAATTGTGGGACATACATCTGAGTAAAGATTTATAAAATTGGGCTATTAGTCATCTCACTCTGTGTGATGATGTGATAACTCACAATGAACTAGACTTCATGGTCTATTGGTTTTGAATTCCCCAATTTTAAGTTTTCCAATGCCTCTTTCATAAATCCTGTATAAAGAAAACATGCCTTGTGCTATTCTTGTGACTGCATTACACTGAAAGTGCATAATAAATAACACCCATTTAAGGAATGGTATGATACAAGTGTGTGTGAAGTAAAAGAGAAAAGATTAAGTAAAGAAAGCAAGGCCACAACAAAAGTAAGGAAGGAGGCGCAGTTATTTTTAATTCCAAAGCAATGACATTTATGTTTAACTTAAGGAGAGAATTCAAATTTACCACAGTATATTTAGATGATAGCTTTCTGTTTATACGATTATAATCCCTGAGGTAATAATATTTTGTTCACTGCTTAGATACCGAGGCAGTAGGCACCTTTTGGAAATGCTTTACTTACAAGAAGTCCCTACAGATCCATTCTGTCCATCCAAAAGGAAACAAAGTCGCAAATTCCTGACTTAGAAAGACATGCAAATGTCACTCGGAGGTCATAAATTCACAAATCATTTGATTCTCATGAGCAACAATGCTAACATTTCTCTCAAGTGTATTCCTCATTATGAGGCACATCTGAAGTCTGGCCAAATCCCACCTGTTCTACAGCTGTTGAGAGATTTAAGTGTCTGGACATATGAATGGTTGGAATGTCACAAAGTCAATGCGATAAGGTTTTGGAACAAATGCAGAGATGGCTCTGACAATGGCCATAGCACTACACAATAGTGTCTTGCATAAACTCTGCATAAAGATACTTAAAGAAACCTCTTCTCCTATATGGTCTGCATTCCTCTGTGTCCCACCAATATCTGAATTGTGTTTGGTTGGAACAAGGGAGAGACCCTTGTCTGTGGGTGCCCCGTGCTAAGGAAATCCCTTGCAAAGGCATCGCCGAAGTAATTCCACAAGCTATTTCACAAGGCAGTCTGCAAGTCATTCAACAAGAACCCTATTCAGGCATTCTGAAAGCATGTTATTTAAACATGCAAGGAGGGGGCGCTCGCTAGATCCCTCCCCTTCCCCCTCGCTCCCGTTGCCCTGTATGCATGGAGGACGAATGTCTGAAGCAGAGAGCCTCTTCTAGCCATGGGGACTCTCCACATGATCTGGAACACTGTTTATCCAGCATTCTGGATTGCATGGAGAGCCACCATGGATAGAGGAAGCCCTCTGCTTCAGACAGTCACCCTCCATGTGCACAAGGTGATGTGAACAATGAAGTTTGAGCATCGTCATTGCATTTTGCATGTTAAAAATACACGCTTTCAGAACTCCTGAATAGGGCTAAGGTGTTTCTCAAGGTGTTGCACAACTCATTCCAATTTCATTTTGTTATGTGTGGCTTTCACTACTTGTGTTAGTTGTTCTGCTAGCAGTTATGCAAGCACTAGCAGGGCAAAGCCAACTCTTCTAATTTTGCAGCTAGGCTAACACTGAATATAGCCAACTAACTTCAATAAGCCCCTTCGTGGATCACTGCCTTGTTGTGGCAAAGGGGCTTGCATAACTCGGTGAAGCCATAAACTATGCTGTGCAGGGCCACCCAAGACAAACAGGTCATGGTGGAGAGTTCTGATAAAATGTGATCCACTGGAGAAGGAAATGGCAACCCACTCCAGTATTCTTGCCAAGAAAACCCCATGGAACATATCACAAGGCTAAAAGATATGACGCCAGAAGATGAGCCCCTCAGGTCAGAAGGTGTCCAATATACTACTAGGGAAGAGCAGAGGGAATTTCCAAGTAGCTCCAGAAAGAGTGAAGCGGCTGGGCCAAAGCCGAAAGGACACTCACCTGTGGATGTGTCTGGTGGTAAAAATAAAGTCTGATGCTGTAAAGAACAATATTGTTTAGAAACCTGGAATGTAAGATCAATGAATCAAGGTAAGCTGGAGGTGGTCAAACATGAGATGGCAAGATTGAACATCGACATCTTGGGAATCAGCGAACTCAAATGGACAAGCATGGGTGAATTTAATTCAGGTGACCATCATATCTACTACTGTGGGCAAGAATCCCTTAGAAGAAATGGAGTAGCACTCATAGTCAACAAAAGGGTGGGAAAAGCAGTACTGGGATACAACGTCAAAAACAATAGAATGATCTCAGTACAAATCCAAGGTAAACCATTCAACATCACAGGAATTCAAGTCTATGCCCCAACCACTGAGGCCGAAGAAGCTGAGGTTGATCGGTTCTATGAAGACCTCCAACACCTTCTAGAACTAACACTAAAAAAAGATGTCCTCTTCATCATAGAGGATTGGAATGTTAAAGCAGGAAGTCAAGAAATCACCAGGATAACAGGCAAGCATGGCCTTGGTGCACAAAATGAAGCAGGACAAAGGCTAATAGAGTTTTGCCAAGAGAACACGCTGAACATAGCAAACACTCTTTTCCAACAGCACAAGAGGCGACTCTACACATGGACATCACCAGATGGTCAATATCGAAATCAGATTGATTATGTCCTTTGCAGCCAAAGATGGAGAAGCTCTATACAGTCAGTCAAAACAAGACCTGGAGCTGACTGTGGCTCAGATCATGAGCTGCTTCTTGCAAAATTTCAGCTTAAATAGAAGAACGTAGAGAAAACTACTAAACCATTCAGGTATGACCTAAATCATATCCCTTATGAATATACAGTGGAGATGAGGAATAGATTTCAGGGATTAGACCTGATAGACAGAGTGCCTGAGGAACTATGGACGGAGGTCCGTAACATTGTTCAGGAAGCAGCAACTAAATCCATACCAAAGAAAAAGAAATGCAAGAAAGCCAAGTGGCTGTCTGATGAGGCTTTACAAGTCACTGAGGAAAGAAGGGAAGCGAAAAGCAAGGGAGAAAGGGGAAGATATATCCAACTGAATGCAGAGTTCCAGAGAATAGCAAGGAGAGACAAGAAGGCCTTCTTAAATAAACAATGCAAAGAAATCGAGGAAAACAACAGAATGGGAAAGATTAGAGATCTTTTCAAAAAAATCGGAAATCTCAAGGGAATGTTTTGTGCAAAGACAGGCATGATAAAGGACAAAGAAGGCAGGGACCTAACAGAAACAGATGAGATTAAGAAGAGGTGGAAAGAATACACAGAAGAACTATACAGGAAAGATCTGAATGTCCCTGATAGCCATGATAGTGTGGTCACTGAACTTGAGCCAGACATCCTAGAAAGTGAAGTCAAGTGGGCCTTAGGCAGCGTTCCTAACAACAAAGCTAGCGGAGATGACAGTATTCCAGCTGAGCTATTTAAAATCCTAAAAGATGCTGCTGCTAAAGTGCTGCACTCAATATGCCAACACATTTGGAACACTCAACAGTGTCCACAAGACTGGAAAAGGTCAGTTTACATTCCAATGCCAAAGAAGGGCAATGCCAAAGAGTGCTCAAACTACCGTACAATTGCGCTCATTTCACATGCCAGCAAGGTTATACTCAAAATCCTTCAGCAGCATGTGAACCGAGAACTACCAGAAGTACAAGCTGGGTTCCGAAGAGGCAGAAGAACTAGAGATCAAATCATCAACATTCGCTGGATCATGGAGAAAGCAAGAGAATTCCAGAAAAACATCTATTTCTGCTTCATTGACTACGCTAAAGCCTTTGATTGTGTGGATCACAACAAACTGTGGCAAATTCTTAAAGAGATGGGAGTACCAGACCACCTTACCTGTCTCCTGAGAAACCTGTATGAGGGTCAAGAAGCAACAGTAAGAACCAGACATGGAACAACCGACTGGTTCAAAATTGGGAAAGGAGTATGACAAGGCTGTATATTGTCACCCTGCTTATTTAATTTATATGCAGAGTACATCATGAGAAACACCGGGTTGGATGAATCACACAGGTCAGAATTAAGATTGCCGGGAGAATTATGAACAACCTCAGATATGCAGACGATACCACCCTAATGGCAGAAAGCAAAGAGGATCTAAAGAGCTTCTTGTTGAGGGTGAAAGTGGAGAGTGCAAAAACTGGTTTGAAACTCAACATTAACAAAACTGAGATCATGGCATCTGGCCCCATCACTTCCTGGCATATGGAACGGGAAGAAATGGAAGCAGTGACAGATTTTATTTTCTTGGGCTCCAAGGTCACCGCAGACGGTGACTGTAGCCATGAAGTTAAAAGACGCTTGCTCCTTGGGAGGAAAGCTATGGCAAACCTAGACAGCATAGTGAGAAGCAGAGATATCACCTTGCCAACAAAGGTTCGTATAATCAAAGCTATGGTTTTCCCCGTAGCAACGTATGGCTGTGAGAGCTGGACTATAAGGAAGGCTGAGCGCTGAAGAATCGATGCTTTCGAACTGTGGTGCTGGAGAAGACTGTTACGAGTCCCCTGAACTGCAAGGAGGTCAAATCAGTCAATCCTAAAGGAAATCAACCCTGAGTGCTCATTGGAAGGACAGATCCTGAAGCTGAAGCTCAAATATTTTGGCCACCTAATGCAAAGAGAAAAGTCACTGGAAAAGTCACTGATGCTGGGAAAGACTGAAGGCAAAAGGAGAAGGGGACGGCAGAGGATGAGATGGCTAGATAGCATCACCTATGCAATGAATATGGACTTGAGCACACTCCGGGAGAGAGCGCAGGACAGGAAGGCCTGGCGTGCTATGGTCCATGGGGTCATGAAGAGTCGGACACGACTGAACGACTGAACAACAACAACTTCAATAAGGCCTCAACTGTAAGAGATCCATGTGTTGCATGGACAATATTTTTGGGTTGACGTGTAGATGGCTATCAGCTTAGACAAATAAGTCATAACGAAAGTACTATTGCACAAGGTTAGGAAATGGTGCCATCCAGCCAAATCCACATGTACAGCCAGATTCAGAATGAAACTATATGTACCTTTTTTATGGGCTTCTTTGTTTGCTTCTCTTTTCAGGTTGATTTCTGGCGCCCAGATTCTGTTGAGCAAGTGACAACAGGAATGACTGTAGATTTCCGAGTCGAAGCAGACAAGCATTCTGAAGTTGAGAGTCTCCTGCAGCAGAATGGACTGGACTATGAGTGTGTTTTTTCTTATGATGTTTACTCCATTAATATCTATGGGTTAAATGCTAGACAGATCTCCCTTTAGATCAGGGGTGGACAACTTATGGCCCTCCAGATGTTTTCACCCACAACTCCCATCATCCCTCACCATTGGCTGTGCTGGTTAGGATGGGAGTTGTAGGCCAAAACATCTGGAGGACCACAAATTATCCACTCCTGCTTTATATTGTATCTTAAATTACAGGAAGTCATGGTAATGTAGTGTTTAAATAGAAACAAGCCAGGATACAGATTGTTGAACACAAAGCACTAGGCATGTTTATATCCAAGACTTAGGGTGGCCACATATCCTACTTTACAGAGGACAGTCCTCTGTTTGAAGGGTTGTCAGAGGATAGCCCTCTATCTGAAGGTGTCCTAGATGAAGGGCTGTCCAAGTTCCATTTAAAGATAAAGAACCATAAGAAGGGAGAGCAGGAGTCTTGAAGTTCTCCATCAACACCACCTGGACATCAGTCTTGTATTTCTATTTCAATTCCAAATGTGTGTATGTGACTCAGTGGGTGAGAGAGAGAGAGAGAGAGAGAGTATTTTATGCAAATCTGGGTCCTATTTGGCCTCTTTTTTGGTGATGTGGAGTGGATGTTGTCTCATGTCTCCTGCAGGTAGTACAATACACGGGAGGGGTCCTGAGCACCTCTCCTGAGGTGAGGGCCTTGCAGTGTGGGGGGGGCAGGGAGAGAACTGGAATCTCTGCAGGGTTGGAGCTTTTTAAAGTACCAGGTTACGATGAGGCATCTGACTGAGACCCAGTACAAATCAGAGTGGAGGTTAGTTCCAAGAAACAATCCAGACAGGTAAGATAGGTTTGGAAAGAAGTGGGTAGTGGACTGGTAGGCTGGAAAAACAGGGAAAGGCTTCCAGTGAAGCAGGAAGAGGGAGAGACAGAGCATGGAAAAGAGTCCACAAGTTGCACACAGAACCAAGCTACATGCAGTGCTAGACTTAAAGCTTAGCACTTATAGTTTAGCATTTTTAAAGCTGCAAATAGCAGTCATGGAGAGGGCAGGATTAGGACTGCATGCAGGGACGGGCGGTTAATCCTTTTCTCCTGCTATTTAAACACTGATGAGATATGTTACCATTTGCTGGTCCCAGTTAGTCACCTAGCAGTAACCTTCTGTAGTCCTTTGATGAAGCAGGATTGTCTTGATGACAAAGGAAGGGCTCCTCTGCCATGTGCTGAAACACTTGCGCTACTAATAACAAATGTACACACTTTGCTGCACCCAAGAGCTGTCTGAGAGATTGTCCCTGACAAACTTCAGTGAAGCGTCCTTGCTTGCTACAGCCAGAGGAGATACAAGCCTTTGATGTGCAGCCGCAATGCCCTGACATCATGTCAATGTAACAAGTTCAAGTGTTCATTACGAAGGCTGGGGGTGTATTGCAAACTGACCTTTCTCACTTTTCCAGTCCAGATCACAGTGATCAAAGACATCAAGTTTGCACACTGCTTCACCCTAAAGCCATTTTCTCCAGGCTAGGATGGGAGAGGGGTGGGGAGCAAGAGATTTCTTTTGCTCCCACCCACTCCACATGCAGACTGTTCTAAAGGCATTCTGGGAAATCCACTGAAGGCAGGCAGTGACTTTAAGAGATCTCACAATGGTTTGAGAGAGAGGCTTTGCTTCCCATAGTTTATGCAAATCTGCATTGAGTGCACACATGACAGGCAGCAATGATCTCTCTTTCAAACTGCCCTACCTCTCTGGGGCCAGATCTATACCTTGTGTCATATCATTACGATCCCATCTTGCTATGCTATGCTATAATGCTATGTCCCTCTTGTGCATTTATACCTCATAGGACACACAGTGAAATTTGTTGTGGTTTATTAGATAATGTGGAACAAAAAGCAGGAAACAACACTACAAAAGTGGTACATTGAATGTGTAATGTGCCCCAACAGTTGTCACTGCACTTCAATACCTCTATAAAGCAGTAGTGTAGATCTAGCCTGGCAATCATTCCCCAGCCTAGGAAGCTGCATTGCAGCCAGAAAAACTTCCGAGTAGACATACAGAGGCTTGCCGTGCTTACGTGTGAGGAGACATGATGCTCATGCTTAATTTTCAGTAGACATGCAAGGTCTTGATGTTTGGGATGCTTTTTGAAAATGCTGCTGAGGGAGTCCTTCCTGCTTACTTCTGAGTAGGAATGCAGAGGTTTGCCCTGCTTGTTTGCGAGTAGGCATGTTTCCTTGTGTAAATTGGCAGCAATGGAATTGGGGAGCTGGAGGGATTTTCAACCCCACCCACTTTTTCCCATGGCCCCACCCACTACTGGAATACAGCTCGCAAGAACTTCTCCACAATGGAATCCATCCATCAGGACAAAAAAGTTTCCCTACTCCTCGTGCATGAATATGGTGCTTGGAGGCAGAAGGGAAAGAAACAATGGCTAACATGTGCCTAGTGGTCATGTGTAGGATCTAAGGATGTCAGAGAATTCCGCCACGGACTCCAGTGAGGCCGGATCCTTTAGAATCTGGACCCCCGGAATCCGTGGCGGAATGGCCTCCCCCACCCCGCCACCCCGCAGAATCCCCCCAGGACGGAACATACCTGGCAGCAGATCCTGTGGTGGCGGCTCCGGCTGGTCTCCCAGCCACTGCCGGGCTGCTACAGCAGCAAATGGCGGCTGTTGTAGCAGCCACCATTTGTGTCCTTGCAGTAAGCCATGATAGGCTACATAAGTATTTACGTAGCCTATCACGGCAAAAGGAGCCACGCAAATGGCGTAGTGGCCACCATTTGCGTGGCTGCCTTTTGCCGTGATTGGCTACATAAATACTTACGTAGCCTATCATGGCTTACTGCAAGGACTCAAATGGCGGCCGCTACGGCGGCCACCATTTGCGGCTGCAGCAGCCCAGCAGCGGCCAGAACTCTGGCTGTGGCTGGCGCTGGCTGGCGGCTCCACGGAGCCACCGCAGAGCGGAGCCAGCCAGGGAGGATTCCGGGGGGAGGGACGGAGTGCCTCCCCCCCCCCACAGATTGACCAGCACGGAGCCAGGTAGGGATTTCGTACATCCCTCACAGGGTCAGACTCTATGAAGACCTGGGGAATGCAAAAATGCAAAGTCCCGTGTTCTTCTTGTCCTTATTACTGCTTTTTTGCAGCATTTTGATCGACAACCTTCAGGCTGTGCTCGATGGGCAGTTTGACAGTCGTGTTCGGTCTGCTGGATACCAGTATGAAAAATATAACCCGTGGGAAAAGGTAAAGGACATTCACATGTGAAAAATCCTCCTCCACTTTCCAATGGGAAGTTGTTTTTGGAGATGTGGCTTTGCTCTGAAGGGGACACAGCAGATAGAGCACATGCCTTGCATGCATAAGTTTCCAGGCTCAGTCCCTGGTATGTCCAGTTTAAATCCTCTTCAGTAGCAGAGCTAGGAAAAATCTTTATCTGACACCCTGGATAGCTACAGCCAATCAACATAAGACTAGGTGTTGGGAACCGCCAGCACATGGGCCAAATGCATATCTCCAAGCCCATTGATCTAGACCTCCAGACTCTCCCCAGGCCAAGCCCCCTCTCCCAGGCCACGCCCCCTCTCCAGCCTCCTCTGAGTAGGGATGTGCATCGCTGGGAAATTTGGTTCCTTTTTGGTCCAACGAAGTTCCATGGCAGGTACAACTCACTTTGTGTCTGTGAGCCAAGCTGTTCCCTGAATTCCAGGAATTTTTTTGAACATTTTTTGGGGGGGAAGGTTCTGCAATTTCCACAAATTACTGCTGAATTTGCACAAATTGTAGCCAAATGTATGCAAATTGCTCAGAAATTTGCATATATTGAGGAACCTTAAAAAATGAACAAAATGCCCAGAAAATCTGCAAACTGGCCTGATTTGCTGAAGATCAAGTCAGGCAACACATTGGGAACTGAATCGAAGTCCGCAGACTGAGCCTAGGAAAATCTCTTGAACTCCACCCCACAAATGAATTTTTCCAACATCCCTAGCTCTACGTACTGATATTGTTTACTCTGTCCTGCTCTGTTACCCAGCTACAAAGGTATGGAGGGAACCTTGCATAAACTGGGGAAGGAAAATGCCTGGAAGCAAATGTATTGGATTTTTTTCCATTGTGTACTGAATAAGGGCAAGAGTCACATCCATAACACTGCTCAGTTTTTGGCTCTGGCCACATCCATACTGTAATGTGGCCCCTGATTGTTTTCAACCAAGGATATGCAGCCCTCAACAGGAAAATGGTTCCCCATAGACAGTACTGACCTACATGGGGCAGTTCCTTATAAATGCACTTATTTATGTATTTATTTTTAACTCAACAGATAGAGGCTTGGACAGCTGATATTGCAAATGAGAACCCAGGTCTCGTCTCCCGGACACAGATCGGAACAACCTTTGAGGGACGCCCAATGTACCTCCTGAAGGTATTCGCTTTTTATTTCTTTAGCCAATCTGTTCTGTCTTCTCTTAGCAGGTAGGAAATAATTATTACACCTTTACAAAGTCCAGATTTGTATTTTATTTTATTTTAATAAATGCTTTAGGAAACCCAGCAGATTTTGTAAATTCTTTTATAGTGACATTTTTATCCTTTTTGATTTATAGTAAAGGCTTCCTAAATAGCACAGACTGTAATAAAAGCTTTGACAGTTTGTACATATAAATTTAACCATGTTCCTGTAAGCAAGGTAAATGGTAATCTACCTTTGTGTAATTGTGTGCTCCATCTGTTGTTTGTAAACCTATTTGCTATAAAGCAATCTATAAACTTCAGTCCCTTCCCTCTCTCTCTCTCTCTTGGCAATGGGAAGCAAATAATTAATCAGTTTTTCCCTGCTTCAGTTGTTCAGACAAACTCAGACAAAGAAAACTGTTTAGCCATGCTTCTTATTTGGGGGATCAGTTCAATATTTCAGAACTTCAGATCTGTACTGTCCAAGCCATGTCCCTGCCCCACCAGTCTGCACTGATGAGAGGAAACTATGTGGGAGTAGGGTGTCCATTTATGCATCACAAAGAAGAGGAAATCCATCACCAAAAAAGAGGCTAAAGAAGGGAGTGATTTACATACAATTTGCATATCCTAATTTATAGGTACAAAACAGGGGTCGGCAACACATGGTCTATGGGCCACATGCAGACCCCACAGCCCTCTGGTACAGCCCCTGGTGCAGTCTTGGACAACCCCAACGCAGCAAAAAAAAACCCAAACCCATTTCTTACACAAAAAAATGGCCATGTTAGCACTACAGTGTACTAAAAAGCCAAATCTAGCTTGTTCTAAATTTGACCCATATCACACTCCATAGCCATTACAGAGCGCTATATGGGTCAAACTTAGTTTCAAAGCAAACTAAAGCAAACTCTGTAGTGCTAACATGGCCATTGTTGCTGTTGTTCTTGTGAAAAAAGAAAATCAGGTATCTGACAGCACTGCACAGAGTTAGGGATGTACAAATTTTGTAAAATCCATTCTGTCCACATTGCTCAGATTGTCAGGTGACTTTTGTTCCATCATCCACTCAGAATCAGGGGTTTCCCAATTTCCTGAATTTGCAAAAATGCGTAAATCCCCCCCCAAAAAAAAATGTGCAAATTCCCCCTAAACAAATTTCCATGCTTTAGCCTATGGGGAAAATGCACATTTTCTGGCGGTTTTTTAATTTTATGTATTTTTCTACAACTAAATTTGCGTAAAATTCCAGAAAGAAAAAAAACAGTCCACAAGTTAACAGAATCCATGCAACTCAGGAAGAGCTGGTCTACTGCAGAATCCGCGGGTCAGATTCATAGAAATCTGAACTCACTGGATTCTGTTGCAGATTTCTCCAACATCTCTACACAGAATGCAGCCCACCACCTCCAGTGGGGAGGTGAAAATGACTTCTGAATCCCTCAAAGTTGTCCACCCTGGTATATATGCAACTTCAGAAATTATTACTATAATTTAAATATACCACATGTGTCACCATAATGGGGGAGAGGGTGACCTGTGTGTGCCTGCTCAGTCCATGTGCTTTTGATGGGCAACTTCAAGCCCCCCCGCCCCCACTTTCCTTTCTTATGGTTCTTTATCTTTAAATCAGACTCGGACAAGGCAGCCCATCAAACAGAGGCCTGTCCTCTGACAGCCCTTCAAAATTAAGGACTGTATCCGTAATGTAGGACACATGTGCAATTTGTATGGATGGCTACCCTAGGCAGCCTCAAAGCACTTTCCATTACATGCTACAGTACCAAGACAAAAGTGAAGAGAGCTGCAATTCAAATGTATCATCGTAAAGCTACCAGAAAAAGAGATGTAGAGGAAGCTTCCCAGGTGATGGTAGAACCTCCTGTAAGCCATTTCTGGAGCATTGGAAGGAATTATAACTTGTCTGCTTATGAGTAAAAACCTAGTATACAGAGTCACTCGCTGTATTTCCTGTCTGAGGCCTACTTAATGCGATAATTTCAGCGCATGGCAGCACTGTGCTGACTTGCAGCAATTTCCGCTCATGCTGAGTACATTGCATCATCTCAGGCGGAATTCCAGTCAGATTCTGCTTTTGCCACACCGACACCACTGCTTGCACACATTTCAGGGGGTTGCAGGCAATTTATGACTGGCATGCATGCAATAAATGGCTCAATACACACACTAATGCTGCGGGGAGTCGGTGTTATGAATGCTCGCCAAGCTGTGCCAGCCACAACCTTTGTTACAGAAACAGTATGTTAATGGACATACTTCACTGGTTCAGTGAATGTTTCTTTATGGGAACCAATTGTTAAAGGATGGTTTCTTGATCATCCCTGGAATGTGGGAGCCCTTTGGGGAAGGTAATACATCCTTTCCCCCTCCTCCCCCAAACGTACACTGATCTGGTTCACACAAGACGACAAGCCAGAGAATGGGTTGAGCATGGGTTGTCATTGAACCATAGGTTGTTATTGAATTGTGGGTTGTTGTGTTGTGTGAACCCAACCATGCTAACAAACCACAGTTTGTTAACCACAAATAACCCACAGTTCGCAGCCCGACAACAAACGGTGTGCTGTCTCCATGGGTTGTTCATAGTTAGCGAATCGTGGTTTTCTAGAGCAGCTGGGTTCACACAACATAACAACCCAAGGTTCGATGACAACCCACAATTCAATGACAATCCATGATTCAACAACAACTGACACTCATCCCATACTCAACCTGTACTCAACTTGTACTCTGGCTTGTCATGTTGTGTGAACCCAGCCACAGCGCTAAGGGTGAGTTTTAAGGTCTCTATGTTAAAGAAACTGTAGTTGGAGACATGGAGACATACAGAGAAACAGAGAGAGTTCACTGTGAGCTGTAGATTGGAAGGCACCTTGGGGATGCTAGGAGAGTTTATGCTCTTTGCCTCCACCTGTGCTCTACTTCCAAATAAATCAAATGTTATAACAATGCCATAAGTCTCCAGTGATCTCTCCTCCAAAGGGAAGACAAACCCTGGTTGTTCTGCCCAGAACTTCTCATCACTCAAGGAAGTGGGGAGCATGTAACATCAGCATGGGATATGCTTTCCATGTCACTGACATGTGGTTAAAAAGGTCATGAGAATCGTCTCTCAGTCATTAATAGATACCCACAGGACTGACTTGCAAGAGCATTTCCTAAGGGTGTAATAAACCAAGCAGCGCCCTTTCATTTCAACTTGGTTTGTGTGTGACTGTGAATGAGCTGCTCCTATGAAAATGAACACATGAGTCACCATACCAGTGCTTGATGGATTTCAGCTTTAGTTTTCAGCGTTCTTTCTTGGATCTCTCGCACATTGACCCAGATCAAGACAACGCAAAACATCTCAGAGGCGGTTTCCAGATGAAGAAGGTCTAGACGATCGGGGAAAGATGGTGTAGATGAGCTGTCCCCAACTTGATGGCCTCCAGATTTCTTGGGTTACAACTCCCATTATCCCCAGCCAGCATGGCCAATCTAGAGGACACCAGGTTGGAGAAGGCTGGTGTAAATGGCAGTGGGCAGGCAGCTTCATATTCCCTTTAGAAAAATTAGGCGTAATCTTAAGCATCTAGCCACTATCAAAATCATCACCTTTACCCAGTTTATTATAGGACTGAAACAAAATGGCCACCTAAATTCACCATCCCATTCATAGGTGGTGTATTAGGGAGGATTTCATCCATTTTTGGCTGGGGCATGCTGGAAGTTGTAGGCTTTTTTTTGGTCTAAACATGCAAAGGATTGCACTGTTAAAGGTATATATAAGCAATGTAGCACAGTTAACCAGACTAAAAATATAGACGTATCAGCAGGGATAAAATATGGATCTAACATGCCACTTTAAGCATGGTGATTTTCTAGAGGTCAGAAAATATACTCAGTACTGTGTTTCAGTTGCAGCAATGAAACTCTCCCCTGCTAAGTGAGGCCTGAGGCTGCAATCTGAAGAGAGAATATTAACTACTCTTATGCAAGATAGATTACTACTTCCTCCTTGGTTTATTATTATTATTATTATTATTATTAATCATAATTATTTATTTACAGGTGGGAAGACCTGGTGCAAATAAAAAAGCCATCTTTATGGATTGTGGCTTCCATGCCAGAGAATGGATCTCGCCTGCATTCTGCCAATGGTTTGTGAAAGAGGTTGGTCAGCGTAGACACCGCTGTAAATGAAATCTATGTTTTAAAAATATATATATTGGCAGACCCCAGTCTAGGTTTCTTAATATGATCATTGGGGTTCCTGAATCCTCTTCTTTCCTACAAACACCCATTATGCTATTCTTTGGTTTTTAATTTAATTTCTAGGACTAGACTTCTGGGATGCTTCTCTTGCTGCTGTGAAAAATGCAGTATAATGCAGAATGTAAGGCATATTGATCTAAATCCCCTGTGCCACTCCACAACACGAACTCCTGGCTACCCCACTTGTGAAGGAGACCTTGCAGCTTTATGTGCTGCTCTGAGAATCTAGGGGGAAATCTGACGCAGTTGTGCAAAAGAGAGGTAGACCTTCCAATGAAGAAAGAACAAGATCAAATGGAATAACAAATGGGGGAGGGTTCATAAAAGCATATCATTAGAATATAATGATTAGACCGTTCCATATCAAGTGTATCTAATAACGAATAAACAATTCTAAAATAAGTTTTTAAACATTGCAAATTCTCCAAGATCATGTTAATGTTGTTAAGAGGGAGGGCTTACTCTTTCTGTTCTTGATTCCAGTAGTTGATTCATTACCCAAGTATGCTGAGTCTTCCCTCTTTTACTATAGTCCTGAGCCAGATCTACACTTCGTGACACATCGATACGCTTCCATCATGATGACGCTATATCCCTCTTGCACATTTATACCTTGTAGCACATGCAATGACATCCGTTGCAATATTTCGGATAATACGGAATGAAAAGTGGAAAATAACACTAGAAAAGCGGTATATGGAATGTGTAATGTGCCCAACACTTCAATACCGATAAAAAGCACTAGTGTAGATCTAGCCCTGGTGGCACTCACCACCTGAGTTCGCTATTAAAAGGAGAAATTTACATGGCTCTTTCAGAAGCCAGCAATGGGGGGAAATCCAACATGGATGGGGAACCATGGTCCACAAAGAGCCTGGGAGGATGACAAGAAATTCTATGTGTAGCATTAACCCTCTTCCCCTTTTCTCATAATATGAGGCTAAAAGAATGGCTGAAGCCATTGCTGGCAATGGCCATGCCTGCCAAATGTCTACCTTTCCCCCTCCTTAACGGACCTGAATCAGTGCCAGTTTCAATTATCCTTACAGAGGCAGCTGACCAGTGACCACTGGCATCTGAGAGTGTGTGGGAAAATTCCCACTGTGTTAAGAACAAGCCTGTGATATTTGCAGCTGTGAAGTTCTCCTGGGTTTGCTTTGACAGAATAACCTTAACATACAAGTTCCAGCTGTCTTGATTCTCACGTTTAGTAAAGGTTCCTGTGCTAAAAAAAGTGTAAGCAGATTAGCAGAAGTAGCAACGGAGGCCGACATTTAAAAACCAAATCAAGTAAGCTCAAGTATTTGACTCTCAAGTGTTGGCAGACACCCAGTGGTGACAGGCCTTCCTCTCATGTCTGCTCAGATATGTATGCAAACGTCGATCTGGAAATTGAAAGTGACACTTCAGCCCTGTCTTAGGGAATGCAATTTCCTTATCTCTCCCAGTTAAAACAGCAGAGAATAAATGTTACCTCATTTAGCAGTTTGAGTTACTACGGCTATCAGTGTTACCCTTTCGAACAGTCAGTCCCTGACTTAACCTCATTGGGATGGTGCCTGATTTTAGGAAATCACTTAAATAGCTAGACTGCAACTGAGCACATACATTCCACTAGCTTTAATGGAATTTGTGTGCATGTATCTGTGGGCTGGACTGCAACCAAGAATCTCTTGAATTGTGCTTAATGTCATCTGGGGGTTCTTTCCTTCTTTACTGGTCTTCCCACTTGATACTGCTCTTCAAGGGAAGATAGCTCAGTGGTAGAATACATGCTTTGCATGTAGAAGGTCCCAGGTAGTGACGTTTTAAAATTTTAAAATTGTTTTTAAGTTTAATTGTAAGTCAGTTGAGAGCCCCATTTAGCCCTAAAAGCAACAGATGGATGATCAATGAGAGAGAGAGAGACAGAAAGAGAGAGAGAGAGAGAGAGAGAGAGATTCAATCCTTAGTATCTCCAGGTATGGTGGGGAAAGGTCCTATCTGAAACTCTGGAGAGCCATTGCAACTTAGTATTGATAACACTGAGTTAGATGCACCAATGGTCTCACACAATATAAAGTAGCTTTCTATGTTCCTGACAGCCCAGTCCTAAACATAGCTATTTGGAAACAAGTCCCACTGTGTTCCATAAGACTGCAGCCTAAAACACAAACCCTTTAAATTGTAAAACAATTTTTGGCAAAATATCACTTTTAGAGGGGACTGCTGTCATAAATTTATAAATTTCCTGGAATAAGTAGAATTCAGAGCCATAACAAAGCATGGTTTTCCAGAAGAGTTTGACATTTAGACTTTAAGGGTGCAATCCTATGCATGTTTAGACAGAAAAAAGTCCTACAACTCCCAGCATCCCCTGGCCAGCATAGGACTTTTTCTGTCTAAGCATACATAGGGTTGCACCCTAAATTAGTGCACCAGGTTGCACTTTGAGCTTGAAAGCAGCAGCAAAATGTTCTGATTATACAGCAAAATATATGCTGTACAATAGAGATCAGGGATTCCTAATTTCTTCTTTTTTCCACTTAAAGAAAATAAAATTCAAAACAAAACTTTATAATACAATTAATTTTTTAATACAAAACCAAACCATATAATGAATTTAGCTATCATGATCAAAATCACCATCATACAACCTTTGGCATCTTTATGTGCTCATAACCTTAACTCACTTTTTTACATCATAGATATATCTATCTATCTATCTATCTATCTATCTATTCCAGTACTGAAAGAAATTGCCCATTATCCTAATGTTTACTGCATATTTCGGTGATTCCTAATTTTTCAAAAGTCTCAATTATAGGGCTGTGCCAAATCTTCTCTAAGATATTTTCTTAGAAATTCGCTTACTTGCTGATGATGATCTGATTACCGGGGGGTGGGGGGGAACTCACCTTGCCAATCATTTGCATTGTTCATTTGATGCTCGTTTAATGTTACTGGGTGCTACTGAACACCATTGTTCTTCTTCGTCTTCACTGACCTCTGCCAGAAAATAATGAAAGGTACCATTTGGGACTTCTGAAAATTAACACAAGATGAGGCCAAGAATTTGGGCTAATCCTAACTGATCATCTCTTTGGTCTGTCCTTAGGCTGTTCAAACCTATGGAAGAGAAACCATCATGACCCAGCTTCTGGACAATTTGGACTTCTATGTGTTGCCTGTCTTAAATATTGATGGCTATGTCTATACTTGGACTAAGGTAAATGATACACCTGTTCCCTGAATAAAATGCTCAACACTTGTGTGCCAGACATAGTCCTTCAAAACAGTGCCCTGCTCCAGGTGTTTGAGGGCCCTCAGGCAGGACACCCTCAATGGGCCCCCTTCCTCAGTGAGTCTACCTTCTCACCACCATGGTCACAGCTGCTATTGCTCCTCATCCCCTGTCTCATCATTGCTGCCACTTGCTGGCTTGATAGGCAGAGAGCCAGTGAACAAGCAGACAGTGGCATGTACCACTCCTCCTTCTCACCACCACCATAGCCTAGGCCAGAGTTACAATGATGAAGAGAAGGAGCTAATCCAGGGCACTGTTTCAGTGGGCCCCTGCTGGGGCGTGAGCCCTCAGCAGATGCCTGACCAAGCCTACCCTTGACACCAGCCCTGCTTCAAAATTAACATTCACAAATATTTTCCATTTCAGTCTCGCATGTGGAGGAAGACTCGTTCTGTAAATCCTGGCAGTAACTGCATTGGTACTGATCCCAACAGAAATTTTGACGCTGGGTGGTGCAGTAAGTATATATCTTATGATATAACCTGCCCTGAGAAGAAATGGGTGGCCCAGCTCTAACTGACTCATTCTCAGAGTCTAGGAGTACCAGCTTTAGTTTGGTTCCAAGTTCCGAATTCCACCTCCCAAGATCCTAACCCTCATGGAAATAAAAAGCAATGGACAGGCTAAGCCTCCAAATACATATAAGGTGCAAGGTTTCAGAGAATTAGGATTTTATTAAGAGGGTGACATTCTCCTGTGGAAAGACACTGAAATAGAGAGAATACCTCAGTGTGAGATTAAACACCCGAAGGAGGAAGTTAGTCAAGTGTTCTGTGGTTTTTAGTCCACAAAGCTTATTCCATGTAATGACAAAACAGCTTATCAGTCACTGAAAAAGAGATGCATGACCAAATAATTGATACAGATCTTGTGTCTTAGAGAGCAGTCCTGTGACCACTAGACACTGTCTAGAGCAGAGCTTTCCAAACTTTTCATGTTGGTGAGACACTTTTTAGACATGCATCATTTCGTTACATGGTAATTCAGTTTTACTAGCAAACTGGAGGTTAAACTAACCTGTTATAAGAGATACAGACACATACATAAATTGTAATAATGAAATGTATGGGGATAGAACATATCTCATGAAAACCTTTCATTTATATTTTTTAAAATATATGATTTGTGAGATAATAACATACATTGTTGTCATTTATGAGTAACAGTATGTAAATAAGTGCAAGAAAATGTGAAAAATAAACAAAATTAACTAAAGTATTTACAATACATATTAGGACACATAGGCCCAGGTAGGAGCTCAGCTGCAAAAACACATGAAGTAGAGAAGCAAAAGTCCAACAAAAATGGTCTAAATATATATATCTCACTACAAGGCTATATTGCTGTAAATATTTGCAATGCCTATGTCCAGAGTCCAGTTCCAGCACTCTCCGGTGGTACACTGCCGGTGGGTGGTTAATCCACAATTACAGCAAAGCAAAAATAAAAATAAATGGCAGAAATCAAATCATAAGTGCCACGTGGTGGGTGGCTTGCTGTTTGCCACATTGGGTTTGGGAGGGTGGCCTCCCTTCAGCCAGCAGCAGGTGGGTTGACTGGGTGACAGCCTGCAGCTGCGCTCGCCCGGGTGATTGGGAGCACGCTGATTCCGAGGCTTCTGGCCTCCACTGAGCTCCGTTCCGACTGGCCAAGATGGCGGATGGCCTGCTTGGTGCAGTGCCAGTCCCAGGTGGCGTTTCCACCTGCGCGCTACTCTGGCCTGGCCGTGCAGGAGCACGGTGCAGAAGTCCGCGAAGGGCGCACTCGAAATCTCGCAGGGCTGGTGGCTTCTGCCACTTCGCACCGGCATCGGCCAAGTTCTGCTCCCAGGGCAGCGCCTCCCCTCCCCTCTCTTCGCCCATTGCCTCTACCTCGCCGTACTGCTCCAACACCACCAATCATGTGCATCCTACGTCAAGACACCACATGATCCTAAAGCAGCTAATGTTAAAGCAGCTAAGCCTTAGCTGCTTTAACATTAGCTGCTTTAGGAAGTTCTGGGGGAGGGGCCAAGGGAAGCAAACATGAGTAAGGGAGCTCCGCGGTGCCCTTCCGCACAATTTTCTGCATTTTGCGCGACACACCTACAGACTGCCGCCGACACGCTAATGCGTCGCGGCACACAGTTTGGAAAGCTCTGGTCTAGAGGGCCATAGGCTTCTTCCATTTCTGGGAACCTCAGAGACCAGCAACCATGCTCCCTGCCCCCGCCCCTGTCCTGTTGTAGGCAGCACAGTTTTCTCCACATCAGCTACATCTTCGTGTTCAGAAATAGAGCATGGAGATGGGGGAAATGGACAATCCCAGGGTGGGAAGGGGACCACAGAACCTGCTTTATGCAGCTTCCCATCGGCTCTCCAGGTCCTTTTCTCGCCTAGACAGGAGAATTTGCCCACCTGAGCAAAAATGCAGGGCAGCCAGAGTCCAGAGAAGAGGATCACCTCTGTACTCCGGCCACCCTGCATTGGATGCTCAGCAACCTCTGACTTCGACTTCAGAGGCTGCAGACTATCTCAATAGGATTGCACCCTTACAGTACAATCCTATATATGTCTACTCAGTTGTAAGTCCCATTGAGTTCAAAGGGGCTTACTCTCAGATACGTGGGTACAGGATTTCAGCCCTAGGACACAATCCTATGGAACTGCTGCCTGTTTGATGGAAGTCTCCAAGTTTGGAAGCCTCCGAAAATTCTATGCTTGCTGGGCTGTTGCCGGCAGGGCAGGAGGAACAACAGAGGTTATTTCACCTCCCATTCTTCCTCACAAACAAAAATATCAGCTAGATGGGCCTCTGAGCTCATCTAGCTCACTTACCAGTCATGGGTGGAGGCAGGTGATGAGAGTCCATAGATCCTGCAGATCCTGGCCTCTCCTCTTCCCTCCCCTTCCTTCCCCACCCACTGAAACACTACCCTTTTTACCTATGACATCATCCAAGGCTGCTTTTCTAACCTCAGAAAGCAGCTGCCATGGTGGTTTCCATGGCAGCGGGAAGGGGGCAGGGGAGGGGTAAGGATCCAATGTTGTCTTCCCCCGCCTGAGAACATAGGGAGTGTCTACGGCCTTGGAATCTGAAATATCCTATGGTCCCCTGCCCACTTGTTAAACAGATTAACAGATTCCTGATAACTCCTCAGAATAGGTTTTTACCAATTTTTGCTGAGTTATCTCAGGCCTAAAAAAAAAAATCCTTTAGAGAACAATCCTGCATCTGGGGGGCCATAGTATATTTCAGATTCCTGGAGCCGAGGTCAGAGACAGTGCTCCAATCTCGGAGGGGGGAATCTGCGCTCCAACCTCCCTCCCCTTCCACCTTGCAGCCAGCTGCCTCTCTGAGGTCAGGAGCCTGACCTTGGAGAGGGGAAAAAGGGGGCGTTTTGGTGGGCGGGGAGGGGAGAAGTCTGGAGAGGCCAGGATATGAGCTGTCCTGTTGCCTCTCCAGCCTGCTCCCCTCCCCCTCCAAAACGCCCCAGCTAGAAGGGCAAAAAAGCCCGTCTGGTAAAACTGCAGAGCAGGAGCACAGGAAAGCGAAGATTGCCTCTGCCGCACCTCCCACTCCACACTGGATTATCATAGGCCTGCAAGTTCAGAGGCTTACGATCACTGAGGACAGAAGCAATGAACCCTTAATTCATTTTGTATTGCAGATCATGTGGCAAAATCATATTAAGAAGATTCAGGCACTCACATACTGACATAAATGTATTGTTAAAGATGTCAGTAAAAACACATATGTATTAAGCTGTCTTATGCCACTGGTCTATCTAGCCCAGTATGGCCTACCCAGGCTGGCAGCAACCCTCCAAGGACTCCAGGATTGGTCTTTCCTGGCACGTGCCACTCAAAATCCTTTTAACTGGAGATGCTAGGGATTGAACCTGGACCTAATACTGTATATGTACAAAGGATGTGCTCCACCACTGAGCTACAGGCCCTGAGCTATAATAAATAGATAATAGAGAAATAGCATTATCAGGCATGGTAGCTGCCAGGGGATAATTCTTTTTCCTGTTCTCATATACACAGGATTGGGGGTGGGGGACAATGACAGGACATAGTAGGGTGACTGCTGAATGGGGTGAGCTGTAGCGTAGGGGGAGAGGCTCCTCAAAAAACAGGTGGAGGGACCTTCTGCAAGTGAAGTCTTTTTGTTTGTAGAAGGCAGATCCTAGATCCTACATTACATACAGACATGTGTAATGGAGACCTGGTGCCATTTTTTTTTTTTTTAAGGAAAATAACTCTGGGGGGTGGGAGTGTATTTTGATTGGAGAAGCCGAGGAAAGTAAACACACATTTGGAACTTCGTGCTGGGGGAGCCACACAGAGGGGCTATTTACAATGGGGAAATGGTGATCATGAAAGGGTGAATCAAGTAGCACTTCCAAAGCAGCTTTTCCTTTTAAAAGGAACTGGGGCAGCATTGCATACATCTGCACATAATATGAGAACTAGTGTAGTGTAGTGGCTAAGAGACTGAGCTATGAATGTGGAAGTTTGTTATGTTTTAATTAAGATTTTGTTTTTAAATCTGGATTTTATTGGTGGCCACCATGAGTGCTCTTTTTTGGCAGAAAGGTGGGAGATAAACTAAATAAATAAGTAAATAATATAAATAAATAAGTTTGCATTTTGTCTGCGCCATGAACTCACTAGATAGCCTTAGGTGAGCTGCTCTCGCTTTTGCTCGCTCTCTGCCTCAGTTCCCCCATCTGCAATATGGGGTATAATAATAACACTGACTTACATTACAGGGTTACAACTAGATAACCCCTGTGAAGTGGTCTGAGCACTTGAAAGTGATATGCAAATGTTAAGCATTGTTATTCATCCCCACATTTCATTTGGTCATTTTAAATGGATAGGAAGCTTGAAAGATAAGTTTCTTCTGACAGTTAGGGCAACTATCTATAACAATCTTCCCCAACCTGGTGCCCTCCAGATGTGTTAGACTGCAACTCCCATCATTTCCAGCCAGCACGGCCATACTGGCTGGGAATGATGAGATTTGCAGTCCAGCACATCTGGAGGACACCAGGTTGGGGAAGGCTTGGTCATTGTGCCCTTCAGTCTAACTGTTCATATTTCCTCTTCCTGCTGCACACAGCTGTTGGTGCATCAAAACAACCATGTTCTGACACTTACTGTGGCCGTACACCTGAATCAGAGAAGGAGACCAAGGCCTTGGCTGATTTCATCCGTAAAAACCTCTCAACCATCAAGGCTTACTTGACCATTCACTCGTATTCCCAGATGCTGCTGTTTCCTTATTCTTACACATATGATCTGACAAAGAACCATGAGGAACTGGTAAGCAGAAACTAAATGGCTGTTCACTATTCTAAAGTTAACACAGCTGTGGTTAACCTCTGGTGAAATCTTTGGCCACAATTTGGGTTATTTTAGTTTCTGTAATACGTTGGTTTCTGTCTTCCTGTTTAAGCAACTTAGCTCTGAAATGTCCTTCAGTATGAGTGTTTTACTCCGAGTGCTGAGAAGTTAAAATGGTTGAGGTATATACGACTAAGCTATATACTTAGGCAAGGCCTGTATGGGAGCACATGACTGAATTTTATTTATGTATTTATTTTTATTTCAATTCTATACTGCCCAATAGCCAAAGCTCTCTGGACAGTTCACAAAAATTAAAACCAAATGGCACAAAATAAAACAATTTAAAATATATAGAACGTTAAAACCACAATATAACATATTATTTTAATAAACACAATATTTTAATAAAAAGTAAATTCAATACATTACAAAAGAGACTAAGCATTAAAAGATCTGTGCAGGAATTGACCTGGGCTCCTTTGGCTCAGAAATTTTTATTTATTTTAACTTACTTAGATTTTAGGTTGTTTTTATTATACTGTTTGTATTGTATTGCTTTTCAGTCATTTTATGTGCACTGCCTTTATGGGATCAAAAAGTTTGTATTTTAAAAACATAATTAAGTAATACATTAATATAAATTGAGCTTGAGTTGCAGCCCTTGCAAGATTTGAACTTTAAAAGATTATCAACCTTGTGGAAGCTAAAAAACAAAAACTGAAAATGGGAGCAGAGTGCTAAAATGAGGGGTTGGGGATGTGATGAAAAGACTGGTAGTAAGCCAGTGTGATCACACCAGGTACAAAGTGGTGTTATATAAAAACAGTGGTTTGCCTTGCTCTTTTTGACTCCATTCTGCTTTTACTTGTAGTGTTGTAATTCAGTATATTACAATTGCAATGTTGGAGTCAAGTGTTTTCTATACAATTTTTTCAGTTTGCTGCAATTGGCTTTCATTCACACAACCACTTAAACAATTACAAAAACATGGTCAAGTGCACAACTACATTTTAACAAGCACAACTCCTTTATTCAAATGCATTGCTTTCATAAGTGGGTTGTACTGCATTGCCCAGTATACTGAGAGTAGTCATTTACTTCATCTTGCTTGCATAGAGACCCAGTTTGTATATTTTGACAATTAGAGACCATATTCTGGGTTGTTGGGGGAGAGACAACCCAGATTTGGAGCCCAGGGTTTAACACAGTGGCCAGATTTGCGCAATTAATTTCAGCCTTGGTGGCTTAAATAAGCCACTGAGGCATGCGGCACATGCCAGGTGCACACGCATGCCCATTCTGTAACCCAACCCGCACTTATAGGTTTTTCTGTTGTCCGAACCCAGGGAGGGTGGGTTGTTGGCATGGTTAACAAACCACCCCAAATGCAGGGGCTGTTTTAGGGTTGTGGGTAGTTTGTAAACCACACCAACAACCCACCCTCACCAGGTTCAGATGACACGAGAACCTACGAGCTGGGGTTGGGTTACAGAATGGGTGCTCACGGGAACCCAGCATGTTCCTCAAGCCACAGAGGCTCACTTAAGCCACTGTGGCTCAAACTGATTATGCGAACCAGGGCCAGATCTACATCTTGTGTCATATCATTACAATCCCATCATGGTAATGCTATATCCCTCTTGCACATTTATACCTCGTAGGACACACAATGACATTTCTTGCAGTATTTTGGATAATGTGGAATGAAAAGCAGGAAATAACACTACAAAAGCGGTATATCGAATGTGTAATGTGCCCCAGCAGTTGTTAGTGCACTTCAATACTGCTATAAAGCAGTAGTGTAGATCTAGCCCAGGTCAATACTAAACAACCGAGGGACAGAGTGTCCCTGGTTGTGTTTTAGCCACAGCTGCATGCAGTGGGAGCAATCAGGCAGTATGCACCAGCACACTCAGTTGCTCACAAGCAACCCAAGGCTTAAAAAAAAAAAGCCTGGGTTGTCATGACGTACAAACTGTCCCATCTTTTTTTGAAAATTTAAATTTTACAGTGCAGTCCTATGTATGTCTACTCAGAGGAAAGTGAAACTCACTTGGGACTTACCACCTAAGTATGCACAAGAGCGCAGCCTTACTCTATAATACATTGCACCAAATGGTTACTGTCATTTCTAACATTTTAGCACTAATATTTAGCTCCAACTGGGAGCTGAGTACTACATGGAAAATGTACAATGACAAAGGAAAACAATAGTCTCGTTTTCAATGTGTCTTTCCAAGCTTCTATCAGTCTTCTAATGTAAAGGGACACCCTGAGAACTGGATTTTTTTTCTCTAATTATCTTGGCTGATACACAGAAATAGCAATGGGCTTCTATTCCTTGTGGAGACATTTTCATGACATTCCCTCGCAACACTCAAAGCCTAAGAACATTGATAAATTTATTTTTCTCATTCTTAATAGTTTTTTCTGGTGTTTTTTTTTTCTTCTTCTTCTTTCAAAAGAGCAATAATATTCACAGAGAAAATTACTTCAGTTAAAGAGTAGATGTTGCTGGCACTAGATACAACATAACAAACAAAAAATCAAGAGCATTTTAATTATCTCATTCAACTGCCAGAAGTCCAAGGCCAAAATCAAAAGCTGGCCCTAAACTGCTGTTGCATTCGGACAGATTTATGCTGGGTCCCAAGTGGATATATCAGGATTTTGAAGCTGAAATGGAGAGTAAGGACAGATTAATGGTTTTGCCCTGGACATCTGGCAACAGAATCCTCTCTTTTTGCATTAAAAAGAAGGATTTTTTTGTTTTGTGCTGTTATAGTAGATTGTGTTTTTCACAAAGCCACAAAGTTTTAGTTGTGATTATTCCAGAGAACCAAAGTCATTTTTCCCTCATTCTGTTTGTCTTTAATTCTGACAAAAAAATGTTTCTAACTTCACACATTGTTGCTTAGTCTAAGTCAAAAGAAAAACATCGAACAAGATCCAAAAAGCTACTTTAGGCATACTCCAGGATTTGAGCATGATGACCAGTGGGAATTGTGATGTTTTTTCATTCCTTTGAACAGCAGACTCCCATACCATATTACACACTACTGTCGACAGAGTTTTCAAAGCAGTTTGCCATGTGGCATGATATTCAATAAACACAAGCCTAAAGTCTCCTTAGGTGCATGGAACTGTTAACTGGATCTAAAATGTCCAGGTGTCCTACTTACAGAGGACAGTCCTCTGTTTTAGAGATCTGGCAAAGGACAGTTCTCTATTTGAAGGTGTCATCTATTTGATGGCCTGTGAAGTCCAAGTCTGGTCTAAAGTCAAAGAATCATACGAAGGGGACAGCAGGAGGGGCCTTGAAGTTGCCCATCCATAGTTAGCATTTGAACAGCATACACAAGTCACCTGCTCACAATCTTCCCCACTATGATGAGTTATATTGCATTTTTGTTTAAATTATAGTTATTATTTCTAAATTTGCACCTATACATATACATTTGTATGTGCAAATGTTATGGAAATTGGTGTCCTCTTTTTTGGTGATGCATTTCCTCTTTTTTGGTGATGCATAAGTGGCCACCCTCACTGGATTCCAGCCAAAGCAAGACCCACAAACTGCATTGATTTCAGATTCAGAAATTCCTTAATGTTCTTTTGTACAGTTTGCTGGATCATGTCCAAACATGACCAAATATACTGTTCCTGTAATTTCCTGGTCTATGGCTGTTTATATTTTATAGCTGCTGAATGTAAGTCTTTTAAAATTCACACTAAAGGGGGGTTTCTACCTCCACCAAATTAGATGGGGGGTGGGGGGATATGAACATTTTCTTTTTGATCTGTATACAAAACAAATGGATGGTCTGAAACAAGCAGATAGTTACTTAGCACCTAAAGAGAATCTCTTACCTCTATTTTATCAAGAGCTTCAAAAAGGGAGCTTCATGGACTTTTTGCAAAGTGCAAATATATTTACATTTAATTGTTTGGTTGATTAATCAAAAGCCAGAAAGTTCACACTTTAAAAAAAACTTGACAGCACAACCTAAATACAGTAGCAGAAACTGGGAACAATCCAGATTTATATTACAATGAACCAATGGGAATCTTGCCACGGGCTTCAATAGTATATGGATTCTGTAGGGGAGTTTTTGTGTGTGTGTGTTTTGTTTTGTTTCTGTTTTGTTTAAATGATTTGTTTTAAGTGTGATAATGAGAAAGACATCATCTAGTGTGATACAGGGTATTGTTAATGTGTCTTACAGCTGAAGCCTATTCATCTTACTCAGAAGTCCCACTTGGTTCATTCAGACTTACTCTGGTGAGCAAGGAGGGTGCATAGGATTGCAGCTTTAGGTTGCAATCAAATGCAACCTTCCTATAAAGAGTCCCACTGGACCAAGTGGGATTTATTTCCAAGTAAATATGCATGGGAGGGGAGGCTCTGAGTTCTACCTAGAAACAGAATTCTTAGTAGGGTCATTTGTAGCCTTTATGTGAATGTACAGTAAATCATTCTGGAAGATTTATCAAAGCATTATCTTATCTTATTTTTATTCTGACATCTAATCCGTTAAAGAAAACGGAGGTTGCCATTTCATCTTTTTCCACATGTGATAAGATGTGTGGTCAAACAACAACCGTTGACATGCCCGTTTATCACTATTAACATCACTTTCCACACATATCTTTTCAGAGTTAGCTTAATGCCTTTGGATGTACAAAGGCTCAAGACCTTTTCAAACATTCACTGAAATGCATGAGGGAGAAACAAGCTTACACTCACTGCCACTGCTTCCAAATTCCATGTGTTCAACTGAAAGTCTGAAATACATGCATACAGTTTGTACTTGCGTAGGCTCTGTGCCATGCAATTGTTTTATTTATCTATTTGCTACACTTATCTCCTGCCTTTCTGCCCAGGAGCCCACCCTCCTCTTCATTTTATCCTCACAACAACCCTGTGAGGTAGGTTAGGCTGATAGTTAGTGAGTGCTCCAATTCACCCACTGAGTCTCATGGTTGAGTGGGGAATAAGACCTGGATCTCCCAAGTCCCAGTCCAACACTCTAACCAGAACACCACACTGGCAAAAAAAAACCCACAGCCATTTACTACTACAAAATAGTAAACAGGTCAAATTTAGCTCGAGAACAAGCTAAATGTGGCCTGCTGACCACTCCATAGTGGTCTACTGCCATTTTTTTTCTTTGCTGCGGCCCCATGGAATTCTGCAGGGTGCTGGCAGCAGGAATGCAGCCTCGAAAGCTGAGGGAGGGGCAAAAATGGCTCCTGGACCCCCAAAGATGTCCACCCCTGCTTTAGATGAATGCACAAAAGTCAGAAGCATGGGAAACGAGTGTGTTTCCATTCTCCCTCCATTCCATGTTGTGTTTAGTGAATGTCTGAAAAGGGCTATGGTGTTCAGATGCCTTCCTGGGAGAGTACGTTTTCCTTCCTGTGAGAATTTCTAAGAAGAGTCTAGAAAAGCATCCACTGGGGCATCCATTTTGTACTGGGTTGATCTCAATGAACCTCAAAATTCTTTTGAACTCTTTGGACATTTTCAAACACCTATCGTGTACCTGACACAAAACCAGTTGCCATGAGTCACAATGTGAATACAAACAACAACAAAGAGTCTTGTGGCACCTTACACTTCATCAGATGAAGCATGTCTTGGTCTGTCATCCCAGTAAAGTGAATGGGCTTTGGTTGTCCTGGATTGTTTCTGCATCAGCCAAATGTAATGTACCTGAGTTGTGACACTTTGTCGTCTTCTTGTGTACTTCCCATGTTTCCCCAGCATTTCTTCTGTCTTTATTTCTTACCACAGAAAATGTGCTAAGAAAGAAAAGATGGAACAGCTGCACCATGCTTTCTGATAGTTAACACTAGGTCCCCTCTGTCTAGAAGTACCCTCAATCCAAGTTAATGTTTTCAAGTGGTGGAATGCAGAGGTAGCTGGTTCCTTTGTTTTCCAGCAGTCCTTGTTTATTGCAGCTTAGAATAACTCTTTAAAAAGGTAAAGGTGTCCCCAACCAGTCGTGTCCGACTCTAGGGTGCGGTGCTCATCCCCGTTTCTAAGCCGAAGAGCCAGCGCTGTCCGAAGACGCTTCCGTGGTCATGTGGCCGGCATGACTGAACACTGAGGTGCATGGAACGCTGTTATTAAGAATAACTCTTAGGGTAGTCTAAATTCCACTGAGGGCTGCCTCATTGACTGCTCCTTCCAGAATGGAGACAGCCATGGATATTCCCAACGTATCTTTAGATGCCCTCAGTAGAACTGTGAGTCACACCTGGGTCCTTCCCGTAAACATACATTCTTCCACAAATTCTTTTAAAAAATCTTTTCCACATACTTCCTCCGCAAAAATGCAGACCAAGTACTTGTGTTTACGGGTTGAACAGAAAGTTAATGGCAGTCCCTCCCTCCTTCTCCCTGCTAAGGCAGGAGAAAGTATTTATTTATTTATTACATTTCTATACTGCCCCAAAGCCGAGGCTCTCTGGGCAGTTCACAACAATTAAAACCATAAAACACTACCTGACAAAACACAGTATAAAACTTTTAAAAGTTTAAAAGCACCGTGTAAAACCAAAGTAAAACCCGGCAGCAGTTACAGCCCAGGGAAAGATAGAACACTCTAGATTTCTCACAGATGTTACACAATAGGTTCTTGGAAGAAATATGTCATTGATGAAAAGTACATTCCCTAGATTTCACAACTCCTTCCACAGTTCATTTTATTGCACCCCTGACACTTGCATGTGCACACATCCACTGATGTGCATGCATGGCTATACACAATAACTGTTATTCAAAAATTGTGTTTCCTCATTGGAAGAACTAAAGCAACCTTCCTTCCTGCAACACTTGAACAATATTGTTTGGTAAGAATCAATTGTCTGTCCTGTCTTTGCAACCAGACTTTCCTTCAGTTCTTTTTTAATATTTATACTGACCTTGTAAAAGCATGTGTGTATATTTAATCACTTTTTTCTGAGAAACGTTTCAGGCTTTTGTTTGAAATTGCTCATACTTTGGCCTAGGCTCTTGTTTAGATCACCCTATGGTCCCATCTGTTCCAGCAAATATGAATCCAACTTGTTCAGCCCTTATTTGTGCTCAAATGAGAGAGAAATAAAGATTGGAAACTTAATAGAGTGGAGGATACCTGGTTGTAAATGTCAAAAGACTAAAACTAAAATGATATCTGATTTCTCTGTAGAAACCCAGGCAACCTTGTTGAGCTCATTTCCAGACCGAAGAAAATACCTAAATCTTTTTTCTAGTTGCATAACACTTTGTTCAGTTCTCTCTTTTTCAATTAATAGGTATTATTCACTTATGACATAGAATTTCAGATGCTTTCAGGAATATTTCCATATATAAAGAGATAACATCAGATATGTTTGTATGAGTATTATTTGGAAGCGTTTCTCATGGTAAATCCACTACCACCCTCAGTTTTTGTTAGGCTGGTACTGTTGGAGGCTGATTGGTGGACTAGATAAACACCCTCCAGGTGTTTTGGCCTACAATTCCCATCAGCCTTAGCCAGCAAAGCTAATTGTATGGAATGATGGGAGTTGTAGACAAAAACCAGTGGAAGCTGGTGGCTCCGATTTCAGTGGGGCTGTGAATCATAGAACCATAGGGTTGGAAAGGGCCTACAAGACCATTGAGTCCAACCCCCTGCTCAATGCAGGAAGCCTGATTCCCAGGCGGTCTCCCATCCAAGTGCTAACCAGGGCCGACCCTGCTTAACTTCCAAGATCAGACGAACTCTAAAGAAGTTATTCAAGATTCTGAACCTGTTTTGGGAATAGGGTTCAGAACCATGCATAACTCCTTTAGAGTTCTAGCTGGTTCTGACCGAAACCCAGAATGGATTTACAGCCCCACCAAAATTGCAGCCACCAGCCTCCACTGGCCAAAACATCTGGAAGACCACAAGTTGCCCACCCTTGGACTAGATGGAGCTTTGATCTAGTTTAGCAAGGCAGTTCTGTTATTGCTGCTATACATTGGTACCTCCATTCCCATGGTGTGCTATGTAAAGCAGCTCCAAATTGATCCAGATTAAACTAGGAGAGATGCATACAAATCCATGTAGCACAGCTTTACAGAAAACAGAGCCAGATGAAATCCCATGGTCTAATTAGGATCTGAGTAGTGGTATGAAATTAATATGTCCCCCTTGTTAATGATATACAGCAGCTGCACAATCAAGTTGCCAGATATCAGTGTTGGACCTGGACAGTTGAGCTGTGTCATTTTTTCCCCATCATGAAGCTCAATCTGCTAGATATGACAATGGCACTTTAGTTCAAACAGCATCTGACAGATCTCATGAGCTCCCTGGAGAAGTTTAAACCAGCAGTGGTTTTACTAAAGCAAACCTGAACTGGTAATTGGGGCAACAGCAATAAAGCTACTCCCTCTAATCTAGTAACTGTTTGCACAAAGCTTTGTAAGTGCAAACTTCAAGATGCAGTAAGAATAAGGGTAAATAGCAACATGTGACTTTCTTAAAAGGCATCCACTATCTGTAAATCTGAGTTTTATATATTGTGATTGAAAAAACTATCAAAGGACGTAAGTGCTGTATTAGGCTCGGATTTTTTTTTTAAGTATTAGGAACCATACCAAGAAAACATTAAAAATCCTCATTACTTTGCAAACTCTAGTGTCAAAGCAAAAATATTTGGCAGAAGACTCATGTCTGAGAGCCTAGGGTGACATTGAACTTACTGTTGGGTTCTGGTTACACAACTGTGTATGTGCACATATGTGTGAACATACACATCACCACACAGACCAGGTTGCCATTTTTATGATCACAGTGGAGAGCAAGTAGCCTAATAATATGGCTGCTATACAAACAAAAGGTAAACACAGAGAGATATCTCATAATAATGTGAGATTTGCAGAGGCAAGCAGTAGTTTACATTGTTTATTTTATCAGCTTCCACTCCAGCACTCCCATTGGCACTAGTAGAATTACTCTGGAGGTAAAGGGTTGAGAACATGAATGTGTCTTAAAAAGGAATGTGTCTAAAAACACAAATAATTTCTGGTTACTAAAACAAAACCCCTCTGGCTGTAGAAGAGCAGATTTTGGCTCAGATTTTGAGAGTAAAGCTCCCGAATGCCTGACATTGCCTACTTTCTCTCTATAGAATACCCTTGCTAAAGCTGCCAGTGAAAAACTAGCTACACCGTATGGGACAAAATACACATATGGTGCAGGAGCTACAACTATCTGTAAGTATTACTTTAATAAATAATACTACTCTATAACAGGGGTGGGCAACTCGTGGCCCTCCAGATGTTTTGGCCTACAACTCCCGTCAGCCCTAGCCAGCAATGGTGAGGGATGATGGGAGTTGTAGGCAAAAACATCTGGAGGGCCACAAGTTGCCCTCCCCGGCTCTACAGCAGTATTATATTATAATAATACAAAAATATTACGGTTAAGTTCCTAAATTGCTCTAGTCGGGAAACATAGAAGATCTGTACAATTGCTTTCCACCTTCCTAAGTCAGTGCTTGAGCACTAACCAGAAAGTGTGGGAAGTATTTGCCAAGAAACAAACAAGCAAAAAAAAGTATGATGTCATATGGCGTTTCCTATACTAATATCACTCTTGTGTATATCCACCAATTTCTTTCCAATTGTATTGTGTCACTGAGGCACCGTTTTGTTCTTGGGCTTCATGTGTGTTAAATGAGTGTATATGCGCTGCAGATGTTGCCCCAGAAGAAGAACTTACTCTTCCTCTCACTTTTGGATACATTTGCGAAGGTTTGAAAACTGCACAGGCTGTGCCATATGTAAGCAATGGGCTGAATTGCTCACCCTTATTAGCCTTGATCTGAAGTTCTAGGGGCTCCTTCACACTGAGCTTTTATCCTGCAATTGAGATGGCTCCTTCATGGAAGTCTGCGGGCTCTTTACATGATGCCGTGATCATTCAAGGCATCTCCTGCACGAAATGCCCTTTGTTCCATTTTTAAATAGATTGCAGATAATGAGCTACCAAATTACCCCGTTGTGTTGCACTTCAGTTTCCTCCATGAATCATAGAATAGTAGGGTTGGAAGAGGCCTACAAGACCATCGAGTTCAACCCCCTTGAAAAGAGTTAAAGCGGCAAGAAGAGGAGCGAGATCAACAAAAGATAATGGAAGACTTTGATGCAGGGAGAAGGAGGGGGAAGGGGGTGAGGGAAAAGGAACTACATGAAAAAGGGAGTCATGATCCTGCATTTAAAACGGAAGCAGAAAGCCCCCATTTAAATACAGGATTTTAGGCTGGTGTAGAGATGCCCTAGGGCTGCTAGTAGACAACAATTTACCAAGTGATAACTTACCTCAATGTGTATGTAACCCCTTGGTAATCGGGTTGTCTGTAGCATCCTGCCATGTAGTAAGTGGCAGGACTTTACTACACATCCATACCTGATCAGAAATCAGCGGAAGCAGGAGAGGTTATATTCTCTTTACCACTCAATAAACAACCATAAGTGCCACTGGAGGCTGGTGGTGCTGATGTCAGTAGGGTGGTGAATCTGCTCCAGGTTTCAGTCAGAACCAGTCAGAGCTCTAAAGGAGCTATCCAAGGTGCTGAGCCCCACTGACATGCCAATGAGAGCCACCAGCCTCCACTGATTAGTGCCCCCACATCCCATGATGTGATAGTATAACATGCTAAAACTCATGATATTCAGCTGCATTTGCCTATGCTCTACTTTTCAAAATATTTTTTCCCTCTTTCATCTTGCAGATCCTGCTGCAGGTGGTTCTGATGACTGGGCTTATGACGAGGGCATCAAATATGCCTTTACCTTTGAACTTCGTGATACAGGCCGATATGGTTTTGCTCTTCCTGAATCTCAGATAAAGGCAACCTGTGAAGAGACACTGATTGCAATTAAATACATTGCCAACTATGTCCGTACCCGTGGAGATCAGTGATAAAACAGCATTTCAGGGCTATTAAAGAAAGCTTGATTCACAACTAGTTTCTCTCTCTCTCTCTCTCTCTCTCTTTTTGCCATGGGTTATTTTGAGATCTTCAAAGATCCTTTAAGCTTTCCTTTACATTCATGTCAATGGACCAGTGAGGGCCTCTTCTCCCATTTCAGTACATCAGAATCACACAGTGGATTATGGTGGAAATAGGAAGTAAACAGTATTAGGATCCTATCCGGTATCCTGTGTGGTACCAAGAGGGCCTATTCAGATGTATTGCAGATTAGTAGCTCAACGCAAAATGACATACATACAAATAGCAACTTTTATTTATTTTATTTTTTCCTCTTCCCTTCCCATCCTTTTTTCTTTGTGTGTCATGTCTTTTTAGATTGTAACCTTGCAGACAGGGACTACCTCGTTTTACAGTTTGCACGTAAGCCACTCCAGGAACCTTTTTGGCTGAGGGGCAGGATAAAATTGCTTTTACATATGTGAAGTATTTTTTATCTCGGTTGGCCGATCTTCAGACAGAAAAGTTCCTGGAGTGGCTTACAAGCAACCAATAAACAAGGTGGTCCCTGTCCACAGGCCTACAATCTTAAAAGACATGACACACAAGGAAAAGAGGACTGCCTGGCTTTGGGTACTATGCACCTTGACTGGGGTGGGTGAGAGGTGCCTGGGGTGAGTGAGGGGTGGCACTTTCTACTCCACCTCAGGCTATGAAATGTCCCTGAGGACCAATCCATATGTTCAGATAAAGCATGTCATGCAAGGGAGGGGGACATACGGCATCGCTTTCGGCATGAGTTAACATTTTTGGCATAAAGAGGGGGCTTTTGAAGGGCCCCAAATGTTCCCTGGAAGAACCTCCCAAATGTACTTTTTTATGCCTCTTCCTTCAGTGTTTACTGCCTCTTGAAGCTGAGGCTGACCCAAGACATTTTGCTGCCTGAGGTGCCAAGATGGAGTCCTCTTCTCCATTCCACGTACAGAAGGAGACCAGACAGGCAGCTGAATTTTACTTTAGCAGTGGTCATAGGACAGCATCCTCTACTGCACCTGAGGGCAGCAGGCTAGCTCAGGGGGGTGCAAGGCAGGACATGTCTTTCCACACGTCATCACTGTTCCCTACCTCCCAGAATCTGCCACTTCAGCACCCACCTCACTCTGCCTAGTGGTAGGACCAACTGTGCTTACAACAGTTGCTTTGGTACCATTTTTGTCTTTCCCTACTGCGCTGCTTCTTCCACACAATCTGGCCCTAGCTCATCAGAGTTCCTGTACTTATCTTAGTTTCCTTGTTAATGTTAATTTGGATGACATAATGGAAAAAGGTGTTTTAGCTGGGCTGCAACACCATCTCCCTAACATGCCTGCTTTCCACAATCAGGGAATTTTGATGCAGGGGTTCATTAAAATGTGATTTCCCCACCAGCATTCTGAGGTGGTACAGTCCTCAGAGGGATGTCTCGCATGTTATTTTGTGAGAATTCTGAAGCGTCTGTTTCTCTTCACAAATTTTAAGGTGTTGGAACACAGCGTTGCTAAATATCTGCAACTGTTTCTGTATAAATATGTGTTCATTTTTAATAGCCCATGAAACAGCGTCATTAAGGGCTAAGATATGACACTGTTTTATGGGCTATGAAGATTTCTAGAAAACATATTGAAACAGAAAAACAACTGGAAATGTTTAGCAAAGTTTTACCCCAGCTCTCCAAAATCTATGCTTCATGTCAGCAATAAATAACTCATTCCACCAGATGGCAGCCAAGCAACTCTTGACTGCAATTCACAATTGTGTTTTTTGAAGGTACATCCTGTTAAGTGTGTCCCACTTTCCCAGAGTTGGACTGCTAACTCAAGAAGAAGGTAGCCCCATACAGATGATATGAGGCACTCAACACGTTACATCAGGTTGTGGCTCCTCATATTTATGTATTTATTTCATTTCTATACCACCCAATAGCCGAAGCTCCCTGGCTGTCATAGGCTATCATTCACCTTTAAGTAATCAAGTCAAGAGGTGAGCCTAGCAAACATATGACCAAAAAATTGGAGGTGTTTTAGAGCTATTGTACTTTAGGGGTTTGTGTGGGTGTGTGTATTTATTTATTTAAAATATTTATTGGCAGCCTTTCAGGCCAAAGCCCTCCCAAGGCAGCTTACAGAATAAAATACATAAAAACAGTAAAAATATTAAAAGCAATAAAAGCATAAACACAATAAAATAGCAATAAAGCCAACAATAAAAGCCAACAATAAAACCAGCAGCAACAGCAGCAGCAACAGCAATCATATCATGAGAAGGCCAAGGTAAAATAATATGTTTTCAAGGCCTTCTTAAAAGCCTGCAATGATGGAGCATGCTGATGGCAATTTGTTCCACTGGACCACTGCAACTTGGGGCCACTGCAGAGAAGGAATATATATATATATATATATATATATATATATACATTTCTAAAGGAAATGTATTCCTTTAGTACATTTTTAAAAAAAACTAACCAAAAGTTAATTTTGTAAATATTTCTATTCTTTTCTGTTAACCTAATACAAGTTTATGGCTAGGTACTAAGACCCCAAATTGATAATAATTAAGTAGGCTGGGCCCACTCTTTAAAATAACTAGGTAAGCCAAGGCTGCCCACCCCCAAATTTTACCCCTGCCCTTCCCCAAGTTCTGAGGGATAAATGCACACCAGTATGACATAGCAAAGTTTTGTTTTCTTTGGTTTATAGAGAGCACTGCAGATTTACAGTGCCTTCATAATAACAAAATAATTATAAAAACCCAAACAGAACACTTGGAGGCAAAGTGATGCCTACAGCAGATAGCACCACTGCTAATCCAGCATCAGATTTCCAAGGAGAACTGAGCAACTGCACCTTAACTATCCCCAACGGTTTTCCCAGTAGTAATGTATGGCTGTGAGAGCTGGACTATAAGGAAGGCTGAGCGCTGAAGAATTGATGCTTTTGAACTGTGGTGCTGGAGAAGACTCTTACGAGTCCCCTGGACTGCAGGGAGGTCAAATCAGTCCATATTAAAGGAAATCAACCCTGAGTGCTCATTGGAAGGACAGATAATGAAGCTGAAGCTCCAATATTTTGGCCACCTAATGCGAAGAGAAAACTCTCTGGAAAAGACCCTGATGCTGGGAAAGACTGAAGGCAAAAGGAGAAGGGGACGGCAGAGGATGAGATGGCTAGATAGCATCACCGATGCAATGAATATGAACTTGAGCACACTCCGGGAGAGAGCGCAGGACAGGAAGGCCTGGTGTGCTATGGTCCATGGGGTCACGAAGAGTCGGACACGACTGAACGACTGAACAACAACTTTTAGTGAACTCCACCTAAACACTGCTCTGACTAAACTCAAACTGCCAAACTCCTCTATCAATCACTGTCCCTCCTCCCATACCACCCAAACTTCTGGTGGATATTCCATTCCAAAAGCTAGAGCCATCAAGGGACATTCTGCCCTTTTGTTAAGTCCCTGATCACCCATTTAGTTTGCCAGACAAAATAAAAATCATAGCGATGGGCCATTCACATCAACAAAGACAACCAAACTCATAACAAATCTGGATGTGCCTGGGCAACATCTAGAAATGCCCACAGGCTTTGGCCTGAAAATAGTGGCTGAGTTTCTAACCACCACAAGTGGAATTCCACGCCCCTGGAGTGGGTCTTTCCTGCCTTTTCCTTTTGCCACAGCTGCCTGAACATACACACATGCACACCAAAGTTCCTCCTGATGGTTGGGGGAGCCCAAGAGCATAAGAGCTGTGCTGAATCAAACCAAAGGCCTACTTAGTCCAGCATTCTGTTTGCACAGTGGCCAACATGATGCCTATTGTGGGAATCCCACAACAGGCTATCAGTTCAATAACATACTCCTATTTGTGTTCCCTAGTAACTGACATAAAGAGGCATACTGAATTCGGACCCTCCAGAACAGCATGGGGTATGGCATACGAGGCTGTAGCTAAAGGGAAGAATCATTGAAAACCGGAGACTTCCACTTGCATTAGAGTTCCACTGGATCATGGCCAATGATTCTGGATTGGCCTAAGGCAAGTTGTATGAAATTGTACAAATGCCCTGTCAAATCCCTTGAGATCCATGATCTCATCTAGATTTCCTGGACTGCTGATCACTCCTTCCTTTGCCCAGTCTTATCTATTCCAGATGTTCCTGAGATGTGAAATCCAACTGTAAGATATTATGTTTAAAGGAAAGGCATAAGAATTCAGGATCAAAACATGAAGCATGCAGCAAAGAGAATATCCCAGTAATTGTGAAACCATGCTAAAAACTGCTGGATAAAAGTTTTTAAGCACTCTACTTTGCATTTCTGAAGCACTCAAGTCTGAGTATGAATAAATCAGCCTTCCCCAACGTGTTGCCCTCCAGATTTTTTGGACTTCAACTCCCATCAGCCCAAGTAACATGGCCAACAGTCGGCAATGCTGGGATTTGTCATCCAGACTACTTGGAGGTTACCAAATTGGGGAAGGCTGGGTTATATTATGTCAGTTGGAGGTCCTAATTTGGGCAAGAGACGGTCATAACACAACTTCTCATCCATTACACAAGCCATTCCATAAGTGCAGCTAGTTAAATTTCCACAAACCTAGCTAGAACAAGGTTGTTATTCAGTGTGAGTTGGCTTGGGATTGGACTGGTGGTGGTGCATTCACAACTTCTTCTATTGTTAAAGGCTGCACCATGTCTTCTGACTTGTAGCACTAAGACCTGTCTATCTGGAAGCACCCATGGTTTTGAGTTTTGTAATGCCCCCATCAAGGAGATATTTCCAAAGGAGTAGAGTTAGTTACCAAAGCATGCATGGAAGACAGTGACCATGTGGTAGAAGGGCCTTACTCTAGAGTGTCATTACAGCACTGTGAGTAGGGCTGTAGTAAGAATATTGAAACAGAACACAGCCTGCTGTGATCCCTCCACTGAAACAGGAAGTCATTCCCACCGCCACATATAGAGCCCAGCTACAGGGAAAGATGGCAAGAAGCATGTGGGGGACATAGACGGAGCCTCCTCTTCCTGCACCTCTTATCACTAGCAGCTATTCCAGCAGGCTGTACAGAGGGAGATGAGAAGGAGAACAGGGCCATAGTTATTGTGAGTGTTAGCATCAGTTAGAGGTAACCTAACACTGATTTTGAAATGACAACACCAAAACCTTAAAGATTTCTATTCATGCCATGCCTATTTACTGAAAGAATAGTTCTTACATGCAGTAGCCTGATTATGACTTGTTTTGATTACTTATTTAAAGTTGCAGCTCCATGCATTTAAAATCCATAGGGCCAGCCCTACCATTAGATAGAGTGAAGCAGCTGCCTCAGGCAGCAACAAACTAGGGGCACATGGGTCAACAGCCTCCCTTGTCTGCTCGAAGCCTGATAAACTAGCCTGCTGCCTCAGGTGTAGTAGAGAGCAGTGTCCAGGTGCCAGTATTGCAGTAAGATTCAACAGACAGTCCAGTCTGCTTCTCTATGTGGAATGGTGTGGGGCTCCATCTTGTCCTTCACCCGCAGCAGCAAAATGCCTTGAGCCAGCCCATTTTCTAACTTGTGAGTAAATGCCACTGGAATCAGTGTGAAATAGTTCAGGATTGTATGTGTTCAAGTACTTAGGGACCCGTTCATCTCACCCCCCAAAAAAATTAATCTTTCACATGACATTCTAGCAATGGCATCTGTCAGACGTTTGAGTCCCTGTGGGTTTCTTTTTCCTTTTTCTGTTATCTTTATTGCTCAAATTTTGCAATGCTGAGTTTACTTTAAAACTAAAATTATAACAAAAAAGAGGGTTTTAAAAAAAAAAACCATAAAGACGCCATCCAATGAAAACACCAGAGGAAGTCACCTGGTTGCTTGTGGTGCTATGAAAAAGGGATATATATGGGGTAAGGATCGGGGTTTATGGCCAAAGCAGAATCATGAAATGCATTATTTTGTTTTTAGGGATCCTGGTGATACCTCAGGCTGTTGTCCTCACTCGTCGCTTTGACAGGTAGAAGTTTCTCATTGTGGTAAATATCTGCAAGAAAAATGTTAGCACAACCCTCTTTTTCATTTAGTGTAGATCCACTGGGTACAACTATTAGAGCACACACCATCTGGCAGAATCTTGTGTAAGCCACACTGATATGAAAGCGGGCTGTGTAACCACATATCTCAAAATCCCTAGCCTCAAAAAACTGAAGATAGATGGAAGGCAAAGGACAGTATATGACTTAGTTTAATGATATGATTATTCCTGTTTAATTATATTTCACTTTTATTGAAGTGAGAAAGTGTTTCGGGTGAGACCTCAGAATGAAAGCCAAGTGAACTTCCTAAAGGACCTGGCCTCTTCAGTACAGGTGAGATCTTTCCACCACGTCTACCTACTATAGTTCTTATTTTTGATATTTTCCCCCACAGGTTTTTGCAATAGCTTTTCATTTCAAATATACAAGTACTATGCAGCATCATTGCAGGATATGGAAACAAATGAAGACAAGATGTCCTCAGTATCTTAGCTTACAAGATCTTACATGTGTGCTGATGTGCAAAGAAATCTATTGTAGCTGAAACAAATACTCAAAATTCACCAAATCTTTTTGAATGTGTAATTTTGCATTGTGAAATTTTATCTCAGAATTCAAACTATGATGAGTAGACTCATTGGGATCTCTGGCTTGTTTTGATGGTGGTTGTCAAATATTAAATCTCATAAGCATACAGTTGTAAAATACGAAATAAATAGAATTGCAGGTCAGCTATCCAATACTATATGCCATTGCACATCAGTCATTAAAATACTGTAAAATATTGAAATTATATATCATTGGATATCAAATAGAGGTATCAAATATTCACTGGTGGGTCAATGTTCAAATATTTAGTGAATATTTGACATTAACATTTACAGAGAAGAATCTGAGATGAACATATAGGAGATCCTTGAATAGAAGTAGAATGTAATATTTTAAAATTCAATAAATACAATGTTAATAAGAGGGAAAAATATGGGAATATTTTTACATCTGGCAAATGTGCAAAAAAGTATATGCAACATGCACTTAATTTAGAATTTGAAAAAAAAAAACGTACAGGAAGGAATCTCCTTTCCTACCCACCTGACTGTACTTTTTAGCCATTGAATAGTCATCTAACAGCCACAATTTTTCCATTACCATTAATTTTTCTTACAAAAGCACCATGTTTCTTAATATATTCATTCATTCCCTACACTTTTATGCACAGGCAGGCATAGAAACAATACATCTGAGAGAGAATGGAAAGAATGTTTTCTCTCCAGTCGTTCCAGAATCTCCCAATCTATTTAATGACAAACTCTCCACATTTTTCTGCACAGCCTGACTTCTGGCATCCTCATTCAGTTCATCATGTTGTTGTTGGAAGAGATGTGGATTTCCGAGTCAATTCGGATCGAACAAGCTTTGTCCAGTCAATGCTGGAGCAGAACAAGATACAATATGAGTATAAGCTTTTAATGCAGATTCATGAGGATTATAGATTATGTGTATAATAATGATCTTGCTTAGTGAGAAAGGAGCAACCATTTAATTAAAGGCATGAATTTAATTGAAACAGAATTAAATAGAATCACATAGTATATTCTTTAGGAGAGAGCTCTCTAGTAAATTAAGAACAATTTAACAGAAATGACACATTGTTTAAGCAAATCAAAGCATTTATATAAAGTACCATACATATTCCATACCATCTTATTACATTTTGCTGGTCTTGTGACAGTAATAAACTATTACTTACTAGCTTATTACATGTACATATTACATATCCTATACACACTTATCTGGCAGCAAGCCCCATTGAAGTCAATGGTACTTACTTCTGAGTAGACATGAATAGGTTTGCACAGTAAATGCATTTGAAATCCAGTTTCCATTAGATTGCTATAGTTGTCCCAGGCATACTTGATAAAGTGCTATTAGCTGTTGTATTAAATGAAAGGCTGGGACTTTTTTATTATGTTTGTCTAAGGTCAGATTTTCATTTTTATCTTCTGTACTCTTTATAAACAGACAGATCTTATATGCCTTGGTTTTTAATCCATGATACCTTTCCACTTTAATCCGTGATATCCTTCTACTTTTCCAAATATACATTTTTAAGGATTAATTCAACTTACTGGTTGACTGCTGGGTTTTATGAAACTTAAAACTGGATGAAATCCAGAGACACAGAAATCAGTGCAAGTTCTGCCACTGGGGCTGTTCACACAACAAGCTAACCCATACTCAGACTGGGTTCACACAACACACTAACCCACATTAAGTGGTTGACTGTGGGTTGTTGTTGAACCATGGATTAACATATTGTCTGAACATTTTCCGCAGGGTGGCTTGTTAACCACCCTGAACAACCCAACAATAAACCATGGGTTCTCAAAGTGGCTTGTTCAAGAAAAGAAAGCCACACTACATGGTTAACAAGTACAAAATATCCTGGGTTCAGATACCCTGTGGAAAATATCCTGGGTTCAGACAACATGCTAACCCACATTTCAACGAACAACCCAAGGTTCAACAACAAGCTAAATTCAACCACTGAGTGTGGGTTAGTGTGTTGTTTGAACCTAGTCATTGATTGCTTCTGAACATATCTCATATCCAATGGGTGCAAAGCAGTGAAAGCTGGGAAGTTGAATGAATATCTATAGCATAAATGGCCTGAGTTCCACAAGAAATAGAGCTGTGTGTCATATGCTTACTGATGACTCCTCAGTCCAAATCCCCAGTTTACCTCACCCAGTGAATTCATACAGATGCTAAAAAGCATGGGAGATGAGATGGAACCTCATGGCACCCCACAGCTCAATTGCGATGGGCTGAAACAGAAGTCCTCCAATACGGGTTTGTATGAGAATTGATGGGTTCAGTGACATCCTTGTTTCCCTACGTTCTGTTATCATTTGTAATTCATAAATGAGCCATATTTATTTCTTTGATTAAGTGGTTATTTTGTTAGTTAGCAAGTTAGTTCTATTGCTTCTTTACTGTGCATGGAGCTTGAGTTATATCAGGAAAAAAAGAAACAGCCCTGCCCCAGTGGGTTTACAATCTAAATTTCAATAGGGGGATAATAGAGGGAGAAGCAGGGAGTATAACATGAGATGAATGTGAGAAACTACATTTAGATGTATGTATGTATGTCTATGTATTTGGAATTAAGGCTAAGGGGTTAAGCCGGAGTGATGGAATAAAAGAATATTGGGGTGAGCAAGGCTACATGTAGGTTCTAAATGTGCTGATGCTCTTTTTCCCGCCACAGAATTTTATTCCATAACCTACAAGAAGAGATTGAAAACCAGTTTGACAGACGGAGACATTTCCATGACAAGCACAGCTACACAAGATACAATGACTGGGAAAAGGTACCATATACTAAGGGGTTTTTTTTCTTAAGCTACATAGGTAATAGAAATAATACTCATATCATATTTCATCCTGTTAATATTTTACTCAGGAATATCATTATTACACTGTCCCATTAGATTGTTGCATGGACTGAAAGAATGGCTAAAAATTACCCCGAGCTGGTCTCCCGGATCCAGATTGGAAAAACCTATGAGGAGCGTCCCATGTACCTTCTTAAGGTCTGACTCTTGGTCTGACTCAAGCGCTTTTTATAATTGTGCATTTAGAATTCTTAATGAGATATAATGGGAAAGCAGCTTAAGAAACAATCACGTTTTGAAGCTGAGATGGCTGCAGCCAGGATACGCTGATCTAGACTTAAAAATGACAGGAGAAAGTTGCTAGAGGAGTTATTTATGCCTGCTCTCTAAGAACGGCAAATAGTTGTGTTATAATGTCCATGGGTATCCTAGGTCTATTACTAAGGTGGCTGTGTTCTACTTTACAAAGAAGTGTCCTATATTTGCAAACATCCTCTGTTTGAAGGACTGTCCAGTCCAATTTCAGTTTAAAGATAAAGAACTGTAAGAAATGAGATCAGGAGCCTTGAAGTGAGATCAACAGACTGAGCAATCACACAGGTCACCTGGTCACAGTGTTCCCCACTATAGTCAGATGTATTGAATATTTATTTACATTATAGTAGTTCTTTCTAAATTTGGATCTATACATATAAAGTAGCATGTCCAACTTTTACGCAAATATTTTGTCCTCTTTTGTCCTTTATATGGTGATGTGTTTCCTGATCTGGGGCAATGAATTACTGGTTTAACTGGAGTTATCTGTTCCCTGCAAGCCTCCAAGCCATGATACCTCCAAAGGGCCACATGATATTTCCAGAGGGCATTGTGCATAGAGAATATGATAAGAATGTTTAAAATGGGCGATGTACAATATACAATAAAAATGCACTCTGGGCGATGTACAACATACAATAAAAACAGTTTAAAACAATAAAATTCTACAATAAAAACATTTTCCAAAATACCCTAACCCACCCCAATTGCCTGCCTGAACAACAACGTTTTTAATGCATGACGGAAGCTCATTAAAGAGGGGGCATGACCGAGTTCCCTAGGGAGGGAGTTCCACAGAGTGGGGGCCACCACAGAAAAGGCCCTCTCCCTCGTCCCCACCAGTCTAGCTGTCCTGGCTGATGGGACAGAGAGAAGGCCATCCGAGGCTGATCTTGTTAAGCGGCCTGTCTGGTGCTGCTGGAGGCGCTCCTTAAGATAGGCTGGGCCGGAACCATATAGGGTTTTAAAGGTCAAAACCAACACCTTGAATTTGGCCCGGAAAACAACTGGTAACCACTGCAACTCCTTCAGCACTGGAGTGATGTGATCTCGCCGGCGGCTGCCTTTAATCAGGCGAGCCGCCGCGTTCTGTACCAGCTGCAGTTTCCGAACCGTCTTCAAGGGTAACCCCACGTAGAGCGCATTACAGTAGTCTAAATGAGAAGAGACCAGGGCATGTACTACCGATGGGAGCAGATGGTCGGGAAGGAAGGGGCGCAGCCACCGTATCAGATGGAGTTGATACAGCGCTGTCGGGCTCACAGCTGACACCTGAGCCTCCATGGACAGCTGGGAGTCCAAAATGACCCCCAGGCTGCAGACCTGGTCTTTCAAGGGTAGCCGTACCCCATTCAACACCAGGTCAACATCCCCCAGCCTCCTCTTGTCTCCCACCAAAAGTACCTCGGTCTTGTCAGGGTTCAGCTTCAGCCTATTCCTCCCCATCCAGCCACTCACCATCTCCAGACATTTGGACAGGGATTCTACGGCCAACCTTGGTGAAGATTTAAACGAGAGGTAGAGCTGCGTGTCATCCGCATATTGATGACACTGCACCCCAAACCTCCTGATGATAGCCTCCAGCGGCTTCACATAGATGTTAAATAGCATTGGGGAGAGGATGGAACCCTGTGGCACCCCACAAGTAAGTGGCCACAGGTCCAAAACCTCCTCTCCCAGTGCTACCCTCTGGTACCTGCCGGAGAGGAAGGACCAGAACCACTGCAATATGGTGTCCCCAATGCCCAACTCCTCCAGGCGGTCCAGGAGGATACCGTGGTCAATGGTATCGAAAGCCACTGAGAGGTCGAGGAGAACAAGGAAGGCGCATTCACCCCTATCCAGAGCCCTCCTCATATCATCTACCAAGGCGACCAAGGCCGTTTCTGTCCCATGCCCAGGCCTGAAGCCCGACTGAAATGGGTCTAGATAATCAGTTTCTTCCAAGTGTGCCTTCAACTGCACCACCACCACCCGCTCAATCACCTTGCCCAAAAATGGCAGATTTGAGACTGGGCGAAAGTTGTTCAAAACTTGAGGATCCAAGGAGGGCTTCTTTAAGAGCAGTCTTATCACTGCCTCCTTGAGGGCTGATGGCATCACTCCCTCCTCAAGGGAGGCGTTCACCACCGCCTTGATCCCCTCACCCAGTCTCTCTCTGCAGCTCATAATGAGCCAAGATGGGCAAGGATCAAGTAAGCAGGTGGTCGGCCATACCGATGAAAGCACCTTGTCCACTTCATCAGGAGGAAGAAGCTGGAACCGATCCCACAAAACCGGTTTGCCACAGGCCGCCTCTTGCTCACTAACTGTATCCACAGCATGCAGAGTAACACACCTAATCTGATCCATTTTATCTGCAAAGTGCCTTGCCAAGGCCTCACAGGAGGCCTTAGAATGCTCCGGTGGTTCCGGAGCCACAGGACCGACCAGGCTCCGGACCACTTGGAACAGCCTCCTGGGACAGCACTCTGCAGACACGATGGAAGCAGCATAATATTCCTTTTTACGCCATGTGATAGGCTGAAGGTACAGCTCTAGCCCGTGTCTGATCGTCTTTGGAGCGAGACTTCCGCCACCGGCGCTCTAGCCGTCTCACCTCCTGTTTCAGAGCTCGTAACCGCAGATTGAACCTTGGTGCAGTCCAAGCCCTGTTCAGGGGGAGAGGGCATTTCGGAGCCACCTGATCTAATGCCCCAGTGATTGCGGCATTCCAGCCACCCACCAGGGTCTCGACCAAGTGGCCGTTGGCATGCCCCAGAGAATCCCCAAGCGCATTCAGGAATCCATTTGGATCCATAAGACGCCTGGGGCGGACCATTTTAATGGGTCCTCCACCCCTGCGGAGGGGTTGTGGAACCAAGAAGTCCAACGTCACCAGATAGTGATCTGACCATGACAAGGGGGTGGTGGATATACCCCCGACTTCCAGATCACTCCCCACTTCTCCAGAAACAAACACAAGGTCTAGTGCATGACCGGCTACATGGGTGGGCCCAGTTACAATATGGTGCAGCTCCCAGGAGGCCAAGGTCTCCATGAAGTCCCAAGGTGCTCCTGTGAGGATGGCCTCCGAATGTACGTTGAAGTCCCCCAACACCAATAAGTTAGGGGGCTGTACACGCACATCAGAGACCACCCCAAGCACCTCGGCCAGGGAGTCAGTCATGCAGCGGGGTGGACGGTACATGAGCAGAATCCCCAGACTGCCCTTCGGGCCCAACCTCCAGTACATGCACTCAGCAACCTTGGTCTCCTGGAGAGGGGGTCTGGTGAAGACCAAGGACTCTCGGTAGATAACAGCCACTCCCCCTCCCCGATCCCCAGCCCTCGGCTGCTGTGCATACGAAAATCCAGCTGGACACATGGCTGCAAGGGCTGGAGCAGCAGCCTCGGCCAGCCAGGTCTCCGTAATACATGCCAGGTCTGCACCCTCATCCAGGATCATGTCATGGATGAGGGAGGTTTTCTGGGTAACAGACCTGGCATTGCAGAGCAGCAAACGAAGGCCAGAAGATGGGGTCACGCCTCCCCCAGCCATCCTTTGGCTCTGGACAGGCCCGGAGCAGGGGACAGATACTACACATCTCTCCTTTGTTCCCCTTACCTGGCATGGCCTGCCCCTAGCGCTCCGCCAACGCCTGCCGCCCAGCCTCGGTATCTTCTGGCCCCCAACACTCCCCCCACTGCCTCCATCAGGTGGACACATGCCCCCTCGCTCCCGCCTATCAGGCAGGCAACCCACCCCTAAAACCACAACAAAATCCCCCAGGAAAAAGAAAACACACACACACACACACAAAACAATTAAAAATCCCCTTAAAAATAATGCCAGGCTGGAGTCCACAGGGAAGGCCAGGTGGTGGTGGTGGTGGCGGCGGCGGCGGCGGCGGCAGCAGCAGCACCCGCCGCCACTGCCGCAGGCCCAGCAGCAGCAGGCGCGCCTCTTCCCCGGTGATGGTGGTGGCCTCTCCTGCAGGCCCTGGCTCTCCCAGGCCACCTCAGCCAGCCAGCTTATGTAGCCCCTCCAGGAAGGGGCAGGTGGAAGGAGCACAGCTGGCTTGGTACCTGGGGGCCTGGTCCTGCAGGGACTGGCGGTCTGCCAGGCAGAAGTCTCCAGGGAAGGCCTGGTGGTGGTGGCAGCGGCGGCAGCGGCGGCAGCAGGCCCAGCAGTTCCTGGCACCTAAATGACAGACAATTTTGCTGTCATTTAGGTGCCAGGAAAAAGGGGTTCTTTTTTCCAGGTGTGTGTGTTTGAATCTGAAGTTTTTTTAACAGTCTCTTCAGCTTTAAAAAAAAAAAATAATAAGTGTTATTATTGTTTGCTTTTTCTGTTTTAATTATTGTAAACCATCCTGAGACCTTTGGGCGAAGGGCAGTATTAAAATCTTCTTTAAGAACTACATTTTGTAACACTTCCAAACTTCTCATCTAGTTGAAAACTAAATTGTATACAATATATTTGTCTCTTGGGTCATGACAAAGTTGTTGGATAATTTGAACTTCTACGTCCTTCCTGTGTACAACATTGATGGTTACGTCTGGACATGGACTAAAGTACAGTCCACATTTCTTTCCTCTCTAGTCAAAGCTAGTTTTTCTATAAGGAATTAAGGTGACTCCAGAAAGTCTCAATGGAGAATGGCAGGTGGTGTAGAACATAATCTTTATAGAAGGTTGAATATAGTATTTTTAGGGGAATACAAATATGAGTGTATGTGTCTCCAACATGAGCACTATCCAAAGAGCTTTGAGATAATATATTGAAACTGCCCCTGAACAAGTGTCTATATTTGTCCAACGCTCCTATTTTGATGTAGGGTCTTGAGTGCATTCAGTCACAACTCCTGTGCACACCCTTCAATGGTATGGATGCTTTCCTGTTTCCCCAATATCTGTACCATTTGCCTTCCCTCCGCCTCTACACTCCCTTTTCTTTAGGCAATCAGCTGTGCTACAATGATTGTGGTGCAAGAGGAGAGGGAGAAAATGGCACAGAGATGGCTAAAGAAGTGGTATGTATGTATGTATGTATGTATTTATTTATTTATTTATTTATTTTCATTTGCTTGTTCCATTTATATATCACATAAGAACATAAGAAGAGCCAAGCTGGATTATGGTGCATTTCATTCCACAATAATCTAGTTTGTCCATAAAGGTGCTCATTAGCCTTACTCAAATGTCAGCATAACTTTGGGCTACTCAAATGTCAGTACTGGGGCAATGGGATTGTACCTGTCCTGGACAACCTCACCTCTATATTTTGGGTGTATTGTGTTAGCAATTTATGCACACATAGCACCAATGCATGTAAGTCCAGCAACCCACAATTGTTACATGGCGAAACCAGGGGATAAGAAGTAAAAGTCATCAGACTTATGTGCATACATGTCACATGTATGTTATGCCCAACAGGTGATGGTAAGGTAGGCCCATGGGCAAGGTATGTGGAAGCAAACCACACCCAGAGGCATGGTTTGGGGGGCCAACCTTTCTGCCCCCACTGTACATTAGTTGTACAAAGTTTGCCGGCATGTGAATAAGGGTCTTATCTTCTAAGCTTTTTGGAATTAACATGAAGCAAAAAATATGTCAAAAACAGATAGATCTCAGTCATTTTGCCCTGCAGGATCGCATGTGGAGGAAGAATCGTGCCAATAACACCAACAGTGATTGTATTGGCACTGATCTGAACAGGAATTTCAAAGTCTCTTGGGACAGTAAGTATAATATGCCTAGTAGCAACAGAAACTACATTATAGCCCATGGCAGGAGTGTTGAATTCAATTTCAGAGAAATTTTTGGGGGTCCTATTCTGGTGGTGGGTGGGCCAAAGGGCTTTTTCTGCTATGGCACCCCAGTTGTGGAACCCCTCCCCTTGGGGGCCCAGTTGGCGCAGACATTGGTTTCATTTCGGCGCCAAGTTAAAACATGGCTTTTTATCAAAGCCTTTGAGGGTTAAATGCACTTCCTAAAGTATCACACTGTTTTAACTGTTTTATTGTTTCAGATTTTAAATAGGTATTAGCTTCCTTAATGGTTTAATATGTTTTTAGCTGTTTCAATTATTCATTGTTTTATACTGCCTAAATTGATTTTACCTGTATGCTGCCCTGAGATCCTAATGATATAGGGCAGGAAATCAATCAGTCAGTCAATCAATGGCAAAAGGGGTGGGGCCAAGACACCAAAAATGCCTGCATATTTTAGCTCGAATTTCTTACTGCCAGTAACTAAGCCTTAGGAGAGGCGTTCCAATCTTTTAGAATGGGGAGCAGGGGAATCATGCAGAATTAGGGAAATTTTGCATGGTCGGGGAGAGGGAGTGGGGCCAGGGGAAGGGGTGTGATTTGGACCACAGGCCTCAGATTCAAACACCCTGGCCTATGGCCAAATGTCAGCAGTGACTCCGGTTCCGGAGGGGCGGTGATTCCATTCAGGGTTTTAGTTACAACCAGCCAAAACGCTAAGGGTGCTATCGAAGGTGCTGAACCCATTTGGGAGATAAGGAAAAGGTTCAGCACCTTGGATAGCACTTTCAGAGTTTGGACTGGTGGTGACTAAAACCCAGAATGGAAGCACTACCCCTCCAGAACTGGAGTCACCATCCACCACTGAGCAACACCCCTTGGGTGGCACAGCTCATGTGACATCCTGGTGTGTCTTTTTCCAGAGACAAAGATGCAATCTCTGAATAATTTCTTCCAGAATAATTCGACAGAAGTCAATTCACTTTCTCTAGAAAAATGGCATCTGAGGGTTACTGCAAAAGAGTGTACGTGAAGAGAGTTTTGAAATGGGATTAGGTGGGCTTGCAATGCACATCCAACCTCCAGTGCAGGCCCAAGACTTTTTGTCACCTTAAGTGGAAAACCAAATGGTGCCCCGCCCCCGATTCCAAATATAAAAGTTGTTCCTAGTTTATCCTGGATTCATAGCCATCATTACATGAAAACAGCTTGTGAGAGCCCATCCTATGTCCCAGAATTGGTAAGAAATACAACCTTGTTTCCAGAAATATCACACCTGAAAACCTTTTCTTGCAGCTGAAATCGAACATAACTCACACGACCCTTGCGAGGAAATATACTGTGGTCCCTCTGCAGAGTCGGAGCCAGAAACAAAAGCAGTTGCAAGTTTCATTCATGACCATCTTGCCTCCATCAAAGGATACATAAGCTTCCACTCCTACTCTCAGATGTTGCTGTTTCCTTATGCCTATACAGACACAGAAGCACCAAATCACGATCAACTGGTATGTAGAACAAGGGATCTGTGTTCATGGGTCCATAACAGGGGTGGACAACACGTGGTCTGCAGGCCATATGCAGCATCCCTGGCCATTTTGAGGCTGCGCTTGTGCCACTGCCGCTGTGTGGCTGAATTTTGGTAGTGCGTCAACGGGGGGGGAAGCATCTTTTAAAAGGAAAATTGGCGATAGGTTGCTGATGTTCAGTGGTGAAGTGGTGGCAGCAGCAAAAAGGGGATATTTTCAAGTAAAATAAGCCCTTTTGCAGCTGCTGCTCCACCACCAAATTTGGCAAACCACCACTTCTCCTTTTAAAGAGGCCTTTTCTCCCCTGCTGCCACACCATTGAATTTTGGTTGTGCAGCAGTGGCAGGGCAAGTAGGGGCAGGGATGTGACCGCTGCTAAGATCCAGGGAGCAAGGCGCCCCACCAACCCATGGATGCCCACCCCTGGTCTATAATAAGAATTATTGAGTTGGGTCCAATGATCCCCTTCCATTAGTGGAAGGGCCTTTGATCCAGCAGGGTCTTCCACCTCTACCCCTGAAAATCTGCTCCAGAGGGTTGGGGCACATTCCAGAACAGGCTGGGAGGCAACATGGCAGGATGCAAGGGGAAGGGGTATCCCTGAAATCACCTCCTCACTTCCATTTCCCAGAGCTACTATTGGATTGAAGGATCTTCTGCAAATCAACAGTGGTGCTGGTCATGAATGGAGAGCCATCTTTGGATCTAACCCATTTCAGTGACAATTTAGCACAAATGAAAAGAAAATGTTATACCTCAGTATTCCGTTTTCTAATTTTCAAAGGGTTAACAACACTTGTGTATTTTTCTGCTTGTTGCAGAATGTTGGAAGATCTTCTTTAAAAACAACAAAAGCAAAAAGGCCATGTATCTTTCTTGTATTATATGCATGGCACTGATGAGCTAAATTTAATTCTGCAGTAAACTAGAAGTGATTAAAATTCTTATTTCCTGATGGGAAAGTTGGGATTGAAAACAAACTGCTGTTGTTTCCCTGGAGCATTTTCTACTATATATCACTTTCCCTCTGTCTTAGGAATGTTACCAAAAAGAAATGCAAGCTTTCTATGAAAATTCTTGTTCACATCTCCCCCCACCGTGCCCCCACCCCAATCAGTGGAAAATTTTCTTGTTTCTACTCTGAAAAATTAACCAGCACCAGCAATATTAAAAAAAAAAAAAAACAGGAATAGTATCCTCAGAAAACTCACGGAGGCTAAACATTGCTGTCATGTTTCTATCACCCGGAAAGCCATTGCATGAACACAAATATGGTGGGGCATTGACAAGCAGAAGCAGGGCAACACAGCATGGCTGAGGTGCATTAGGAAGCAACAGAGAAGCAGGTGACATCCACTAAGGGAGGTTGGATGCAAATATCTGAGTCTACCTTTAGCATAAATCCAGTGCACATTCAGACCCAAGAGGCAAAGTCCCAGCTTGAGCCTGTTTGGGGCTTAGTTACAGCCCCCGTCATATTCAACTGCAACACAGGTCAGCTTGACCCAGGCTACTGAAATTTTTACAAGGGTATATGTGCCCTTACTGAGAAAAGGGATATATGAGCCACTATTGTCAGAGATTAGTTTTTTGTCTTCCAAATGTCCTAGCGATCCTTAGTAGTTATTTTGTTCCCTAGAGCTAGTTTAACCCCTGCTAGCATCATACAGGAAAGAGCTCTGCATAGGAAAACCAGCTTTCCTAATTTTGTAGAAGTTTTATAATGGAAATATAGATACACCAATGCTGCCCCCTTGTGTCTTACACATAAAGGGGGAGATGCAGGAACCTAAGTTTGTGCTCATTTTAGTATTAGTATTAGTATTATGCTGCTGCTGCTGCTGCAATTACATTGTTTTCCTACAAAACTGCTGACCATTAAAATACATCTGACATTTGAAAGGTCCCAATGCCTCCTAGCTCCATCCTTTGATTTGTGTCCCTGTGGCCAACACCGAAATAAAATGTAGAGCAGGGGCAGGCAACTCAGTGCCCTCCAGATGTTTTGGACTATAACTCCCATGGCTGTTGGCCATGTTGGCTGTGGCTTGCCTACCCCAGATGTAGAATTTGGTTTGGAAGAAACCAGTGCCAAGTTCAGGGTTTGAGGGGCCCTTAGGCAAGGTCTTCTCAGGAGGAGTGTGCCCACGTCTTCCTCTTTGCCACTCTTGCCACTGCCCATTCGCTTGCCTCTCTCTCTTAGTCCAATTCACACCACCTCCCATAAGGAGAAGACCAGGCATATGGAGGTTACTGCTCCTTCTCCTCACTCCTCTCATTGCTTGCTCACTGTGGGAGGGCAGGTGAACTGGAAGAAAGAGCAAGGAGGGAGAAGAGCAGGGCCAGGAGCAGCTCATGCTGAGGCATGGGCCCTAGCAGGTGCCTGATGATACCGACCCCTGGAAGACCCCTGGAAGAAAGTATAGTAAAAGCCATTGCTCCAGCTTCACAGCAAAGTGCATTCTAACACAAAGTGCATACACACTTTTAAAATAGGCTGTACTTTGGCAATCATCTCACTTCTCACATGTAAAATGGGATGCTTTTCTTTATAGAAACAATTTTGAATTAGCTCTCATACCCAATACAACCAGATGCCAACAAGTATCATTTTCCATTAGAGTTGTCTGGTGAGATAGTATGAAAGTATGGAAAGCCCAGACTAAGAAATGACTTCCTTAAATAGCCTGAGGCACTGAGATATCCCAGTGATGATCAGAAGCTCACATTCTAAAACAGAACAAAACAGAATGATGGGAATAACCATATTGTACATTTCTGATCCACAACATGGAATGACTTTGGATTGGCCCACAGAGTTCATATGTAGCAGAAAACAGAAGGTACAATTGGGGTGGGGGAGGGAATGGGACACAATTGTTTGGCTATAAGAACAGAAATGCCCTATTGGCCAGAGCCTATAAAAAGGGAAGCAATCAAATGCAAATAAGCCTCAAAAACGCATAACAAAAGCATCTGTTCTCACTGGGATGAAACACAACCTCCTTGTGAAAGTAGCACACCCCAGTCAAAAGTGCATCAGTTAGCTTACAGGAGAGTATGATTAATTTAACTAGTATTAGAACAGGGTGGCAGCATAATAAGTGAGCACAATCCAAACACTTTGGAAATATATATCACCAACTTGTAATGGCCATCAATGGATTACAAAATAGTCAAGCTGATTTGCTCAGAGTGTAAAGGTTCTACAGCTATCCTATCTCTACAGTGGGAAGCAAGTATCAGAAGTGTGACGAGTCTGATCATAAGGCTTAGTTCTCCATATCTGGGAGAACAAGACAATGCTTCTTTCACCAAGGCAAAAAGTAGGGATGTACGAATCCCTTACCTTGTTCCGTTCCAGGGCTTCGGCGGTGGGGGGGAGGCGATCCGTCCCTCCCCCCGGAATCCTCACCAGCCAGCTCTGCTCTGCGGCAAGGCCGCAGCAAGGCCGCTGCGGCAGCCATCATAGCAGCTGCCATTTGCATCCTTGCATTAGGCCATGATAGGCTACGTAAGTATTTACGTAGCCCATCATGGCAAAAGGCAGGGACGCAAATGGCAGTTGCTATGCCATTTGCATCCCTGCCTTTTGCCGTGATTGGCTATGTAAATACTTACGTAGCCTATCACGGCAAAGGGCAGCGGTGGTGTAGCGGCCGCCATTTGCGCCCCTGCTCTTTGCCGTGATAGGCTACATAAGTATTTACTTAGCCTATCATGGCCTAATGCAGGCATGCAAATGGCGGCCGCTATGACGGCTGCCATTTGCGGCCGCAACAGCCCTGCAGCAGCCGGAAGACAAGCTGGAACCACCGCCTCCACCTCTGCCACCAGGTAGGTCCATCCCAGGGGGTGGATTTCAGTGGGTTACAGGGGGGGAGGCCATTCTGCCATGGACTCCGAGGGGGCGGATTCCAAAGAATCTGGCTTCACTGGAGTCCGTGGCGGATTTCTCCAACATCCCTAGCAAAAAGTTATCAGTTGTCACCATGCTCATTACAAAATACCTGAGCTAATTAGCATTAATTTCTTCATTTATTTAGAAATGAAGAAATTATTTAGAAATTTATTTATATCTCCCTTCATCATATCAGTTTTCAGAGCAGTGTAGAACATAAAACAAATACCACAACCACAAAAACAAAAACCAGAAAACAGCAGATAAAGCTTTGAAACAGACTAAAACATGGTCCATTGAATTACTAAAAGGTCTGGATACACTGAAAAGTTTTTGCCCGGCACTTAAATGATAGAAAAGTTGGTGCTAGGTGAATCTTTTTGGGGAGGCATTCCATAACGGGGTGCCACTTCCAACAAAGCTCTCACCCTTGTAACCAATATCTGCACCTCTGGTGGGAGACTTGCGTAACTCAGTGAAGCCATAAGCTATGCCATGCAGGGCCACCCAAGACGGACAGGTCATGGCAGAGAGTTCTGACAAAATGTGGTCCACTGGAGAAGGAAATGGCAACCCACTCCAGTATCCTTGCCAAGAAAACCCCATGGAACGTATCACAAGGCTAAAAGATATGACACCGGAAGATGAGACCCTCAGGTCGGAAGGTGTCTAATATACTACTGGGGAAGAGCAGAGGGTATTTCCAAGTAGCACCAGAAAGAGTGAAGCGGCTGGGCCAAAGCCAAAAGGACACTCAGCTGTGGATGTGTCTGGTGGTGAAAAGAAAATCCGATGCTGTAAAGAACAATATTGTTTAGGAACCTGGAATGTCAGATCAATGAATCAAGGTAAGTTGGAGGTGGTCAAACATGAGATGGCAAGATTGAACATCGACATCTTGGGAATCAGCGAACTAAAATGGACAGGCATGGGCGAATTTAATTCAGGTGATCATCATATCTACTATTGTGGGCAAGAATCCTTTAGAAGAAATGGAGTAGCACTCATAGTCAACAAAAGGGTGGGAAAAGCAGTACTGGGGTACAATCTTAAAAACGATAGAATGATCTCACTACGAATCCAAGGCAAACCATTCAACATCACAGTAATTCAAGTCTATGCCCCAACCACTGATGCCGAAGAAGCTGAGGTTGATCGGTTCTATGAAGACCTACAACTCCTTCTAGAAGTAACACCAAAAAAAGATGTCCTCTTCATCATAGGGGATTGGAATGCTAAAGCAGGAAGTCAAGAAATCACCGGGATAACAGGCAAGGATGGCCTTGGTGTACAAAATGAAGCAGGACAAAGGCTAATAGAGTTTTGCCAAGAGAACACGCTGATCATAGCAAACACTCTTTTCCAACAGCACAAGAGGCGACTCTACACATGGACATCACCAGATGGTCAATATCGAAATCAGATTGATTATGTCCTTTGCAGCCAAAGATGGAGAAGCTCTATACAGTCAGTAAAAACAAGACCTGGAGCTGACTGTGGCTCAGATCATGAGCTGCTTCTTGCAAAATTTCGGCTTAAACTGAAGAACGTAGGGAAAACCACTAAACCATTCAGGTATGACCTAAATCATATCCCTTATGAATATACAGTGGAGGTGAGGAATAGATTTCAGGGATTAGACCTGATAGACAGAGTGCCTGAGGAACTATGGACAGAGGTCCGTAACATTGTTCAGGAGGCAGCAACGAAATCCATCCCAAAGAAAAAGAAATGCAAGAAAGCAAAGTGGCTGTCTGATGAGGCTTTACAAGTCGCTGAGGAAAGAAGGGAAGCGAAAAGCAAGGGAGAAAGGGGAAGATATATCCAACTGAATGCAGAGTTCCAGAGAATAGCAAGGAGAGACAAGAAGGCCTTCTTAAATGAACAATGCAAAGAAATCGAGGAAAACAATAGAATGGGAAAGACTAGAGATCTCTTCAAGAAAATTGGAGATCTCAAGGGAACGTTTTGTGCAAAGATGGGCATGATAAAGGACAAAGAAGGCAGGGACCTAACAGAAGCAGATGAGATTAAGAAGAGGTGGCAAGAATACACAGAAGAACTATACAGGAAAGATCTTAATGTCCCTGATAGCCATGATAGTGCGGTCACTGAACTTGAGCCAGACATCCTAGAGAGTGAAGTCAAGTGGGCCTTAGGAAGCATTTCTAACAACAAAGCTAGCGGAGATGACAGTATTCCAGCTGAGCTATTTAAAATCCTAAAAGATGATGCTGTTAAAGTGCTGCATTCAATATGCCAACAAATTTGGAACACTCAACAATGGCCACAAGACTGGAAAAGGTCAGTTTACATTCCCATTCCAAAGAAGGGCAACGCCAAAGAGTGTTCAAACTACCGCACAATTGCGCTCATTTCACATGCCAGCAAGGTGATGCTCAAAATCCTACAAGCTAGGCTTCAGCAGTATGCGAACCGAGAACTACCGGAAGTACAGGCTGGGTTTCGAAGAGGCAGAGGAACTAGAGATCAAATCGCCAACATTCGCTGCATCATGGAGAAAGCAAGAGAATTCCAGAAAAACGTCTATTTCTGCTTCATTTACTACGCTAAAGCCTTTGATTGTGTGGATCACAACAAACTGTGGCAAATTCTTAAAGAGATGGGAGTACCAGACCACCTTACCTGTCTCCTGAGAAACCTGTACAAGGGTCAAGAAGCAACAGTAAGAACCAGACATGGAACAACCGAGTGGTTCAAAATTGGGAAAGGAGTACGACAAGGCTGCATATTGTCACCCTGCTTATTTAACTTATATGCAGAGTACATCATGAGAAATGCCGGGTTGGATGAATCAGAGGTCGGAATTAAGATTGCTGGGAGAATTATCAACAACCTCCGATATGCAGACGATACCACCCTAATGGCAGAAAGTGAAGAGGATCTAAAGAGCCTCTTGTTGAGGGTGAAAGAGGAGAGTGCAAAAGCTGGTTTGAAACTCAACATTAAAAAAACGAAGATCATGGCATCTGGCCCTATCACTTCCTGGCATATAGAAGGGGAAGAAATGGAAGCAGTGACAGATTTTACTTTCTTGGGCTCCAGGATCACCGCAGACGGTGACTGTAGCCATGAAATTAAAAGACGCTTGCTCCTTGGGAGGAAAGCTATGGCAAACCTAGACAGCATAGTAAGAAGCAGAGACATCACCTTGCCAACAAAGGTCCGTCTAATCAAAGCTATGGTTTTCGCAGTAGTAATGTATGGCTGTGAGAGCTGGACTATAAGGAAGGCTGAGCGCCGAAGAATTGATGCTTTCTAACCGTGGTGCTGGCAAAGACTCTTACGAGTCCCCTGGACTGCAAGGAGGTCAAATCAGTCAATCCTAAAGGAAATCAACCCTGAGTGCTCATTGGAAGGACAGATCCTGAAGCTGAAGCTCCAATATTTTGGCCACCTAATGCGAAGAGAAAACTCTCTGGAAAAGACCCTGATGCTGGGAAAGACTGAAGGCAAAAAGAGAAGGGGACGGCAGAGGATGAGATGGCTAGATAGCATCACCGATGCAATGAATATGAACTTGAGCACACTCCGGGAGAGAGCGCAGGACAGGAAAGCCTGGTGTGCTATGGTCCATGGGGTCACGAAGAGTCGGACACGACTGAACGACTGAACAACAACAACAAGGATAAGTGTTATGAATTGGGCATATATAAATACCTTACATCAAATAAATACGTAACATAATTATGGAAGTAGGCATTTCTTTGGGTATTTGGTTCCAAAGCCGTGGAGAGCTTTTCAGTTAAGAATTTACTTAAGTACTTACTTAGACACAGTTATCCTTAAAGGGAGAGCCACATTCAGAATCTGGCCTACCTGTACACACGGTCCTTGCTGGATCAGGAGCAATGATGCATATGAAATGCACACAGGTATCACGTTGCTTCTCCATTGGCAGCACAAGTTACCCAATGCAATCCCTGTCCATGCTACACAGTTAGTATAGGGACGTTCATTCCCTCCTTTCTTTCATTGGGAATGGCAAAGGGAATCCTAATCTACTGCCTTGTGCTTCTGGTCATGGGCAACATCCTGTTGTGCATAATTATCTCTGGACCAGGGTTCAAATTTAGGATTACACAAGTATTTTTCAATCAACAAAAATCTTAATTGGATTAGCCTGGGACAAAACGAAAGGATCTGATAGCGGGTGAGGAAAAGGACCTCAGCCTGGGCTAGATGAACAATAGGGTTGTATCCAATGTTAGTCTAACTTATGTCCCATTCATTTCATTGAGTCTACTCTAACTAGGACTAACATTGGATACAACCCATTGTCTCATCTGGTATATGGCAGCTTCTTACGTTCCTATGAAAATATTTGACAGTGATTGAGATGTGACTGAGCTCATATGGAGTTGAGTTCATTGGGAAAGGAAAGAGAAGGGGGAGTATTAATCAAAATATTTATTTCTTTTAAATACAGAATGAAGTGGCGAAGGAAGCAGTGGCTGCCTTGTCTAGTCTCTATAATACACAGTATATATATGGAGTAATTGCCTCTACGATTTGTAAGTACTAGTCAGAGCAAAATGTCTTCTGGCTTTCCTCAAAATTGCTTTGATGGCTTGTGCAAGGAGGAGTCTGCACATCTGCTTTGAAATTTTGCTTTGGGATATTGTATTTTGTAATCTTGTAACAGATAACTAAGGGAGCAATGTCAGAGAAGTAGTTCTGCAGGTGGAGGCCTCCTCAGTGTGGTGGTGGGTTTCCAGGGCTGATCCTATGCCTCCTCATTCTCCTGACATGTCCCCAAATAGGTCCTGGAGCTGGCATAGTGAATTTCCTCCCATTGGTTTCATTGGGAGGAAAAAGCTCAAAATGAAACAACGTTGGTGTCAGGTCTCTTGGTTCTCTCCCTTCACAATCAACACATGCTAAGATATCAGGCTTCAGACTCACTACTTTATTAGTTAACAACCAGGATCTTTACAAATGCTAATCATTGGAGACTCTCAGACTACAAAGGAAAACAGCTTCTCCACACAATTACAAATATCAATAGAGGAGCCAAGTGGGAATCAGAGACGTTGCTGGCAGTTTGAAACAAGAACTTGCCAGCCAGAATAACTTAGGGGGGGATGCCCCTCCCTTACAGTTGTACCCTCCTACGTAGGCTATCATGCATAGCCAACTGGGTGGAACATCTGAGCTCCGCCTCTAACTTTTCCCACTTCATTCTGCGCCAGACTCTAGCATCCTTCAAGTCACACCCTGCACTCTCCTCCTCCTCCAAGACCTGAGTTTTCATGGGGGAGGAAAGGGGGGGCCTTCAGGTTGAGCTATCTGTGTGCCAAGTTCCTGAGAAGACTGTTTATCCATATCTGAGCTCACTAAGGAGGAAACCTCCCTTGGTTCTGGCTGTTCCCATTCTGAGTCTGAGCTGCTAACTATCTCCACATGCTCAGAATCATTCCTGATATCTGGCTCAAAACCCAGCAACAACCCTCCACCTCCCACCCTAGCCCCTGTGAGCCAGCAGGTTTTAGCTGTGGTGAAGGCTCTGCTAGAGATCCCTCCCCGTGGGTAAATAGGAATGCTTTGCCCATAAATTAAATTTCACTTGGTAGTCTTAATTAAAGACGTTTTGCTTGCTTCGGAATCCCTCAATTTATTTAATTAATTAATTCTGAGCAGCAACATTCAAACTCACCTCAAAACTTTACTTGATAACAACAGTGATGTCCATTTTTGAAAACTGACTGTATTTCAGCATCCCAAAACCAGATCATTGCTTCCTGTCTGTGAGACAATTTAGATGTTACCTTTTCCCTACCCCAACTGCTCCTGTGTGATGAGCTTCCACCTGTTCAGTGTAACCTCTACAAAGAAATACCACAACACATGGCCTTGTAACATGCAACATGCTTCCCCAACACTACCAGTAGCTGCCATTGACATGGAGGAGGGGAGTTTGTTATGTGATGCTACTGCATCACATGGCATTTGTTTGTAAATGTTCCAGTAGAGAAGTGGACCTCAGCTGGCAGTTGGAAAAGTGATATCTAGATGAGCTATAAAATCAAAGTGGATAAATTCCAAGAGCATTGGGAACTTTCTAAGAACCTGTATCCATGTCTCCTAGCACTGAAACAACTAAGTACAACAAATACAGAGAGAGAGAGAGAGACAGAGACAGAGACAGAGAGATAGAGACTTGCATTCAGTAGTGTCATTCTGCTAGCACAATGTTTCTATCACTTCCAGAAACCCTGGAAGATCTGAAGCTTCAAACCTTCAAAATTTTCAAATCTTCGAAGATCATGCCTGAATTAGAAAAAAAAAATCGCGGAGAAGCCACGATTCTTCGAAGATAATGCCTTAGTTAAAAAAAAAATCGGAAGTGGGGGATAGGAGGGGGTAAAACTTAGTCTCATTTGAAGGGATAGAACAACCCCCTGCTCAGTGCAGGAAGCCTGATTCCCAGGCGGTCACCCATCCAACTACTGAGCAGGGCTGACCCACTTAGCTTCCAAGATCAGACAAGCGCGTGCACATCCAGCCCTTTGCTTGTTGCTGAGGAAATGGGGGCTGCTGAGGAAGCTATGCAATCAGGAGCCAGAAGAAGACATGGGGCCATCGAGAGCTGTGATTGGACAGGAGGGAAATACAAACACCGCCATATATGGACAGGCGGGGGAGGGGACTATGACCGGATATGGTAGCAAAGGTGGAAAATCAGAGCACATTAAGGGGAAATACTGGGATATCAGGGTATTGAAAGCGGGAGAGCAGAAGTGGGAAATTCCGGTTCCAATTCGAGGTTGGTACTGCGTAGTGTGAAAGGCGGGCAGTGAAACCTCATTGGAAGCGAAAAAAACCTGTAAGTGTAGATCGGCCCCTAGTCTAATGGAGTCATAATGAGTTGTGCAACACCTCCCAATTTTTTTTGTGGTGAGAAAGAAGACAGAAGCAGCAGTGGGAAATCACAGTGGGACCTTCTGCATGCAAAGCAACTGTTCTGCCACTGAGCCACGGCCCCTTCCCATGTGGGGCAGCTGATTATCTACCTCCTAGCCCAACCTATTAGAGCAGACCTTCCTGCTTCATCATGTCCTTTGTGCCCAAGTTGCCTTTAATACTACCTTTGGTATCCTGTTTTTCAGATCCTTGTTCCGGTTCCTCTATAGACTGGGTTTACAATGAAGGCATTAAGTATGTGTTTGGCTTTGAACTTCGTGACCGTGGCAAATATGGGTTTCTTCTCCCCGAATCAAAGATAAGACCAACCTGTAAGGAGACAATGCTGGCTGTGAAACACATCGCCAATTGTATCCTTACCCCGGTTCCATGAAGGCATGTTCACATTTGCCCACAAAAGGAATCCTCTTCCCTCTGTGCCTACCATTTCCCCTCTTTTTCTTTGAACTAGTGCGTTATGGATCCCCCCACCCCAGTTGCTTTTTGTCAGTGGCTTGATTCTTTTCTGTCAAGACAGACTGCCTTCTGACCTTTCTACAAGGCTGCAGGCTTATTCAGAAGTAAGTCCCAGAATTTAGTGGGACTCAGACCCAAACCACATGTTACTTTAAAGACTCAGCTAGCAGCTATTACTCTAAAGTAAGTGCAGGGCCTCCCTATCTGGATCAGGATCCTAGCATGGAAGAGTGGGGGGTTAACCCTTTCCGCCACGTACACACACACTGCAGTCCTAATCTGGATTAGTCCTCAGAATGCCTTTAATTTTAATTGCCAAAAAGTGATCCATTAAAACAAATGGATCATTCTGGGCAATGAAAATTATATGTATCAGACTCCCTATGTTTACTTGAGAGAGAGAGAGAGAGAGAGAGAGAGAGAGAGAGAGAAAGAAAGAAAGAAAGAAAGAGAGAGAGAAAGACGTGACTAGCTACATCTTCAAAGTTACATGTAGCTTGGCCCTTGCTCCCAAATAAGTGTGCATAAAATTGCAGCCCAAGGCCAAGTAAGCATTTTTAGAATCAGACTGTAAAAGCAACTCCAAGTCTCTTCTGCATGCTTTGTTTGCCTGTGTGAATCTTATTAATGTGAAATAGAAAGAATAGGGAGGCATGTTAAAATCAAAATCCAGGTGGATGTCATAAGGTTTACAATTACCAATGCTGAAGATGCAAAATCCTTGTAGGGTTTATAATCACCAATGCGGCAAAAAGCACCATCAGCGTTGTGTGAAAAAATCACCCAAGACAACCTTCAGAGTTGATACTACAGTTGAGTTACGCATTTGCCATGGCTGAAATTCAAATGTAGAACCTACATTATTGGCTACAATGTGCATTTGATTTAAGATTGACTCTCTTCTATTTTCTCTCCCACGTCAACAATATTCACAAGTGACGTATCTTGGAGTATGGTTATCATTTGGTCAGCCTGGCCTGCCTGGTTGTAACTTCCTAGCTGTCCCTGTAAAATGAAACAGCAAAAACGTTGTGTCTGAGCACTCTCTGTGCCTTTCTTCTCGTTCTTCTTCCCATGCCCCGTGTGAACCTTTCCTGAAACTGCTGTCTGTTCCAAATTTAATTTTCCAGCCTATATTGATGTTCCTGGACATAGATTTCCCATTCTCTTTTTTCACTGCAGTCCTGGACGCACACACACTGAACTCCATCAGAGCTACTTTTGTGTGATGCTATCTCATGCAGCTGTGATGTATGTGTATGAATACCACACAACTGTGTACTCAGAGCTGATCATGTAGTTCTTTCCCACTCAGTTTGCAACATCCTTCCCAGAAGGGTGCCAATCAGGTGGGGAAGTCCCAAGCAACTGGTCCCACCCGATTGATTACCATATTCATGCTCACATTGCAGTTGCATGGGATAACACCATGAGGAAATGGCTCTCACACAGCTTGACGTACGTATGTGCATGGTGGCCTTGTGATCCTGTCTTAAAGTCTCCAAGATAGTCTGAGATCAGCTTCAATGAATCTGCCCCAAATGGCCTTTGTTGGCCCCATTCCTGTGTGCTTTCAGACAGACGGCTTCTAGCACTAACAGTCAAAAGACACTGTGCAACTATTCCATCTTTTCTCCCTAAACTGATCTTTTGTAGTAAGAACAAAAGACAGAATCAGTTGGAAAACACAGGAAGGTTACAAATCGATGTCGTCTGGACAGCACACACCCCACAAAATTCCATGAACAAGGCACAATAAAAGCCTCGTCTGGAAGCACCCAATCACAATTTATTCCTGAAGTTGTAATTAGTTCACAGTCTGTCCAGATGCAGCTCAACACATATTTAATGCACTGCCACTGATCCAAGAGAATAAATCCACAACCTGGGTATATAAGGCTACCACAGCATTGGCTGAACTATATCATGAATTAAGCCAATTCTATTTCATCTGCAATCCAGTAAAGTGAATTGGATCTAATTTGGAGTAAGTAGAAGAAGAAAAAATTGCTATCTTGTGTAGAAAACAAACCCATGGTCCTATTTTAATCTACTTCAAATAGTTAGCAGAAATAAGTTTTGATGAAAGTATCATGTGTTTTCTTTGTTCCTGGTTACAGTGCTTTTCAGTTTCATTTTTTTAAAAAACAACAATGTACTCTGCCATTTTATATTGATCACTTAGCAACATTTCTCTTAATAAAACATTTCTCTTAATAGCTTGGTGCAAAGCATCAAGCTAAAGGCTTCTTACGTATTCTGAACAGAATCACCCTAAATTGAACTGGTATGGTATGCTCTGCTCTGCTGCATGGACAATTCAACTATTGTTGAAAAATAACCTTATCATCATTGATATAGTTAACAGCTATAACCACTTCAAAAAGTGGTCTGAGTGGTATTCTATGGATTAGGTGACTATTACTGCTGTATCAATCATTTCTACCTTTGCAGAGAGTTTCCATCCCCTGCATGCCGTGCCTGTCCTTACTATGGCAAGGGTGCTTTTGCACCCATGAGCTTGTGGCCTTTCCATAGGCATTTGGTTGGCCACTGTAGGAACAGAATTCTGCATTAGATCAGTCCTTGGTCTGAGCCATCTTCTCTTCTTCTTGTGTTATGTTTTTGCAAGGCAACATGCCTGGTGTAACATAGTGGTTAACAGCAAGAGTTTAGCTCTTTTTAGCTCAGCTGTGAACTTACTATGTGGCCTTAGGCAAGTCCCTGGAGCTGTTCACACAACATGCTAACCCACACTCAGTGGTTGAGTGTGGGTTGTTTGTTGAAACGTGGGTTAGCATGTTGTCTGAACCCAGGACATTTTCTGCACGGTAGCTTGCTAACCATGGAGTGTGGCTTGTTAACCACCTTGAACAACCCAGTAACAAACCATGGGCTCTCAAGGTGGCTTGTTTGAGGAAAAGTAAGCCACACTGCATAGTTAACAAGCCACCCTGCAGAAAATGTCCTGGGTTCAGACAACACGCTAACCCATGGTTTAACAACAACCCACACTCAACCAATGAATGTGGGTTAGTGTGTTGTGTAAACCCAGTCATTATTTCTTGGTCTCCCTCACTCCCAGTCTGTAATATGGGGGTAATAATGGTGGACCACCATTCAGGATTATTGTAAAGGTTACTGAGACCATGTCCATGAAGTGAATTAAGTGCTTTTGAAACAGCACCAAATTAATAGTAGTTATTGAAAGGGAATATTGGTAGGTGCAACTTGACATGTTACAGTGCTTTCCAGACGATAAAAAAAACTGGTGCTGCTGAAATTCTCCCTTCTACACATTCATTATAGGTAGAGGGTTCTGTTTTCTATTGCATCCAGTCATCCTACCTGAGGAAGGGCCATAGCTAAGTAGCAGAGCACATGCTTAGCATGAAAAAGGTCCAAAGTTCAAGGCCTGGGATCTCCACGTAAGGCTGGGAAAGATTCCTGTCTGAAATCCTGGAGAACCACTGCCAATCATAGTCAGCATAGGTAGTAGGTATGGATAATTTATTTTATTTATTTATTATTTATTATTAAATTTATTAATCGCCCATCTGTCTGGTCACCCAGCCACTCTGGGCGATGTACAGCATACAATAAAAGAGTTTAAAACAATAAAATTCTACAATAAAAACATTTTCTAAAATACCCTAACCCACCCCAAATGCCTGCCTGAACAACCACATTTTTAATGCACAACGGAAGCTCATTAAAGAGGGGGCATGGCGGAGTTCCCTAGGGAGGGAGTTCCACAGAGTGGGGGCCACCACAGAAAAGGCCCTCTCCCTCGTCCCCACCAGTCTAGCTGTCCTGATAAGAGTTTTGTTTCAGTTCAGTTTTGATAAGAATTTACCAAACATCTCAAAGTTCTCCCTATCTGGGACAAAAAGGACGAGGTTAAAAATAGTGGGTGAAACCAAAACTGACAGATTCATCCCTCTGGTTCCAGAGCTTTGAATGCTTTGCTCTTAAAGGTCTGGATTTGAATCCCTCTGCATTCAACCATGTTAGTGCTTAATTAAGGTTGCCACCTCTTCTGATGGGCTCATCTTTAAGAGCTGTATGGCAGGAAGGTACAATGTCCTCTCCATGCTCAGAATAGCTCTACCTATTGAGTTTGGCTAGGACAGATGGGTGAGAATTTCCTTTCTGTTTGGTTTGATAACAATTTACCAAAATTCACAGAGGCATTTTCTACAGAGGCATTTATTGTACACTTGTGATTCCTTACTCATGGTTGTTTACAGGTTCTTTAGACAGTGCTGTGATCCTCCAGTTTCGCTTCTTTTTTTAAGAGCACTTTCCCAGGGGTTTTTAGAGTGGGGAAAATGGGGTATTATTTCTGAAAGCAAAAGAACTACTTGTGTATTTGGGCTATTCTGCTATAGCACAGCACCACCTTGAGATTATATAGTGGAAAAGCAGGAAAGGAAATGCTCCTTGTGTAGAGCTTGGATCTCAATACTGCAACAAAACCAAACATAGAGACAGTGATTAACAACCTCATGTAGAAAAGCTCAAAATTCATATTCAGAAGAGAAAGAACTTGAAATTTAAAATATAAGAATGCGGGAGAAAAGGAAACTAACAGACTTACCCATCCCTAATAGACAGTCCTGAGTTAATGTACCAGTGGATTGACTTAGTATAAGTCTGTTTCTGTGAGGTCTGCCTCTGCTTTGGGACAGGCTGCAGCTGGAGGACCTTTTAAGTTAGGCAGAGAAAGCTTGGAAAATGCCAATTTAAAGGGGAATAGTTTTAACTACCTCTAACAAGACTGGAAACATCAAAAGGCTTCCCATTTTATGGATTTGGAGCCCAGACAATACATGCATCATTCATGGGAACTAACTGCCCTAGCCAAGAATGCTTGCAGCTGTAGGGAAGTGGATGCTGAAAAACAGCTCACCATCACACACCTCCCCATCCACAAGTGGGGTGGTGATGTTTTCTCCCCAAACTCACTTCCAAAGGGAACTGGTGAATATAATAAGACAGCTACGAAGTCTAACACTAACAGGTCTAACTAAAAATGAACCGATTACAGCTAATACAACAATACATAACCATTAACAAACAACATTACATCCAGAACAAAACAGAATACACAATGCTAAACCATATATGGTTTAATTCCCACGACTACGACTGCCGCCTTGGCTCTAGATGAACTTCAGACAATCTTGTCATCTTCAACATGTCTTTTGAGGGGTTTTGTAAGCTCTTGCAGATACTGTGCAATTAGTACAAAGAATGTCAAGCAGGGAGAAAGCTTGGTGGATGCCAGTTACTATTTATCAAGTGACATTAGTAGCTTACTATAGTGTGCATATAACTACCTGGGGTTGGATACAGATTTAAGCTGGATCAATTGTCCTGGTAGAAGCAGACTTGGTTGCCCCCTCCTTCTCACGGAAGCCCTTTCAGCTCCCTGCAAATGCTACACAGAGACCTGGTTCACATGATCACCACAGCCCACTGTGGCTTATTTAAACCATGGTGGGTTGCAGTGCACACAGGCACCAAGTTGCCAGTTCAAGCTGCCCATCACCGGCTTCTCATGTCATCCAAACATCTGAGCTTGTTGAGGTGCTTAAAAGAACACCCTACAGCCCTACAACAGACCATGCATGCGACCGGCATGTGCAGGGTGGTTAACAAGCCACTGTGGATTACTAACCACCCTCATGTCATGCAAACCAGCTCAGAAAGTTAGGAGATCCTACTGAATGGGGAGAGCTGTGATGTGGGGGAGGGATCCCAAAAATCATGTGGAGGGATCTTCCACAACCAGAGCCCTTCCTCTCAAGAAAGATCCACCACACACAAGCAGGTCATTTTGTATCTTTTCTGCTAAATGATGAGGAGAATTTGAGCTTGCCCAAGGTTTCTGATCAACTGTTGAAGTGTGGTATAATTTTGGGCAGGATAAGTCACAAGCTTACCAAGTGGTTACATGCTCTTGGTAAGTAACTCCTTAGTCCACAGCCCTCTGTACTCAGTGAGCTGTTGGAGCTGTTAGAGGATGAGCAATGGCTGTACATATAGAATGTCAGTAAAGTATTCTTTGGTTGCTATGACATCCATGCATATGTGTACAAATTTAAAGGAAAATGGCTTTTTCACATTCTTTCTGAACAGATATAAAACAATCAGAAACATTCAGAAGTGATTGGTTTCCTAATGGGATTTCACACATTTCAGACTGGGATGGGGCCAATTTAGAATATAGCATGAGGTTTCTAGGACAGCACAGTTCCTCACATTTTTATCTTGCCTTCTTGAGAGACTGTTTCAACTGTGTTTTCTGTGAAGATACCTAAAGAGGAGAAACAGCAGAGACAAGACTACAGGGCATCTGCTCACATCTATAAAAAGGGCCCAACTTCACAGGATGTTCAACTGAAAGGGTTGTATCCATGTTGGACGACTGAAGAAAACCAGAAGACACTGGAAAGATAGAAGATCAAGACAGATAACTAACTATACAAGAGATTCCAACACTACTTAACACTATCCTCATTCTCGTAGGATGAATTCAGACATCATCTTCATCTCATAGCATAACTGTGGTAAGGGCTACAGTGCTTAGCTGGTTGACTGATTAATTAATTACATTAACTTGTTTTAAACCTTTAGATCAACCCCAAGGCTTATAACAATTCTTGGCTGGTGGCTAATGCCAGTTACTGCCAGAGAAGGTGGTGGCCGCACAAATCCAAGTGCTATTGGATCAGACTGATTATTTGGACCCATATCAATCTGTTTTTAGACTTCATACTTAAATTACCTTGGTTGCCTTGATGTATGACCTATGCAAGGATAAGGACAAGGGGAGAGTGACCCTGCTAATTCTCCTGGATCTCTCAGCGGCTTATGATGCTTTCAAGCATAATATCCTTCTGGATAGGCTCTCTGGGTTGGGATTTGGAGGCATGGTAACATGGTGATTCCACTTCTGCCTGGAAGACCAATTCCAGAAGGTGATGGTGGTAGACTATTGCTTGGCCCCATGACATTTATCCTATGGAGTTCCACAGGGTTCTGTCTTGTCCCTCGTGCTCTTTAAGAAGTACATAAAACTGCCATGAGGGATTATTCAGGGATCTGGACTGAGGTGCCATCTGTATGTTGATGACAGCCAGTCCTATGTGTCTTTTTCATCAGACTCAGGTGAGGCAGTGGAAATGCTGAACCTGTACCTCGAATCAGTAATGGGCTGGATGAGAGATCTATAAACTGAAACTCAATAGTGATGAGGTGGAGGCTCTGTGGGCTCTGTTCATCTGTTCAGAGAAGTGGCGTTCAGACTGTTACCAGTTCAACTTGTTCTGGGTGTGGTTGCATTCACCCTAAAGGTCCACGTTCATAGACCTGGGGTACTCCTGGATCCAGCTTTGTTACTGAAGGTCCAGTTAGCTTCTGCAGCAAGGAGTGTCTTTCATCAGGTGAGACTGGTGGACCAGCTGCGGCCTGGTCAGAGTTATTCCTGCTCTGGTGACATCTCTGATTGACTACTGTAATGTATTATATGTGGGGCTGCCCTTGAAGACTGTTGGGAAATTCCAGTGAGTCCAAATACAGCCACCAGGCTGTTGACTGGGACTGGTCAGTGGAAACATAGTTTGACAATATTGAAAGAATTTCACTGGCTTCCAGTCTGTTTCCAAGCACAATTCAAAGTGCTAATGCTTGTCTTTAATGATCTACACAGCTTAGGACTCACGTACCTGAAGGAACATCTGCTCCCATACCAGCCTCCCTGCATATTGAGGTTATCTTGTGATACTCTCCTCCAATCCCCCGCTGCCATCTGAGGTGGGGAGGGGAAAGCTTCTTCCCCATCCCCACCAAGGACCTTCATTTGGAGGTATAGTCCAAAACATCTGGAGGGCACCAGGTTAGGGAAAACTCATTTCATTATGGAGAATGGGGTGGAAGGTCTGTGGATGCTTCCTGTGTCTAATTACTATCCACCCGCTAGTAGGCCAGTTATGATGGAGTCCTTAGAGAGGATATCTTCTACGGTGATCAGAGATGTCCCAGGGAAAATGTCAATTAGAAAATATGTTGATAAGTGGCTGTTAACATCTGCTAAAAATGAAGTACCAGACAGGGAATGTTGTAACTTTATGTGCATATGTATGATAAAATAAATTAGAATGAAGAAAAAACTGATCCTAAACATATATTTAAAAATATAAAAATAGCAGCATGGGGTCATAGTCCTTGCTATGCCTGGTGCTATGCCTGGACTCAGGCTTCCCACATTAAAGGAAAAGGGGAACAACAAAGGAGAATTGATTACTTTCTCATGTGGAATTGCAATCCAGAGGCAGAAACTATAGAGGACCAAACAAATGGGTGCAATCAAGGGCTTGGGAGTCATCCCAAGACTCAGGAAAGGGGGGAAGGAATTAGGCACAGAGGAGCTCCTGAATACTGACTTATCTTGGCTCCATGGTTTATCTCAAGGGCTCTGAACATGCGGAAGATAAAGATGAAAATATTATACTTCCTTCAGTTTGCTGAACTAGGGTGGTCATGCGTCCTCTTTTACAGAGGACAGTCCTCTATTTGAAAGGCTGCCAAAGGACCATCCTCTCTTTGAAGGGCTGCCCAGTCCAATTCTGGCTTAAAGATCTTGGGCAGAATCCAACGAGGCACTTATCCCCCACCAATTCTTTTCTGCCCTCTGATTCCCTTCTGCAAGCAGTGGGTCCTGCTGATTGCATTGCGTAAGTGGGACCCACTGCTTATGCAAAGAAGACTTAGCATTTCCAAGGGGAAGCCCCAAAACAAGTACAAATGCTTGTTTCTGGAAGGAGGCAGGTTGGCAGAGTTCCCTTATGTGAGCTTCGTCAACCTTCCTCCTTCCAGAAATGAGCATCTCCACTCATTTCAGGTTGCCCCAGGAGTGCTAAATCACTGTTGCACAAGTGGTGAAGGCCACTCGCATAATGGAATCAGCAGGGTACAGGAGAACCAGCAGGGACGTAAGTACCCCATTGAATTCTGCCCAAAGAACCAAAAGAACTGTTGCCCATCAACAGTTAGCAGTTGAACAGCACCTGAATGAGCAATCACACAGGTCACCTGGTCACAGACTTTCACACTATGGTGAGATGTACTGTCTTTCTATTTAAATTTTAATAATTATTTCTAAATTAACTCAATAACCTGGCACTATCCCAGGTACCATAGGATTGCACCCTTAGAATCAAAGAATTCTGAGCCCAATAATTTCTTTTTGAGTACCAGAACTGAATGGAGATTCCACACAGAAATCCACTCCTGGTTACCCCAAACTTTCTTCATTTCACTAGTATAATTGGGGAAGCAGACATTTTGTCACTTCTATTGTTAAGCAATTGTGAGTCGGGGACTTCCTGACAACATACTGCAAATCATCACCCAGAGATCTACCAGTAGATCCAGATCTAAGAACATAAGATGAGCCATCCTGGGTCAGACCCAGGATCCATCTAGTCCAGCATTCTGTTCACACAATGGCCAACCAGCTGCCCACAGGAACCCATAAGGAGGGCATGAGTGCAACAGCACCCTCCCACCCACTACTAGCTTCTGCCAACTGCTTCTTGACTGTATTGAGTGAGCAGATCCTTAAAAGTCAGTATGGCTTCTTCCAAAAGCAATAGAATTAGCCCAAATCTAGGCCAATGAAATTAAAATATATCCTGTAGAATCCACAATATTTCAAATCATGTATGAAGACATCACAGTCCAATTTTTAGGAAGCATCTGCTGTTGATCATATACACTAATAGGCATTGTAATTGTACTGTAGGCATAACAGCAGAAACCTCATATCATCCAATGAATGCCCCTGTGGATGTCAGCTGATCACCAAGCAGAAGAATTAAGATGACAGAAGTCAATTGGTGCAGAGGAAAATAAACATGAAGGCCCTGTTGCCTTTGGGCTTGGTTGCCACAGCCATTGTTCTCATGTCTGCTCGGCGTTTTGACAGGTAGAGCTTTTTTCTCTTAAACAAAAACAGGGTAGGGAAGTGTTTTTGCCTGTCCTCCTGATACACTATTCATTCCTTGATTTTATGTTCTGAAGTGCAAAGGTGTTTCGTGTGAAGCCTCAGAATGAAAAGCAAGTGAGCTTCATGAAGGACTTGGCAAGCATCATACAGGTGAGACATTGTAACATCTTGGATGCTTCCTTCCCCCTTGTGATTAGGGCCTGATTGCTAAATATCTTGTAAGAATCATCAAGGTCATTTTTTAATGCTTAACAATTACTCAAAATATTATAATAATTTTGAGTCTACCAATGTATTCAACAGCATATATAACTATGTAATAAACCCCTTGTTCAGAGACAGTTTCTGGCCATGTTTGCAATTAGTGCAGAATGGAAAACTTTCCATGGGCAGTGTCCTATGCTGCCATTGAGACCCACTGCTAGCATAACCGGGAGCTAGCCGTTCTGAAAGGAACCCAAAATGAGTGGGAACCCTTGTTTTCAGAACGGGACAGGTCAGCAGAGCTCACTTCTGCTTGTTTCCAGGGTTCCTTTACAAAGCGCTAACTCCCCGTTGCACTAGTGATGGGTCTCACTGGTGCAACAGAATGAACCAGAGCACCGCAGCCCCATCAGATAGTGGGCTATATTTACAAATGCATCTTTTAAAACAAGCGAACTAGAAACACAGATAAACAACATGATACAAGTCAAATGGGGCAACTGGAATGGATACAAATACTTGTCAAATCTCAAATCAAAGTTGTAATTACATTTTTTCAGGTGACTATCCCTAGGAAGCACAAATATTTATGTGCACAATTCTTCAAGCATACTAGAATTAGTTTGTTAATCATTTTCAGTGCCTTCCATTTAAATAAAGATATCTAAAAGGAAGTGTGTGCTGCTGAGTTGTTACAAATAATTTCTACATAAAGCTTTGAAATTGTTTGAAAATAACGTTTAAACCACGCTAACAGTGCGATCCTATATGTGTCTACTCAAAAGTAAGCCACACTGAAGTCAGTGGGAATTACATCCAGGCCAAGTGTGCATAGGATTTAAATTACAATGGATCTATCAATATATAGCATTATGCCCCAGAACTGCACATATGTTGTCTAAGAAAAGACATCCCCTTTGAACCATTCTGGATTCTACCAGTCCTTCTGGATCTGGAGCCTAGGAATGTTAGGGCTAGTTCTAGTTACCAGCGGTGAGAGGAAGGCAGCCTCCTGCTGATAGAGGCACTTGACTTCATTATAAGAATGAATTACAGAAACCCACTGTGCATAGCCCTTTGCACATACACCTCTATGATCCTAGATGCTGTTCACACAGTTAGGAACCCTGCTAAATTCAGGATCATAAGTCAGGCAAATAGAGCTTGCGAGCATACAATTGAACATGCATAAAGATCTGTCCACACCTTCAGCTAAATATGTGGAGGTTTGAAGTGGAACAATTCTGCTCCTACACATACACACATTCAGTGTTTGCATGAAAAGGAATGAACCAGGCTTTGGTTCTCCCCTCTTCCTCGCTTGTACAAGGCTTAGTAGGAAAGTTATCTATCTCTCACGGTGGCATTAATTTAAGAATCCCAGAGAGTTCAAAATCCACTCTGAAAGCATTATATTGTCATGCATACATACAAGAATTGCTCAGAACAGATTCAGAGTCTAGCAGGACCAGCCTAAGATATTTTGCTGCCGGCGAAGGCAAAGGACAAGATGGCACCCCCAACAGAGTGAAATGGCCAAGGGGCTGCTGCTACTGCCCCCTCCACAGCACCCAGCCTCTGCTGCCTGAGGTGACTGCCTCAGTCTGCCTAATGGTAGGGCCGGCTGTGGAGCCTAGAATACCTTTGAAAACCAGAGAGGAGAAATGGCCAACACTTATATAACAGTCCAACATATATAGCAGTACAGTTGCTGTTAGTTGGCTTTAGATCTTTTCACTACTCTCATCTTAGCCTAGTAAAGCCTGATTTTACCTCTGGCCACAGAATGTTTACGAGGCAAATGTAAACATACATGAAAAGGCCTGACATTTTAATGGGGCTTTTTTGACTTGTTCTATTGTGTGTTTAACAATGTTCCTTTGTAACTCAAAGTCTTTAAACACACTTTACCAGAAGGGAACCAAATAAGAACAAAAAACCTTGAAATCATAATCGGCCTGGTCTTACAGCCCCATAAATTTTTCCTCCATCCTTTCCCTACTGACAGTTGTTAGTATAATGCAGGACTCAGCCCTGCATTTTCAGTACCAGGTTCCATTCCAAGAAAACACAAACTGGCATATCAGTGCATTTTAATGGGTCTTTCTTCAAAAAAAGCAGAAAGTCATTTTCAGCTTCTGCTTATGCCTTTTCTAGACACTGCCATTCTACGGTGATGTGCCTACAAGATGGGATCATCCTCTTCTGTGGGAACATAATAATGGCCCAATTCAAGCATACTGCTAAACCAGGAGTGCAGAAGCTCAGGCCCAGGGGCCAAATCCAGCCCACCTGAGGTCCCAATGCAGCCCTCTGGGGTTACCCAGATGCCCACACTCTTCCCCTGGTCCCACCCCCTTTCCCCAAACACCCATCATTTGGTGGTTTCACAGCTTTTGTGCAATTTTTTCCCATTCAAAAAGGTCGAAACGCCTCTCCTAAGGCTTAGTTCCTGGCAGGAAGAGCTACAAGCTACAATATACCGATATTTTTGGCCCTTCCTGTTTTGGCCTTGGTGCCACCCTCCACTGGAATGTGGCCCCCAACAGCTTCTCCAAAATGGAGTTTGGCCCTCAGACTGAAAGAGATTCAACACCCCTGTACTAAACCATAGTTTACCACTCCACTAAAAAGCCTGTGCATGTTTCAGGCTCAAGTGCTCCCCCGCACACTTCTCTGATGCACATCCACGTCTTGGTTCAAATTAATCAGTTTGTCATTTTGTCCCAACTGGGAATTTCAGTTGGTTTAAACTATAGGGTATCGCAGGGAGGGGGAACCTCCAGCCTGTAAGCCAGATGTAAGCCAAACATCTCAGTCTAGACCTTCAGACTGTGCCCAGACCATGTCCCTCTCTCCTCAAGCCACACTCCCTCACCAGCCTCACTCCAGGTGATTTACTCCTTCCTGCTCTGTTCCTAAACTACAAAGCCAATGGAAGGAACTTTTTACAAGTTAGAGAAGGAAAATGCCAGGAAGGAAATGTTTCTCCCCACCCCCGCTCACTCCCACCCCAGTCGCATACTGAACAAAGGCAAGAGTCACATCTGTAACTCTACCCATTTGGGGGTCTGGTCCCACCCACTTTGGGCATGCCAACTGCTGGAATGTGGGCCCTGACAGGTTTTGACTGAGGTAATGTGGACCTTGACAGGAAAAAGGTTCCCAACCCTGGTATATTGGAACAAGCCAGGAACAGAAATCACAGCTTGAAATTGGCTTGTTTCAATAATCCATAATGTAAACCAATCACAGTTTGCCCTTGTCAGATAGAACAACAAACTGCAGTTAGTTTAAACCCAGAAGTGGATGTTTCTGACTACCTCCTCATAATCTCCCCAGGGGAGGGAAGGGGGAGTGTGTGAGCTCGCGGCTTTCTCAGGCCCATTAGCATGGTGCTAGGGATGCTAGCGGGTTTTGTTTGGTCTGCATTTCTATGCCAACTAACCTGATTGGACTAATGCACAGACCAGAAAGCAGTAATCCTTCAGTTTTTGTGTTTTTCTTAATGTTTTGATACAGTTCTCAGCTAAAAAAAAAAAACCCTTACCAAAATGCATATAAAATATGTTTTTTGTTTATTCATTCAGTCGCTTCTGACTCTTTGTGACTTCATGGATCAGCCCACGCCAGAGCTTCCTATCGGCCGTCGCCACCCCTAGATCACCCAAGGTCGAGTCCGTCACCTCCAGAATATCACCCATCCATCTTGCCCTTGGTCGGCCCCTCTTCTTTTTGCCTTCCACTTTCCCTAGCATCAGCATCTTCTCCAGGGTATCCTGTCTTCTCATGATGTGGCCAAAGTACTTCAGTTTTGCCTTTAATATCATTCCCTCAAGTGAGCAGTCTGGCTTTATTTCCTGGGCTATGGACTGGTTTGATCTTCTGGCAGTCCAAGGCACTCTCAGAATTTTCCTCCAACACCACAGATCAAAAGCATCTATGTTCCTTTGCTCAGCCTTCCTTATGGTCCAGCTCTCTCAGCCATAGGTTACTACGGGGAATACCATTGCTTTAACTATGCGGACCTTTGTTGTCAGTGTGATGTCTCTGCTCTTCACTATTTTATCAAGATTTGTCATTGCTGTCCTCCCAAGAAGTAAACGTCTTCTGATGTCCTGGCTGCAGTCTGCAGTAATCTTGGCGCCTAGAAAGACAAAGTCTGTCACTGCCTCCACGTTTTCTCCCTCTATTTGCCAGTTATCAATCAAGCTGATTGCCATAATCTGGGGGGGGGGGGTAGGTTTAACTGCAACTCAGCTTTTGCACTTTCTTCTTTCACCTTCGTCATAAGGTTCCTCAGCTCCTCCTCGCTTTCAGCCATCAAAGTGGTATCATCTGCATATCGGAGATTGTTAATGTTTCTTCCAGCGATTTTAACTCCAGCCTTGGATTCATCAAGCCCAGCAAGTCGCATGATGTGTTCTGTGTACAGGTTGAATAGATAGAGTGAGAGTATACAACCCTGCCGTACTCCTTACCCAATCTTGAACCAGTCCGTTGTTCCATGGTCTGTTCTTACCATTGCTACTTGGTCATTATACAGATTCCTCAGGAGCCAGACAAGATGACTTGGTATCCCCATACCACCAAGAACTTGCCACAATTTGTTATGATCCACACAGTCAAAGGCTTTAGAATAGTCAATAAAACGGAAATAGATGTTTTTCTGAAACTCCCTGGCTTTCTCCACTATCCAGTGGCAATTTGGTCTCTAGTTCCTCTGCCTTTTCTAAACCCAGCTTGTACATCTGGCAATTCTCGTTCCATGAATTGCTGGAGTCTACCTTGCAAGATCTTGAGCATTACCTTACTGGCATGTGAAATAATTGCCACTGTTCGATAGTTTGAACATTCTTTAGTGTTTCCCTTTTTTGGTATGGGGACATAAGTTGATTTTTTCCAATCTGGTGGCCATTCTTGTGTTTTCCAAATTTGCTGGCATATGGCATGCATCACCTTGACAGCATCATCTTGCAAGATTTTAAACAGTTCAGCTGGGATACCGTCGTCTCCTGCTGCCTTGTTATTAGCAATGCTTCTTAAGGTCCATTCAACCTCACTCTTCAGGATGTCTGGCTCTAACTCACTGACCACACCGTCAGATCTATCCCCAATATTATTATCCTTCCTATACAAAACTTCCGTATATTCTTGCCACCTTTTCTTGATCTCTTCTGCTTCTGTTAGGTCCTTGCCATCTTTGTTTTTGATCATACCCATTGTTGCCTGGAATTTACCTCCGGATGTTTCTAATTTTCTGCAAGAAGTCTCTTGTCCTTCCTATTCTATTATCTTCTTCCACTTCCGCACATTGCTGGTTTAAAAATAATTCCTTATCTCTTCTGGCTAACCTCTGGAATTTTGCATTTAATTGGGCATATCTCCCCCTATCACTGTTGCCTTTTGCTTTCCTTCTTTCTTGGGCTGCTTCTAGTGTCTCAGCAGACAGCCATCTTGCCTTCTTGGTTTTCTTTTTCTTTGGGATGTTTTTTGTTGCCGCCTTCTGAACAATGTTGTGAACTTCTGTCCATAGTTCTTCCGGGATCCTATCTACTAAATCTAGTCCCTTAAATCTATTCTTCACCTCCACTGCATATTCATTAGGGAATATTAGTGAGCTCATATCTAACTGATCTGTGGGTCTTCCCTATTCTCTTTAGTCTGATTCTAAATTGTGCAATAAGAAGTTCGTGATCTGAAGTACAGTCAGCTCCAGGTCTTGTTTTTACCAACTGTATAGAAGTCTACCACCTTTGGGTACAAAGGATGTAGTCAATCTGATTTCGATGTCGACCGTCTGGTGAAGTCCATGTATAAAGTCATCTCTTAGGTTGTTGGAAGAGAGTGTTTGTTATGCACAGTGAGTTGTCTTGGCAAAATTCTATCAGCCTATGTCCCGCTTCATTTTGTTCTCCCAGACCACACTTGCCTGTAATTCCAGGTGTCGTTTGACTACCCACCTTAGCATTCCAGTCTCCTGTAATGAAAATAACATCTTTTTTTGGCGTATTATCCAGTAGGTGCCGCAGATCCTCATAGAACTGATCTACTTCTGCTTCTTCAACATCTGTGGTTGGGGCATATATTTGGATCACTGTGATGTTAAATGGCTTACCCTGAATTTGAATTGAGATCATTCTATCATTTTTTGGATTGTATCCAAGCACTGCTTTAGCCTCTTTATTATTAATTATGAAGGCTACTCCATTTCTTCTGTGGTCCTCTCGTCCACAGTAGTAGATCTGGTGGTCATTTGATGTGAAGTCGCCCATTCCAGTCCATTTCAGTTCACTGACACCCCAAATGTCTATATTTAATCTTGACATCTCTCCAATAACCACATCCAATTTGCCCTGGCTCATAGATCTTACATTCCAGATTCCTATGGTGTGTTGATCTTTAGAACATCGGATTTGTCGTTCACCACCAGCACCGTCGGCAGCTAGCCGTCCTTTCAGCTTTGAGCTAGCTGCGTCATCACATCTGGGGCTAGTTGAACTTATCCTCTGTTCCTCCCCAGTAGCATTTTGACCATCTTCTGACCTGGGAGTCCCATCTTCTGATAGTATACCGACATATCTCTGGTTGTACTGATCCATTTAGTTTTCATGGCAAGAATACTGGGGTGGGTTTAGGGGTGGACGAAAGTCCCTTACCTGTCCTCGAAGGATGTTCGCGGTGGGGGGGAGGCGCTTCGCTGCTCCCCCCGCGAAGTTCAGGCCGGGGGGGGAGGCTTCCCGCCTCGCCCGGCCGCGAACTCGAAAGTTTTAAAAAAAAAAAAACACCCCCTGATAGGCTACGTGACGATTAACGTAGCCTATCATGGCTAGATCTGCAAAGTCAGCCGTGATAGGCTATGTTAATTGTCACGTAGCCTATCACGGGTAACTTAAAAAAAAAAAAAGCACGTACGCTAATGGCGGCCCTCATAGGGAGCCGCCATTCGCGTTCCTTATTTAGTCGCTGTAGTCTACGTAAATGTTTACGTAGACTACGGCGAAAATAAGGGCAACGCAAATAGCCAGTGTGGTGTAGTGGGAGAGCCAGTGTGGTGTAGTGGCTAGAGTGCTGGACTGGGAGTCGGGACATCCGGGTTCTAGTCCCCACTCAGCCATGGAAGCTCACTGGGTGACTTTGGGCCAGTCACAGACTCTCAGCCCAACCCACCCCACAGGGTTGTTGTTGTGAGGATAAAATGGAGAGGAGGAGGAGGATGTACACCGCCTTGAGTTCCTTGGAGGAAAAAAGGCGGGATATAAATGTAATAAATAAATAATAAATAAATAAATATCAGGGGGCGTTTCTTTTTTTTTTGCTTTTATTGCAATGGCGGTGGCGGCAGCCGGTCAAAAGACCGGCTGCCGCTCCCGCCCCACTCGAACACCCGCCGAACCGCCGGCCGGACCCGCCGCCAGGAGGGACATTCGGCGAAGGTAAGTCCCGTCCCGGGGGGGGTGCGGGGGGCGGGGGGGTTCGGCGGATTTCTCCCTGAAACTTGTTCGGGGGGCCAAACACGTTGGCGCTCGGCCCCCCGAAGTTTCGGGGAGAAATTCTCCGCCATCCCTAGGTGGGTTGCCGTTACCTTCCCCAGGAATTGTATTTAGTCTGACCTCTCTGCCATGACCTTCCCATCTTGGGTGCCCTTTCACGGTTTAGCTCATGGCGTCATTGAGGTGCTCAAGCTCCAGCACCATGACAAGGTAACGATCTCCTTTGCTGAGATAAAATACGTATTTAGGTTAAAATGTGTACCAAATGCATGTTTTCTGTGGGAAAGTATGTTAAAAAATAATGCAAATTTTGGTGTTCATGTGCTTTTAAAAAAAAATCACTGAGTCATGAGGAACCAGGATGACAAATATGAAACTGACATGGCCTGGAAATAGACCATCTGTCCATCCTTACATATTGCTAAACTATGGTTTAGCATCAGGTCTGAACTGGGCCAATGAATTTGCATTATTAATCCCTTCATATGAGACAGAAGCTTTGCTTTTCCCATCTGCTCATGGGGAAGGAGGTATTCTCAAAAATTCAGTCTGAGCTTACACCAGTGGTGATACAGTAGAGAACCAAATCCCAGAAGAATGGATAATTAAGTCTTCAGAGTATGCACACAAATCTGAGTTAGTTTTATTCTCAGAAACAGAGCAGAACAGAGATATGTATCAAAAAGATGCCCAGCAAAAGCATTTCTTTTTGACACTATTTCCACATTGATGTTGACTTCAGTAATGAGTGCTTTGCATTTCTTCCTGCACAGCTCGACTTTTGGTATCCAGACACGGCATTGCATATAGTCAGCCAGATGGAAGTGGATTTCCATGTCAGCGCTGATCAGACCAAACATGTCGAGACTCTCATGGAGCAGAACGACATGCATTATGAGTAGGTTATACTTATCTATTTCTCCAGGCTGTTGCTAGCCACTTTGAAAATTGTGTCAAGACTGCAAGTGGGACTTTTTAAATAAAAGGTAAAGACCTTTGCAACATTTCTGTAACTGTCTCTTTACCAGCATGTTGCAACTGATCCATCCCTTATTGCAGGAACCTACACTCATAGTTGAAACTGCTGAAACTCCTAGTTAGAAACTGTTCTGCTAAAACTGTTCTCCTAGTTAGAGCAGCATTGGTGAAAGACCAAGTCACCTGGCTTGTACAATTATCCGTTTCCAGGTATGGCACAGCATGGCTACATGAGCCAAATGTGGTCAGCACTGAACCCTACAGAGCTGCCACACAAAAGATGTCAGAGGGTGGCGACAACAGAGAGGGCTTTTTTGGCAGTGGCCCCCCAGCTCTAGAATTATCTTCAAGGGAAGCTCACCTGGTGCCTACATTGCAATCTTGTCTGACCCACACTAGGATTTCTACACCAACCTAAAATCCTGCATTTAAAATGGGGCTTTCCACTTCCATTTTAAATGCAGAATCACAACTGATTCCCTTTACATTTGCTTCCTTCTCTGTAGATGGCTGTTCCCATAGCGTTATGTTTCCATGAAGAGGCATTACACACGCTCCAGGTTCAGCAATACTTGCTCCTGGGCTCCTGCCCCTTTCCCTCCCCTTGCACATTACTGGTGGATGGGGACTGACACACGGACAGCCCCCCCGCAACCTCCCTGGGCCCCGCCTCCCACTTCCATGCTTTTGGCCGGTCCCTGCTGCTCAGCCCCCCTGCTGCTCCTCTGCTCTGCTGTCCCCCCGCCCCACCACCACGCTCTGCCGCTCTGTTTTGAACAGGCAGGCTGAAAATGGCGAGGAGCCAAAATGGCTGAGGCACAGGAAGGCTGAATGCCCATCAGACCTTCGTCACCACCTTCGACATCATGACCATGCCTGCAACAACCACACTCAGTGCTTCATTCACGCTAGGGGAGAAATACACGGGAAGGACATGGCACTCCATTTGCGCATATCTGGAAAAATACCCCATTTTTTCCATTTGAGGAAAGCACCAGATAGGTGGGGGAAAATAGTGGAATAATGACTGGACAACAATGATGTCATGTAATGGACCATTATTATTATTATTATTATTCATTATTGTGAATGCACAATAAACTTGAGGTGTAGAGATTTTTCTGTTCTCCCAAGCTTTTAAAGTATTTCACTCTTTCTAATGTTTAAGATCCGCTATTTTAATCCCTGCCGTGTGGTTTTAATTCTTGTATCTGGTGGTGATCTTATTTTTTGCATCTGTATTATATTTTATGCTGTGTCAACATGTCTACTGATTTTATGCTGTGTTACTGTTTTTATTGTGATTTTATTATGTTTTTATTACTTTTAAATTATACTAAACAGTTCCTAGAGAAATGTATTTTATGAGACATTTAATACATAAAATTAAATAAATAAAAGATTATCCTTCACCTATGATATTCATGCAATAGTCCCACTGAAGTCAATGGTCAATGGTATTTATTAGCCATCCGTAGATAGTGAGCGGCAGGAGATTACACTTTAAGGGCGTATCCACACTGCACACTTCAACTGCTTTTCATTCTCTCTTCTCAGGGGATCCTGGATACTGCAGAGACTGTTGTTGGAGGAAGGGGGAAGAAAATCCTTACTCCTTCACCAAACTACAATTCCTAGTATTCTCTGGCAGCAGCCATGACAGTTAAAGTGGCATAAAAGTTACATAAGTCTGTAGTTGTCTTAATATGTCCTCTGAGTATGCATTTCACAGGATAGTGCATTTTGAGTTATACATGATGCAGCACATTTTCTCTTCTTACTTCATTAGCTACCGAATCACAGTCCAAGACCCTTGCATATGTTCTTATTTGGTTTGTGTTCTGGAATTAGAAAGACCTTATGGCTCATCTCAGATAAACCATGTGTCTTCTGTCCTCAGTGGCCTTGATGCAGCTCAAGTCAGTTGCAGCTAAAATCCCATTGAAACCAATGATTTTTAGATTAAAAGAGGTTCATGTTCTGCAAGCCTCATACATTAATAAATGCAAGATAAGTGCTACAAAATAAACTCAAATCTGTAAGTACACTGTGCATACCTGAGAATTTCCTTATAGCAAATATGTTTTTGTTGTTGTTTTGGATCACCTAGAATTTTATTTCAAAACCTTCAAGAAGACATTGAAAAACAACTTGACAACGAGAGGAATGCTGCTGGCAGATACAGTTATACAAAATATAATGAATGGCACAAGGTACAGCATACATTCAATGGGCTGAAAAGGAAGTGCTCTCTAGCTCTATCTATGGTTGGATACAGAGGGAATACTAGGAATACTAGTATACTAGGGAATACTAGGGAATACAGAGGGAATACTAGGCCAGTTCTCACTCATTTTGTGTTGTATGTGGGTATGCGTACCTCCATGAAAGTTACATCTGAACACTGTCAAGTATGAAGGGTGTATGTAGCACAGGGTTGATTTGCCATTAGGCAGAGTGAATCAGCCACCAGAAGATTGGTGGCCGGGGGAAAGGGGATGGGTCTGGGAAAAGAGGCCATGGAAATCGGGGGAACCCTAGAGAGCCTGACTGGGACCCCAGGTGGGCTGGATTTAGCCGCTGGTTCTGAGCTTCTGCATGCCCGACTTACAGGCTATGCCAATGCCATACCAAACAGACCCTTCTCTTGGCAGCTTTCCCAGTCACATGAACACAGCATACACACATGTAGTTTGTGTGTGTATGGGCTCTTGTTCTTCAAAGGGAGGTAAGGTTGCCAGTGTTTTTACAGGCTTCTGCTCTTCTGCCTTTAACAGCAGCTTGATCTGAAGACATTAGCAGGTGACAATTCTTATTGCCATGCTGTAAAAAGTGCCAGCTGCTGATTTCTGCAGATCAGCCTGCTGATAAAGGCGCCAGAGCGGGCCAAGCAATTTTTCTGGTAATTTAGCAACCGTAAATGAATGACTGGAAGCTGCAGAAGGTACAGTCTTTTAGGGTGTGCTAGAACAGCTTTCCCCAACCTGATGCCCTCCAAATGTGTTGGACTATAACTCCCATCATTCCTAGCCAGCTAGAAGTAATGGGACCACTTGCTATTCCCATCACGATTTTAAACTAAACTTCAGTTGCAATCAGAAAATCATCTGTCAGCCATTTTATCCTCTGCTAGGACAGCAATTGTAGTTTATTGTTTAATTCAGATTTCGGCATGGACTGCCAGAATTGTGAAAAAGAATCCAACACTGGTTTCTCGCATCCAGATTGGAAACACCTTTGAAAATCGACCCATGTACATCCTTAAGGTACAAAGTTCATTTCAGGACGATATCCATTCTTATTCATGTTTACTCCTAAGTACATTACCGGTGGAATTCCCTGCCAAGGGAGGCTAGCCTGGCTCTCTCTCTCTTTCTCTTTGCTGGCCTTCTGCCAGCAGGCAAAGACTTTTTATTCAAGCAGGCCTTTGGTATGTAAACTTGTCTGCTAGGCTGGGTGCTGTTTTTATTCTTATTGTTGTGTTTTAATTGTTTTTAATGTATTTGTTTAATTATTATTTTAATGAAGTTTTTATTTTATTTTTAAGTTTTTAGTTCCTACAATTGTAAGTCACCTTGGGTAAAAAGGCAGGGTTCAAATCAAATCAATACATTTAACAGACTCTGTTGGGCTTGCTCCATAGTAAGTGTTTAGAGTTTGCACAGTGTCAACTTCTGCTGTTTAAATGTGACATTTTATTTCTGTGAAAATCTCGGAATGGAGTTGGCCCATCTGCAAGGAGTAGTTATATAACTATAACTATAACTATAACTAACTATAACTATAACTACACACACACACACGATATAGATATAGCCATACCGCCTTAAAAATTGTTCCTCACTTTGGGAAATGTTTCAAAAGCAGGTTGGCAATCAAAGCAGTATGGAAAAGGCCATCTTCATGGATTGTGGAATTCATGCACGAGAATGGATTTCACCTGCCTTTTGCCAGTGGTTTCTGAAAGAGGTTAGTTAACTTCTTTTTAGTACTACTTAGTATTACTTTTTCTACCATTAGTTAGAGGCTGAATTTTAGAAAGTTTCCTTTCCTGCGTGACACCTAGCAACAGGGGTCAATCCCAATCTTATGAATTTGCTTATAATGTCACAGTGGAAGACCCATTGCATCCCAGGTCATGGTCTGAAAGCACATCAGGCCGCCAACTTGCTGAAGCTAAGCAGGTCTAGGTCTGATCAGTGCTTGGAGGGGAGACCACCTGGGAACCACATGTAGCCACCTTGAGTTCCATGATGGGAAAAAGGTGGGATATAAATGTAATAAATAAATAAATAAATTTGGGGGGAAATACCACAGTCGCTTTTCTGCCATTTAACCAACTGTGAATCACCTCAATCCTGTTTAGCCAAGTATCAGGATCAGGCCCAGGCTCCCTGATTTGTTTTCTGACTTGGATTCAGAGTTGGAGGTGGAGCTAGAAGAAGCCTAGCCTGGACAGGGAGCAGGGGAGGAAATTCTCCAAGATTCTCTAGGACTCAGTGAAGAACCTTCCCATAGGCTTACTAACCAGGAGAACTAGGCTCAGAGACCTTCTTCCCTGCTCCCCATGGTAAACTGGTCTCTGTTGGAAGGGGAGGAAGGACCGGCATTGACAGGTGCCAGAGCTCACTAGCAAATTAAGTGGGTGGAGATGAGAGAAGGTGGGAGGTGTTCCACCAGAGTGGCAGCACATCAGAAGTTGCATCGAGAGGGCCCTCCCTAAAGGGAGGAGGTCAGAAATGGTGACAAATCTGTAAAAGCATGGTGAAAGATCTGTTCAGTAGTTGAAAGGTAACTGTCCTGTTTCAGTAGTTCTCTTAACAAAAGCTTTAATTGATTAATTAGGCCCAGAGTGAAGAGGTCTTAGTAACTGAATAAAGAGCTTGTGGATTGCTAAGTGAGTCTCTGTTGCTTTACTGCTCTGTGGGAGGGCTTGGAACCCATGATACCAAGTGAGATATCAGTGTGAAGTTGATACTTTGCCTATAGATCTGTTTTAGAAAAGTGATCCATAAAGATTCGGATGTAGAATACATCCTACAGAGGATCTGTTATGATGAAGAATGGTGAACTGGGAGGGCTATTCTGTGCTGATTCCTGGGAGTAAGCATCATTGAGCAAAGAGGGACTTACTTCTGAGAAGTATACTTACTCTATATACTTCTTATATAGGATTGCACTGTAAATTAGTTTAATTCTTAAGTAAAACTAACTTCCAAATCCACCACTGTATCATCAGGCCACCACAACCTATGGAAAGGATGAGAATATGACAAATATACTGGACAATATGAACTTCTACATCCTTCCCGTATTCAACATAGACGGCTATATCTGGAGTTGGACTCAGGTACCGTGCATAACTTTTAGCAGCAAAATTAAGGTCACCCAGTGATCTATAGATGTGTCACCCAGTGATCTATAGATGTGTAGGGAACTGAAGTGTTTAATATTAATTCTTTTTTGATAGATAAAAAAACACGAATGTTAGGTATAAATTTGTGCAGTTCTGCACTAGGGCTGCCACCCATCCAGGACTGGCCTGAAGTCTCCAGGAATCAGCATTAATCTCCAAGAGATTACTGACATCAATCTTGGATATTTTAAACATTTGGTATTGTGTTAAATGGAGGGGGGGGAGACAGACAGACAGACAGAGAGAAAGGAAGGAAGAGGAAATCTTCAGGAATAACTTCAGTAAGAGTTGGCAACCCTATTCTCCACTGGGGTCATGGGTGGGTTATGTTCTGTATTATCTTTATACTGTTGCCTCACACAGCCTCCGATATGAAGGATGTTTATTGTACTGCATTCATACTGAAATGCTTTGAGTGTATAGTACACTACAGCAGAAATGTGTCTGTATATTCTTATATTTGTTTTGTAGGAACTTCGTCTCTGAGAAATACGGTAATTGGTACTGAGTATGGAGAATAATAATAGTATTTGTATCATATTTCTGAGTGCTCAAAGTACTTCACTTGCATAATTTCATTAACCATAAAAAAGGTAGTGTAATGTAGGTTACTTGGGAAAATTGAATTAAGCGATATCAGATTGGCAACATATTAAGTTCATGCAGACACTGTAGGCTTGAGTCTTTGGTGTAAGGAGATAGCCCTTCATCTTTTGGGGGATTTAACAATCCTGGCCTTGGGAAGCCTAACTTTATTTACAAAAATGTAAATAAACAATGGATAAGTATCAGATCTAGTGTGATAATGAGGCAAGAAGTGACTGTACAAGGTGTTGTTTGCTAGATTAATGCTTTTGAAAAATGCATTACAGGGAGAATGCCAGTGAAGGGTGCTTTTGTTTTGCACATGGTTTTTATCCACATTCTCTCTATCTATGCTATGTAGACAGGATTTACAGTGAAAAAATTAGGCTGTCAAAGACAAGTTCACTCACCACTTTCATGTTAATGACATTGTCTTACCAGTTTTAAAGATGAAGGTCTCAGTTTTAACCATGTGGGCCTTGTATCAAAATCAATTTATTCCATTCACAATTAGTATAAACAAGAAAAAGAAGAAAGACTTATCCATACGTCAGTTTGACATCCCTCAATTATTTTGTCAAGCAGGATCGCTTCTGGAGAAAGAATCGTTCCAATACATCCAAAAGTGCCTGTGTTGGTGTCGACCTCAACAGGAACTTTGATGTTGCATGGGGCAGTAAGTAAACTTTCCAAAGCCACAGTCTACTTACTGCAGAGAAATCCCACTGGCTTTCATAGGGCTTTCCTGAAGTGAAGTGAGTTACATATCTGCAACCACAAATCTACTAGCTGGCTTTGTAATCGTCGTGCGCATCACTGTACTGACACATCCACACATGTCTGTGTGTGTACATGTGCAAGCTTTCTGACAATGCTCAAGATAAACATTAGGGTTAGAAGACAGTGACGCAGCTAGGTAATTTTAGACCTTGGACTTAATGTTCTTATGGGGGGGGGGGGGCTTTAGATGGCCATGTTGTATTATTTCAGTTGTGAAGCACTCCCTCCAACCACCACTCTACATTCTTGGTATGTTAGAACAATATCAACAACAAAAGTGTTTGCCATCCCTTAAAAAAATACTCTGAGCATGTGCAGTTTTGCATTTTAAACTTACTTAAGTCATAGCACCATTATGACTCCAGGAATAAAGTAGAGTTTCCTTCTGCTGCCCTGATGCCCTCATCACCTACTGCTTTATGGGTAGTCATTTTGGGTCCCTGGACTTGGGCCCATGTTCCAGCCCTAGCTGCACCATTGGGGCCATTGGTAGTTAACCCAGGAAGGTGGAGGTAAAAGGTGTGACCTGGGAGAGATTTCCTATCTTCTCCTGGTAGACAGCAGTCATCAGGGGGAAGTTTTGGCTTGTGCACCTAGAGGATGCTTGAAATGTGACAAGAAAGTCACTATATAATGGAGAAGCTAGGTTAATGTTCCATATTTAGAAATGCATTGGTTCATAAAACTAATTACTAACATACTGAATGAGCACACTCTTAAGTTAAATTGGGCATCCGGAATGGATATAAATACTACTCAGATCTAAACTCAAAGTTGTAATTAAGTGTTTTGCAGGTGATTATTTCTAAGAAGCATGAACATTTATATGCACAATGCATCCATTTAAAAAAAGCTCAATGATGTAATAAGCTATTAAGTTGTAATGTCTTAAAATATTTGCAAGTATTCCAATAAAAACAATTCCTAACTAGACAGGTATAATATTGCACTGTAAGTACACTTTACTGATTTTTACACACACACACACACACACACACACCAACCAACCAAATATTTCAGTTCACCTACTTGGGGCTATTGGGGAAAAAAACCTTTTCAGACATTGGTACAGCACATAAAAGTAAAATGTCATCCCTGTTTTGTTTTTTTTTACTAAATATACATAACAAAAACCATGCTAACTTAGATCTCTATCACTTTAGAGCAATGAAGCATTTTCTGATTCAACTTCTTCTGGAAAATCTACATCACTGTTCACTTTGCTAGTGCAGATCAAATGAAATATATAGTTAACTGAATGCAAGTATTTGTTTCACTGACAGCATTTGATGCTTCCAAAAACCCGTGTGAGGAAGTATATTGTGGATCTTCACCTGAGTCTGAACAAGAAACTAAAGCAGTTACAGCATTCATCCGCAGCCACATTTCTTCAATCAAGGCCTATCTGACAATGCATTCCTACTCTCAGATGCTGTTGTTCCCATATGGCTATACTTATGAGAAGACACCTAACCACGATGAACTGGTATTGTGAAAATGAAAATGTCTTCTTTTCTAATATCTATATATCAGCTCTGTTGTTTTTAAAAATCATATAAATCCAAAATGGTATGTACATAGATGACACCCCACAAAATAGAATGACAGTTTAGGCATGGCCCGTTCTACCTACACGGTGCTCAGGCAATACATCTCATTTCAGGAATCCTGAGATGGCCCCTTATACCCAACTGCTAACCCCCTTTGTGGAATCCCTTTCAGCCTGAGTGCCGAATTCCATTTGGGGGAAGCTCCAAAACGGCATTTTGGAGGGGCTGCATTCCAGTGGTAGGTGGGTATAGAGCCAAAGAGGTTAGGGACAAAGGCAAAAGGGCCAGAATCTAGCATAAAGCTCTTAGTGCCAGAAAGTAGCACTGTGATGGAAAATTCTCCCACATTTTTTTGACCATTCTTATTCAATTTGATAGAAAAGAAATTGCTTTCAAAAAGAAATTCAAAGAGGAAGAAATTTTGGAGAAATTCTCATGGGTTGGGTTTGAGGTACTTGTGCTTACCTTACTTGTGAGGTGACCATGGAGCTTAATTTACTTATAGCGTGGCCAGGGGGTGTGCAGAGATTCATTGTACCGTCATCTCTGTGGCAGCCTGTAGTCTCCTCGGCTTCCCGCACTTCGGTTAAAGCCATCATGAGGAAGACATCGTGAGGCAATTCCTCCTATGGGGCTTTTCCAGTTCAGGAATGGCAGGTGGCCTGGGAGGCTGCAGAGCAATGGAAAGAGGTGTAATAGAGAGGGAAAATACACACGGCACCCTTGGCCACCTCACAGCGATTAGGTAAGCTCCAAAACCAAGAGAAATGCAAAATTCTGCCTCAGAAAAGTGGAAGCCTCAACATAGTTGATGCTGTTACCACTTGCAGGAGTAGTGCAATAAACCAAAAACCCTTCGGAAAAAAGAAAGAACCTGTGATTCAACTCCTGCCAATAGTGAACCCTGTATGAGAGAAACTGTTGGAGAATTTCTCCTCCCCGAGGAGAAATCTGGTGAGACTGACCCCCCGCACTGCCCAATTTCTCTGCCCACAAATAGGCTGGAGAATTTTGAGAGGCCATATGTGCACAGTGTACTGGAAACTAATCTTTAGGAGAGGTGCTTCAACCCATACAAAGCCCTGGAAATCAATCGATCAGTGGTTGGGGGAAATGGAGTGGGGTCAGGGGAAGGGAACATGGCCAATTGGGGGACCACAGATGGCTGGATTAGGACCCCAAATGGGCCAGATTTGGCTCCCAGGCCTGAGGTGTGTACCCCTGTTCTGAAGGCATCAGCATGAGTAAGACCATAGCCAGGAGGGGGCCGGTGGGTGGACCACCATACCTGGAACTCCACCATACCTGGATTTGCTCCACCAAAATCATCATCATCATTATCAACATCAACATCCCAAAACAATGCACTTTAGTTTATGACGTTTCCATTCATTTTCTTCGGTTTCATTTTATAATAGGAGCATTTTTAAATCTGTGCCACCTCATAGTCCAAGAGCCTCTATCAAAATACTTACAACATAATGTTCAAACTGTTTGGCTAGCTGGGCACCTTACAAAAGTTATAGCATCTCCAAAGCTTCCAGTCTTATGAACAACTGCTGGGACATTTAGGGAGTGGCAGATTCCCAAAACCCTGTTCCGGGCTCAATAATTACATCACGATGAAACAAGCAGTATCTGTTGTGGAATAGTGTACATAATTCCTGACTGTCCAATCTGACTTTGGAAGCATGGGGGTAGAGTTACCCACTTTCTGACCCTTATGAAAAGGGTCATGGGGACAATTAATTACATCATAAGGTACAAACATGGATGAAACTGGTACTACTTGGTAAAGATTACCTTCCTGAATCTTCAGATATCCCATCTGACTGCTTCACATGAGGTCAATCCCAAATATGACTGAATCCACAACGATTTCCACTATACTGAAATTTTGGAGATGCGACAACTTTTATAAGATGTCTAGATTTGTTCCTTATGGCATAAATATTTTGATACAGGCCCTTGGTCTCTGATACCCCAAACTGATAGTGCTCCAAACAGCACCCACCTGACCAGCTCAGCCAGGATTCCTCCTTGTGCATTTTTCAAGATCATTATCACCTTTATGCTTAAGTAATCCTGAAAAGAAAAGAAAAAAGCTACAGTAAATGTCAGCAGGATGTTTACAGGGGATAACAGGATAACTTACAGTACAATCCTATACATACACTCAAAAATAAGTGCCATTGAGTTCAATGGGGCTTACTCCCAGGGAAGTGAGTATAGGATTGCAGCCTTAAGGAATGTATTATTTATTTAACAGTGCAAGCCTATGTGTATTCAGTGTGTTCAACGGGATTTGCTCCCTAGTAATTGGTTTTAGGATTGCAACCCAAGGGAAGATGTTTGTTATAACTGGGTAAGAACTTCTGAACATCAAAAGAACTGATCTGAATCATGTTATATGTTTCTGATGCTAAAAGTTCAGAGACACTAAAATATGCACAGTCACATGATTCTGGCAAGTTATAGATGTTTGTGTTGGTTGTGAGAAAACCACTGCTTTTCTATTCATTTTTTTGAAACCACATTTGGAAAAATGGCAGCCCCACCTAGCAAGGTGAAGGAAGGCCTGAGCATGAGGCAGGCAAACATAAGAAATAAAGAGAAATGCAAAAAGCCAAATAAAGAGAAATGCAGAAAGCTTTTTATAATTTTATATGTTATGCTCACTTTCATGTTGATCTCTTAAAAAGAAAAACACCAAGGGATTTTGTTTGTTTGAAATCAGAATGAACTTGCAAAGAGAGCTACTGAAGCAATAGGCAGCCTGTATGGTAAAAGGTATAAGTATGGGACATCAGCAGCTACAATCTGTAAGTATTTTAAATGTGTTGATAAAGATGTCCTTGCATCCCTTTATAAATACAATCAATTCAGAATAAATATGTTCAGTAGTGTCAGGGCTACCTAACTACACGTGTAAATGAAAAACTGTGGCATGCAGATGTAGTGCTGGGGAAAAAGTCACCTGCAGGGTTTCTTCCTGTCATGGAGCTGTTAAAGTCGGGGAAGCCCCACCAGACCAAAGTCTGTTGGCTCTATTTTGTAATAACCTCGATGTAGAAAGGCCACCATTTGACCTACGTTGGGTCAGTCTTGTTTCTGCCTAATGTGTCACGATCCCATTGTGCAAAAATGTTGCTTCATACAAACAGTTAAGTTGCCGCTATAGCCTCATCTAGGACTGCCCATTGTGCAAAAATGTTGCTTCTTACAAACAGTTAAGTTGCCGCTATAGCCTCATCTAGGACTGCCCAGGAGGGAGGCCTAGCAACCTTTTCAGACAAACACAAACATTTTATCTTCATTTTTATTATAACTCACCATTTTTTCTCTAATGATTCCTCCCATGTTTTCTGTATACTTGGGCAGTGACCCACATGCTATATACACAAGATCTCACACCTTTCTACTCTGTCTTAATCAGGCATAACTTCTGCTTCCTTGTTCACATTCATTACAAATTGACAGAAGATTTGAATCCCATATTCACCAATAAGCCTTCATCAACAGCTTGTATCAACAGTTTTTCTGTAATTTTGTTGCCATGTTTTACAGATCCTTCCTCTGGTTGTTCCGATGACTGGGCTTACAATCAGGGTATTACATACTCCTTCACCTTTGAGCTTCGTGATAAGGGCAGATATGGCTTTCTCCTTCCTGAATCCGAGATTAAGTCAACTTGCCAGGAGACTATGCTGGCAGTCAATCTCATTGCCAATTATATTCTCAACCAAACATTATAATTTGGACTAGCACTTTCTGATGTATTGCAGAGATATGGAAAGTAATAAATCACCATGTTTACAGAGAAAGGACTCAGGGTGTTAATATGAAACCATTTAAGAATCTGTGGTGTCAGATCTGGTGACCGCAAGTTACTTAGGGTACAATTCTAGGCATGTTTAGACAGAAAAAAGTCCTACAACTCCCAGCATTCCCCACCCAGCATGACTGGGTAATGCTGGGATTTGTAGGACGTTTTTCTGTCAAAACATGCATAGAATTGTGCCCTTAAACCTCTTCCAGTTTCAAGGATAGCAGAAGCAGACTTTTAGAAATCCAGTAGTTAATCCCGCAATTAACCTTCTATTCTTACCAACATCTTCTAATTGCTAGAGAGCAATTGGGCCATTAGAGAAAGAAAGAACATGTCATCCAGTTTGGGGGATAGTGGAAATGTGGAGCTTCAACTATTTCTGCAGATGCACCAGAAAGATTTAAGTATTATGTTACAAACACAAATGTTTGTTTAATGTAAAATATTTATATGCTGCCCTCCATAAAATATGGATTCCACAGCAGTTCACAATAATACAACAATTAAAGGAAATATAACCCAGCTATACCTCCTGCCTAGCTCAAAATGGAGGTTAATTTCTAGAGGGGTAGCCATGCTAGTCTATTACAGGAAAAACAACAAAGAATCTTGTGGCACCTTAAAGCCTAATATGTTTATTCTGGCATAAACTTTCATGGACTATAGCCTACATCACTGTGGCAGGCTATAGTCTACAGAAGCTTATGACAATACAGTTCTTAGTCTCTAAGGTATCACAAGTTTCTTTGTTGTGGTTCTTTAATGGAAGTCAGATGAGAGACAGCAGTTTTCTACATAGAGATAAACAAAAGTTGCCTAAATGCCAGAATGTGGTTTAGCTGTTGCTCTACATAACATGCACATAGAGGAACTAAATGAGAATCAACTAAGGGCCAAAATATATGTGATGTATCGCTTTAACATGCATAAATGTTTTTATAACTTGAAATAGCAGCTGTGGGGGAGGGGGACAGGACCATGGTGCATGGGGGGGAGGGGTGTAACTCTATGCTTGCATGCTATAGCCCTAACAAAAACACCACCCCAAACTGCTATTTCTATCAAAAGCAAAGCTTCCACTGATCCCAATGGGAGCTTCATTCAAAATGCAGATAACAGCTTTGGGGGGCATAATTTCCACTGAGACTGCAGCATGGGAGGAAAGGGTAACTCACCTTCCATGATGTGCTCTAGTTAAACCCGTGTATAAACTCATACCCATTCTAACAAGAACTACGCACCCACTTATGAGGAATCTTTAGACACCGGCAAATGCAGCGTCTGTGACTAAGAAGGTGATTCCCACCCAAAGAGAGCCACACTCAGACACTGTTGGAAATGATAACACCACAATGGCACATTTACTGAGGTTTACAAAGATTCAAATGCACAAGCTGTTTTGGGGGGAATTCGCTGAGCAAATGAATTTGTTAACAATTAGACCAATTCGGGATGCTCCAGCCTTCACCAAGTAATGCTTTGGTGGGGAAATCAGCTGCATTCTTGGTGAAGCCAAGTTCCAGGCCTAAAAATAGTTTTCAAGACTGTGGGAAGGAGTCTTCCTAAGGCTTGAAGCATACACACACAAACACACTCACACAGAGAGAGAGAAGGGAAAGGGGGAGGAGGCTACAATTTGTACTAAGAACCTCCAAAAGCAATATATACCTGTTAGACAAAGAGACTCCATAACCGGTTGGCACCTCAGTTACGTAGAAGCCCGAGTGGCGGGAAAAATGTAGGCGGAGCAAGAAGGGAACCATACTGACGCGCTCATGACTAACAGCTTGGTAAGCTGGTGTACTGGCTGTTTATTGGCTATTGGCTTGGTAAGCTGATGTGCTGACTGTTTCATTGGTTACTGGCGAGAACAATAGAAGTAATAAGGTATAAAAGGTTTTTGCACACGTGCTTCGGGGTCCAGACTGCTCTGCACCCGTTTTGCAAAACGATCAATAAAATAGTGTTGGATCCACTGCTGCCTGCCTGGCATCCTTTCTTTCAACCAGAAGCAAGAACTTTTTATCTAACAAACCTTTCCTTGGGCTGAAGCAGTGCCCTCTACCTCGGCGCCCTCTAACTCGCACCTCTCTCTGCGCCGGCGCCTTGCATCTAGCAACAACTAATCTCCCACTCTTTCGCTGCCAGGGTCACTATCTCTCTCAGGAATGCAAGCAGGGGGGGCCTCTCCCTGCAGCTGCGCCTCTGAGAGATGAGCGGGCTCCTCCCCCATGAGTTGTAGCTCTTTCTCAGAATCAGAGCTGCTTTGGGGCTCTATGGGCTCAGTTCCAACCCTGACACATTCCAGGGCATTCTGGGAAATTTAAGTGGTGGCTCACAGACCCAGCCATGTGGCGTGGGTGGCCCAGAGCAGGCATCACTGCTAGTGGGCCCTGGTGGAGCCCCGGTTACTGCCCTAGAATGCCAGCTGCTGACACTAGGCCTGAAATAGCCCCAAATGTTGTAACCTTTCCTCATAGGGGAGTTACCCCAGCCCTCAATCATTATGGCTGCCCAGTTCTGCACCTTTTCTAGTTCCACACTATCCTTTTGAGGTGCAACATCCAAAACTGTACACAGTATTCCACATGTGGTCACACCATAGATCTGTGTAATCTGCAGTTTGTTTGCTATAGCATGTAGTTTGGCCTTCAGGGATCAGCACAATCAGAAAGCAAAATTGTACAATAATTTATGACAGTGCTTACACTCTGAAGACTGAAAAAAAATCATTTCTCACTGAACTGCCTTAAACTTACAGGGTAGATTGTTACTCTTCTATGGAAAGCATTCCACATTGCACAAAAACCTAGAACTAAATCAGCAGTGACATCTTGTGGACAAGATGTGGTACAATGTGATAACTGCTTTAAAAGGATGTTTCCCTAAAGTGAAGTGAAGAGGGTTGTGACCAGGCAGAGGGCCTTTTCAGTTGTGGCACCACATCTTTGGAACTCTCTTCCCAGGGAGACTCACCTGGTGCCTATGTTAATGTCTTTCAAACACAGGCAAAGACCTCTTCATTCTCCCAGGTCTTTTAAACTTTTAATAGTGAGAGTTGATAGTTCTATCTTCTATTTTAAGCTTATTGGTGTTTTAAATGCATTGTTATGTCTATTGTTCATTGTTTACATGATTGATGTAAGCCACTCTGAGAATATTTCTACTGAAGGGCAACATACATTTCTTGAATAAATAAAGCATTTCCATGTAGATTCTAAGAAATCAGGAATGCAAAGTTGGTAGGTGAGGTTGCAGAGTTCACTAGCTTCATCAGAAAACACTGGAAATCAGCAAATGACCTTGCTGAGAATTAGCATCCTTTCCAGTCCATCTGAAGTTTTTTGCATGAAATTAGGAAGTTTATAAACTCTTATACCTAGTGAAACTAGCTGAATAAAAGGCATCCCCTTATCTATTTTATATCTCATAACAATGTAGAGCAAGCAAATATCTTACCACGGCCAACCCAAGACATTTTGCTACCAGAGGTGAAGAACAAGATAGCAACCACAACCACTGCCCATGTTCCATATACAAAAACTGACTGGACTTACGGCTGTAACTTACTTGAACACCACCAACAGGACAGTGCACCTGATGGCAGCAGGCTAGCTTAGAGGGCACAGGGAATGCCACATAGCAGGTACAACTCTTGTCTTCCAACATCTACCTCACTGCTTCCCCCTGCCACCTCTGTATTTCAGTGGCACAGCACTTGCTTTGCATGCAGAAGGTTGCAAGTGCAATCCCCAGCATGTCCAGGTAAAACTAGGAAAGGGTCCTGCCTCAAACCCTGGAGAGCTGCTGCCAATCTGTTTCAACAATATTGGGCTAAATGAACCAATGGCCTGACTCAGTATAAGGCAGCTTCCTGTGTGTCTGTGTGCTGCCTAAGGCAGGCACTTAACTCTGTCTAATGGTAGGGCCGGGTCTATATCTTACCATATTTATATATCCTCCAACATTATAAGGACACATTTGTAACCTCCCAAGCTAAGGATTACCGCTGAAGTGCATATTGCTGAAGGCTGGATTCCTTCTGCTGTTATCAAGGTGAATTTGCTGTATCATTTTGCTGCCTGTGGTGAAGGAGACAATAGTCTTCCTCCATTCCATGTACGAAGCCAACTGGAGTGACATTTGAATCTTACTTCAACAGTGGTAATGGGATGATGCTGGGGGGCAGTAGACTAGCTTAGGGGCACAGGCCAGACACACCCCACTCTGTCTTCTAACATGGCACTGCCCTCACCCAGTAGGGTAGTGGCAAATTCAGATGCACAGGCTCCCTTTGTGACAGTCACAGCCACGCCCCTTCTAAGATTGTACAACCTTGTAAGATATACAGCTTTCAGCTGGGATCCAAAAACAGTGCAGCTGAGAGTAAGGCAGCGGTATTTCAATTGGACGTCTGAGAAAAAATGCAGGGGTGTTAATCTTTTTCACTCACTCACTCACTCACTCACTCAAACACAAACATTTTAGGTTTGCAAAATATGACACTCTATTGAAGCTTCAACCTCTCAGTCCTCATGGACAGATCCCTTCTCATTTAAACAGCCCCTTTGCACACTCCCTCAATGCCCCAACATTACCCATTAGCCTTTCCTAAGCTCCTTCATTATATCTCTCCCATCCTGCTACAGAAACATCCACACACCTAGCTGGATTGAAACACACAGACACACCCCTACCTTCTTTCTCCTCTCCCCCCAACTGTTTTTTTTTCTGTTTCCCTTCCCTCGACCAGGGTTTGTTTGCCCAGATACATGCCAACCTTGTGCCAAAAAGTGTAGCTGACAGAGCAGGTTCAATTTGGCAGTTCTGCTTACTGTAGAAATTAAAAAGGTAAAAGGTAAAGGTGTCCCTAACCAGTCGTGTCCGACTCTAGGGTGCGGTGCTCATCCCCGTTTCTAAGCCGAAGAGCCAGCACTGTCCGAAGACGCTTCCGTGGTCATGTGGCCAGCATGACTGAACACCGAGGTGCACGGAACGCTGTTACCTTTCCCGCCGAGGCGGTACCTAGTTATCTACTTGCAATTTCTTGCTTTTGAACTGCTAGGTTGGCAGAAGCTGGGACTGAAGACGGGAGCTCACTCCATCACGCAGCACTCGGGTCTCGAACTGCTGACCTGCGGACCTTCCAGTCTGCAGTTCAGTATCTTAACCACTAAGCCACTGCAGCCCCTACTGTAGAAATTACTGTTCAAGAATTAACAGTGCAATCCAGTGGGCCTTTATTTTGAATTAAATTTACAGAGATCTTGGGAAGGCAGCTACGGCTGCAGTCCTACACACACTTACCTGGGACAAAGCCCAATTGGCAATTGAACATAGTGGGACTAACTTCTGAGTAAGCATGCATAGGATTGTGTGATAAATCCTAAAAACCGGCACAAACCAGCCACCTGCCCTGCCCCATAAGTAAATAATGGTGGCAGCACACACACACACACACACACACTCCTGCTGCTGCCATGGCCAGCAGCAGCCCTGAATGGGTGGCCAGTGTTGCAGGAGACGGAGGGCAGTGCCGGGCGTGCAGGCATGGAACAGGGACAGGTGGAGAAGCCAAGAGCTGAGGAGGAGAAGGGGGGCAAGAGGAGGCTGCAGAGCTCCCTCAGGCTCACTCGCTCACTCCCTTTGTCTGGCCAGCAGGCAAGAGGCAGCCACCCACACTCCCTCTGCTCCCTCCTCCTTCCCTAACAGACTGCGACCTGGCTGGGTGCTGGCTTCAGAAAAAGTGCCGGAGCGACGTCCCAGTGCAACCCGCCACTACTACACTGCTGCCCTCACTCCAGCATCTACCACATGATGTAATCAACTCACTCTGCCTAATGGTAGGGCCAGCCATGTGCTATATAAGATATTCATTTACTCTGCAATAGCCTATTTCAGTTTAAAAGGTGTTTGTTCTAATCGTTAGGCTAATTATACGCTGGGAAAAGCACAATCATCCTGCAGTCTATTATCAACCATTCAAAAAAGAGCCAACATGTGAAATGGCTAGTTCTGCACTGTGTAGTGCCTTAATGTACATGTGCATATATTTACATGCATGTGTACTTGAGACAAGAAGCATCCAGCCCCATGCCTCACAGATATTTCACCTCTCAAGTTCCTGCTTAAAACTCAACTCTCTGTAGGTTAAACTACATGTTAACCTAGCTAGCAGCTATGCCAATTTTGTTCCCTTTCTCAAAAAGTAAGTGTGGGGAAGCTAATCCAAATTGGGACCCTAGCATGAAAGATAGGATGACCATAACGTTTTGCCCTTCATGGTGGTCCCAATTCAGATTGGGCCCTCTGTGCCTGCAATTTACATTGACAGACAATGATGCAAACGGATGGATTCTTTTGTGGAAATGGAAACTACAGCCTAAGGGGGCAGGGGGACAATCTGAATCAGAATCACAGTGGGGGAGGCAAATGTTTTAAGCAGTTGTTGTTGTTGTTATTCTACCTTTTCCCCAAACCTGGGACAGTTATACCCCCTGCCCCCGCTAGGGTCCCAATCTGGATTGCATGTATTTTTGAGTATGGAAAAACAAATATAGCTGCTAGCTACCCCTTTAAAGTAATGCTTCATTTAATCCCATGTTGCAATTCCTGGTCTCGGGTGAAGAGGAAGGACCTCTCAGAGCAAGGCACTGAGAGGGAGGCAGATGGCAACAGCGATACTTGGTGGAGGGGAAAGGCAGGGTAGGGGCAGTAGCAGTTGCTGGCAGGGGGACAGAAAAGAGAGGGTGTCAGTGTATCCTTCAGCCTCAGGTAGCACGAGGTCTTGTGCCAGCCCTGATGCATGACAAGCTAAACATGGCTTACCAGCTGTGTAGAATGGTCCACCAAGGAACAGATACATCTCCTATTTTTGCTGCCTGGCTGGCCTGCAAAACAGGGGAATTGTGGAATAGATCAGCAAGCTACAATCTCTGGCTAGTAAGCTACATTCAGGTTGGCAGGACATAAATTGTGCAGGCCTGTTGTAGAATCTTCTTCATTTAAAACTTTAGAAGACAGAAATTGAGAATTCCTTTGTTCATTTGAAATATTTGTATCTTGCCTTCAGTAATATGTCACAAGAAGGCTTACAACGTTTCTAAATAATCAATATTAAAATATAATATATCAAAGTCATCAGCAGATTAAAACAGCAGCAGGGTCAGTCATAATAACGCCCACTTAAAGCGCAGGAAAACAACAAAGGTTTTACTTGAGTTTGAAATGTGCTCATAATAGGTGCGGAATGAATGGTTATGGGGAGGTTATGGTAGCCATTTCTTACGTGATGTGCTTTTGTTAGACCCATGTACAAACTGGCACACATTCTAATGAGACTCACACACCCACTTATATGGAATCTTTAGACCCTGGCAGTACAGTGTCTATGGCTAAGAAGGTGATTCCCATCCAAAGAGATTTACACTCAGACACTGCTGGAGAGGATAATGCCACAATGGCACATTTATTGCGGTTTACAAAGATTCAAATACGCAAGCTGGTCTTGAGGGAATTAGCTGAGCAAATGGATTTAACACTTAAGACCAATTGGGGATGCTCCAGCCTTCACCAAGTTATGCATTGGTGGGAAAATTAGCTGCATTCTTAGTGAAGCTGAACTCCAGGCCAAAAAGTGGCTTTCAAGACTGTGGGAAGGATTCTTCCTGAGGCCTGAAGCCTACACACACACACATACACACACACACAGAGGAGGGGGGAGAGAGAGAGAGAGAGAGAGAAGGGAAAGCAGGGGTGGAGGCTACGATTTGTACTAAGAACTTCCAAAAGCAATATATGCCTTTCCTTGAGCTAAAGCCCTTTCCTGCAGACAGGAACTAGTGCATGTTGCAATTCCTGGTTTCTGGTGAAGAGGAAGGAAAGCAGAGAGCCTTGACTAGGGAGGCAAAGCACCCACTGTTGGCACCTTTCTCTATCAAGCAAGGAGCTTAGTGATTTCAGCATGGTGGCTTTCCTCTGGGAGGAGAGACCATGAGTGATTTCTGCAGCAGTGTGGCATCATACCCCCGTAGGGGTGAGGAACCTAATAATTTCAGCAGCATGGCCCCACACCTCTGGGAAGAGGGGGACTCGGGACTGCCCCAACCTGAGGCTTCTTATACAGTTCAGAGAAAGGCAGTGACATCACAACTCTGATGAGCCAGATATTGCTTATAGGCCCTGGAAATGGTGCTACTTGAAATGGGACAAAGACTGAGTTGGCCTTCCATCCTGTATAACAACAGGGGGTGCTTGGGGATGATGGCTGTACTTGCAGGAAACAAAAGTCCTACTTATTATCTCTTACTCTTTTAACAAAAGATGACTTTACATGTATAATGACTGTCTTAAAGACAGGTGTCAAGGCTGGAGTTCAACAATGGGAGCATATTGCAGGTAGCTGACTAGGTAACTTATGAAATATCACTCTTGCTATCCAGCGCATTCATGTTTTACTGCATTTTTACCCCCACCTTTGCCTTTGGGGAATGCATTTTAAGCAGTCTATCAGAAACTGAATTGCCTGATCTAGTCTTGCTCTCAACCCCATTCCTGTGCCTTTCTCCCACCTTTGCTGAGGCTAGGGATGAAGCCACCTGGCTTTTTGGCTATGTCTCAAAATGGAGTCAGTACTGTTCACTCAAAAGAGAGCTACTTCGTAACACATTACTTCTCAAAAGGTGGAGGCATCCAGAGCTGGGCCTGTGGTGAAAACCGAACAGTTGGGCAGGTCCATATGGGAGCAGGCCGTCCTTTAGATGCCCCAATCCCAGACCATAGAAGACTTTATGGATCAGGACCAGCACATTAGTTTTTTTTTATTTATTTAGTTTGTCCATTTGTTAATCGCCCTTCAACATAAGTTCCCAGAGTACAATAAATGAACTTGTATTCCAAAACATTCTGTCTATAAGGAATTTAACCCATCCGCAACCCATCTAACCCTTTCCTCAAAGGACTATTCCACCCTTTGGATGATTTTCCACCCTCTTAGTACCCCAACCTGAGGATGCCCACACCATAGCCTTGGCTTATTTATGCACTCAACCAAAATTCTACTATTTCATATGTTTGATATTACACCAGCAGAGGGCATTATCACCTCAAACTGATGCTCTGACTATGAATAAACATCTTGTGGGAAAGCCTCAATCTCTCAAAACTACCTATGGCTATGAAAAGTGAGTGGCAAAACTCCTGAGTTAATTCGTTATTTATTCGGAAAGTAATAAATTTGTCCATGTGATCTTAGACAAGAGTTCACCTTTAATATGAAATTTTGTTCCCTGTATACGGGTTTTTGTGCATATCCAATATGAAGATGTATCTTGGGAACTGTAGTTTAGAATCCCACAGTGTGGCATGACATCATGTGCCACCACATTATGTGCCTCTTTTCTGATTGGTTATTTTCACATGGCCTGCCTGCATGACATCATGTGATGTTTACTCGCCATCACCAATTGCTGGTATGATGGACCCTCCTCCTCCTCAGAGCAAGAGCTGTGGTGAGTGTGGCAAGGAACGCAATTAATAAGACTGCTTCAAATCAGTTTTTCAGGGGGGTCTAGGTGGTAGGACAACTGAAAATTTATGGTGGGAATCTATGTGCTACTTTATTGCACATGCTCCAAAGCTTCCAATCAATTCCAAACTTAATAACTAATTTCTAATACATCTAGCCAGACTCACTACAAAAGTGAGCATTACAAAGAGACGGGTTTCAACCAATGAGCCAACTAATTACAAAATTCAGCTGTATCGCTATGAATGAGCACATTCAGATGAAGTCAGTTAGTAACGGACATGCTGAATCAGCAACCCTGGCACCCACAATTCATATGGGGATTATGTGAGGACCAGACTCATCGCTGTTAATCTAAATAGTCCAGCAAGATCTCCATAAAGTTGAGTTGGGCCATTATTGGCTAATGTACCTGCCCGGATATTAAGATGAAAAGGGGACGCCCTATTGACGGTGCCGCATTTCCCTGAAGTTTGATATCTGGCAACCCGAGAGAGGCCATTCTCAGTACTGGTACTGCAACTGTGGAACTCCCCCACCCCCCGCCCATATATGGATGGTGCCAAGTCTTACAAGCTTTCAGCACCAGCTAAAGACCTATTTGTTTACTCACACTTTTGATTAAATTTTCCTCTCTTTTCTTTTGCTGCATTGTAAAGTATCATTTATCTGTTACTGTTTCCCCGTGTTTGATGATGTTTTTTTGTCAGTGTATTATTTCACTGTGTTTTTATTGCTTATACCCCACTTTGGGTCTTTTATAATGAAATGCCCTGAATGAATGAATAAATAATAATGTCAAATGCACACGAGTGCGAGGCCCTAGTTGTGAGCCTACCATCCAATGAGCATAGTTGCAGTCCTATTCTACTCAGAGAATGGAGCACACGCGGTGGGGCAGGAGCTATGATTCGTGTGTTAATTGCAGGGGTGAAGATCCTCAGGCCCACAGCCAAGTCCAGACCCCCTGTGGTCCCAATCTGGCCCTCTGGAGTTCCCCAAATGGCCACACCCTTTCCCCTGACCGGCACTCATTTCATTTCCCGGCTTTTGTGCAGTTTTCCCCCCACTGAAAAAGGCTGAGGTGTCTCTCCTAAGGATGAGTTGTTTTTAGTTATATGTTGTCTTTGTGTATATTGTCTGTGTGTTTTATGTAAATGGATTTTAAACTTTGTATATTGTATTTTAATGTTTTAATTTCTGTAAATTGCCCAGAGAGCTTCAGCTATGGAGTGGTATAGAAATTTAATAAATAATAATGACAATTTTTTTTATTGTGAGTTTTAACAAAACAAAACAAAAACAAAAAAAGAAATTCACAAGTATAATTACATGCTTTAAAGGCCCCAGTTCCAAATATTACAATCTAAAAATAGAAAAGAAAAAAAAAAGGAATGGATTATATTTCAATTTCAGTAAAAGCAGACCAAATATGCAAATATAAGTCCAAATATGCAAATATAAGTCCATTTGCAAGTAGCACCTATATCCCACTCTTTCAAACATTGCTAGTGTTGCTAGGTCTTCAATCCGTAGCATCAACATCACCATAGTTACTTGCAGTAAGAACTTTAAACTAAGATATGCTGGCATAATAGTCGTCGTCGTCATTGTTACTGGCAGTAACAGCTTTAAGCTAAAATATGCTGGCATTTTTGGTATTCCTGGCTCCACCACTTTTGGCTTTAGCACTGCCTCTTTTGCCTTCAGACTCACCCACCACTGGAATGTACCACCACCACCCCAAGAGCTTCTCCAAAATGGGATTCAGCCATTAGGCTGAAAGGGGTTCTTCAGCCCTGGAATAGCACTTAAGGAGTAGCCCGCAAAAACACAGAGGCTGACCATTCCTCTCCAAAGCATTGTAACACAAAGCTGTCCATTTCAGACTTGCAAACAAAGTATTTCTTCCAAACTATATGGAGACAGTTTCATCCTTGTATAAACAACTGGGCTGAGTCCAGTTCCCATCACTAGATACATGGAAAGTATGCCATTTAGCATATAGCCAGATCAGTACAGTATGTCTCCAGAATGACTGAACGGCTTCCTCCAACAATTATAGATGACTCCAGAATTGTGGCTACTAGGAGACAAGATTCCTAAACGTACAGAGATATTTAAAAGCAAAATAACTCTGCATAGAGTTGCCATACATTTCAGCAACTTTGTGGAGATAGATGAAAGTGTCTTCCATAATAATTAATTGACATTAATTTGGGGGTTACCAAACACCAGTTGTGTGCACAATACAATTCAAGGTATAGGAACAGCCAAGTATGACACATCGAAAGGTTGTACTTCATTAGCGGGTGCCGGATCTTATAACCCAAGATTTAAATTTGAGCCATGGCTCTTTCCAACTCCCAGAGCCCACTGTGGTCAGGGGAACCTAACATATCCCTTTGCTAGTTTTATTCAGGCAGATCATTGGAAAAATAATTTCAGCACATAAGATGTTATATGGTGGCCAGGTATACAACATTACAGAGGACAGTCCTCTATTTTGGCGAGCTGGCAGACCTCTGTTTGAAGGTGTCCTCTATTTGAAGCAGTGTCCAGTCCAAGTCTGGTTTAAAGTTGAAAAACTCTAAGGAGGAAGAGCAGCATGGGCCTTGAAGACTAGCCCATCAACAGTTAGCACCTGGAAACAGCAGACTGAGCAGGTACACAGGTCACCTAGACAGCTTTCTCCACTATGGTGAGACATCTTGTGTTTCTATTTAAATTATAGCTATTATTTCTAAATCGTGCCTATACATATCACTTTGCACATGCAAATGTCATGCAAATTAGCATCCTCTTCTGTCCTCTTTTTGGGTGATGCATTTCCTCTCTTTTGGAGGTGCTTAAGTGGCCACCCTAGATGATGGGAATATTGGGCCTTGGAATCCATTGCTAGGACTGGAGGATCTGAGTTGCCTTTCCTGTGATTATTTTGTGTGCGTGTGTTCAGGTCGGCTAGATGAAAGTGTTGATTATGGTTGCCAGCCTTCCTGCCCCCACCCCCATGTGCTTTTAATTGCTACAGGACATGCAGGTGATGCTTTCCCCAAAATAACAGACGAAGTGCTGCGGAAGGCTTCACTTGCTGAATTTTGATCTGTCATGCAGTTGGACAAGGCACAGTTGCCCTACTATGAAAAAAGCCTGCAACCCTAGAATCATTGTCTCTGAGCATGTGCAGTGTCTTCTCTTCACTCCCAAATCATCACAGTCACTGGTTGCTGGGGTTAAGAGGCAGGACGTGTAGTCAAATTTGAGCCTAGCACTTCTTCTGTTCTTACTGCTAGCACTAGTTAGTACTAGCTAGCTAGTTAGTACTGCTAGCAGCTCTTAAACTCAGCCAGTGGTACAGCTAGGTTATTTTAGACCCCAGACTTAAGGGTCTTATACCCCCTACCTCTTTAGACAACCATATGCATTACTTGGAAGCACACAACCAACATTTCTCTTCCCCTCCCGCTCCCCACTGCCATTCCATGCTTTATGTCATGGTCCCAGGTGTCATGCTGCCAGCGGAGTCATCTTCAGAGGAGCAGCCAGACCCTTCAGAGCCAGTTGGCCCCTCAGAAGACTCTGGCACTACTCAAGATGGTCCAGGACTCTTGGGGTGATGCTTTTGAATCTGCTTCCTGGAGAGGCAGAGAGCTCAGCTTCTGGGGCAGAGGGGGATGCTGGGCCACAACCTAGCCCCTGAGAACACTGGTGCCTTAAGATCCGTGATAGGATGGTGGCCATGTGAAGGAGTGCTCCCTTACAGAAGAGGCACTCATGAGTCGGGCTCTCCTCATGAGGACGACATCTGACAAGCCTCTAACATGATGCAGCTGAGCACTGGGTGGGGCTGTAGTAGCTCTAGTTATATCAGCTCTCACTTGTAACTTGAGAGCTGCTGGAATTAATGTTTGAATTTTAGCTGTAGTCTCTATATCCTGTTTTTTCCCTGACCTTGCTGTGCATGTAGACCTCTGTGCTACTGACCTTTGGGTTTCTGCCTGACTCTGCTTTAACTTGATTGATCTCCTAGCCTCAGACCTTGCTCTGGAAAGACCCCTCTGTACTTAGTAAAACTGTGCTTGACTATTTGCCTGCTAAATTGACTACTCTATGTCCCTGTATTTGCTTAGCAAAGAGCCAGGACTCATTTTAGAGCAGAACACTTTACATCCTGCTTCTGTATTCTAGATATGTTAGCACAAAAGTGCATTCTCTCTCTCTCTCTCTCTCTCTCTCTCTCTCTCTCTCACTCACACACACACACACACACACACACACAGAGACAAAGATCCCCTCCTTTAAAAAAACCCATTTGCCAACTCTTATAAACTCTGGGCCATTCCTCTTCAAGCTGGTGCCCTCCAGATGTTTTGGACAACTCCCAGGCAAGCAGCAAAAATGGGGAAGATAATGATTTAGTCCTGCTGAGCTGCTATACATGATTGATGGGCTGTGTTTGGCTTAGAGGAGTCTTCTCTCAACTTTTTATTTATTTAAAGTATTTCTTGGCCACCTCTCAGGGCAGAAGCCCTCCCAAGGTGGCTTACAGCAATAAAATACATGCAAACAGTTAAAATATTAAAAGTGATAAAAGCATAAAAACAATAAAAGCAAATAATGAAACCAGCAACAACGTTAACAGCAGCGACAGCATCAACAGCAGTCAGATCAAGAAAAGGTCAAGGTAAAATAATATGTTTTCAAGGCCTTCTTAAAAGTCTGCAATGATGGAGCATGGTGGACTTCTGATGGCAGCTTGTTCCAAAGGAGTGGGGCATCTGCAGAGAAGGCCCTGCCATGTGTGTTCACCCACCTGGCTGCTCTCATGAGTGGGCAAATGAGAAGGACCTCTCTTTCTGATCTTAAAGTGTGGGCAGGCTGATATGGGTGAAGGCGGTCCTTCAAGTAAGTTGGTCCCAAACCATTTACGGCTTTAAAGGTAGAAACCAGCACTCTGAATTGGGCTCAAAAACACACCAGTAACCAGTGCAGCTGGCGCAGTGTAGGTATTATGTGATCGAAACTCCTCGCCCCACCAATACTGGTGCAGCTGCATTCTGCACAAGCTGGAGGTTCTGAATCATCTTCAAAGGCAGCCCCATGTATAGTGCATTATAGTAGTCCAGCCTAGACATGACTAGTGTGTGGATAACTGAGGCAAGGTCCGTCCTCTCCAGATAGGGCCACAGTTGGCGTACCAGCCTAAGCTGGAAAAAAGCACTCCTGGATACTGCAGCCACCTGGGCTTCCCCAGTTAGCTCAGAGTCCAGGAGGACTCCCAGACTGTGCACTTGGTCTTTCAGGGGGAGTGCAACCCCACCTAAGATCAGTTGTAAACTTTCATCCGAAGTGTTAGTTTCCCAACCCACAGTACCTCCATCTTGTCTGGATTAAGTTTCAGCTTGTTTACCCTCATCCATCCCAAAACAGCCTCCAGACATTGGTTCAAGAGTTCCACAGCCTCCCTGGGACGTGTAGACGGAAACGATAGGTAGAGCTGACTATCATCCAGATACTGATGACATTTCAGTCCATACCTCCTGATGACTTCCCCCAGCAGTTTCATGTAGATGTTAAAAAGCATGGGGGACAAGATAGAACTTCGCGGCACCCCACAGGCTAGTGGTCATGGGGTGGAACTGAAGTCCCGCAACACCGCCTTCTGAGACCACTCCTCAGAAAGGACCAGAACCACTTTAAAACTGTGCCTCCCAAGCCCAATCCAGATAAACAATCTAGAAGGATACCACGGTCGATAGTATCAAAAACCACTAAGATACCATCGACCATGGTATCCTTCTAGAACTTGGTGCCCTCCAGATATATTGGACTACAACTCCCACCTAACCTGGGGCTGATGGGAGTTGGAGTCCAAAACATTTAGCAGGCACCAGGTTGGGGAAGACTGCTCTGAGCTGACATGATTAAAGGAATAAAATGGAGTTTGCTTCTGCTGCCCTGATACGAAACACATTTACTTGGAAATAAGCACTATTTTTTGTAGAAAAGGATAATCTGTTTTTAAAGTAAAAATAATACAATGAACATCAGCAACTATGTGCATGCCCAGCTGCCCAACACCTGATTATAAAATGTTTTTAAAATTAATACTGCAATGAGCAACGCCAGCATACTCATGTCAGCCCAGGTTCTGACATCGGCCCTCTTTGCCACTGCCCCCCTTGACCTGCTGCTTCCTGGGTGCACGTGAAGAACAAAGTTATACATTTACTGTTCATACTAGGTTTCCCTTTCAATCAACCAGTCATCAGGGCCAAAACAGTAAATTTTCCCCAAAAATATGATGAATGCAACAAAATCCAGTACAGAGTTGCATGCGCTCTGTCTTACTTTGAAAGAAACTTGCATTAGCCATGTACCTTAACAACTCAGACCCAGCATACCTCAGAAACCACCTGCTCCTTGGGAGGAAAGCTATGGCAAACCTAGACAGCATAGTAAGAAGCAGAGACATCACCTTGCCGACAAAGGTCCGTCTAATCAAAGCTATGGTTTTCCCAGTAGTAATGTATGGCTGTGAGAGCTGGACTATAAGGAAGGCTGAGCGCCGAAGAATTGATGCTTTCGAACTGTGGTGCTGGAGAAGATTCTTACGAGTCCCCTGGACTGCAAGGAGGTCAAATCAGTCAATCCTAAAGGAAATCAACCCTGAGTGCTCATGGAAAGGACAGATACTGAAGCTGAAGCTGAAATATTTCGGCCACCTAATGTGAAGAGAAAACTCTCTGGAAAAGACCCTGATGCTGGGAAAGACTGAAGGCAAAAGGAGAAGGGGACAGCAGAGGATGAGATGGCTAGATAGCATCACCGATGCAATGAATATGAACTTGAGCACGCTCCGGGAGAGAGCGCAGGACAGGAAGGCCTGGCGTGCTATGGTCCATGGGGTCATGAAGAGTCAGACACGACTGAACAACTGAACAACAACAAATGTTCCTTCATCGTCACCTAGATTTGCCCTCTGTGCACCAAATTAAAAACATAGAGTAACATAAGAAGATATTCTTGGTGGCTGCTACTCAACTGGAGAATTCTCTTCTGAGACTTTCCAGGTAAGAACACCTGGCTTTTATTTACAAGGACTAAGCTTGTATTGTGCTAGAGTTTTGTTAGGTTTTAGGCTGCACTCTGGTGGTTAAGACGCTGAACTGCAGACTGGAAGGTCGGCAGGACAGCAGTTCGAGACCCGAGTGCTGCGTGACGGAGTGAGCTCCCGTCTTCAGTCCCAGCTTCTGCCAACCTAGCAGTTCGAAAGCAAGAAATTGCAAGTAGATAACTAGGTACCGCCTCGGCGGGAAAGGTAACAGCATTCCGTGCACCTCGGTGTTCAGTCATGCTGGCCACATGACCACGAAAGCGTCTTCGGACAGCGCTGCCTCTTCGTCTTAGAAACGGGGATGAGCACCGCAGCCTAGAGTCGGACATGACTGGCTGGGGACACCTTTACCTTTTAAGCCCCACTGAACACACTAGGCTTTATTCCTGAGTAAACATGCATATTGCACTATTCAATCTTATCTGGCTGTTGTTTTAATATCTGATTGAATGCATTCCTGTCCCGAGTCTTCAGGGTGGAATTATTACAATAAAGACTTTCTGGTGAAATTGTTTGGCATCCCAGTGCTGAAAAGGTCTTAGGTGAAAATAAATTCCATATACCTCCATGGAAATGAAGGAGACTCAACTTCTATTGGATCCCATGCAAATCAGTGTGGAAAGCTCATAAGAAACATAATCCTTTAATTATAAGCGTCCAGAAACCCAAAAACAAAGTCCATTTGTTAACAGGGTTTATTGATCCTAATCACAATATTATTTAGCATGGAGCCTAGCAGAAACTAGCTGCTCTGGATCGGAGCCTTGATATATGCAGTTCATGTGCCGCCAGCCTCACTCGTGGCTGTTCTGCACGGATGATTTTTAAAAAAACAACACCCATGTTCAGCTTTAAATGGAATAAGAGCACTTCTGTCCCAAACAGCCCTGAAGCAACACTCAGTTCTTTTTTTTTTCTTTTTCCAGAATGACCCCTATTCATTCACTAGGAGTTGCTGGATGAAGTGGATGAAATCTAATCTAAGTTTGTAGTCAGGAAGTGGTGGGAAGGGTTAGGGTTATTAAAAGTTTTGCTAAAACAACCATAGTGCAGCTCAACAAGAAATGTCATCTCACCTTAGCTCACCAATTCAGTGACCATCTAGGTCAGCCCTCCCCTTCCTGGGGCCCTCCAGATGTGTTTGGATGGTGACTCCCATTATCCCCAGATGGCACTAGCTGTGCTGGCCAGGGATAATGGGAACTGTAATCCAACACATCTGGACAGTGCCAGGTTGGGCAAGGCTGACTGGAACTACAGAGGTTTAAGAGCTTTTTTACACAAGGCATTTATTGTACACTCGTGATTCCTTACTCATCGTTGTTTACAGGTTCTTTAGATGACATGATCCTCCAGTTTCGCTTCTGTTTTTTCAGAGGACTTTTCTGGAGTTTTTTAGAGCATGGAAACTGGAGTATTATTTCTGAAAGGAAAAGAAAAGGTATTTTCCTACTTGTGTAATTGCAATATTCCAATATAGCACAGCACCACCTAGAGGTTCTATAGCTGAAAAACTGGAAAGGAAAAGCTCTTTGTGTAGACCTGGGATCTCAATTCTGTGATGAAACCAAAAGTAGATACAGCAATTAACAGCCTCGTGCAGAAAAGCTGTAAGTTGCCATAGAAATGCTGATCCCACCCTATGTCTGCAGTGCTGCTGACCCCTGTTCTATGTCACTTTCTCATTCTGTTAGTTTGGCACATTCACACAACACTGGAAAGTAGACAATGGAGCCAAATTACGTGTTTGCTACTCATGTGGCTGAGGGTTAGCATTTTCTTTTCTCTAGTGTAAGCACATACAGCCCTGATTCAAATCAGGACCACCATGCACCAGGAGGGGAGGAAGAAACCTTCTCCTCGTAACATTTTTCCTGAAACCACCCTCCCTCCACCACCATGAAAGGGGGGGGGTAAAAAGGAAGGAAGGAAGGAAGGAAGGAAGGAAGGAAGGAAGGAAGGAAGGAAGGAAGGAAGGCAGGCAGGCAGGCAAGAAAGCATTCATTTACACCAATGGATACCTTTTTTTCAGGAAAAAATGGTGGGAGGGAAGGTTTAATCCTCCCCCTTCCTGGTGCACAGTGGGCTGGATTCAAATTGGAGCCAAGTGAACTTACAATAAAGTTAAGCTAACCTTCATCTACTCACTACACAATTAATGTAACATGTAGTTGAGCTCAAAGCAGGTGCTTTTTGGTGCTTACGGGTGAATCCTACCATGGAAACAGCACAGTCCACTCTGGTTTCACAACTAGTCGTACAAACCAATCTTTTTGTTTGGAACAAAAGCGATTTTAAACTTGGCCAAGCCGAATCCCAACATGTTTCAAGCTATTAAGGTCTTCTACACTGGAACTCACTCAACAGACCTTAGAAAAGCTAAGAGGTGGCAGTTCCTTCATGCTATCTATAGATTGGAAAGTATCTTAAAGAAAAAGCTGACAGAGGGCCAAAACAGACATTACTTTAAATTCGTACCTATACATCTTTTCTCTCTCTCTTTGTTCTAGAGTAGGTGCATGGGGCCCAACCCAAATCTTTAAAGCCCCCCTACCTCCCACACTAGGGTCCTTATCCAGATGAGGGGCCCTGTGACTTGTCTTGTTCAGTCGCTAAGTCACGTCCAGCTCTTCATGACCCCATGGACCATAGCACGCCAGGCCTTCCTATCCTCCGTTCTCTCCTGGAGCGTGCTCAAGTTCATATTCATTGCATCGGTGATGCTGTCTAGCCATCTCATCCTCTGCCGTCCCCTTCTCCTTTTGCCTTCAGTCTTTCCCAGCATCAGGGTCTTTTCCAGTGACTTTTCTCTTCGCATTAGGTGGCCAAAATATTTGAGCTTCAGCTTCAGGATCTGTCCTTCCAATGAGCACTCAGGGTTGATTTCCTTTAGGATGGACTGATTTGACCTCCTTGCAGTCCAGGGGACTTGTAAGAGTCTTCTCCAGCACCACAGTTCGAAAGCATCAATTCTTCAGCGCTCAGCCTTCCTTAGAGTCCAGCTCTCACAGCCATACGTTACTACTGGGAAAACCATAGCTTTGATGATACGAACCTTTGTCGGCAAGGTGATGTCTCTGCTTCTTACTATGCTGTCTAGGTTGGCCATAGCTTTCCTCCCAAGGAGCAAGCGTCTTGTAATTTCATGGCTACAGTCACCGTCTGCGGTGATCTTGGAGCCCAAGAAAGTAAAATCTGTCACTGCTTCCATTTCTTCCCCTTCTATATGCCAGGAAGTGATGGGGCCAGATGCCATGAGCTTAGTTTTGTTAATGTTGAGTTTCAAACCAGCTTTTGCACTCTCCTCTTTCACCCTCAACAAGAGGCTCTTTAAATTCCTCTTCGCTTTCTGCCGTTAGGGTGGTATTGTCTGCATATCTGAGGTTTATAATTCTCCCGGCAATCTTAATTCCGACCTGCGATTCATCCAACCCAGCGTTTCTCATGATGTACTCTGCATATAGGTTAAATAAGCAGGGTGACAATATACAGCCTTGTCATACTCCTTTCCCAATTTTGAACCAATTGGTTGTTCCATGTCCAGTTCTTACTGTTGCTTCTTGACCCTCGTACAGGTTTCTCAGGAGACAGGTAAGGTGGTCTAGTACTCCCATCTCTTTAAGAATTTGCCACAGTTTGTTGTGATCCACACAATCAAAAGCTTTAGCATAGTTAATGAAGCAGAAATAGACGTTTTTCTGGAATTCTCTTGCTTTCTCCATGATGCAGCGAATGTTGGCGATTTGATCTCTAGTTCCTCTGCCTCTTCGAAACCCAGCTTGTACTTCCGGTAGTTCTCGGTTCACATACTGCTGAAGCCTAGCTTGTAGGATTTTGAGCATAACCTTGCTGGCATGTGAAATGAGCACAATTGTACAGTAGGTTGAACACTCTTTGGCATTGCCCTTCTTTGGCACTGGAATGTAAACTGTACTTTTCCAGTCTTGTGGCCACTGTTAAGTGTTCCAAATTTGTTGGCATATTGAGTGCAGCACTTTAACAGCATCATCTTTTAGGATTTTAAATAGCTGAACTGGAATACTGTCATCTCCGCTAGCTTTGTTGTTAGGAATGCTTCCTAAGGCCCACTTGACTTCACTCTCTAGAATGTCTGGCTCAAGTTCAGTGACCGCACTATCATGGCTATCAGGGACATTCAGATCTTTCCTGTATCGTTCTTCTGTGTATACATTCCACCTCTTCTTATTCTCATCTGCTTCTGTTAGGTCCCTGCCTTCTTTGTCCTTTATCATGCCCGTCTTTGCACAAAACGTTCCCTTGAGATCTCCGATTTTCTTGAAGAGATCTCTAGTCTTTCCCATTCTGTTGTTTTCCTCGATTTCTTTGCATTGTTCATTTAAGAAGGCCATCTTGTCTCTCCTTGCTATTCTCTGGAACGCTGCATTCAGTTGGATATATCTTCCCCTTTCTCCCTTGCTTTTCGCTTCCCTTCTTTCGTGAGCTACTTGTAAAGCCTCATCAGACAGCCACTTTGCTTTCTTGCATTTCTTTTTCTTTGGGATGGATTTCATTGCTGCCTCCTGAACAATGTTACGGACCTCTGTCCATAGTTCCTCAGGCACTCTGTCTATCAGGTCTAATCCCTGAAATCTATTCATCACCTCCACTGTATATTCATAAGGGATATGATTTAGGTCATACCTGAATGGTTTAGTGGTTTTTCCTATGTTCTTCAATTTAAGCCGAAATTGTGCAAGAAGCAGCTCATGATCTGAGCCACAGTCAGCTCCAGGTCTTGTTTTGACTGACTGTATAGAGCTTCTCCATCTTTGGCTGCAAAGTACATAATCAATCTGATTTCGATATTGACCATCTGGTGATGTCCATGTGTAGAGTCGCCTCTTGTGCTGTTGGAAAAGAGTGTTTGCTATGATCAGCATGTTCTCTTGGCAAAACTCTATTAGCCTTTGTCCTGCTTCATTTTGTACACCAAGGCCATGCTTGCCCGTTATCCCGGTGATTTCTTGACTTCCTACTTTAGCATTCCAATCCCCTATGATGAAAAGGACATCCTTTTTTGGTGTTAGTTCTAGAAGGTGTTGTAGGTCTTCAAAGAACCGATCAACCTCAGCTTCTTTGGCCTCAGTGGTTGGGTTGAATTACTGTGATGTTGAATGGTTTGCCTTGGATTCGTACTGAGATCATTCTATTGTTTTTGAGATTGTACCCCAGTACTGCTTTTCCCACCCTTTTGTTGACTGTGAGTGCTACTCCATTTCTTCTAAGGGATTCTTGCCCACACTAGTAGATACGATGGTCACCTGAATTAAATTCGCCCATGCTTGCCCATTTTAGTTCGCTGATTCCCAAGATGTCGATGATCAATCTTGCCATCTCATGTTTGACCACCTCCAGCTTACCTTGATTCGCTGATCTGACATTCCAGGTTCCTAAACAATATTGTTCTTTACAGCATCAGATTTTCTTTTCACCACCAGACACATCTACAGCTGAGTGTCCTTTCGGCTTTGGCCCAGCTGCTTCACTCTTTCTGGCGCTACTTGGAAATTCCCTCTGCTCTTCCCCAGTAGTATATTGGACACCTTCCAACCTGAGGGGCTCATCTTCCGGCATCATATCTTTTAGCCTTGTGATACATTCCATGGGGTTTTCTTGGCCAGAATACTGGAGTGGGTTGCCATTTCCTTCTCCAGTGGACCACATTTTGTCAGAACTCTCCGCCACAACCTGTCCATCTTGGGTAGCCCTGCACGGCATAGCTTATGGCTTCACTGAGTTACACAAGCCCCTTCGCCACAACAAGGCAGTGATCCATGAAGGGGGCCCCGTGACTACTCTAGAATAAAAATGAAAATGAGGTGTAGCTGCTACATAGTAATGCCTGTTTTGACCCTAGGTGTCTGATGACTGATTTTTCCTGTCAAATAACTTGTTTGTGTGAACTGCACTGGGATTCACCTTGGAGCAGCTTGTTAAAATCACTTTTGTGCCTATTGCTTTGAACCTCCTGTATTTTCCTATGTTGTTGGCGTAGGGCAGCCCTTTTTTGTCTGCAGGTCTTGATCCTGTCTGTGGTTTGCATGGCAAAGGGCCAACACACAGGCCAAAGTCACAGTGGTATGAGAGAATATCTGCAGGATCAGAGGTGCATTTGATTCATATCAGACACTTTCCCAGTGCACGGATATGCTGTAAGTCTCTGAGGCACATGAATTATCCCTTGCTTGCACTTGCCTTGTAGGAAAAAAGAGCATTTAAAATGACATGTGAAAGCAATACAGATAAGCCACTTCAAAATATATGCATTGGGCTGGTTTCAACTATTTGCAGAATGCAGTTACAGATTATGCCATAATAAGCCACAATAAGTCTCCCAGTCTTTAAGGTGCCTGTCAGGGTTCCCCTTATGACCTGGACCCCCTGAGCAACACCTTAAGGATGTCTTGCCTCCTTAAGAGTCCCACCTTCCTTCTTTTACCTTCCCCTTTCCAATAACATGGAATTTAGGCTGTAGGCATGCAGTGACTGACACTCAAGACACCCAGGGTTTAATCATAACAGTTTACTGGTAAATTAAAGCAAGCAAATCACAACTAAGAGTGTTTATTCAACAGAGCTGAGTGATACAAAAGGCATTAAGAGAGAATAAAAGTTGCAAAAATCAAGTTCCTTTACCCTAGCTGTACTCAGGCTTCTCCAGGCTGCTTCTTCCTGCTCCCTCTTCAGCTCTGGTCTCCCCAACTCTGCTTTTACTGGCTCTCTCACTCTCTTTATATATCTCCCTCAAAACTGAAAGTACTGTTTCAAACCTGAATAAAACTTCACTGGGAAAATGAAAATGAAACTACTCCTCTCAGGGATACCCCCACCCAGCAAACAAACAAACAAACAAACCTCAGGCCTTTAGGCCTGACCTTTTTCTTTTCCTTGCCTCTGTAGGCCCCAAACTTTCACAGTGCCATTAGACTGTGTTAATATTTTTCATTTTTTTGGCTTCAAAGGACCAACTCAGCTATGAAAACGCATAATATAAAGAGTCATATTTGAAAGCATTGCACATACAAAGAAACAAAGAGAATTTACAAGTTTTTTTAATTGAAGTTGTAAAGTTTAAAGACAAATCTGAGTGGGGGCCTCCCTGACCTTTGTACAGCCCACATTTTACAGTTAAGTGAAATTGTACATTCTTTAGCTTTGTTGAACCCTCACGTTGCCCATCTTTTCCAGTGAAGTTTTCTCCCTCTCTTAGGGGTTCATCACGCGGAGCTTTTATCCTGCCATTGAGATGGATCTCTCTCAGAAGTTTGTGGGCTCTTTAGATGACGCCATTACCTTCCAGGGTGTCTCCCGCCATTTCCTCTAGCCTATCTCATGTTTTCCCCAAACACAAAAAAATGGTATTTTTTTCATGGAGCGCCATGACCTCCCTGTGAGATTCTCCAGTAGTGGGAGAAACTGCTGTGTCTGCCTGCTGTGGGTGTTTGTTTTCAGTTGTTGCAGGCATGGTCAGGATGAGATTTGACAGGAACGAGGGCAAGAATCGCCTGCCAATTGCGTCTCCTGCCTCCGCATTTCTCAACTGAAGAGAGAAGAGGGTAAAATGCCTCCCTGCAATGAAGCGAGACACATCTGACCCCCCAACCCACCAAGGTCAGAAGCAACATCCTCTGAGCACCCTGTTAAATTCAATGCAGCTTACTCCCAAGTAAGTGTGCCAAGGGTTGCAGACTTACAGCACAATCTTACATGTTTATGTCTTAAGTAAGTCAGAGGTTTCCTGGGGGCTGCCCCCCCCCTTTGCACACATGCCAGGGAGTGGGGAAGGCACTGTCAGGGTGGACACTGAGCCCATAGAATCCCAGAGTAGTTCTGATTCTGAGGAAGAGCAGTCGCTCCTGGGAGAGAAGCACGCTCCTCTTTCCCAGGGCCAACAGCTGGCGGAGATTCCTCCCACCGGCATTCCTAGCTTAGATAGCAGTCCTGGGAGTGACAGAGCATGGGAAGCAGACTTGATGGACGCGCGACGCCGACAAAGAGAGCGGCGCCAAATAGAGGGCGCAGAAAGGAGGCGTAGGGCCCGGTTGGCGCACAAACAACGGCTGCGCCCAGGGGATCCAAGGGAAAAGGCGAAGGACTCTCCCTAGTCCTTAAGTTCAAGGGTCTGCCAGTAATTCCCTTTCAAACGGGGACCAACTGTTCCAACGTAGGGCATAGGTACTCTGTTGCTCATATCTAGTTGCTAACAGTAGAGTTGTTAAGTTATAAAAGAGGAATAAAGCTTTGAAAAGAATCCATTTGTCTGTGTCTGGACTTGGCTACTGGATTAGACTGAGAGAGGCCTCCAAGGAGCCCTTGACAGGCACTCCCTCAGTTCAAACCACGTGGCTGCCATGAAAAGAAGCCCTTTCTAATCCTGCAAAGAAACCAAAAGCAGGAAGCTCTGGAAAGGATGTGGGTTTTTGCAGGGTTTTTGCTTAATGTAGAAACACCCTTACTCTGAAACTGGTACGTATGTACCTCTTTCTTTGCTTCAGCATGCAGGCTCTTCTGTTCTGAAGCTTCCAATTATGTCACAATGATTCAGACACAAAAGGTGACAAATGGATAACTGTGCCGAAGGCTCATGATGCAAAGATCATGGAGGGGGATGGGCAGGAAAGGAAAGGAAAGGAAAGGAAAGGAAAGGAAAGGAAAGGAAAGGAAAGGAAAGGAAAGGAAAGCCTACCAATAAAGAAACGTACATTGCACCTATACAAATGTTGCTGTTATATTCAGAAATGGAAGAAAAAGCATGAGAATTAAAGGAGCATCCAGCTGCCGACGTAAACCAGAGAAGAGGCCTCTCTAAGGGTGCAATCCTATATATGTTTCGACAGGAAAAAAAAGTCCTAAATCTGATTGGTAGATTTGCTAGTAAGTTGAAGATAACTGATCATTGGCAAGACAAAGGGGTCCTTCACACTGAGCTTTTATCCTGCGATTTGATATTGTTCCTTCACTGAAGTTTGTGGGCTCTTTACATGACACCATGATCATTCAAGGCATCTCCTGCACTAAATGCCCTTTGTTCCGTTTTTAAATAGATTGCAGATAATGAGCTACCAAATTACCCCCTTGTGTTCCGCTTCAGTTTCCTCCGTGAAAAGAGTAAAAGCGGCAAGAAGAGGAGCAAGATCAACAAAAGATCATGGAAGACTCAGATACGGGGAGAAGGAGGGGGAAGGGGGTCAGGGAGAAGGAAACACGTGAAAAAGGGAGAAGCAGAAAGCCCCATTTTAAATGCAGGATTTTAGGCTGGTGTAGAGATGCCGAAAGAGAGAGCTGAAGCCGAAAAGGCTGCTAGAGAATCTATTACCCTTTACTTGCAAGGACCAAACCCCCATTTGCCAGCAGCTCCAAACTGTACATAAACTACAGAGGCACATTGTCAAGGGGGTGGGACTGTGGTTCAGGATCTGCAAACACGTTCTTGAAAACCACTGTAGCCGCTGCTGGTTTTCCTGCCCAGCTGGAGTACTTGCAGGCTTGGCACACCCCATCGGCACGTCAGGCCACTTTCAGGAACAAAACGCACACTGCTGGTTCATGTCCAAATAGCAAAGGGGATTATATTCCTTTAGGAATGTCTCGCACCCTGATATGGAGCCCTTGGTCGCAAAAGCTGCCTGCGGTAAAAATAATCTACAGAATTTGTACTATATTAGCATTTCTTATCATTTAGATAGCAGTTTAATATAAAGTGTTGCTTTTCAATGTTGCTTGGGTTTGCTCTCAGAGTGCCCCCATGAAGTAGGATATTATGGTTCCCGTTTTACGATCAGGGTGTGAGGGGGGCCTGGGCAAAGTGTCTTCTGGGCAAAGAGCCTCTATCAGTGGGCCCCTACCTGGCTGCAGTGGCACCACCCCAAGTAGCACAGGGCAGCTGGGTCTGTTTTTCTTTACACTTCCCATAATGCCTTACACTGATGCAGTTCAGGGGCACTGTGGGAAATTAAAAGTGTGGCTCAGCTGCCTGGCACAGCTCAGAGTGCTGGTCCAGAAAGAAATATGTAAGAGAGGAACAAGGCAGGCCTCAGCAGCGGGCCCTGGAAGTTGCCTAAAGATGCCAGGGGCTTTATCCTCCTTTACAGAGGGCAGTCCTCTTTTTGAAGAGCTGTCAGAGGATAGTTCTCAATGTTAAGGTGTCCTCTATTTGAAGAAGTGTCCAATCTAAATCTGGTTTAAAGTAAGAGAACTGTAAGAAGGGAGAGCAGGAGGGGCCTTGAAGTTGCCCATCACTGCTTAGCATCTGGAGAATAGCAGACTGAGCAGACACACAGGTCACCTAAGCAAGATCTACACTACTGCTTTATAGCGGTATTGAAGTTAGGGATGTATGAAAGGGACTTACCTTGTCCCGCAGCTTGCTTCGCGGTGGGGGGGAGGCACTTCGCTTCTCCCCCCGAAGTTCAGGAGAGGGGGGGGAGGCACCCCGCCTCGCCCAGCCGAAATTCAGGCCGGGGAGAAGCGCCCCGTCTCCCCGGCCGCGAAAGAAAAAGTGGGGGAAAAAAAGAAACCCGTGATAGGCTACGTAACGATTAACGTAGCCTATCACGGCTAGATTTCCAAAGTCAACCGTGATAGACTACGTTAATCGTCACGTAGCCTATCACGGGTGACTTTGGAAAGAAAAACAAAAGTGCGTATGTAAATGGCGGCGCCCATGGGGCGCCGCCATTTGTGTTCCTTAGTTTGGCACGACTAGTCTACATAAAGATTTACATAGACTACAGCGAAAATAAGGGAACGCTATTTGCATTGCCCTTATTTTCGCCGTAGTCTTATGTAAATCTTTACGTAGACTAGACGTGCCAAAATAAGAAACGCAAATGGCGGCGCCCATGGGCCACCGCCATTTGCGTACGCGCTTTCCCCCCCCCCCCAAAGTCACCCGTGATAGGCTACGTGACGATTTACGTAGCCTATCACGGCTTACTTTGGAAATCTAGCCGTGATAGGCTACGTAAATCGTCACGTAGCCTATCACGGGTGTGTGTGTTGTTGTTTTTTTTACTTTTTTATTTTGTAATGGCGGCGGCGGCAGCCGGTCAGGAGACCGGCCGCCACCCCCGCCCCCGACGAAACGCCACCAAAACGCCGCCGGGACCCGCCGCCGGGAGGGACATTCGGCCACGGTAAGTCCCATTCTGGGGGGGGGGCGGGGGGCTGGCGGAGAATTTCCCCAACACTTTCGGGGGGCCAAATGCCTCGGCGCTCGGCCTCCCGAAGATTTGTGGAGAAATTCTCCGCCATCCCTAATTGAAGTGCACTGATAACTGTTGAGGCATATTACACATTTGATAGACCGCTTTTGTAGTGTTATTTCCTGCTTTTTATTCCACATTATCCAAAATACTGCAACAAATGTCATCATGTGTTCTACAAGGTATAAATGCGCAAGAGGGATATAGCATTACCATGATGGGATCATAATGATATAACACAACGTGTAGATCTGTCCCTAATCAGTCTTCTCCACTCTGGTGAGATGTATTGTATTTCTATTTAAATTATAGCTATCATTTCTAAATGTGTACCTATATATATAAATTTACATATGCAAACATCATGTAAATTATTTATTTATTTATTTATTTATTTAACAATATTTATATACTGCTCCTCATCAGAAGATTTCGGAGCGGTGAACAACATGATAAGAATAAAGCAATGGTTAAAAGAGTTTAAAAAGTTAAAACATTTTTTAAAAAGACAAATCCCAATGAAGTGAAATTCAGCAAACCACGGCTGGTCATACAAGGAAGGCCTCTTGAAAGAACAAAGGCTTCAGGAGGCGCTGGAAATAACAGGATGTTGGTGCCTGCCTGACCTCTAAAGGCAGGGAATTCCACAGGAAGGGGGCCACCACACTGAAGGCTCTTCTCCTGGTGGACTCCAACCGGGCCATAGGTCCATGTGGAAACACCACAAACATGCCCTCTGATGACCTCAGTGACCAGGCAGGTTGGTAAGGGAGGAGGCGCTCTCTCAGGTATCCTGGTCCCAAGTTGTTTAGGGCTTTTTACACTAGTACTAATACCTTAAACCTGGCCCAGTAGCGAATAGGCAGCCAGTGCAGTTCCCTCAGCAAAGGAGTTACACGCTGAAAAGGGGCAGCTCCCGACAACAGCCGAGCTGCTGCATTCTGCACTAGCTCCAGCTTCCGGACCAGCCTTAAGGGCAGCCCCACATAAAGCGCATTGCAGTAATCCAGTCTTGAGGTTACTAATGCCTGTACCACCGTGGTCAAGCTATCCCTGTCCAGGAGAGGCCGTAGCTGGCGAACCAGCCGAAGCTGGTAAAAGGCACTCCGAGCCGCCGCGACCACTTGGGCCTCCAGCGACAATGATGGATCTAGGAGTACCCCCAGACTATGGACCTGATCTTTCAGAGGGAATGCAACCCCATCCAGAACAGGCAATGAGCCTATCTCCCGGACCCAGGAACCACTCACCCACAGGGCTTCCGTCTTGCCAGGATTCAGCTTCAGTTTATTGGCCCTCATCCAGCCCATTACTGAGTCTAGGCACTGATTCAGAACTTGCACAACCTCTCCAAGTTCTGCACCTAGGAAAAAGAAACCAAATGCACAGTTACAAGATGGGGGATACGTGGCTCAACCACACTACAAGCGAAAAGGATCTTGGAATTGTTGTCGATCACAAGCTGAATATGAGCCAACAATGTGATGTGGCTGCAAAAAAGGCAAATGCTATTTGGGGCTGCATTAATAGAAGCATAGCTTCCAAATCCCGGGAAGTACTAGTTCCCCTCTACTCAGCACTGGTTAGGCCTCATCTGGAGTACTGTGTCCAGTTCTGGGCACCACACTTTAAGAAGGATGCAGACAAACTAGAGAGGGTTCAGAGGAGGGCAACAAAGATCATCAGGGGACTGGAAACAAAGCCCTATGAAGAGAGACTGAAAGAACTGGGCATGTTTAGCCTTGAGAAGAGAAGACTGAGGGGAGATATGATAGCATGTTTCAAGTACTTGAAAGGTTGTCACAGAGAAGAAGGCCAGGATCTCTTCTTGATCATCCCAGAGTGCAGGACACGGAATAATGGGCTCAAGTTACAGGAAGCCAGATTCCGGCTGAACATCAGGAAAAAACTCCTGACTGTAAGAGCAATACGACAATGGAACCAATTACCTGGGGAGGTGGTGGGCTCTCCCACACTGGAGGCCTTCAAGATGAGGCTGGACAGCCATTTGTCAGGGATGCTCTGACTTGTATTCCTGCATTGAGCAGGGGGTTGGACTCAATGACCTTGTAGGCCCCTTCCAACCCTACTATTCTATGATTCTATGATTCTCCTGATTGAGATGTCACTGGGGGATAGAGCTGCGTGTCATCAGCATACTGATGGCATTTAGCTCCAAATCCCCTAATGACCGCTCCCAGCGGCTTCATATAGATGTTAAACAACATTGGGGACAGGATGATACCCTGTGGCACCCCATAACTCAATTGCCAAGGGGCCAAGGAATAGTCACCCAATGTTACTCTCTGAAATCGACCCCGTAGGTAGGACCAGAACCACTGTAGTACAGTACCTCCGATACCCATCCCACGGAGTCGATCCAGGAGGATATCATGGTCAATGGTATCAAAAGCCGATGAGAGATCGAGCAGAATTAACAGGGTTGCACTCCCCCTGTCCCTCTCTCGATGAAGGTCACCCATCAGGGCGACCAAGGCTGATTCAGTCCCGTAACCAGAACGAAACCCAGACTGAAATGGGTTTCAGTCTAGATAATCAGTATCCTCCAAGAGTGCCTGCAATTGGTTCGCCACAACCCTCTCAAGTACCTTCCCTAGAAAAGGGGTATTTGCGACTGGGTGGTAGTTGTGTCCAGGGTGGGCTTCTTCAGGAGTGGCCGCACTACTGCCTCCTTAAGGACAGCAGGGACCACCCCTTCCCGTAGGGAAGCCTTTATCACTCCCTGGACCCACCCAGTCATACCCCTTCGGCTAGCTTTTATTAGCCAGGAGGGACAGGGTTCAAGAGGGCACATGGTTGGTCGCATTATTGCAAGCATCTTGTCCACATCATCAGGCCGTAACAATTGGAACTGATCCCACAAAATCGGACAGATGGTGGCATCAGACACCTCGACTGGTACTGCACTAACAACAGCATCAAGGTCGCTGCAGAGACAAGTGATTTTGTTCTCAAAGTGCGATGCAAAAAGTTCAGAGCGGGTCCTCGACGGGGCCAGGGCCCATTTACTGGGGAAGATGTTAACAACTGCTGGACCACCTGGAAATGCTCCACTGGACAGCTACTTGAGGATGCAATGGAGGCAGCAAAATAAACCTTCTTTGCTACCCGCACTGCCACACAATAGGCACGATTATGCACTCTAGAGCATGCTCAGTCATCTTCGCTTTGAGTCTTGTGCCATTTGCGCTCCAGCCGACGTCCAGCCTGTTTCATTGACCACAGCTCCCCAGTATACCAGGGAGCAAAATGAGCTCCACAGTGCCAGAGAGGGCACTCAGGTGCAATCATGTCAATGGCCCTCCGTATCTCACTGTTCCACAGTGAGCCTAGAGCCTCGGCTGGATCACCAGCTCTCTCCACTGAAAAATCCCCAAGAGCATTCAGAAATCCATTGGATTCCATCAGTCTCCTAGGGTGGACCATGCGAATAGGTCCCCTACCCCTGTGGGAGGAGAGCAATGCCGTAAGTTCAAATCTCACCAGGAAATGGTCTGACCATGACAATGGGGTTACTTGGAGCCCCCAATCTTCAGACTACCCATCTTACAAGTTGGAGCAAAAACCAAATCAAGGGTGTGCCCTGCTTCATGTGTTGGGCCGGTGACATACTGAGACAGCCCCATGGTTGTCATGGAGGCCATAAAGTCCTGAGCTGGAACTCCGGAGACAGCCTCAGCATGGAAGTTGAAGTCACCCAGAACCACTGTCCTGGGTTCCTCCAACACCACACTTGCGACTGCCTCTGCCAGCTCAGTCAGGGAGGATACTGGGCAGCAGGGTGGGTGGTACACCAGCAGCATCCCCAATCTGTCTCTATGGCCTAACACCAGGTGCAATAATCACCTTAAAACTATATGTTCCTCTCGCCCAACTGATTAAACTAATCTCAGTCCCTATACTGTAATTCCAGCAGAAACACTATTTATCATAGTAGAGCTTGTATCAGAATACATAGTTATGGAGATCATTAAATTCATAAATACTTTTTCAGGTACAAACCCCAAATTCATTCCTGGTGTAATTCCTTGTACCATCGTGAACAGCAAGTCACCAAAGAAATATAAACATCTCCTTCATAAAAATAAAAATTGGCACTACCGACTGTCACAACTCAAGAGTCACTTTCTATAAACTCCACAAGTATACACCGTGACCACTACATCAATGACATCCTTACTCCCTCCAAGATCAACATTCTTCAAGTAAAAATATCTATTTATTTTTATATCTTCTGAAAAGACAGAGAGGCACAGAGCTAAGCTCTTGGGAAGAATATGCCTCATTGCTCCATCCTTCAACCAATACTGGATGCCTTCTTCCTTACTCTGCATGGAGAATTTATTTCTCACACTAATGCTTTGTTGGACATTTTCTGCACATGAATCCTCCTTGTGTGTCAGGTTTGTGGTCTCTTTTTCTGCCCAGCTGATAAAAATTCTGCATATTAAGAGAGTATTCTGAACAACAGCATGTCTAGATATTTCTGAGCACATGAAAATGAAGAAAAAATGACTTGCATCTGATTTCAGAATTTGATGACCAGGCAACGCTTCTGCAAGATGTAGTGATGGCTCCCAACTTGGGTGGCTTTAAAAGGGGATTAGACCAATTCATTGCACCTCACAAAGGATGGGAAGAATGTGTTTGGCCACAGCATGAAGAACTTCATCAGGAGGGCTTTAAACTGAATCCTACGGGGAAGGGAGATGTAAAGTTGGGGGTAACAATGGACGTAGGCTCATGCACCGCAATGGAGAGAACAGCTCTAATAGCGCCCAATAATAGTCTTCAGACACATGTAGGAAGAAAGCCAGACTATGAAGCACATGGTCTTCGATGTCTATATACTAATGCCCAGAGTATGGGAAACAAACAGAACGAACTTGAACTCTTAATACAAGAGGGAAATTATGACTTGATAGGTATAACTGAGACTTGGTGGGATGACTCTCATGACTAGAATACAGCAATTGAAGGATATAACTTGTTCATAAAGAACAGGAGGAACAGAAAGGGAGGTGGGGTTGCACTGTATGTGAAAAATACACATCTCTGCACAGAAATACAGGAGGATAAGCTTGGTAGCCCCATCGAGAGCATCTGGATCAAAATACATGGAGCAAAGAATAAAAGGAACCTGGTGGTCGGAGTCTACTACCAGCCACCCAATCAAGGAGAAGACGAGGATGAAACTTTTGAAAAGCAAATAGCCAATGTTTTAAGGAAGCATAATGTAGTAGTAATGGGGGACTTCAATTTCCCCGATATTTGTTGGGAGACAAATTCTGCAAAAAATGGCCCCTCCAGGAAATTCCTGACTTGTGTGTCGGATAACTTCCTCCTAAAGAAAGTAGAGGAAGGAACTAGAGGATCAGCTATCCTTGACTTGATCCTAACCAACAGAGATGACTTAGTGGATAAAGTAGCAGTCACAGGAACTCTGGGGGAAAGTGACTATGTTATACTTGAGTTCTTGGTTCTAAGGGAAGCAAAAAAGCCGACTGTAGTCAAAGGCATACCCTGGATTTTAGGAAAGCTGATTTTAATAAACTCAGTACAATAATAAGTAAGGTCCCATGGCAAGCGACTCTTACGAGAAAAGGAGTCCAAGATGGGTGGGAGCTTTTAAAAAAGGAAATTCTCAAGGCACAATTACAAACAATTCCAACAAGGAGAAAAGGAGGAAGACAACAGAAGATGCCAATGTGGCTTCACAAAAAGCTTAGAGATGACCTGAAAACAAAAAAGGACACATATAGGAAGTGGAAAGAAGGCCAAGCAACAAAGGAAGAGTACAGGCAGGTAGCACAGAATTGCAGGGATGGCGTCAAGAAGGCTAAAGCTGAGAATGAGCTGAGGTTAGCAACGGATGCTAAAAACAACAAAAAGGCTTTCTTCAGCTCCGTGCATAGTAAAAAAACAGAGGAAAGAAATGGTTGTTCAGCTATTAAATAAGGATGGCAAAATGATAACAGATGACAAAGAAAAGGCAGAGGTGCTCAATTCCTACTTTGGCTCAGTCTCCTCCCAAAAGAGGGTCTATGACCCCCCTGCCCCCGGCAAAGGTGAAGTACAGGCTGAAGGGGCAGGATTGCAGCTTGAGATCGATAGGTATATGGTCAAGGAACATCTAATTACTTTGAATGAGTTTAAATCTCTAGGGCCAGATGAACTGCATCCTAGAATAATAAAGGAACTGGCAGAAGAACTCTCAGAACTGCTATTCTCTTTGAGAAATCATGGAGGACGGGGGAAGTGCCAGATGACTGGAGGAGAGCTAATGTTGTCCCTATTTTCAAAAAGGGTAAAAAGGAGGAACCTGGGAACTACAGACCAGTCAGTCTGACATCAATCCCTCGGAAAATTCTGGAGCAGATGATAAAGCAATCCATCTGTAAGCACCTTGAAAACAATGCAGTGATTACTCAAAGCCAACATGAATTTGTCAAGAACAAATCCTGCCAGACAAATCTGATCTCATTTTTTGATCAAATAACCTCCCTTGTGGACCATGGGAATGCTGTAGACATAATATACCTCAACTTCAGCAAAGCTTTCGACCAAGTGCCCCATGATATCCTGATGCGCAAACTAGCTCAAAGTGCGCTAGATGAAACAACGATCTGGTGGATCCACAGTTGGCTACAGAATTGGACTCAAAGAGTGCTTATCAATGGGACCTTCTCAAACTGGGGAGAGGTAATGAGTGGGGTACTGCAGGGCTCAGTCCTGGGCCCAGTGCTCAACATTTTTCTTAATGACTTGGAGGAGGAGGTGCAGGGCATGCTGATCAAATTTGCAGATGACACAAAATTCGGCGGGATAGCTAATACTTTGGAAGACACAAACAAAATTCAAAGTGATCTTGATAGACTGGAGCACTGGGCAGAAAAAAACAGACTGACATTTAATAGGGATAAATGTCAAGTTCTGCACCTAGGAAAGAGAAACCAAATGTACAGTTACAAGATGGGGGATACGTGGCTCAACAACACTACGAGCGAGAAGGATCTTGGAATTGTTGTCTATCACAAGCTGAATAAGAGCCAACAATGTGATGTGGCTGCAAAAAAGGCAAATGCTATTTGGGGCTGCATTAATAGAAGCATAGCTTCCAAATCCCGGGAAGTACTAGTTCCCCTCTACTCAGCACTGGTTAGGCCTCATCTGGAGTACTGTGTCCAGTTCTGGGCACCACACTTTAAGAAGGATGCAGACAAACTAGAGAGGGTTCAGAGGAGGGCAACAAAGATCATCAGGGGACTGGAAACAAAGCCCCATAAGGAGAGACTGAAAGAAACGGGCATGTTTAGCCTTGAGAAGAGAAGACTGAGGGGAAATATGATAGCATGTTTCAAGTACTTGAAAGGTTATCACAGAGAGGAAGGCCAGCATCTCTTCTCCATCATCCCAGAGTGCAGGACACGGAATAATGGGCTCAAGTTACAGGAAGCCAGATTCTGGCTGAACATCAGGAAAAACTTCCTGACTGTTAGAGCAATACGACAATGGGACCAATTACCTAGGGAGGTTGTGGGCTCTCCCACACTGGAGGTGTTCAAGACGAGGCTGGACAGCCATCTGTCAGGGATGCTCTGACTTGGATTCCTGCATAGCCATAGCATGGCTATGTTTGTTTTTCATATGTCCTTTCTAGACTGTAATTGTTAGGTTTAATATCAGTTACAAGTGGAAGATAATCCTAATTTTATACCTCATTTTAAAGTTTCCTCACTGGGATCTGGAGTAAGGAAAAGACTGGCAGATAAATTAATTCATTACTGCTGCCACAATATCATCTATTTACATGAGCAGCACCTAAGGATAAAGCTAAGAAATGAAGAGCTTATGTTTCATAACTAACAGACTTATTTGATTCTGTCTTCCTATTACTACAATGGATCAGTTTCACAGAATGCCCTATTGTTAACAGGCAAAATAAACAGCAGAAATACATGATAGGCAGGGGGGAAGATAATTTCCAAAATGGCACATAAACATCAGAGAAGATACACAGTTAGAAGTACACCTAGGCCTGTTTGTTTTATTAAATCATATTGAAAATGATTGTCATGTCTCTATTAAAATGCCTTATTCTAAATCCTCTTTTAGCTGCTGTGATTGTCTATGCTCAGCATTGGAAATTAGCCACTTTAAATACAGATAAAGAATAGTTAAAAGTAGAGACTTCTGAAACAGACAAGCTTACAGAGAAGATCTACTCTCCCCTTAAGATTTATTCTCAAGAAAGTACAGAGAAAATAGGGGAGAGGTCATTCATTGCTCAGTGCTAAAGAACATGCTTTTCCTGCAGAAAATCCCAGGTTCAATCTCTGGCATCTCCAGTTAAAACAGTTGAGTAGCACAGCCTTCCCCAACCTGGTGCTTTGTACTACAACTCCAGCCAGTCCCAGCCAGCACAGCCAATAGTCAGAGATGATAAGTCCAAAACATCTGGAGGGCACCAGGTTGGGAAATGCTGGAGTAGCTGATGGTGGAGCAGACCTCCACCTGGGAACCCCAGACAGTCACTGCCAGACAGCCTTCCCCAGCCTGGTGCCCTCCAGATGTTTTGGACTACAATGCCAAACATTCCAGAACATTCACTATGCTGGCTGGAGCTGATGGGAGTTGAAGTCCCAGGCATTGGGAAGGCTAGAGTCAACAATACTGGGCTAGACGGACAAAGGGTTGTATCCAATATCCAATAAGTCATGACTAACTTAAGTCCCATATATTTCAATGGATCTGCTCAAAATAAGACTAACATTGGAGTCTTACTTAGAGTATACTTGGTATAAGGCAGCTTTCTATGTTGCTCCTATGAAATTGAGTTAGATTGGCAGAGACAGCAACAGAGAAATGGACTCCATTTATTGTAATTGTATAAATATAGGGAGGAATGTGTTTCTGTAATGTTATTATTTTTAAAGTAATAATGAAAATTAAGAAGTAAATGCAGGTGACACAGATGCAGACCGCTCATTCAGTGTGGCCAACGGCTGTGTGGTGTTGCAGCTAGTGTGGCAGGTTTGAGCACAAGAAACCAAGAAGTCTAAAATCCCTGATCAGCTATGAAGTTCACTGGTGGCCTTGGACAAGTCATGATCTTTTAGCTTCCCCAACCTGGCTTACAACTCCCATCATCCCCAGCCAGCATGCTCATGTCTGGCTTAGCCTATGACACAGAATTATTGTGAGGCTAAAATACTGCCCTGAACTCCTTGGAGGAATGGAATGAGATAAAAGTATAATAAATAAGAGCATTTGTCTGAAAAAGTATTTGTAGTGTATGGTCTCTTGTTTGTTGAATTGTACAGAGAGGGTGTGTTTCTTCATTGCTGCTTGCTTAGAAAACCATTGCTTGCTCTTAATACCTCAGAAAGAGATCTTGGGGGTTGTGGTGGACAGCTCAATAAAAATGTCAACCCAGTGTGCGGCTGCTGTAAAAAAAAGGAAAACTCCATGTTAGGCATAATTAGGAAAGGAATTGAGAATAAAACTGCCAATATCATACTGCCCTTATACAAAGCTATGGTGTGACCACACTTAGAATACTGTGTACAGTTCTGGTCACCACACTTAAAAAAAGATACTGTAAAGCTGGAAAAAAGTGCAGAAAAGGGCAACTAAAACGATCAAGGGGCTGGAGAATCTTCCCTATGAGAGGTTACCACAGCTGGGATTGTTTAGCTTGGAAAAAAGGAGGGTAAGGGGAGACATGATAGAGGTGTAAAAAATTATGCATGGTGTGGAGATTGTGGATAGGGAGACATTTTTCTCCCTCTCTCAAAATACTAGAACCCAATGGGTCACATCCCATGAAGCTGATTGGTGGGAGATTCAGGACAGATAAAAGAAAGTACTTCTTCACACAGCGCAGTTAAACTATGTTCAGTTAAACTTGTTCATTTCCACCAGATGTAATGATGGCCACCAATTTGGATGGGTTTAAAATGGGAATAGACAAATTCCTGGAGGAGAAGGCTATCAATGGCTACTAGTCCTGATGGCAATATGCTACCTCCAGTATCAGAGGCAGTATGCCTATGTACACCAGTTGCTGGGGAACATGGGTGGGGGGATGCTGTTGCACTCATGTCCTGCTTGTGGGTTCCCCGTGGGCAGCTGATTGGCCATTGTGTAAACATAATGCTGGACTAGATGGGCCCATGATCTGATCCAGCATGGCTCTTCTTATGCTTTTAATACCCTGATCAAAAAGCCAAGAAGCTTCACTCCAAAACCCAAGGGTCTCCATGGTCACAAATAGACAAACTTGACCCGCAATGGTTTTGACCTTAGTTTAAATTGCTGGAATTTCCAACACAAAGCAAAAGCAATGGAAAGTTCTGAAGAGACTTGATTTTTAATGCAACATTGCTTTTTCCATCCTCTTCCACCTACTACCACTAGATAGACTATGAGGCAGTGAATCCATACATTATCAGCTGCAATGGAAAGAACTGCTATATGTCCTTCGAAATAGTTTAAACATTTAAAAGCATTCTCAAGTTTCCCAAAAAAAAATGTGTTGATGGGAACAAAAGATGGTGCAACTGTTTACCTAGGCTCCGTAGTCCAGCTCTATATTTAAGATCATTCTCCCACTTCTGCTGTCTCAGACTTCTGCACTCCAGTGCCCACACAGTTTAAGCATAGCTGTAATTACCTTTGAGATCAGCGTAAAAGAATCTTTTTACCCAAGTCACTCAATAAACTCAAACCGTTCCTTGATTTTTAATCAAAGGTCTCAGGCTCTTCAAACTGATCACCATTCCACCCATCCCCAGCATTCTGTCAGTCTCTATTGCAAATAATTCAGTGGTACCTGTCCATGGGAATGTATATCAAGCCATCTCCAGCCTTAATGCATGGGAGTATCTGCCTACAACACTGCAATACATTGTCATGTTTAGTGATCTTGTGCTAGTACAATAGGTGCACCTCATCGTATTGGCTGACATGGAGAAACTATCAGCCATATGTATATATTTGAACATTAACGACAATACCCACAATACTTTCTGGACTCATAGCTCACCACTTCCCCAACATGGCACTTTCCAGATGTTTCTGACTCCAACCTGCTGGTGGGCAGGATGGTGTTTTTTGCACCTGACCCCTTAGAAGAGACAAGAAAGGGCTAGTGCAAAGCCCAGCTGCTGGGTGCAGACAGGGTAGAGTTGTTCAAATCAATGCACTGCTCCTCACATTTGACTGATCTTAAGACAGGCTGTATCATTCATATGGACTGGGGGAACCATTACACCTGAGTTCCAAAGTTAGACCTGTTTAGATTTGCGCTGAATGACACTATGATGTAGTAGAATGGATAGGGACTTGGACTGGAAAATCTTGATTCAAATCCTCTCCTGGGGATTGTCTCCACAACAACAGAAAGAGAAGCAAATGGTGGCTTACTCGGATTTTTCAAGGAGTCGGCTTTGGTCTGCACAGGGCGAGTGCACTGCACCAGTATATGTTGCTTCACAGAACATACTTCCGGGTGGGGTGGGGTTGGAGGCTGCTCAACCAATAAGAGAAGCATCCCCCTGCCATCCATGCCCCTTTCTCCTTCGATAAAATCACTCTCCTTTTCTCTCCCCTCCTCTCCCACATTACTTACTCCCTTAAAGCAGCAATCATTACAGGAAGGAACACAGTGTTCTCTCTGCCTTGAACCCACCGAAGCTGCGAACAATCTCCTTCTCTCCCCGCCCCCTTGCATTGCTTATTCCCTTACTTCCTTAAAGCAACAAAGAACACAGAAACACAGTGTTCTCCCTGCCATGTTGCGATCAACCGAAGCTTAGAAGCTTTGACATTAAGTCTCCTAAATGCATTATTTTGATTCATGGGATCTCAGTAACTTTGGGAGTATGCATTTCAGGAACAAGCCTCATTGACCACAATGGGAGTTACATCTGACTAGATGCTAATTGGTTTGTACTGGGAAACACAGGAACAGGAAACACCCCTTGACAGGGGTCACAGTGAAAGGCACACCCCTGGGCAGGGCTAGCATACCCAAGGTAAATGCAGGGGTTGGGGCACACAACAGCTATAACGTGGAGAACCCGACTTAAGGAAAAGAATCGTACTATAAGCAGTCTCAGGAAATCCGGTTTTTCCCTGATAAGTTCCGGGATGGCTGCGGGATGGCCTCCAAATGCAGCCAGCTCGGAGTAAATCACTCATGGAGACAACCCCTGGTCATTGTGCTCCCTGACTGAACCTGAGGCAGTCCCAATCCCTCAGTCTAACCTACATCACAGGGTTGCTGTGAGGATAAAATAGAATGGTCTCATGTACAGCTCCTTCCTTGGAGGAAGGGTGGGATGCAGACATGATAAATAAATATTAATGAATAAGAAGAAAGTCTATGCATGCATCAAAATAAACAGATCCTCTTCTTTGGAACTATTTGTGTTAATAAATGAGAACTCTTCCCCATTTCCCCTTTGCTGAAAGCGCAAAAAGGTCCCCGGCCTGATGGTCATGTAAGTAATACTCTTGGGTAGCTCTATCTACCCAAATGGTCTTTCTGAAAATCAGCCATATTGGCATTAAGTGCTTAATACAATACAGGATGGAATCTACAGTCTCTTAACAGGTCTATTACATTCATTAACATTTCATGAAACAACTTTAATATTATCCTTAAGTGTTTGCTACCTTGCTTTTCAAACTACAATTGTGATATACACTATCCAGTCATTAGAGCTATACAAACATTTCATATCAAACAAATTTTCTCTCGAGATTTTTCAGTGTAGGATGCAGAGACAAACAACATCAAAGTCCATGATTTCCTAAGAAGACTGTGTAACTTCAAGATATATTATCATATTGACTTTGTTTGTGCACCTTGTAAGCAAGGCTGGGCCAAAGTCCTACAGCAATCTTTACAAGCCTCAATACTGGAAATTTGCACATGTAGAACACCAGGAAGATTGTGTATGCTTAAGGATGGAAACAATCCTTTTTAAGGGAATTGAAGTTGCTATGATAGAGGTATTACACACTCAGTTCTTTTGTCCCACCGTCATACCTTGTCAAACCAGTTTTTCAGGCTTTTGAAGTACTTTGAAAATCTGCAAAACCTGGGAAGAGAGGCAATAGGAAATGATCGTGTAATTATGCCTCTATCACACCATGTTCAACTCTCTGAAAATAGCTTTGTCTGCTTTCATTGAGATGCAGGTTCCTATTTTTCACAATGTAAACCTGCAGCAGGAGGGACTTCTCTACTGCAACAGTTGGCAAAAGCTGCTTTCCATCTTGCATTTATGTGAATAGAGGAGTGACCCTACATGTAATTTTTCAAGATGGAAGTAACAAGAGAAGATTTAAAAGAGGCACTTATTCAAGTTCCATCAAGACTTTGGCCAGAGGACCAGGGTCCCACTCAGCAGAATGGAAACAGACACCTCCCCTCCCCAAATGCAGTAGTTACATTTTGAATTAAGTGAGATAATACAGATAACCCTCTAAAAAGCCCTCCCCAGTGCTATAAGACCATTAAATTCAGAGTCTAAAATTACCTAATTAGACCTCTGCACTTATTTATTTATTTATTTATTTATTCATTTATTTTCTATACTGCCCAATAGCCGAAGCTCTCTGGGCAGTTCACAAAAATTAAAACCAAACAACACACAATAAAACAATTTAAAATATATAGAACATTAAAACCACAATATAACAATACAACCACAATAAAACCTAGCAGCAGTGCAGGAGTTTAAAATATAGATTTAAAACAGCAAAGCTAAAGTTTAAAAAGCTAAAATGCCTGGGAAAATAAAAAGGTCTTCACCTGGCGAAGAAAGGAATACAATGTAGGTGCCAGGCGAACCTCACTAGGGAGCTCATTCCAGAGCCGGGGTGCCACAGCAGAAAAAGCCCTCCTCCTAGTAGCCACCCGCCTCACTTCCTTTGGCAGGGGCTCACAGAGAAGGGCCGCTGACGATGATCTTAAGGTCCAGGCAGGCACATATGGGAGGAGGCGATCCTTCAGACAACCTGGCCCCAAGCCATTAAGGGCTTTAAATGTTAATACCAGCACTTTGAATCGGGCCCGGAAATGGACTGGCAGCCAGTGCAGCTGGAAAAGTACTGGCGTAATATGAGCTCGCAGGCCAGTCCCTGTTAACAATCTTGCTGCCCTATTTTGGACCAGCTGAAGTTTCTGTTTTCAAAGGCAGCCCCACATATAACGCATTGCAGTAATCCAGACGAGAAGTTACCAGAGCATGGATAACTGTAGCTAGGCTATCTCTGTCCAGATAAGGGCATAGTTGGCATACCAGCCTAAGCTGATAAAAAGTGCTCCGTGCCACTGAGTTCACCTGTGCCTCAAGTGACCGTTCTGGATCCAAGACCACCCCCAAACTACGAACCTGATCCTTTAGGGGGAGTGCAACCCCCTCCAGAACAGGTTGAATATCACCTAGCCGGGCAGACGAACCACCCACTAACAGTACCTCCGTCTTGTCTGGATTGAGTTTGAGGTTATTGGCCCTCATCCAGTCCATTACCATGCCCAGGCACTGATTCAGAACAGCCACTGCCTCACCTGGCTTTGATGAGAAAGAGAGGTAGAGCTGGGTGTCATCCGCATATTGATGGCACCTCAGCCCACACCTCCGGATAACCTCCCCCAGCGGTTTCATGTAGATGTTAAACAGCATAGGGGATAAAATAGAGCCCTGTGGAACCCCATGGCACAATTGCCATGGCACAGAGCAATAATCCCCTAGCACCACCTTCTGGAATCGGCCATCCAAGTAGGAGCGGAACCACTGCAGTGCAGTGCCTCCAACTCCCAACCCAGAAAACCTATCCAGAAGGATACCATGGTCAATGGTATCGAAAGCTGCTGAGAGGTCCAGGAGAATCAACAGGGTTGCACTTCCCCTGTCCCTCTCCTGGCAGAGGTCATCCCACAAGGCAACCAAGGCAGTTTCCGTTCCAAAATCAGGCCTGAAGCCCGATTGAAATGGATCTAGATAATCCGTTTCATTCAAGAGTGCCTGGAGCTGTCCTACAACCACCCGCTCAAGCACCTTGCCCAGGAAGGGGATGTTGGCCGCTGGCCTATAATTATTAACATCCTCTGGGTCCAGGTTAGGCTTTTTCAGGAGTGGTCTAATTACCACCTCTTTTAAAGTGGCAGACATCACTCCCTCTCTCAAGGAGGAATTTACAACCTCCTGGACCCAGCTGGACATCCCCTCCTTGTTTGATTTAATAAGCCATGAAGGGCAAGGGTCAAGAACAGAAGTGGTCGATCGGACTTGGCCAAGCACCTTGTCTGCATCCTCAGGCCTCAGTAACTGAAACTCATCCAATAAAACTGGACCAGACGGTGCTCTGAACGCCTCTACCAATGGAACTGCATTAATTGTGGTGTCCAATTCATGACGAATCTGAGCGACTTTATCTTCAAAGTGCCTTGCAAACTTATCATGGCGTGCCACCGAGGGTTCCATCGTCTCTCTCCCTGGCCCAGAATGTAACAGGCCGTGAACCACTCGGAAAATTTCCGCTGGACGACACTGAGAAGATGCAATGCTGGTGGAAAAGAACTGTCTCTTTTCCACCCTCACCGCCACAGAGTAGACTTGATAGTGGGCTCTTACCTGTGTTTGGTCAGACTCAGCACTTACTTCTGAGATTGCTACACATAGTGTTCATGCATTGAAAACTGGTCCTAGCCCTAAGCTCTGGTATACCCTTGTGTGAATTAAGTTCAGCCATCTTGAAAAGAACCCATCAGCTGGCAGATGATTTATAGAAGGGGACGGATGGTCCAAAGGCATTTGATGCAGGACAGGGAACCTCAGTGAGTTTTATGATGGAAGAAAGGCAGACTATAAGGTCAATAAATAAAATCAGAACTCATAAGAAGGGTCGTGCTGGATCAGATAAAAAGCCTATCTAGTCCAGCATTCTGTTTGCATAGATGCTCATGAGAAGCCCCCAAGTAGAACATGAGTGAAATAGCACCTTCCTGCTCATGTATCCCAGCAACTGGCATACTGCCTCTGATACCGAAGATAATATACATCCATCAAGACTAGCCAGTGCTGGCTCCAGGTTTCTTAGGGTCCTTAGACAAGACACCATCAATGGGCTCCCTCCCTAGCTTCTATTGTCACCAGCTGCTATTGTTCCTCATCCCCTCTCTCATTTTTGCTACCACTTGCTTGCTTGACAGGCAGAGAACCACTGAGCAAGCAGGCAGTGGCATGTACTGCTCTTCTTTCTCACCACCATCACTGTCTGGGCCACAGTCAGAGGCAGGTGATTGTGCAGGTGGCAATGGTGAAGGGGAGGAGCAACTCCAAGGAGCTCTTGTCAGTGGGCCCCTGCTGGAATGTGGGCCCTCGGCAGTGCCCAACCATACCTACCCTTGATGCCGACCCTGGCAGTATCCACTGATAGCCTTATCCCCCATGGCTCAGGTTCCTTACGTCATACTCATGCCCATTTAGAAATCAGCAGGACTTGCTGTTGTTGTTCAGTCATTAAGTCATGTCCGACTCTTCGTGACCCCATTGACCATAGCACGCCAGGCCTTCCTGTCATCCGCTCTCCCCGAGTGTGCTCAAGTTCATATTTATTGCATCGGTGATGCTATCTAGCCATCTCATCCTCTGCCGTCCCCTTCTCCTTTTGCCTTCAGTCTTTCCCAGCATCAGGGTCTTTTCCAGGGACTTTTCTCTTTGCATTAGGTGGCCAAAATATTTGAGCTTCAGCTTCAGTATCTGTCCTTCCAATGAGCACTCAGGGTTGATTTCCTTTAGGATGGACTGATTTGACCTCCTTGCAGTCCTCGTAAGAGTCTTCTCCAGCACCACAGTTCGAAAGCATCAATTCTTCGGCGCTCAGCCTTCCTTATAGTCCAGCTCTCACAGCCCTACATTACTACTGGGAAAACCATAGCTTTGATTATATGAACCTTTGTCGGCAAGGTGATGTCTCTGCTTCTGACTATGCTGTCTAGGTTTGCCATAGCTTTCCTCCCAAGGAGCAAGCGTCTTGTAATTTCATGCCTGCAGTCACCGTCTGTGGTGATCTTGGAGCCCAAGAAAATAAAATCTGTCACTGCTTCTATTTCTTCCCCTTCTATATGCCAGGAAGTGATGGGGCCAGATGCCATGATCTTAGTTTTGTTAATGTTGAGTTTCAAACCAGCTTTTGCACTCTCCACTTTCACCCTCAACAAGAGGCTCTTTAGGTCCTCTTCGCTTTCTGCCATTAGGGTGGCATCATCTGCGTATCTGAGGTTGTTGATAATTCTCCCGGCAATCTTAATTCTGACCTGTGATTCATCCAACCCGGCGTTTCTCATGATGTACTCTGCATATAAGTTAAATAAGCAGGGCGACAATATGCAGCCTAGTCATACTCCTTTCCCAATTTTGAACCAATTGGTTGTTGCATGTCCGGTTCTTACTGTTGCTTCTTGACCCTCGTACAGGTTTCTCAGGAGACAGGTAAGGTGGTCTGGTACTCCCATCTCTTTCAGAATTTGCCACAGTTTGTTGTGATCCACACAGTCAAAGGCTTTAGCGTAGTCAATGAAGCAGAAATAGACGTTTTTCTGGAATTCTCTTGCTTTCTCCATGATCCAGCAAAACTTGGTGATTTGATCTCTAGTTCCTCTGCCTCTTCGAAACGCAGCTTGTACTTCCGGTAGTTCTTGGTTCACATACTGCTGAAGCCTAGCTTGTAGGATTTTGAGCATAAACTTGCTGGCATGTGAAATGAACGCAATTGTACAGTAGTTTGAACACTCTTTGGCATTGCCCTTCTTTGGAATCGGAATGTAAACTGAACTTTTCCAGTCTTGTGGCCACTGTTGAGTGTTCCAAATTTGTTGGCATATTGAGTGCAGCACTTTAACAGCATCATCTTTTAGGATTTTAAATAGCTCAGCTGGAATACTGTCATCTCCGCTAGCGTTGTTGTTAGGAATGCTTCCTAAGGCCCACTTGACTTCACTCTCGAGGATGTCCGGCTCAAGTTCAGTGACCACACTATCATGGCTATCGGGGACATTAAGATCTTTCCTGTATCGTTTTTCTGTGTATTCTTTCCACCTCTTCTTAATCTCATCTGCTTCTGTTAGGTCCCTGCCTTCTTTGTCCTTTATCATGCCCGTCTTTGCACAAAACGTTCCCTTGAGATCTCCAATTTTCTTGAAGAGATCTCTAGTCTTTCCCATTCTGTTGTTTTCCTCGATTTCTTTGCATTGTTCATTTAAGAAGGCCTTCTTGTCTCTCCTTGCTATTCTCTGGAAATCTGCATTCAGATGGGTATATCTCCCCCTTTCTCCCTTGCTTTTCACTTCCCTTCTTTTCTCAGCTACTTATAAAGACTCATCAGACAGCCATTTTGCTTTCTTGCATTTCTTTTTCTTTGGGATGGATTTTGTTGCTGCCTCCTGACCAGTGTTACAGACCTCTGTCCATAGTTCCTCAGGCACTCTGTCTATCAGTTCTAATCCCTGAAATCTATTCATCACCTCCACTGTATATTCATAAGGGATATGATTTAGGTCATACCTGAATGGTTTAGTGGTTTTTCTACGTTCTTCAATTTAAGCCAAAATTTTGCAACAAGAAGCTCATGATCTGAGCCACAGTCAGCTCCAGGTCTTGTTTTGACTGACTGTATAGAGCTTCTCCATCTTTGGCTGCAAAGGACATAATCAATCTGATTTCGATATTGACCATCTGGTGATGTCCATGTGTAGAGTCGCCTCTTGTGCTGTTGGAAAAGAGTGTTTGCTATGATCAGCGTGTTCTCTTGGCAAAACTCTATTAGCCTTTGTCCTGCTTCATTTTGTACACCAAGGCCATCCTTGCCTATTATCCTGGTGATTTCTTGACTTCCTGCTTTAGCATTCCAATCCCCTATGATGAAGAGGACATCTTTTTTTGGTGTTAGTTCAAAAAGGTGTTGTAGGTCTTCAAAGAACCGATCAACCTCAGCTTCTTCGGCCTCAGTGGTTGGGGCATAGACTTGAATTCCTGTGATGTTGGTTTGCCTTGGATTCGTACTGAGATCATTCTATCATTTTTGAGATTGTACCCCAGTACTGCTTTTCCCACCCTTTTGTTGACTATGAGTGCTACTCCATTTCTTCTAAGGGATTCTTGCCCACAGTAGTAGATATGATGATCACCTGAATTAAATCGCCCATGCTTGTCCATTTTAGTTCGCTGATCCCCAAGATGTCGATGTTCAATCTTGCCATCTCATGTTTGACCACCTCCAGCTTACCTTGATTCGCTGATCTGACATTCCAGGTTCCTAAACAATATTGTTCTTTACAGCATCGGATTTTCTTTTCACCACCAGACACATCCACAGCTAAGCGTCCTTTCGGCTTTGGCTTCACTCTTTCTGGCGCTACTTGGAAATTCCTTCTGCTCTTCCCCAGTAAGAGCATTGGACACCTTCCGACCTGAGGGGCTCATCTTCCGGCGTCATCTCTTTTAGCCTTGTGATACGTTCCATGGGGTTTTCTTGGCAGGAATACTGGGTTGCCATTTCCTTCTCCAGTGGACCACATTTTGTCAGAACTCTCTGCCATGACCTGTCCGTCTTGGGTGGCCCTGCACAGCATAGCTTATGGCTTCACTGAGTTACGCAAACCCCTTTGCCACAACAAGGCAGTGATCCATGAAGGGGCAGCAGGACGTACGTCCAAGTAAATGTGCATAAGATAATACTGGACATTTGTAGTTTGTGTACTTAGAGGTGTGCATATGCATGTGTATGTGTGTGTGCATTATTGCAGATCTTGGCACTGCATCACAACTACACTTCAGTTTTCTTGAACAGGGCAAATAGCTGTGGAGAGCAGATTTTCATTAGCAAAATGGCATGGCGGGAAGGGTTTTAACAACCTTCCCCGGCACTGCAATCCTGGTCCAACTGATCTCCATTTTTTTTTTAGTTTAGCTATGATAAGAGATGAGAAATTTGAAGAGCTACATAGTGCTGATTATTAAGGGTCACCAGCAATATGCTCACTTAGAAGACAACAGAATCAGCATAGCCATTGAGTTACTGTTGTGAAAATTATCCTGTACCAAAAAGAAAAGGGAATAACATCTTAATATGCTTCAGTTGTTAAGTGTAACAAAGCATGTCCTACCAAATGTTGTACTTATTCTTAGGTCTACATGCAAAGTCAAAACAGGAAATCCTTGGCACTCTTGTCTGGTCCATAATGCTGATTCCTAGAGAACGGGCATATCAGAAAGAACTAAGTGTTTCTTAACTTAATTTGCTTTTCCCCCCAAAATACGTGCACAATTCCTATAAAGCCCTATGTGGATCATGCAGTTTTGCATGCTGAAAGGTCTACTGTTTAACACAGGAAATGAATTCAGGCCTTTAAAAAAGTCAGGGGAAGGAATGTGAACAGAAATGTAAGGGGTATTTAAAGTGATGAAGCTGAGACCCTGAAGATATTTAGGGTGGCTGCCCGGAAGTTATAAAACTTAGCACGCTAGGACGTTGCTTCCTATACAGTCCAAATCAAAGGAGAAATTACAGGATGTACACACACACAAAAACAATTTAAGTTTCAATCCAGTTTAGAAAAGAAACCTTTACTTCCCTACCCTCCCCCCCCCCGATGTTTTTCTGCATTGTATCTACTTTTAGATCATAAACTCAGAACACTGGAAAAGTTGCTGTTAGCCAGTATATAAAAGCCGGTTGTATAAGAGGCTCTGATTTACTGTACACCAGGCTATGGCGGTGACAACAAGGATTCCTCTGCTTTCCAGTCATCGGCTATGATTAACAGCTGCAGTCACACGAACCTACTCTGTGTAGGGCTTGTTTTGGAAAAGAGGTAACTGCAAATGTGCACAGGGTAACAAGCAAGGAAGGCGCAAACAGAGTGAAGATCAGCCCACACATCTGTAAGAAATCAGCATGCGCAATCGACTAGGCTACATTTACTGTAGGGCCCAGAGAAAAAGGTGGCCCTCTTCTCCAGAAACACATCATATCTGCACGGTGGTGTAGTGCAGGGGTGGGCGGAAAGTAGATCTCCATGTTTTAGACTTCAACTCCCAGCATTCCTGACCATTGGCCATGCGGGCAGGGGCTTCGCGGAGTTGAAGTTCAAAACAGCTGGCAATCTACCTTCTGCTCACCTCTGGTGTAGTGAAGCCAGGGCTAATAGGGTCAAAACGCCAGGATGTTTTTATTAGCTGGAATTATGATGGCATTGGCCACCCCCTCAGACTTCACTGTTCCCTCTGAACTTCTGAACTTACATGAAATCCTCACAGTAGCTGGTGGTAAAAATAGATGTATACTGTTGTGAGCTATCCTTGTGTAATACAAAGTATTTTGGAGTAGCCTGGTCTTAAATAGGCAATTAAGACCAATTTGTTTTACAAAAGACCAAAGAAAGAAAGAAAGAAAGAATACAGAGAGAGAGAGAACCTTTCTACATGGGCTTTTATTGTGCACTTGTGATTCCTCAATCAGGGTAGTTTGCTGGTCCTTTACATGATGTTGTCATCCTCCAGAACCTCTCCGGTGCTTTGTAACTATTATTTGGCGGGGGGGGGGGTCCCTAACAAGGAAAGTCTAGTATTTTTCTCAGTGGTGTTATAGAAGCCTTGTGTATTTCTGCAATTTTGCTATATCATAGCACCACCTAATGGTTGTGTAATGGAACATATAGAGATGTAGAGAAAGAAAAATCCTGGGAAAAACACATTATGGAACCTATCTTAATCGCGCAAAGAATCCGGAAGCAGAAGCCTTCGTAAAGGTGTGGGATAACAGCCTCATGTAGAAAGACCCAGAGATATCAACACAGCCAACTTCTGGCCTCTTCCTGGGAGTGTGGCTGTAGGGACTGTCATTTCAAAATTAACCACCACACCACTGTATGTTTCTGGTTCTGTGATTTAACCTTCAGGATGAACCCACAGAAGCCATAGTAGCCCGTTCCTTTCCCTCCACTTTTGAGAACCTCCACTTTATCCATTGATAAAGTACACAAAACAGGCTACTGATGGGATAGTTTCCCACAAAGTATCGGAGCTCTTCCAGTATGCTAGCAAGAAGAACACACATTCCATTAAGCTCATTTATAATGAGTAAAGCTCGGGAATCAGGTCTTCTTAAATTCCAATTCTGGGCAGTGTCCCTGCCAGGCTCTCTATGTCGGATGGGATCAATGGTGCATTACTCTAAAGCTTGAGTAATGCCCTTGAATTTGATTAATGTCGGCCAGGATCCAAAGTCCCATGCAACTAGTTCTCTGGACCCAAGGAGTTTTTAAAGTTGTGCTTCTTAAGCAGTCGTCACGTCCCTGCACACACCTTTGGCCATGCTACATGATAAGCTACTTTAGGTTCTGAAAGGAGTTTAAAAATCATTTTGTAATCATGGTACCGGAGTCTGTTCTGAAAAGTAAAGTTGCTTATTCCAATAGGTGCATCGTAGAATCATAGGGCTGGAAGGGGCCTACCAGACCACCAAGTCCAGCCCGCTGCTCAATGCAGGAAGCCTGATCCCCAGGTGGTCTCCCATCCAAGTACTAACCAGGGCTGACCCAGCTTAGCTTTTGAGATCAGACGAGATCAAGTGCATCCATCTAAAGTAGCTCTTTGAATCTTAGCCATTAACTCCTAAACACCTCCAGATCCACATACTGGAACCAACAACAAGAACATTGGCACTTTATTGTCCTAATCTATAAAATACAAATTATAACAGCTACAGCAGAATAAGGAGCATTTATTAGGCTTTATAAATGACAAATGCTAAAGAGGACACTGTTAAATGTGTGTTTTTCCCCCTTCCTTTTCTCTCCTTATCAACACTAAAAGCTAAGCAGGTATTCTTATAAAATAAGTAAAGGATATGTACCTGTTAATATAGCTGACTGGAAAGCAGAAGATATCATGAAATTCATAAAGGAAATATGTACAGGTGATGAAACTGTCCTAGATAAGGTTCAAGTAAACCAACATAGCACTACATTTTCTAGAAATCACATAATACAAACAAAAAACACACCTAACCTATACAACCATGTTTCTATGCCATACAACCATGCCATAAAAACACATCCGTGTGATACAACCACACATAAAACCATAATGCAAAAAGCTCTCTTCTTCAGCTCTTTAAAAAATATGTAAAGGCTGGCATCTGAACAAATACATTATTTATTTAACTAATTTTTATCCCATCTTTCCTTAAGGAGCTCCAGGCCACACATCTGGTTTGCCCTCACCCTTTTATCATCACAACAACCCTATAAAATAGATTATGCTGAAAGACAGGTCACTCATTGAGCATCATGGTTGAACCTGGATCTTCTTTGTCCTATGCAAGCACTATAAAAACTATACTACGCTGGGTATAGAACTAGGGGCCAGTCATCGGGGATGGTGGTGGTAGGGAGGAACTTTTATCCAGGCCTGGAAGGCCAGTGGAGCCCAGCCTGGGCTACACACCCATTACTACGAGGGGAAAAAAGAGGCTAAATTGTAACTTTATGCATCTTCAATATTTCCTCTATCTAGATGGAGTGTCCAGATCTTGTACTTTTTACTGGAGCCAATATCAGGTCAGAACAGAACAAGCTACATTCTGAACAGGAAGCTTCTGGCTCAGACCTCCTCTAGAAGAGAGAGAGATCACACAACACTAACCCACACTCAGTGGTTGAGTGTGGGTTGTTGTTGAACCGTGGATTTGTGTGTTGTCTGAACCCAGGACATTTTCTGCAGTGTGCCTTGTTAACCATGCAGTGTGCCTTGTTAACCACCCTGAACAACCCAACAGCAAACCATGAATTCTCAAGGTGGCTAGTCTGAGAAAAATAAGCCACACTGCATGGTTAACAAGCCACCCTGTGGAAAACATCCTGGATTCAGACAACACGCTAACTCATGGTCCAGCCCACACTCAGCCCCTGAGTGTTGGATAGTATGTTGTGCGAACCCAGTCAAACACAGCTTGTAGAGCAGGACCTAACTCAGCCTGTGGGAAGTCCCCATCAGGCCCACCATCTTCTCCATCTCTAATCTTAGATCTGAGATACAACAGTTTCGCTGCTTCCCCCCCACCCAGCACACACATGCCGGAGTTCACCTTTTTATAAGCCACCACAAGTGCCAATGGAGGGAGTGACTGCTGGAGAGAGGGCTGACTGATAGCTGCTACAGAATAAAGAGCATTTATTATGCAAAAAAATTGCCCCTCCCCAAAATTAGGCTTTGAAAAAGCCTCCATTGGTGCCAGTGGAGACTTTTTACAAGCCAAATTGCAGCACAGAAGGAGGGGGTGGAAGGGGCTGCTGGGGAGTGCTAACCCCCTCTCAAAAAATCTACCTTCCCTTGCCAAAATCAGCCTAATTGCAGTGCAGGGGGCATTTGGGGGGGGGCAACCCTCCCCCCAACACTGTGACCTCCTCTTCAAAAAATCACCCCTCCTTGCTGAAATCAAGTTTTTTAAAAGCCCCCATTGGTGCCAATGGAAGCTTTTTAAAAGCCCAATTGCAGTGCAGGGGAGCATTTTTGGGAGAGGCGACTGCTGGGGAGGGGGAGGCTAACCTCCCCCCCCACCCTGTGGCCCCTCCTTGAAAAACTGCCCCTCTCCCACTGAAATCAGGCTTTCTAAAAGCCTCTTTTGTTACCATCTGGACGGCATCAGGTTGGGGAAGTCTGATTTAGAGCAGAGGTTCTCGGACTCCGTTCAGGTGGTCCACAGAAAGGCTGTGGAACAGTCAAGAAATGTGCACTTGATTCCCCACCTCCCAAGACTGAGATCAAGGCCACGTTGACCAAGGCATGCATGTACCACCTATGTGATATGGGATATTCAGTAGGATGAATGCTGGGCCTGACTTAAAGCTAAAGCTGACAGACATTACGCCTGAGTGCATCACAGAACTTTGTTCACAAATATAGACGCATCCATCATATCAAAAAGGGAAGACTACACTATGCCATGGGGTTCCGCAGGGCTCTATTTATCCCACATGATGTTCAACCTCTACATGGAACTGCTGGGGGAGGTTGCCAGGGGATGTGGGCCAATATGCAGCAGTTCTCTCTCCTTTTCATCAAATCCAGGTGAGGCGGTGGGTGTTCTGAATCCATGCCTGGGTGCGGTAATGGACTGGATGAGGGCCAATAAACCAAGATTCAATCCAGACAAAATAAAATATGAGTTACATATGTACTTTGATTTGTAGAACAAATAAAAACATATTAAGTGGCCTGCTGAGAACCCCTACAGTATTCTAGTGGTCCATGGGAGGAAAAAAGAGTTTGAGCACTACTGCTTTAGTGATTTGCACTCTTTCCCTCAGGGCCACATTTTGCTGCTTGAGGCAAAGGGCATAGCCCCACCCCATTCCATCTACAGAAACAACTGGACTTGCTCTATTTAAACCCCTTACATTGCATCCCAGCTAAACTCAGTGTCATTGTACAGACCATATGCAGGTATGCAAGTTCCTTGAGTGCATTTTTGGCCGACCAAGGACAAGATGGATGGAGGATATTCTGGAGGTGATGGACTTGACCTTGGGGGAGCTGGGGGTGGTGACGGCCCACAAGAAGCTCTGGCGTGGGCTGGTCCATGGTCACGAAGAGTCGGAAGCGACTGAGCGAACAAACAACAACAATATATAACCTTTACATTTCCCAATGGGACTTCAACTCCCATCAGCCCCAACCAGCATGGCAAATGGTCAGAAATGCTGGGGGCTGTCGTCCAAAACATCTGGAGGGGACGAGGTTGGGGAAGTCTGCCTTAAAACTAGCTTGCCACTCTTATTTCACACCTTTCCTACCCGGCTACGGGGACGTTATTTTAGCAGGGGCCGCGTCTCCGTTGGTTTAAACTAGTAGGGAGCCCCCAAAGGCCCAAATTCCTCAGGAGCAGCTCCTCCCGCCACAGCTCTGCATGGGCCAGGCAAGGCTTCACCTGGCGAACGCCCGCCTCGCCCTCCTCCCTTTGGGAACGCGGCCGTAATACATTTTGCCGCCTGCGCGCTTCCGAGAGCATAGCATGTATTCCTCCCTCCGTCGCGTTTCTCTATGGCTAGTCCCTTTTTGGTCGTCCTTTGAAGCCCCGCCCTTTCTGCTGGGCTCCGCCTGCCTGTATATAAGGGGAGGGGCGCAGGAAAAGAAGTGAGAGTAGCTGTAGTAGCAGCATCTGTAAAGCGGGCTTTTGCATCGGGTTATCGGCACCATGGCAGGTAAGCGCGAAGGGCGACAGCGGCGCGTGTCCGTTCGTCCTGCAGCTTCGCTTTCGTCAGCCGCGGAGGGGAGGCTCTTGCTCGGCCGCCCGGGCTCCCTCTCCGGGGGTTTCCCCGCCCCAGTGCCTCGGGCCAGGCGTTACCCTCCAGCTAGGGCTGGCTGGCTGGCTGACTGACTAGCAAGGGCAGCTGTATCAGCCTCTTCCGCGTCTTGCGCTGCTCCTGGAGCAGGAAACGAAAGCGGCGCTCGGCGGCCCAGTCCGTGCGCGCACTCCGTCTGGGGAGACCCTAGCTGCTCCTTTTTGGTCATGGCGGCTCCTATTTTTAGGCCGGCTCGTGAGCCGGGCTGTCGCGTAAGCCTGGGTGGCTAGGGGGGCTTGCATCGCTGGTGCATCCCCAGAGCAATAGCTGACCCACGTTGGGGGACCCCAATAAAGGTTACCATGTGAAAAATGATACCTCATAATCTTTCTCTCCCCCATCCCGTAATTAGCAGGTGATACTGGCTCACCTCGTCATGTTCTTGCTCGTTCCCAAAAAGGTGGGGCGGGGAGGAAGGACCTTGCTTGCATAACCCCACTTCCCTGACTCTCATAAAGACAGGTCTGCCGAACGTTACTGTTTGTACCCCACAGAGGTGTTAATTATATCAGTGTTTACCCTTCAGACCTGTTAACATCTGTCGGCTTGCCTCGGACTGTGAATGATGCTGTTAACTACCAAGAAGGATCCCCAAATGGGCTGCAGAACTAGATCAGGTGTCTGCAAGTCAAAAGCTTGCTAACTTGCCCGAGCTTCTGTGTAACTTGTAAGCTTGCTGTGTTTCTAAAATAGCTGGCCCAATTACAAATACTGCAACCCTCCAAATGGCTTTTATAGCTTCCTGTCCTTAGAATAAGTTCTGTGACTTTTCTTTAACCGTGTATCTTTCAGTTTGTAGCCTCTTTGATTCTTTGAAAAGGATTCCAATTGACACATAAAACACCCAAAGCAACTTAAAGCAACTTAATAGTAAGTTTTGGCAAACTGAGCTGTTTGCATGTGGCTCTGGGGCCCTAATCATGATTAGGGTGAGGTAGGAATCTACTGTTACAGGTAAATATTGGATCAAAAATGTTGTCGTTGTTGTTCAGTCGTTCAGTCGTGTCCGACTCTTCGTGACCCCATGGACCATAGCACGCCAGGCCTTCCTGTCCTGCGCTCTCTCCCGGAGCGTCCTCAAGTTCATATTCATTGCATCCGTGATGCTATCTAGCCATCTCATCCTCTGCCGTCCCCTTCTCCTTTTGCCTTCAGTCTTTCCCAGCATCAGGGTCTTTTCCAGGGAGTTTTCTCTTCGCATTAGGTGGCCAAAATATTGGAGCTTCAGCTTCATTATCTGTCCTTCCAATGAGCACTCAGGGTTGATTTCCTTTAGGATGGACTGATTTGACCTCCTTGCAGTCCAGGGGACTCGTAAGAGTCTTCTCCAGCACCACAGTTCGAAAGCATCAATTCTTCAGCGCTCAGCCTTCCTTATAGTCCAGCTCTCACAGCCATACATTACTACTGGGAAAACCATAGCTTTGATTAGACGGACCTTTGTCGGCAAGGTGATGTCTCTGCTTCTTACTATGCTGTCTAGGTTGGCCATAGCTTTCCTCCCAAGGAGCAAGCGTCTTTTAATTTCATGGCTACAGTCACCGTCTGTGGTGATCTTGGAGCCCAAGAAAGTAAAATCTGTCCCTGCTTCCATTTCTTCCCCTTCTATATGCCAGGAAGTGATGGGGCCAGATGCCATGAGCTTAGTTTTGTTAATGTTGAGTTTCAAACCAGCTTTTGCACTCTCCTCTTTCACCCTCAACAAGAGGCTCTTGAGATCCTCTTCGCTTTCTGCCATTAGGGTGGTATCATCTGCATATCGGAGGTTGTTGATAATTCTCCCAGCAATCTTAATTCTGACCTCTGATTCATCCAACCCGGCATTTCTCATGATGTACTCTGCATATAAGTTAAATAAGCAGGGTGACAATATGCAGCCTTGTCGTACTCCTTTCCCAATTTTGAACCAATCGGTTGTTCCATGTCTGGTTCTTACTGTTGCTTCTTGAGCCTTGTACAGGTTTCTCAGGAGACAGGTAAGGTGGTCTGGTACACCCATCACTTTAAGAATTTGCCACAGTTTGTTGTGATCCACGCAATCAAAGGCTTTAGCGTAGTCAATGAAGCAGAAATAGATGTTTTTCTGGAATTCTCTTGCTTTCTCCATGATCCAGCGAATGTTGGCGATTTGATCTCTAGTTCCTCTGCCTCTTCGAAACCCAGCTTGTACTTCTGGTAGTTCTCGGTTCGCATACTGCTGAAGCCTAGCTTGTAGGATTTGGAGCATCACCTTGCTGGCATGTGAAATGAGCGCAATTGTACAGTAGTTTGAACACTCTTTGGCGTTGCCCTTCTTTGGCACTGGAATGTAAACTGTACTTTTCCAGTCTTGTGGCCACTGTTGAGTGTTCCAGATTTGTTGGCATATTGAATGCAGCACTTTAACAGCATCATCTTTTAGGATTTTAAATAGCTTGGCTGGAATACTGTCATCTCTGCTAGCTTTGTTGTTACTAATGCTTCCTAAGGCCCACTTGACTTCACTCTGTAGGATGTCCAGCTCAAGTTCAGTGACCGCACTATCATGGCTATCAGGGACATTCAGATCTTTCCTGTATAGTTCTTCTGTGTATTCTTGCCACCTCTTCTTCATCTCATCTGCTTCTGTTAGGTCCCTGCCTTCTTTGTCCTTTATCATGCCCGTCTTTGCACAAAACGTTCCCTTGAGATCTCCCATTTTCTTGAAGAGATCTCTAGTCTTTCCCATTCTGTTGTTTTCCTCGATTTCTTTGCATTGTTCATTTAAGAAGGCCTTCTTGTCTCTCCTTGCTATTCTCTGGAACTCTGCATTCAGTTGGGTATATCTTCCCCTTTCTCCCTTACATTTCGCTTCCCTTCTTTCGTGAGCTACTTGTAAAGCCTCATCAGACAGCCACTTTGCTTTCTTGCATTTCTTTTTCTTTGGGATGGATTTCATTGCTGCCTCCTGAACAATGTTACGGACCTCCGTCCATAGTTCCTCAGGCACTCTGTCTATCAGGTCTAATCCCTGAAATCTATTCCTCACCTCCACTGTATATTCATCAGGGATATGATTTAGGTCATACCTGAACGGTTTAGTGGTTTTCCCGACGTTCTTCAATTTCAGCCGAAATTGTGCAAGAAGCAGCTCATGATCTGAGCCACAGTCAGCTCCAGGTCTTGTTTTGACTGACTGTATAGAGCTTCTCCATCTTTGGCTGCAAAGGACATAATCAATCTGATTTCGATATTGACCATCTGGTGACGTCCATGTGTAGAGTCACCTCTTGTGCTGTTGGAAAAGAGTGTTTGCTATGATCAGCATGTTCTCTTGGCAAAACTCTATTAGCTTTTGTCCTGCTTCATTTTGTACACCAAGGCCATGCCTGCCTGTTATCCCAGTGATTTCCTGACTTCCTACTTTAGCATTCCAATCCCCTATGATGAAGAGGACATCTTTTTTTGGTGTTAGTTCTAGAAGGTGTTGTAGGTCTTTATAGAACCGATCAACCTCAGCTTCGGCCTCAGTGGTTGGGGCATAGACTTGAATTACTGTGATGTTGAATGGTTTGCCTTGGATTCGTACTGAGATCATTCTATCGTTTTTAAGATTGTACCCCAGTACTGCTTTTCCCACCCTTTTGTTGACTATGAGTGCTACTCCATTTCTTCTAAGGGATTCTTGCCCACAATAGTAGATATGATGGTCACCTGAATTAAATTCGCCCATGCCTGTCCATTTTAGTTCGCTGATTCCCAAGATGTCGATGTTCAATCTTGCCTTCCCCAAATCCAGTAACCAGCTCCAACTGTGAGTAGTGCATATGTACTCTCCTGCAAAATATTAGGCAACAGTGGAAAGTGCTAACTGCTGGACAGGGATAGCCAGACTTATATTGATTTAGCTATAAGTGGGACCCCCCCCCCTTTTAGGTTGCTAGGTTCTTAAAAGATCCGGGGCACAGGCCCATAACACAAATTTGCATATATATATATATATATATATATATATGCACGCACATGCGTGTGCAAGTCTAATTGCACGTCTAATATATATATGTGGGTGTGGTGTGTGTGTATAGTTTACATACATAGATGCATAAGAAGTGGGCACTGACACCACTCCCTTCAACTCAGACCCCGATTCAGTATTTTGGAAAACATCCTGCTTCTGCTCTGGCCAACTTGTAGTTGGACCACTTCAGCTCAGCACCAAACCTGTGTCAATGTTTGGAAAAATTAGTCTTTATGCTTCCTGTTGACTCCCATGGGAAATTAGAAAAAAAACTTTTTTCTCTTGATCAGAACTGGATGATAATTTCAGGCATAGTAGCCCCCTAGAAGGGGATACACCTGCCCAATGTCAGAAAAATAAGTGCAGGGTTTTTATTTTGATTTTCTTTTAAAGGGAAGTGCCAATAGCATTCCAATCCTTGGAAGAATTGGATACAAATTTCAGGATTCATTGCCCCATCAGAGGAGATCATGTCTGCCAAATTTCAGAATGATAGCCACAAGGGTTTTTGTGCAAGGGTGGCCTTGACATTTTGAGGTCTCCAAAAGAGGACATACTTATCTCCCTATGTTCCTTGTGGATCATTGTTCTGAAAATTACAGACAGCCTACAGTTGTCCCTAAGTAAGAACCCAGCAACGTTTCAGAAGGGTAGGTGCAGCAGTTCATGTGGAAGGGGGGGTTCTCCAATTTGGAGGAGGGAGTGATTTGCTTTCCCTTCCATTCACCCCTTCCCCAATAGTTTTGGGATAAATTTGTATGAAAATGCACAGGTCATTAGAGGTATCCCCCAGGCAAGAAGCCTGCAAAGTTCCTGAAGGATATACATACATGCAAATTTAGAATTACTAGAATTTATTTACATTTCACCAGTGTTAGGAGTTGGGAAGGTGCTATTGCACTCATGTCCTGCTTGTGGGTTTCCTATGGGCATCTGGCCACTGTGTGAACAGAATGCTGGACTACATGGACCTTGGTCTGATGCAGCATGGCTCTTCCTATGTTCTTAAATATAGAGTGCCTCTGAGCATATGCAGAATGCTTTTCTTTCACCACTGAGTACTTACATTCTCCCCCTACCAGTTCTATTCCTCTCCATGCAACCATGCCTTCTCATCCTACTATCCTCCAGCAACTCTTCATAAAAACAGATGCCTTGTTTTGTGCAACTCCTCTCTACCTCCTCCTTATGCACAAGCTCTCATTGTATCTTCCTTCTCATAACTTCATTTGTGCCAAGACTTCACCAGGATTCAGCCAATGAATCTGTTTTCAAAACTAGGGCTAAGTTATGGAGAAACTCTGAGCATGTACTAAGTGCCTTTCCCTCACCACTGAAGCTAAAGTTCATGCAAAATGAAGAGAAAAAAAACACAAATGACAAAACATGTGTAGGACTGAGCTGAAAGGGTAGTCAATTCATTAGACAGAATTGGGTAGGCACTGTATTAAGCTTGCAGTACCATGCACACTTTTTTGAGGGTAAGCCTCATTAACCATAATGGAGCTTCTGAGTAGGCATACACAGGATTGCATAAATTAGCAATATTTATCTCTCCTCCACTTAAAAAACAAATCCAAAACTCCTATTTTTTTAATTAAAGCTTTTTGTTCATAGGAACATAGGAAGCTGCCTTATACTGAGTCAGGCCCAGTTCTAGCCCAGAATTGTTGACACTGCCTAGCAGCAGCAACTTTCCAGAGTTTCAGGCAGGATTCTTTTCTTGCCCTACCTGGAGATGCTGGGGATTGAAACTGGGACCTCCTGCATGCCAAGCATGTGCTCTGCCACTGAGCTGCAGCTCTTCCTATTGCTGGATAATGGCAACTGACAAACAAAACAGCCCCAGATTTGTTTCTCTGCAACCATGTGAACCCACTCTTCTCAAAGACTTGAGTGAGGAGAAGGAGAAAAACCAACCCTCTTGTCTGTTCGTATAAAGTCAAATACAGTTCAGAACTTCTCTTGCCCACCAAAGAGAATTCCCCAAGATATGCTCTGGGTGGAATAAAGAAGAAAAAGAAAGAACAGGATAGGGGAGGGAAGAAGAAAAGAAGAATGGTGATTGGAAATGTGCATGGGGATGGGGGGCAGAAAGAATTCCCTAAGCCAAGTGGCTCCTGTCAGAGAGGTAGTACTTCAGAGGAATTTAGGAGGCTGTGCAGGGCTGTGCAATGATTGCACGACTTAAATAAGCCTTATGAGGTGAGGTGGCTGAGGGCTTTTTCTAGCTTTTTTAAAACTGTAGAACCTATTTAAAAGCCCCAGCAGTTTCTCAATCATGATGCCACATAGTCCTAACCCTCCCTTTGGGATGATTTGAGTCCTACAGCTATCTAGGAGAAATTAAAGTGGAGGGGGAGAAAGAAGTTTGTGGAGGCTGATTGGATCCTTTGCTGTACTGAAGCTACTAAACATCTGCAGAAGCCAAAGGTTCCAGTTTGGGGCAGTAAAATCAGATGCTGTGTGAAATACCAGTATTTCACATGGAGCTCTTTCTTCCCTTCTCCTTCTTCATAACTTCATTGCAGGCAAGCTCCCAACAGTGGGCATGTAAGAGCAGAAAAGAAAAGTAGGGGGGGAGAGGTTTTTTTACCTCAAAAAGTCCTACACCAGAGATTAGGGATAGTGACCTCCTAATGGTCACCTTAACACCTTCTGATTAGGATCATTAATCCCCTGGGTGACTTGACAGTTTTTACTTTTTGTTTTAGACTTTGAGAAAAGGAAACTTTACACATGGCTAGTGCAAAAGCCACTGGACCTACTGTCTGAAATTTGGTAGGTTCAGTTAGCTCTATAGGGGCTGCTATGTCTCCAAATTCCATGCACGTATACAGAAGCACAAAAAATATATATAGCCCTTTGCTTTGATGTATTTTCTTGGAAAAAGGAAATTTTACCTGTGACTAGCACAAAAGTCGCTTGACATAACTGCCTGAAATTTGGCAGGTTCCATCAGCTCCATGGGGGCTGCCAGATTTCAAAATTCCATACTTGGAATTATGTGGAAGAAATTATAGCTCTTTGCTTTGACAGATTTTCTTGAAAAAAGCAAATTTTACCTGTGGCTAGCACAAAGGTCACTAGGCCTACCTGTCTCAAATTTGGCACACTCAGTGAGCTCTATGGGAGCTGCCAGGTCTCCAAATTCCATGCACGTATGTGGAAGCACGAAAAAATTATAGCTCTTTGCTTTGAGAGATTTTCTTGAAAAAGGCAATTTTTACCCGTGGCTAGTACAAAAGCCACTGGACCTAACTGCCTGAAATTTAGCATATTCAATCAGCTCCATGGGGGATACCAAGCTTCCAAATTTCATGTATCTATCTTACAAACTAAAAATGTTATGGCCATTCTTGTTTTCTAATGCAAGTCAATGGGAAAATGTAAAAAAAAATGGCAGTTAGGACAGCTCAAAAGATTCCGGGCACAGCTCAAAAGAACCAGGTGAGCCCTTCCCTAAGAATGCCCCTGGTTGTAATAGAGTTTTGATCAGAGTCTGAATCCAATTGAGTTCAGATTTCTATGAATCTGACCTGCAGATTCTGCAGCAGACTGGCTTTTTCCACGTCATGGACCTTTTTCTGACTCGTGGACTGGTCTTTTACTTTTTGGAGGAGTGAGGTTGTGCAAGTGCACACTTGCACTGATGCACATTAGCCCAAGTGTGCATTAGCACTAATGTGCATTTGCAAACAGGAACTAGATTCTTGTATGTCATCCCCCACAAAAAAAACCTGATTTAGTCAGTGATCAGATGATGGAACAAAAGACTTCTGGCAGTCCATGAAACACAGATGGAATAGATTTAACTAAATCTGTGCATACTTAGTTACGTATACTAAATATTGTGGAGTAATATGCATGTATTAATGCATTTGACACATCCCATTGAAATCATATCTCCAGAAAGGAAACCTGTTTCCAGTGGCAAGCTTTCCTCTTGGAGAAAAGAGAACAGTCTGGGATGGGAAGGGCAGAATTGGCAGCAAAGCAGCTCCATATATGTGAAATTTGAAGAGGCCATTGGGCAATGTCTTCAGTGATAGAAACCTATACAGAAACTTATAACAGACCAGGTTTGGTAGGGACTTTTATCCATTCAGAAATGTAAGAAGGGCATGCTGGATCAAATCCGTGATCAGTCAAGTTCAGCACCTTCTCACAGTGGCCAACCTGATGCCTCCAGGAAGCCCATAAGGGGGGTATGAAAGCATTCCTGTGCTGTTACCTTCTAGCAATTGTCATTCAAATGCATATTACTTCTGAATGTGAACACTTGATTTAGCCTTCATGGTGAATGGCCATTGATAGAGTTAATATGTCTGTTCCCCTGTGAAAGCCATCATTCTAAGCTGTTGGCCATCACCACACTTTAGGGCACCAAATCCTATAAATTATGCATTATAAAGTACTTCCTCTCGTATGTCCTGAACTGACTGCCAGTAAGTTCCATTTGGTAAGCTTGAGTGGTGGTATATTAGGGAGAGCTACTTTTTCCACAACGCGGTTAATTTTATACACCTCATTAAGTTCTCCATTGGTCTTTTTTTTTTCTAAACTAAAAGGCTCCAAATGATTTCGTGTTTCCTCATCAGAAAATTATTCCAACTCTCAGATCACCTTAGTGCCTTTTTCTGCACCTCTTCTAGTTCTAAGGTCCCCTTCTGAGATGGGGCAATTAGAACTGTACAACATATTCTGAATGAGACTGCACCACAGATTCTCATAAAATCAATACAATAGCGGCTGTCTCCTTTCCTAAGGAACTGGAAATAATATCTAGGCTGATTTTTTTTCCCCCACAACTGCTCACACCAAATGGATTTCACTGAGCTATCCACCTTGACACCCAAGGTCTTTCTTTCCAGGTTAGTCATAATGAATTCAGTTTCAAACTTTGTCATTCAGCAGCTGTAGTCTCCAACTATCTTACAGCTTAGTAAAAAAAAAAAAATACTAGCCAACCCAAACTATCGATCCAAAAGAATACTAGCCAACCCAAACTCTCAGTCAACTTCTAGAGCAATTGCTGGTGTACATACAGTTCTGAACTTCCTTTAATTATCTGGGTGGAAAATTTTCCAAAATGAAGAATTCTCCAGTGCTGTATTTTTCCATGGAAATTTTTTTCCATTTCATAAGTTGTTTATAACAATTAATGGATATCAGTTGCAAATATAATATTGGGCAAGCTTAGCAGTTTCAAGGATGTCATTAATGTTTTACAGGTGATTCTGTCGAGTAAATATGTGAGAGAATATGTATGTCGCTGACATCCATATGTCTCATAGTGAAATAGAACTAATAAGTGGCAAAACTGGAAGGTGCCCCAACAACTTCAGTGGAAGAGAGATGAACTCTGTTGAAATAGATGACACTTTCAGTTTGTCTACAATCCTTGGTCTTTGGTGTGTGTTTTTTTTTATTTAAACAATGTGAGGGAAGTATATGCTATTGACCTGGTTCTCACATCATAAACAACCCAGGGTTTGTTAATCGTATGTTCATAATGAAGGAGGAGTGAGTGAGCATGCTGGCTCCAAGTGCCCAACCATTCCTGCTAAGTTGAACAACCTAGAGATACTCCATGCCTGGGCTGTCGCATAATACTAGAACCAGGGGTCATCCCATGAAGCTGATTCAGGAGACATAAAAGGAAGTACATCACATGGGGCATAGTTAAACTGTGGAATTTGCTACAACAGGATGTAGTGACAGCCCCCGATTTGGGTAGCTTTAAAAGGGTATTGGACAAACTCATGAAGGATAAGGTTCTCAGTGGCTACTAGTCCCGATAGCAATATGCTAGCTCCAGTATCGAGGCCACGGTGGCTTAGTGGTTAAGACGCTGAACTGCAGACCGGGAGGTCGGCAGGACAGCAGTTCGAGACCCAAGTGCTGCGTGACGGAGTGAGCTCCCGTCTTCAGTCCCAGCTCCTGCCAACCTAGCAGTTTGAAAGCAAGAAATTGCAAGTAGATAAATAGGTACCGCCTCGGCGGGAAAGGTAACAGCGTTCCGTGCACCTCGGTGTTCAGTCACGCCGGCCACATGACCACAGAAGCATCTTCGGACAGCGCTGGCTCTTCGGCTTAGAAATGGAGATGAGCACCACACCCTAGAGTCGGACACGACTGGTTGGGGACACCACCATTTTTTTTTTCGCTCCAGTATCAGAGGCACTATGCCTATGTGCACCAGTTGCTGGGGAACATGGGTGTGAGGGGGTGCTGTTGTACTCGTGTCCTGCTTATGGTTTTCCCATGGGCAGCTAGTTGGCCACTGTGTGAACAGAATGCTGGACTAGATGGACCCTTGGTCTGATCAAGCATGGCATTCTTACGTTCTTGTTTATCATGATGTCCAAACCCGGAATTGGAGGTTTGGGGAAAAGAATAACCTGGAGCATTCCTGGGTTGTTTAACTCGGCAAGAGTGGGTGGGCAGGAGCCAGCATGCTCATGGCTAGTCAGGGTTTGTTTAAACCCTGGGTAGCTGTGACATGTGAACTGGGCCTTTATCTTTAAATTATCTTAAGTATTCTAATAAGCATTTCTACATAATATTTAAATCTCATTGTGTGCTTTAATTTTCCCTCCAATATTTCAGGTCAAACATTTGTGGTGTATTGGGCCAAAAAAAAAAAAAAAATCAGGTACTTTTTCAGCTTTGTTTAGTGAGTACAAGTAAATAAACATGCTAAATTAGATCACTCTAGAGCAGCAGAATTTTTGCTATTGCAAACAGAATTTTCCAATTAGCCTAATATGCATAGGAAAACTTTCCAATTCAAAATTTTCCAGAAAACTCTCATTACTACTTTAAAGTGTGGTACAAGTATGAACTTTGAGACTCTCCTCACCTTATCAGTCTGGTAGCCCCTTATTATATGGTTTGCCTTGGAATTAATTGGGATCTGCTTTTTACAGATGTGTAAGTTTAATGAATGCTCAATGTCTTGAGCAACTGAGGCATTGAAATATGAATGTTACCAAATCTCTCTACAGAAGCATTTACCAGGTAGCAATTTTGGGGGAACTAGCATCTGTGGTAACACAGTGATCTACATGTTGCCTGTGCATTAACTGGTATTACAGAATGTATATGATTTTGCATGTTATCTACATCCAGATTTCCTGCAATGGGGTATGGGCACCTGTACCAAATGAAGCTTTGCTTTTTCTTTGTTGGAAGCAACAAAGTTTATAACTTCTAAACACTAAAGGCGTCTTTGAGCTCCCTCAATATTCAGGAATTGGAAGCACTGCTCCACATGCTCTGGATGGTATTGTTGCGTGCTTTTAAATGTATTGAATTGGGACTGATAGAGGTAAAGCTCTCCCCAGTCCTGTTTTTTTCCCTGTTGCCTCTTACTAATCATTTGACTGCTTAGGAAGCATAGCTATGGGTGAAACTACTGACTTCATTTGGTTAGCCCCAAGAATATCAAGACGTTGAAACACTAACAAATCTCTTCTTAATTTTTATTTTCTTCTGTTCCCAGTCAAATGCGCTCTAGGGTGAGAGTGAGTACTATTCCAGAATAATCTGTAGTAAAACAAGGTCATGTTGTATATGTCTTCCTAAGTGGGTTCACATGACTGTTTCTTCTGTAGTGAAGTTAGTTTCAATTTGCCCCATGTGATGGTAGTAAGCCTGGTTTGATTTTGCCCAGCATGCTGGTATCAAACAAGCCACAAGCACAAGATACTTAATGTTCTTGGGGGGGAAAAAGTTTGCTCATCGTATATGCATGCAAGTAGGGTGTGGTTACTTAGAGGAAGGACATAAGCAAGGCTGAGCATCCTGTGTGGCCTTTTGGGTGGTTTGAGTGATCACATCAGGAGAATGACTAGTCCACTTTCACTCATGCATAGGTTCAGTAAAATTTGCATTTTAGTGCCTTAGGGCACAATCCTATGGATGTTCATAGTCATGCAAAAGTCCTACAACTTTGAGCATTCCCCAACCAGCCATGACTGGCTGGGGAATGCTGGGAGCTCTAGGATATTTTTCTGCCCAAATATGCATAGGACTGCACCCTGAAACTTCTCCCTTCTTTCCAAAGACATCCATAAAATTGGTGTTGTCCGAAGTGGGGCAGGCTTCCTTGGCTGAGGAAACGGCACCTCCAGTGTCTTTTGCTTTGGCAGGAGCAGAAGCATCTACTATTGCATATTGCTTCTGCATAGCAGTGACAAGTAGTGCACCGTAAGACTTCTACTCTAGGGGTGTCAGACCAATCTTTCTCAATAGTCCTTGATTAATCCTTTTCTGAAGGTGGTTGCTCTCATCTCGCTTACAGCTATAAGACAAAACTGGTAGGGTTACCCTTCAGGCAAGCCCAAAGCCAATGAACATTTCAGACATACCTGGGCTGACTGGTATTAAGGGCAGGATGTCACTACTTTAAAAGTATTCCTGTGTGAAGGTGCAAAACTGAACACAAGGCAATGAAGCTGCCTTAAACTGTCATGGACACTGACGTCCTGTAAGGAAAATGCTGCCCTTACTCATGTACAAACACAAACCATCACCCAGTGCAATTCCATCATATTGTATTATCATTGCACTTAATATTTTTAATTCAAATAAATGTGGGTTTCCAACCTGCATAAAACAGGAATGTTGCACCTTTGCCCCTGTGGAGTCAGTACTCTGCTGCAACTCCTGCTTCACATGTAGCCTCACCACCACTAGAATTCACGAGCAGTGGTCCTGGCCATTGGTGCAACTTGGAATTCCAGGCACCGTAATTAATCCAGGTGCACTCTGAAACTGCATGCTTGGTGTGGAGGGGATATTGAAGTTCATCAATTATGCATGCTCCAGTGTTCCCTCTCCTAGTCAGAAAGCCTGATGGAGCTTTAGTTGGCTGGCCTTTATCCAGGCCCTCGTTGTGACCAAAGACATGGGCCAAGGATCAAGATTGAAGGGCTTGTACCTCTCCTGTCCAGCCCAATTCAGTCAGGAATGCCTATGATCTTGCTTAGCGGCCTCTCTTAAACAAAAAAGGGGGCAGGGGAGGAAGAGACTGGATAAACTTTGTGGGGAAGGTTCTGAGGTTGTAAAGAGCAGCAGCTCACTCTCGGGAACAAGTGCAACCACTCAAGGGTGGTTATTTTAGTGCTTCCTGAACAACACTATCAAAGGCTGCAGGAAACTCTTAGAAGGATTAAGAGCATACATTAATTGCCCCTACTCTTCACTAGGAAGGAATTGGTCATCAAAGCAGCAAATGTATGTACTGAATTTGAGCTGAAAGCTGCATTGGCAGTTGCTCAGGAACATTATCCAGGTGTGCTTGATGCTTCTAAGCAGCCCCATTCTTAATCATTCTCCAAAAGGGAAAGTTGGAGATAGGTCAGTAGCTAGCTGGGAATCAGCATTCAGATTAAAGCTTTTTTAAAGCAAGGACTAAATAGCCATGGTTCTTTGAGGCCATATGGCACTTCATCCTTCCTGAATCAAGAACCAACAACCCTGGCCAGCAGTGGATGTAGCCTCTCAGGACCTGGTTTTCAGCAGACAGGATGAGCTCAGACAAACTTGCAGATCATCTTCATAACCCCAAAAGTGCATCTACACTGGCGGTTAGAGCCGATAGCAATGTTCTAAACAGGCCTATGCTGAGCTCCTAATGCCTCAAACTCTGACTAGGTATTCATGTTGAAAGGGCAAGAATTATAGTGCCAAGAGAAATAACAGACTGTCTCTAGGCCCAATTATAAAGGACTATCCTGTCCTAACTTGAGCCTCCAACTACCAGTCCAAATGCTAGCTACTCTATAAACTAGAAGCGTCCCCAAGTTGAGTGCTATCTGTTTTGCTCTAAATAACAATAATATAGCAATGCTGCTTGTTGGGTGTAACATGGCTTGCTTTCCAGATAGGTAGCCAGGAGTTTCCAGGCTTTGCACCATACAAAATAGCTCTTCTAGATGTAGAAGAGTCACAAACATGGTGACTAGCACAAAAGGGGGGGGTTGTGTCCTCCATGCCACAACCAATGTATTGTCCTAAAGGAAAGTATAGTCTAACCAAATATTTGAGGCAACAATTGATTATGAAACCATGTATGGCAAGATTCCTCAACTAATAAAATAATAAGCACTCAGTTACCTAAAACTATTATAACTGGACTGGTACTTCTAATTTATAGTATCTTGGGGAAAATTAATTCCAAGTAGCATACATATGGCTGGGGAATTCAGAGGTTCAAATACAGTATCAGATGATCATAATCTGATCGGCCATAGGCTTTTTGGAGCATGAACTATTTTAGGTGACGCTTATACAGTTTGGAGGCCGATCAAGATCCTGTTTCAATAGTATTGGCTCAATAACAAAATTCATAAATGTGTTGGATTTTTTTCTCTAGTTAAACATTATTGAAATCTAACACTCCCAGACCATGCAGCAGCAGCTGAAGTAGTATGAGACACTAGCTAGGACAGGATATCCTTTATAATTTGGGTCTAGCTACAGTCTGAAGGTGTATATATTGCTAAATCTTGAAAGGGGGCGAGTTTAATTTTTGCCCATAGAAACATATCTGAGCTGTAACATAGGGGTCTATATTGGAGATGGAATTTGCAGACGTAGTTCTAAAACTTCTATTTCGAATCCATTTGTCTGCAGTCAACTAAATGGAATATGATGCAAGACTAAAGGTAGCTACGGTGTTCTCATTTGCTTCAGCAAGAAGTATTTAAGAAAACTAATAGAAATTGAGTTCCTGGGTAAGCTTCTGGTAGCTGGTCTGCTGTAACTTGCACAATCTGAATTGCTACACTGATTTCCTAGTAATCTCACAGAAGTAACGGTTCCCTTTTTTGCAAGTAGTATTAAGCTTGACTAGCTCAAGCCACACTTCCAGAGTAAAGACATGATTATGCAGTAGGGTAAAGAGGACTTGGTGCATTTCCACTAGCATAGTAGTGTGAATATTCTTTTGCTCATTAGACTTCATTTGTTCAAGGTTCTCTATTATGCAGCTTAGTACAAGCCTGAGTTCATACAGTAAAGATGGGAGCTTGGGGGAGGGGGAGCTCAGAGAGAGATCTCTTTATAATAGGATTTGTAGCAATTCATTCAGAGTTGTAGTATGGTCCCACTCAATAGGTAAAGCATTCCAGTGTCTACAGTCCAAACCTTAAGGAACAACACACTGGATAACTGTAAATATCTAAAACTTTGGAACCACACTGTACAGATTTTAATAGCAATTAAACATTGAGTGTAGGTGAATAACCGAAGCTGCTAGAATGATAGAATATCAGCTGAGACTGTAGTGAACAATAATCTCTTACTGTGATGAAGCTACTAAGGTGCTATGCACTAGAGTAAAAGTACAAGTATAAAAGCAGGAATGCTATTCTAGACTTGCCAGATCAGATGTTTTCTAAATTGTAGTAGAATGTTTTAAACAGAATCATTGGATGTATCAAACAACTTAACTGAAATTTGGTATTACCAGTTCTTATGTTTCCAGTCTGCAAACTGGAAAATTCAAACACTTTTAGCTGAACTGTTGGCTAAAAGTCTATGGAAGATCTAGAGAGTGCGTGCATTTTTTTGCAGAAAGCAAAATAAAGCAGACAACATTTTATCCCTGGCAAACTGGAATTAACATCCGCTCATCGTATAGAATATGTTCTGTAAACTCCTAGAACCCTAAATGTCCATTTAGAATCCTAAATAGTATAAACTGGTGGAAGGAAAGTGCCTTGCATTATGTATGCAGAATGAAGTCAACATAAAAGCCTTGCTGGAGCAGACAGAGGTCCACCTAGTCCTATATCCTGTTCCTGCAGTGACCAGTCAGATGCTTTCAGGGAGTTCACAATCTCTCCCCTGTTGTCTTTCAGAAACTGGTATTCAGATATGCTGCTCCTGCTGCTGAATACGGAGGTTCTATTTAGCCTGAAAACTAGGACCTGATCCAGATCACTTCTCCTGTACCTACTCTAGAGTAAAAATGGAAATGGCGAAGCTGCTAGACACAGATTTAACGTAATGTTAAAGGAGGGGCTGTAGCTCAGTGGAAGAGCACGTACTTTGCATGCAGAAGGTGCTGGGTTCAGTTCCCAACATCTCCAGGAAGGGCTCCAAAAGAATCCTGCCTGAAACCCTGGATTGCCACGGCCAGTTAGCACTGACAGTACTGGGCTAGATGAACCAATAGTCTGACTCAGAATAAGGCCGCTTCCTACGTTCCTAAAGTCTGTTTTGGACCCTAGATCCTGCCACACTGAAACTACTGCCAGAGTAAGTGACAAGGCTTCGGAATACACTGGCACGCTAACCACTCTCTGCCTAATTTTCCTGGTACATACCTCTAACATGACTTGTGTGTCTCTTCTCCTTAAGACCAGTCTTTTGTGACGTTAGCCACAAATGATTCATATGTGAAAGGAGCACTGGTACTGGGATCATCGCTACAAAACTACAGAACAACAAGAAGGTTGACGGCACTGATCACTCCCCATGTCTCAGATCCAATGAGGTAAGGTGTGCTGTTCGAATAGTCTAGCTCCAAATGAAGAAGGGCGGCTTCAGTTGAAGGTGGTGGTGCTGATTCAATCTGAGCCTAGCAGAAGGAAGCAGAACTAGGTGAACACTCCTTAAGAGCACTGTGGGGGAAATTCTCCTTTTAGTTAGACAAATGGAAATGGCTGTTAAATAGTTGCAATATTCTTTATAACTTCTGTATTAAGAGAGAAACATAGATGCCATTTCGCTCCCCCACCCCCCATAAAATCTGGGAGGATTCCCATTATTTAAAGTAATAAAATAGAACTTGCACTGCGACAATGTATTTACTGCCTCAAGTGGTTAAACAGTAATGCATAACTTCATGGCGTATCTCTCCTGGGCATGGACTATGCCAGTGAAGGCCCATGGTGTCAAGGCTTGTTCAGGCTCCTGCTTCACCATTCTAGGGTAACGGGAGCAGTATAGTGCAGGAAGAATGGCGTAGATGCTGATTCTAGGCAAGCGGATCACAGACTGGTGTTGGCACTACAGTCTTTGCCACATCTGCAGTACAAACTGTTTGATTACCAACATGGCTTGGGACCGAAGCAGTGCGCATCTAAGCAGACACCTATATGCACATACACATGCACACCTGGATGCGTGGATCCCCATTTCACGGGAAACCCTAGAAATAGCCAGACTGGCAATGGATGCCAAATACTGCCATGCAAAAGCTTAAATAATTATGCCTCTAGGTACAGGATGGAACAGAAGATAGGTAATTAATAAATTGTCACTTGATCTCTTAATAAAAAAGGACTATACTTGGAGAACTAAGATGATGTTGAAAGAAAAAGCACTTGTGTTTAATTAAGCATCGTCTTTCCCTGTAAAACTTCAGCCTGAATTTTAAATGGTATGCCGGGTATATAAGAAACGTAACTGCATGGCAACTGGTACAAACTGGATTGTCTCACCTCCATGTGCAGTATTTGCACAGTGGGGATCTGTGGTCTGGGCTGGTGTGCTAAAATATGATGTCATAACAGCATAAATGAGATGCGAAGTACACAGAACGCCATGCAAAAAGGCTGCCCTTTTTATATACAGATTTGTGTTTAATATTAGGTCTAATACACTTAAGTGGGACTTTTATAGCATCTCTCCCCCCGCCAAAAAAAACTTTAGTAGTAGTTCCATTAGTGGTAATAGTAGTGCCTTCAATTCCAACAGACGCCACAAAGCCAAAAACTGCTAGAGTTTCAGGAATTGATATTAAACATGAACACTTCCTTCGTAAGCTTTTTCTTAGTGAACGGACTTGCAGGGTGGGGCTCTCCTGTTACCTTTAAAGCATGACACGTTCCCTCATTGCCGAGGCAACAACAGAAGTCCCCATCCATACTGCAGCCCCTTCTCACACGAGCAACATTCCTTCTAGATTATGGGGTAATGCTGATGTCAGGAGAAACTACAACAGCATGGTCTTATTTGTGGCCCAGGGTTTCTGACCCTACTTTCCTCAATAAAGGAAGGAGCAGTGCTGCAGTGGCTTCCATGACGTGAAGGTAACACGAGAAGCATCCCCAACATGCCGCTGGTGCAATATTACTCTTTTTTTTTTTTCTTTTTTAAAGAGGCTCGGAATTTTAAAAGGCTCGGAATTTTTAAAAATAATGAGAACTAGGTGTCTCAGAATTTAAAGCACTACAAAATCAGTGCTTGAAGCTATAGAGATAAATGCTGGCCACCAATTATTTATTTTTTTGGAAAAGGGGTTTTCTTTCTCATCCAAAGCAGACTCTGCAGAATGGTGTTTTGTTTTTTTGTTCCAGTGGGATCCAGTACTTTGTTGATCCTCCTCAAATGTTGCTTTAATAGGATTCAGTCTGTTGTTCCTCTTATTAAAAACAGTGTTGGTTCTATATTGTTTGCATGTCTAGCTCTTTATAAGGAACCCTTTTATTTCTGTGGGTGTTTCTTTTTGGTAGTTTATTGCCTAGAATTGTCCCTTTTGTTCATTACGGCATGCTATATTCTGCCTCAGCCATAAATGAGAATTTCTTGTAATGGTCATCTTTAAAGTATACAAGGCCCTGGCCAAAGTGGCATATAATCCTAAGGGAAACAGAAACGAGGGAATATGCCAATTCCAAGCAGTCTCAAGCAAGGTCAGTGCCTGCACTTTAAACATATTTGCCAAAACATAACAGTGTGGAAACAATGTTTCATCAGCTTCCTCTTTAAATGTAATCATTGTTCTGACAGCACTGCCATAAAGTGTGTTCTGTAACCAACTGGGTAGCCTAGGAACATCTCAGCTGCTGCCCAGGGGTCATTGCATAACCTCTAAAAGGTTCCTTGACTCTTGCAGTTTAAAATAGCCAGCTGACTTATCAAGAGTGTTCCTGGGTCTTTCTGATCCATATGTCTGTGTGGGTGTATGCAGCTCCTATACAGGCTCTGACAGCCCTTCAGTACTCCTAATCCACCACCTTTCAAGAGCATTATCTGAACTCTACATTCCTGTGCTCTTAAGTTAGAAATGTGCTGCAGAGATAGGCAACTGCTATAACACACATTTCAAGCAAATTCCTAAAAGGCTTGCTCTTGCATGGTGGAGGAATCTGCTTTCGCACAGAATCCGGGGAGGTGTGTGAGTAATGTGGTTGAGAGCAAGCTGGTGGCACTGAAGATCGTTGTAACCTATGACCATTCTTTTCAATAGGAAAGTGTTGGAAAAAGTCTTCGATGAAGTGAAATTGGTGGATGTCTTGGACAGTGGAGATTCAGCCCATCTTGCACTATTGAAAAGGCCTGAGCTTGGTGTTACATTGACAAAACTCCATTGCTGGGAACTAACACAATATTCAAAGTGTGTGTTCATGGATGCAGACACAATGGTATGTCCTGCTTACTGTTTTAGAATGCATTTTTTACCTGGACCCATTTCAAAGTTTTAAGCACATGTTTAAAACAATGGCAACTTGGGCTCTGTGTATAGTAAACGTTGGTGGAATAGTTTTGTTGTACGTAATGCCAAACCTGTGTGGCAGGGTGCACTAGAGGGTTGTAAGAGTGAAGTGTGCCTTAAACTAAGCTACCGCCTTGGATGCATCCACCGCTCTATGTCAGTAACATCTATCCCCTCTGCCAATATATGGGCAGTGACATAATCCTAGGGAGGAAGCATGTAGGGCAGGCTACATGGGAATCTTAAAAGTGTGTATACTGTGTAAAAAGCACAGCCTCCTCACTTGGTCTTAAAGGGCTGGGCAGGATGCTGCAAACCAATATTAACTGGGCTGTTCTGCCATTGCAAGGAGGATGTTCTGGGAGCTGATTGCGTAGAGTGAAATGTGCCTTCAGCTTCAGTCCAGGAAAATATCTGTGCCCACATAGCAAGTCTTAAAAAGTGCAGTATTCTGAAAAAGAAAGCCTATAACACTGAATTCATACCATCTTCCTACATACTAGGTTTTGTCAAATATTGATGAGCTTTTTGAAAGAGAAGAGCTTTCTGCAGCACCGGATCCAGGTTGGCCTGACTGTTTCAATTCAGGAGTTTTTGTTTATCGGCCTTCCATTGAGACATTCAATCAACTGCTACAACTTGCCACAGAGAAAGGCAGCTTCGATGGTATGTGCCTAACTGGGTTATATTCTGAAGAATGGTGGGTAAAGATCTTGTAAAGATGCTCTGTAGATGCACAATGCTCTGCAGAGGTTGCATTGTGTGACTCGAAACCAATATGCAGGAAATATTTAATGCTTATAGGATGCTGTGCTTGTGGAAGCATTCTATAGATTGGGGTTTTATTTCAGTGAACCTGAATATATAAAACATTAATAAGATTTCCTTAAATTGCCTGAAGTGGAGTAGAACGGACGTAGGTAATCGGTCAATAACTGGCTGCCTGTATTTGACTGAAATAACTACAAGAAGAGAATCTCTTAAAGCTTCATGGGGTTCTTTCTTTTAACAGGCAAAGAGCTTTTATGTAATGGACAGCGGCTGTTGTTGTACAGTGTGTTCTGTTGCTTGTAAAACTAATGCTGTTTTATTTTGTAGCTACACTGACTTTATTGGACAAGTGCAGGTTAGCCCATCCCATAGGGTTCCAAGTAAACAATCAAGCGGGCAAGCAAATTGCCATTTAAACCATAGCTGCTATTGGATGGCTCTAGCTTAAGAGGAAGTCTGACATTCTTCCAGGAGATACTTTGGCTTTCTCAAGTGAAAGGGGAATCCACTGGCTTACTCCTCTGGTATGGAAGTGCCACTGCATACCAGCTGAGAGGATGGTAAAGTCAAGGGAGTGCCTCTAGGCATTCTTGGATCATCACGAAACACAAGATGCACTCCAGTTTGTAAAGACTAAGTAGGTCACGGTTCTTCAGACCAAAACTAGCACACAGATAGCTGGAAGCATTGTTGTCTCTTGGAGAATCTACTCATAGCATGAAATGGATGATGCATGTTCAAGAAGTCCAGTCACACAGGATACCTGCTCGTGGAGTACTTGAAGTAGTTCTAAGGTGGACTTCCCCAGCTGGTGCCCTCCAGATGTTTTGGTCTTGAACTCTCATCAGCCCCAGCCAGCATGGCCAATGGCCAGGAATCCTAGGAGTTGTAGTCCAAAACATCTGAGGGCAGCAGGTTGGGGAAGGTTAAGGTAAGGGGGACCTAAATTATTTCCAGCTTAATCTGAAAAAGATGCAGCTGAACTCCCCCTTGCCAGGTGGAGTTCAGTACTGCTGGCTTCAGCATGCTTGCTTGGGTGAAGGCACTTGGGGCAAGGGGGAGTGCCCAAGCAAGCAGAAAGGGGATGGGGTGTGCTGGTTTGGCTTTGCATGTGAAGCTGTTCTGGGCCCCTCTGTCTAAGCACTCTCCAGCCTTTCTTCCTGGGAAGGTGACTAGGGTTGCTGTGCAACTGGTAGGATGATCCCTGCCCATCTCTGCAGCTTCAAATGTAGGAGGAAGGCTGGCTGCCCATCACGCATGCCTGAGGGCAGGGTGCCATGCTTGGTTGTTGAAGCCGGAGGTATCAGCATGTTTGGAGAAACCCTGAGGCTTACAGAACTACAAAAACATTTTGAAAAACCTAATGGGTCACCTTCCTCCCAACCCCAAATCAACCCAATGAAGATTGGGCTTGCTCAGTAACAACAGAATGTTGAGTCTCCATTGGGAAATAAAATGTGGGGAGTAGAAGTGGGTGGCTTCAGCAACTTACAGCTTATATCAGCCTTCCCCAACCTGGTGCCCCCCCCCAGATTTTTTGGACTACAGCTCCCAGCATTCCTAATCACTGACCCTACTGGCTAGGGGTGATAGGAGTTGAAGTCCTAAACATCCTGAGGGCACCAGGGTGGGGAAGACTGGCTATGCTCCTAAACAGGGGCGCTCCTGTTAGGATGTGAGAATGTATGGCAACATTTCATTACAAGTCCCACTGTTATAACATATCCCCTGCCCAAGGAAAACCACTATCCATCTGGGCCGTAAATGTATTGCATGCAGAGAGAAAGAATAGTCCTTGAACCGATACCCTCTAGATCCTTTCATGTAATCACTCATATTAGTCAGGACACTTCAGGTGACACTCTTGAGCCTATTCCTCCTTTTACAGCATCTTTTTCATTGCCAGCAAGGCTAAACTCCACTGTTTGTGTCACATATATTTGCCATCTCTGTGTTTATTTTTATTTATTTTATTTTTTACATCCCACCTTTCTTTTATCGTGGAACTCAAGGTGGCTACAAGCGGTTCCCAGGTTGTCTGCCCCCGAAGCACTGACCAAACCCAGACCTGCTTTGCTGCAGCAAAGTGTCATGAGGTGTCACATGCCTCATGTGCCTTCAGACCATGCCCTGGGACCATTCTTACTTACTTTTAATATTACATGCTTATTTTTATTTATATACCACCTTTTCCCTCTTGCAAGGAACCCAAGGCGGCTTACACAGTCGCCCTCCTCTCCAATTTATCTTCACAACCCTGTGAGATAGTTTAGGCTGAGAGTCAATGACTGGTTCAAAGTCACCCAGTGGCACAGCCAAGTGGGGACTAGAACCTGGATCTCCCTAAGTCCCAGTCCAGCACCCTAACCACTTCACCACACTGATGCAAGGCCTCTAGCAAAAGGTTCTGCATTACTCATATTACAAAAGTGGAGTGGCGGGGAGATGCTTGTTAGAGGAACTGTACTACTATATTAAATAGTCCAAGTAGTGGTGTGTGGTGTAGTGGCAAGAGTGTTGGACTGGAAGCTGGGAGATCCGGATTCTAGTCCCCACTCAGCCATGGAAGCTCACTGGGTGACTTTGGGCCAGTCACACACTCTCAGCCCAACCTACCTCACAGGATTGTTGTTGTGAGGATAAAATGGAGAGGAGGAGGATAATGTAAGCCGCCTTGAGTTCCTTGCAAGAGGGAAAAAGGCGGGCTATAAATGCAATAATAATAATAAATAGATGAAAACTCTGCCTAGGGAAAGACCATTTATGCAGTTTAGAAGCAAGTCTTTGCTGCTATTCATAGCTATGTAGCCAAGTTGGCTTCCATTTGTTATATAACACACAGATAACGAACGATACCACAGTAAATGACACCATTGTGAATGGATTACTACAGCAATATCATTTGTAGCTAGTCTTCAGCAGGAAAAAAAATTCTGAGGCTGTGTTCATATAGAGTAAATTTGGTACTAAAGCCCCTTTCTAACTTCAGGAATTATGTGCATCATTAGTCAGTGGAAGCTAAGAGAAATTGCTTGCTGCCCTGTTCTTGCTACTCTGAACTTGGCTGCTTTCTGGTAGATTTGTTTCTATTTTGGTGTAGAATGCAAAACAAGACCGAATGCAAAATAAAAGTACTTACGTCAAACAGCAAGACTTATTTAAGACTCTACTTTTGAACTGCTTGACTGTCTCTGGTGTAACTTAAGTGTTGGCACTAATTAAACTGGCACAGATACTAGATGGCTTATAGTAAGAAGAATGGATGTGTCATGGTGTTTGTCTGGAACAAAACACAAGAAGTTTTGTGCCTCTCCTGACTACATTTCACTTAATATAAATTCACTTAGTTTTGGCCTAATAAGATAGTATTGAATTTTCCCCCCAAAGCCAGTGAGCTGAATTCCATTTGAAGTGGAAACATTAAGGGGTGTACTCTGGCACCAACCATAGTACATCTGAGAGCAAATCTTGAACAACATGTCTTTCAGCTGTGGGAACTAAAAATTGAAATGGAGCTGCTGTTTTCATAGAAACATGTACAGTGTCTGAGGCTTATTTCCTCCCTGGCTTTATAAAGACCTTGCCAATAACTAGCCCGCAGTCTAGATTACTAACTTTGGTACAGAAATTGGATGCTCAGTAAGCCCTGATAATAAGTCGTGTTATTCAGTGTATATAAAGCTATCATAGCATTTCCCAAGCTGCCTGTTAGAGGTCTATAGAAAGAATACGGTTGTTCCGGAATGTATTTATATTATTTATTTATTATAGCTTCATATAGATATTCAATAACATTGGGGACAAAATGTGTCACACCATAGTTCAGCTGCCAGGGGGCCAAGGCACAGTCACCTACTGTTATTCTCTGGAACCGACCCTTCATGTAAGAGCCAAACAACTGTGGAACAGTGCCTCGAACTCCCAGAGTCAATCCAGGAGGATACTGTAGCTAATGGTGTCAAAAGCCACTGAGAGATCAAGAAGAAGTAAGGGACTTTCCTTGCCCTCTCTCAAAGGAGGTCATCCATCAGGGTGACCAAGGCTGATCCCATCCCAAAACCGGCCCTAAACCCATACTGGAATGAATCCAGATAATCCATTTCATTCAAGAGTGCCTGTATCTGAGATGCCACCACTCTCTCAAGCGCCTTACCCAGGGAGGGGTTATTTGTGACTGGATGATAGTTGGCATAGATCTTCGGTTTCAGGGAGGGATTTTTCAGGAGTGGTCACAGTAGGGACCACACCGTCATACAGTGATGCATTCACTGCTCCTCAGATCTATCCAGTCAGTCCCCTGCAGCTAGCTCAAATAAGCCATGAAGGGCAAGGGTCAAGAGAGCATGTGATGAGTCATACAGATGCAAGCATCTTGTTCACATACATCCTTAGACTCCAAAAACTGAAACTGATCCCACAAAACAGGATAAGACAATGCACTCAACAGATAGTGCATCAACAGTGGCGATCGAGTCAGCATGAAGGTGAGCAATTTTATCCTCGAAGTGTCTTGCAAACTCATCACAATGGGCCTCCATATTGGGTTTACTGGGGTAGATGAAACCAACTCCCGAATCATTCAGAAAAGCTCAGCTGGACAGCTACTTGAGGATGCAATGGAAACAGCAAAATAAACCTTCTTTGCTGCTTTCACCACCATGCAGGGGGTGCGATTATATGCTCTCACACATGCTCAATGACCTTCATGATGAGTCTTTTGTCACTTATGCTCCAGTTATCTTCTAACCCGTTTCATTTTCCAGAGCTTCCCAGTAAACCAGGGAACTTTCTGTGCTCCACAGTGCTGAAAAGGGCACTCAGGAGTCATTATGTTACTGGTCTGTTGCACCTCACCATTCTGTGGTGCAGCAAGGCTCTTGACAGAATCGGCTCTGGCTCTTGACTACTGAAAAATACTCCTGCTTGTGGAGTAATTTTCCTAGCTGCATAAAAAAGGGCACTGGACTTCAAACACAATGGTATATTTCATCATCTTAAAGTTGTATGCCACTTTACCACAAAATGTGTCTTTTGCAGAGTTTAGAAATGAAATTCTTTCCAACAGGCTTACAATCAAGTAATATGGAAGATCAGGATTAATTGGTTTGGGATACTTAACCCATATGCCCAATAACTTATCCTTAAGGCTTATTTCTTGGTTATTCAACATCTGAGTAGTATGAACAGCTTGTCCATATATGAATGAGATCTTAAAAGCTGATATCAGTCCTAGGGAATAATTTCTAGGAAATATTTGTCATTAAAATGCATTTTTAGAATGTAATAGCTTATTTAAGATTCTTGGTGTCTTTTATAATGAAATTGATCTGAGCAGTTGTCACTACACAGTACAAAGTGCCACTTTGGCAAAAAAAAAATTAAAAAAAATAGCCCATATAGAACATCTAGCTTTCATCAACTTTGTCGGCTTCCTCTTGACAAAATATCTCATGAAAAATCCTAGCTTATATAAGCTATAAAGCCATTTCAGCGTTAATACTACCTGAGTTTCTACCAGCCAGTATCTATCTATCTATTTATTTATTTACCATATTTATATACCGCTCCACATCAGAAGATTTCGGAGTGGTGAAAAGCATGATAAAAGAATAAAACAACAGGTTAAAAGAGTTAAACATTTTTTTAAAAAAAAGACAAACCCCAACAAGGTGGAATTCAACAAACCATGACTGGTTATGCAAGGAAGGCCTCTTGGAATAATAACGTCTTCAGGAGGCGCTAGAAGGAACACAATGTTGGTACCTGTCTGACCTCTAAAGGCAGGGAATTCCACAGGAAGGGGGACACCACACTGAAGGCTCTTTTCCTGGTGGACTCCAACCGGGCTATGGGTCCATGTGGAACCACCAGGAGTATGCCCTCTGATGACCTCAGTGACTGGGCAGGTTAGTAGGGAAGGAGGCGCTCTCTGTTATCCTGGTCCCAAATTGTTTAGGGCTTTGTACACTAGTACTAATACCTTAAACCTGACCCAGTAGCAAATAGGCAGCCAGTGCAGTTCCCTCAGCAAAGGAGTTACACGCTGAAAAGGGGCAGCTCCCGACAACAGCCAAGCTGCTGCATTCTGCACTAACTCCAGCTTCTGGACCAGCCTTAAGGGCAGCCCCACATAGAGCGCATTGCAGTAATCCAGTCTTGAGGTTACTAGTGCGTGTACCACCATGGTCAAGCTATCCCTGTCCAGGAGAGGCCGTAGCTGGCGAACCAGCCAAAGCTGGTAAAAGGCATTCCGAGCCGCCGCGACCACTTGGGCCTCCAGTGACAATGATGGATCTAGGCGTACCACCAGACTACAGACCTGATCTTTCAGAGGGAATGCAACCCCATCCAGAACAGGCAATGAGCCTATTTCCCAGACCCGGGAACCACTCACCCACAGGGCTTCCGTCTTGCCAGGATTCAGCTTCAGTTTATTGGCCCTCATCCAGCCCATTACTGAGTCTAGGCACTGATTCATGACTTGCACAGCCTCACCTGATTCAGATGTCACAGGGAGATAGAGCTGTGTGTCATCAGCATACTGATGGCATTTAGCACCAACTCCTCTAATGTTCGCTCCCAGCGGCTTCATATAGATGTTAAACAACGTTGGGGACAGGATGGTACCCTGTGGCACCCCATAGCTCAATTGCCAAGGGGCCGAGGAATAGTCACCCAATGTTACTCTCTGAAATCAGCCCTGTAGGTAGGACCGGAACCACTGTAGCACAGTACCTCCGATACCCATCCCACGGAGTCAATCCAGGAGGATACCATGGTCGATGATATCAAAAGCCGATGAGAGATGGAGCAGAATTAACAGGGTTGCACTCCCCCTGTCCCTCTCTCGATAAAGGTCATCCATCAGGGTGACCAAGGCTGATTCAGTCCCGTAACCAGGACGAAACCCAGATTGAAATGGGTCTAGATAATCAGTATCCTCCAAGAGTGCCTGCAGTTCGTCCGCCACGACCCTCTCAAGTACCTTCTCGAGAAAAGGGGTATTTGTGACTGGGCGGTAGTTGTCTAATACCGTTGGGTCCAGGGTGGGCCTCTTCAGGAGTGGCTGCACCACTGCCTCCTTAAGGACAGCAGGGACCACCCCTTCCCGTAGGGGAGCACTTTTCACTCCCTGGACCCACCCAGTCATACCCCCTCAGCTAGCTTTTATTAGCCAGAAGGGACAGGGATCAAGAGGGCACATGGTTGGTCGCATTACTGCAAACATCTTGTCCACATCTTCAGGCCGTAACAATTGGAACTAATCCCACAAAATCAGGAAGACAGTGGCATCAGACACCTCGACTGGTATTGCACTAACAACAGCATCAAGGTCGCTGCAGAGACAAGCAATTTCGTCCTCAAAGTGCAATGCAAAGAGGTCACAGTGGGTCCTCAATGAGACCAGGGCCCCATTTACTGGGGAAGATGTTAACCATCCCCGGACCACCCGGAAGACCTCCGCTGGACGGCTACTTGAGGACGCAATGGAGGCAGCAAAATAAACCTTCTTTGCTGCCCGCACTGCCATGCAGTAGGCACAATTATGCACGCTAGAGCATGCTCGGTCATCTTCGCTTTGAGTCTTGTGCCATTTGTGCTCCAGCCGACATCCAGCCTGTTTCATTGACCGCAGCTTCCCAGTATACCAGGGAGCAGAACAGGTTCCACAGTGCCGGAGAGGGCACTCAGGTGCGATCAAGTTGATGACCCTCCGCATCTCAGTGTTCCACAGTGAGGCTAGAGCCTTGGCTGGATCACCAGCTCTCTCCACTGAAAAATCCCCAAGAGCATTCAGAAATCCATTGGATTCCATCAGTCTCCTGGGGTGGACCATCCAAATAGGTCCCCCACCCCCACGGGAGGAGATTAATGCCATAAGTTCAAATCTCACCAGGAAATGGTCTGACCCTGACAATGGGGTTACTTGGAGTCCCCCAATCTTCAGACTACCCATCTCACAAGTTGGAGTAAAAACCAAATCAAAGGTGTGCCCTGCTTCATGTGTTGGGCTGGTCACATACTGAGACAGCCCCATGGTTGTCATGGAGGCCATGAAGTCCTGAGCTGGAACTCCGGAGACAGCCTCAGCATGGAAGTTGAAGTCACCCAGAACCACTGTCCTGGGTTCCTCCAACACCACACTTGTGACTGCCTCCACCAGCTCAGTCAGGGAGGATGCTGGGCAGCAGGGTGGGCGGTACACCAGCAGCATCCCCAATGTGTCTGTATGGCCCAACACCAGGTGCAACCCCTCAAGGCCCGCTCCAAGGTGGAGTGGTCTCCTGGTGATAGAGATGGAAGTTCTATGAACCACAGCAACTCCACCCCATCAGCCCTCCAACTTATGTTGGTGCTGCACTGAGTACCCTGTGTTTATCCGATCAGTAACACTGTCTGTCCAGGCAACTACTATGGGCGCCTGAGAATCCAGAAATGCAAGACTCAGCCAGGCTCCACCTATGCACAGGTTCTAACCTAGCTTTTCTTCCAGGACCAGCCAGCCAACATCTTGAATACCTACATGAAACCACTGGGAGAGGTTTGGAGCTTTGGAGTAAGGTGCCACCAGTATGGTGATGACACCCCGTTCTGTGGTTCCTTGTCACCTAATACCAAGGGAGCCATTGTTGCCTGGGTTCAGTAATGGGCTGGATGAGGGTGAACAAGCTGAGGTTAAATCCAGACAAGATGGTGGTGCCTGTTGCTGGAAAGCCTGACCTAGGGATTGGGATTCAGGCTGTTCTGGGAGGGGCTGCACTTTCCTGAAAGATCATGTCCTTAGCTTGAGAGTGCTCCTTGATCCTATGTTGTCCCTGGATCTTCAGGTGGCAAAGAGTGCATTTTGACAACTACATTTAGTGTGCTAGATGTGAGCCTTCCTGAGTTGGTCTGATTAGGCAACCGTGCCATGGTTAAATCACAGTTAGTTTACTGCAACATGCTCTACACAGGACTACCTTTGAAGAGTGTCTGGAAGTTTCAGTTTTGTGCAAAATGCTGCAAGTAGGCTACTAACCACTGCACATTATCAAAACCCTGTTCCACCAATAATGAACAATGTGCACTAGTTGCCAGTTGTTTTCCGGGCTCAGTTCAAGGTGTTGGTTTTAACTCTTGAAGCCCTAAGTGGCTTAGGGCCTGGCTATCTAAGGAATCTCCTGTCTCTGTGAACCTGCGTTATTGAGGTCCTCCTGAGGACACTGCTGCTGACAGAGGCTCATTTGTCAGGCGCACAGGAAAGGGCTTTCTCCTGCATCACTCCCAAAGTAGGATTGGCCTCCCTCCAGAAGTACAATTGGTCCCCACTCTCTTGGCTTTTTGGAAAAGGTGTTAAAAGGCATTTCTTTAACCCAGCCTTTAAAAATGATTTTTAGTGTGCTATTTAATGTTTTCAGTAGTTGTTTTTATGGTTTTATTTTATCTTATATTGGTTTTACACTGCCTTGGTGGCCTTTGGAGGCGGGAAGGGTGGTATAGGAGTATTAATTTAAAAATACTAAAAATAACATCTGCTTGGGCAGGCATGTCAGGTTCTGCTGTGACTTTGTCCCTGGTCCTGTCCACAACCATCTTTATTTTTATTAAAAATAAAGTACAATGCAATATACAAATAGAGTTCAGCCAGAGGTAATACAACCTAATAATCATAGTCATAACAAGAAAAATTCTCCATTCATATTTACTCTTATTACATAAGACTTTCAACAATAAAGAGTAGATCAAAAATAACAATAGTTATTACCCTAACTTGAATACTCTATTTTTCAATAATTAAATTACTTTTAATAATAGATTATGTATTCAATTAAACTATCATGTTTATTTTTTACTTTCGAATAAATAATAAATTTACTTAGCTGTCTGAATCTTCCTTTGTTGCTCTAGCTTCCCCAAAAATTTTAGAATTATTTTATATGTTAATATTCTCCACCATATGCTGTTTTCTCATAACTTAAGTGGTGGTGCTTCTTTCTTTTTTCCAAAATAGTTGCAGCCGGATTCTTGTTCCTAACATATTAGAAATTGGTCAACCCTCCTCTTTCTTTGCAAACCCTTTAATATTGCCTGCTAATAGAACCCCGGGGCTTATAGGTGGAGTACAACCCATTACATACATACATACGCGCGCACACACACACACACACATAGTGATTTTTATATATATATATATATATATATATATATATATATATATATATCTCACTACTTGTGTCTAGAATCTATTAGTTTCCTTACAATTCCACCAAATGTGGACAAAATCAGCACCATCAAATCCACACCTCCAACACTTTGCCAATGTTAAATTATATATCTTTTGCAGTCTCTTGGGAGTCCTGCCCACAACCTTTACTGGGTTGCTGGAGCAACTGTGCTAGTTTCTTAAGTCAAGGAGGAATGGGAGAACCACCGAGACTTGAGCTTGCTGAAGTTCTCCCCGAGTTCCAACTCAAAGCTTGGTCCACCTCGTTCTCAGTTGCGGGCTTCCCTCCCCCCATTCTAATGGGGAATGTGTACACCCAAATGCGTTCTTTTCCCCCCTTGGCTAAAGCATGAAATGCGCATTTTTCTCAAATGCACATTTTAAGAATGTGTGAAGGTTTTTTTAGATGAGCATCATGAGCTTGGAAATTTGTGAACTTTGCCCACAAAATATGTTCACGGTGCAAACACAGAAAATTGTCATCTTGAACGAATAGAAACAAAATTCTTGTACATACTTGAAATCAAAGGTTGTCAGAACAATCCAGGACTCTCTTGTGTAGGCAGCTATGCTACTTTGGCCAGCAGGGTTGCTGTCTCGCTGCTGTCTATTCTCATCTAGGCTGAGCTGGACAGTAGAAGAGGCCCAGTGACATGAATGGCCACCATGCAAGTTGGTATCTGTTGCCTTACAAAATAATCTGAAGGCATACTGTCTGACTTGCACAGCCTCTTCTCAGGTCACTGGAGCAATTGGGCTAGGTAAAATGCCAACACTTTCGAGGCAGAAATAACTAAGTTATGGGTCACTGGAGCTTGCAGAGGATGTAGTAGTCTGGGTGACCAGGCCCCTGCATCTTCCTTAGGGTAGAGGACAACTGGCATTTATGGTAAACTCACTCAATTACGTCTTTCATGGCTCCTATTAACCCTCTCATGTCTTTCTCTTTTAGGTGGGGACCAGGGCTTATTAAACACCTTCTTCAGCAGTTGGGCAACTACAGACATTAACAAGCATCTACCATTTATTTATAACCTAAGCAGTATATCTATCTACTCCTACCTCCCAGCATTTAAAGCGTAAGTGGGCACACTATGTAAATAGACAAGCTGTGTAAAGTTAACTATTCATTTAAATGTGTGTGTGGTGTTTGTGTTCATACTGTGTGAAAGCTGCTTCCAAAGCAGAGATGGATCATAGGAATTAATTTTGAGATACTTGCTGTTGCATGGCTGCATGAGACAAGAGCTGATATAATTTAGTGACATGTTAGAGTAAACTATAATAGAAAGAAGCAATTTGTAACCTAATTTTACTAGTAGGCATCAATATGCTCTGAATGAAATACCTAAACCGCCTGGATTAGATCTGTGCGTTGGCAGATGGGACGTTTTCCCACTCCTTCGTGCTATGGCAGCCATCTAGGCCAGCAATGTGAGAAACAAATATAACTAGTTGCTTCTAAGGATTTGTGCTGATCTTGCTTCACAGCATGGGAAATGCTTGCTTATTCACTTGCATGCTATGTTGACACCCCCAGTCCATGTGGGAGTGCACTGCGCTTGACTAGACACTAGGATACAATACAGCTGTATCCTCATATCATCCACCATTTTGAGACTTAATCCCTCTCTGATAAGAACCTGTGTCTTTTACTGAAAACGTCTACAGGATGGGTATAGTCCAAGGCATATCTGTTTCCCTTCTCTGAAGTAGCCCAGCTGGATAGCTTGTTAACTTTCTGGCAAACTCAAATGTTTCCTACAGAAACCTGACTCTAATGCCCAGTGTTAATTTATTTTAAATCTCCAGGGAGAACATAAGTAAAGGTAAATCTCTTGAACCATGCCACTCATACATCCAGAAGTAAATGAACAATTGTATGAACTAGTCTCTAGGCAACATCAAGTAACTGGAGTTTAATGGAGCAGCTAACGTAAGCAGTGTTATAAGTGTCTCAGGTTCAAGCTATGTCTTGTGATCTGAGCATCATATGAGGCACTGTCCAGTTAAAATTAGAACATTTATTTTGGGAAGTCCATGCAAACTGAGTGGCTGGTAGAGAGAGAATATCTGGCTCAGTGAACGGTGTTACAATGTATGTCTTTTGGCAGGTGACTTTCTTTCCTTTTGAATCATGCAACATGGAATTGTACATTCTACCTGTTTACTGCTCGAGGTCAGTTTTGATAGCTCTAGCTATGGTTGAGCAAGACTGCACCAGGGACAGCTGGAAGGCGAGTCACTAGGATCTAGTGGCTTCAGGAGAGAAGCTGAATACAAAGTCTCTCTAGGGCAGGGTATTCAAGCTGTGCCAAACAGCTACAATTCATGGCATGAGCTACGTTTTAAACCCTGTGATGATCACAACTAACGTACTGACTTAGGGTGGAAAAGGGATTTAGCCAAAACAGGTGTGGACCTCCACCTCCAAGCTTAAAAATAAATAAAATCATTTTTGCAGTGATGTCAAGATCCCAAAGAGGTTCAGGTGGCTTTTTGCTCAGGGGAAAAAGGAAGGCAGCAGTGAACAAATGAGATCAAATTGCTATGTAATCACATTATTTAGAATGCATGTTACTTAGCAAGTGTGCCTTAGAATGTGTTACATGTACAATACATCAGATCAACTTAACAGCTCATTCCCACATAATACTGATAGGCCTTGTAGAAATGGCTCCCTTTCTAGGTCACTTTCAGCCCTTCCATTGCTCTTATTTTGATCTTGGCTGTTCAGTTAACACACAATCAGGGCAGTGTTTTCACAGCTGCATGGTCCAATTCTAGGACTTGATACCACATCACTATATCTACAGCTTGTCCAAATATTCTATAAGTGCTATATAAGTTGTTAATGAGGGAGGGGATCAGAGTTGATATCAAGTCTATAACCAGCTGCAGGCCTAACTTCCTATAGTAGATAACATTCTCAAACTAAATGAGGCTTCTATGCAAGACTTCACAAATTATTGTCAACCATGCAGGTATTTCCTAAGCCACTGAACTCTGGAAATTATAGCAACGACACAGTTACAAGGTATAGTATGAAATGAGGAAAGCAACTTGTAGAGATGAGAAGTCAAAACGGAAAAGCCTTTTAAGTGCATCCGTAACCTGCTTCGTACGTTTGTGGGTATAAACAATGGGTTTTAGTTGATGCATCTTGATGCTTTGCAGTATGTTCCTAAATAAATTGTATGCTAAAGTCATGCCTCACATCCAAACACCCTCATTGCCCAGCAGTTGCTGTTATAGCCAATGAATGTTGCTCAATACATGACCCTCCCGGCTATATCTAACCCTGAACTCCTTGTACAGAGCAGAGATTATTAATGATGCCACTGACAGCAAAGTGAATCGAGCAGTGGCTGATTGCAGTAGTTTTGCATGTGTTCAGCGCAAGCAGCTATTGGCAAAATAAGAGTGCTCTAGACCCTTAAAGGTGTAAAAATGTGTAGAGATCTGTAGTGTATTACAACTAAATTTCATCTGAGAATTCCCTCTGAACTAACATCATCTACCACTACTTTCCATGTCAAAACTGAAGTTGTCCAGACCACTGGACCTACACCACCAGATAGTTCAGTTACTGATAAGTGTCTTCATGCTTCATGTTCTTGGATTCAGTATGCCATTAATTGTTAGAAGTTTTTTTTTAAAGTACAGGCACAAAATCACATCTATCTTCCTGATCAGAGAAGTAGAGCAGTAGTTATTATGGCCACTATAAATAACTTTATGCATGTATACACTGTAGGGAGAGAAGAGCCTCTTCCCATTCTATATAAAAGGGGAGGGGCAGGGACACAAGTGTGGATCTGCCAAAAAAAAAACATTCTAAGGTATCCTTGGCTCTTAACAATAATATTCCTGTTCAGAGCTCCAGCCAGAACAGGTGCCTGTTTGGTTCCATAGCAGAGGTTCCATTTTCTTTTCCAGCCTACTGAAACTTTTCTACGGTATTCTATACAGGGTATATAGCATGGAATGACATAAATATCCCTCCCCATGCAATAAGGGCCTTAAGCAAGCCAATTTCCCCAATTTCCTTTTTATTATTTTCAACTGGCAGCTTCAGTATTCCATAAGACTTAACTCTTAGACTTGCAATCTGCCTTAATGCAGTTTCTTTTGAACTTTTTTCCTCTTACATGACCTGCCCATAGAGAACAAAATCTTGGATTCTACATTAGTAGAGCTGTGATTGGGTGGCAGCATGTTCTCCTCCTCTTCCACCACTGCCAAAATAAAAGGTGATCACCAGAGACAGGAGTTACTGTCTTCAGCATTCAGGCCTTGGTGTACAAAATGAAGCAGGACAAAGGCTAATAGAGTTTTGCCAAGAGAACACGCTGATCATAGCAAACACTCTTTTCCAACAGCACAAGAGGCGACTCTACACATGGACATCACCAGATGGTCAGTATCGAAATCAGATTGATTATGTACTTTGCAGCCAAAGATGGAGAAGCTCTATACAGTCAGTCAAAACAAGACCTGGAGCTGACTGTGGCTCAGATCATGAGCTGCTTCTTGCACAATTTCGGCTGAAATTGAAGAACGTAGGGAAAACCACTAAACCATTCAGGTATGACCTAAATCATATCCCAGATGAATATACAGTGAAGGTGAGGAATAGATTTAAGGGATTAGACCTGATAGACAGAGTGCCTGAGGAACTATGGACAGAGGTCTGTAACACTGGTCAGGAGGCAGCAACGAAATCCATCCCAAAGAAAAAGAAATGCAAGAAAGCAAAGTGGCTGTCTGATGAGGCTTTACAAGTGCTGAGGAAAGAAGGGAAGCGAAAAGCCAGGGAGAAAGGGGAAGATATACCCAACTGAATGCAGAGTTCCAGAGAATAGCAAGGAGAGACAAGAAGGCCTTCTTAAATAAACAATGCAAAGAAATCGAGGAAAACAACAGAATGGGAAAGACTAGAGATCTCTTCAAGAAAAGTGGAGATCTCAAGGGAACGTTTTGTGCAAAGACGGGCATGATAAAGGACAAAGAAGGCACGGACCTAACAGAAGCAGATGAAATTAAGAAGAGGTGGAAAGAATACACAGAAGAACGATACAGGAAAGATCTGAATGTCCCTGATAGCCATGATAGTGTGGTCACTGAACTTGAGCCGGACATCCTCGAGAGTGAAGTCAAGTGGGCCTTAGGAAGCATTCCTAACAACAAAGCTAGCGGAGATGACAGTATTCCAGCTGAGCTATTTAAAATCCTAAAAGATGATGCTGTTAAAGTGCTGCACTCAATAGGCCAACAAATTTGGAACACTCAACAGTGGCCACAAGACTGGAAAAGTTCAGTTTACATTCCAATTCCAAAGAAGGGCAACGCCAAAGAGTGTTCGAACTACCGTACAACTGTGCTCATTTCACATGCCAGCAAGTTTATGCTCAAAATCCTACAAGCTAGGCTTCAGCAGTATGTGAACCGAGAACTACCAGAAGTACAAGCTGGGTTTCGAAGAGGCAGAGGAACTAGAGATCAAATCGCCAACATTTGCTGGATCATGGAGAAAGCAAGAGAATTCCAGAAAAACATCTATTTCTGCTTCATTGACTACGCTAAAGCCTTTGATTGTGTGGATCACAACAAACTGTGGCAAATTCTGAAAGAGATGGGAGTACCAGACCACCTTACCTGTCTCCTCAGAAACCTGTACAAGGGACAAGAAGCAACAGTAAGAACTGGACATGGAACAACCGAGTGGTTCAAAATTGTGAAAGGAGTATGACAAGGCTGTATATTGTCGCCCTGCTTATTTTATTTATTTATTTATTTATTTATTGCATTTATACCCCGCCTTTCTCCCTCTCGCAAGGAACTCAAGGCGGCTTACATTATCCTCCTCCTCACCGTTGTATCCTCACAACAACAACCCTGTGAGGTAGGTTGGGCTGAGAGTCTGTGACTGGCCCAAAGTCACCCAGTGAGCTTCCATGGCCAAGTGGGGACTAGAACCCGGATCTCCCGGCTCCCAGTCCGTCACTCTCACCACTACACTACACTGGCTCTCTTTAATTTATTAAATTAAATTTAATTTATATGCAGAGTACATCATGAGAAACACCGGGTTGGATGAATCACAGGTTGGAATTAAGATTGCCGGGAGAATTATCAACAACCTCAGATACGCAGACGATGCCACCCTAATGGCAGAAAGCGAAGAGGACCTAAAGAGCCTCTTGTTGAGGGTGAAAGTGGAGAGTGCAAAAGCTGGTTTGAAACTCAACATTAACAAAACGAAGATCATGGCATCTGGCCCCATCACTTCGTGGCATCTAGAAGGGGAAGTAATGGAAGCAGTGACAGATTTTATTTTCTTGGGCTCCAAGATCACCGCAGACAGTGACTGCAGGCATGAAATTACAAGACGCTTGCTCCTTGGGAGGAAAGCTATGGCAATCCTAGACAGCATAGTAAGAAGCAGAGACATCACCTTGCCGACAAAGGTTCGTATCATCAAAGCTATGGTTTTCCCAGTAGCAACGTATGGCTGTGAGAGCTAGACTCTAAGGAAGGCTGAGTGCCGAAGAATCGATGCTTTCGAACTGTGGTGCTGGAGAAGCCTCTTACGAGTCCCCTGGACTGCAAGGAGGTCAAATCAGTCAATCCTAAAGGAAATCAACCCTGAGTGCTCATTGGAAGGACAGATACTGAAGCTGAAGCTCCAATATTTTGGCCACCTAAAGCGAAGAGAAAACTCCCTGGAAAAGACCCTGATGCTGGGAAAGATTGAAGGCAAAAGGAGAAGGGGACGTCAGAGGATGAGATGGCTACATAGCATCACCGATGTAATGAACATGAACTTGAGCACACTCCGGGAGAGAGCGGAGGACAGAAAGGCCTTGCGTGCTATGATCCATGGGGTCATGAAGAGTCGGACATGACTTAATGACTGAACAGCAACAACATGAACCTGGAAAATCTCCCTTCAGCCAATGAGATCGTTTGTCCTAGCATTTTTCTTAACTCCGTGCCCTCAACATTCTGTAGATCACCACACTATTGCGAGGGGTGGGTAAAATCTCTCTCTTTTTGTACTTTTGCATACCTGGGGAGTGCTTTATTTGGGTGGCCCCACTTCACTTCCCAACAGTCACCGGTTTTGCTATTAGAGGGACCAATTGGGGACCTGCAACAAAATTTTGGCAGTGTATCTTCAGCCTATAAAGGGTGTTTTCCTCTTGTAACCTGTAACCAGGCCACTTCTAGCAGTAGCTGGAATTCATGGAAGCGGAAGTAGAAAAAAGGACACTTCCACTTTTCACCCATTTAGAACCGTCTCCACTGTGCTATAGACAACTAAAGTTGTCCAGCTTGCTGGCCCTGAACCTAAGCACTTTATTGCACTATACTGGAGTGAGAAGGTTCCAGGAGAGTGGAAAGGGGGAAAGATGTCCACCTGAAACTTCACAAAATAGGGCAGAGGGAATGCACATGTCTCTGACACACACCCTACATCCCCATTTCTGCCTCCCAGAATATTTACAATAAACTGTTACTAGCTTGAGAAGGCTAGTTCTACCTTTCCATTCTTAATTGACCCCCTCCCTCAACACTCTTAAATGTTTACAAACTGCCCTATAAATGCCCTAATACAATTGTTTATCCCAATATTGCAGGGTACACATGGAATTGAGGCTGGTATGGCAAATCCCTTCCCCACTCTTCAGGTTGCCAAAATTGTTCCTTAGACTCCCTGCCAGCCAAAATCCAATATTCAATTGCATGTGGAAACCTTGTGCTCAGTTGACATGCATGCAACTGCATTTTTTCTAAATACTAAAAACTAAAATTTTCACCTGAAATGAAAACCTGAGTTTAGAGCTTTGCTCGTTCCTTCTGTTTCTGGGTGGACTGCCAGAAACTGTCATCCAATCATAGCTATGCTAAAATTCTGGATTCTCCATTGTTTTGTATGGGCAGCTCTCATTTCCACCCTGGGGGAGAAAAAAATATAGGGTCTATAGGAAACAGGAAGTCCCATCTCCAGACAATGGGGTAAGTTACTCTATAATTTTCATAAGTTCAACTGCCATCAACGTTCCGTATGTTCTAGATGCTCACAGGTACTTGTTAGTTCTTTTAGGTGTTTTTCTAAAAAGGTAATATAATATAAAGGTAATAATAATTTCTGTAATATACATATCTGCATACCAACGGAGCCTTAAATATGTAGAAGCCACAGTTTTTTTTAAGGTGCCCCCATTTTGCTTCCAAACTGACAAGGACTTCACCACCTGTATATTCATGTATATGATGAAGATCAGGTGTACTACACAATGCTGTGGAAGCACAGAGAAGGTGCCAAATTCGGGCATAAAATCCAGCATTCTAAAAATCTAAACCTTATGATTTTAAATCGCTTGCAGCCTTAAGGTAAGAATAGGTATTGCCGTACACTGTTGAGACTAGTGAAATTTCAGAAGCCCAAGTGCAGCTGACTGGAGACTTACATTGTCAGGGGAGGAGCTTTAATGACCCGTGCAGCTCTTTGCTCTTCATGTGACACTCTGAAGCAGAATTAACGATGCAGACTTTGTGTAACGTAATACAAGTCACAGACCTGAGTTTCGCTTGGGTTGCCTAGGTGCAAAATTACACTTCACGTGGTAAAATACATCATCTTGTTTCAATGAGATGTCCAGCTGGGTAATTATCTTAAAAGCTATGTGAAATCCCTTTAGTAGTGGCTTTCTGATGGTTTTACACCATAGTAAGAAACTAGTAATATTTGGGCCTGTTTAGAGACTGTTTTGTTTTGGTTTTATTTGTTTTAATATATCATTGTATGGTTCTGAATTGTGCATGGCTCTGAGGGCCTGTGGGCAGAAAAGCAATATTTATAAATCCTTTTAATTAATGAATAAATATATAAATGTATGCATGGTGGTAACACATCCAAAATGAAGCTCTGATCATATATATAATGAAGCTTTGATTGTGTATGTGTATATATTATATTATATTATATTATATTATATTATATTATATACACATAATAGTATGTGTGTGTGTGTGTGTGTATATATGTATATGTATATATATATACACACACACACACACACACACACATACATACATACACATACATACATAAATACATATATATATATGGGCCATGACTGAATGTTATATTCTGTACCCAGCCATCAAGCAGAACTATTCTTCTTCTGACAGGTTTGGTACAGATGCTAAAGTGGTGCACTTCCTGGGGAGAATGAAACCCTGGAACTACACATATGACTCCAAAGCCAAAAGTGTCAAAGAAGATGCTCAGGATCCCACAATGATTCATCCAGAGTTCCTCAATAAGTGGTGGGATACTTTCGTCACAAATATTTTGCCATTACTACAGCAGCACGGTGCCATTAAAGATACAGCTACTGGTGTGAAGGCGGTATGTTTTCTAAATGAATATAACCTTGACTGGGGTGTGGAAAAAGAGGGTCATGCTTGCAGAAAGCCATTACTTGGCTATCAATCTAATGGAATGGACTTGGTCTGAAACTAGCATGACTGCTACAAAATCAGCTTACAATCCCGCACTAGCAAGGTTCCTACATGAGCTGACTGGTGATATGACCGCAGCCAAAATGGGTTTGCTTTCCCCATTATGCAGCATGCTGGCTCAGGTCTGCAACTGTTCGCTATTGTAGTACCAAACACTGGTTACACTTCTGGACTGTACTACAGGCCAGATTAAATACTAACTGTGACAGACCTATGTATATGAATTCAGCAGTAACCAGGCTCTTGAAGAAGGGTGAGACGGAAAGAAATTTTAAAAGTGTGGCATGGGCAGGGAGGAGCTGATTTTGAATGATTGATTCCCTCCCCCCAAAACATCCAGGTACATTTGTCCCAATAGGTTTACCAGAACTAAACCCCATTGGGAAGAGACAATTGGAGGGTGAGGAGTGCAGGCAGGGAAAAGTTCAGTGTACCTCCATGCTGCATTAAAAAAAAACAACTCCCCAGTTATATGAATTTGGCAAGACACATGTTGAGTCATACTGCCAAAATGTCTAGCTTAAGATTCAATAAAACCAGATACTGCAGCATAATGGTAATATGAAGTGCTGTCTCTAGTTATTATCCTTTATCAAAACAGGGGATGGGGACACACGTACTTAAAATAGTATCAGACACTGCTAATTAGCCTTGAATCATCTAGTCAATTTTGGACTGTACTTTAGAATGAACTGGTGGGTAGAACTGTTGCAACACCTGTCTTCATTCTGAAGAATTACAATTTGAAGAGGCATGCATGGATCTTTGCTGGTTTACAGAAACTCCTCCCTAATCTTAAATGTACTGAACCGTACTTGGTAGTAATTGCTATTTAAGATTTGTTAGCAATTGGGTGCAGGCCTAGGCACTATTGTATCCCCAGAAGTCATCACTTGATTCTGTATACCAAGAGTTTGTATTTCTTAATTTAGTAGGCTATCTACTGTAGCTTTAGTTGAGGACTGAGTGCGACACTCAGTGAAAGTGACATACTGCCATCAAACAGCCAGATTTCAACAGGCTTGAACTAGACTAGTATATGCACCAAAGGCTTCATGGCTCTATATGCAGGGCTCGACACCATATACGCAAACTTGTGTCTAAAAGATTATTTCCAGCAATATGCAGAAGATAAAAGACTGCTGAGACAAGTCTGTAGGTGAACATTTGATCCCTATTGTGAACAGTTTACCTGCTATCTCTTAACCTGTTGGAACAGACTGAATGGTAGTATTGTACCTACCATCATGTAGCAAACCAGAAAGGTGTATCTACAGACTGTCAGTACTAATACCTGAAACTAGAACTGCCATGACTCCCTCATTCCCTTAGTCTTTCCTTATGTCAAACTAGCCAAAACAACTCAACTTTAATCTCACGCATGCAGTCCAATAATGCATGCAGTGCAGCTTTAACCACTTAAGCTTGGTATACAGAGAAGACAATAGTTAAGTTCTTAGACCTTTCTGAGACCAAAGTTACTGATCTGTTCTTGAGCTATGCTTTCTGTTGTCCCTATTTCAACTTTCTAATGAACTATTTGCAGCTATCGGGCTTGGTCTATACACTGGCTTTCTCTTGTGGCTTCTGTAGAGAGGTATGAAGAACTTAAACATGTTGCTAACTACCTGTCTGCTGTCTCATTGACTTAGATATGCTCTTCATTTATTTTTACAGCTCCTTAAACTGTGTAAATGGTGCTTGCTGCTTTGCATGGGAATTTCTCATTCGTTATCCTACCCCCTGCTCTTGTTGCTTTATGCCCATCCCTTTTTTGCAGTGATGCAATGGTGCCACTCCCGTTCACTTGCGCTTTCTTTTTAGGAAGAGGTAGCAGAGGCAGTGTCCCACCTGTCACTTTCATCTGCAGCCCTGCCACACTCGCCGCCATCGCCACCAGCGATGTCCTCAGAGGAGCGCAAAGAAAGATGGGAGCAGGGCCAGGCTGACTACATGGGAGCAGACAGCTTTGACAACATCAAGAAGAAACTTGATACCTACCTCCAGTAGAAGCACTTGTATCTGTTCTACAGCCATCAGCAATACAAGGACTTGTTTCAGATCTATAGCAACTAGAAAAGTCAGATAGGGTCAATTAAACTCGCTAGCAGCTTGCCTCTGCTCAGCTGAACTCTTTTGGCAGTACGGCAGGTAAGAACTGAGCAAAAGCTGTTTTAAGTATGAATCCTTGTGCCAATCATGTGTCCAACAGCCAGATGTTTTCCTCTTGCACAATACTTGATGAACTATGCCTGTAATGAACTCATTGAGAACAGGGCACTCGACTGGCTTGAAACATACCCCTTAGACCTATAGGGACTGTGCTTTACCTCTACTTTCCTTCACCCCTGAACCATGTTTGCTTGCTATGTTAAAATAATAACTAGAGGTTGAGGCAGCTACAATGAAGGGGCCTTACAATAAGGGCATAAAAACGTGCAACATCCTAACTGTAATGACACTGCTTTTCTGTCAATTCCAGCCATATTGAAGATTCTGACCAGACTCCTCTGCACAGTACTTACAGCATGGCAAATGCTTTTGTTCAGTTCTGTGTACTTCTGGGACTAGTAAAAAAAAATAAAAACCTTTGAACTGTTACCTGTAACATGGCACTCTAAATACAAAATAAAAAAAAATGATAAAATCCTATTGCACTCAACTTTGTCAAGGAGCAGTAGGATCTGTGTCCCCCTCAAACCTACTTAGCACTTGTAGCCTGTGTCATCAACACAAGCTTTTAAAGCCCATGATGGACATTTACTCATTGCTTAAGAGTATCTACCACGGTGCTGTTCAGGCATTAAGTCTGCATTCTTCTAAAATTTGTGCTGTGCCAAGGAGGGCATGTTGGGGAGAGCATATATGTATTAGTTGGGTTATATTTTCTTCTATGGCTCATATATAAAATGGCACTTTCTGGTTAAAAAAATTGACTGATAAAGGTGTGGGCGAAGTTCTGGTTCCATAGGCATGGCATTGTTCCATAGCATTATCGCATGGTTTTAAAAGCATCCCTGTTACTGCTTAGCTGTCCTTTATTGCCCAATTCCAAACTGCCTAGAGAAATGCTGTGTTAAGTACTTGCCAATGAAGTACCCGTTTGGCTCACATCCCTTATGAAAAAAGAATAGTGTGGCACACCTCTCTATATACTTCTTGCTTATATTGACACAAGCACTACTCAGGACAAGACTTTGTGTATCTGCACTTTATTATTTATTTATTTATTCATTCATTTCATTTCTATACCACCCAATAGCCGAAGCTCTCTGGGCAGTTCACAAAAATTAAAACCAAACAACACACAATAAAACCATTTAAAATATATAGAACATTAAAACCACAATATAACAATACAACCACAATAAAACCTAGCAGCACTGCAGGAGTTTAAAATACAAGTTTTTAAAACAGCAAAGCTAAAAGTTTAGAAAGCTAAAATGCTTGGGAAAATAAAAAGGTCTTCACCTGGTGCCGAAAGGAATACAATGTAAGTGCCAGGCGAACCTCACTAGGGAGCTCATTCCAGAGCCGGGGTGCCACAACAGAAAAAGCCCTCCTCCTAGTAGCCACCCGCCTCACTTCCATTGGCAGGGGCTCACGGAGAAGGGCCGCTGACGATGATCTTAAGGTCCAGGCAGGCACATATGGGAGGAGGCGATCCTTCAGACAACCTGGCCCCAAGCCGTTAAGGGCTTTAAATGTTAATACCAGCACTTTGAATCGGGCCCGGAAATGGACTGGCAGCCAGTGCAGCTGAAAAGGTACTGGCGTAATATGAGCTCGCAGGCCAGTCCCTGTTAACAGTCTTACTGCCCTATTCTGGACCAGCTGAAGTTTCCGTTTTCAAAGGCAGCCCCACGTATAACGCATTGCGGTAATCCAGACGAGACGTTATCAGAGCATGGATAACTGTAGCTAGGCTATCTCTGTCCAGATAAGGGCGTAGTTGGCATACCAGCCTAAGCTGATAAAAAGTGCTCCGTGCCACTGAGTTCACCTGTGCCTCAAGTGACAGTTCTGGATCCAAGAACACCCCCAAACTATGAACCTGATCCTTTAGGGGGAGTGCAACCCCCTCCAGAACAGGTTGAGTATCACCTAGCTGGGCAGACGAACCACCCACTAACACTACCTCCGTCTTATCTGGATTGAGTTTCAGGTTATTGGCCCTCATCCAGTCCATTACCGTGCCCAGGCACTGATTCAGAACAGCCACTGCCTCACCTGGCTTTGATGAGAAAGAGAGGTAGAGCTGGGTGTCATCAGCATATTGATGGCACCTCAACCCACACCTCCAGATAACCTCCCTCAGCAGTTTCATGTAGATGTTAAACAGCATGGGGGATAAAATAGAGCCTGTGGAACCCCATGGCACAATTGCCATGGCACAAAGCAATAATCCCCCAGCACCACCTTCTGGAATCGGCCATCCAAGTAGGAGCGGAACCACTGCAGTGCAGTGCCTCCAACTCCCAACCCAGACAACCTATCCAGAAGGATACCATGGTCAATGGTATCGAAAGCTGCTGAGAGGTCCAAGAGAATCAACAGGGTTGCACTTCCCCTGTCCCTCTCCTGGCAGAGGTCATCCCACAAGGCAACCAAGGCAGTTTCCGTTCCAAAATCAGGCCTGAAGCCTGATTGAAATGGATCTAGATAATCCGTTTCATTCAACAGTGCCTGGAGCTGCCCTACAACCACCCGCTCAAGCACCTTGCCCAGGAAGGGGATGTTGGCCGCTGGCCTATAATTATTAACATCCTCTGGGTCTAGGTTAGGCTTTTTCAGGAGTGGTCTAATTTGTTGTTGTTGTTGTTGTTCAGTCGTGTCCGACTCTTCGTGACCCCATGGACCATAGCACACCAGGCCTTCCTGTCCTGTGCTCTCTCCCGGAGCGTGCTCAAGTTCATATTCATTGCATCAGTGATGCTATCTAGCCATCTCATCCTCTGCCGTCCCCTTCTCCTTCTGCCTTCAGTCTTTCCCAGCATCAGGGTCTTTTCCAGGGAGTTTTCTCTTCGCATTAGGTGGCCAAAATATTGGAGCTTCATCTTCAGTATCTGTCCTTCCAATGAGCAGTCAGGGTTGATTTCCTTTAGGATGGACTGATTTGACCGCCTCTTTTAAAGCGGCAGGCCCCACTCCCCCTCTCAAAGAGGAATTTACAACCTCCTGGACCCAGCCGGACATCACCTCGTTTGATTTAATAAGCCATGAAGGGCAAGGGTCAAGCACACAAGTGGTCGATCGGACTTGGCCAAGCACCTTGTCCGCATCCTCAGGCCTCAGTAACTGAAACTCATCCAATAAAACTGGACCCGACGGTGCTCTGAACGCCTCTACCAATGGAACTGCATTAATCGTGGTGTCCAATTCATGATGAATCGGAGCGACTTTATCTTCAAAGTGCCGTGCAAACTCGTCACAGCATGCCACTGAGGGTTCCACCGTCTCTCTCCCTGGCCCAGAATGTAACAGGCCGCAAACCACTCAGAAAATCTCCACTGGACGACACTGAGATGCAATGCTGGTGGAAAAGAACTGTCTCTTTTCCACCCTCACCGCCACAGAGTAGGCTTGATAGTGGGCTCTTACCTGTGTTCGGTCAGACTCAGCACAAGTTTTCCTCCACCTGCGTTCTAGCCATCTCCCGTCTTGCTTCATTGCCCTCAGCTCAGGTGTATACCAAGGAGCTGGCCGGGCTCTGCTCAGATGGAGAGGGCACTTGGGCGCAATCGTGTCAACCGCCCGAGTCATCTCTGCATTCCACAGAGCGGCCTGGGCTTCGACAGGAGCACCAGCCATACCAGCAGGAAAATCCCCCAGAGTCCTCTGGAATCCATCGGAATCCATTAATCTCCGGGGACGGATCATTTTAATAGGTCCCCCACCCTTGCAGAGGGGAAAGGCCGCCAGGAGTCTAAACCTTAGCAGGAAGTGATCTGACCATGACAAAGGGACAGATGTTAATTCCTCCACTTTCAGATCACCATCCTCCTGCCCAGTCGAGAAAACCAGATCAAGCATGTGTCCTTTCATATGCGTTGGGCCGATGACATGTTGGGACAGCCCCATGGTTGTCATGGCGGCCATGAAGTCCTGAGCCGCCCCAGATACAGCGGCCTCAGCATGGAAGTTGAGATCCCCCAGGACCATCATCCTGGGGGTCCTCAACACCAAGTCCGAGACCACCTCCATCAGCTCAGGCAGGGAGTCTGATGGGCAGCGGGGTGGGCGGTACACCAACAGAATCCCTAATCTGTCCCGGGTACCCAACACAAGGTACAAACACTCAAGATCTGCACTCGAATGAGCAGGAAGCCTGGAGAGGGAGATTGAATTCCTGTAGACCACAGCACACACACACCCCCGCCGACCCTCAAGTCGGTGTTGGTGCTGCACTGAGTACCCAGGAGAGCACAGCTGGGAGAGAGTGACCCCTCCCAGTTCCCCCACCCAGGTCTCAGTGATAACATACCAGGTCAGCCCTCTCATCCACAATCAAATCGTGGATGAGGGAGATTTTATTTTGGGCCGACATGGCATTCAGCAGCAGCACCACCAGACCCAAGGGCAGACTGGTAAGGCTGCCAGGAACCATCAGGTTGGGGGAAGAACCAGAAGAGGGGACAGCTGTAAGGTGTCTAGCCCCTCCTCTCCTCAGCTGGCCTGTTAATCCCCCAACGCCATACCTCCCCCTGCCCGTGACCACAGTTATAGTGGCACCTCCCCGACCCCGAGTTGCCCAATAGTCCTCCCAGGCACATATTAAAATGTTAGGGTATAAAATGTTCAACGGTATAATAGAATATAAAAGATAAGAGAGATAAAAGAGAACAGCAGGTAAGAAGGAGCAGATAAAGTCCACGTTTGCCCCTTTCTCCCTGGTCTTTAAAGCTGCTGTCCTCTGCTGCTGCTATTTGCTGCTGGTATCTGTGGCTGCTGGTGTCTCTGGAGAGGCAGGTGGGTGGGTCTTCAGGTGCTGTTCCGTGCAACTCCAAGTGTGACGCTAAGTGCGCACTTGGCACGACACCGAGGTGCAGCCTCTGGCAGCCCCACCTTAAGTACCTGTTTGGCAGGAGCAGAAGCAGGCTCAGGATCCACATGGTGCAGCTGGCTGGTCCTCCTTCCCGAGCAGCCTCTGGCAGCCCTGCTTTTTTTAAAGCCCTCTTTAAAGGATAAAAAGCCTTTATCTAGGCTTCACAGAGGCTAGACTTTATTTTCATATTATGGACTGTCTTTGACCAGTAAATGGCATTAAGCCTATTTTAGTCTGGCTTAACTTGGCATAACTACATGAGTGGCTAAGTAGTCCTACTTACAATGTAGCTGACTTCAGATGTCACATCTATAAAATTTAAAACTAACCTTGGCTCTGCTCCAGGATCTATTCTTTGAACTGGCAAGGTTGTAGCCAAAGGCAGCAGTGACGGCTAGTATGGTGTGCTTGCCAAAATTTAACTATGAACATCCAGCTATTGTACATTTCTGTACAACATGGAAAATGAGATATATATATATAGCGTACAATAAAAGTACTCACTGCAACTTTAGCTGAGTTACCAAGGTGTTTATTGGACTACCTATTAGTTGATAGTATGTCCTGCAAGTATACAAACCTAGGAGTATGCTTCTGAGAGAGGCAGCATCTTTCCCTCCCCAAATGCTAGGTTGGATCTAGATTTAGGTGTCTGCAACTGGGCTGGTGGCAGTGGATCTCCCTGTGTTCTCCTCCCCACAGCAGCCCCCTGGAAATACTGGATTGGAGGACTGTGCTAGATGGGGTGAGCAGTAGTAGGGGAGAAGGGAGGGGATCCCTCAAAATTGGTCAGAAGCACTTCCTGTGAATACAGCTGTTCTGTCAACAGAAGGCTGATCCTGGATCCAACCCAGAGAATGAGGCACTTGCACGCTAATGACTTGGGTATGATTGGTGCAATTTTGAGCACTGATTGCCAACAACCCAGTTCGTTCAGGGCTAATCCCTGCTCCAATTGCAACAACAGAGCTATTTTTGTGCCAAAACATCAATAGTGCCCTTTTAACAAGGAATTTCCTGTTGGCCAGTAGAGTGACAGATACAAGTATCCTGCACTCAAAGTTCAGGTTCAAAGGTGGAACAAAGTGTATGATTACCTTCAGCTTCTACTAAGTCCCACTCAGTGGTAAGGTCCTAGAATTGTCTACATCAGTGGTCCCCAACCTTTTTTGCACCAGGGACCAGTCTCGTGGAAGGCCATTTTTCCACAGACTGGGGGGGAGTGGTTTAATGGGCGGACTTCCAGCTGCTGGGATGCAAATGGAGTCCGCTCAGCAGATGCCATTTGCATCCCTGTTCTTTGCAGTAATAGGCTACGTAAAGATTTACGTAGCCTATTACTTGAAGAACAGGGATGCAAATGGCGTCTGCTATGCGGACGCCATTTGCGTCCCAGCGGCCGGAAGTCCACCAGCGGCCGGAGCCGACCAGCAGCTCTGTGCACTTGCTGCAGAGCCAGCCGGGGCCAGGGAGGATGCCGGGGGGGGGAGGGAGGGATTGCCTCCCCCCCCGCCCCCCGCGGACCAAAGGTAAGGGGGTTTCGCACAGCCCTACTGCAGCCCGGTTCCTAACAGGCCATGGGCCAGTACCAGTCCACAGCCTGGGGGTTGGGGACCCCTGGTCTACATGGTTACACTTCTAGTCCTTAGCACATACTCACTGATGTATGCTAAACTCCAATAGCTCCTGATAACAACCTTTCATCATGACATGGTGATGGGGAAGCAGCAGTTCTTAAACCTGTTTAATTGCATTACCTTGTGAAAGTTTGGTTGGCCTAATAACCTATTTCCTTAACATAGGCTTGCTATTTTTTATTTCTACTGTTTCCTGATGTTCTATTTCATACCTCTGACTCCACAGAAGTAGGGTTGTCAGCAGCTTAGATAATTTTTTAACCAGTCAGTTTAAAAGTAAGCTATTGACCTGTTTCGTACAGAACAAAGCATGTTTTGTTGAATCATGGGTTTTTATGTGTGAACCTGGAATTATGGCTTGTTAACCACAAACAACTCACAAAGAGAACCCAGGTTTTGTTGGGCTGTGAACTGTGGGTTGCTTAAACCAAAGGTTGTCATTACATGCAAAACCAGAATTGTTAATGGGTTGGTTCACCAAGCTACAGGGGCAGATCATTGAAAGTGATTCAATGAATGTATGAATTAAACAGTCCATGAAGCTGCTTTCTGTAGTGAGCGATGGGAAGTCCACATGGACCAGGCAGCTCTAGTCATCAACATTTTCAACAAAACTATTTACCCCACAGACTTAAGGAAGGTGGATAGTTGAAATGTTTAGCAGGATTAGCCACACCTCAAGGGATGATGGAAGCATAGTTATCAACTAGAAAATGCAACATCTCCATGGAAGATGGCTACAGATTTAATGTTAATAGCCATATTTCTCATGGCAGTAAAATAAGGAAGAAACCACCATATTATGCAGGTACAGTGGTGTGATGACAGTTAAGCATCTGATCATGCTACTCAAAAAGGCTGTTGGCATGAGCACATTTGCCACCTTTATGTAGCATACTTCTTTTTGCCATGCCTCTTTGGTCCATTAACCTCAACTGATAGCCCATGTTTCTTCTCCCAAGCGTCTGTGATCATTCTTATACTCTACATTCATTCAAGGGTTCAAGATTCATTTTAGCCACAATATTATATCACTCTACTTCAAATTTCTTGGTACTAGCCACAATAATGTTTGACAGCTGATATCAGCTTCAATCCTATCAAAATTGAGGTAACAAGATCGAACAGTGTTTATACCACAATTTTTTTAAAAAAAGTATTCACAGGTTGTGCTGTGGACTGTAAACCAGAACTACAGAAGAACATCCGACAGTAGTACACAGAAATCTAGTTAAACAGTAGGCAAAAATCTGGATAACCCATAATTTTATTTCCCTAGAAATCAAATTGTCACGAAATTACCGAGTTCTTACTATTCTGAGCAATGCATGACTGTTGACAATAAGAGAACAGAGGCAGAGTATAAATTCAGACAAATGTTTGTTTTCTAATAAACATGAGCCCTATGCAGGAAGAACACATGTGGCCTAAAACAATGATGGGGGTATAAATATTCCCCCCCTACAACATTCCAGCTCAACCCCCACCCACCCCACATTAAGGCTGCATTCCTATCAGGATAGGCAGCCGCCTCCGAAGTCAGAGGCGATCGCTTATCCAATGCAGGGCAGAAGCAGCGCAGAGGGGATCTTTGCCACCAAACTTCAGCTGCCCTGCATTCACAGCTAGACAGCCGATTTTGCCTGTCTAGCCACAAAAAGTTGGAGTTGGGGAAGGTGGACACCAGACAACACATAGGAAGCATCGGAAAGGCACTTCTGCCCCCCAGAACTCCCCGTTTTCGCTGCTCTTACAAGCAGAGCGCAGGGCCAATCCACGCTGCCTACAAGGCAGCGCAGGAGGGGATGGTCAGTTCTCAGGGAAACGACCTTGGAGCACAGGCACCGAGGTTGGTTCCCGGAAACCAACCTATCCTATGGCCGTCTAGCCGCTGACTAGCGGCCATAGGATTGCGCCCTAAGTGTGGGAATGTCTGAATGTGCTTAGAATCCTTTAGACATTCCCCCATGCTAATATGGGTACCCTCTCCTTGCTTTATGTCCACACATGTTATCTGAATGCCTGCATAGGACTATGGTCTCTTACAAATTTAGTTTCTAGCTATATAATACAGTAGAAGTTAATATATAGTCTTAGTCATTAAGCTCTAGTAGACAAACTGGTTTAGAAGTCATACAATTATAAAGTTAGCAGCTTACTATTAACTAAAACTTGTGTGGATAAAATAAAACATTAAACTTGATCCAAACAATTGACCATGAAAAATCAAGAACTTAATTTTGATCCTATACTGTGCACATCTTCCTTATACTAAGCTTTGCTATCAATATGGACAATTGCAGAAACACAGAAATAGGTTCTCTAACTGGTATTCATTGCAGACAAAACCATGTTAGTGTTTGCTACTGCTGTTGACAATTTGTGCACAACACAAATTAAAGGAGATGCTGTTAGTCAGAAGGGCAGTTTCTCTGTACTCTTAGTATTCCCTATTTTGAAGAAAACCCAGATTGTCTTCATAACCTAAACAAAATTTGAGAAAATTTCATAAGTGTACTAGTGCATTAGAAGAACTTGTAGATAAAGAACATTTCAGTCATGCTTTTGAAGTCATAATGCAGAAGTCTAGGATAGACATGCTGACTGAACAGGTAGTATCAAATGAAACTCAACCCCAAGTTAGGACCAATTCTAACATCTCAAATTACAAATCCATCAGGGTCTTAATTTCATTCATTTTTGTTTCACTAGAAGAAAGTTTTCTGGTTCCAAAGGCTCCAGCTGCAACTTCTCTCTTCTTCTTCTGGATTTTCAGCATATTTTCCTCCACAGAGTTCTTCACAATGAACTAATGGCAATTTTTTTAAAAGCCAAGCAGGAATAAAAAAGTCAAATCAGTTTTCAATTACTTTTCCAAAGGCACTTTAAAAACGATTACTGAAAATTCATTATACTTAAGGGTGGATGTGTTAACTGGTTGTGTAGAAAGAATAGCAGGAAGACAAACCCTAAAGCAGGGATGGGGAGCCTCAGGCCCAAGGACCAAATTCAGCCTTTCTGGGATCCTAGTCTGGCCCTCTGGGCTTCCCAGATGATCACACCCCTTTCCCCCAACCACCAATCATCTGATGGATTCCAGACTTTAATGCAGTATTATTCCCATTCTAAAAGGTTGAAATGCCTCCCCTAAGGATTAGTTACTGGCAGTAAGAGCTTTAAGCTAAAACATCCTGGTAGTTTTGCTCTACCCCTTTTGCCTTTGAACCCCACCACTGAGATGTGGCACCTGAGAGCTGCTCAAATCGAATTTGGCCCTCTAGCTGAAAGAGGTTTCACACCCCTGCCCTAGAGCTTACAGAGAAAAGAAAACAGTGCTAGCGTTTGCCATTTCTGATCAGCACCTACTTCTCCTTGCAGCTGTCTCTTAAATCAGTATCCCAACCCAGAAAGGAGACATATATGCATAGACACATGCTTCTGTAAGCATGTGCCTAGCTGGATGAAAACCAAAACCTGTGCTTCCCCCTTTCCTGTTCCAACAGCTGAGCCCTTTTTAAATCTAATCTACCTCATACTGTACAGCAGAGCCACACATATAATATGTTGGTTTTTATAGCAGCATTTAAGGAAAGTCCCCTTTTCCTTAAATGATCACAGGTGCTTAAAATAATTGCCAGCTCACCTTGGTGATGACAACATCCTGGTTCTGCCCAAGTCTGTGACATCTGTCAAAACACTGGTCCTCTGCAGCAGGATTCCAAGCCTATCAGGGATATTCAACAATCATGCTAAGCCTTGCCAAAACTAATCTAGAGGTTTCTAAATTATACCATTGTGGTCCTGTGGAAGAGAACCTTAGTAAACAATGTAGTGAAGTGCTAGAAGCCATTTGTTAGTGGAAGACAGATTAAAAAATATGTTTTGCTTTACAGCCAACATTCACGATTTATCGTATTATGTTAGATACAGCACAACAGTGCACCAGGAGCTAATTCTTGCTGACCATTACTTCAAGTTTGAGCTGCCAATAATAAACACTGCTTGTCAGAGACATAAGCATTCCTGATCAAAGAGTTGAACTAGGCTTTATAGAACTTCACATTACAAATGCTGATGGCTTAGCTCTTCAAGGTGATCTACGCACACTCGCAATCAGCAGCTTTATTACAGGTTTGCTATCATAACTAACCTGGTGAAAAGATACTAGATTAGTTGCTGCTACGAACAGCCCCAAAGGAATTTACCTCATTCCTTTTTACATTTATAGGATGTGTTGCATGGATATTAAATGCCACACTGATTGAACTGATAATTAATACTTACCGGATCCATTAAAAATACCCGTGAAGCTGCTGTTAGATTCAAGCCAACACCACCAGCTTTTAGAGATAACAGCATTATAGTAGGAGATCCAGCTTCACTGCTTTGGAACTGCTGAATTGCTTCTACTCTTTTTTTCTGTGTCATGGACCCATCTAAGCGAGTGAAGGCAAACTCAGATTCCCTGGAGCAAAAACAGTCACATCGTACAACAGTCAATCTATTTAATGTTCTGAACCTTAAATGAAGTCCTGATTTTTTAAAGAAGTATGAACATTAATTCTTCTGGGGGGAAATTTACAACTAAATAGCACAGCAGATAAAATAGCAAATATTTACATTTTTCAACCACTTCTGTTGACAAACTTACTTTTTAGCAAGCACTTATTTTATTCAAGTATACATTTCTACTTACTTTAGAGGAATCTCTATTAGAGACAGGAATTTTGTGAACTGAGAAACAATTAAACTCTTAATAGCTGGATTCTGCTTCCTTAATTCTATCAATGCATGCATTAGTGCATTGATCTGAAAAACAAAAATATTTTCAGTTTTACAAACAATTATCTTTAGTTGGTTTCTTTAGATTAGTTTTATTGTTACAAACGAGCGCTTGCATGTTTTCAGAGTCTTGTGTGCCAGACTGACCAATAGTTCCTCCTGTTTTCAATCACTACATACCAAAAATTCTTGCCCTCAGGCACAGGAAAGAAAGGCAGCCAACCAGGAATTAATATCACAATTCACAAAGATAAGGGAGAAACAAAAACTGGTTTCTTATATAGAAAGTTCTTCCTTTGTAAATCTAGAGGCCTAACTCTTGGAGGTAACTGAGACAATTAACACACACAACTTTAGTGCAATACACATTGACTTAAAAAGTACTAACAGTTAAACTAATAAATGGAATCCAATCAAGATGTAGAAACAGGATTTCAGGAATTCACACATTTGAAAACAGGGTATTATCCATAGGTAATAATTCTTTCCATTTGGCTTACCTCCTCCTTGCTTACAGAGGAATGTCTGGACTAACCAATGCCTGTCTTCCTAGGTTGTCCTTCCCTTACCTCAAGCAGCATTTCTATACTTAGATTGTGGTAAACCATGGCTGGGATTGAGGGAAAGCATGAATACCTCATATAACGTAGGAGAAATAATGCAGTGCCTTCCTCTATTCCAGCAAGGTGGCCATTCCAGATGGACCAAAGATGGACCAAAGATAGAAACTTAAGGACTAGATAAAAGAAAGGAATCTAGAGAAACAGTCCATATGGGAGTCCAGGTGAATTATTTAAATTCTCAATGAGGAGGCAGAAGGAAAAGGTGTGAAAGCATCAACATCAGAGAGAAAGGGGGAGAAGGCAGGACTGGGGATGGAAGACAATAAATACACATAAAGAGGTGGATCAGTCATATCCCCCTTTCAGTTACTTTCCTTGTACTAAACAGAATCTATGCCTCCAAACAAGAGGTTCAGACTGGCTGTAGCTAAAAACAGAGGGTTGCAGCAGCACAAACCCGCAGAGGAGACAGACAGTGACAACAAATGCTCAATGTACTACAAGCCAAAGACAGAAAATTGGCAAGACAGGTTGTATGGCTGCCAGCAGCCTTTGTGTCACCTTGAATAGCAGCTTACTTATGTAGAATTATATTACATACATTTTGGAAATGGTATGTTCATTAACGTTATAAGTGTGTACTTAGTATTTTTCCCTTCAAGCATATTTACACAACCAGTCGTTAGAATGTGTTCCAATACTGAAATACATTTTTTCTTATTAACCATCCACCCACTTAATAACTGGAAGTGTCCCATTTTGGAGGCTGGAACAAGAACCTGCAGGGTTTCTAGGAGCATGGGTACAATTTAGCCAGGCAGTGTACTATCTGCAATGTAAAACTGGCACATTTTTCCAACAATCATTGAGAGCATGTTTTTATATGAAGTAGTATCCCCAAAACAATGAAGTGTTCAAATCTGACATTTACCTTTGAACTAGATACCCATTCTTGGTCAGCCTTTTTTCCACTATCAGGTTCCTCTAAAGGACATTCTACTAAATGTTCTAATCCAACTTCTTTCCTGCAAAGAGGACACTTTGCATTTGGCTGAAAAACATAAGTGTTAAGGTTATTTCTTATGGAAAAGACACCCCTTGTCATTTGCAAGCCAGGTTTAAAGGCTTACTATGACCTGGTTCCCGTGTAACAACAGTTAAACAGTTCCATCAGTTAAACAACCCATGGGTTGTCATGCACGAGTGGGGACAAGTGGAAGCACTGCCTGCAGGGCACCCACCACTTCTGCTTTTACTGCACAACCCATGATAGAGTCCTTTGTAAGCTGTACAGCGTGATGTCTGAATACAGGCTGCTGGGTTGTTTAGGGGCTAAACAACCCAGCAGTCTGGGTTCAGATGTCACACTCTACAACCTATGGAGGAGTTGATCATGGGTTGTGGAGTAAAAGCAAAAGAGGCAGGACTTGCTCTCAGCACACTTGCTCTCCCCACTTATGCACGACAACCCATCGGTTGTTCAATCAATGGAATTGCTGTTACATGCGAAAACCCAAATCTTCAATTTCTCCACTATAAGCAACCTACAATGTTAAGACGAACGGGGGAAAGGGGAAAGGTTTGTCATATAATGATCTACCAAGTCAATACTACAGAGGAACAAAATCAGATTCTTTGGATATAAACACGATCAAGCCCCATGTAGTCAACATAGTACACAACAGTCTACAAAAAAACAAATGCCACATTTTATTCTGTTCAATCCATGTAACGAAAACCAGTGAGAAGACAATACATACTTTCTACTACAGAAACACTGCATAATTAGCCTTACTTCATACTTTTTTCCTGCTAGTCAGAAGAGGTCACTGGTCATCCTTCCCTGTGAACTACTAGTATCTTTGTACATATTTTCAGACTGGCATGCATTGCAATAGTATGAGTCTTGAGTCACTAACACATTTTTCTCCAAGCTGAGACTGACTGGGGGCTTTATGCTTGGTATAATACTTTAAAAAATAAAAATGAGTACAATGTAGAACAAGCACTTTTTCAAGGAGTGCTTTTTTGAAAAAAGAAAAACCACCACCTTTCTCCAGTACAAGACTGTAGTACTCTATGTTCTGACATTCCGGGAGAGAGTGCAGGACAGGAAGGCCTGGCATGCTATGGTCCATGGGGTCATGAAGAGTCGGACACGACTGAACAACAACAAAGGATAGTGAATATAGTCCTGCTTCATACCACGGGGTGGGAAAAGGGGGGGGGGTCAGTATATCAGACCTTAAGAGTCCTAGAATTCATAAGCCTTGCAAATCAGTCTAAGGCCACAGGCTGTGACCTTACACCTGTGGAAGAGCCCTCATAGGCTACTTCTACAGGTTAGGTTTCACGTTTTGTTAAAGAAGTGTGCTTTACATTGGCCACTGTTATTGTGAAGAAAAAACAGTCATAAGACCCCAATCTGGAAAGTGTTTCCAATCCAGATTGGGGGGCCACACCAATTTCCTGCTGAAACTCCTCCCACTGAAGGTGTTGTTTGCAGTAAACAGCATCTCTGGGGAAAAACAGCAGTTATGATGGAGCAAGTTTCAGCAGTAAACTGGCATGGAGCCCTAATCAAGAACATGCTCTTGTTCAGAGCCCTGGAAAATAAAAGTGCCCAGTTTAAGCACAGTTTTAAAAGTGTGAATTACATAGCAAGTCATTTGACCCACAGAATGCATAATAAAGCTCATTATACTTCAACCAGAATCTTTTTTTTTTCCTCACTAAAATTGAGACTTAAGAAACATCTACAGTAGAATGTTTTGTGAGCAGGCTGCTGTTATTTTCAAATGTTCTAGTTCTTCATTCTATCTAGGAATAAAAACATTCTTCTGAATGCAATCAACACACAAGACGGCAGAGTGAAAACAAGCATGTTAGCCCACCACCTCCCCTTGTTGAGGGATAACGTCTGCAACACGGAGCCTTTTCTACTCATGTAGCCTCCCTGCACACTTTAGAACTGATTGTTCAAAGTTCTAAATAGTACGGAGCGCTTACGTCGATGTAATAGGGCTATCCCCACTCCCCCACCCCTTACGTGTCTATTGTACTGACACCACCATCTGAATGGTTTCACTAACAGAGCTAGAGTTTCACTAACAGAGAAAGCAACTTAAACCTGAGAATATGTATTGATTAGCACTAGCAGGATTGAAGAAATGTTCTCAGGATGTACGTGTGCAGCCTAACTAGGCATCTCTTCCAAGAGATTATAGGAGGCTTTAACCTGCAGAGGACAAATGACATCAGTATCCGTTTCCCTTTTTTCAAGAGGGATTTTGGCTCACTAGCAACATTTTCATTGTATTGCTCTTGACTAGATTCATGTGGAGCTGCAGTAATTGCTCTCTACTGAATACTTCTTTTCAGATTTCCGGGTTAATTGATGAGCTCTACAGAATAGGCTTACGTAACAGCTGAACAGAAGCCCTTTCTTTTTATTGAGGAACATGGAAGTATCACTGAGCTATTTAAATTCAGGTTCAACTATGTCAGTTTTATTTTTTTAAGGTAACAAACTGTAAAATGTTGCTACGGAATACTACCTAAATTCAGGTTAAAGGATACTGTGGAATATCAACCATAGAAAGTTTTAAATGAACATGAGGGCACAGCCCCCCCCCCCCCCCCACAAACACATACACGTAACCTGAAGATCAATGCAATACAAGGGTAAGGGGATTCTATGCAGTTTAATGTGCACTCAAAAAAAAAAAAGTCAGCAGATGAGAGAGACTCTGAGTTCATTGCAGAAAGAATCTCGAAGTGCATATAAAGAGAACTTCATCAACACAATAGACCAAATACCTTCCAGTCATCCAGGAATAACACACATCACTTCAGAATAATTCATTACGGTTGAATTAAGATAGTAACTAACCTTCTCCCTTTGGATGACTTCACAGATACATGGTTTACAGAACACATGAGCACAGTGTGTTATCACAGGAACATTTAGGGACTCCAAGCAAATAGCACATTCTTCATCCGATCCAGAGCTTAGAACTAGCTTCATCTTCTCTATTAATTTCTCATGCAATTCTTCAGGAGTACTATTATCTGCCCATATAAACACACAAATGTTAAAGAGAAATGTTACACAGTTGGACAATTTTTTATGTACAAGATTAGTTATAAAACACCACAATGCAAGATAATACTAAAATAGAGCATTTAAGAAAATCAAAGGAGGACCTGCAAAAAAAGATTTGTAATATATTTCACTTCTTAATAGGATTGCTCGCTCCAGTAGAACGTACCAGCTAACCATACCACTGTCCAGCGGCCATTTCATTCCCCACCCCAGTTTTCCATTCTGCTTTTCTAGCTGACGCTCACCATTCCACAGCTATTGTGCATGGTCAGTTCTCACTGAGCTGGTTGGCAGGGAGGGTTGCCCCTTTGTTTTGATTTTTTAGATTTTTTTTAACTTTTGCAAACCTTGGTGTTCTCCTGAGATGCCACTACCTCCCTCTCATTTCTCAGTAGCCACATGTTAGCTCCTTTTCTGTTGGCACTTGCCGCTTCATTTCGCTAAATAGAGGCCGCCATTTCTGAATGAGCACAATATACTCACCATGTTCTTAGGGTGCAATCCTATGGGGATAGGCGGCTGCCTCTGAACTCGGAGGCGATCGCCTATCCAATGCAGGGCAGGAGAAGTGCAGAGGGGATCATCCCCTCCATGCTTCAGCTGCCCTGCATTTGTGGCGAGACAGCCAGTTTCGGCTGTCTAGCCGCGGGAAGGCGGAGCAGGGGAAGCAGCTGCTGGATGACACATAGGATGTGTCGTACCAGCATTTCTGCCTTCCCCACCCCGGAACGCCCCCGGGAATGCCCCGTTTTCACCTCTTCCAAGCACAGAGCCATTCTGAGCTGCTTGCAAGGCAGCGGGGGGGGGGGGGGTGTCGGTTCTCCGGGAACCGATGTATCCTATGGCTGGCTAGCCGTTCCCTTAATTGCTTTAAGACATGACCATTTAACGATATGAGCAAAAAGGGCCACTGCAGTTAAATTTTAGAGCAGGGATAGACAACATTGTGCCTGCAGAGATCAATGCGCCCCTGGACACCTTTCTTGGTGCCTGCAGAGGTGCCCTATCCCTTTCCTTATGTATTCATTTTTTAATTTTCTTATCACCAGGTATGTTAACTTCAAAGTGAAGTAAGAGCCTCCAGCCGCTGCCATCTCCATTAATGCCTCTGGGCCACAAGAGGTGCTCAGAGACATTATTAGGAAATGAATATGGTGGGCAGCTGCAGGCTTAAGCTCAGGGAGATTAAAGACAGCAGCATGGTGCTATAGAAAGTGGGGGGAGGGAGCTAGGGAGGGCAGTGATAAGCCAGCAGGGAGACGGGAGGGAGCCCAGCAAGTAGCTAGTGTTAGATGGAGGAGCCAGGGAGGGTTGTGGGCTTGTAAGTCTGAATGGAAAAGGCTGCATGTGAAAGAAAGCGAGAGGGAGAGAGAAAAGGTTGGGCAGGGCGCTTGAAGGGATCTTGAAAAGGAGTGTTTTTTCATGTACTTGCAGTGAAGAGGAGAAGGGAGGGTCACGTGTATAGCACATGGGCCGTATGCATGCGTGAATGGATAGAGTTGTGGTGCACATGCGCACTGTGAGCCAGGGTGAGAGAGAGAAGAGAGAAAATGATGGCGGGGAGAAATTAGTTGACTGGCAGGATGTGGGGAGACAAAAAGGTTTCTTTCCATGAAAGAGGTTTCTGTTGGTGCTGAAAACTGATTCAAAGGAGTTAAGTGTGTTGGGACTCAGATCCCAACTCTGCCTTGTACTAAATATTTTGGGCAGATTGTTCTTTGCAATTAGCCACACTCCCATGGCAGCCATTTTATGGTGGTGCTCACACAGTTTCTCAAACTGCCAAATGTGCCCACAGGCCCCAATAGTTACCTATCCCGAGCTCAGAAATAGAATTATCTAGGGTTTTTTTCAAGAACATAGACACTAAAAATCTAGTTTTCCAAAAAATTCTTCTGACGCTATGCATTTGAACACTTCACACACTAAAGTGATCTCAGACCAAAGATAGCATTACAATTTAACACCATTTTTAAAAGGATGCCTCACACTCTTGACAAAGTTAAATTATGGAACAGCTTAGTTGGTGGATTTACTATGTAGCCCACAAACAGCAACCTCACTAGTGACATAGTAACTATTTCTAAGACAAATTTAGTTGCTGTTTTTGTTTACAGAGCTCAGAATATGTAGTTTTTTGCAGTGGTTGTCTGACTGAAATGTACATGGAATCCCACATCTCTTTCCCTCTCACCTCAACAACTTTCAAGGACATTGGAAGGAGTGGGATATGAGAAGCACAGATTCTAATTCGGAAAGGAATAAGACTTGTGATGTACGTGCAGTAAGAACTTTTAGGCAATGCAGTTAAGCTGTCCTTCTTAAGCCAGCAATTCACCATGCAAAGTATATATTGGGATATTAATATTGTGAACTAAGAAATCAGTTACAAGCAGGATGCACATTGGTAGAAGGAATGAGGGACATTTTCATGGACCATGGATATTAAGTACAAGAAAACAAAGCTGACAACAAACATCTGTATGTCTCAGCACCTTAGACTAAAAGTCTACTACATTTGTAAAAGGGCATAAAGATACTAACCTTCCACACAGCTGGATGAAGATGCACTTGTACAGAGACGTGGATGACAGCACAACTGTCTCAATCGGAGCAAAGCACCAAGAACATCTGCATAGTGGGTCAAAACAGTTCCCTCACTAAAGTACCTGAAGAATAATTTTGACATTAGAGTAGGGCAAAAGTGTTACAGCTTGAATGCTCAAACTGTGATCCTCAAATCCCGCAAACTTGAGCCTTGTTCTGATGGTTTACTGATTTATCCATGGTTTATTGAACCAAGAATGAGTATTTTGCCCTCTAAGTCCCACCCCCTGGAAAAATCCCCTGTTGAGATGGAAGACAACAGCAGAGATTCTCTTGTGCACCACTCCCTCGGCAACAGCCGGGCTGCGAGGGACTCAGCCAGCACTGGGAAGAGTGCCCAGCCAAGTCAGTTTGCATGGGGCACACTGCCCCATGGGGACATCATGTGCTGGGGACTCAGCCAGCGCTGGGAGGAGCGGTTGCTCTTCCCAGCACTGGCCAACCCTGTTCATACATACCACCCCCATGGCGACATGTATTGCACGAAGCTGGAGACAGTACTCTTTGCAGTGCCAGTTGAGTCCCTTTCTCCATGCCTCTCTCAGCATGGAGAAAGGCAAAAAGGGAGGAGTGGGACAATGACTTCAGCAAGTGTGGCAATGGCCACTGAAGTCATCCTTCTCACAGAGGGCCTGCAGGGGAGAAAGTCAGTTCCTCACCCTCACCTTAATGGAAACTTGTGAATCATGTTTCCCATTCCATCCAAACTGGGAAACTATGGGTTATCTCTAACTACAAATCAGGATTTTAAAGTAGGCCATTCAATATTTGGGGGGGGGGGGTACACACACACACACACACATCTTGTCCCGTATTTCATTTCAGCCTCCATAATGGACTGACAAACTGGATTTAAAATTTTGCTCCTGCACCAGCAGAAATACATCGGCACATGCAAATACCCTTTGGTGCACACAGTAGAGGAGCTAATGAAATTGTGGTGTCAATTCAGTAACCAATTACACCCTACAGTATTCACTGGCAAAAAGAACTGAGGCACAGCACAATAAACCCACTCAAGGTATTTTTCTTCATATACCCATTGAACAATAATTACAACAATATCTGTTTTAAATGTGAATTAAAGACTGAAACAGAGATAAAGCCTATTGTACTAATAAAAAGGCACAATCCTAAATAGCTGAAGTCACTGGGAATTCTGCTATGCATTCTCAGACACCACATGATCCTGGGATCAGAAGTGCAAATTGTATTTGTTTATTTCTAAAAAAAATCCAGAACACTTTGAATTTAAACATACAATGCAACTTACTTTCACGTGTGACTGTAGCCATCTAACATTACACTATATTTGTGTAACAACTACATTATATCAGGAGTGACCTGGTTAAAACCTCGTGCCATGTTTCGAGAGCAGCATTCTGCCTAACAAGACAGATTTCTTTGTATCCACTTAAAACAGATCAGGCAGTAACTGAACAGTTGTAGATGTTACTGTATTCTCCACCACCCTGCTTTCCTCTTGATAATTCATGTTCTTTTCATGAACATTAATCTGACTCTCCTCTCTTAGAAGATAAAATACCATGGAAGTTTCAGTAAGTACTATCTAAACTGCAACTAGACAAACAACTAACATGTTGGCTACTGAAGGCAAGAATGGCTCAAATTTTACAGAACAATTTTAACTTTATACCATAATAATGCATTCCATGCAATTTGTTTTTCGAACAGAATCTAATATGGCTGCAATCCTATCCACACTTACCTGGGAGTAAGTACTATTGATCTCAATGAAGCTTACCTCTGAATAGACATGTACAAGACTGCACAGTCAGACAGCTGGATAAAGAGGTTTTCATAAATCGAACAACTGAATGCGACCTAATGGAGTCTCTTTCCACTTAAGAGTTGGCACTATTTACCTGCTAATAGCAGCTATGCTTTCATCTTTCACAGAGTGATAGATTAGGTGCTCTTCATCTGTAAGTGTAATATGCTGAATAAATACTTTGCGTTCTGGGAGCTTCAAAACTGGCTTCCCTTTAACTTTGCTTGTTTTAGTTCTTCGAAGTGTAATGCTCTTAATCAGGGATTGTAAACGCCTAGCAAAACAGAGGAAGCAGATATGAGGCAAACAGTGTTAATACCAGACGTATTTTATATCTCACTCTGTTGCTAGGTTTTTGTAAACCAAAGTTGCAAATTATATTTTACTTAATAATAAAGATGACTCTATTAAAAAGATATTTTAAAGGAATCTATTCTTTACATACAGATTTTTATTACATTTTGGTATTTTAATGGAAATTGTTTTTAGCTATTTTATATTTTGTATGTTTTAGTAATGTTGTTATATGTTGTAATCATTGTGTTGCAAATTGCCTTGGGCCTTTAAGAGAAAGGTAACTAAGAAATTAAGGGTGCAATCCTATGCAGAAAGACATCCGCCTCTGAACTTGGAGGTGACCACCTATCCAATGCAGGGCAGGAGAAGCACGGAGGGGATTGTTCCCTCCACACTCCCCCTGCCCTGCATTTTTGGCTAGAAAGCCGCTTTCGGCTGTCTAGCCGTGGGAGGGCAGAGCAAGGGAGAAGGCTGCTGTACAACTCATAGGATGTGTCGTACAGGCATTTCCACCGGTCCCGCCCCAGAACACCCCCTAGAACACCCCATTTCAGCCACTCCACGCTCCTCTTACAAGTGCGGAGCACAGGGCTTCTCTGCGCTGCCTGTGAGGCAGCACAGAAAGGGGAGAAGGTCAATTCCCAGAAAACACTATATCCTATGGCTGTCTAGCCACTGGCTAGCGGCCATAGGATTGCTCTCTCCATAAATAAATAATACAATATATTTTATATATAACCTATGTAGTGATCTTTGTAGAACATATTTATCCAGAACACATCAGAAACAGTTCATACTTAAGTCCTCCTTGATCTCCCATAGTGACAGGACGCTGGATTGTTCTGTGCCACCACGCTCTATCTGTAAAAGGCTTCAGCTTTAAAAAGGAAAGAAGAGACCACAAATCCTTTAAGGAATTCTGAATAGGTGTACCTAAAAGGAGGAAGGGAACAAAACAAAAACACACCATACATTACACTTAATGCAATTCACTCAAAAATAGAAGTCAAGACTGGGCCAACAAAAAGGATCCCATTTACATGGGCCTCTAAAACTTGCCAAAGAATACCTTTCAAATGTGTAACAAAATGACCCAGTTTACACATAACGCCAATTCATTCCGGTTCACATGTTGTTCAGTGAACAATCACCCTGTTCATAGATTGTTAGCGTGATGTCTGAACCCAGGGTTCAGGGATTAAACAACCTGGACTTAACCCAACAATAAGCTATGAATTCACTCTGGGTGGTTTAACTCCTAAACAACCCAGAGATCGGGTTCACATGATCGACGGAGGAAAAAAAAAGCCATGGTGGCTTCTTTTCTTTGTCCCATGCTTGCTGGTTGCGCGCCACAGCATTTCCCTAATTACCCTCGCCAGGCATGGGTTGCCGTGTCATTAGAAATTGGCAAGGGTGGCTTCCAATCCACCTCAGAACCCTAGGACAAGCTATGGGTCCCAGGGTGGTTTGGAAGCCATCCCCTCTGCGCACCTCACCAGGTTCAGGTAATTAAGGAAATGGCGTGGCATGTGACCGGCGCACATAGGGCAGGAAGCTGTGGCTTCTTTTCCTCACTGATCGTGCAAACCTGGTTGCATGTCCAGGTTTAGACATCATGCTTAGAACCTACAAACCAGGCAATCCTAAATTGATAATTGCTAACTGCCAGCGGAAATTAGGAGTGTGCTGGAGGTAGCACACTTGCTCCTGCTTGTGCCTGACAACCCACGTGTTATTACATGAGAATCAGGTGTCACCTTGAATTATTATGAAAAATTAACCATGTTCAACATAATCACTAAATTACCCCTCAAAAGTTAGTTGTACAATAGCATTCAGTTTCCCAGACAAATTTATCTGAAACCACTCTCACGTATTTTAAACATTTATTAGTTTCCCATAAAGTTTGGTTTAGAGACAGGAGCATGGCTGGAACGGATTGGCGGCTGGCAAGCAGGTGGAAACCCATACAGTCACAATGCAGTAATTATCAATATTGTTTAGATCAACACATTTTGGCAATGGCTCCTGAGGATTTTATTTCATCAATTAAAAATGATTTCTTAAAAACAGAACCTGCTTGTAAATCATAAAATCTCTCGCTGCCATGAAATGTACTAGGCTTGGCATCTACTTTGGTTCGCTTCTAAAACATCTTTAGCCAGGTACAGACATACTTCATAAGTTCTACAGCCAATTGGTTATGCTTAAAATGTATTAGTGTTTTTCCTCACATGCTGTATGGACCTTTTAATATTAATGTGAATTTTAATACACCACTATAAATCTATCAATAAATAATGTATTTCCCTACAGCCCAATACAAATGACAATCCTAAGTCAATCCAGCAAGCATATTTATTCAAGCCAGATGCAAGATTCATTTTGAGGATTTCTGAATCCTATCATGCACTGGCAGCAACTTAAATATAAGGAAGCTTCTCAATTAAATCAATTCCTGCCAGAAGGGCTAAGAAAGCTTATGCCTCAACTGACCATTTCTGTATAAGGGCCATTTGTGTACTGCTATTGTGCCTCTACAGAAGTACCAGTATGAGCACATATATTCCATGCAAGCCACACTGCAGTATAAAAATCTTCTGCATGTAGTTCTAGTTGTAGACCAGTGGTACAGTTTGGCCCAGAATCTTAGCTTAAGTGCTCTGTTCATACTACTATTCACTTCCACACATAATTATTCAGTGAATGTTTAAAGCCCACTAACTCAAGATCATGCTCAACTGTTGTCCTAGGAGAGATGCTTTCCTTAATCTGTGTGCAGGGTTTGATCCCAGATGTCCTTTAAAACTAAATAGTGATGTTTGAATGTGGTCCAATCATGCTTTGCATCTAATCCTTAACAGTAACACCACTAGTTCATATATCAATTTATTTACTGCTTGATTAGCAGATGTACTGTACGAGAGAACAGGAATGGGAATGTTGGTCACTTACTGTGAAGGTTCCTCCTGGTTTGGTGTGACAAAGGCATCTGACAATGCATTAAGTCTCCACATCACCCAGGAAAAGCAGGGAGTTGGATGGCTCCTACACCAAACCAGGAATGGCCATTGTGGCATGTTAACGCTTTTTGAAATTTAAAACAGATGGAATTTCAAGGTCAGAAAATTTAAAAACAGTGCCAGATAGATGTTGCAAAGACAATGGCAGTAAAGGTGCTTTCTCCCACAGAGCTAGCATATGTACCCAAGTGAGTGACTGCCTATGCTACAAACGCAATTTCCAGCAGTCAGTTGTCTTACCCACTGAGCAACTTTAGGTAGCCACAGAAGGAGAAGCAGCAATACAATAGGTATTAGGACTCTGGTTTTGGCTACTTCTCTGGCTGATTTGCTGGCTTCATACAGTAGTTGCAGCCCTAGCAGACCTGTTCTTGTATTCCTTATAGTACACACTGCAAGCAACTGCTCATAACTTAGACTGCAATTTGCCTGTCAGGTACTCACTGGAGGGAAGGGGTGGTGGGGGAGAAAGAGACTGCTTGTAACGGACACTTGCCCCAGCAAGCAATAAACTACAATCCTAACTAAAGCAATTTTACAGAGCGCAAAGCAAAATAAGAGGCACAACACCACATTGCAGTCCTGATATCAACACAGAAGTACTACTGAAATCGATGGGATGTTAAACACACATAATCGGTCACAGCCAATCTCATAACTGTGAAGCACTGCAATGTTCTGCCTACGGCATAAATACCTGTCAGAATCCATCTTCTCTGAGCATCTAGGTCTAGTACAGCTTTTGTTTGTTGAGCATTTGGATTTCTTATTGTGTGTCCTTCATCCAACACCACTCTCAGCCACTTTAATTTGTGTAAAGGACTATTACCTCTCGTCTGGAACAAAATTAAAATGATTGTAGTACTTAAAATTAAACACAGTGTAGAACATGCACTCTTTCACAACACAATGTACTGGGTCAAAGATTTCCCCCATCCATTTAATTTCATTTATTTAATTTCTCTACCACCCAAAAGCCTGGGCAGTTTACAAAGATTAAAACCCTAAAAATACAATATGATTGCATAATATAAAACCATTATACAAAAGGTAGCATAATATAAAACCATACAATAAAACCCTGTATGATAGCGTAATACAACACCATACAAAAATATAAAGCCAATTTTTAAACAATCAACATCTCACCCACAGAGGCATAACCAAATAATAGCCTAAGCAAGGCAAGATTCTGGAAGCAGTTTGAACAAAACAAAGGTCAAAGTAACCTAAAATAGCACCACCACACAGTATTCCATCACTGTTATTACCCAGCCTGAGCTGTATTATCTCCCACACCCCATATGGTTTTTAACCCCTGCAGTTCACTCCTCACCCTACAAACAGCATTTGTACTTAAGACTGCTCAAAAGACTATTACTCAAGTAACATACATTTAAACCTCATATACAGCTACTTATACTAGTTGCATCACTTCACGCTGTTTTAAACCGCCTGCAGTCTACCTTTGTCAAGATGAACCTTCATTCAACATCCCAGAACAGTGCCTTCACAAGGAGGTAAGATGATAATCATAACTGACATAATTTTCAGGCTCTAAGTGTGATAACCAAGGTACATATGCCTGTTGCCCTGCAGATCCTTAAAGCAAACTTTGAGGGCTTCCAGGGTAAGGAATGTCATGTATTTGACTATTCCTTCCATAACAGCTGACTTGAATAACATCTGAGTTCTTTTCCAAGCCATCCTTTACAGTAATTTATATACTTAATGCAAAGTGGATCAAGACTCCAAAACTACAGTATCATATAATGTAGTATCTCAATTTTTATGAAAATGCATTGTAGCGTTGACTATAGTCTAATGAACAACTCAAGTATAAAACATTAAACTGTCTCAGGACAAAAGCAAAGTAACCATTAGCAGCTGGACCATCTGGGCTGGAGTAAGGACAGTAGACATCTCATTTTCATAGCCCAGTGGTGGGGAACATGCAGCCCTCCAGATGATGTATCACCTACAACTCTCATCAGCCCTAGCCAGCATAGCCAATGGTGAGAGATGATGGGAGTTGCACTCCAACAACATCGGAAGGGCCACATGTACACACCACTGCCCTAGCCCTTTCTGTCCCCCACACTGTAGCATGGGGTCATGCTTAAATCTGCAGCCTAGTGAAGGAGCACCACCCCCAAAACTGTCATCTGCTTCAAGGTTATTTCGGGGAGGGCGGGTCAAGGGAAAGGATACTAAATGAGAGCAGGCAGTCATGTTGGGAGCAACTTTCCCCAGGAGAAAGACCTAATTTATATTGTTTCATTACTTGCTCTGAACAGCCTCAGAGAACCATACAGTTGGTTCTCTGAGAATACAGGTGTTTTCACCTGTAACAACAAACAAACAAACAAACAACACTATGGAAACCCTGATACTAGTTTGAAGAAGTAAAGTTCAACACTACACTAGATCTAATTTCTGACCTGAAGTATAATTTTTGTTAGCTATAAACTGTGTTTTTTTTTCCTTTCTGAAGGAAAGATGCTACTTTCTTGCTGCAAAACTTTTCACTATACTTACTCCATAGTCAGTAGCTAAAACACTGTATGTTGTTAATACAACATCCTGTCTTGAAAGCATTGCTGGATCTTTGCTGCGGTCTGAACCGTAGTATACATAAGCATTCAACTGAACACCAGGATCAACATGTTGTTCAAACTGGTCCTGAAATGAAATTCAACAGCAACACTATGATCAACTGATAGCTGATGGCTCAATTATTGTCATCTGTAAATTTTGTTCTAAGCCTAGCTATACTACTGTTCCTGGTAGAAAAACATAGTAAGATTGAAGAGTTACTACTTTCCTAACCCAAATTTATTTTTGCAACCATGGAAGGTGTTCTAATGAAAACACATGAAAAATTCAAGTAATTTCAAGGTTGGAGGCATACCCAGCATTTAAAAGTGTACGATTTTGGCTGTGATCCTATACTCACTTACCTGGGAATAAGCCAAATAAACTCAAGTGGATTTACTTCTGAATAGACATGTATAGGACTACACTGTAAATCAGGGGGAGATAACACAGTGCATGATGCATTTAGACTACATCTCCCATAAGCTCCAGCCAGCATGGCCAGTGGTCAGGGATTATGGGAACATCAGGAAGATGCTTGGTTTCTCATCCTGCTGTAAATCAATTAATAATATTTAAGTCACATTACAGTTCTGCTCTTCCCGTATCTTCTCATTTTTAAGATAAGCCTCTTCTTTTTGAAGATTCAGATTAAGACACAATGGGTTTTAATTTTTTATCTTTTAAATTTTATCTCACAAATGAGACTAAATGGTCTATTTTAAAAGCAATTGTCATGTTCTTGGGTGGAATCCATTTTTAATGGCTAGTATTTAGCATCTCTAAACTTAAATTTGCATATGAACTATGTTCAGATAAGATGTGGGACAGTACTATACTACATTTGCTATTACATAAATTAAGCTTGTTCTGTTATGAAGTCTGTATTTCTCCAAAACAAACTAAAGCCATCTTCCCTAATCAAAAACTGTTAAGTCTCTTCTTGACCCAAGCAGAACTATCAGCACTGAAAATTCAGATTGCTAAAACCAAGTAGAACTTTTATCCCACTGCCCTCAGGTATTCAAAACTATGTACTGACAAATCCTTCCTTCTTCAGGATAACATTTAAATGAAGCCTATTGGAAGTGTGAAGAAACACCATATTTTATGTTTATGTTTTATAATATTTATATTCTGCAAATAAACTCTGATTGAGGTTCTAATGTAACCAAGTAGACCATCAGACTGGCTTTGCTACGGTGTACTGGGTTATAACAACTATGGTTGCCTAAATTACAGTTGCTATATGAAGGAGGTTTCAAGCTAACAGTTTGAAAATGACCAGGATGAAAAGCTGTTTTTATTTATATAGGTTCCAGGCAGATTTGGATTAGTCAAAGGCTGAATACGTTTGATTGGTGGTTAAAAGATCCATAAAGAACCATTCATCGCTAAATGAAGACCAGTAAATGTGATCCCTGACAGAGGGTAGAAACATGATTGGTGAGAGGTTCTGGCCAGGTGATTTTTTTTTTTTTTTAAAAGGTCAGTTAGTAAAAGGTCAGTTGTGGTTGGCAGTTGATTGTTGAAAAAGGGCCTGAAGACCAGAGCTGGTGACTGAATGGAGCAGAGCTCAGAGCTGAGAAAGGAGCTGAAGACTGGAGCTGGCGGTTGAGAAGAACAGGAAGCCATGCCTTCCCCCTGCCCCCCACCCCCAAGAAAACAAAAATAAAGTTAAAACTCTTAATAAAGGGGAGTGACTGGCCAGAGCAAGAGGTAAGCTAAGTACCCAAAGTGGGAGGTTGTAACATTTTAGAACACATTGAGAGGAGTGTGGAACTGATGGGTTCCACAAAACCCTGACTGGAAAAAACACTGTTCTGGTTCATTCAAAGTAGAAGAAACAGATTCAGCTATTGAGAGAGTTACAGTGTGCCCAACGCTAGAAAAAAGAATTGTTTCAATTTCAAACCTACAATCCAGTTACTGAGGACAGAAAGTGGACAAATGATCAATGTTGCTCTAAGATTCTTGTCACCTTCACTTTTCTTATGCTGTACAGTTGCACCACCTTGGAGACACAGGAAAACACAATTAGCGATATAACTGCATAACAATAATTCCATGTAGTCCTTTTTAGAGGTATCCAACCAAGAAGCAATACTAACATTTCTACTCGTAAGCATATGTTATTCAGGGGTTTTTTTTCTGTACTGCATGAGAATTCAGTGCTTTCACAAAGTTCCACTGATTCAAGTTTCAGCTGTCTTCCTCCCTATCTTTTGGGATGTTAAAGCAGTATACCATATAGCATTTCACATGGAGCTGTAAGAACAATTTAATAATGGTTTTGATACTTGGATACCTTTTTTCTTTGCCTTTTTTGAAGAAACGGCTGAGTCCCCAAGAGCAGAGGCAAATGCTGTATCTTCCTGAATATCTGAAGAAGCTGCTATCAAGATAAGGTGCTTTAGAACATGCATTTGTGAAATAATTTATCTAATTTGCCTAATTTTATTTAAACAGGTAATTAAGTTAGAATGCAATTATTTTGAGACAGAGAAGCTTAGAAGTTATTCAGTCATATAAGTGCTTGTGTACATACCACCTAAGCATTGCCTTCTTGGCATAAGCTAAATTATGAAAACCAAAGGTTGAGCCACTGCAATTAACATGTAAGACATAATTCTACGTGTTAATTGCCCAGGGGCCAAATCCATCCCTCCTGAGGTCCCAATCTGGCCCTCCAGGGTTCCCCAGACGGCGATGCCCCTTCTCCTGCCCCCCCACCCCCAAAACAATCATTTGGTATTCCCATCTTTTGTGCATTTTGCCCCATTCTAAAACACTGAAATGCTTCTTCTAAAGCTTAGTTACTGGCACTAAGCTAGGATATGCTGATTTTTTAAATTTTTGGCCCTACCCCCTTTGCCTTCAGCCTGACCCACTACTGGAATGCAGCTCGCAAGAGCTTCTCTCATACTGAATTCAGCCCTCAGGCTGAAGAAGGTTCCCCACCCTTGGTATATAGATTATTCTTCCTAGCTTAGAGCTACTCCTGATTCAATTGCACTGGAAGCGTGATGGGAGAATAGCTAGAAAATTCTAACAGAAGCACTACTTATTAAATAAGCAGTTTCCAAGGCTGAGATTAAGTTGAGATTGTAATCCCACAATATTAAGTTGTGCATAGCTTTCAAAAACCTCATTAAGTTACTATTACCATGAGGCATTTATTTTTTTTTCTTGGGGGGAGGGGGGAGACAAGAACTTTGGCTGTAGTATCCTGGAAGTGCCAAATTGTCATACCTTTTCTTCTTTTTCTTGTTGCTGGTTTTGTTTTTTGAACTTTAGCTGGGAAAACGAGAGAGAAATGTTATTACAGTAAGCAAATAAATCAAGTTAATAAAGATGTTAAGCAAATAATATCACCAAAAAATAAGTGAAGCTCACTTTTTATGGTTTGTGTTCTCTGCTCTTCAGGTTCTGAGTCGCTGCTTACTACATACTTTGGCTTCTTTCCCATATTTCTAAAGCATTTTAAAAGAAAAAATTACTAACAAATAGAATATTCTACACACTCTTATCTTAATTTAGGCTGGTTATTTTATTTGTATAGCCTATAAAATAGTACCATTTAACATAAAAGATTACAATGATTTTGCAGTCAACAACTAGAGTCAGAAGAGAGGTAACAGTGACCCGGTTCACAGGTCACAGTGGCAAATCGTGAGTTATTTAATTCACAATTCGTGTGGACTCATGCTGCCGGTGAGCAGCTTCCAGTTTCTGTAAACAACTTCCAATCACCCCAATCGGTGGTTGTCAGCATGACATACAAATCCAGACTCATGGGTTCTCATGTCACACTGAAAACCTCCGATAACACTGATTGGCGGGGGTTGTTGTTGTTTACAGAAAATGGAAGTGGCTTGTGAAAGTGTGCGTGCCTGTAAATTGTGGGTTAAAGTGGATTTGCCGCTGAATGACGCTGTGATGCGCAAACTGCCCAGAAACTTGTTCTGTGCATCCAGAAGGTTCTTCCTCTTGTTTTACTGCAAAAAACAGCCTCCCCTCACTGCTGTGTGGCAGGCCCTCTTCTGAAATAATGGGGGAAGCCACAATCTTTAGTTTAGAAATAAGGGAAGAGGAGTGGGGGCGGAGTAGTGTTCTTGGGAAAATTCCAATTTTAAAAAATGATTAATCCTGTAGTTCATAATTTTAAAATAAATACGTTAATTTATCAACAAATAGTTACCACTAAAACTAAGTATTTGTCATCATAATTATATTTCACTTTCTGAGAAGTTACTTTAGAATCCACATTCACAAGTCCTTCTCCTGGTCATATTATTTCTCCAGTGATTTAGGGTATACTTTACTATTATCATTTATCCACATCTGTTTTATAAAAAGGCGTATGAGCAAGTAGAACAGATTAAAGATTTCTACCTTTTAGGACGGGATCTAGATGACTGAGATGGAAGAGAATCACTTTCCTCCTTTGTATTAGACACGTTCAGCTGTAAACTACATTTTGGTGCTTCACAAAAAAAAAGAGTAATTAGGATATTTTGAATTAGGATATTTGATATAAATCTCTCAAATTAATTCCATTGGGTTCTGTCCAAACTAAGTTAGTCATGTTCTAGTCTCACTAAAATCAACAGGAGTTAACCAAGTCATCACTAATTAATCCCACAGATTTCAATGGGACTAAACCAAGACTAATTTCATCTGGATCCAAGCCACTGAAGTCTGTAAACTCAGATGAATACATAGTTCAACCAAATTACCTTTTAAGTCATTTTTCACAGCAGGAGCACATTTCTAAAAGAAGAAACAGAAGCACACTTAAATTATATCAAAAATTAATTAAATCCTTTAAATTCTAAATGTAAAAATTAACAGATCTTATAGAAAATTAATTGAAACATAGTTGAAGGAAGTGGCCTGCACAAAACCTCACAGTATAACACACCAGTACCAATAATACACCACTACATCTTTCCCTGCTTTCAAAAACAGTTATTCAGATAGCATACTAACCTAGACTAATCCAGTAGAGTTCTCTAAAGAGTTGTAAGAGAGATAAATTATAGCTAATAAAACATGTTTAGGGATTCCCTGCTCCCTGAAGCATCACTACAATACATTTTCTTTAGAAACAAAACTAATGTTCACAGGCATTCCAAAAGACGCAAACTTTCAGTAATCCAGGTCATTTAGCAACTAGGTATTGTATATATCTATGCAACGTAGAAAAGATAACCCATAAATAAATTTCACTGAAAAGGACACTCACTGCTAGAGACACGTTGGAGTGCACATTGCCCCTAGCATCCATGTGTATTATGGGCTCCTGACAAAATGCAGAAGAATTAAGGCTACAATCCTATACTTAAGAGTAAACCTCAATGAAATCAGAAAAGATACGATTCTGCACCATGGCTGTTCATACCTGCTACCTCTTATCCTGGGCACAAGAGATCCATACCCGTGCAAATGTTTTCCCCCTCACAGGTTGTTCAAGTTTATTTTTATATTTATTTATATTTATTTTATTTATTACATTTCTGTAATGCCTAATAGCCAAAGTTCTCCGGGTGGTTCACAACCTATGGGAATGTATTCTGAGGATACTGGATAAAGACTGTTTTCTTCTATATAATGCAATATAATAGCCTAGCATTATTTGCTTACTTTTAACTACAATTAAGACGTTTTTAAAAGAAAAGACAATACTTCCCCAGAAAACTGCCCATCGTGAGCCTTCTGAAGACTCTTCTCTTTGGGCTGCTTTTGGTAGTTGGGGTAAAGCTTACTGCATAAGAGCATCTATTTTATTTACTCCAATTTTTATTAAATTCATACTGTAAAAAAAATTATTTGAAAGTCTGAATCCTCTCGCAGCTTACATGAGTAGAAGATTATTCTGTCTCTCTGACTTTGCCCACCTGGGTCATTTTGTCTTACTAATATAATAACTTGGGATTGATATAATTCAGGCTAGCGTTCTGGTATTAATAGAAACCTTTCTTAACAGCCAGAAATATATGCAAGTATCACCTCTTTCACTTGATCATTTTTCTTTTCAACAGGAAGAGATTTGCCATCATGAAAGTTGGTAAGAATCACTGCAATCACAGTAAGTGTTTTACCCTAAAATGCATAAAACTATTGGTTAATATTTCATAAATCACTTTTTTTTCATAAATCATATTAGCCATATTCCAATATGGTAGATAGTTACCAATCCCATATCATCTGCCAATATTCCTCCAAGCACATTTTCTGGTCGCTTTTTTTCAGCAAAATTTGTAATTGTATTGTAGAAGTAGTTTTCCCTCTCTTCCCAAAATGGAGGCAATTCCTTATTGTTCTCACGTGAAATCATCCAAGCTAAAGCTTGCTTCTGATGTGGAAATAATGGAGTCAACACTGCCTGGAAAAGTAACATGCCATATTACACATCTCTTCATAGCAAAAGCCACAACCTGTAATATATTTCATTTTACCCTAATTTTCTAGCATTTCACCTGTCTTTAGATTGCATATCAACACACCTTCATTCACTCCTAGAACATAAACCTGCATGATGTATTCAACAGAGGCAAAGTGCTGGACTGGGAAGACCCAGGTTCTAGTCCCCACTCAGCCATGAATCTCCCTGGGTGACTTTGGGCCAATAACTGACTCTCAGCCTGACCTACCTCACAGGGTTGTTGTGAGGATAAAATAGAGAGGAGGACGATCAAGTAAACTGCCTTGGGTTCCTTGCAAGAGGAACAAAGGCAGGATATAAATGTAACAATAAATGAATATAAAATATACCTCTGCTGCTTCCACTTCACGGGTTTTATCATCTTCCTTCAGGTCTTCAAAGAGTTTGTCAAATTCAGTTTTAAGCTAGAATACAAGATATGTGCTAAAGTTAGTTTTTTTTAATTTGTTTAAGCCATTTTTACCCCGCTTTTCCCCTCCAAGCAAGGAGTTGCTCAAAGCAACTAACTATATATAACAATATATGGTAAAATCCAATGTGATTTCTGCTTGACAGTAGACCCACTGAAATGAATGGGAGAGGTTAATGATGACTACATAGGACTTAATAAATAAATAAATAAATAAAAATTAAGGAACAGAGTCAGAGTCAAATGCTTGTTTAAAGAGAAATGTATTCCACTTTTAAAGAAAAGAATATGCAACATTTGTTACCATACGTGAATTAGGACTGGTAGTTTTATGTAGATTAATACATTGTGACTTCTCTGCTAAGAACTGCTCCTCCTCCATTTCTGGGCCCAATTCAAGGTGCTGTCATAATAGCTTAGAACAAGAATATCTCAAGCACTGCCTCCTTCCACACAAAGCTACATGGGTGTTGAGATCTTCAGCACAGGCCCTTTTTTCAGGTCCCCCTATCATCTGAGATGAGTGGTGACCTACAATAAGGCCTTCGCTGCTAGCCATGTGAGAGTGCTCTCACTCCCGCTCACCCCCACCAATTTGTGGGTTAAATAAATAACCCACAAACTGGCATTACATGCAAACTGAGTCACAGTGTTTGTTAAGGTCTGATAGTAGTATGGAAGTTTTTAAACAGGAATTTAAAGAAGTGGTACAGAGAATTCCCCCTTCATGGATCACTGCCTTGTTGTGGCGAAGGGGCTTGCGTAACTCAATGAAGCCATAAGCTATGCCGTGCAGGGCCACCCAAGACGGACAGGTCATGGCAGAGAGTTCTGACAAAATGTGGTCCACTGGAGAAGGAAATGGCAACCCACTCCAGTATTCTTGCCAAGAAAACCCCATGGAACGTATCACAAGGCTAAAAGTTATGACGCCGGAAGATGAGCCCCTCAGGTCGGAAGGTGTCCAATATGCTACTGGGGAAGAGCAGAGGGTATTTCCAAGTAGCGCCAGAAAGAGTGAAGCGGCTGGGCCAAACCCGAAAGGACACTCAGCTGTGGATGTGTCTGGCGATGAAAAGAAAATCCGATGCTGTAAAGAACAATATTGTTTAGGAACCTGGAATGTCAGATCAATGAATCAAGGTAAGCTGGAGGTGGTCAAACATGAGATGGCAAGATTGAACATCGACATCTTGGGAATCAGCGAACTAAAATGGACAGGCATGGGTGAATTTAATTCAGGTGACCATCATATCTACTATTGTGGGCAAGAATCCCTTAGAAGAAATGGAGTAGCACTCATAGTCAACAAAAGGGTGGGAAAAGCAGTACTGGGGTACAATCTTAAAAATGATAGAATGATCTCAGTACGAATCCAAGGCAAACCATTCAACATCACAGTAATTCAAGTCTATGCCCCAACCACTGAGGCCGAAGAAGTTGAGGTTGATCAGTTCTATGAAGACCTGCAACACCTTCTAGAACTAACACCAAAAAAAGATGTCCTCTTCATCATAGGGGATTGGAATGCTAAAGTAGGAAGTCAAGAAATCACCGGGATAACAGGCAGGCATGGCCTTGGTGTACAAAATGAAGCAGGATAAAAGCTAATAGAGATTTGCCAAGAGAACATGCTGATCATAGCAAACACTCTTTTCCAACAGCACAAGAGGCGACTCTACACATGGACGTCACCAGATGGTCAATATCGAAATCAGATTGATTATGTCCTTTGCAGCCAAAGATGGAGAAGCTCCATACAGTCAGTAAAAACAAGACCTGGAGCTGACTGTGGCTCAGATCATGAGCTGCTTCTTGCACAATTTCGGCTTAAATTGAAGAACGTCGGGAAAACCACTAAACCATTCAGGTATGACCTAAATCATATCCCTTATGAATATACAGTGGAGGTGAGGAATAGATTTCAGGGATTAGATCTGATAGACAGAGTGCCTGAGGAACTATGGACAGAGGTCCGTAACATTGTTCAGGAGGCAGCAACGAAATCCGTCCCAAAGAAAAAGAAATGCAAGAAAGCCAAGTGGCTGTCTGATGAGGCTTTACAAGTGGCTAACGAAAGAAGGGAAGCGAAAAGCAAGGGAGAAAGGGGAAGATATACCCAACTGAATGCAGAGTTCCAGAGAATAGCAAGGAGAGACAAGAAGGCCTTCTTAAATGAACAATGCAAAGAAATCGAGGAAAACAACAGAATGGGAAAGACTAGAGATCTCTTCAAGAAAATGGGAGATCTCAAGGGAACGTTTTGTGCAAAGACGGGCATGATAAAGGACAAAGAAGGCAGGGACCTAACAGAAGCAGATGAGATTAAGAAGAGGTGGCAAGAATACACAGAAGAACTATACAGGAAAGATCTGAATGTCCCTGATAGCCATGATAGTGCGGTCACTGAACTTGAGCCGGACATCCTAGAGAGTGAAGTCAAGTGGGCCTTAGGAAGCATTAGTAACAACAAAGCTAGCGGAGATGACAGTATTCCAGCCGAGCTATTTAAAATCCTAAAAGATGATGCTGTTAAAGTGCTGCATTCAATATGCCAACAAATCTGAAACACTCAACAGTGGCCACAAGACTGGAAAAGGTCAGTTTACATTCCAATTCCAAAGAAGGGCAACGCCAAAGAGTGTTCAAACTACCGCACAATTGCGCTCATTTCACATGCCAGCAAGGTGATGCTCAAAATCCTACAAGCTAGGCTTCAGCAGTATGCGAACCGAGAACTACCGGAAGTACAAGCTGGGTTTCGAAGAGGCAGAGGAACTAGAGATCAAATCGCCAACATTCGCTGCATCATGGAGAAAGCAAGAGAATTCCAGAAAAACATCTATTTCTGCTTCATTGACTACGCTAAAGCCTTTGATTGCGTGGATCACAACAAACTGTGGCAAATTCTGAAAGTGATGGGAGTACCAGACCACCTTACCTGTCTCCTGAGAAACCTGTATGAGGGTCAAGAAGCAACAGTAAGAACCAGACATGGAACAACCGATTGGTTCAAAATTGGGAAAGGAGTACGACAAGGCTGCTTATTGTCACCCTGCTTATTTAACTTATATGCAGAGTACATCATGAGAAATGCCGGGTTGGATGAATCAGAGGTCGGAATTAAGATTGCTGGGAGAATTATCAACAACCTCCGATATGCAGACGATACCACCCTAATGGCAGAAAGCGAAGAGGACCTAAAGAGCCTCTTGTTGAGGGTGAAAGAGGAGAGTGCAAAAGCTGGTTTGAAACTCAACATTAAAAAAACTAAGATCATGGCATCTGGCCCTATCACTTCCTGGCATATAGAAGGGGAAGAAATGGAAGCAGTGACAGATTTTACTTTCTTGGGCTCCAAGATCACCGCAGATGGTGACTGTAGCCATGAAATTAAAAGATGCTTGCTCCTTGGGAGGAAAGCTATGGCAAACCTAGACAGCATAGTAAGAAGCAGAGACATCACCTTGCCGACAAAGGTCCGTCTAATCAAAGCTATGGTTTTCCCAGTAGTAATGTATGGCTGTGAGAGCTGGACTATAAGGAAGGCTGAGCGCCGAAGAATTGATGCTTTCGAACTGTGGTGCTGGAGAAGACTCTTATGAGTCCCCTGGACTGCAAGGAGGTCAAATCAGTCCATCCTAAAGGAAATCAACCCTGAGTGCTCATTGGAAGGACAGATCCTGAAGCTGAAGCTCCAATATTTTGGCCACCTAATGCGAAGAGAAAACTCCCTGGAAAAGACCCTGATGCTGGGAAAGACTGAAGGCAAAAGGAGAAGGGGACGGCAGAGGATGAGATGGCTAGATAGCATCACGGATGCAATGAATATGAACTTGAGTACGCTCCGGGAGAGAGCGCAGGACAGGAAGGCCTGGCGTGCTATGGTCCATGGGGTCACGAAGAGTCGGACACGACTGAACAACAACAACAACAACAGAGAATTCAGAAGAGGTCATATACTTTAAACTCTACTCCTTTTAAGAAGTGGGTTCTTAACATAGCAATTCACATTCTTCCAACAAAAATGGGCATGCATTATACCTGTTCAGTTGTCATCTGTACAGCAGCGTGGACTGGAGCACTGTAACTTGTTCCAGCTTTGCCAGATGTCCAGCTAGTCCCAAAACCAAATTCTGAAGCTACATGTCAATTAAAAAGGGGAAAAAAGACTAATCACTTCCGAAATATTCTCTCTGACCATCACTATGGTCAAACATCTTTTAATTTACAGAGTTCGATTAAACAAAATAAGGCAAAGTTCAATAAACTGAGAAGTCAAGCCCTTCATGCTTTAACAGAATTTCTACAGAATGTATGCATACGTTCTTTAACTTACATTTTCCTGGAGGAGCTAACTTAAAGCCATGCATTTTTAGTTGATTTAGAACCAACTGCTTATTTTCCTCTCTTCCCCAGAAACTCAACTGTACTGGCATAGTGAAAGCATTATTTGCTCCATAAGGAACAACCCTAGAGAAAAAAGGAAAAACTATTAATTATATTTATTTCCTGCCCTTCTTAGAAGGCGCCCAGGGCAGCATACTTTTCTCTCTCTCTCCCACGGCTCCCTTTTTTTAATCCTCTTTTAAAAAATATTTTATTTTATTTGCATTTCTAACAATAACAGTAACAAGTACATCAATCCTTCCCTCAAAAAATCATAACTAAAAAAGTTGTAACAATAATTCAAGTACAGTCACACACATACATTATATACCTATAGATAATACAATTAAATTACTATATCTCTATTACTTGTTTCTATGTCAAATTAGAATTTACTACACCAAAAGTCCAATTGATTAGTTGGAGGTCCATCTTCTATATTTGGTTCTAGGAAACATTAGGAACAGGTACCAAGTTCCTACAAAATAATCTTTTATTTCTCCTCTAGCTACACAAAAATGGCTAGTTAATTTCTCCGCCAGCACTACTGACCATATTCGATCAAGGTCTCTCCGAAATGAGAGACCTTGGGCATTTTTCCAAGTTCTGGCAATCTCGATCTTCGCAGCTCCTACAAGTATTGCTAGTAATTCTTTATGAAACAGTACCTCATTCTCCCCAGTAAACAGTGAGAACAGTAAAGTTTCATTTGGAATTACCGTTTGTTTTGTTACTTTACTCAACCATTCTATTACTTCATGCCAGTTGGTCTGACCTTTGGACAGAAGATCCACATATGTTCAAGTGATCCTCTTAAGCCACAGTTTCTCCAACACATGTCCAATAATGCACTGTTGCTTTTATGTAACTTTATAGGGCAGAGGTGCCATCTATGGACTGTTTTTAATACCATTTCTTTAGACTTAGCTGATATAGACTTGTAGGGCTGTGAAGACTCTTAGTCATGATATATTAACATTTAAATATGTCTAAATATGTCATTTTAGCTCCTATATATATATATATATATATATATTCACCATATTCCTCCTCAATAATGGTCTTATAAATGACTGATACTAATCCCTTTTTTTTAACTGAATTCTTTGGTACAATAGTTTTCAAATATCGTAAGTGGTCTTATAGAACCTTACTTTCTACAAATAAGTTGCAAATTTATTAACTTGCAATAACTGGAACCAGCTAGTTCTTATTTCGGCAGTTTTATCTTTTACTTGGCTTACTGAAATCGGTTTTCCTCTTATAAATAAGTCTCTGAGTCTATAGATACCAATTTCCTTCCATAATTTATATTGTGCATAGTTGTCTTGAAAATTAAAATTAGGATGTTCCAAAATAGGGCATAACAGAAGACACAGGAGGAGCTAAGGGATTCACATATTTACGCCATATTTGAATCAATTCTTTCATGAAAGGGTTACGTATTATAACTTTGTTTCTTGGAAGTTTGGTAAATATAAATAAGAGGCAGAGAAGTTAGCATCTTCAGATCCTTCTATCAGAGTCTGATCCATCTTTATAAATTTAACAGCTAGAGCTACTTGAAAGGCTTCATAATATTTTATTAAATTTGCTACTGCCAGTCCTCCTTTGGGGAAGGTCTGTACTTTGTACTGTTAACAAGTCTTAAACTTCTATTGTTCCCAGCAAGAAACCTCTCTTTTTTGCCAAACTTTTTTAAAATATTGGAATACAAAGGAATATTTTGAAACAAAAATAGAAATGTTGGTAATATATGAGCTTTTACTATTGAAAGCTTGCCTAGTAAGGATAAGTTTAATTTAGCCCATTTTTTTTCCTCTATAGCATTAAAAACAATCTTATAATTTCTATAAACTGATTCATTAGTATTTTTTGTTAGCAAAACTTCTAAATATTTAAGGCTAGAATAACAAAGATCTAAGTTAGATATTCTTTTAATTTCTTTTTGTTCTTCTGAAGGGATCTTTAGACATGATAATTTAGATTTTGTGTAATTAATCTTTAATCCCGTATAATGATTAATATTTTCCAATATTTGTTTTAAAGACTCTATACTTTTAATTGGGTTTTCAAGGAGAAGCATGTCATCCACATACAAATTGATTTTATGCTGTTTTTTATCATTATTCCTGTAGCGTTAACGTTGATAGAATATTATCTATCAGTTAATATCTATCATAGTTAATATCTATAATCACAGAATAATATCAATTAACATCTGATAGAAGCTGCGAGTGGCTCTATAGCCAGAGCAAATTAATGGGGATAACGGATCCCCCTGCCTTGTACCTCTACAGAGTTCAAATTTTTCAGAATCTAGTCCATTAATCATCACCTCAGCAGATGCACCTTCATATAATTTTTTCATAGTTTTGATGAACGTCTCACCCACATTCATCACTTTCATAAGGCTGAACATATACCTCCATTCCGCAGTCAAATGCTTTAAGTGCATCAAGTGAGAACACAGCTGTCTTCTGTTTTTTCAATTTAGCATTATACAAGCTATTTAACACTCTATGTATTGCATCTGACATATGCCTCTCGGGCATAAAGCCATATTGATCTGTATCAATATATTTTGTAATAAAGTTATTCAATCTTTATGCCAAAATGGATAAAAAAAATTGATCTTGATTTTGCAAAGTAATTGGCTGAAACGCAGAAGGAAGGGTCAAGTCATTTCCTGCTTTTGGAATAGCTATTATTCTTGCTAGCTTCCAAGATTCAGCTACTTTGTCTTCAGTTAATATGGAGTTACACATTTTTAAAAGTTGTGGAACAATTTCAGCTTCCAATGTCTTATAAAAACCTCTCAACAGCCCTATGAGCTTGGTTAGGCTAACAGATAGTGACCCACTGAGTTTAATGCCTGAGTGGTGATTTGAACCTGAACCGCCCTAGTTCAGTCCAACATTAGTCATTACACCAAAGCTATTCTCAAAAAGTAAGTTTTAGACTATTCCAGAAAGGAGGCCAGTGGGTAATGAGAAAGAAATTAAGGGGCAAGGGAGGAAACAGATATTTTGTAGAGAAAGTTGAGAGAACAGATTGTTTCTAATGAGAACATATTCCCATGCAGAATACTACTTCTAATCCTATACACACTTTTCTGACAGTAAAAGTGCCTCAACTGCCACTGAAATCAATGTTACTTATTTCTAAGGAGACATGCGTAGGATTGTGCTGTAAGCTACCAAACAAAACAAAAACTGAAAGTTCTTAGTTTATATAATTTGCTTCCTGCAAATTATGAAATTGCTTCCAAATGTCCCACTTTGTTTTAGATGGCGAATTAGTTCTAGTGGCACAAAGAGGATGATTCCAGTAACAAACTTCTATCATATTTTTACTAAATGTTACTGCTGCATTGCTGTTTAAGAAAACACCGGTTTTATTCATGAGAAAAATAGTATTTCTGGTGCAAACACTTACCCTTCCACTACTGCCAACTTTTTGTCCATGATGTAGGCCAAGGATGCTGCCAGCTCTTTTTTGATATGTCCTACCTGATCTCCATTCACATTGTTTACTTTTACAGCATTCTTGTCATATGGGTTATTAGGCTCTCGCTGGAGTGCGACCATTTCATTATTACTGACCTGCAATAAAATACACAGAACTCACCTGCAAAATTATTCCAAAACCAACGGAGGATTCATAAGCAGAATGGGAAGGGAGGCAATTTTTGGCAATTCCCCCCCCCCCCCTTGTAGCCTCCCACACATCCCATAGTGTTTAATTGTATCAATCAAGATCTTATTGCTCATGTGCTTACCACCCCTGTATAGTACCGTAATCCAACCACATTGCCTCGCAAAGTTCCAAATAAGACAGCTGAATCTATGACTTCATCGGTCAAGACAGCAACATCATTTCCCACAATATCTTCTAGACTGGGATAAAATTCATGGGTGAAAGGGTTGTAATGCCGGTCTCCGTACAAATCAGGATCCAATTCCCATGGGAAGTCTCTGCAGGAAAAAAAATGGGAGAAACATGATTGGGGAAAAAAACTGTTTAGAATTTCCATTTAAGTGTGTGACCTTGTGACATTTTTGAAAGCAAAGTCCTCCATAAGTTTTCTCAGCTATTTTCTTCACCAGGTATTACTTTTAAATTATCTAGTTCCTTGTTGTTGTTGTTGTTGTTGTTCAGTCGTGTCCGACTCTTCGTGACCCCATGGACCATAGCACGCCAGGCCTTCCTGTCCTCCGCTCTCTCCCAGAGTGTGCTCAAGTTCACATTCATTGCATCAGTGATGCTATCTAGCCATCTCATTCTCTGCCGTCCCCTTCTCCTTTTGCCTTCAATCTTTCCCAGCATCAGGGTCTTTTCCAGTGAGTAAATAAAAGTTATTTGAACTGAAATACTTAATTTAAAAATCACTAAGCACACTTATAGTTCAAATACATGCCTATCCACAAGTAAGCCAACCAAATTCAATGGAACTTATTCCTATGCAAGTGTGCATAGGACTGCAACCTTAATGTGATTTACATCACAATCCTATACATGTTTACTGTGATGTAAATCCTGTTGCATTAAATAGGACTTACTACCTGAAAGGTGTGCATAGGATTGCAGCTTTAATGTTATATTCAAATGAATTAATGGCTACACTTGGAAATTATTTTTTTGGAATATTTTATATCATAGTTTAAGATATGACAATTCTATAGAATGCACTCACCTTACATTTATTAACACTAGCAAATATACCCAGCTTTGCACGGGTTGGAATAGCTCTTCATTTGATACAGCGAATCCTTCAAAAAAATCTACGCAGATGTCAGAGTTAGACACACTGTGCCCACCCCATCTGAGTAAAGCCATGCCCATTGGCACTCCTAGGAACAGCCCGTGCAATGGTGCACCCGTATACACCCCTGAAGAAAGGGTCTGTCCACTCTATTTCCTAGAGGATTGCTCCACAGCAGCGAGGACGAGGCAAGAATATAACTCGTTCTCTCAGCCTACTAATCTCCTCTGGCTTCAGACTGGACTGCAAAGCTATGTGCTGGTTAGGGAAGTCTATCCCAGTGGCTGAAGATGTTACTGCAGGCCACATGGACACATTTAAATTAAAATAAATGAATATGTATGAAACACAAAAGAACCTAAGGTACACAGTTCTAGGATTCCCTTAGTATGAATGCCAAGTTTCAAGTGTCTAGGTTCCACAGTCTTGGTCCTATGGTGCTGACAGACACATATCCTCTTTTTTTATTACAGATAGAATTTAAAACCAAAGGCGCTGAGAAGTGTTAATATATCAAACATACCTAAAGAACTGAGTATTAAATATACAGATCGATTTTAAAGTATCTACAAGTATTTCAATAAAAATAAACCCTCTTCTCATGTTCCATCCGTACGTTCAATCAACACATGGAGGGTAACGGAATCAGGCCTGCTAGCTTTGGCCCTGTCTCTGCACATTCAACAGAAGATGAAAATGGGTTCTACATGCATATCATCAAATGTGCCATCAGGAAACCAGGTCACACCAGGGTTCCCAATCACAAGTACTGCCTGTATGCACAGTCCACAGGGCCAGCAGATATACAGTGGTTGGGGCCCTCAGCCACATTCCCAATCCCTCCATGTGTTGATAGAACATGAGAAAAGAGCTATAATTTGGAAAAGTTCATTTCAACTTTGAACCTGCCTGATTTTCTAGTACTGCATCCAATCATTGTAACACTAATTCTATTAAAGAATGCATTTTGCAAAATAGAAAAACTTCCATCCAACAACATAGCAGCAGAAAATCTTCCAGAAAATTTTCCATTTTGAAAAACACTCTGTCACACATCACAAGGAATTCATGCAACTAATACAGGATAACAAATCCCAGACATCTAGAATCCTAAGAATCTGACAAGATTTGTAGGCAGTCTACATAGCAGACACTGGAATAGTTTTAAAATATGCCTGCACTCAGAAGGCACTGCAGAAAATCTAGGTGACAAATTGTTGTTGTTCAGTCGTTCAGTCGTGTCCGACTCTTCGTGACCCCATGGACCATAGCACGCCAGGCCTTCCTGTCCTGCGCTCTCTCCCGGAGTGTGCTCAAGTTCATCTTCACTGCACTGGTGATGCTATCTAGCCATCTCATCCTCTGCCGTCCCCTTCTCCTTTTGCCTTCAGTCTTTCCCAGCATCAGGGTCTTTTCCAGAGAGTTTTCTCCTCGCATTAGGTGGCCAAAATATTGGAGCTTCAGCTTCGGTATCTGTCCTTCCAATGAGCACTCAGGGTTGATTTCCTTTAGGATGGACTGATTTGACCTCCTTGCAGTCCAGGGGACTCGTAAGAGGCTTCTCCAGCACCACAGTTCGAAAGCATCAATTCTTCGGCGCTCAGCCTTCCTTATAGTCCAGCTCTCACAGCCATACATTACTACTGGGAAAACCATAGCTTTGATTAGACGGACCTTTGTCGGCAAGGTGATGTCTCTGCTTCTGACTATGCTGTCTAGGTTTGCCATAGCTTTCCTCCCAAGGAGCAAGCGTCTTTTACTTTCATGGCTACAGTCACCGTCTGTGGTGATCTTGGAGCCCAAGAAAGTAAAATCTGTCACTGCTTCCATTTCTTCCCCTTCTATATGCCAGGAAGTGATAGGGCCAGATGCCATGATCTTCGTTTTTTTAATGTTGAGTTTCAAACCAGCTTTTGCACTCTCCTCTTTCACCCTCAACAAGAGGCTCTTTAGGTCCTCTTCGCTTTCTGCCATTAGGGTGGTATCGTCTGCATATCGGAGGTTGTTGATAATTCTCCCAGCAATCTTAATTCCGACCTCTGATTCATCCAACCTGGCGTTTCTCATGATGTACTCTGCATATAAGTTAAATAAGCAGGGTGACAATAAGCAGCCTTGTCGTACTCCTTTCCCAACTTTGAACCACTCGGTTGTTCCATGTCTGGTTCTTACTGTTGCTTCTTGACCCTCGTACAGGTTTCTCAGGAGACAGGTAAGGTGGTCTGGTACTCCCATCACTTTAAGCATTTGCCACAGTTTGTTGTGATCCACACAATCAAAGGCTTTAGCCTAGTCAATGAAGCAGAAATAGATGTTTTTCTGGAATTCTCTTGCTTTCTCCATGATGCAGCGAATGTTGGCGATTTGATCTCTAGTTCCTCTGCCTCTTCGAAACCCAGCTTGTACTTCCGGTAGTTCTCGGTTCGCATACTGCTGAAGCCTAGCTTGTAGGATTTGGAGCATAACCTTGCTGGCATGTGAAATGAGCGCAATTGTGCGGTAGTTTGAACACTCTTTGGCGTTGCCCTTCTTTGGAATTGGAATGTAAACTGACCTTTTCCAGTCTTGCGGCCATTGTTGAGTGTTCCAAATTTGTTGGCATATTGAATGCAGCACTTTAACAGCATCATCTTTTAGGATTTTAAATAGCTCGGCTGGAATACTGTCATCTCCGCTAGCTTTGTTGTTAGGAATGCTTCCTAAGGCCCACTTAACTTCACTCTCTAGGATGTCCGGCTCGAGTTCAGTGACCGCACTATCATGGCTATCAGGGACATTCAGATCTTTCCTGTATAGTTCTTCTGTGTATTCTTGCCACCTCTTCTTAATCTCATCTGCTTCTGTTAGGTCCCTGCCTTCTTTGTCCTTTATCATGCCTGTCTTTGCACAAAACGTTCCCTTGAGATCTCCCATTTTCTTGAAGAGATCTCTAGTCTTTCCCATTCTGTTGTTTTCCTCGATTTCTTTGCATTGTTCATTTAAGAAGGCCTTCTTGTCTCTCCTTGCTATTCTCTGGAACTCTGCATTCAGTTGGATATATCTTCCCCTTTCTCCCTTGCTTTTCGCTTCCCTTCTTTCCTCAGCTACTTGTAAAGCCTCATCAGACAGCCACTTGGCTTTCTTGCATTTCTTTTTCTTTGGGATGGATTTCGTTGCTGCCTCCTGACCAGTGTTACAGACCTCCGTCCATAGTTCCTCAGGCACTCTGTCTATCAGGTCTAATCCCTGAAATCTATTCCTCACCTCCACTGTATATTCATAAGGGATATGATTTAGGTCATACCTGAATGGTCTAGTGGTTTTCCTTACGTTCTTCAATTTAAGCCGAAATTTTCATTGTGCAGCTATCCAGTGGGATAGCTTTTTTCCCTTAATTGATTTTCTAAAGTAAGAACTAAAATGAAAGATGTGGTAGCAAAACACAGGATGGTTACAAGTGGAAGACAACTTTGTCTGGACACCCTCTAAAATTCCTAAAAGCCAGCATAATGGCACAATAAAAGCCCCATCTGGAAGCACCCAAAGTCAGTTTTCCATTCCTGAACATGGTCTGTACAGAGCATAGTACAAAGAGGATTGGCGTGTCTGTGCTATATATAGCAACACACTTAGAGTGCAATTCTATGTCCTCTAGACATTGTCTGAGGCCATAGGAGCGCTAACCTCAGAATGGGGGGGCGGGAGCGAAAATCCACCACCTGCCCCCTCATAGCCGGTGCTGAAAGAACTGCACCAGCTGCCCTCCGAGGTGGGAAAATCAACCTCTGAGAGGGGAAAAACGGAGCGATCCAGTGGTTGGGAGGAAACTAGAGAGGCCAGGATATGAGTTATCCTGAGCCTCTTCCAACCTCCTTCCTCCCCCGCTCCCCTGAAGCCCCATAGGTAGAGGGGCTAAAAAGCCCACCTAGCAAAATATGCAGGTCGAGAGGACAATGAGGCGAAGATCACCTCCACCACCCCTACCTTCCTGCACTGGATGACCAGAAGCCTCCAAGTTCTAGGGCTGCTGATCATTGAGGGCGCAATCAATAAGATTAACATATATGTACATAAGATGCCCTTATATGTTAATAATTTCTTTACCAGATTATCTATTACTTCCTGGATAATTGGATACTGTCATGCTAGACGGCACCAAGAAGAGCACTCGCATAACTTATGATCTTACAACACATGATAAGCAACAGACTGACCAGGTTCACATGACTTGCCAACAAACAATGGTTTGTTTTCTGTAACCATGCTTATCAAGGTCGGTTGTTTTTCCCAAACACCCTACCCTGAGAACCTAGAGTCTGCAGTAGGAGTTGTTTTATCCACGATAGGTTGGTGCATCATGTGAACCCAGACATGATGCACCAACTGTGGGTAAAGGGCAGCGGGGAGTGAGCCACTCAGCGAGAGCATCAGAAACCCCTGCTGCTCATGCCCAGTGGGTCTGCAATCGCCATTCGTGATCGGGGCCAAGCTGCTCCCCATGCCAGCGACAGCACCTCCAATGGTCCCCAAATGGCACCTTGGAGGGGCTGTCACCCCTCCCCCTTCGCCCCGCCAATCCCCTCTTCCTGGCTCTGATCACAGTCTTGATCATGGTCGGAGCCCTCAATTATTTATTTTGTTTTGTGCGTAAAATGGGGCTGCAAAAATGTTAAAGAAGCCAAAAAGTGTGTGTTGGGGAAGCAAATCCATTCCCCGCAAGGATTGCATTGCCCCAACAGTCCTTGCGGGGTGGGGGGTGAAACTGCTCCCCCCCATTTTGGCAGGGGCACGTTTAAAAACCAAGGCAAGCGTATCAAGAATCACCCCTGCCAAAAATTAGGGGTTGGGAGCCAAATCTACCCCCCCACACGCACACACACAAAAGGACTGTGCTGTCCTAACAGTCCTGGGGTGGGGGTAGGTTGCCCCCCCCAATTTTTGGTTTTTTATTTTCGCAGCCCCATTTGTGCGGAAAAGGGGGCTGCGGGCAAAAGCACCATGTCCCCCAAAATCAGATAGGCCATTGTGGCAACTGCATCCATGGCGGGCGGTTGGATTCCCCCTCATCCAATTTTCATAGATGGGGTGCATTAAATCCCAATGGAAGTCTATGGAAAAGGTGACCTCCATAGACTTCCACTTGGATTTAAAGTGCCCTGTCCCCGAAAATCAGATGGAGAGTGGGATCCAATCCCCAACAATGGCCTTGTGGAAATTGAGTAAAAGCTGGTCTCTACAAGTACCCACTCATACATGTCTTGCAGAAAGGATTGTAAGAAGTTGAAAAATTTCCCCTACATTTAAGTAGCTATAGCCTAACCTCAGTCAGAGCACAAATTCATATGGGGAAACTTTAGCACAGAGCTGTCACATTGCAGATATCCATCACCATGTTGGCTGGAAAGGTGCAGATATAACAGGCAAAATTGTTGCCACTGTATACACATACAGTGAAAGTTACACTAGTATTTCTCTATGAAAAATCAAAATCATGCACACAGTAGCTTATGTGTAAGACAGCCTTCCCCAATGCTGTGACCTCCAGATATTTTGGACTTCAATTCCCATCAGCCCCAGCCAGTATGGCCAATGGTCAGGAATGCTGGGAGTTGTAGTTAAAAACATCTGAAGGGCGCCATGTTGGGAAAGGCAGGAGTAGACAGTTCTAAGCTAGACAGACAAACATTCTGCCCTGGTAGAAGGCAGCTTCCCAAGAGTGAGATCTGTGCTGGAAATACACCGACCTCATTGTCCAAGGCTACTGAGCAAACAAAGGCAGAAGTGGGACCTGACCCACTCCTCTCTCGGAACAACCCCCTTCCCCTGCCAAGGTCTAACACAAAGAAAATGGGGCCAGAGCCAGGAGAGCTCAAGATAAAGACCGGTTCGCATGAACATGGAGGGAATATAAGCCACAGTAGCTTTTTCCCTCCCCGCACGTGCCCGTCACAAGCTGCCTGTTTAGCATTAGGTGGCTCCCTGAGCACAGGTTGACATGACATCCCAACGCAGCAAAGGTGGGTGGCTGGGGTGGTTTACAAACCACCCTGAAACCCATGGCTTGTTCTAGGGGAAGGAAAACAAGCCACCATAACTGTGGCTTATTTTCCCTCTGTGATGATGCAAACCCACCCAACAATTTAGGAATAACAACTTAGTATAAGGCAGCTGCCTTACACGAAGTCAGACTATTGGTCCATCTAGCCCAGTCCTGTTGACACTGGCTGGCAGCCGCTCTCCTGGAGTTTTTCCAGCCCTACCTGAATATGCCAGGGATCGAACCTGGGACCTCCTGCATGCAATGCAGGTGCTCTACGACTGAGCTACAGCCGCTTTCTAAAAACAGGGGGCCCCAAGCAATCAGAGGGAGAGTTAGTCCCCCTGGCAGCTGGGAACAACTGAGGTTCCTCACATGAATCTTCCTATATTAAGTCAGACCGCTGGTCCATCTAGCCCACTACCGTCAACACTGACTGGCAGCACCTCTCCAGAATGCCTGCAAGACATTTTTCACCCTCCCTCACAATACTAGAACCCGGGGTCATCCCAAGAAGCTGATTGGCGGGAGATTCAGGCCAGTTAAACAGGAAGTACTTCACACGGCGCCTAGTTAAACAATGGAATTCACTACACAGGATGTGATGATGGCGGCCACCAATTTCCATGGTTCTAAAAGGGGATTAGGCAAATTCCTGGAGGAGAAGGCTACCGATGGCTACTAGTCCTGATGGCGATATGCTAACGCCAGTATGCCGATGTGCACCAACTGCCGGGGAACATGGGCGAGAGGGTGCTGTTGCGCTCATGTCCTGCTTGTGGGCTTCCCGAGGACAGCTGGAGGTGCCGGGGACCGAACCGGGGACCTTCCGCATGCGAAGCAGGCGCTCCACTGAGCTACGGCTGTCGCTTCCAGCAGCGGGAACAACCTAACGGGCCTCCCGCTCCATGCGGCCTCAATTCTTGCCTCTTCGAGGCCGCCTCATACCCCACAAAAGGCTCAGCTCGAGAGGCGAGGAGCCCCCTTCGTTACATGCAACCCGTCTCTGGATATCAACAGCAGGGCCGGAACGACCCCCGAAACCCACCTCAGGAACCTCCAAACCATGACGCCCCCCGCGAGGCCGCTCTGACGCCAGAGAGCGGCGAAAGTGCGGGAACGTCGGCGGACAGAGCCCGAGCTCCCCCTCAGAGCTTTCCTATAGGCTAACCCAACCGAACGAACAGCTGCAGGCCCCAATCGCTGAGAAGCTCGCCTGAACGTTGAGCCAGTAAGGCATCGAGGGAGTTCGATCTAGGCGGGTCGACCTTGTGCCTGCTGTACTTATTGGGTAGTTTAAAGGTAAAAAGGTTAAGGTGTCCCCAACCAGTCGTGTCCGACTCTAGGGCAGTTTACCCATCGCTAATGTACTGTGGCCGGGTCTTCAGATTCCTGCCCGGTGCCATCCAACCAGCTGCTAGAACGACAGTGGGGGCGGGACAGTGTAGTTGCCTGAGGCAAATTAGCAGGTAGGCGGGCACGCATAGCCAAAGAAGTGGACGTGTCTTGATGTTTGTTTGAAAAGTGCCGATGTGCCTTCCTGTCTCCCGCCTTTATTATATATAAACATATTTTTATATATAATAAAATAAATTATATAATAAATTGCACTGCAAAGCGCCTTAGCTACATACACACACACACACCCCTAAGGCGCTTTGCAGTGCAATGGCTACGCAGAAAGTAAACCCCATGGAGTAAACCCCCGGGGAAGTGTGTGTTGAATTGCAGCCTTAGCTGCTGCTGTTTGTTGAACATCCACCATAGTATTTAATACGGAAATCGGACAACATTTTGCATTAGTTTTATTTTGTATTTATTTTTTATAAATGTAATAAAATGATAAGTATATTTTAATAGAAATTGATCTACTGTATTTTGTTTTAAATAAGACTTGGTCTGTATAGCATGCCTCATAATTTTGTCTGGGGTTAGGAATAAGATACATGGAAGGCTTCTCGTGTTAATAGTCATGACATTTGTAGAATCACTTTATAATTACCTATAAATTGTTCCTTTGAAATAAACCTGGGAGTGCACAGGCAGCCCCTTTTCACTGGCATTTGTCAAATTTCCTATTATTACATTTCTATACAGCCCAATAGCCAAAGTGCTCTATTATCATCGTCATCATCATCATCAAAGAACAGTTTACAAACAATTATAACTAAAAATTACTGTTCTGGGATTCCTTATCTAGCACTCGGAACTTTAAAAACGAGCAGAGAGAAGGGTTGCAACAAGAGACAAACCCTTTGCTCCAGAATTAATTTAAACTATTTGTAAGCCAACTGATATCACAAGTTCTTTAAGGGGTTTACATAAGAAATACACAAAATAAAATATAAAAGCCAATATGGAAGCAATATAAAATAATACATTACAAATATTACAGAAACAGTAAAACAGTAGCGTGCAGTTACACATAAGGCGAAGTCTGAGTAAACGGTGCCTTCAAGAGTTCACCTCGGTTTCCACCTAGGACCGCCTGGGGGTTCCAGAGGGTGGGCACCCCTACGGAGAAGGCCCATTTATGTACCATTACTTGACCACAAGCCAGGTCATGGGATGATTAACAAGGCTTCTTTAGAAGGCCTCTCAGGGTTTGATTTGGTGTATATAGGGAAAAACAGTATAAGTATATGATGGACACCATGCCATACCACAACTCCAGAGTAAAATTATGCAGCAGAGACATACAGTGCAATCCTATGCATGTTTACTCAGAAGAAAGTCCCATTGTGTCCAGTTGGACTTACTCCCAAGTGCATAAGTGTGCATAGGATTGCAGCCTAAACATGCCTTAAGCATGTTTACTCCAGAAGCAAGATCCATTGAGTTCAAGAGACCTTACTCCCAAGTAACTGCAATTATCCTGTTGAACTCACTGAGATTTACTTCTGAACAATGGGGTACACATTTTTTTTTTAAGGCTTAGGCTGAGTCCACTGAACTTGAGCCGGACATCCTAGAGAGTGAAGTCAAGTTGGCCTTAGGAAGCATTCCTAACAACAAAGCTAGCGGAGATGACAGTATTCCAGCTGAGTTATTTAAAATCCTAAAAGATGATGCTGTTAAAGTGCTGCATTCAATATGCCAACGAATTTGGAACACTCAACAATGGCCGCAAGACTGGAAAAAGTCAGTTTACATTCCCATTCCAAAGAAGGGCAATGCCAAAGAGTGTTCAAATTACTGCACAATTGCGCTCATTTCACATGCCAGCAAGGTGATGCTCAAAATCCTACAAGCTAGGCTTCAGCAGTATGCGAACCGAGAACTACCGGAAGTACAAGCTGGGTTTCGAAGAGGCAGAGGAACTAGAGATCAAATCGCCAACATTCGCTGCATCATGGAGAAAGCAAGAGAATTCCTGAAAAAGGTCTATTTCTGCTTCATTGATTAGGCTAAAGCCTTTGATTGTGTGGATCACAACAAACTGTGGCAAATGCTTAAAGTGATGGGAGTACCAGACCACCTTACCTGTCTCCTGAGAAACCTGTACGAGGGTCAAGAAGAAACAGTAAGAACCAGACATGGAACAACAGAGTGGTTCCAAATTGGGAAAGGAGTACGACAAGGCTGCATATTGTCACCCTGCTTACTTAACTTATATGCAGAGTACATCATGAGAAACGCCGGGTTGGATGAATCAGAGGTCGGAATTAAGATTGCTGGGAGAATTATCAACAACCTCCGATATGCAGACGATACCACCCTAATGGCAGAAAGCGAAGAGGATCTAAAGAGCCTCTTGTTGAGGGTGAAAGAGGAGAGTGCAAAAGCTGGTTTGAAACTCAACATTAAAAAAACGAAGATCATGGCATCTGGCCCTATCACTTCCTGGCATATAAAAGGGGAAGAAATAGAAGCAGTGACAGATTTTACTTTCTTGGGCTCCAAGATCACCGCAGACGGTGACTGTAGCCATGAAATTAAAAGACGCTTGCTTCTTGGGAGGAAAGCTATGGCAAACCTAGACAGCATAGTAAGAAGCAGAGACATCACCTTGCCGACAAAGGTCCGTCTAATCAAAGCTATGGTTTTCCCAGTAGTAATGTATGGCTGTGAGAGCTGGCCTATAAGGAAGGCTGAGCGCCGAAGAATTGATGCTTTCGAAGTGTGGTGCTGGAGAAGACTCTTACGAGTGCCCTGGACTGCAAGGAGGTCAAACCAGTCCATCCTAAAGGAAATCAACCCTGAGTGCTCATTGGAAGGACAGATACTGAAGCTGAAGCTCCAATATTTTGGCCACCTAATGCGAAGAGAAAACTCTCTGGAAAAGACCCTGATGTTGGGAAAGACTGAAGGCAAAAGGAGAAGGGGACGGCAGAGGATGAGATGGCTAGATAGCATCACCGATGCAATGAATATGAACTTGAGCACGCTCCGCTCCGGGAGAGAGCGCAGGACAGGAAGGCCTGGCATGCTATGGTCCATGGGGTCACGAAGAGTCAGACATGACTGAACAACAACAACAACAAGGCTGAGTCCTGGACTATATGGATCAATGAGCATGTGCAGAGTGACTTTATCTTATGCATGTGCAGCCAGATCCTAGGCCTCTTTATTCGGAAAACCCATTGAGTTCAAGCGGCCTTACTCACAAGTAACTGGATTATGTTGTATTTTATCTTAGTTGTTCTTAGCTATCTTGGGCACCATTGTAATGAAAGGCCAGATATGAATTTAATTTAAACAAGCTGCAATGACCCCACTGAACTCACGCTTGAGTTATTTCCGAGTAGGAGCAGCAAGCATATGCGTCCGTATGAGCCCTCTGTGAATCTGCAGAGCGCCTTTCTTTCGCTGCCGGGAAAACGCAGCCCATCTTGCGCAGGTGCAGCCCTTTCGTAGGCCAAGTACGTGCACACAGGACGACAGTCTTCGCAGTCAGGAGCAGGAGCGGGGCTTCCCGTGCAGAAACGGCAGGGCTTCCAGGTGAGAGGCTGTGAGCCCTGGCGGCACCTCTTTTTCAGTCCTGTACAGTCTACTCAGGAGCAAGCCCCACTGAGTCCAGTGGGACTTACTCTCTAGTAGGTGCACGAAGGATTGCAGCTTTACTCAGCCGTAAGATCCACTGAATTCAAGAGGCCTTAAGTCTCAAGCCACTGTAGTTATCCCATCAAACTCACTGGGTAGTATCCAATGTTAGTCCTACGTAGAGTAGATCCATTGAAATGAATGGGAATCAAGGTCGCTGTCACTAACTTAAGTCTCATTCATTTCACTCTACGTAGGACTAACATTGGATACTACCCACTGAGATTTACTACCGAGAAATGAGGAACCCATTCTTTTTTTTTAAGGTATGGGCTGCGTCCTGGACTACAGGAGTCGAGGAGCACGTTTGGAGTGGCTTCCCGTCACTACTGAGTAAGCTCAGTGGGACTCAGTGGGGGCTTACCGCCAGGTAAGTGGGTTCTCGGAGGAGCTGCCGACTGAAGCTATAAATAGACTCTCCCCGGGGGGCGGTGGCGAAGATGCTGCCGTTATGGGAAGCCGTGGCGGGGACCGGGGGCGCTGCTGACGCCTCCTTCCAGCTGACCGGCGTGGGGCGGTGCCCGCTGCGGAAGCGGCAGTTGTGGCTGGAGGCGAGGAGAAGGCGGCCGGGGTTGGGGCTGGCGCCGCCGCCAGGCCCAGCGGGGACCATGGTGCAGCTCTACAACTTGCACCCGTTCGGCTCGCAGCAGGTGGTGCCTACGCGGCAGGAGCCGGCGCTCTTCTGTTGCGGGCGGGATGCGCTCTTGGTGGCCTGCGCCCCGGGCGCCTGCAAGGTGGAGGTGTTTGCCGCCGGCCGCCCGGAACTCTGCGAGCCGCTCGGCTCTTTCAGTACCCTGGGCCGGGTGCTGCGCATGGCATACGGCGAAGCGGGTAGGTTGCAGGCTGGGCTCCGGCGAATCCAACGCCAGAGGACCGCTGTCTCTATTCGTTGCAATGTTATTGCCCTCCTCCTTTTTCCTCATGGGCTGCAGCAGCTTTCCCCAACCCGGAGCCTTCCTGATGTGTCGGACTACAATTCCCAGCATCCGCCAGCCATGCTTACTGGGACTTGAAGTCCAACACATCTGGAGGGACCCAGGTTGGGGAAAGCTGGGCTAAAGGTGGCATAGGTGGTGGTCTCACGCACGCGCACCCCAGCTTCTCCTCACAACAGCCCTGTGAGGTGCGTTCACTCAGTGAGCTACTTTTGAGCCCTGGCCTCTTGTCCGCTAATCGAACCTGGATGCGAATCCCCACTTCAAAAGAGTAATCTGCCCCATGCACTGAAATCCGTTGAGTATCTACCCAGAAGTTCTTGTTGTTGTTCAGTCGTTCAGTCGTGTCCGACTCTTCGTGACCCCATGGACCATAGCACACCAGGCCTTCCTGTCCTGCACTCTCTCCCGGAGAGTGCTCAAGTTCATCTTCACTGCATTGGTGATGCTATCTAGCCATCTCATCCTCTGCCGTCCTCTTCTCCTTTTGCCTTCAGTCTTTCCCAGCATCAGGGTCTTTTCCAGAGAGTTTTCTCCTCGCATTAGGTGGCCAAAATATTTGAGCTTCAGCTTCATTATCTGTCCTTCCAATGAGCACTCAGGGTTGATTTCCTTTAGGATGGACTGATTTGACCTCCTTGCAGTCCAGGGGACTCCAGCACCACAGTTCGAAAGCATCAATTCTTCGGCACTCAGCCTTCCTTATAGTCCAGCTCTCACAGCCATACATTACTACTGGGAAAACCATAGCTTTAATTAGACGGACCTTTGTCAGCAAGGTGATGTCTCTGCTTCTTACTATGCTGTCTAGGTTTGCCATAGCTTTCCTCCCAAGGAGCAAGCGTCTTTTGAATATCCAGAGGCTTGTTCCCTAGTAACTTATGCTTTAGACTACCTATTTCTCTCTATGGGCCCCCAGTAAAAGGAGCCTATGTGCTTTAGCCAGGACCAAGAACAGCTCAGGTTCATATTTTCAAAAATGGAGGATCCAGCATTTCCCCCATTTTTGTTCCTAGCAGCCCTAGGAGAGGCTGCAGGTCCTACCTGTAACCATCACATGACCTGCTGAACCTAATTTGAATGTTTGCACACCCCTCCCCCATTCCATCTTGGGACTCTGAACATGCAGGCACTGTGGCTTCTTTATTTAAAATACTTCTTGGCCACCTTTCAGGGCAGAAGCCCTCCCAAGGCCATGTAGAATGATAAAACCCAATATGGTCTTTAAAAGCAATTAAAAACACAGTAAAAGCAGCAATTTATTGACTTCACTATCCAATCAAATGTTTTCCCCCTTCCCCAACCTTCCTTTTATAACATCTTGCCTGATAAGGAGATCACAAAAGCTTGCGGTTTTGTTTTGGTGGTGATCTTATGGTAGGTCTAATAAAGGTATTACCCTAATACGGGTTTGGGGATTATGCTTGAGAAGGTAATTCTTGGATGCTGAAGGTCTAGTATGTAAACCAGGTAAAAAATAAAGCCTGTTTAACATAATTGGGCTTCTGAGTAAACATGCTTGTTGGGATTGTAAGCAGGAAAAGATAGCTAAGGATGCAATTGTATGCAGGTTTAGACAGAAAAAAAGTCCTACAACTCCCTGCGTGCCCCAGCCAGCATGTCCTTCTGAGTGACTAAAAGATGAGCACCTAATTAATTGGATTGCAGAATGGTTTTGCAAAATCAATTATCTTTAATACAAGTTCTTGCAAAAACCAGGAAGTGGCAGGTACTATCTTAGTATCTTTTAGTGGTGGGCTGGTGCCTGTTGCCCTTGGTCCCGCCCACCACTGGAATGTGGCCCCCAAGAGCTTCTCTGAAATGGAATTTGGCCGGCGGGTTGAAAGAGGTTCTGCACCCCTGATCTATAATGCATGAAGAATCTCTTTGTATTGTGGCTGATGCTTGCTTGAAATATCTAAAGAGTCAAATAATAGCAACTGTAAGTAGGTTTGTGTAAACATAGAAGCTTTTGTTGTGCGCATGATCCCCACGTGGTAAATCAGGACATTAAAAAAAAGTTCTGATGACTCTTATATATGCAAGAACATAAACTGCTATGCACTGTTGCTTATTTTGCATGTGCTTCCAATAGAATTTTCAGCTAATTCAAGAAGTACACAACTTAGAAACAAAATTAGACTTTTAGTATAGAATCTGCTCTCCTTATACATGGTCTACAACAGGAAAGTTAAACCTCTTTAAGCCCACAAGCCGAAATACCACCCTATTTTAACTTAAGGCTCTAAGCCTTAGGAGAGGCATTTCAACTTTTTAGAATGGGGCAGGGGGAAACTGAGAAACCACCAAATGATTGGGGGAAAGGGGGTTGGGCCAGGGGAAGTGTGGGTTGCTGTCTGGGGAACCTCAGAGAGCCAAATTGGAGCCCTAGGCAAACCAGATTTGGCCTGAGGCTGAACATCCCGGGTTTAGAATTTGTCCTGTGTTTTCAAAGTACGCTCTTATTTTTCAGGAGACTACGTGGCCACCATTGAGGAGAAAAACAAAGCCCTCTTCTTACGCGTGTACGTTAACTGGCGATGCATGTCAGCAGGGAGCTCGCGCGTGTGTGTGCGGATGGTGGGCCATAACCTGGAAGCCTCCTGTACTGAAGCATCTAAAGACCAAATGTCCATTATAGAATTACCTCTTTCAGACCCACCCTTGTGCTTTTCGTGTTGCCCCTTAACGGGAGACCTCCTTGTCGGCTGCGAGAAGAAGTTGATCTTGTTCTGCTTGAAGCACGTGGCTGTGAGTCGGGATGTGACTGTGTTGGACTTCGAACGTGCCTTAATTTTGCACATAGAAAATTTCACCCCAGCAGAAGTTGCTTTTTGTGCTGGGTATGTAGCAATAACGGTAGAACTAGAAGTCCTAATCCTCAAGCTGGAAACTGGTGAGAAAGTGGCTGCTAATAGTAGATGGTATACTTATGAATCTCTAGTACCTGAAAAGTTCGTTAATGAAGGTTAGTATGGCATTTAAAGTATCTGGATCAAGGCTACATAGTCTTTGGCTCCTGGCTTGGGGCTGGGGGCAGAGAAAGGACAAGTTGACGAAATGCCATTCTAGCCATCGTGAGAGTTGAGAAATGTTTTATTTTCAGTCACTGCAGGCTTCGGCTGTATAGAAAGCATGAGAAGAATTGAATTACTGTTACTATAATATGAAAATGCCTGTCTATGTGCAGAAGATCAGGACTGTCTTATACCTCTCACTAGAGTGCTGTGCAAAAGAAATGAAATTAAACCAAAGTTGATGTGCTGGTGCACACTCCCTTGCAGAACCGTGAGAACTGGTATTGGATTTATCTATAGTAGCACTTCATAAGCTCTTGAACAAGCTTCTGCGGAACAGCACAAGCAGCCGTTTTCCTTCTGCTCGCAGGTCTTTAGATCCAACCCACTGGCCACATTTGCACAAAACACTAAGCCAGAATTCTTCAGAATCCCGGCGTATTGTTCACAAGCGAGTATACTGGTACATGCTGCCTGGTTGCTCCTGTTCGGCTCCTCCTGCAAGCAGGAGTACTTCAAAGAAACTTACGAGGGTGGGAAAGCATAGTGTTGCATCTGAACCTGGATTCCTGGCTTGTCTCTCTTCTTAACAAGCCTGAATTTGAATCCGGGGTTTTTCCTTGGCTTTTAAGCCAGGGCTTGTAGATCCCAACTTCTTAGAGGAGTGACAATCACTCCCACTTGCAGAAAAAGCCAGGTTGGAGCGCTACTGTGCTTGCTTGTGAACGATAAGCCAGGATTCTGAAGAATTCTGGCTTAGCATTTTGTGCAAATGTGGCCATCGGGTTGGATCCAGAGGACTGTGAGCGGAAGGAAAACAGCCACTTGCGCTGTTCCACAAAATTAATTAATAACAGTAATTCATTCAAGAGCTTATGAAGTGCTACTATAGATAAATCCAATATCAGTTTTCTGCAAACTCAGCCAGTGTTTCATTTTTTTGCTTTATGTTCTTTTAAATTGTTGGACCTACGAAAGCACATATTGAGCACATGTCTTGAGCACATGTAGATGCTATTTTCCTTTTTTAAATAGGCAAACTTAATCTTTGGGAGTGGGGAATCCTCACTTGAACGTAGCTGCTAAAATTTGGATTTATATTCCTCTAGCTCGATAGTCATTATTTTTTTCTCTCGTGCAAAGTTGGAACTATTTGAATTAGGAATTTCTGAAAAAGCAGAGCGTAAATGTATTGATAGAATTTTGCAAGCTAATATTTTCCTCCAAAGTTGAGTTTTAAAAGTGAGATGAGAAGATTTGCAAATACACATTTTTGCATTGTGCAGATTTCTGGGCAGTGCTGCTTCTGAATGTGTTCATGGGTTTGGAGATTTTTCTTCATACTGACCCAGTTCACACATCACGGCAACCCAGTTTTTTAAAAACACTGGGTTACCAGTTAACAAGCCAGCATGCTAGTTCATGCAGCTCAGTTGTTCCTGCTTGGCTCCTCCTGTGTTATGTAGTGTGACATCTGAACCCAGATCTCTGGTTTGTGTGTGTCTCTCCCCACAAGCCAGAGTTGGAACTGAGGTTGTTGAGCTGCTCCTGCTGGCAGGAGGAGCCAAGTGGGAATGATCAAGCTGCATGAACTAGCATGCTGGTTAGTCCACAGCAGGGATGTCGCTAGGCACTTAAGGGATTGAAGGCCCAGGTCCACAGGACACAAATCTGCATATATTTTGCATATCTTGATTGAAATGTAGAAATAATTACTAGGATTTAAATTTCACAGGGGGCAAAGCCAGCCAATTAATTTCTCATCCAAATCTCAAATAAAATAAATTCAGTTAATTTGAACCCTGCCCCAGGTCATCTGAAACCAATAGAAAAAGTTTTTTCTAAGTGTAATTGCCATGCAGGGAGAGATTTGGGGGAGGGGGCGGTGTTTGGGGGGAACATGGGGAGGGAAAAATTAACTCTTACCTCCCTAGCTGCAATCCCCATTGAAAACTGGCAATTAAGCTAAGAAAAAAAAAACTTCCATTGGCATCAGTGGCCACTCAGGGCCCTGCAGAATAGATATGGGGCTCTCAGTAATAGATTCGGGGCCATGGGTACAGGCCTAGTTAACACCCCTGGTTCACAGTAACCCAGGCTTTTTATTAAAAGCCTCCAGTTGCCAAGATATGTAAACCAGGCCATTGTTAGCTGGAGTTGTGGTTTTGTGGCTCTTCTCTAATACATTGGTTGACTCATTTCTGCTGAGCCTTCTGAGTTAAAAGTTCTAATGTTTTAACATGTAAAAATGGTTAGTGAAAGATAAGGTATTTTTAAGGTATTGAGATAGGCCTACAATTCATTTTAATATCAGCACTCATTTAAATGTTTGAAACTTACACCACAGTAGACATTCTATAACTTCATGATCCTTTTTTTGTGTGTGGTCAGTTTGTAAACCTGACACTCTTGTGTATGTGTGTTTTTTATTAAAGGTGTAAAAGCGGAAGCTGATTTAGCTCAGTTTGAGTCAGATGACTTTGTTATCTGTCAGCAGCCTGTGGAGCTCCTTGGGGAACAAAGTAGGCAGTGTGGGATAATGGTTACTCTGGAGTCTACAGGCTTAGTCAGTGAAGATTCAAATTTCCAAATGCGATATGTCCTCTACAGGTAATAAACATTGTATTTGTTGGAAATATAAATTAATACATGCAATATATATCGTACATGTATATATAAAAGCATTAATGGTGGTTCCACTGTAGTTTGGAACAGAGACTATATTTTAAGGTTTTACCTTTTGCTTAGCCTAACATATCCTAATCAAAGTTGTTAGTTTCACCATCTCTGATATTACGCATGCTAAATAGCCATTCTTCTTTAGTTGGAGCTATGGAGATGTATGCCTAACCATGGCTTAGCATTACATGAAAAAGCTGCAGTATGATTTGGGCTCACATATTCCCCTTCCCCTCTCTTCCTCCTCCCACGTGGCCATGAGGAGTTCAAAAGCTTTCACTTCAGCTTCTACTTAATTGCAGCTTCCCATTTTGTCTAACGTGGTTAGTTAGACAAAACTAACCAGAAACGGTGGTTAGTTCAAACAAGCCACCTTCATAAACCATGGTTTGAAGTTGACTTGTTTTGAAAACTGACTGGAGTTGAAGTTAACCTCGGTCTGGTCATGACATAAACTCTGGGAAGCAAAAGCTTTCAAATTCCTCCTCAAGGGTGGGTGAGGGCAGACCATGCAAACCTGATGTGCTTGCTGCAGCTTGTTCACATTGTGCTAAATTGTGCTTTAATACTCCATCTGAATCAGTCCATCCCCTTAACAGTAATTTCAATGCAGGCAGCCATTGCAAGTTCATTACTATTTCCATGTCTCTATTGGGTTATTGAAGGAGATGGGGAGGATCACTGTATCTGTTCTAGTATTTTGTTCTACTTGCCCTGCTCTCTGTGAAGCAATTGGGAAAATAAAAGAATGATTTTAGTTTATTATGGTTCTGAGTCCAGCAAAAACATAGTGTTCGATGGAGAAATTCTATAATAGTGCAGAGGAGGAACTGATTATATAGTGTTGGAGGGAACTACAGCTCAGTGGTGGAGCATGCATGCATGATGTCCAGTTCCTGGCAGTTCTGGTGAAAGCAAGGGTGGGCAGCACAGTACCTGTAGGCACCAATGTGCCCCTGGATACCTTTCCTTCCCTCCACCCACCCCCAACAGCAATGCTGAGCTTGGAGCCAGGGACGAGGCTGGCCCTGATCATGCTCCACACTGTTAAGGTGCTTCACAAGATCAGGGACTATCCCACCCCCAGTTCCAAGCTCAAAAGGTGGTGGGGCTCCTCAGGCTCACTACAAGGGAGAAGGATGTTTGTCCTGCAAGCAGATCTCCTCTGCTTGAACTGTATTGATGGAGTAACAAGAGTCTGTAGAGGTCTATACAACAGCACCTGGTGTGGGCCCTTCGGCTCCATAGGAGTTGCATGTACCATTCACCTGGCTTCCAGGCTAAGTACGGGGCCAGGGAAATTTGGTGAAAGCCTGCTGTAGCATTCCCCAGCCTGAAGCCCTCCAGGTTTTGGACTGCAATTCCCATCAGCCACAGCCAGCATGGCCAGTGGTCAGGAATGCTGGGGGCTGTAGTCTAAAATATTTGAAGGGCATCAGATTGGGAAAGGTACAGGACACAGTAAGCTGGTGTCAGTCATGGGAAGCCATTTGAGCTGTGGCAACGCAAACCATTGGACCCAGCATAGACTATGAATGCAATGGGCTGCATCAGTGCAACTTATGGACTTGATCTGGTGAGCCTCCTTTATGTATGAGTGTCCTTGTGCACAAAGGTATGAGTTTCCTCCCACCACCCACCCCTACCCACCCCTGCCTTCCCAAGTGCGTTAGAAACTGATTCTGACGCACCTTTCAAAGGTCCACAAGCAGCTTCTAATGCAGCATGAACGAGCAGGGCAGGAAATGCTGAAGCCCCATTTTCCGCATGTGCCTTGTGGCACACTACTCTGGATGGCGGCCTGGATGTTGACTGAGCATCTTTTCACTTATCACATTTCTTTCTAGGCATTTTGCTCTAGATATGTCCTCATTTCTCTTCTGTGCTGAAGATGCCAAACTGCACTCTGTTCAGCTGCTGCCTATGTATGAAACAGGTATGTTTACATGTTTACATAACACAATTGTGTTACGGCAGTTGTAATAGAAGACAGCTGTATTTCTAATGATATTAGATTAATGTAAGATAGGGGATTTGCCATGAACACCTTTGTTCAAAGCACAAATCTGTAGCTTATTTTAACTTCTGTGACATAAGAATACTGCTCATAGAAGTCATACTGCTTTTAAATTAAATTACTCATAATGTTATAAGAATAGTAAGCTGTTCTAATTAGATGCATATATAACACTCCAAATGACAATTTAAAAAAAAAATGCTTTCTGTTGGGAATTCTTAGATTTGGATATCTAAAGGCATAATCTTGTGCATGTTTAGACAGAAACTGGAGCATGCTGAGAGTTGTAGGCCTTTTTTTCTGTCTAAACATACATAGGATTGTGCCCTAAACGTCAGTAGGAAAGTAAAAATATTTCATCTTGAATTATGCATTGCAGTGACTTTGATAAAAATCTGTTTTATCACCTCAGCAGTTTTCTATTGCCTTCTCAACCTTTTTTGTAATCTGTTTTTTTATTGTTGTTGTTTTTTGTCAAAAACAGTTTTTTGACACTGTTATGGGATAAAACATACCAATATCAGGGGGAAATAGAAGGCAGAGGAGCCTATTAGATTTAATTGTTGGTGTACTCATGGGGGTGGGATGGGGAGAGACGACTGCAGAAGAGACGCTGTGGCAAGTGTGTGCAGGAAATCCAGGCTGGTGCATATTTTGTCCGCAGCTTGCATATCAGTGAGGAATAAATACCAATGAACGCTGCCAAGGAACTCTGAAGTGAATCCCATTGAACTCACTGGGGTTTACAGTAAATCAGTTTGGGATCAGGCTGTAAGTCTCTGCCTTGCTGTCTAGGTAGTTTACAAAGGGATCCCAAATAGGTTCTTTTCAAGGATTATCTCCATGGTGTGCTGCTTTTCAGGGAATACAGAGGTTTGCTTCCCTCAGTTTCTGAATGGCGTGTTTCCTTATTAGCTTAAAAAAATAAAAGAAAAAGTGATTAGTTCTTCCCAACCTGAACCGACAAAATACTGTTATATGAGGTGTGAATGTTGATTCTTGAATTCCGATACTATCTAGTTGCAATTCTACTTTAGTCTCAGGTTGGCATTTAGAGTGTACAAGTAGGACCTGCAGCAAAATGTTGCTGCAGCAATATCTTCTTCCAAGGTATTCCATTCTATTCCCTTCCCTGTCCTGGTTTCTTTTCCCCCAATAGACTGTCGATACTCTGTGCCCACTGAGCATGCTCAGTTCTCACTTTGCTGCTTTGGGAGTTTCCCCTTGTGAGGGACTTTCCTGAAGATTGTTTAGTACTTCTGCCAACTTCAGTGTTCCTCTGAACCTGCTGATGCCTCCTTTGTGCATAGATGGTATCATTTTGGCTACATACAGATTGGCACTTGGAGAATATTTGCTATTAGTGTGTAGGATCTTATTAGGTCTGCATTCTCCTTGCTGTTTTTGCAGTGCAATCCTATGCATGTCTACCCATTGGGACTTACTTGCAGGCAAATGAGTACAGGATTGCAGCTTTCAGCCTTTAAAAAACACTTGTAATATACAAAGTGCTGTACAATCTCTAGTGTACTCATTTCCACGAGAGACATGTGAGGTAAGGTCATGGTTATTCACCTTAACAGATGGGGGACTTAAGCACAGAGAGGTTGGCAGGCACTGTGCAAGAAGACCAGGATGGAGCCTAGAGCTGCACTCTTGAATCTAGGCCTCTCAGAACAAAGTCCAGCTTCATTTCCAATAGGCTACAGAGCCTTTTGTTGTACGTTTTGTCAGGCAGGTTTTCTGGGAGGAGGCGGGCCTTTTGTGCACCAGTGTGTATGCCTTGTGGTATCTCCCTCACTGTTAATCATGTTGCTCAAGTATCCATCTTTTTTTCAAAAGCCCACCAAACTCCTCTTCATATCCAGCCACCTGATCTGCATCTATAGATCTAGCTCTGTTACTGTGTGGAAACATGCATTTGTGTGCTTTCTTCATGTCTTTAAAAACAATGATGTAGTTTGCACATAACGCTAATCCATGGTAACCCATGGTTTGTTGTGCTACCAAGGGTTGGTCTGGCAGATGATCAACCAAACCATGGTTTGTTTTCTCAATCCCTGGGTTGGTTTTTTCCCTCCTCCTTTGCCGCTCCCTCACTGTATCCCAAATGCCTTTGCAGTGCCATAATATTAGTGTGTAGAGCAGCTGTGTATTTTTTACCACTCTTGCCTGCTGCCTCTGTAGCCTGGTGAAACAACCCACGAGCAACTCACAGTTCTGGGTTCACATATAATGGGCTGGCTTATATGATCAAAACAACCCACTGTGAGTTGTTTAAGCCATGGTGCAGATTGGGCAGACTTTACGTATTCAACAGCCAACTGAAGCTTGTGTCATGCAAACCCAGGGACCATGGGTTAGGCAAGGGATAAACAACCCTCACATAACCCACAGTCCTCGTATAACTCACAGTTTGCATGACATGACAAGCCGCACCCAGTCATTGAATATTTGAAATGGCCACCCACATGTGCTGCAGCCCACTGCAGCTTAAATAAACCGTGGTAGACTGTTCAATCATTCAAACCAGGTCAGTGACAACCCATGGTTTAAATAACCCAGAGTTCACAACCCAACAATAAACCATGGGTTCTCTTTCTGGGTTGTTCATGGTTAACAAATTAATATTATAATATTATATAATTTAGACTTGTGTGTTCCAATTGTGTGCTGTTAAGCATTCTTGGGTTTTTGTTACAACTGGTGCCTTTTGTACTAACTGGTTTGTTAACACAGCCACATTCACACATAACAACAACCCAGAATTCAACAACCCATACCACGACTTAGCGTTATGTGTGAACCAGGGCAGTGAGTTGACTGTCTTCCTGTCCATGGGACATTTTGAGCTCTCTTTTGCAGACAGAAAAAAATATTGGATATGAACTGAATGGAAACGACGGGTGCTTCCAGATGAAGCTGTTACTGGACAATCACACTATATAATTCACAGAATTTTGCAGGAGGGTCCTGACAACTTCATCTTCAATTTGTAGCCCTCCTGGGTTTTCCCACTACTTCTTCTGTCATTTTTCTTAACAGAAAAGTTCCTTTAAGGAAGAACAAATAAAATAGTGATACAATGCCCTTTGGTTGTTAGCAATAGGAACCCTCCATCTGGAAGCAGCCTTGTAGCAAATTGCTTAAGATTTGCAGCTCGGTCTTGTGCATGTTTACCCAAAAGTAAATCCTGTGACGTCCAACAGGACTGACTCCCTAGTAAGTGTGCTTATTGCAGCCCTCATTTCTAGCACATGGTGCATTCTTCTTTCATCTAGGGGATTCTGACAGCAGAGATTCAACTAAGCGAGATCCGCTGAGCCTGTTCTGCTTTTTCTCCCTGCCTCACATCGGATACCTTTACACAGTTGGTGGTAACTTGGTAGAGCTGATTTCTACATACCAGTATTCAGAGAGATCCCAGCAGGCGGTCCTCACCCCTCAATTCCTCCATGTCATCACAAGGTATTCCCTCTGTGTCCCTGAAGCTTGCCTTCTCCATTGCCCCTCCGTAAGGATCAAAAGGTCCCACGGGCAGTGCAAGCCCTCTTTGGAGAGACATGCCAGAGCCTTGAGCAGAGCCAGCCAGACTTAAAGAGTTCTTCCGGCAGCAAGCAAAGCCGTCTTTATTTTCAGTTCCTCTGTACCTCCTGGAGGCTTCTTTAAATACTGTTAAACTTGCAGTGCAGTATAAGGAAGGGGCAGAGGGGTCTGGTTTTCGGGAGGACGATGGAGGTCAGGAAAATATAGTGGAGGCTGATGGCTCCGATTTTGGCAGAGCTGTGCATCCATTCTGGGTTTCAGTCAGAACCAGCCAGAACTCTAAAGGAGCTACACAAGGTGCTGAACCTATTTTGGGGATAGGGTTCAGTAGCTTGGATGGTTCCTTCAGAGTTCTGCCTGGTACTGACTGAAACCCAGAATGGATGCACAGCCCCACTAAAATCGGAGCCAGTAGCCTCCACTGGGAAAAAGGCCCCCTCAGTAGGTATATCGATGGCTGTCTGGACTAGGTCTCCTGTTCTTGAGGATTACGCTCTGCATCGGGTCACTCCTTTTGTGGGCTTGTACCGAAGTATACTAACAGTTCTGCGTGCAGGTGGTGGTTTGTCCAAGGAAAAATGTTTGAATACTTGGGATCCAGTGCAGAATGCCTTGAATTCAATATTCTGGTTATGACCTATAAAATCGTATATGGCTTGGGACTGGGCTACTGAAAGAACGACTTCTCCCAAGCAAGCCTGCCTGATTCTTAAGATATTCGAGGGAGCCCTTTTCTTGGTACTGCCACCTTCTGAAGCATGTTTGATGGCAACGTAAGAGAAGGCCTACTCGGTGGCCGCTCCCTGGCTGTGGAAGTCCCTGCCGAAGGAGGCTAGGATCGCTCCCTCTTTGCTGTACTTACACCAACAAGCAAAGATATTTTTGTTCATGCTGGCCTTTGGCATGTAAGTGGGTCTGTTGGGCAGGATGCTGTTTTTATTCTGTGTTTTTACCTGTATTTTTAATGTATTTGTTAATGTTTTAACCAAGTTTTAATTTTAATTATAGTTCCTATGATAGTTAGCTGCCTTGAGTAGCATTTTCTTGGTGGAAAGGCAGGGTACAAATTAACTAAATAATGCCTGGTGGCCACACAGCTTGGTTGGCCACTGTGCAGATGTCTTTGCCCCCCTCATGGCTCTCATTTGCCAGTGCCCTCTCAGGAATTGGACCACGTGAGGTTTGCACCTCCAAGCCAGGGACTCCTGTAGCTGCTGCTCCTGGTTGTCGTGGCATTACCAGAAGGGCCACAGCTGGGCAACTTCTGCCCGCCAGCCATGGCTAGGATATGTGGGGGCTGAGGGGTTCAAGGAGTATCTACGTGTCGCAGCATTGACCTGTACAGAACCTTGGTCATAATGTCTTTTTTAACCCATCAAATTGCTCTTTTTCTCCCTTAGCAACAGCCTGCAGTGCTTCACAGTAAGATGCAGTGCAGCAGCCGCTCGTGATGAAGATCCGTACATTGATACAACACTGAAGGTGCACTGATTTGACCCTGAAATCAGCTCCTAAGTCTGATATTTTTTTCTGCAAAATTTACATCTGCATAATTGCAAAGCAATGGCAAATGACTTGCCTCCTATTCAGTACCTGTTCAGATGCTGTTTTCATCTGTTGGGATAAATTGGGAAGGGATGCTATAGACGTGGGGGATACCATTGCAAATGGACCCAACTAGTAAGCCTTAAACAGTGCCATATGCTTAAATTTTGCCCGTGGTGACTTACAACATCCTGGGATAAAGACTATCTGAAGGCAACTTAACAGTCACATTGTAAAAACAGGTTCTTAAAACCTATCCCAAACTTTCCCCAAATTCCTTGGAGTTTCAGTGTGCAGTATCCGGCCCTCCAGGGGTCACATTCTGACCCTCTTGAGTTCCCCGACTGGCCACACCCTGTCCCCGGACCACCGATCATTTGGCTTTTGTGGAACTTTTCCCCCATTCTAAAAGGTTGAAATGCCTCTCCTAAGCTTTAGTTACTGGCAAGAGGTTTGAGCTAAAATATGGTGAAGTTTTGGCCCTGCCCCTTTTACCTTTGGCTCTGCCCAACTGTGGAATGTGGCCCCAAAGAGCTTCTCCAGAATGGCATTTGGCACTGGGGCTGAAAGAGATTCAACACCTTTGCTGTAGATGCTAATATATTCCATAACAAATATTGCCTGAACAATCCCATTAAACATAGAAACTAGCAAGTTAGCACATCTGTTTCATGAAGATGATTTCCATTATGTTTGCTGTATGCATGGTGTACCCTTTGAAATACAATCACTCTTAGAATGTGAAACTGCATCCATTGTGCTGTTTCTTCCTCACTGCATGTGTGTCTCATGTGGAGAAATGCAGCGTTTCACCAGCAATGATGGCCATGATCACGGTTTGGAAATCATGCTACCATATTACCACCAGTGGAGTGGTGGTACATTTTGAAACGTAGGTGCTTATCATGGCAGTCCCCATAGATATGTCCCCAAGGAGAGTCTGAAATTGCAGGCTGCTGTGTTGATCCCTGTCAACAAACCTATTCTAGAAGTTTCCATCTACACCAGGAGCAGGTCTCTTGTAAAGCTAATGGACCTTAATTGCCCATTCAAGACCAAACCAGCACAAAATACTTTACATTGCAACAAGGAATAATATATTATTGCTGGGAAAATTCATTTCCCCATAGGTACTGTGAGGAGTGCAGCTAAGCTAAGACAGCAAATGCTGAGGGGGGTGGCAGATGATCTCAGCATCCCTGCTAATAAAAAAGTGCTGATGCTTTATCCCTGTGAGCCCTGGCTCCACTACACCAGTGATCACCATGCTAGCAACAATTGCTTCTATCTTGTATGCATTGGCAATTCATGTTTTACCTTTCTCCACCTGATTGTGGGTACGTCTAGTATAAGTCTGTACAGCTCGTGTGTGACAAGTCCTGTGTGAACAGCCCCTCAGTTGCTTAAGAATCCAGTTTTGCTGTGCACCGCAGTTATAAATCCCAGCAAAGTAGACACACCTGTGACAGCAAAGTATTTTGGGGCTTGCGCTGCCTCTCAGTTGAGTAACTAATAGTCCAAAGGGAGGCTGACAGAATTTAGGAAGATACTGTAAGCCAGGGGTAGGCCACCTGGTGCCTTGGAGATGTTTTGGACTACAATTCCCATCAGCCATGGCCATACTGGGAGGGGCTTCTGGAGAGCACCATAGGTTGCCTGTTCCTACTGTGAGGCGATCAAAACAACTGCACGCTCGCCCCAAAAGATAGTTGAAGATTTAGTCAACTCGCTAAAGATAAATTCTTGGTTTCTTTGCAGGCTTGTCCACCTGTGTTGCTGGATGTCTGTGCCTTGAGAATGCAGCTTTTCATAGGGCTGAAGGCGATCTCTCACTTCAAGAACCATGTCATAATTTTGACAAAAGCAGATTCTGAGGACATTACAGAGAGGAAAAAACCTTCCAGGAGACTGCTGTAAGCGTAGCCAGTTTTCTGCTTGGGAGGAGGCAAGTTTGTGGCACGTCTGGGCCCACGGGGCGGGGTGTGTGTGTGTGTGTGTGTGGAACGAGACTGCAATAGGTCTATCAGGAGTATGCGCTCCCAACCTTCCACTATTCCAGAAAGCATTCAAAGAGTTGAAAATACCCAAGCTCTAATTGTGGATTAAATATACCCATATACATACATACCCTTCTTTCAGCTCACGAAAGGCTGATAGCGTCAAATCCAAGGTTCCTTCAGAATCTCAGCCTGGCTGGAATCTATATATCGTGAACACAGCTCCAACTCTCCAACTTTATCGGGAAATGGTATTGTATTGCTCTGCTTTTGTTTCATTGACTTATGGCAGGGGTCATCAGTGTGTTTATTTGGTGCAATAGCCAGAGATGTCACTGAGCGATGCTTAAGCTGGAAGGTAACATCCCTCTAAGGGAGAGAACGCCAGCTTTCTTCTCCTTAATATGGAACAAAATATACCAGCATATTTGAGCTTAAGGCTCTTACTGCAGGAACTTAAGACTCAGGAGAGGCATTTCAACTTTTGAGAATGCAAGAAACTGCACAAAAGCAATTTGGAATTAAATATGAGGAAAGGGGGTGGGCTCAAGGGGAGGAGGCATGACCATCTGGGGAACCCCAGGAGGGCTTGTTTGAGGCCCCTGGCTTGAGAGTCTGCACCTTTTCCTTGGAGGAATAAGGCAGTCACCAGAAATCCTTGGGCAGGAACTCAACTGGCCATTTTCAGCTGAGGAAGCCAAGGAAAACCAGGTGCTGATGACCCCTGATAGCTATTTCCCTCAACCCTGAGGCTATCATGATAGTGCTGCCTTACCTGTTCTTGAGTGGAGAAAGTGGGAGCCCCCTAACAGTTGGTTTGGGCTCCAGATTGGCCCCGTGCAAAGCACGAAGTGGTTTCTGGAGGAGAGGAGCCAGCACTCCCACTGCCAAGAAGGGCCAATCCCTAGCATGTACATGCCAGAACCAGTCTTGGGAAGGAGAACAGTGGCACTGTCTCTTCTAGAGGGATGGTAGCTTCTGGTTTAAGTGTTGCTCAGCAGTGTGACTGGCTGTTGCACTGAATAAACAAACATTGCCTCTTACTTAACCTGTTCAAAGTGTCTTCGGTGAATATGATGGAAGAAGATGGTTTCAATGCAACCCTCCCTGGGAAGGCACAAACACATGGCCATTGACCATGCAGGGTGGGGGTGATGGGAGTTGTAGTCCGGCACATCTGGAGGGCACCAGGTTGAGGAAGGCCAACTTAAGGCTCAATCCTATGCATGTTTAGACAGAAAAACAGCCTACAACTCCCAGTATTCCTCAGATTCTGGTTGGGGAATGCTGGGAGTTGTAGGACTTTTTTCTGTCTAAACATGCCTAGGAATGCACCCTTATAGCAATCGAGTAAATGCCGTTAGCTGTCCTGGTCCAATATATATATTATGTTCACATATGTTTGCAACGGGGGTGTTTTCCTTCCATGATGGTGTGCCCTGTTTCTGCCCTAGGTAGAATACAGCAAGACTTATGAAAATGTAAGAACGGAGAGTTGCATCCACCTTCTAAGTGAGGCTCACTTATTAGTCAGAACAGCCTTAATGGACCCTGATCTGCAGGAATTGGAAGAGAAGGAAGACCTCCTAGCAGCATTTCGGGAAAGTTGTGCTCTCCTAGGCGACTGTTACAGCAGGTTTGGATTTTGTGTGAAATGTCCCCACTGTTTCCCCTACTCCTCTTTAAACCACAAGTAGAGACATATGCGCAAATGTGCGCGTGCACATGCGCACGCACACACCATCACTGGAGATGCGAGTCCCTGGAATAGCCATGTCTAAGCCTGATCTCCTTGCAAGACAGCTTTTGGCTATTATCTTCCTGAAGATGTGAGCATAGAACAGTCACAGCCTGCCCTCGGTCTGCAGCTTTGCTAAGAGAAATAAGAGAAAGTAGGACAGCTTGAGCCCATAGTATATACCAGACTTCCCCAGCCCAGATGAGTTGGGCTAACAACTCCCATCATCCCCAGCCAGCATCTGTGCTGATTCGGAATGATGGGAGTTGTAGCCCAGCCTGTCTGCAGCATGCCAGGTCGAGGACGACTTGGTCTCTGCCGCCTTCAGTGCCATTTTCTTTGTGGAAAGACAGGGTATAAATCAAATAAATAAAAACTATAAAAAGTATTTGGGGGAAAAAGGACCGTTGTCCCCTAGCATCATTAGTCAATTCTACATATGGAGGGACATGCAGCCACTGCTTTCTGGCCCAATCACAATTTACATGGGATATGGATCAAGGAGCAGCTTGAGCCTCTACTCAGCTGCCCACACTGTTGAAGGGGTCTTCCGTACATGCGAGAAGACTATAAACAGTTAAGAATCTCCATAGTTAATGTAACAGGGGTCTTGCCTTTACACCACCCCCACCACCCCATCTTCCTTTTGTTTCCCCTTAGTGTCTGTGTTCATGTCTCTCTGTCTTAAGCAAATGCATTGAGTTTTGGAGTGAGCAATGTTAAGAGAAGGTGTGATGGCTGGAGTTTGTAACTGTCTTTGTTAAACTGAAAATTCAAGAAACCTTAAATTAAAATAGAGAAGGATAGTGGTCCTTTATCGTTACTTCAGTTCTTGAATGCTCCACAGAGTCGTCTCTCACTCCGCATCAAATGGCCTTTTAGAAGCAATTTGGTTGCTAGTCAGTGGAAAAAGTGAGTTTATTGTAGGGATCTGTGTTTAATATCAGTCTATCACATTGCTGTGTAAACCTGTTGCCAACATGACCTTAGTTCCAGCGTAACAATACATTTATAGATCATTTCTTTTCTTTCTAATGCACTTCTGGTAAGATACATGGATCTTCATATGATGGTTCTTGTGGTTTTGGGTGGCCTCTGCATTTTCAGATTTCACACCAAAGACTTCCACCTTGCACTGCCTTACTACAAGATGTCTGGTCTATCCATGACTGAAGTTCTGAAGCGAGTAGATTCAACAGTTGAAGATAAAGCACAGAAATATGGAAAGGGCTTTATATTTTACTTGCATCATTCCCTTTATGAGGACATAGACGAGGAGCTGAGTGAAGTAAGACAATGGATGTTTTTTCCTCCCTTTCGTCATAGGAAATGACTTACATGTTGTGTTCAGCTGTTTCTTTCACTCGCGACAATTGTCTGTTTGTGTGAGCAGTATAAACTGTGAATTGGGAGCGCAGGCATCTTTGCAGAAGCAACTTCCAGATGTACCTTTTCAAAATATGGCAGGCATTGCCCATTGGCATAGTCAGTAAGCCTTTTGCTGGCATGTCAAGTCACCCTCATGTGAAATAAATTACTTTTATGAGTGTGAATATCCAAAAGTAGCATCTGAATTGGGTCTTATAAAAAGAGCTTCTGTCTGTCAATCTTAGAAAGTTACATTTTATATTCCATTTTATATTGCTCGCCTTCCTTTTATGAGATGCAAAAGGTGTGTTGATGTTTAGACCAGTTCAGGAAAAGGCATTAGCGGCGGGTCACCTTCTAAATAAGAAGCTCTTTATCTGAAAAAGAGGTGACTTGTTTTTACCTGGACTTCAGGGTGGGTGTTGTAGCACCAGCTCAGACTTCTCTCTGCCATGAATGGAGAAATCAAAGAGAAGCCTATTGGCCTCAGGCTCTTTCCTCTCCACCATCATCCCAATATATAAAATGGGGATAATACTGTCCTTCTATAAAGATTACTAAGGGAATTATGTGAAGTGTTTTGAGTACTTAGAAAAAGCTATACAAATATAAAGCAGTGTGAAAAGTGTGAAAATGTAGCACACCGCTATTTGTGCCAAAAGAGTGACTTATCTATGACTCCCTAATAAGTACATGGGGAAGTCAGATTTGAAGTAGATGTCCCAAATCAAGAGCATTGTAAGGGAGTCAGGTGGTTTCCATCCACTTCGCTAATGAGCCAAAGAATGGTTTCGCCTGATCCTGCATTTCAAATTGTTTTTGAAATGGATCAATTATTTTATGTATTTATTGCTAGCAATGATTATATACCACTTTATTTGCTAAAAAGCCATCAAGGCGGTGCACAACAATTTAAAACAATAAAACCATAACACAATAAAAACAAGAACATTGAAAACAGTAAAACATAGGGAAAGCAATCCTATGGCCCTTAGGCAGTGTCAGGGGCCATGGGATAGTTCGGATTCCTGGAGAGGCAGCCAGCACTCCAACCTTGGACCCAGGAGTCCAAGCTCCCCGCTCCCTCCCTTCACAGCCAGCGTCAAGGGAACCGCGCTGGCTGCCTCTCCAAGCTCACAAAAGTGACTTCTGAGAGGACGGAAAGGGGGCCGTTCTGGAGGAGGGGCTGGGGAGACCAGCTTACAAAATATCCTTTGGCCTCCCCAGCTTCCTTCCTGCAGAGTTCCAGCTAGATGGGCAAAAAAGCCCGTCTAGCAAAAATGCAGAGTGGGAGGAGTGCAGAGGCGAAGATCACCTCTGCTTCTCCTGCTGGGCATAGGATGCCCATCAGCCCCCGAATAGGATTGCACCCTAAAACTACATAATTTAAAAGGCTAAATTTAAAAGATGTGTCTTTCTAAAAGCCAAGAGAGGAGAGGCCAACTGTAGTTCTTAAGGGAGCGCAATTAGTACTATTCCATTAGTACCCCTGAAGTGTTTTGGTTAAATGGCATGGAGCATTCATGAGTGGAGAGAGGCCTTGTATTGGAAATGAAAGCATGGCCAAGATTTATTTTAAGCATCTGTTTATTTTACCAGGAACTGGCAGCAAAAGTGCTGCAAATATTTCACCTTGCCGAGCCAAACCAGATGCCCCATGTCATCTGCAGTCCTTGCCTGAAAAACGTCTGTCCTAAACTGGCGATGGAATATCTAACAATGGTAGAAACGGTTGTGCCATCTATTGTGGTGACACTCGCCAAGGCTTCTATGGCTCTGGAAATGGGGGATCGGGATCGATGTAAAAATGAACTGGACAACTACACAGAGGTACAGACTGCTGGTACATAACAGTAGTTTTATGTCCAGGGATCCTCCATACAGTGGACGTAAACAGAGGGAATCAAAAGTTCTTGCAGGAATCCTGTTCCCCGTTCAGACAGTACACCATTTGCCAGAGCCTTCTGGAGGTTTTTGCCCTGCAGGCGCTTTCCTCTGTTCCCTGCTTTGTGGAAACGGGGAATAGAGGAAGAATAGTAACTCGGTGGTAGAGTGCATGCTTTGCATACAGGAGGTCCCACCGTCAATCCTTGGTATCTCCAGTTAAGAGGATCAGGTAGCAGGTGTCAGGAAAGCACTGCCTGAGTTTTCCTAGGTAGCCACTGCCCATCGATGTTGATGATACTGGACTAGATGGACCAGCGTTCAGACTCTGTATAAGGCAGGTTCCTCCATTCCTGCTTGTGGCCCATGTGAAGAGGAGAATGGATTGTCTTGGTGTTTTGTTCTCCACTTGAGCGGATAGTTCTGCCTGTTAGGTGGGAGTCTGGAGTAGATGGCTGTTCAGGTTCGTTCCAAATGTAGCCTTCTGTGGCTAGCGTTAATTGAGAATTTTCTGGAAGACAGGCTTATTGTGGCATCTTTCAATATCCTTCCTCTTCTTTACCCCAAATATCGCCTTTCCCACACAGCTAGTTTGCACATCACGGTTGCAAATCATGGGTCACAGAATCATAGAATAGTAGGGTTGGAAGGGGCCTATAAGACCACTGAGTCCACCCCCCTACAAGTTGCCGGGATGCACACTGTGCACGAGTCACTTCTGTTTACTGTAAAGAACCTCCGATTGGAGGTTGTCAGTGTGACATGTGAACCTGTACCAATGGGTTGTTAGCGACTAAACAACCCAGCAGTTAACCCATGGTTAATGATGTTACCAGTGTAATATTTAACAGTGGTTAGGCCTAGTAGAGAAAACTGAGGCTGCAAAGGAGGAGGGGAGGGGCAAGGGAATATGCCACTCCATAGCCTGCTCCATAGATAAGCAGTCAAGGAATGTTGCATCTGCACTGGCCTGTAAAGATGGGTGTGATCTAGACATGCCTTTTTGCCATGGGCTGTGTTTGTGGCACAGTTCAGAAAATAAAGTGTGAATCAGCCCTCGTTCCAAGTATAGAGGGCTAGAAGCCAAGATCTAGATCTTCTATTGCTTTTTTTGTCAACAGATGATGCTGGTGTGTGGTTTTATTGTGGAGCCAAGACTTCTAAGACAGCAACTTAAAGGGCAAATTATCCCGACTGCACTTGCTGTTTACCTCCGGGAGATGAGACCTGGATTCCTTGTGGCTTCAGTATTGGCTTTACATGAGAACAATAAAATTGAGTTTGAAGAAGCAGACTCCTATATCAAGGCCAGTTGCTTAACATTTTTGCCCGCTTTAGCCCATTTTACAGTTTACTTAGAACTTCACAAACAGCGCTGTTCCCATCCCTAGACTTCATAATTAAAGGACAGAAACTACATATAAAGTCAGAGTTCTTCTCATACAGCTACCTAAACAGCTAGGAAAAAAGGAACGGTTCCTCCTGTGCAAGCACTGGGTCATTACTGACCCCTAGAGGGATGCCACTTGCACTGACGTTTTCATAGCAGACTATAGCGGGGTGATTTGCCATTGACTTCCCCAGTCGTGACTACCTTTCCCCCAGCAAGCTGGGTACTCATTTTACCGACCTCGGAAAGATGGAAGGCTGAGTCGACCTGAGCTGGCTACCCAAGACCCAGCTTCTGCTGGGATTGAACTCGGGTCGTGGGGAGAGTTTCGGTTGCAACACTGCCGCCTACCGCTCTGCGCCACACGAGGCTCAAACAGCTAGAGAAGAGCATAATTAATTCAGTACCCAAAGGAGCTATTATCTGTGGAAAGCATAGCTGTCAAATATCTTCCTCCTTTGCTTTCAGCTGGGGAGAACTTTGCAGAATTCAAGGAATAGCTCCTGAGTCAGTTCACTAATTTTACTCTATGGAAACTGTACCTAACCATCCTTGGGTATCCATTCATAGGTGAACTTAATGTGTGAACAGGTGATCATAGTTAATGGCCAGCAGCAATTTTCATGATCACAAACTGGAAGAAATACTGTCGTCCTGGGAGAAGTTTCTGGACTTATCAGTGACCTACCTGGTACACATATTAAGGTGGTCCATGCAATTACATACCTCGGTTAGGTCAGAACTTCACACATTGAAATACACATTTTGCAAACTAGCTCTTGGGCACACCTAGCTGTTTTCTCTGTATTTCGCCCAATAAATGAATACTGAGACGTCTGTTGTCACCCTATTTAATGTTTCTGAGAATCCCATTGTTTTGGCTGTTATGTGGGCTGTGTGCATGGATGACATGTGCTGCATATCAGAGGGCTAGCGGCTTGTAACCTTTTAACAGCTCCTTCACTTTAGTATTTTGAAATGCAGATGCTGAGTGCCAAGGATGAAGATGCTGTTCCCCAGCTCTTAGTGGACTTCTGGGAAGCTCTCCTTGTAGCATGTGCCCAGGAAGACATTGTACAGGAGCTGCATTTAAAGCTTGCTACACAGTATATTTGGAGGCTGTCAAGGAAGCAGTCACCTGATACTAAGCCACTAAAAACTACTGAAGATCTGGTAAAACTGTCTATGTGTGTCTGTCCATGTGTGTGTATATGAGAGAGAATGAATGAATATATGTATGCAGGCAGGTGCATACCAAAAACAATAACGTATGAAAACAGCGCTTTGTTAACTCTTTGTGTTGATGCTTAGCCAATCCTCAACCCCATTGCTATCTTAAATAAATCTGAAGGTGAAGTGATAGCATCAAATAAAGAACACATTTTTTTAAGTACAGGATGCAAAGAGCTCTTTGCATAATAAAAATAAAACACCAAGGGAAACCAGATTCTGCAACCTGAATAAATGATACCACTTAAAGGCATTATCCATCCCCTCCCATGCATGCAACTGTACACATATAGATCCATCCATCCGTGTTTCTCCCCAGAGAATGCATGCAAGTAAGTTTCTCAGCTTAGAAGGAAGGGGTGATTAATGACCAATGTAAACTTGCCTTGATCACTGAACTTTGGTTTACCCTGAATTGTTTTTTAAGACTTCACCAGACAATGCTTGTGTCAAGGGCTTCTCGGAGGCCTCTCTCAGTCTAATCCAGTAGCCAAGTCCAGACACAGACAAATGGATTCTTTTCAAAGCTTTATTCCTCTTTTACAACTTAACACCTCTACTGTTAGCAATTAGATATGAGCAGCAGAGTACCTATGCCCTACGTTGAAACAGTTGGTCCCCGTTTGAAAGGGAATTACTGGCAGACCCCCTGAACTTAAGGACTAGGGAGAGTCCCTCCCCTTTTCCCTTGGATCCTCTGGGCGCAGCCATTGTTTGCACGCCAACCGGGCACTATGCCTCCTTTCTGCGCCCTCCATTTGGCGCTGCTCTCTGTGTCGGCGTCACGCGTCCACCAAGTCTGCTTCCCGCGCTCTGTCACTCCCAGGACTGCTATCTAAGCTAGGAATGCTGGTGGGAGGAATTTCCGTCAGCTGTTGGCCCTGGGAAAGAGGAACGCACTCCTCTCCCAGGAGCGACTCCTCTTCCTCAGAATCAGAACTACTCTGGGATTCTGTGGGCTCAGTGTCCACCCTGACAGCTTGCACATTTTTTGGTCTTACTTTTGCAGACACCAGGGGCTAGAAACTTACTCTTAAGTCACTGCTGTGATTTAAAACATGCTCAGTCCCATGGCTTGTGCTTCAGTCACAAAAGCATGGCGTGTGGCCCTGACCTTTAATGAACAATTCCTTAAGATCATTGCTTGCTTGAAGGGGAGAACGCCCTATCAATTATTCGTCTTTCCAAAATCAAACCCATTTTTACTCCCATCTACTATTTGTGCCCTACATAGAACTGTGATAGTTTTATATGTTCGAAAATAAAAACCACAGCCTTGAGCTGTGGAATGCTTGTGGCCAACTACCTTGGTCCCGTGACTTGTGGTCATGTTGGCTTCTAAACTGCCCATGCCTCCAGGATAGCTGCATATCACCGTAAGTTAGATTTGTGTAGTTTGGAGATGAATTGCAAAGTATTCAATCCCTCACCCATTCTATTGTAAATCTAAGTTTGCACAGGAAAAATAGGACACCACTCTTCCCTGCATTGATCTTCGAATACAAAACTATTTGTTTTCTACACTGGCATTTGTTCTATGCTACTTCCCTGTCTTCTCAGTCCCCAGCACCATTGGAGCTCTCTGACTGATGTGGGCAACTATGAAGACCAATGCAAACAACGTCCGGCGGGCCTTGCTATACCTAACAGGAGAGTCCAACCCCCTGCATTGAGCAGGGGGTTGGACGCGATGGCCTTGTAGGCCCCTTCCAACCCTACTATTCTATGATTCTATGAGAGAGGATGGCTCATGTAATTCTTCGCTCTCTCCAATATGAAAACAAATTAGTATATTTAATCCAAAGGGATTGTTGGTACCTTTTTGAGGTGTTTATGGGCAGTAAAGGAAGATATCTACAAAACTGATAGTGAAAATATCCATCTGTTCTTCTAGATACACAATTGGCTGTCAAGTAAGGATGACCAGTTTAATAAGAGGTGCTTCATTGCAGTAAATGCTAGATGTGACTTGGGAATCCAGCATAAAAGTGCTTAAAGTGCTGGTGGCTTTTTCTTGCCCCTTTTTATTTTGTATTTTTTCCAGATAAATTCTTGTGGTCATTATGGACTGATTTTTCCTTGGGTTATATTCATGATGTCATTAGCACCTCCTTCTGATCAGAAAAATTCTGAAGACCTTTCAAAATTACAGGTATGACTTCATTTTCATTGTCATCTTTCTCTCTCTCTCCGCAAATACACCTCAATCTCATTGAACATGGGTACGTGTTAGGCTGCTGCCTGCATGCAGACATGCAAGCTTTCTCATCTGGAGTGGAGAAAGGCTGAACTTACAGTGATGTTTAACAGACAGCAAGAGACCCCATTACCTGTCTTTGTAACAGCTGAGATAACAAATTGTACTAGTGTTTGTTCTTTAATTGTCAGAGGTGTACACGAATGTTGTAATCCATTTCATATATCAGCCTTGTAAATAGGTCCACAAAATTTACTAGCCTGCCCCCACCACACACACACACACACTTAGCCTCCTAGGAGCTGGCAGAAGAGGGAATGAGAATTCTGTTCCTCCTCCAACAGCCTCTATGCTGGATACAGAGGGAGGAGTCTTTCCACATCTGGGAGTCTACTTTGTTTCTGTACTTGAGCACAGAGGAAGGATGGAGCGCTCCATGCCCCTCCCCACGCCAGCTTGGTCACTCAGCTGTGTGCAATTCCATGCATTTGCCTGCATGCAATTCTGTCTTATGGCTTCCAGATGACTGCTTAAGTACAAGATTGTCATCTAGAATTACTGCTTTGAAATACCAATTGGTTGTTTCTTCCACATTTTTAATGAAAAATATCCTACCTGGGAAACACAAGTAAGCTTGTTTGATCATTGTGGCATGAGAGGGTAATTAGATTTCTCCAGGAGCAGCTGATACATATAAATGAAGCATCTCTAGCCCATCAGGTAACTGCAATGCAAAGCCTTTCTAGACTTTTCTCTTACACTTTTAAAACCCTTCAGTTTTAAGCTGATTTATCTGAGAGTAAAGCCCACTGGTTTCATTTGGGCTGACTTACTGGATGGAATTCCATGTATGCATGCTTCAGATCAGGCTGGGAATCTCCCAGTATGCAATAAGGGAAACTATTCTGTGCAAGGAGAAACAGTTGCTGCTTCTCCAATCTTTGTGCAGAGCACACTGAAAGAGGGAATCAACAAGCAAATAGCAAAGGTAACTTAAGGCTTAATATGAACAAGACAAATTCAAACTTGCATCTGCTTCAATATTTTGTGGCTTACCTGGTCTGCCAAACGGTTCTTAAAGCTGAAAACATTGCTTCAGGGAGAACTGTATTATCTGCATAACTTTTTTAATAGTGGATGTGTTCAGAAAGTCCAAATCAAGGCTGGTATGGCTTGGGGCTTCCCCCATTTTGTCTTAAATTCCAAATATAATGTGTCTGTTTCCTCACTTTCCTTCAGTCTCTCTTATGTGGTCCATCCTTCAATATACCTTCCATTTTGCCATTCTTGGAAACCCTTCCCGAAGATACTATTTCTGGTCTGAGCATCCATATTCTTTGCAGTACACGGTTAGGACAATATGAGAGAACCATTGATAAACTTCTGGAGATATGCCCTGAAGCAGTCATACCCTATGCACAGCATGAGTTGAAGGATGAACGTCAGGTGAGCTTGAATAACTTTTACTTTAGTCTTTGCTCTGTTGTCCTTTCTCCTTAAACCCATAAACAAAACACTGCAGAGGGGTTCATACAGCTGTTTGTTTTGGTAATGCCTTTCCTTTAACATGCTCAGTTTCCCAAACATTTGTTTAAAATGTGTTTAATGAAGCACATCTATCCAATATTTTTTTAAAGCCTGAGCAAAGTTAAAGCATATGTTGAACAAGCCTTTCTTTCACATGGTGTTCTGTTGGGAAGATGAAATTGGCATACTTTCAGGAACACACACTAGCACACCTAGGAGACCGTTTTATTGCTTTCCTGCTGCACTTTCCCTAGCCATGGTTCCCAGGCATACTTTGCCTTGTCACACTTCCATGTTACAAAGTAATTATGCTCCTGCTCTCCTGGAATGTCACATATACCCAGTGTTTGCTGAATGTTGCATTGTTATTGAAGGGTATTGTCGTTCCATCTGCAACATAGTATGTAGGTCGTGCTGAAGTCATCTCATGCAAGTATGGAATTTGACATTGTGCTGGGATGCTGAAATAGGCTTGAAAGAACAGTGCCTGGTGAAATCTTATACCAGCCTTCACCAACCTAGTACCTTTTGGACTTCAGCTCCCATCAGCCCCAGTCAGGATGGCTGATGATCAGGAATCCTGGGAGCTGTAGTCCAAAATATCTGGAGGGCACCAGGTTAGGGAAATCGGTCTGAGACCTAGAATGGAGCTGGGGCAGCATTTTCAGTATCCTGCATTTTTCCTTGCACCATCCTATGAAAGGGGGAGGGGGGAATAAATTAAGCAAAATAAGCAAATATATGCAAACCTAAATTGCATGAGTTTATAATGCAGGTCCCACAATTCAGCTTCTCCTGGCTCAGATTACATTGCTCTGTATTCTGCGTTCTTGAATCACATGAGCTTGCCTTTTCTCTGACCTCTTAATTGCACTAGAGGGAGCTATCATCACTTTCACTGTTATTAAGTTTTAAAGCAATCATGCCAAGTTATACCTTGCAAATATAAAAAGCATTCTGGCATATAAACATCTCTCCACTTAAGACACCAGTTACTGTGATTTGTTGCTTTTTAAAATGTTGTGTTAAGCAGTGAAGAGGGTGGATTAATTCAGACATAGCACTCTTTGACTTTCTCTTTGGGTCTTGTTTCATGGCTGGCTTAGGCTCTGTGGTGGAACAAACTCCTTCCTGAGCTCTGCAAGAGAACCAGACAAGCTGGCTATAACTATCCTGTACTCCTGTCATCCTTGCAAGGTATGCAGATGTGCTTTTACTTGGAGGTTTGTGGACAGGCAAGAGGCTTTGCAGTGAATTGAAGTTTTCAGATGTATGGGTGGATGCTGCAGGGGACCGGCACTGTAATGAAATGTATTGAAGTATTGGATTTGGTGCAGATGGGATGTTTTTGTTAGGTAGATACACACACTTCTGCATAACATCACAACATTGTGAGGGGCTAAATTTAATTAGGCATACTAAGGATTTGGTGACATTGTGTTTAAACATGGTATCTGTATCTTCTTTATCCAGACACGTTAGCTGTCATTGCTGTGGAACTGGAACTGAGGGACTTCATTAATGTTTTACCAGAAGATGGGAATGTAGCTTTTTTCCTGCCACACCTGCTTCAATGCAGCAAAAAGAGGCTAATGACCTAAACACAACCAGGAGCATTGCATGATCTTCAGCAAACCTTTGGGAGGGGAAGTATTCAAATGGACACCTCACAATGCAGCAATAAATTTAGAACTTTAGGTGTTTTGATCTCCTAGCATCTCCCCATGTATAGGGGAAGAGTGGGGTTTAATGTTGCTTTCAAAGGCTTTGCCTAGTTCCGCTCTGGCCTGAAATCCCTGTTAATGATAACTCCAAAACATTATACAGAGCATCTTCTTACTGTTTTTCCTGGCGATAGCTTTACAGTTGCTAAACTGCTGGTGTTGAAAGTGAGCTAGATGGAAATGGTGGACCAAATTCTGCACTAGGTAAACATTCTAAAGATACCTTTGTTATGGATGTAATTCAGGTTTTTCTTTTTCTAAGCATCAGTGTGTCCTGGATTGTCTTAACAGTCCAAACATCCGATATCTGGCATCCAAAGGAATGTTTCACTGTCCCTACAACCATGAATACAAGTGAGAGCAACTTCTCATACACCTTGGCTTCACTTCTGCAGCGCCAGAGCAAGGAGTTTATATCTGGATTGGATCTACAGTGTCCTGTTTCATCTTCAAGATGGTGGTGGAGCTATTTTATAAGCTGGGCCTATCTAGCATCACAGTCTTTCTGCACCAATAATGACAAATGCTGTTTAATCTGCCTTTAAATTTTTCCCTCTCTATATTTACAATTTGTATAAAGTATGATTAATCTTCAAACTTGGATTATTTCTATAGAGGACATTTTAAAAAAGGTTTCTTTAACAGAATTGCTGTGAAATGATTAGGACAAAAGGAGTAATTATTCTTTCTGTGACATTGCTAAACTCGTTTTGTTTAGAAGTCCTATTTTTGTTATGATCACTTTGGATTAAAATATATCACTTGGAAATCAACGTTGAATAGCTCATCTTGTCGTAGTAGATAATTTTTTCCCCCAAAGCCATTCAGTGATGAGAGTGTAGCTCACGAACCACCTTCACTTGCCCTCTCAGTGCTGTAGATGATAAAAAGTAAATTCGGTGAGTTTTCAAATTAACCTTTGATTTGAGTTAATGCATATTTTAATGTATGTATTATACTCTGAAGACATTATCATGAGCTGCTATTACATTTAATGCTTTCATTCATTTTGTCATGGCTGATAATTTAACACAATGACTGGTTCATACATAACTCTAGCCCATGGTGTGTGTTCTTGAATGCTTGGTTGTCATAATGTGTGAATGTGGCCATGCTAACTAACCATGGTCTGTTAACCATAAACATCCCAGAAAGAGAACCCATGGTTTTGTGGCGGTTGTTATTTAAAACATGGGTTGTTGTTACATATAAACCCAGAACCATGGGTTGTTCATGGATTGTTTTGCCAGGTTACAGAGGTGGCAGGCAAGAGTGGCCAAAAAAAACCCCAGCAGCTCTATATGCTAGTACTACAGCATTTGGGATACAGGGAGGAGGGAAACGAACAACCAAATGAGGAGGGAAACAGAGGCCTGTTGATTGTCTGCCAGACAGACCCTAGGTAGGGCAATGAACCATGGGTTAAATAAACCATGGGTTATTATGTGTGAAACAGGCAACTGAGTACTGTAGAAGCATTTTGAACAGTCCCTGCTGTTTTATTGAAGTCTGATTCTACGGGTAGGCCACTACACCTATGCTTGCACCACAGCAAGCAAGTTCATATCCTAGGTTTAACCAGCAATACCAGGGCAGCTCAAAAAGAACAAGCAACATAGAAGGAGTGCATGACATCCCTGCCACTTGTACCACAAGCACTCCTTGCATGACATGGTTTCAGCTACATCATTCTTGGATGTTGCACTGGTGTCGTATCTGGGGCCTATGCATAGGCTATTCCCATTTAATCACCAGCCATGCTACACTACAGCAGTCCTGTTCACTTTACAGTTTCCTTTCCAGAGAACTGAGCTGTGCTATTTTTTTATTTCATTTCTATACCACCCAATAGGCGAAGCTCTGTGCTATGGATGCATCCTGCCCAGCACCAACAGCAAAAGCCTTCATCCCTAATATATTTTGTATAAACTTCTTGTGAAGGTCGAAACTGGTAAGCAGCGTGGCAGGATGGCCTTAATGTGCATAGGCTGCCACAGAAACCAGGTTCGTGGAAGTTACTTAGTGCACCGCATGGTCCTCCCCCAGTATCTAATACTGGCACAGAAAGGGTGGGGTGGGGGGTTGACTCAAAGTTAACTACTCCCATCCTATTTTGCATTTTGTAGCCATAGATGGATGAGCAAGTGGGCAAAAAGTGAGTGAATTCCAATCCTGCAGCTGGCACTGCGTAACTTCAGCCAGCTCTTCTGATGCAGGACAGGTGCTATATTTCTACAGCTTCTTGTTTAGAGTGGACCAGTATTCTTGGAGAACAGAGAAAACATATTTTCACAAGGACCCAAATTCAGTTTTGAGGTAGACAAAAATTCCTTCAAGAAGAGCTACATGAATCATAACATCAAACCTATTAAGGAAATCCAACTTAAACTAAGAGCTCCTACTTACGAGGCTAGAAATAGCCTATTTCATAAGCCTTCACCACATCTGTTCCACTGGCCCTGCTCTTATACAGTATGCGTCTTCCTCTCGTATCTTAATGCCTCTGCTTAGTAGTAGCCTTGTAAGTGAAACATCTGTTCTTAAAATTGATTGGTTACTACTTACCTTTCTCTTGCGAGGACCGTATAGAGAGTCTCCATGCCACCATGGATATGGTCAGTCACATGACAATGCAGTAACCAGGTCCCAGGACTGTCTGGCTTCATTTCAACAGTTTGGAATGTCCCAGGAAACAGATCAAAGACATCTGCCCGGTACTTTCTGGTGAGCTTTTGGAGCAAAAACACAAAACCACCACTCTATCAGTTGAAGGATTTCTTGCACTGCTTTACTAATTAATTGGAAGGAAGAAATCTAATGGGCAGTATCCAACGTGACATTACCATTAATGTAAATTACATTGCTCTAGTGTAAACTACCTCTAGAGCAACGCCAATAGCACTTGCTGGTGCAACAGGTTTCCCATCATGCCTACAAGCACCACTGGTGTTGCACTAGGGGTTGTTTACGCTAGTGATAGCATCACCTGGGTACTTCCCAGTGAGTGGCGAATATTTCTGTGGAAGTTTGAATGGCTTTGCATAGAAAGCACTTATAACTATATCTAAGAATGCCAGTGATATAAGTATTTTTATTAACATTTTTCATCAGATATGTAAGCAAAACTTTACACAATACTTTAGAGTACAAATGCTGATTATAGTGCATAAACATCCACATTCATTATCATAGTGCCGAAGTTATATTAAACATGAAGAGTTGCCCAAGGTATATTCAAATGTCTAAGACATCACCTCTCTCCAAAACCATGTCTGTGCGATTGGTGGTCTGAAGTCCTCCTCTTTTTCGTTAACAGAAGTCAAGAACGAAAACGGTATTGCTATGAAACTATCTTGCTTGGACATCCCCCTAATCCAGGAGTGGGCAACTTGTGGCCCTCCAGATGTTTTGGTCTACAACTCCCAAGATTCCGCACCATTGGCTATGCTGGCTAGGGCTGTAAGCCAAAACAGCAGGAGCGGCCTGAGCTGAGCTGAGCTGAGCTGCCCTGCCCCACCCCGCCCCATTTACTGTGATGAGATTCCTTATTAGTGCCACTTGCCAAGTCCTGGTACATTACCAGAAGGAGATGCAACTAAACATCCATGGCTATTTACCCTCCACTACAATTTACAGTCAACCATCTATACTGGAAACCAGCAAGTGGGACATGTCTAGCCCCACCCCTGCCCCTACCATGCCAATTCTGAGGTAAAAACACTGGCTGTAACATTGGAGTTGCCAGTAGGCCACTTTGAGAAGTGAAGGTTGGGACTATAGCCCTTAACCCAGGCATTGCAAACCTCTGGCCCATGGGCCAGATACAGTCCTCAGAGATTCCCCTGGCTTGCCCCTCTCCCTAGGCAGGGAAAAGCTCTTCTCCCCAGTCGGTGGCTTTCTCATCACACAGAGCGGAAGGGAAGCAAACTGCCTGGGGGTGGGGGGTAGGGGGGACAGTGATCTTTCCCTCCAAGGGCAATTAACTGCCTTTCCATGTGGCTTGCACATGAATAGGGTGAGTGGAAGGAGTATGTCTCCCCAGTATGGCATGCAGCCCCCAAAGTGCTTATCAGTAGCCAATGCAGCTCTCAGGCCCAGAAAAGTTCCCTGCCCCTGGCCTTAACCCTTTGTCCCTTTCTCACAAGTTGCCTTTCAGTTGAATTAAGATAGAAAGCCCTGGCCAATAACTATTTCCAGATCTACCACAAGGGGGGCTGATGGGATGTTAAGGCACTTAGGGCACAATGCTATGCATGTTTAGACAGAAAAACGGCCTACAACTCTCAGCATTCCCCAGCCAGCCATGCTGGCTGGGGAATGCTGAGAGTTGTAGGCCGTTTTTCTGTCTAAACATGCATAGCATTGTGCCCTTACTCAACTTATACAGCCATACTTTGTAGAAAAATAAGCACTGCAGCAAAACACAGCCTATGTTTTGCAAAAAGTCCCGCAAGAGCTACATCTCAGCTTCAGTGTACTGAAGTGAGCATACCCCTTTAAAGAGGTGAACCATTTGGGGGAAGGGGCTGTGTCCCAGGGGTAAGAGGCTGGGTTCAATCCCCAGCATCTTGGGTAGCAGATGCTGGGAAATATACTGCTCGGAAGCCTTGGAGAAGTGCTGCCAAAATGAGAAGCCTGGGACTAGAGGGGCCACTGTACAAAAAGTAGCTCTGAATGTTCAGTTGACTTGGGATTAAAACTAAGCTGTGTCCAAAGCTTGCTTGCTTGCTTATTTATTTATTTATTTTGTACTCCACCTTTCTACCAAAAATGGCACTCAAGGTGGCTTACAGAACCAATTCAAACTGATGAAAAAAAAAACAATGCAATAAAATATAATAAAACCATAACAATTACAGGGAAAAAGGCATTAAGAACAGCACCTGATGCAACACACCCCACTTACAGGCTAAACGCCCTCTTGAATAAAGCGGACTTTGCTTGCCGGCAGAAGGACAGCAAAGAGGAAGCAAACATAGCCTCCCTCGGGAGGGAGTTCCACACCCTGGAAGCGGCCACCCAAAAGGCACCCTCGCAGGTTGTCACCAAATGCACCTCTGAAGGTGGCGGCCTCAAAAAAGGGCATCTCCTGAAGATTTTAAGAACTGGGTAGGCTGGTATGGGAGAAGGCGGTCTTTCAAAATGTGTACCTTTCCTCCAGTTTTAAAATAAAAAGCAGGAACACAAGTAATAGTCTTTACCTTATAATTGAAGCTGTGGCCGTGGAAGTGTACCGTGTGCATATCTACTTCATTCCCCATTCCTATCAAGTACCAGCTGACTTTATCTCCGACGTGCATAGTGAGACCATGTAAGTTTCCAAACAGTTTTCCATTAATGGCTAAGGGAAAGAGGTTGAAATACTGAAAGCAAAAGAGCTACCTGTTCTTCAATAAAATGCCTTCACAACTGACTAGTCCAGACTTTCCTAATCTAGTGGCCTGATTGAGGACTGCAACTCCCATCATCCCAACCTACCATGGCCAGTGTCATCCTAATATACTATTCACACAGCTACTATAGAATATATTACCAATGATGCAATGTGGTTCAAGAGAAATGTGCATATATTAAAAAAATATCCTATGCCTGTGTAAGATTCCATCTAACAATTGTGGTGGCACAGAGATGACTCGCTGAAGGCCACCATTGTAACTAGATTTCCTGTGAAAATCAATGACTCCTGACAACATAAATGGAATCCCACCTAGGTATTTTACACATCTGTAGCCCAGGCATGCAGTGCACTCCCAGACATGCTTAGTCAGAAGTAAAAACTACTGTGATCAATACAGCATACCCCTAGGTAAGTGTGCACAGGATTGCTGCAAGCCCCAGAAATGAGCAGAGGCCTAAATAAATTCTTACAATAAAAAATTAGAGTCCTACTTTGATAAAACTGTAACAATATGACCTTATGAGCTGAGGTGCAGTGACTGTGTTCATACTGTTGGGCATAAAGAACCCAGGACTCGAGCAAGAGGATATGTAATGGTCTACTGTGGCCTGACCCTAGTGCTGGTGAAGCTGCCACTAAGCAGTACTGCTGTCATGCTTTCTCCCATTCAACAGCACCTGCAAAACACATTCCTACCACAGAAGGAGCTTACACCAATCCATTGATGAAGAGAGGGGCAATGCTGGATGTTATCCTTAATGCAATCGATATTGTATTGCGAAACAATGCCTCTGACGCTCTGGTATGGTTAGCACTATGGGTAATATCGAAGGATGTTCCAGCACTAGCATAAATGTATCAAAGGTATGAATATGGTAAGGGTGACAAACAGGAGCATTTCGTCCCAGTTATTGATTATTCAGCTGCTGCGAGATGGTGGTATGACATCCCTCAGTACTGATTCATGACTAGTAATTCTGAGTGTTGGAAATATTCCATTCACATACATACCATGCATGGTATTGCTTTCTATAAACTCCTCATTATCTTTGTCCACACCTTCTGGATTGGCACAATAGGTCTTGATATTTTCATCCAAGTACCAAGACTCATTTTCATCGAACACCATAAAAAGAAGAGCAAACTGTCTTGCATGTGAAAGTGAATGTGAAAGTGAATGCAAAAGTGGTTGCTTGCGACAGACTAAGAGTGTCCCGATTAATCCACTGTAGAGATCCTGAAAGCACAAAACAATATCATTACTTGGAAAGGAGAAATAGCATCCCCTATATCAAATACCTGGGGGCAAGCAACAACATTACTAAAGTATATTTAATGGGTTGGATCCTGACTAAGTTAATTCACTGATTAACCCAGGACCCAAGTGCAACTAACTTAGTCTAGACCCAACCCCTTATTTGCATCCATTATAAACCTTATAGATGGAAGTTGGTTTATGCCAAAATGGCCCTCTGCCACTTCCAAGCAAAGACGTTTGAAGGGCTTTAAAAAACAATTTCAGCCTCAGACTCCACATTTACAGTACCCACCCCCTTAAAATAACAGACTGATAGCTCTCCAGCTCCCATCAGTTGGTTTAGAAGTGTCTTGGAAAGAGAACAAAATTTGATCACAGCCATTAACGGCTTACCTTAACTCTATCCACAGTTGAATAATATGCCCAAGGGATACAATCAGAGTCCTCTTCTTCAGGACCAGACCTCTCCGGGATTTCCCAGACATACTGATTTACTGCACCTGAGGGAAATAGGTATTAATGTTTTAACAAATGTGTAGATATGGGTTTACCCTACAGCTTCTGAATCATATTTTTCCCCATCATCTACTTTAGAAAAACAGGAAATTGTCAGTCATGGACCTTTTTGCTATCCCTCTCCCCAAATGACAATTGAAGCATGCTGAAGACAACACACTATGGAGGACAGAGTCCTTGCAGCTTAAAGAAAGGATGAGGGACAGATGGCCTCCTATTTTACTAATGATATTTCTCTTGAGCTTCCTCTCCCACACCAAACAGGATGGCTGGATTATTGTTATCTTTCCTCTCTAAACTGCTCCATCTTAAGCCACAAACCACTAAGTCAAAGTATGCTCCTTAAGCAGAAAGGGGACCTTCTGATTTGGTCATTTTAGTACTGCTGCAACATTAAGAATAATTTTATTGCTATTTTTATTCTATGTTTTTCATTATGTTTCATTTCTTTTTTTCATTTTTATGATAATTAAGGTTGTAATCATATACACCAGGGGTGGGCAATATGCAACCCACCAGCCATGTGTGGTCACCCCTGGCTTTTTTTGTGCACGCCCCCATGTCTTACCACACCTCCAAAATTTAGGAGAGAGGTAGAACATTGCTTTACATGCAGAAGGTCCCAGGTTCAATCCCGCTGGCATCTCCAGAAGGGCAGGAAAAATCCTGCCTGAAACTGAGGAGCTGTTGTCAGTGTTGACAATACTGGGATAGATGGACCAATGGTCTGCCTCAGTACAAGGTAGCTTCCTATGTTCCTATGGTAGCAGTGACATGGGGGGGGGGGAAGGCTCCTTTTAAAAGAGAAGAGCTCCAATTCAGTGGCGTGGTGGCCACGATGGCAAAAAGGACCTACTTTAAAGAAAATAGCCCCTTTTTTCAGGTGCAGCTGAAATTAGGAGGCAACCCAAAGCCTTTTTTTTTTTCCTGCCAGCAGCATATTCGGCAGCAGCAGGAGTGCATCCCAGGGGGAGGGTGGTCCAGGGGGGCAATGCATCCCCCCAACCCCTGGAATTTGTCCAGCCCTGCTATACACACTTACCTGGGAGTAGGTCCTATTGAATTCAATGGGTCTTGCTTCTGAGGTATGGGATTGCACTGGACATGTTTGTATCACTCTTAGGTTTGGCTTGTTTCATGCCTTGAGCCACTTTATCAGTTACAGCTACCATGTGGTGGCAGTTTTAATTGGTCCATGTGACAGCTTTCTTCAAGTTGTGCACAGAGGCTGAGCATGCTCACTGTGCCATTTTTACCATACCATTGCAAGCCTTTTTCCTTATGGCTATCTGTGATGGCATGGTGACAGTCACCAAATATGCCCAGGGAGCCAGTTCACCATGAATAGTTCACCATGTGGTAACAGCCACCAAGTCAAGTGATTTAAAGTGGCCTTCAGATGGGGGCTGTAACGTTTAAAGATGTTAGCTTCTCAAAGGAGAAGGGGAGAAGGACGAGAACTCAGAGGGAGAATATATGCTTTTCATGTAGAAAGTTCCATGTTCAATCCCTGGCATCTCCAACTGAACGGATCAGGTAGATGGTAATGGAAAAGAATTCCTTCCCATCACCTTTCCCATCACCGCATCCTGGAGAACCCATGCCAATCAGAGTAGACAATTCTGGCCTACATGGACCAATGGTCTAATTCAGTATACGGCAGCTTCATATGTTCATATATGACTTTATAGATTTGGTTTTCTTGTAGCATCAATCACGAGCTGTACCATAGCAGCTGGCTGTTCCTGTGCCACAGGGCTGGCCCTACGATTACGCAGTGAGGTAACTGCCTCAGGTGGCACATGGTGGGAAGCAGTGGCCCATCAGCTATTCCTCCTGAGCCCCCTGGCCATTCTAGTCTCTTGGAGGGCAGAGCTGTGTGTGCCACATGGGCTGTCTGGCACCCCTAACCAACCTGGTATCTTCACGTGTGGAGGATGCAATCCTGTTGCCACTACTGAAGTAAGACACAGCTGCAGTCGCCTTCTATACACGGAGTGGAGGAGGACACCATCCTGTATTTTGCCTCAGGCGGCAAAATGTCTTGGGCTGGCCTTGCTGTGCCAAACCCTGTTTTCATGGCTAAAGGCAATGATTGCAGGATCCTCTGCTGGTGCTACTAAAAAGTTCTAGTAATAAGCTTCTAATTCTGAAAATGTAACAACAGTTCACTGATTTTTTCTTTTTAAAAAATAGTCTCAGCATTATATAGTCAACCAGGGGTGTTAAACTTCTTTTAGCCTGAGGGCCAATTTCAGAGAAGTTCTTGGGAGCCTGCATTGCAGTGGTGGGTGGGGGCAAAAGAGGTGGGGCCAAAACACCAGCATATTTTAGCTCAAAGCTCTTACTTCCAGTACCTAAGCCTTAGGAGAATCATTTTAAACTTGAGGAATTGGGGAAAAAACTGCAGGGAAGTCAGGAAACCACCACATGATTGGCAGTCAGGGGAAAGGGGTGAGGCCAGGGAATGGAGGCATGGCCATCTGGGGAACCCCGGACAGTCAGATTAAGACCCCAGGGGGCCAGATTTGGCCTGCGGGCCTGACGTTCATCACTCTGACAATAAACTGCTCTTCATGCTGTGCTTTTCACTTGCTGCTTTCTGCGCTAGGTACAGTAGTGTAGTGGCAAATTCAGACGCGCAGGGTCCCTTTGTGACAGTCACAGCCACGCCCCTTCACAGACACGCCCTTTCTAAGATTATACAACCTTGTAAGATATACAGCCTTCAACTGGGATCCAAAAACAGTGCAGCTGAGAGTAAGGCAGTGGTATTTCAAATGGATGTCTGAGAAAAAATGCAGAGGTGTTAAAATCTTTCTCACCCACTCACTCACTCATTCAATCACAAACGTTTTAGGTTTTCAAAATATGATACTCTATGGAACCTTCACCCTCTCAACTCAGCCCTCATGGACAGATCCCTTCTCATTTAAACAGCCCCCTTGTACACTTCCTTAGCGCCCAAAAATTACCCATTAGCCTTTCCTAAGCTCCTTCATTATATCTCCCCCCTCCCTCTCCAACAGAAACGTCCACACACCCAGCTGGATTGAAACACACACACACACACACACACACACACAGTGGTGTAGTGGTAAATTTGGAAATGCAGGAGCTTATTGTGACAGTCTCCAAGGGCAGTCCAAAAATGTCAGGCAGCTGTGTCGATCCATATCAACAAACCAGTTCTAGGAGTTTTCATCTCCACCAGGAGCACGTCTTTGGTAAAGCAAATAGGTCTTAATTGCCCATTCTAGACCAAGTCATCCCAAATGCTTTGCATTCCAGCATGGAACAATATATTGTTACTTGGAAAATTCATTCCCCCCACAGCTACAGTGAGGATCGCAGCTAAGCTCAGAGGGAACAGGGAATTCTGGGGGCAGGGGTGGCAGATGAAATCAGAGTCCCTGCTAATGAAAAAGTGCCGAGGCTGCATCCCTGTGAGCCCTGCCTCCACTACACCACTGACTAGATATATACATATACTTATATACAAACTCTCTGTGAAGCGTGAACGGGGAATGTCTACATTAGTTGTTGATTTTTCCCTTCAAAAAGCATACACGCAGAAATGAGAAAAGGATCAGACCCACACTTTTGAGTATTCGGAAGAGAAAAACACCACAAAATACACATGGGCACCATTCATATTTGGCAGAATCTACATGTCTTTTTTATTCAGGTACAGAAATATTGCGGAAAACAGCCAAAAATCAGTATCATGTGGAGCATAACAGAGGCATTCTTGTTAGCTGCACAGCTACAAAACTCCCTTGACCTGGATTCACCAAAGCCCAAATCCAAGCATCTTAGGAACATAGGAAGTTGGTTTATACCAAGTCAGAGTGGTAGTGGCCAACCAGGGTTTCAGGCAGGATTATTTCCTAGCCCTACCTGGAGATGCCAGGGATTGAATTGGGAACCTTGCGCAGTGATCTCTCACTGAGCTATAGTCCCCCCAAACATCAGGTGTTTTTTTTCTTTTGCTAAAATTAAATAGGCAGAGTTAAGTAATTATGGGTTTTTACTAGCGGAGTGTTTTACCATCTTTCTACTTCTGTTATTTTTATTCCTCTGTTATCACTTACCCTTAGCACCTAAGATGAGACAGGAGAAAGAAATAATAAATAATACAATTACCTGGACTGGTTTCCGTTACATTCGGAGAGGCAGTTTTCACTCCTTGTGCATGGATAGAATAAGGTCTAGAGGCCATGTTTTTTAAAACAACTGTAATTTCATCTCCAACATATGCAGTAAGGAGGGGACCTTTGGAGAGGGAAAAAACAATGATGCTATAAAAGACATGGCATAAAAGGAAATATCGACGTGCTCAGGGGTATAAAACTGCAAATAATACATCAGTGCAGATGAAATGCACGCTTATGACACATTTACATTTTTAGGGCTTTTAAGCACAACTGTGTGCTTAAATTCAATTGACTTTAATTAAATGGTGACAAGCTTAACTTTTTCTCTAGACTGAATCCAGCATGTGAAACACTAGTCTTAAAACTCCATCCACAAGTCATAAACCAGGGTGGGGAGGTGTCTCCACAAGCAAATTCAAGCTGGCTGCGTTTGGATGTCATTAGGGATACATGACGTCATGACCATCTCGCAGCCACTCCAGAGTTTTGTGCCAAAAAACTGGTTCTTCTGAGACTACTGTTAGTCCAATTGTTTTCCTTACTTCGGCTTCTCTGCCCTTCTGTTGTGGTGTGCACCACCCTCTGCGTTTTCTCTGGCATGATAGCCCTGCCCAGGGGCGTGTCTTTCACCTCACTGACCCCAGTCAAGGGATGTTTTCCCAATGTTTTCCCCACCTCTGTTTCCCCACTGTTTCTGCCATTTCAGGGCTGGCCATCAGTGTTCTCCGCTACCTCATGGCATTCACTTCACCTCGCCTACCATTAAACTCTGGTGGCCATCCCTGCAAAGTATAGGTGTGCTCCAGGCAGCCTCTAACTTCTTTTAAAAAATTAAAGTGTTAAACTGAAATAACGCTTTTGTCAGCAGTACCTACACCTCCCTCCTAGCTTGCTATAGTATGTCACTGTCTCACATTTGTCCAGCAATGCCTGGACAATCCCCTATCTCACCACCGCCACTATTCGGGTGCATAGCTATTGCTGGACAAATTCGTGATAGTGACCTAGTGACACTGAAAACCCCTTCGTAGGTGTGATTTTTTTTAACTTCTTCCTTTCTGGATGGGTGATTTCTTTCATGTCTCTATGCCTCTATCACACATTTGCTCTATCATGCAATTGAGCACTTGCGTGATACAGCAAATGTGTGATAGAGGCATAGAGACATGAAAGAACTCACCCATCCAGAAAGGAAGGTTTAAAAAAATCACACCTATGAAGGGTTTTTTAATGTCATTAGGTCACTATCACGCATTGGTCTAGCAACAGCTATGCCTCGTTTCTCTCACCATGTCACTTTAGTGCATTAGCGCTATTGCGCAATAGTAACAAAGTGTGATAGTGGTTTTAGAGGGGGAGAAATAAAAAACAATTGGTGGACTCGGGCATAGCTTGGGGAAGGGATCTCCTCAGAAGTAACTCCCACTGTGATCAATGAAGCGAAGCTTCCATCCATCACTTTATGGGAGTATCCGGGGGAGGAAAAAGGAGAGCCTGGATGGGGGGAGGCTCTCTTATTGGTTGAGCGACCCCTGCTAGTCTGATGACGTTTACTCCAATCCCCCCACCCCACCTGGAAGTATGTTCTGTGAAGTGACTTATACCGGAGCAGCGCACTCACTCATGGAGCCTTGCGTGGACCAAAGTACACCAAAGCTAATTTCTTGAAAAAATCCAGGTAAACCTCCCTTCGCTTCTCCTTCCGTTGTCGTGGAGACAGGGTCCCAGTTCAGGCATAACTCTAAGCTAAACCCCAATTTAGCCCTGTGCAAATGAGCATCCCTTTGCTTCCCTCTCCTCCTCAGTCACAAAGAGACAACTAGAAACATACACTTCCTGGTTTAAACTCAGTCTTTCATTACAATTTTTGTGAACTGCCCAGAGAGCTTCGGCAATTGGGCGGTACAGACATGACATTAAATAAATACATAAAATTACATCCACACCAGGAAGTAAGGTCAGGTTAAACTACAGTTTGTTTAAACAAGCCAGGATTAAAAACCACAATTTGATCTTGCCTTTATTTCAATAAACCATACTTCTAAACTAAACTGGAGTCTGACTCAGTTTGAAAGTCACAGTAAACTGTAGTTAATTTAAACTTAGAAGAGGATGCTTTCAATCTCTTCCTCACAGTTGCACCAGAGGACTGTGCAAGCCCCAAGGCAACACTATGTATTAGCACTGTATCCAAACCAGTCCAACGTTTTTCAGGACTTTGATGTACCATACAGAGCTTGAAGTGGAAAGGGGCTGCCTCATTCACTTTGGCTTTTGGTCACATCAAGCAAGTTAAAGTTAAACAAGGCCCCTGTATGCAACCTGAAGCTGCTGGACCAGGATGTGTTCGGTGTGCACATGAAAACTGTGGCTGTGCCTGGGGCAGTTCTGCAGGGTGATGTAAACCTGTGTTGCTGCAGTGAATGGAAAAATCCCAGCCCGTGTGTGGGAGATCCATGTGCACACTGGGGCTTCCACACATGTGAAGAGCTTCTACTTTGGCACACTGGCTCCAATCCTCAAATCACTGCATATACAGAAGGCTTCTTCAGTGCTCCCATCAACAGTTGCTTTTGCTAATATCCATGCTAATATAAATGTCAGTATCTACTCCTGCAATTCATGGAGCCAAATACCTTGAATGCCCCAGTGCTCTTCCTCTTCCTTCCTTTGTTTGGGGGTGTTGAATAAGATGTCAGTATACTCCCGATAAACAACTTTCTTGTATTTTGACCCAATAAGCTTATCTTCTTTGTTTAAGAATGGATTCCCTGGGCTGAAGGGGGGAGGGGAGGACAGAGAGTGAGAGAATGAAGGATACAGTAAGTACCTATACAATTAACAAACCATGGTCAAAAGTTCAAGCTGAAAACATGGATCTCCAGGTATTCACTTTCAGTTCAACTTGAAATGGTATTCCAACCCAGTTGGTACTTCAAGAGGTGATGCTGACTTTTCTGCTGTCACTCTGAGACACCATGCTGCATATAGCTAGCCGACATCTCTGTGTTATGATTGGCTACATCTGAATTAAACAAGATGGGTCTGGAAGTGATGTGGGGGCATCGGCAGTGGAGAAGGGGGTAAATCACCTTTCATCATGGAATAGATGCCTCTCCTGCTCCCATGTCCTGTTGACAGCATAGTCCCATTCAACCTCTATGATTGATAGGTAAATGAAACCTGGAGTTTGTTGACTGGCAAGCTGCTTATGAACCTGTTGTGATGAACCACATCTCCTCACTTCATATTTCTGTCTCATACCTCCTGTGTAATGATCTGTTGTCAGGCATGCCACTTCAAAGACCCCTGGAGAAACAAAGAGGAAGCACACGAATGGAAACAAACAGAAAGCAAGCAGATGAAAGCCCAGCACACATAGGACTTGTGACGCCTAACTTAGGGATAGGGGAGGAATTTGTTCATTTAGCATTTTAATGTGAATCCACCTAATTCGCACTTTCTGAGCTAATACAGAAACTGAAGTGCAGTTATCCTTTGGTATTCATATCTCCAAATTTTGAGGTGCAGTTCTCCGGTCAAAAAAAATGCACACAAAAATGCATTTATTAGGGGGAAGTGTGCACAGAAATGTGTATATTAGTAAAAATAACATTAAATTCCAGGAATATTGTTTCCAAAAATGCATACAAAAATGTCTGTATTAGAAAAAGTGCACAAAAATGTATATAGATGTTAATACAAGCTTAAAAAACACACGCCCAGAAACCGATGCAGAAATGGGATGCAACCAATGTAAGATTGGGAAAATGAGAAACAGAGAAATCAGAAGTGAAACATTTGTCCACCTCTAGCCTAACCTACATTATCAGAACAGCTCCAAGACAATGGATATAGTCAAGATCAATGAATGAGTGGATTGGGTTGACTGGGATGTTTTTCAGTGTAACATGTTTAGGATTCAATGCAACTGTAACTAGGATTAAAGAAAAAAGATTCAACTATCTTCATCCCAGGCAAAATGTTACATTCAACAGAAAAAGAATCAGAAGAATATTCACTCATAACATGCTTGAACGTTCTCAAGGGAAGCTATATGAGACTCTAGACCTACCCAGTTGTTCCCTAGAATTATCTACAGGAGCACACACCAGACCTCCTTCTGCATTTGGTTTGGTGCTTTAGCAAAAAGATGAAAGTCTGAGAAAAGCTTCCTAAAGTATTGTGATGTGGCACAGGAATACCCCACACCTTGACTCAAGTAGACAACACAAACAGCTATGGTCCTACAAAGGTTCTCCTTGTTCAGATAAGCAGTGGATCCCTTTGGGGGCATTGAGGTCCATGGGGATCCAGTGTGCTGAATGAACACACATCACTCTGAAAAAAACTCATGTGGAAAGAAGACCTTCAATGGGAGCTACGACCTACTGCAATTATGGATGAAAGAGGGCAGGGACATGTAAGTGAATTCATGGTTTGGAAGCAGCCTACTTCACACTTGAAAAAGTCGAGATGGAGTACAATTGGGACCCACTCCAACAATGTCTGGACGAGAGTAAAAATAGTAAATACTGTTTTCATTGTTTACCTTCTGAGTCAGGCTCCATAATAGCTGCGGCAGAGGTATGTGGAAACAGATTAGCTGTATCCTTCCTTGTCCCTTTAGTTACAAAAGTATTTCCTGAGAAATATATTCCATGAATATCGACCTCTGATCCCAAGCCAATCAAATGCCAGGAAATGGTGTCTCCGCTACACATCTCGAGACCTTTTTGGTTTCCATACATGTATCCATTTATGGCTGCAAAAGAAATTATGTAGATGAATGCTTAAACACATTCCAACCCAAAATTCCATGGAACTATTTAATATGTTCTGCATATATTTCAAATGCACTGCTGAGAATAGAATGGACAAAAGTATCCATATGATGTTCTATCATTTTAGCAAATCAGGGAATCCAGGAGAACAAACCCATTTCTTAAATCTGTTTATCTGAGATATTTAGCAACACATGTTGCTCAATCCTATGCACCATTAACAAGAAGTAAACTGCATTTTGTTAATGGAGTTTATGTATAAATATGCATAAGACTGGAGCCTGAATTCCATAACCATCCATCCATCTATTTATTTAGTGCCCCACCTTTCTACCTTTGTAAGGCACTCAAGGTGGCTTACAAAAACAGTTAAAATTGATTAAAACAATAAAACAATGCATTAAAATACAATTAAAAAAATAAGCATTACAAAATAAAAGCAGCACCCAGCCCAAGAGACACACTTAGAGGCTAAAGGCCTTCTTAAATAAAGCGGTCTTTGACTGCAGGCGGAAGAACAGCAGAGAGGAAGGAGCAAACCTAGCCTTCCTCGGCAGGGAGTTCCACAGCCTGGGAGCCGCCACCAAAAAGGCCCTCTGCATCTGTCCTGTCCTATTTGTACCCAGTCCTCAAAGACTACCCCCAATGTAAGCCACATGGAAATGAATGGGGCAGTGCTTAGATCCATGTCCACAGAGAGATACTTACAGGACAATAAAATCATATATGATTTTGTGAACTACATGCAAGACCTGCAGGTTTTCCGTAAAGCTCACAATATTTATTTAAGATTAGTATCACTTAAAGAATGCTATACACTTGAAAAACGTAAGATGGAACAATGACTATAACAAACCAAGAAAACACTTCCCACTCACCACCATTAACCATCTTGCCAAAATGGTGGTGTCTGCAAAGGGGGGGAGCAGGTGGTTAAAATCATTTTTAAACAATTGGCATTATAGTGTTACAAGTGCAGCCCTGCAACAAAATATTGCACTGTAGAGGGCTTCTGTTCAGGGTTCCAGCCACTCCATTCAATTCCTTCCTCCCCTTTCTCCAATAGCTGTCATTCTGTGCTCATTCAGCATGCTCAGTTTTCATTGGGCTCGGAGGGGGGGGGTCCTTCACGTTCAGGTTTTATTGAGGAGGATCAGGTGAATGCACTTGTGCTCAATCCCTGCTACATTTCAATGTTGGATTTCTCAACTGATTTCTATGAGCAGTTCTCACTTCTGTCCCTGGGGATGTTTTAAAACAGCGTCTCAGTGTGAACCATGAAATGACCTACCCAGACAGTGCCATGGTTCAGTGAGATTGTTTTCTCTGTAACCAATTTATATCTATGCTTCTCCTCCTCTGTCTCCTATTCTATTCCCCTCCCCACCGGTTGTCATTTTTTTCCTGCTCAAAATTTACAGCTGTTGAATCCCCATGGAGATGTGGGGGGTAGGGTGGGGATTTCCACCCTTAGGGCTATTTTTCTTTTCTTTTTTCTTTTTAGGACCCTGGTAAACCTCAGGGTTACCCCAAGTCTGCTGATATCTCGGTCTTGTGTGTGGGTTGTACGATTTCGCCTACATTCACATGAACATGGGAAGTCTTGAATTGGAAACAGAGGGAATGATAGCACTATAACATTCGTTAAGTGATATTTCACCAACATTTTAATTCTTAAAAGATATATATAGTCAGAAAAACATTTCTAATGCTAACTAAAAGATCGATTAAAAACAATGAATGGGGTGATAAAATGGCACCCGTTGCAAAGGTTATATTTGTGTGTGTTGATGTTCAAATGTGTACACAAGTGAATTGTGCCTTCCTCTTCCCCCCCCCCCGCCCCCAGAGCAACGCCCAACACAGTGGGATGAACATACATAAAAAGTTTAATATCCCCAACAATGTGGAAAATCAGTTGTAATTCCACTTCTACCTTACAGTGGTAGAGCAGTGGCTATTAGCATCATGTGCCACCCATCTGGAGCAGCCCTTTAGGAAACCTTTGGAACTGCTTCTTCTCTTGTCCAAGAAGTGAGAGAATCTTAGTTCGGGGACAGGGGCGGGGAGATCCCAGATTTAGTTATTTATTTAGTTAAAGTGTTTCTTTTATTTTACTTGGGGGTAAAGAATTTGTCTTACTCAGTTCAATGAAGCACGAACCAATCCTGTGGGTGTGCGTGTGCACATGGGCGTGCAGGGGGGAATTCCACAGCAAAGCAACCGCCACATCCAAAATCTTGCTGGCTCACTTCAGCCAGGACAAGAGTTTGGGGGAGTGGTGACTTGTTCTTCCCCATCCCCCCCCCCACATTGACTGCAGTGGGAGCGAATTAACTATGCCAACTCTAGGGCTGGTATAGCTGAGGGCCCTTTGGGGGAGTTGTCAGCAATGAGGGAGCATTGGAGCCTGTGGATCCAAGACTGCCCCAATCTACCCCCGCCCACAACATCCCTCCCACCTCCCACAAAACACTGCCAGCAGTACCTGGGGGCCCTCTGAGGATGCAAGTGCACCAGTGTACCTTCCCGCTTTGACCAATCGTAGAACTCCAGTCTAATTTAAAAAATGGTAAAGAATTTGCTTACTCAATGCAATAAACAAGACAACAGGTAAGCTCTTACAATGCATCTTATTGGATTCCTGGAAATCTTCATTGTCCTTATCAACCTCTTCAGGGTGTTTTGCAAAGAGTTTGATATTATCATCCAAATACAGACTCAGGTTCTCATCGAATACTGTTGCAAGGAGGAAGAATTCCTTGTCTATATTTTTCTGTGGGAAAGAAAAAAAAGGGGGGAACAGGTGGAAAAATGATACTAAATTGAGTGGGGCTATCATCTGTCTGCACAGCAACATCCAGATTATTATCAAATTCAGCTTCCTCCAACCTAATGCCCTCCGGGTGTGTTGGACTACAACTCCCATCACCCCAGCCAGCATGCCTAACACAGCAGCTGGCTGCGGATGATGGGGGTTGTAGTCCAGGACATCTGGTGGGCACCAGATTGGGAAAGGCTGATCTAATTAATGAAACATCCATGCCTCTCAATATAAATGCTTTACTGGATTCTGGGATGGTTATAAAAAAAAAATACAAAAATATTCTGAAATCGTCTTTTTGAATATGCTGTCATGCTATAACTTCAAAAAGTCCCCCTGTAATTGAAACTGCTCTAGGCTGACATAACTTGTGACCCACTAAGCTGAATGCAGTCCACCAGGCAAGTTTAGTGACCTGCTGGGTACTTGATGAACCCCATTTTTGCAGTCCCCAAAGGGATAGAAACCTAAGAAGCTTAATCAAACCCCAAATGGGCCGTCATACTTGTCTAATAGGCTGTGCTTATCCTGGCTGGTCATATGATGTGTATGGCTGCTCTATACCCAAGCTGCACAACAGCTTATCCCACATCAGGTATATAAAGGGTGCTTCCAGATGAAGCTTTTATTGTGGAGGGGTCGAGACGTTTTTGTATTCCACTCGTAACCCTCCCATGTTTTCCCACCGCTTCTTGTGTCTTTTTTCTTACCACAGAAAATCCATTAAGGAAAAACAGACAGAATTGCTGCACTATGCCTTTTCACTGTTAGCACTAGGAAGGAGCCCTCTGTCTGGAAGCAGCCAAAACACGCCATAAGATGAAAGCAAGTGAATAAGATGTGTCACAGCAGCATAAACTCTTCCCCTAAAATACAGCTCATCAACCGGGGCCACTCCTTGAGGCATAATTTAGGAAGGGGAGAAGAACAATTAGAAATGGGATAGATTATTTCAATTCTTCTTGCACTACCTGTTTTCCTGAGGGAAGCAATGATCCTTTCTTGCACACCAAGAGTGGGCCCACTAAACCACTGCTGGTGTCCTTGATTGGATCTGATGCTGAATAATACATCCAAGTCAGACAATCTGGATCTTCTGGAGTAGGACCCACAGTTTCTGGCACCTCCCATTCATAAATGAATGTTTGTCCAGGATTCACATGTGAAGATGGGCTTGCAGTGCCTGTAATATGATCACAATGGAAAGGAAACACCCACAAATTGGTCAGAAGTCACCAATTCGTCAATCAGTGGAAAAATGTCAAGAGATCTGGTTAACTTCCTTCAATCAACATGACTCAAGATTGACAGTAACCCCTTCGTATATATATTCACCTCCAGAGAGGGTGTTGTAAAGGGAACCCTCATTGCTCTTGCTGTAGCTGAGACCATGAGGTTGAATGCTGAATGGGTGACTTGCAAGGTTTCGGAAAGTCACCTGGATGGTCTCACCAACTTCTGCTCTGATGATGGGTCCTAGTTAAAAACAACAACAATGGAGATTTAAAATACTGGATCTTAATCATCTCTACAGGAGCCTTCCCCAACTTGTTGCCCTCTAGATGTTTTGGACAGCAACTCAGTATCCCTGATCATTGGCCATGTTGGCTGGGGCTGATGGAAGGTGAAGTCCAAAACATCTGGAGGAAGGCTGTACTACAGTATATATACAGTGAATAACATATAGATCAAGAAGGCCAAGGTATGTTATCATAGCCTTTGAATGTATCCAGAATTACATTCCTCTCCCTAACTCCCACATCTCTACATCCATCATTATTCTTTTCCCAGAAATGTTCTTTTTTATAAACAGTGGATATAAAACACTGGAAAGCATCCAGTACAAGCCCACAATGAAAGGAGACCTCATCTCAGGATGCTGGAAAAAATGTTTCTTTCCAGCACCAGTGCATTTTGGCCCACTTTTATTTCAGGGACTTCTTCAGGGGTCATATTAAAACTGCCCACAGCAATCTCTGGTAGATGTATTTCCAACACTTAATAACTGGCAAAAAAGGCTCCAAAATAAAAGTGGGCCAAAATGCATTTTCAGCATCCTGAGATGTGGTTTCTCTTTGTTGTGGCTTTCTATAAACATATAATTAATACAAGATGGAAAGAATATTATATGTGTGTACCTTAACACAATAATACTCAAGGCCACTGGGAACCATTGTCATGTAGTGGTTAGAGCAGGGATGGGGAACCTGTGACCCTCCAGATGTCGAATTCCAACTTCCAAAAGCCCCAGCCAACATAGCCAATAATCAGGCACGGTGTGAGTTGTTATTCAACAACATCTGGCAGGCTATAGGTTACCCAGCTTTGGGTTAGAGTGTTGGACATAGGACTGGGAATTCCAACTTAGGGTGTAATCCTATGCATACTTAGAAAAACATCCCACAATTCCCAGCTTTCCTTAGCCAACATGGCTGGGGAATGCTGGGAGTTGTAAGGCCTTTTTCTGTCTAAACATGCATAGGATTGCACCCTGAGTTATGAAGTTCACTGGGCTACCTTGGACCAGTCACCACCTCCCACTCCAACCAACTTCACAGGTTTGTGAGGATGAAAGGAGAGGGGAAGAACCATGTATAACATCCTTAGCTTCTTGGTGGAGGAGCAAAATAATAATGGCTGTGGAATGCCCTGCGATGGAGGCTTGCTCCCACCCTGCTGTCTTTCTGCCAGCAGCCAAAGAGCTTTTTATTCAAGTGGGCCATTGATGCATAAGCAGGTCTGTTGGGCTGGACGCTGTTTTTACTCTGCTTTTGTTGTGTTTTTAATTGTGTTTTAATGTATTCGTTTTATTTTTGTTTTTATCAAGTTTTATTTGTGATTGTAAGCCACCCTGAGCACCATTTTTCTTGGTAGAAAGGCAGGCTACAAATCCAATCAATCAATCAATCAATCAATCAAATTAGAATATAAATACATCATCAGCTAAAATCTCCTCGAGTATCTGAAGATAACTGGATACCACAAAGCACTGCATATACTTTCGGCTTCTTTGAATAGCACTGCACATACTTCCTGCTTATTCTTTCTAGAATTTTAACATATGCTCTGATATTTCTACTGTGGCCTGAGTGTGTAAACTCAAACCTTCACTTCGCCTGCCTCCCTTTTTTGCATTCTACCAGCAAAGTCAGATGTAAAGAACTTAAACCGGGGGTGGACAAATTGTGGCCCTCCAAATGTAGTTGAATTGCATCTTCCATCATCCCTCACCATTAGCTATGCTGGCCAGGGCTGATGGGAGGTGCAGGCCAAAACATCTGGAGAACCACAAATTCCCACCTTGGCATACAGGATTACAGCTTTAAGTATATGCAAATGTTTGCATTATTTATAAATATACATGCAGTGTGGTAGCAACCAGGCAGTCCACAAGGCACATCAGGATTGCAGAGAGAGATCCTGCACCCCAAAATGTATCACTTTTGCATCTGCTCTAGGTCCCCCCGCTAGGCAGCATGACTATTTCAATTTTTCCACAATGCCTCAGACCACTCAATGCAGAATTGCTCCAAAGCACTGGGGAGGTGGTGGGGTGGGGGGGCCACTGGACACTCCAGGGCATTGTGCAAAATTTAAAACGGAAGCTTGTAAGCTGCCTATCATTGTCACCAGGTAAGCCTATGGCCAACAGAACACACCAACATGGGTAGGAGCACACAGAAGGCACATTGCCGAAGGATCACTCAACCCTGGAGCCAGTCCTGACCTCTGGCCAAGTCACAGCTCGTTCTCAGCTCTCTTTTCCTCTGCCTGAGTCTCTTGCAAACTACCGATTTCTATCTCTTATGCACTCATCTCAGACTCTGGGACAGCTATCCACCCTGGGGATCTCCTGGGGATCATCCTCATCCATTAAAGCATCCAGGGGACCATCTACAATTGTTAAGGCATCCTGAGGACCATCTCCATCCTGAGGACCATCTACAACTGTTAAAGCATCCTGGGGACCATCTCTATCCTGGGGACCACCCATATCCATTAGAGCATCCTTGGGACCATCCTCATCCATTAAAGCAGGGGTTCCGTACCTTTTTGGATCAGTGGGCTCATTTGGAATGTTTTGAGAGTGTCATGGACCCTGTCACAAAATGACTGCCATTGGAGGGAGGGTCTTGCCCATTCAGAAAATGACAGGGGAGGGTCCGAACTTCAAAGCACAACAAAACACTCCTTTGAATCTCCATTTTTCTGCTCCAGCACTCATTTCACCGAAGCCAAACTGAGAGACATGGGGCCCAGAGGCATTCTTGGAAATAAAGATGGTGCTGGAGGCTGATGCTTTGCAGCATGCCAGCCTCCCAGTTAATTTATTTTAATTTTTAAAATCTTTAAAATAGAATATAAATGTGGGGGGCAGGGAGCTAGCGGTTGCCAAGAGAGGGGACTGCTGGCACAATGGTACCCATGGGCTCCACTTTAAAGACCCCAGCATTAAAGGAATATTACAGTTCTTGTGTGTTAAACCCCAGACTCCTATTTATAGACAATTTAGGCACACTATTCACAGTTCATTAGACAGCAGCTGTTAAAATCATTACCATTGCCTCTTTTAGGCTTCGATCCTATACACATTTACCTGGAAGTAAGTCCTACTTACTTCTTTAATGCATAGGATTAAACCATTAAAACTGATTGTCTCCAGTCTTAAAACCTCATCTGCTTTTGATTACCAGTGGCTTAGAATGGTCTTACCCAAAAGTCCAAGATGTTGTTCATCAGGGAGCCTCTTTACACGGGTTGTAAAGCTATTACTTGTATACTCGAAGTAAAGAACTTTTCTATAGGATCCACCTATCCTTTTGTCAACTTCTTCAAAAAATGTCTTGGCATCCCTAGGGAGAAAAATAAACTGTTTCAAGCACGGTATTCAGATAACAGCAGAAAGAAAGATATTCCACATTTTGCTAAATCCCTTTGGTTGGCCTCCTCACCCACAGACCCAGCCCTGCTTTCTTTTTTGGTTAAATCTTTTTTTCAGTAAAATCAGGGAGGGGGTTGGAAAGTAGGGATTGAACCCAGACATAGTCATGCTTACAGAAGAGCCACTGGAATCAATGGAACAAGTAAGTAAGTCATGACTAACTTAAGTCCCCTTCATGGATCACTGCCTCGTTGTGGCGAAGGGGCTTGCGTAACTCATTGAAGCCATAAGCTATGCCGTGCAGGGCCACCCAAGACGGACAGGTCATGGCAGAGAGTTCTGACAAAATGTGGTCCACTGGAGAAGGAAATGGCAACCCACTCCAGTATTCTTGCCAAGAAAACCCCATGGAACGTATCACAAGGCTAAAAGAGATGACGCCGGAAGATGAGCCCCTCAGGTCGGAAGGTGTCCAATATGCTACTGGGGAAGAGCAGAGGGTATTTCCAAGTAGTGCCAGAAAGAGTGAAGCGGCTGGGCCAAACCCGAAAGGACACTCAGCTGTGGATGTGTCTGGTGGTGAAAAGAAAATCCGATGCTGTAAAGAACAATATTGTTTAGGAACCTGGAATGTCAGATCAATGAATCAAGGTAAGCTGGAGGTGGTCAAACATGAGATGGCAAGATTGAACATCGACATCTTGGGAATCAGCGAACTAAAATGGACAGGCATGGGCAAATTTAATTCAGGTGACCATCATATCTACTATTGTGGGCAAGAATCCCTTAGAAGAAATGGAGTAGCACTCATAGTCAACAAAAGGGTGGGAAAAGCAGTACTGGGGTACAATCTTAAAAATGATAGAATGATCTCAGTACGAATCCAAGGCAAACCATTCAACATCACAGTAATTCAAGTCTATGCCCCAACCACTGAGGCCGAAGAAGCTGAGGTTGATCGGTTCTATGAAGACCTACAACACCTTCTAGAACTAACACCAAAAAAAGATGTCCTCTTCATCATAGGGGATTGGAATGCTAAAGTAGGAAGTCAAGAAATCACTGGGATAACAGGCAGGCATGGCCTTGGTGTACAAAATGAAGCAGGACAAAAGCTAATAGAGTTTTGCCAAGAGAACATGCTGATCATAGCAAACACTCTTTTCCAACAGCACAAGAGGCGACTCTACACATGGACGTCACCAGATGGTCAATATCAAAATCAGATTGATTATGTCCTTTGCAGCCAAAGATGGAGAAGCTCCATACAGTCAGTAAAAACAAGACCTGGAGCTGACTGTGGCTCAGATCATGAGCTGCTTCTTGCAAAATTTCGGCTTAAATTGAAGAATGTCGGGAAAACCACTAAACCGTTCAGGTATGACCTAAATCATATCCCTGATGAATATACAGTGGAGGTGAGGAATAGATTTCAGGGATTAGACCTGATAGACAGAGTGCCTGAGGAACTATGGACGGAGGTCCGTAACATTGTTCAGGAGGCAGCAACGAAATCCATCCCAAAGAAAAAGAAATGCAAGAAAGCAAAGTGGCTGTCTGATGAGGCTTTACAAGTAGCTCACGAAAGAAGGGAAGCGAAAAGCAAGGGAGAAAGGGGAAGATATACCCAACTGAATGCAGAGTTCCAGAGAATAGCAAGGAGAGACAAGAAGGCCTTCTTAAATGAACAATGCAAAGAAATCGAGGAAAACAACAGAATGGGAAAGACTAGAGATCTCTTCAAGAAAATGGGAGATCTCAAGGGAACGTTTTGTGCAAAGACGGGCATGATAAAGGACAAAGAAGGCAGGGACCTCACAGAAGCAGATGAGATTAAGAAGAGGTGGCAAGAATACACAGAAGAACTATACAGGAAAGATCTGAATGTCCCTGATAGCCATGATAGTGCGGTCACTGAACTTGAGCCGGACATCCTACACAGTGAAGTCAAGTGGGCCTTAGGAAGCATTAGTAACAACAAAGCTAGCGGAGATGACAGTATTCCAGCCGAGCTATTTAAAATCCTAAAAGATGATGCTGTTAAAGTGCTGCATTCAATATGCCAACAAATCTGGAACACTCAACAGTGGCCACAAGACTGGAAAAGGTCAGTTTACATTCCAATTCCAAAGAAGGGCAACGCCAAAGAGTGTTCAAATTACCGCACAATTGCGCTCATTTCACATGCCAGCAAGGTGATGCTCAAAATCCTACAAGCTAGGCTTCAGCAGTATGCGAACCGAGAACTACCGGAAGTACAAGCTGGGTTTCGAAGAGGCAGAGGAACTAGAGATCAAATCGCCAACATTCGCTGCATCATGGAGAAAGCAAGAGAATTCCAGAAAAACGTCTATTTCTGCTTCATTGACTACGCTAAAGCCTTTGATTGTGTGGATCACAACAAACTGTGGCAAATTCTTAAAGTGATGGGAGTACCAGACCACCTTACCTGTCTCCTGAGAAACCTGTACGAGGGTCAAGAAGAAACAGTAAGAACCAGACATGGAACAACCGATTGGTTCCAAATTGGGAAAGGAGTACGACAAGGCTGCATATTGTCACCCTGCTTATTTAACTTATATGCAGAGTACATCATGAGAAATGCCGGGTTGGATGAATCACAGGTCGGAATTAAGATTGCTGGGAGAATTATCAACAACCTCCGATATGCAGACGATACCACCCTAATGGCAGAAAGCGAAGAGGATCTAAAGAGCCTCTTGTTGAGGGTGAAAGAGGAGAGTGCAAAAGCTGGTTTGAAACTCAACATTAAAAAAACGAAGATCATGGCATCTGGCCCCATCACTTCCTGGCATATAGAAGGGGAAGAAATGGAAGCAGTGACAGATTTTACTTTCTTGGGCTCCAAGATCACCGTAGATGGTGACTCTAGCCATGAAATTAAAAGATGCTTGCTCCTTGGGAGGAAAGCTATGGCCAACCTAGACAGCATAGTAAGAAGCAGAGACATCACCTTGCCGACAAAGGTCCGTCTAATCAAAGCTATGGTTTTCCCAGTAGTAATGTATGGCTGTGAGAGCTGGACTATAAGGAAGGCTGAGCGCCGAAGAATTGATGCTTTTGAACTGTGGTGCTGGAGAAGACTCTTACGAGTCCCCTGGACTGCAAGGAGGTCAAATCAGTCCATCCTAAAGGAAATCAACCCTGAGTGCTCATTGGAAGGACAGATAATGAAGCTGAAGCTCCAATATTTTGGCCACCTAATGCGAAGAGAAAACTCCCTGGAAAAGACCCTGATGCTGGGAAAGACTGAAGGCAAAAGGAGAAGGGGACGGCAGAGGATGAGATGGCTAGATAGCATCACGGATGCAATGAATATGAACTTGAGCACGCTCCGGGAGAGAGCGCAGGACAGGAAGGCCTGGCGTGCTATGGTCCATGGGGTCACGAAGAGTCGGACACGACTGAACGACTGAACAACAACAACAACTTAAGTCCCAGTGATTTCAATGGGTACTCTAAGTATGACTAAATCTGGATACAGCCCTAAGTCTCCAGCTGCACAAATCAGATGCCAGTGCCAGCTGCAGGGAAGAGCTACATGGAAGGGATTTTAAAGCTTCATTTTCGTTCCCCGGATGTGCATCTGAACAAAACAAAGCAAAAACCTTTTCGAAATTCAGTGGAGGGACAACTCCATAACATAATTATTTACTAGATTTTAATCCTGCACTTCCCCTGAGAAGCCCAAGGTGCCATTGACCATGGTATCTTTCTGGATAGGTTGTCTGGGTTGGGAGTTGGAGGCACTGCAGTGGTTCCACTCCTACTTGGATGGCCAATTCCAGAAGGTGGTGCTGGAGGATAACTGCTCTGTGCCTTGGCAATTATGCCATGGGGTTCCACAGGGCTCTATGTCATCCCCAACACTGTTCAACATCTACATGAAACTGCTGGGGGAGGTTATCTGGAGGGGTGGGTTGAGGTGCCATCAATATGTGGATGACACCCAGCTCAACCTCTCTTTTTCATCAAACCTAGGTGAAGCAGTGGCTGTTCTGAACCAGTGCCAGGGTACAGTAATGGACTGGATGAGGGCCAATAAACTGAGACTCAATCCAAACAAGACGGAGGTACTGTTAGTGGGTGGTTCATCTGCCCGGCTAGGTGATGTTCAACCTGTTCTGAAGGGGGTTACACTCCCTCTAAGGGATCAGGTTTGTAGTTTGGGGGTGTTCTTGGACTCAGAACTGTCACTTGAGGCATAGGTGAACTCAGTGGCATGGAGCACTTTTTATCAGCTTAGGCTGATATACAAACTATGCCCTTATCTGGACAGAGATAGCCTAGCTACAGTTATCCATGCTTTGATAACCTCTTCTCTGGATTACTGCATTATATGTGGGGCTGCCTTCAAAAACAGTCCAGAAACTTCAGCTAGTCCAAATCAGGGCAGCAAGGTTGTTAACAGAGACTGGCCAACAAGATGACATTACACCAGTATTTTTCCAGCTGCACTGGCTGCCAGTCCATTTCCGGGCCTGATTCAAAGTGCTGGTATTAACTTTCAAAGCCCTTAACGGCTTGAGACCAGGTTATCTGAAGGATTGCCTCCTCCCATGCCTGCCCAGACCCTAAGATCATCCTCAGTGGTCCTTCTCTATGAGCCCCTGCCAAAGGAAGTGAGGTGGGTGGCTACCAGGAAGAGAGCCTTTTCTGCTGTGGCACCCTGGCTGTGGATGTTGTTTGATGCTGTGCTTTGTGGTTTTGATTTTTATGAACTGCCCAGAGAGCTTCGGCTATTGGGTAGTATAGAAATGAAATTAAATGAAAAAATAATAGGATGGATGGATGGATGGATGGATGGATGGATAGATAGATAGATAGATAGATAGATAGATAAGCAGGCAGGCAGGCAGGCAGGCAGGCAGAGATAGATCTCTCCCTGCCCCTGTCTCCCTGCCTGCTATCCTTTTATTGTCACAATAAACCTGTGAGGTAGGTCAGGCTGAGACAGCCTTCCCCAACCTGCACGCTCCAGATGTGCTGGACTGCAACTCCCATAATTCCCAGCCAGCATGGACAATGGACAATGGCCATGCTGGCTGGGTATTATGGGAGTTGCAGTCCAACACATCTGGAGGGTGCCATGTTGGGGAAGGATCTGCTAAGAGGTAGTGACTGTTGGCCAAAGGTCAACCAGTGAGCTTCATAGCTGTGCAGGGAATTGAAGTAAATCCAATTCTCCCCAGTTCTAGTACAAAATTCTAACCCAGGGGTCCCCAACCTTTCTGGACCTGTGGGCACATTTGGGAATTTGAGAAGCCACTGTGGGCACCACCACAAAATGTCTAATCAGTGGTTCACCACTTTAGCATCTACCTGTTGCGCTAAGTATCTTAGGCTGCATCTTATTCAGCAAAAACACTTGTTTTGTGTCTAGTGGACACCACAACATCTCTTTAATAAGGGATAGTCTAATTCGGCTAATTGCTGGCAGTGCAATACAGCTAATGCTTCTTTTAAACATATGTTTTGGCAATGTCCAGCAGTTGCTTCTTTTTGGGAGGAGGTTATTACACAGATAAATTTTGTACTGGAATAGTCTTTAATATTCACTGATGTACATACTCGTTTAAATTATTTACCTGCTTCATGGAAACTAACAAATGGTCAGCGTAAATGGATTCTCTGCACCCTTCTGACAGCTGAAAGACTGATATTACAAAGTTGGAAGGATAAACACTGACCTCTTATAATGTAATGGACTAAGGACCTTACAATGCTTTCAATATTTGAATGGGTGGCATATAGACACCACCTTCAAATGGATACTTATTTGAATATACGGTCTGCCTTTATTGAAGCCTATGTATAATTTCTAGAAAGTTGTATGCATTTCATATGTATTCATTGCTATGGATATACACAAATCCATGTACATACATTAAAACAATAGGAAAAATAAATAAAAGTGTCACTGCCTGCAAGTGCTGCATTGGGGCCCCTACTCTAAGCACTATACCACACTGGCATTCTATAATCTATACCATCCTCCCCCATCCAGTGTTGGACTACAGCTCCCATTGTCCACAGCCAGCATGCTGGAGGGCAGCAGGCTGGGGGAGGCCAATCTATACACAGGGCCCAAATTCCAGTTTTCATTGATATAGATTCCATGATATTTAGCATTTACCTGAAAAGCCAGTATACCACCTCCAGACTGAGTCCTATTGATTCCCCAAAAACTTGCCCAGCCCCAGTATAAATAGCCAGCTCCCATCATTCTCTCTTTCTGTCACACTCTGAGCTGCCACACTCAAAGCATGTCAAAGAAACAGATGGTGGATAACAGGTTCGGGGGATGCAATACACTGAACATCCAAGCCTAGCTTTAGGAGGGATTTGTTTTATTTATTTTATTTCTATCCTGCCTTTGCACCAAAAAATGGCCGTCAAGGTGGCTAACAGTAATAGAGCCAAGATTAAAACAGAAACTTAATTAAAACAATACTAAAACAAATAGATTAAAACACAATTAAAAATGCAACCATAAAATAAATAAACAGCACCCAACCCAACAGAACCCCCTTCAGCAAAAAAACAGCTCATATGTTAAAGGCCTGCCTGATTTTTAAAAAGTCTTTGACTGCCGGTAGAAAGAACAAAGAGGAAGCCAACCTAGCCTCCTTTGACAGGGAGTTCCAGAGCCTGGGAGCAGCCACAAGGAAGGCCCTCTTTTGCATCGCCACCAAATGCGCCTCTGAAGGTGGTGGTCTTGAAAGAAGGGTCTCCCCTGAATACCTTAAAACCTGGGCAGGTTCGTGTGGGAGAAGGCAGTCTTTCAGGTAGCTGAGTCCCAAGCTGTTATCGGACTTTATAGGTCATAACCAGCACTTTTAATTGTGCCTGGTAACAGACTGGTAGCTAGTGAAGCTGTTGTAACAGGAGAGTCATGTGCTCCCTGTTACCAGTCCTGGTCACCAGTGATATATGCCTGATCATTTGATCCTCTCTCAGTATAGGAACTGGCCATGGGAGTCTATGTGAGAATGGAGGCAAGGAAATAATGTTTCCTTTGCATCTCTATCATGATATAGTTCCTGCTTAAAAAATAAGTCTATCAGTGGCTATTAGTATGCCAACGAATACCAGCAGTTGGAAGCAACAGCAGGACAGGACTCTTGCCCTCATGTCATATTTGTGGGCTTCCCAGAGGCATCTGGTTGGTCATTGTGGGAAACAGAAATGCCAGAAGTTATCGCCCAAAACATCTGGAGGACACCAGGTTGGGGAAAGCTGAATCAGTGGGATTCGGCAAAAGAAGGCCAGGGCAGGTCCCCTCACTTGGCCTGGCAATGGCTTTAATTATGCACAAGAGGAGAGGGCGGTGGGAGAAGAGCCCACCAGTCCCTGACATTTCCATCTACCACTAAAGCAGCTGACATGGGCAGGGCAAGGGGTGGAGTCAGGCCAGGTCCAGCTACAATCTGAGGTGGCCATGGGTGATGTGGCCTCTGTTGGGACCTCTCTTACATGGATGGGCCCCCCTCAGGCTTTCTTGGCAGTGGCAGCAGCAACAGTGTGCTGTCTCCATGCCCTGCATATAGACACTTTTCAGCCTGTTTAACTCAAGCCTCTCTTTAAATCCAACAATTATCTATTGAACAGTCTCTTTCAGTGGAACAACAAATAACTCACAGTCCACAGGAAATAAGGATGTCGTCCCAAATGAGGATTAGGTCCAGTGGGAAATTACTGGGGGATGCTGGATAAAAAGGGGTGACACCTGGTAAAAAAGGGGTTTTCTCTCCCAGGTCTTCTGAGCCTTGTGCTTCTTTGCTGGCTGGGCCGAAAGTAAAGAAATACTCCTGCCCAAAGGAAAGTCTCTACTATTCCATCTCAGATTGCTAGGATCCAGGCTACAGCAGGCCTGGCTAGATCCTTAATCTCTCCACCCACAGTATAAACATATACATTTCTTATACTTTAATACAGTACAGAGCTGGGGGAAGCACAACAGCACTCCAAAGGAGGCTGAGAGCTGCTATTTTAATTTCTCACAATGCCCCAGGGCAGCCAACATAGTGTCACTCTGAGCTGATGTTGGAATTTAAAATGGAGAATCACCCAGACCCAGCTACCCAGGGCAGGTGTAAGAGCTGGTGGGCCCTGCTAAGGTACTGGGTCCTTGGCAGCTGCTCTTGGATGCCAGATGCTGATGGATGGCCATGGCCTTCTTCTGCAGACTGTCCCCAAACTCACTGAACATAAGAACAAGGGAAGAATCCCACTGGACTGAACTTCTCCACATCCACTCCTAGACTTATACTTATACTCACCAGAAGGGAAATGCTTCATTTGTGAGCATATTGGGAGTACATGTTTTACATGCAATGGTTTGGCTGTTTGTTTGAAAGGCAGTACTTACTCATCATTAATTAACTCTTCTTCTGTGAAATTATTTATTCCACTCGGGGCATAATGCCAAACCACTTCCTCTGCTGCAATGTGATAGTGTTTTACTTTCGTCCTCTCTTTGGGTGCGGGTCCATGGCCATTACAGTTTTTCACCTCAAAAATGGCCTGCATGCCACCTGAAGGAATGGAATATAGAGTGGATGATATTAGGCTTGGACTAATTCTTTCATTTTGAAGACTCTCTCTCCCTCTCTCACATGTGCATGTGCGTGCGTGCGCGTGCACACACACACACACACACACACACAGAAGTCCATGGACTGAAAAGCATAAAATGATTAGCAGGGAAAGTTACAGACAAAAGTGCAGTGAGGCCTTCCCCAACCCAGTGCCCTCCAGATGTTGTGGACCTCAACTGCCATCATACAAACCATCATACAATGGTTTCATACAAACCATCCTAACCTGCACTTCCTGAACTAACACAGAACACAATTATCCTTCAGTTTTCACACTTCTCCAAATTTTACGATGCAGTTGTATGACAAAAACTGTGTACAAAATGCATACATTGGGGAAAAACTGCATACAAAAATGCATATATTGTAGGAAATTGTGTACAAAAAGGCATATATTAGGTGAAGGCGCTTGCAAAAATGCATATATAAGGGGAAATTGCGTACAAATTTACATGCACACACAAAACAGCATAAAAATGCATACAAGTTCTTGTGCAGACTTTCTTTTTAAAAAATTGCAAAGTGGTACGGAAACAGGTCACAACAAACTTGCACTTGAAAAAATGTCGATGTTACAGAGTGCAGAACAGATAAGATCTGTCCATCTTTACTGGAGAATGAACAAATTATATAGCATTTGAGGAACAAGTCAAATGCTTTAGGTAGTCCACTAACAGAAGGTTCTTTGATTATTGCCCACTTATCAGTCCTCCAGAGTAGAACTGCGGGCGCTCAAGGCCAGGGGGATGGGGGAGAGTGGTTCTCAATCTGCCAGCAGTGTTCATCCACTGGCAGAAGGACACCAGGAAAGGTGTCCAAGAAGGACACCCTTAGTCTGGATTCAACCCTCTGTCCTTTTGCTTGTCTGGTGTTTGCTCTTCCATAAGGATGCAACCCTGTACTGTAAGCACTAGACTTTAAGAGAACATGATTTTTTTAATCTAAAAAAGTGATATTTTTGATACTTAGGAGGTATAAATACAATATGAAAGAGAGCCATTTATTTTATACCTTCTATATGATCGTTGACTTGACAGCTAAGCAGCCATTCCCCCACATTCTTTGGCACCATGAGAGCATCCACAAAGGTAGCCGGGAAGAGGCTAATTGTGTCGATTCGATGATTCCTTTCCATCAAGACGTGCCCATGAAAATAAGCTGAATGGACATCAGCTTCATTACCAATGCCAAAAAGATACCATTTCACTTTCTCTTCTGCACACATTGTGAGACTGGGAAGATATCCATACATATATCCATTGATTGCTTTTTTAAAAAATGAGAGAATGGTTAAAGCATTATTATCATAGAAGTTTGCAAACAGTTGACATCAAGCATGATACGGTGGAGTAAGCAAAACTTTGCATCTGAAAAGCCTTAAAATTTGGACAAGAATTTTTGCAGAGCTCATTTTAGATTAATATTGATGCTCTAGATCTTATTTGATTGATGATGATGATGATGATGATGGTAGTGATGGTGACGGTGATTGACACTTATATCTTACAATTCTTTAGAAACCTCAGATTGGCTTACTTGGAGCATTTCAACAGTCTCCATTCAACCATCGATAAGGTCCTTATCTGCTTAGCTTTAAGAGATATCATCAGAGAAAACAAACTTCAGTACAAGTCCAGTGTAGGGGCACACATGCGCAACAGTGCAAACATTGTGCAGAATTTGTGGAACAATCCAAAATGGTTTACAATGGCAGAAGCAAATCCTCCATTTTCAGGGATACTATATATCTGTTGACTGCCCTGTGCTGTGGAGAAATTTCAACAACTTGCCTAAGTTGTTAATTTCTGTGAAAGTTATGCGTAACGCTTTGTACGTACACATAAAAGCATGTTTCTTAAAATGATGCAATTATTTGTTTGGAAAGACACACTTACAGTGCATTTTATTGCTCTCTTGGAAGTCTTCATTCTCTTTATCAACCTTGTCAGGTTCAGAGCAGTATTTCTTGATATTCTCATCTAAGTACCAGCTGAGGTTTTCATCCATCACAGAGAACATCAAGACAAATTCTCGGTCAACAAGTTTATCTTTATCTCTCTGTAGTGTTCCTAAGAAAAAAGGACACATTTCGCAGAATTTACCTGCTGAAATTCTCATCTCATCGTTATTACTTACTAGGAAAACATCCACTATAAGAATAGATCTGGTGTGTGTGGTAGCCATTGGCTAGTCTCCATCTTCTTGGGTTCCATTTCTTGATCACGTCAAAGTGTAATAGAAAAGTGGAACACAGCCCAGGAAACAGCCCAGGGAAAGCCAAAGATACACAAAGGTACACTGCATCCCCAACTTTTTGCCTAGATAAGCCCCGCAAGGTGACCCACAATTAAAACCTAAAACAATGTTAAAACATTTTAAACTATTTAAAAACTTTAAAAAATATTTAAAACTATTTAAAATCTTCAAAAAATCAAATTTTAAAACTATTTAAAAACTTTAAAATAGCACCAACAGCAGAATTAAGAGCAGGAAAGAATCTTAAAAACAGAGTGTGGAACTAATACTGTTAAAATACTAAACAGCCATGTGGACCAAAAAATGTTTTAAAAGCCCATGTAAAACTGAACACAGAAGAGGCCAGCCCAACTTCCTCTGGGAAAGAGGGTCCTGCCACAGAGAAGGTCCTAACCTGTGCTCCCACCAACCCAACCAGTCTTGGTGGTAGGACACACAGAAATACATTTGAAGATCTTAAACTATTGGCAAGTTCAGATGGGAAGAGATAATCTTGCAGATATTCTGGTCCCAAGCCATTTAGGCAAGAACCAGCACCTTGAATTGTGCCCAGAAACAGATTGGCAGCCAGTGCAATTGATACAAGATCAATGTAATATGGTCAACAAAGCAATCTGGCTGCTGCATTTTGCATAGCTCCAACTTGAATTCCATTTCTTGGTCATGTCAGAGTATGATACCAATTGAAACACAGCCCAAGGGACTGTCTTTAATACTTTTTGTACATCTATATAGAAAAGATAGTAACATTCACAATGCATTTTTAAGCTAGTTTACTCAGAAGCAACTCTAAGGTAAATGGGATTTACTCTCTAGTATGTACATTTGGGACTACAGCCTAAAGGTAAATTTCATACGCCGCCTTTAAGGCTGATTGGTGTTTCTATATATTATGGCAACTGAGCAACCTTCCTTTATTGGAGAGATTGCTTGTTAGTGGCCCAGGATGGATGGTAGATGGTTCCTAAATAGGCGCTAATAGTTCAGAAATAGTTGGAAGACCTCTCTTGAGTGTTTTGAATAGAGGAGGCTATCAAAGCTTGGAGGATGGCATACCCAAACTAAGAGAAGGGGCTTTAAGTATGGTGTGTGGGGGGGTATGTGTGTGTTTGAAGAAACAAAAGAAGCAATTTTTGGAATAATCTGTCTAGGGGCAGGCAAAAGCAGTGGGAGAGCTGAAAGTCGGTTGAAGGCTAGAAGCATTTTGGGGTGCAGGGTGACATGCTCTGGAGATCTGGTAGTGCAGGGGGGCCCAACATGGCACCCACAGGTGCCAGAACCTCAAATGGTGCCTGAGAAGGGGTCCCCAATGTGGCCCCATGGGCACCCGCAAAACTTTTTAAAATTCCCCCTGCCCCTGTTTTTAATATATGTACATGGATTTATATATATGTATAGCAATGAATACATATGGAATGCTTACAACTTTCTAGCAATTATATATAGGCTTCAATAAAAGCGGACCAAATATCCAAATAAGTGTCCATTTGAAGGTGGCATCTATATGCCACCCATTCAAATACTAGAAGCATTGTAAGGTCCTCAATCCATTGCATTATAAGAGGTGTTTATCCTTCCAATGTTGTAATATCAGTCTTTTAGCTGACAAAAGGGTGAGGAGAATCCATTCATGCTGACCATTTGTTAATTTCCATGAAACAGGTAAATAATTAAAAGGGCAAGTACATCAGTGAATATTAAAGACTGTTCCAGTACAAAATTTATCCGTGTAATAACCTCCTCCCGAAAAAGAAGCAAGTGCTGGACATTGCCAAAACATATGTTTAAAAGAAGCATTAGCTGTACTATACAGCCAGCAATTAGCCAAATTAAACAATCCCTTATTGAAGAGACTTTGTGGTCTCCAAGAGACACGAAACAAAAGTTTTTGCTGAAGAAGATGCAGCCTTAGATCCACAAAAGCGACAGATAGATGCCAAAGCAGCAATCCACTGATTAAGCAAATTCCCAAATGTGCCCATGGGTCCAAAAAGATAGGGGAACCCTGTGGTAGTGGATCTACTGTCTGGCAAGAATGCACATGCTGTTCGCTTCCATTTATGCAGCTGGATCCAGATTTAAGCATGAGCAACTGGGCTGGCAGAAGCGGATTTCCTTGCCCCTCTTCTCCATGGCAGCCCTTTCAGGCCTCTGAAAGTATGACACAGAGGGTCCGGGGACCCTGCTGAATGGGATGAGCTGTGATGTGGGTGGGAAGGGTGGGATCCCTAAAATTCAGACAGAGGCACTGTTAAGTTCGCATTTATGAAATATATATGACACGGAGTATTCACTTGTAGGCCCAAATGACAAGAGGCTGTTTACTGAGGGACAGGCTAACACTGAACTAGATAAGAAAACAAAAGTAAGCACAAGCACAAGCTAAAGGGGTGGAATCTTAACTCCAACCCATAATAACTGGAGACAATATTTAACTCTATAGTTCCAATTACTACATTTCTTAGGGATGTCTGCGGAATCCGCCACAGACTCAAATGAGGCCAAATTCCATTGAATTCAGCCCCCCGGAGTCCGTGGCGGAACAGATGTACTCACCTCCGCCTCCCGGACCCAGGCGGACCAAATCCTCCCACCTGGCAGCTCCATTCGGGAAGTGATCCGGATGCAAATGGCGTCCGCGACACCATTTGTGTCCCTGTATTTTGTCGTGATAGGCTACGCGTTTGAATTTGCATAGATAGTTGCGTAGCCTATCGCGTGAAAAAGCAGGGACGCAAATGGCATTGCAGATGCCATTTGCGTTCGGATCACTTCCTGTTTCCGCCCAGCAGTGGTACGGACAATGGCGGCCGTATCGCCGGCGGAACAGACCTGGCCGGCGGCTCCATGGAGTTAACGCGGAGCAGAGCCAGCCAGCAAGGATTCCGGGGGGGGGGGGACGGATTGCCTCCGCCACCGGCAGACCCTCCCGCAGACGCAAGGTAAGGGATTTGTACATCCCTAACATTTCTCCCCCGTCAATTCACAACTCGGACATAGTCCTTCAAATAATCAGGAGCCCTTCACTCTCTGACTGGATAACACTTTTCCTCAGGAGTAGGCTCTAGCTCCTGAGGTATCTGTCCATCCTTAGTGTCTCTGACTTGCTGACTGACAGTTTTTGTTAACGGACCCCCGTGACTAAGCTCAGTATTTTCCCTGGGCTCCACTTCTGGCATAAACTCATTCCCTTCAGGTGAATGCTCTGGTTCTTCTTGTGTGTTTTCTTCTTGTACGCGGATGTCATACTGACATCGCCTGACTACTTTGACCACTTTGAATGATAAATGTCCCATTTGTGCTTGGAACCTGCCTGGAATCCATCAAGGTTGGTGGGTACTGAAGCTTTTTGTATACCCCCAAGACTATTTGGCATGATAATCATGTAGGCATTTTTTACTGGTCTGTTTTCTCTGCACTTCTCCCTTCATGTCAGGATTCAGTAAGTCCAGATGAGTCCTTATCCTCCTTCCTATCAGCAGTTGTGGTTTGAGGTATGGTCCTGTATTTCAAAAGGAAGCGAGCCAATTTTACTTCTAAACTTCCCATAGTCATTTTTCTTATCGCTTCTTTAAAAGCCCTCATCGCTCTTTCTGCCAGACCATTTGAAGCTGGGTGATAATCACAGAATCATAGAATCATAGAATAGTAAGGTTGGAAGGGGCCTACAAGGCCACCGAGTCCAACAATAAAGTGAGGTCTGAATATGTTTTATCCCATTTTTGTTAAGGAAGTCTTTAAATTCATGACTCATAAAGTTGGATGCATTATCAGTGGCCACTACCATCACCAGGCCATATATGGCAAAAGTCTGTCGAAGTTTGTTACAAGTTGCTTCTGCGGTTGTGGACTTCTTCCAACCATTTTGAATGAGCGTCTATGAAGATCAAAAACATCTTCCCTAAATAGGGGCCCGTATAGTCTATGTGCAAATGAAACCAAGGCTGCCCTGGCCATTCCCATGGGTGCAAGGGGGCCTGTACTGGAGTCTGTTGATGCTGTTGATACTGGGAGTAGTGATTAACCACTCCTTCCAGGTCTTCATCCAAGTGTGGCCACCAGATATAGCTACAAGCTAGAGCTTTCATCCAGACAATTCCAGGATGGGCCTCATGTAATTCCTTCAGCACTTTTTGGTGTCCTTGTGGAGGTATCACAACTTGTGTGCCCCACAAGATGCAGCCATCCTCTATGCTCAGTTCTGTACTCCTTGTCCATAAGGAATGAAATTCTTTTCCTGAATTCTGTTTTGGCCATCCCCGTAAGATGTAGTACATTACCCATGATAGTAAAGGATCCTGTTGAGTCCAGCTCCTGATCTGGAAGGCCTTCAGGGGGGTCTGCTCCAGATACTCTAACAACGCAATGACTTCCCCAGAGTGCTCTTCAGAAGGGGCCGATTCTGAAAGTGGTAATCTGCTGAGCGCATCAGGATTCCCATGTTGAGTGCCTGCCTTGTAGAGGATCTTGTACTCATACTCTGCTAGGGTCAATGCCCATTGCTGTAATTGGACAGCAACCATTGTGGGTATTGCTTTATTCTCTTTAAATAGCCTCACCAAGAATTTGTGGTCTGTTATGATGGTGAAAGGCTTCCCAAACAGATTCTGGTGAAACTTCTTTATGCCAAATATAATAGCTAGACTTTCCTTTTCCAACTGAAAATAGGCCCGTTCTGCTTTAATTAGTGTCCTGGAGGCATAACCGATAGGCCGTTCTTCTGCTGAATCTATTTTATGGGATAGAATGGTTCCTAGTCCATAGGATGAAGCATCACAGGACAGAATCAACTCTTCTTTGGTGGGGTCAAAATGGACTAAACATTCTGCAGATTTGAGTAACTTCTTAGACTCTTGGAAAGCCCCTCTTTGTCTGTCTCCTCAGTGTCATGATGTTCCTTTTCTTAAGCAGTAATATAAAGGTTCTAGCAGGCCAGAAAGGTTTGGGAAGAATTGATGATAATAATTCTACATCCCTAGGTATACCTGGAATTCTGACGTATTTTGTGGGGCTGGTGCCTTTTCAATTGCAATTACTTTGTCTGCCATGGTATGAATTCCATCCATATTGATCTTAAAACCTAGGTACTGAACTTCAGGCTTCATAAAAAAGCATTTTTTGTTGTTTCAAATGTATCCCTGTTTCTTCCAGGGCTTCTTCACATGGAGCTTTTATCCTGCTATTGAGATTGGTTACTCACAGAAGTTTGCAGGTCCTTTATATGACGTTGTTAACCTCCACGGCATCTAACGCACTAAATGACCTATATTTCATTTTTTAAAAGATTGGAGATAGTGTTCTATCAGATTACGGCGCTTGTGTTCCACTTGAGTTCCCTCGGAAAACCTGCAGTCAGAGGAGCTAGATAGACCACAGCGGCTGTATAGTGAAACATATGGAAGACTCAGATAAGGGGGGAAAGGGCAGGGGCAAAGGAAGCGCGTGTAAAGGGATTCTGTCATGATCCTGCATTTAAAACCGAAGCAGAAAGCCCCATTTTAAATGCAGGATTTTAGGCTGATGTAGAGATGCTCAACATTTAACTCTATAGTTTCCAATTACTACAAGCACCTTACATAAGCAGAGCTCTTCCATCAATGGAAGGCAGAGTCTGGATCCAACCCAGTTTCTATATTTGTGAATAAAGGAAATAATATTTTAAAATGCTGTAAATCTCTAGTGCTTTCTCCTCCAATGGAAACAAAAAAAACCTGGGTAGTGTTGCCCCCAGATCTTCTCACTGCTCAGGGAAATGAGAAGCACATAATCTATGTGAAACTTAATATATATGAAACTGAAACATCAGTTAAAATTTCAGCAGCACAACTCATTACTTGTGAATGGAGAATACTTTGTCTCCCATTTGATGGGATCAAAATGGCCACAAAATCAATCACCTTCTATTGTCATATCCTTTACCTTTCCTGCAAATGATCAGAGGCCCAGCAAGCCCAGAAGCAACATCCTTTGGGGCATCTATATGTGAGTGATAAATCCTGGTCACACAGTTATTATCTCCCTCCGCTGGACCATGATCTTCAGTAACAGTCCACCTATAAACATACTGCTCTCCTGGTTGCACAGCATCATCTTTCTTTTGCAAACCTGAGGTCATGTCAGGATAAAAAGCACCTAGGAAATATAACAAATAGTGCAAGCAATATTATTATACTGATTTGTTTTGTCTTTATAGTTGTCTTATTATGGCTAATTAATTGTGATTTTTAATTTGTTTTTACTTGTATGTTTCCCAGAGAACACATATTTTCAGTGTATATCTATAACATGCCTTTTGAATCAAGAAAGAATGTTCTGCTACCATTTTTTCCGTCCTGCCTGGAAACATTAGAGGTAGCCAATGATGGGAACAGGAAAACAGAGTCATAGAGTGTCTACCAGTAATGAAACCCTATTCCAGGGGTACTGAACCTCTTTCAGACTGAGGGCTGAAATCAATTTCACAAAAGCTCTTCGGGGGGCCCATATTGCAATGGTGGGCAGGGCTGAAGGCAAAAGGAAGTGGGGCCAAAATTCAAACAAAAAACCCACCACCCAACATATTTTAGCTTAAAGCTCTTAGGTCCAGTAACTAAGAGGCTCTTCAACCTTTTAGGGTAAACAGAACAAAAGCCAGAAAACCATAAAATGATCAGTGGTCAGGGAAACGGGACATAACCATCCAGGAAACCCTGAATAGGACCCCAGATGGCCAGATTGAAGCACAGGCCCAAGGTTCAACATCCCTGCCCTATTCACATCTTCATAGTGAAATGGGATAATGGAAGCAGTTCCCACCCCTTGATCTATGTGTGAACATTTGCTGTTGTGAACAGAGCCATCTGTGCATAGAATAGGATCTTCCATGCAATCAGGAACTCTGAAAAAACAGATTTCCTGATCACAGAGAGAGAATCCTACACTCATCCCATACAGTTGCATGCAGGGGCTCTCTTCAGACCTTAAAATCAACACACATAGGTCCATATGGGGGCTTCTGCCACCTTAATCCTGCTCTCCCCACTGCTTGCATTCAATTGAACATCTCAAAATCCATCCATCTACATTTGAACTTGTCAGACTAGTTCAATTGATTTAAGTGGTCTGTTGGCTACTTTGAAACTTGGTATGTTCTTCACAGAAATTAGGGTGTCCACTGTCTACACACCATTTATGCTATTCTGTTTAACAGGAATTTTTTAATTCAGTTGGACTTTCTGAGGTCTTGTGAGAAGAGCATCGGGTGAATCCTACCTTCATTTCCTTTTGTGTATTTGACACCATGGGGATGAAGAGTGTAGGGTCTCGAAGCAAAATTTTTCAGGTGGACGGTAATGTTGTCTCCAACTTCTGCTTCAACAATGGGGCCTAGGAAGCCCAGCCACAAAGGTTTTTCAACAATGTTCTTGTATGAGTCATCCGTGTATTGCCTGTATACAGCCTTTTTATATGTGCTTCCTATCCGGTCTGGGCCTTGTTGGAGAAAGGCACTAGCATGCCTGAAACACAGAATCATATAATCCTAGGTCCTTTTTAAAAAATACATTTGTTTACAAGAATTACCGCTAAGCATAGGCTCTCAACACAACAAATATTGTAGGTCTCACGATAGCTATCAATATATATTTCGTTGTTGCTCTTTGCCTGAGGGCCCCAAAGCACAAGGGGTTAAAATATGCAATAATATTAATACATATTTAATTATTTGTATTCAATATTAAATAATATTATTATTAATATTATAATACATTACAAAGAAAAATACACAATAAAATACAGCATAATTAAAATCAAAATGAACAAATCCAAAACCCAGCAATGAAATCATAAATAAATGATTTCTTGATCTATTTAGAGGCCAAAGAAAATATAAATGTGAAAGAGAACAAAGCCAGCCCTCCATCTCCCTGCCAGGTCTTATCATATGACCAGGACTCACAAACAGGAAGTTGTTTCTTAAAGGTACAGTAACCTTTTCTTATAATGATCTACAAGGATCCAAAAACCCCTTAGCCATAGTTTTTACTCAGTCATCCCCACTTTCCTGTCATGTTATTGCAACTCAGAGATCACCACCACCACCACCACCACCACCACCATACTTTTAAATTCATCACTGATTCAGGAAATTAAGCAATGGCAGCTGCTCCGGCTTGCTTTTCCCCCTGTCCCAGGTTGCCAAGTCTCAAGGTTTTAGCTTTGTTCTCAGCATCTTTAGTAGAGGAGTAACATTTTGGGATGACAGGCCAAAAGAAACAAGGGGCAGAATGTTTTTTTGGGTCCATCGCAGGAGTGCACCTAAAGTGAAAGAATAAGATACGTGTTGAGTAAAGAACAGGGCTGGAGCCAGGGGTTGGCATCACAGGGAACCTTCCAAGGCCCCTACCCCGGCAGAATGTCCACTGACTCCTGGAGCCTCCTAGCTTGTTGCCCTTGCTGTTGTAGCCTCTTTGCCTGTCCTCTCTGTGCAGGCAAGCAAGGTCAAGAGTGTTTCAGAGTTGGTAGATTGCATCTTATACAATCAACCACTCTGCTTTATAAACAAATATTTAAATTTTATTTAAACAAGAGGCTTTTCCACAGAGCTCTCTCAGACTGTGGCTTCTCTCTCCCCAGGCCAGAAGCAGAGGTTGTTGCCCTGATCTACTTCCTGGTTCTTCCCAGGGAGCACAACCCATTCACACAGAACCCGCTAGTTCCTTCATATTGTTACAAAGTATGAGCAGATGGAGCAGAATTCTGCCTTGTGCTCTCCCACTGAATACTGGTGCAAGTTGGGCCAGAGAAAGAGAGCGAATGAATGAGCAGCAGACCTAGGGTGGCAGGGTGGCCTTCTTTACAAAGGACAGTCCTCTATTTTGGAGAGCTGGCAGAGGACAGTCCTCTATTTGAAGTCCAGTCCAAGTCTGGATTAAAGTCAAAGAATCATAAGGAGGGGATAGCAGGGGCCTTGAAGTTGCCCATGAATAGTTAGCCCCCCAAGAGCAGACTGAGCAGGTAGGTACACAGGCCACCTACTTAGTTTTCTCCGCTATGGTGAGATGTCTTGTAATTCTATTTAGAAATTATTATGATTATTTCTAAATATGTACCTATACATATAAATTTGCATATGCAAATTGGTGTTATCTTTTGCCCTTTTTTGGTGATGCATTTCCTCTTCTTTGGCAACGTGCAAGTGGCTACTCTAACCAGGCTTCACTCTCTGAGCCACCTCATACTGCCATACTCCGACCCCATAGCCTGCAAAGGCTAACTCCCTGCCAGAACGAATAACCTGTGCCCCTGTTCTATAAGGCGCAAGCCCATTGCTCTTCCAGGTTTCATTCCACTGTTCTCAGGCTTTGCTTTATCTCAGCGATTGGATATCAGGAAACCTGGCAATGCTACCTGGCAGGTGCTGCTTCCAAACTCCAATCGATTTGGGGGACTGTACAGTTTCAAAAGGAGACCAATGTTATTGCAAATGGTCGGTTATGAGCTTGTTTTCAGGAAGCTCTGTGAGCCACAAATTAAATTGGAGGTGCATGTTGTTATTGGCTCTTCTTGGGTCTGTCCAAATAATTCATATTTAATTGTAAGGCTTCCTGTTGACAGAGGCATTGTGTCCTTTTCCTTCGCTTTCCCTGCAAAGATAATAGCTTTCATAAAAACACTGCCTCATAGCTAAAATTCCCAAGGGCTCCAAGGGTTTAAGCTGAGGTTAAAAGGGAAACATCAAGCATTAGAGGCTAAAGCCTTTCCCCCGTGGAACGTCACTGCTCTCAGTGAATTTTCACCAAGAAGGAATTTGACCCTCTGCCTCTGTGATTTGTCAGAGAGCTCATAGAACAGCAGGCCTACAAGGACAGTGAAGGTCTGTTGTATGTCTTCTGTCGACACTGCTCAGCCTTTCCTTACACTTTCCTCTTCAGACATACTTTGTGAATGTATTGTTATTGCTAGCCAGTGAGGCATTAGTGTTTTTAAGTTCTTTGGATTTCTTTTCCTTTCTTGCCTGCCTGTTTTCTGCACAGAAAATAAGCCTGATGTATACGATGCCTGGGTTGCACAAATAGATGGCCTAATGCCAGGATCAACGTTGTTGATTATTAATGCTAGAACAGCCGTTGTCATTGTGATGACTGTTGTGCTGTTATCCTGGGGAACTTTGATGCATTCAGCCTGAGGTGAACCTTGACAGAGCTCCCCTTTGTCGACGTTCTGCTTTTGATTCCTGCTCACTCAACACTTCTCTGGACACAGATTGTGGTTTCTCCACTTCGATGCCTTTCTGGAATGCAGCAGCCATGACCTCAACTTCACTTCTTGGAAGACCACTGCTAATTCTCAAGTCATTGATTCTGTGCTGATTCACCCAACCAGCCTGAGGGATCTGGGTTTAGGGTGGCCACTCATAAATCACCAAAAAAAGAGGACACACATTTGCATAAAATTTGCATGTGCTAATTTATATGGATAGATGCAAATTTAGAAATAATTATTATAATTTAAATAGAAATGCAGTACATCTTGCCATAGTACAGAAGACAGTAATCAGGTGACCTGTGTGCCTGCCTGTTCAGTCTGCTGTCCTGGTGATGGACAACCATTCTTATGCTTTATCTTTACTCCATCTCTACACCAGCCTAAAATCCCGCATTTAAAACAAGGCGTTCTGCTTCTGTTTTAAATGCAGGATCACAACGGATTCCCTTTACACATGCTTCCTCCCCCCTCTTTCCCCTTCCTTTTCCCCCTTATCTGAGTCTTCCATATGTTTCATTATACAGCCACTAGATGGCACTGTGGTCTAGCTCCTCTTATCGCGGGTTTTCCTCTTTTCATGAGGGAACTCAACCAGAATGCAAGCGGGGTAATTTGATAGCTCATTATCTCTGATCTATTTAAACATGGAATAAAGGTAATTTACTGCGGGAGACACACTGGAGGTTAACGACATCATCTAAAGGACCCGCAAACTTCCATGAGTAACCAATCTCAATAGCAGGCTAAAAGCTCTGAGTGAAGAAGCCCTTAAACTGGAATTGGACAGGGCTGCCCTTTAAACAGAGGACAACTTCAAATAGAGGATGGTTCTCTGGCAGTCTTTCAAATAGAGGACTCTCCTCTGTAAAGTAAGACACATGGCCAGCCTATCCAGGTTGCAGACAGGCATGATTAAAGGTGCAGTAGTACACTGTGAGTTCTGCACTGGATCCCAGCAGTGGTGGTACAGGGCCCTCCTCCATCCATGCAAAAAGAAGGGAGATGTATCTTGAGAGCTGCCCCTCTTCTCCTTTAGAGAGGAAGCCAAAGGAAGGAGAACCAGTGGCTGTTCCTGCATGTCAAACTGGCCCAGGGCTGTGTCCTGCCCCCACATCAGAAACATTCCAGGTCCTTCCCTGAATTTTCAGTGTTTTTTTTAATGTCTCTCTAGCCCTTTTCATTGTGGACATATGGATAGTATTCTACCCAGTTGGTCATCAAGAAATAGTACAATTAAATAAATTAAATACCTCCAAACAGGTTGAGCTAACTATATTTATATCCTTTCTGTTCTTTGATTATTCCCCACATGCTTAGGCCACCTCACCACAAAAGTTCTGGGCTGAACTGGCTTTAGGTGTGAATTTAGGCACTGGAAATAAGCTCTCCCTTCCCAGGGAATCACCTTTTTTCTTACATAAAATTAGTTTTAAAATGCAAAGGTGAACACGGCTCCTTTACCTTTAATAGTGCTGTACAATATAACATCTTGGTAGGCACAACTTGTCTTGCAAGTTTTAGAAAAGCTGAATCTACTGAAATGTCCTCTTCTGCATGACCATAGCAAATACTGGAGTTGTATCCTGGGGGCCATCTACATGGCACCGCTTTCACCCTTCACTCTGTTGTAACTGCGCAGCATGGCAGCTGCGAATTAGCTTCTGCTGCTGTTATACACGTGCGATTTACTGTGGACTGCCCAGACAGGAAAATCCACTCTGCCCTCTTTTTTTTACCATTATATTTAAATGCACAGCTGCACAGGCACGTGAGCATGAGGGTGCAACACTTTGGGTTTTAGTGGCTGTTTTGTATTTTAGGGGTGCTGTTGTGTCTGTCCATTCCTCATTAGGTAAAATGTGGGTTGTCTGCTCCTTCATTACTATGCCAAGTGTTTGGCAGTTCTCCAGCCCAAGACTCTCACGTTGGCTTGCAAATGCCAAGGCATGAGAGGTACATGCCTACCCATCATTCCAAAATGGTGGCTGAAGTTGGTCCTGGTCTTCTGCTCCCCCAAGACTCCTCGGCCCTTGGGCACTGACTCCAAAGCAGCCATTGCAAAGATACGAAGCTGCGAAGGAGTGCGAAAGTGTGGTTGAATAAATGAGCATGCCTCTGCATGCCTCTGTAACTGTGCAGCAGCGAAGGAACGGGGAGGAGTGAAGGGACATCACAGAGTGACACAAGCACTAGAAATGTCTACAACATTCCCACCACAAAATGTGAAGTCGGTTCGGGGAAGGGATAGACAGCTCACAACTGTGGGAAACCCACAACAAACCAAAAACATTGCAGCAAAACACCTCTTTGGAAATCCACATTTTCCAGGTGAAAACCACGGATGGCTGCGAAGTGGCAACTACATTGTATGTCCCAAAGTACCTCTAATCACAGCCACCCCAGAGTAAATGGCTCGTGTAGGTGGGGCCCTGCTTTGCATTGGATCATTATGGAATATTAATTGACTAAAACCCCTTTGAAATCAATAGCGCAAAAATCGTTTATACTAAAAGTAAATGCTTATTTTCAATGCAATTAATAAAAGATGTGTATCACTTACTCTTCTTCTGAAAAAGGCTTTCCAGAAATGATGTTCTTTGTCCCAGGTGCATAATTCCAATCAGTTTCTACAATCCCAATGTAGTATTCTCTATGTACTGCATAGGCTTGTGAGAAGCAACAAGCCAGCAAGTGGCTTAGTACGAACAACTTCATTTTCTGGCCCTTATTGATGCAATGGACTAATAAAAGAGCATGTTCATTTTATAAGATCAGAGTTTCCCCCCTTTGCTTACCTTTACTTAGTTCAATAGACTGAAAGTTTGCACAATGCTTGCTAAAACACAGATAGATTTGATGCCAGTAACTTGGGCAGGTCATGACCGGCCACTCACAATGTTTTCTTTTAATTTCAGTGTTTGAGAAACTTTCCCAATCAAAAGGATTACAGGGCCCCTGCTCTGGTGAAAGTCTTTGGATTTTTCCCCCATGTGAAGTTGCATTTGGTACACCTGAAATGTCCTGTATTTCACAACATGGGAACTTTACATTTTGCTTTCAAACTAGAGGATGATGACCCAGCTCCCCTTCATTCGGTAATGGATGAATATTAAAGTTGTCAAATGTCAACAGAGCTTTTTCTTTCTTTACCCATACTAGTATATATAGAGGCATTTTTACAAAAGGTTTGTTTTACATCCCTGCTTGTTTGGTCAACAACAGCTCTTAACCAGTTGGTAATCCACAGAAGCTTAGCAACATGACAGTAGAGTTTGGGTATCAAACCTCTTTCAACCTGAGGGTTGGATTCAATTTTAGAGAAGCTCTTGGGGGCCAAATATACCAGCTTAAAGCTCTTAGCGCCAGTAACTAAGCCTTAAGAAAGGCATTTTTTCAACCTTTTTGGAATTGGAAAAAAAACCACGCAGAAGGCAGGGAACCGCAACACAACTGGCGATCGAGGAAAAGGGGGCATGGCCATCTGGGGGACCTCAAAGAGCTGGATTGGGACTACATCTGGGCCACTTTGGGGCCACGAGATTCAACACCCCTGTCGTAGAGTGTCAAATGAGAAATTCCACACTCTGCATTATCCCAAGAGCAATATGCAGTTTTAAGATGGACTCTAGGCTTTATCAACCCAGATGGATCTATCTATTCTAGTAAAATTTTGTCTGTTGACAACATCGGTATACTGCAGAACAGAAAGTTATCTTTAGGAAATACAGGTATTTTTCTTATTCTTGCTTGCCCAGGGAATGGTGGGAGCGAGCCGAGGAATGCTGGGAGTTGTAGCATGTTTTTTCTGTCTAAACATGCATAGAATTGCACCCTAAAGGTATTTTTTGGCTAGATAGACCTCTGAGCCCATCTAGCTTGCTTATGTTCATGGGAGCAGGAACAGAGAGGCTTTAAGATCCTGCAGATCTTACTGTAGCTTCGCCTCCCTCCCAACTCACCAGCAGGGACGTAGTTAGGGCAGAGCCCACCTGGGTACGGGCCCCAGATCTTTTGAGCTGTCCTAATTGCCTTTTTTTTTTTTTTTACATTTTCCCATTGACTTGCATTGGAAACAGAAATGGCCATAGCTTTTTTAGTTTGTACGATAAATACATGGAATTTGGTGACCTGATAGCCCCCATAGATCTGATTAAACCTGCCCAATTTCAGGCATTTAGGTCCAGTGGCATTTGTGCTAGTCGCAGGTAAAATTTGTAATTTTCAAGAAAATCTGTCAAGCTTCAAATCTTCAAATTTTCAAATCTTCAAAGGTCCTGCCTGAATTAGGGGAAAAAAATCGCAGAGAAGCCACGATTATTCGAAGATAATGCCTTAATTAAAAAAAAAAACCCAAAGCAGGGGATAGGAGGGGGTAAAACGTAGTCTCATTTGAAGGGATAGAACAACCTCCTGCTCAATGCAGGAAGCCTGATTCCCAGGTGGTCACCCATCCAACTACCGACTGGGGCTGACCCTGCTTAGTTTCCGAGATCAGACAAGCGCAGGCACATCCAGCCCTTTGCTTGTTGCTGGGGAAACACTGAGTGCTGAGGAAGCTATGCGATCAGTAGCTGGAAGACAACATGAGGCCGTTGAGAGCTGTGAGTGTGATAAGCATGGAATCAGGAGAAACAGGAAGAGTTTCTGATCCTCCAATGAGAGCCTCCATCTTTAAGAGCAGGAAAACAGCAGAGCGCTCAAGTGTGAATCGAGCTCGCGCATTCGATGAAGCACCACAATGGGGTAAATGGGTGAGTGTGGATAATCACATTTTAATGTGAGAGCGTTTAACCCTACAGGACAACGAATTCATTGCGATGGCGGGTGCAACGTAGATCGGCCCGGTGTTTACGGTGACCATGAGGAGGTTGCTATCCCTAATCTCTGGTGTAGGTTTTTTCTGAGGTGCAAAAAATCTCTCTCACCCTCCTTTTCTGCTCTTACATGCCCACTCTTGGGAGCTCACTTGCAATGAAATTTTGAAGAGGGAGAAGGAAGAGACAAAAGAGCTCCATGTGAAATACTGGTATTTCACACAGCACCTGATTTTAATGCGCCAAACTGGAACCTTTGGCTTCTGCAGAAGTTTAGTAGCTTCAGTACAGCAAAGGATCCAATCAGCCTCCACAAACGTCTTTCTCCTCCTCCACTTTAATTTCTCCTAAATAGTTGTAGGACTCAAATTATTCCAAACGGAGGGTTAGGACTATGTGGCATCATGATCAAGGAACTGCTGAGTATTTTAAATAGGTTCTACAGTTTAAAAAAGCTAGAAAAAGCCCTCAGCCACCTCACCTCATGAAGTTAATTTAAGTACGTGCAATCCTTACAAACCCTCCACAGCCTCCTAAATTCCTCTGAAGTACTACCTCTCTGAAAGGAGCCACTTGGCTTAGGGAATTCTGTTTACCCCCCACGCATTTCCAATCACCATTCTTCTTTTCTTCTTCCTTCCCCTATCCTTTCTTTGTTTTTCTTCTTTATTCCAACCAGAGCATATCTTGGGGAATTCTTAAAGAGAATTCTCTTTGGTGGACAAGAGAAGTTCTGAACTATATTTGACTTTATACAAACAGACAAGAGGGTTGGTTTTTCTCCTTCTCCTCACTCAAGTCTTTGAGAAGAGTGGGTTCACATGGTTGCAGAGAAACAAATCTGGGGCTGTTTTGTCTGTCAGTTGCAATTATCCAGCAATAGGAAGGGCTGTAGCTCAGTGGTGGGGCACATGCTTAGCATGCAGAAAGTCCCAGGTTCAATCCCCAGCATCTCCAGGTAGGGTTGGAAAGAATCCTGCCTGAAACCCTGGAAAGCCACTGCTGCCAGTCTGTGTTGACAATACTGGGCTAGATGGACCCAGGATCTGACTCAGTATAAGGCAGCTTCCTATGTTCCTATGAAGAGAAAGGTTTAATAAAAATAGGAGTGTGGAGTTTCTTTTTAAGTAGAGGGGAGAGAAATACTGCTCTTTTATACAAGCCTATGTACGTCTACTCAGAAGCCCCATTACGTTTAATGAGGCTTACCCTGAGAAAAGTGTGCATACGATTCCAGCACAGGTTACTTTTGCAGGGAGGTTTGCACCTTGATGCTCTGCATGTTTACTCAGAAATAAATCCTAAGTTGTGAAAATGGTACTGCAGGATTAATACAGTGCCTACCTAATTCTGTCTAATGAATTGACTACCCTCTCAGCTCAGTCCTATGCATGTTATGTCGCATGTGTGTGTGTGTGTGTGTGTGTGTGTGTTTAATTTTGCATGAACTCTAGCTTCAGTGGTTAGGGAAAGGCACTTAGTACATGCTCAGAGTTTCTCCATAACTTAACCCGAATTTTGAAAACAAACTCATTTATTATTTATTGGCTGAATCCCGGTGAAGTCTTGGCACAAATGAAGTTATGGGGAGGAAGGTACAATGAGAACTTGTGCATAATAAGGAGGAGGTAGAGGAGAGTTGCACAAAACACATCTGTTTTTATGAAGAGTTGCTGGAGGATGGTAGGATGAGGAGGGATGGTTGCATGGAGGGGAATAGAACTGGTAGGCGGAGAATATAAGTACTCAGTGGTGAAAGGAAAGCATTCTGCATATGCTCAGAGGCACACTCTATTTAAGAACATAAGAACAGCTGCTCAGGATCAGTCAAGGGTCCATCTAGTCCAGCATTCTGTTCACATAGTGGCCAACCAGATGCCATAGGAAACCCACAAATAGGACATGAGTGCAATAGCACTTTCCCACCCATGTTCCCCTGCTGCTAACATTGGTGAAATGTAAATAAATTAGTAATTCTAAATTTGCATGTATGTATATCCTTCAGGTGCAAAGAGAAAACTCTCTGGAAAAGACCCTGATGCTGGAAAAGACTGAAGGCAAACGGAGAAGGGGATGGCAGAGGATGAGATGGCTAGATAGCATCACTGATGCAATGAATATGGACTTGAGCATGCTCCCGGAGAGAGCGCAGGACAGGAAGGCCTGGTGTGCTATGGTCCATGGGGTCACAAAGAGTCAGACACGACTGAATGACTGAATAACAACAACAACAAATATCCTTCAGGAACTTTGCAGGTTTCTTGCCTGGGGGACACCTCTAAGGGCCTGTGTATTTTCATACAAACTTACCCAAAAACTATTGGGGAAGGGGGGAAGGGAAGGGAAAGCAAATCATTCCCTCCTCCAAATTGGAGAACTCCCCTTCCACATGAACTGCTGCACCTATCCTTCTGAAAATTTGCTGTTTCTTATTTAGGGACAAGTCTCGGCTGTAATTTTCAGAACATTGACCCACAAGGAACATAAGTATGCCCTCTTTTGGAGACCTAAAAATGTCAAGGCCACCCTTGCACAAAAACCCTTGTGGCTATCTTTCTGAAATTTGGCAGACATGATCTCCTCTGATGGGAGAATGAATCCTGAAATGTTTATCCAATTCTTCCAAGTAATAAAAATGTTATTGGCAGTTCCCTTTAAAAGAAAATCAAAATACAAACCCTGCATCTACTTTTCTGACATTGGGCAGGTATAATCCCCTTTTAGGGGGCTACTATGGCTGAAATTATCATCCAGTTCTAATCAAGAGAAAAAAGTTACAGTTTTTTTTCTAATTTCCCGTGGTAGTCAACAGGAAGCATAAAGACCCATTTTTCCAAACCTTCACTCAGGTTTGGTGCTGAGCTGAAGTGGTCCGACTATAAATTGACCCAAGCAGAAGCAGGATGTTTTCCAAAACGCTGAATCAGGGTCTGAGTTGAAATGGGGTGTGGGGGTTAGTGCACACTTATGTATTTATGTAATCTATACACACACACACAAGCACACAATATGCACACCACACACACATATCTATCTATCTATCTATCTATTAGAGGTGCGCTTAGGTTCGGATATTATATATATATATGTGTGTATGTATGTGTGTGTGTGCACATGCACACACGCACGTGTGCAAATTTGTGTTATAGGCCTGTGCCCTGGATCTTTTAAGAACCTAGTAATGCCCCTGCTCACCAGTATGACCCCTTTCTACCCTCCCCATCCTGTTCTATGATTACTCATGTGACTTTGGAAGGAGGAGCCACCATGGAGATTTCCACAGCAGATGGGAGGTGGGAAGATGCATGGTCAGATCTCCTCCATGTTCGTAGAACTTTCCATGAAGAGATCTGCAGCATCCTACAGCACCCCATGGCACTATCTAAGGACCACAAGATTGATCTGCCTGATATGACCCAAATCAAACTTTCAACAATTTCTGCTTTTTCCCTATAGCGTTATTTTTAAGTGAATTCATAATCAGCCTGCAGCAAAATTAATTAAAGCTCTAATTAATTCTTAAAAGAAAACCTTTTGCTCTGCACTAGGGCCATACACTGATCCTGTTGTCAACTGATCCCATAAAACATCTCTTTATATATAAATGTATAGAGCATCTTGAACTTTATACTGTAGTTCGTTCAGATATAAGTCTCCATCCTTTATTTTAGAGTTGGCCATAGCACAGTATTGTTAGCCTAATCTGGGCTTTTCTTAAATATGTTTATGAGCATTATTAATACACATTTCCTGTAAAATAACAGTATGTGCTTTGTGTAATTTGGCATTTCTTTGCACTTAATTGGCTCATTAAGTCTATTTACATGAACCGGAATAAAATTACTAAAGGTCATATTCATTAAAATTTAAGAACTTCTTTCCCCTCCCCACTAACCTAGTACAAAGGAACTATTAATCCAGTGGACATTGTCCAAGGCTGGAGAATTTTTACTTTGGACACAAGCCAAAAATAAAATTCTTTTTTGGAGGGGTGAGCTAGATACAACCAATTTAATATAATCCTAAAAGAAACATAACTTGTTGCAATTCCTCTCTCTTTTCATCTCTCTGTCTGGGGTGGGGGAGAGCAAAACTGACTTTCACTTCCTCTTACCTTGCTGAAAGTCCAAGGCCATTCATTATAGTGCCTGCATGTGTGTTTCAGTCAGGTAACCAGGTATCTTTAAAATTTGTTAACAACCTTGAAAAAAAATCTAGTAGACGTTATGGGTTGGATCCAGACTTAGTCATACATATAGTAACCCCAATGAAACCAATGGGACTTAACTTAGTCTAAGTCCTATTGATTTAGATGGGTCTACTCTAAGTATGTCTAAGTCTGGATCCAACCTATTATATAAATTTCTACCCAGTTTCAAAGATCGTTTTGAAAAGCAAGGGCCTCTCATCACAACTTGTAACACTTAAGAAAAACACACTCACCATGGTCACTGCTGATTATTCAGAGTAGTTCATTGCTATTCAGAGTCAACATGTTCTGTGTTATTCAGAGTAAACACAATTCTTTTTCATTTGGGAAAACTGGGGAGACACTCAGACTTACATGTCACTGAGCCAGGCTGGCCTGAGCCATTTTGCTGCCTAAGGCAGACAACAAAATGCTGGTGCCTGCCATATTCCTTGCACAGAACCTGACTGGACTGGCAGTTGAATCTTACTTCAACACTGGCAAAGGGATAACGTCTTCCACCACACAGATTTATCACCTCAAAAAGACCTGCGCCATTCTTATGAACCAAATATTTATTCATGAAGCATCAGTGATACACTAGGGTGCTTTACAATATGAAAATACAAAAGTCCCCCCACCCAGGGGTTTCACAATTTAAATAGAGAAGAAACACAAGGGAGAGGAGGAAGTAAAACAAGTAACAAGAAAATGCAGTCATGCCCAAAACTGTGCAATTGCTTAGAAGTGTGAAGCATTGTAAACCACATGTTAGAAAAACATGGGAATTGTTTCCTATATAATACAGAAATATGGGTGTGTGTGTAAAAAGAACTGCAGCAAAACAAAACATTTTAATAATACCCCAGCATCAACCACGTCATAATGTATGATGGCATGTTGGCATCTGTGAGTCTGTCCCTGTCAGATCAGTGCAGGCTGTGGAACAGAACAGAAAGAGGTAAAATTTTAACATAGAAGTGCTATGATCCATGAAGTAGAACTTGGATTAGTTTATCCTATGGACCACTCCAGTCAAGCATCATTGCTAACAGTAGAAATAGTATTTATAACACCCTTAATATTGCGGCATAGACACGAACAGAACTGAGAGTAGCAGCTTAAATCCTCTGGTTTTTGCACCTACAGAGAAGGGCATTTAGTCATATCATGTGCGAAGGAAAATAAGTGAAAATTTTGTTTCATAAAAAGGTGGCTTTTGAAATAATTCTGTTACCTGCACAAAAACAGGATAGGTCCCACACAGTATCCGCTTTAACTCCGCAATCACTTTCAGAAAGCATATCAATATTTGGAGGCCGCTAAGAGCTATCAGGATAGAAAACAAAATGATGTTCCACTCCACTACAAAAGCAGGTTCAGAGCACTGAGACCAGGAAGTAGGATCCGTGAGGTAACTATCAGAGAAACAGCAGCATAAAGAAATTAGGACTAGATGATGATGATGATGAAGAAGAAGGATGGAGAGTTTTACTTCCCATTCAGAATTACCAGCCCCACGACTCGTCAACCTTCTGTCTGTCTGTGAGGGACGGCACAGGCCCAGCAACCTGATCATACTTCTGTCCCCCTTGAGCCGACCAGGGCATCCATATGACAGCATCCCCCCTTCCTCTCCCAAACACGGCTTCTAGGTTGGGGACTTAGGGACATGTCAGAAACAAGTTGCCCCATCCCTTGCAATCCTGGAGTTGCTTTCTGGAGAGGAATTAGGAATATTACTCCCCACTTTGGGGTCTCCATGACGGTTGATGGGCCTCCCAGGGTCAGGGCTGCCTGTACTATAATGTTGTTTCAAAGCACAGTACTTTACTTCCCCCACCCCCATGAGCAAACAGTAGCCATTCAGTTATATGGGAAGATGTTATGTATGCAGAAACACTATTTGCATAGGGGGCTAAACCCCCATGTGCATAGAGTAAGAAGTAGGCTTTGCTCTCTCAGCTGTCTCACACATCGCCACCTGTTTACTTTGTTGCATAGAATTATATAGGATATGCTGACTATCCCATTTTAGTCCCATAGAATAACATGGGATAGATCCTAGCTACATAGCCCTGCCTTAGGCCCTGTTTCGTAGGTCTAGTTCTGTTCTCACAAACAGCAGGGAAGTAATAAACTTATCTGGACTTCACCGATATAGACTGCTGATAGGACTCACATGATTTAATGCTCTTCCATACAAAAATATACCATACACACAGAAAACTAGAAACCACAGAGAAAGGTTTTAGCTTAGCCAGCTCCGTGACATGCTAGTTTTCTATGTGCAAGGAAAATTTGTGTATGGGAGAGTATTCAGTAACTGAATCCTCATATGCAGTCTGATGTGGTTCAGTCAAAACACAAGTTTACTGCCTCATCAGCAGTTTGTGAGAACTACGCCTTCCTTAGTCGTGCTAGAATATAACTGAATGTTGGGAACTGGACATTTGCAGAGGCCCATATCTTTTTCACTCATGGGGGTGGGCAGCAGATGGGGGGGCGTATTTTGAGCAGAAAAGGGAAAGAGGGGAAATAGTTAAGGAGCAAAATAAAATACTGGGGAAAGATACATGTGTTGATGTGTAAGTTTTGGTTCTTATTGTAGTTCCTGATAAACTGGAGCTCTGAAATTTGTCCAAGACATCCCAGTTATTAGGGGGAAATATGGAAGTGGGACATTTGTATAGCTTCCAGTCAAAGTATACCTCAGAATGGTTAAGGTAGTTCCGGGCAACCCAGAAAGCTGAAATGTAGCACAGATGTGGGCCAAAACACACTAATAATTATAAGACACTGAACATTTTATGTTTTGGGGACTTAACAGACAAAATCTGAGACATGATGTTTAGCTCATAGTAGGTTAGCATTCCATCAAAGAGCAAGCCACACTGCACATGGGATGGAATTCTGGGGTGTGGAAGGTCCATTCATACTTAATAGCAGACTGATGTATGCATCGATGCATACAGAATGCAAACTTCATTTACGTGTGCATTTGTGGGTGGACAGTATAATACGACTTTCCTGTTTAAAATGTTTCAGATGTTCAAAAGCACATGTAGAAAGGAGTGTGCTACAATGCCACATATTGTTGGCATAACTCCTTTAGAAGAAAAACAACTACAACCAATAACTCGCTCTTACCATGAAGGAAAATCTCAAGGGAGAAAATAGAATAATTTTATAACATCTCTCCCTCTCTCTGGTTCTTTTCAAACGTAAGGACCACATAAATGCCTTGCTATGTTTTTTTTTGTTGTTGTTGTTATGAGGTCCCTTCAAGCAATGTCATATAATCAAGCTCTGTACCAGAGCTGAGAGCTGCCTAGAGCAACCATTGAGTGAGAAAGATGGAGTACAGTGCTTTTGCTTCTCATCAGAGGATTTTTCCCATGTGCACTTGCTTCTTCTACTCAGGGTGACCACTGACCACGTATGGACCTGTTAGTAAGGAATCAAAGGATGAGCAACCAACAGGAACAAGGGCAGCAAAATACTAGGCTGGGAAAAGAGTGCACTGTGCCTGCAATAATTCATAGGCCTAAGGGTGGCGGAGGGGATGGGACGGGAGAGGAGGAGAGCTTTATTCCAAGTAGCCTTGGTACTAAATCAAGAACCTTTTTTTGGTCATAACTGCTGTTTACAGTTTCAGGCCTAAGGCTTTGAAATAGAGGTTACTGGCTTTGGCCCTTATTCCATAAGCCTTAGGGGTGTCTTATAAGGTCTAAGAGTCTCCTGGCTCAAGGTGAGTCGGACATAAGGGGTGGTGGCAGCCTACCTTGCTGGGTTGGTGTTCAAGTGCCTTTTGTCCCTGCCTACACTGCTGGGAGGTAGGGTGTCCCCCTTCCTCCCTTCACATGGTTGGATGGGAGTTGGACTGGTTGAATGGAGCAACTATGGAAATATAAATGGGGAGCTGACATGAGCCCTACAAACCACAGAGCCAGATGGAAGGATGGAGAAGGTGTGCAGCACCCAAAGGCACATGAGAGAATGCCATTTTAATATTTGACCTAGTACATCAACATCCCCAATGTTGCCTCTAGAGATGGTGATCTTTCTTACCTGCCCGCAGTATCTTTGAATGGATATTCCCATCCCACTGAGGTTCTGCAGTATGGGCCCTTCACTAAGCCCAAAGTAGATATGATCAGACTGTATCCAGAGAATGCAATCCCTAGCAGGGCAAGCACAACTGAAATGAAACGCTGCGTTAAAGAGAGCACAGGGTTATCTATAAGAACATAAAAAAAGAGCCATGCTAGATCAGACCTATCTAGTCCAGCATTCTGTTCAAACAATGACCAATCAGCTGCCCCAATGAGAAGCCTACAAGCAGGACATGACCACAATAGCACCTTCCCTCTTGTGTTTCCCAGCAGCTGGTATACTGGAGGCAATATATAGCCATCATGACTAGTAGCCATATTTATGAGGATAGAGAAATTCCACTGTTTCACTCACAGGAGAAAACTGAATATTTCCACCTGACAAACTCTGCTCCTTAGATATAGCCTTAGCCTAACTAAGCATAGATGTATCTAAGAAAGTGCTCAGTAACTGAAGGAATGAATAACAGAAAAATAATACTTATTAGAATGAATGTCGACAGCCTGACAATAGTATTTCTGTCTTGCGACAGTATCCTCTATTATAAAAAATATGCTTCTACCTTGTCAGAAGACAATTACTATAAACTACAACATAAGCAAATTGCTTCTCCATACCATTGCCCTCAGACAACATTGCTTGCAAAAATGTGCACTGATGGTCTCCTAACTGGATTAGTTGCCAACGATCTCAATTGTGGATGCAGCTCATGCGAGGGTTTTAGGGAGAAAAAAATGAGATGCAAAAATGTAGTAGTTAATTCTTACCATAGAATTCGTTAACAAGATTTAGGCTATAGCTGCTTTTTAATTAGAAGAAGTCAAATGTCAAAAGCCAATTTTAAACTCTTTCATGGTTCAAATCTTCAAATGTTTCTAATTGTGCCAAATTTGGGGGCTTCTTCCCTTCTTGATCATTATAATACTTAGCATTTCTATAGCATTGTTTCGCATATTTTATCTCAATAATCCTTAAAACAATCTTGTAAGGTAGGTCTGTATTATTATCCTGGTTCTGAAGACAGGAGTCTGAGGCTGAGAGACACTCTGACTTGCCCAAACCCATATACATTAGATCACCACAGATACAAGTACTGAATCAGGACTTCTTCGGTTCAGACTCTTAGGGTGCAATCCTATTCAGATAGACAGCTGCCTCCGAACTCGGAGGCAACCGCCTATCCAAAGCAAGGCAGGAGAAGCACAGAGGGGATCATTCCCTCCACGCTCATCCTGCCCTGCATTTACTGCCATTGGCTATCTAGCCAAGGGGGAGCTGAGAGGCTGCTGTATGACACATTGGCTGCTGTATGACACATTGGATGTGTCATACAGGCATTTCTGCCCTCCTCACCCCGGAACATCCCCAAATGCGCCCCTTTACAGCCACTCCACACTCCTCTTGTGAGTGTGGAGGATGAAGCTTCTCCGCGCTGCCTCAGAGGCAGCACGGAATTGGGGGGGAGGTTGGTTCTCTGGGAACTGGCCTCGGAGCGTGGGCTCCGAGGTCATTTCCCTGAATACAAGATATCCTATGGCTGTCTAGCCACTGTCTAGTGGCCATAGGACTGCTGCCTCCGTCAATGCACTGCACTAGCTCTCTTTTAAAACATGATTGTTCATTCATCTGCCCATCTTATCAAGTCATTCTCCCATCCCATGAAGTAACCTTGCACAACATTAATCAAGGGCATTTTAAGGTGCAATCCTATGGAGTTGGCCGTAACCCTCTGAACTCAGATCTTTGCCTCCGTGCTCCTCCTTCTCTGCACTTCAGCTAGACAGGCTTTTTCACCCATCTAGCTGAGGCGTCGGGGAAGGGAAAGGAAGGGAAGGGAAGGGAAGGGAAGGAGGCTAAGGAGGCCAGAGGATTCCTCATATGGTGGCCTCCCCAGTCCCCTCCCTTCCCTGCCCATGGGAACGCCCCCTTTACCGTCGCTTTTGTGACCTCAGAGAGGTAGCAGGTGCAGTTCTCTCCACGCCATCTGTGAGGGGGAGAGGAGCTCAGAACTCCTGGGTCAGGGGTTGAAGGACTGTCTCCGAACTCGGATCCAGGAATCCGAACTATCCTATGCCACCCGCCCCTGGATGTTGTCTAGGGGTCATAGGATTGCTGTCTTAGACAGTTATTTTGCAGTCCCACAGAAAAGTCCACAAATGCACATGCTCACACCACTGCTTTGGCATTTTAATGCTAACTCAGGCATTATGTGTGTGTAAGAGTGCTGTTCTGTATGTTTCGTATTGGAAAATGTCAAAGCTTCTGCCTACAAAATGCCCAGGCACTGCAGCCCACTGAGATGATACAGAGCCAAGCTCTTCATGATGACTGAAGTGACAGGAAGTGTAGAGCAGAGGGCAGAGAGGGTCTTGCAGGCATAGCCTTAGGGAACTTGCATTGCTGAGCATGTGGATCTTAAGATTAAGGGTGCAATCCTATGCGGATAGTCGGCCACCTCCGAACTCGGAGGTGACCAACTATCCAATGCAGGGCAGGCAGAGTGCAGAGGGGAATCTCTCCTCTGCACTCTGGCTGCCCTGCATTCATAGCTAGCCATGGGACTTCAGAGCACGGGGGGGGGGAGGCCAGACGACGCATAGGAAGTGTCGCACTGGCACTGCCATGCTCCCCGCCCCTGGGAACGCCCCCTTTTGGCCCACTCCATGCTGCTCTTCCAAGCACAGAGCCGAGGATAACCCACACCACCTACAAGGCAGCAGGGGTGGGGAGGCAGTTTTCTGGGAACCAACCTTGGAGCACTGGCTCCAAGGTTGGTTCCCAGAACTGAACAATCCTATGGTCGTCTAGCCACTGTCTAGTGGGCATAGGATTGCTCTCCAAGTCAGTCTTTCCCAATCTGGTGTTTTGACTTTCAACTCCATCAGCCCCAGCCAGCATGGAAAATGGTCAAGAATCCTTGGAAGTGTAGTCCAAATCATCTGGAGAGCACCACCTTGGGGAAAGCTGGATTAGGTGATACATCATAGACCAAATGAGCTCCACTTCTGTGCTTTCTCCCTCAGACTGTGATTCACTCTACCTAGAGAGATGGGAGCCTGAGGTAGAAAGACATTGGCAGGGATCTCCGAATATCTCTGTTGATACAGGTAGCATACCCCGTGCCAATGGTTTGCATCTATTTGAAAGTAATGGGTAGCAGTTCTTCCTGTTTTCATTTTCCCTCCCAGATTCGTTGTAGAGATGAGAAGGAAATTTTATCTCCAATACAGAGAGAGGGGAAGGAAACAGGAGCAAAGAGGTCAGAAGAGTCAAAGGAAGAGGAAGGTGTTTTGTTTTGCTTTTAAGCAGAAATGCCACGTATGCAAGCAAGATACTTACCCTGTATGTTTTGGTGCAGCTCTCATTTTGGCAGCATCTATGGAAGGTGTCTTGGTCCAGGATTATTAAAAGCGCTGCCAACAGAAGCATCTGGAAGGCCAGGAGTGGAAATCACAGAAGATACTGAGTCCAAGTATGTTAAACCATTATAGAATCATTTATTCTATTTATTACATTTAGAATGTAAATGCAATCCAATAATTATCTCGGAGCACTCCAGGGTCAGAGTTCTGCCTCCAGCCTCAGAGAGGGAGATCCAATCTCTCCTATGGCCCCTAGTGGCAACAGCATATGCATAAGGTTCCTGCTTTGATCTTTGGCATCTCCAGGTAGGGCTAGGAAAGAATCCTGCCTGAAATCCTGGAGAGCTGTCGCCAGTCAGTGTCAGCAACAGTGGGCTACATAGACCAACGGTCTGACTCAGTATAGGTCAGCTTCCTATATCCCTTTGTAGAAACTGTAGCTCAGTGATAGAACAGATGTTTTGCGTGCAGAAGGTCCCAAGTTCAATCCTGGGCATCTCCTGGTAGGGCAGGACAAATTCCTGCCTGAAACCTCGAAGAGCCACTGCCAGTCAGTGTCAACAGTGCTGGGCTAGATGGACCAATGTTCTGACTCAGTTAAAGGCAGCTTCCTATGTTCCTATACCAGGGGCCAGAGAATTGCAACCTAAATCATGTGATCCCGCCTCTGAAAAGTGCAGCTGTTCTGATCAGATAATGCCGAACATCACTCTGCATGGAATTATACTCAAAGTACTGAGCAAACCCATGTCAGAGGAACATTATTCAAGAATAATCAGAAGTTTAAGAAATAATCAGAAGACACACGCACGCATGATATCATATCATTTCCTCTCACTCTTCAATACGCAACTCATGATGGTCTCATGATCATAGTTACCGGTGTTTGTTCAGGGCAGAAATAATGCATGAACTTTCAGCTTCTCATATTGAACATTACCAGTAATTTCAACTTTCGATATTGGGATTGCATGTTTCTGGTTCACTTGCCATGTGATAAAGGAGGAGAAAGAGTGTTCAAAACTATGGGAAAAAGACTCCTACACAGACAGCAAGACAGAAACACTGTTTACAAAGAGAAGGATAATTTTCCAGCAAAGAGATGGATAATATTCCAACAGCTAATGGAGATGGAGGTTTACACATAATAGTGTAAAGTGCCAATGGGCACTTTTCCGCTAACCCTCCTAGCCCTGCAGGGTTCCAAATAATTTGCTCTGAGGAAGAAAGAGATAACCCTCCCCTCCCTGCAGGGCGAGGTCCAAATAACAATCAGGCCACACTGCACCTGCACATAATTAAAGGGGGGGGGGGAAACTAGGATGTAGCTGCATCATGTTATGCATTCTGCATAATGTGTAGTTTCACCATGGTGGTTATTTTGGCTTTTTATTTTGGCAGTTGACCGTAAACTGCATATCACATCAGCGAACCTCACTAGGGAGCTCATTCCAGAGCCGGGGTGCCACAACAGAAAAAGCCCTCCTCCTAGTAGCCACCTGCCTCACTTCCTTTGGCAGGGGCTCACGGAGAAGGGCCGCTGATGATGATCTTAAGGTCCGGGCAGGCACATATGAAGGATCGCCTCCTCCCATATGTGCCTGCCCGGACCTTAAGATCATCATCAGCGGCCCTTCTCCGTGAGCCCCTGCCAAAGGAAGTGAGGCGGGTGGCTACTAGGAGGAGGGCTTTTTCTGTTGTGGCACCCCGGCTCTGGAATGAGCTCCCTAGTGAGGTTCGCCTGGCGCCTACGTTGTACTCCTTTCGGCGCCAGGTGAAGACCTTTTTATTTTCCCAGGCATTTTAGCTTTCTAAATTTTTATCTTTGCTGTTTTAAATCTGTATTTTAAACTCCTGTACTGCTGCTAGGTTTTATTGTGGTTGTATTGTTATATTGTGGTTTTAATGTTCTATATATTTTAAATTGTTTTATTGTGTGTTGTTTGGTTTTAGTTTTTGTGAACCGCCCAGAGAGCTTCGGCTATTGGGCGGTATAGAAATGAAATAAATAAATAAATAAATAAATAAAAATTGATCAAAAATGTTACCAGCTAACTAGAGCTGTGAGTTGCAAAAGTCTTACCTACTAATGCAGTCTCCAACTTGGAGTCCTCCAGATGTATTAGACTACAGTATGGTACTAGCTGGAGATGATGATGTAGTCTAATACATTGGGTGGGCACCAGGTTGGGAGCAATCCAAACATTAGTCTCAAGAAAGCCCCATTGAAATCAGTTGGATTTACCACCCAATCCTGAGCATATTTACTGGACGTCAATCCTAGCTGAGTTCAATGGGAGGTATTTTCAGATAAACATTGTTGTCTTAAGTAAGTGTGCACCTTAATTCCACTCATCTGAGCTGCTTTTAATATGTCTTCAGAATAGAAAAGCAAGATAGAAATGCTTTGAAATAAATAAATACACAATTTCAGTAGGACTTAGTTCCAGCTAAGTTGGATTGCACACACTGTCTATATGTGGGCATGTGTAATTTCTTGTGCAAATTAACAATCATACAAATCAATCATACATATTTAGTTCACATCACAGGCTACCCAAGAGTAAATGCTTTTGTGTGCTGTGGTCTTAGGACACCTGGGAGAAAAGTACAGGTGGTAAACAAGCATACATTAAAAAGACTTATATCTACATAATTTAAAACATATAGGTGCCCGGAATCCTTGATTCTGGGATACTGAGTACCTTTACTGCCTCTAAAATAAAGTCATTACTCTGTTTGCTTTCTTCTGCCTCCCCCTCCTCCTCCTCCTTATATTGCAAGATCAAACAGTCCTGTCTCAGTTAACACCTTGCTGCAGGGATAACTAGAGATGCAGTTAGTAAAAACCACAGAAACCACACTTACCATAATACCAGAGAAACAGATTCCTTCAAAATACCACACATAGTTGGTGAGATCGTTGTTGGAGGCATACAAAGATTTCCCATCAGGAAAATATAGCAGGATGTTTATAACAATGCTCCAAACTGCTAGGGGTATTAACAGACAACTCAAACAGCCTCCACACTTTTGTAAACCCATCTCAAAAAGGGCAGAGAAGGGTGGCAGCTAGTCCTTTTCCCCAAAGTTATCAAATGCTACTTGCTGCTTACTTGTTTCAATTGAGTCATTTTGCATTTACAAGAACCAGTTGCTGGGATATGGTTCTTGTCAAACAAACCTAGCGCCCAGCAAATAAAGGCTTTGCTGTCCACAGAACAATAGACAAATACTACCGGCTGGAGTTCTTGTCTTATCCTTGAAAGGGAGGGTGTTCCTCTGAGGAACTTTGCCTCTAAAGGGAATTCCCTGCTGGCCCTACTCAGAGACCTCAATCAATCTTAGGAAGACAGTGTTTCTCTGAAAGGACAGGAAATAGGAATGGATTATGTAATTAGGAACTGCCCATATTTTGTCTTCCAAGCAGCATGCAATTTGGTTCGTATTTAATTGAGAGGTGCCATTCATGTTTAGGGTCCAAAGCTCAAGCTTGCCTGGAAACCATGCCCACTGACCTGATCTGCTGAGCCTGGAGGAGGTGTAGCAATTAGGAAGCCAAACCCAATGAATTCTTTATAGAGATACTGTTATGTTCCTGCACCCCAGTCCTGAGAGGGGAGAACTTGCAGGGGCTTCAGCACTTACGCGGACTTCAGTTTCCTGGAAGGAGGGCACTGAAGACTTGTGGTGCGTGTGTTGTTGTTTTTTAAATAAAGGTTTATTTACACTGTGCTCAGGATGAAGGCCTACAGCATCACCACTCCAAGCAATCCCTGCCCGCTCTTCCCAGCCCTGCTGTCTTCTTCTGCCAGACAAAAGCTGCTCTCCTCTTAGATTCATCCTTCCCCCAGATCCATTTCCTCTTTACCCTTCAGGCCTTGTAGAACAAAGGTTACCAATTAAAGATAACCTTTGGGTAACTTGCCCAAAAGACTGCATGGAGGAAAATCCTCAGTCTCTTTGTACTCGGCAGTCAGGGACTTCTGGAGGTAATATAGACAGACCCCAAACACATACAGTACTTTCATGTAAAGACAAAGCTGAAGTTGGTTCCTAGTTTCCAGAGAACTGTATGAGCAGCATGAATATGGAGCTGAAGTTGATATGCCTCTGCACCCCAAAATACGTTTTGGGCTATTCCAATCATATTCCCCCTCCCCATAATCAAGAGATTCTCCCCTTCAAGGAGAAATGGTGGACAAACATGTGGAGTGGGGGGCTTACCAGTGGAAGAATTTGTCATCTGGACCTCCTATAAAATTATATGTATTATTTAACAGTTGTCCTGCCTAAAAGTCTAATCTGGGAGCACCCTTCATCTTAATGTGTTGCTTTTGCACGATATGTTTTAACATGTGGCACACATGGGTTAGACTAAGGAAAATGCAAAAGGGTTGTATTCCCCCCCCCCCGGAAAAAAAAGTATTGGGTGACCCCAAATCATGGAACAGAGACATAATAAGGAACTGGGACCTAGGAACTGAAGCAGGAACCTACTTCAGCCTCATCATGCAAGCTGGACACTGTTAAGGAAACAGGGAAGCAGGATTCAGCTGAGGCTTTTACCCATGCTTCTTGCCATATCATTCATCATCATCCTCACCATTACCATCACCATCAAGGATGCCATGTCACTGCCACAACGGAAGAGTAGTTCACAGAAGAGTTGGATAGCCCTCTGCAGGTCTCTATGGGCAGACACTGCAAGTCAGTGATATGTTTTGCATGTAGAAGGCCCCAGGTTCAATACCTGGCATCTCCAGTTGAAAAGACCAGGTAGCAATTGATGGCAAGGACCTCTGCTGGAGACTATAAAAAGTCACCAGTAGATAACACTGGGCTAGATGAACAAGTGGAAACAAAGATGAACAACTGGAAACAAACCCCTATGAGGAAAGACTGAAGAAACTGGGCATGTTTAGCCTTGAGAAGACTGAGGGGAGATATGATAGTGCTCTTCAAGTACTTGAAAGGTTGTCACAGAGGGGAAGGCCAGGATCTCTTCTCAATCAACCTAGCGTGCAGGACATGGAAGAATGGGCTCAAGTTACAGGAAGCCAGATTCCGGCTGAAGATCAGGAAAAACTTCCTGTTAGAGCAATACGACAATGGAACCAATTCCCTAGGGAGGTGGTGGGCTCTCCTACACTGGAGGCATTCAAGATGAAGCTGGACAGCCACGTGTCAGAGATGCTTTGACTTGGATTCCTGCATTGAGCAGGGGGTTGGACTCGATGGTCTTATAGGCCCCTTCCAACCCTACTATTCTATGATTCTATGTATCCTGACTCAGGGGTTGGCTCTGCCAAGCAGCATGGTGAAGTATCATGGGGGAGGGATAAATGAAGACAGGAATTGGTCTCACTAGTGCCGCCACACCCTCCCTCATCCCTTCTCAGTGCCCTTCATGCCATGCTCCTAAAAACTGTGAAGAAAGGATACCAGAGTGTTCGGAACACAGTCACATCTTTTTTTGTTACTGTGTAAGTGTGCAGGAATGAATGGCCACTGCTAGGAAATATGCATAATCCCCCCCTCCAGTTGTACAGTTCTGCCATGACATTTGCACAATTTTCTCCTTAGTATTACTGCTCTTCCATGAGAATTGTGAAATTCCTCCCATTGTTTTACTGCTTTGCCATGATATTTGCATATGTTTAATGATCCCACTCACTGCTCTGTAACCCATATGTTTATGTGACAGCTAGCAATGGACACCAGTGGAGGGAAGTGAAGGGGGGAGCCAAGGTGGCTGGAAGCTGCAGGAGAGAAGTTGGTTTAGGGACAGGTGTTCTTTATGCGGGGCTAAATATCAGACAGGCACTCTTGTGCTGTTGCACAGGAATGCAAGACCCTGAAAAAAATGTTTGCGAACACATTGCCACATTCATAAGGGCTCAGAAAAATAATTACATTTGGCAATCCGATGCAGAGGGCAGGTGTGGGGTGGCGGAGTTTCCCTCCAGAGCCGGCAATCCCAGCAGACCAATTACAGAAAGGGGGCTGACATAGGGACTGAGGAAATGAGGAGTTCTGCCACAAAGGGACCTGGGATATGTCTTGGAGCTGGTGGGAGGAAACAAGCCATGGCAAGCCACAAAGTGCCTGATCGTCTGTTGGGTTAGCAACCAAACAACCAACACAGAGTGGCTTAACATGATATGCAAACCCACCCAATGCCTCATTACAATGCAACTTCTATGCTGCTTTCTCACAGCTGGGCAGAGAAATCCTATGGTCCCTGGGAGATCAGTCCAGGGACCATAGGATATTTTGGATTCCCCCTCATGAGGCTGTAGACACTCCTACAACCTCAGGAGGAGGAATCCAAGCTTGGACCATTCCCTCACCCCCTCACAATTGCCATGGAAAGCACCACAGCCCCTACTTTCCGAGATCAAAAACGTGACCTTGAAGGAGTTCGTAGAGGCCAGAAGGGGGGCATTGCAATGGGCGAGGAGAGGGGAGGGAAGGATCTGCAAGATTCTACAGCTTCTCTACCACCCATCCCCACTAACTGCCAGTAAGTTAGCTAGATAGGCTCAGAGACCCAACTAGCTGATTTTTTGTTTTTGTTTTTGAGGAGGAATGATGGAGGCGAAATCACCTCTGTCATTCCTCCTGCCCTGCTGGCAACAGCTTGGAGGTGTCTGTCTAACGGGCAGCAATCCCATATAACTGCACCCTAAAATGGCTTATAGGAGGTAAAAGTGATCATAGGTTGTACATGCCAAAGGTGAGAAATATCTTTTCTTGTTCATACTGGGCTACTATTTCACAAAATGCTGTTTAAATACCACTGTCAGTTGCTCAACTATATTCCTGATTGTTGCAATAGTTGCAGTATATTCCCGTAAACCACCAATTTTCCAGATGGCTTTACTTACCAAGAGAGGTGAATAACCTACCTGCCAACTGAAATCAGACTTAACCAAAAGCAATTCATTTGCTAGACTAACGTTTTTGTTCTGGAAGGAGATCAGAGCCTGCTCCAGTTGGACTGCCCCCACCCTGGGACATGAGAGTGTAAGCAGGGACATTCCACCAGCCCTGCTGAAAGTCTACTTATTTTTTCCTCTCTTCCCTCCCCATCCCCTTTTTCTTGTGTGTTGTGTCTTTTTTACATTGTAAGCCTGTGGGCAGAGACTGTCTTGTTTTACTGATTGATTGTGAGCCACTCCGGGAAACTTTTTTGACTAAGGAGAGGGATAGAAATACTTTAAAGAAATAATAAATGTGTGTTCTAAATGTAAGATTTCAAAAGTAACAGAAAATACAAAATTGAGGTCTTGGGTATTTTTTTTAATTGTTTCTGATCACAGTCTTCCTTTCCAACCCAGATTTTCTTTCTTCTGGCTCTCACTTTCTTCAGTCCTCCACACCCCCACCCCATCTTTTTTGCTTTCTCTTGTAGAGGAAGATATGGGATTTAAGAAAGCACCTTCTCTGACCCTTAGGTATGCACTTGCCAAAAATATTTAGACATCTGGTAAGGATTAATCTCCAACTATGGCAGATCCCTACTGTGACCAAGTCTAAGTAATGATAGGGATGGACAAATCTGTCAGTGTCTCTTTCTCCTACATTCCATTTTTTAAAATCTCAAATTCCTTTTCTCCCAAATATGAACTTTGTGAATTTTGGTAAATTCTTATTAAAAACAAAATGAACTAAAACAACATTCTCATCCATCTCCACCAGCCAAATTCAACAGTACTATTCCCAGCATGTAGAGGACGTGCCTGCCATATAGGTGTTAAAGATGAGGAGCCGTCAGAAGAAGGAGGTGGCAACCCTAATTCAGCACTAACATGGTTGAATATTTATTTATTTAACTGACGCGGTGTCCTTGTAGGCCCCTTCCAACCCTACTATTCTATGATTCTACTATTCTATGATTCTATATACAGGGATTCAAATAGGGATTTATTTATGCACAGGGTTTCAAACCCAGACTTTCTTTGCTGCAAGGCCTGAGGGCCATTGACAGCTCCCAATCACCTCAAGTATGGCTGTCCGCCTCTCTCTCATACGCAGACTTTTTGTAGTAGTCGCTCACTCCCAACAGGGGCTCTTCAGCTTTGCCTTGTTGTTTGCTTTAGTTGTGAGCTGGCTGATATGATCTGGGCTACTGGAAGAAGCTTCAGGGGTGTCGAAATTTTGCCTTTCTGGTGATTGACTGGTGAAGCCTTGCTTGGACAACATGGAGGGGAGATGGAGAGGAGATGCCCCAAAAGCTCTTCAGCAGAATCCAGTGCACAACGTTGCCACTTAATTGAGGGAAGGGGAGATGACCCCCATGTCCTGGGGAAAGCCCCCAAGCAGCCCCAGTAACAGTGCCTGGAGCCAAAGGGGTTCCTACTTGCAAAGCAGTGAAGATCACTGAACTAACCACTCAAAGCCCTGGGCATGGATGGACAAATGTGTCAGTTTCAATTTCTTCCATATTTGATTTTTTTTTTAAATCTTAAGGTCTTTTTGTCCCAAATATGGAGAACTTTGCAAATGTTGGTAAATTCTTATCAAAACTGAACTGAAACTAAATTCTCACCCATCCCTAAGTAATGTCTGGTATCATTATGCCGTAGGTGCTACAACCTACTGCTATCATTAGAGAATATAAAACCTTTATCGGGAAAAATTAGTTTATATCTGAATCTTTATCACTGAAAATTACCTGGTCAGCTATAGAAAACCATATAATCATATGCAATTAGTGCAATCCTATACATATCTACTAAGAAGTAAGTTCCATTGAGTTCAGTAGGGCTTACTCCTAAGTAAGTGGGCATAGGATTGCAGCCTAAATTATCTGTGGCATGTATTAGTCCACTAACAATATAGTTGTATTCCTCTATGTATGGGAATTTAAAGGGAATCTTATACAAGACATTTTTTAAAAATGCTCTGTTACCTGCTATATTTTTTAAAACAATGCTAGTCAGGAGCAATGTATGCAATATGAACAAATGTTCTCTTAATAATAATTAACCGCCAATGCCATATAAAAACAAGTCATAAGGATATGAGTTTGACAAGTCAGCTCAAAAATACAGGCATAATTACAGTAAAGCATGAGATGATCTCAACCCACTTTCATGTCCCAGTACTCTAGCAAGGGCAGTCCTGTAAAAAAAGAAAAGAAAAAAAAACCTTATATACACATTTGATAAATACAGGTCAACAATATCCTAGAATCTGCCATTCCTTTCCAATTGTACAGTATTAGTAGGCTAATTCAGGTCCCGTTGATTTCTAGATGAGTTTCAACTGATCATGTCTTGTTTTAGAGCAGATACGCTGATCTGAATGGGGAAAGCTCTCACTATGGATTCCCTTTAGTGATACCAACTGTGCAATGCAATCCTGGTCATGTCTATTCAGAAGTCAGCCCAACTGAGTTCAATGGGATTTACTCCCAGGTTAGTCGTACAGGACTGCAGTCCTAGTGTGGCATTCTTTGGTGACATTGAAAATAACAGGGCTTCTTCCATTTTCCCATTCCCTGCTCAACAAGAATCTGGCCAAAGCCACCACCTGATGTTTCAGTGAAAGGGGAAATTATACCTATCCCAGGACCAAAGCAATAATGCTTGAAAATGAAAAGTCTGGTAGAGGGTTCTTATGGGGAACCAGATGGTTGTAAGACTAAATGCGGAAGTTAAAGCTCTGGTGACCAGATTATTTGTAAAGTAAAGAGACAAATTAACTCCATGCGGCAGTCCTCTTTTAATTCTTTTACTAATATATATTAGCAAATGCTACTCATGTGGTGTTATGCAACATTGGGGGACGCTGGACTCAAATGGCATGATTTAGCCGAAGTCAAGAATCACACTCCAATATAGCACTGAAACATATTTAACACCACTGAAATCAATGAGCATAAGTGCACTCAGCTCTGCACTGGATAGTGGCCAAACACCTCTAAATCTCCTTGAAATCAAGGGGAATGTTTTAAGTATATGCTTAACTCTCAAGTTGCAACTTTTGTTTATGTGGGCCTTCAATCTGGGCTGATTCTGTACCTCCAAAAACAACTCATGGTTTTCATCTGGCTCTTTTTAGTGTCTGTGTCATTGCATTTTAATTCTTATAGTATGCTGTTTTGGGAGCTTTGCCAAAAAGCAACCCATGCGTTTGATAAATATAGAAATAAACATATTTTGTATTCACTGCCCAAACACGAACTTCCAAATGACGCAGACATAATGGCTATGCTTTGCTTGCTGAGTCAGTTCATAAAGCGTTATGGGCAGTTTTGTTGTGATCAAATAACCCCTGGAATACTTTTGGATTACCTCTTAAAACACACATACCTCTTTGTGACCATGACATGCAGCCCAGGCACCTCCAATACAGCCATGTATTACTTGAATGATACAGAGAATTAATTCGATCCCACTCAGGACAAGCAGGATAGAAAAAAGGGTCACGTTCCATGTAACAATATTCCTTGGCTCTCGGCATACAGGCCAATTGAGGTGGTCATGCAGGTACCTATTGAAACCAACTATAAATGTTAATTTGTAGCCATTGAAGGTGTGTGTGTGTGGGGGGGGGAAGCTGGCATGGCAACACCAGCAAGTTGCTCTACTAATTTGAAAGCCTTTACTTCTGTTCAATTTTTAATTTGGTTTGAAGATGTGTGGTTTGAGGATTCCTGTGCTGGAGTGAACATATACTGTCCTCTTTTAGAAAGAGGGTAGGGTGGGGGGATACACAGCAAGCAGATGATCTCCTAACAACATAGCTATTTTCTCCTGTAACAAGGCTACCTGCGTGAACAGGCATGCTAGAGACACAAAACTACTAACCTGCATTGGTCTTTGGCAGCTTCAGCCTTCTCTTTAGCACTGTACACCCCTCCTGCCACCCCCCACCACACACATATTATTTGGAAGTATTTTACACTATGTCCTATTTCTCACTGAGGCAATAAACCAGTGTTGAGATGTACACTTCAGACTGTAGTAGGGAATTCACATGACTGAATGTTTCCCAGTACAAAAACGTGCATAATATGTTTATTGTTTTGTATGTAGAAAAGTAGATGTCAGGAACAAGCCTAGCCATTTCCCTGACATGCTAGTTGTCTATGTGCAGAGAATTCTTTTGTATGTAGGAGTATTCAGTCATGTTAGTCCCACATCTTCAGTCTGAATGGGTACATCCCAGCCCCAGATAAAGATTTATAACTTCAGTGAGAACTAAATTTATGATAAAGAAAGTGTTACGGCAGAAGTCAATTAAGGAGCAAGTATTTTAGACCACAATCCTACGTAGAAGTAAGCCCCATTGAACTCAGTGGGCCTTACTTCTGAGCAGACATGCATAGGATTGTGCTGTTAAGCAGAAACGTATTGGGTACAGTGATTTGTGGTTCATAGTTTATGATTTATTTTTATTATTTATTTCATTTCTAATCTGCCCAATAGCCAAAGTTCTCTGAGCAGTTCACAAAAAATTTCAAGCCATAAATACAAGATAATAAAAACATAACATAAAAACTTTAAGATACACAATTTAAAACAGCTAAAAAAAAAGATGCAGTAAGATTCTGGACCTGATAAAACAACTTAAATAAAAGCCCCATCATATGCTGTCAAATGCCTGGGACAGTCTTAACCTGGCACTGGAAAGTTTACAATATTGGCATCAGTCGGACCTCCGTGGGGAGAGCAGGGAGTGCTCTCAGGGTCTGATTGAATACACATACACTGAGGCAGACAGCTCATCCAATTTAAGGGTACCATGTTCAGAATAAACAAATCAGTAGGTGTGACTTTGCTTTCATACTTCTGCAAATCGTGAAAAACAAAAGCAGTGGGTTGTAGGTAGCCCAGTGTGCAAACCAGGGGGTAACCAGTCTTGGCAAATTCTGATGCTGTCACCTAACACTCTGGAACTGTTTGGAATTTACAACTGCATGACAGAATGCCATAGAAAAGGCTACATACCCTCCAGCAGAATCAGAGAATGGATAGCACCAGACTCGGTCATCTTCACAATAGCAGTAAGGTCCATGGGCTAAGGCCAAAGCTGAAATGATGAAGCAGTATCCGGCACCAAGAATTCCAATACAGGCTACGATGACTGATGCCAGCAGCTGCAATACAAAAACAGAAATGAATGGCCAACCTCCTTTGAGTTCCTGATTGGATCTCATCTTTGAATGACTAGCAAAGGGAAGAGTTCACTTACTGCACAGCTTCTCCCATAGTTCTCATGAGGAAAGCATCCATGGAAATGATCATGTTCCAATCCAATAAACACAAATGCTGGGATCAACACCTAAGTTTAAATTTTAAAAAGAGAGAGAGTTTATTGCAATTGGAATGTTGATTGATTGTATCCCACATCTCAGTGTGGGTTCCTGATCGCTTGCAATACTGATTGTGCCTGTTAACGTGGCCCGACTTGGTTTTTCATCCCATTCATTTCTAAACAATTTCTGTCTAATTAGTTAAATAATTAGACTTTTCAGCTGCTTTGTAGAATCATGGAACTGGCAAAGAAGCCAAAATGCCATCAAGTACACAGTCAGGAACTGATTGGACATTAACTAGATAATCAGTCAACACGTTTTGCACTAGAGTTTGCACAGATGAAGCCACATGAGCCAAACCACCATGGGCCACAACTGCAGAGCAGGTGCAGCGCAGAAGGGTACCTACATAGTAACTATCTGAAATACAAACAACACAGACATCAGATGGATGGAGCATCTATTGTCAGCTCATAGACCATCTATAAACACATAACCTATGATTACATGTATTATACATGTACTATTTAAAACCATTTTATGTAAGTTTCACTGAATGATCAGAAGAGTCCTTCTTTTATTTTTGTGCAGGCAAATCAAGATTAGTTTAGGTCGCAGGGCATAGTCTGAAGGCACATAATGCTGCACCTCTGCAGAAGCTAAGCAGGTTTGGGGTTCGGTCAATTCCTGGATAGGAGACTGCCTGGAAACCCTGTGTAGTCTGCCTTGAATTTCATTGCAGGAAAGTGGCATCTAATGATTTAGCTTGATGATTTATACCAGCATTCCCAAAGCATGATCAAAGAGGCTATAATCAGGTTGCTGTGGTTCACTGCTCCCATATTCACAACTAAACAACTGACTCAGCCAGTGTCAATTAAACACTAAAACAGGGCAGGGCATACTTGAAGCTTGCTGGATCTACTTTGTTTTGAACCAGAACCCCAAGGTCCACTAACCAAACCCAGATACAAGGAACTTACATGAAGAATTGAAGGAACCTGTGCCCTGGAATGTGTTCTGAGTACAAGAACTGAACTGAGCTTACAGTTCTTCCACACATTTTGCTGTGGAGTCATTTCAGAGCCATGTCATTGTTCCCATCATTAATTTATTTGGAATCATAAGTCCTTGCTGATCAACCGGAGATCTGCCAGTAGATCCAGGGCTACCATCTGCCCACCAACTTTGTTGTCATGCCACAGGATTGTGAATAAAGGCAGTGCTCAAAGTGGGGTGAGATGGAATGCCAGCTAACCTCTTTTCAGGTTGACCTGAAACCATCCTGCTTCTTTTCATTGGATGTAAACTAGGGATGTGCTTTGGATTCAGTCAAAACTGAACCCTCCTGAAGTTTCAATAGTGATTTGGATTTGGAGGGACACAGAGACTCAGACATTTCTCCCCAGCTCTCCATATAAGAAAAATGCCTACACAGGGAGAGGAAGGGGTGTAGTTTAGGACTTACACATTTAGCTTCTAATCTCAGTGGATGGTTTTATCAGGGTTCTCCTATCCCAGTGCTTTGGGGGCAGGAATGTCAAAGTAAGATATCCATCATACACCCATGAACTATTACCTTTTCTTTGACTTTGGTGCCAATTGAGCAGAAAACAAAGACTTAAATGGTTTTTTCATTCATCATAACTTCCTAGCCCCTACACCTATCCTGCTAAAATTTGTCAGGTTTCCTGCCTAGGGACACCTTCATGATTGCTGTTTTCATAAAAATTGCCCCAAATGCACACAAATAACACTGGGATGGGGAAGGAGAAACAAATTACTCCTCCCCCCCCCCCAATTTGAAGACTCCTCTTCCACAGAAACTGCTACACTTATCCTTCCAAAATTTTGCAGGTTTCCTAGCTAGGGCCACCTCTATGCTGTATGCCATTTTCATAACAGTTGCCCACAAAAGAACATAGGGGGATAAGTGCCTGCTTTGGGGGGGAAACCCACAAACCTTACATCCTGTTCTTGCAACACACACACCCCGAACCTATTCATCTTAAACCTGCAGGTTTGATTCCCTTATAAGGGGCAACTATGCCTGCAATTTTCATCGAATTCTGCCAAGAAATGGCAGTTCAGTTTTAAAAAATCAGACATGGGGGGAGCAATCCTATGGCCACTAGACACTGTCTAGAGAGCCATAGGATTTTTCAGTTTACTGGTTCCGAGCTTGTAGACAGCACTCTGAGCTCAAAACCAGGAAACTGCACTCTCCGCCCCGTCGTAGCTGGCATGGTTCTTTCCGCACCACCTCCGCGTTTGTAAACAGAGCACAGAGAGGGGGAAAAGAGGGCTTTCTCGGGGGGGTGGGGGAGACCACAGAAGCTTTGTTATGAAGTGTCTTGTGTGCCGCACAGCCTCCACCCCTTCCCACTCCAAAAAACCCTGGCTAGACAGCCAAAATCAGCCATTTAGCCACAAAAGCAGGGCACACAGAGTGTGGAGGAAAGGATCCCACCCTCCATAGGAGGAGAGGATCCCACCCTGCATAGGATAGTCAGCCACCTCCGACTTTGGAGGTGCCTGACTATCTTGATAGGACTGTATCCTAAAGGTGTTTAGAATGGAGGGGGATGAGGTTAAGAGAATGCCTTTCTCATCTCCAGAATTGCATGCCCCCTCTATAGCTATAAAATACTCAGGTTTGAGGCTGGCGGCCCTCTAGCACTGTATAGCACAGGAGGGGATGGCTGTGGGTGGGATAAGAAAAAAATGCCCTTGATCCCGTTCCCCACTCCTGAAAGTCCTGCCCCCACCCCCACCCCAAAACCCTCAACAACATTAAAAGGCTCCTGTTTCATGCTGCCTGGAGCCCTGATCAAAAGCACTTCTCTTAGGTGGCGGGGCTATACTGTAACGCTCATTGCAGGTCCCATTTGTATCCCTCCAAACCATAATGCTTCAGCAGACTTCTCAGTACCTTGCCACATCCTGGATTCTTGCCAGGTAGGGATGTCAGAGAATTTCTCCACGAATCTCAGGGAGGCTGAATGCCAACGCATTCGGCCCCCCGAAATTGGTGGCAAAATGGTCTGCCCCCCCCGCCCCCTCGGGACGGGACTTACCTTGTACGAATGTTCCTGGCAGCGGCGGCTCCGGCGGCAGTTCGGCGGTGGTTCAGCGGTGGTAGCTGTGCCGGCCGGTCTTCCGACCGGCTGCCACCGCCATTTCCAAGTTAAAAAAAACAAAACATGATAGGCTACGTAAAGAATTACGTAGCCTATCACGGCTAGATTTTAAAAAACACCGTGATAGGCTACGTAAATGTTTACGTAGCCTATCACAGCTGAGTGAAAAAACAACAACAACCGTGCGTACGCAAATGGCGGCACCCATGGGCGCCGCCATTTGTGTTCCTTATTTTGGCACGTGTAGTCTACGTAAACGTTTACGTAGACTATGGCGAAAATAAGGGGAACGCATTTGCGTACGCGCAGTTGTGGTTTTTTTTTTCACTCAGCCGTGATAGGCTATGTAAACATTTACGTAGCCTATCACGGCTGACTGCAGGGATGCAAACAGCAGCGGCTACGGCCGCCGTCATTTGCATCCTGGCAAGACAGGATTCGCAGCGGGAGGGACGGGGCGCCTCCCCCCCGGCCAGAATTTCGGGGGGGGGATGGGGCGCCTCCCCCCTGGCCAGAATTTCGGGGGGAGGGACGGAGCGCCTCCCCCCCCACCGCAAATCAAGTTTCGGGTTCAGGTAAGGGACTTTCGTACATCCCTATTGCCAGGGGGCTTGGTCAAGTGAGGGATCATCAGTTTGGGACTCTGAAAAGATGGAGAAAGAACGGATCCTTCCAAATGGTATCCACCTTGGTCAGTTTTGAACATATAGCCAAGAAGCCCAATCCAATAAGGCAACTTGGAAATTTTCTGAATCAGAAACTCAGGCTCTTAGGGGGGAAATCCCTAAGAACATCTATTGTCCGAGAGGGAACAAAATAGAAAATTAATTGTTACTCACCAACAGACCTCCTCCTATAATTCCATGAAGACAGCCCACATACTTGCTGAGATGGTTGTGCGAAGCATATCTTGTTTCGCCATTGGGAAAATAGAGCAAAACGTTTGCCACAATGCAGAGCACGGCAAGAATGAGCAGCTTGTACCCAATGTATTTAACACACCTCCCATAGCACATGTTGCTTACAGTTTTATAAATGTACTCTCAGTAGTGTAGTTATGCCAAAGACCAGCCGGCATATACCTATTCCAGAAACAAAAGGGGGAGAGTGAGCCTTGCTCATTCCTTCTTAAATACTCTGGCTTACCTAGTTCCCTGGATGATGATGACATGGCCACATGAATGTTAGTTGGGACTGCTGAATGCAAGACCAGAGAGAAGCACAGTGTCATTGCCCATTTGCAATCAAACAACTGTCAAATTGCTACAGCGCTCCACTTGGCCTGAATTTTACCTTATAGGAATGAATAATAGCGTATGCAGTCACACACAAATAACAGGTTTTTAGACACGAAGGCTGTGGTTTTTTAAATCTGGAAAGGGATGAGAGAAATAAAGAGGAATAAAACAAAATGCAATGTCTCTGTCTGGCACAATATGAAGTTGTTTATTTAAAACGTGTTCATGCTGCTTTTCCAAATAGTTCAAAGTGATTTATGACATGTTTAAAAAGTCTAGAATAATAAAAGCATAGTAAAACTGCTGCCAAATAAATCAGCTACAGAATTTAAAACAACCACAGAAAAAGACCCAGATCAACCAAATACCTGTTGGAAGAGACATTTAATAAGTGCTAGGTTGTTAATTCTAAGTCAAACCCTGATCACATCTATAAAGGTCCATTAATTGCCTTCTTTCCTATTATTATTATTATTATTATTATTATTATTATTATTAATTTCTTAGGGCACAATCCTATGCATGTTTAGGAGAAAAAAATCCTACAATGCCCATTGCGAGCGGAGATGGGTTAAAGAAGACGCAGACAACAAGCTTGGGTTGAAAATTGGGCCACATTTATTGAAATACCTGAAAAGGGGTAACTAGGACGGGCATCTAACTGTGTCAGCGGCCAGCTGGCACTTCTTGGGCGAAAACATACCCAGCCTGAGGGGTGGCGGTGATCTCGCCATCCCTCCAGACTGTCTCTTCTGAGGGAGGTAGACCTTCCGGTGTCACCCCCAACCCGGTGCCACACAACACCTGGGTGAGTGAGTAGGGTTGGTCTCCCAGGCAACCCTTATCCCCCCGCCGAGCCGCACAACCCATTCGGGGGGCCTCAGGCGTCACCCGTCACCATAAGGTGCCTCTGCATGCACACCATCCCTACTTTCCTGTTTTTGCCCGTCCTAGCCGCCAACTGGAATGTGACCAATGATAAAGACCATATTCCCTTACTGGACACACTCGACCAGCAAAACAGTGTGACGTAGGCAAAAAAGACGCACAGTAATAGGCCAATTGAACTGTGAGACAAAAAATTCCTACATGGTTCCCAAAGGGCAACCAGTAAGAAACCCACACTGTTTAGGGGAGGGTGGGAGGGAGCTGTGTCGAGCCAGAGAGCTGAGATTGGGAGCAGGATTGAGTTTAAGGCAACTCAGCCTGCCCCTCCTTGCATGGTGGTGCCACTGGGGTGCACCAATCAGAGGCCCCTACGTCTTGTCACCCCACCCGCCCGCAATGCCCCCCCCCCCTTTCAGCCAGACAAGCTGGTGCCAGGGTTAGGGCATTTGCCAGCGGAGATGGGTTAAAGAAGATGCAGACAACAAGCTTGGGTTGAAAATTGGGCCACATTTACTGAAATGCCTGCAAAGGGGTAACTAGGACGGGCATCTAACTGTGTCAGCAGCTAGCTGGCACTTCTTGGGCGAAAACATACCCAGCCTATCCCTCCGGACTGCCCCTTCTGGGGGAGGTAGACCTTCTGGTGTCACCCCCAACCCGGTGCCGCACAACACCTGGGTGAGTGAGTAGGGTTGGTTTCCCAGGCAACCCTTATCCCCCCGCCGAGCCGCACAACCCGTTCGGGGGGCCTCAGGCATCACCTGTCACCATAAAGTGCCTCTGCATGCACACCATCCCCACTTTCCTGTTTTTGCCCGTCCTAGCCGCCACAGGAGTCACAAGCCTAGAGCTTGTGAAACTCCCTCCACCTGCACAGAAGAACTTCCCGCAGGCCCCTTTGCAGATCAGACAGAAATATGTTATTCATTAAATGAGACACCGTCCTACCTGTAACGCTCCCTCCATGTCCACAGAATTCCCTGGTGGGTGGTGCATCCATCACCTCATTCACATGGCCATAAGCCATTTCTCTGTGCACTTTCGGACGTGCCCTGCCACTGGCAACGTCATTCCATGCCTTCCCATTGATCCATGGGAGTGGTGAGGACTGCAATAGGCTACTTCCAGCCAGGTATGCCGGACCACCTGCATCTCAACCAAGGCCTGTTCTATCAGGTCCTCGCCTGGCTTACAGCCGAAGTCATTCCTCTCAACGTGCAGCACCTGGACCTGCGGAGGAAGACGGACAAACTTTGGTGGAACAGAATGAGGAGGGGACTCCCACCGTATGCCCCGTCTGTGAAGCCACTGGATCTTAATGTGACGGGGTGACAGAAGCTGAAGTCTGAAGACGACATACAAGCCCTTCGTGCAGCTCCAGACATCATAACGTGGCCATGTAAGAGCACCTGTACCGGCGTACGACAAGTCTGCTGGTCTAAGGAATAAGCACATTAGGGCAAGCAAAGCGAAAATTGTGTCAGGAAGAAGCAGACAACTCGCCAACGCAGGCTGGAACGCTGTGAAGCCCCATTTTCAAACTGCCATAACGTGCCTGTGAAAGAAACCTCCAGTGGCTACCATGGAGACTGCTTCAATGTAACAACAGTGGGTTCAGAACTGCAAATTACCTAGGCCTAGCGGGGTAGAGCTAATGTAGAAACTGCCCAAATCGCCCTTAAGTCAACAGTAAGCCGCTGAAGTGATAAAACGGAGGCCCCTCCTCAGACCCGCAGCATTCCATAAAACCCATAAGGTGCCAACAGGGCATAACCCATTGACTTGCGTTTGGCCGTGGGCCACTGCCGTGCCCTTGCCATACCGATCAGTTTGATCACCAAATACATAAATGGGTTACATTGGGCCAGACCTGTACCTTGAAGCATATCAAGGACCTCCGGGACAAGTCCGCCTTGGGAGTCCAGACCAACCCTGAATTCCTAAGGGGGGGGGCTTGAAGAAGGCCGTTAAGGCTGCTATGTGGAACAGGGAAACATCTTACTGGAAAGCTCAAATGGAGGGCCATTATCCCCGGAGCCCGAAAGGGGTATCCGGAGAGAGAGGGTGGCTAATTTACTAAAGCAGACAACATCTGTGCCCAACACTATATTGCACGCCGAACCCTAAAATCTGACATGGAGTCAGTGAATCCCACCGTTGTGGGCCGGAAGGCTAAATGGCCAGCTTGCGACTTATGGTCCCAGATAGTCTGTTGTTCCTTAAGGAGGCGCGAAATTGCAGCCAATGATCTATAGATAAGGGCCATGAATCCTATTGCTGAAGCTTTGCCTAATGCGCAGCACACCCTACCTGCTCTGTCGCAGGCGGCTCCTGTACGGAGAGCCATGGAATGCATGATGGCATGCCTGGCTTCAGTATCCCGGTCTCCCATAGTACTGCGAGGATGGGATCTGGGAATGGAGCACCCACGGGGCTAAGGCCAGGAAGACGTTGATCTAATTTCATGACAAGGCATCGACAATTGGGTTTACCTAACCCGGCACATGGTGGACCCAGAACCAGATGTTGTAACACCGACTCTGGAGCGCGAACACACTGACACATGACATGACCCTCCAATTTCAGGAGGACGGAGAATGAATAACGTGGTCATGTTGTCATACCGAAGGGGGGTGTGTGTTACTGACTTGGCTATGAAGTCATCCAAAATGTGCTTGGTGGTGGCAGCAGCCTCCAATCTACAGGCCACTAGCCACAGCACCATCAGACCTGCCCTAAGAATCTGAAACCCCTTGGGGTAGCGGCGGAACCATGTGAATCCGCAGTCTGGCTTTGAGGAGAGGCTCACGCTTCCGGAAGGAGGTGCCATTAAAGCCCTACTAAGTTGAAGCCATGCCTATGGATACATGCACACAGCAGAAGTGACCCTGGTTCGATGGTGCAGCAGCCGCACTCCCTGCACTGCCCAAATTGAGCCAGCGCGAGAAGACACGGTCAGGGGCCGCTACCCTAACTGTGAAAAGAAGATGCCCTACAATATCTTGCATGGCCCCCCAAAGGAAAACCCTAGGAAGATGTGTAACTGCTTGGAAGTGTGCCTAAAGGACCTGAAAGTTGTCCTGAGGGAGGCGAGAATAACACCTAATGGTATCGGATTCGCTTCACCAAATGTTGATGTGGGAGACAGGCCCTCAGCCTTTTGTGAGCTAAGGGACACTGAGGTAACAGTAAAGGGGAGCAATACTTGCATTAGGTCAGAACACTGACCACCGTCTTTGGACTCCATGTAGCACATGCCCATCAGGGATCCGTGGCCGGGATCCCAGACCAAGACAGCTGCCTCATCGAAGAGGTGTGTCGCACTGAGCAGAGATGACCAGGGATCTTGTGATTAACTGACTGGCCCTCAGGGAAGAGAGGTTACGAATCAGGATAAACTCCCTAGAGGATTTCCTGGACACCATTTCGAGAAGGGAGATCCTTAGAGTAGATAACGGGGTGTGGAAAAAAGCGGGGGCTAAAACCCTTCTGCCAGTACTGCCTTGTTAACCTCTCATGAACCTGTTGATGCCTGGCAAGGAGAAATGTTGCTTACGAGGTAAGGATGGCCTATGTTGACCTAGAGAAAGTGGGGGAGGGCTCCTAGAACCTAGCATAAAACCGTGGTCCAAGTTAAGACGCGTTCCCCCAGTTGGGGTAGCGTCTTAAAGCCAGAGTAGCGGCGCCAGTCTAACCAGGCATGGGCCAACCAGAGCTTCCTACTGCCTCGGCCTTTCCAAGGGGGACCCTACCATCCCCGGGCAATGGACAAGAGGTGCATGAGTGCTGACTGCTACAAGGGAGCATTCACGATGGAAACTGCATGTGTCCTGGGAGTATGTGCCCTTGGGGCTGTATTCCCAGCACAGACAGCGGTGCTGAAGCAGTGGACCCGCCATAGGCCGAGGGCCAGTGCGGGAGACAGCCTGGTGAATGTGGCCACTGCCAGATCTGTCGCTGAACCCGGCCGGGAAGGAGTCAAAATTGGAGCGAAAGGTCCTGGTCCAACAGGTCCCTGCGCAGAGAAGGGCAATGGCGGCCCTCCTGCGAAAGGCCTCAACATAAGCCAGTCACACACCTCCTCAGGTGAAAGTCATTACGAGAAGGAATAGTCCTGGTGACATTACAACTCGCCAGATTAGCGTAGGGATCTGATATGCCACTTACGTGGATGCCCGAGCAGGCGGGGGCAGGCGAGGGATCCTAAGTTAATCCAGCAACACCCTGTAAGATGCTGCATTAAGCGGCTGGGGTTACTGGGGTGTGACTGATGGAGCTGCAGGCGGCCCGGGCGTCGTATAGGGAGATGACATTGGGAGGGATAGCTGCCCCAGGGAGGTAAGCTAAGGCGGCAACCCCACGGCCCTGAAGGTCACCCGTCTGGACAAGTGGGGCGAGGTGCAGTCATCTCACCCATATCCAGGGCAGCCATGTCCGGGCCCCGGGAGCAAGGGAGACGATGCCACTTGCAGTGCTCCTGACGGAGATGCCCCATGAGGGCGGACCGCCTCCAGCTGTGGTGTGTTGCCTGGACGAAACCACAAGGAGGAGGATGTTGCTTGGAACACTGCTGACGGAGATGCCGCAAGAAGGTGGACTGCCTGCAGTGGTGGAGTGCTGTCATGGTGAACCTGCGAAGGCGAGGTGGAGGCCTCAATGGCGTCCAGGTGCACTGAACCCAGAGACGAGCTGAAATAGAAAGAAGTAGTGAGTGTTGGGTCTGCTGTCGCGTTCACTTAGGCTGGACCACTGGGGGTTTCTTAGGCCTAGCCGGGGAAGGGGGAAGGGATCCCCGAAGAACGCTCAGCACCTTCCAGACGAGCAAGAACTGACGCCAGAACCGGCTCTGTTTCATCATCAGACTCGGAATCGGGCCTTGGCAGCGATCTGTTGGGAAGGGGAGGCGGGGCCCTACCCTTCCCGTTCTTTCAACCTTGGCCCTTCTTGGGGGTCATGATGTAGAAAGTGAGATAAGCTTGGCATGACATTGGCAAGAAGAAGCAAGGGCCCAGGTCCCCGGACCCATTCCAACCCACCAACCACCACCCCTAGAAGTAAATGCGGCAGGGGTCAGAACACATAGCAGGAGGTTCCAGTGGGCTACTCACTGGGCACCCCGGGCAACAGGCAGCAGCGCCGCCGCTACCGTTAGACAGGAGGGGCACCCTCCGTGTCCGGCAGCGGCTAGAGAGGTGAGTGCAAAAACATAGATCCTCTTTCTGTATGGCTCTGTGTGTTCACATTTAAGACACCGTGTATCTAGCCATTAACCTTATTAGCTCATAGGGCAGGGGTGGAGATCTGTGGCCCCCCCAATGGCTCTGCCAGGGGTTCAGATAGGGGTTTTCTAGACCTACCTGGAGATGCCAGGGACTGGACCCAGGACCTTCTGCATGCCCAGCAGGGGCTCTAGCCTTAAACTACGCCCCTGGAAAGGAGACTAGAACCTGGGTCTCTCAAGTTCTGGTCCAACACTCTAACCACTACAACACAGTGGCTTTTGAAGGGTGCGCAGTTGCCACCTGCTGCGAGCCCGGCGCCCAAGAAGCGCACAACGGGAGCCGCAGTGGGCGTACAACAGGGAGCCGCGGCTGTGGTTCTTTTTGTTTTGTTTATTTTTGTGTGTTTGTATTTTGGGGGGGGGACGCACGTGCTGCTGCCGCAAGCACCACACGCTCATGGGAGGCGGCAAGAGCCGGCGCCGATTAGATCAGCGCCCAGGCCCATGCGACCGCCAGTGAGGAAAGAAGCGGGGGGGGCACGTCACTGCCACAAGCGCCGGCACCCCTCAAAGCTGGTAAGTGCCCGCAGCCACTGCACAAGCGCGCGCCGGAAAAAAAAGGAGGGGCTGGCGCTCGGCCGCTGCCCCCGCAGGGGACTGGGCCAACAGGCTTCACACCTGGGCGCGTGCCTGCACAGCCACCGTCGCTCCTGCTGGGGCGGCAAGCGCCGGCCGAGGGGGCAGTGCCCGCACACACGCGCCCCCCCTGCAAGCGCCAGCAACCCTGGAGCCGCGACGGCGTAGGTGCACGGCAACCGCCTGAGGAAGTGAGAAGGAGGGGTGGGCGCTCGGCCACCGCGAGCGCCAGCACCCCAGCAGGGGAGCGGACCAGCAGGCGCCGTGCCCGGGAGCGCACTGGCACAGCCGCCGGCACTCCCGTCAGGCGGCAAGCACCGGCTGAGGGAGCGGCGCCCGCGCACACGTGCCCCTGCCGCGAGCACTGGCAACCCCAGAGCCATGGCGGCATAGGCGCACGGCAACCACCTGAGGAGGCGAGAAGGGGAGGCAGGCACTCAGCCGCCACGAGCGCCAGCGCCCCAGCAGGGGAGCGGAACAGGAGGCGCCGCACCCGGGCGCCCGCTGGCACAGCCGCCGGCGCCCCCGTTGGGCGGCAAACGCTGGCCAAGGGGGCGGTGCCCGTGCACACCCGCCCCCGCCGCGAGCGCCGGCAACCCCGGGGCCGCAGCGGTACAGGGGCGCCTCAACTGCCTGAGGAAGAAGCGAGGAGAAGGAGGGGGGCGGGTGTGCTGCCGCTACAACCGCCGGAGCCCTCAGGGGCAGAAAGCACTGCCGGCGGCAGGCGCTGCGCCCTACCGCGTGCCACCACCAACGCCACCACTCCAGCCGGCAGGGCGGGCGCCGGCCACGATGGAGCCGCGCCTGAGCACGCGTATCCCGCCACGAGCGCCAGCCAGGCTTTGGGCGCGCAGAATGCACGCTGAGTCCAGGTGGCTGACAAACTACGAAGCCGGTCTTCAGGAGGCAGGTGTTTTTCGTGGTTTCCTCTCTAGCTGTGTTGAGCCAAAGAGCTGAGATTGGGAGGGGGGCTGAGTTTAAGGCAACTCAGCCTGCCCCTCCTTGCATGGTGGTGCCACTGGGGTGCACCAATCAGAGGCCCCTACGTCTTGTCACCCCACCCGCCCGCAATGGCCCCCCCCTTTCAGCCAGACAAGCTGGCGCTGGGGTTAGGGCATATGCATAAGATTGTGCCGTTAGTCCCTTTCTCTTTAAAAAGTCCCAAGGTGACTTACAACAACATTATAAAACATACAAAATTATTAAAATACAAAATTATTTCCATTAAAAATACCAAAACATAATAAAACAATTAAGCATCAGTACAAACCATAAGCAAAACAACGGATGCATTAAAAGCCCATAATATACTTTCCAATGCCTGGGAATAGAGGAAAATCTTGACCTGATGCTGAAAAGATGACAATGTCCATGCTCAGCAGGCCTCACTAGGGAGAGTGCTCCACATTTGGGGGAGGGGAGACACACACTACTGAAAAGGCCCTCTCCTTTGTTGCTGTCCTCCAAACTTCCCTCAGAGGCAGCACTCTATATAATTTGCATAGAGTCAAGTGAAAGAGTTAACACAAGGACATCAGATTGCCTTGCTAGGATCAAACCAAACAAGCACTGTGGGTGGTTGCAGATGGAGGGCTCCTAGCGCTACCAATTAAAAGGCATTTACCTGCTGTAAAATTCCACGAATGTTATTGCATGATAAAAAGCTCATCTGGAAGCCCCCTATGTCTCTCATAGTTGGTAATCTTCCGCCAGGGAGCCCACAAACAGGGCATACTGGAGAGTCCCATCTGCTGCTGGGTATTGCTGGGGTAGGGGTTGGACAGGAGAGGGTTAATAAGACCAGAATGACTCCGAATGTTTCTTAACAGTCAGTGGCAAAGTTGTCATGCACATATTCTGTTAGAGAAATTACAGGGAAATTTAGGTTATTTGAGTGTTGTTTAACCCTGGGTTCGGCTGACACAACAAACCATGGCAATCCCTCGCTGGGTGTTGAATATTCAAAATGGCCATGGTGGGCTGCAGTGATCGTGTGAACCTGGTCACTGACTAAGGGCTAAAATAGATATTGACCTGGTATGCACATAATGGCAATTCATGGGTTGTTTAACCCATGAATTGTCATGGCCATGCGAGAGCAAATGAGGGTGCTGCATCCCGCATGCTCGCCACTTCCACTTTGTATCCAGTTTCATCAACAACCCAGGAAACCCCTGTTCCTGGGTTGTGTGATGCGATGTCTGAACCTGGAACTCTGAATTGCTGAGGGACAAACAACCCAGAATTTTAACCCAACAACAAACCATGGGTTCAAACTCTAGGTTGTTTATCCCTCAACAACCCAGAGTTCCAGGTTCAGACATTCCAGGTTCTTGGGCTGTTAATGAAACTGGATGCAAAGCAGAAGCTTTAACCCATATATTTTACCCATACTTAGTTGTAGCTGTGTGAGAGCAAACAAGCATGCTGCCTCCAGCAGACTTGCTGCTTCCACTTTGCATCCAATTTCAACAACAACCTGGGAAGGGGCCATATTTAACTCATAGTTAGTTGTTATGTGCGAACCAAGCCATTATTTTAAAGACTTAGCTAGCAGCTACTCTATATTAGATTTCACCACCATGGAACATTCCAGATGTGTTGGAGTATGATCCAGTTGACATCATCATGCCATCTGGGGATGATGGAAGTTGTGGTATAGCACATCTGGAGGACACCAGGTTGGAGAAGGCAGATCTAGATCCAGAGTAAATCACGCCCTACTGCCTATATACACCCTGCTGAACGGGAACAGAACTATTTGGAAACAACTAGATCTTTCAAAAATGGATTGGTTTGGGGTTTTTTTTTAACTACATTTGGTATATCTTCATTATTATCCCAGCCTTTCTCCAAAGAGAAGAACCATATTAGGGCAGTATACATGGTCCCCCTAACTTTTATCTCACAATAAACCCTGTGAGATAGATCATGCTAAGAGAGGATGCCCAAGGTAACAGCCAGTAAGTTTTGGTGACTGAGTGGGGATTTGAACTCTGGTCTCCCCCAACATGTATCCTCACAACAATCCTGTTAAGCTGAAAGGTAATGGCAGAATGGCCAAAGGTCAGCTTTGGTGACAGAGGATGGCTTTTAACCTGTGTTTCCCATAGGCCACATCCATAGAATCACAGAATAGTAGAGTTGGAAGGGGCCTATAAGACCATCGAGTCCAAGGCGTGAACATGATAAGAGGGAAGCAGGCAAGGAAGACATCAAGTCCTGCTCCAGCTGGACTTCTTCCCCTCCACACAGGGCCATCTACTATCAACTGCCCTGTGGGAAAGATTCCAGGAAAGAGGAAGACAGGTGGGGACGACATCAGGGCTAAAGTGGCAAATTACTCATTACCAAAAAAGAGGAATTGCATCACCACAAAAGAGGGAACTAATTTGCATAACATTTGCATATGCAAATATATGCATAGGTGCACATTTAGAAATAATAACTGTTATTTAAATAGAAATGAAGGACATCTCACCATAGTGGAGAAGACTGACTAGGTGACCTGTGTGCCTGCTCAGGCTGCTATTGTCCAGGTGCTAACTGGTGAAGGGCAACTTCAAGGCCCTTCCTGCTCACCCTTTCTTATGGTTCTTTGCCTTCCAACCAGACTTCATCTGCACAGCCCACCAAATACAGGACAACTTTAAACAGAGGACTGTCCTCTGCTGGCTCTCCAGGACTCCTGGCCACCTGAGTGCTGCTCCTCCTGAACTTTCTCTTCACTCATCTCACCAGTACCTGCCCCCCTTCCAGACCATCTAACAAAATCTGTGTGTGGAAAGGAATCCAGGAGAGAGAAGGAGGGAGGTGAGAATGAGACCAGGTGTGGCTCCTGGGCCCACCACCTGCCACGTGGAACGGGCTCTGGTGCCTTTTTTATACGTTAAGATTGTTTCTTGGAATTAATAGATTTTAATTAATTCATTAATAGATTTTAATGTTCCTCACAAGCTGCCTTGGAAGGCTTTGTATTCTGGAATCTGGAATATAATTAATAAATCACAACAGCAACAACACTCTAGCCCAAAACTGCAATGCAACAGGGGCCCTGTGGGTCTGAAGACCATAGCTTCTGGGAGGGGCCATAGCTCAGTGGAAGAATACATGTCTTGCATGTAGAAGATTCCAGGTTAAATCCCTGGCATCTCCACTTTATGAAAAAAAAACCCTCTAATACCAGGGCTGAAAAAGATAAGTGTCTGGAAAAGATCTTGAAGACTTGCAGCCAGTCAGACGGTACAGGACTAGATAGACCTGACTCATTATAAGGCAGCTTTGTGTGAACATATGTCATCTCAGTTAGTATGAATCATTATTATACTTCAGCTGGTTTGCCTTATATAGCTTGATTTATTGATCTTCAGCCGGATCCTATGTTTATTCAAACGTAAGTACCACTGTATACAACAGGGCCTACTCCCAAAGTGAGCACAGAACAGCAGCCTTCATTTGAACGGGTTTCTTTGAAGTAGTCTGAGTAGGACTTGGTCTTTCAACAAAAATGTGAATGACACTTGGGAACAATTGTGGAAGCTCCTCCCAAGTTGTGTAGATGTTGGCCTTGGCCATTTCCTCTTGAACAGGACAATATCCTTCCAGTCTTATCAGATTAAGCAGAATTTTTAAGTGTCAGTGTTTTGGCTTTCATGAATTTGAGTCAAATGTAAACATAACTCACAGGTTTCCTCCACAGAAGGGGAAGTTTACATCCTATCCAGCTGAATATCGAACTGGTGAGAACTTCCTTCATTAAATTATGAATAGCTGACATCAGGTCGGTTAAGAAATAGCCTCTTTTAGTATAAATTTTCAGTGACATCGAAACATGAAACTGGTTTTATTTGGGTAGGGCCTCAGTCCTAACAAGATAAGATAATGGTTATGTAAAGCAAGGTTACATACAAACAATCAACCAAGTGAGCAGCTACACATTTTTGGTAGATATTTGCTACTACAAAGGTAAAAGAGGCAATAATTTCAGCAAGGTCTTTGTCACTGTTCAATAATAAAAATTCAGGGTCGTCCCACCACCAGTTGAGCCAGTTAGCCTTTTCACATGTCCCAAACATTTCATTTTGTATCTCTGTAAATGGAACAATTTTTTTTTTAAGTGTGTGTGTGTGGGGGGGGGAGTAAGTTCTCTTTTGCTGTTTCATGAGATATACAGTGGCCAAAGTGAGAACAAGTGAGTGTGCTGCCCAATTGCTCCTGCTGTGAGAGGGGCTAAGCAAGGTGAGGGTGTTAAATGGAACATCCCTGGGTTGTTTAGTGTTGCGTGTGAATTCAGATCTTTGGGTTGTTGGGGGAGAGCCAACCCAAAGATGGAACCCAATATTTAATTCTGGGTTCCAACTCTGGGTTGTCTTTCCCCGACAACCTGGAGTTCCTGGTTCATACACAATGTTAAACAACCCACGGATGGCAGGTCCCAGGGTTGCTAGCCCATCCTGTTTGCAACAGGAATGATCCAGCAGCAGAAGACTGCAGCAGCACACTCTCTTGTTGTTGCTTGTTCACAATGAACACGAAGTTGTTGTGATGTGTGAACCGGGCCAGTGTCTTAAAATAAAATGAAATAAAGGCCTTAATTGTCACAAGATCTGAAATTAAGATTTATTGGTACTTTTTTTTAGGCAATACTTCAGAATAAAAACAAAGTCCCTTCTTTATTTGTTTGATGGTATTTAAATTCATTAATTTATATATATATAAGACACTGAACTGCAGACTGGAAGGTCGACAGGTCAGCAGTTCAAGACCCGAGTACTGCATGACGGAGTGAGCTCCCGTCTTCAGTCCCAGCTTCTGCCAACCTAGCAGTTTGAAAGCAAGAAATTGCAAGTAGATAAATAGGTACCGCCTCGGCGGGAAAGGTAACAGCGTTCCGTGCACCTCGGTGTTCAGTCATGCCGGCCACATGACCACAGAAGCATCTTCGGACAGCGCTGGCTCTTCGGCTTAGAAACGGGGATGAGCACCGCACCCTAGAGTCGGACACGACTGGTTGGGGACACCTTTACCTTTATATATATATATATATATATATATATATATATATATATCTTAAATGCCACATCGAAGCAATAGCAATGGAAAGTACATGCACATCCTATGGCTGCAATACTTGAATCATGCTGCCTGGGGAATGCTGGGAGTTGTATGTGGAGATCATGGAAAACAGCAGCTTATTTACCCACCTATACATTCAGTCTGCAAATGTGCCCTCCTCTTTCTTTTTACAAGAGGACTAGCATCACAGCAGTAGTGCCTTTCCTCAATGATGGAAACTAAAAGAAATCCATGCAACGCTTGGTGTCAACAAAAGTTTGCAATTCTAAAAAAGGTTAAAATTAAAAGACACGCACAAATACCCTATATACTTAACTAAGACTTGGTTGAGAAGGCATTTAGGTATGTTGCACCCAAACTAGAATTTAATCTTCCTGTATACAGTCACAATACAATCCCATCCTAAAGAGGAAGCAAGTGTAAATGTAAATTTAGGGAGCAATCCTTTGTGGATAGTCGGCAGCCTCCAAACTTGGGGACTGCGAGTATCCAACGGAGGGTGGGAGAACAGCAGAAGTCATCTTCGCCTCCATGCTCCAGCTGCCCTGCATTTCTTCTAGATGGGCGATTTTGCCCATCTAGCAGCGGTGCTTCAGAGGGGGAGGGAAGGAGGCTGGGGTGGCTGTAGAAAATGACATACCACAACCCCTCCGGTCTCCTCCCCTCCCCTGGGAATGCCCCTTTTCTCCATCCCCACATTCCGTTTTCTGAGCATGGAGAGGTAGCTGGCGTGGTTCTCTCCACACCGGCTACAAGGGAGAGGGGAGTGCGGTTTCCTGGCTCCGATGTTGGAGCCCTGTCTCCAACCCTGGACGCAGGAAACCTAACTATCCTATGCTCCCCCAGATACTATCTGGGGGGCACAGAATTGTTCCCTCCACTCATTTGTTTTCAAGTGATTAACTGTCAAGAGTTTAAAGCATCCTCTTGCATACAAGCAGAGGTCTATGTATATGGTTCAATTCTGGTGTCATAAAGAGAAAGTACAGTTTCAGAGCTGGTGGATTGCACCCCAGAGAACCAAACAGACTCTGCTTTATAAACAAACCAAGTTTTATTTTAAACAAAGGCCCCGCTACAGAGTTCTCTCAGGCTGTGGCCTCTGTCACCTTAGGCTAGAAGATGTGGGTGCTGCCCTCAACTACTTCCTGGCTCTTTCCAGGAAACACACCCCATTCAGGCCAAATCCAGCCGTTCTTTATATTGTTATACACGGGTGTTCATATTGAATGTAGAATTAATCTCAGATTCCTTTTATTAAAGGCAACTTTCTAGTCCTTAAGACAGAGGGTGTGGAACCTGTGGCCCTCCAGACATTGCTGGACTCCATAAGCTCCAGCTAGAATGGTCAGAGATACTGGGTGTTGGAATCTAACAACATATGGAAGTCCCCACCCCTGCTTTAAGGCTTGTGGAAAAAGGGCTGAAAGTGTATGGGCAATGCATTCTGTGTGGGAGGGGATGTATCTGAGCAGGATTTCCAGTGAGCAGGGCTTCTAGGCTTCACATAGCAGAAACAAATTATGCTAAATAAGAAAATATATGGACATTTTGATGAATTAGCATAATTTAATACAGGTTGCAGACTCTAGCATTTCTTGGTCAAGAGTTTAGAGTACAGTATATTTTGCTATGGTATATTTCCTCCTGCTCCCACTTTGAATTATTAAAGCTGAAGTGAATCATGAAAAACACAAATTTTTACATCCTTAGGAGGCTGACTCTGCTGACCTTTTTAATCAGATGCCTAAGGAATTATTTTCCATTAGCACAGTAAGCAGCCAGGTGGCTAAGTCTGTCGTATGTCCCTAAGTAGGGTTTAGAAATGCACAGCTCCTCACTGGAGCTTCCAAAATCCCTCTCACCCTGAAATCATGAGTACATGTTGTAACTGATCATATTGTTGGAACCTCAGCAGCAACTTCCTGTTTTGTAAATATTCTGCTTTGCTTTTGTGACAGCGGAGGGCACTCAGCCTGTCTTTTAAATAAAAACTTTACAGGCTGAGACTGCAATTGTACAAAATAAGAGCAGAAGCCAATAAAAAGATCCATTACAAAATGGAGCTAGCAGTGGTGCAGCTAGGCCTGGACCTTGGGGCCAAAGTCCAGGGCCCCACAGTCCAGGCCCCCCCCAAAGACCACCGAAAGAGTAGCAGGTGATAAAGGCATCAGGCCAGGCCACCACAAGACAGTTTGCTGCCTGAAAAGAAAAAGAAGAAGAAGGACACCCCCTTCCCATTCCAGGTACAAAAGCCGACTGGATTGGCAGGTGAATCTGTCTTCAACCTTGATGATAGGACGTCCTCCACTGTACCTGAAGGCAGCAGGGTAAATTAGAGGGTGTAGAGCAGGCCTTGTGGCACACAGGTCTCCCCTCCAACACCTTGCTGCCGCCTCCCAGCATCTGCCACCCAAAGCGATTGCTCCACTTTGCCTCATGGAAGGGCCAGCCCTGGCATCAGGGGAGCAGAAGCAAACTCCATTTTATTCATTTTATTCCATTTTATGCCAATATTTTATTGGCATATTGAGTGCAGCACTTCAACAGCATCATCTTTTAGGATTTTAAATAGCTCAGCTGGAATACTGTCATCTCCGCTAGCTTTGTTATTAGAAATGCTTCCTAAGGCCCACTTGACTTCACTCTCTAGGATGTCCGGCTCAAGTTCAGTGACCGCACTATCATGGCTATCAGGGACATTAAGATCTTTCCTGTATAGTTCTTCTGTGTATTCTTGCCACCTCTTCTTAATCTCATCTGCTTCTGTTAGGTCCCTGCCTTCTTTGTCCTTTATCATGCCCATCTTTGCACAAAACGTTCCCTTGAGACCTCCGATTTTCTTGAAGAGATCTATAACCTTTCCCATTCTGTTGTTTTCCTCAATTTCTTGCATTGTTTATTTAAGAAGGCCTTCTTGTCTCTCCTTGCTATTCTCTGGAACTCTGCATTCAGTTGGATATATCTTCCCCTTTCTCCCTTGCTTTTCGCTTCCCTTCTTTCCTCAGCTACTTGTAAAGCCTCATCAGACAGCCACTTTGCTTTCTTGCATTTCTTTTTCTTTGGGATGGATTGAGTTGCTGCCTCCTGAACAATGTTACAGACCTCCATCCATAGTTCCTCAGGCACTCTGTCTATCAGGTCTAATCCCTGAAATCTATTCCTCACCTCCACTGTATATTCATAAGGGATATGATTGAGGTCATACCTGAACAGTTTAGTGGTTTTCCCTACATTCTTCAATTTAAGCCGAAATTTTGCAAGAAGCAGCTCATGATCTGAGCCACAGTCAGCTCCAGGTCTTGTTTTTACTCACTGTATAGAGCTTTTTCATCTTTCCTGCAAAGAACATAATCAATCTGATTTCGATATTGACCATCTGGTGATGTGCATGTGTAGAGTTGCCTCTTGTGCTGTTGGAAAAGAGTGTTTGCTGTGATCAGCGTGTTCTCTTGACAGAACTCTATTAGCCTTTGTCCTGCTTCATTTTGTACACCAAGGCCATGCTTGCCTGTTATCCCGGTGATTTCTTGACTTCCTACTTTAGCATTCCAATCCCCTATGATGAAAAGGACATCTTTTTTTGGTGTTAGTTCTAGAAGGTGTTGTAGGTCTTCATAGAACCGATCAACCTCAGCTTCTTTGGCCTCAGTGGTTGGGGCATAGACTTGAATTACTGTGATGTTGAATGGTTTGCCTTGGATTCGTACTGAGATCATTCTGTTGTTTTTGAGATTGTACCCCAGTACTGCTTTTCCCACCCTTTTATTGACTATGAGTGCTACTCCATTTCTTCTAAGAGATTCTTGCCCACAGTAGTAGATATAATGGTCACCTGAATTAAATTTGCCCATGCCTGTCCATTTTAGTTCGCTGATTCCCAAGATGTCGATGTTCAATCTTGTCATCTCATGTTTGACCACCTCCAGCTTACCTTGATTCACTGAGCTTACATTCCAGGTTCCTAAACAATATTGTTATTTACAGCATCGGATTTTCTTTTCACTACCAGATACATCCACAGCTGAGTGTCCTTTTGGCTTTGGCCCAGCCGCTTCACTCTTTCTGGCACTACTTGGAAATTCCCTCTGCTCTTCCCCAGTAGTATATTGGACACCTTCCAACCTGAGGGGCTCATCTTCCAGCGTCATATCTTTTAGCCTTGTGATACGTTCCATGGGGTTTTCTTGGCAAGAATACTGGAGTGGGTTGCCATTTCCTTCTCCAGTGGACCACATTTTGTCAGAACTCTCCGCCATGACCTGTCCGTCTTGGGTGGCCCTGCATGGCATAGCTTATGGCTTCATTGAGTTATGCAAGCCCCTTCACCACAACAAGGCAGTGATCCATGAAGGGGGTTTATTTGGTAGCAGACACCATATCCCAACAGGAGCTGGCCTTAAATCAGAGCTCCAGGAGCTGGCAAAGCCAGGCACCTCCTTCGCACACCATCCCAATTGGGGCAGTGAGTGGCACATAAACAGACTCAGCTGGTGCTTGGAGGAGTGGCTCTTCCAAGCACTGGCCAAGTTGCCAGCTTCACAGACCACTCATTGCCTTGGTTGGGATGACAAGTCATGCATGAAGTTGGATCTGTGATCAGAGTTAACAGTGGGGAGTCTCCTAAATACCACTTCCCCCTCCCAACTGGGGCAGGTGAGTCGCATGTTAAGGGGAATCCCCACTGTTATCTCCAGTCAAAGATCAGCAGTAACAGTGGGGATCCTTCTATCCCTCCAAGAGGCAGGGTTAGGAGGCCAAGCTCTAGTCCCTCAAGGAATCCAAGGGGGTTCTCTTGGCCAGAGGTTCCCCATCACTGCTTTAAATGGTAAAACCCCCTATTTGGGATCTCCTCTCCCCACTTCTGCTACCACCTGTGGGGAAACTGTTCCTTCACTGGGTAGTTCCACCTATGGGGTTTCTTATTTATAGCAAATGTTTATTTATAGCAAATATTTCTGGGCCTAAGGAACTCTCTGCCACTATAACGCAGAGTTCCACAAGCTCACCCTTTCCCATTCCCACCAATTCTTTTAGAATAATTTAAAACCTCCTAGTATCTGGTATAAGAGGCTAAGACATGACATAGGCGCCAACACTAGAGGCAAGATGAACAATTAAACAAGTAATTTATTAAAGGGATATTTTGTGCATAAAAGTTTATTCATATTTACTTGTGGTTTTCAAATGGCTGCTACACATAAACTTGAGTAAAAGCAGACCAGATATCGAAATATAAGTCCATTTGCAAGTTACGCCTGTATACCACTCTTTCAAATGTTGCTAGCATTGTTAAGTATTCAATCCATTGCATTATTGGTGGTGAGCTTTTATCCTTCCAGTATCATAGTATCAGTCTTTTAGCAACCACAAGGGCACGAAAGATCCATTTATGCTGACCATATGTCACGTTCCAAAAATCAAGTAAGTAATTTAAGAGAACATTTACATCAGTTAAATATTAAAGAGCTTTCCAATACAAAATGTATCCGTATAATAACTTCCTCCCAAAAGGAGTAAATTATTGGGCATTTCCAAAACATATGAATAAGAGAAGCGTTGACTACATTACACCTCTAACAATTAGCCAAATTTGACAAGCCTTTATTAAAGAGACATTGTGGCATCCAATAGACCCAAAATAAAAGTTTTTGCTGAATAAGGCATAACTGAAGATCCATAGAGATAGTCGATACAGATGCCAAAAAGGCGGTCCATTGATTAAACAAAATAGGACATTCCAATTCCCTATTCCATTCCTGCTGTAAATCACATGTCATATTTGTTCATTGATAATAAGTATTTATAAACATGAATCATAGGTCGATATATCTGGTCAGCCTCAATAGGTATTTCCAGTAGCGATGGAGACTTCGAAGCAGTAAAAGCAGCAGGACCGAATCTAGATACTAACAATTGCAAATACTGCCCTTATGCTGTAGCAGGCAAACCAAATTTATCTCGCAAAGTCGAAAATAGCAAAAACTCATCATCAACACCCACTAATTGATCCAGAGTAAAGATCCTTTTATCTGTCCAGATCCACCATAAAAACATTTTCTTTCCAATTCTTAAATCTGGATTTCCCCATAAAGTCAATTTGGCATGGGAAAATGGGTCATACTGTAATTAGTGTGACATTATATACCACACATCTCTGATTGCCAAGATTGTGGGAGGAGATCTGTCTGCCTTAATGTGCCAAGAACCTAATGCAATCCATTTAAAGAGAGGCTCCAGACAAGAAGATTCCGACACTGACCAAGATAGAAAATCAAATCTGAGTGGAAAAGACCAAAATTTAGTACAGGCCAGCAAATAAACCTGATGGTATGTAGCTACATACGGAAAACCAAACCCACCTTTGTTAATTGGAAGTTGCATCCTTTTCAAAGATATTCTTGGTGGAAAGGAACCCCCAAAAATTACCAAAGAAAGCATTAAGGTTTTGGAAATATTTGCCAGGTATAAGTATACAGATCCCACGCATAACATAAATAATTTGAGGTATAGTATTCATCTTAAGTGCATTAACCTTACCCCATAAACTCAACTTGAAAGATGCCCATCTATCTATATCTCATGAAATATCATTAATCAACTTATTTAAATTTAAGCTAACCATTTGAGATATATCTCTAGGGATAATTATTCCCAAGTAAGTAATAGAGTCTGGGCACTGTCGAAATTGCCAATTGGCTAATACACTAGAGTATACCCTATCTCCAACTGGCATTATTTCCGACTTTGACCATTTAATTGAATAGCCAGACAATTCACCAAAAGTATTAATCAATTTCATCAAAGCTGGAACTGACAACTGGAGTTTCGAGATAAACAACAAAAGATCATCAGCATAAAGGCTAATTTTAAATTCTAAACCAAAATGGACAAATCCATGAATACTACCGTTTTGTCCAGTAGCACACACCAGGAGTTCCAAACCTAAGTTGAATATCAGTGGGGAAAGTGGACAACCTTGTCTGGTGCCTCACCCAAGTAAAAAAAAAAAAACACCCGAAAATAAACCATTAGTCATTACTCTCGCTCTTGGAGCTGAGTATAAGATTTTAACCCATTTCAAAAATTCTATAGGACAACCAAAATTAGTCAATGTGGTGAAAATTAATTTCCAGTGAATTTTGTCAAAGGCCTTTTCTGCATCCAAGGAAACTATGGCTGCCTAGTCAGTTCTTTCAGAGTTTAAAGCAACTAGATCAACAACTAATCTAAGATTACCAGCCCCTTGTCTGTTTTTAATAAATCCCACCTTGTCTGGTCTAACCAATGCTGCCATAACTTGTTGCAATCTATCAGCCAGGACTGCTGTTAATATTTTGATATCTACATTAATTAGGGATATAGGTCGATAGTTAGCACAATAAGTATGATTCTTGCCTGGCTTAGGAATTACGGTAATATAAGCATAATTTAACAATGAAGAAAGGGAGCCCACCTCAAAAATATGACTATAGAGGCTATACAACTTTGGGGCTAAAAACCTGGAAAATGTTTTATACCACTCAATTGGGAATCCATCCAGACTGGGTGATTTCCCAGTGTTCATTTTCACTTTGCATTCATAATTTCCTCTAAACGCAGAGGAGTGAAAAAGAGCTGTTGTTGTGAAGAATCTAAACATGCAAGATTGATCTGAGAAAAAAAGCTTCCATATTTTGCTTGGGTATCATGTTACCGGTGCTGTAAAGATCAGAATAAAACTTTAAAAGTTGTGAGTTTATGTCTGTAGCACAGGTATATACTTTGCCACTCTCAACTTTCATAGCTGAAATAACATTTCAATGTTGATGATTTTTCAGACAATGTGCAAGGATCTTACTAGGACGTTCACCATTTCCCCAATATTTCTGTCATAGGCAGGTCAGAACAAATTCCGCCTGCTGTGAAAGAATATTATTCAGCTCATAATTACTATTCTGTATTCTTACAGCTCTTGATAAAGTTGTGCTGTGGGGAAAGCGGCAAACTGAGTTATAAGAGATTTCAGCTTCTTGTTTAAAAATGCCTGTTGAGTTTTTTAAAGTTTCTTTTGATAAGAAGCATATGAAATAATTTGGCTCCTTATAAAAGCTTTACTGGCTTCCCACTCAATGGCACACAAACCTGCCATACCCTCATTAGTATTGATATACTCTGTTATTTCAGCTCACATCTGAGTTTTAAACTTCTCATTACTGAGAACATTAAAACACCAAACACTGGAGGTACTAGGAGTGTCAGAAAATTGCAGTTCCAAACATACTGGGGCATGATCTGACACTACCAATGTGTCAATCTTGTAATCTTTAATTTGATATACTAAAGATGTAGAGGTCAAAAAAATAGTCTAATCTAAAGCAATTATGGTGCACTGGTGAAATAAAAGTATACTCTCTGTCGGCAGGATGTAAAATTCCCCAAGCATCAGTTAAACCATATTCCATCATATAAACCTGGAGTGCCAATCTCACAGCAGATTGAGTCTTAGGAGAAGTTCTACTCCTATCTAACAAAGGATCTAAGACCTCGTTAGTCCCCACCCACAATCAAATAATCATAAGCAATATCAATCAGTTTAGCAAAACAATCATGAAACATAAATGGAGAATCAATATTTGGCCCATATACGTTGATCATAGCAATTAATTTACCCATATACTTCCCTACCAGAATCAAAAAACACCCCTCAGTATCAAGAATCACCTGTTAAACTAAAATAGAAAGTCGCTTATGTATTAAAATTGCAGCCCCTTTACACTGTGTTGAAGTATCTGTAACATAAGCCTCACCAACCCAGTCCTTTCACAACATCTGTTGATCCGCAGCCATCAAATGAGTTTCTTTTAAAAAATCCATGTGAATAAGTTCTTTTAATTTAGTAAGTACTCTTTTCTGTTTATTTACATGTCGCAGCCCCTTGACATTCCATGAAATCACATTAAGCATTGAAAACGCAAAAACAAATTATTTGCCCCTCTGCCTAAACAAAACTTTCCAAATTTACAAAAAATAACTAAATTTATATAACATAAGTAGCATAACAAATACATCCTTAGATTACAATTAGGACTAACCATTCAGACATCATCAGAATAGTTCTTATTGCATAGAAACTGAGAACAAATTAAAATTGTTCAAAAATATGAACAATAATTGAAAATAAAAAACCAAAATAAAAATTAAATAATCCAATTTGTGTCCCCATCTTTTATCTAATAGCAAAAAAGTGCCAACCCCCCTAACGAAACAAAACAAAACCCTTAAAAAATAAAATAAAAACTTTTGCCTTCCGTTTGGACCGACGTGCAACCGTAGTACTCAGCTAGCAACCCCCCCACATATTGAATACATACACAGAGCAAAATTACAAACAAACAAATTTAACCAGCAAGAAATAATAATAACGATAAAAAAGAATAAAAAAACAAATGGGTATTTTAAGTAATTATTTTATCTGGAGACATATACACATATATATACACATACAGATGTGTATATATATATATACACACACACACACACACACACACACAGAGCCTTATTAAACTAAGTTTAATGTGATCATTACATATAACCTATGTTTAATCAAAATATGTAAATAGACTCACCCAAGAACACAAATTATATATACATGGTTATACATACGCAAAAAGAAAAAAGAAAAAAAGGGAAGAAGCAATGCAATGCAATGCAATTAGGTCTGGCATGTTGCCCAGACTTCATATCAGTGGACGCTAGTGCAAAACCAAAACAAAACATGAAGATACTGATAAGCAACTAAAGACAAAGAAAGTGACTGAATTCCAAATTCAGGGAGGTGAAGAAGAGGGATCCTTAGTTTTAATTTTAATGCCAGTGAAAAATGATTCTGCAGCATCAGAACTTAAATACTTCTTCATCTGGCCTTCAAAAAAATGCAAAATGTGCCCAGATATTTGATGTGGTATAGCAAATTAATTTGCTTTGCTAGGTTTCTCACCTTGGTAAATTGTCTTTTTCTATCAGCAATTTCTTTAGTATAATCAGGAAAGGTTTCTTTTCTTCAGTTTAACACAAACCTGAATAATTGATTTGGCACGTTGAGGATGTATTTTTTAAAACTTCTCCTTATCATGTACAGGACCCAATTGAAGAAGTATGCCTACACCCCCTCCAAATAAAACATAAGACTCACAGTTTTCTTGTAGCACAGTTTTGTACACCTTGCATGAATGGAAATAGACTTGTATACTGTGTGCCGTACCTGACCAGTATAATTTACTGTTTACCCTGTTCCTTGTTTTGTTCATTCCCAGATGCTCCACACAAGGAATATCATACACTAGTCTGAAAACTTGTTCGCTGAACATATTTGGAACAACCAATTGTTTTAAGGGTTCCCATTTCAGGTCCCTATTTTTAGGCTGCTACATCCTATACAGTAATCCACCTTTCCAGGCTAGTCTCTCTCTGCTTTCATTGGAACCTGAAGTTTCCAATGGTTTAGCAACATCTCTGAGACTAGCAAACTCCATAAGACTCTGTACTTTAGAGTCCTTCAGTTCCTCTTCTTTAACCTTTTTCTCATTTTGGAACTCAAACTCTGCATCCATTTCCATACCTTCAGGTAGTTCTGGGTCACTTACCAACCCTTGATCTGAACTTACACCTTCGTCATGATCTTGTATGGTCTGATCACCTTCCTCTTTATCCTATTCAGCCAAACAGTATGGTTGCTTACCTGAAGATTTGTAGTTTGATGATGTGTCTTTACATGAATACTAATGTCAGAGCCCATGATGTCTCTTCCTAGAATCAATGGGACAAACTGCTCCATCTCTCCAACCTCATACAAATCTCTCCATCCTCTACATTCCAGTGATAACCTAGCCACTGGGATATCAATAGAGCATTTCCCAAACTTGTTACCTCAAATAGCTTTCCAGGTACTATATCGTTACCAAGTCATCTCTTAGAAGGCAGCACCTTTCGTCCTCCCCCCATCATTGCTACAGCAGCAGTGGTGTGAGAGAGGCTGGTTGTTTTCCCTAAGTTCTCCTGGCCTTACAGAAGATGACCACCTTGTCCCTTGCTGCCGCCACTGTAGCAGATAGGAGGCACCTGTCCTCTTCTCCCCCCCCTCACTTGCTGGAGTCCAGGGCAAGGGGCTGGGGGGTGGCTGCTGAGTCCCTTTTCCTCACACCAGCCCTTGACAGCTGGCACGAGGAAGAGGGGCAGTGGTGGCATCCAGTTCTCAGGTTTGGGAGGGGGCTGCTAGCATCTTTGAAGCTTCGAAGACTGCCCTGTTTTTGTCCGCCGCTCATGAGATGACGTTAAAATTGTCCACGGACATTTTTATTGATATTAGTCTGTGAATAGTGATGACTGTCGGCCTGGATATGTGTGTGTTTCTTTCTGTGCTGCGAGCATGAAGGGGACTGTGAAAAAAATTACGTTTGCCCAGGCAAGTGTGCAGAGAAATCAGGCTGGGGAAGCTACAATTCTTCGAAGATTTGAAGATAATGCCTTAATTAAAAAACAAAAACAAAGCAGGGGATAGAAGGAAGTAAAACTTAAGTGTCATTTGAAGGGATAGAACAACCCACTGCTCAATGCAGGAAGCCTGATTCCCAGACCGTTTCCCATCCAAGTACTGACCAGGGCTGACCTTCCGAGATCAGACAAGCTCACGCACATCCAGCCCTTTGCTTGTTGGTGATGAAACTTTTGAGTGCTGAGGAAGCTATGCAATCAGTAGCTGGAAGACCGCATAGGGGCATTGAGAGCTGTGATTTGACAGGAGGGAAATACAAACACCGCCGTATATGGGCAGGCGTGGGAGGGGGCTATGACCTTATACGGTGATGAACATGGAACAGCAGAGCACATGAATGGGAAATACCAGAATATCAGGGTACTGAAAGCAGTAGCCGGGAAGTGGGAAACTGCGGTTCCAATACAAAGCAGGGAAGGCGTAATGTGAAAGACGGGGGACGAAACCTCATTGGAAGCATAAAAAACTGTAAGTGTAGATTGGCCCTTGGTTTCAATTTTATTTATTTATTTATTTATTTATTTATTGCATTTATACCCTGCCTTTCTTCCTCTCGCAAGGAACCCAAGGCGGCTTACATTATCCTCCTCCTCTCCATTTTATCCTCACAACAACAACCCTGTGAGGTGGGTTGGGCTGAGAGTCTGTGACTGGCCCAAAGTCACCCAGTGAGCTTTCATGGCTGAGTGGTACCCAGATCTCCCAGCTCCTAGTCCAACACTCTTGCCACTACACCACACTGGCTCTCAATAACTTTGATCCCACCACTAGTAGCACCACATATGGGGGATTTCTTCTCCCCCACTACTGCCACCACCTGTGGGGAAACTGCTTCTTCAATGGGCAGCCCCACCTATGGGGTTTCTTATTTATAGCAAATGCTTATATTTCTGGGCCTAAGGAACTCTCTGCCACTATAACTCAAAGAGTTCCACAAGCTGGCCCTTTCCCGCTGCCACCAATTCTGTCAGAATGCTTTAAAACTTCCTGGTATAAAGCTGGTATAAAAGACTTAGGCATGAGATGGGCACCAACACTAGAGACAAGATGAACAATTATTAAAACAATATTTTCAAAAAGTAATATTTACTTTGGGGTTTTCAAAAGACTGCTTAGTGAGAATTCTTTAGGACTCAAGAGACGCTGTTGCTGTTAGAAGCCTCTAAGGGCTTCTTTTACCTCAGGCCAAATTCCCTAAACTTCCACCCCAAACAAATACCTTTACAGCCAGGTCCAGCTTCTGGGTACAGTCTTCGTCTGCCACCCAAGTTCTTCCCTTTGTATTACTGGCTGGTTGGACATTTTATCTGGATTTTTACTGCCTCCTTGTATGACTTTCTTCTGGCAAGTTCTCAGGATAACCTCTTGGCATAACATAGCCACCCGCTCCCTACTCCTGATCTACACCACCCACCTAAAGTTATCCCACAGAGAAAAAAATAGCTGTTCCCTTTCTCCTCAGCTTTCTCTTACTCCTCCCCAAACACCACACACCACCAACCAGCAGACCTTCTCCCTCCCTCTCCACAGACTAACCCTAACTTTTAAATCTCAACTGTCATACCTTGACTGCCATTTCCCAGTTGCTCTTTCCTGCCGAGCTAGAATCCCCAGCCAGTCAGAATCAAATTTGCCCAATTCAGCCCCCATTTAACAATACCGAAAGGAATTCTCTCTCCGCCTCCCCTTCCAAATGTCACTCAGCAACTACTACACAGGCCTTTGACAGGAACAAAACAAGGCCTCACGCCTAGTCGGATACACTGTTGCCTTACGGAGGCTGCACAAAGTAAACATTACATAACAACGCAGTTATATACTGGGCATTTCTTCACACCCCTTCGCAATGGAGCCAACAAGAGACAGGGTGGTGTTCTGAAGAGTATTTTATTTGGAACATGACTTGGCTTAAATCCCTGCTTAGTATTGTCAAAATGACCCGTAAGATAATTTGCTTGAACACTCAGTTTTATTTACTGCGCAGCATGAGAGAAACAGGAAGTAACTCTGTCTGGCCAGAGACCAGCCAGTCATACATACACAAAGAGGGGGATGCAAGTGTTTGGGTTGTACCAGCTACCCAACTGACAATTCTATATATGGTAAAAAGCAACTTTTTAGACTCTGTGTATACGTGTCTACTCTAGCATCATGAAATGGCTTCTGATCACCATTTTAGTTCACAATTTACTTTTACAGTACCATGGTATTTTTGCCTCCATGGGCAATCCCAGTACAAATCCCTGGGTCTTGTATGTACCAGTTCTAAGACAACAATATGATATCCTTCCAGCTCACATATAAGGGATGGGGCAAAAGCCATGCCACAAGGGGGAGAGGATCTTTGCTCCTGTTCATAAATTTCCTCTTTCCCCCTCCCTTTTTTTTTTTTTTTACAAAAAGGTTGGATAGTTGTACTCTAGCATACAAGAGGAGAAGTATTCATTTGGAAAATGAGATCTGCATAAGAGGTGAAGCAAATTAGTGTCAAGACAAAGGCTTTCTTTACACGGAGCTTTTATCCTACGATTGAGATTGCTCCCTCACAGAAGTTTACAGGCTCTTCACACAACGCCATGACCCTCCAGGCCATCTCCTGCACTAAATGCCCTTTGTTCCGTTTTTAAATAGATCCCAGATAATGAGCTACCCCTGTTATGTTCCACTTGAGTTCCCTTGGTGAAAAGAGGAAAAGCAGCAAGAAAAGGAGTGAGATCAATGAAAGATAATGGAAGATACAGAGAGAAGGAGGGGGGAAAGGGGAGGGGGGAAAGGAAGCAGGTGAAAAAGGGAATCGTGATCCTGCATTTAAAACTGAAGCAGAAAGCCCCGTTTTAAATGCAGGATTTTATGCTGGTGTAGAGATGCTCAAAGGCTAGAGTAGTTCTTTGCCAGTTTCATCTTGGCAGCAAGCCCTGCTAAATTGGTGTAAGTGGGACAGAGGACTAGATGGCAACTGATGATCTTCAGTGATTGCAGCAGTCCCCTCAGCTGAACTATGTAGCTGAGAAAGCTGTACAGGCTTGGACACTGCAAAATGAGAGATCAGGCTAGTTACTAGCAAATAAAGAGCACAGTCCATTTAAAGCAGCCAAACTCCTCGGCCCAAAACCTTGGAACGTATTGTTAGAAAATATTATTGAGGTCAAAAAGCTAAGCAGCTGCAGAAGTCATTATAATAATTGGTAAACTGTGCATAGGCAGCTCACCCCAGTTCAAAGAGAGAGACTATACCAAATATATGAAAGGGTTGAAAGCTAAATATGCTTGATTCAGCAATTAACTAATTATACCATAATTGTCCATCATAATACCAGTCTCTTAAGCATCTTAAGCATTTACTAGCCCCTATAAAACAAAATAGGATAAAGATGGGACTGAATTGCTGGCAGTGACTGGATGAATTTTAGCATAATTACTCTAGTGTAGTCATAAATAGAAACAGAACAGAATTTGATACATCACATGTAGAGAAGCCCATAATGCAGGAGAGTCTAACCCTCTATAAAACAGATGTACTCACCTTTATTATTGCTTTTGCACTGGACATATGAACAGATCAGGGCCATATGGACTATATCCACTGGAAAGTTAGGTTGCAATTCTATGCATACTTATTTGGGAGTAAGCATACTTACAATGAAACTTACTTCCATGTAAACAAGCATCGGACCAGACTGTACTTGTGCCTTTTAAGAGGTTCTCAGGCATTTGTTTTGATTAAAAACTCCCTAGTGGCAATCTTACCATGATTGCTTTGTATCATCCTGTAAGCAGACCCTGCTGCCCTGCAGTGCAGGCAAGTAAATTCAATCAAGATCTGAAATGTCATGGCAATAGCATTGACAGGATATGAAACCAGATTGCCTTTCCCATATATTCAAACAATCTCCTTTGTACAGTGGCCATATTAGCAGCTCATCAAATGTGAACCAAACCTCTGGATCTGAGCCTCAGTCCTCCAGTTTCTCATTGCTCTCCTATTGCTTCCATAACAACTCTACTCTGAAAATTACTTTAATTCTTCTTTCTCCATACATTACACATAATGTAATGTTACATTACGCATAGGTGCATACAAATAATTATATACAAATTAATGAACTTTTTTTAAAAAAATTGTAAATTTCAACAACAAAACAAAAAACAAAACAAAAAAAGGATCAAAAAGAAAGAAAAATATACAATATATTTTTCTTTCTTTTTGATCCTTTTTTTGTTTTGTTTTTTGTATATATAGTATAAGACCTAACAACACTAGCAATATTCAAAAGGGTGGCATATTAGCGCCACTCATGAATGGACATATAATGGATATTTGGTCTGCTTTTATTGAAGTTTATGTATAACCCACTTTTTCTAGAATGTGATAATAATTGAAACTGAGACTTTTAATGCATGTATTTATACAAACAAACATGTGCTCTCCTGAGCAGAGCTGGACGAAAAATATTTATAGCACCATCTGTTTTTTCAGTTTTTCTACGAAACTATAATGCAATTGTTTCTACAGCAGACAGAGAACACTCAACCTGATTAAATTTGGATTATATATCCACTCCCTGTAATAGCAAACACAGGACTTTGAGTGCCTATCAGTCTGGAAGTGAAACAAAACAACACACACACACACACACACACCAATAAGGCAGTTGTTTCAATATACTCATGGAACTCCCTAAGTATGTGGAAGTATTTAAGTTTATAAATTAAAAGAAAGTACATTTCTTTAAAACACAAAGTGGCCTGACAGACCCGTGAGTTTCCAGACTTACAGAATGTTGGTGGCAGACAGTTGAGAGAAAGAGGAGCTATTGGCTAAGGGATTATGTGAGTTGTAGCCAAAACATCTGGAGGGCCACAAGTTGCCCACCCATGAGATAAAGGAACAAGAAGTCAGGCAGACTATGGGCCCATCTACACTCGGCTTTTACTCCAGGGTGGTTGTGAGTCAAGGTCCCTCATGACAGATGACATATTCACCACTTCGCAGCCATCCATGGTTTTACCCCGGAAAATGTGGCATTCCAAGGAGTCATTTCACTGCAATGTTTTTCATTTGCTACGGGTTTCCCTGCGCTTGTGAGCCGTCTGTCCCTGCCCCAAACTGACTTCACATTTTGCAGTGGGCATGTTGTAGGCATGCATAGTGTCTGTGTCACTCTGTGACACCCCTTTACTCCCCCATTCCTTTGCAGCTGCGCAGTTACAGAGGCACAGAGGGAAGTTTTCATATTTAATCACACTTTTGCACATATTTGCAGCTTCGTATCTTCGCAACGGTTGCTTTTGGACTCGGTACCCAAGGACTGGGGGTAGGGGTCTTGGGGGAGGAACAACATTGCTCTGGCCACCATTTCGGAGTGATGGGTAGGCACGTACCACTCACGCTTGTGAGTGCAAACCATCGTGAGAGCCTCAGGCTGGGGAACTGACAAACTGATGGTGCAGAAATTACGGAGCACAAAACACCCAATTTTTACCTTAAAAGGTTTGGAAAGACACAGCAGAGCCCCTCAAATATGCAACAGCCACTGAAGTGTCGCACCCCCACACTCATGGGACTGCACAGCTGCGCATTTCCATATAATGGACAAAAAAGAGGGGCACAGCGAGTCTGTTAGGGAAGCGCACAGTACATCGTGAGTGTATTGCAGGGCATGGTGATTCAAAGCCGCATTGCTACTACACAGTTGCAACGGGGTGGGGGGGTCAAAGCGGTGCCATGTAGGTGGGGCCTATGTGAGTCAATCAGTTAAGTCTATGGTTAAGAGCAGGGGCTGTGCTAGGCACTTAAAAGATTTGAGGCCCACATACATAAGACACAAATCTGCATATGGTAGTCATGATGGCAGCCAGTGCAACTCCTTCAAAACTGGTGCAATATGTTTCTGATAGGCTGTCCCACTCAGTAGGTTAGCCACTGCATTTTGCCCTGGCTGCAGCCTCTGGGTCAACCTCACAAGCACCCCATGTAAAATGTGTTGTAATAATCCAGTCTTGAGGTTACAGTACATGGATCACTGTGGCCAGGCTATCCCTACACAGAAACAGCTGTAACAACATTACGTACCAACCCAAGCTGGAAAAAGGTACTCCTCATTGTGGAGGCCACCTGTGCCTCCATAGACAATGACGGAACAAGGAGCATCCAGAAGCTATGCACCTGCTCCTTCAGAACAGGCAATTTCCCTAATTCCTGGACACAGGAACCGGCTGTCCACAGTGCCCCTACCTTCTCAGGATTTGGTCTCAGCAGATGGGCCGTCATCCAGCCCACCACTGCATCCAGACACTTGTCCAGGGTCTACCCAGCCTCTCCTTACCAGTTACTTGTGAATATATAACAATAGGCCAACTTTAAATAGTTTGGTTCGTAATTCCTTCACACATCTGAGGATTGGCTTAAACTACCTACATACCAAAATTTTTCTAAAAAACATATTTCTAAAATGTACTGAGGCAGAACATATTATATATAATATCGTTTCTCACTGCAAAATCCTGTATTTGTTTTGTGTTTCACTAAAGCCTTTCTTCCATACAAAATGCACACCCTGCCTCCTGCCTCTTCCCCTCACCTCTGTGATATAGGCTCTTGGGTGAAAAGGATCCCTCCATAGGATGAAAAGAGGCTTTCTAGGGTTGTATCCAAAGGTATCACTCTGCTTCTACCACTTGCAGAAACCCTATTTTTATCCTTGCACAAATGTCAAATCCAATACTTTCATTTCGCTTGCACAAAGCACTGTACAAGCTGTTTCATAAGGTATTACAACGTCATTTGGCTAGTGTTGCTTGCAACTAGTTGTGCTAGTTGTTCTGCTAGCAGTTGTGCTACTAATAGCAGAACACCAACCCCTAGTTTGTTTATGTATGTGTGTGTAGGGGGTGAGGAAGAATCATGCCTCTGCTCTCTGCTTCTCATGACTCTCCTCCAAGATCCTTGATTTACCACCATGGAAGAAAGAGCAAGAAGGTGCTTGGAGCAATATTTATTTATTTATTTATTTATTTATTTATTTATTTATTTATTTATTTCTATACCACCCAATAGCCGAAGCTCTCTGGGCGGTTCACAAAAATTAAAACCAAACAACACACAATAAAACCATTTAAAATATATAGAACATTAAAATCACAATATAACAGTACAACCACAATAAAACCTAGCAGCAGTGGAGGAGTTTAAAATACAGATTTAAAACAGCAAAGCTAAAAGTTTAGAAAGCTAAAATGCTAAAATGCCTGGGAAAATAAAAAGGTCTTCACCTGGCACCGAAAGGAATACAATGTAGGTGCCAGGCGAACCTCACTAGGGAGCAAATTCCAGAGCCGGGGTGCCACAGCAGAAAAAGCCCTCCTCCTAGTAGCTACCCGCCTCACTTCCTTTGGCAGGGGCTCATGGAGAAGGGCCGCTGAGGATGATCTTACGGTCCGGGCAGGCACATATGGGAGGAGGCGATCCTTCAGGTAACCTGGCCCCAAGCCGTTAAGGGCTTTGAATGTTAACACCAGCACTTTGAATCGGGCCCGGAAATGGACTGGCAGCCAGTGCAGCTGAAAAAGTACTGGCGTAATATGAGCTCGCAGGCCAGTCCCTCTTAACAATCTTGCTGCCGTATTTTGGACCAGCTGAAGTTTCCGGACTGTTTTCAAAGGCAGCCCCACGTATAACGCATTGCAGTAATCCAGACGAGAAGTTATCAGAGCATGGATAACTGTAGCTAGGCTATCTCTGTCCAGATAAGGGCGTAGTTGGTATACCAGCCTAAGCTGATAAAAAGTGCTCCGTGCCACCGAGTTCACCTGTGCCTCAAGTCAAGTGACAGTTCTGGATCCAAGAGCACCACCAAACTACGAACCTGATCCTTTAGGGGGAGTGCAAGCCCCTCCAGAACAGGTTGAATATCACCTAGCCGGGCAGACGAACCACCCACTAACAGTACCTCTGTCTTGTCTGGATTGAGTTTCAGTTTATTGGCCCTCATCCAGTCCATTACCGTGCCCAGGCACTGATTCAGAACAGCCACTGCCTCACCTGGTTTTGATGAGAAAGAGAGGTAGAGCTGGGTGTCATCTGCATATTGATGGCACCTCAGCCCACACCTCCGGATAACCTCCCCCAGCGGTTTCATGTAGATGTTAAACAGCATGGGGGATAAAACAGAGCCCTGTGGAACCCCATGGCACAATTGCCATGGCACAAAGCAATAATCCCCCAGCACCACCTTCTGGTATCGGCCATCCAAGTAGGAGCAGAACCACTGTAGTGCAGTGCCTCCAACTCCCAACCCAGACAACCTATCCAGAAGGATACCATGGTCGATGGTATTGAAAGCCGCTGAGAGGTCCAGAAGAATCAACAGGGTCACACTCCCCCTGTCCCTCTCCCGGCAGAGGTCATCCCACAGGGCGACCAAGGCAATACCTATCGCCACTTGTCTCTAAAGAAAAGGAGTCAGTAATAGAAATGCTGCTCAGGGGCAGTGAAGGTAAATGGATGGTATTTCTTCAAGGAACAAGGTTGGTGAATCATTGTAGCAGTCCACTTTGATTTAAAAATAAAATACACACCCTGTTTTTAGCCCTGCTATTCTTCACCAGAAGCAGATATCTCTGTGGGCAGTATCCAGTGCTGCCACTCCACTTACATCATTGACATAGTGCCAGCACAATCAACCTCTAGCACAACACCAATAGCATATGCTGGTGCAATGGATTTTCTGGGGAAACCGTCGCATCAGTGTATGCTATTGGCATTGTGCTAGAGGTTGATTATACTAGCGCCATGTCAATGTCATAAGCAGAGCGGCAGCATTGGATACTGCCCTGTACTGTATCTATTTTATGACATTTATGTCGCAGCTCTCTTCCAACATAGAACTCAAGGAGGCACACGTAAGGTTTACAGCAGTCTGGCATCTAGATACTGATCAGACCCACATGTATTTCCTTGTGTTTGTTTTTTAAATACAGCATCGCTTGCATTCAGGCCATCCCCTGGGACCACAGAGAATGCAGATTTCCAGTTCCCAGGCCCATCACTTCATCAAACATGGCAGCGTTCAGTACAGGACAGTGGAATTAAGGTCTGCTACCCCAGACATAATTCTTGGATATCGTCTATGGATACACAGAAATACCTTATTACCTTATTTGCCCTTACACAACACCTATGTCTTTATGGTTCACTGCTGAGTTCAATAATTCAACAGGTTTTAAATATTGTTATTGGTATTGAAGATACTAGTTTTGTTCTCTCATTCCAAGCAACAACAACAATACAAATTACACCTAACCTTTTGCTTCTTCATTAGCAAAAATTGCATCAGAAAGAAGCTCTTAAGGTTCTTTCTTAGGTTAAGATATGGCTTAGATCCTAAATTGCTCATCCATTCATACAACAGGAAGTGATTTTTGTGAACTCCCCCTCTATTGGCACTCCACCACACCATATCCCATACCTTTCCCAAAGATCTCCCAACACTGGAACTTAAGTGAAACAGCCTGAGATGCAGACAGAAGCAGGAGATAGGAAAGTCCCATTCTACGAACTCTGCTTTGTTCACAGAAGAGGTTAGAATTCAAGCCAATATGTTTTCTCATTGTCCTTCTCACAAAATGGCATAATTATAACAGATGGTGATCAGATATGGAATACATAATGTGTCAGGATTAATTCTGAGTGCAGGGAGATAGTTAGCAGCTCGGATTCAGAAGAGGAACAGCCAGAACCGGGGGATGCATTTTCCCAAGCCAGTTCAGATGTGAGTAGGTGTGCTTCTCAGGTTACTAATGACCAGATGGCCAGGCCTGAAGCCCCCCTCCTTGCCCCCCTCTGTGGGAAGCGAGGAGGAGGACGAGGGAATTGTCAGGAGTGGAGCTCAGATGGTCGACCCAGTTAGCGATGTGTGAGAGGCAATGTAGGGAAGCATCACTGGAAGGGGGGATGTCCTTTCCTAAGTTAGTCTAGCCAGCAAGCCTTACTTGAAACTGCAGGCAATGTCGGTGTTCCCATTTGAATCCCCTGAAGGCATTCCTTTGTAGCCTGAGAGTCTTTGAGGATTTGCATCTCTAATGAACCTGCTGATAATGAATTAAAAGGCCTGAGACTGAAGCCTCTCTATTTGTGTGTGTGTGAGTGCATCAGGAAAGAGGGGGCCCAAAGGAAACGTGACATAATGTACGTTATAATATACATTGCAGAGGCTAAGACCTGAAGAGCTATTTGCACATACCCAGTGGGAATTTTTGAATTTCTCCCCTTAGATCAGGGGTGGAGAACCTCATGCCTAAGGGCCAGATCCATTCCTCCAGGGAGTCCAGATGACCATTCCACACCACCTTTCTCCCAACCACATTATTTAGGGGTTTCCCAGATTTTTCAGTTTTTCCCACATTCTAGAAATTCCGCTTCTAAGGCTTAGTCTGTGGTGTTTAGAGCTTTGAGCTACAATACACTGGTATTTGTTTGTATTTTGGCCCCTCCCCCTTTGCCTTTTGGCCCCACCCACTACTGGAACATGGCCCTCGAGAGCATCTCCAAAACTGAATTTAGCCCTTGGGCTACAAGAGGTTCAACACCCCTGTTCTTGACCCTCAGGTCATATTGCATACTGCTTTTGAAACTCCCTTGAATTTAAAAAAATTGCTTGCCATATGTTTTGTGGGCCTGGTATTTGAAAATTGCAAACCCACATTCCTGTGGGTACACAAATCTAGTTGCACTGCTTTGAATCCTAACCAGAATGTGGAATTTATTTGATTTGTACCCCACCTTTCTACCAAGAAAAATGGTGCTCAAGGTGACTTATAATCACAAAGAGCCAGTGTAGTGTAGTGGTGAGAGTGACGGACTGGGAGCCGGGAGATCTGGGTTCTAGTCCCCACTCGGCCATGGAAGCTCACTGGGTGACTTTGGGCCAGTCACAGACTCTCAGCCCAACCTACCTCACAGGGTTGTTGTTGTGAGGATACAACGGTGAGGAGGAGGATAATGTAAGCCGCCTTGAGTTCCTTGCGAGAGGGAGAAAGGCGGGGTATAAATGCAATAAATAAATAAATAATAAAATAAATAAATAGAACTGGATAAAAACAATAATAAAACAAGTACATTAAAAAAAAAACTAAGAACAAAACAATAATAGAGTAAAAACAGCATCCAACCCAACAGACCCACTTACACACCAAAATTCCACTTGAATAAAAAGGTCTTTGCCTGCCAGTGGAAGGACAGCCTCTTAGCCTTCCTCGGTAGGGAGTTCCACAGCCAGGAAGCAGCCATCGAGAAGGCCCTTTTTCGCATTGCCACCAAATGTGGTTCTGAAGGTGGCAGTCTTGAAAGAAGAGCCTCTCCCAAAGATCTTAGGACCCAGGCAGGCTCATATGGGAGAAGGCAGTCTTTTGGGTAGCCTGGTCCCAAGCCGTATAGAGCTTTATAGGTCATAACCAGCACTTTGAATTCTGCCCAGAAACAGACCGGCAGACAATGAAGTTGCTACAAGGGAGTCACATGCTCCCTGTAACCAGCCCTGGTCAATAGTCTGGCTGCAGCATTCTGGACCAGCTGAAGTTTCTGAACCAAAGGACTATGCAACTTCTTTTGCATGCCTATGAGAGTTTGTACTTGGGTTCTCCAAACAACAAGCTCTTCCCATTCCACAGCAAAGCCACTTTTGAAAGCAAGGACGTTCAAAAATAGCTTATGATATTGCATAGTTCAAACAAAACATCAATAATTCCACTGGCTGTACCCAAGTACCCAAAGTAGTTCTTTGGATACTGGCCATAGCAAATAAAATAAGTCTATAATTTGTTTAAACATCGAGACAAGATAAACTATTTTTTTAAGGTAATTCCAATAATATTAATGAAGCAGTATTGTTTGATATTTCAGGATCAGAAGAACATTACTTATCCTACTGGTTCATAAAAGCAAACAGGAAGAGACTTACCTCTGTAAGGGTGCAATCCTAAGCATGTTTAGACAGAAACAGTCCTAGAACTCCCAGCATTCCCCAGCCAGCCATGCTGGCTGGGAAATGCTGGGGACCTTTTTCTGTCTAAACATGCACAGAATTGCACCCTAAATTACTTAGCTTTGAATGGTCTCTGACATAAGCTTTGTTGTAGGCACTGATGATTTTTCTGCATCTGCAGAGAGCCACAAAGTATTGGCAAAGCTGATTTCGACAGCTTCAGTTAGAATGTGTAAATATTGAGCAGTATTATGACCCATTTCTACAAAAGTAAACCAACACAAGTATCACGTCAGATTCAGAAGAAGAATGATCACCCATAGAAGAATTCTGGACCAACTGAAGTTTCTTAACAGTTTTGAAGGGCAGCCCCATGTAGAGCGTGTCACAGTAGTCCAACCAGGATGCAACTACAGCATGTGTGACCATGGCCAGATCAGACATCTCTAGGAACAAGTGCCATTGGCATACTAGCCTCAGCTACACAAACACACTCCTGGCCACTGCCAAAACTTGGGTATCCCAGTTCAAGGATGAGTGCAGAAGTACACTCAAACTGTGAGCTGAGTCATCCAGCACAGGTTGAATCCCTATTCCCTGATCTGCCTTTTGACTAACCAGGAACCCCTCTGCTTTGCCTGGATTAAGCTTCCATTTGTTTGCCTTCATCCAGTCCATTACTGACATCAGGCACTGATTTAGAACTAGAACAGCTTCTTTGTATGTGGATGGAAAGAAGAGATTTTTTTAGAATTTAAGCTCTGTTGCTGTTGGGCACACTTTAGATGACGGCAATGAACTGTTTTTCACAATAATCTCTAGATACATGTGGTTCCATTAATTTAAAAACTCTTTATTAGATAATAAATTCATTTCAGAAATGTTACATTAAGAAATGAGGACTAATCCATATAGAGGGGTTTTTTTTTAATTGGATCCTTTTTGTCTGATTGGATACTAGTTAGTGAAGTAAATTAAAATAAAAAATAGAATGCTGCATAATAATCACAATACCACCAAAATTGTCTCAAAATGCAATACAAGTGGTTTATAAATCATAATTACAAAATACATGTATGCTGTAGAAATTATTCCAGAAAAAAATTAAAGAGACAGGAGAATATATGAACAGTCACTGTTAACAATTTTGGTACTGACTGCCCTTTCCCCTGGTTTTGTAGATTACGTATTTCTTATAAAGGCAAAATCTGGAGTGTTGTAAAACACACACGCACACACACCTTTTTTCCTGTTTTCTGTAAAAAAAAAAAAATCATCTGTATATAAGGATGCAAAGAGCTGCCTCATGTTGACTCTGTCCAACATACTGAGGCCAACCCAGTACTGTCTAACACTGTCATGTCTGTGTAATGTCCTCTGGTTCTAAGGGTCCGCACTATCCTGAGAAGGACTTGGATTCAGATGGATCACAGGTCCCCTCAGCATCCCCTTCTATACCTTCCCAGCCAGAGGACACTGCTCTCCCATCATCTGTCGCTAAGGATGACTCCCCTGCAGCTTCTCCTGCCACTCAGCCGTGCAGGAACATGAGACTGCAGAAACTGATGACAGTCCTTTAAGAACTGCGGACAGTATCCAGCAAGGATGGAGCCCCTGAAAGACAAGGCTTTGCTGGCTTTCTTAAGGCCTCGGTTGACTGCAGTCCTTTGCTGGAAAACAGCTCCTTATGTCAGCACTTCATGCAGTGTGCTCTCGAAGATCCTGCCTTGCTCAGCGCAGCTGAGAACAGACAGTGAACACTGTGGTGCAGACCACTTCCCTTGGGCCTCACACCTAGCGAGGACAAACAGAGGTGCTGAACCTCTTTCAGCCCAAGGGCCAAATTCAATTTCAGAGAAGCTCTCGGGATCTGTACTCCAGTAGTGGGTGGGGCTGAAAGAAAAAGGAATGGGGCCAAAAATGCCATCATATCTTTAACTTAAAGCTCGTACTGTCAGCAACTAAGCCTTAAGAGAGGCATTTTAAACCTTTAGAAGGAAGGGAGACTGCACAAAATCCAGGAAACCACAAAATGACCAGCAGTCAGAGAGAAGGGGGGGCATAGCCATCTGGGGAACCCCAGGAGGGCCAGATTTGGCTTTGGGCCTGAGTTTCTGTACCCCTAGTTCTAACTTGAGTAACTTCTGAACTGCTCTCCAAGGTCACAGGTGGAGAAACCTATGGCTGAACCTGAGATCTCTGCATGCAAAGCATCACCAAGCTGTGGCAATGGATCAAACAGATGTTGATCAGTTTTCTAGTATATTGTCATTTTGAGACACTTACGCATTTGACTTTCACCCATGTAACACACACAGTCAATTCTTTTTTGTTCATTGTATTTACTTATTTATTCAAAAGATATGTATCCCACCCTATATAATTAATATCTCAGGGTGGCGTATAGATAAAATCAATTTTAAATCAATTTTAAATCAATTTTCAACGTTAGTAACCCACAGCACAACCGTCAGCTCGAGGATCAGAGCCAGCCCAGAATACATCGTTGGAAGATGCCAGCTTTCTCTGCCTCCACCAGTCTCCTTTGGTGATAATTTGACCTCGTCCAAACATGTTCCTCCCATGCCCAGTTACAGGCAGCATGACCGTATGACCCATGGCTTTCAACTCTTCCATAATATATTGAGGGATACCATCTTCCAGGAACACATACCATGCATCTGCTGTATAAAATAGCATTAAAGAATTTAATTGTCAATATGCAATACTGTATGAATGGCCAACTATTCTAGAAATGTCATCTCACACAAAAAACTAAGAATGGAACTAAAGTATTGATTTTTAAGACTAAATCATGATCCCCCTTAAGGTAAATAGAATAGTCCTGTCCATTTTAACAGGACTAGGGATGGAAACAAATGACTGGGAAAAGCAGAATAGCTACCTTAAAGTTATTGCACAGCAGTTGTAACTGCATGGAGAAATAGTAATTTGTAGGGTCCATTAAGTGCCAGTCACAGGGCTGGTTCACATGTAATGACATGTACACAAGTGGGACAGAGCAGGTACACTGCCTGGAGAAAGTGGGCACACTACCTCCAGCATGCCAGCCACTTCCACTTTTATTCAACAACCTATGATCAGCTTGTTTGTTGAGCATGATGTGTGAACCCACAACACTGGGTTAACCCATAGTTTATTGTAGGGTTAACCGCTGCATTGCTTAGGAGCTAAAAAAACCCCCAGTGCTCCGGGTTTACACATCATGCCCAACAACCTATGGACAGCCCAACTGTAGGTTGCTGAGTCAAAGTAGAAGAGGCAGCACGCTCACTCTCTCCCACTTGTCCCTGACAGACCATGGATTCTTTAACCCATGGGCTGTCGTTATGTGCAAACCAGGTCACAGTCTTGCCACCCATGCACCCTTTGGGGAATCAAAAGCAGGTGAGGATGTGCCACTACTGGGCACACTGTGTAAAAGGGAGACTAAGATTGCAACTCTGTGTGGTTTCAGCTATCACGCATACATCTAGGAGGAAGGTGAATGCTAACATAATTCACATATTTTTAAAAGGCTCTTAAGAGGGATAAAAATTATTCACTGTAGAAAATGATGGTTCTGAGAAAGATGGAAGGATTTGTCCGAACATGTGAGGACTAAATGTGAATAGGGGGCAGGGGTGCTCATTAGAAAACTAATCAAAAATAAACCGGCCAATACCATAATACCTTTATAGTACAGCAAATGAGGTTAAAAAAATTATATAAATCTATGGTGTGACTACTCTCGGAATACTATCTATAACTCTGATTTTTTTTTTAAAGGATATTATAAAGTTAGAAAAGGAGCAGACAGGGGCTGGAGCAATTCCCCAATCAGGAAAGGTTAAAATGTTTGGGGATCTTTTATAAAATTATACACAGTGTGGAGAAAGTGAAAAGAGAGGAAACTTAAGTGGATAGGGAAAACAGATAGGGAGCCCCCAAACCAATCCCTCTTCCATAATATTAGAAGCCTGAATGGTGGGATTTTCCAGATAAAAGGAAATTCTTCTTCACACAGTGCATCGTTAAACTATGGGATTTGCTAACACAAGATGTAGTGATGACCATCAATTTGGATGGCCTTAAAAGGGGCTAAGACAAGTCCATGGAGGATAAGGATATCAATGTTTACTAGTCATGATGGCTATATATTATCTCCAGTATCAGAGGCAGTATGCCCCTCAATGCCAGTTGCGGGGTAACATGAGTGAGGCTGCTATGTCCTTCTTGTTGGCTTCCCATAGGCATCTGGTTGGCCACTGTGTGAACAGAATGCTGAGCTTAGGGATGGCAGAGAATTCCGCCACGGATCACGGTGAGGCCGAATGCCAGTGCATTCGGCCCCCCGAAATCTGTGGCGGAACGGCCTGCCACCCCCCCACGGATCCCCCCCCGGGATGAGACTTACCTGGGGCGGATCTTCCGGGTGGCGGAGGATCCGGTGGCGGCTCCAGCGGCAGCTTCAGCAGCGGCGGCTGGTCTTCCGGCCGGCTGAAGCCGCCGCCATTTGCAGTTTGTTTGTTTTCTTTTTACAGAGACATGATAGGCTACGTAAGTTTTTATGTAGCCTAAAACGTCTGGGTAAAAAAAAAAAAAAAAGGCATACGCAAATGGCGGCTATGGCCACCGCCATTTGCGTTCCTTAGTTTGGGCCGTCTTAGTCTACATAAATATTTACGTAGACTAAGACGGCGAAAATAAGGGGAATGCAAATAGCGTCAGCTACGCTATTTGCATTCCCCTTATTTTCGCCGTCTTAGTCTATGTAAATATTTACGTAGACTAAGACGGCCCAAACTAAGGAACGCAAATGGCGGCGGCCGTAGCTGCCGCCATTTGCGTACGCGGTTTTTGGGGTTTTTTTTCCCCAGAGCCCTCCACGGCCGGAAATCTGGCTGTGGACGGACGGCTCTGGCCTGGCTGGGCCTGGCCGGCTGCTCCGCGGAGCTGCCGCGGAGCACAGCTGGCCGCGGAGGATTCCGGGGGGGAGGAACGGAGCGCCTCCCACCCTGTCGAGGATTCCGGGGGGAGGGATGGAACGCCTCCCCCCCATAAACATAATCCACGAAAGGTAAGTGACTTTCGTACATTCTTAGCTGGGTTGGATAAGCCTTTCCTCTTATTCAGCACAGCTATTCTTACATTTTCATAATAACTGTTCCTTTTTAAGCCATCATCAGACAAACTACATATTTTATATTTCTCCCAGCCCATTCAGATGAAATGAGGTTGAACATTGTACATTATTTTTTTTGAAGTCTTACATTTTTTGTTATGTTCCACACAAAAACGAGCAGCATCCAAAGCCTCTTGTGGATTCATCCCAAATTCCAACATGTTGAATAGTATCTATAAGAATATAAGGGGAGGGAATGGAATGGGGTAAAAAGAACAAGGAGAGAAAAACGTATTTCATAAATCTGGCAGATTATTAGGAAGTTATCACTTCACAAAGCAGCATCAGCCTAGGCAAAACAATTTTCTATAATTTTTCTATTGCTACAAAATGGTCATCAAGTAATGGGGTATTATAGTTTTACGCCAGGCATACTGTAAGATTAGCAACTTCACTGGGAGCTGCCCAAGTGTTATCTCCAGTAAGAGAAGCATATAACTCAAACAACTGAAGATAAGTAATAAGTAATAATAAATAATAATATTTTAGCTTCATTACAATAATGGCGCAATCCTATCAGGATGGCCGTAATCCTCTGAACTCAGAAGCTTATGGTCATCCAATGCAGAGCGGGAGGAGCGGCAGAAGCAGTCTTTACCTCTATGCTCCTCCTGCTCTGTGTTTTGGCTAGACAGGCTTTTTCGCCTGTCTAGCTGGGATTCTGTGGAGCGGGAGGGAAGGAGGCCTCCCCACCCACTGGGACACCCCCTTTCCCACTTCTCTGAGGTCACTTGTGTGACCTCAGAGAGGCAGCCAGCACAGTTCTCTCTGTGCTAGCTGAGAGGGGGAGGGGAGCTCTGAGGCAGAGCGCTGTCTCTGACCTTGGATCCAGGAATCCAGACTATTCTATGGCTCCTCAGACTCTGTCTAGGGGCCATAGGATTGCTCCCTAATGGAAGTAAAGAAGGTAGAAGGGAACATCACTGTATTAAAACAATATGAGCTGAATCTGACAATACACTTACCTGATCCCCACCCACTTTTGCCTTCAGACCTGCCTACCCTTGGAATGCATTCCCCAAAACCTGAAATGGAATTCAGTCCTTGGCTGAAAGAGAATCTGCACCTGCAATGGAGGGGATGAATACAATGTACCACCTTTCCTCTTCACCCACCCAGTGTACCTATCCAACCTTCAATAATCTAGATGTCCATTTATGGGCACAGCATTTCAATAGGGCACACTTGTGTAAAATCCAACATGCGTATGCCTAGATCATGTAGTCAATTCCTAGATTTCATCAGGGATACAGAATGTGCAGTTCAGGTCTCCATTCATTGGATGTTATGCATGTATGCCATATTCAAATAGTATATTCACATGTGGACACCTCAGGCATCAGAGATGTCACAGGTGCAATGGTTGGGTGGAGAAGGAAGGCAGGTTCTCACTCCATCACCATGCAATCATGTAAACCCAATGTAAAAATAAAAACAAATCCAAACCCAATGCATTCATTCGCTTCCAAAGGAATTCAAAACGTATATATGTGGCTTAGGGTTTGCTTATATATTTGGAATCTTCTGGAGAGTTTGCAAGTGACACGCTGTCAAAGAAGTTGTGAACCCTTCCACTAAAGACTCACCTGTACCTGTCCTTGTGGTTGCATGAATCCACCCACTATTCCAAAGGAGCACAGAAGTTCCCCCGAATCTGCAGCAGTAGCCAGAGCAGGTATAATTGTGTGATATGGCCGCTTTCTGGGTGCCAGGCAGTTTGGGTGATCAGGCAGTAGTGAAAAATTGGCTCCTCTGTTCTGCAAATAAATAGATGCAGTAAAAGCTAGAGACTGGCAAAACAACCCCATGGATTTGAATTTGGGGTGGGGGGAATCCCTAATAATTGATATCATTACCCAAGGCTAAGAATAATATAAACTAAACTAAACAAACTCATAGACAAGGCTAAAACAGCAGCAATCACCCGATCAACAACCATGACAATGCTAATGCGAAATATACCGAACATACAGTTATAAGGTGAAGATGAAAGATCCCTAACCTGTTTTGAGTCACTGGACAAACCGGATGTTATAAACTAACATGCATAACAGTTCCCCATCACTATTTTTAAAGGCTTTTATGGGTGAGAAGAACCTAGAACAGAGAAACAGTGAAGGAGAAAGGGGAACTTAGCCCTCTCCTCACCAGCCATTTTTCTACTCAAAATTACTCTCCTGCAGGCTTCCAAACAAGTGCTTGGTAGGGTGCAAGGTTAGGAAAGGCCAAAGGAAGGCCTTGCTTCCATTTTACACATCACAGATGGACTAGAGAGAGAAAAACACCTGCAGCCTGGTCTCTTTGGCATAGACTCTTCCCCACCGTCTAAGATTCAGCAAGTTACTTACCAGAGAGAGGATCTTTTCTGTGGTGGCACCCATAGTGTACAACTCCCTCCAGAGTTATGTTTGCTAGGCTCCTTCATTATTATCTTTTAGACCATATTGTTCTCTTGAGCTTTTAATGGATAGATTTTATTGTTTTTATCCCTCACCCTGAACTAGGGATGTATGGATTTTGGAAAAGCCATTCGGTCTGCATTTCGCTGATTGCCAGGTATGTGAAATTTGCAAAAATGTGCAAATCCCCCCCATGCAGATTTTCATGCTTTAGCCTATGGGTGAAATGCACATTTTCAGCCAGTTTTTTCCCCCATATTTTTCTTTGACTACATTTGTGTAAAATTCTGGAAAATAACAAAACTGGTCCACAAGTCTTCAGAATCCATGCAACTCAGGAAAAGCCGGTTTGCTGTGGAATCCATGGGTCGGTCAGATTCATAGAAATCTGAATTCATTTGATTCCATTGTGGATTTCTGAAGCATCCCTACGCTGAACTAGTGTGTCCTGGCTGTTTTTACTCGGTTTTATCTCCTGTTCTAGTTGTTTTTAATATTGTTGTTAGCCACCTTCAGGCTTTTGCAATAAGGCAGGACATGACAGACAGACAGACAGACAGACAGACATAGTCTTTGTCCCTCAGCCAACACCATGCCCAGCACTAGTGTATGTGGGAAGGATGCAGTTAGGGCACCCTGAACTCCTAGGCAAGTATGCCTTGTCAAACCAACCCACAGCACAGAAACAAACAAGCCCCTGCATGACTGTGGGGCCCACTCCTACTGGGTTGTTGTTATGAGGATAAAATGAAGGAGAAGGATTATGTACACCGCCCCAGGTTCCTTAGGGAGGAAAAAAGGTGGGATATAAATGAAATAAATAAATTCAGCTAGTGACACATATTTAAAACCTTTCATAATTTGATAGGATTTAATGTCAAGAAAAGCTTATAAGCAAATTGGGTATATATAAACTAGCAATATAACACTGTACAAGCATATACATCAACTAATGTTAAAGCAGTCTTTTCTCTCTCTCTCCATGCACAAACACTGTGGAAAAGTATTTTCTCACTTGTAATGTAAATCCACAGCCAGCTGGTACCAGCCCTGTGCCAAATCCCATATAGTTGCTGTTAATGAAAGAGCAGGCATTGCCTTGGGCATCCACTACTGTGAAGTAAACAGTGTCACTTCCAACCAGGAAAGGATTTCCATGCTTATGTTTAGCAGTCGCTCTGAAAAAGAATTTTTTTTTTTTTAAGAGCCTTATACCAAAATCTCTGATTTCAGAATCTGGGTTAAATCACAGTTTATTACTATCAACAAACTTTGCCTGTATTGTTGGCTTAAATCTAGCAGAGTTCACTGCATCATATTCAATTTATGTTTGTTTTGCAAGATCTAGTGGTCCTTTTAATTTTCCTCATGTGAACAAGACATCCACTTAATGTGATGGCTTAAATCTAGCAAATTTCACTATAATGGTGGTGCACATTATAGAGGCATCAATGAAAACACCTTCACTATGGGCTTGTTCATACAACAGAGAAACACACACTGGAACCTCTTTATAAAGTCTATACAGATTACACATGGAGATCAGAAGCCTGTCTTAGGGCATCTCTACACCAGCCTAAAACCCTGCATTTAAAAAGGGGCTTTCTGCTTCTGTTTTAAATGCAGGATCACGACTCCCCTTTTCACCTGCTTCCTTTTCCCCCACCCCCTTCCCCCTCCTTCTCTCTGTATCTGAATCTTCCATTATCTTTCATTGATCTCACTCCTGTTCTTGCTGCTTTTCCTCTTTTCACGGAGGAAACTGAAATGGAACACAATGAGGTAATTTGAGAGCTCATTATTTGCGATCTATTTAAAAACGGAACAAAGGGCATTTACTGCAGGAGACACCCTGGAGGATCACGGTGTCATATAAAGAGCCTGCAAACTTCCGTGAAGGAGCCATCTGAATCGCAGGATAAAAGCTCCGTGAAGAAAGCCTTAGGCTCATGTGTTTCCTTTCTGCCCGCCCCACCGCATCACACATAGAACATAATGACTGAACTGGGAGATCCCACAGGAACTCGAACACAGGAACTCCTGACCCCATGATACTCTGTCTCCAGTTTTCCCAATGATGTTTATGCTTGGTAGTAAACGTGTTTGCTACCACATAATGTGTGATCCTGCCCTTAGTTTCATTGAGCTTAGGCTGACTTAAAATTAGCACTTTAGATATTATTTACAGTATGCCTCTGTATACCAGTTGCTGGGCAACATGAGCAGGAGGGTTCTACTGTACTCGTCCTTCTTGTGCGATTCCCACAGGTAGCTGGAAGGCCATTGTATGAACAGAATGCTGGACTAGATAGGCCTTTGGGCTGAACCAACAAGGCTGTTCTTAAGCTCTAAAGACCTTAACTGGGAGTCCTTCTCCAGGTACTTCCACCTTCAGAGGTTAGGCAGTTGAGTAACAAGGGCCTTTTCAGCAGTGGCGCCCAAATTATGGAATTACCTCCCTAAGCATGGGTAACTAGTTGTTATTGTTGTTTTACTATTTTTAAGGTGCTAAGGAAAATCCCATCCTGTTCTCTTGGGCTTTTAATGAAATTTAGTTGTTGTTTTTATGGAGTCTATTACCCTTTGTTTTGTTTCTAGAGCCTCTGATTTATTCATTTTATTGCTTTATTGTGCTGCCTGTTGCTGTTTTTATTTCATTTTTATTATATTGTTTTATTATTATTATCATTATTATTATTATTTACATTTCTGTACTGCCCAATAGCCGAAGCCCTCTGGGCAGTTTACAAAGATTAAAACATTAAAAATACAATATACAGAGACATAAAAACACATGAACAGACAATATACACAAAAGAAACATATATCTAAAACAATTGCAAACAATCTCAAAAGCAAACAACCATAACCATAACACATTCCAGGATAGATTAAAACTTACCATATGCTGCCAAATGCCTGGGAGAAGAGAAAGATCTTAACCTGGCGCCGAAAAGATAACAATGTTGGCGCCAGGCAGGCATCGTTGGGGAGATAATTTTGGGGCCACCACCAAGAAGTCCCTCTCCCTTGTCACCGTCTTCTGAGCTTCCCTCAGTGTAGGCAGCCAGAGGAGGGCCTTAGATGCTGAGCATAGTATATGGGTAGGTTCATGTCGGGAGAGGTGCTCTGTCAGGTATTGTGGTCCTAAGCTGTGTACAGCTTTATAGGTTAAAGCCAGCACCTTGAATTGGGCTCCGAAACATACAGGCAGGCAGTGCAAGTGGGACAGAGTCAGTCTTATATGTTCGGACCTTCTGGTCCCCATTATCAGTCTGGCCGCCGCATTTTGCATGAGCTGCAGCTTCTGAATCGTCTTCAAAGGCAGCCCCATGTAGAGTGCATTGCAGTAATCTAATCTGGAGATTACCATAGACAACTGAAGCCAGGTTATCCCTTTCCAGATAGGGGCGCAGCTGGGCCACCACCATATTGTTTTATGTTATTGGTAGCCACCTTGAAGCATTCATTAAAATGAAGATCATAAATCCTTAAATAAATGAATATAGATTAATATTCTCAAGACTCACTTATGATTTTATTTTGCATCATTAAAACTAGGTTGTTGTGGCTATTATTATTGTCAAATGCAAACACATTTTATTTTGGTCTCTAGCACACAGATATTAATCGAGATAAACTCAGTGCTCAACTATTTATTATGATAAGCATGCTTCTTGAAAAGCATGCTTAAAGGGGCCACTTTTATTTGAATCAGCCACAGGGGCTTGCTCCATGACATGATCTGGATTGGGGCCCCACTCCAGTTCCCTGATGCAAATCCCCTCTTCACTGTTACTTGCCTTTGAAGAGGGCAAATAACAGCTGAGGAGGTAATTTTTGGCTGGAAAGTTGGAAAATGTTGTGGGCCCCAATCCAAGTTAGGGACATGCGCCAGATCAGCATTCCAGAGCTGCTTTTTCTTCAAAATAAAATGTGAGCAGGTTAAGAACACTTTTGAAAAGCATGTTCACTGTAATGTGTAGTTTGGCCCTCAATGTGCCTGAAAATCATTAACAACACTGCTCTTCCACTGAGTAGAACAGAAATCACAGTTTTGCCCAAAGGCAGCCTTGGATCAAATGCCTAGTAAAGTTCCCTCCACTACATGTCCAGCTAAAACAGTTTGAAAAATAGGAAATAGTGTATCATGAAAGATAAGACACAGGAAAGGACCAAAGTCTGCAGTCTTTTTAGGATCAGATCAAAATTGTGGTTTCCCCTGTATATCTTACAAGGTTAACCCAAACATAGTGCTGCCAACAAATTTAAGCAAACATTTTTATCTAAAGTACACAATAGCAGGCTAACACACGTTGGTACTTTTTAAAAGCCACATGATCACTGTCAAGTACACCCTACTGTAAGCACTGGTCCTTTGGTTTTCAAGCTCTCTTCTTTAAGCATCTGGTTAAGGGGGAAATATTCCAGTATCCTTGATGAAGGCATGATGGGCCAACCTGATGCTTCACTAAACCCCTTGAAGCTGTGGGCATGAAGGATCCATTCAATTTTCAACCATAAGCAGTTTTTAGAAAAAGATTTCAATGTAGAAATACACATAGAAAATGCTATATTGGAACAAGAGATTTATGGACAGAAAACTGGGATTCCTAACTGGCTGTTCCTGACAGATCTTCTCTAAAAAGGCCACATTCACTTTTTTTTCCTATTCTAGAAACATATTTCTATATGTATTTCTTCACAGGCATCCTCCCCTCCAATAGCAACCTCAGGTGGTGAGTGCCAATGGCTATGTACCCAAAACAGGGCCACTGGGAAACAAGAAGTTGATATCAGCATGCCTAGGGGGAACCTGGAGATTTCCAGAAGTTAAAAAAAAATTAAACCAGCAACTTAAAAAGGCAACCCCAACCCCTGGGCAAACAGCCCAATGAAGACAGAGTATGCTCAGTAACATTAGAATGTTGAGTGTCACATGGAAAAGAAAAACTGAGGGTGGGTAAACAGTGGGGTATCCTGCTTGGAGGAAATGGCTGGCTGGAACCTGGAATGGAAGCACGTCTGTTAGGAGGGAGGATACACTACAACATTTTGTTGCGGGTCATTCTTTAAATAGTATTTGCTAATCACCTGAGCTGAGGGCAATGAAGCAAGAGGGGAGACGGCTAGAATGCAGGTGGAGGAAAATTCATGCGGAGTCTGACTGAACACAGGTTAGAGCTCGTTATTGAGCCTAGTTTGTGGTGGTGAGGATGGCAAAGAGACAGTTCTTTTCCACCAGCACTGCATTTTCTCAGTATCATCCAGCGGAGCTTTTCCGAGTAGTTCGTGTCCTGCTACATTCTGGGCCAGGGAGAGAAACTGTGGAACCCTCAGTTTTTATTGATTTATTATTGATTTATTACATTTATATCCCGCCTTTTTTCCTCTTTAAGGAGCCCAAGGCGGCGTACATAATCCTCCTCCTCTCCATTTTGTCCTCACAACAACAACCATGTGAGGTAGGTTAGGCTGAGGCCCAAAGTCACCCAGTGAGCTTCCATGACTGAGTGGGGACTAGAACCTGGATCTCCCAATTCCCAGTTCAACACCCTAGCCACTATACCACACTGGCTCTCAGTAGCGCATTGTGATGAGTTTGCATGGCACTCTGAAGATAAAGAACTGGACACGATTAATGCAGTTCCATTAGTAGAGGCGTCCAGAGCACCGTCTGGTCTAGCTTTATTGGATGAGTTTCAGTTATTGAAGCCCGGGGATGCAGACAAGGTGCTTGGCCAAGTCCAGGTGACCACCTGTGTGCTTGACCCTTGTCTTTCATGGCTTATTACATCAAACAAGGAAGGGATATCCAGCTGAGTCCTGGAAGTTGTAAATCCTTCCCTGAGAGAGGGAGTGATGTCAGCTTCTTTAAAAGAGGTGGTAATCAGGCCACTCCTGAAAAGGCCTAACCTGGACTTGGAGGATGTTGACAACTATAGGCCAGTGGCCAACATCCCCTTCCTGGGCAAGTTGCTTGAACGGATGATTGCAGGACAACTCAAGGCACTCTTGAATGAAACGGATTATCTAGATCCATTTCAATCAGGCTTCAGGCCTGGTTTTGGAATGGTAACTGCCTTTGTCGCCCTGTGAGATGACCTCTGCCGGGAGAGGGACAGGGGGAGTGCAACCCTGTTGATTCTCCTGGACCTCTCAGCGGCTTTCGATACCATCGACCATGGTATCCTTCTGGATAGGTTGTCTGGGTTGGGAGTTGGAGGCACTGCACTGCAGTGGTTCCGCTCCTACTTGGATGGCCGATTCCAGAAGGTGGTGCTGGGGGATTATTGCTCTGTGCCTTGGCAACTCTGCCATGGGGTTCCACGGGGCTCTATGCCTATGCTATTCAACATCTACATGAAACTGCTGGGGGAGGTTATTCAGAAGGGTGGGCTGAGGTGCCATCAATTTGCGGATGACACCCAGCTCTACCTCTCTTTTTCATCAAATCCAGGTGAGGCAGTGGCTGTTCTGAATTAGTGCCTGGGTACAGTAATGGACTGGATGAGGGCCAATAAACTGAGACTTAATCCAAACAAGATGGAGGTCCTGTTAGTGGGTGGTTTGTCTGCCCGGCTAGGTGATGTTCAACCTGTTCTGGAGGGAGTTGCACTCCCGCTAAAGCATCAGATTTGTAATTTGGGAGTGCTCTTGGACCTGGAGCTGTCACTTCAGGCACAGGTGGACTTGGTGGCATAGAGCATCTTTTATCAGCTTAGGCTGATATACCAACTACGCCCTTATCTGGACAGAGATAGCCTAGCTACAGTTATCCATGCTCTGATAACCTCTGGATTACTGCAATGTGTTATATGTGGGGCTGCCTTTGAAAATGGTCCAGAAACTTCAGCTGTTGTAACAGGGAAGCGAGATTGTTAATGGGGCCATGGGGCCTGCAGGGGAAGCTGCCACCACTGGGGAAGAGGCGTGCCTGCTGCTGCTGGGCCTGCTGTAGCTGCCGCCGCCACCAACACCAGGCCTCCCCTACGGACCTCTGCCTGGCAGACCACCAGTCCCTGCAGGACCAGGCCCCCAGGTACTGAGCTAGCTGTGCTGCTTCCACCTGCCCCTTCCTGGAGGGGCTACATAAGCTGGCTGGCTGAGGTGGCCTGGGAGAGCCAGGGCCTGCAGGAGAAGCTGCCACCACCAGGGGAGAGGCCTGCCGCTGCCGCGCTGCCACCACCACCACCACTATCACTACCGTGGACTCCTGCCTCGCATTATTTTTAAGGGGATTTTTTAATTGCTTTTTTTTTAATTCTGGGGGAGTCTGTTGTGTTTTTAGGGGTGGGTAGCCTGCCTGATAGGCGGGAGCGAGGGGGCATGTGTCCACCTGACGGAGGCAGCAGGGGGAGTGTTGGGGACCAGAACATATAGAGGCTGGGCGGCAGGCACTGGCAGAGCGCTAGGGGCAGGCCACGCCAGGTAAGGGGAACAAGGGAGAGATGTGTAGTATCTGTCCCCTGCTCCGGGTGTGTCCAGAGCCAAAGGATGGCTGGGGGAGGTGTGACTCCATCTTCTGGCCTTCGTTTGCTGCTCTGCAACACCAGGTCTGTTACCCAGAAAACCTCCCTCATCCATGACATGATCCTGGATGAGGGTGCAGACCTGGCATGTATTACGGAGACCTGGCTGGCCGAGGCTGCTGCTCCAACTCTTGCAGCCATGTGTCCAGCCGGATTTTCGTATGCACAGCAACCGAGGGCTGGGGATTGCAGAGGGGGAGTGGCTGTTATCTACCGATAGTCCTTGGTCTTCACCAGACCCACTCTCCGGGAGACCAAGGTTTCAGAGTGCATGTACTGGAGGTTGGGCCCGAAGGGCAGTCTGGAGATTCTGCTCGTGTATCGTCCACTCTGCTGCACAACTGACTCCTTGGCCGAGGTGCTTGAGGTGGTCTCTGATGTGCGTGTACAGTCCCCTAACTTATTGGTGTTGGGGGACTTCAACGTACATTCAGAGGCCATCCTCACAGGAGCACCTCAGGACTTCATGGAGACCATGGCTTCATGGGAGCTGCACCATATTCTAACTGGGCCCACCCATGTAGCCGGTCATTCACTAGACCTTGTGTTTGTTTCTGGAGAAGCGGGGAGTGAACTGGAAGTCGGGGGTATATCCACCACCCCCTTCTCATGGTGAGATCACTATCTGGTGACATTAGACTTCTCGGTTCCACAACCCCTCCGCGGGGGTGGAGGACCCATTAAAATGGTCCACCCCAGGCGTCTTAGGGATCCGAATGGATTCCTGAACGCGCTTGGGGATTCTCTGGAGCATGCCAACGGCCACTCGGTCGAGACCCTGGTGGGTGGCTGGAATGCCGCAATCACTGGGGCATTAGATCAGGTGGCTCCGAAACGCCCTCTCCCCCTGAACAGAGCTCGGATTGCACCATGGTTCAATCCGCAGTTACGAGCTCTGAAACAGGAGGTGAGACGGCTAGAGCGCCGGTGGCGGAAGTCTCGCTCCAAAGACAATCAGACACGGGCTAGAGCTGTATCTTCAGCCTATCACGTGGAGGTGAAGGCAGCAAAAAAGGAATATTATGCTGCCTCCATCGTGTCTGCAGAGTGCTGTCCCAGGAGGCTGTTCCAAGTGGTCCGGAGCCTGGTCGGTCCTGTGGCTCCGGAACCACTGGAGCATTCTAAGGCCTCCTGTGAGGCCTTGGCAAGGCACTTTGCAGATAAAATTGATCAGATTAGTTGTGTTACTCGGTGCACTGTGGATACAGTTAGTGAGCAAGAGGCGGCCTGTGGCAAACTGGTTTTGTGGGATCGGTTCCAGCTTCTTCCTCCTGATGAAATGGACAAGGTGCTTTCATCTGTAAGGCCGACCACCTGCTTACTTGATCCTTGCCCATCTTGGCTCATTATGGGCTGCAGAGAGTGACTGGGTGAGTGGATCAGGGCAGTGGTGAACGCCTCCCTTGCAGAGGGAGTGATGCCATCAGCCCTCAAGGAGGCAGTGATAAGACCGCTCTTAAAGAAGCCCTCCTTGGATCCCCAAGTTCTGAACAACTTTTGCCCAATCTCGAATCTACCATTTTGGGGCAAGGTGATTGAGTGGGTGGTGGCGATGCAGTTGAAGGCACACTTGGAAGAAACCGATTATCTAGACCCATTTCAGTCGGGCTTCACGCTTGGGCATGTGACAGAAATGGCCTTCGTCGCCTTGGTGGATGATATGAGGAGGGCTCTGGATAGGGGTGAATGCTCCTTCTTTGTTCTCCTCGACCTCTCAGTGGCTTTTGATACTGCTGACCACAGTATCCTCCTGGACCGCCTGGAGGGGTTGGGCATTGGAGAGTCCAAAATGACCCCAAAATAACCACCATATTGTGGTGGTTCCGGTCCTTCCTCTCCGGCAGGTACCAGAGGGTATCACTGGGAGAGGAGGTTTCGGACCCGTGGCCGCTCACTTGTGGGGTGCCACAGGGTTCCATCCTCTCCCCGATGCTATTTAACATCTATGTGAAGCCACTGGGGGCTATCATCAGGAGGTTTGGGGTGCGGTGTCATCAATATGTGGATGACACGCAGCTCTACCTCTCATTCAAATCTTCACCAAGGTTGGCCGTAGAATCCCTGTCCAAATGTCTGGAGATGGTGAGTGGCTGGATGGGGAGGAATAAGCTGAAGCTGAACCCTGACAAGACTGAGGTACTTTTGGTGGGAGATAAGAGGAGGCTGGGGGATGTTGACCTGGTGTTGAATGGGGTACGGCTACCCTTGAAAGACCAGGTCTGCAGCCTGGGGGTCATTTTGGACTCCCAGCTGTCCATGGAGGCTCAGGTGTCAGCTGTGAGCCGGATAGCCCTGTATCAATTCCATCTGATACGGCGGCTGCACCCCTTCCTTCCTGACCATCTGCTCCCATAGGTAGTACATACCCTGGTCTCCTCTCGTTTAGACTACTGTAATGCGCTCTACGTGGGGTTACCCTTGAAGATGGTTCGGAAGCTGCAGCTGGTACAGAATGCGGCGGCTCGCCTGATTAAAGGCAGCTGCCGGCGAGATCACATCACTCCAGTGCTGAAGGAGTTGCACTGGTTACCAGTTGTTTTCCAGGCCAAAATTCAAGGTGTTGGTTTTGACCTTTAAAACCCTATATGGTTCTGGTCCAGCCTATCTTAAGGAGTGCCTCCAGCAACACCAGACAGGCTGCTTAACAAGATCAGCCTTGGATGGCCTTCTCTCTGTCCCATCAGCCAGGACAGCTAGACTGGTGGGGACGAGGGAGAGGGCCTTTTCTATGGTGGCTTCCACTCTGTGGAACTCCCTCCCTAGGGAACTCCGCCATGCCCTCTCTTTAATGAGCTTCTGCCGTGCATTAAAAATGTGGTTGTTCAGTTTTATTATATGCTTGTACATCGCCCAGAGTGGCTGGGTGACCAGCCAGATGGGTGATGAATAAATTTAATAAACAAACAAACAAACAAACAAAATGGGGACTGGCCAATGAGATCACATTACACAAGTACTTTTCCAGCTGCACTGGCTGCCAGTCCATGTCTAGGCCCAATTCAAAGTGCTGGTATTAACATTCAAAGCCCTAAACAGCTTGGGGCCAGATTATCTGAAGGATCGCCTCCTCGCATATGTGCCTGCCTAAGATCATCTTCAGGGGTCCTTCTCCAGGAGCCCCTGCCAAAGGAAGTGAGGTGGGTTGCTACCAGGAAGAGGGCCTTTTCTGCTGTGGCAGAATTCCCGGCTGTGGAATATGCTCCCTAGAGAGGTTCACCGGGCACCTATGTTGTACTACTCTCAGCGCCAGGTGAAGACTTCTTTGTTTTCCCAGCATTTTGGCATTTTAGCTTCCTAGTCTTTTAGCTCTGCTGTTTTAAATCTGTTTTTGAAATCTCTGCATTGCTGCTAGGTTTTATTCTGGTTGTACTGTTATATTGTAGTTTTAAGCTTTCATATTTTATATTGTTTTATGTTATACTTTGTGGTTTTAATAGCTATTGGGTGGTATAGAAATGAAATAAATACATAAATCAGAAGCATTTCTGCCCTTCATTTCCCCCCACACACTTACCTCCTCAAAAATAAATACATACATAAATAAAACCCCACAAATATTCTGCAATTTTCAGCAGGCTTTCCTATAATAATTTATCTTTTAGTAGAACAATGTAAATACAATATGGAAACTACCTAAACTCAATGACTCTTTGTACTAAGTAATACATCACAATGTAGAAATGAGTTCAAAGGCTGGGATCCAAAGGATTGCACAACTTGTTCTGCACGCCTACGAGGGTTTGCGCTTGGGTTCCCCAAACAGCAGGCTCTTCCCATTCCACAACAAAGCCACTTTTGAAAGCAAGGACTTTCATAGTTGCATAGCTCAAAAAAATAAGTCAATAATTCCGCTGGATATGCCCAAGCACCCGAAGTAGCTCTTTGGATCCTGGCCATAGCAAATAAAATAAGACTATAATTTGTGTAAACGTCAAAAGACTAGCGAGACCATTTTAAAAGAAAGTTAATGCCAATAATATTAACAAAACAGTATTGCTTGATATTTCAGGATTAGAAGAATGTTACTTATCCTGCTGGTTCATAGAAGCACATAAGGAGAGACCTTACCTCTGTAAATCAATTAGCTTTGAACGATCTCTGGCATAAGATTTTGAAAGGAGCTCTGTTGTAGGTACTGATGTTTTTTCTGGATCTGTACAGAACCACAAAGTGTCGGCAAAACTGATTTTGATGGCTTCAATTAGAACGTGTAAGTACTGAGCAGTATTATGAGCCATTTCTACAAAAAGTAAACCAACACAAGTATTGCATCACATTAAAAATAACCATTATCACCCATAGAAGTACAAGGGTCTATACCTACTGTTAAAGAACATTAAAACATAATAATAAATGCATTCATTTCATTCAAATTTTATGTTCTATACATAGGGGCCTGTGAGAAATTACAATAGTTGGATGGGGTGAGGCAGAGGGAGAAAGGTCATCTCCTTCTTCCACCTTCAAAGCCACTGGGACTCTTCCTGCAGCCAATGCTTCAGGCTAGCAGGCATCCACTAGAAAAGGGCAGTTGGGGGGCTACCCTTTGGTAAGCTTAGTGGACCTCTACTAGTGGTGGTAGACATGCTAAGACTGCGCTACCCAATTTCACAAATAGCATCTTAAGCAATCATAATTGTTCTAGAATTCCAGTTGGACCATAAGAATTAGTTGCATAGATTGTGGTCATGCCAAAAAAAGAAAATTCTGGACAGCTGATATGCACACACAGGACAACCTATACTGTATATCAGACATACCAGATGATGGAGACATGCATCCTTCAAAGAAAAAGCAACAAAAATAGTAAAAGATTCTTGAGATGGCAGGGCATTACTGGGAGAGAAAGGTCAGCTTCTTCATATATTTGAAGTCCATTTTGACATCTTCAGCAAAAACTACATTCTGGATCTTATGATCAGAGACATCCATGTTTGTTACCTATAGGGTAGGTTTATATGCACTACCAGCAAGAAAATTAGAGACTATTTTTTTGACCCAAGACAGTGTTGGCTGCAAAATGGATTTTTCAGTTTAAATGATTAGGGAATGTTATAATTTTAATCTTTGATTATTTGCATTTCTGACCATTTATGCTAACTTCGTTCTGGATTAATTGTCTTTTCTATATCTATATCTATATGTTGTTTTGCTATTTATATGTAATGGCCATTGGCTATCAACAATAACATTCGACTGACAGATATTATAGAGTTTTGTCAATCCACTTTATCCCAGTGGCTGGAGGGGAGATTTATAAATATGTCAAATAAATAAATAAACTCACTAACAGCAATCTTATACATGTCTACTCAGAAAAAAAGTCTCACTGACTTCAATGGGGCTTAAGTGGATATAGAATCACAGCCTAAAAGATTCATCAAACAGAACGGTGTTGCAGAGTGAACAGCAATCACAGATGCTTCACAACTACCACTGTTGCTGCTGCCCTAAGCGCTGAAGCTGTCCTAAGATTTATTTTACATTTAAGGAACATAATATGCAGTGTTTTTAAAAAACTAATCCAGTGACTAACAGAAGCTCTTTTTCACTCAAACTTGGCTTAGATTTTTTTTTTCTGCTTAAGCTAAAACAGTTGGCATTTTTCTTCTCCATCCGTGTTTACTCTTTGCAAGTGACAGGCATATAGGATTCCAAATCTGCTCATACCTTTCACGTTGAAATTTTCTAAAATATTCAGGGCTAACAGAGTTGTGATTCCTTGACCATTAGGAGGGATTTCCCAAATATTCAGACCCTGAAAAAGCAATAACTGTCACTGTACACTGAACATCAAAAGATACAATAAAGAAAACTGAAAAGTTTCTCAAGGCGTTGATCATTTCCTATATGAAAGTCTTTCTTATATCACTGGATCAAAACCAAGTAGCACATGGGTTACTCAGAAGCAAGCAACATCACCTAAATAGGCATTGTTAATTTGCAAGGATCATCATCAAAATATGCATCGGTTCAATGCAATATGTATTTAAATTCTTGTAACAGAATAATTAATTTCTGCATCTTGGTCAAATAAATATTTTCTAATAATGACCACCTCATCGAGATTGAACTCTTAAATCTAAAAAATAATTTTGGGACACCCCATATAAACTATGGGGACTCCTGGTGTTGACAACAAGCAACAGTATATCTTCTAGAAAGATGCATTTTAGAAACATTTTACTGGAATGAAAACAACAACAGCAATGAATGTTAAAAGAAAGGGTTTGGGTCAAGATACAGCTATTAACTTATAAATAACACATTTATGTTTACCTTACAAGCGTTTGCTTCTCTGTTTAAACACATTATTCATCGTGTATGTGTGCTCCCAACATGACTAATGGGTTTATTACTAGGTCTGAGTTTAGAAAGGTACTATTCTTAGCAGTATTGGAAAGGCATGACTGCAAAACATGACACACCTTTGCTAATAATTGGGTGTCTAAGCATCTCCTTTTCTTATGTGAGAACTCTGGCGTCATGGTTCCTCAGACCTCACTGGGTGACCCACGCAGTTCTCACTCTCAGATCTGCTCCTAGATGATCTGACACTCATAAATGAAAGCTGAATAATCAGATTTACAGAGGTGCCAAAACATGGAGAAACTGCCATCACTTTACTTATGTAATGAAAAGAACACTGAACACTTGAAATGGGCTATGTAAATACTGAATTTTAACTCCAAATTCTTTTATTTAAATGAGGCCCAGCCCAAAACATTCTGCTGCCTGAGGCAAAGGACAAGACGGAGCCCCTCCTATTCCATGTATAAATGCAGATTGGGCTGGTAGTTGAATCTTTCATCAATACTGGCAATGGGACACCATCATCCACTATACCTGAAGACCGCAGACTAGCAAGGCAGGCCATGTGGCCCACAGCTCTCCCCTCTAACACCTTGGGGCCACCTTCCAGAATCTGCCGCCTGAGGCAACTGCCTCACTCTACCTAATGGCAGGGCCAGCCCTGCTTTAAATCTAGATAGAAAGGGATTCCAAAAATTCTACCATTCCATTGATTTGTGTCCATGTAGACCTCCCTTATTTGATTCAGTTAGCTTTCGAGATGATCACTCACCTGTTCTTTGTATGAAATGACAAATAGTTGGAGGCTTTAATACAGGGCTGGAGAACACATGGCCCTCCAAATGTTGTTGGACTGTAACTCCCACCATCTCTAATCAGCATAAGCAATGGTTAGGCACGATGGGACCTGCGGTGCAACAACATCTTAAGGGCCACACATTCTCCACCCCTGCTTTAATAAGTTAAGCACCAGCTCTGGAGTTTCACAGAAGCTTTAGGCTAGAATTCTATACATAGTTTCTGGGAGTAAGACTCACTGGACCCAGTGAATCTTACTTCTGAATAGGCATATACATAACTGAAAATAAAATAAAATCAGGAAATATAAAGAAACTAAATTGCAAAATATATTTCTAATTCCAGTAGAATTCAATTCACAAAACACCTATGTGAGCTACATAAAATATAACAACAAAATGATGTGTTCTAGCTTCAAGAGTTGCTGTTTTCATAAGAGTAGATTTTATGAGTAAAGATTATGATTTGCTATATTCCTTTTCCAGTAGCACAAACTCCCAGGCCTAACAGAACTCTTTGCTCCAGAAAACATAGGTACATATTAGCAATCTACCTGTGTAGGTACACATTCCTGGTATCTACTGGAATCCCACCTGCCCTATCGAGATTGATTCAAGTATGTAAAGAGGAAACAAATATGTGGTTTTGCTTGTTCTGTGCTGAAGTACTGCCCCATTTTAGGATATGAGCCTATTTTAACTATTAGGTGTTATAAAATATCCCATTTTCAGATTGTTCTAGTAATCACAGAGTTTTAAAATTCAGCTTCCTAACTAGTGCGGGCAGCAGCTTAATCATTTTTTTCAGTACACTTTGAATCCTCCATCTGGAGGGGGACAGATGTACAAATGTTTTTGTTCCATTTTCAGACAACTGGGCAGTATTGGACAACATATATATCAAATGTCAGGGCTCTACATCATGGGAAGTAACTTAACCATTTTAATACCAGCACCCAGCACTGGTCAGTGAGGACAGAGTGTCTTTATACCTATAATAACCAAAGATGATGTGTTTCTGTCTATTCGTGCCATAGCGTCAAATCACGAAACCTAGACACATGAAATTTGACATGCATGCTAAGGGGACCCCAGAGGTGTGCAATTAATGGTTAATTTTAAAATGCAGTAATTAATGTTAATTAATTTAAATGTGGCCATATGGTTGATTCAGTAACATCTTCGCCAATGAGGCAGAATTCCCTAGCTAGCACATAGCTTTGTAGTCCATACAGTTTGAAGTCAGGAGAGATGAGTTGGCAGAGGGAAAGTTATATGCCTGCCCCTCCTCCCACCTGTGGTGCATTGTCCCCTCAGGAGAATGGAAGGGACAGACCCCTCCCTCAGGGGGCTATAGGGGTGCACTATGGAGGAGCCATGCCTAGGGGTGCCACTGGGCACGGCTTCATTCAGAAAGGTTGGGCAAAATCTGTTCAACTCTGACAGCTGATAAGTTTGCTTGAAGGCTTTGCTGTATCAGCTAAAACGGTATGGGGAACCTCAAGCCCACAGGCCAAATCCAGCCCTCTTGGGGTTCCTGACCACTAATCATTTGGTGGTTTTCCAGATTTTGCATGGTTCTTTTCACATTCTAAAAGGCTGAAATCCCTCTCCTAAGGTAGTAAGATCTTTAAGCTAAAATATGCTGGCATTTTTTGAATTCTTGGCCTCGCCCCTTTTGCCTTTAGCCCCCCGACCACCACTGCAGTGTGCCCCCCAAAAGTTCCTCCAAAACTGAAATCATCTCTTGGGCTAAAAGATCCACATCCCTGAACCACGACCTGCTACTACAACCCATGCTTAACCCATGATAAATTAAGCCTGTATTCTGCAAGCATAAATACCTCTTCCTTGCTGCTACTAATATTCTCCTCTCCCCCAAATCAAGCAGCTGGGGAGGAACGTTTTAGGGGAGGAAAGTGATTGCCAAAGGAAAGGTTAAGCACTGGCTTCCTCCCTTTATCTTTTTCCAATTCAAGTTGTCCACTGCATCCCAGTCTCTCTCCAATGCAAATTGCTCTCTCCCAAGAGGAAAGAGAAAGGTTTGTCTGTGTGTTATACATGGCTCCAGTGTGATGTGCATTTGTCTCCTTTGAGTCCCCTGATTTGAGGGGGAAATGTAAAAATGTCCAGACTTCAGTTTTTCTTCTAGTAATTGGGGTGCTTTGGACCAAGTATGTACCATATTTCAGGGCTCTAGCTCATTGAGAAGTACCATACATTTCAGTTCTCCTGTGAGTTAGTCAGTGAGTCCCCAATGTATGTATATAATATGCTGACTAGAATGTGGAAAGGGAGGGCGGGGGTGGGATTTACATGGCATGCTGCTATATTATACTGGGTTTAAACTGAATTTGTCTGAGTCCACTTTAAGAGGGTAATAATACCAGAGTGTATTTAGGTTATGAGTCAATATTTTAGAGAGATAAAATTGTGTTTTAGCACACCTCTCATGTAAAGTTCTGTTAACTTCATCTGTGTGTGAAATCCCTCGAAATGTACGCATTCAACAGTCTACTTTTTCCCATTATTTTCAGGGGAAACAATCAAAGCTGAGTTTAATTTGCAGAGTCTGTATTCATGGAGTAGGTGGGCCAGGGAGGAAGGTAAACATTTGCTATACAATTTTACTGCAGTACAAAAGAGAAAAAAATTACAGAAGAGAAGAACAGATGTTACAGAACAAAGGGATGGGGAAATCCCAAGAATGACCTTTTTTCTTTTCTTTTTACAACCTTGGCTGTGTGACTGGAAAGTACTACTATGAAGCATAAAGAGAAACACATTGAATAATAAGGCATGCCCATTAATGGAAAATTCTGTGGGAGTGGGACACAGGGCATGAAAGTAAGTGCCATGCAAATAAGCTTCTGATTCTTCCATTTCTTATTTTGGTTCCCCGTTCAACACTGTGCTTGAAGAGACGCCTGATCTTACCTATATGCATCTAGTTTATGCTTCATTATCTTAATGAACACTCAAAGCTATAATGTTAAAAGGTACTTTCAGATATTCTGGGGAATGGAACAGAAACATTTTTGGTCATGCTGCTCCAGCTATGGGTAAAATATGGGCTTTTGAAGATGTGTATGAGGGTAGTCAGGTGTCCTACTTTACAGAGCACAGTCCTCTATCCGAAGAGCTGTCAGAGGGCAGTCCTCTATTTGAACGTGTCCTCTGTTTAAAGAGGTTCCAATCCAAGTGTGGTTTAAAGTCAAAGAACCACCAGAATGGAGATCGGATGCCTTGAAGTTGCCCATTAACAGTTAATACCTGGGCAGCAGACCAAGCAGGCACAAAAGTCACCTACTTGGTCTTCACCACTATGCTGAGATGTCTTGAATTTCTGTTTAAATTAAAGTTATTGTTTCTAAATTTGTATCTAGACATAAATTTGCATGTGCAAATGTTATGCAAATCAATGTCCTCTTTTTTGGTGATGTGTAAGTGGCTATCCTAATTTTAGGATGTTTCTGAATATTAATTTCATTGTAATTTTTATGGTTCAAAGTGATTTTATTTTTTACAAACTTCTTTGAGTCGATTTTTAACGGCTAGAATTATAGGCTATAAATGAAAATAAAAATAAATAAATACATGAGATAAACATAACAAGCCCCTGAAATTTGTATTTAAGTCCTGGAACTGTATTAAGGACTCACTAAACTGTGGACATAATTAAGTCACAGAGGTACTTCACAATCTCCATTAGTTCTGGAACGCTGAACTCTCTGGCATACCTTGTAATCTGTAACTATAGGTTCGACTTCTTCAGTGACATGGCTTTTCAGATCTTCTAAATCCATTACTCCACCATTGCTCTGAATAACGTCCACAATTGCTTTGGCCACACGACCTTCATAGAAGCCTTGTTTGCCAGTTTTTGCCAACTCCTGATAAAACATTTAGATGGGAAACTTACAAAAACGAAAGAACAAGGGTATGTCTCTATGGAAGCTTCCCACATTGCTTCTTCAGTACTTAAGAGCTAAAGTAGCAGGTATTGTCATGCTGCACTTCAGTCTGAGCAATATTTTGTTTCATCTGGACTGTGCCATCTGCACGGATGCTAGTGCTATTCCTACAATCTGCCAGTTACTAGATGAGCAATTTGGCCTGCAGGTATGCTGAAGGAGTATACTAAAGAACTGAACAAAAACTCCTGCATCGAAGCACCCTTCACCTTGGGTCACAGTCCAGTGGGTCTTATTGCAATCAACAATTTGAGCCATTTTTTAAACAAGCAAATAGGCACCCCTGATTTATAATATCGTGTTTTTCACATGTGTATCAATTATTTGCTAAATAACCATTAGTATTAACTTGCAATATAACTGAGCCAACTTGATTTACAGTTAAACATTCATCTTTTAGTGACCTCAGAGGTTGCAGTGCTGAGCATTCAACCTCTCTGAACATTGGAACGTTTAACTGTATTGCTAAATACTAATTCATGTGCTGAATGAAGAAGCTTAATGATCAGCAGTTTGGGTTTTAATGCCTCTCTTCTTCCATTCATCCACTCTGATGTATATATGTTGTTGTTGTTCAGTCGTTCAGTCGTGTCCGACTCTTCGTGACCCCATGGACCATAGCACTCCAGGCCTTCCTGTCCTCCACTCTCTCCCGGAGCGTGCTCAAGTTCATATTCATTGCATCGGTGATGCTATCTAGCTATCTCATCCTCTGCCGTCCCCTTCTAGATGTATATATACTTGTGCTTATCTCTACAAGTTTTCAAAAATGTTTGTACACTAAGTTGTGGACTTTCAGTAAAAGGTGGTGAGAGATTAACAATGGTATTTGTGTCGTCATTATTCCAAGACTGTTTTATTGACCTCTATTAAAAGACTGTGCTGAATGACTGAGAACATATATTAACAGAAACTGGCATTAGTCATCTTTGAAAATGGAAGGGATGCAGAAATCCTTTCTGCTAGCCGTGTGTGCGTAAGTGTGTGTGTCTACAGAAATGACTACAGGTACCAAAAAAAACACACTAATAATAAGCTCTTGAAGAACAGTTCCTGTTTCCTGGTCATTTATAGCACACATCAGCTATACATTAAACTCGTATTCTGCAAAAAGACAGGCCTGTATGCACAATGGAAGCACTACATTGAGGTTGCTTTAATCATGCTGGCTGAGCAATTTGTCCACCACAAACCCCCCATCCTCTGAGCAATTAACAATGGCAAGGAGAAAAATTACCTGAACATTGCATCCAAACAGCTAACGACATGATGACAGCTACCACCTAAGGCAATTTAAAATAGCTGTAGAGCATGGTCTGGATCTAACTCACAAACATCTTTTAAAAAAATAAATGCAAAAGCATTCACTGTCACATCACCGGTATATGAGTAAAGCCACTCTGAGAAGACTTTCTCTTATCAGCCATTGTTAAGAATGTGCCAGTTTGTTGTGGAGACTCCCCAAGCATCATCAGCATCATCAGCATCATCAAAATTTCTTAGACACCTTTCTCAAAAATAACTCAAGATAACTTGCAATAAAATTAAAACATAAAATACAGCCACCCCATAAAACAACTAGAACATCACTGACAACCATAAACAATTCAACATACGCATCCAACAGCCCATCATATGCCATCAAAACAACTAAAACATCAGTGACTTGTGCACTGAGCAGCCCATCATATGCCATCAAAAGCCTTAACTGGTGCTGAAAAGATGACAACGTTGGTGCCAGGCATGTTTTGCTAGGCCATATAAGTGGGGGGCCACCACTGAAAAGGTCTTCTCCCTGGCTTACATCCTCCAAACTTCCCTCAGAGGAGGCACCCAGATGAGGGTCTCAGATGCTGATCACAGGGCAGGTGTGGGCAGAAGGTAGCTCTCCAAAAGTTTTGGACTTCAACTCCCAGAAGCCCCTGCCAGCATGGCCAATGGTCAGGAATGGTGAGAAGTTGAAGTTCAAAACATCTGGAGATCTACTTTCTGCCCACCTGTCATAGGTATGGGAAGTTCATACTGTACCCTAAAAATAAAGCTAATCAACATGGTGAATACTTTGCATGTATTATAACTACCACACTGAAGCATTTCGGTTGACATCAATGGGACTGCCATAGTATGAACAGCTCCCCGAGAGTGCAGTTCAGCTGTTCATTCAGACGTAAGCATGCCTATTTTTTCAGTTACCCCTTATTACTACTTACTTCCAATATGAAAAATTAAATGGAGTTATAATTATCAGGAAGCAGCCCAAGAGTTACTCACGCTTTTCACTCATACCTTGATAGTCTGATCATGGTTTCAAATTCTAGTTCAGAGGATGGGTGCAAACTATATTTTGTCAATTTCAGATGAAATACCAAAATATGGTTTGCTATGAACCAGGAAGTTAGGGAGCCAATTGGATCACGGAAGAGGAGTGACAAGGACAAGGGAGAATGCCTCAGCCCAAGGCTCACTCATGTAATGCCAAACCGTGGTTATTTGTTACATGTGAACCAAGCCATTGTTTCAGGATATAACTCTGAGTTGTTATACAAATTGATAATCTAACTCAAGGGGTATTTATGAAGGGATATTAGGTTGTGTTCGCTAACTCCTCTTTTCCATTATGTTCGGTAATTCTCAGGCTGTTGTATACATCCAGATAATTATAATACAATTTAATTTTGTATATCTAGAGATGTGAATGCCTGGAAAACAAATGAGGGGCAGGAAATGGAAAAATGTTGCTGGGGTGGGGGAAACACATTTTTTCCAGATACTTTTTTTGTCCTTGGAAAAAAAAATGGGGGGGATTTGAATTTTCCTCCCATTTTTTCTCTGGGCTTTCACATCTCTATGCATATTGGAAGCAAGCAGTAATAAGGGGAGACTAAATAAATGTTAGGCATTCTTAAGTCCCAATGAACTACTGACTTGTGCTCCCAGGGACCCCTTCATACTTTATGGCAGCCACATGGAAGTCAAAACATCCATTGTCAACTGTGCACATCTCATATATCCTTGCTTATGAAAAGAAGCCTTATGTTAGATCAAGCATTCCAAAGCCATATTTCATGTGAGAAAAAATATAATAACTTGTTCTGTATTGACATTATTTCTATATTTGTGATGGATATGCATTTAGAAAGCAAGGATGAGCTCCCGCTTTAAAATTACAGTGCGCTAAGTAGCTTCAGAAGTCAGGGAACACAATAAGATGCTTATGTACACAAAAGAAAACTGCCTGCGACTCCTGACCCCAATTCCAAGGGAGCACCACTTCAGTGTCAGGGATTCAAAGGGGAGGGTAAATTGTCAGTACCTGGTACCAACAAGACAAAAGGGCATGTGTCGTTCCCCATGTGTAATCAAACAGTGTACTGTCCTCTACGTACCGGGTTACCACTTGGCACCAAATGGTTAAATATTAACAAGGTGCAATTAGAAGTCAAGGAAGGCTCGTCACTTAGGCGATATAAACTGTACAGGAGATGCCTCTCATCTAATACACTGACTCGCAAACGTCATGTGTCATAAAACGTTCAAAACAAACATGATATTTGTGTGCTAACTTTAAAAAAAGAAATAATTATCATGTTAAATATTTGACTATTGTCAGACTCTAAGTCACAGTTTCCTAAAATTTTGAAAAATCATAAAAACTTTACTGATGGCGAAAGCAGCAGGAAAATGCACTATGTTCCTCCACTCTACACGTTTGAAAAATCCTTTCCAACATTAGCAGACAGAAAGTAGATTCCTAAGGGATTTTTGCTTGCACTAGCATCCCCTAGTGAAAAGAAATATCTGAAATTATTGGTTGGAAAGTTTACAGCAGGCATGGGCAGACATAAGAACATAAGAAGAACTATTCTGGATCAGCCCAAAGGTCTATCTAGTCCAGCATTCTGTTCCACAGTGGCCAACCAGCTGCCTATGGGAAGCCTATAACAGGCATGAATGCAACTGCAGCCTCCCACCCATGTTCCCCAGCAACTGGTATACAGAGGCATACTGCCCCTGATACTGGAGATAATATATAGCCATCATGACTAGCAGGAATTGATAGCATTATTCTCCATAGGATTGCGAGATTACTTGTTTTTTGCTAGAATGCAACTGGAGCTAGGTGCAAAATAGTTGCTAGGGGGTGGAACCAGATACAAAAAGATGGCTCAGGGGTGTAGCTAATTATGGCACCACACAAGCCATACACTGGGGTGACCTGTGTATACAAGTACAAATCTACATCTCAGTTACTACAGATCAGGGATTCTAACAGCTTAATTTAGGAGGGAGGAAGCCTTTTCACTGTTGCTATTTTTAAACAGTTGGGAGTCAGAAACCCTTGCTGATCTACTGCAAATCATCCAGCGATGTGCCAGTAGATTCCAATTTACCTCTTGCTCACTCCTGTTCTTTGGGCTGCTTGATATAATTATCTACTCCAGCATGTGTAGACAATATGTTTGTCACATATTGCAATGAACAGTTTGCGTATATGGCCTTTCCTACCCATGAAAAAGAAGAAAATTATCTGATGTGATATGGTACTCACAGACCAGTAAACACATTAGCACTCATTGGCATCTGTTTAGTTGAGGGACCTCCCCCTTTGTACTCTGCCCTCATGACCCATATCAAGCCCACTAGTACTTTAGATACCCCCTCACCCTTCTTTTGTTTTTATGGGAAACCCCCTTCCCTAAACCAACATCTTAAAATGGAATTCCTTGCATTAAAAGTTCCATTTGTGTTACCTCTGCAATTCATGCTACCCCCTCCAAAGAGTTCATCTCCCATGGTCAGCTTTACCACTCCATCCCTCCTCCTCCGGTCTTCCTTAATCTTCCAGCTCCATTGTTCTTTTACTGTACTCAGGACATTAGGGCTCCTATGGACCTAACAAGGCAGCCTTTGGTCCCCCATTATCACCTCCCTGTAGGCTCAATAGAGCATATTTTGAATTCCAGGATATGTAGGGCTTCACCAGACCAGGATTTTTTTATGCTGCAACTTTCCAGGGCTTTTGTTTCTGGATTCTTTACAGGATTAAGATCAGCTCCTTTACACAGCTGGACACATGCTTTGATTTAGTTCACTTGTCTACAAGTTCTATGTTTCATCATACAGCCACTAGATGGCGCTGTTGTATAGTGGAACTGTGCAACTACACACTGCCAATATAGTGAATTAACATTCCTTATCCGGTTATCTCCGATCTTTTAAAAAATGGGTTAAAACCTGTCAGAAAGTGCGGGAGATGCCCTGGAGGTTGGTAATGTCGTGTAAAGGACCTGCAAACTTCCGTTAGTGACCAATCACAAGTGTGCAATAAAAGTGTCGTGTAGAAATGCTCTTAGTGAAGGAAGGAACTCCCAGATCACAGTAGACATCGAAGGGAAATGTGTCCTTTTTATTCTCTTTGCACTGGAATAGGTAATATTTGCATGTCAGTCCTTTCTCTCTTCAGTCTTTCCTTCCTTCTCCCCACTAGCACCAATAAGGTTTACCCATGTCTCCCTGGGCCAAGTTCTCTGCATTCAGACCCCATTGCCTTCCCAGTCAGACTCCTCACATGTTTATCCAACCCCTTGTACCCTCTTCATACGGAGCAGCCTCTCCTCCTCCTTCCCTGCCTAAACTCCTCATGTGCCACTCAGTCTTAGTCCTCCTTTCCACTCCCAGACTCATCCACAGAATTAACTAAAATTCTAAATTACTAAATAGTTGTTGCTGTTTATGCTGGCTATTTAAATGCTGGCTATGTGTTTATTCCTTCTATTTTTGAAATAAATTATACACTTGGTTGTTCTATTTCTGGCTCCACCCTTATTGCTAAATTCCCCTCTTTAGAGAGCCCAGTCTTAGGTCTATTTCTCTCTGCCCATTTGGGCATCCCAATTCCTGCCACTAGACTGACGATTCCTCCTGTACACATGACCATTACACATGTGGACAAAGACAGTAACAACCCTCAGCCTCATGGTCTGTGAACCTGTTAATCATATAGGAAATAATATTTGCATCTTTTAAAACTGATGATGAATGTTACACACTACTCTTAGTGTAGGGACAACATAAATGAAAATGGAAATACTTGTGGGAGGGGGGCAAAGACCACATATTGTTTATAACAGTATCCATTAATGGAATTACATGAATGCAAGCTGAATAATGGAAGAGGAAAGGAATGAACAAAAAGACTCAGTGGTAGAGCAACTGCTTTGCATGCAGGAGGTTCCAAGCCCAAGCCCTGGCATCTCTAGGAAAGACCCTTGCCTGAAACTCTGAAGTGCTACTGTCAGTCAGTGTCACAATACTGGGCTAGATGGACCAATGGTCTCACTCAGTGTAAGGCAGCTTCCTATGCGAGCAGCCTGGCTCCCTCTGTTCAGTCTACCCTGTTCCATTTACTGACTTCTGTGGCATTTGTCTCTGAATGGGTTTTCAGCATTGCATTAGTTTCACAATATGGTTAAGAGGCAGTATTTGTTAGCCCAGGATATTGAGATATAATTAGCTAAAAATGAAAACAGGGAGATGCTGCGGAAGAGTATCCAGGCATGCCCTCCAAACCCCTTACATTTGTCAAAACCCAGTTAGCCAGGAAGCAAATTCAATTGCTGTGGAAATAAAATTAAATTTGATGTACATTAGTGCCATATATCCCATTAATTTCCCTAAATAGCACAAGACATTCCTCTGGATAAATTTCAGACTCACTGTCACAAACTACAGGTCTCGCTTCGTAGCAAGAGGCCCAGATGGAAGCAGGGAGCAGGAGAGAAAGGTCTAATTCCACACTGACCACTGCCCTAATTCACTATTCTCTCAGTTCAACACATAAGCAAAAGACCACCTTCCAAATATCATGCTTCCAACATCCAATTCAGGGCAGAAAAGGATATATCCACTAATTACACCAGGGCAGAAACCCGTCGATCAAGTTCTGCACCTGAAATTTGGGGATTTGATGCACCACATCTTGCGAGCTTGGATAAGATAGAATAGAATCATAGAATAGTAGGGTTGGAAGGGGCCTACAAGACCATCGAGTCCAACCCCCTGCTCAGTGCAGGAATCCAAGTCAGAGCATCCCTGACAGATGGCTATCCAGCCTCGTCTTGAAGGCCTCCAGTGTGGGAGAGCCCACCACCTCCCTAGGTCATTGGTTCCATTGTCGTATTGCTCTAACAGTCAGGAAGTTTTTCCTGATGTTCAGCCAGAATCTGGCTTCCTGTAACTTGAGCCCATTATTCCATGTCCTGCACTCTGGGAGGATCGAGAAGAGATCCTGGCCTTCCTCTCTGTGACAACCTTTCAGGTACTTGAAGAGTGCTGTCATATCTCCCCTCAGTTTTCTCTTCTCAAGGCTAAACATGCCCAGTTCTTTCAGTCTCTCCTCATAGGGCTTTGTTTCCAGTCCCCTGATCATCTTCATTGCCCTCCTCTGAACCCTCTCCAGCTTGTCTGCATCCTTCTTAAAGTGTGGTGCCCAGAACTGGACACAGTACTCCAGATGAGGCCTAACCAGTGCTGAGTAGAGGAGGACTAGTACTTCCCAGGATTTGGAAGCTATGCTTCTATTAATGCAGCCCAAAATAGCATTGGCCTTTTTTGCAGCCACATCACATTGTTGGCTGATATTCAGCTTGTGATCTACAACAATTCCAAGACCCTATTTGCTTGTTGTGTTGTTGAGCCACGTATCCCCCATCTTCGAACTGTGCATTTGGTTTCTTCTTCCTAGGTGCATAACTTGGTATTTATCCCTATTAAATGTTATTCTGTTGTTTTCTGCCCAGCACTCCAGTCTATCAAGATCACTTTGAATTTTGTTTCTGTCTTCCAAGGTATTAGCTATCCCGCCCAATTTTGTGTCATCTGCAAATCTGATCAGCAGTCCCTGCACCTCCTCCTCCAAGTCATCAATAAAAATGTTGAAGAGCAATGGGCCCAGGACTGAGTTCCATGACAACAGGGATGCAGAACCTCTTTCAGCAAAAGGGCTGAATTCCATTTTGGATAAGCTTTCAGGGTCATGTTCCAGTGGCAGGTGGGGCCGAAGATGGGGGGGGGGGTATGGCCAAACACAAAGGGGGTTGTACCAAAAATACCAAAATATTTTAGCTTAAAGCTCTTACGGCTGGTATCTAAGGGTATTCTAAACTTTAGGGTAATCACACATAGTGGAGACTTTTTTCTTCTTCTTTTAACCCCTCCATGGGGGCGGGCAGATTTTGGGGTGAAATGGGCAGGGTAGAAGGTTTAACCCTCACCTTTTGGAGCGCCATGGTTCCAATCTGATTTCTTGTAAAATGTTTGTTTTAATTATGGGTCAACATTTATCTTGTTGTTCAGTGCTCTGAAATCTTTGATGTGGAACGGTATATAAATATTGTAAATAAATTTTAAAAAACTCTTATACACTTACACAAGGTAAAGACAATTATCACACATAGCTCCACTATATATGGTTAACTTGAATGTTTTGTTTGGCACCAAGCTTTAGAAGAGGCATTTCAACCTTTTAGAATGGGGAAAAGCCTGCACAAAAGCCAGGAAACCACCAAATAATTGGTGATTGGGGGAAAGGGGTAGGGCCATATAGGGAACCTCAGACTGGGACCTAGGAGGGCCAGATTTGTCCCCTGTACCTGAGTCTCTGTACCCTGACATACATCCTCAAAAGCAAAACGCACTAAGCAATATCACTGTATATGGAAGGGTTACCAATGTGGTACTTTTGAACAATCGGAGAACTGTTAAAACCTTAACTAGGATTCAAAAGAAAGATATAGTTCAATTAGCCGATTCCCTTATTGAGCACGGTGAAAATCTGGATCGATTGCATGATGTTCTAGAAGTACTTGAAAGGGAAGTATCTTAGCCAGAGCTACCAGAAGAAGGTCAAGCAACTGCCCAAACTCTCTCAAGAAGATGCTCCATGTTGACCAAGAGGGTCAACAAGACACCAGAAAACCATCGCTGAGGAATTCTATACTTGCAAGGAGTCTATGGCCCCATCTACATGGCACCGCTTTGACCCCCATACCCCGTCGTGACTGCGCAGCATTTCAGCTTCAAAGTACTTCTGGTGGTATACACTCGCGGTTTACTGCGCACTTCCCTAACAGACTCCGCCGTGCCCTTATTTTTGCCATTATACTTAAATGCACAGCTGTGCAGTCCCGTGAGTGTGGGGGTGCAACACTTCAGTGGCTGTTTTGCATTTTAGGGGCTCTGCAGTGTCTTTCTGTCCCTCATTAGGTAAAAAGTGAGTGTTTTGTGCTCCTTCATTTCCACGCCATCTGTTTGTCAGTTCCCCAGCCTGAGACTCTTGCGATGGTTCGCACTCATAAGCGTGAGTGATACATGCCTACCTATTGCCCCAAAATGGTGGCCGGAGCGATGTTGGTCCTCCCCCAACCCACCCACCCGGCCCTTGGGCGCTGAGTCCAAAAGCAACCATTGTGAAGATACGAAGCTGCAAAAATGTGCGAAAGTGTGATGAAATAGATGAAAACACATCTCTGTGCCACTGTAACTGTGCAGCTGCGAAGGGATTGGGGAGTAAAGGGACATCACAGAGCGACGCAAGCACTATGCATGCCTACAACATGCCTACTGCAAAATGAGAAGTCGGTTTGGGGAAGGGACAGATGGCTCGCAACCACGGGAAACCCGCAGCAAAGCGAAAACATTGCAGCAAAACTAACTGCTCCTTGGAAATCTGCATTTTCCAGAAGAAAACCACAGATGGCTCTGAAGTGGCAACTGCGTCGTCTAATCAGAAGGACCTCAACTCACACCTGCCCTGGAGTAAAAGGCTCATGTAGATGGCCCCTAATTATAACAACCGACAGCCAGCACAGATGTTAAACTGAAGTTTTCACATAATGTGCTGTTCCTGGGGACACATTTGCATGGAGTAGCACAGCAATATGTGATCCACCTCACCCATGGGTACAACAACAGATATTTGGAAGTGACTCCTGCAAGTGCAACAGCTGAGGGGGGAAAGTGCTGCTGCATTCACACGATTTCTGTAATTACAATACTTAGCTAGTTTTGAGTTTTCCATTTTCACTGGCTTAAGGCAGACCTCCTTACCTTAAAAGTGTTTGCCAAAAAAGGATTATGGAAGACTTGGCCATGATCAGGTGCTTGGCCATCTATCAGCAGGTCCTTTCCATGTTGGTTTCCAGGAGACTGAAGGGCATGAATATTCTGCTTCCAGTGGTAAGAAGTAATCTCTGACACTGGAAAGCCCTTCTCAGCCAATTCTATCGCTGGCTGCAGAACCTGCTGCATGGAAAGCTGAATCAGGAAAGATTGCACAGTTATTTTCCATAGAGCTACTTATTTGAAATGAACGCATGTCTAATTAAAAACATTCCCAAGGTTCACCTCTTTACAAAACTTAGTCCCATGGACAAAACTGTTTAATCCACTAGTAATAAAAAGTAGGCATCTTTACTACAAGACATTTCCTAGAGAAGAGGCGACTTTGGAAGTAGTTCCTGCATGCCAGATAAGCAGGTAGAGCTTCTGGCTTCTTCCCTATATGGTGGCTACTTACACATCGCCACAAAAGAGGACACCAATTAGCATAACATTTATATATGCTAATTTATATGTACTGATGCAAGTTTAGAAATGCTTATAATTTATATAGAAATACAGTACATCTCACTCTTGTATGCAAGATTGTGACCAAATGACCCGTGTGCCTTGCTCAGCCTGCTATCCAGGTGCTAACTGTGGAGGGGCAACTTCATAAACAGTAGGGTTGGAAGGGTCCTATAAGACCATCTAGTCCAACCCCCTTCAAGGACAGTGCTGCTCTCCCTTCTTTGTATTCTTTACCTTTAAACCAGACTTGGGGCATCTCTACACCAGTCTAAAATCCTGCATTTAAAACAGGGCTTTCTGCTTCCATTTTACATGCAGGATCACAACGACTCCTTTTTTCATGTGCTTCCTTTTGCCCCAATCCCTTCCCCCTGCTTTTCCCCGTATCTGAGTCTTCCATTATCTTTCACTGATCTCGCTCCTCTTCTTGCCACTTTTCCTCTTTTCACAGAGGAAACTGAAGCGGAACACAACGGGGTAATCTGATAGCTCATTATCTGTGATCTATTTAAAAATGGAACAAGGGGCATTTAGTGCAAGAGACAACTTGAATGATCACAGCATCATGTAAAGAGCCCACAAACTTCAGTGAAGGAGTAATCTCAATCGCAGGATAAAAGCTCAGTGTGAAGCAGCCCTTGGACTGGACAGTCATTCAAACAGAGAATGCCTTCAAAATGGAGGACTGTTGTTGTTCAGTCGTTCAGTCGTGTCCGACTCTTCGTGACCCCATGGACCATAGCACGCCAGGCCTTCCTGTCCTGCGCTCTCTCCCGGAGCGTGCTCAAGTTCATATTCATTGCATCCGTGATGCTATCTAGCCATCTCATCCTCTGCCGTCCCCTTCTCCTTTTGCCTTCAGTCTTTGCCAGCATCAGGGTCTTTTCCAGGGAGTTTTCTCTTCGCATTAGGTGGCCAAAATATTGGAGCTTCAGCTTCATTATCTGTCCTTCCAATGAGCACTCAGGGCTGATTTCCTTTAGGATGGACTGATTTGACCTCCTTGCAGTCCAGGGGACTCGTAAGAGTCTTCTCCAGCACCACAGTTCGAAAGCATCAATTCTTCGGCGCTCAGCCTTCCTTATAGTCCAGCTCTCACAGCCATACATTACTACTGGGAAAACCATAGCTTTGACTATGCGGACCTTTGTTGGCAAGGTGAAGTCTCTGCTTCTTACTATGCTGTCTAGGTTGGCCATAGCTTTCCTCCCAAGGAGCAAGCGTCTTTTAATTTCATGGCTACAGTCACTGTCTGCGGTGATCTTGGAGCCCAAGAAAGTAAAATCTGTCACTGCTTCCATTTCTTCCCCTTCTATATGCCAGGAAGTGATGGGGCCAGATGCCATGATCTTAGTTTTTTTAATGTTGAGTTTCAAACCAGCTTTTGCACTCTCCTCTTTCACCCTCAACAAGAGGCTCTTGAGATCCTCTTCGCTTTCTGCCATTAGGGTGGTATCGTCTGCATATCGGAGGTTGTTGATAATTCTCCCAGCAATCTTAATTCCGACCTGTGATTCATCCAACCCGGCATTTCTCATGATGTACTCTGCATATAAGTTAAATAAGCAGGGTGACAATATGCAGCCTTGTCGTACTCCTTTCCCAATTTTGAACCAATCGGTTGTTCCATGTCTGGTTCTTACTGTTGCTTCTTGACCCTCGTACAGGTTTCTCAGGAGACAGGTAAGGTGGTCTGGTACTCCCATCACTTTCAGAATTTGCCACAGTTTGTTGTGATCCACACAATCAAAGGCTTTAGCGTAGTCAATGAAGCAGAAATAGACGTTTTTCTGGAATTCTCTTGCTTTCTCCATGATGCAGCGAATGTTGGCGATTTGATCTCTAGTTCCTCTGCCTCTTCTAAACCCAGCTTGTACTTCCGGTAGTTCTCGGTTCGCATACTGCTGAAGCCTAGCTTGTAGGATTTTGAGCATCACCTTGCTGGCATGTGAAATGAGCGCAATGGTGCGGTAGTTTGAACACTCTTTGGCGTTGCCCTTCTTTGGAATTGGAATGTAAACTGACCTTTTCCAGTCTTGTGGCCACTGTTGAGTGTTCCAGATTTGTTGGCATATTGAATGCAGCACTTTAACAGCATCATCTTTTAGGATTTTAAATAGCTCGGCTGGAATACTGTCATCTCCGCTAGCTTTGTTGTTACTAATGCTTCCTAAGGCCCACTTGACTTCACTCTCTAGGATGTCCGGCTCAAGTTCAGTGACCGCACTATCATGGCTATCAGGGACACTGAGATCTTTCCTGTATAGTTCTTCTGTGTATTCTTGCCACCTCTTCTTAATCTCATCTGCTTCTGTTAGGTCCCTGCCTTCTTTGTCCTTTATCATGCCCGTCTTTGCACAAAACGTTCCCTTGAGATCTCTGATTTTCTTGAAGAGATCTCTAGTCTTTCCCATTCTGTTGTTTTCCTCGATTTCTTTGCATTGTTCATTTAAGAAGGCCTTCTTGTCTCTCCTTGCTATTCTCTGGAACTCTGCATTCAGTTGGGTATATCTTCCCCTTTCTCCCTTGCTTTTCGCTTCCCTTCTTTCGTGAGCTACTTGTAAAGCCTCATCAGACAGCCACTTTGCTTTCTTGCATTTCTTTTTCTTTGGGATGGATTTCGTTGCTGCCTCCTGAACAATGTTACAGACCTCCGTCCATAGTTCCTCAGGCACTCTGTCTATCAGGTCTAATCCCTGAAATCTATTCCTCACCTCCACTGTATATTCATCAGGGATATGATTTAGGTCATACCTGAATGGTTTAGTGGTTTTCCCTACGGTCTTCAATTTAAGCCGAAATTTTGCAAGAAGCAGCTCATGATCTGAGCCACAGTCAGCTCCAGGTCTTGTTTTTACTGACTGTATGGAGCTTCTCCATCTTTGGCTGCAAAGGACATAATCAATCTGATTTCGATATTGACCATCTGGTGACGTCCATGTGTAGAGTCGCCTCTTGTGCTGTTGGAAAAGAGTGTTTGCTATGATCAGCATGTTCTCTTGGCAAAACTCTATTAGCTTTTGTCCTGCTTCATTTTGTACACCAAGGCCATGCCTGCCTGTTATCCCGGTGATTTCTTGACTTCCTACTTTAGCGTTCCAATCCCCTATGATGAAGAGGACATCTTTTTTTGGTGTTAGTTCTAGAAGGTGTTGTAGGTCTTCATAGAACCGATCAACCTCAGCTTCTTCGGCCTCAGTGGTTGGGGCATAGACTTGAATTACTGTGATGTTGAATGGTTTGCCTTGGATTCGTACTGAGATCATTCTATCTTTTTTAAGATTGTACCCCAGTACTGCTTTTCCCACCCTTTTGTTGACTATGAGTGCTACTCCATTTCTTCTAAGGGATTCTTGCCCACAATAGAAGATATGATGGTCACCTGAATTAAATTCACCCATGCCTGTCCATTTGAGTTCGCTGATTCCCAAGATGTCGATGTTCAATCTTGCCATCTCATGTTTGACCACCTCCAGCTTACCTTGATTCATTGATCTGACATTCCAGGTTCCTAAACAATATTGTTCTTTACAGCATCGGATTTTCTTTTCACCACCAGACACATCCACAGCTGAGTGTCCTTTCGGGTTTGGCCCAGCCGCTTCACTCTTTCTGGCGCTACTTGGAAATACCCTCTGCTCTTCCCCAGTAGCATATTGGACACCTTCCGACCTGAGGGGCTCATCTTCCGGTGTCATCTCTTTTAGCCTTGTGATCCGTTCCATGGGGTTTTCTTGGCAAGAATACTGGAGTGGGTTGCCATTTCCTTCTCCAGTGGACCACATTTTGTCAGAACTCTCTGCCATGACCTGTCCGTCTTGGGTGGCCCTGCACGGCATAGCTTATGGCTTCACTGAGTTACGCAAGCCCCTTCGCCACAACAAGGCAGTGATCCATGAAGGGGAAAATGGAGGACAGTGCTCTATAAAAGAGGACACATGGCCGCCCTTAGCATTGAAAGGCAGCTAAGGAATGCTCCAGGAGTCTCTAGGGGTGGGGAGGAGCTATAATCCAGCAGAAAGGCACCGAACTGGGCTTGACCACCATCTGAAGTAGAACAGAAGTTAATATGGGAGGAGAAAATATCAAAGGCTTGAGGCTTAGGTGTTTTGAAGGGAGGGGGGGGGAAGAGGAATCCTCCAGGAGTGTTCTCTTCTCCTGAATCTCAAAACAACATGAAATATCACAGCAATAAGCACTGTTTAAGATGTTTTATTTTAAAGACTTGTTTGAACTTTAAATTCTTCTTAGCAGTTAAGGGTGAATAGCTGGCTGCAGAATGCTGGGAGTTGTAGGCCTTTGTTCTGTCTAAATATGCATAAGATTGAGCCCTAGATTTTAAAAACATTGTGCATGAGGAAAATGGAACGCTGAAGACTGATCACAATGGTGTGACCTTTTCCTTGCCCTTCTCCGGGCGTAGAAGGAGCAGAAGAAATTATGCACAAATAACCAATTTGCATGTTCAGTTTTTTTAAAAATGCAACATTTTGTGTTATGATGTTGTTGCTTTTAAAATTGCAAAGATGACACCGCTCTGAGGCACTGCACTTTTGAACCAAAACACTAATTTGGGGCTTACCTTTTTGCTGCCATACAATGCAACAGCATCACACCAGGCAGCTGCAGTACCAGGTACTGTGACATTATATACATGTAGTAGAGGTGGAGGATTTGCCTCACTGAAGCCATGTTCTTTTAGCAGTTCAAGACTTAGGGACTGTGGAGCTCGACCGCTGCAAAGTAAACAGACATCCACATGTAAACAGGTTTACAAGCATATAACAACAATACCATCCATTTGATTTAAAAAGAAATAGATGGTATTGCAGTCAGCTTGGCACAAAATTGCAGCAGCTCTAGCACACCAGGTAAGCATGTAAAATAGTGTGTGCAACTTCCATGGCATTTATGACATTTTATATGTTTATAACACCTATGATTAGGTGCTATGCAGTTTTCTGTGCCTTCCTCACCATTTTCTTTGTGGCTGGGCAAGCTGCAGAGGAAAGCATTGGTCTGCAGCCACCCACTATCTTCATTTCTTAAGAATGTCTCTGAGCCCCATCATGTAGCCTAGAGGTGTTCATGGGAAATGAAGATGGCCACAGCTGGAGGCCTTCACTTTGCTTAGAAGTCATCTCAGTTGCTAGTAAGAAAATGTGTTCATTAAAAAAAATGGAAGGGGTAGGGGTAGCCACCAAGTACCTTGGTGGGCACTAAGAAAACTGTGGGTTCAAAGGAGTTGTTTAGCGTGTTGTAGCTCGGACCCTATCTCTGTCTTTTACACAGGTGGTTAAGTAGGTTACTTGTTCTTTGTGCCTAGCTATGCCTCCCATGGCAGCCATTTTATGGTGGTGCCGATGATAGTTTCTCAAATGCACCTACCCCTGGTCTAGACCTACATCTTAAATGTATAGCAACTAATCATAGGTGTTATAAAAGTATACTCCTTTAAAAAAGAAAAGAAAAGACAGGTTCCTGTATCTTTAATAGCTGCATGAAGTGCTGAGATTCAATGAGTGAAGCTTTTCCTGTCATGCAGATGCAGTGATGGGAAAAAGCTGCATCCACTGAATATCTGTCCATCATAAAACAGTTAAATGCACAGAAGTCCTGCCAGAAAAATGACCACAGGTGCCTTAAGAACTACAGACTCCTATACCCTATACCCTATAGCCATCACAGTATTTAGTGTCCTTGGTAGCTGCCATGTTGCTTTTTAGAAAAAAAGACCCTTCACGTTGTCTCATGATTGTTGAGCTAGCACTGCCCTGTCTACAGGTTGCAAATCAGTAGGAACAGGACCTCTGACTTGGGCAGTTTTCAAACCCCTTGCCTGGTGTTTTTTTAATCAAGCTCCAGATTGATTTCTAATTAATATGGTCTGTTTTGCTATTATTTTAACGCTTTTACAACAAACTATTGCACAGAATAATGGAAAACAGTTTTCATAGGAAAAGATCCTTCAATTCTATTTTCATTAGGGTGCTTGGCAGGGCGCACACTGTGGAGCCCCTGGAAACAAGCCAAAACTTTACATTTGAAATAGTTTCCTGTTTCTTTGTGAAAGGTTAATGAAGGGGAGGAAGGGGAGAGGGAAATCAGATATAGGAGTTACAGCATGTCCTGCCCTTTGGCCTTTGATGACAGCAACAGGAACCAAAGAGCACCTGGAACTGATGCTAGCCTTTTATAGCATCTTCCTATTAACATTCAGTATAGATCTACTGTGGAAGGACAACTATTCCCCTGTAGTAGTGAAAAATTGAATGGCACTCAAATGGAGGAAAATCAAGAGAAAGGAAAGGAACTAAGGTGCAAAGCTGGACCCTGACCTTCTAGTTAAAACAAAAATCCTCCCAAAGTGAAACCAGAACTGCATACTCTCTGTCCACCAGGATGTTTGCACAGAAATCATTATCAAGGTTAACTTAAAATAAATTAAAATGACACTATACACACAAGCCTGAAGGCACACACACATAAACTGAACAAATACCATTTGTATGTAATGCAAACAGATTTGTGATAAGTGCAGCAAGCCCAAAAACTGCCACTAAGTTCAGCACCGTTATAAACGTGAAATTCCAATGAGAAATTCAGCCTAAGTAATCTCCCAGACAATACTGAATCTGTTCATTTTCCTTCAGTAGTATTAGTGGCAACAACCTGGATTCTTGTTTATCCACTCACTTTAATGATTCTACATTTGCACACTCTTCCTACCACCACCTTTTGTATGCTCCAAGCTAGGGAGCCAGCATTCTCCAGGGCATAAAAAGCTGGGCTCCACCTGGGAAACTAGGGTTCCTGTCCTATCTGTGTTTTGAATTAATTGGCTTTGAGCAAGAGCTGATCTACACAAGAGGGTTTTTTCATCACTGTAACATCTGGCTCACCAGTGCAGCACACAATGCACTCTCTAATCCATTTTTGTCATGCTACTTTAGTCCTTATATAATGAAATTTTCAAGACAGCTTTTATAGTGATGTTTGGCCATCTTGCAGTTTACTTGCAGACTATGTGCTGTGTATGTGCTATTGTTGTGGTTTTGTTACCTGTCCTGACAGAAGTGGCTTCACCAGCGATAGCCAATCCCCTGGTATGAGTGGCAGGGTGTCATGTGTGGTTCTGTGGGGTAGGAAGTAGGTCTGTCTGCCATTTCCTGTTACCCTCAGTGGTGGATCAAATCTACCAATTTAAATTCGGGAGGCTGTTCATGTTCTTCCTGTGCACGTCCAGATCTGCGGAGAATGGTATTTGTAGGCAGGGGCGCCCTACATGGCTTTCTCACTTGCTCTCACATGGCTTCCTAGCAAAACGGCCCCTCGCTGCTGCTGTCACCAAGGAGGAGGGGGGATGAAAGGAGGCGGTGGAGGCGGAGAGAGACATGAGGGGGGCAGCGGCAAGGAGCCATTTTGCTGGCCATTGCCATGCAAGAGCACGTCCACATATACACATACTTCCTTCTCCTCCTCCGTAGGGTTTTTTTTTTTTGGCGCACATAACTGCCAACACACACATTTCTTTCTCACTTTTCCCAAGGGTATTATACAAGATGTCCACATTCTGCCCTGCTTATCATTCTGTCACACATCTAGACCCCCTACGCACACACTGCAATGTGGGAACCGCTTCAGTATGATAAGGTCCCATATCGCAGTCACATGCATTTGAACTGAGTGTATCAATTCCACAGGAAAAGCCTATAGAATTACCTCTACCCACAAGGTTGCATGGTGAGACTCTTCCCCAGGCTGGGGTGGCTGTGATACATATGAAGGGGGCCTTAAGTGTGATCAAGAAACGGAACCAAGGAAGTATTTATGTGGGCAGGAGAAAGCTGGATTTTCAACAGCTGAGATCACCCCCACCTCAGTGCTGCACCCAAGTGCACTCCTTTCATTTCTCCCCAAAAAGTGAATGGGTGCTTTTCACTCATACAGGAAAAATACAGCATGTGTTTGGGACACCCTTGCGGTGAGGGCACAACCTGCTTTCTACCCCTTTCACTGGGTGGTCCCAGGTTCAATGACAGGGATCCCACACTGGGGTGCAATGTGTGTGTAGCACACCCCAGAGTTCTTACAATGTACATATCTCTCTACAACAGCCTTCCCCAACTTAGTGCCCTCCAGATGTTTTGGACAACAGCTCCCAGCATTCCTGCCCATTGGCCATGCTTGTTGGAGCCTATGGGAGCTGAAGTCCAAACCATCTAGAGGGCACCAGATTGGGGATGTGTACAAATACCCCACACATCATATTTATGTGCGTTCTGCCAATTTTGACTTTTATAATAAAGTTAAACATTCAATTCTATCAAACACACAGAATAAGAATCTTGAAGCATTAATAAAGCCTGAAGATATGTAGTCCATGTCCAAAGAGTAATGCAACCACCTGTAACAGAATAGCAGTTTTGATGGATCAAAAAGGCCAAATTTGTTCGTAAGTTTTGAGCAGATACATCCAAAATTTGAAAATTGCTTTATGCTTGCTACAGACACTGGACTCTAATACATTGCAATTTCACTCCTAGTTCTATGAAAAGCTATTAAATGTTCTATATTATTATTTTTTACATTTCTATACCACCCCACAGCTGAAGCTCTCTGGGCAGAAGTTAAAACATTAAAATACAGTATACAAAGTTTAGAAGCCATTTACATATTCAGTTTTTCCTTGTAAAAACAGGTTAAAAACCCAATGTTCTGTCCATGGGAAACTGACCCATCCTAGACAGGCTTATAATTTGTGTTCTCCAACAAGAACATAGAAAGGACTCTTCCTTTTAGATCAGCCCAAAGGTCTTTCTACACCACAGCCCTACACGTGTCTACTCAGACATCAATTACATTGAGTTCAGTGGGTCTTATTCCCAGGAAAGTATGCAAAGGATTGCAGCCCTAGTCTAGCATTTTGGTTCCCACAGTAGTCAATCAGATCACCTTCAACAATACACTGAACATCAAAAAGGCAGCAACATCTCTTCACTCAACAAACCTAGCTTGCCTTCACAGAGTTCTGTTAGCCTCCTATTTTCCTGGCTCCTACTTACAAACCAGCAACAAAAAACGGGAACAAGCAGGAGTTACAAAGAAGAAAAACTCAACAGTACAACCCTCCCCTGTTGCACAACAGAAATATTTCTCTACCCCAGTAAATAAAAGAATACAACTCTTGTACTTCTTCTTTGGAACTTACCTTCCATTGAGACCATGGACCTGCTTTGTCCTTGCGTCATAGTAGAGGCAGAAACAATCTCCACCTATACCAGTATTGTGTGGTTCGGTAACATTTAAAGCAGCTGCGACAGCTACAGCAGCATCTACAGCATTGCCTCCTCTCTTTAAAACATCTGCAACACCAACAGGGAAGCTTATTAAGGATCTGATAGTAGTCTTTTTCAGTGGGGGAAAGTCTAAAATTGTAACTACTTGCAAAAGAGTGGCAAGTGTTAGAATCACAGAATCCTAAGAATTAAAGGAAGACATGGGAATGATGGGGCACTATCCAGTGATGCCCTTGCGCTAATGATAGCTAGTGCAAAGGGAAGCTAGTGCTTGCTGGCACAACCAAACTAGCACTTCTGGAACCAGACAAGCCAGCAGAGCTCCCAAAATATCGCAGCTTCACGTATATGCTGACGGGATCCAAGCTGGCAGTGACTGACCAAGGAAGATCTTGGTCCATGTTGGACATAATTAGAAAAGGAATTAAAAATAAAACTGCCAATATCATACTGCACTTATACAAATCTGCGATGTGACCACACTTACTGTGTACAGCTGTGGTCATGACACGTCAAAAAGGATATTGTAGAGTTAGAAAAGTTGCAGAAAAAGACAACTAAAATGATCAAGGGGCTGGAGCAACTTCCCTGTGAGGAAAGGTTACTGGTACTGTTTACCTTAGGGAAAAAGTAAGTAAGCAGACACATGATAGAGGTTTATAAAATTATACGTGGTGTGGAGAAAGTGGAGACATTTTTCTCCCTCTCTCATAATACTAGAACCCGGGGTCATCCCATGAAGTTTAGGAGATTGGTGGGAAATGCCGGACAGATTAAAGGAAGGACTTCTTCGCATAGCACAAGATATAGTGATGGGCACTAATTTGGATAGCTTTAAAAGGGGATTAGACAAATTCATGGAGGATAAAGCTATCAATGGCTACTAGTCCTGATGGATATATGCTACCTCCAGTATCAGAGGCAATGGATACTGGACTAGATAGTCCTTTTGACTGATTCACATGGCTCTTCTCATGTTCTTGCTAGAAGCACAAGCCTGCAGATGTCAGCAGAACAGTATATTCAGAGCTGGGTAAAAAATTGGTATTGAGATGAAAGCTCTTCTTTTAGATTATGAAAATTTGAAATAATTAATAACAATAATAGGAAATACTATTTTCTTTTAAACTATTAACTTAAAATATCTAGCAATGCTCTCCTTTATAATAACAATTTTTTTTAATCTTAGGCAATACACTGTATTTTGATGTCATGCTTTATTGAGAGAGTACATATTTTATAATAAAAATGAAAAATGGATCTAAAGACTTCCCCCTTACTAATTCTTGTTGGTACAAAACCAGAACTGAACTCACCTGAAACATTTCTCAGTGTGCCTTTAAGTTTGACAGTTATTGTTAACTGGCAGCTAAAGACTTCCTAAATACTGGAACTATAGATAGCAATGTTTAGCAAAGTCCAGGTCATAACACATCAGCCACACGCAAAAGAAGTACAACTCACTTGCATTTCCTGTATATGAAGATGCCCAATGTATAATCAAAGGAAAGAGTATGAAGTTTTCTGAAGCTTGCAGCATATGCTTTTATTCCCTTTTCAAAGCTTCACCTTCTAGTTCACATCCAGATGTATAGGCTATATAAGCCAATAAGATTATAACGTATTCTTTGCATTTGATGGCTTTTGTTAATCATTTATTATTAACTGTATACTGCCTTATCTGCTTAAAAACCATCAAGCCTCATTTTAAAGATGAGATATCTGCTTCACCCATTTTCATAATGCAGATCCAAGAGACAGGGTTCATTTTTCACAGAATAAAAGACCCCATGCCAAATTCTGAGAATATTCCTATTCCGCTGATTTCCATTGGGGCACTACAACGTGAGCCTTTTATTTTTCAGACACCTTCATGAGATCTCAGATGATTTTCAGACTTCTTCATGAAAGAAGAAAAATGGTTTTTACTCTCTCAGATCATAGAGAACATAATAATCTAGAAGTCATGGCTTAACATGGATGGCTGTAGTGAGAGAATAGTTCCCATGTGTCCTTTCTCCATAGTTGCCTTCACCAAAGTTCACACTTGCGAACTCTAAGTGTGCATGACATGACACCAGAGATATTTGGCCCCAGGCCAAGCACCTTATCACCTGAGTTATGGTCTCCCTGTGTGGGATTTATTGATTTGATTTGTGCTCCACCTTTCTACCAAAAAAGGCACTCAAGATGGCTTACAGTCACAAATAAAATTGGATTAAAAGAATAATAAAAACGAATTCAAGGAGAGAGCAATCCTATGGTCACTAGACATTGTCTAGAGGACCATAGGATTCTCTGGTTTCTGGGACCTGAGGTTGGAGCCAGGACTCCGAATGTGGTTCCCAGAAACTGCACTTCCCACCCCTTCCCCCACGCCCGCATAGCCAGCTCTTTTCTCCCCACGCTGGCTATGTCTCCACACTTGGAAACGGAAAATGGAGACAGGGATAGGGGGGCACTCCCAGGGACAGAGAGGGAAGGAGACAATGGAAGCCACTTTATGCAGCTTCCTATGCACTGTGTGGCCTCCTTCCATCCCCCTTCCTGAAGCCACAGCTGGACAGCCAAAATTAGCCATGTAACCAAAAACGCAGGGCAGATGGATCCGCCGTACTATGGTCGCCCTGCACTGGATACTCAGCAGCCTCTGACTATCTCAGTAGGATTGCACACTAAAACACAATTAAAAACGTAACAACAGAATAAAGCCTGGTTTATGTACTGGCAGTGATGTGCTGGAATAAGGGTTGAATTACATTATATACAGTCAGGACCAGAAATATTGGAACAAGGATAACTGTTTTGGCAGTTGGCCTCTGTGCACCACCACACTGAAGTTGAAAGGAAACACACCCAGATGGGAGCGAAGTCAGGACTTTCAGCTATAATTCAAGGGGTTTGACAAAAGTGGGGCACTAACCATTCAGGAAGGACAGCCAGTGGCATACACACACACCCATCGTTGGTGGCTCATAAGTAACGGAACAAACCAACATCATTTCAAACTTAAGGGTCGTCTTTAATACCTGAATGAAAATCCCTTGCAGTCAATGACTGCCTGAAGTCTGGAACCCATGGACATGGCCAAATGCTGAGTTTCCTCCCTCAAGATGCTTTGCCAGGCCTTTACTGCAGCTGCCTTCAGCTGCTGCTTGTTTGTGGGACTTTCCGCCTTCAGTCTTGTCTTCAGTAAGTGAGAAGCATGCTCTATTGGGTTGAGATCAGGTGACTGACTTGGCCATTGAAGAAAGCACACAACGCACTCTCTAATCCATTTTTGTCATGCTACTTTAGTCCTTATATAATGAAATTTTCAAGACAGCTTTTATAGTGATGTTTGGCCATCTTGCAGTTTACTTGCAGACTATGTGCTGTGTATGTGCTATTGTTGTGGTTTTGTTACCTGTCCTGACAGAAGTGGCTTCACCGGCGATAGCCAATCCCCTGGTATGAGTGGCAGGGTGTCATGTGTGGTTCTGTGGGGTAGGAAGTAGGTCTGTCCGCCATTTCCTGTTACCCTCAGTGGTGGATCAAATCTACCAATTTAAATTCGGGAGGCTGTTCATGTTCTTCCTGTGCACGTCCAGATCTGCAGAGAATGGTATTTGTAGGCAGGGGCGCCCTACATGGCTTTCTCACTTGCTCTCACATGGCTTCCTAGCAAAACGGCCCCTCACTGCTGCTGTCACCAAGGAGGAGGGGGGATGAAAGGAGGTGGTGGAGGCGGAGAGAGACATGAGGGGGGCAGCGGCAAGGAGCCATTTTGCTGGCCATTGCCATGCAAGAGCACGTCCACATATACACATACTTCCTTCTCCTCCTCCGTAGGGTTTTTTTTTTTTGGCGCACATAACTGCCAACACACACATTTCTTTCTCACTTTTCCCAAGGGTATTATACAAGATGTCCACATTCTGCCCTGCTTATCATTCTGTCACACATCTAGACCCCCTACACACACACTGCAATGTGGGAACCGCTTCAGTATGATAAGGTCCCATATCGCAGTCACATGCATTTGAACTGAGTGTATCAATTCCACGGGAAAAGCCTATAGAATTACCTCTACCCACAAGGTTGCATGGTGAGACTCTTCCCCAGGCTGGGGTGGCTGTGATACATATGAAGGGGGCCTTAAGTGTGATCAAGAAACGGAACCAAGGAAGTATTTAAGTGGGCAGGAGAAAGCTGGATTTTCAACAGCTGAGATCACCCCCACCTCAGTGCTGCACCCAAGTGCACTCCTTTCATTTCTCCCCAAAAAGTGAATGGGTGCTTTTCACTCATACAGGAAAAATACAGCATGTGTTTGGGACACCCTTGCGGTGAGGGCACAACCTGCTTTCTACCCCTTTCACTGGGTGGTCCCAGGTTCAATGACAGGGATCCCACACTGGGGTGCAATGTGTGTGTAGCACACCCCAGAGTTCTTACAATGTACATATCTCTCTACAACAGCCTTCCCCAACTTAGTGCCCTCCAGATGTTTTGGACAACAGCTCCCAGCATTCCTGCCCATTGGCCATGCTTGTTGGAGCCTATGGGAGCTGAAGTCCAAACCATCTAGAGGGCACCAGATTGGGGATGTGTACAAATACCCCACACATCATATTTATGGGCGTTCTGCCAATTTTGACTTTTATAATAAAGTTAAACATTCAATTCTATCAAACACACAGAATAAGAATCTTGAAGCATTAATAAAGCCTGAAGATATGTAGTCCATGTCCAAAGAGTAATGCAACCACCTGTAACAGAATAGCAGTTTTGATGGATCAAAAAGGCCAAATTTGTTCGTAAGTTTTGAGCAGATACATCCAAAATTTGAAAATTGCTTTATGCTTGCTACAGACACTGGACTCTAATACATTGCAATTTCACTCCTAGTTCTATGAAAAGCTATTAAATGTTCTATATTATTATTTTTTACATTTCTATACCACCCCACAGCTGAAGCTCTCTGGGCAGAAGTTAAAACATTAAAATACAGTATACAAAGTTTAGAAGCCATTTACATATTCAGTTTTTCCTTGTAAAAACAGGTTAAAAACCCAATGTTCTGTCCATGGGAAACTGACCCATCCTAGACAGGCTTATAATTTGTGTTCTCCAACAAGAACATAGAAAGGACTCTTCCTTTTAGATCAGCCCAAAGGTCTTTCTACACCACAGCCCTACACGTGTCTACTCAGACATCAATTACATTGAGTTCAGTGGGTCTTATTCCCAGGAAAGTATGCAAAGGATTGCAGCCCTAGTCTAGCATTTTGGTTCCCACAGTAGTCAATCAGATCACCTTCAACAATACACTGAACATCAAAAAGGCAGCAACATCTCTTCAGTCTTGTCTTCAGTAAGTGAGAAGCATGCTCTATTGGGTTGAGATCAGGTGACTGACTTGGCCATTGAAGAACATCTCACTTCTTTGCCTTGAGAAACTCTTGGGTAGCTTTTGCTGTAAATTTTGGGTCATTATCCATCTGCAATATGAAGCGGCATCCTATCAGTTTGGCAGCATTCAGCTGAATCTGAGCAGAAAGTATAGCCCTATACACTTCAGAATTCGCCTGCTGCTTTTATCAGCAGACAGGTAATCAATAAACACCAGTGACCCGGTTCCATTGGCAGCCATACATGCCCGTGCCATAACACTGCCTCCACCATGTTTGACAGATGATGTGGTATGCTTTGGATCTTGAGCGGTTCCTTTCCTTCTCCATACTTTTATCTTCCCATCATTCTGGTAGAAATTAATCTTGGTTTCATCAGTCCAAAGAATCTTATTCCAGAACTGGGCAGGCTTTTTTGGTGTTTGCTGTCAAAGGCTAATCTGGCCTTTCTGTTCTTGAGCGTTACCAGTGGTTTGCACCTTGTTGTGAAGCCTCTGTATTTACATTCATAAAGCCATCTCTTGACTGTAGATGTTGACAATGACATACCTACCTCCTCAAGAGTGTTCTTGACCTGGCTAGATGTTGTGAAAGGGTTCCTCTTCACCATCAGCAGAATTCTGCGGTCTTCCATGGTCTTCCAGGCCTTTTGCTGCTGTTGAGCTTGCCATTAATTCCTTCTTTCTCAGGATGTTCCAAACTGCTGTATTGGCCACTCCCAATGTTTTTGCTATCTCTCTGATGGGTTTATTTTGTTTCCTCAGCCTAATGATGGCCTCCTTCACTCGCATGGACACCTCTTTGGACCTCATGTTGGGAGTTCCAGTGACCAGCTACCAAATGCAAATGTCACACTCAGAACCACCTCCAGGCCTTTTATCTGCTTGATTGGTCATGGGATACCCAGGAAACAGGCCACACCAGGCCATGCATCTGCTTGTCAGCCATTTGTTCCATTACTTATGAGCCACTAACGATGGGGGGGGGGGTGTATGCCACTGGCTGTCCTTCCTGAATGGTTAGTGCCCACTTTTGTCAAACCCCTTGAATTACAGCTGAAAGTCCTGACTGGGTGGGTTTCCTTTCAACTTCAATGTGGTGGCGTACAGAGGCCAACTGCCAAAACAGTTATCTTTGTTTCAATATTTCTGGCCCTAACTGTACCTGTTGTGTTACATTATATATCTGTTGTAGCAATACGTTTTCAGTAGTCATCAATGCAGGTGTGAGTATTTTTATTTCTCCCCCACCCCCTCTAAAGTCAGTGGAAGGGAAAAACTTTGTGCCTGGTTTGGAGTGCAAAGGGGGCATGAGTGTGGACGGACAGGGTGGCATAAACATGCTCCCCTCCTGGGATGCCCACGTCATGCACAGACTCTAGCCTGTTTCAGCTGTTCCACTGGCATATCGTTGCGGGAGGAACAGCTCCACCAGCACTATGTTTTGCCAGCATATTGGTTGTGGAGGTGGCACTGTATCTTGGGTCCCACTGGTGCAACAGGGCTTCCAGAGGATCCTATCGCTCCTCAGACAGCATATCTTCAGTTGAGGATTGCACCCTACGTTAGGCACATGGAATGAAAGGAGTACTAATTCAGGGCACTATCCAACAGGACCGCTCTGCCTCCACTGGCTCCACAGTGCTTGCGGGACCCACTGCTTGTGCAACGGGGTGTTGTTGCTTCTAAAAATATCCCTGGAAAAGAGCAGGAATGTTAGTTTCCAGATCTGGACCAGTCAGCAGAGTTCCCTTATCTGAGCTCCGCTGACCTGCTGTTCCAGAAACAAGTGTTTCTGCTCATTTCTGGTTATTTTTAGACGTGCCAAAGCCCCGTTGCACGAGCAATAGACCCCGCGAATGCATGGACACAGTATACTACCCAAAGTTTGGAACCAACCCATTGAGTGACAGCCACCCCAAAAAGAACTTATAGATTTCACACACATACACACATAGCCTTTAAAAGAACAATAAAACCAATTACCAAGGCCAACATTTGTTGCAAGAGGCTGGCTTGATGCAACACAACCACTGGTGCAAACCACTGGAGATCTCCGAGAACAGAACTTAAGCTGCGCCGTCATTTTGGGAACAACAATATGCAACCTGCACAAGTACAAAAGAAATACACATGAAAAGTTAATAGATGTACATATGAGGCTGGCTGGGGAATGCTGGGAGTTGTCGGAGGTTTTTTTTCTGTCTAGACATGCATAGAATTGCACCCTTACCCAGGTTTTTCATTGATTGTACAAAATGGGCAGAAGCGGTTCGGTTTGCTTTATAAATGTATACTTTATTCGCAGGAAAACAGCTTTGAATTGCATGATTCATCCCAATCTCATCAGGTACCACCTGTCAGTTCATTTCAGGATATCCAGTGATCAAACACAGCTTGAAACAGGGGGAATGCTGGGAGTTGTAGGACTTTTTTTTCTGTCTAAGCATGCCTAGGATTGTGCCCTAAGATTCAAAGCTGTCCTAATACCTTCTTGTTCAAATCGGAGTACTTTGAATGTGGGAAGTCTATTGTGGCTTGAATCTCCCCAATTTTGGACTTAGGTCTAGTCAAACTAATGCAAATATCATTTTTATATGTCCTGCTCCAAAGACCCAAGTTCCCATTCATTTGTTTGTTTGTTATAATTGAGGAGATCTGCATATGTAAAAAAAACCAAAAATACTCCACACCGCAACACTCTGTTGCAGGTCGCACTTGTTCACTTATAAGGTGTATGTTAATGTGAAAAGTGCCTTTCTTTCAGGTAACCACAGGGATCCAGCAAGGAGGGGGATCAGGTATTTGTCGGGGGGGGGGCACCCTCCTTCCTGCAAGAGAGAAATCTTTCCTTTCTGGACTGGGAAGGTGCCAGTGACTGGAAAACAGCAGTCTACCTTTTATAGAATGAGTCTATTTTTATAGAATGAGTCTATTGGGATGCATCGGTAGCGTTACGATTTGTGTGTGTGTGTGTGTGAGAGAGAGAGAGAGAGAGAGAGAGAGAGAGTCAACTCTTGCAAAGTTATCTGGTTTCGTTTGGCTTTCGCCACCTTTCTGAGCTACAGAGTTAACTCGTTCCCCAGGTACCGAAGTGAGAGAAAAGAAGAGGCTAAAACGAACACCACTCCTAGCGAGCGACCATGTGTGCGTGTTTTAGCATCATTCCCTCCAGTCTCAAATACAATCCGGGCTCAAATTAGGAACATTCGTCTCCTCAAACAGCGAGACATTCCTCGGGGGTAGAATGGTAGCGGTGCGATTACGCAGAGAAGCATCTACCGTTAGGTGCGAGAGTAGCAGCCGCAAATGGCGCTCCAGGCACGGCTCAGCCTGGCAAAGGTCTTCGCCGCGAGGCCCTTCTAGCTTCGCGAAGTACAAAGGTCGACCCTTTTCTCCAGTGGAAGCTGGTGGCTCCTATTTCCGTGGGGCAGCGCATCCTCTCCGGGCTTCAACCTGAACCAGTCAGAACTCCAAAGGAGTTCAGCATCCAAAGTGCTGAGCCCCAGCCTCAAAATGGGTTCCACGCCTTGGACAGCTCCTTCAGCGTTCTGACTGCTTCTGACTTAACCCAGAGAGGATTCGCCGCCCCACTGAAATCGGAGCCACCAGCCTCCACTGCTTCTCTCCCTGCCGTTCCCTGTATGTATATACAGCTGCAACCGGCCAGCCACATTTAAGGGAATGACTTTATCCTCCACGAGCAGGCGGTAGACAAAGCTGAAGCAGGGATTATACTAGAGGAGTGCCCCATTTCATACTATGGCGCAGACAGAGCCCGCGCACGCGCACCTGCTCCCTCAGAAGCGCCTCTTCTCTCGCGCTGCGGCGCCGCCTTGTCCTGTCCGCACCAAGCGCTGTACAGAAAGCGGCGGCACCCTCCGGAAAAGCCGAAGCAACGGGGCTGCCTGCTCCTCTCGCGTGGCTTCGGAGCGCATGACTTTAGCGGCACCCGCAAGACGGCGAGCGCTGCGGGCCGGGATCCACGGCGCGATGACGATGGTCATAAAGAAGGAGACGCTTTATGCGTCTGATGAAGGGAGCCCTGGAAGCTTATGCCACAATACACCCGCTAGCCTTTAAGGCTGAGATGGGGAAGGAGTGGTTCATCATCCCATCATCCCTCACCATTGGCTATGCTGGCTAGGGCTGATGGGAGTTGCAGTTCAGCAACATCTGGAGCCCAACAACCCGTTCCCCACCCCTGCTTTAAGGTGTCCCAGGAATTGTGTGTGTGTGTGTGTGTGTATACACACCTGTAACAGACTAAGGGCACAGTCCTTATGCACGTTTAGGCAGAAACCCGTCCTACAGCTCCCAGGAATGTTACAGTCTGTTACAGGTGTATACACAGAGCTGGCTGGGGAATGCTGGGAGCTGTAGGACGTGTTTCTGCCTAAACGTGCATAAGGACTGTGCCCTTAGTCTGTTACAGGTGTATACACAGAGCTGGCTGGGGAATGCTGGGAGCTGTAGGACGTGTTTCTGCCTAAACGTGCATAAGGACTGTGCCCTTAGTCTGTTACAGGTGTATACACAGAGCTGGCTGGGGAATGCTGGGAGCTGTAGGACGTGTTTCTGCCTAAACGTGCATAAGGACTGTGCCCTTAGTCTGTTACAGGTGTATACACAGAGCTGGCTGGGGAATGCTGGGAGCTGTAGGACGTGTTTCTGCCTAAACGTGCATAAGGACTGTGCCCTTAGTCTGTTACAGGTGTATACACAGAGCTGGCTGGGGAATGCTGGGAGCTGTAGGACGTGTTTCTGCCTAAACGTGCATAAGGACTGTGCCCTTAGTTTTTACAGGTGTATACACAGAGCTGGCTGGGGAATGCTGGGAGCTGTAGGACGTGTTTCTGCCTAAACGTGCATAAGGACTGTGCCCTTAGTCTGTTACAGGTGTATACACAGAGCTGGCTGGGGAATGCTGGGAGCTGTAGGACGTGTTTCTGATTAAACATGCATAAGGACTGTGCCCTTAGTCTGTTACAGGTGTATACACAGAGCTGGCTGGGGAATGCTGGGAGCTGTACGACATGTTTCTGATTAAACATGCATAAGGACTGTGCCCTTAGTCTGTTACAGGTGTATACACAGAGCTGGCTGGGGAATGCTGGGAGCTGTAGGACGTGTTTCTGCCTAAACGTGCATAAGGACTGTGCCCTTAGTCTGTTACAGGTGTATGCACACACAAATCAATGCTGGGAGCTGTAGGACGGGTTTCTGTCTAAATGTGCATAAGGACTGTGCCCTTAGTCTGTTACAGGTGTATACACAGAGCTGGCTGGGGAATGCTGGGAGCTGTAGGACGTTTTTCTATCTACACGTGCATAGGATTGCACCCTAAAGATAGGTACAAATTCCAGAAGCAAGCCAGCCTTAGGGGTGGGTGAGCTGGGTGGTCGCCCAGGGTGCCAAGCTGAGCTGAGGGGGACACCAAGCTAAGCTCAGTGGCTGTGTTTTTTTTAATGCACTGCCTGCAGTGAGCTACAGTGGCAAAAAGCAAGTGCCTGTCATCTTTCTTTCAAGGTTCTACAAGTTGCTTGGGTACTAACTACAAAAACAACTTTCGGTTAGCTTGAAAGTATTTTTTTCAATTTCCACTTTGATATCATTTGGGCTAAGTGAAAATCAGTGGAACACAGCTTTACTTTGAGGCAACATCATCACGCACTTCAAATACTGTAAACACTATAAACACGATATAAATAATAATAAAATGAAGCTGTATGCTGTAAGAGGTCAGCTGAAGGCCTTTTTTAGTTATAACGTTGCTTTATCATTTTTAAAGATAAAAATAGTGGATATTCTAAAATAAAGAATGCTTACCAAAAGATAGGAACTGCTACAAATAGGAGAGCCAGCATGGTGTAGTGGCTAGAGTGCTGGACTGGGAGTCGGGAGATCCGGGTTCTAGTCCCCACTCGGCCATGGAAGCTCACTGGGTGACTTTGGGCCAGTCACATACTCTCAGCCCAACCTACCTCACAGGGTTGTTGTTGTGAGGATAAAATGGAGGAGGAGGAGGATTATGTACGCCACCTTGAGTTCCTTGGAGGAAAAAAGGCGGGATTTAAATGTAATAAATAAATAAATAAATACACAACAAAAAATATTGCAAGTAAAACCTCTGATTGTTCTGCTGTGTTGCATAGTGCACTGCCACTGCTCAGAATGTGGCATTTCAAACTGGCTTGTGCAAACCGTAGCACAGTGGCGGAGAGATCAAGGTTTGAGTAATGTCATTCTTGATGGACATCACACCTGCTAAAGGGGTGGGGGTGGGGGCACCAAAGGCAATCCTCACCCAGGGCACTATTTATCCTAGGGCTGGGCCTGCATATGCAACACTGAAAAAATACAGGGCCTGATCTATGGGTAAATGCCTGCCTAGCCTTGGGAGATGCGCCTCATGCAGTATTTCTCCAAGTCTTCCATAGAACATAACAAACAGACTTACACTAGCGTTGGATCCATGGTCCCGTTAGCTCAATATTATCTACACCAGTTTTTCCCCTACCAGGTGCCCTCCAGATGTTTTGTGCAATGCCCAGCATTCCTGACCATTTGCCATGTTGGCTGGGGGTGATAGCAGTTGAAGTCTACAACATCTGGAGGGCACCAGGTTGGGGAAGGCTGGTCTACACTAACTGGAGATGACTCTCAAAGGGTTTTAGACAGGAGCCTTGCCTAGTATGAACTGAAGATGCCAGCGATTGAACCTGGGACACACACCTCTCCAGCTGCATGCAGACCATGAGCTCTCTGCCACTGAGCAATGGTACCCGCTGAGACAAAACTAGTACAGTTTATCTTCACTTACAAGGCTGACAACACTCATTAATATGGCCAATGTTGTGTTAATAAGAACATAATAAGAGCCATGCTGAATCAGACCAAGGGTCCATCTAGTCCAGCATTATGTTCACATGGTGGCCAACCAGCTGCCCACAGTAATCCCACAAGCAAGACATGAGTGTATGAGGGAAGGACCACAACTATCAGTGGCAGAGCACATACTTTGTATGTAGAAGGTCCCAAGTTCAATCCCCAGCATCCCCAGGGAGGGCTGGGAAAGATCCCTATCAGAAGCCCCAAGAATGTTTCCAATCAGTGTAGACCAGACTTCCCCAACCTGGTGCCCTCCAGGTGTTTTGGACATCAACTCCCATCAGCCACAGCCAGCCTGGTTAATGGTTGGCAATGGTAGAAGTTGTCAGTGAAGACATCTGGAGGGCATCCTGTGTTTCTAATGTTGGGCGTTGTTTGCTTTTTAATTTTGAAAAAAATAATAATTACATGATCAATGTCCATTCAACCAACAGCGTGGATGTGAGTGATTATCTTCAGATCCATATGTGCACATTTATCACCTTATAGGACAGGGATCATGTATATAAATCATGCATGCAAGTCGTGTATTCAAGTCATGAAATGGGCTCCAGTTTTTATAAATATATGGTATTCAAAAGTTAACAAATGGAGACAGGCACTGAAGACACTCCTTACCTAGGATGCCATTTGATCTAGGTCCTGCTGTCACATTCCTTTAACATTGCAGTAAGTAATGCCTCCCTAAGTGTGATAAGGCAGGCCACATTATTTTACTAGATAAAAAGCCCATACTCATGCCTTATGCCCTGTGATGGCATGAAACTGATCTATATCTTGACTAACACAGAGGTACGTGCAGAAAAAAGCCAGATAGGATCAAATGCGCAATTTAAGGGTAGCTAGCTAATTAACTTTTATTTATTTGTTAAGACATTTTCATCCTGCCTTTTTTAAATCAAGGCTGCTGAGAACATCCAGCAATAAAAATAATAATAATAAAAAGTAAAAACAGTTAATAAACAGCAAAGTCTAGAATAAAAACCCGAAACGGTCAGAACAAGATTTGAATCAGATCAATTTGACAAATTACCTCTTTTTTTCTTTTCTTTTTTTTAAATAAATTACATATATGTTAAACTGGGAGAAGAACTGCTGAAAAGGGCAACCAAAATGATCTGAGGGTTGGAGAAGCTCCCCTACAAGGACAGGTTATAGCATTTGGGTCATTTACATCTAGAAAAAATAGTGAATAAAGGTGGACATGATAGAGGAGGTATATAAAATTATTTATGGTGGGGATGTGGATAGAGGTTTTTCTCCCTCCATCATAATACTAGAACCTGGGCTCATTCAATGAAGCTGAACGGTGAGAGATTCATGACAAATAGAAGTACTTCTTCACTTCCACAAGATGTAGTGATGGCCACTAAGATGGCTTAGAAAGACAAATCCATGGAGGATAAAGCTATCAATGGCTGCTAGGCATGATGGCAATATGATACCACCAGGATGCAGTCACTGGGTAACAACAGTGGAAGAAGACTATTGCCCTGATGTCCTGCTTATAGCATGGCTGGCTAGGGAATGCTGGGAGTTGTAGGACTTTTTTCTGGTTAAGCACGCATAGGATTGTGCCCTTATATTCTTATGATTTATACATCAAATTCACTGAGGAAGAATAGACTAGTAAGATGGCAGAAAAAAAATGTGACCCTTTCTTGAAATGCTTCTCCCAGTGAAATATAGGATTTTGAACAGATGGTATGTAACATCTGTGCTGATTCAACACTTACGTAAAAGGGGAAATGACACTTGTTAGGAAGGATGTGAGTAGAAAGGCTTTTTGAAACATATGTGATTCTCTTGTAAATATGTTCAAGAATATTGGCAAACAGCAGCAGAGCAAATTAGAATTATCAAGGATCATTCTATTCCCGTCTCCAAAATTAATCTTGTTGAATGATAGTTAGAAAGATGTGGAATTTTATACAAAGCTTTGGCTAATATCAGGATAGTGATGTGTAGCCCCAAACTGGAAAAATGCATAGGCTCCTACAATTACATAGTAGAAGGGACATCAAAAGCTAATGGATTTTGAGCAGGGATAGTTTAAGCACTTCAAAAGAAAAGTCAGTTTATTGAAATTGGTCGACTCCCCTTCTGAGCTGTACAAAGTTATTTAAAAAGAGGGAAAACGTTAGTTTTGGTCATGTGTAACAGGGTCTCTTCAGACTTTGGAGAGCGGGGCTGTACATTTAATGTTGTTGTTGTTGTTGTTGTTGTTGTTGTAGCTGTACCTTTTCTTTTTGTAAGCAACTTTCCCCCCCTCCCCAGATCAGACTCTTAGATAAGGCAGAATTTACCTTATGTTTTGCATTCAAGTGGTCAAGTGAAGGTGAAGTGGTTGAGGAAGGTTGTTATGAATTTATATCACACCTACTTTTAGCTCACAATGATAAAATGGAGAAAACAGCATAGCAGCCAGACTGGGTGGAGCCATAGCCAAACATGGCTGGAAGCACCACTCCTTTTCTCCTTTCTCTCTTTCTGCTACCCATTTATTCCTCTTTTTCTTTTCCAACTTTCTCTCTCTTTCTCATTCTCTACCACACCCTTTCTGTCTCCCTTTCTCTCTTTCTTTCTTCCACTCCCTTTTCTCTTTCTCTCTCTCTCTCTCTTTCTCTGCCACGTGGCCTGAGGGCCTGCATGTGGCCAATAACACACAGGTTCTGCACCACTGATATAATGTGTTAGTCTTTCCTCATGTGGATCATCTATGTGTGAAACCCCCCTTGTATGGTGCTCATAGAGTCTCCATGCTCCTTTAGATTGTGTGACCCACTGTGTATTTCTCTGAAGAGATATTAAAGGCAAGTTGAGTCTAATAATAATAATAATAATAATAATAATAATTTGGTACAATGCATAAGTGTGTTGTCATTCTTTTCCATTTTGGTGCTGTGATGCTTCCTAATAAACATCCTGATCTTACCAATGTGGATGCAGAAGTCCATCACTGTAAATTCAGAAGAATACAGACTTCTGTAGAATTATTGTTGACTTATCTATGTGCTGGGTGAATCAGCAGATAAACTGTCTAAAAGTAATTATAAGAAGAAGATGCCTTAAAACTTGATAGAAATACTGAGTGAAACTAACGTTAATATACATTGATAAAATGAGAATGCATAGTGCATTCAGGATTAATTTAAATATTAACCAAAGAACAGTGTTCTTTGGATTTCACTGTCACTTTGCTGCTATCTCTATCTCACGAAGAGACCATTTAGGCTTATGAGTGCATATCTTTATCAGGATATATGTGGCTCATAGTTGAATCAGTGGGTGTTTCTTACCTTGTACTTTATACATCTAACATTTATATTACGTTACTATGAAATATTGTGTAACAGGGGCTTGGTTTTCTGTATTATTCACCTTTAATACAGCCAGAGGAATTAACTCGCCAGTGTGTGCAAGAGATAAGAGATTTAAGCAATGGGTTGGATTGAGACCTAGTCATACTTAGAGTAGACCAGGTTGGGCAACCTGCAGCCCTAGAGCTGCATGAGGCCCCCAGCCTAATTTCAAAAGCCCCCTGCATGTGATCAGAGACTTCTGGCAAGAGCGACCTGTCCCTACCACGGCTGCCTGCTGCATGGGAAGGAAGGAAGAGGGAGGGAGAGAAAAAGAATGACCCACACACTTTTGGCTGTTGCCCTTCCCACCTCTGGCTTCAATGGCACTTAACGCCATCAACATGAAACTCCCAACAGATTACTCATGAGGAACTATGGCCCTAGACAGAGGAAAGTTTGCCTACCTCTCAAGTAGAGCCATTAAAATCAACAGGACTTAAATAAGGTGGCCACTTAACATATTACCCAAAAAGAGGCCACTAATTTGTAAAACATTTACATATGTAAATGTATATGTATAGGTACATATTTAGTAATAATAACTATAATTTAATTGGAAATACTATATATCTCACCATAGTGGAGAAGACTGACTTAGGTGACCTGTGTGCCTGCTCCATCTGCTGTTGTCCAGGTACTGTTGATGGGCAACTTCAAGGCCTTCTGCTTTATGGTGCTTTGACTCGATGAGCATTTCTACACCAGGATAAAATCCTGCAACTTTACCAAGGCTTTCTGTTTTAAATGCAGGATCACGACAGGCCCCATTTACACGCACCTCCCTTCCCCCCTTTCCCCTCATCTGCATGTTCTATATGTTTCATTCTACAGCTACTAGATGGTGCTGTGGTCTAGCTCTTCTTATGGTGGGACTTCCTCTTTTCACAACTCAACACGCTGTAATTTGATAGCTCATTGTCTCTGATCTTTTAAAAGATGGAATAAAGGTCATTTAGCATGGGAGACGCCCTCGAGGTTGATGATGTCATGTAAAGGCCCGCAAACCTCCATGACTAACCAATATCAATTGCAGGATAAAAGCCCTATGTGGAGAAGCCCTATGCCAGGCTTGGTCTGGGACCCCTTCAAACAGAGGGCTGTCCTTTGACAGCCCTTCAAATATAGGATTGCAAAGTAGGACACCTGGCCACTTTAATTAATCATGACTAACTTAGGTCACATTGATTTCAATAGGTCTACATATGACTGAGTCTGAATCCAATCCACTATGTTGTTACCTCCCAATGATCATATTCTGGATTTAAAAGCAATAATTCCCACCAGTTTCAGTTCAGCTGTGTCTGAGCAATATTTCCAGCTAGCAACAAAAATAGGTCCTCTAACTATCTTTGGTGATGCTTTGTTTTTCTTACATATCAAGTACTTGAAAAAGAGAGGAAGTTACTGAGGCTGGAGACAAATTATAGTTGTCCCCCACCCCAAGAATTGGTGATAGTTTGAAAGAGCCATTGTTCTTGTCCATGGTATGTGTATTCATCCCAGTCTCATCTCTGATAAATAGGTTTGGCAGGTTTTTCTTGTGCTTCATACACCTGTGAATGTATGAAGCACAATTGGTGGGACAAACCACATTAGTGTGTACAACACTGCTAGTAATGATTTCATACCACCATCAACTCTCTTAGAAACTATCATCTGTCAACCTGAATCTCATGGGAAAGATTGACTAGTCCTTACAAGAAGATAAAGGTAATTGTGCAAATGACAGCACACATGCATTTGCAGAATATTCTAGTTCATGTAGATTAGGCTTTTGGAAGATAAATTGATTAGGGAGGCTATAGGACTCTTAGAGGCAAAGATGGTTGCCAAAGCCATTTTATTTAATGGTGGTTTATGAAATGTACTCTGTTAATTTCTGTTTAACTTCTGTAATGTGTATAATGTTTATTTTGTATAGTGTATAATGTTAATGGCCTCAATGAGCTTTTGACAAATAAATGGCGGGGGGAATAGAACTTAAATGCATGAACAGAATAAATGCATGGCTATATTGAACTTGGGATCTTCTGCATACCACACATGGGTTCTGTCACGGAGGCACTGTCCACTGGAAATGAGCCCAACTGATTTTAATGACACTTACTTAGGAGTAAGTGTCCATAAGGTCGCATTCCTAATCTTTAGAAATACAGAATTCGAAGATGTGTATGCAGATTCTCGGCCTGCTCTTCATTATAAAACAGCTATTGAGCGGTGCAGAGATAATGACCAACAAACCTTTGCTCTGCTTACACAATTTCTGTGGCTCCTCTGAAAGTAAATCATTATTTGATTTACAGCTTTTACCTTGTTCTTAGTCTCAAGATAGTATCAATTAATTATCAGTGTGTTCACTCATGCAAATTATTGGAGACTTCCTGTGAAATTACTGGGGTTCAGTGACGTACTGTCACACTGACAATCCATTTTTATTCCTACCATGGCTTGGAATCTGAAGCTTTTTTTCTCCTCCTGTGTAGTGCTATAGCAAACACATTGCCAAAAACAATCCCCCGTCATTGGGAAGGGTGTTTTCCAATAATCTAGTTCCAAGCCACTGACTGTCTTCTCCATTCTAGTAGAATATTAACAGAGATCCCCGGTTGTCATGGTACATTCAGAGGTTGTTCTGAACATAATCTCATTGGGGAGGAGTGGGGGTTGGGGTGGGGTGGAGAGATGCAGAAAAATGAGATCATGACAATATGGGCTTATAAGTAATCAGAGCACTGGCTTTGCTGGCAGACTGTAACCTCTGTGGAAGAAACCATCCCAAGGTGCAATCCAAAAACACAAGTGGATTGGGGTAAAAAATTCCAAGAAGCTCTTGTTTAAATTACCAAAGGGATCCAGGGAAAGGTTTACACTCTTTCCTAGTGGAGGTTGCAGTATTGTTTTGGAATCATGTGTTGCGGAGGGTGTGCAAAGTGCCTCGGAGTTACTCTCATTCCTTTGGCTGTACTATGTGCCACTGCCAATATTTTGTTGTTTTTCCCTGGAGGAACGGTTCAAGACAGTGGCCATATTTCAGATGAAGTCTGGTACTTTGGAGGGATCTTGGGCTCTGGTGTACTGGTGAGTATGTGAAGTGCCATGTTCTGATCATATTTATTATTGTCTACAAATTACTGTAATTCAGCTACAGATAAGGTACAGCCTCTGTTGGAAATTGGGATTGCCAATATGTATACTGGAAATTCAAAAATAATATCACTGGAAAATGAATTAAATCTTATATTAAAAATGTAGACCACTTGCCTAAAAACAACATATACCTTTACTATAGTGTTGTTTTTTGATGGATAGCAAGCTAAGGATTGCTTTGCTAGATCAGACCAATATACTACTAGTTCGGCATCATTCTATTTACAGCGTCACCAATGGAGATTAGATGTGGTATAAAGTTGCTTCTGTAAAAGAGATTGTTGATCAACCTTACTTCCTTTGTCTGCTGAGACATTTACAGCCAAATGCTAACCTTTAAAACCTGAGAGTGTGTCCCATTGCATTTAGTGGGACTTATTTCCAAGTTCATGTGTTTAAGATTACATCATTGGATTGCAGTGATCCTGCTGGTTACCGTAGAGTACATCTGCCAACTGCAATAATGGTAATCCAGAAAAAGAAATGTGATATTTCAGACTTCAGATTAAATGTCACTAAACTGAGAACTATCAAACCACAAATGCATTTTCTGTTGTTATCAGATGGTGTTTCCTGCCTTAGTCTTTTTGGGTCTTAAGAATAATGATTGCTGCGGATGTTGCGGTAATGAAAGCTGTGGAAAGAGGTTTGCAGTAAGTATAAAAGCCTAACTTCCAAGTTATATCTAAGACAGAAATGTGTAGTCTGGTAATCACTACTCAAACATTTTACCTGGGGTGCTTCCAGACGGACAGTTCCTACTGCTAGCAATCACAAGACATTATTTATTACATTTATATACTGCCCAACAGCCGAGCCTCTCTGGGCAGTTCACAACAATTAAAACCATAAAATACAACACAAAAAATATAATACTTTTCAAAGTTTAAAAGTAGCATGTAAAACCAAAGTAAAACCCAGCAACAGTTGCAGCCCAGGGAAAGCCTGGGTGAAAAGGTGCGTTTTTAGGAGGCGTCTGAAGGATGCCACATTTTCTGCTTCCTGAATTTACGGGGGAGGGTTTTCCAGAGGGTGGGTGCTGCTACAGAGAAGGCCTGTTGTCGGGGTTCTTCATGGTGACATTCCTTTCGTTTTGGAATGACCACATTGTATAGCTATTCCATATTTTGTTCCTTAATTGATTTTTAATGGAAAGAAAAAAGGCAGAAGAAGCAGTAGGAAAATGCAGGAGGATTACACGTTGAAGATGGGGTTATTGTTTCCCACAATGGCTAACACCAAGCAGGGAAGCCCAGAAGCAGGACCCAAAGGCAATTGTCATCTCCCACCCATGGTTGTTGCTCAGTGACTGGTAATCGGTGGAACCTCTCAGTTTAGAGGTTCCATTTAGGCAACATAACTAAGAGCTATTGTCCTCCATAAATTTGTCTGATTTCTTTTAAAGCCATCTAAGTTAGACTCTGTCACAGCGCCACTACACCACACCACACATTCCATAAATTAATGATGTGACATCAAGTGAGTACTTCCTTTTCTCTGTCCCAGATGTCCTGCCCATCAGTTTCACTGGATGATTTGCAATAGATCAGCAAGGATGTCTGGGTCCCAACTGTTTAACAATAGCAGCAACAAAATTCTACCCTACATTTAACTGCTGGAAGCAAGAAAGCTTGGGGTAACCAGGAATGGATTTTTATGTTGAAGGACTTTGGGGTCCGTTCAATTCTGGTACTTAAAACAAATTTCTCAGCTCAGGATTCTTTAATTCAAAGTGTGTCTTTTGCACTGGGCTCTAGTTGGTGGATCTCAAGGTAAATAAAACGGTAGATCCCACAAGGCTGAAGTCTGCCTACCCCTGGCCTGCTGTAGGGATGGCCCTGACAACTTCTTTAAGGGAGCAATCCTGTGGCTGCTAGACAGTGGCTAGATGGCCATAGGATATGCTGTCTTCCAGGAACTGACCTCAGAGCCCACACTCAGAGGTCGGTTCCCAGAAAACCAACCTCCCCCCACTTCCACACTGCTTCTGAGGCAGCGTGGAACAGCCCCGTCCTCTGCACTCGCAAGAGGAGCACAGAACGGCTGGAAAGGGGCGTGGCTGGGGGCATTCCGGGGCGGGGAAAGCGTAGCTGCCTGTAGGCCACATCCTATCTGTCGTACAGCAGCTTCCTTCCTTGCTCCATGCTCCCACAGCTAGACAGCCGCAATCGGCTGTCTAGCTGAAAAAGCAGGGCAGGAGAAGCATGGAGGGAATGATCCCCTCCGTGCTTCTCTTGCCCTGTTATAGTTAGGCAGTCACCTCCGAGTCTGGAGGTGGCTGCCTATCACAGAATCATAGAATAGTAGGGTTGGAAGGGGCCTAGATTGGATTACGCCCTTAGTCACAGAATTGCATCCCTCAAGGCTGTAGGTTTGAGGACCGTACTCTAGGCTTCTGCCAGCAAATGATCCATAGGGTTAGTAAAGTTCAGTTCATTTGGATACAGTGACCTCTTCATTTATTTATTATATTTTTAATCTGCCCAGTAACCAATATTCTCTGGGCAGATTACAAATAGGTAAAAGATTAAAATGTCATGCAAACAGTTAAAAATATAAAATCCAATATAAATATTTAAAAGAATACAATACAATACAACACAACACAACACAACACAACAAACAGCACACAAATGGATAAAAGAGACATAAACATTTAGAACTAGGTCTCCAATGCCTGGGAGAAAAGAACGGTCTTTGCCTGCCGCCAAAAAGATAACAATGTAGGCGCCAGACAAGCCTCTTTGGGGAGGGCATTCCAAAAGTGGGGTGCCACAACTGAAAAAGCCCTTTCTTTTGTAGCAACCCACCTACCTTCCTTTAGTGGGAGCACCCACCTGGAGGAGGCCCACCAAGAAGACCTAAAGGTCTGAGCAGGTATATACAGGAGGAGATATTCCTTTGGACTCCTTCATATACCACTTGTGAGCCATCGGAATTGGTATGCTGCAAACATGCCAGCTGGATGGTTAGGATGGACTTTGACTTCACCTGTCCTTTTCTCTTGTTTCCGGCAGATGTTTACTTCGATAATATTTGCAGCCGTGGGAGTTGTGGGTGCTGGGTACAGCTTCATTGTGTCAGCTGTTGCTCTGAACAAAGGCCCTAAATGTATCACTGCTGAGGCCAAGAACGAGAGCATATGGAGCTATCCATTTAATAACGGGTAAGATATTTTTGAACTCAGTTGCAATGCAGCAAAATTGGGGGTGAATAAGATTGCTATAAGTGACATTGCTAAGGCGCTTTCTGAACTTTGGAGACCAACAGGTCATTCGCAGTCATCAAACTGTTTCAAAAATAGACTATCAGCTTCTAAGACTAAGCCCTGGAAGCTTTGCTAAAGGGCAGGATACAAATCAAATCAAATCAATAATTAAATAAAGCAATTGAATGACCCCATGTTTGGGCATTCTCTGAGGCTAGGGCCAGCCCTTCCATGAGTCATGGGAGCCATGTAGCTCAGGCAGTGGATCAAGAGGGGCAGCAGAGCACAGACCCCACCCTCCGTTGCCTGGGGGAGGGTGGCCAACCACCTCCACCACCACCACCACTGAGACTGGTCACATTTCCCCAGCTGACTGTGGCTGCTATGGCCACCATTGCTTGCTGCTGTTTTATTTTAGGGATCAGGTAGGAGGTGATGGGAAGGACCTCTGCCTGAGACCCAGGAGAGCCACTGCCAATCAGAATAGACAGTCCTGGGCTAGATTGACAGATCTGTTCTGGCATAAAACACTTCCTAAGTTCCTGTTCCACATGGAGAATGCAAGATTGTGGTGGAATCACTGTGTACCATTCAACCCAAGGGTGAACAGCTGCAGGAGGTATGCGGGCCATTTTTGCCCTGCAGGCTTCAGTGGGAGGGGAAGCAGCAGCAGCAGCATTTAAAAATCGCTGGGAAACCAGTCTATTGTGTTCAGTATTGCTAAAATTGACAAATTTAGCTTCTCTGCAAACTAAATTTGTTGTTTTAGCGCTCCATATCTGCTACAGAGCACCATTTTGTTTTTGGTTGTTTTTTGTTTTTTTTTTTGTTTCAGGGAGCAGTAGGTGTTGCTCACCTCTGATTTAATCTTTCCTCATTTACCTATGCTAGTTTTAGTAAATTATCAGTAAGAATTATCCCCCACCACTGAAGTATTAGTAGCTGTGCATTTCATTTTGTCCCATTTTGTCTTGCCTTTCCTCTTGAGACTCAACAACACAAACAGAATAGGAAACTACAGTGGGCTGGATTTCTGACCTAGCGATATCTCATATTAAATCTGGAGTTGCACAAAGAAATTGAACAGATGAAGCTCATTGCTTCACTTTCTTTCCATGCCCAGAACAGCTTCAGCTGCTTAATTTCTTTCTTAAAGGCTGCTGTTGAAGGCACCGGGGGTGTAGGGAAGGTGGCAACTTTATTCGCTGCTCATGTTAGGGCTTATTTGATGCCATATTTTGAATTGGTAAAGAATTTTTCCCCATATAAGATTGACTAGTGCAGAGTCATCAATATAGCTGTGAGTGCACAGTATCCATAACAGCATGTGGTACAGCTACTCGGGCTGTAGGGACAAAGTCGGAACCTCAACATGTGACATTATCAATGGATAGAGCTGCAGATGAGATTTACAACTTCCAGCTATGAGTTGCCAAGAAAGAGGACAAAAGAGGCCACATGTTCACATAAAATTCGCATGTGATAATTTATATGTATGCATGCATATTTAGAAATAATTATTATAATTTAAATAGAAATGCAGCACAGCTCGCCATAGTACGGAAGACTACCCAGGTGACTAACCACGTTCACGTCAAATAGTGAACAGTCCTTCAAATAGAGGATTGTCCTCCATAAAAGAGGAGACCTGGCCACACTAGTTTCAGAATCTTACTGCTGTTTATGATACTGATGTTCATTAGTCCAGTTCACACAACAAAACTGGGGTTACTGTGGGTGTTTTTACATTAATCAAAAAACCCGCAAAAACCCACATCCTTTCCGGAGCTTTCTGCTTTCGGTTTCTTTGTGGGATTAGGAAGGGCTTCTTTACATGGCAGCCACGTGGTTTGAACTGAGGGAGTGCCTTCCTCCCTCCCTGGCATGTGTGCAAAGGAGGGGGGGAATCTTGTTTTCATAGCTTAACTTCTGCTGTACTGTTTTCTCACAGCCCCCAGGAAACCTCTGACTTACTTCTGAGTAGACATGAAATGTAAGATTGTGCTGTAAGTCTGCAACCCTTGGCACACTTACTTGGGAGTAAGCCCCGCTGAACTTAATAGGGTGCTCTGAAACAACAGAGGACGTTGCTTCTGAGCTTGGTGGGGTGGGGATCACATGTGTCTCCCTTCATTGCAGGGAGGCATTTTACCCTCTTCTCCCTCCAGTTGAGAAATGTGGAGGCAGGAGACGCAATCGGCAGGCGATTCTTGCCCTCGCGCCTGTCAAATCTCATCCTGACTGCGCCCCCAACAACCGAAAACAAACGCCCACAGCAGGCAGACACAGCGGTTTCTTCCGCTATTGGAGAATTTCACATGGAGGTCATGGCGCTCCTGTTCAATGAGCTGGAAAAAATACCATATTTTTTTGCGATTGGGGAAAACATGAGATAAGCTGGAAATGGCAGGAGACACCCTGGAGTGGAACGGTGTCATCTAAAGAGCCCGAAAACATCCGAGAGAGAGCCATCTCAATAGCAGGATAAAAGCTCCGTGTGATGAACCCCTGTATGTGTAGAGGAAGAAGTAGGATTGTAGCTCAAGGCCTCCACGCATCCATTGTTTCTTTTGCACAGAGCTTTTGGGTTGTATCCAATGTTTTTCCATTCATGGAAGGGCTTTTGGTCTAATGGAGGCCTCTGCTAAGACGATAGGTGGCGAGGTGATTTCCTCCTAATCTTCCCTTCTCCTAGGCATCCCTTGAAAATCTGATCCAAAGGGGTAAATTACCCACTGAAACAGCATAGGAGGTGGGGCGGAAGCTACAGTGGGAAGGGGGAATCGCTAAAAATTTGTTCTTCCCTTCCATTTGCAGAGACCTCCAATAGATCAAAGACACCCCCCCCACACACACACACACACATTCACTATCCCCTAGTTTGATCACATGGAACAGGGTTATTATCTGACTAGCTTAAAGGCCATCAATTTTGGAGAGGTAGGAATGGGGAGAGATGGAGAATTCTACTGCTGATTTGCTCGCTTCCCTGGATAATCACTCTGTCTGCAGTGAGATGCAGACTTGCTCCCTGTCAGTTGTGTCCCAGATTCCCCCTGCCCCCAGAACCCAGTGGGACCACTGAGAACCAAGCCTATGCCCATTATTCTACCAGCCCTGTTGAAAGACTATTTATTTTTCCCTCTTCCCTCCCCACCCCTTTTCCCTTGTGTGGGATGTCTTTTTTAGGTGGTAAGCCTAAGCCTGCAGGCAGGAGTGCCTTGTTTCAGTGATTCCATGATATAAACCACTCTGGTAGCCTTTTTGGCAGAGGAGTGGAATAAAATTACTTTAAATAAAATAAAAACAATTATGTGCATAGGCCTGCCCTGGATTCTATTTCATATGCACACACCCTAGAATGTGTGAGAGGATGGTAAACAACACGGAGTGAGACAAGGGATGCTTCCAGACGAGGCTTTTATTGAGCAATGGCCCAGTCTCATTCACAGACTTTTATGGGGGGTCCAGACATTGTCATCTTCCACTCGTAAACCTCCTATTTTTTCTCCCCACTTCTTCCATCTTTCTTCTTACCACATAAAATCTGTGAATAAAAGGAAAGATGGAATAGCAGCACACAATGCTTTCTGACTGTTAGCTCCAGGACCCCTCCGTCTGGAAGCACCCAGAATGTGGGTAACCGTTTCTTATATAGACAGAAAAGTTCATACACTTTTTTCTTTTTGGCACAGGGACTACCTGGGAAACAAGGTGCTATGGAAGAACTGCCTAGGACCAGAATCCATCGTGCCCTGGAATTTGACTCTGTTCTCTCTGCTGCTGATCATGAGTGGAGCACAGATGCTGCTCTGCGCCATTCAGGCTATCAACGGACTCTTTGGAACTATCTGTGGGGACTGTAAATGTTGCGGATGCTGCAGGGTAAGTCTGCTTGGGTGCGCCACAATATATACAAGTATTTCTGCCTCCCTTTTACTATAGGAACATAGGAAGCTGCCTTATACTATGTGACACCATTGGTCCATCTAGCCCGGTATTGTTGACACTGACCGGCAGCGGCTCTCCAGGGTTTCAGGCAGGAATTTTTCCAGTCTATCTGGAGAAGCCAGGGATTGAACTTGGGACCTTCTGCATGCAAAGCGTCTGCTCTACCCGCTCAGCTATGGTTCTGCCCCATAGAACTATGCTGATTGGCTTATCATGATCAGTGTGCTTTTTTAAAATTACCATTTCTTGAAGGTTTGATACTTTTTTATCAGCACAAAGAAATACAAAGCAACTCCCCATATGTTCTACCCAAGTTGCCTTGAAATAGCAAGGAAGATGAAAAAGAAACAACATCTCTCTAATCCCCAGCATAATATGGGGAGCAGCTTTAGTAATAATGTGTGGGTAGGAGCCTCGTCATTGAGGTGCTGGAGCTTGAGTACCTCAATGATGTCATGAGCTAAACCATGAAGGGACACCCAAGACGGGAAGGTCATGGCAGAGAGGTCAGACTAAATACGATCCCTGGGGAAGGAAACGGCAACCCACCCCAGTATTCTTGCCATGAAAACTAAATGGATCAGTACAACCAGAGATATGTCGGTATACCATCGGAAGATGGGACTCCCAGGTCGGAAGATGGTCAAAATGCTACTGGGGAGGAACAGAGGATAAGTTCAACTAGCCCCAGATGTGATGACGCAGCTAGCTCAAAGCCAAAAGGACGGCTAGCAGCCGATGGTGCTGGTGGTGAATGACGAATCCGATGTTCTAAAGATCAACACACCATAGGAACCTGGAATGTAAGATCTATGAGCCAGGGCAAATTGGATGTGGTTATTGGAGAGATGTCAAGATTAAATATAGACATTTGGGGTGTCAGTGAACTGAAATGGACTGGAATGGGCCACTTCACATCAAATGACCACCAGATCTACTACTGTGGACAAGAGGACCACAGAAGAAATGGAGTAGCCTTCATAATAATAAAGTGGCAAAAGCAGTGCTTGGATACAATCCAAAAAATGACAGAATGATCTCAATTCGAATTCAGGGTAAGCCATTTAACATCACAGTGATCCAAATATATGCCCCAACCACAGATGCTGAAGAAGTAGAAGTAGATCAGTTCTATGAGGATCTGCAGCACCTACTGGATAGTACGCCAAAAAAAGATGTTATTTTCATTACAGGAGACTGGAATGCTAAGGTGGGTAGTCAAACGACACCTGGAATTACAGGCAAGCGTGGTCTGGGAGAACAAAATGAAGCAGGACATAGGCTGATAGAATTTTGCCAAGTCAACTCACTGTGCATAACAAACACTCTCTTCCAACAACTTAAGAGACGACTTTATACATGGACTTCACCAGACAGCCGACACCGAAATCAGATTGACTACATCCTTTGTAGCCAAAGGTGGCGGTCATCTATGCAGTTGGTAAAAACAAGACCTGGAGCTGATTGTAGTTCAGATCACGAACTTCTTATTGCACAATTTAGAATCAGACTAAAGAGAATAGGGAAGACCCACAGATCAGTTAGATATGAGCTCACTAATATTCCCTAATGAATAAGCAGTGGAGGTGAAGAATAGATTTAAGGGACTAGATTTAGTAGATAGGGTCCCGGAAGAACTATGGACAGAAGTTCGCAACATTGTTCAGGAGGCGGCAACAACAAGCGTCCCAAAGAAAAAGAAAACCAAGAAGGCAAGATGGCTGTCTGCTGAGACACTGGAAGCAGCCCAAGAAAGAAGGAAAGCAAAAGGCAACAGTGATAGGGGGAGATATGCCCAATTAAATGCAAAATTCCAGAGCTTAGCCAGAAGAGATAAGGAATTATTTTTAAACAACCAATGCGCGGAAGTGGAAGAAGATAATAGAATAGGAAGGACAAGAGACCTCTTCCAGAAAATTAGAAACATTGGAGGTAAATTCCAGGCAACAATGGGTATGATCAAAAACAAAGATGGCAAGGACCTAACAGAAGCAGAAGAGATCAAGAAAAGGTGGCAAGAATATACGGAAGATCTGTATAGGAAGGATAATAATATCGGGGATAGATTTGACGGTGTGGTCAGTGAGCTAGAGCCAGACATCCTGAAGAGTGAGGTTGAATGGGCCTTTAGAAGCATTGCTAATAACAAGGCAGCAGGAGATGATGATATCCCAGCTGAACTGTTTAAAATCTTGCAAGATGATGCTGTCAAGGTGATGCATGCCATATACCAGCAAATTTGGAAAACACAAGAATGGCCACCAGATTGGAAAAAATCAACTTATATCCCCATACCAAAAAAGGGAAGCACCAAAGAATGTTCAAACTATCGAACAGTGGCACTTATTTCACATGCCAGTAAGGTAATGCTCAAGATCTTGCAAGGTAGACTCCAGCAATTCATGGAACGAGAATTGCTAGATGTACAAGCTGGGTTTAGAAAAGGCAGAGGAACTAGAGACCAAATTGCCAATATCCGCTGGATAATGGAGAAAGCCAGGGAGTTTCAGAAAAACATCGATTTCTGTTTTATCGACTATTCTAAAGCCTTTGACTGTGTGGATCATCACAAATTGTGGCAAGTTCTTGGTGGTATGGGGATACCAAGTCATCTTGTCTGCCTCCTGAGGAACTGTATAATAACCAAGTAGTAACGGTAAGAACAGACCACAGAACAATGGACTGGTTTAAGATTGGGAAAGGAGTATGGCAGGGTTGTATACTCTCACCCTACCTATTCAACCTGTACGCAGAACACATCGTGCGACGTGCTGGGCTTGATGAAGCCAAGGCTGGAGTTAAAATCGCTGGAAGAAACATTAACAATCTCAGATATGCAGACGATACCACTTTGATGGCTGAAAGTGAGGAGGAGCTGAGGAACCTCATGACGAAGGTGAAAGAAGAAAGTGCAAAAGTTGGGTTGCAGTTCAACTTCAAAAAAACCAAGATTATGGCAACCAGCTTGATTGATAACTGGCAAATAGAGGGAGAAAACGTGGAGGCAGTGACAGACTTTGTCTTTCTAGGCGCAAAGATTACTGCAGACACTGACTGCAGCCAGGAAATCAGAAGACGTTAACTTCTTGGGAGGACAGCAATGACAAATCTTGACAAAATAGTTAAGAGCAGCGACATCACACTGACAACAAAGGTCCGCATAGTTAAAGCAATGGTATTTCCCATAGTACCTATGGCTGCGGGAGCTGGACCATAAGGAAGGCTAAGCGAAGGAAGATAGATGCTTTTGAACTGTGGTGCTGGAGGAAAATTCTGAGAGTGGCTTGGACTGCAAGAAGATCAAACCAGTCCATCCTCCAGGAAATAAAGCCAGACTGCTCACTTGAGGGAATGATGTTAAAGGCAAAACTGAAGTACTTTGGCCACATAATGAGAAATCAGGATACCCTGAAGAAGATGCTGATGCTAGGGAAAGTGGAAGGCAAAAGGAAGAGGGGCCAACCAAGGGCAAGTTGGATGGATGATATTCTGGAGGTGACGGACTCGACCTTGGGGGACCTGGGGGTGGCGATGGCCGATAGGAAGCTCTGGCGTGGGCTGGTCCATGAAGTCACAAAGAGTCGGAAGCGACTGACCGAATAAACAACAACAACAAGGAGCCTCATGTGGCGCAGAGTGGTAGCCGGCAGTATTGCAACTGAAACTCTCCCCACGACCTGAGTTCGATCCCAGCGGAATCTGGGTCCCAGGTAGCCGGCTCAGGTCGACTCAGCCTTCCATCCTTCCGAGGTCGGTAAAATGAGTACCCAGCTTGCTGGGGGAAAGGTAGTCACGACTGGGGAAGGCAATGGCAAACCACCCCGCTATAGTCTGCCATGAAAACGCCAGCGTAAGCAGGCATCCTTCTAGGGGTCAGTAATGACCTGGTGCTTGCACAGGATGTAGGGCAGAGCTGTACAGTATTGACTTGCCCCACTGTACACAGCGTGTCAGGTTATGCATTATAGTCCACTAACTGCACCTTAAACCCCTGGAATTGTAGCCCAAGACAGGTCAGAAAAGCAAGAGATTTATCCCAAACCTCTTGGGCAGCAAAATAGAGCCTGGCTGTAATGTTGTGCAGCAGCACGAGATTCTCCCCGATCCTTCCTAGTAGGGCTGGTAGATGTTACTAGAGAGAGTGTTGCATATTCTTGGCCCCCAACATGTCCATGTTCTTTACTAAGATAATGAATGCTCTGAATTTGGGACGGGGGGAACCGTCAGAAGAGCACGTTGGCTCTACATGGTAGCCCTTTGAAGAGATATCTCACACCCAGATGCAGTGAGGCTTGGAGTGTCCTGGCCTCTCATCTTATGTGCCTGGAGAAGCCCTGTGCAATGTAAGATAGGAAGCAGTGGGCAGGAGGCTGGAGGGAGAAATGAGTGAAGGGCACTTCCTATGCAGCAAGCTTCCAGCTGCAGTTGAAAAACTTGGCAGATCCTTTCCAGTGTGGTCAGGTGCCCTACTTTACAGTAGTCCTGTATTTTGGAGAGTTGGTAGAGGACAGTCCTCTATTTGATGGGCTCTCTGGTCCAAATCTGGTTTAATATCAAAGAACCATTGGAAGAGAGAGCAGCAGGGGCCTTGAAGCTGCCCATCCACAGTTAGCACTTGGGCAGGAGACTGAGCACACAGCTCACCTCATCAGTCTTTTCCACTATGGTGAGATGTCTTGCATTTCTATTTAAATTACAGTTACTATTTCTAAATTTGCACCTATTCATATAAATTTGCATAGGCAAATGTTATGCAAATTGGTGTCCTCTTTTTTGATGATGAGTTTCCACTTTTGGGGGGATGTGTAAGTGGCCACCCTAATCCTTCCTAGGAACAGAAGACCTAACAGTGTAGGAGCATACATGGAGGCTGGCTGAGATATCTTGGCTTTACATGTTAAAGAAGGCCTCAAATTAGAGTTTATCCTGAGAGCTTCCTCCTGGATTTATCAAATAAAAAGTAACAAAATAATAATGATTTTGTAGACCAATACTAATATCAATCAACATACAAGTATTCATTATTTTCTTTTTTCTTTTAGGGAGATGGAGCAATTTAAAGCACATGAAGACTGCAGAAATCACCTCATACAGTGTAGAGAATGCTTGTCCAGCCTTTCCTCTTCATAAGATGGCCTAAGTGCTTTTAGCAGGTCTAAGATGAAGGGTCTTTCCTCATTATTTCAAAGGAGCCCTGATGGCCTTTCACCTCCTTTTGACATTTCACATCTCCCAAATAATTTAGCAGTAGTGTGTGCTATAGCATATTTATTTGTATAATAGGTATTTTTCTGAAACAAACTTTTGGGAGAAGGATTGTGCCTTTTCTCACCAATTAACCTTTTTATACTGGGAACTGAGGGCAGAAAACTCTGTACTGTTATGAGTGGGGAGAGGGGGCTGAGCCCAGCAGGAAGAATGCACTTGCATTTGCCTTGGCCCACATATTCTTAGGAAACCAAATCCCCTTCTGTTCTTTCACTATGTTACCTTCCTGACCAGCATCCACCCGCTCCCTGCCTGACGCCCGCTCTCCTAGGCTGCTATTGGGCAACCTGTTCATGGTATGGATCACCTTTACAGCAGGGGACTAATTAGAGTTGCCATGTATGCCTATAGGCAGAAAAAAAAAAGATCTGTAAGCTTTCCCTCACTCCATCTGTATGGTGGGTAAAAAAAAGAGAGCTTTATCTGTTGATTTCTGTCCCTTACTACTCTTCCAGTGGAGCCTTCCAATGGCCTTCAAATGGCAGCAGCTCTAAAGGATCTGCCTGCTAACCCTTCTCTCAAGGCTGGAGGCATTATTTTAGGGCAGCCATCCCCAACCTGTCAGATTACAACTACACGCTGGCTGTGGATGATGGGAGTTGTAGTTCAACACATCTGGAGGGCGCCAGGTTTAAGGCTGCTTTAGATTGTGAATATGCTTACCCGCCACCCTTTCAGCACCACACACTGACCTGATTCACACAACATGGCAGCCCATTGTGGGTTAATTTACCCTCGAGGTGCACAGTGTGTGCCAGCTGCCATTATGAATATGTAAGCCCCGACCAAGAGTTGCTGTGGCTTGTCGTGTCATGTGAACCTGGCTGGCGAGAGTTATTTGGGGGTTAAACAACCCTCGCATAATCCACGGTCTGTTTTAGGGTTATGAAAGAGTAATTTAACCCCCAAATAATGGTGGGCTGTCGTGTTTGTCGTGTCGCAAACTGGCCTATAAATATGACTTGTGCTGGGTCTTGGTTGTCAAGTGACAAGAGGACAGTCCTTCCAATTCCTGAATTTGGGGCTTCCTGACTGGATTTGGCCTAGCCTGACAGACTAGTCCAGTCCATCTTCCAGTATTCAGAGAGCACCAAGATGTACATACTCTTAAGCTGAAGGAGGCTTCTCTGCTTTTGATTGCTACATGTCAAAAGAGGGTTAGCCACAGCAGCTTTTCCTGGCATCTATGAGACAAGGAGTCCCAGCTGGTCACCTTCCTTACCACACATGTCTTAAAAGCACAGAAGCTTCTTTGAATTGCTTTGAACTCATGAGGGTTATTGGCTTACTCTAGTCCTGCTCCTGAGTGGGGAACCATCAGCAGCCTCATTTCTTTGTCTTTCCGTGCCTTTCAAGACACAAGAGCAAGGCCGAAGGGGAAAAAAGTTTGCAACCCTGCTGGTCAAGCATCAGGTCTCATGTTTTCTGAGCACTCTGTTAACACAACTTCAGCTGCCATTTCGTAATTGTTCTTGTTTTACTTTCTGTGTGTGGAGCTACAATCCCACATGCCTGTGCCATTTTCCCAAATACTTTTTTGTATATACTAACATGAAGAGTCTTGTGCTGGAAAAAAATCTGCAAACCATTAAAAGTGTTTTCTTTTTCCTTTTTGTATATGCTTGCTATGTGCTAGAAATGTTACACCCAGGGGGTCTTTTGCTGACATTTGAGTTTGAATCCTTGTGAAAACCCACAAGGATTCAAACTTGTCCGTGTGTACCAGCCTTCCCCAAACTGGTGGATGTGTTGGACTGCAAAGCCATAATTCCCAGCCAACATGGCTGTGCTGGTTGGGAATTATGGGAGTTGTAGTCCAACATATCTGGAGTGCACCAGGTTGGGGACGGTTGTGCAAATTTCCCTGGAAATACATCCCACTGACATGCATAGGACTGTGATCTTAAGCCTCCAGATCTATCACAGCAGCACCCATCTTGTCTTCTGTTAACGTTTTGTGAGATTTTCACAGTGAGGTTATATTTAATGAGCAACCATCACATGTGTGAACATTAGGAAATCTAACTGATAGTGATCTCAATTATCCAACTGCCAGTCCTTATGTAGCCAAAACCGCCCTACAAGAGGAAGGTATCAGCAGGCTTTGGGGGAGACCCTGAGATCTGCAGAAGTACAAAAAAGCTTTAGGAAGAAAAGACCCTTAGGGGGGAATGCCCCCCAACCCCCCCAAAAAACACAGCCAGCCCAGTGAGAACTGAGCATGCTCAGTGAGCATGGAATGATGACTGATTTAGGGTGGGGGGGGACAGGGACAGAAAATTAGTGGGGAGATGGAATGGAATAGTGTCCAGAGTCCTGAAATGGAGCACTCTGCACTGTAACATTTAGTTGCAGATCTCACTGGTAAATCCCAATATATTGCTGTTCCAGCACCCCATCACACTTCCAGTCACTTGCACTCAAGTCCCCCATGCTTGACCCATACTAAAAACGAATCTAGTGACTGGGGGCCTAATGAGGTATGATATGGGAGATCTGTCCACAGATCTACCAGTGTCTTTCTCTTTAGTTAACAGCAGTTGCAGAGAAATTTGGATCAGGGCCGTGGTACTGGGGTTGGAGGTGGAGATGGGTTAACCCTTCCCCTGTGCAATTTTCCCAATGGAATCTCTTCACACAAACTTCAGTTAGATGCAGAGAGGGGAGGAGGAACCAAGTACCCATTTTGTTCTTGTCTTTTTCCTCCAGCAGCTTTGGGAGGTGGTTTCCACTGAGGAAATGGCATGGGGTGGGGGGAAAGAGTGTTTTTTAACATCCCCTTAATCTCCTGCATGCCCCTGCTTTTAACTGAGGAGAAAGATGGCAGGTACAACGCAGGGGGGATCCCCATCCACCAGCTTTTGCCCCCAAGCCCCACTGCCTCTCCTGGCCGGGAAAAGCTCTTATCTCTGATCAGCCACTGATTAGAGATAAGAAAATTTCCCTGCTTTGCAGTGACAAAGGGAGCCTACATCGCATCTAGTCTGGCTCTGCATCAGATGTGAAAATACTTTTGTCAGATCCACACTCCTAAACATACACTAAAATCAAGAATATTGCAGCCCACATTTCTACTGCTGCAGCCACCATAGCATGTCTGGCAAGGAAAACTGAGTAGGCCAGTCCTGTCTCTATGCCAGGCACCAGACTCCCATCAGTTCAGCCCATTACGTCCTTCTTGCTGGCCTCAACTAGCAGTGCTAGACTCCACAGCTTTGATGCTCAGAGAAGACTGCCTAACTGATAACAAACTTGAATGCAAAAATATTTATCTCTGTCAGTGGACTGGCAAATATTCTGAAACATTTGGATAAGCAGAAGTTCAATTGCTCTAGTAGTTAAGACCTTCTGAAAGGTCCTATACTTTTAAGCCCATATTATGCTGCATGTTTTTATTGTTTTTACATCTGTTTAATCTTCATTGCTTCCTCCATAAAAAAGACGGAATTGTAATTTGATGAAGGTCCTGAGAATTCTCTGTTGGAGACTTCCAGCACTCTGCATAGAACGTTTTTACCCAAACACATCTTGCCGGATCACCTCCATGATGCTCCCTCCCTCCCTCCCTCTGCAAAACTCACCTCATTCGTGTGTTGCCTTTCCTTTGGCATAACCACGTAGTCCCTATCCCACTCATGGTAGAGTATTCTCAGGGTGGCTTAGCGTGACGTGCAAACCCACCCACAGAATCATAGAGTTGGAAGGGACCTTGAGGTCATCTACAATATGTAACAAATGAATACATAATCTCCTCTTGTTTTACCTCCGCTGGCTTCCTCTCACTCTGTTATCTACCCTGCGTTGAAGGGCTTCTTCACATGGAGCTTTTATCCTGCTATTGAGATTGGTTACTCACGGAAGTTTGTGGGCCCGTTAGATGATGTTGTGAACCTCCAGGACATCTCCTGCACTAAGGGCTTCACATGGAGCTTTTATCCTGCTGTTGCGATTGCTCACTCATGGAAGTTTGTGGACCATTTAGATGGCGTCATTAACCTCCAGAGCATCTCCTGCATTAAATGACCCTTATCTCATTTTTAGATAGATTAGAGATAATGAAGTATCAAATCACCCCACTTGTGTTCCGCTTGGAAAAGCTGCAGAAAGAGGAGCTAGATCAATGAAACATATGGAAGACTCAGATAAGGGGGTGAGGGTGAGGGAGTGTGGGGGAAGGAAGCATATGTAAAAGGAGTCTGTCATGATCCTGCATTTAAAATGGAAGAAGAAAGCCCTGTTTTAAATGTGGGATTTGAGGCTGGTGTAGAGATGCTCGAATTCTAGATTATAAGCTCCTGAGGACAAGCACCTGACTTCTTTAATTCTATAAAGCAGGGGTGGGCAACTTGTGGCCCTCCAGATGTTTTGGCCTACAACTCCCATCAGCCCTAGCAAGCATAGCCAATGGTGAGGGCTGATGGGAGTTGTAAGCCAAAACATCTGGAGGGTCACAAGTTTCCCACCCCTGCTATAAAGTGAAAAGCACATTAATGGTGCTACTTAAACAATCACAAGTAATGCAGTTCCCAACATTCCCTTGGGAGAGGGAATTACTATTAAATGAGCTGCAATCTGTGAGGTAGAGATATTCCCTAAAGCACTTTTTCCCAACCTGGTGCCCTCCAGATGCTTTGGACTTCAACTCCTATCAGTCTTAGGCAGTGGAGGCTGGTGGCTCCAATGTCAGTGGGGCAGTGAATCTGCTCCAGGTTTCAGTCAGAACCAGTCAGAACTCTAAAGGAGCTATACCTATAGTGTTCTGACTGGTTCTGACTGAAACCTGGAGCAGATTCATACACCCCTGACATCGGAGCCACCAGCCTCCAGTGGCCTCACCCAGTATGGCCAATGGTCAGGAATGCTGGGAGTTGTAGTCCAAAAATCTCCAGCACACCAGATTGGGGAAGGCTGGCCTAAAGAGATGCACAGAAGTCAGAAGGAAAAATTCCTCCCTGGTCAGCCACTCTCATCGCTGAAATGATGTAACAGGATAAGCCACCCCTGGTGACATCTTCAGTTTGGTGCCACTCTTAAAGCCACAGGAACAGTGGTGTAGCAGAGCCTGAGCTCACAGGAGGCTGATATCAACTGCCACCCACCTCAAAATTCCCCGTTCTGTCTGAACTTAGTTGCAATTGTCATAGTAGTTGTCAGGAAATGCATTTTCCCAGAAACTATACATTGTTCCCTGTTGTAATTCAAAGTATGTTGGGGTGGCTTGGTCTTCAATGGGCCATTAAGAGCCCTTAGTTTTACAAAAGACCTGTTCCTGGTGGAAATGAAATTGCTAGAAATTACCATTACACCACTGTACAGTACACAACAGGAATTGTTGAAGATCACAAGCTGAATATGAGCCAACAATGTGATGTGCCTGCAAAAAAGACAAATGCTATTTTGGGCTGCATTTATATAAGAATAGCTTCCAAATCCCGGGAAGTACTAGTTCCCCTCTACTCAGCACTGGTTAGGCCTCATCTGGAGTATTGTGTCCAGTGCTGCGCACTTTAAGAAGGATGCAGACAAGCTGGAGAGGGTTCAGGGGAGAGCAACAAAGATGATCAAGGGACTGGAAACAAAGCCCTATGAGGAGAGACTGAAAGAACTGGGCATGTTTAGCCTTGAGAAGAGAAGACTGAGGGGAGATAGGATAGTACTTCAAGTACTTGAAAGGTTGTCACAGAAGAAGGCCAGGATCTCTTCTCGATCATCCCAGAGTGCAGGACACGGAAGAATGGGCTCAAGTGACAGGAAGCCAGATTCCGGCTGAACATCAGGAAAAACTTCCTGACTGTTAGAGCAATACGACCATGGAACCAATTCCCTAGTGTTAGATAAAAAGTCCTTGCTTTCGGTTTAGAAGAAAAGAATGCCAGGCAGGCAGCAGTGGATCCAACACTATTTTATTGAACGTTTTGCAAAACGGGTGCAGAGCAGTCTGGACCCCGAGACACGTGTGCAAAAGCCCTTTATATCATATCGCTTCTATTGTTCTTACCAGTAACCAATGAAACAGTTAGTACATCGGCTCACTAAGTTAATATCCAATAAACAGTCACTATCAGCTTACCAAGCCGTTAGTCATAAGCGCGTCAGTATGATTCCCTTTTTGCTCCGCCTATATTTTCCCGCCACTCGGGCTCTTACGTAACTTGAGACGCCAACGGTTATGGAGTCTCCTTTTTTTCTAACAATTCCCTCCTTTAAGTCTTTATTCACGTCTTCAAGCATTTAAAATTGAGTTTCTTTATCAGCACAATAAAGCAAGAGCATCTGTTTTGACAGAGCGGTTTCAATTAACCGCTGGGATAAGCCTGTAGCGCAGGGGATAATGCAACAACCAAATAACACTAAAACTCCTATCATCACTACAAGTGAAATAAGGATTGAGGCTGCTAGGTGTTTCCATTTTCCAAACCATCTCTCCAACCAGTCAGTCACGGGGTTGTTAATCCCTGAATTCTCGGCTAATTCTTCAGACAAGGCGGTGAGACCCTGCAAAGCCCTTGTTACTGTGCCATCTGGGGCAGTGTTGTTAGGGATGAAGGTGCAACACCGTCCACCTAGCATGACACAAACCCCTCTTTTTTCTGCTAACATCATATCAAGAACACGCCGATTTTCCCAAGCCATTTGGCTGGTGGCATCTAGCTGCTCAGCCAATCCTTTTACAGCATCTCGAGTATATTTTATAAACCTCTGTTGATTATAATAAACGTAATTGATCCAATCTACATTTTTGTTAATGGTCACCCACCAAAACAGGGTAGATTCAAATCCTGCAGAAATTTGATTTCTTCCTTTGAACTCATCTGGCACTCCCCTTGGTACTCCTATGGAGTCAATATATATTTGATCATCAAAAGGGGTTACTGATCGTTTCTGCCGGGGTTGGCCAGTCTTCTCTGCTGGATGGTATGCAATTGAAAAGGGGACTGCCAACTGAACTAACCCACAAGCTCCGGACCAATTGGAGGGCAATACCTCATACAACTCTAGGCCACCACAATACCACCAGAGATCAGCTCGTGGGATTGAAAGGGAATTATTCCTAAAGCAGGTGGAATTAACACATCTTACTTTACTCGTCAGGTTCCCTATACGCCCCTCTGTGTCTGCAAGGTTTCGGTGTATGCATCCGGTATGGTTTCTTCTTTGCAGGAAGACTGTGGAAGGTCTGACACGATCCTTTGATTTGAGTGGGGGGTATAATTTATTGAGGGTTTGGCATTCCTCCTCTCCCCATGCGTCAGGGTGTTGGAACAAACGGATCACGCAGGTGAGGAGGGAAGGAGTGTCCCATCCCAGTGGAAAGGGCAGCACCTTTGCTACAGATCTCCCTGTGGCACAAACAAAACAGTCAGACTTATTTAAAGACTTGGCTGTATACTTTATCCACTCTAACCACACATTATCAGTTTCCTCTGTTATTGGGATCCCTAACCTGGTTCTCCAGGGACGCCTCTCTTTCTCAGGGATCTGTACCAGAAGTGGTCTGAGGGGTGTTGGTGTGACATTTCGGGGTTTTATCTTAAAGCTGTCAAGCCCAAGTCCTTGAGGTATCACCATCCACGTTAATATTTCTTTAACTAACATTACCAACACCACCCACAATACTTGCTTCATATTACAAGTTTTTTGTAATTCGAACCCGAGCTTTTCCCAGATGTTGTGACTTGTATATTACAGGCGATTGTGGCTCCTGGATGGCTTCTTCGCCTGTGTCCTTGGCAGCTTCCAGAGGGGTGCCAGGGAGCAAAGGACCGTTGCCTGTGTCCTCCTGTTCTTTCCAAGTGACAGAAGGAAGCGAGGGTCGCTTAAATGGCTTTATCCGGCTGCAATGTGTCCATTTACTAGAACCCACAAGCTTTACACACGAGTGGCTGGTTGGTCCCACCAAATAAGGCCCCTCCCACCCTTCCTTTAAAGCTTCTTTATTCCACTTTTTCAGCAACACCTCGTCTCCCGTCTGGAAGAGATGGATAGGTGCATCTAACGGCAGTCTCTGAAACGGAACGGAATAAGCTCGTAGCTGTGAAAGAACAGACTGTAGAGAAGTCAACTGATCCCTTAGCATCTGATCACCCACCTCCCACTTGACTTCCTCCCTCCTTCCGCAGTGTACCCGAGGCGGGAACCCAAACATCAGTTCAAAGGGGGACAATTTTATGTCCTTTCTTGGCATCCTTCGAAGCTTCGTTAAAGCTATTGGCAGAGCCTCAACCCAAGTGAGCTTCACCCCTCGTTGGAGTTTGGTTAAAGTCTCCTTGAGGCTCCGATTGATTCTTTCAACCTGTCCACTTGCCTGGGGCCTCCAGGGGCAATGTAAATGCCACTCTACTCCCAGAGCTTGTGCCATCCGTAACTCAGCAGGAGAGTATGTGGGGCGCTCTTTTCTTTTGGGTAGAATGAGGAATGTTCCTTGGATTCCCTCTCTGGCTGCTCTTTTTGCGGCCTCATCTGCCTTCTGGTTTCCCTGTCTCCATTTTTCCTCTTTTTCTTTCCCATGGGCTCGGACGTGGACAACAGCTACTTGTGAGGGTAGCTGGAGGGCATCCAGAAGATCCACTATTAGGCCGCCATTAGCCACTGGAGATCCGTTTGCTGTAAGGAATCCCCTCTCTTTCCACAGTTGCCCATGAGCATGCACAACGGTGAAGGCATTTTTGCTATCGGTATAAATATTTACTCGCTTTCCCTTGCTGGCTTGCAGGGCTCTTGTCAGGGCTACCAGTTCAGCGGATTGGGCGGAGAAATGAGGAGGCAGCCTTTCCTCACGCACACTCTCCTCTAGAGTAACGACAGCCGCGCCTGTGTAGCGCCTTCCATCCAGCATATAGCTAGATCCATCTACAAACAGATCTCTGGCTCCCTCTATTGGTTCATCCTCAAGGTCCGGTCGGCCTTTGGTGTCTAGGTCTAATACTTCAAGGCAGTCATGATCTGGGAGTCCTGATCCGTTTGTGCCCAGTAATGTTGGCAGTAGTGTGGCGATATTAAAGCTGGAGCAAGCCTTAAAAGTGAGGTTTTCGTTTGTTAGTAAACCTATTTCATATCAGGAATGCCGGGCTGGGTTGAGAAATTTGCTTCCTCCTCCTGATCCCAAAATTTGCGGCACTCCATGCGGCACCCAAACTTCAATGGGTCCTCCCATTGTCATTTTCTCGGCTTCAGCACAAACCAGAGCTGTTGCCGCTACTGCCCTCAGGCAACTTGGCCATCCTCGTGCTACGACATCTAGGACCTTGGAGTAATATCCCACTGGTCTCCAAGAGGGCCCTTTTCGCTGGCAAAGCACTCCCGAAGCTATGCCCTTATTTTCATGCACATATAGTCTAAATGGCCGGCTGGGATTTGGTATGGCTAGAGCAGGTGGTGACACAAGAGCAGCTTTAAGACTGAGAAAAGACTTATTCATTTCCTTAGTCCATTTCCATTTATCCAGTCTATCTTTCTGCAGCGCCTCATACAGCGGCCGCGCTGTCTCCCCATAGTTTGCTATCCATAGTCGGCAGAATCCGGTCAACCCCAGGTAGGCCCTCAATTCGCGGGGGGACTTAGGGACAAGAGTGTCACGGATGACTTCAACTCTTTCTTGCCCTAGGCTCCGAGTCCCTTTAGTTATGTGGTAGCCTAGGAATTTTACAGTTGGTTGGGCCAACTGTACTTTTTCTTTTGACACTTTATACACCCCCCCCCCCCGCTAGATAGTTGAGGAGGGAAACCGTCCCACTCCGGCACGCATTCTTCGCCTTGGCTGAAATCAGGAGGTCGTCACAGTACTGGAGGAGATGCACCTCTGAGTGCTGCTGGACCCAGGGTTCGAGATCCTTTTGGAGCTGCTGGCCAAAGACCACCGGTGAGAGATTGAGCCCCTGAGGGATGACTGCCCATGCTAATTGAACTTTTGACCCCCCCTCTGGGCTTTCCCATTCAAAGACGAACAAAGGCCTTGAATCAGGGTGGAGGGGGATGCTGAAAAAGGCATCTTTTAGGTCTATGACAGTGAACCAGGCGTGCTCTTCCGGAATTCCTACAAGGAGGGTGTGTGGGTTGGGGACCACAGGATGGGGGGCCTCGATCTGCTGATTAATGAGCCGGAGGTCTTGCACTAAGCGAAAGCCCTTGCCCCCCCTCCCCTTTTTGGCACAGCGATGATGGGCGTGTTATAGGGGGACATTATCTCAATGAGCCGGCCTTCTTCTCGGAGCTTTGTTATTACTGGTTGTAGGCCCTCCTTTCCTTGGCGGGAAAGGGGATACTGTTTCACATGAACAGGCCTTGCTCCCTCCTTGAGGGGAATTTTGTATGGTGCTGCCGACTTGGCACGAGAGGCCCCTCCAATCCCGGCCCAAGCTAGAGGGTTGACTCTGTTTTCTATTAAGCTCCAGTCCTCAGTGGCCTCTGGGGTGGATTCTTCTGCAACCTTCAAAAGGGCCATTTGGTAGTTACTACTCTGCTGTTTAGGGAGCCGTATCTCCATCCTTCCGTCAGGAGTAAAAGCAATCTCAATTTGGAGTTTAGTCAATAAGTCCCTCCCTAGCAATGCCACCGGACAGGAGGGGGTACAGACAAATGCATGTTCTAGGTGTGTTTTCCCAACCTTGGTGAACAGGGGACGAGAGAGGGGCACTTGGGTTGCCCTTCCCTTGACCCCAATTATGGTGGTGAACCCCCCACCTCCCGTTGGGGTCTCACTGAGGGGGAGGATGGACAGGGCGGCCCCTGTGTCCACAAGGGCTTTGTAGGAGCGGCCCCCAACCTTTATTTTGACCATGGGGTCCCGTCTTGCCTCAGAGACGGCTAAGAGGGGGCCGGGCCCCGGTCTGTCCTAATCTCTTTCCTGTTCATACAGAACTCTCTGCGCTTCTCCCGTATTTTCCCCTCTCTCTTTCTGCTTCAAAGCCTCACAGTCACGCTTCCAGTGCCCCATTTTCTTACAAAAGGCACATTGATCTTTCCCCAGGGGAGATCCTTTCCTTCCCCCTTTTCTCCCCTTCCTAGCTCCCTCCTTGTCAGGTTTAAGAACCGCAGCAAGGAGCTTGGCCTGCCTCTTGTCTTTTTCTTTTCCTTCTTCTTCTTCTCGCCTCTCATAAACCTTTTGAGCTACTTCAACTAAAACTCCTAGGTCAGCTGCCAACCCTCCTTCAACTTTTTGCAACTTCTTTCTGATGTCCTGGCAGCTATTTCCCACGAACTGAGTCGTGAGGATCCTTAAATTATTTGGATCATTCAAGTCAATGTCAGTATATTTAGCGAAGGCTTCCCTCAGCCTTTGGAGGAACACAGCAGGAGGTTCATTTTTGTCTTGCTTTAGAGTCAGGACTTTTTGCAAATTGGGGGCCCTTCTCGCGGCTTGCTTCATGCCTGCTAAAATGAGTCGAAAATAGTCAGCATGTAAGCGTCTATGTGCCGCTGTGGCCACCCCCCAATTGGGTCGCCCTGTGGGCAGAACCTCCGCCGTCTCCTCCTCAGTTGCCTGGGGATTTTCCTCCCTATACTTGGCTCGTGCCCCCGCAAGGATGGTTGGCTTTTGGCTGAGAAAACAGGTGTTCAATAGCATTTGTGTATCGTCCCATGTGGGGTTGTGAGTAAGCCTCACATTCTCCATCAGAGACAGGAGTGGCCCGGGATCCTCTTCAAAGGAGGGGTTAAATTGTTTCCAATTATACAAATCAGATGTTGTGAATGGGACATAAACAAACATCGTCCCTTGAGGATGTTGGGCGGTAGGGTCGGGGACTTCTCTGATGGGGAAGGTGAACTTCACCGGTGGTTGGGGGTCCTTTCGCAGGTTGTAGTTAGGTCCCCCTTTTGCCTCTCTCTGTAGGACCTCCAATCTTTCCTCTAGGGAATATAGACGATCTTGGAGAGTGTCCTGGCGTTCAACTAGAGGGGTGGGGTCCTCTGGTACTATTTCATGAGAGGGGTCCTTCTCGGGGGCATCTAACCGCTGGGCGGGCCCCTCAGGAGAGGGTGGTGGTTGCAACGAGCGCCCTGCGACGGCTGTCCCGTAGGGAGGAGGAAGCAGTAGGTCCTCCGGTGCCGTGGCCATGACCCTGGGTGGTCCTTCTTTTGGTGGTTTCCTTTTGACCACCATGGGAAGGGCAAGGGACATGCATTTAACAACCCACGGAGCAGGCCTGCCGCCAAGGGGCACACAAGTTGCCCACGAATCAATATAAGGGAACTGGTCCCAACTTCCCCTCTGTGCTACTATTGTTTGCACATCAGATACTAAGGTTGGGTCAAAAGACCCCTCGGGTGGCCATTTGGGTTCTAATATTGGCCATTCCTGGGTGCAAAAAAAGACAAGACGATCCTTTGTCATCTTAGTTCCATAATCCTGCTTAAAATGTGACCAATTGCGCAAACAACACTCCAAGGGCGTATGGGACTTCTTCGCAGACTTAGACTGGGACCCGCCCATGACGGTGGGAATTTCAGTCAGCAATTCTTGCGCTTCGCCCTCCTCTGACCTAGCCCATCTCCGGGGTAAGGAAATGCAGATCGGGGCTCCCCACTCGCTTCGCCCGTAGGCGTCTCACACAATCACAAACACACCACCGTCCCGCGTTTATCCCCTAATGTAAGCTGTTTCACTTACCCCAAAAGTCTCTTCTGTCCTGCCCGCAGCTGCGTCCAGCTGCTTATTGATCCACTGCCGGTGCCTAAAAGGAGTGATCACGTCTCCCTCTTCCTCTGGCATTGGTCCCCAGGCGCTTCTGCCGCCACCGTCGTGAGGAGAAGGCAGTGTAAAACAACCACCTGTGGCCACTTCTCCTCCGCGGCCCCTCGGCTCAGCGCGAAGGGGACGCGCCCCGAAGCAGGATCCGAGTCACGGCACCAAATTGTTAGATAAAAAGTCCTTGCTTTCGGTTTAGAAGAAAAGAATGCCAGGCAGGCAGCAGTGGATCCAACACTATTTTATTGAACGTTTTGCAAAACGGGTGCAGAGCAGTCTGGACCCCGAGACACGTGTGCAAAAGCCCTTTATATCATATCGCTTCTATTGTTCTTACCAGTAACCAATGAAACAGTTAGTACATCGGCTCACTAAGTTAATATCCAATAAACAGTCACTATCACCTTACCAAGCCGTTAGTCATGAGCGCGTCAGTATGATTCCCTTTTTGCTCCGCCTATATTTTCCCGCCACTTGGGCTCTTACGTAACTTGAGACGCCAACGGTTATGGAGTCTCCTTTTTTTCTAACACTAGGGAGGTGGTGGGCTCTCCCACACTGGAGGCATTCAAGACGAGGCTGGACAGCCATCTGTCAGGGATGCTTTGACTTAGCTTCCTGCACTGAGCAGGGGGTTGGACTCGATGGTCTTATAGGCCCCTTCCAACCCTACCATTCTATGATTCTATAAACCCTCCTAGATCAGGTTGGGGAGTGAGGGCAAATATCCTCCTTCATTCCTTCTTTCCTTCCCCACCACTCTGGCAACAGAGAGAGCAGCAGTGAATGGTGCGCTCTGTCAGTTGACAGGTCACAGTGGAGGTTTCCATAAGCCATAAATCCCCACCCACAGCCATACGCTGAGCTCTCCAATTCCAAACGGAAATATTCACTGCTCTGTAAATAGGAGTGCCAGTTTCCTAATATGAACAATACGTGGTTCTTTACAGGGATTAAGGCAGGTCTAAAGCACTCCCTTGATATTTTATCCAAGTAGATAAAGGACAATAAAACTGATAACAATCCTCATTGGGAGCTTCAGCAATCTCCCTGACATCAAATGCCCAGTTTAGATATTTCTGAGGGAATATTTCCTCTTCAACTTATCTTTCAGTGATAAACTGAAGGGCAAAGGGTACCCAGGGATGGAAGGTAGCTGTTCGGATCCTGGTTTTTGAGAGCCATTGCAGAAAACACCCTCAATGGCCCTGCTCCTTCAGAGCGTCTGCCTTTTCACCGCCATTGTCACCAGCTGCTATTGCTCTTCAACCTCCTCATTGCTACCACTTGCTTGCTTGAGAGGCCAAGAGCCAGTGAGCAAATAGGCAGTGACATCTATTGCTCCTTCTTTTCACCACCTCTATTGACTGGGCAAGAGCAAGAGGCAGGTGAATAAGCAGTTGTTCCTCCTGTTAGTTGTTCCTAACAGGAGGAACAACTCCAGGGGGATCTTGTCAGTGGGGCCCTGTTGGAGTATGGGCCCTCAGCAGGTGGCCAGCCATGACTACCATTGACGGCGGCCCTGTACAAGAGGATATTTCATCAGCAAGGTGTGTTTCACGCTACTCAAACTAGTACAAAATTATTTCCTGTGCACACCTGGATTGAGTTTTTCACTTCAAGGCAAATGCATGCACAGCCTTGCTTGCAATACACATTTTCTCCTGTTAGTGATGTCAGTGTGAATATCCAGAAGAGACTGTTTCCCAAATGCAAGTTAGTCATGGAATGGTGAACATGTATTAAGACACATTTGGGCAAGAGGAAGAAACATTAAAGAATCATGACTTTGGAGGTGGGTCACTTTTCCCTACTGGCGGATCCCGTTCTTTACATGGATTCCCCCACAGAAAAAAGGACTACAATAGCCTGCCACTACTTAAGTTAAACCTCTTGACACACTTTAGTCTACCCAGCTTCTTGGGAAGTTTCTAAACCCTTCTGCCAAGGATCTCTCATTCAACTCATCTCTGGAGGCAGGGGTGGGGCGGGGGAATAAAAAGGAAATTCTTTTGGATTTCCATGTGGGGAAGGTTTTAGTGAGAAATTCACTTGTACAACATTAAAGACATTGTCCAGATATAAAAAGTGTATTTGGGTTGGGCAGGGAGAAGGGGTAAAAGGCAAGCACAAGGCAGAGCAACTACTATACACACAGGATTCCAAATAAATATAAATAAAGTCAGTCTAACTTACCTAGAACATTTTATCTGCTTGATTTGAATGTTGGGTTTCAGAACATGTGCAGAATTCCTTGTCGAGAAGAGGGTCTGAAAGAAAATCCCAATTAGTTGTTACTAGGAAGACGCAGGCTGAGGGCAAAGTCTCACGAATTTATGGAAATCTGTGATCAGTAGAAGCTAGCCCCTTAGCAGAGGTGGACTGTTGTTTTGCCTGATGGGGTGTTAAGTTTCCTTTCTGATCTCAGTGGTCTAGCCAGCCAATCAGAAAATTATTTAGAGGCTAGGTCCGCATGCTTAATGACTCTGCACTTACATGCCAAAAGAGCTGGACGGTTTCAACAAGCTGCAGCATTGCAGCTTGCTGGAAAAGAGCTTAATGTTAAAATAACTTAATGCTTAGATGTATATTGGGAATGGAAAGGATATGATTTTGCTTACGGATGAACTCCCAGTGGGAGTGAGAGGCTCTAGGGGCACTCTTACTCTGTTTAGAATATAGGGGTTCATCACACAGAGTAGGGTAAGAACATAATAGCCCTACTGGATGGATCAAACATCCATTAAGACCAGCACACTATTTTCCACAGTGGCACAGCTCACAAATAGGGCATGGAGGAATGAGTCTTCCTCTGCAGTCCCCCCCCCCCAACTGGAATTCAGTGACATATCACCTCTGAACATGGAATTTCTATTTAGCTATCATGACCAATAGCCATGGATAGACTGATCCTCCATGAATTTGTCTAATTCCCCTTTTAAAGGCATCTAAGCTAGTGTTCATGCTACATTGTGGGGCAGAGAATTCCAAAATAAATTAAGCACTGTGTGAAGAAGTACTTTCTTTTGTATATCTGGAATTATGCGTCAGTTCTTCTATTATTCTTGTATAGCATGAATTCTTGTATTATGAGAGAGGAAGCAAAATGTCCCTCTATCCACTTTCTCCATACTATGCACAATTTTATACACCACTGTCATGTTTACCCCCTCCTCCCACTCGCCTTTTTTCCAAATTAAATAGCCCCAAACATTTTAACCTTTCCTCATAGGGAAGTCATTCCAGCCCATTGGCCATTTTGGTTGCCACTTTTCTGTTCCTTTTCCAGCTCTACAGTATCCTTTTTAAGATGGAGCAACCAGACCTGTACACAGTATGCCAAGTTCAGCCATGCCTGTGATTTCTCTAAAGACATTGCAGTACTGGCAAGTTTCATCTTTCTATCCCTAGCATGGTGTTCACCTTTTTCACAATTGCTCAAACAGGGAAACAAGGAGCAAAAGTGCATTGCTTTTCACCATTACTCTGGTAAAAGAGGGTTTGTCTAGTGGAAGCTAAAAGGTGTATCATTACATATACAGCAATGGAATGTATTACTGCAGGCTGCTCCCTGAGAAAAGATACCTAGCAACCAGTTTGCTGTGACTGTCTCAAGGACTCGCGAGAACAGAATCTTGATAAAAGTTCAGAAATTTACTCCCAAGTAAATAATTGATGTACTTCAGAGTAAAATCGCATAATATTGCATTTTAAGTCCCACTGAGTTCAATGGGGCTCACTACCCATTAAGTGTGATGACATTGCAGCCACAGATTCCTAGCCAGTGTGGTGTAGTGGCAAGAGTGTTGGACTGGGAGCTGGGAGATCCGGGTTCTAGTCCCCACTCAGCCATGGAAGCTCACTGGGTGACTTTGGGCCAGTCACACACTCTCAGCCCAACCTACCTCACAGGGTTGTTGTTGTGAGGATAAAATGGAGAGGAGGAGGATAATGTAAGCCGCCTTGAGTTCCTTGCAAGAGGAAAAAAGGCGGGATATAAATGCAATAATAAATAAACATTGAAAATAGAGAAAGGAGTGTGATGACAGATGACTATTTTGCTGACAGATGACTATTCTGCTGACATATCAATGCTTACTTTGTAGGGTCTGAAGTCTAAGTCACATGCACAGTTTCCCATGATCATGTCCTGACTCAAATTAACGGTTGCTGTCAGTCAAGATCTAGGCTTGTGGCGAAACATGCGGCTCATCGCTATGCCATGCTCATGTATTTAGGGTGCAACATATTGAGAGAGACCATCACCTCCTACCTCCTCTGAAGTTGGAGGCGACTGCCTAGCCAATGCAGGGCGGCGGCTGCACCGAGGAGATGGGGTTGCGCTCCCCCTGAAAGACCAAGTGCGCCGTCTGGGATTCCTCCTGGACTCTCAGCTAACTGGGGAAGCCCAGGTGGCTGCAGTGTCCAGGAGTGTTTTTTTTCCAGCTTAGGCTGGTACGCCAGCAGCTGCGGCCCTATCTGGAGAGGACGGACCTTGCCTCAGTTATCCACGCACTAGGCACGTCCAGGCTGGACTACTGTAATGCGCTATATGTGAGGCTGCCTTTGAAGACTATATGTGAGGCTGCCATCGGAGATCTTCCATGCTCCCTCATTGCAGTCTTTTATGAAGGCCTTGAAAACATATTATTTTACAATGGCCTTCAACTGATATGACTGCTACTGTTGCTGCTGTTAACATCATTGTTGGTTTTGTTGTTGGGTTTAATTGTTTTTTGTTGGCTTTTGTTGTTTTTATTGTTTTTGCATTTTTATCACTTTTAATATTTTGTTTTTATGTATTTTATTGTTGTAAGCCGCCTTGGGAGGGCTTCTGCTCTGAAAGGCAGCAAGCAAGCAAGCAAGCAAGCAGGCAAGCAAGCAAATAAATTCCCTCTGTGCTCCGGCTTCCCTGCAGTTTGCCTTAGATGCCCAATTTTGGGCATCTAAGCATGGCTTCTCGGAGGGGGTGGGAACGGAGCTGGAGACCATATAGGAAGCTGTATAAAACAGCTTTCATGGTCTCCTCCCCTCCCCCCAGAACACCCCATTTTTGTCCTTTCTGTGCTCCGTTGGGAGCATTCAGAGGCATGGAGGGGCAACTGGTGTGGGTCTCTCTGTGCCAGCTATGAGGGGGAGAGGGTGGGGAGTGAGGTTTCCCAGCCCTGAATTTGTAGTGCTGTGTATGAGCTTGGAGCCAGGAAACCAAAAAATCCTGTGTCTCCCAGACGCTGACGTAGGATTGCTCTTAGTGTAGTATGTTGGATTGTATAGACACCTTGATCTGATTTAGCAAGGCAGTTCTTATACTCTCAAAGCAGAATTTCATAGAAACCGACACTGTAAAATAAACACTCACAAGTGGAGATTTGTCAAATAGAGATTGTCATAAAATCCCAAGTACCATTGCCTGTCACTGCCTCTTGATAGCTCCTCTTGGTTTCACGAGATCAGGAATGCAGGAGAGTTGTTTCTAAGGCTGGGCATTCAGGCTGGGCATTCTGAATGACAACCGGTTTACACAATGGAGGTTATAGCCTAGAGCCAGGGTCTCCAACATTTTTGGGTCACTGGGCACATTTGGAATTCTCAGTGCCATGGATGCTCTCACAAAATGGCTGCCATGAGGGGGCTTGCCCATTCACAAAATGTCTGCCATGGTAGCTGTGGGCTGTGGCCAATCACAAAACACTGATTTCTCAAAGGCAAACTGTTGAGGTTAAAAGAAAAGTAACATGCCCATGAATTGAAGAACAAAACAGGCCTGTAGCCAGCCCAAATGTTCAGGGGGGAGGGTGCCAAAAAAGCAAGGGGGCAGGTCATCTGGTTTGCGGACCTTTAAAAGACAAAATTGTAAACTTGATTCTTACTTGTTTATAAAAAAAAAATTGGAGGGGCATAGAAAATTTAGGAGGGGCAGACTACCCCAGCCCACCCCTGGCTATTGGCCCAAAAGTGCCTTCCAGTTAAAGAAATAATTTCAATAACTCTTTAAAAAAAAACATGAGCTGCAGAGAGCCTGCAGAGCACCACTGGAGGTGCCCATGGACACCATGTTGAAGACCCTAGGCTTAGAAGTTCAAAAAGTGCACCACTTGAAGCCAACATGGATTTGTCAAGAACAAGTCCTGCCAGACTAATCTGTTCTCATTTTTTGATCAGGTAACTTCCCTTGTGGACTGTGGGAATGCTATGGACATAATATACCTCGACTTCAGCAAAGCTTTTGAAAAAGTGCCCCATGATATCCTGATTAGCAAACTAGTGAAAAGTGGGCTAGATGAAACAACGATCAGGTGGATCCACAGTTGGCTACAGGATCAGACTCAAAGAGTGCTTATCGATGGGATCTTCTCAAACTGGGGAGAGGTAACGAGCAGGGTACCGCAGGGCTCAGTCCTGGGCCCAGTGCTCTTCAACATTTTTATTAATGACTTGGAGGAGGAGGTGCAGGGAATGCTGATTAGATTTGAAGATGACACAAAATTGGGTGGGATAGCTAATACCTTGGAAGACAGAAACAAAATTCAAAGTGATCTTGATAGGCTGGAGTGCTGGGCAGAAAACAACAGAATGACATTTAATAGGGATAAATGCCAAGTTCTGCACCTAGGAAGAAGAAACCAAATGCACAGTTACAAGATGGGCGATACTTGGCTCAAAAATACTAGAAGTGAGAAGGATCTTGGAACTGTTGCTGAATATCAGCCAACAATGTGATCTGGCTGCAAACAAGGCAAATGCTATTTTGAACTGCATTAATAGAAGCATAGCTTCCAAATCCGGGGAAGTACTAGTTCCCCTCTACTCAGCACTGGCTAGGCCTCATCTGGAGTACTGTGTCTAGTTCTAGGCACTTTAAGAAGGATGCAGACAAGCTGGAGAGGGTTCAGGGGAGAGCAACAAAGATGATCAGGGGACTGGAAACAAAGCCCTATGAAGAGAGACTGAAAGAACTGGGATGTTTAGCCTTGAGAAGACCGAGGGGAGATATGGCAGTGCTCTTCAAGTACTTGAAAGGTTGTCACAGAGAGGAAGACCAGGATCTATTCTTGATCATCCCAGAGTGCAGGACATGGAATAATGGGCTCAAATTACAGGAAGCCAGCTTCCAGCTGAACATCAGGAAAAACTTCCTGACTGTTAGAGCAATACGACAATGGAACCAATTACCCAGGGAGGTAGTGGGCTCTCCCACACTGGAGGCATTCAAGATGAAGCTGGACAGCCATCTGTCAGGGATGCTTTGACTTAGCTTCCTGCATTGAGTAGGGGGTTGGACTCGATGGTCTTATAGGCTCCTTCCAACCCTACTATTCTATGAAAGTTCAAAGTGGACCACAAAGATCTGGGCTCTTGTGAAAGTCTCCATGCACCCTCCTTGCCTAGGGCTGTATGTTTAGTTCACTGTAGGCTGTACAGAAGAATGGAGATGACTGAAGACCAGACTGAGCAAAAAGGATGGAGGGTCTGTGATGCATCTCTTGTAAACAAAACAAACCACCTCTTACCCATTCCAGCATCTTTACTTTTTGAAACGCTACCCCAAGATGGTGAGCAAACCATGGAAACAAACCTGAGCTGTGAAAGACAGGCTTCCCCAATCTGGCATCTTTCAGATGTGTTGGACTACAACTCCCATCATGTGCTAGCTGTGGATGATGGGAGTTGCAGTCCAACACATCGGGGGGGCACCAGGTTGGCTGTAAGACAAAATCCAGTTCACTTAAAAGTCTGGTTTCACTTTTAATTTGCAAAATTAAAATTTGAGTTAATTTCTGGGACAATCAATGTCTATGATCAGAGACTGCTGTCAAGCTCTGAAATACAGTGCTGGTGAGCAAATCTAAATCCGTTGATGTCACAATGCAAATAACCTGGAGGCATTGGTATTGAAATATTTTCAAAATATAGACTGAGCAATAATGTTATCTCATATATGACTGCATATTTAAAAGTATTGTTGAAACCAAGCTGGAAAGGAAGAAATTTACTGCCCTCTTGTGACTTTGCTCCAGAAAAAAAATGAAGTCAGTTTTACATCAATGTCATCTTTGGGTGCTTTTCACTTTCTAGAGATAATGTTTCACCAGTAGGAACATGCCTCCTTGAGAGTGCAGTTGTTTGAACTTCAGTGAACTCTTCTACAGTCAAAAACAGAAGTGGATCCTACAAAAGAAACTGCATGATCTTGGATCCCCTCTTCCTGGGCTAAAACAATAACACTGATTTAATGGATTGAAATAAGCCCTAAACGATTTGGGGCCAGGATGTAAAGGATTGCCTCCTTCTATATGAACCAAAACATAATTTACAAGCATTTTTGGAGACTCTGTTATACGTCCCACCACCAAGAGGGGCGATCCAAAGCTTTCACTTGCATTGTTAATTAACCATAGTTTAGCATTATGGCCAAATGTTTTGAAGTTGGCTTGTTTCAGTAAATGAAAATTAAGACTAACCACAGTTTAAGGTTTAGATGTAGCACTAAACTGTTGTTAAATAAAAATGGAAACAAAAACTTCTGATGTTCTCTGTACTGTGCCAGATGGAAAGGATGAGTGCACAAGCCTGAGGCTCATGCAGGCTGGTCCACGTAACAATAAACCATAGTTTCTTGATATGTCCAAATGAGGCCATGGTCAGGCTATTGCTAGGCACCAGATCAGAACCATTAAAAAAAGAGGTGGTAATCCTAGCTACATGCCAGATGTTTGAGTCAAAGTACCATCAACTTCTGTGGAACTGATTCCTCACTTTCTTTCTAGTGACATTATATAACTCTGTTCAATGAGATGAGTTCTAACTTCTCTCTCTCCAAACAATGAATAAATAATGTTACATGAACAAGCACATAGCCAGGAAGTTTAAATCCATTTCTATTTATTTATTTATTTATTTTGTACAATATTAAAGAAATATTAAAAAAAAAACAGAACCAAACTCTGGATACAACTGTTTGATCTGATCAGTTTTGACGCACACATTATGTATGCAGTTTATTCTACATTGAAAACAAATGCTCACACAAGATGGCATATAGCATAACAAACTGATGTAAATTTTTTAAAAAAGTATTAAAGTATTAGCACATAACATGTAGTGTATTAGGAAAAAAGAAACATTCGTTTCATCACCCATTTCCCTTACTAAAAACAGATATTTAATCCCCCCCAACTCTTAAAAAGCAGAGCATTTGTTTTTCCAAAGCCATCTTTTCCAATAGTCACCCTATAATACAGCACTTTTCAAACTTCTGCTTTCAGGGAACCCTTTCCACAACGACTTGTTGACTGAGGAACCCCTACAAAACTGCTATGGAACACCTTTGTGTTGCCGAGGATTGAGGGGGCAGTTAACCCTGGGCACTGGCCAGGCCTATTGGACCTCATTATCACCCCACATGAGCCAAGGATGGACCCTAGAACAAATCCAGTACTCCTCTATTACAGGGAAAATGTTTTTTATGTATTTACTGTATTACATTTCTATCCCACCTGTCCTCCAAGAACTCAAGGTGGTATACATGGTACTTTCCCTCCTTATACCCTCACAACAATCTTGTGAGGTACGTTAGGCTGAGAGAAAATGACTGGCCCAAGGTCACCCAGGAAGTTTCATGGCTGAGTGGCGATTTGAACCTGGTTCAACACAATTGCCGCTACACTATACTGGCTCTCACTGCATAGGGGCAAGCAAGCTCTTTTAGAGGAAAGCCCATCAACCATTACTTACATTCTCTTTGAGGAACTCTTGATATGCATCCAAGGAATCACAGGGTTCCCTTTGAACTCAGTTTGAAAGCTGCTGCTCTAATAATATTCCCAGATCACAAGTTATCAACACCCTGCAACTTGCATTTAATCATCATTTATGTATACTGCCGTTCAGCATCCCTGATCAACAGCATCTCTGTTCCAGTAGCTTTTTTCATTGTTGAAAAAAGTCTTTTAGTGTAAAAAATAAAATCAATTTCACAAACCAAAGGCTTACATTGACATTTTGTCAAATAATTAACATTCGACTCAATTAGAAAGAACTCTGCTCATGTTTGCATTGCAAGCCTATTTCAAAGCTTTAAAAAAATACTTGAAAAGAGGACTTCGTTAAATGATCAAAGTCCCTGTTCTCACCCACCCACCATTTCTGTGAACAGTAGAACAATCCCCCCCCCCCCACTCTTCATCTACACTATCATTTGGTTCATTACTTTTTTTAAAAGTTCAGGCAGGTTTTTTAACAATAGTAGTTAAGGGTTTTTTTGCATCTTTTGTCCTAAGTTTGACACACTGCCTTTTAAATCACAGTCACAGGAAATCAGGGGGCTTGACCCCCCCCCCCCGATTCTCAACTCAACCTCATCACAGTTTTGCACTAAACTCTCCAGTGGAGATACTCTTTATATTTTCATCACAATCCAGTGCATGTCTACTCAGAAGTAATTCCCACTGAGTTTAACAAGACTTACTCCCAGTAAATATGCTTAGAATTGCAGACTTAATCAAGCAGACCTTCCTAATCAAAATGCACTTCAGCCTGGTTCCAACCTTACCTTTTTGAGGATTTCACTCTCCTCCATGGCAAGGAACAGGGGAAAGGGAGAGGGAGAAAGAGGGGGGGGGGAGAGAGAGAGAGAGAGGGGGAGAGAGAGAGAGAGAGGAAAGAGCGGTACCATGAGTGATGTGTGACACCATCACTTTCTCTCACGTTTTCCACATTCTTCTCTTGCTTAGGCCTCCTATCTAGAGCTCCAGATGTGCTCCAATAAAAGTGAGCATCCCCCACTGACTCTAAGGAGGTAGCTCTGCTAGGACGAAGGGATGTCCCTTATACTGAAATGCATGGGAAAGGATTTGGTGTATCCTTTCCTATATGCAGATGGATATGCTGGTTGTATGTGAGGTTGTCTGCAGTGCTCTAGAAATGGCATCACTTACCCTGGGACTGAATGTTGCCTCCTAGCCAATCTTTGGGATGGTGTCTTATTTCCTAAGGCAATACACTTCCCTTGCTGCTACACGCCCTGTCAAAACATGGCCAAAATGTGCCTCCCTGCAGTCAAGCTCCTTTCCAAGTGACGGCCACCTTACATGGAAGGCATTCTGATTTATGCTGAACCTTAGGACGATTTCCTCAAAAAGAATAGAAGGAGAATTCTATAGCTATAGCTCTTGCTACTTGAAAAGAATCGCTGGTGGGTATAAACTGATGTATAAACTGTCGTGTAGAATTCATTCCTCTCCTACTATGGGCAATTAAGGCTGCAATCCTATATGCACTTGCTTGGGAGTAAGCCAAACTTAATTCATTAGGGCTTACTTCTGAGTAGGCATGCATAGAATTGCACTGTAAATGTTGGAACTGGCTCTTCAAATGTAAACATATCAGTCCAAATCCTCACTTGGAGTAATCCAACCCTCTTCCATTAATCCCTTCACTGATTTATTTCAGTTATGAGCCCAATATCCTTTTTTTACAACTGCAAATACCATTGACTGGCTCATAAATCCTCAAATATAAAACTCCAGGCACTGTCAAATCTTCCTATACAATTGTGGCATTGTTTCTGCATCTTGTAAGTGAACAAAGAAACAAAACAAAAACCTAACTTAACTTGAGCAACAATGATTTTCACGAGATTTCGATCTGGCCCTAAAAACTTCCTGTTTTCTGAGCATGAAAGAAAGAAAGAAAGAAAGAAAGAGAAAGGAAGGAAGCATGTTCACATAACTAAAAGAAAAAAACACACCTTAGGACTGCCAGCTTTTCACTTTACAGCTGATATCCATAAATAATGGAAAATGCAATAACATTGCTCGAAGACAACTTTTACTGCTCTCTTAATGATTAATTCTATATGTTAAGTGAGCAAAAGAAGAAGTAAGAAGACCTTTAAAACAAAAGGGAAAAATGCCCATTGAAAATATTTTATGCAGGTGCAATAATCTGCTAAAACAAACTAAACTCACAACTACCTACCTTTTCCACAGTCTACCCACCCACCCCTGCCCTATATAAAATGTATTTTTTTCTGAGGCAAAAATTGAACTTCACTGCTCTTGATTTTTCATCACCCACATTTGAAAAGTTTTTTTTTTTTAAAAGACCCTAACTTGGTGCTGTCAGAACAGCTACCTTCATGCAACGATTCTCCAATAAGGTAATATTCACAGGTATTACATTGATCAGTGGTAGTTCTCCATATAGGCAATTCCCCTGATCTGTCCTTCTAATATTCCAGCATCACTGTCTGCATTCCCCCCACCCGCCCCCAAAACCATTCTCCTTCCAAGCCCATATTCTAATGACTTCAGCCTCCCACCCATTTCACTTGCCTTTTTTCTCAGCTAGTCTGAAAAGAAGGGGGGAATAACCCAATCCACTGTTCAGTATTGAACTTGAAACACCGCAAAGAGCAATGCCTCTTGCTTGTCCTGCATATCATGTATTAAGAGGCTTGTATTAATTATAATGCCTTCTATAAAAGGATTGTTTTTTTTCAATATAAAAAAGCTTAAAATTCATAGATTATAAATAATATCAGCTAAAAATACTTAAGGATCTCAGGACGTCATTTGCATTTCAGGGGAAGTGGGGATTTAAAGTCTTCGATGCATTCTCAGTCCCAAATATCAGCTATTTTTAAAAACCCCTTATATGAATATGATAGGTATGGATAGAAATACCACAAAGATAGTGCCTTGTGTCCCATATGTCAGAAGTAACAAACAATTGGCTAAGAATCTTCGCATCTTCGCCATGCTGACAAAGAGATGTTGGCTTATCCACTACCTGATAAAGTGTAGCTTCTGTTTCTAGCTTTTAAAGTTTCATCAACAAAATACATAATTACTTTAAAAAAAGATAACGAGGCTTTACAAAATTAATTTCTACTGCATTCAGAAATGTCAAACTGTGCCACATTTTTCCCTGAATTTAAAAAAATGTGTTTTGCTGAGTATTTGTTTCATTTCCATTTGACACAACTAAACATTTATTGCTTTTATGATCCATTCTAAAATTGTAGTGTATTTTAAACAGCTACATATAAAGTGTAGTGTGTGGTTTAAAAAAAACAACAACCAGACCTGTTTGTAATCACATTAAAATGGCATCAATTAGTACCAGCCTGGTCTATTTTACAATATTGTAGTAGTGTAAAAACTGTAAGTAAAACATTTCACTTACTTTTAGTTTAGCAATATGTCTTATCTATAAACCATACAGTAACTGGAAAAAGAGGCAAATAGTACTTCTTTATGCCTTAGCAAGTTTTACTTAGCAAGTAAAACCATCTTCAGGCTGATTTGGAACTTAAAAAAAAAGATGCTATGTACTCCATACAGTACGAGTTTACTTAAAAATACAATGATTTTTAAAGCTCAGGTTATATAGGTAACAAGCATTTGGTACAATCATCATAAATGCAACTGTAGAACTGCACTCAACTTGATTACATGCAAGGGTTGTTTTGGAATCAAGCTATCTTCTGCAGTCTAAAGTTTCTTGCAGTCAGCTCTCTTTTTTTGGTTAATCAAAATTGTTGTGTGTAACCAATGACCGTAAGTTCAGACATGGTGCAAAAAAAAAAAAAAAATGCTCTCATGCCCTCAAAACATTTCTACGTAACTAAAGATGAACGGTTATAGATGTGTATAAGTAATTCTACTTCTTAAAAATAGATATGTATCTCTATATATTTATATATGTATATTTGTATATATTTCATACTTAAGTTATTGTCAGTGAAATCTAGACCAAGATTCATTGACATAAAGTGGGTTAGGCAAATGTTGGTAATGCATCAGGCTGGTTAGCTGAGGGACTTGAGGATGATCGGCCTTAATTTCTAGAGGGAACGGAAATGTTGCATGATCAGTTACAGCCAGGTGAGAAAGGGCTCGTTTTTGTTGAGGACCGATTCCACATCATTGAGTATGGGAATCAGGTCTTCAGACTCCAATGTCCCAAGGTCAACATTTGTTCCTGGAAGACAGTCAAGGAAGTCGGGGAAACGGGTCTGTTGCGGGTTGATATTCATGGGAGTCTGTGCTACATTATCTCCTGCGAAAGAAGAGAAGAAATTACTGAGGCACTGGCTTCTTCACCAAGATATTATTTTGCATAGAACACAACACCTGTGGTTGTTAACCACAAACAACCCATGAAGAGAATCCATGGTTTGTTGTTGGGTTGTGAATTGTGGGTTGTTCATGGTTAACAAACCATAGTTTGTTATTGCAGCTGGGTTCAGACAACACAATAACCCACGTTTCAACAACAACCCATGGTGCAACAACTGACACTCAACCCATACTCAACCCTTGAGTGTGGGTTATCTTGTTGTCTAAAACCAGCCTTTCAGTTAGCCACAGGTTGGCTTGGTTGCTCCCCAACCCAACCTCCCAATCTAGACTTCCTGGGGGCTATTCATCTTTTACCATTAAATTAGGCTCATCGATCTGTAAGCATGTGATGCTGTTACACTGTTAAAACTACACAAGTCTCACCTTTGTTAGTGGATGGATGGTGAGACTGCCTGGGAGCCTCCTGTAAACCACACTTTACACTCACTCACACACACAACTGCAAGAGAGAGGCTTCCCATTGTTGTTATCCCACGTGGATGCAGTCTGCATGTGTATGCTGAAAGCACCTGGGCAATTCACTCTCATGGGTCTTTTCCCAAACAATTGGTCCTGGTCATGTGTTTGCAGGTATTCCTGTACCATAGGGGTGTATGTGTGTGAGAGAGAGAGAGAGGGAGAGAGAAGGGAACCTCAGTTTCTTAAAGGAAGAATGTTTTTAAGCATAATAAATAAATTAGTGGACACAGTGACTGGGTTCACACAACACGATAACCCACATTCAAGAGCTGAGTATGGGTGAAGCGTGGGTTGTTGTTGAACCATGGGTTGTTGTTGAAATGTGGGCTATTGTGTTGTTTGAACCCAGCCGCAATAACAATGGTTTGTTAACCACAAACAACTCACAGTTCACAATCCAACAACAAACCATGGGTTCTCTTCAGGGGTTGTTCGTGGGTATCAAACCATGGTTTGTTAGCACTGCTGCATTCAGACAACAATAGCCCACATTTCAATAACAACCCATGGTTCAACAACAACCCACACTCAACCCTTGAGTGTGAGTTATCATGTGGTCTGAACCCAGTCAATACTACATTCTCAGTGTCTGCATCTGCAGAAGACCCCACTTGAAAATTTTAGGTTATCTTCATATGCCCTCTTCACATATTTGAAGAGATTCAAAAGCCCTTCATCTGTTCTACGAATGTGGGTAGGTTAGTGGCAGCATTGTTGTGGCACCACCATCTGAAAGGGGCTATAGTCTTCCCCGAAGCTGTACCACTTCAGTATGCAGTTGGAAGTTCACATGACAATGTTCCTCCATACAAAAATAAGTTATCTCTACAAAGAAAACTAGATGCCGAGGAGAAGGATTCTAGCCTAGCCTTTCCTCTGACATGTTAGTTTTCTATGTCAAGGAATTTTTTTTCTTATTTGGAGGAGCGTTCAGTTGCACACCCCCCACTCCCCAACCTGGTATAACCAGATGGAATTTACCACCCCAGTGAGACGAAGGTCTTAATGTCACAGGCTGACATCTTGACATTAGTTTAAACCATCCTTCCCCAACCTGGTGCCCTTCAGATGTTTCAGACCACACGTCCCAGGACTTCTGTCCATTAGCCATGCTGGTTGGGCTGATGGGAGTTGAAGTCCAAAACATCTGGAAGGCACCATGGTGAGGAAGGAAGGCTTAAACAAAGAGGAGAAAGTGGCGACTAAAGTGGTGTTGAGAGTCAGGAGCAATCTGAAGCAATTCTTATGTTCTTATAAGGGCAACTAAAATGATCAAGGGGCTGTAGCATTTCTCCTATGAGAGAAGGTTACAACAGCTGGGATTTTTTAGCTTGGAAAAAAGGAGGGTAAGGGGAGACATGACAGAGGCTTACAAAACTATGCATGGTGTGGAGAATGTCGATAGGGAGACATTTCTCTCCCTCTCTCAAAATACTAGAACCCGGGGTCATCCTATGAAGCTGATTGGTGGGAGATTCAGGACAGATAAAAGGAAGCACTTCTTCACACAGTGCACAGGTAGACTATGGAATTCACTACCACAGGAAGCAGTGATGGACACCAATTTGCATGGCTTTAAAAGGGGTTGGACAAATTCCTGGAGGAAAAGACTATCAATGGCTACTAGTCCTGATGGCTATGTGCTACCTCCAGTACCAGAGGCAGTGAGCCTATGCACAACAGTTGCTGGGGAACATGGGTGGGGGGGTGCTGTTGCACTCATGCCCTGTTTGAGTGTGGCCAACCAGCTGGTGTGGCCACAGCTGGTTGGCCACTGTGTGAACAAAATGCTGGACTAGATGGACCCTTGGTTTGATCCAGCATGGCTCTTATGTTCTTATGAAGCCAATTGGGTTGATGTGAAAAGACCATCTGTGCCCCAACCCAGAGGTGTGTGTCCGTCTTGCTAGCCCTTCAGTACTATCTTCAATGGACAGTGCTGCATGTGCATCTCTATGAATGTATGGAACGAGTCCCTCCAATGAAGTGAAAGGTGAGATCTTTGTAGGTTGGGGGCTACTGGAACTACTGCTCCCACAAGGAGCCATTGGCTCAAAGTACCTTTGGGTTATGACAGAGAAGAATCCCAGAATTTCCACGTCTGAATCATGCTCACACTTACAGCCCAGCCAAACCATTCGCCTGTCTTTGAATAAAACTAGCTGTCAGCAAAGGGTGAGAAGCACAAGCAAAAATTAAGAATATCCCTCTGTGGTCTTATTAAATAAGGTGTACATGAGCTATACCTGTATGAATGCATTTCTTAAGGACCATCACACTTCTGATTCCTAGTGGAACGTACCACCTTCCCACAAGGGCCACCTTGAGCAGTGTTAGACACCTTCATTGAAGAATACATTCCAGAGGCAGGCCCTCAAATCTGTTTCAGAAGTTCTGATGGAGCATGGAATCTGATTTTTTCATATACCAACCAGCTGGAGAAGAGAGCACCTCTGATCATATGCAGAGTACCCGGGACTACTGAGTCACCAACGCCAGCCCCTGCCTAACAGAGGTTTGATGGAAGGGCTTATAGCAGTACTTGAATCACAGGTCCCTCTGCCCTCTTACCTTTTGTGATGGCTCCTTTTGCTATTGTTTTTGGAAGGGTACAGTGGGCTATGAGGTTTGGCTAAAATTGTAGGGAATTAAGGGATGGTGCTTGTGGATTTCACTATAGGCCCCCCTACCTCTTCCCCATAATTTGTGCACTGGCTTATAGAAACATTTGAACCCCAGGGTTTTCCTGGTTTCGGATGCAAAAGAATCTGCTTCTTGGAAGCAGATGCAAAACAATATGCAGTTCAGGCAAGCATAAAAGTGACCCTGGCTGTTGGGGGAATCTCTTATGATTGCGTTAAAATTTTTTAAAAAATTGCTTCTTGTTTCCTACCTGTATCCATCTCATCTACATTGCTGAGGAAGTCTTCAGGTGTAGTTGGTATGCTGTAACATCCTAAGCCTAGGCCACTGTCTGTGCTCTGCTCCCTGGAGTGGTATGGCCCACTATGAATTGAGACATGAAGAATCCTCAGTCAAAGTTGTGCTTCATCAAGACATATGTCTCCAGGATGGCTCTTGAGAGGACGGCTTGAGCCCATGTGGCTAGACCTAAGCGCCCAAGATAGGCCTGGATGTACTCTACCTGTTTTGACAGTTCCCCTGTGCCAATCAGTTATCTAGCACAGAATTTGGCAATCTGGAAAGCATAGCTTTGTTTGTTTGTTTTTTAAACCCAGACAAATCATTCTAGACCTCATGGTTGCAATTAGGCGGCAGAGAAAGCTCAAAAATGAGATGAAGCTAGGCATGCGTAAGGGAAAGGGCCCACAGTTCTGCGGGAGAGCACATGCTTTGATGCAAAGGGTCCCAGGTTTAACCTCTACAATGTCCAGGTTTAAAAACAAAGATTAGGTAGCAGGTAATGGGAAAGACCTCTTCCTGAGACCCCCTAAAGCCACTGCCAATCAGGGTAGACAATTCTGGACTAGATGGATAAATAGTCAGAGATGGTATAAGGCAGGTTGCTAGGTCCCTGTGGCCAGGGGTTAGGTTTCAGCACATTGCAGCTTCCTGGGCTTATTTCCCAACCCCTATTTCCTGTCCCCTGACTGTGCTGACCCACTTATCCACAACATCCAGGTCCATTCCCTTCCATTTGCCACTCCACTCTTGGCCAAGAATTCCAAATTTGTCAGTAGCCTGACTCTGGGAAGAAAGTTTACAAAGAGTAAGTGGAAATAGGCAGAAGTGCATGTTACTTTGTATGTTTTAACCAAATCTGGTCCCGCCCCTCTTGACACCAACCATGTTGGTTATGTCGGGCACACGATACCCACAGCCAAAACTTTAACTGGGAGATTATGGCATTTATCTCCATGTTGCTGCATCACAACTTCCACTGATGCCAGATTATGTCAGTTGTTCAAAAACAAATAGCCGTGTCAGTCCATTAGATCAAAATTCACAGGGACAGTAAAGCAGCGCTTGTATATTAGTACCAATCAAGTTTCACCATGTGGTATGCAAGTTTTTCTAGTTACACAGATATCTTCCTCAGGCTGAATGCCAGTCATATGTCTTACACTAACATCACTCTGTTCCCAAATTACAAAGATCTTTGGCCAGTTTCTGACCAGTTCCCTACAGACATCTATAAGGAATAGTTAAATCAGAATTGGCTATAGAACAATTAAATGCCCGCTTAATTAAAGCATCCACATTTTAACAGGCAAAACTGCCTTTTCCCCATCTCTATCCCAATCTACAAACTGAAAGTCTAAATGACTTTGCTTGGAAATCACAGGCTCCCTAACAGGTAAGAGAATTTCAAACTTGGCCCAGACTACAGAATATAAAATTGCTGGTGAGCAAACAGTGTACTTGCCTGTTCAGGAAGGGATCCGACCCATTATTTGTAATAGATCTCATGTCTTGTGTCATGTTAGGTGTGCTCACCGCAGTCTGAACCGGGGCCAGGTTGTCAGACTCCATGGGAAGTTGTCTGTACAAATCAGCTTCCTAAAGCAGAAAATGAATACATACTGTCAGTGCTGGGGCATAGGCAGCCAAGAACACAGGGTGCTGGAGGTATGCGTCCCACATATGCTCCGATTCTTTCTATTCACCAGGAATGCTCACTATTTTCAGGAAGCTGTCCAGAATAAATCAGTGCTCTATTTTGCCTTGCGGGGCAGAAGCACATTTTGTGCCTGCCTTCAACATTTTCTTTTTGCTGGTGTTCACACATGCACACTAGAATTCTTCCGCTTTCAACTTCTCCCCCAGCCTCTAGATGCTAAATGTTTGAGATGCTCTAGAGTACAAGAATGTAAATGCATGCACATAGACACAAAAAGGCAGTGCTTCGCTTCCCGTCCACCCACAAATCATGTTGTGGAATGTGTTTGAGCTGCAGCTATTCTACAATATGTACAACCAGATCGATAGTGAAATGATTGAACTGCCCCGTGGGAAGGTTCCCAGAAGAGAGAGGGAGGCAGGTGAAGATCACCTCAGGGCCCTGCGTTAGCTGGAATGTCCCTCCTTTCCTCTACAGGCCTTTCTACCATCAACTGCACTGTGGGACGGATCTTTAGGAGTTATATTTCATATTGTTTTATAATGGGTTTTATTAATATATTGTTGTTTTATTTGTAATCTGCCTTAGTAGGATTTTATCCTGAAAGGTGGGATATAAACAACAACAATAATATGTTCAGTTTTTAATACAGTGCAAGACAGGCCATTGCACAGTAAATGAACTGCATATATAGGAATGTGTAATATGAAGAGCCTTCATCAATGTGTAATGGTGAGTGGGAATGATACAGGAGTGATCCTTTCTCAGAATGTGTTACAAATACACAGGTCCTTATTTCAGACTGTGAAATATTAGAAGCTCTGTTCGAAGCAGGATGGGACCAGACAGGGCTGGCCCTAGGATAAATAGAGCCCTGGGCGAGGACTGCCTTTGGTGCCCCCTCTCTTGGTAGTCCATTTTGCAGGGCCCCCCCCGAGGATTTATGGGGCCTGGTACAGGTGTGTTGTCCATACGGAACGACATTGCTCAAACCTTGATTTCTCCGCTGCTGCACTACAGTTTGCACAAGCCAAAGTCTGAAAAGCCACATTCTGAGCAGTGGCAGTGCACTATGCAACACAGTAGAACTATCACAGGTTTTACTTACAATATTTTGTTTTGTAGCAGTTCCTCTCTTTGGGTAAACATTCTTTATTTTAGAATATCCATTATTTTTATCTTTAAAAATAATAAAGAAAAGCTATTAATAAAAAAAATTATCCTGCTGACCTCTTACTGCTTTATTTTATTATTATTTAAATAGTGCTTATAGAGTTTACAGTATTTGAACTGCTACGTGCTTGGTAACGTTGCCTCAAAGAAAAGCTGTGTTCCACTGATTTTTACCTACCCCAAATGATATCAAAGTAGAAATGGAAAAAGAAACATACTTTAAAGCTAACTGAAGGAAGATAATTTCTGTAGTTAGTACCCGAACAACCTGTAGAACCTTAAAAGAAAGATGACACTCGCTTTTTGGCACCCTGGCTCACTGCAGGCAGTGCATTAAAAAACACAGCCACTGAGCTCACCTTGGTATCCCCCTCAGCTCAGCTTGGCATCTTGGGTGACCACCCAGCTCACCCACCCCTAAGGCCAGCCTTGGGACTAGAGCTTGGAGAGAAATGGGGTGGATCCAGAAGGGGGCTGATGCCAGGCTAGGAAGGCAGGCTGAGAGATGGGGGACAGATGATGAAGTTAAGAGCGGTGCTTGGGAAATACATGGGCAGTCTTTCAAAACAAGGCCAGAAATCTGACCTGGAAACATTTTAAGTCAGGTCATGCCCAGAGGAGCCAACAGACTGTCTTAGTAGGTGGAACCTAGGATGATTAACACAACTGGTTCAACCTTGTCTGTGTGGCCTTGAGCAGTTCTCCACATGGGCCAAAGTAACACAGGTCAGGATGCTTCGGCGTCATTACAGCAGGGCCCACCTGGACATGGGCCCCGGATCTTTTTTTGAGCTGGGCCCTGGATCTTTTGAGCTGTCCTAATTGCCTTTTTCTTTTTTACATTTTCCCATTGACTTGCATTGGAAAACAAAAACGGCCATAACATTTTTAGTTTGTAAGATAAATTCATGAAATGTGGAGGCTTGGACGCCCCCATGGAGCTGATTGGATTTGCCAAATTTCAGGCAGTTAGGTTCAGTGGCTTCTGTGCTAGTCACAGGTAAAATTTGCTATTTTCAAGAAAATCTGTCAAAATAAAGAGCTATAATTTTTTTGTGCTTCCACATACATGCATTGAATTTGGGGACCTGGCAGCCCCCATAGAGCTGACTGAGCCTGCCAAATTTCAGACAGTTAGGTCTAGTGGCTTTTGTGCTAGCCACAGGTAGTAAGTAGTGCCAGAAAGAGTGAAGTGGCTGGGCCAAAGCCGAAAGGACACTCAGCTGTGGATGTGTCTGGTGGTGAAAAGGAAGTCCGATGCTATAAAGAACAATATTGTTTAGGAACCTGGAATGTAAGATCAATGAATCAAGGTAAGCTGGAGGTGGTCAAACATGAGATGGCAAGATTGAATGTCAACATCTTGGGAATCAGCGAACTAAAATGGACGAGCATGGGCGAATTTAATTCAGGCAACCATTATATCTACTACTGTGGGCAAGAATCCCTTAGAAGAAATGGAATAGCACTCATAGTCAACAAAAGGGTGGGCAAAGTAGTACTGGGGTACAATCTCAAAAACAACAGAATGATCTCAGTACGAATCCAAGGCAAACCATTCAACATCACAGTAATTCTAGTCTATGCCCCAACCACTGAGGCCGAAGAAACTGAGATTGATCGGTTCTATGAAGACCTACAACACTTTCTAGAACTAACACCAAAAAAAGATGTCCTCTTCATCATAGGAGATTGGAATACTAAAGTAGGAAGTCAAGAAATCACCGGGATAACAGGCAAGCATGGCCTTGGTGTACAAAATGAAGCAGGACAAAGGCTAATAGAGTTTTGCCAAGAGAACATGCTGATCATAGCAAACACTCTTTTCCAACAGCACAAGAGGCGACTCTACACATGGACATCACCAGATGGTCAATATCGAAATCAGATTGATTATGTACTTTGCAGGAAAGATGAAGAAGCTCTATACATTGAGTAAAAACAAGACCTGGAGCTGACTGTGGCTCAGATCATGAACTGCTTCTTGCAAAATTTTGGCTTAAATTTCGGCTTCTTTCTCCCTCTTCACTTTAATTTCTCCTAAATAGCTGTAGGACTCAAATAATCCCAAAGGGAGGGTTAGGACTATGTGGCGTCATGACTGAGAAACTGCTGGGGCTTTTAAATAGGTTCTACAGTTTTAAAAAAGCTAGAAAAAGCTCTCAGCCACCTCACCTCATAAAGCTCATTTAAGTACATGCAATCATTGCAAACCCTGCACAGCCTCCTAAATTCCTCTGAAGTACTACCTATCTGAAAGGAGCCACTTGGCTTAGGGAATTCTCTCTACCCCCCATCCCCATGCACATTTCCAATCACCATTCTTCTTTTCTTCTTCCCTCCCCTATCCTGTTCTTTCTTTTTCTTCTTTATTACACTCAGAGCATATCTTGGGGAATTCTCTTTGGTGGGCAAGAGAAGTTCTGAACTGTATTTGACTTTATACGAACAGACAAGAGGGTTGGTTTTTCTCCTTCTCCTCACTCAAGTCTTTGAGAAGAGTGGGTTCACATGGTTGCAGAGAAACAATTCTGGGGCTGTTTTGTTTGTCAGTTGCCATTATCCAGCAATAGGAAGGGCTGCAGCTCAGTGGCAGAGCACCTGCTTGGCATGCAGGAGTTCCCAGGTTCGATCCCCAGCATCTCCAGGTAGGGTTGGAAAGAATCCTGCCTGAAACTCTGGAGAGCCGCTGCCAGTTAGTGTGGACAAGACTGGGCTAGATGAACCAAGGGCCTGACTCAGTATAAGGCAGCTTCCTATGTTCCTATGAACAAAAAGCTTTAATTAAGAAAATAGGAGTTTTGGGAGTTTTTTTAAGTGGAGGGGAGATAAATATTGCTAATTTATGCAATCCTATGTATGCCTACTGAGAAGTCCCATTATGGTTAATGAGGCTTACCCTCAAAAAAGTCTGCATAGGATTCCAGCACAAGTTACTTTTGCAAGGAGGTTTGGACCTTGATGTTCTGCATGTTTACTCAGAAATAAGACCTGAGTTGTGAGCATGGTACTGCAAGCTTAATACAGTGCTTACCCAATTCTGTGAATGAATTGACTACCCTTTCAGCTCAGTCCTATGCATGTTTTGTCATTTGTGGGTTTGCGGGTTTTTTGCATGAACTCTAGCTTCAATGGTGAGGGAAAAGCACTTAGTATATGCTCAGAATTTCTCCATAACTTAGTCCTAGTTTTGAAAACAGATTCATTGGCTGAATCCTGGTAAAGTCTTGGCACAAATGAAGTTATGGGGAGGAAGGTACAATGAGAGCTTGTGCATAACAAGGAGGAGGTAGAGAGGAGTTGCACAAAACAAGGCACCTGTTTTTATGAAGAGTTGCTGGAGGATGGTAGGATGAGGAGGGATGGTTGCATGGAGGGGAATAGAATTGGTAGGGGGAGAATGTAAGTGCTCATTGGTGAAAGAAAAACATTCTGCACATGCTCAGAGGCACCCTATATTTAAGAACATAAGAAGAGTCGTGCTGCATCAGACCAAGGTCCATCTAGTCCAGCATTCTGTTCACACAGTGGCCAACCAGATGCCCACAGGAAACCTACAAGCAAGACATGAGTGCAATAGCACCTTCCCACCCATGTTCCCCTGCTGCTAACACTGGTGAAATGTAAATAAATACTAGTAATTCTAAATTTGCAGGCATGTATATCCTTCAGAAACTTTGCAGATTTCTTGCCTGGGAGACATCTCTAATGAGCGGTGCATTTTCATACAAATTTACCCAAAAACTATCAGGGAAGGTATGAATGGAAGGGAAAGCAAATCACTCCCTCCTCCAAATTGGAGAACTCCCCTTCCACGTGAACTGCTGCACCTATCCTTCTGAAACTCTGCTGGGTTCTTACTTAGGGACAACTGTAGGCTGTCTGTAATTTTCAGAACAATGTTCCACAAGGAACATAGGGAGATAAGTATGTCCTCTTTTGGAGACCTCATAATGTCAAGGCCACCCTTGCACAAAACCCCTTGTGGCTAGCATTCTGAAATTTGGCAGACATGATCTCCTCTGATGGGGCAGTGAATCCTGAAATTTGTATCCAATTCTTCCAAGGATTGGAATGCTATTGGCACTTCCCTTTAAAAAAAAATCAAAATAAAAACCCTGCACCTATTTTTCTGGCATGTGGCAGGTGTAATCCCCTTCTAGGGGGCTACTATGCCTGAAATTATCATCGATTCCTGATTGAGAACAAAAAGTTACAGGTTTTTTTTCTAATTTCCCATGGTAGTCAACAGGAAGCATAAAGACTCATCACGTTTGGTGCCAAGCTAAAGTGGTCCGACTACAAATTGGCCAGAGTAGAAGCGGGAGGTTTTCCAAAATGCTGAATCGGGGTCTGAGTTGAAGTGGGGTGGGGGGTCAGTGCACACTCTGTCTGTCTTTCTGCAATCTATACACACATGCAAGCACACTGCATGTACACACACATACACACACACATATATATTAGACATGCGCTTAGACTCGTATATGCAAATTTGTGTTATGGGCCTGTGCCCTGGATCTTTTAAGAACCTAGCAGTGCCCCTGCTCCTGACACATATATCTGAAACCAGAAAGTATATTTATTTATTACACTGATATCCCACCTTTCTTCCATCGTGGAACACAAGGTGGCTACAAACGTATCCCAGGTGGTCTCCCCTTCAAACACTGACCAGACTCAGACCTGCTTAGCTTCAACTATGTGGCTGCCTCATGTGCCTTCAGGCCATGCCCTGGGTATAGAACTTTGCAAGCAATTTAAAGACACCAAAGAATGTCTGCTCAGACAAAATGTGACAAAAGCTGGAGAGTTGGGAAATTCCAATTATGGGCTAGGACCCACAGGAGTGTTGTCCAACAATGCTTTTCAGGCCCTTGTTTACATTGCCGCCCTTGTGGTTGCTCCCCCTCGACCCCTGGTGAACGGGAGCAGTACTTGATGTGGCATAGAGCAGGGATGGGCTGAAAGTAGATCTCCAGATGGTTTGGGCTTCAACTTGCAGCATTCTTGCCCACTGGCAGGGGCTTCTGGGAGTTAGAAGCCCCAAACATCTGGAGTTCTATCTTCTGCCAATCCTGGTGTAAAGGGTTTGCAGCCAGAAGGGGAAACTGGCCATCCCTCCATGAGCACACAAAAGCTCCTTAGGTGTGTACAAGTCTGGGCCATGGAATTTATTTATTACATTACAGAACTTCACTGCTACAGACATAGTCTTGTTAAGAACTGTCTCAAAGAAGCAATGCAGAGCACTCACATTATCAGCCCGATCCTAAACTCGAATTATGGCTGCATCTCCTTTACGCCTATGAGCTACTTATGATTTGTGATGATGTAAGAGGAAGCCGAAATCCAATGGGACAAATGTATGGCTGCATATGCGATTTGATGCATGATTATATTTAGAATTCAAGCTTTGTAGTAGTTAACCATTCATTCCCCTGGAACTAGCAACCTGATACAATAGAATACCAAACTTCTCTAGGAGAGGATTCAGAGTACCGCGGGACTGATAAGACTGAGGCTGTTTTTTTGTAGCCTGACAGTGACACCTAGTGGGACAAGAGAGTGATGCAAGGGGTGTATTCCCTAGGGAAAACCCCAGAGGGACTTTTAGTCATAAAAAGTGCAGGGAGTTCATATCTCCTGTCAGTCACCCACATAATTGACTGCATACTGATCCAGCTACGGAGCATAGCAAAATATGAAAAGTACATAAGCAATCAGAATTCTAAATATACAGCTATTCATGTTGTCTTTGAGCTTAATCCAAGTTTTGGAACTTCTCCTGCATAAGCCCCACCGAAATTAACCAGAGTGGTATAGGAGTGCGTATTATGCTCTTGTGTGGCTTCCATTTATTTCAATGGAGCATACGCAAAAGAAATTCTTGGTCGATTGTGCCTAATTCTAATGCATAAAAGGGGAAAGTCTCCTACACATTAACAGAATTTCATTAAAACAATTTCATTAACAGCAGCTCCAAATGGCACAGAAACATAAAGGTTTTGTCTGTTCATCAGGTTGTGGAATCTCTTAAACAACCCTCTGTTTACAAAAGGGAAAGGCTGGAATAATCCAAGTGGTACCGTAAACATTTTACAGAATATTCAAAACTCTTTTGCTGATGAGAAAGCTGTTGTTACAGACATTGAGGAAGGCCAAAAGGCAGTAATATTTGTGGTGAGGATCCAAGCACTCAAAAGTTTTCATAATCCTAACCAAAAACTCCAACCTCACATCTATAAACCCTACTGAAACCCAGTGGGCTAAATGTGTACTTCTGAAAGAATAACTGAGCATGTACCCTAAGCTGGATAGAAATCCAAACTTCTTCACAGCAATAGGGCACAGTCCTATCCAGGTGCCCATCAGCCTCTGAACTCAGAGACTGACAGTATCCTATGCAGAGTGGGGTGTGCAGAGGCAATCTCACCTCCGTGCGCCTCCTGCTCTGCATTTCAGCTAGATGGCTGCATTCACTCGTCTAGCTCAGGCATCAGGCATTGGGGAGTGGGAGGGAAGGAGGCTAGGGAGGCCTGGGGATACAGTGTAAGCCATCCCCTCCCCTCCCATCGGTATGCCCCCTTTCCCTACCCTCTGAGGTCACCTTTGTGACCTCAGAGAGGCAGCTGGTCAGTTCTGTCCATCCACTGGCTGTGAGGGGGACAGGGAAGGAGCAGGGAGCTCGGGCCTCTGCATCCTATGGCCCCCCAGATGCTTTCTAGGGGCCATAGGATTGCCCTCTTAGGGTACAGATCCCATGAAATATATATTTGTGTATAATTTTATTGATTGATCTACTTTAAAAAAAATCTATATCATGCCTTTAAAAAAAAAAAAGAACTCAAGGTGGCTAACAATAAAATACCAAACAATATATACAAACAAATACACAAAATTAATCAAACCATCACCATAATAAAACACATTTAAAACATAAGGGGCTAAAAAATTCCAGCAAGCAGCAAACACAGCAGTCTGTAAGACCAAAAACAGGATGAAGATAAATGGGACCAGCATTGACATATCCAGAGAAGAGGTATTTCTCAACTAAATACCTTCTTCAATAACCAGGTTTAAAGCAAGGTTCCTAAAGGTATCTAGCACTGGGCTCGTCGAAACTCAGACAGAAGAAACACAAAGTGGGGACCACCACTGAAAAGGCTCTACACCCTGTCATTGTATGCCACACCTCAGACAGCGAAGGGAACTGGAGCAGGGCCTCAGCTGATCAACTGAACATGTGGGAAGAAGCATATGAAAAAAGTTGGTGCTTAAGGTATCCAGGTCCCAAGACATTTAGCACCAGAAAACAAACCCAAACAGGCATAATATGTTCTGAATGCCTTGCGCCATACAACACCCTGGCAACAGCAATTTTGTACTTATTCCAGTTCCTGAACTCTGTTTTAAGGGCAGTTCCATGCAGAGTGTGATGCAGTAATCTAATCTGGAGGGAAGGGCATGAATAACTGTGTTTAGGTCTGGTTTCACCAGTTAGGTCAGAGCCGGCATACCAGCTGAAGCTGGCAAGAGGTGCTCCTCACCACCGATCCTGCCTGCGCATCTGGTGGGAACATCGGGTGGAGGAGTACCCCCAAGCTTCAGACCAGGTGGAGTGCACCCCCATCCAAGACACACGGCACTCTAAACCTGAATCAGCAGTACGTCTGTTTTGCCTGGAATAAAGAGGAACCAAGCACTATAAGTGAGAATGTTATTGTTTTTAAAAGTAGTAATTAGAATTTCTCTTTCATTATCCTAAATCCTCCAAAGGGATACTGGTATGTGCTTCATTTTTCTTGTAAGCAGTGACTAAATGTATATTGGTTCACTTAAGCTGCCTTTGTACCCATGTTGATGGTACTTTTGTAGCTTGTTGCCTACTGATGGTGCTATACATGTTAGCAATCATAGGTTTAACACAGAACTGTGACATGCCATAAGGATCTTGGATGTGCCTCTGCACCTTCATATTCAGGCTGCTTAACACTTCAAGAACAAGGTAAATATCAGACCATTACAAGTTTTTTCTCAAATGTTTCCTTCCCAGTACAAAGTAATGTCAAGATAGGTCACTTTTGCTCTGGCCTGCTGCACTTTCCATACCTACCGAAGTTACTTGCAATTTAATACCACTGGCTATTTCCTGTTGCCCAGCTGAGCTGATCCAATCACTTGTCACTCTGGAAATCTAATGATGCTGCTTCTGGAGCTGAAATAGGAATCAAGCCTAGTTTAGGATGCAGAGTACATTTGGTACCCTTCTCTAAGACTGTAAGATTCACTTCTTGTGCCTTTCAGTCTTCAGGGAAATCCGTAAGTTTCTCAGTTTAATCAAGAGTACATTGCATGTGTCCATGAGTGTATGTTTTATAAAGAGAGAGGGCAGGGGAGCAGGTGCGGGAGCATGCTCAGTCCTCAATGGGTTATTTTGGGCTCTCCCCACCCCCCACTTTTAAGGTTTTAAACCCGCCCAGGTTTTTTGTACTTCTGCTTTCAGGAGCGCCCTAGCGGCCTCTTTCATTACACTCCAATAGCCGACTCAAGACACAGACGAAAGGATTCTTTTCAAGGCTTTAATCCTTTTACAACTTAATGACTCCTTCAGATGCTAATCACCAGCGACTAAGCAAGGAACAGCAGAGTAGCCTATGCTCTGTGTAGGCAGTTGGTGCCCGTTTGAAGGAGAATCACTTGCAGACCCTGAACTTATGGGCTAGGGAGAGATCCTCCCTCTTTCCCTTGGGTCCACGGGAGGCGGCCGTTGCTTGCACGCCAAACGGGCACTACGCCTCCTTTCCGTGCCCTCCATCGCTTGTCGCTCCCTGCGTCTGTGTCAAGCGTCTAGCAAGCCCCCTTCCTGCACTTTCTCACTGCCAGGATCACTATCCATCTCAGGAATGCTGGCAGGAGGAATCTCTGCCAGCTGCTGCACCTGTAAGGGATGAGCTGGCTCCTCTCCCATGGATTGCTGATCCTCCTCAGAATCAGAACTGCTCTGGGGTTCTATTGGCTCAGTTTCCACCCTGACATCTGCAAACCTTGGAGCTTCTCTAAGCCTGCCAATAGCTCCCTCTCACGTGTGGATGGGGCTACATAATCTTCTTATGTAGATTTAGTTACATAAGAATCCACGCTTGTAGAATGAGTTTGCCACTAGTATACAGGATGCTTCAATTACAAAGAAAATTCTGCTCTGGTCCCTCAGTTCTCCTATTGGGTTTCTCAAATGTGGACTTGACTCAGGCCTTGACGTCATCATTGTGTTGGAGATATGGGACCCCACCAGTGGGCTTATGTACATGTTTTTGGAGCTGCCCTCAAGTTATTGATTTGGGGCATGGAGCTCTGTGTTAACCTCAGTTTGCCTTTGTCTGCATTGACCTTGTTCTACACTGACAGGGTTAAACAATCCATTAGCTTTCATGCACAGGTGGGAGAAAGCGCTTTTACTCAGCAACTCACAACTGGCTCCTTCGTAGGTTGCTTTGCATGTTGCCTGAACTCAGGGCACTGGGTTGTTGGTGGGCTAAGCATTCAGAGTTCGGATGACACGCCAAGCAACCTACGAAGGAGCCAGTTGTGGGTTGCTAAGTGAAAGCAGGCGTGTCAGGTGCACTGCAGGCAGCACGTCAGTTCCCTCCCACTCATCCCCAACAGCCCATATGCCCATGTTGTTGTGTCTGTCAGGGTGGAAACTGAGCCCATAGAGCCCCAGAGCAGTTCTGATTCTGAGGAAGAGCAACAACCCGTGGGAGAGGAGCCCACTCCTCTCTCAAGGGTGCAGCTGCAGGGAGAGATTCCTCCTGCCCGCATTCCTGAGAGAGGTAGTGACCCTGGCAGCGAGAGAGCGGGGGATGGGGCCTTGCTGGACGCTCTGCGCAGACGCAGGGAGCGGCGCCAGTTGGAGGGCGCCGAGAGGAGGCGCTGTGCCCACTTGGCGCTACGACAACGGTTGCGTCCCGAGGACCCACTGGTAAGAGGGAGGACCTCTCCATAGCCCATAAGTTCAGAGTTTTCCCGCTCTACTCCTTCAAACGGGGATCAACTGCCTTACCTGGAGCTTAGGCTACTCTGCTAGCTACCCCAGTGCAGATCTTTGCTTAGTCGCTGGAAATTAGCATCTGAAAGAGTCATTACGTTGTAAAGGAATAAAGCCTTGGAAAGAATCCCTTTCGTCTGTGTCTTGAGCTGGCTATTGGAGGGGACTTTAAGAGGCAGCTAGGGCGCTCCTGACAGTGTCGTACAAACTGGCCCAATATTTTCCTTTAGCAATTTGGTTCTGGATTATATTTTGTCCTGGTGGGCACTTTCAAAATATAATACTGTATGGCAGCCTTCCTCAACACTGTACTATGGCTATGCTGGCTGGGAATGATGGGAGCTGCAGTCCAACACATCTGGAGGGTGCCCGGCTGGGGAAGACTGCTGAATGGGTCCAAAGAGTTTCCCTGATGGTATTTCAACACTGGAAGTCTTGTCACTGCAGTCCTATTGAGTGGGGGGTAGAAGGAATGCCGGAGGTCAGTGTGGAGGAAAGGACCCCTGAAGTTTACACTTTTATTTGGCAGGACATTGCTGATTTCTTTCAGTACTGAAACTCATACCGGCCTACACCTCCCTGTTCTTTTTTTACCCTCCTCTCTCCTCCTGAATTTTCTTTCTTTCTTTCTTTCTTTCTTTCTTTCTTTCTTTTTCTTTCTTTCTTTCTTTCTTTCTTTCTTTCTCTCTCTCTCTCTCTCTCTCTCTCTCTCTTTCTTTCTTTCTCTCTCTTTCTCTCTTTGCTGTTTGTTTCTCATTAGCTCTTGGGGGAAAGCTGTGGCTTAGGATGTGCGAGATGGGCTATTGTTTATATTGCATAGATTTGTAAACTCTGTAAATGCATTATTAATTTGCCAATTAATAAATGGAATGTGGTGCAGGGCTGGGTTACTCAATTACATTGTTCAACCACACCCTCTGGTCTGCGAGTCTGGGGCTGCCTCACGCATTTCATGACACAGCAGTTCTTGGCACCCTAGTCTTAGCAGGCATATTCCCTTATGATACGCGTGTTGCTGCATTCGTTTACAGGGTGGGTGGGTAATGGGCAACTCAGGTGAATACAGTGGTACCAGCAGTGGGAGTTTGTAGCACTCCTGAACAAAGGCCCCAAAGGCCTGCCTTCAGCCTACTTCTCTTGGGTGATGCTTTTGCCTCGAGCACAGCTCTGCAGACTAGAAGCAAAGCCATACGAAGTCACAAACCAGAGGGTGGGGGCACTGATTTGCATGCTTTAACGGAACGTCACAAAGGGAACTTCCACATGGAGGTTTTTGGAGTCATGGCTGCACTCATATTTAGCATAGCCAAGACTTGCAAGTTACAGGATTGCCTACGCACAAGGATTCTCTGGTCCTTTTCCTTTCTGCACTGATGCCTATGTCAGGGCTGGCCCTACCATCAGGCAGAGTGAGGCAGCCACCTCAGGTGGCTGAAGTGCTGGGCAGAAAACAACAAAACGAAATTTAATAGGGATAAATGCCAAGTTCTGCACCTAGGAAAAAGAAACCAAATGCACAGTTACAAGATGAGTGATACTTGGCTCAACAATACTACAAGCGAGAAGGATCTTGGAATTGTTGTAGATCACAAGCTGAACATGAGCCAACAATGTGATGTGGCTGCAAAAAAGGCAAATGCTATTTTGGACTGCATTAATAGAAGCATAGCTTCCAAATCCCAGGAAGTACTAGTTCCCCTCTACTCAGCACTGCTTAGGCTTCATCTTGAGGACTGTGTCCAGTTCTGAGCGTCACACTTTAAGAAGGATGCAGACAAATTGGAGAGGGTTCAGAGGAGGGCAGCGAAGATGATCAGAGGACTGGAAACAAAGCCCTATGAGGAGAGACTAAAAGAACTGGGCATGTTTAGCCTTGAGAAGAGAAGACTGAGGGGAGATATGATAGTGCTCTTCAAGTACTTGAAAGGTTGCCACAGAGAGGAAGGCCAGGATCTCTTCTTGATCATCCCAGAGTGCAAGTCACAGAATAATAGGCTCAAGTTACAGGAAGCCAGCTTCCAGCTGAACATCAGGAAAAACTTCCTGACTCTTAGAGCAATACGACAATGGAACCCATTACCTAGGGAGGTAGTGGGCTCTCCCACGCTGGAGGCATACAAGGTGAGGCTGGACAGCCATCTGTCAGGGATGCTTTGACTTAGATTCCTGCATTGAGCAGGGGGTTGGACTTGATGGTCTTATAGGCCCCTTCCAAGCCTACTATTCTATGATTCTGTGATTCTAAGCTGGGGTGGGCTGAGGAGTACTAATGAGAGGTTGTGCCTCATGGCCTTCCCAGGGCCCCCTAAGCTAACCTGCTGTTCTCAGGTGCAGTGGAGGACACTGTCCTGTCTCCAGGAGTTGAAGTAAGATTCAAGTGCCAGTCTGGTTGGTTCCATATGTGGAACTGGGGGAACCATCTTGTTCTTCACCTCAGGTAACACAATGTCTTGGGCCAGCCACAGCAAAAAAAACCCCAACCAGGAAGCTGCAATCTTAGCAGGAGATACCCAGGTCCATTCATACCTTCTTTTCCCTGGAACTGCTTCTTGCTCTCCCGAGTTGTGAGCACAGAAACTCCAGTGGTCATATTTGGAATTTTGAGAGAGTACTGGGGTGCTCTCACAAAATGGCTGCCGTGAGTGGGATTGCCCATTCACAAAATGGCTGCCATGGTAGGTGTGGCCATCTCCCAAAGGCAAACTGATGACACTGAAGGAAAAGTAACATGCCCAAGAACCTAAATACAAAACAGCCTCTGGGTTAAAGAAATAATAATTTTTTAAAACTCTTAAAAATAAAAAATGAGGGTTAGGAGGCCTGGAGAGTGCCACTGGAGGTGTCTGTGAGCACATTGGTCCTCACAGGCACCACAATGGGGACTCCAGAGGTAGTGTGTTAGACCAGGACTAGAAAGACCTGGGTTCAGAATTTCCACTCAGTCACTGGGTGTCTTTGGCAAGTGGCTACTTCTCACCTTATCCTACTTCACAGGGCTGTGAGAATAAAGTGGGTGGGAGGAGAACCACATATGCTGCCCTGAGCTCCTTGGGGGAAGAGTGGGATAAAAAAAAAATTAAACACATAAAATAAATTATATTTTTGTTCAGAAAATTTCCCCTTCAGATTTTCATTTACTCAAGGCTCATTATACTCTGCCTTTCTAAAATTGACTAGAAGCAGTCGAAAGCAGTAAAATGAAAAAAGAATGCACATTCATATGTATAAATCCACATAATCCAAGTTTTAAAATATAACTCATTTCGGCTCCTTAAAAAAAGAAAAGAACTGCTTTGCTTTCCTTGTTGCTGATTCTTTAGTCTTACAGTTGTCTGACTGCCACCACAGCTGAACCTCAGGGCTAGAAACTACCATCTCTTCCACCAAACAAACACACACACAACTTATCCACAAGAAAAGCTGGCACCGACTTGCACAGGTATATCTCTCTGGCTTTGCAGCCATGAAAAGAGACCGGATGAGAAGTGTTTGGGGCCTGGGTCCGTGATGCCAAGTGGCTGACAGCTTTGTGAGCATACAGCACAAGAGATGTCACTTCTCAAGAGCGCAGCCAGTCATCCAGCAAAGGGAATGACTGACTCCTGCTGGCCAATCATGACATGTTCACAGCCATTTGCTAGAAAACTACTAAAAACCTCGGCGCCCTTGCAGCCTCTTCTCTTTGGTGCTGTTGCTACTGCTGTGAGCACTTCTTTTTCCAAAAAAGCAAAGGGGAGAAGAACCAGTGGAAACAAAAGGGTGGGATCAAGGCGGCTGTGTGACATTGCAACAGCGTCCAAATGCCTGCCATTGCAGCAGCACTAGAATGCCTTCTCCTTCAGCGCTTTCTACGAAAGCTGCCAAAATGTGTAAAGGCTTCAAAGGGTTGGAGCATATTGGATTATTTACTGTCTCTGCACACACACCAGACCCTTGACGTAACCCTCTTTTTAACTATACGCCAAATGATTTCAGAAATCTCCCATCACATTTCGTGGATCCCTTCCCGGCAGAAATAGCTCGCTGCGCATGCACAGCTGCTAAATTGCCCCTTTAGAATGTGGGAAGGGTCTAGTTTCATGTTGCTCCTTGCTTATACTTCCGTCCCATCAGTTCTCTGATGCAGGGCAACAACTGAACGTTGAGACTCTGCTCTGGCATTAACATTCTTCAAATTGCTCTGTTTCCATGTGTAGCACCGTAAATTGTTTTGTTTCCATGTGTAGCACTGCCTGATGTTTCCTCCTGGAATCCTGAGACTTCCACCTTTAACTTAAGCAGCAACAAAAAAGTTTCTAGCCCACATGGTTCCAAGGGTGACAACAGTGCTAATGGAATGGAAACAAAAAAGGAAGTCAAAAGGAGCCCAAATTTATTCCGATTTTCATTTTTTCTGAGTTCTAATATTATCAAGAATGCCCACAGATTGATTCAACTTCTTTACATTTTTAAGATAAGTGCAGCAGAATAAGAGTAATCTTTCTGCTTAAGTGGAAAAAGTGCACTTGCATTAGTTCAGGAAGGCCATAGTTCATTCCCACAGCCTCACCTGTCACCAAAGAGAAATAGAGTTGTGTGTCATCGGCATACTGATGGCAATGCACTTCAAACCCCAGAATGACCCCCCTCAGTAGTTTCACGTAGATGTTAAACAGCATGTGGAGTAAGATGGGACCTTGTAGCAAAGATGCCACAGAACTGAGCAAAATTCCCCCAGCACCACCTTTTGAAAACATCTGTCCAGGTAAGAGTGGAACTACTGCAAAGCAGTCCTGCCCTCACCTAACTCTGACAGCCTCTCTAGAAGGATACCATGGTCCATGGTACTGAAGGCTACAGAGAAGTCAAGGAGAATGAACAAGGTTTCACTTGCCTGTCTCTCTCCCATAAGAGTCATAAGAACATAAGAAGAACCATGCTGGATCAGACCAAGGTCCATCTATTCCAGCATTCTGTTCACACAGTGGCCAACCAGCTGCCCTCAGGAAACTTACAAGCAAGACATGAATGAAATAGCACCCTCCCACCCATGTTCCCCAGCAACTGGGGTACATAGGCATACTGCCTCTGATACTGGAGGCATCAGGACTAGTAGTCATTGATAGGCTTCTCCTCCATGAATTTGTCTAACCCCCTTTTAAAGCCATCCAAAATGGTGGCCATCACTATGTCTTGAATATCTTGTAAGATGACCAAAGCTGTTTCAGTACAGTAACTAGGCCTGAACCACGATCGAAATAGATTCAGAAAATCAGTCTCATCTAAGAGAGCCTGGATCTGATCAGCTGCCACACACTTGAGCACCTTGTCCAGAAAGGGAACATTTGCTACTGTGAAGATCTTCTGGGTTCAGTGGCAGTTTCTTCAGGAGTTACCTCAGAACTATCTCCTTTAAGGAGGTTGGGACCAGTCCCTCTCTTAAAGAGGTGCTGACTACTTCCAGGATCCAGCCAGTTGTCTCCTCCTTGCCAGATCTAATCAGCCATAAGGTATAAGGATCAAGGAGACACAAGGTTAGCAGGACTGTACTAAGCACCTTGTCCACATCCTCAGCTACAGTATATATTTGCTGCAGCTGAGATCTACGAGTTATTGGCTTGTAAGATAAATTGTTCATGTATTAAATATTAGGTAAGACAAGTATGAAGACCATTCCTACATCTGCGTAAGCCATCTCTAGTGTAACCCTGAACTAGTGCTTCAAAGATGGAGGATGTTGGAATAACTGAGACCAGCATGACCAAGAGGTTTATGGAGTCTCCATTGGGTCATGATACATAGCTAGAGGATTAAGTATATCTTGATAGGTTACAACTTGTGCAGCCTGGAATAGTTCTAGTAACCTACACGTTATCTGAGCTGTATTCTCTTGGGTTTAGCAAACACATTTTAAAGTCCTTTAAAGAGGAGTCTGTACTCTTTGTTTCACCAAAGAAACATTAGCCCTGAATTTTGTTTGTGCCTGTCCATCAGAGTATGGCTCTTTGTACTGCAGGAAGTTAAACCAAGAATAATTCTGGGATATACCCACTGGACTGAAAAAAACATGATCCACATGGAGAGAAAATATGATATATTCCAGTTCTTAAAATGTGTGTGAAGTGTACACAAATAAGGCACTTCCTTCTAAACAACTCTTAGGGAAATATCTAATAATGTTGTTTTCTTATTATCATGAAAGATAAACCAGGGAAATTGTTCAAAGCTTGGTCACCATTGTAAGGCCACTGTGGCTGCAATCCTAAACACACTAGGGAGCAAATCCCAGGGAACAAAGTGCGGCTTAAAGTTCAAAGTAAACATGCATAGGATCTCACTGTACTTTTTCAAATCAGTAAATGGGGAGGGAAGAAATTAAATTACACATCTGTGCATGAGATATTAATTGCATTTTAATGTTATTAGGGCAAAGCGGCTCTTTTTATCCAGAGAGCCCAGCCTTCCCAACTTGGTGCCTTCCAGCTGCACTGGACTTCAACTCCCATCAGCCCCAGCCAACATGGCCAATGGTCAGGAATGCTGGGAGGGCTAGTCCAAGGCTGATAAAACTTCTTTCTTGAAGCTGGGGCGGGGGAGGGGGAGAAAGCTGACACTGCCCCACCTTCTAAAAACAAAGTGGGGTGGCGTAGAGGAGGGAGAAATCCCATCCGTTCACCAGACAACTTGAGAGCTGTGTATTCCTTTGCTGCTGGGTGTGTCACTTTAGGCAGGGCAGCTGCAGCATCAGAAATTTCTGCGGAGAAAGCCTGCTGTCGGGCAGCCAGCAGCTGCCGTTGGACTGGAGACCCATCCTTGAGAGGCCTGCCGCAAAGAATTCCACTCCCTTTCACCCAAACCCTCTTCACCTCCTTTCCGTTGCCTAGCAGCAAGTGCACACACTTACTCAGCATTTCTAACCCCGCCCCCCTTAAACAGGTTGCATTAATACAGAAAAAGAAAAAGCAACAATGAAGGATTAGGGCAGCTAAGAAAATGTTTGAACAATGACACTCCTTCAGGGGGCTGCTGCCCTCTCTGCCATACTGCCCAGGCCTCAGTACCACTCATATTGCTGACAGGAAGTTCACAGAAGTCCCTGCTGATGACAGGCTGTGTGCCAGGGATGGCACCACTATTTCTTTTTTAAACCATAGTGAGGGTGGGCAAAAGACAGTCTCTCTGCTAAAATCAGTAGGCACAACTGCAGTGCTGTAGAACTCATGGGGTTCAAGCAGCGCCATCTTTCCAGAAGCTACTTGAGTTGTGCTATGTTTTCCACGGGTGCAAAATTGGAACCATAATTCAGCACACCACAGGTGCAAAGAGCTACGTGGACCAGGAAGTGAGGGAGGAAACTTGATGCGGAGTTACTGGAAGCAGTCTTGCGGAGCCAATGTTTTAATCCTGCCCAGTAGCACCAAAGGATAACTCACAGCTAAATGCCTCTTCCTGAGAATTAGGGTTTCCCCTGGCAAATCCTTTCCCCACTCACATACAAATCCTTATTATGTTTGACTTTTGTTATATGCATGCAGCTACACTGGCTTGCAAGACTAAAAATCAAAACATACACACACATACACGAGCAAAACGAATGGGTCATGTTTAATGGCTCATCTATCTGGCGTCATCTCTGGAAGTTGCCAGATAGAGATACTCCATCATTAGCTGTTTAATGCTTATGATATTAAGAATACAGGAAGTATTTATGCTTGTGTTCCACATTAATCAGTTAGGAATTGTTTCTGTCCTTTGCCTGTATGTTCATTACAACTAATGTGCGTTAAGATTCCCCCCTTCAAGCCTACATTAATTTTTTTCTGAGAACTATATAATCATATAATACAAAACTATAAACAAACCAAATACCAAAACTTACAACCCCCCCCCCCAACAACTAAAATTCACCAATGTTTTTTTCTTATTAAATTTATATCTCACCCAGGATGGTTTCCCAACTGGGCACTGACCAAACCTAGATCTATTTAGCCTCAGAAAATTATTGCATTATGTCTCAGATTATGCCCTGAAATCTTTTTGCCACTCTGAATCACTAAAGGTGCAATCCTATGAAAATAGCCAGCAACTTCCGAACTTGGAGGCTGCCGAGTATCCAGTGCAGGGCAGCTGTAGGGCAGAGGCAATCTTTGTCTCCACTCTCCAGCCACCCTGCATTTCTGCTAGGTGGTGATTTCGCCTGTCTAGAAGCAGCACTTCAAAAGGGGGAGGGAAGGAGGCTGGAGCAGCCATAGGAAATGTTGTATGGCTGCCGCCCCAGTCTCCTCCCCTCCCCACCCCTGGGTATGCTCCCTTTCCCATCTCTGTACTCTGTTTTTGAGCATGGAGACATAGCCAGAACCATACTGGCTATGAGGGCGAGGGGGGTATGGTTTCTGGGCCCGGAGGCTAAAGCCCTGTTTCCAACCTCGGAGCCCACAAACCGAACAATCCTATGTCCTGACATAGGATTGCTCCCTAAATGTATCTCTTCCATTGCCGGCAATGGGAGAGACTAATTTTTCTCCTGCCAACAGATGGAAGAAAAATACAGTAAACCCTGCCTCCCTCCTGACATCCACCCTGCTGGCAAGAGCCAACAGGGTATAGGAAGGAACAGTGCACCTGATATTGGAGGCTCTGCTCTGAGAACATAGGATTGCTCTTGCAATTATAATACTATGTCCATAACTATTATAATATTATGTCCATAACTGAATATGGTTTGATCCTGGCTTGTTATCACTAACCATATTTTAAACAAACTGTAATTCCCTGGGTCTGGACATCACAAGGAACAGTGGTTTTAAAAGTGGACGCAAACACTTCAAAAAAGGAGGAGGGGGAGCATGTAAGCCTGAAGCTCTCTGTGGCTTGTTCATGTAGTGGAACACCAGGGTTTTCTGTTACATTTGAACTGGGCCTGCACAGTATGAGCTAGAGCAACTCTCAATTATTTTAAGGGCTATGGCTGCTTTAAGCATTATGTAAATGAACTTGGAGAATGGCTTGAAAGGAGAACCTGATTCTTGGACAAATTTTGAATAGCTGGGAGAAATATCAAAGGAAAATTAGCTCTGATGTATCATTCTTGGCCTCTATTTTTTATGAGAAAGATTTTCAGATCAGACAAGAATGAGGTCTGTTTAGATTAGAACTTAGGAAAAACTCAAAAGTCAAGGAATGTATGGCAAGAATACATTTATAATGATGGAATTATACATTTATAATGATTACCCCTCATATATATGTTTTCAACATGTGAGTTTGTCTGAAGTCCCCTTATACTACATGTGATCCTATTAAGGGGAACACTCCTGTTCTCAAAACATGTGTGAATGATACAGAAACAGGATACTCAGGTCTGAAGAATCGAACTGAAGAATCCAACTTGATCCAACTGAAGCCTGTAATACTGTTAAGTTCATGCCAATGAATATCATACGGAATCCATTTTTGTATTCACTTTTACGATTGGCCTTTGAACAGCCACAGATGAGGAATTTTCAGATGGGAAAATTTGACATGGAACCTCCTCTTATATCTTCACTAGTCATAAACAAAAATACTGGTGGGGAAAAAAGGATTTCAAGGCACAAATTTTGATATTCCCTGCTAGGCAACCTGATGCATCTAACTGAGCATTAATAAACCTCCAGAAATGATATGCCAACTGGTGTCATTGCACAAATAGAAAACATACTTCAGTTTGCTGCCAAGAAATGTGAGACTGTATTACTAAATACAGTATAAACAAATGTTATCCTGGAATAGCCAAAGGGGGTCAGGCACAAATCCCAAAGGCAAAAGGACACTGTTGGCATGAGAGTTTCCCCACCCCACACCCTTCACTTTAGATTTCTTGCATCCTGATCCTACCTGTGTTTACTCTGAAATAAATCCTATTGAGTTCAGTAGGACTTACTTCCAAGTAAGTGAGCACAGAATAGCTGTCTAAGGTTGCAATCTTAGACACACTTGCCTGAGTGTAAGGCTCAAAAGAGACATTATTTTAAATTCAAATCTAGCAGCTATGTCTTTTTTACTCTAGAGTAGGTGCAGGGGGTCCATTGTGGATCTTAAAGACTCCCCTACCCCCATGCTAGGGTCCTGATCCAGTTTGGGGGAGGGGCTGTGCCTACTTTAGAGTAAAAATGAAAAAAAGATGTAGTTGCTAGATTTGGATTTAAAGTAATGTCTGTTTCAGCCCTAAGCTCCAGTAGCCGAAACAGGACTTACTTCTGAATAGACATGCCTAAGACTGCACTGCAACCTATTTTTTTTTAGGTTCAGAGGAAGTGCACTTTGAGGAAGTGATGTGAGCATGTGTAACTCTGCTTACAGTGCAATCCTATGTTTGTCTACTCAGAAGTAAGACATAACAAGTTCAGTGGGACTTACTCCCAGGTAAGTGTGTATCGGATTGCAGCCTTAATTGTGTATGTTGTTAAGTTAGGAACAGCCTCCATAAAAAGAAGGATATAGTTAGTTCCCACATTACTCCTCAGAGTCACTGGTTAATTGTGTTCTCCGAGGAAACTGATGAACATACTGGGCAAAACACAATATCATCAGTAGGGAATACTCCCTAGCATACGAAAAACATCCTCTGCAATTGTTCAAAGTGCTTGCCTTCCTTAAAGCCACGTAGAGGAAGCACCAGATTAGTTTTGAACAATGTGAGACAATATAAAAACCGAACCTTAAATCATATTTAAAAGTCCCATAATGCGTAACACAAACACAATGAGAAAAGTCTCCAGCCAGAGTACAATTTTGTTAAGGACGTACATCTTCAGACATATGACAGTGTGAAGAACGTCAAGGTATAGAGCTGGGCCCAAACTGCTGAAACAGACTTAAGAACAAGCCCTTGGGAGTATTTGCAGCCTTTGTCACTGAGAGGCTCTTCAAGTGATGGTCATGTGGGCACTAGCCACCAATAGGAGCAAAGGCTATGAGGAGATTAATCGCCACCATATTGCCTGTTCATGTGCTACTTTCCACCATGGAATTCTCTCTGGGAAGGGACTGGGAACAAGCCTTGGGTCTGTGTGCTCCCTCATCATGAGAACCCACGTTAGGAGATTCCATGGTTATTTGAATGCAAGATTTCTCCTGACTCTGCAGATTTCAACCCTCTTTTAAAAAAAAAAAAAAATTACTCTTCAAGGTCAGGGAAGATCCCATGCTCAAACAATCATGGGATCTCCGAGTTCAATACTCAAGGTATTAGGCAGCCAACAGCATAATAAGGCGTGCCTAAAAACGTAGCAATACCTGGCGCATGAGTTCCTCCTGGCGCATGCGAATCCTCTCTCTTTCCATCTGGATCCTCTGAAGCCTCAGCTTCTGTTGCTGCTGTTGCTGGGAAGTCAGTGCATTTGGCATGTTCAATAGGCCAGCTTGAGGGTTTGGGTTGGGGTGATTCTGCTGAGATATAGTTGTACTGGGTGTCATTTGTGGCTGATGCTGGTGATTCATTACTATGGAACAAACACAATATAGAAATTATTAGAATATAGTTGCACTTATTAATATTTATTTCTTCATTCATTCATTCAATTTGTTAGCTGGCCAATGACGATTATTCTCAGAGTGAAAAATAATAATACAAAAAATAACACAAATAAAATCCACCCACCACTGAGATGTGGCTCCCAAGAGCTTCTCCGAAACAAAATTTGGCCCTTGGGATGAAAGAGGCTCAACATCCTTCGTATAGAGCAACGTACATGAACCCAGAGAGCCCCAGGCTCACGCACCCCCAGTACACATCCCCTCCCTCTCCTCCTCCTGCATAGTGGGGAGGAGGCCTTTGGAAGTGTTTATTTTTATTACCCTTGATTGTGGCTTGCTATTTTGTCCAAACTGGGAGTTGTGGTTCAACATTAACAAGCCACTTTTGCTTCTGAGGTCCTCCTCCTGGCCGTGCAGATCAAGTTAAACCATGATGTCATCTATCCTTTATTCTCATAACGTATGCTAGGTTGAGACAGAGCCCTTTTATGCAGAACTGTGTATATATGGAGCTCAACTGTTTACTAAAATTCCTTAATGGCAGCACCCCCCCCCCCTAACTATTTTGCACATGTTTTTAGAAACTGTTTGAATTGTGAAACACAAGAAACACGGGCTGGAGGGTGGGGAAAATCTGTGGATTGGGAATGACTATTAGGAACCTTACTACAAACCATGTTGAAAGCCATCACTTTATGATCTGCACCATACAAGCCATTTTAAAAGTTATTGAAAGTTTCCAGCAGGATATTACAATCACTATATATGTAAGCAACTCATGCTTTTCGTTCAACGATTCCAAAAGTGGTTAACTGAATCTGCCAAACAAAGTGAGAATCAAAAATCCGTGATGTCCGGGAACTCATAATATAGTTCAGTTAAAGCGAACTTGAGCACACTCCGGGAGAGAACGCAGGACAGGAAGGCCTGGCGTGCTATGGTCCATGGGGTCACGAAGAGTCGGACACGACTGAATGACTGAACAACAACAACAAAAGCAAGCTTGAACATATATTGTTCACAGACCTCAACATTCCAATTTTTCTAAGGTCTCTCCCTTAGCACTCAGCTGCCTGTGACTGGATAGCCCATACCACAATAGCCTGGTTTGCAGTTAACGCTAACCCACAGTGTAGGTTGTTGAATTCTGGGTTGTCATGTGTGAACATGGTTGTGCTAACAAACCATGGTTTGTTAACCATGAATAAAGAGAATCCATGATTTATTGTTGGGTTGTGAATTCTGGGTTGTTTAAACCATGGGTTTGTTACGTGTGAACCCAGAACCATAGGTTGTTCATGGGTTGTTTCACCAGGCTACAGAGGTGACAGGCAAAAGTGGTTTTTAAAAAAAAGCTGCTCTACATGCCAGTACTACAGAGCTGCAGAAGCATTTGGGATACAGGGAGGGAGCAGTTGAAGGAAGAGGGAAATAAACAATCATGGTTTGTTCTGTCATCTTCCAGACAAATCCTGGGTAGGGCAATAAACTAGGGGTTAAATAAACATGGGTTAGGGTTATGTGCAAACCAGCCCTCTGTGAGATCAGAGCACAGGTTTGAGGTGGCCCTCAGAAAAGTGGGCCCCCTCCTACATTGGCTGGCCACTGATGGTGGTCTTACCCAGTGGGAAGCAGCAGCGAGGAGCAGCAGTCCATTCTGTCTGATGAACGTCAGACAGCTAGGAGCCAGCATTTAAATTGCTCACAATGTCCCAGAGTGATGCTATGTTGGGGGCACTGTGGGAAATTTAAATGGTGGCGCGCAGACCACCATTAAAGGGAGGCACAGGGCAGCTGTCAGCTGGGGCTGCCGGGGTGCATGCTGACACCAGGCCTATCAAAGCAAAGGCAGCCAATGTCATCAAGGGAGGCAGGATAGGGAGGAAGAACAGAGGTCAGGTTGCAAGAGTTGAGAGGTTTGAGAACAAGAAAGAGAATGAAAACATGGCCATTCATACCGAAAGGGCACAGGTGGCTATTTATAACTGCAGTGGAGAAAACCTGTCAGCTTTTCAGTCTTTTTATTTCAACGCTTACGGTACACATATCAAAGCAGGTAAAACAATAATAAATTCAGAGAGAGAAAGTTAATCTGAATCTACAGTGCTTTCATAAATAAATTGTTTCTAAAAAAGAAAAAGGACTGAAAATCCACACAAGCTTTGTGGCTGGCTGTTGCCAATGTTTCCCTGAGAAATCTGTCTATACCATTTGAACAAAGAGTGCCTCTTCCAAAATGGCCTCTGCTTGTTTGGTTTTGGGTTGCACTTAGTGGAAATCTGGCCATCTGTGATTACAGTATGCGAATTACATGAATAACCAAATAGTGTATTTTACAGACTACTTCTATAAAGTACATTACACCAACTATTTTTCAGCAATGTCAGCATTGTTTTAAGCATCCTATTCCCTGGCACGATTTCCAGAGTTGCCAGTGATATTAGTTACACCAACTGTAGATGTTTTTCTCTGTGCCTGTCAAGGATTCAACATGATTTTAGAATTTAGCTGTATCTATCTATCTATCTATCTATCTATCTATCTATCTATCTGGAAGTATGGGGGTGGGGCAGACTTTACTGGAGCCTGGGGATCCAGGAAGGCCTGGCAATGGAAATGGAAACAAAATTGTAGATCATGTTTGAAGATTCTCAACACTGAATTGCTAGCCCAAGCTCTTCTCTAGAACAGAGAGAGTGTGCTTGCGCAGTTAAATTAGAACTTGCAGTTTGAGAGACAAGAGAGATTTTGCTTCCCTATGTGACATGCTCTCTCAAGAACTACCAGTCCCAGAGTTCTTTCTGCACAGGCAGGAGGGAGGTACGGCCAGTGGAATCACAATCAGACAAATCACAACCATCAGGGACATTGATCCGAGGAACAGTGGGAGGCAGTGCTGCTGGTAGGATTTACTGGCTCAGTATATATGTGAGTAAATGTCTAGTTCACACACACACCATACTGCCATGTCTGGCTATAAATACAAACCAGGCAGCCAGGAATGTAAAGAGGTTAAACAAAAGGAACTAAAGGAAGCACAAGGACACTTATCCATCCTTCAGTTTTTCAAAACAGACAAGGCGTTTCTGCAGTCTGGCTCGTGCAATACACTAACTAGGGCCAACCAAAAAGTTACAAAATAGTCAGCAGCCTTCATAGACTCCTCTTCAGGCCAGATGTTATGTTAAACAAAAATAGCAAAAGAGGGGGGCAGACTTTGTGCTGTGGTAGAAAAGCCACACTGTGGGCGATGGTGTAATTTCAGAAATGCCGAAAACATAATTTCGGAATTAAAATAGAAACTTTTCTTTCAAGACTCATGAGACTGTATGTATGGGAGGGATGGGATTGTGGTAAGTGTGTAAGAGGGACTCGCATTACAAGTTTGTACCAGACGCAAAATAATGCTTGGGCCCTGGAATTCGGAGTGTTAAGCAAGTGAAGAATATTAGACTGCTTTTGGTACCTGAGTGTCAGATCTGTAGGCCAAGAGAATGTATTTTTTTTATTTATTTAAATACATTTATCTACCACCTATTATGTACAATATATCTCGGAGGTTTACAATGATAAAATTACAATACAAATATAAATTATAATTAAAACAACCAATGATACAATATAACCAGTGGCCATGAATTAAAAATCATACAGACAGGTGTCATAAATCAACAAACGCGGAGGCAAATAAAAATGTTTTCAACATGTGCCTATAACATAACAGGTTCGGACCACATTTTCTTTCTGGGGGCAAGGTATTCCAGAGAGTGAAAAAGGCTCTCTTCCTGGTTGTGTGTGTATATGTGTATGTGTGGGGGGGAAGGGTGGAAATCCTTCTGACTTCCTGTAAATCACCGAGAGATCTACCAGTAGATCCCAATCTACATTCTTCCTGCCCTATTCTTATCTAATTCTATCAACATAGTATTTTTCATACGTATGTTATCTGATAAAGAGAAAGAATAAACTTCAAAAAGTTGGGTTGTCACATATTCTTTTATATATATAATAACCTAATCTATGCTACTATTCTACCAGAGAAAAGGAAGTACCCGCCAATGGAGAAAGCTCTTTTATCTACCAAAGAATAACAGCACCCCACACTCCCAAATCTCAGAGGGCTTTTCTACTTCAGGCTTTTAACCCGCACCTTTACTGAGCCTTCTGTTTCCAGATTCTTGGTGGAATTAAGATCAGCTCCTTTACATGTGTTTTTCTCTGGGTTTTTCTTTCTATAGAGAGCCAGTGTAGTGTAGTGGTGAGAGTGACGGACTGGGAGCCGGGAGATCCGGGTTCTAGTCCCCACTTGGCCATGGAAGCTCACTGGGTGACTTTGGGCCAGTCACAGACTCTCAGCCCAACCTACCTCACAGGGTTGTTGTTGTGAGGATACAACGGTGAGGAGGAGGATAATGTAAGCCGCCTTGAGTTCCTTGCGAGAGGGAGAAAGGCGGGGTATAAATGCAATAAATAAATAAATAAATAAATAAATGTTTCATTACACAACCATTAGATGGCACTGTGGTATAGTGGAATTGCACAATTACATGAGAGTCTCATTCCGCCATTTCCAAGTAATATCACACTTTCCTCGATCTGAAAAAAGCAGGGAAATGGTTGCAAAGAGTGGGAGAGGCCCTAGATTATGACAATGTCGTGTAAAGGACCTGCAAACTACCTTGAGTGAGCAACTACAAGTGTACAATAAAAATTTTGTGTAGAAAGGCTCAGAGAACCCTCCGAGAATAATTTAACGGTTGCCATTACTGCAAAACACACCATCCTCCATTTTAACTTGCATCTCTGACCAACATTCACTTTTATGTAACATGGATATTAGTCCGTGAGGATATAGGGCCTTCCAGTACTTTGGGGTATCTTTGCAACAGCTCAAATGTTGCCCCAGGAGCAAATGTCTGAAATGGTGCTAATGAAAAGGTGTCCTAGAGTGTCCCAGAAGTAGAATGTCCACTTAAGCATCACCAAAAAGAGAAATGAACGACCAAAAAAGAGGGCAGAAGAGGACACAAATATGCAATTTGTGTGTGCAAACTGACATGTATATGTACAGGTTTAGAAATAGTAACTATGGAAATAATAACTATGACTATTAGTTAAAAATATATCACCATAGTGGAGAAGACTGAATAGGTGACCTGTGTATCTGCTCAATCTTCTGGTTCTTCGACTTTAAACCAGACTTGGACTGGATACCTCTTCAAATAGGACACCTTTAAATAGAGCACTGTCCTCTACCAGCTCTCCAAAATAGAGGACTGTCCTCTTGGGACACCTGGCCACCCTCCCTGACAGGAAATCATTCTACCTGGCTGTAACAGAGAGGAAAGTGAGATGGTGACACCCCCTCCATCAACCAGGCTGAGACCAACTGTCATTTGGCTTCTCCACTCCAGAACTATCTCCTGCAGTGACCATTCCACCTGTTCGTTTTATGACTTGTCTATACAATAGTTGCACAAGTTTTGGTACCTGAATTTGCTTAAATTTTCCTCTTCCCTCCCCATTTCTTTCTTCCTTTTGTATCATTTTCCAGTGTAAAGCACATTATTTTAAACTCTAAGCAACCTGGAATACATAGTAGTAGAAATACAGTATAAAATCTAGTAAATAATATAGCATTTGGAACAGCGTCGATGTTGGCATCAGCCCTGATCCTGCAACAGTACTGTGGTGGCTGTCCAGTTACACTTTGTGGGCTCTACTTTGTATTTTTCCCAATGCATTTATTTGTCCAGTGTTGACTGCTCCTTCCTGTACTCTTATATCCAGTTGGGTTTTTGTTGTTGTCTCCCTTGGATGTCACCTGTTCTCTTTCCTCTCCTGCCCTTTTTGCAGGCTATAAAGTGGAAATGGGAATCCTCCTTGCTAAAGTGAAAGTGAGGAACAGGGCAGACTCAGGGCAGGACCTACATTTCCCTGGATACTTGAAGGACCGCATTTCCTTCCATGTGAGCCTGCCTGCCTACCCTTTAAAACAGGGGCACTGAACCTCTCTCCCATGGGCCACATCTGGCCTCCCTGGGATTCCAATCTGGCCCTCCAAGGTTCTCCAGATAGCCACAACCCTTTCCCCCGATTGCTGATCGTTTGGTGGTTTTCTGCCTTACGCGCAGGCTTTACCATATTCTAAAATGTTCAAATGCTTCTCCTAAGGCTTACTTACCAGTAAGAGCTTTGAGCTAAAATATGCTGGTATCTGGTGGTGGTGTTGATGTTTTAGCTCTGACCCTTTTGCCTTCAGCCCCAAGAGCTTCTCCAAAATTAAATTTGGCCCTAGGGCTGAATGTTTCAACACCCCTGTTTTAAAATCCGCTGTTGTGCCCCTCTTGTTGCCTTCAGATACATGATTGGCGGCAATGAGGCAGAGTGCTTTCTTGGTGGCAGCATCCTACATGTGGAACTCCCTGCCCCAAGAGGTTCGGTCAGGGGTAGGCCACTCCTGCTTTTCTGGCTGTGATGCAGCACAGGAGTCTCTAGGGAATTTAAACCCAAATTCAGATTTATAGGGGCTCAACAGTCCCATGAATTTAAGGCATCTTTTTGGTCTCCTGACCCACGAACAACTAAAAGAAAAAAGAAAGCAATCTCACTTGGCACCAGCTAGAAAGCAATCTCACTTGGATTCACAGAACTTGAACAGCTGGGGAATGGATGAAGGAGAAGTCAAGGCAAGAAAATGAGGGCTCCAGGCTACGACCAGCCCCACATATAACAATCTTGACCACCAAGTCCCAGGATAAATATGAGATTTCTGGCCATATGTGTTTTGTTTTGTTTTCCTTTTTCCTTGCAAACTGAAGCAGCAGCATCCATGGTGAAACTTAAGTCAGGGGCTACACTTATTTGCAGCTCGACCTCACGCAGGCCCTGTTGCTACAATGGGCTTAATACGCTTAATTCACAAACTGCAGGGCAGAGCAGGAGTACAATAAAACTCTTGGTAAATTCATCCCTTGGAGGCCAAAGAGAGAGAATTTGAGATGACTTGTTTTGCAGAGGCCATTTTGTGGGGAAAGATACAGCAAGTGGAAGACACCAATCAACACAGGTGTTAATTGCCTAGGACAGACGCATCAAACTGACTGCAGTGGTTTTTATTGTTTCAGAATCAACAGAGTTGAGGTACAGTTGTGAGTGAGCCCCCATTTAAAAGGTCCATCTTCTAGTCTAGTTCACGGCAAACTGGCCAGCTTCAAGTGTCATGCTGAGTAGTCTGATGAAAAACATATGTCTGCAGAGGTAGGAAGAAAAACCCAGCCACATTACACTTCTGACTTAGTCACGACATTGGGAAAGGGGGAGGGCTGTCTCCTTCTCCTCTCTCTCTCTCTCTCTCTCTCTCTCTTTTTGCTCCTGCCAACAAAGAACTGCCTGTTTCACTTACTTCCCAGAAACAGCATTAGCCTTCCAACAAGGTCAGCAAAAATACTGCTTTTCAGTTCAGAGCACACCATGGTCCAAAAATCTGTAAAGTATTAAGCAAAAAACGCTGCACTGCCCTAAGTGCACAGAGAACCTTCTATTTAGGAGTCTTGGACTGAGAATAACCACACCGAAGACCCTCAGCCATTAAGAGCTGATACATAGACGGATCTAGGATAACAAACATTTAGCAGCACTTTTCTGCCTTTGTTGCTTTAGATCTGGGGATAATATCTATAAAGGCGCAATGCCAGCCACTTAGATGATCACAAATTAGCTGCTCCACTCCCATTAATTCTGTTGTGCTGGAAGGAGCCAGCCATAGCACAACACAAAGCAAGCGGATCCTTGAGCAACCCTGGAATCATTTCTGGACAGAGACGGATCTGTGGAGCTCTCTTGTGCGAGCTCCGCTGACCGGCTCTAATCCAGAAATGAGTGTTTCCACTCATTTCCTTTTGCTTAAGGACCCACCAAGTTCTTGTTGCACTAGTGAATGCGCAATGTAGGTGGGTTGTTTTTTTTTAATAAATTGGGGCCAGATTATTATTTGGAAGGAGCAATACTAGACAGTGTCTAGGGGGCCATAGGATAGTTCAGATTCCCCAATCAAAGTCTCCGAACTTGGAGGGGGGAATTGGAGATCCTAGCCCTTCCCTGCCAGCATGGAAAGAACTGCGTTGGCTGGCCTCCAAGGTCAGGAACGTGATCTCGGAGAGGGGAAAAACGGGGTGTTCTGGTGGGTGGGGAAGGGAGGGGACTGGAGACGCCAGGATACAAGCTATCCGGAGGCCTTCCCAGCTTGCATCCTCCCCCTCTGAAACACCCTAGCTAGATGGGCAAAAATGCCTGTCTAGCGAAAAATGCAGGGCAGGAAGACGGAGAGGTGAACATTGCCTCTGCTGCTTCTCCCTGCATAGGATGACCGTAAACCTCCAAGTTCGGGGGCTTCTGATAATTGAGGGCGCAACTCATAGGATTACGCCCTAAGTTGGTCAGGAGGCCACAACAAAGACTGGATGAATACAGGCACTCACTGGTCAAGAATGTGCCCTGCAGCAGCCCTTCTGTTGTGTATATTCTCGGTACTTCTCAGTGGCTGCCCCAAGGCTCTGGAACTCCTTTCCCAGGGAGGCGAGAGTGGCACCCTCCTTGATGTGTTTTCGCAGGCATGCAAAAACTTCTTTGTTCCAGCAGGCCTTTGGGGATAACTAGTCTGGACCTGGGAAAATGCAACGTATGGATACCATTTTTGTTGTTCTGGTTGCCTTTTAATGTTTTAATATCTTTACAATTTTAATATTGATGATTTAATTATATTTTTAACTTTTATACAGTTGTATTTATATTTCTATTTATAGGTTTTAATTGTAGCAGTTTTAATGTTGTAAGGCTGCCTTGAGTCCCAGTATTGGGAAAAAGGCGGGATATAATAATAATAATAATAATAATAATAATAATAATAATAATAATACCTGCTTCCTGCTTATGGCAAATTATGAACAATCCTATACAGGTTTACTCAGAAGTAAGTCTCCCTGTGTTCAATGGAGCATACTCCATAGCATATTGTTTTTAGGACTGCAGCCCTAATTATGTAGGTGGATCTGTGGGATGTATGGAGTGAGACTGTTCTAGTCTGTAATTCTAGGAATTACATTTGTGCACACTTAAAGTTTTCACTGGGTTGTACTTAGTGTGCAACTTTGATGAAATTCTACATTGTGCAGCAAGGTGACTCAGATTATAAGCCAAGAAAAACCAAATTCCTCCATGTTAGGCATAATTAGAAAAGGAACTGAGAATAAAACTGCCAATATCATACTGCCCTTATACAAATCTATGGTGCCACTACATTTGAAATACTGTGTACAGTTCTGGTCACTACACCTAAAAATAGATACTGCAGAGCTGGAAAAAGTGCATAAAAGGCCAACTAAAATGATCAAGGGGCTAGAGAATCTTCCCTATGAGAGAAGGTTACAACAGCTGAGATTGCTTAGCTTGGAAAAAATGAGGGTAAGGGGACACATGACAGAGGTCTACAAAATTATGCGTGGTGTGGAGAATATGGATAGGGAGACATTTTTCTCCCTCTCTCATAATACTAGAACCCAGTGGGGTCATCCCATAAAGCTGATTGGTGGGAGATTCAGGACAGATAAAAGGAAGTACTTCTTCACACAAGGCATAGTTAAAACTACGTAGAATTCACTACTACAGGATGTAGTGATGGCCATCAATTTGGATGGCTTTAAAAGGGGGTTGGACAAATTCCTGGGGGAAAAGGCTATCAACTGCTACTAATGCTGAGTTTCCTTCCTCGAGATGCTTTGCCAGGCCTTTACTGTAGCTGCCTTTAGCTGCTGCTTGTTTGTAGGTCTTTCTGCCTTCAGTCTTGTCTTCAGTTAGTGAAAAGCATGCTCTATTGGGTTGAGATCAGGTGACTGACTTGGCCATTGAAGAACATCTCACTTCTTTGCCTTGAGAAACTCTTGGGCAGCTTTTGCTGTATGTTTTGGGTCATCATCCATCTGCAAGATGAAGCGGCATCCTATCAGTTTGGCAGCATTCAGCTGAATCTGAGCAGAAAGTATAGCCCTATACACTTCAGAATTCATCCTGCTGCTTTTCTCAGCAGTCAGTTCATCAATAAACACCAGTGACCTGGTTCCATTGGCAGCCATACATGCCCATGCCATAACACTGCCTCCACCATGTTTGATAGATGATGTGGTATGCTTTGGATCATGAGCGGTTCCTTTCCTTCTCCATACTTTTCTCTTCCCATCATTCTGGTAGAAATTAATCTTGGTTTTATCAGTCCAAAGAATCTTGTTCCAGAACTGGGCAGGCCTTTTTAGGTGTTTGCTGGCAAAGGCTAATCTGGCCTTTCTGTTCTTGAGCGTTGCCAGTGGTTTGCACCTTGTTGTGAAGCCTCTGTATTTATATTCATAAAGCCATCTCTTGACTGTAGATGTTGACAATGACATGCCTACCTCCTCAAGAGTGTTCTTGACCTGGCTAGATGTTGTGAAAGGGTTCCTCTTCACCATGAGCAGAATTCTGCAGTCATCCCCTTTAGTTGTCTTCCGTGGTCTTCCAGGCCTTTTGCTGTTGCTGAGCTTGCCAGTTAATGCCTTCTTTTTTAGGATGTTCCAAACTGTTGTGTTGGCCACTCCCACGGTTTTTACTATCTCTCTGATGGGTTTATTTTGTTTCCTCAGCCTAATGATGGCCTCCTTCACTCGCACGGACACCTCTTTGGACCTCCTGTTGGGGGTTCCAGTGAACAGCTACCAAATGCAAATGTAACACTCAGAACCACCTCCAGGCCTTTTATCTGCTTGATTGGTCACGGGGAACCCAGGAAACAGGCCACACCTGGCCATGCAGCTGCTTGTTAGCCATTCCTTCCATTACTTATGAGCCACCAACGATGGGTGTGTGTGTATGCCACTGGCTGTCCTTCCTGAATGGTTAGTGCCCCACTTTTGTCAAACCCCTTGAATTACAGCTGCAAGTCCTGACTTCGCTCCCATCTGGGTGTGTTTCCTTTCAACTTCAATGTGGTGGTGTGCAGAGGCCAACTGCCAGAACAGTTATCCTTGTTCCAATATTTCTGGCCCTGACTGTATATAAGCCACCCTGGGAACATTTTTGGCTGAGGAGCAGCATGCAAATACTTCAAATAAAATAAAATGAATGAATAAACATGCACACATTATGGAAATCTTGATAAATCAGCTTCTATTGCACAATTTCTGCTAGGCAGGGAAGAGGACAAAAAGCTATGAGGGGTACCAAAACCCCACCCAGAGAAATTCCCACTTAGTCCATTTCCCATCCTGGTTTTCAAACTATTACCAGGCGCCACCAACATGCTTTCAAGTCTCTTGTTTCAGCAGTCTTGTAATGGTAAATTCTGAAGTGCTCATCATGACGGTGTCCACAGCCCCCAGGGTGAGTCCAATAATGCAGGCAGCTTGATCTTTTGTAGGTCCTTTGTAAAGCTAATGTGTCTTACCTGCCCATTCAAGACCAAGCCATCCCAAAATACTTTGCATTACAAAAGGAATAGCTCACAACAGTATATTGTTGCTGTGAAAATCCATTCCACTCTCACCTCCCAGCTATTGGGGAGGGTTATTCTTTAACCACGAAGCTGAGGCATGTGCGGTTGCCATTTTGAATATGCTAACCCTCGGAAGCTGAGGCATGTGCGGTTGCCATTTTGAATATGCTACCCTCGCTCAGGGGTTGTCGTATTGTGCGAACCTAGTGAGCATGGGTTATGTGAGGGTTAAACAGCCCTTTGTTTTAGGGTTTATGTGAGGGTTGCTTAACCCTCAGATGACCCATGCTTGCTGGGTTCACACGACATGAGACCCCCTGAGTGGGGGTTGCATACGCAATGTGGTGCCTCCAGGTGCTGCGGCTTGTGGTGGTTTAAATAACCCACAACGAGCCACAGCATGTTGTCTGAATCCAGTCACTGTAAGGACTGCAAGAAAGCTCAGAGGGAACAGTCTGAGAGGGGTGGCAGATGACATCAGTGTCCCTGCTAATCAAAAGGTCCCAATGCCTTGACAGCTCCACTGTCCTGGCTCCACTACACCACTGCTTTTCAGCCTTAATATATAGGAGCTTGTTTTGAAGTGACATCTCTAAAGCCAAGGTTCTTAGGATGGTGAATGCCTTCCCCAGCAGCAGTTTTAGTGCCTGTGAGGTCCAGCAGAATCACAGAATACACACAGCGCTGCCAGGAGCATATCCAAACACCTGCAAGATACACAGCTCCAGATGGCTCAAGCAAATGAGCCAAGCCATAAGACAGGAAGAATTCCTTTCTAAACATAACTATGGAAGTCAGTTAGGGCTGGTTTAGAAGTTACGACCCCACATTAGTTTATACCTTACTATCCCAAACTGGTTTAGACCTTGCTACCACAAATTAGCACCACTAAAAAGCTACTGCCCATAGAAGTGGTCCTGTTTATTTCCTCCTTACATCAAAAGCTGGCAGAAGGTAGATCAGAATTTACGGGTAGATCTCTAAATGATTTGCAGTAGCTTGGCAAGGGTTACTGACTCCCAATTGTTTAACAAGTAGAACTGCAAGTAAAAACAAGTAAATTATCTGCTGTGGCTGACCTTCTGCTAATCACTTATCTTTCAGCTGCCATGTCCTCCATCATCTGTAAAACAGGAGTATTAATTGTTGCCTTTGACCAGGTCTTTGTGCAGCTCTGCTGGGCAGCTTTAGAGGTTTATGCCAGAATCCCTGATCTGTAGTAACTCAGATGTAGATTTGTATTTGTATATGCAGGTTACTCAATGTATCGCTCAGAGGGTGCATGAGTGATACCCATCTCGAGTCAGCAATCTACTAAAAACCATGGTAGATCTTGTGTGTCTGAAATCCATCCACCTCTGTCTTAGACCATCCACTGATTTAATTATGCATATATGGCCAATACTGGTTAGGGTGGCCAATTATATATTTCCAAAAAACGAGGAAATGTATCACCAAAAATAGAGGACAAAAGTGGTCCATCAATTTGAATAAAATTTGCAGATGCTAATTTATATGTATAGAGGCAAATTTAGAAATAATTATTACAATTTAAATAAAATATATAACATCTCACCATAATATGGAAGACTATGATTAGGTGACCCGTCTGCCTGCCTGCCTGCTCATTCTGTTGTTCCGGTTCTAACTGCTTGTGGACAACCACTGTCATAGTTCTTTATTTTTAAACCGGAATTGGACAGTTCAGCTCTTCAAATAGAGGACGGTCCTGTAGCAGCAATTCACATAAAGGACAGTCCTCTGTAAAAAGAGGATAACATGGCCACCCTAGTCCTGGCATATCCTAAGTGCCAGTTCTGGCATGAACAAGCTTCATGTGATTCATTAAGTGACGCTCAGGGTAAAGCACATGTAAATTTATCATACTTCTATTGAGCCCATATGGGTTATTCCCCTCTGTACATCCATAGGGGTCGTTCTCCTCTGTACTCATCACAACCCTGCGAGATAGGTTAGAGTGCAAGAGACAAAGGCTTGAAGTCACTCAGTCAGATTCATAACTTAGTGGGGATGTGAACTTGGGGCTTTTCTCCTCAGGCTAAGTCTCTAGGCATTATACCACACTGGATCTCACAAGTGTCTTACTGTTTCTGTGTGGCGCACCACATTTGAGAAAGTAGGGCTGTCTAAATTAGACTGTGAAGCAAAATCTTTTAAAGGGCAATCTTATGCATGTTTAGACAGAAAAAAGTCCTACAACTCCCAGCATTCCCCAGCCAGAATGGCTGGCTGGGGAATGCTAGGAGTTGTAGGACTTTTTTCTGTCTAAACATGCATAGGATTCCACCCTTAGCCAGGTTTTTCATTGACTGGGCAGAGTTGTACAAAATGGGCAGAAGTGGTTTGGGTTGTCTTATAAATGTATACTTCTTCACCAGAAAACAGCTTTGAAATTCATGATTTATCTCAATCCTATCTGGCACCACCTGTCAGTTCATTTCAGGATATCCAGTGATCAAACACAGCTTGAAACAGGAATTGCTGTTATGGCACAGGTGGAGCACAGATATAGCCAAGGCTGGGCCAGGGGATAACCTGTCCCCTCTCAAAATTTCAGCTAGATTGTAGCAAATGCCAGCTTTGGCCAAGATAACTTAGTTCTCCTTATCTCTGGGAGTTTCGTATGACTAATGCATCCAAATCTGAACATCACCAACTCTGACAGTCACATCCCCTGTATTACAGCAGGATATGGAAAGTATGGTTCATCCGTTTATTGTTGTTACAGAGGTTTACACTATGTTTTATTTGTAGGGTTTCCTGCTAGCTTGGCGGGGGGGAGCAAAAACATGGAAAGTATCCATGGAGTCAAGTCTGGGATTGCTTGTCATAGCCCCGCTGATCAAAGTGGGTACTTTCCAGGCAGAGCAAAGGGGATCTAACAGTGGCTTCTATCTGAGCTGCCCCTCTTTATTCCCTACCACCATGTCCCATGAAAATTTAACATAGACATCTGTAGCACGTGTGTGTGTGTGTGTGTGTGTGTGTGTGTGTCTCATCAAATGCTTTGAGAATAGTACCTAAGGGTAAGTATACACAATACCACAACATCAAGTAATTATTTTAATACATATATCTAATTATGAAAAACATTAAGAAAATATATCTCTATCAGTTATGACTACCTATTACATTCTGTAAGATCACAATTATGTTGCCAGCATCACCAATTTGCATACAGCAGCATATTAGGACTTGATTCATCATAAATATTATGCACATACACACACATATGTGCCCACACACATGCATATATGCCCAGAAGGGAAAACAGATTTGCGTTTGTCTGTGTACATAGCAGCATTTTGCAATTCAGTACTTATTTATCACTCACAAACCATGCACATCTATTCGCTGTCCTTTACTGGGGGGAAAAGTTACACATGAATAGCCGTGTGTGTGGCCACTTGAAATGCAACTGCATGTAGGCAGCTCTGTGCAGTGATGCATTCATGTGAAACAGCTCAATGTGCAGCAGTTTCCCACACAGGTTTTTGGCAATTTTCACCAAACCAATGCAAACATGTTTTTTTAAAAAATGGCTGTTTGTGCTGGCACAGTGAAATTGCTAAAACCACACAGGGAGCTGTGACAGACTATTCTCTTTACCTGTGTATGTGTGTGGGGGGTATCTGCAGATGTATGTACATACACACAGTTTGTGTACACATGTATCTTATATATAATCTGCCAGCTGAAGGTAAGATTTCATGCATCTGATGAAGTAGGCTGTAGTCTATGAAACCGTGTGCTACAAGAAATCTGTTACTCTTGAAAGTGCCACTGGACTCTTTTCTTTTTTAGGGGAGCTTGCCAGCTAGGTCTCCCACCACGCAGCTGAATTTCATGTAGCCACCCAACTCCTATTTACGCATGAGAACTGGGCCACTTCTGGGCCACAAAGCCAAGCAAAGAAACAGTGGCTGAACACCACTTTCACATTGCAAGTGGAAGCCACCAAAGGAGAAAACAGTTTAAGGAGGAAAAGTATTGGAGACCTGGTGGTGCAGTACACTTGGGAAACACAGGCAGGACTCTCGACTCAGTGGCAACTTGTCCTGCTTTTCCTTGACACTTCTCACCTGGCACCCAGTTCCAACCACGGACAAGCTTTTCAACTTTCCTCCCATCAATCTCATCACAGGAATGATTGCTGAGGCCCTACAGCTCATCTGGCAGGCCAGCATTGCAGACAGCCAAGTAGGGAGGTCATATAGGAATTCCTTTTCGGCTTGAAAGTGGGGGTGGGGGGTGCTTCTTATGTTCTTGCTGAACTGCCAACTGGGAGGAAAGACAAAGTAGCATCAGCAGGAATGTTTTGGTGCCAGCAAGACCTCTGGGAAAGGAGACCAAGAGGTACAAGCAGAACAAAAGTATGGGGGCAATGTCCTCCTTTGTCTTTGGCCATCCCAATCAAGGTTCTTCAGGTTGTTTTTAGGGATTCTAGGGCTAAACGTTTAAGAGTTGCAAAGAAAGGGAAAATTTCACAAAGTGCAGTTTCTGCTGACTTTGCAACATTGTGATGGGGGGAAAGTAGCACTGATGAAGTTCCTTCTTCTATGCAAGTCTCTAAAAGTTATGGGACCCCTCTCAAGGTCTTGCCTCTATTGTTACCCTAATATTACAAAGCTGTCTCTAACACCATGGAATTCCAGTTTGTTTTGCAGCCATTACACAGTAAGGCTGCCAACTTTTTAACAAACCTTTATAACTGTGCCTTTAACAGCAACCAAGTCAGAGACCACAGTCATATCAAGTACTCTGCGATTTAAAAAGTAATGATGGAGTAATATAATGATGCATAATGGAATTAATGCCAGCTAACCTAACAACACTCCAAAGAGGAGAGTGAGTGAGGTGGGTAGGCAAAGAAGACCTCACAGCCTGCTCCAGACGGACTGCCCCATCCTATGGACAGAACCATCTGCTACCAATTATCCTGTGGGAAGGATTCCAGGGACAAGGAGGAGGTAGGTGAAGACCACCTCAAAGCTTGCTCCAGCTGGATTGTCCCCATAGGTCCATCTACCACCAACACCCATGTGGGAAGAATCCTGATGTCTTATAGTTTGATATTTTTATAGTGATTTTAGTGTATTTTGATGTTACTTGTAAAATGCCTTAGAAGGATTTGTATCTCAAAAGGCAAGTTATAAATGCTGCTGCTGCAAGCCCCAAAGCAATAAAAGCTAACTTTACAATCCCATTCAACACAAATGCATCAGTCCTGGGAGAAGGTAGGGATGTACGAACTGTGTAAAATCCGCTCTGTCTGTGTTTTGTGGATTGTCAGGTGCCTTTCATTCCGTCATCCACCCACAGACAGATGCGAACATTTTTTTTTTGTCATACAGAAAAATACAGAAATAATTATGTAAGTATTTACATAATTTACCTCAGTACATAACATTTAGTGTATTGTCCCTCATTCCATTCAATGTTTCCTTAGCAGAAACTTACGTATTGTTCTACAGATTTATATGCGTAAAAAAACACCCGAAGTCCACAGACTCCGCATGGCCTGAGGGGGCTGCTCTGCAGTGGATCCCGCAGGTCAGATTATTAGAAATTTGAGCTCATTTTAATCCATCTTGAATTTCTCCAGCATCCCTAGGGGAAGGAGCTAAAAAAACGATGGGGAGAGCAATCCTATGGCTCTTAGACAGTGTCTGGGGGGCCCTAGGATAGTTTGAATTCCTGGATCTGAGGTTGGACCCAGCGCTCGGACCTTGAACCCAGGAGTCTGAGCTCCCCTCCCCCTCCCCTTCACAGCCAAGGTGGAAAGAATCGGGCTGGCTGTCTTTCTGAGGACAAAAAGCCAGCTTACAAGGAATCCTCCGGCCTCCCCGACCTCCTTCCCTCCTCCTCCCCGACGCCTCAGGTAGTAGATGGGCGAAAAGCCCGTGTAGCTGAAATACAGAGTGGGAGGAGTGCAGAGGTGAAGATAGCCTCTACCACTCCTCCTTTTCTGCACTGGATCGCCCTCAGCCTCCAAGTTTGGAGGTTTACAGCCATCCCCATGGGATTGCACCCTAAGGCACACTACCTGAAAGGAAAACAAAAACTCAAAACTAACAGAAGGGTAGAACAATGCAAACTGAGAAGAGAGAAACAGAAAGAAAAACTACAGGCCTTGCTCACCTCTGCATGGACCAAGAGAATATGCTTCATGATGCTACTGCTGAGAGAACCACCAAGCGGGAAGGAGTGGGATCCACCCCTTTGGGCACACCCACAGGACCTGAAAGGATGGATCCTACTGCCAAACATCTCTATGGTCTAGCTCTAGGATGTTGCCAAGACACACTGTGACGGGACAGGTTTTCTTATGTGTGAGTCTACACAGAGACCACGAAGAACTTGGAAACCATCAGTCAATGAAGGACGTGCTCTTTATATTTTACCGTCCATCTGTTGACTCTGAAAAGCTTGAACATGCAGACTGTTTGCACAGCCACCACACATCGCATAAGGAAAGGCGCTATCTATGAAAGAACGTGGGTTACATTCAGCTATACTGAGAGCACTCTGTAAAGCCAACACCTACAGCTTTTGACAATTAGAAGGCAAGAGCAGCTGGAATAGATCATGGAGCATGCTGGAGATGGAATATAGCACAGAAATAAACAGCCATATTTAGCACTGATTATGTGTTAAGAATTGTTTTAAGATAGGGTGCAGGAATCCCCTTTCTAGAGATTTTGGAGAATCGCTTGTCAAAGATGCCAGTCATTTCAGAAAACTATTTGTCAAGAGGAAACCTACATTTACAGCCTGTGTGGCTTGGAAAGGGGGGAGGAGAGATTTTTGCTGGGGGAAAGGGTTAGCCCCCCCCTCCCCAAATGGCAAAGTCCCAATCCAAATTCCCCCTCTGCTATGGCTGTTTGCTAACATTTAAAGAGATGAGAGATCTGATCACATATCTCTCCTAGTTTGGCCCTCATTTTCAAAGGAATAAAAAGAGAGGCAACTTCCTGGTACACAGGGAAATATTAATTAAACCCAACACATTTTGGAATAAATCCTTCTTTGGGGACACTATAGACATAAATATAAAACTTAATCATAAAATGTTACACACTCTCTTAGTATAAACAACCAGGAACAGAACAACCAAATTGTTTATCATTTGGAAAGTTCCCACTGAAATACTAAAATATAAACCTCCTTGTAGTCTAGGAATCTGTTTCTTCTGTATAACCATATTAGGAGAAAGAAGCATAGGACAGTTCCAGTATCCAGTCCCAGCATAAGACAGTTCCAGTATCAATATCGATTGTACAGTGCGTGAGTACACTAGAGAAGATATTCTTGCCATAAGCACTAGAGGTATATACGTCATGAAGAAATAATAGAATTAACACACACCAGTAGAGATCTCAGAGATACTGACCTACAGATGTTTAGCTCGTGTGTGTGTGTGTGTGTGTGTGTGTACACACGTGTGTGTCATGAATCACAATCACAAAAACAACAGGAGAAGCAGAACAGAGCCCCTTTAAGAACGACTGTGAACTTCAATTAATTTTTGCCTCAGACTTATCTGGGATTACTATGACTTGGGTACATTGTTGCTAATGAAACATTTACAAGCGCTTTTGTGTACTTCCCTGGAAATGAAGATGAAGGGTTGATATAAACCAAAACCAGGCAAGCCATATAGGAAGAGCCAAATTTTCCATCTCATCATCGGAAACAACACAAGATAAACACAAAACACACACACACACACGTTTGTAGCTGGAAGAGCAGGCCAGGACACAGACCTGGAAAAAATGTAGCCACCACCTTGTCCATGGCATATCTTCAAAAGAATTTTTTAATTCCTATGGTGCTGAAACATCCTAGGGCAACAGACAGAGGTGTTGCCTGCTTTTGCTAAAAGGTTTTGAACCGACTATTGCCAGAAGGGTGGTTTTGACTTCTTATCCAGTTTCCATTCCGCTTGTGTTGTCTGGTGGGATGTTGGCACAAGAGGTTTGGCTTCAGGGCTCAAGCACTGTTCCAAAAAACTGCTTGCTTTAAAATGCCTCATATGAACCCAACAAAATGAATTTTACAACACTGGGATGTGACCAAAAAGCAAGGGACATGGCCTTCCTCCTTTGGCTACAAAATGGAAACTTACTGCCACAGAACTACAAGCATTGAATCCCTGGAAACCATCATTTGCAAATTAGGAACCAAGACACAGCTCAGTGGTAGAGCATAGCTTTTGCGTGCAAATGATCCAAGTTCAATCCCTGGGATCTCCAGGTGGTGCTGGGAAGGACCTACCTGAAACCCTGGAGAGCCACTGCCACTCAGTGTAAATAATACTGAACTAGATGGACCAATGTCTGACTCCGTATAAGGTAGCTTCCTATGTTTGGAAATGCATGCTCCTGTCCCTTCCAAGCATGAATTCCCTTCCCTTGTCACCTTTAACCATAGTTTAGTATTAGCATCTGTGCAGGTGTTAACTCTAGTTAATGTTAACCAGCATCCCTCTTATTCAGGTTTTGAAAACCCACTTCAGATTCTGGTTAAAAGGTTACTTGTAACTACAGCTCATAAAAGAAAGATGCACAGCACAATCCTATGCATGGCTACTCAGAAGTAGCTCCAACTGAGTTCAATGGGACTTACTCCAGGTAAGTGCATACAGGAATGCAGTCTAAGCTCTGATATAAGGACTTGTTGTTCGGTCGTTAAGTCGTGTCCAACTCTTCGTGACCCCATGGACCATAGCACGCCAGGCCTTCCTGTCCTCCGCTCTCTCCCGGAGTGTGCTCAAGTTCATCTTCATTGCATCGGTGATGCTATCTAGCCATCTCATCCTCTGCCGTCCCCTTCTCCTTTTGCCTTCAATCTTTCCCAGCATCGGTAACTTTTCCAGTGACTTTTCTCTTCGCATTTGGTGGCCAAAATATTTGAGCTTCTTTTTATTTATTTATTTATTTCATTTCTATACCACCCAATAGCTGAAGCTTCAGCTTCAGTATCTGTCCTTCCAATGAGCACTCAGGGTTGATTTCCTTTAGGATGGACTGATTTGACCTCCTTGCAGTCCAGGGGACTCGTAAGAGTCTTCTCCAGCACCACAATTCAAAAGCATCGATTCTTCGGTGCTCCTTCCTTATAGTCCAGCACTCACAGCCATATGTTACTACTGGGAAAACCATAGCTTTGACTATGTGGCCCTTTGTCGGCAAGGTGATGTCTCTGCTTCTTACTATGCTGCCTAGGTTTGCCATAGCTTTCCTCCCAACGAGCAAGTGTCTTTTAATTTCATGGCTACAGTCACCGTCTGCGGTGATCATGGAGCCCAAGAAAATAAAATCTGTCACGGCTTCCATTTCTTCCCCTTCTATATGCCAGGAAGTGATGGAGCCAGATGCCACGATCTTAGTTTTGTTAATGTTGAGTTTCAAACCAGCTTTTGCACTCTCCACTTTCACCCTCAACAAGAGGCTCTTTAGATCCTCTTTGCTTTCTGCCATTAGGGTGGTATCGTCTGCATATCTGAGGCTGTTGATAATTCTACCGGCAATCTTAATTCCGACCTGTGATTCATCCAACCTGGCATTTCTCATGATGTACTCTGCATATAAGTTAAATAAGCAGGGCGACAATATGCAGCCTTGTCGTACTCCTTTCCCAATTTTGAACCAATTGGTTGTTCCATGTCCGGTTCTTACTGTTGCTTCTTGATCCTTGTACAGGTTTCTCAGGAGACAGGTAAGGTGGTCTGGTACTCCCATCTCTTTCAGAATTTGCTACAGTTTGTTGTGATCCACACAATCAAAGGCTTTAGTGTAGTCAATGAAGCAGAAATAGACATTTTTCTGGAATTCTCTTGCTTTCTCCATGATTCAGCGAATGTTGGCGATTTGATCTCTAGTTCCTCTTTGTAACCCAGCTTGTACTTCCGGTAGTTCTCGGTTCACATACTGCTGAAGCCTAGCTTGTAGGATTTTGAGCATAACCTTGCTGGCATGTGAAATGAGTGCAATTGTATGGTAGTTTGAACACTCTTTGGCATTGCCCTTCTTTGGAATTGGAATGTAAACTGACCTTTTCCAGTCTTGTGGCCACTGTTGAGTGTTCCAAGATATAAGGACAAATTTGTCTAAAAGACAAAGTGCCTTTGTGCAATCAAATGGCTATGTTCACAGAATCATAGATTTGGAAGGCTCCTTGGAAGTCATCTAGTCCAATGCCCTGCTCAACAGGATACAGAAACCCTGACACCCTCTGTTTAACTACCTCCATTGAAGGATACCTGCCACCATATTCATTCAGCTGCAACACTACTAGCAATCCACTTAGGAAGCATTCAAGATCAGGCTTCCCATGCACTTGGTAGGCCATCTATAATGACAGTATCCAACATGAGCATGCCTTCTAAATGACCCCAAGAAAAACAAGATCCAGCATGGGACGGTGTATGCACCCAGCTGGAGCCCTGTATGAATTGCAGGCCAGCTCACCTCAATCCTAGTGGCAGCGATGCTGAACGAATACACCCTTGTTGAAAAGAGCAATCTTGCATTCATTTTCCAATAATGAATTCTTCCCAATTTGCTTAGTTTGGGTGGTTTTGTTTCATAAAGCCTGAAGGATCTTGCATTCCACATGTGAGAAACCTCAATATCCTCTCATAATCACTAAAGGTAAAACTACATGTTATGTTAATTGCATAGCTGAGGATAATCAGGTGAGTGTTTTTTTTTACTGTAGAGTAAGTACACATGGCCCTAATTCAGATCAGCACACCAGGAGGGAAGAATTAAACCTTCCCTGCCATTATTCCTCCACGCCCTGTACAGGGGTCAAAAAAAGGAAACAAGTCAATGGTGTCAATGGAGGCCTTTTTTCTTTTTTTAAAACTACCACCAGGGATTTTGAAAACAAACAAACAGTGGTAGTGGCAGTGGGGAAAGGTTGAAGTGGTCTCAATCCAAACAGGGGCAGTGCGCACTTACTCTACAGTAAAAAAAACACACACACCCTCAACTACATGCTACACAATTAACGTAATGTGTAGTTTGACCCTCAGATGGCCTTAACACTACCATTAACACTGAGGAAAAGTTATTCAAAAATGTCTTCAATACCTGGCCAAATGTCAAGGATGCAAAATGTGTATATGGAAGGGGCTGTTTTGCCAATTATCTCTCTTCCACTGGAGGTTTGTCAACCATGTTTGAGAAACTACTTTAAACTTCTGTATGGATCGCTGTGTCATTATCAGTGTTAAGCAAGTGGTGGCAGAGGATTAATTTCAGTTTTTAATAACATGTTACTCACCCTGATCCTCAGGATATTGCAGGAAACAAGCTCACAATTACCGTTTAGTATGACTCACTAAATTGTGCCCTAGCCATTGGAGTTTATTCGTTTTTTTCTTTATATTTAATTCTCATGATACATCTGTTACTACCCAGTGACTCACAAAGCAACCACCCACCCCCTTTTACACTTCAAATATCCATTGCTGTGACAGTTGTCAACAGAAAGGAAAGAAAGGGGTAGAGGGCTTGTCTTTGCTTAATTTAATAGAACATCAACAACATTTAGTGTAGATTATAGGTGGGCATAAGCATACTGCTTCAATCCTGTTAAAGGTTAACTGTTGCAAACCTGTGAGTTTATCCACAGGCCACATTGGAAGAGGACCAAGTGAGCTGAACATAGATATGTAAACCAGCCATTCACCAATTAATATGGTTTCTCTAGCACATGGTATACTCATTTCAGTCCAAAATTCAGACATTCATTCATTACGTTTCTATATGGCCAATAGCCAAAGCTCTCTGGGTGGCTCACAAAAATTAAAACCCTAAAATACAACATGATCAAACATAATATAACATTTTTAACATATAAAAATTTAGAACAGTTTGAAACAATTGACAATAAACTACCAGAACATCAATGAACTACCCCCAAAACCCACATTTTCTTACTACGCCAGTGATCCTGAAACCAAGGAAGAATTCCATAGGGAGACATGGACAGCCATCAAGGGACGCTCTGACCCCCACCCATTGAGGGCCTTAGGTAAAAAGGCAGACTACTCTAGTTCAGGAGTAAGCAATTTGTGGCCCTCCAGATGTTTGCACCTACAACTCCCATCATACCTCGCCATTGGCTATGCTGGCTAGGGCTTATGGAAGTTGTAGACCAAAACATCTTTGTGGGACACAAGCTGCCCACCCCTGCTCTAGGTCATGGATCACAAGACATGCATCCCTCAGCTGTCCTACTGATTGTCAATAAAAGGGGTCAAATGGGCAGCTCTTCATTATTTGGAACTTTGCTGCTTCTGGAGAATCCTTTTCCCTTTCTAACCATCCCATTACTCACCAAGGTTGGGTTGCGACATAGCCATTGATCGCTGTGTTACTGGGGTCGAAGTGGCTGAAGGATGATGGCTCATGTGATTCAATGTCTGGGTCATGGTCTTTCGAGGATCTTGCCATGTTGTAATTTTCTCTATATGGCTGCAGAACAGAAAGATGAGAGTTTTAGGGAGAGGGAAACTAAGGATATTTCTGCCCTAAATATGACCAACCGTTACCCATTTGTGCATATTACCCACCACCCTACTTTTGCTTTGTCTTACAACATGAATGCTATTAAATATCCAAAATGGCAGTCCTCTCTTCTGTCTTATATTAATTTACTTTGCTACTGTACCATCACAGACCTGATTTTGTTAAGAATAAGCAAAGATGCCAATAACAGCATTACTTAACTACTGCAATGTTCCCCAACATGATGCCCTCCAGATGTTTTGGATTATAACTCCCATCAGCCCCAAGCAGCATGGGCAATGATGGGAGTTGTTGTCTAGAACATCTGGAGGGCACCAGGTTTGGGAAGTGTGATCTCCTAGTTTCTCCACAACATCCCTCACCCCCATAGTGAGCATGTATGGCCACAATCAAGACAGCAGTAGATATACACATGATGAGAGGAATCTGAGCCACATCCAAGATGGCAGCAAACATGGTACACATAACCATCTTGAATATAGCTGCACAGGTTCCGTGTGGCTACTGAAGTTATTCAGCTGCATTCAGTTTAGTCCCTGATTGTCTCTATATTATCAGATTTCTTGAAGACAAAGATAGGAGTAGGCAAGATTTTGAAGGATTATCAGAGACCAAAGCTCTCAAGAGATGTGGGGACACTTGAATCCTGCCAAACTTAGGTTTATATTCATCTAATAACATTAACCCTTATTAAATCTATGATTACTCATATAGCCTGATGTTTCTTCTTCCATTCAGACCATCATCCTTTTCCTCTTTCTATTCCATTTCTTTAGAACATCCTGCCTCCAGATACATCTCCCTTGGTCCTGGCTTTTCAACTACATGCCTTTGTGTGTTGCTCATTCTTCCTTCGCCATGTCACGGATCTACCACCATAACACCATTTTCCTTTTGTGTAGTCCTCCTCTTCCCTAATATTATATAGATTTTGTTTGTAAGCCTGGAGATGGGGACTGGCATTTTTAAAAAGTATTGCACAGAGCTTTTGAAAATGCCGTATAAATGCTAAGTAATAAACAGTAGTAGTATATAAAAAGAGAAAAGACTCTGATGTAACTTTTACAAGTCACTGAAAGCTCAGTTTCACCTTTACCTTATATTTTCAAACTCTGACACTTGAGGTCACTTTCACTTATATGTCTCACTTGCCCTTCCTTCCAGCTACTGAGTCATGTCCTTTCTTCAACATTTCTCTCATTCTAATTCTTTCCCGTTTGCATTGTCTTTCCTGTATCCCACTGCTTCCTTCCTTCCTTCACTCACAATATTCTTCTAGCTATCACTATTTTGAAAAAGCTCAAAACCATTGACTATTAGCAAAGGGATTGAAAATAAAAGTGCCAATACTGTAATGCCTTCGTAAAAATCTGTTGAGCACCCACATGGGAGATACTATATACATTTTTACTCACTTAATCTCAAAAAGAATATTGTAGAGGTGGTAAAAGTAAAGAAAAGGGAAACCAAACTGATTAAGGAGCTGGAACAACTTTCATATTGTTGCAGAAATCAAGAGTCAGGGAGACCACGGAGTGAAGGAAAAAGAGTTGATTTCTGCAACAATATGAGGAAAAGTTACAACATTTGGGGATCTTTAGCTTAGAAAAAGGTGAGCGAGGGGAGAGGGCAGAGGTGTATAAAATCATGCATGGTGTGGAGAAAGTGGATAAGGAGACATTTTTCTCCCTCTCTCATAATACTAGAACATGGGGTCATCCACTGAAGCTGAATAGTGGGAGACTCAGGACAGACAGAAAGAAATAGTTCTTCATAAAGCACGTAGTTAATGTGTGGAATTCACTGCCACAAGATGTGGTATTCTTCACTAGTTTAGATGGCTTTGAAAGGGAATTAGACAAAGTCAATGGCTATTAGTCATGATGGCTATATGCTATCTCCAGTATCAGAGTCAGTATTTCTCTGTATACCAGTTGTTGGGGAACATGAGTGGGAGGGTGTATTGCATTCTTGTTCTGCTTAAGGGCCTCCCATGGGCATCTAGTTGGCCGCTACAGGAAACAGGGCACCGGACACATCTAGTTGGGTTGTTTAAATTCTATTGATTTCAACTGCATTGAAGTTCTATTCACTTCAGTTGCACTGTGTGCAGAATTGCATTACAGATCTATACAGGAAATATACTGCCCACATGTCAATGATAATAGTCAGCAAGAGCGTACAGCTGAAATACTCAACAATTGTTAATTCAAATTGACAAGGATTACTAACTTCATTGAGTTGATAAAGTATGATTCTTGAAAAACCTGGGGTACTATCTCAGTGCTAGACTTACGGTGTAATGCCATGGCCTCTGGTCAAAAATGGGGCATTCCTGGGGGCATGCTGGGGCAGGGAAGTTAGAAATCCAGTACGACACATCCAACATGTTGTCCAGCCACCACTTCCCACACTCCGACTTCCCGCAGCTAGACAGCCAAAACCGGCTGTCTAGGCACAAATGCAGGGCGGCTGAAGCGCGGAGGGAATGATCCCCTCCGAGCTTCTCCTGCCCCTGCATTGGATAGGCGGTTGCCTCCGAGTTCGGAGGCGGCTGCTTATCCCGGTAGGATTGCTGCTTTAATGATGTTGCGCTAGCATAAATCAATACTTCCTCAATATAACTAACTCTTACTAGCACAATAACTAGTAATTGTGGAAACGCAGCAATTTGCCACTGAATTTCAGTAACACAGCAGCAAAAGCGTTGACCCCCTGGCAATTTTAGGTTATGGCCAGTGGCTGAAACAAATCTGAACTGAAAATAAATGAATTACTAAAACAGGAGTTTGAAAAAATCAAGACAAATTTCCACATAAATCCCATTCATCAAGGGCTGAGGCTTATAAAACAATCTTTATTCTGCAGCTGTTTCACCTGCAATAGCATAGGATCATATCCAATGTTACTCTAACTTAAATCCCATTCATTTCAATGGGTCTCCTCTAAGTAGGACTCACAGTGGCTATAACCAATCGTCTTTAACTATATTACAACTTTTAGCCAGCAGTTAAAATAAATACTCTCATTTCTCCAGTGTTTAAAGATAAAAATTGGAGATACAGGGTGCCAGATGTTTGTGATTTCAGGAACAGGAATTTCAGAATGTTAGTGCGCCAACTTGGTTGTGATTGGTTGCAATTTGCATGTCATTAAAGTCACTTTGGAAAAGTTGTTTGAAATCCAGCTTAAACGCCTGTATTCAGAATTCAGCTTTCTGCCTCAGAATGAATTGAGGTCCCCAATGCAGCCAACCTTTCACCGAACAGAACCTTACCTTCACCTATGAACAAAGTCCAAAGTAATGGATACTTCCCAAAAATTATAGAGAGGACAAATGTAATTGCTTATTTTAAAAACACTGCCACTTGAAAAGCACCCATTGTTTTCAGCAATGCCTCCGTTTCCGCTCCTGCTGTTGGCATGTTATAAATGCCACAGGCCCAAGCGATTTCCAAAAGAGTAGATATGTGTTTTCCAAAAACACATTTGTCACAACATTCCCTGCCGTAGCATTTGCTTTCTTGCTCACCAAATTAGAATGAAAGGAACTGCAAAGCCTGTGCCCCCCCCCTTATTGTTTTGTCAGCCAGTGCTACACCCCTTCATGTAATTTAGGGCATACCCACTGGAGATGCCCTGCCCTGAAGGGATTTAAAGGGTAAGCGCTGCCATTTGCTTCCTGGCCTTTCTTAGTAATCAGCTCAATAACAAGCCATCCAAAAAAATATGGAAGAAAAACAATATGGAAGTCTCAAAGCTGAGCTCGCACAAAAAGGTGGTGCAGGAGAAAAGGGTTGGGGTGGGGTGGGGTGGGGCTGTAAAACTTGTTGAGATGCATTTCTGGTTGTTGAAATGCAAGATAAGCTTGGGGTGGGGGACCCCAAATATCACATATATTTACACACTGCTCAGATGGGAAAGTAAGGGAAAGAGGATTGGACATTTGACCACACATTGGCCTAAAATGGTCAGATCACGATTAAATATTAACTTCATTGCAGCAAAGAAGATAATTTAATCATCAGTAGGTTTGATAGTTCTGCTAACTACAAAAGCAACATTAGTTAAATGTTATTGTGGAAACAAGGAAACTAACTGAAAAAATGAAATGCAGTATTTTAACTTAACAAAACTAGGCAAGGTTTCTATAAACTTGAATGATTCACTTAACAGTTCTTTTGGCTTTTATCTTGGAGCACCAGGATCAGCCAATAGTTGTAATTAAAAGAAATTAAAATGGAAATAAAGCAAAGGAACAGAAACTACTCCTTTGTAATCCAGATGTGTTGGATTACAAGTACCAGCATTCCTGATCACTGGCCATGCTGGCTGGGGATTGTGGGGGCTCAACTGGAGGGAATCAGTTTGGAGGCACCAGATTGGGGAAAGTTATAATAGGTGGCTGACTGGCAATATTTGAGTTATCAATTAACTGAAGTGCTAAACCTAGAGTGAATGTCACCCAATTGTTATATTATTTCCCTGTCCTTATTCAAGTAATCTGTGCTAAAGTCCTATAGAGCTTGGGACCAGGCTACCTGAGAGACTGCCTTCTTCCATATGAGCCTGCCTGGTCCTTAAGATCTTTTGGAGAGGCCCTTCTTTCAAGACTGCCACCATCAGAGGCACATTTGGTGGCAATGTGAAAGAAGGCCTTTTCAGTGTCTGCTCCCAGGCTGTGGAACTCCCTCCCAAGGGAGGTTGGGTTCGCTCCCTCTCTGCTATCCTTCTGATGGCAGGCAAAGAATGCTTAATTGAGAAGGCCTTTGGCCTGTAAGTAGGTCTTTGGGTTGGGTGCCGTTTTTATTCTGTAATTGTTATGTTTTATTGGATTTTAATTTGCTTGATTGTTTTAATCTATTTTAAATTGTTTTTGTAAGCTGCCTTGAATTCCAGTTTTTGGTAGAAAGGTGGGGTATAATCAAATAAATAAATAAATTTTCAGTGTTAATACTAAATTATGGTTAAAGCTGACAAGGAAAGGAAGAGGGTATTTATGCTGGGGAAAGGAGAAGGGACAGGAGAATGCACATGCTGGGGACAAAAGAAGGAACAGGAGAATGCACTCCCAAACACAAGAAGCCAATGTGTACCGACTCAGACTGTTGGTCCATCTAACTCAGAGCCAAAACAAGCATTACTTTCTGGCAGCTGTGTCTTTTCATTTTTACTCTAGAGTTGGTGCATGGTCCCCAATCCAGATCTTAAATATCCCCATCCCCCATGCTAGGATCCTGATCCAGAGCAGGCCCCCTCTACCAATTCTAGAGTAAAAAGGAAAAAAAGACGTAGCTGCTAGACACACATTTAAAACAACGTCTGTTTTGGCTCTCAGTATTCTTTACACCAGCCTTCCCCAGCTTGGGGCCCTCCAGGTGTTGTGGACTACAACTCCCATCAGCCCCAGTCAGCATGACCAATGGTCAGGAGGGATAAGAGTTGTAGTCCAAAACGCCTTGAGAGAAAGAGGTTGGGAAAGACTAGTTTGCACTGACTGGCAGCAGCTGCCAGGGGATCAGACAGCCCTTCCTAGAGATGCCAAGGACTGAACCTGGGATCTTCTTATGTGCTCTACCACTAAGCTACAGCCCTTCTCTCAAACTCACCCAGTGATGTTCATGGCTGAGTGAAGATTTGAACCCTTGTTTCCCCGATATAGCCCAACCATCTTGCCTCTATACCTATACTACACTGGCTCTCTGCCAGCGCACATACATTTGGTGCAGCTATAGGGCTTGTGAGTATTTCAGCTTCCAGATTAAACCCCTCCCCCTAGACACACACTCAAAACACACACTTTTCTAACCCTCAGTGCTGCAATGTAGAGTCTGAATTTGCACATGGAATGATTCTTCAAGTCTCATGCACAGACATCACTTGTTCTCTCCGCGCTCCATTACTCAGCACAATGAGTCATGGCTAAGTACATAAACTACCTCCACTGAAAAGGCCCTGTAAGGTGAATGAAACTCCTATCTGTAGTGTTTGATCTGTGGTGCCTCTTCCCACATGCGAGTCATCACTTGCTATTACAGCCAATCAATGGCCATGCTTGTGTCAACAGAGCCCCCACTTCCAACAGATTTGCACAGTGCCCTGCATATCACTGCAACTTCTACCATCACTGCTACACAGGTGTTCAGATTTTATGGAACAGTGACTATAAATGCACCAAGTGAAGCAATAGAATATATGCAACGTATCTTGAAAAAGTAATCAAACAATGTAGGGTGCACAGATTTGAAACTACAGCTGCATTTAAAGAAAGAGACAGAGAAAAGAATGTTCTGTTTAGATGTCCAAAATGCCTTAAGCCAGAAGCTTAGAGTGCTCTGTATTGCCCTTTTGGTGCCATCTCTGAGAAGGAAAAGCATTTCAGCTTCATTCAACAACATGGAGGCAGAATCTTTTGGGAAGAACAGCTTCAATCTGGCAGTTCCAAGGAAAAGCTGCGGTTAGCAAACACTGCTTAACTTCATTAAGTATGGAAAACTACTTCTTTATTTTTAAATACTAGGAGCACTTTAAAATTAGCCCTTGTATTTCAGCTATTTGGGGGGGGGGGATGTCTAAGGCTTTTTATAGGACAAGAAGGCTGCGGCAAGTATGAAAACAGAGAGAGATTTCATTTTTATGCTTTGATTCAAGGCAGTTATTTAGTATCCATGTATCTTCTCTCCCCTCCCCTGCCCCCGGCATTTAGAACATTTGTCGCTAGGCTTTTGTGGCTAAAGAAAGCATCCTGTTCACTCTGCTGGAGGAAGACTTTTTGATCCAAAAGAGGTGATTTTTTGTTCTAGAGAGGTTATTTTTAGTGATTCTTCCTCCTCCTGTAGCCCTCCCCCAAATCTGCTTCCAAGGGTTGTGGCATTCTTCATAACATACAGATTTTGGCCCAGTACTTTATTATCCAGCCCAACAATAATTTGGAAAGATCCACTGTGAAAATGACAAATGCTATCTAATGGGATCAGGTCACATCAGTGTCTCAACTATTGACAATGCAAGACTCTGCCTCTACATGATCAATCTTTCAAATACAGAAAAAAAGAGGACAAACATTTATGTGATTTCAATAGCCTAAATCCTATTAAGGAACTGTCAGGATCCAACATAATGTATGGCAAACCTTACAAGTGGAAAATAATGTCTTCAAATAATATTATGATGAGCACAAGCCAGGTACTTTGGTTCATGCAAGCAATCTAGTGCTGTGTCAGCAGGTCATGGAAACCTCTCTGGAGGTGTGTCAGCCTGTTAGTGCAGCTCTACTGGGTACAATGCATGGAAAGTAGCTATTAGAAAAGTGGCTTCTGGGCCAGTAATGGGGTCCAGTAGGTGGGTCTTGAACAAAAGCAACAAAAAAACCAAATCACAAGACACAAAAATATCTTGTTATCAAAGTGTTTGGGAACCACAAATCTATGGTAGCTTCTGGCATTCTTAAGATAGAATAAGAATCCTGAAGAACACCTTATTGTCTCAATTGTAGGGAGCGTAATATGCATGTTAATAACCACAAAACAATAATCATCATTCCTTCTAACAAGGAACTCAGATAGTGTGTGCCAACAAGATTAAGCTAAAAGAGAGCACTTAGAAACAACAGGAAGGTGTTAGCATACTTCAGGGAACCCCAGGATTTGTGAAGTACTCCCCCCCCAACAAATCTAAACCCAAAAGGATCAAAACATCCCAAAACAGATGATAAGATCTGAGCATGCTCAGTAGCTATGGAATGCTGACTGTCAGCTAAAAAAGATGGGAAACGGGGAAGGGGAAGGAATGAAATAGAACACCCTGGAGGAGGAGATGGTTGTCTGGCTGGAACTCTGAAAAGGAACACTTCTGTTAGAGGGTGGGGATATACGACAACATTTTGTTTCAGGTCCCACATGTATACATATAAAAGGCAGTGTGTGATATTAGTCCCTGGTGTGTGCTGACTAGATTGTTCAACATAGCCCGGGGGGGGGGGGGAACAGTGATACCTTCTTCCCCACTGAGAGAGGTAACCTATGAGGTTGGTCCCTGTCGCTGCTTGGTTGAACAGCCAATGCTTCATTTTTCAACTTTTCAACCGAACAGCCATAGCGGCAGCTACATGGAATCAGTAATAGGAGATGCCACTTTAATTAAGAGAGGGAACTGAAACCTTTCCCTACCCCCTCAATTCTGAGTAGCACAAGCTAAGTGCTAGAGGTTTCTTCAGGGCCAGCCAAATACATTTTGCTTCCTGAGGCAAAGGACAAGATGCCACCCCCTTTCATTCTGTGTCCAAAAGCCAACTGGACTGGCAGTTCAGTCTTCATCACTGGCAACAGGATAGGGACCTCCAACTAATGAGGTGGGTTTTCTAGAAAATTTTGAATTGGAGAATTTTCCTACACATAGAGAAATTTCCATCAGAAAAAAAATCAGTTTGCATTGGAAAGGTTTCTGACACCCTAGAGAGAGATTTAATTTAGCATGTTTATTTTACTTGTGTTTAGTAAACAACAAAGCTTTTAAAAAATATCCCATGTTAAAGAAAATCCCATGTTAATTTTTTGTCTGAATACACAACAATTATTTCACCTGAAATATCTGAGGGGGGAAATTAAAGCACACTTAATGCTGTATTATGTAGATTTTTAAAATACCTGTAAAGATTTAAAGCATGTACTTCCCTTACATTGTTTAAATTTAAGGAAAAAAACAAGTAGTGAAAACTGTTAGCACATAATACCTTTTAGCAACCCAAAGAACTGTGCATGATGTGGTGACAGACACTCATCTACAATGCTGAAACTTCCAAACTTGCCTAATACTAATTTGCAATTAGTATCCATTCATTGTTACTAATGAACTTATGAAATGGAACATTGTCCATGGGAAAACAAAGCACCGGAAAAATGTCCACCCCACATCACTGCCTCCATCACACCTGAGGACAGCAGGCAGGTTTAGGGGCTCAGGACAGGCTGAGTGGCACACACAGCTTTGTCCTCCGAGAGGGAAGAATGGGGGGGGGGGGCTGCCATTGCTGTTCCCCCCCCAATCCAAGCATCTGCTGCATGAAGCAGTTGCCTCAGTCTGCCTACTGGTTGGGCCAGCCCTGGATTTCATTGGTTGGGCCACTTTGTAAAGCTGATGTCAAAACCAGGTTTTTTCTAGGCAGTTGTGAATGTTTTGAGGTCAATCTCTAAATCCCCCCTGCTGGATTAACTTTCCTTTTGGAATATTCACTTCCCACTTGAAAAGATCGGATGCCCTCCAGCATTTTGAACTCATGACATAGATGATATTTTAAAACTGTGACTAGGTTCTAATCCCTCACTTCCACCGCATCCTCGCCAAGAAAGGGAGAGAAAGAATCAGGTGGTCGTTTTTTTCTTCAGTCAGCAGGCTGAGGCATGAAAAGTCTTGTCTCCTTTCTCCAGCCATTGCCAGCTGTAATGATCCATCTATCTGCACCGGTTTCTATTTCGTGACTTAATTTTATTCAAGCTCACTAAACCAGACCGGAAAACATACTAGTCACCTAAAACATTAAAAAAAAAAAAAGCAAATGTAGGGCTTTGCAAACCTCCTGTTTTGTTTAATACAATGTTATAAATGTACGCTATTGTAATGGCTATCACCCGAGTTCCTTTATCAGCAGCTCTGTGTGTCCTGGGCACAGAAGAGAGGACGGATTTTGTGGCTGCACTACATCAAAGCAAGCCCACTTTAGAGCAAGTGAGAAGTTGATGACTCAGCAGCTCTCATTTACAGCTCTTCACAGAGTGACAGTTTACATTGTCCTACAGAATACCTCATGGACCATTTCCACCTCTACAGAGCCATTATTAAACACTGGGACATCTGTTTACAGAAAACTATTGCCCAACCTTTTGTTGTCTTCTCAACAAGAGGTTTCCCCTCCCTTGCAATGCTTTCTCCCACAGAAACAAAGGTTTCCTTTTTTAATGTTTTATTTCTTGGCTGGATTCAGCTCCTCTTTTTTTTTTTATACTGCATTTTATCAGGTAGGCTTTGCATTGTACTTTTATCATGATGGCTTTTGCATTTTCATCATGTCAGTTTTGTTTTGTATTTTGTTTTTAGATTTTGGTTGCCTTTCATTGTATTATTGATTTATTTTAAAATAATTGTACAATGCCTAGAGAACCTTTTTTCACAGGCGTCTTATAAATACAAATATTAAATAAACAACTGTATGTTGTGGCATGCAGATGATCATTTGCATGTAATGAAATGCAACCCCTCAGAAGCTGTCCTTAACAGAGGGCTGGAAATAAGTGATTCAAAAGCGCTCGTCCCCTGGGTGCTTCCAGATGGGGGGTTCCTAGTGCTAACAGTGAAAAAGCAATGTGGAGCTATTCTGTCTTTTCTTCCTTAATGTTCTTTTTTCTAGAAATAAAAAAAGATGGAAGAAGCAGGGAAAACACAGGAGGGCTACAAATGTAAGACAATGACATCTGGACCCACAGTAAAATTCTGTGAATGAGGTAGTGCAATTGCGCAATAAAAGCCTCATCTGGAATCAGGTCCTGTCAGACCTTCCAACACTCGACAGATATTCACATTGTCCAAGAGGGTTCACAGCAGAGTTATGAATGAGGCAAATGAATAAGCTGGGGGCGGGGAAGAGGAGCAATCTTGTGGAATGATTTCTCCTAGAACAGGCTTTCCCAACTGGCGCTCCCCAGATGTATTGGAATACAACCCCTATCATCCCCAGCCAGCAGGGCCAATGGCCATGCTGACTGGAGATGATGTGGGGTCACAGACTGACACATCCAGAGTGTGCAAGGTTGAGAAAGGCTGCCCTAGAAGATATTTGAAATACTTTTTTTTGATGCACCTCAGAAACCAGATGTTCATATGGAGATGCCATGAACCGCGCATGCCTCTCACTCTCAAAATTCTATCTGTTGTCTCTGCTTCGTTAACAAAACAACATTAGATGCCACATCTGCAATTTTTCTCTTGGTGCATCATGCTAACACCTTTGATAGAGTTCGGGGGCCCTCTACTCTTTCCCCAAGGCTTTATCTACCATTGTGATAAACGACAAAGATAAGAAGGGAACTGGTATTGCTTTGCTTGCAGATGATGTTAGTTTTGCAAGGCAAGCTCCAGCCTGCTCCGGATATCATGCCCTCCAGCCCTTGTGGCCACACCCTTGTCTGAAAGGCATCCAAACTCGCTCACCTCAAGAGCTAATCTATGCCTGTTCACTTGCCCTCCCAGGGAAGAAAAATGCAGGAACCACCCTCTTTGGTATCTCAAGAAGAGACAAGCCATTTTGCATGTTCAGCTACATTAGAATTCAACATTTCTGGAAAACATTTAAGAGTATGCTCTCTCTCTTTTTTTGGCATTTCATTCTGACAACACTTCAGAGAAGTATATTATTTGTATTTGCATATTGCAGAAAGCACTGAGACTGGAGACATATGCACATTATTAGGCCAACCCCAGGTTTGAGGAGACCATCAGCAACGTGCCCTCTGGTGGCCCCTATGTCAATGGGTTTACCTTGCTGTAGCCGTGGAGAGCATTGAGCGGGCATTTAAGTTTCCCACAATGCCCTGGAGTGACATTACATCAGAGCATTGTGGGAAATTAAAAAGATGGCTCATAGATCCAGACACCAGGGCAGGTATCAGTGCTGGCAGACCTTGCCTCGGAGTTGGGAGTTCTAGCAGCTACCCAAGGGTGCTGATGCCAGGCCTAATTAAACCAGTAAAACTATCACTGCTATACAAGTTTAACTGGCATGACTCCCCCCCCCCCCCCCCGAATCCTGAGAATTGTAGTTTGGCAAGGGTTCTGTCAGAATTCTGCTAGAGATCCATAGCTCTCCTCACAGAACTACAGTTCCCAAGAGGGAATGAATATTAAACCTGTTTAAAGCTGTGGTGCAGATATGCCTTGAGGGAGAGTTGTTCAAGGCCAACTAGTGTTGGAAATACAGTTAAGTGGTAAAAGAGCACCAGCCTTTTAAACCAATATAAAGTGTCAGGTGGACCAACAAGTACTGTTTGCTTGTTCATTTACTAATTTATAGATGTGTCAAGTGCTAGCTGCACTGGAGTTTATATTTTTGATAGCATGTCCTATTAATACATCCCTCTTTCAAGGTTTGCCAAACTTCAGTTGGGGTGGTTCATGTCTAAATAGAATCTTGCTGTTTCTCAATCTGAAAGAAAACAGCAATACTTGGAGGAAAACCGGAAATCCATTTTAAAGCGATTGTTCTCATTTCAAATTGTTGCACATTTTTGCTCTTTCATTTCCACACTTCAGTGCTTTCGAACTGTGGTGCTGGAGAAGACTCTTACGAGTCCCCTGGACTGCAAGGAGGTCAAATCAGTCCATCCTAAAGGAAATCAACCCTGAGTGCTCATTGGAAGGACAGATACTGAAGCTGAAGCTCCAATATTTTGGCCACCTAATGCGAAGAGAAAACTCCCTGGAAAAGACCCTGATGCTGGGAAAGACTGAAGGCAAAAGGAGAAGGGGACGGCAGAGGATGAGATGGCTAGATAGCATCACGGATGCAATGAATATGAACTTGAGCACGCTCCGGGAGAGAGCGAAAGAAAGGAAGGCATGGCGTGCTATGGTCCATGGGGTCACGAAGAGTCGGACACGACTGAACGACTGAACAACAACAACAACAATGTCCACTTCAGGAAAATGTAAACATTTTACACACATAGGCCCATGTGCACCTCCACATAAACTTGTCTGAAAGCTAAAAGGAAACATAATGTTTAAGTTAGAGCATATTTGAACGTTATGATGTTACTCTGCAGAAGATTCCATGCAGTTGCTCTGCCCATTTTGAAAATTGCAAACATACTCTAGTCTAAAATGAGTGAAACGACATTTTATTATATTTGTATCTAGTCTTTCCTCCAAAGAGTACATTTCCAATCTTTTGGGCCCCCTGGGCACATTTGGTATTTTGAAAAAGTGACCCCGGAGCCAACAGAAATTGACTGCTGTAGTGGAGCGGAAATCACAAAAATGTTAGGAGTGCCCCCTTATCTGTTTGTGTGTGGGTGCACATTCATGTGTGTGTGCTACCCACTCTGGTTTCTCTCTCTCTCTCTTTGGGCTCTCTCTCTCACACTCTGGCTTCTCTTCTCTTTTCCTCTGGCTCCTCTTTCTTTCTCCCCACCCCTTTCTCTTTCTCTCTCTCTCTGACATGGCGTGGCTTGTGGGTTATTTAACCCATTACAAGCTATGGCGACCATGGGTGCCACTTCACATATGCAATCCCCACTCGGAGGTTATCCTGTTGTGCAAACCTGGTGAGCATGGGTTAAACAACCCTCACCTAACCGTAAAACATAACAGTTAAAACAAACAAACAAACAGAGGTAATGCTTGCCAGGTTGCTTAAGCCTCACGTAACTCATGCTTGTTGGGTTCACACAACATGACAATGCCTGAGTGGGGGCTGGATATGCAAAATGGCAGCTGCATCCGCCACAGCCTCACCATGGGTTAAATAACCCACAGTGGGCTGTTGTGTTGCCAAACTGCCCCCCCCCCACCAATCCCTCTTTCTGTCCCCTGCCCCCTCTGGCATTTTCTCTCTCTCTCTGGTTTCTTTCTTTCTTCTCTCTCTCTCTCTCTCTGGCTCCTCTTTCTCTCTCTGTCCCCATCCTGAAGCCAACATGAATTTGTCAAGAACAAATCCTGCCAGACGAATCTGATCTCATTTTTTGATCAAGTAACCTCCCTTCTGGACCATGGGAATGCTGTAGACATAATATACCTCCACTTCAGTGAAGCTTTCAACAAAGTGCCTCATGATATCCTGATGAGCAAACTAGCTCAAAGTGGGCTAGATGAAACAATGATCCGGTGGATCCACAGTTGGCTACAGAATCGGACTCAAAGAGTGCTTATCAATGGGACCTTCTCAAACTGGGGAGAGGTAATGAGTGGGGTACCACAGGGCTCAGTCCTGGGCCCAGTGCTCTTCAACATTTTTATTAATGAATAATATTTTTTTAATAATTATTCATTAATAAATTATTTTTAATAATGAATAATAACTTGGAGGAGGTGGTGCAGGGAATGCTGATCAGATTTGCAGATGACACAGAATTGGGCGGGATAGCTAATACTTTGGAAGACACAAACAAAATTCAAAGTGATCTTGATAGACTGGAGCACTGGGCAGAAAACAACAGAATGAAATTTAATAGGGATAAATGCCAAGTTCTGCACCTAGGAAAAAGAAACCAAATGCACAGTTACAAGATGGGGGATACGTGGCTCAACAACACTACAAGCAAGAAGGATCTTGGAATTGTTGTCGATCACAAGCTGAATATGAGCCAACAATGTGATGTGGCTGCAAAAAAGGCAAATGCTATTTTGGACTGCATTAATAGAAGCATAGCTTCCAAATCCCAGGAAGTACTAGTTCCCCTCTACTCAGCAATGGTTAGGCCTCATCTGGAGTACTGTGTCCAGTTCTGGGCACCACACTTTAAGAAGAATGCAGACAAACTGGAGAGGGTTCAGAGGAGGGCAACAAAGATGATCAGGAGACTGGAAACAAAGTCTCTCCTATGAGGAGAGACTGAAGGAACTGGGCATGTTTAACCTTGAGAAGAGAAGACTGAGGGGAGATATGATAGCGCTCTTCAAGTATTTGAAAAGTTGTCACAGAGAGGAAGGCCAGGATCTCTTCTCGATCCTCCCAGAGTGCAGGACACGGAAGAATGGGCTCAAGTTACAGGAAGCCAGATTCCAGCTGAACATCAGGAAAAACTTCCTGACTGTTAGAGCAATATGACAATGGAACCAATTCCCTAGGGAGGTGGTGGGCTCTCCCACATTGGAGGCGTTCAAGACGAGGCTGGACAGGCATCTGTCAGGGATGCTCTGACTTGGATTCCTGCATTGAGCAGGGGGTTGGACTCGATGGCCTTGTACGCCCCTTCCAACCCTACTATTTTATGATTCTATGATCCCCTTGCAACTGAATGGAACAATTTCTCCATTCATTTGCATGAGGTGAGAAAAAGCGTCATGCCAAAAATCAGTTGGAGGGAGGGCAAAGTCCACCCCTGCCAAGGACCCTGTTGCCCCAAGGGTCCATGGTGGTGGGGGTAAACTCCTTCCCCCACAGGAATTTCTTGGCAAGGAGGACCTCCCCCGTCCCTCGGTACAAGAGAATGGAGGAATCACTCCATTCACTTGCAGAGGGGAAAAATAGCTTGGTGGGTGCCTCAGCCTGGCCTTGCGGGTGCTATGGCACTGGAGACCCCTGATGTAGATGAACTACATATAGAGCCTTCAGCTGATTTCTTTGGGCTTGCGTGCATGCATGTGCTGCTGATGTGAAAACAAAAAAACAGAGATCTAAGAACAGAGCATAATAGGAGAGGCAGTATTTTAGTGAGCAGTGAGGCATGGAAAGACAAATAACTTTTGACAAATCCTCAGAGATATGGGAAAGTAAGGATTCTGTCCAAATAAAAATTAAATTGTTATTATTAAATTAAATAATGAATAAACCATCTTAGGCAGCATCCACACTGCCACTCTGCTTATGCCACTGATGTACTACTAATGTAACCAGCCTACAGCAGTAAGCCAATAGCATAAGCTGGCATGTTTCCTGGAAAAACCACCACACCAGCTTACGTTATTGATGTACCGGTAGAGATCGCTCATGCTAGTGGTATGTCATTGGCCTAAGCAGCGCAGCAGTGCTGGATATTGCCCCGGTTTCTTCAAGCAGTGTGTATTTTGACCTGAAGTTTGAACACATGACGTTTTGGAGCAGCCATAATTCTAGTTCACATTATCAACACTAATGACATGTTAGGTGCCTGTCACAGATATGCAGAACAGGCAGTACCTGTTTGATGCTTGTAACAACCACAAAGCTGCTATTTTAAAAACTTCCTCATATAGCTCAGAATTAACTCATTGGCTATCTTTGCTCCACTTTAAGAGCCTGGGGGTTGTTTGGTTCGATCTGTTATATGAATTTTAAATGCCTTCTGCTGAATGACTGTTTCTTTAAAACAACAACAACAACAACGAAGTATGTTATCATCAAGGAAGAAATTTGGAGCAGTTTTGCAAAAGGAGAACTCCAGAAAAGTTGCTGGTCCATAAAAATATTCATTAACCCATGTTCTCAAATGTACCTATGTTAGTTATCTGTGGCACATGTAAAGCGTGAATGTGACAAAGGTGATTGGAAACATGTATCATACATATATACTCATTAGAATCACATTGGGTGTGATTCTCCCCACTGAGTGTACACTTCTGGCAAACCATGGTTTGTTGCTCTGTAATATGTGAAATGGACCTCAGAGGCATCTCTCTTGAGACAATAAAAAAATCACACCACACCCCACCTCAACTACGTTGAAATAAAATTCAGTGTTACAGCAAAACGACACCACTCAAATAAATTCACAAATAGGCTGCAATCTAGTTCACTGTTGGTAGCAGCCCAAGACATTTTGCTGCCTGAGGTAAAGTACAAGATGGCAACCCACTCCCCTCCATGCCACATACAGGGGGCAGTATCCACTCATTCCATGTGCCCACAGGACTCACCACTAGCACAATGGTTAGTGCTTCTGGAAACAAGAAGAAAAAAAGGATTCAGAACATTGATTAGATTTCCTAACTCAATGGCTCACAACCGCCAGAGCTCTTCAATGTCCCTAACTTTCAAAAGTTTGATGTGGGTAGCCTTAATTGTCAAGGAACACTTTGGATGAAAGTTATGGGTTGATTGAACTGGTATCTTTGATATTTATGTATTTATGTATTTATTTGTGCCTTTTGTACACTGCCTTTATCACAATGATATAGCAACAAGTCATATGATAAAACAAGCAGCAGGTAAAAGCAGAGATACTAGTAGGAGAGTTTAAATAAAGTGACTGAGTGAATGCATAAGTTTTTGCCTGGCAACTAAAAGGACAGCCAAGTTGGTGCCAGGTGTGCATTCCTGGGGAAGGAATTCCATTACCAGGTCCTCTTCTTCCATTAGTGATCTCCCAGGGATCTGTAGCTACTTTCTCCAAAATTATCATGAGACTGTTAACAAAGAGAAATACCGGTTCCACACAAACTTTACCAAGTGATTACATTCTAAATATAGTTTTTAAAAGCAGTTCTGAAACACCCATATAAATAAGCTGCTAAAACAGTGTCTTTAATCACATGGCCAAGTTGGCATATTTTAAACGCTCTCGACATGGGCAATTTCCCAAAGACAAGAGACAAAAACAGCATTGCTGTATGCTGCTATGAATGAACAGCTATAAGGTGATTTGCCTTCCCCAGTCTGGTGCCCCGTAGATGTGTCAGACTACACCTCCCACCTTCTGGCTGGGGATGATGGGGGTTGTAGTCCAACACATCCGCAGGGCGTCATATTGGGGAAGCCTGTTTTAGAACAAGAGTATCAACCTGTCAGTGCATTAAGATGGTCAGAGGAGGCCCGCTTCTGTGTTCCATCTTTAGGAGAAATGTATTCTGCAGGTACAAAAGGAGGCCTTTGCTGCGATGGTTCTGTTGGTTGAATAATGTTATTCCTCTTAATTTTATTGTATCATTGTTAAAATGTTTGAAGTTGTTTTAGCATTGAGTTAAATTCAACGTTGCATGAGCGGACTTCCACTCACCCAGTGGAATTTCCGCTGGTTCTCTTCTCCTCTACAGCCTCCTCCCCGCTGTAGAGTCCCCCAACCCTCTGGAGCAGATTTGGGAGATGTGGAGGGAAGGGTTGCAGAGGGAAAGAGAAATCTGTTCTGCCAGTGGTTTGTTTCACTGGCAGACAGCCAGCATTGTATCCAACCCACTGGATTGATTTAAATTTGGGAGTAGGGAGGGATGAAGTCCCAGTTAATATATTCTTCAGACAAACAAATGACTAAATAAATTGGTGTTGGCTGCAGAATGTGATGGTTGGTGTAAACTTTTTTTTAAAAATCCACGAGAAAGTGGGAATAAAAAACAAGAAATGCGCTTCATTTGATCTGACCAGGGAAACCATTCCGAGCTAGTTTCAGATTTATACTCTTATAACAGCTGTTGAAACCAGCCTTGGGCTTACGGGGGGTGTGGGGGGAGAGGGCTCAGAATGCTGTCCCTGCAAAGATCAAATTAAGCCTATCACTCTTCAGAACAGACCCTGCTTCCCCAGCACTTACAGGGACATTTTATATCCTACACCTGTCTGTTTAAATCCACAGACTCTGGTCTGCACATCCATTATTGTCGTCATCGTCTTAATCCAAGCACGGCTATGACTGTATTATGTTCATTTAAAAAAAATCATATTGTAAAATCGCTCTGGTGGTGGTGACGAGAGTGGTGTACTACCAATAATTATCAAGTCTTCCTGGGTATCAAAATCCTCATTGGCTGCTTTCTTTTCAACAATCAAAATACAGAGTGCATTGGGTGCACAATCCACCAGGAAAGTCTTCAGTGAAGGGGCCACTGAAATAAACAGAAGCCATGTAAGTCCACAATCACAACTACACAGAAGCCATGCAAGATCACCTTCTCCCATAAGAACTGGCCCAGACTGTAAGATTTGCATCCAACGCCCAATGCAAAAGCAACGAAGAGTCTTGTGGCCCCTTAAAGACTAGCACATTTATATCTGGCATAGTAAAGTTGAAGCCACATGTCAAGACTCTTGGTTAGTTTTGCTGCAACAGTCTAACACAGCTGCCCCCTGGAAATTGAGAGATTAGGCAGCTGGTGATAGGGCAGAGAGAATGGCCTTGCCAGGCAAACTTGGGAGGTGCCTACGTTACCATTATTTAGATGTGAAGTTAAGACCCTTCTTAACTTCAGTGCTATTTTTTGTACAAAATTATGCATGGCGTGGAGAATGTGGATAGGGAGACATTTTTCTCCCTCTCTCAAATTACTAGAACCTAGGGTCATCCCATGAAGCTGATTGGTGGGAGATTCAGGACAGATAAAAGGAAGGACTTCTTCACACGATGCATAGTTAAACTATGGAATTTGCTACCAAGGGATATAGTGATGGACACCAATTTGGGTGGCTTTAAAAGGGGGTTAGACAAATTCCTGGAGGAAAAGGCTGTCAGTGGCTACTAGTCCTGATGGCTCTATGCTACCTCCAGCATCAGAGGCAGTATTCCTGAGTACACCATTTGCTGGGGAACATGGGTGGGAGGGTGCTTTTGCACTCGTGTCCTGCTTGTGGGTTTCTGGTTGACAGCTGGTTGGCCACTGTATGAACAGAATACTGGACTAGATGGACCCTTGGTCTGATCCAGCAGGGCTCTTCTTATGTAGGATACAAATAAATCAAATAAATTCTGTTCGCCATGGATTGTAATGGTTAGCAATTATGGCCTGCCATTTTTATTAGTTCTGACCATCTGAATGTTTATCGGATTACTTATCTGTGTAATGGTATTGATGGCCACTTCATTGCTTATTTGACTGTTGCCTGCTTGCATGTTGTTGGCTGTGTTCTGTTATTATATTTTTAGGGTTATTTTTGAATGCACTTTTTTGGCATGGATTTCTATTGTGTTCTTTGAGCCACTTCATGGACTGAAAAGTGGGAAGATGCAGGTAAGACTACTTGTTTCAGAAAGACAGTATTCACATGTAATGAAATCAAGAATAAAATAAATGGTGTCAACACAGCTTGCTTTAAGGATTTGCAAATCAGAGCATATGTAGGCTTTTAAAAAAAGGGAAAACACTTGTTTAAGTAACTTGACAACATTCAAGAAACTGTTAAGTGGAGAATCACTCTCAAAACTGGATAAACGCCTTTTAGAATATAAAAACAAGGGTCAGAAGAGTTAAAGCATGTGATAAAATGCACCCTAAGTATTGGAGATATACAGTTGTTGTGAATGCTGGCCTGGACATATTCTTTGACAGGCAAAAGAATGTTAATGACTGGTTGATGTTCCTTAACGGCCCAAGATCTCCCCCCAATAGGAATTAATGGTTGAGGTGTGTAGACAATGCCTGGAATGTGAGAGCCATTTTGGAGAAGATGACTCATTCTTTCTCTCTCTTACCCCAACCAAGAGCAGGTCTGGATATCCATGTGTGAGGAGAACAATAGCAAGTTTAGGGACAAGTGAGACAAAGATATTGTAGTTGGAGAACAAGAGAGTTGGCTGAAACCAGCTGGGGGATCTCTTTCTCTGGAGATCTGATGGGGGACAGTGGATTTGCTGTTTGATGGAGTACTATGCTGTCTGCTTCCACTTAATGCTTAATATGTGTGGAAATAAACCCAAAAATTACAAAATGCCAGTGATCTCTTCTTCCAAAACAGGAGTGAAGATCTCTTTTGTTGTTGTTCAGGGCTGTATTCTGTTGGGGTAATCTGTATGTGTTGTGTTGGGGGTAAATCAGCATTGGGTGGGGCCAGAACTAAAAGTGGGCAACGCCACTGCTTCTCTCTCTGTCTGCCAGCCCTTCCCCCTTTCTCTCTCTCTCTCTGCCAGCCCTTCCGCCTTTCTTTCTCTCTGCCACCCCTTCCCCCTTTCTTTCTCTCTGCCACCCCTTCCCCCCCCCCTTCCTATTTAGCATATCATTCTTGCCAGGGATCTGAACTGCTCACTTGCAGAGGGCTTTTTAAATTGAAATTAGGATGAGAGGTACTTGAAGCCCAAGGGATGTGCATTGCCCACCCTGTTTCAAAAGAAGCCATACCCTGGTAAGCACTGTCCCTGGAATTTCACACTGCTTGGAAAAGTGAGCCTTGGCATGTGCTCACAAAATACTTGACAACACCAGACAGGGTGATGTAGCAGAACAAGCGCTGGGTTCAAATCCCTGCTCAGCTCATTTGGAGTCTTTGGACCAGTCACCATCTCAGTCTAATCTGCTTCCACCTTGAGCTCTTAAGAAGGTCAAGATAGCAAATGTGCTAATAAATACATATATATGCCAACGTAGCTACCTTACCATGGCTCATATTCACAGCTGCTGCAAGGCACTGTGGGTGGCTTGAGTCAATGCCTTTGAATAACTGATGGGAACCAAGTTCTAAGCACTGAAAAAAAAACAACCCACCAGCTGCTAGATCTTATTGTTTGCTAACTTTAGCAGACTATTTATCTCCCCGTACTAATCACTCACAGTTAGAGTCGCAAGCTAAATTCCCAAAATACGACCTGCTGTGCAGTTGTGGCATCTGTTCTACTGAGTTCCGTGAAGTGATCGTATTAATCAATAGATTACTCATCCGCTGTGTTCTCTGTGGGTCTGTTTTCTCTGTGTGTGATAGCAGAGGGGGCGCCCAAACATTCGTGACTAACCACACCTGCACAGCAGCCATTTTTTAGCCATGCCCATGACACTTTTAAAAAATTCCAAATCTGCTTATGGGCCCCAAAATGCTAGGGATGCCTGAGCTAGGATATTTCCGATTATTTAACTACAAGTGGCACCTGCAACCAAGTGTTGGGAGTGTATGCTCCCTCCTAACAGGAATGTTCCAGAGTTCCAGTCAGCCATTCTCCCCAACCAAGACATTCCAAGCGGAGCACTCCTCATTAGGATTGGGGGGTGGGAGTCGCATTTTTTATCCCCTTAGTGCTCCCCCACCCACAAGATCATTTTTACTTCTGCAAACCTCGAAGCACCCCCAAGCAAGCTGATACCTCCCTCTTGTTTCTTACTAGCCCCTGTTTAGGTCCATTTCTGTCGGCACTCATAACCAGAGTTCGCCATTAGAGGGAATGACCGAAACCAGCACCAAACCAACAAGTTCAGGGGCATATACGTGTTGTAGCAGTTTGGCTACAGGTATGAAAATGAGATTTTATCTGTTCTATGACCATTTGAAGAAAATAAAATTTCTCACCCGAGTTTAAAAACTCCACCAATTAGGGATAAATTTTTTCCCCCAAATACACAGCAGCATGACCATTCATATCATGTTTCTACTACCTGTAGAAAGAAAGGCCTTTTGCAAGTCTGCCTATATTACAGTATCTCAACCTGCATTTTGCAAAATGCAACACCAAGCACTTAGGTTTTTCAAGGAGAGGCATCTGCCTGCATGCTAGATGGGCAGAGCAGGGATTGTCGCCGCATTAACTGCAGCTTTGTTGTGACATCCAAATCAAGAAGAGCAGCAGCCTTTAACTATGAGTAGTGCAAACAAGCCTACTTCAAACCACTGTTTATAAAGCTGGCTTGTTTTCAGTAATCATAGTTAAGATTAGCCACATTTTAAGGTTCACACATAACACTAAACCACCATTTCCCAACCTGGCGCCCAACAGTTGTGTTGGACTACAACTCCCATCATCCCCAGGCAGCTGGGAGAAGGCTGTGCTAAACTGTGGTGAATCTAAAACAGATGTTTTCAATCATGGCTACACAGGAGGAGGAGAGAAAGGGGGAACGTGAGCCCATGGCTCACTGTAGCTTGTGCTTGTAACACTAAACCATGGCTTAGAGCAGGGGTGGACAACTTGTGGTCCTTCAGATGCTTTGGCCTATAACTTCCATCAGTCCTAACCAGCATAACCAATGGTTAGGGATCAAGGGAGTTGTAGGCCAAAACATCTGTAGGGCCACAAGTTGCCAACCCCCGGTTTTGAATTATGTGTGAACTGGGCCTATGTCACTATTCCTACTTAAGTAGTTGTGTCACAAACCAAATTTTCTCACTCAGTAAATCATTTATTATCCTGAAACGTGAACGTGCTTCAGCATCTGTTATCTTACTACTCATTAAAATTATTGCTTTTCTGAAAGAATTTCTCTTTTTCCTGAATTAGTTTCAACAGCATCTATAACTGAGAAGAGAACCGCTTTAAAGAATGTCTTGCTTCCCAGTAATTTACTAGTTTCATTATAAGTATAAGCTGCAGACTTGTTGTTCAGTCGTTAAGTCGTGTCCGACTCTTCGTGACCCCATGGACCATAGCACGCCAGGCCTTCCTGTCCTCCGCTCTCTCCCGGAGTTTGCTCAAGTTCATCTTCACTGCATTATTGATGCTATCAAGCCATCTCATCCTCTGCCGTCCCCTTCTCCTTTTGCCTTCAATCTTTCCCAGCATCAGGGTCTTTTCCACAGAGTTTTCTCTTCGCATTAGGTGGCCAAAATATTTGAGCTTCAGCTTCAGTATCTGTCCTTCCAATGAGCACTCAGGGTTGATTTCCTTTAGGATGGACTGATTTGACCTCCTTGCAGTCAGGGGACTCATAAGAGTCTTCTCCAGCACCACAGTTTGAAAGCATCAGTTCTTCAGCGCTCAGCCTTCCTTATAGTCCAGCTCTCACAGCCATACATTACTACTGGGAAAACCATAGCTTTGATGATGCGGACCTCTGTCGGCAAAGGTGATGTCTCTGCTTCTTACTACGCTGTCTAGGTTTGCCATAGCTTTCTTCCCAAGGAGCAAGCGTCTCGTAATTTCAAGGCTACAGTCACCGTCTGCGGTGATCTTGGAGGCCAAGAAAATGAAATCTGTCACTGCTTCCATTTCTTCCCCTTCTATATGCCAGGAAGTGATGGGGCCAGATGCCATGATCTTCGTTTTTTTAATGTTGAGTTTCAAACCAGCTTTTGCACTCTCCACTTTCACCCTCAACAAGAGGCTCTTGAGATCCTCTTTGCTTTCTGCCATTAGGGTGGTATCGTCTGCGTATCTGAGGTTGTTGATAATTCTCCCGGCAATCTTAATTCCGACCTGTGATTCATCCAACCTGGTGTTTCTCATGATGTACTCTGCATATAAATTAAATAAGCAGGGCGACAATATGCAGCCTTGTCGTACTCCTTTCCCAATTTTGAACCAATCGGTTGTTCCATGTCTGGTTCTTACTGTTGCTTCTTGACCCTCGTACAGGTTTTTCAGGAGACAGGTCAGGTGGTCTGGTACTCCCAAGTCTTTAAGAATTTGCTACAGTTTGTTGTGATCCACACAATCAAAGGATTTAGCGTAGTCAATGAAGCAGAAATAGATGTTTTTCTGGAATTCTCTTGCTTTCTCCATGATCCAGTGAATGTTGGCAATTTGATCTCTAGTTCCTCCGCCTCTTCGAAACCCAGCTTGTACTTTCGGTAGTTCTCAGTTCACATGCTGCTGAATCCTAGCTTGTAGGATTTTGAGCATAACCTTGCTGGCATGTGAAATGAGCACAATTGTATGGTAGTTTGAACACTCTTTGGCATTGCCCTTCTTTGGAATTGGAATGTAAACTGACCTTTTCCAGTCTTGTGGCCACTGTTGAGTGTTCCAAATTTGTTGGCATATTGAGTGCAGCACTTTAACAGTATCATCTTTTAGGATTTTAAATAGCTCAGCTGGAATACTGTCATCTCCGCTAGCTTTGTTGTTAGTAGCGCTTCCTAAGGCCCACTTGACTTCACTCTCGAGGATGTCCGGCTCAAGTTCAGTGACCGCACTATCATGGCTATCAGGGACATTAAGATCTTTCCTGTGTAGTTCTTCTGTGTATTCTTTCCACCTCTTCTTAATCTCTGAAACAAAACATTCTTTGAGTTCTATTGATAACTTAACCTTTAGGAGTTTGGATGAAATCCCAATTTATGAGGGTTGGAGGAGGAAAGGGGTATTGAATGACACTATACTGCATTGTAGTGGGGCGGGGGGAGATAAATGCACGTAGTACAGATGTTTAGTGCATTTCTTTGGCCAGCTAGTTTTGCGTAATACATGTTGAAAGAAGCTTGATTGTTATTAGGGCTGTCACTTGTTTAAAGACATCTGCATAGATAGATTTCATCAATTAAAACTCACATGATTTATCTTTATAAATAGGATAAAACTACAAGAAATCCATCCTGTTCCCCCAGACTTTCCATTGTATTTTAGATCCTTTTAATCTGGTTTTAGCTACTCTTAAGGTATTTTTATTATTTATTTATACTGTCAGATGTTTCAAATATTTGTATGCCAGCTTGACTTTTTAAGCAGTGAGATAGGATAGACATTTCTAAACAAAATATTACTCTGGACACGAATAAAACAATTGCCCGGGAGAAGGAGGGAAAAAGCATCTGCCCTTTGCATTTAGATTATGCATGTGGACATCATAGCAGGCACCAGCTGAAAAGAAGCATTCCAATCCTGGGTGAAACAGAAGGCAGAATGCTTCTTCTAAGATGGCAGCTGCCACTCATGGTTTTTGTAAGTCTTTGCATTAAACAAAACAGGTTTTGGGGAGGGGGAAAAAATCTGCCAATTAATCAAGGCCATCTTTTCTAATGACAAAAGGTTTTTTTAATCTCCAAATTCAAACTGCTTTGACCTTTTTTCTCCACCCCTCCTACAAGCTCAAATGTATTTGCCTTACAAAGGCAGCAGGGCAGAGTGATTTCCAGGCATGAAGGAACACAAATGTGTGTTTTTAAAGGCCCTACCAGGTTTTTTTTTTAGTGGTCTTGCAATTGCCTCTCATTACTATGAATGAGCCTAAGGCATAATCATATTCTTGCCATATCGTGACCTCAAACATTTTAACATGACAGTATAGACTGCAGTGCTTCTTCAGCCATATATTCAGTTTATAGCAAGGGTGAGGAACCTCAGGCTCAAGAGCCAAATCCAGTCCTCCTGGGTTTCCCAGATGGCCATGCCCCACCCCCCACGATCATTTGGTTATTTTCCCCATTCTAAAATTGTTGAAATGCCTCTCTTAAGGCTTAGTTACTGGCAGTCAGAGCTTTAGGGCGCAATCCTATGCATGTTTGGACAGAAAAAACTCCTACAACTCCCAGCATTCCCCAGCCGACCATGGCTGGCTGGGGGATGCTGGAAGTTGTAGGACTTTCTTCTGTCTAAATATGCATAGGATTGCCCATTAAGTTATAATATGCTGTGCTTTTGTATTTTTGACTCCTTTTCCTGTGCCCCCACTCCCTGAGAGCTTCTCCAAAACCGAATTCAGCGCTGAGGCTGAAAGTGTTTCCCCACCCCTGGTTTATAGCTTCACATCGAGGACACATTTATTTATTTATTTAAACAAACAAATAAACAAACAAACAATTTAATTTCTATACCACCCAATAGCCAAAGCTCTATTTTGCTAGGAAAGTCACTAAGCATGCTTGCTTACAACCTGTGAACCACCAAGCTCAAGGCCGGCAGCACCTGCTAGGACCCAAGTGTCCCAGTACGGCCCACCAGTGCTGCTGCTTGGCCTTATGGCAGCAGTGGCAGAAAACTGCCAGCCATTGCAATTTCCCCACCACACCCCGGAATGCCTGATGTAGTGTTGCTCCAGAGCATGGTGGGAAAATTAAAATGCTGGACAGCTTCCCAGAACCAGGTTGCTAACAGGTAAGCCTGCAGCCAGGGAAGTGAGCATGCAAGCAGTTGGGTGGACGAGCAAGCAGGCAAACAGATGGGGGACCCACTGGTATGGGGGGGGCACCCATTAACCTCTGATAGGAGGCCCCTCTATCCTTGTGCCTGATCAAATTAAATGCAGCCCAGTAGCCATCTCCTGCAGACTGTCAGGGGTTTGGTTAACCTCCTAGCTTTGCTGTCTCCTTAGAACTGCAAAAACGGAGGAGGCTGTTTTGGTCGAGCTCTCGATGTGACACAGTACATGTCTGGTGCGAAGCTTGTGGATCACAAATTATGCTGGCCTTTCGGAGGACAACAAGACCAACTCTGGAGGATTCCATGTGGTTCCTGCAAGTGCTTGCTCAGACTTTCCTATGACAAAATCCCCTTTTCCTCCCAATTCTACTCAGACTTTCCATATGTCAATAACAATGGATTTTCAGGAATTAACTTCTCTAACACACAGTTTTGCTTCCATAGACCATCAGCACGGCAGCTCCAAATTCAAGCCCTGTGCAAAACAGGTCTCAGTGCTACAACATCTCTTCTTCGCCAGGAAGTCACTCTCATACAGCCCCAGATTTCAGGATGATTAAGCGTCAAGTGGAATGTTACTTTAAAGACAAAGCTAGCAGCGATGCCGTTTTTCTGCCCTTACTCAAAAGTAAGTGCGGGGGACCTGATCTAGATAGGTACCCTAACATGGTGGGGTAGAGAGAGGGCTTTGACATCTTCCTGAAGACCCAATCCAGATTGAAATAAGGGGATTCGTTTTTGGCAATGCAAATTGCAGGTGCAGCAGCCTGATAAGGATCAGGACTGCTGAAGGGGTGGGGGGAGGTTAAAAGCCCAATACCCCCCCTTTGTTAGGGTCCCAGTCTGGAGTGGATCCTCTGCACTTACTTTTCAGTAATGAGGGAAAAGGACATTGCTACAAGCTATGTCTTTAGAGTAACGGAGTTTGCCCCAACACACACACACACACACACACACACACACACAGAGCAATTTTTCTGGATCTACCCTACATCTGTCTACATTAGAAAAACATTTTTTGTTTTATCTAAATGTGGTGGCTTTTTATAGGCAGAGTTGCCAGCAATCCAGTTTAAAAGAGCTGGTCATTTTTTTAAAAAATCATCCATGTTGTGAATTTTGCCTCTCCCACTAGGTATATATTTTGCATGTCTACCTTTCACAATTTATTTTCTTTAAGAGATTTGTAATCCGCCTTCCAAAAATATATTTTTTTCAAGATGGCGTAGAAAATACAATAAAATTATTTTAAATCAAACATCGAAGTTCACATTTTAAACAATAAATTAGAAACAGCAATATAAAACATTTCATTTCAAGTCAGCAATCCCATCAAAAGATCTAAACCCCTTAGAGACAGCAGCTGAAACAACATGCAGAAATAGAAACATTAACTAACAGTCTTAATTCAAGCTGATTGAAATAAAAACACATTTAGGGCCCACCTAAAAGAAAATAGGGAGGGAGATAATTCTATGTCTTGGAGGAGAGAGATCTATAAATATGGGGCCACCATGGAAAAGGCCCTGTTTTTTGTACCACCAGCCTAACTACCCATACTGGCAGGCATACGGGCCCCCTCCCATTGTTTAGTTGTCTTTTTCTGATGCATCAGGAGATGGGTGCAGGCTATTCAATACAACAGGCATTCAATATCAAGGATTTAGGTTGCAACCCTATGCACTGTTGCTGGGAGTAAGTCCCACTGAATGTAATGGGATTTATGTCCAAGCAAACAAGCATGGGATCAGGCACAATCCTAAGTATGCTTTCTTGGGCTAATGGGACTAATTCCCAGTGGAAGAATCATGATGCTAGTCGTTGAAGGAGAAAGGCACAAAGTAGCCAATGACTTATTCTTGGACTACAACGCCTGCCTTCCCGAGTGATAAGCTGATTAATTCCCATGGGGGGAAAGAAAGAAAAAGAGGCAGTACAAACAACCAGACTAATCTGTAAAGTTCAGAATGTTAGCCTTTCACAATCTGAAAACTACTGTGTATCCAGGAAATCCTGCCAGACAGTCACTGTTTGCAAACGGCTGGGAAATGTGGTCGTTTGCCATCAAAAACAGATGAAAGGCAGGCTCTGGTTAAAAGACCAAGCCTTTGCCCAAATGAAACCTTTCCAAAATAAAGAGAACGTCTGCTGGCTGCTAGCTGACCTCAACTGAAGGGGGGTGACAGATCCGTGCCAATGCTGAGCCTTACCTAATTCAGGCATGTGAAGAAAGAGCTTGGAGCTGAAGCGAGACTTAATACTAAAGATACAAGGAAGTATTGCCAGTTTTGACACTGTGGTTGTGAGTGACCCAACCCTAAATTGCCTCTTTCTAAAATGAAGCTGCCTTTTGTTTGTATAAGCAAAGGGAAACCAAAAATTAGGGCGGAAGCAGTGCAGAGGCTTATTGTCCTGTCTAGCTCAGCACAAGGTTCCCAGGGGAGCCAATCTGAAGTAGTGGCGAGGCAGAGTCAACTCCAACAAAGAGGAGTCCGGTTTGGTTATGCAGGATGGCAAGGCAGATCAACAACAGTAGCTGGAACTCACTAGGAAGAACTGCTATCTCAGCAACATGCAGAGGCCTTCTGAAGCCTTCTGAAGCCTGGCAAGTCTGGACTCACTGTTAACTCCATCCTTCTGAGGAGCTGTCTACTTCTTGAAGGCCCATAGTGTAATTCTGCAGCCACCAGCTCCTAAGGGTGTGAAGGTGTTGAGGACTGCATTAGAAGGGAGGGTACCCTCTACGTCAGTGGCGTCTACTAAAGCTGTGTCCATCCTCCCCATCTGCGTTTGGGCCTGAAAGACCCAGGAAATATGTGGATGCATGGAAAATCAGTTGTAAGCAAGCACAATTCGTGACATTGTATGATCACAGGGCACATCTGTTAAAGCATCAGCCTTTGCTTCCAACTTCCTAGCTTTGTAGAGCTTGAGCCATAACTCTGTGGTCTTAAACTGGCTGGTTTTGCGATAACTGAATTGTCATTAACACTAACGAACTGGGTAACTACTGCACATAGTGCAGCAATTCTACAAACCATTCTGTACTTTTTCTAAACAACCATCCGCCTTTGTCGGTCAAGAGTAAGATTACAGAGAGTCTCTTTCTTCAGCTGTTCATTTTACCATGACCTGGAATATACATCATTTCTGTGCCCTGAAGGCTGTGACCTACACTACAGATGAAGTCACGTGAACTTATATTACAAATGTATTCCACACAGGCGGCTTTATATTATGTCGTTTTTCTTGTTTGCACCATTAAGAATGTAGATCCACTGTAGAACAATAACTGACATTCTATTCCAATAATGCATATATTAGGCGATTACATATCTATGTAATAAACTGAATCAAAGTTTCTTTAGAAAATCTATCCACTGCTGCATCTTCGGGCAAAATTAAGGCATGTTATCAAATACAAAGACTTGTTGCCTTGGTTTCAATAACCCATGGCAATGAAACAACTTATTATAAACTCAAATATGAAGTACTACTCAGCTCTTCTTGTGTACTGATCCTTTAAATATTTGGACACACCATTTCTTTTCCCAGGTAGAACACTACTTCCTGTTTGTTTTCTCAGAATAATAAAGAAGTTGAAGACAGCAGCAGTGCTGAATGAAAATCCTCTGTGTCAATCTCTTCCTTCTGCAGATGCAACAGTGGACTTTGGAGTCCATTGGGGTCCACTGGAGACTGGGGTCTCCAATGTGGTACCTGTAGACACCAATGTGTCTGTAGACACCTCTCTTGGCACTTGCTAGGTTCCTTGCCCCTCCTGATTTTTTAATTTAAGGTTTTATTTTATTTTAAGGTGGTTTTTAAAAATTAAAACAATTAATTAGGAGGCTGGCATACTGCAAAGCACAGTGTCAGCCTCCAGTGCTATCTTTACTTCCAGTGATGCCTCTGGGTCCCACATATTTCATCCTCAACAGTTGGGCCTTCTGTCAAATGAGTGTTTGAGCAGAAAAATATGGGTTCAAAAAAGTGCTTTTGTGTTTTGGAACTTGGACCTCACCTCTGCCATTTTGTGAATGGGCAAGCCCCACCCCTGCTCCCATGGCAGCCATTTTCCGAGAGTGCTCATGACAATCTCTCAACATTCCAAATGTGCCCACTACCCAAAGAGGTCGGGGAACCTGACCTAGGAGTTTGTTGTGAGAGAGGCTCCCACTCAAATGGAGGACCAAGTACGTATCTGTTGTGCTGCTTTGACTAGCATCCCCCCTACCCTCACCCTTGGTTAAGGCCTACCAGCAACACATGGCTAGGACCCCAATGTCACAGTGAACAAGTGCTCTGTAAACCTTGCACGCCTAAAGGAATGGAGAAGCAAGGCTATACTCTGTAATGGCACTGTTTTCTGTGGTGGTACTGTGTTCATGCGAAGACACCCTGACTTTGGCACCAGGGTGCACTAGCTAGATGATAGTCACCACATGCAACACTCCAGTTGAGAGCTAGTGTGGAGTAGTGGTTGGAGTACTGGACTAAGTCCAGAGAAATCCAGGTTCAAGTTCCCAACTTAGCCATGAAACTCACTGGGTGACTTTGGTTCAGTTGCTATCTCACAACCTAACCAAACTCAGCCTAACCAACCATGTAAGTCACTCAGTTTCTTTGAGGAAGGATGGTGTAAAAATGGAACAAACAAACATAAACGGACACTCCAAATACAAACCCTGATTAATTAGGCAAGCAGAATGTCTAATGCTCTGTAGCTTCCTTCTCCTAGCAACCCTGGGAGACAATGCAAAGTCTTGACTACTGCCAAACCCCACATAAAATCAATTCTAAAGAGAAGACCCATTTAGGGAAAAGGATATATACATACTCTTTTACTAAGAAATGCCTTACAATCTAAACACTTAGGGTTTTTTTAAAACTGTAACCTACCCTATTCCAAAGGCATATTAACACGTTTCCCCAAGGGGAGTTCTAGGCCCGCAGGCCAGAGTTTCTGCATTCCTGGTTTAAGACCCTGGGCCACAATACATGTTTTAGTGGGCTCAGCTTGGCTTGCCAGGCCACAAATTGTGCTGAGCTAAAGTAACGCATAGTCTTACAAGCTACACAGTATCAGGCCCCAATGGGGGTTTACGCTTGTGTGCAAATGTTTATTGCAATAATAAGAGTGGAAATTGCTTTCATTTTGGTCTTCATACACACCATCACCTGTCAGCAATGCCCACTGGTGATTAACATCATCCAAGTGGTATAGTCCTCCTGTAAAATAATGAAAGGGCTAAAAAAAATCAAATATTTAAAATGCAGAAACTGTGCGTGGGGGTGGGGTGGGGGATGACAGGCATTCACTCACACTGAACATTTCACCCTTCTGGTTGCAATCCTATACATAAATAAAACCATTTCAAAGAGGAAATACAAAAGCCTTGTTCACACCTTCAAAAGCACAAAGTCTGAACACATAAAGGTTGGGGAGCTAGAGAGAGAGAGAGATTCACACTTGCTATCCCCAGTCCCAACCTTCATAGGTTCCACAGAAAGTCCTAGCAGTATGCCCACAGGCTCTGTCCATCCATGCAAAGTTGGATGCATCTGCAGCTGTCATGATAACTTCCACTGAATGCACAAAGGTTGGGGACGGGGGCAGCAGGCACGACCCCTCCATGTATAGCACCTATATGCCAAGTGTGTGGAACCTCCAGCCCGTGGGTCTAATTTGGTCCGTGGAGGTTCCACATCCAGTTCACACAGCCTCCTTAAGTTCCTCCATCCCCAGGAGGAATCTCCACCTCTCCCTGTTATCTCCGATTGGAGATAATAGCAGGGATGCAGGAGGTGGGAGACTCAACTAGCACGGAAAGATATGCCTGCTGTTCCCAGCCCTGGCTGCGTCCTTGGTGATGGCATGCGCTGCGCGAAGCCAGGTACTCAGCCAGCGTTGGCAGGGGTGGAGAAAGCCAAAATGGATGGGGCATGACATGAATGCGTGTGGCCGTACCCATTGACATCATCTGACCTGTGGAGGGCAATTCACCCTCGCCTACAAAAAGGGTTCTGCACTTCTGCCTTACACTTTTTGAAGTTCTGTAAAGAGAGGTTGTAGAATCTGAATTAGGTAACAATTGTAACTGCTTGACAGGGTTTCCACAGGCACACAGGTGGTTCTTTTTAGTTCCACAAGGTATTCATCTCATGCAGAACCCAATAGGAAGTGCTTTGCACTCCCGTGCTTTCAGTTCTTAACTTGATTTACTTTTACCAGTCTAAGCCAACCTACCTATGCCTAGCATCTTCTAATGCATTTTATGCAACTGACAAACTTCTGCCACAATACAACTAGATAGTCTAAATACAAGTCTACGTGTTATATGTTTGCTAGAGGAAACAGCAATGGTAGTGTGGACATAATACATTCATGTACATATATGTATTAAACGTGTACGTGTGTACCTACAGGTGTTTAAAAAATGTGGGTACACACATATATTACATCTACACTTTATATAATTGCTACAGGAAACACTGGCACAAAATGAGTATTTCCTGCAGCAACTGTAATGTGTAGGGCTGCCCTAAGGTAAAGAAGTAGTTTGACAAATGTCATCCCAACAGTTGTCCAAAACACAAGCTTATTTGGTGCTTTAAGCACAGAATGTGATCAACAAGGAGCTACAGGCTTATAAAATGACCCAACTACTCCATCCAATCTTTTGTATCCAGTACACTTACTCTTTAGAACTGACTTCCTCAACCTTGTGCCTTCCATATCTTTTATCACAACTCCCATTATCCCTGACCAGTGGCCATGCTGGCACGAGCTGATGGGCATTATAGTCCAAAACATCTGAAGGGCACTAGGTTGCGAAAGTCTTCTCTAGCACCTGTATTACAACTGTCTATACAAGGTCTCAGAACATAAAGCTTTTCACCAGCTTGATGAAAATGTCGACCCAGTGTGTGAATGCTGTAAAAAAAAGCAAACTCCATGACAGGCACAGTTAGAAGAAGAATTGAGAATTAAATTACCAATACCATACTGTCTTTATACAAATCTATGGTGCAACCACACTTAGAATACTGTGTACAGTTCTGGTCACCATACCTAAAAAAAGATATTGCAGAGCTGGAAAAGTGCAGAAAAGGGCAACTACAATGATCAAGAGGCTGGAGCATCTCCCCTATGACAGAAGGTTATAACAGCTGGGATTGTTTAGCTTGAAAAAAAGGAGGGTAAGGGGAGACATGATAGAGATGGGCATAGTGTGGAGAATGTGGATAGGGAGACATCTCTCTCCCTCACTCAAAATACTAGAACCCAGTGGAATCATAGAATCATAGAATAGTAGGGTTGGAAGGGGCGTACAAGGCCATCGAGTCCAACCCCCTACTCAATGCAGGAATCCAAGTCAGAGCATCCCTGACAGATGCCTGTCCAGCCTCGTCTTGAACGCCTCCAGCGTGGGAGAGCCCACCTCCTCCCTAGGGAATTGGTTCCATTGTCGTATTGCTCTAACAGTCAGGAAGTTTTTCCTGATGTTCAGCCGGAATCTGGCTTCCTGTAACTTGAGCCCATTATTCCGTGTCCTGCACTCTGGGATGATCAAGAAGAGATCCTGGCCTTCCTCTCTGTGACAACCTTTCAAGTACTTGAAAAGCGCTATCATATCTCCCCTCAGTCTTCTCTTCTCAAGGCTAAACATGCCCGATTCTTTCAGTCTCTCTTCATAGGGCTTTGTTTCCAGTCTCCTGATCATCTTTGTTGCCCTCCTCTGAACCCTCTCCAGTTTGTCTGCATCCTTCTTAAAGTGTGGTGCCCAGAACTGGACACAGTACTTCAGGTGAAGCCTAACCAGTGCTGAGTAGAGGGGAACTAGTACTTCCCGGGATTTGGAAGCTATGCTTCTATTAATGCAGCCCAAATTAGCATTTGCCTTTTTTGCAGCCACATCACATTGTTGGCTCATATTCAGCTTGTGATCGACAACAATTCCAAGATCCTTCTCACTTGTAGTGTTGTTGGAGTCACATCCCATGAACCTGATTGGTGGGAGATTTAGGACAGATAAAAGAAAGTACTTCAAACAGCACACTGTTAAACTACAGAATTCGCTACCTAAAGATATAGTGATGGCCACCAATTTTGATGGCTTAAAAGAGGATTGGGACAAATTCCTGGAGAAGTCCCAATGGCTATGTGCTACCTACAGTACGAGAGGCAGAAAGTTTATGTACACTAGTTGCTGGGGAACATGTGAGAAGCTCTTGCACTCATGTCCTGCTTGTGGGTTCCTGCTCAATAGCTGGTTGGCCACTGTGTGAACAGAATGCTGCACTAGATGGACCCTTGCTCTGATCCAGCAAGACTTTTATATTCTTATTCAGATTTCCCTGCCTTCCTCCTTTCCTGACATTACCTCAAAGGCAATTGCATTAATTTCCATTATCGACAGCTCCTGCTAAAGCTGCTCCTCCGGTATCACAACCCCACATTCTATTTAAGTGGAGGTATGCTTGTTGAAGACGGACGATGAAGCTGCCCTCGTACAAATGTTAGCTAGATATGTGTAAACTCTCAAATGCTAAACCGATAAGAGAGTTTTCTTGGATCTTGAGCAGCAATGCATTTGAAGAGTCCTTTCCATGCACAGCCTTATCAGATGCATAATTTACTCAAAAGGCCAATGGCTTAGGACCAGTCTACCTGAAGGAGTGCCTCCCATATGTCCTTGCCCAACTGTCAAGATCATCTTCGGAGCCTGTTCTCTGGGTGCTGCTGCCCACAATGATGGTGATGGTGGCGGTGGTGTAGCTAGCAGGGAAACAGCCTTCTCTGCAGTGGCCCATCCATCTATAGAATGCCCTTCCCAGGGAGATCCACCCGGCACTATCACTGCATACATTTAGGTAACAGATGAAAACCTTCTACTTCCAGCAGGCATTAATATTTAATCTGTTGCACTCTTATTAATTTCACTAATGGCTCCTTACTGTTTTAATATTTTATGATTTTGATATTTTCATTGTATTCATTGTTTTGGCTGTTACTGTACTGTTTTTTTTTTTTTATTACTGTAACACCCACCCCCACCCCCCGGCATTTGCCAGTTGGCTGGTATTTAAAATAAATAAATAAATGAATGAATGAAATTTTGAAATCCCACTCAACTCAGTTGGAATTGCCTCCAAAGGAACAAATATATATTGGAGGATTGTTACCATAGCCTTTTTAGGTCTTAAATATCAAAGAGTCAGTACATGTATGGAATAGCACGTGGTTATATTCCTATTCAAATCTATGTCCACAACAAATTTGTCCCAGGAACATCCAAACAATGCTGTGTATCTTGAAGTGTCATGCTCCAAGCAGAAGGGTCTGGCAAAGACTGAGGAGGGCACAAAGCGAAAGGAGTGCATCTGTGTACCACAGCAAGACAAAAAAGCAGGGCTCAAATACAGTGATGTTCACTTTCCCCAATAAGCATCCACAGCGCTATGGCAACAGGTTCAGATGACACACTGCAGCTTGTCATGGGTTACTTCACCCACAATAAACTGCAGCACCTGTGGGCACCAAGTTGCATATACAACCCCCACTTGGGGGCTATTGTGTTGTGCAAACCTGGCAAGCATGCGTTATGTGAGGGATAAATAACCATGGTTTATGCAAGGGCTGTTTAACCCACACTCGCCAGGTTTGCATGACATGACAGCTGCATATGAAATGTGGTGCCCACAGGCACTGCAGCTCATTGTGGGTTAAATAATCCACGCTGAGTACAGCTTGTCACGCATACATCTAGGGCTTCATCTAGGGCCCCACTATTCTAAAATAATAAGATTTATTCTTACACAAAATTTGAGAAAGATTATAGGTTAAAGAAGATAGTTTTAAATTTTAGATCCATTAACTGAAGCTTACTGGTTAAACAATGTATAATTCCATTCTTTAAAGCCAGGTGATGTTTCACCTGCTATTCTGGCTAATGGTCTAATACTTTAGGTATCTACAAGTAAGGATTTGGCATGTTAATTCAAAATTATTTTCCACCCCATTCCTCCATCTAGGGCCCCACTGATCGACAGCTCTTCCTCTCAAGCTCTTTAAAGGATTTCCCCCCAGCTCCCTTTTTCATTGGTCCTTGCTTCCTTCAATTTTTGCTTCTTGTGTTTCCCTTTATATCAGTCTTCTCTTTGTTCCATCTATACTTTTCTCTCATCAGTTCCCTGCTACTCAGGCCACTGCCACCTTTCCTGACATCCCCTATATTCTGGATCTTCTTCCTAGCCCTGAGCCCCTTCTTCCCCAGTATCCCTGCTTCTGTTCCCAATTTCTGCCAGAAGCTTATGGCCATTCCTTCCTCAAGATGCTGTATTTTCTGCCCCAGCCAAACTGACTTCTTGTTTTCCTCACAGAACCTGAACTATCAACATTCCATCAGTCATACTGTCCCTTCTGCACATGTATGGGCATTCCCTGCTATCACAGGAGCTTAGCCAAGGACAGAGCAAGGGACTTGCTGAAAGGCAAGCAACCTACAAAGGCATTTCCCATCCTAGCTCTGGCCAAGGCAGCCAGCATCTACTAAATTTCGGAGATGGAACTACATCAGGCACTAAAATTGTATTTCATTTTCACCCACTCACTGCTGGTTCTTAATTGTCTTTGTGCATTTCTTTCCATTATTACTGAAGAACTTCACCAAGGACAAATGCGTTAAGTAAGTACTGAGAAAACATATGGAGGAAAAAGAGGCTACTGCATACTACTATTGGGTTACTTTTATTTTCTCATTGTTTGGTGCCTTTAGAAATATTACTGTCAGTAACAGCCATTGTCACTTAGGCTGCTTTACGGCATCCTGTTTTTCCTAGGAAAATGAATCAGACATCTGTGTTTCACAGAGATAAAAAGAGAAAGGTCTGATAACAATATTGTTATAATAGCAGCCATCCTGATACAAAAAGGAAACGTATATGAGACAACATCCTTAGCAAGCGAGACATTAACTTAGAATCGGTGAGTTTTGCTTTGCTAGAACTACTCAGACACATACGAAACACACTGATCTGTTTTAAAAATTGATAAAATCACAATCCCATAGGAATTCTATGAAATTCTGTTTTCAGCGATGTGGCCTTTTGTGGTACCTACACACTACAAGCTTTCTCTGAATTAGTTCCATCAACACAGCAGAGTTCAACTTGCACAAATACAACATTATTGACATGAGCAGTCTAATGTGGAAGCAACAAATGCACAAGAGATTGCTGACTAGCCTCCTTTAGTGAACTGGAAAACTGCAAGTTGTGATTTTTCCATTCACGAAACAGAGAGGAATGAGCTCATCTGAACTGGTTGCTGTCACTTCACAGTGCTCATGCAAGTACGCTGCTTGGCCCAGTGGTGCAACAAGGAAATTTTTAGACCCTGGGCTTAATGGCCTTATACCACAGATGGCAAATCTCTGGACTGCGGGCTGGATATGGCCCCCTCGGGGTCCTTCATCCAGCCCACAAGCTTCTTTTGCTGTTATCTCCGGATCAGTGATCAGAGATAAGAAGGGAATTGAAGGGAATTAACCTTGGAATTCCCTGCAAAGAATTGAGCAGTGCTTTGGAACCATGAGAACTACTGCATAGAACTGAGGTGCGTACACAGACCTTGCCCCCACCCACAATTAGATTTGGTCTGAACTTGGTAGTTCTCTCCTCCCACCTCCATTCTATGCTGTACAACTGCTTAAGCTCACTGAAATCATAGCTCACCATCACGACTACAGAAATAGAGTTTGCTTCTGCTGCCCTGACAAATTTACTTGAGAATAAACACAATTTTGTTGCAGAAAAGGATCACATATTTCAAAGTAAAAATAAAAAGAGCATCTGGAATGGTGTACATGACTGCTTGGCTGCCCCCTGACTGCAACAGGTTTTTTAAAAATGAGAAAGGATGTGCAGCAAGCAGCTTCAGCCCTGGCAAGCCCCAGCAGGCCCATGGTGGCCCAGGTGGGCTTGTTTGCTGCTGCTCCCATCATCTGCCATGCTCTGAGCAATCATTTGGGGCTGGGGGTGGCCTGGGTGCCCCTGAACTTTGGCACGGAGCTCCAGCCCCACTGCACCACTACCTTGGCCGTTTTGCATCATCAGAATGACTTGGATTTTCATAGAAGAAGAAACAAGAAAATCAGTATCAAGACATACTGAAATCACTTAAGAAGTAGTGCTCGCTTCGGCAGCACATATACTAAAATTGGAACGATACAGAGAAGATTAGCATGGCCCCTGCGCAAAAAAAGAGAGAGAGAGAGAGAGAAAATCACTTAAGAAGTACTATGTCAGAGACTGATATAGAACAGGAATAGAATATGCTGCAATACGTTTGTTCAGGTGCATGTTCTACAATAAACTAGGGCTGTGAAATGTTCTGCACCAAAAGAAAAACAAATTACAACTTTAAAATGTTGAGTCCACATCTGGATCGACACACTTATTTTACTTACGCATTTATAATTTGCTTTCCAAAAAGTCATCAATAAACACCATGAGCACACACAAAAATAGGCAACTGTGTGTGCAGTTGGTTGTGTGGCTCTTATAAACTAAATGGGTCTTATCTATATGATAGGTATGCACAAATCCTTTTGCTTAATAAAAGCATACCTGCTTGTCTTGTGTTGGTAACATTGATGTAGTTATTACTGAGGTATAAAAATGCTTGGAAAATGCATTGCAATTTGATTTACACATGTTAACCGTAATGTATTAGATTGCTGAATCTCTCCCTACCCCCAAATCATTGAAATGACACTCTTGGTCTGAACATGTCTCCAACTTGAAATGGATAGCAAAACTGCTGGAGGAACTTCTGGTGTTCCGTACACAGTACAGCTTCGCCTATCAAACACGTTGACCCGGTTCGCATGTGCAAACAGCCCTTAATCTTCGAGGTGTCATGTTATGACTCAAACGTTCACTCTCATTTTCATTGCACGCTGCTCACATGTACAAGATTTACCAAATGCTTTGTAACAGTTGCCAAAAGAGCGGGGGAGGAGATATAGCTGTTGAATCAAGTTTCAGCTCAAACTTATTTTAATATTTTTTGAGAATGCGGATCATTTATCTTAGGACTAGCAGAACCAAGTGGATTTGCTATTACGACAACACTCTGGTCTTTGTACATCAGAATTCAACGTAAAACTGGAGGATCTTTCAAGATCTCCTCTCCTCTCCTCCCTCACCCTCAACACACAAACACACACAGCATCCAAACTTGCAGGAGCACTCACAGATTATAAGGCACTAAGAGCTAGTGGCCTGCCATTAAACTCTCCACATTCCTGGACTTCTGTTTCAACATGCTGTTGGCACATATCCAGCACCGCTCTCCACAATTCCTCCACAATGATATGATGATTGCAGGGAACCTGGCAAACAGAAATTTTATACATAATGCAACGCCTGGTTTACTTGCACATTTTAGCCAGTCAATTTCCAGTTCCTAGTAGAGCAGCGTGGGTCCTAATGCACATCAGAGGGCCGGGTGGCTTCCTGTCTCTTGGGGCCGTACAGAGCCAACTCAAGTTGAGCCACATCTCTAGAAAGCAGGGGTGAACAGAGATTTAATGCACACCATGAGGAGATGAGAGGAGGGAGCAGAACCCTTTTCCAGCCTGTGCTTCTGTCCCCCAAATCACCCCTTTGCCAGCTGTTTTTCTCCTGATGGCAGATGGTACTGGCAGAAAAATGGCTGGGAAGAAGCACTCAATCCCCACATTTTCGGCAGTAATCCAATTCTGATACACGGGTTTACCGCCATCAGATCTAGCTTGATCCACAGAAGTGTGGGATGTCCCCCAGGAAAATGCAGGCACTTCTTTTCCTGAACCACCCCCTGTGGAAAGCCAGCAATGCTCCCCACACCAGTCCTGAACCGGTCCCTATGAACTATGTGGACAGGCTGAGCCCCAGGGCTGTAACCCTCTGCCCAAATTGGTCAGAATAAAGCAAACCATTCAGGTAGAGGACAGAGAGGAGTGGCAGGCCATGGCCACTCCGCTCCCCACCTTCCTGCTCATTCTTGGCTTGTCCAAGTTGCCTTAATGCTCCACTGCCACTTGCTTGCCATTGAGTTGTGCTGGGTGAAGGGGCTGCCACCTACTTGCCCTCTCTCCCATCTATTCACTGCAGCCATCTGCGCTCAGCTTCCTTGCCTCAGCACAGCAGCAGCACTGTGCCCCCCTTCTGGTCAGGTTGGATGGGATCCGCTTGCCTTGCCTTACCTTGGCAGTGCTGCTGCAACTGCTGCTTACTGCTGGTGTTATTTTGGGGTGGAACACCTGTTTTCTGGAAAGGCACTTAGGATCTGAATTGAGAGGCAGTGAAAAATGCTGCCACAGAGTAATGTTAGACCCATGAGAAGCCTGCTTTGGTGAGAACAAAGGCAGAATGCCAGAATGAGAACTGAGACTGATAGCAGGGACCAGAAGGTCTGAACATACAACACTGATTCTGGCCTGCTTCCACTGGCTGCCAGTACGTTTCCAGGCCCCATTCACGGTGCTGGTTTTTACCTATAAAGCCTTATACAGCTTGGGACTACAATACCTGGTGAAGTGCCTCTCCTCCAAGTGCCTCCTCCTAGGGAGGTTTGGAGGATGGCAACAATGGAGAGGGCCTTCTTAGTGGTGGCTCCTGATTATTAGGGAATGCTCTCCCCCCTGAGGTCTGCCTGGCACCAACACTGTCATCTTTTCTAAGACCTTCCTTTACTCCCAGGCATTTGACTGTATGTGATAAGGGTTTTAACATTTAAGGGTTGGGGTGGGGGGATTTTTATTGATGACGGTTTTTAACTGTTTTGCATTTTTGTATGTTAATGATATTACATTGTTATTATTTTGTATTTTTAGGGTTTTAATCTTTGTAAACCACCCAGAAAGCTTTGGCCATTGGGTAGTATAGAAATGTAATAAATGAAATTAAATGAAGTCCTGAGGCAGACAAAACCGGAAGCCCTGATCCTGCCTTTGTGGGGAGAGCTGGGCAACACATGCCTACCATCCAGTCAAACATGCATCTTCCCTTTTTGGTTCTTTCATAGGCTTACCTGCCGGGTTAGCAAAAGCAGCTCCCCCTCACTGCGCACATGCAGTGACCAAATGCACAGAAGAGACGTGTCGGGCTGAGCTGCTCAGGGGTGACCAGGCCTGCATACATGCACAGCACCAGTGGGATGGTGAGTGAGCACCTGCCTTGCCACCTTGCTTCTATGCAGCCCACCCGCATGACGCTCAAAGCTATTGCATTTTGATGCATCCTAGGGAAGCCTCAGCATTTTCTTCTTGATGGAATGGAGATATTACTTAGAGGCCATGTCACTTAATAGACCCATGCACAAGTGCTGTAGTGGAGCCAGGGCTCACAGGGCTGCAGCGCCAACTTTTTTTTATTAGCAAGGACTTTTTTTTACTAGCAGGGACACTGATATCATCTGTCACCTGACTCAGACTTCCCTGTTTCTTCTGAGCTTTGCTGCAAACCTCACAGTAGCTGGGGGCAGCGGGGTGGGGTGGGGAGATGGATTTTCCCACCAACAATATATTGTTCCCTGTCCTAATGCAAAGGTTTTTGGGGAGACTTCGTCTTGAATGGGCCATTAAGACCCATTAGCTCTACAAAAGACCTGTTTCTGGTGGAGATAAAAGTGCTAGAACTGGTTTGTTGATATGGATCACACAACTGCCTGAAGTTTTGGACTCTCTTTGGAGGTGTGGGGAGTGGGACTGTCATGATGAAAGCCTGCACTTCAAAATATACCATTACATCACAGTGCGCAACCAGACAGCACCTCACTTTAATAGGGCTGGACAGGGTCTGAGACCTTTGTCAGCAACCTCGTACTTTAAATGTGTCCATCTGTATTGTATTACGGGATTGTGAGCTTAGCCCTGGTTTGAGTCCTTCATTAAATCCACAGCAGTGACTGGGGTCCAGTACATCTGTTGCATTGCTGTGATTGGGAGCTTATACCTGGTACGCAGCGTCAGGAATGGGTCCTGAGAGGCCACCCTTTAAAGTGTCATTTCTCACATTATATTTTTAAAATGACAGTGGTGCAGGCCTGAAGCTTCAGTTAAACATCATATTTCCTTACTCAATCTTACTCATTTTCAGAAAGGTAAAGCGGCCATAAAATGGCCATGGACCCCTAGTGTAGTAACATGAGAGTGTGTGGCATCAAATGTGAATGAAAAGCATATGATTTGCAAAGCTCCCAGGATATTTTTGACCATTCCCATTTTATATAACTATGTCTGCACCCATTTTATGAATATTGTTTCTACGCATAACTTTGGAGAGGGAGCATGGCTCAGTGGTAGAGCACATGCTTTGCATGAAGAAGGTTCCAGGTTCAACCCCCGGTATCTTCTGGTAGGGCTATGAAAGAATGTTGCCTGGAGAGCGGCTGACAGTCAGTATGAACAAAACTGGGCTAGATGGACCAATGGTCTGAATGAGTGTAAGGCAGCTTCCCACGTTTCCCATCTTCTTCAGCATGGAACTGGAGACGTGTAATGTTGGAATCACGAAGAAAATAAAATCATTCTTCAAACACATCATTTAGACACTATTCCTCCTACGTATCTCAGTTAAATGAATACATATAACCCTAGATTACTATTTTTTTTTGGGGGGGGGGACATGCAAGAAGAGAATGACTTCTGTTCTTCTAAGGAGTTAACTCTTCTCAGGGAGTGGGAAGTGAAAGCTTATTTATAGAGCAATGTTCAGGTATGACTCATTTCCTTATTCAAAACCAGTATCTTCAAAACCCAGCAAATATCAAGTGTAAGATGTACAAGGAAATTGTCCACTAACGCTGACAGGTTGCATTGGCTGCACTTGACAAAGGGACATAGTACAGAAGTAAGAGGTGGAGGTGTGAGGAGACAGGGCATGTAAACCAAGAAGCTGCCCCAGAGACAGGGCAAACCTCTAGGCATGTGAGAGGGCCTGCTCAGTAGTCTATTAGGAGCCACAATATCAACTTCCTGTCCCTTGATCACATTTGACTAATACAATCTTCCCCAGTCTGGTGCCTTCTAAATGTGTTGGACTACAACTCCCAGCATGGCTGGCTAGAGGATGCTGGGAGTTGTAGTCCAACACTTCTGCAGGGCTCCCGGTTGGGGAAGGTTGGACTAATGTATACTGATTAGACATTAGCATAGAAACTCCACTATATATAGATACATAGATCATAAAGAAGAGAAACGGGTTCTCAGGATGCAAGATTAAATTTATTATAAGAAGCCTTCTTATAATAAATTCAATCTTGCATCCTGAGAACCCGTTTCTCTTCTTTGCGATCTACTTTGGATCCTCACCTCCTTCTGTTTTCTTCATATATATATATATACACACACACACACACACACACGCACTTGTTTTAAGGAGGTAAGCAAATAAATAAATATATATACTAACAGCAAACTCGGGTGCTGAGTTATGACAGCTACATAGACAAACTCGGGCTACTAAGAAACCAGAAGAGACTCGGCCTCACGCGGGTTGGAATAGCCCTGAGTTTGATATGGTGAAGCCCACTGGCGCTCATAGGCATGGCTCTTGCCACAATACACCCATATACCCCCAAGGGAGGAGTTTGTCTGCTCCATTCCCCTGAGAGGGTCTGCTCCACAGGAGAGTGGAGGGGGCAGCAAAGCCTTCAAGCAAACAGACATTGCCCCCACTCCCTGAATACTGCCACGCCCCCTGAACATAGCCATAGCATCTGGCACTTCTAGGCTCCCACCCCACAGAAAGGGGTTATCTTTAGCCCTTTGTTTGCTACATCAGGGCTTCTCGACATGAAAAAGTCAATTTCCCCCCACAAAATGTTCTCTCTAGCTCTGAAGCAAAGTTACACACATGTCAGAGTTAGCCACATTGTGATTGCCTCGCCTGAGTGAAGCCACCGCCATTAGCACCCCTAGGCACAGCACCTGCCATAGTACATAGACTCATAGAGTAGGAGGGTTGGAAGGGGCCTACAAGACCATCGAGTCCAACCCCTGCTCAATTCAGGAATCCAAGTCAGAGCATCCCTGACAGATGCCTGTCCAGCCTCGTCTTGTATACCTCCAGTGTGGGAGAGCCCACCACCTCCCTAGGGAATTGGTTCCATTGTCGTATTGCTCTAACAGTCAGGAAGTTTTTCCTGATGTTCAGCTGGAATCCGGCTTCCTGTAACTTGAGCCCATTCTTCCGTGTCCTGCATTCTGGGATAATCGAGAAGAGATCCCAGCCTTCCTCTTTGTGACAGCCTTTCAAGTACTTGAAGAGCGCCATCATACCTCCCCTCAGTCTTCTCTTCTCAAGGCTAAACATGCCCAGTTCTTTCAGTCTCTCTTCATAGGGCTTTGTTTCCAGTCCCCTGATCATCTTTGTTGCCCGCCTCTGAACCCTCTCCAGCTTGTATGCATCCTTCCCTGTAGCCCCTGAGGGACTGCTCCACTGCAGGTGGGAAGGGGCAAGTGCATAACTCTGTCCCTTGGATTACCCCACCACCTTATCAAACTGTATCGAATGCAAAGTTATGTGCTGCCTAGGGTATTTTGCCACCTAACACTGCAGGCTGGATGGCACCAAAGGCTTCAAACCCACTGACACATCTAAAATTAATTAAAATTAATTAATGCATTGTAAAAGCCAAACAACACCAAGGTGCACACATCTAAGTCCCCTTAGTATGGATGCCAAGTCTCAGGTGTCTAGGTTTCACAGTCTCGGCCCTAGAGCGCTGACCGACAAACACACATCTTCCTTTATTATTATAGATTGAGAATCTTTCTTTCTGGTACATGTTCACCATGTGGGAAGCAAACACAGCTGCTGCTTTGTGGATATTGCCAAGCAAGCATTGTAGGACAGTCCCACACACTCCGTGGGGCAAGCTGTAAAGTTACTCCATTTAGGTACCTTAAATAGAACTCTTGCTCTTCAGATCTCCTTCCCTAAGCCCTCTCACTTGAGCTGCAAAAGCAACTGTTGAACAACATGTATTCTGCAAGAGTTAAAACCAATCGTTTCCTAGCTTGCTGTAGCATACTTAATGGTCCTGGATTCCTTATGAATGTTTTCTTACACATAAGAATCTTCTGTGAAAGGAAAAGGACTCGTAACCCATTTTCAGCCTGGTTGCCTATATGCATCTTTCCTCTGAAATAAAAACAGCGTTGTTTCCAGTGGTATCATCCCACCAGCGCAAAGCTTCTACCACTTGCTGAAACCCCATTTTCATCCTTGTGCAAGTGTCAGAATCAATACTTTGATTCTGCTTGTGCAAATAATTGCACAAGCTGTTACACAATGTTAGTGGTTCCATTAGCAGGACATCCAGCAGAACATGGTACCACTAGTGGAACGTCACCTCTTTTTCCACTAGCATTACTTTGGATAGAACTCATACTGATTATCATTCTGACACTACATTTTCAGACAGTGTCAGTAGAATGGCTATGTATTCCAAAATTAACATGACAAGCAACTCTCATTCACACTCCTGATTTACAGAACTATATTTTGAAGACTGGCTTCTCTGAAAAGAGGTTACAGGCCAAGCAACGTGGTACAGGACTGAATGCAGTGTACATATGTGTAAAAAGATAAAGAGGGAAAACTGTAAGCACTATAAAACTTCCTCTTGTTTGGATTTTTTTAAGCACAATCCTTTTATAATTCACGTTAATCCCCCTTTGTACCAGGAAGTTCTCCAGCAGAGCTTTTAGCAGTACTTTCATAAGATTGTAGGTATGATAAATGAAATTTTGAAGCCTACATAAGTAATTTATCAGGCAGTATGTTTTATTACCCAATTTTGTTATTTTCCAGTGCTTTCTTGAATAAACAGCAATGAAGGGGGGAATTAAATGACAGGGTGAACAACTGACAATTTTAGAAAGAACACCACTTAATACTCCAGCTCTACACATTTGGACTGGCATATCTGCCTGCAGTTTTATCAGCATGCTGCTGTGGTGCTAGTGCAATGCTTTTCTTTTGAGACAATGTGCTAGCAATGTAGCTGATATTTGCTATCTGCTTATTTACTTGGCAGAGCCAGTGCTAGAACTGGGCCAATACAACCTCAGTCTGCCTAATTTTGAAAAGTAAAATCTCCCACTTATGAATACTCTTGCTTATTCATCAGCAAGAGGTCAGAAACTCGCTTATCATGCGATGTCTTAAATGTACCACATATCCTGACTGCGGATATAAATTTAAAGCAAAGAACAATAAGGCACTACTCCTCAGGGTATAAGGCAGCGGTTATCTTATTGTACACTACATTCCCACTGATTTAGATGCAACAGACTCTCTGGTTCCGATGACGTCAACAGTGCTTGGGTTTACAATTCTCCAAGAAGGCCTTGATGTAAATGATCAGAATAACTTTTAAATGAAGATTCTCATACTTAACTCTGAACACTCTGAAGATTTTCAGATAAGCTGCTGGTAAGAACTGAAGAACATTTACAATGACCTAGGATGAAATTAGAAGGCCTAAGCAATGTTAAATAATATAGACTCTCAGCCTTGACAGATTACTGTTGTAAAAGGGAGGGTTGGTGGGGTGGGGGATTAAATTGGAGCAGTGCTCTCTGTTTTGAAAACTTACTAGCAAGACATTCTTGCTTAATTATTACCCTCAAAATGCCAGGAACCCCAAATGAGACCATCTTTTGCTAGGAAAACTATGACACTCAAGCAGATTCATGGTGGGCCAAACACCACTGAACTAAGTAAGTAAGAGGCAGTCAGAACTGTTTGAGATTGGTCTCCATTTGGCAGCCAACATATTAAGCCTGGGAAAACAGCATTGCATGGCAACATCACATTTTACAAGGTTGGCAACCTGCCAACTTTTATCAGGGATAACAGTATTTAAATAAATTCCCCCCTAAAAAGAAAACAAAATTAAAAAGCAAGTGCAAATCCAATACTTTGCACTGGAATTAGAGACAGGTTAGATGGAGAAGTGCTTTCACAATAAAATCTCTGCACTGCAGTGCATATTTTTTCCTGTATGGTCTCAAAGCCTAACATGCAGTCAAACTAAAGCAGTATTTCAACATGTACGCACTTGGTTAAAAGCTTTACAGTGCAATCCTATATAAGTCTGCTCATAAGTATGCCCACTGAGATCAGTGGGCTTCACTCCCAGGTAAGTGCAGCCTAACAAGCTTGATCCTTGGGAATAGCAACTCTGCTGGCCTTTTATAAATTGTTCTAAAGCCAAAGATCTGTAAAATGTCTCTCTACTTAGGCCTCCATCTGCAGAGCCTTGATCTTTCCCATTACCTACACAAAACTCTTGATGGAAAAGCTGGACAGAGTTGGCCTCACCAGCTGTAAATGAGCTTACAGCATCGCATAGGCGTTGTCTGAGAATATATTTAAAGGTCAACATTTTCAAGCGAACGGGACTAGAATCCAGTGTGGGAGTGCTGCACAAAAGATCTTATTCTTTCCCGTCCTAATTGTTTCTGACATTTTATTTATCATGTTGCCTCCTTCCTTGAAAGCAAGAACCACTTAGCAATGTGGAACTTACTTCCGACATAGGATCACACTGCATGTTGATAACCTTTGATACTTCATGTATATTCCAACTCTTGTAGGAGAGAGCAATTCCAAAATGTGGATTTGGGCTAGAACAGATGAAGCTAACCTGCAGTTCGCTTAGTCGTTCTGTAGACCCAACCAAGTCACATATGACTGGAAGGAATACCACCATAGTAGCAGTAGAGGCTGGTGGCTGTGATGTAAGGGGAGCAGTGACTCCACTCTGGGTTTCAGTCAGAACCAGTCAGAACTCTAAAGGAGCTATCCAAGGTGCACCTTGCATAGCTCCTTTAGAGTTCTGACTGGTTCTGACTGAAACAAAGTGCCATCACTGCATAGTAGTGATGCTATTAGGCAGAACTTTGGGACAGAAGTCCAGGGACCGGCTCAGGAGACTGAGCAGGAGGGTCTCCGACTGCAGCCAGGCTACCTTGTCACATTTTGAGGTAAGTGAAGTAAGACACATTACCATTGAAAGAGAGCTCTCACACAAAAGATAATTTAAGTCCAGATTCTAAAATTACATCACTGTGCCAGTGACTGATGCCCTATTGATGTCCACTCAAAGCCTCCAGCTTCACCCATTTTGTGATGCAACACTACTGTCTCAGCAGCCGCCTAACACAAACTGAGTGTGTAGGAAATTGTAATGAATTTTCTGGCATCAACACACTGGACAAGAAGCAAAACCAGTGCTAAAGAAGTTGCCCATCCCATGATGACAGCCTCACGTTCAATGTGGGATCATCTGTGGGAATGCTGTGGACATAATATACCTAGACTGTGGGAATGTTGTGGACATAATATACCTCGACTTTAGCAAAGCTTTCGACAAAGTGCCCCATGATATCCTGATGAGCAAACTAGCTCAAAGTGGGCTAGACAGAATCGGACTCAAAGAGTGCTTATCAATTGGATCTTCTGAAACTGGGGAGAGGTAATGAGCGGGGTACCACAGGGCTCAGTCCTGGGCCCAGCGCTCTTCAATATTTTTATTAATGGCTTGGAGGAGGAGGAGGTGCAGGGAATGCTGATCAAATTTGCAGATGACACAAAATTGGGCGGGATAGCTAATACTTTGGAAGACAGAAACAGAATTCAAAGTGATCTTGATAGACTGGAGAGCTGGGCAGAAAACAACAGAATGACATTTAATAGGGATAAACGCCAAGTTCTGCACCTAGGAAAAAGAAACCAAATGCACAGTTACAAGATGGGAGATATGTGGCTCAACAACACTACAAGCGAGAAGGATCTTGGAATTATTGTAGATCACAAGCTGAATATGAGCCAACAATGTGATGCGGCAGCAAAGAACGCAAATGCTCTTTTGGGCTGCATTAATAGAAGCATAGCTTCCAAATCCTGGGAAGTACTAGTCCTCCTCTACTCAGCACTGGTTAGGCCTCATCTGGAGTACTGTGTCCAGTTCTGGGCACCACACTTTAAGAAGCATGCAGACAAGCTGGAGAGGGTTCGCAGGAGGGCAACAAAGATGATCAGGGGACTGGAAACAAAGCCTTATTAAGAAAGACTGAAAGAACTGGGCATGTTTAGCCTTGAGAAGAGAAGACTGAGGGGAGATATGATAGCGCTCTTCAAGTACTTGAAAGGTTGTCACAGAGAGGAAGGCCAGCATCTCTTCTCGATCATCCCAGAGTGCAGGACATGGAATAACGGGCTCAAGTTACAGGAAGCCAGATTCCAGCTGAACATCAGGAGAAACTTCCTGACTGTTAGAGCAATATGACAATGGAACCAATTCCCTAGGGAGGTAGTGGGTGGCATTCAAGATGAGGCTGGAATGCCATCTGTCAAGGATGCTCTGACTTGGATTCCTGCACTGAGCAGGGGGTTGGACTCGATGGTCTTGTAGGCCCCTTCCAACCCTACTATTCTATGATTCTATGATCTTCTGAGAACCCTGAGGACTTATCGGTGCTGGCTCCAGGTTTCTGAGGGCCCTTGGGCAGGACACCCTCAATGGGACCCTTCCTCAGTCAGTGTTTCTTTTCACCAACATTGTCACTAGCTGCTCCTCATCCTCTTTCTCATCACTGCTACCATTTGCTTGCTTGACAGGCAGACAGCCAGTGAGGAAGTAGGCAGCTGCATCTACTGCTCCTCCTTCTCACCACCATTGTTGTCTGGGCCAGAGGGAAAGGTAAGTGAGCAAGTATGCTGCAACGATGAAGAGGAGGCGCAACTCCAGGGGACTCTTGTCAGGGGGCCACTACTGGCGTGTGGGCCCTTGGCAGGTTCCCAACCATGCCTACCCTTGACACTAGCCCTGGGACATACAGTACACACACTCAGCTTCTTAGACCTGGAGTTGTTAGATATATTTCCCTTTGTACGATGGTCGATTTGTTTTTCTTGAATAGAACTGGGCAGTTTCAGTACCTATTCCCAATTTCACATGTTCATGTTCTAAACCAGCTCTGTCAAAATTATGGTATCAAAACTCCATAGATCAAGAGAACAGTTACTTACTGAACTATTGTGGAGGAGAACAGAAAAAACTACATAGCAACATTTAAAATTAAAACAAGGGGTTACTTAGAGCAGGGGGAACCACCTTACTGCAAGGTTATAATCACACTGCAATAACTGAAATTGGCATCCAATACATCAAATTGCTGAAGGATAACGATTGAAATAACATTTTCGAAAAAGATGAAAGCAGGACCTGACCTGGGCTTTAACACTAGACAAGGTTTCTGGAAAAATTGCTCATGGTCCTGTTGAAGGACTTTCACAACTTTCAGCAAAAAGTCCTGTCTGTCCTTCCCATTTTTACTCTCCTGTTACTCTTCTTTACGCCCCAACATACAGTAAATATAATCTCTCCCGACATCATTGCCTCTTTCTATGAAAACTATAAAAAACGAGGAAGGAAAAAGAGAAACTAATCAGTGCCATAAGTCTGTACATTTAAATTCTGCCTGTATGACATTTCCTTCTACTTTAATTGCTTCCATACAATTTCTATCTGCTAGTCACGCTAGGCCCCAGAGTGCTCCATGCAGCTTTGCCACAAAGACGCTCTTGTCCTATAATAACCTCAATAATCAAACTGACGGAATTATGGGTAAGGCAGAGCAGCCAGGGTGAAATAAATAGGTTTTCAATTGCATCCAAAGCACATTTCAAACAGGGAGCAACTCCAGACTAACTGCTGGTTCTTCCATCAGGAGTGAGAGACTATGAAAAAAACTGGGTAACAAGCCAGTACACAGTTCCTCTACGGTCTCCCTGGTGCGCTCTGGAAGTGCTGGACTGCTCCCATCATTCCGTGCCAGCCATGTTGGCTGGAAATGATGGGAGCTGTAGTTCAACACATCTGGAGAGTCCCATGTTGGGGAAGGCTGTTGATATATGTTCAGACACAGCTGGGGATGAAACCTGTTTATCATCCATGGTATATCATGCCAACTTCAGCCAGTTAAAGCAGGACAATTTGGAGATACTTAAAGAAAGACTTATATTCCCTTCAAATTGAAATCTTTTTAATGAGTTTATAAGCTGGCAACAAAGCCAACATACTACAGGCTATAAAAACAATCTGGCCATTCTAACTCAAAACCGTTTGTCAATTATTTCTTTCTTTACTACATTATTAAAGCACATGTCTTCTGGACTTGATCCCAAAAGGTACGTTCGATGGAGCAGCTCATCACCAGCAAGCACAAAAAGTATCCCTCAACAGATCATTTCACTGGTTGTCTGTTAGCAACAAAACATGTTTACTATCCCCCCACCCCACCCCAAAAAAGTTTGGAGATAAAGAGGTGAGTTATTCCCACCTTTCTTCATAAGAAGCTATGAAGCATAAGAAGTTACAAGCTAGGGCCTGTTATGGCCACAGCCAGGAAGCTACCACTACCAGGAACAATGCTTTGTAGGAAAGCCTGCCATTTTTTTCTGATGAATCATAGTATGCTTCTTGTGTCCTAATTTTTCTTATTTATCATTCACACCTACCCCAAACAGTCCTGTGTCAATCTCATTTTGAGGGCTCCCAGAAAGATTTCATATGCATAATTGTAACCTGATCCAAGATGAACAGGAAGGGCAAGCTAGAAATGTGAATGAAATGCATACACACTGTGAATTAATTTCACTCATCCCATATTTGTCTGTCCTCATTTCATCTAGTGTTATCACTTCAATATTAAATGCAAGCTTCTAAGAAAGGCTTCTGAAAGTTTAAAAACATTTACATGTTTCTTTAAAAAACCTAACCTGAATTATCTAGTCACCCCACGTACTTGCAGTTTTCTCAAGTGAATAAAGTGATTGTAAAATTATCTGCTTCAAGCTTCTCCTGAGAAACTTTATATTTTAATGGAATTAAGCATTGTTACTGGGGGTGGTTTTTCATTTTACTCTAAAATTATAATTATGTTTTAAGGCCCCACACCTGGCAGACCTCATTTTTCGTATACAAAACAGACATTGCTAAATAGTCCATTGGAAATAAGCATCAGTAAATACCATCTATCATTCTAACTCCGGCCGTTCAAGGGAATCGGTTTACAACATGCCATCTTAGAACTGCCTGCTCTGCTCTTCGCAGGCGCTCTCAAGCCAAGACCCAAAATAGATACCTATCAGTCAACAAGATGTCAAACAGGTCTCTCAAATGGGCTTTCTTAGAACTCCAGAAAGTGTTTCTTAACTTCACATTCATCTTTGCTGGAATTAGAATAGCTACCTTAATTAAAACTTAATTGTTCCTCTACCCAGCCTCCTATTGTGTTTTGGTTTACTCTTCAAATAAAATAAAATAAAATAAAATAAAACAGGCTACAATTAAAGTGAGTAAGAAAAGTGAAATACTGTGGAAGGGGAAAGAATCTTAAATAACCCCAAATGTGGTAAAAACTCACATCTAATAACAAGGTAATTCCTTTCTGTTGAAGCAACAGCTGTTAAAAGCAGGAATTAATAACCAGGCATTAATAACCATTCACTTTTGTTCACACCTACAAGAGGTTTTGAGCATGTGTTAATTTAACTTGCTTGTTTATTTTTAGAGAAAGTCGATAACTTAATATGTATCTGGGTCTACAATTTTAAAATTGTAGATGCCTGTCAGAATCTAGACATACAACTGAATTATGAACAGTAATTGCTAACATTTTATAATATTTTACGTTTAATTGGGAGCAATTGTCAAATCTCTCTCATCTACTTTTTAAAAAGTGACTTAAATGGTTTGTTGTTGTTGTTGTTCAGTCGTTTAGTTGTGTCCGACTCTTCGTGACCCCATGGACCATAGAACACCAGGCCTTCCTGTCCTGCGTTCGCTCCCGGAGCGTGCTCAAGTTCATATTCATTGCATCCGTGATGCTATCTAGCCATCTCATCCTCTGCCGTCCCCTTCTCCTTTTGCCTTCAGTCTTTCCCAGCATCAGGGTCTTTTCCAGAGAGTTTTCTCTTCGCACTAGGTGGCCAAAATATTGGAGCTTCAGCTTCAGTATCTGTCCTTCCAATGAGCACTCAGGGTTGATTTCCTTTAGGATGGACTGATTTGACCTCCTTGCAGTCCAGGGGACTCGTAAGAGTCTTCTCCAGCACCACAGTTCGAAAGCATCAATTCTTCAGCGCTCAGCCTTCCTTATAGTCCAGCTCTCACAGCTATACATTACTACTGGGAAAACCATAGCTTTGATTAGACGGACCTTTGTCGGCAAGGTGATGTCTCTGCTTCTTACTATGCTGTCTAGGTTTGCCATAGCTTTCCTCCCAAGGAGCAAGCGTCTTTTAATTTCATGGCTACAGTCACCGTCTGCGGTGATCTTGGAGCCCAAGAAAGTAAAATCTGTCACTGCTTCCATTTCTTCCCCTTCTATAGGCCAGGAAGTGATAGGGCCAGATGCCATGATCTTCGTTTTTTTAATGCTGAGTTTCAAACCAGCTTTTGCACTCTCTTCTTTCACCCTCAACAAGAGGCTCTTTAGATCCTCTTCGCTTTCTGCCATTAGGGTGGTATCGTCTGCATATCGGAGGTTATTGATAATTCTCCCAGCAATCTTAATTCCGACCTGTGATTCATCCAACCCGGCATTTCTCATGATGTACTCTGCATATAAGTTAAATAAGCAGGGTGACAATATGCAGCCTTGTCGTACTCCTTTCCCAATTTTGAACCAATCGGTTGTTCCATGTCTGGTTCTTACTGTTGCTTCTTGACCCTCGTACAGTTTTCTCAGGAGACAGGTAAGGTGGTCTGGTACTCCCATCACTTTAAGAATTTGCCACAGTTTGTTGTGATCCACACAATCAAAGGCTTTAGCGTAGTCAATGAAGCAGAAATAGACGTTTTTCTGGAATTCTCTTGCTTTCTCCATGATGCAGTGAATGTTGGCGATTTGATCTCTAGTTCCTCTGCCTCTTCGAAACCCAGCATACACAGTTAATTAATAGACTAGGTGGTGGTTCTTAATGGACCACTGAGCAAACTCCACCTGGCCCACTAAGAGACATCACCTAGTCTCCTATTAGTTTACTCAGTGATCTCCAAAGTGGGGTGCACGCACCCCAGGGGGTTTGCAAGACAATCCATTGGAGTGCATGAGCTGCCTGATAATTGAGCAGCCTCCTGCTGCTCTGATGAGCTGCCATTGTCAATGATGGCAGCGGCAGGATGGGATGGGAGCTAGAGGGAAGCTCCATGGCATTTCTCTCTCATCCTATCCTGCTTCTGCTGCGGCCACCAAGAGCAACTGTGCCATTCTCTGCCAAGCATGGCAGAAGAAGGCACAGTTGCTTGCTCAGCCGTGGCACCAGAGCAGCTGCCATCCTGCTGAAGGAGAGCAAATCTGTTCCAAATTTGCTGACCTTTTCTGTGATGACAAGCAGCTGTCAGTAGTATCTACCCAGCAGACATTTTTGAAAAAAAATCAACACACTTAATCTGTCCCTTCAAGGTAAAGGTGACGTTTTAACAATGAGTGAGAAAGTAACTGCTTTTCGAAAGAAACTCGTGCTATGGACAGAACATTTTGAAAATGGATATTTGGAAATGTTTCCATTGGTATGTGATTTTGTTGCCAAAAATGATGCAAGTGCCTTACCTATAAAAACTGTCATATCTGCACACTTAAAAAAAACCTTGGAAATGGAATTTTCTAATCTGTTTAAAAATCTTCCAAACGAAGAGTTTCAGTGGTTTTTGAACCCATTTGTTAAAACTATAAAAATGTAACAGCTTCCGATTAGTCTGCAAGAACAACTGATCAACATCAAGGAAGATGGAAATTTACTAGCTGAATTTCAACAAAAACTTTAGCATAATTGGTGGATGGGATTGCCAACAATGCACTTTTCCCATTTGGGTCTACGTATCTTTGGGAGGTGTCTTTTTCAGCTATGACAGCCATTAAAACCAAGTATTGAAATAAACTGAACTGAGTTTATTGCTGTATCACAAAGTGTTAAACCAAGATTTTCAAAAATAACGAAGTATACTCAATCACATTGCTCTCACTAAAAATATTATTAATATTTTTTTTAGTCAGAGTAAAGAGGTTATTTTTAAAATATTGTTTATTTCATCTTTATCTCATCCTTTTTTAATTTCTATCTTTGTGTATGTTTTATAATGTACACAATACATTAGTACAGTAGTACATGTATATCATTTATAAATATACATGTATTGGAGGTGCGTGCTCAAAATTTTTTTTACTGATAGGGGTGCATGATCAAAAAAAAGTTTGGAGACCACTGAGTTAACTAATAGCCAACTCACTCTCTCCTCTCATCCAACTATCATTGCTAGGTTACTGTGCGGGGAGGAGAAGAGCCACAATAAGAGAAGTGGAAATGCACTATAGTACTGTGCAAATAACCAGCAGTTATGACTAGGAATTAAAGGAGAGTAAAACAGGCTGGCTGGCCTCATTTAGAAAGCATGGGAAGCCTTGCTGAGGCCTCAACTCACTTCCTCCCACCATGAATCCATTCAAATTGGGTGATCCAAGACACTGTTCCCAACATTCCATCCCACTCACTTAAAGACCATCACACTCCAGTGTGAGCAAGAAACAGTATCCAGGATCAGACCCAGAGTCAACATGCAGCATCCTCTGCAAAGCTCACCTTTGACTCTTGCCTCAGGGAGCTCTTTAAACAATATTTTGCAGTAGGCAACTGGGCTTGGGAGCCACCATTTTAATTTCCCACCATGCATCACTCTGGCAGAGGGCCAGGTGGGCACCAAGACAGGTGTCCATGGGTACCTTGCTGCCCATGGCCACCACGTTGGAGACTCCAGGGCTAGGAGGAAGGAATGGAGAGGAATTGGAACATGCAAGCCCCAAGTTCATTTACAAAGGCCAAACCAAACATATGCATCAAATAGGAATCTGAACCAGTTTGGAGAGACCTGCAAATAAAAAAGGATACACTTAGAGCAAGTTTCATGTAACACAATCTATTTCAATGCTTCCTCCACCCACCCCCAAACTTCATTAACCACTGATGCCTGTTCAGCCTCAAATTATAACTGCAATATACTGCACTGCTAATCCATCGTTTTTCACATAGTTTGAAACTCAAAAGTGGGTGTAGTTATCAAATTGCTACCCACAATCATGAACGCCACCATTCAATACATTGTTAAACATAAGGTAAGGTAAGTTAATCATCACCCATAATCAATTATTACTCAAGTGTAAGTGAAAAGAAATTACAAAGCACAATGGCTTGACTATATGAGGTACTGAATATATTTGCCCAAACATGTTTCTGCAAGTACAACTTTTCAAGATTCTCATGCATGATCGGATATTGGGATGTGTTCTGCTCAATACCATTGCAACACATCCAAGTATCACTACTTGGGTTTAGTAGGAGTGCCATGAGAAATGAAAAGAATCTCACTTCACTGAGCATGTTTCAGGATCAGATCATGCCTACGTAATAATCACTGTCACCATTTAGACTGTCTGCATTTCAAAGATCCTAAGCACCTCATTAATCCTTACAAACAGCTTTTTCCACCAGGCCATTATCCCTATGGCAGATTGTGGGTTGAGGCTGAGAGAACATGCATAAGGCCACCTAGCAAGTGGGGCATGGATAATATCAATTACACAGCGGAGGTAGTTTTAAGGCTTTCAGCTGAAAGCTGCAATCCCATGTGCATTTACTTAGAAGTAAGCCCCACTGGACACAGTAGGACTTAATTATGCATAGATTTAGCATGTACACTAGCATGACTCAAAGTATTTTGACAGTTTTCCCATAAGTGACAGATTGAAAGTCTACGAAAAGGCAGTAATTACTGCTGGTGCTACAAAGACAAGAGTTTGGGCAGAAGAATCAGAAGCCAAGTTCCTGTGAGGCTGCAAGTCCCACTGAATTATCCTGTAAGACTAGAATGATCATTTGGAGGTATCTCTACCATAAAACCCAGGCCATGTCTTCTCGCACACACTGTGGTTTCAGTAAGATTATTCCTTAACACAGACAATAGTATAAAATAGACTTACAAGGAATAATCACATTTGCCAAGAACGTGTTTCGAATTTGTCCAAGTTTGGCCCCTTCAAGGTAACCTTCAACAGCATATTTACAGTGCAATCCTATGCATGCCTACTCAGAAGCTAGCCCAATTTAACATAATGGTGCTTACGTTTGAGTAAACATGCACAGAATTATGCCACACATCTGTTTTCAGACTTGCAAATAAAGCAAGGAAACAAGAGGAGCCCATTAAAATTGTACATCTGCCACAAGTTATACCCTTCTCTGCATTGTAACCACTACCCAAGGTTAAAACAAACTGGACAACATGCCTTCAGGAAACTGAGCTAAGCTGAATTAGTGTCTGCTCTGTTCTATTATTCTTGACCACTCCTGCTGAAGCTACATGTTTATACAAGCCCTGAATGCAACCAAGGCAATGTACTCCTTCGAGTTTGCAAGATATATCAAGATGACCTTTAAACACCAATATAAAATGGGAGAAGCAGTTAGAACTACCAGAAAATCAGCTTTTCGGGAAAAGTACTTAGAACTACCAGAAAGTCCACTTTTCTTTAACATACAACAACAAAGGGTTCAAGGACCAGAGAAATTTTTTTTAAAAGACAAGTCTTAACAGAATACAATCTTTAATATAGACTATGGTTTCTGTGGTGATCCCAGGATAAAAGCAATACAAAACAAAGAATAATTTCTGGCCAAATGTAGGAGTTACGTATGCATGATTCTTACAGGTCAAAGTAAACCTATTGAACTCAATGGATCTTGCTCCCAGGCAAGAGTGTTACCTATGTATTGCAGTCTTACTTACACTGAATTCTTCATAAGGCAGGAAGAAAAAGGTAGCATGTTCTCAGTTAGGGGTTGCATCCAACAGCTGTCTGCAATAGGACTTCTCTGCCCCCGTCCCCCCCCCAATCTGCTCAAGGGTCTCCCAACCTCCCAGAGCAGATTTGGGGAGGGGGCATGGGGAGCTGCACGGGGCAAGAGGAAATCAGTTCTACCAGCAGTTTCCCTTCCACTGGTGGAACAAAACCACTGGATACAACCCTATCTATGAAAGTTATACAAAGCTCAATGTTTTTAGACAGTTCTTAAAGATAATAAGTACTCTAAACAAGAAATAAATGAACAATTCAGAAAAACACTACACTCGTACCAACTCTTTGTCAATATATAGATAATAAAGTCCAATTAGGGCACAATCCTATGCATGTTTCAACAGAAAAAACTCCTGCAACTCCCAGCATTCCCTGGTAGTTGTAGGGCTTTTTTCTGTCGAAACATGCATAGGATTGTGCCCTTAATGTGTTTGACTTTAGATGACGTGTGTTCTGCTGTATGACAATAGCACAGGCAAACTCCTGTGTATTCCACTCTCTCTCCCTAGGAAGTGTAGAAATAGGTATTGGGCACCAGATTTGTAAACAGCCATTCACATGGTCCAATATCGTGAATATGGATTGCTTCAAGGCAGATGGCTGGTTGATTCCCCGTCGTTTTCAGGCAGTACTACAATCGATAGACGCGCTTGTAGGTTGGCTAGTATTTCTGGACTTAAGAATTTCTGCATACTGAAAATCACAGCTCCCCCCCACTTTTTTTAAAGTAGGTGTCTACCCTTAAGACTGTGCAAACATCCTTATACAGCTATTTAGTCTCAGCTATAGTGTGCAGAATAGTCTCAGAAGACACAGGACAAACCAAGTAGGATCTCCAGTGATGGGGATTCAGTGTCCTGTATAACTTGTGTGTCCCTTCCCATGACTAGCAAAAGCAGAATAATTAGTGTGAAGCATTTGTTTAATTTGCATAAGATTCAAGTTTTGGAAGCCACTCTTTCTTAATGCAGAGTCTGGCTCACCATGGTACAGAAGTCATATCTATATTGCCAGGTATACACAGCCCCAAATCTAGGCCTTTTTTCTACAGGCATTAAAAGCATGCCGCTGTTGCGAAGCATCGGTGGATGTGGTATGGACTGAATGAAGTACTTGGCCACATGAGTTCCCAAATTCTGACAGCCTTCCCAATTCAAGAAAACAAAGACTGAGCCTCCCAAGTACAGCCAAAGGCCAGTTCCAGACTTTACACTGGCACACATTTTTGGAAATCTGGGCGCCATACCAGAGTCTGCATTCACAGGAGCAACATAGCATGCAAGTTGCACAGTCACAAATTGCGACTGCCAATATTTCCATAGCCATCGAAGCTGCACTGTCTGAAATATGCAAGCTGCTCAGGCTCAGGTGTGAAGCTGCCCTGTGAATTCAGACAGAGGGACAATTCCTAAGCACGCAGCAGCATTAACATCTGAACACAGTTCAAGACAAAACCAAGACACAACCTGATTTCTATGGGTTACAGTATTTGGGTTTCCTAAATTACAGTTACAGTATTTGGGTTTCCTAGAGCCAGTGTGGTGTAGTGGCTAGAGTGCTGTACTGGAAGTCGGAAGATCCACTCAGCCATGGAAGCTCACTGGGTGACTTGGGGCCAGTCACAGACCCTCAGCCCAACCTACTTCACAGGGTTGCTGTTGTGAGGATAAAAAGGAGAAGGGGACTATGTACGCCACCTTGGGTTCCTTAGGAGGAAAAAAGGTGGGATATAAACATAATAATAAATAAATAACCTTCTGAAACCATTAGAGTTATTCTAAGGTGGCCATCATGAACCTGATGCCCTCCAGATGTTCCTAGACTATAACGCCCATCAGCCCTGGTCAACATGGCCAATGGTCAGTGATAAAGGAAGCTGTAGTCCAAAACAGCTGGAGGGCAACAGGTTAGGGAAAGCTGTTCTAAGGTATACAATAGCTGAGACGAATCAGCTATGCCAGGCTACTTTCATAGTCTTAAGGGCTAGAAACTTGCTTTCTATAAAATGGAATCTGAGATTCTCTGGATACAGAAATTCTGTACCCCAGCAGCCTTGCAGATTCTTTTTTAACAGAACAGAACATAAAGTGCCAATGGGTTATTCTTCTAGTGCAGGGGTGAAGAACCATTTTCGGCCCGAGGAGTGAATTCATTTCTACATAAGCTGTTAGAGCTTCGATCCCAGTGGTGGGCGGGATGAAAAGCAAAAGGAGCAGGGCCAAAAAAACCCAGTGTATTTCAGCTTAAAGCTCTTAGTGCCAGTAATTACGCCTTAGGGGTGGCATTTCAACCTTTCAGAATGGAGGAAAAACTGCACAAAAGCGGAGAAACTACCAAACAATCAGTGGTTAGGAAAAAGGGGTGGTGGCCTGGGGAACCCCTGAATAGAACCCCAGGTTTGAGGTGCCCCACCCCTGTTCTCATCAATAACTTGTGGAAATATTCTGGATTGACACTATTAGATATCTATCCAATAATTTATTTTTAATAAAACAACCCTCTGTGTGGGAAATTACAACCCAACTATTCCCAGTTCTTCAGGCTTCTTTCTCTCTCCCTCTCCGGGTGTGTCACCCATTCCTTCCCAAGTCACCCTCCAGATGTTCAAAAGGGGCTAAACTGGATATCAAGCTCCCAGTACTCCAAGTTAAATAAGTTGCACATTTTTGAATTTCACCAGATAAGCCAAACTTTATGACAGTCCTGTTTTCCTCCAAGTTCTCACCAGTCAATATTGTTTTAAATCACAAAGTACTGTTCAAGGGTTTTGAACATAATACACACGCACATCTCTAGCAAAGTACAACCTATTCCAATGGGGATGTGTATCCGATAAACAGACCCAGTTACATTCTTACTCTCTTTTCCACCCCCCACTTTTGAGGCATGGTGTTTCGTTACAATGTGGGGTGGTCCTGGGGCTTCTTAAGTTTCTTACAGTCATCGCCAAAAAATCTCCACAGGAACCGACATGCAAAACTGTGATTTCTATAAGTCACAGCTGGTCCTTGGTAAACAAAGCTAACCAAGCCTTATTGTTAATGCAGATTTCCAGCTCCACTTTCATTTATTTGCAAGTAGAAAATATACACCATTTTAGAGCTAGCTACAACATAAATGTAAATACAAATTGCTTTATAAGTGTCTAGAACACACACACACTTTTAAAAGCCAGTGAGTTGGACCCAGACTAAGGCTGGAATCACGTGCACACATACCTAGGAGTAAGCCTTCAGTGGGGCTCACCTTTGAGTAGGCGTGTACAGAATTGCACTGTGGGTTCACTGGACTAAGTTCCAATTGATTTCAGTGGGGGTTAACTCATGACTAATTTGCCTCACTGATTTCAGTGGGACTTCATTTGACTAACTTAGGCTGCAATTCTAAACACACATACTAGAGAGCACGGCCCTGTTCGTACATAACGACAACCCATCAGCTTAAAAACCGATGGGTTGTCGTGCACGAGCGAGTGCACTGTCTGCAGCACACCCTCCTCTTCCCCTTTTACACCACAACCTATAACTGGCTCCTCCGTAGGTTGTGGAGTGTGACACCTGGACTGCTGCGCTGCCTCAGTTAACCATGGGTCAACTGTTGTGTTCACACATCATACCCCACATCTACGAAGGCGCGGACTGGGAGTTGTACAGTAAAAGCGGAAGAAGCGGGTGCACTGCCGGCAGTGTGCCCATTCATCAACGCTCACGAACCAGGTCTACGTTTTAATGAACACAGTCGGATGTACTTCTGAGTAAACATGCATAGGATTCCACTGCATGCCTGGAGCCAACCCAATGTGTTTGTACCAACCTCTTCCAACACGCATTTACTTTCTCACGAACTTTGGCAATGCAGAAATTCAGTTCTGGATTGTTCACAAGGCCTCTTCAGTGAGAGTTAGTCCAACCGTTCCTCAATCATTTACCCCACATAGCAAATTTATTATGGTATAAGCTTCTGCAGACTAGAGTTCACTTCATCAGATATATGAAGCATTATCCTCAGCTGACAGGAATATATCTACACAAGTGTAGAGAAAAAAGTTGTTAAGAGTCAAATGGTCACTGGCTTATTTTGCACAAGCATACACTTTAATTGAATGTTCATGGTCTGTACTTTTTGGGTGTAATTGCCATTTGACTTCACCGTTGACACCTTTTTTCTTACACAGACACACATGGCCCCGCCAGCTCAGAATAACACTTCATGTGTCCACAAAAACATAAGCTGTAATTAATATGTTAGTCGTTATAGGTGCCACAAAACTCTTTGGTGTTTATACTGAGAAAAGGAGGAGCCATCCACATTCCTTTGCATCAAGGTTGAAGGATTTTGCCTTTAAAGAGAGATGCTTAATTATTTTGTTGTAAACATCCCTGGAAACATTTGTTGAAGGATACTAACATCCTTAAAATTCAACCCCAAAACACCTGCAATCCTATGCATGTTTACCCTGAAGTCCCACTTTCTGAAAGGTAAGTTAGGAGCTTACTCACAGGTAAGCATGCACAAGATTGCAACCTTACCTAACTATTTCTGCTCAAGAATACATCCTTGTACCTGTATTCCCAAACTGTGTTTCAAACAACCAATGAAGCCATGGAAGACCAGGTGTGGCTGTTGCCTGGGGCCAAACCAGACATGACATGAAATGCATCTTTGCATTTAATGTGCATGTTTTTCTAATGCAAATAGCAGCCACTGGGGGTGAAGTGAGAAAATTACTGGGCTCAGAGTAGGTGGGGAGGGGAAATTCAGCTCTTTCAGCCCCAATGAAAATCAAAGTAGCGATTGCCTGAAACTTCCCCAAACACTGACGTAACAAAACACACCCCTGCATGCACATTCACCACATGTGACAATCTACATACAAGCTACATCTTACTCTCTATGCAGAACTATCTTGCATGTAGAAAACAGCCTTAAGTTGGAAAGGCTTAAGGAGTAGGAACAGGAGCTCCTTTACACTGGATGGAGGTGAACAGAAGATGACGACATAGCGTTGTGCTTGGCCTTCAGAAGGGCTCTCTTCAGAGAGATGCTGAGCTACCTATAGTGAGGCCTCCACAGTTTAAGTCGGACTCCTCAACTTACATCTGCTTTGCAGTGGTTAGTCAGGATCTTGCTTCAGTCACACCCATCCTCCATGTCAATCTGTGAAAGCAATTTGGCAACTATCCCCACCTCAGATCAAGCCTTCAGATGCCAACTGTCCTTCCCCTTTCAAAGTCAGCCTCTGAAGGACATAGCAGCAGGCAAAGACATTGTTATTCGGGCAGTCCTTTGGCATATGAGCTCTGCAGTTGCTGAAAGGGCTCTTTAATTGCCTGGTATTCCTTATTTCTTGTTTTGTATTTAATTTACTTGTTTTTATGCTGTTTTAATTCAGATTTTGTTTTAATTCAGATTTTATTGTTAGCCACCTTGAGCACCATTCTTTGGCAGAAAGTGGGATATAAAACGAAAAAACAGCCACACAAAATGCCTTTGAACTGTCTGAAATGACCACCCTCCCTATTTCCCCATAAGCCCTTTGCACCATAGTTCTGTCCTTTACTTTGTTACCATCTATTTTTCATTTTAAGTGGAGAAAAAACACTGTGAAAATGGACATCCCCATTTTTTTGGCCTACTTAAAGTGACTAAGACATTTCCTGAATTAGTAGGCAATCTTGCTCTGTGTAACAGCAGAGATTTACTCATTGCCTTATTCTGCCTTTTGCCTATATTGATTTACTAGTCCATTAGTGACAACGATTTTGCAAGGTTCTTTAGACTAAGGCTTAAGCCCTACCCCTAGACACATGAGCAGAGCAATCCTATCGTACCACTGGGTGAGGGGAGATTCACATCTTATACCCTGTTGGCAGAACATCTACACCTGTGGAGCTTTCTGCAGGAGTAGCAGAAGATCTCTGGTGGTATGCGTGTTGCACCGCTGATGAGTCTCCATCAGCAGAGCAGCATATACACCTCCTAGGGCCCTTCAGCCAGTCATCAACTTACAATAAAATGGCATCCTAACTGGAAGTAAATTTGACTGAAGTCACTGGAAGTACTTTTGAGCAACATGTTAGGACTTGGGCACCATCTATGCTTCGTCCGTTCCTATTTTGCCCAAATCCCTTCTAGTCCCCTTTCCTTCAACACAGCATAATGATGCTCTGCATAAACATGTTCATCCCGTATTTATTTATCTGAATTTATAAACCAACTTTGTGGCCTTTATAAACCCTGAAGGAAAAACAGAATGTCCATGTTGTAAATTCCTTTTTCTCCACCCACATACACATGGCTTTGTTAAGGCCCCCTTCCATCTATTTTCTCACTATACAGTGACCCACAGGAGTAACCTTCTTCCTTTCTCTAGTTTCTTTGGGAACACATATTATTTTAGATCCCATCCACCCGTTATTCCAAGCGATTCATCTCGAATAACTACAACACTCTTGTCCTATAGTCAGAATCACTCTTCTACACTAGTTGCCACACCACACATTAACATAAAAATATCAACCTTTTAAAATGATTTCTCCATCTTTCTGACTGCTTGTATATGAGTAGCTAATCTGTACCACAGAATATAGTTCTAAATTACCTTGGGTCTAAATTCAAAAACACACGATAGGCTTTTCTAAAGAGGTTAAATTCCAACAGGCTGTGGAAGCAGCGTTTAATCTGTCCGGGGCCCACCTCCAGGAGTTAGCCCCACAGCCAGTTTTCCATGCTACAACTCAGATAGACATGTATGCCTCTGAGCATGTACCAAGCAGCAACAACTACTCCAAGGGTGGGCAATTCATAGCCCTCCAAATGGCCTACAAATCCCATCAGCTCTAGCCAGCATAGCCAATGGTGAGGGATCATAGGAGTGGTAGGCCAAAACAACTGGAAGGCTGCAAGTTGCCCACCCCTGATTTACTCCCAGTCCTCACACATCTGGAACCACTGGCAGGGCAGCCTTCCAAATGACAGGGCATGGCTTGTGGATATATCACACCTGCAGGGCCAGCAAAAGGGCCTGGAACCCTCAGGCAGCTGCTGGAGCTCATCCACGAGTGCCGACACCTTTCCATGTCCCTGGGTTTAGGTTTACCAAGTAGTCTCCAGTTGTGCAACTACCATCCCAGAGACACACCTGTACTACATCAGGGCACTGTGGAACATCAAAATGGCAGATGGCTCATGAGTGGTCATAGAGGTAACGTTTCCAGAAATTTGGAATGGAAAATGGGGGGGGGGGTTCCCGGGGGGGGGGCGGAAAAACCTGACATTTGGGGGAAAATAAGCAATACTTACTTTTTCTGAGTGCTCTTTACATATCGAAAGTCATTTTGTTGCTTTAGGACAGCTTTCTCCAACTTGGTGACTTCCAAATATTTTGGACTTCAGTTTCCATCATCCTAAGGCAGCATGGTCAGGAACACTGGACATTGTAGTCTAAAACATCTGGAGGGCACCAGGTTGGGGAAGGCTGCTTTAGGAACATAAAGCAGACTTTATGTTCCTCAAGTTATATTATGTATAACTTGGTTTGCTCATAAAATTATTGTTATATTTAAAAACTTTAAAAAGTAAACTCAGCAATTATTGTTTGAATAAACTATACTTTTAAATTTAGTTACCAAACATGTAATTTTATGAGCAAACTAAATTATACATCACATATTTTAGATTCCTATTTTATGTCTGACCAGATGGAACTCCAGCAAGTAGTCCCTGAAAGATTTGAATAAGATTTGATTTATCCTAGAGGCCAGAAGCAGCAGGGAGAACTGGAGGCAGAGGAAGACTGGTGTTGGTGTACAGCACTTGTTCCTGTCTGTAAGGAAATTTAGGAAACGTCCTAAGCCTGTTCCTGTTTGTAGGGTGGAGCTTAGGGAAATCTGACCTAAAGGAAAAGTTATTGAGATTTTATTTCTCTGGGGAAAACTCCGCTTAAGAATGGAAAACAACCGTATTTTAAAACCTTTAAGCAATCTCAGCTTATTATCTGAAAAGTGGCATTTTATTCACTGCTGCAAATAATTTGTTAATTTTTTGTTCTTATTTTTTGTTCATTTTGAAAGGCTGTCTCTAGTGGTAGTGTCAATCCTATGCTTACACCATAGGAACCAGGGTACTGAGTTTCTTTTCGGTACAGAGGGTTTATTCTAGCGGCAACAGTTAAGGGAGCAATCCTATGGCCGCTAGACAGCGGCTAGATGGCCATAGGATATGCTGTTTTCCAGCAACTGACCTTGGAGCCTGTGCTCCAAGGCTGGTTCCCAGAAAACCGACCTCCCCATACACCATCGGAAGAGAAGCGTGAAGCAGCTGAAAAGGGGTAGGGCGGGGGACGTTCCAGGGCGGGGATAGCGGATCTGCATGTACAACACATCCTATGTGTCATACACGCAGCCCCCTCTCCCACTTGCCGCCCCCCCCCCCGCGGCTAAACAGCTGGAGTGGAGGCGTGGAGGGAATGATCCTCCCCCATGCTTCTCCTGCCTTGCTTTGGATAGGCAGTCGCCTCCGAGTTCAGAGGCGGCCGCCTAACTAGATAGGATTGCGCCCAAAAAGGTTTTATAGCTGAGGCAGCATTCCCTAGGGGTCGAATTGAGAACTTTATTAAAAACTGTGGCAGTGAGTTCTATAGACCCAACCCTCAAAGTTAATTTAAAAATTAAGAAACATAGGTGAGATAATCCACATGCTGTTCTGTTTCAGCTGGTAGCAATGGTGTGATAATGTACAATGTTTTTTCATATGTGGGTTTTAGATTAGAACTACATGGAGCGAGCAAACTTATGACTGCTAGTCAGCAGCTAGACGGCCATAGGATACGCACGCTCCAAGGTCGGTTCCCAGGCGGCGTGGAACGGCCCCACACTTCGTGCTCAGAAGAGGAGCACGGAGCAGCGAAAACAGGGAGGGAAGGAATAAATGCTGGTATGACACATCCAACATGTTATCTGGCAGCCGCTGACAGCTGAAATCAGCTGTCTAGCCGCAAATGCAGGGCGGCTGAAGCGCAGAGGGGATGATCCCCTCTGCGCTTCTCCTGCCCTGCATTGGATAGGCGGTCGCCTCCGAGTTCGGAGGCAGCAGACCTACCCCCGTAGGATTGCACCCTAATTTACTGTTACAGCATCTAACCAGAAAAAGCCCAAACACAGGACTCTGTAAAACAAAGCCCAAACTGCCAAGAATGCATATTTTCTTCCATATTATGGACTCTACTCACATGCTTGGAGACTGAGCATGACTTGAAGCATCCCTAAATGTCTATCAGTAAAAGATACATTAGATCAGTAATTTGAATAAGGAATGGAAGAAATAATTGTGCTGGGAATCTTACAGAGAGGATTAAAAAACATTTTCCCTACGGGTTCATTATTTCCAGACATTTACACCTCTAGTCTTTCTATAAATGTCTTATTACATTGCTTTTAGAAATTATTTCGGAGAAATAATTTCTAAATTATTTAGAAATAATTTAACGAGTTCAGTCGTTATATCGTGTCCGACTCTTCGTGACCCCATGGACCATAGCACGCCAGGCCTTCCTGTCCTCCGCTCTCTCCCGGATCATGCTCAAGTTCATGAAATAAAGGCTACGTGACAATATATAAACACCTTGTCTTAAATTCCAAAAGACAATATTTCATAATCCAAAGCTATTCAATTCTTCCATGGGGTGGGTGGGGAGAGCAAAAACGGTCCCTGGAACCCCCCCCCATTTTTCCAGACCTTCATATCTCTAGGTGGTCACTGCAGATCATGTACACCTCTGATGTACTACCTGGTGCTGGAAGAGGCCCACTTGGAGGGCAGGGGAGGCTCACTCCTGGCATAAGCTCTGCATATGTACCTGAATTTCTCTCATTTTAAGGAATACTCCCTATGAGAGGAACTAAAAGAGGCAATAAGGTGGGCACAAAACAGGGAGATGAGCCCTGTTTTCTATGCAAAGGTCAACGTTTCAAAAATGTCACTGAAAGCCAAAGTGGCAAAGTGGTTAGAGTGTGGGACCAGGAAGTTCCATGTCAAATCCCTACTCAGCCACGAAGCTTATTGGGTGACTTCGGGCTACTCCTTCTCTCTACCTAACCCACCTCACAGGGTAGTTGTTTGGATAAAATTGGGTGGTCGCAGAACTACATAGGCCATCTTTAGCTCCTTTAAGGAAAGGCGGGATATAAATGTAATAAGTAATAAAGTACCCCTGAGCAAGTGAAAAAAATTCGCCAAGGAGAGTCACACCACTAAGCCAAAACGTCTTACGCAGAAAACTGCTTGAATCTCTCCCGGCGTTTGCTACACGTGACAAGCGCACTCACATGCCCCGTTTTGTTCTCTGTATTCTTGGCAAACACACACATACACGCGCATTTCTCTCAACAGCGGCGAGCTACACACAAGGCACGGGATCCCTTTCATCCCCTCGACCAACCCAACTTTCGTCCAAGGGCAGCTCAGTCTCGTGTTCAACAGGCCCGGGTAATCGCCGCCCGCTTAAAGGGAGGGGCTTCCTTCCAGATTAGGGGGCACGACCTGCAGACAAGGCCGCTCTCGTTTTAAACGTCGGGCGCCGAGGAATGCCAACGGGCCGCGCCGCAGCCCGCTCTGGGCTGCTTCCCAGCGCCCCCAGGCTCCACAGGCGCCCCCGCGTCTTCCCGCAAGCGTGGCCCCCGCCCCGTGGCCCCCTTCACACACTCACTTGAGGAAGTATCTCTGGCCCGCGTGCGTGAGCGCCATCTCCCAGCCTGGAGGCAGCGGCAGCTCGTCGGTCACGTCGTAGGATTGCTGGCGGAGGTGGGCATGCTGCTGAGCCGCGCTCGGGGTGGCTCCGGTCCCGGCGCCCAACTGCAGGGATGCGGGCGAGGAGTGCGAGCGGACGTGGTGGGCGCCGACGGCCGCGCTGCTGAGCCGGGGCGGGTGGCTGCCCGAGTCGGTGCTGGACTGCCGGGAGTGAGATCCCGAGTCGGGCTCCTGAAAGAAGGACTCGGGCAGGATCTTCTTCCTCCACGAGCTGGGCTTGGGGTTCATGACCGAGTTGAAGAGGGCCTCGAGGTCGGTGTCCAGATCCTGGGTGACATGGATCACTTGCTGCCCGGGCGGGGGAGGGGCGGAGGCAGGGTTCATTTTCGCACCTTGCGCCGCAAAACTTTCTTGCAAGAAGCCCTGGCAGCCCCGGGAGGCGGGAAGGGAGGGCAGAATCAGGAGCGAATCAGAGCGGGCAGGCCACGGATTCCACCCTCTGAAACTGGTCTTACGGACTTCCAACCGCCCTCCCCCAAAACAGTGATTTAGGAGCGAGAGTAAAAAAAAACACAAGGCAGCGCTCCTCCGAGAGACGGAGCCGGTGAGCGGCAGCTCGAAACAAACTCCTCGAATCACTTCCCAAAGCAAAACTTTTCCGAACCGTGTTTTTCTCTCTCTTCTCCTCCTCCCCGAAGGCCCCGGCGGCTCAAGCAGCAAATCCTAGGCAGACGTCCCCTCCCTCCCCAAACTGTATCTTTATCTCGGCAGGATCTCCAAGAACAGATGAAGCACGTCCAAGTCAGGCCCCGAAGGAAAGTTGTGCAACTTTTCTTTCTCTCCCTACAACAACTTCCAGAGATTTGCTACGACTCACCCTATGCGAGCAGTTCCTTTAAAGGACGAAGGGGAAAGCTCTCCAGCCGCGGCTGTCACGGGAGGAAGGGAGGGCTCAGTCTCGCTGCCCCGAATTCCAAAGGGGGCCTGAGACTTAAGTATCAGGAGGGGGTGTGTGTGTGTGTGAACGTTCCGGTTTAGACCGTTTAAAGTTCGGCGGACGTTCCGATTTAGGGCGCTGGAACTTCCAGGGACTCCGGCAGCGTCCTGTTCCAGGCCTGACCGACTATTCCTCCCTCCCCCGGCTGCTTGCGCAGAGGGCGGCCAGGCGCCGAAGTTTTGGTCTGTCAGCCTTCCTTGAAGGATGAGCCAGGCAGCAATGCTTGGGGGGAGAGAGGGTGTTTCCCCCTCCCTTTTACATACCCATCCTCTAGCTCTTGAAGCGCTGGGTACTTTCCGCAGCGGCGGCGGCTCTAGGAGTATCCCAAACAAAGTTACCCCAAACTCTCAGAGTTTGGGCGGCGAAGAAAGTTTGGCAGCTGCATTATTCATGAGCTCAGCGCCTGGGGCCAACCCGATTACACGGTACACCCACACACACTCTGAGTCCCCCTCCCACGCCTCGCTCAGTGGCGAGCCGGGCCCTGCTGGATTTTTTTCAGCTAGGCAAAAGGAGCCTCCTGGGGGCGGGTTTAGGGAGTTTTACGGGAATCTCGGACGGAAATCCAGCAGGGTTATGACTAACAAGTCAGGCAACGAGCAAGCGTGCCGCCACTTCCTCCGGCCGCTCCCTTCGGGGCTCTCCCTAATATGGAATCCTACAGCCAGGATACAGCAGAAATCCCACATTCCCTCCTGATCGCAGACGCCTTTATCAGACAGGCCAAATGGACCAATCTAAATACCTCCCTGAAGCCATGTCCCGACGTTTTGCCAGCGGTTCAATATGTGGCTTTCAGATGCAAAAGGGTTTGCGCATACTGCAGTCCCGGGGTGGGGGCAGTCAGAGAAAGGACTGAGAGTTGCGTCGTTATCGGCATTTGAAAACCGCCCCCACCCCTTCCTGCGAGAGGGATAATACTCTCAGAACGAATCAATCAATTGCCATTCAGGTTCCCAGGGGGAGAGACCTGTGGTGGGTGGCTTTTCAGTGGAGACTGGTGGCTCTGATGTCAGTGGGGCACTAAATACGCTCAGTGCTTGGGTCAGAACCAGTCGGAACTCTAGAGGACCTATCCAAGGTGCAAAACAGTGGGGCAGGGATTCAATGCCCCACTGACATCGGAGTCACCAGTCTCCACTGGTGCCTTAAGTCCACCCTTCCCCAACCTGTTGCCCTCCAGATGTTTTTGATGACATCTCTCAGCGTTCCTGACCGTTGGCCATGCTGGCTGGGGCTGATGGGCCTTTGAGTCTAAAACATCTGGAGGCCATCAGGTTAGAGAAGGCTGGTTAATCCGTATTCTCTTCTTTTTCTTACTATTGCAAAAGTACTGTCATGTTTAATCGGTTAAGGGAGCAACCCTGCAGCCCCTAGGTATTGTCTGAGGGGCCATAGGGTAGTGGGGATTCCCCCCCCCCCGAAGTCGGCGACAGTGCTCTGACCTTGGAAGAGGGAGTCTGAGATCTAGCCCCTCTCCCCTCTCCCTTTGCAGCCGGTGCAGAAAGAACCACGCTGGCTTGCCCCCAAGGTTGACCTCGGAGAGGGGAAAAAGGGACATTCCAGTGGGCAGGGAGAGGAGGAGATCAGAGAGGCCAGGATACAAACTATCCTGAGCCTTTTCTAGCCTCCTTCCCCTCCCCCCTGAAGTGCCATTACTAGATGGGCAAAAAAGCCTGTCTAGCAAAAAGTGCAACCATCAGAGGATGGGGAGGTGAAAATCAGCTTGAGTTTGGAGGCTTCTGTCTCGCGAGGGCACAACCCATAGGAATGTGCCCTAAACTAATCTACTAAAACACTTTTAATTGACAAAGACATGTTTGATCAATTGGGCAGCAGGGTTTGTTTTTTAATATATACACATTTATTAAAACAATTGCAGATGTCAAGCACTATCTTAAAAGAGGCATTTTCCTTTCACACACAGGAGGAATTCCTCTTCTAAATTGATCCCTCCTGCTAAGATCCAGCTGTGTATTATCTAAAAAGAAAGAAAATATGCTTCTTGCTTCAGAAATATTGTTTTTACTCATATGCAATTTATTTGATTATTGGATTAATCAACCCAAAGATATATGATTAATTGAGCAACATCCTTTTAAGCAGGCTCCAGTCCTAGTACATCCTCTCTACAGTTTGTACAGCTGTGCCTCATGATTGCTAAAAGGGGGCTGCTGGTGTAATAGCAAGCCCCACCCTTCCTAGCTTTTGGGGGTGGAGGAGAAACACTGTTGTTACAACAAGACAATCTTCCTGCTGCAGATTTCCAATTCTTACAGGGTGGGGGCAGGTCTGGATAAACCATCTCAACAGCTCCATCTGAACTTAGCACTGAATTGTTAGACTTGTACAGCTAGCTGCTTCCACCCCCAAAATTAGGCTTGTGCACCGCCTTGGATTCGGAGCTCTGAAGCATGGCTGCCATTTCATGTGCTATCAGCCATTTTGTGACACGGGCCTAATCTCCCCCACCCGTTTTTCTCAGGGGGTGGGGTGGATGTGGGCTGGCTCTAAAGGAGAGAAAGGAAAAGAGAGAGAATTAAACCTAATACTCCCTTGTATGAGCCAGTCCCACATCCACCCTGCCATCTGAGGGGGAAAAAAGGGCAGGGGGAGACTAGGCCTGTGTCACAAAATGGCTGATACTACATGAAATGGCAGCTATGCTTCGGAGTGCTGTATCTGAGGGGGTGCATAGGTCTACCCCAAACAGCTTCATTTTAGTGCAAGTAAGGAATCCCTTTTAAAACAGCATCACCACAATCACATGCAATTTGGTACCCACTTGGGACTTTCTAGCCCACCAAGATTCAACTCTCCTGTTTTTTATATAGACGCGTGTGCACATGCGTGCGCGCGCGCACACACACACGGAGAGCTAAATAAGAAATGGGTGTAGTGAACAGGTGCAGAACCTCATGCCCAAGGGTCAAATCTCCTAGGTTTCCCAGATGACCATACACCTTTTCCCCAACCATCAATCATTTGTCGGTTTCCTGGCTTTTGTGCAGTTTTTTCCCCCTATTCCAACAAGTTGAGCTGCCTCTCATAAGGCTTAGCTACTAGCAATAAGAGCTTTACACTAAAATGTGCTGGTATTTGGGACCTGTCCCTTTTGCCTTTGATCCCACCACTTTTGACTTTGGCCCCACTCCCAGCTGGAACATGATGCCTGAGAGCTTCTCTGAAATGGAAATTCAGACCTTGAGCTGAAAAAGGTTCAACACCTCTGGTATAGTGGATAGGGCAATTTCCCCCAACCTAGTGCCCTCCATTAGCCATGCTAGTTGACAGTGATGGGAGTTGTAGTCCAACACATCTGGAGGACACCAGGTTGGGGAATGCTGGGATAAAGCATAAGACGTAAAACAGGGAGACCCAGGTTCAAGTCCCTGCTCAGTTATGAAACTTACAGGAGGACTTCAGGCCTCTCACACTCCCTGAGCCTCGATTAGCCTACAGGGTTGCTGTAAAGGTAAAAGGGACGAACCATGTATACTGTCCCTGAGCTTCATGGAGGAAGGATGGGATAAAAATTGTAATAAATTAGGCTATCCTTGACTTGATCCTAACCAACAGAGATGACTTCGTGAATAAAGTAGCAGTTACAGGAACTCTGGGGGAAAGCGACCATGTTGTACTTGAGTTCTTGGTTCTAAGGGAAGCAAAAGCCGAGTGTAGTCAAACGCGTACCCTGGATTTTAGGAAAGCTGAATTTAATAAACTCAGAACAATGATGAGGAAGGTCTCATGGCAAGTGACTCTAACGAGAAAAGGAGTCCCAAGATGGGTGGGAGCTTTTTAAAAAGGAAATTCTCAAGGCACAATTACAAACAATTCCAACAAGAAGAAAAGGTGGAAGACAACAGAAGAAGCCAATGTGGCTTCACAAAAAGCTTAGAGATGACCTGAAAACAAAAAAGGACACATATAGGAAGTGGAAAGAAGGCCAAGTAACAAAGGAAGAGTACAGGTAGGTAGCGCAGAATTGCAGGGAAGGCGTCAGGAAGGCTAAAGCTGAGAACGAGCTGAGGTTAGCGAGGGATGTTAAGAACAACAAAAAGGCTTTCTTCAGCTATGTGCATAGTAAAAGGCAGAGGAAAGAAATGGTTGTTCAGCTATTAAATAAGGATGGCAAAATGATAACAGATGACGAAGAAAAGGCAGAGGTGCTCAATTCCTACTTTGGCTCAATCTTCTCCCAAAAGAGGGTCTATGACCCCCCGGCAAAGGCAAAGTACAGGCTGAAGGGGCAGGATTGCCGCTTGAGATCGATAGGCATATGGTCAAAGAACACCTAATTACTTTGAATGAGTTCAAATCTCCAGGGCCAGATGAACTGCACCCTAGAGTAATAAAGGAACTGGCAGAAGAGCTCTCAGAACCAGTTTATTCTCTTTGAGAAATCATGGAGGACGGGGGAAGTGCCAGATGACTGGAGGAGGGCTAATATTGTCCCTATCTTCAAAAAGGGTAAAAAGGAGGAACCTGGGAACTACAGACCAGTCAGTCTGACATCAATCCATGGGAAAATTCTGGAGCACATGATAAAGCAATCCATCTGGAAGCACCTTGAAAACAATGCAGTGATGACTCGAAGCCAACATGGATTTGTCAGGAACAAGTTCTGCCAAATGAATCTGATCTCATTTTTTGATCAAGTCACCACCCTTGTGGATCGTGGGAATGCTGTAGACATAATATACCTCGACTTCAGCAAAGCTTTCGACAAAGTGCCTGATATCCTGATGAGCAAACTAGCTCAAAGTGGGCTAGATGAAACAACAATCCGGTGGATCCACAGTTGGCTACAGAATCGGACTCAAAGAGTGCTTATCAATGGGACCTTCTCAAAATGGGAAGAGGTAACGAGTGGGGTACTGCAGGGCTCAGTCCTGGGCCAAGTGCTCTTCAACATTTTTATTAATGCCTTGGAGGAGGAGGTGCAGGGAATGCTGATCAAATTTGCAGATGACACAAAATTGAGCAGGATAGCTAATACTTTGGAAGACAGAAACAAAATTCAAAGTGATCTGGATAGACTGGAATGCTGGGCAGAAAACAACAGAATGAAATTTAATAGGGATAAATGCCAAGTTCTGCACCTAGGAAAAAGAAACCAGCCTTCCCCGACCTGGAGCCCTCCAAATGTTTTGGATTTCAACTTCTGTCAGTTCCAGCCAACAAGGCCAATGATCAAGAATGATGAGAGTTGTAGCCCAAAACATCTGGAGGGCACCAGGTCAGGGAAGGCTGAGTCCTATCTTCAGCCTAAATCTTTAAATCTATAAGGCAATAGCACTCTGCACATTAAAATATGGCATAGACTCTTACCTCTCCATTACTTCCTTTGTCATGAGAATCTTTGCTCCTATTGAGTCACTGTGATGTAGTAGTTAGTGTTGGACTGGGACTAGGGAGACCTGGGTTCAAGTCTCCATTTGGGCATGAAGCTCACTGGGTGATTTTAGACCAGTCACCTGTGAATTACTGCATGTGTGTTTTGTGTTGTTCATTTAAACTGTCTTGAAATAGAAATAAATCATATGCTAGGAGCTGGTTTCAAATCCCTTTCCCCAAAACTACATGTATGGATGAGGCTAATTGTGGTTCCTCGCTTGAGTGCAAGGCTGTTTGCACTTCAGAGTTGTCTTCTTGTCTAGATGTATGACAGTTTCTCCCGATTGCAGATAGATAGATAAATAAATAAAATCCTATTTTATTTAATTTCATTTCTATACCGCCCAATAGCCGAAGCTCTCTGGGTGGTTCACAAAGCTCTCTGGGTGGTATTGAGAAACAGAAGACTGAAAGGAGTAGCAGTTTCAGTAGAAAGCCCATGCTGCCTATATACATGGATATACAGATGTTGTTGTTGTTCAGTTGTGTCCGACTCTTTGTGACCCCGTGGACCACAGCACGCCAGGCCTTCTTGTCCTCCGCTCTCTCCTGGAGTGTGCTCAAGTCCATATTCATTGCATCGGTGATGCTATCTAGCCATCCCATCCTCTGCTGTCCCCTTCTCCTTTTGCCTTCAATCTTTCCCAGCATTAGGGTCTTTTCCAGTGACTTTTCTCTTCGCATTAGGTGGCCAAAATATTTGAGCTTCAGTATCTGTCCTTCCAATGAGCAGTCAGGGTTGATTTCCTTTAGGAATATACAGATATGCATGCGGCCAAGAATATATATAGGTATGTAGCCAGGAAGCAAATATTTGCTGACATCTGCCCTTTGGGAAGGATCCTGCTCACTTGTTATTTTGTAAAGAAAATATTGTTTGTGATTTTAATAATGACTATTGATGTTACTTTAAGCCACCTTGGAAGGGTTTGTATCCTGAAAGGTGGGATGTAAATAATAGTAATACATAAATGCATATATAATAAATAATGGTAAATACTACGACCACAGTCTACCCCTTCCCATGTACACAAGGAGATCCCCATAGGGCATTATTGAGCCCTTCACTCCTTCTCTCTGCTGGTGCAATGTCAGGTGCAATGTAATGCACTCCCAACCATTATAGTAGCATGGAGGCCAATGGGGCTGCTGAAGATAAAAAGATGGTGAATCCACTGAGAACTAAGGAGATCTTTCATCTAGCTAAATATGTTATTAACTTAATCTTAGAATTTATACAAGCACTCGGTTCAGAAATTAAACGCAATTTATACTCCATGATTGCATCTTATTCTCATCAAGCCTATACACACAGGCTGCAATTCTAGGAAGACATTTCCTAAGGAATAAGCCCCATTGAACACAGTGGAACTTGCTTCCAAGTAAACATACATAGGATTGTGCTGTTGATCTACTTTAACCAATTTGGGTTGTATCCGATGGTGACATTCTGCTAGTTTCTACAGCTTGCGGAAATCCCATTTTCATCCTTGCACAAGGGTCAAATCCAATATTTTGATTCTGCCTACATGTCATTGCACAAGCCATTGCATAACTCATTATGACTTCATTAGACTAGGTGTTGCTTGTGCTAGTTGTTCTGCAAGCAGTTGTGCAACTACTAGCGGAACATCACCAACTCTTGCACTTTTTCCGGTACTGTAATGTTGGATACAACTCTTTATATTAAAATCAAACTCTTGAAAAGAGTTTCACATAAGGCCTAGAGTGGCCTCCCTAGGCTACAGTCCTCAACCTAACCAAAGAGAAAATTGAGGGAGGTGTTGAACATATTTGAATTCTAGAGGAACAAACCTTTGTTTCTTTAAAAGCAATGGAGGGAGGAGCTGGAGTAAGGTCATGACAATGTAGCAGGTTTTTTTTAACCCTTTCCTTGACTTAACTCCCACCCCAAAAGCTGCTATTAATGGAGGAAGAAATAGATATTATACAGGTTTCCCACATCATGTCCAGTTGTCCCCAAGTCAAATAATTAATTCCGTTTAACTCAGTACTGTCTCTACTGAATTGACTTGCACAGTTCTCAAGCAAAGTCCCTTTATCAGCTATGCTACTAGGTGGAGGTGTTCGAGATAGAACCTGAGAACTTCTGTGTGTAAAGCATGTGATTTAAACTTGCTAGTTAAGTCTAAACTAACTGCAGGATAAACTATTAAGAGCAGTCCTGTGATCCCTGGGTAAGTGTCCCAGGGACCATAAGATGGCTCTGATTCTCCCTTCCAAGGTCAGAGACAGCACTCTGGAGAGAACCGTGCCAGCTGCCTCCATGAGGTTGGAAAATCAACTTCAGCAAAGAGAAAAGGGGGTGTTCTCCCCTCCCTGCCCACCAGGAGACTGGAGAGGCCAGGATACGATTTATCCTGAGCCTTGTCCAGCATCCTCCCCTCCCCTCCCCTCCCCTCTGAAGCGCCCTTGCTAGACAGGCTGAAAAGCCTGTCTAGTAAAAAAAAAGCAAACATTGGAAGATGGGGAGACAAAGATTGCCTCCTCCACTCCTCCTGCCCTGACAGCTTCAGTGCAGCAGGGCATAGGAATCTTGGAAGCCTCCTATTCTGGCTAGGGCTGATGGGAGTTCAGCGACATTTGGAGAGCCACATGTTTCCCACCCCTAACACAGATACTAACAAACATGTACCATTCATGCAACCATCTGTTTTACACCAAAATATTATATAGAGATTAAACACAAATATGGTTTTCTGTAATTTTGTTTAACCTGCTTTGATTCATACATTTTCTTCTATTTGTAAGCAGTCTGAACTGCCTTGCCCATGCACTTGTTTGAATAATGTGGTGTTGGTATAAAACTAGCAGTTCCCACCATTGGAATACAATATTAAAATAGGAAACTTGTAAAAAGTATGTTATCCAAGGGCATTCATTCAAGACAGCTCATGTGTAGAAACATCTTGTGTGAATCAAAAATTGTTACTTATTTTAACACAACAATTTTTGCCATATGTTGCTGTTGTTCCTTTTACACAATAACATCAAAAAGTAGTTACGGCATGAATAAGGTCTTCTCTATATCACTGAGTAGCAGCTTCCCCAACAATAATAGAGTAATTGCAAGAAAACAGACAAATAAAATATTACTGTATGTGTTTCTTTATCCTTACAGATCAGAAAAAGATTAAGAAAAATGTTTGGTCACCACACAATAAACAGGGCTTTATGACAGGCAAAAGGCAGCTACGTATAAGACCAGAAAAGCTCACATAATCAACTAATTTATTTATGCTGGGTTAAAGTTTGACAATTATTCTACCTTGCATCTGGCAGTATTTTAGCACCAACCAAATTCAGTCTGTAAACTTTGTGTCATGATCCTGGCCCATGAAAGTGTTTTGACTGCTCCAAATGCACTGCTGTTCTGCGATGCTGTTTTCCATAATTCCGTAAGTTTACTGAGAGGACAAGAGCTATTTGATGTTGCGCACTATTCGTCTACAGTGATTAGTTTTCATTTCTCCCAAAGCTTGTTCCAGCTGCTGAATAAGGTGGAGCAATGTAGCAGGATCAGTTTGTAATACTTTGGTAGTTTGATTTCCATCCTGGTTAAGGTGTAGCTTCAGAGTCACAGCTGGCTTAATTTGTTGTCTCAGACTTCTGCTGGCAAGCTATTTAAAAGGTGAGGCGGGAAAAAGTTAATAACGTAGAGCTAAGAATACCAACGGAATCCTATTTCTAATTCACAGCATTCATAATATAACAGCATATACACAAAGATATGTACCTATTGCACAGGTACATATTTTAATTTCCTGGTACCTAGTGTTGCTCTTTGGGCCTGACTAATTCACCATAAATCCTCCTTGGCAGGCATCTTCTGGTATGGGAGAAGCAGGATGAATTTTCAAAAGCACCTAAAATATATCAGTGCTGTTCATTGGCAATTGCTGGCCTACAACTAAAGTCAGCTTAGGTAAGGCTGCAAGCTGGCCCACTGATTAAAAAAAAAAAAAAAAAGCTCTCCCCTCACCTGTCCTCACCAGTCATAGTAGCCGCAGCTTCATAATTGGCTGCATGTTGTTATGTGGCCTGTTACAGGAAGTAGACAGGAAGAAGAACTTGGGGCCAGGAGGAGGGGGAGACAATCTGAGGGAAATTACACCCTGTTTCTTGAAAAAAAAAAAAAACCTGTGTAGGCATGGAACTGCCTGGGGCTTTGAAGGCTGTGACTCTTGGGGAATTTTTTCCCATACCTGAGCATGCAGCTTTATGGTGTCTGTTGGTGTGCACATATGCACACATGTATGTGATGTATCCTGCCAAACAATTTAGTTGCTGATTTTTATTATGAGACTAGCCTGCATATTTCACCTTTTATTGATCTTGTTAAAGCCAGCCTTATTTCTTAGATACTGTGTTTACATTTTTAATTCAGCTATATTTTCAATAGCTTACTATTGAATTTTTTTAACAGATTTTTTTAACTCTTAGCAACGATTTGCTGTTTCAAAATAAATGTTGTAATTTGAATAAAATGTCAATACATTTGTCTGTAACAAAGTATTGTTGTACTGGCTGAGCTAGTACTGATACAGAGGTGGAAAATTTACAAGAGGATCCCTTTAATATGAAGCCACAGCTATGAAGTACATAGAAGCTTAAGTAGGCTGCACTGTACTGGCAAATAATTGCATAACTACACAGAGCACTTTCTTGTGCCCTATTTTGAATAATCGTATGCAAAGCAATGTCTGAATAATATTACTACTGCCTCTATCAATTAAAGCATTATAACTTGTTTGACAATTTGTGTGTGCTGTGACAAACTAAAACAAGTATGTGAGTATCTATTAAGGATCTGTGCCTTTACCTGCACATCTAGTCTCCATTCAAGACTGTGATAACTGGGAAGTTTTGGGGCTAGTTCACTCAGAATACTTCTGATCTCCTTCCTGTTGTCAAGATATAGCTGAAGTAATAAGGTATTCAGATCTTCAGAGAATCCTAATATAAGTACAGAGTCTTGGAAATCCATCTCAGATATCTAAAAAGTAACAGTAAGAATAATGTGTGAGTTAACTGCATCTATTGTTTTACTTGCTCTCAGTCTCTGTGTTAACAGCCGTAAAGATCACATTTCCTACAGTGAAATAAGCTTGATCTGTAGAAATCAGCAGGTGACATTTTTGACAGCATGGAGGTTAACATTCACACCTGACATTAAAGCCACGGGAGAAGGAGCTGGTAAAAAAAAGGCAACTCTTCATGGTAGATGCACCAAAACAGAGGATTTTCTGCTAATTTTTCTGGATGAAATACAGTGTCATGTGAGTTAAAATCTGCTCATGCAACAGGACTTTATCTTCTCTCTTCCCCACTACAGCCTCCCACGCCACCCGAAAATCTACTCCAGGCGGCCCCCTGATCCTCTGCAGCAGATTTTGAGGGTATGCAGGGGGGAGGGGGAATCAACCCTCCCTGTTCTACTGAAAGAAGCAGTTCCGTCAGCATGAGAGCTTAATGGGATTCCAAAGAGCTTTCATCTGAAACACCACATCTTTGTGGATTTTATCTGAAACACCATATCTTTTTAATTAAAAAAAAAAGTCTCAAAGATTTGCCTTTCACTACATAGAATGTTCTGAATTATGCTTACCAGGAGTTTTGAGCTCTCAGTGAGAAGATATGTTAATCCCTCTACTCCATGCTGAATTGTCTCACTACTAACATTAAGCTTTCCTGGAAAGAAAAACATCAAAAAGATACAGCACATGGATATGTTACCTGGGGACCGATCCATTATGATATACAAGCTAATAATCTCTAATGAAAAAAGCTCAGTTTGCAAACCTCAGTACACTTATTCAGGAGTAAATCCGGTTGAACTCTGCATATGCTTGCACTGTTTGTATATATTTAACAATATGTATATGGTTAACAGTAATGAAGCCTAGAAGCCTAGGCTAAACCCTTGCCAACTTTTCAGAATCTATCAGAAAATGGCCCCGTTCACACGTAATGCCAGCAAATGGTGGGTTAATTAACCACTAATTGTAGATTAACTTTGGGTTGTTTAATCCATGACTAACCCATAATGTCTGGGTTCACACATCATGAAACAATCTCTGATCAAGTGACTCAGAAGTTACATATTTAGAATGGCAGTGGCATGCAACCCATGGGTTAACACCTGATTTGCTGCCATTACGTGTGAACTGGGTCAAAAATGTAAATAAGCGGCTTTTTTTTTTTAATTAATTCAGGGTCATTCAGAAAAGTAAACGCAGATTGGGGATAGCATGATGAATTGAGAGAGACAGGAGCAGGTAAAGGAAACATCAAGGCCTGCTTGAGTTGGATCCCCCACCCCGCATCCTGATGGCTAACTGACATCAACTGCCCTGTGGGAAAGAAGAAGGAGCGAGGGAGACGAGCAGGCAAAGGGAACATCAGGGCCTGCTCTAGCTGGACTGCCCTGGCCCGCAGGAGATGAGAGACATTCTACTTAATTTGCCCATTTCCTTCCCATTTTTCCTTGTTTGTCTTGTCTTTTTAGATTGTAAGCCTGCAGGGAGGGACTGTCTTTTTGGCTACTGATTGTAAGCCATCCTTTTTTGGTTGTGGAAGAGGATAAAAATAATTTAAATGAATAAATAATGCTTCCCCATACCAAATGTTCCATGCCTGTGGAAAACTAGTAGGTCAGGCAGAAGGGCTCTAACTTATCCTAGTTTTCTTCATGCAGAGAGCTGTTTTACACAGGAAGCAATCAAATATACCACTGTTCCCCATCTAGATTCTCATGGGGTCAGTGCCAGGTCTGTGCCATGTGCTTTTTCTGAATACATAGATTGCCTACATAGAGCCAATCCTGAAACTGCTGAACAATGAAACCTTGATTCATTTCAACTGAGCTTATGCAAGTGAAGAAGCTTGACAACAGTACAAGAAGTTATTTCAACCATGTTGCTACTTTGTAATAATTAGAAGAGACTAAGATCTTGACAATACGTATACATGCTCACACCCCTTACTATTTATAAATATTTCAGGATCAGAACCCAAACCCAGTTTTGTTCTGCCTCTGCAAAGCTTCCTTTGCTCCTTCAGTTCTTGCCCACACAATAACTACATGAGTAAAAATAGAAGTTTTTTTTTAAGACTAGGAGATAAGCGAAGCAGGAATGCATTAAAACGATTAACTTTCCAAACTGCATCTGTCCTTTCAGCACATTACAAGATTGCACTTGCTCCAAAGGAATTTAAAGAATTTGTTTTGATGTTCCATAACACACAGAACATGTTAGGTTAACGTTGTATTTAAGCACTAGCCTGGCAGCCATAGATGACCAGGAACTGCATGCAGTCGTTAGAAGGCTGACAGAGGAGGGATGAAGTGTCCTGTCCCTCCTCTGCACCCTGCTGGAGGAAGGAAGCCCCCTCCGCACACACAGTGTAAAAATGCAGGTCTCTGTCCCTCCTCCGCCAACCCTTAGCAGGCTAGTAAAAAAACCTGCAGGCTGGTAACGTTTGGGGGCTTATTTATAAGGCTGAATTAGGCCTGGTTCAGTCTGATAAACCATGTTTTTTTCAGGCTGAGAATGAGCTTTGTTTCCATGCTCTCCCTCCACAGCTTCCCTTTCCTCTTTTCCACCCATGCTCAGTTTTGGCGCTGAAATTGTAGCTTTTAAAACTAGTTTTGGCGCTGATATTCTAGTTTTCCTGTGCCATCCAAACCAGGAAGCTGTGGTTTAAGCCTTGCTTACAAACTAAGATATGAAACTACCTTCAGCCTGGGCACAAATCTTATTCCTAGTTTATTGGACTACTATCATTACATCTGAACAAGGCCTATGCCTACAGCAAGGCATCAATTCAGCCAGTATTATCAAGCTCCTATAAAAGTTCTGCCCTTCAGCCACACTCCTCTTATTCTTACTTGCTGCTCCTTCATAGATTTTTGGGTTTGTGCCTTTTCTTAAGAACTCCATAGCGATACGACCAAATTCACTGACAACTGAAAAAAGAAAGAAGAATAATTTTCAGACCCAAGTGACTACATTATGGCTTGGTCATAGAAAGTTTTTCATAGAAAACAGACTCTCTTGGACGTAGCCCAATATAATAAAGCATATCTCAGTCCACTGTAGATTGTAAACCAATGGCAGGTTAGCATGTAACAACAACCCAGAGTATGGGTTGTCACTGAATTATAGGTTGTTGCTGAATCATGAGTTGTCATGTGTGAACACTGTACTATGGTTTAACTATGTGTTGTTAACCATGAACAACCCAGGAAGAGAACCCATGGTTTGTTGTTGGGTTGTGAACTCTGGGTTGCAATGCTAACCCATGGTTTGTTGCCCTACCAGAGTTTGTCTGGCAGAAGATTGAACAAACCATGGTTTGTTTTCTCAGTCCCTGGGTTGTTTGTTTCCCTTCTCCTTCGCCTGCTCCCCCTCTGTATCCCAACTGTCTTTGCAGCTCTGTAATACTGGCATGTAAAGAGGCTGTGTTTTTTTTACTGCTCTTGCCCACTGCATCTGTAGCCTGGCAAAACAACCCATGAACAACCGATTCTGCATTTGCATGTAATGACAACCCATGGTTTAAACACCCTACATTTTACAACCCAACAACAAACCATGGGTTCTCTTCATGGGTTGTTCATGGTTAACACCCCACAGTTCCGAGCTTGCACGTAACGACAACCCGTAATTCAACAAACCATGGTTAAACGATTTGTCATTACGTGCAAACCAGGTCATACTGGTGAAAGTGGGCAGGACCAGCAAAATAGTATGGAGTGCCAGAACAACATTTAATCTACATGTGCCATGGAGTTCAGTATCTCATAATAATTTCAAGAGTTTCAGCAACACATTAGATATGAACATCAGAAGAGCCATGCTGGATCAGACCAAGGGTCCATCTACTCCAGCATTCCATTCACACAGCAGCCAACCAGCTGTCGACCAGGAACCCACAAGCAGGACATGAGCGCAACAGCACCCTCCCACCCATGTTCCCCAGCAACTGGTGTACATAGGCTCACTGCCTCTGGTACTGGAGGTAGCACATAGCCATCAGGACTAGTAGCCATTGATAGCCTTTTCCTCCAGGAATGTGTCCAATCCCCTTCTAAAGCCATCCACATTGGTGGCCTGCTACATCTTGAGGTAGCAAATTCCACAGTTTAACTATGCACTGTGTGAAGAAATACTTCCTTTTATCTGTCCTGAATCTCCCACGAATCCACTTCATGGGATGTGACCCCATTGGGTTCTAGTATTTTGAGAGAGGGAGAGAGATGTCTCCCTATCCACATTCTCCACACCATGCATAATTTTGTAGACCTCTATCGTGTCTCCCTTTACCCTCCATTTATCCAAGCTAAACAATCCCATCTGTTGTAACCTTCTCTCATTGGGGAGATGCTCCAGCCCCTTGTTCATCTTAGTTGCACTTTTCTGCACTTTCTCCAGCTTTACAATATCTTTTTAAAAACACTGTTTTATACACTTTCATCGCTCGATTTATGGTCGGAGAATTCTGGCAACTGAATATCAGAAAGAAACAATACTGCTAAGATCCCTGAAATATTATGACAATCCCTGAAAATGCAGAGGCTTTAAAAAAACAGAAGAGGCAGCAAAATGTGTTGAAGAAAACTGTGTTAGTTATTTACAAATGCACTACACTTATTATTTGTTATTATTATGCCTCAGCAAACATGGTCTTCAGCACCTTTTTAAGGTTTGCCTCCTTGGTTTTTTGGAAGGGACTGTGTGTGTCTAAAATTGCTGCTGTTTTCCTTTTTTCCTGCTGGTTTTAAAAATAAAAAAAAATTACAAGAAAAATCAAAGCAGCAAGAAAATCCTTTTACCACCTTGATTGCAAGTACAGTTAATTATTGCCAGAGTGGTAAGCAGAAATTAATGCACGTTAAATCAGAGCATACATTCTAAGTTTCTGGTCTTGTAATCGTAAAGAAAGGTTTTCTTTGTTTTGTTACTACACCAATGAAACTACTGTAATGTAGTGGCTAAAGACCTAACAAGCTAGTACAGGGGACATGTGGCTGCTAATGACCCACATCTCTACATGTTTCCCCAATAGCCCGTTCACACTCAGCATTACCACACACACGCAGGTGGACACTAATGAACTGGATCTACATCACAGAAATACTGAGGGGGTGGGGGAAGAGCAGGAGCAATGGCACAGCAGTCTAGCTTTAGGTAGGCCCCAATCCTAAACACACTGAAAACTTCATTGAGAAACCAATAATGATTTCTATTAAATATATAATGTGGTACTGTGAGAAAATAATGCACAAATGTATCAATGTGGCATAAACACTTTTGCCTGCAGTAGTGACTAATGGAGCAATCCTGTGAACCATAGACAGTGTCTGGGGGGCCATAGGATTGATCAGTTTCCTGGCTCTGAGCTTGTACACAGGGCACGGAGCTGGGGGCCAGGAAACTGCACTCCCTGCCCTTTTGTAGCCAGTGTGGAGAGAACTGCGCCGGCTACCACTCCACTCACAAAATGGAGCACAGAGATGAGGAATCCCCAGCCATCCCCAGCCTCCTTCTGTGTGGGTCCCCAAAAGCCTCCGCTAAACGGGTCTTGCTAAAATGCAGAGCAGGAGGCACAAAGCACCTCCTGCTCTGCATTGGATACCCGTAGGATTGCACCCTAAACCTGCTGGCCATGAAGGGTTGACTCTTTTAAGTTACAATCCCAGGTAAGTTACATGCTTACCTGGGAGCAAGTCCCACTAAATTCAATGGGACTTGGAGATTTCATTATATTAAGCCATATATAAATATATTAATAAACACATGGGACTTAGTTCTGAATAGTCACTGACTCTCAGCCTAACCTAAACTCACAGGATTATTATGAGGATAAAATGGTGAGGAGGACCCTTGAAAGCTGCCTTGGGTTCCTTGCAAGAGTGAAAAGGGCGGGATATAAATGTAGTAGTAGTAGTAGTAGTAATAATAATAATATAGACATACGTAGGATTGCACTGCTAGACTGCAATCCTAAGCACACTGGGTTGGGTACAGACTTCGTCATGCTTTGAGTAGACCCACTGAACTCAATGGGCCAAGTTAGTCATGACTAACTCAGATCCCATTAGTTTCAGTGGGTCGACTCTGGCCAAGTCTGGATCCAACCCCGACCGGGGAGGAAGCCCCACTGAACGCGGCGAGACTTACTTCCGAGTAAGCACGCGTTCGGGCTGTGTTGTGGCAGGGGCCTGGCAAGAGCCCGAGGACAGAGAGGGCAGCATCGCCTGGCCTTCTGGGCACCCCCATGAACCCATCGCGGAGGAAGATACGCAGACGCGGGCATCTACGCGAAGGGGACGCTCCCCTGGGGCTTCCTCCGCAGGCCCGGGGCGGGCGAGGCAAGCGGCCCGCTCGCTCGTACCTGCGCTCTCCACCCGGGGAAGGAAGCCCAGGTGCTCCTTGTGCTCCTCCGACAGCACCAGCAGCATCTTCCTCGCTCAGCGGCCCCCGCCGACCGAAGCCGACGCCTCCCGGCTTCGCGGCGCGGCAGGCGGAAGCTCCCTTCCGCCACGCGGCGTCACGGCGACAGCTGCCCGCCGGAGGAGCCGCTCCCGCGCCCAACGTTCCCGCGCCGATTCTTTCCGCGTCGGAAGGCGAGGCGCTCAGCGTGGGGCTGCCGGGCCTGGTCCCCTCGCTCTTCCGCCGCAGGGTCGCGACGCCGCTGCCGTAGTAGCTTGCGGTGAAGCCGCAGGATGGGGTAGCGCGCTCTGACAACGGCAGAGACATTCTTGGGCCCCTAAGGCAGGCGTGGGCAGAAGGTGGGTCGGGATCTGCTGGCACATCTCTAGGTGGTTGGCAGTAGATCACCAAGGCGTTCTGATTCCCAGCTGCTTAGCACTAGCACTAACAGAATCACTCCTCTCCCACGCAAAAGCACGCTGCCGAAATAAGCGTAGGGTAACCAGGGGTGGATTTTCAGTTCCATTCGGTTCTCGAAACGAATTCCTGGGCTCAGAATTCCTTGATTTTAAGTGAGTGTCTTTTGCACCAGGCTTCGGTTGGCGAATCTCAGGGTTCTAGTAAGGCACAAAGGTGATCCGGCGGGCTTGAAGTCTGTCCACGCCTTCCCTAAGGTGACCCTTCCGTTGCACTCCTCAGCTAGTTTTTAGAATCGGGAGTGAGCGCAGCAAAAGATATCAACTTGTAATAATAAGGAACAGGCTGTCTCAGTGCATGTGCAGAGTGCAGGATCCTGAAGCAACATGTCTGAGCGTGCAATCCTATGCAGGTTTAGACAGAAAAAAGTCCTACAACTCCCAGCATGCTGGTTGGGGCATGCTGGGAACTGGAGGACTTTTTCTGTCTAAACCTGCATAGGATTGCACTCTCAGGAGTTTTCTCAGGTAAACATCTGTGCTGTCTAAGGCTTAATTTACGGTAAAATCCTAACTAGATAGGCGGCCGCCTCTGCCCTCGGGGGCGACCGCCTATCCAAAGCAAGGCAGGAGAGGCACAGGGGGATCGTTTCCTCTGTGCCTCTCCTGCCTTGCTCTTTTTTGCTAGACAGCCGTTTTTGGCTGTCCAGTGGAGTGGGGGGCCAACCGGGAGAGGAAGATGCCGTACAACACATAGGATGTGTTGTACGCACAGCCCCGGTCTCCTTGCCCTGGAACGCCCCCCAGCCCTGCCCCTTTTCAGTCTGCGCTTGTCTTCCGAGTGCGGAGGATGGGGCTTAGCAGGGCGGACAAGGATGGAGGTCAGATTTCCGGGAACCGACCTCGGAGCGCGGGCTCCGAGGTCGGTTCCCGGAATAGCGCGTACCCTATGGCCGTCTGTAACCATAGGATTGCTGTCGAAGGAGATGAGGGGAGAGGAGCATCCAGTGCTCTGCCTTGGACAGCAAAATGTCTTGGGCTGGCCCTGGCAATAACTACATCTTGTTAAGTTTCTTGTAAAAAATGAAATAAACATTAAAAATTAATGTTTAATCGCAGCAAGTGTTGGACCTGTAACTTCCCCCCTCAGTTTAGCCACTGATTCATTGGGGGAGTATCCACACTTGGGGCAGTTCTATCACAGCACTAATAGCGTGGGTGCGAACGGGTGCATTTATATTGCTTGGACTGGCTGAAAAGACAGAACAAAAAACCAAACAAAAACTTTAAAAAAACAGCTATTTATTATTTATTTGTTTGTTTAAAACATTTCTTGGCCTTCTTTCAAGGCAGAAGCCCTCCCAAGGCGGCTTACAGCAGTAAAACACATAAAAAACAGTTATTAAAAGTGGTAAAAACAACAATAAAAGCCAACAATAAAATCAGCAATAATGATAACGGCAGTACCAGCAACAACAGCAGTCTTATCAAGAGAAGGCCACAGTAAAATAATATGTTTTTAAGGCCTTCTTAAAAGCCTGCAATGAAGGAGTATGGCAGACCTCCAACGGCAACTTGTTCCAAAGGTGTGGGGCCACTGCAGAGAAGGCCCTCTCACTTGTGATCACCCACCTGACTGCCCTCATGGGTGGGCAAATGAGAAGGGCCTCTCGTTTTGATCTTAAAGTATGGGCAGGCTGATATACTACGCAGCAATCCTCAGTCTTGTTCTTTGCCATATCATAGAGTCATAGAATAGTAGGGTTGGAAGGGGCCTACAAGGCCATCGAGTCCAACCCCCTGCTCAATGCAGGAATCCAAGTCAGAGCATCCCTGACAGATGGCTGTCCAGCCTCGTCTTGAACGCCTCCAATGTGGGAGAGCCCACCACCTCCCTAGGGAATTGGTTCCATTGTCGTATTGTTCTAAGAGTCAGGAAGTTTTTCCTGATGTTCAGCCGGAATCTGGCTTCCTGTAACTTGAGCCCATTCTTCCGTGTCCTGCACTCTGGGACGATCGAGAAGAGATCCTGGCCTTCCTCTCTGTGACAACCTTCCAAGTACTTGAAGAGCGCTATCCTATCTCCCCTCAGTCTTCTCTTCTGAAGGCTAAACATGCCCAGTTCTTTCAGTCTCTCTTCATAGGGCTTTGTTTCCAGTCCCCTGATCATCTTTGTTGCCCTCCTCTGAACCCTCTCCATTTTGTCTGCATGCTTCTTAAAGTGTGGTGCCCAGGACTGGACACAGTACTCCAGTTGAGGCCTAACCAGATGTCAGGGTGGACACTGAGCCCATAGAATCCCAGAGTAGTTCTGATTCTGAGGAAGAGCAGTCGCTCCTGGGAGAGGAGCGCGCTCCTCTTTCCCAGGACCAACAGCTGACGGAGATTCCTCCCACCAGCTTTCCTAGTTTAGTTAGAAGTCCAGGGAGTGACCAAGCACAGATAGCAGACTTGGTGGAGGCGCGACGCAGACGCAGAGAGCGGCGCCAGATGGAGGGCGCGGAAAGGAAGCGTAGTGCCAGGTTGGTGCGCAAACAACGGCTGCGCCCAGAGGCTCCAAGGGAAAAGGGGTGGGACTCTCCCTAGTCCTTAAGTTCAGGGGTCTGCCAGTAATTCCCTTTCAAACGGGGACCAACTGTTCCAACTTAGGGCATAGGTACTGTGCTGCTCAGATCTAGTTGCAATCGGTATAGTTGTTAAGTTGTAAAAGAAGAATAAAGCTTTGAAAGGAATTCCTTTGTCTGTGTCTGGACCTGGCTACTGGTTTAGACAGAGAGAGACCTCCAAGGAGCCCTTGACACCAGTGCTGAGTAGAGGGGAACTAGTACTTCCCGGGATTTGGAAGCTATGCTTCTGTTAATGCAGCCCAAAAGAGCATTTGCCTTCTTTGCAGCCACATCACATTGTTGGCTCATATTCAGCTTGAGATCAACAACAATTCCCAGATCCTTCTCACTTGTCATGTTGTTGAGCCATGTATCCCCCATCTTATGCCTTAAGAATATAGAGGGCTAGCTATGTGTATCAAAAATAAATACAATGTGGAGCAATTCTGAAAAATGTCTGCTCCCCCACTCCCTTCAAAACAAAATAATGATGTTTATTTACTTACCTTTTATATTTTCCAACCATGTTTATAGGAGGCAACAGCCATCAAACCATCCAACAATTATTTTAAGCAGCCACTAAAATTACCTCTGCTTATTATACATGCTGTAATAAAAGACAAAAGACTGAGGGCCTAACAACCCTTTCAACATTTGAACAGGTGGTATATAGATGCCACATGAATGGGTACTTACATGGATGTTCAGTGTGTCTTTGTTGAAGTTTATGTATATTTCTTAAAAAGCTGTATTCATACGCACGCACGAACACACACATGCACTTCATGTGCATGGATTGAAATTGATATATCCAAATCTACGTAGCTATATTTTTTCCTTGTTATGGTTTTGTTTTGTTTAAATTTCACAATTAAAAAATTAATTAAAAAAAACCAGTAGTAGGCAACAACATGGAGAGGTGGCACACACTGCAGTGTGGTGTCATTGTGTGTGCTGTGGTGCAGGGAGGTGTCCTAGGAGCATGTCCTCCTCATCAAGAGTTCATTGGTTTCTGCTGTGTCTCTGTGGCATGTTGGTATCGCCATCAGCACAGCCTCTGATTCGTGGGCATCAGCTGCATTTCCATGGATGTGGGGGGTATGACTGCTCTTTTCTGATATTCTGAGTGGTATATTTTCTCTTCCACTCCAGCTCCGAGAGGTTATAGGATACAGCACCCATTGTGCCAATGTGGCACCAGGATATCTTCCCCCTCCCAAAGTCATTGCTTTATCAAATTGCTCTGACAAGAAGGTATTTGAAGTAATTGGAAAAAAAAAACCTTTATCCACACCTTCAGAGTTATTATAGCAGGTCCATAAATTAGCACAAAAGATAATGATAAGAACTTAAGAAGAGCCATGCTGGATCAGACCAAGGGTCCATCTAGTTCAGCATTCTGTTCACACAGTGGCCAACCAGCTTTCAACCAGGAACCCACAAGCAGGACATGAGCACAACAGCACCTTCCTACCCATGTTCCCCAGCAACTGGTGTACATAGGCTCGTTGCTACCTACAGTACCAGACACACATAGCCATCAAGACTAGTAGCCATTGATAGCCTTTTCCTCCAGGAATTTGTCCAACACCCTTTTAAAGCCATCCAAATTGGTGGCCATCACAACATCCTGTGGCAGCAAATTCCATAGGTTAAATATGTGCTGTGTGAAGAAATACTCCGCTTCATGGGATGTGACCCCATTGGGTTCTAGTATTTTGAGAGGAGAGAAATGTCTCCCTATCCACATTCTCCACACCATGCATAATTTTGTAGACCTCTATCATGTCTCACCTTACCCTCCTTCTTTTCACTGTTGTAACCTTCACTGATAAGGGAGTTGCTCCAACCCCTTGATCATTTTAGTTGCCCTTTTCTGCACTTTTTCCAGCTCTACAATATCTTTTAGGTGTGGTGACCAGAACCGTACACAGTATTCCAAGTGTGGTCGCACCATAGATTTGTATAAGGGCAGTATGATATTGGCAGTTTTATTCTCAATTTTTTCTAATTATGCCTAACATGGAATTTGCCTTTTTTTACAGTGGCCACACACAGTGGCTGTGTTTCCACCAGCGATTTATTCCAACTGGCTGCAATGTGAGGTCTGTTTCCATGACGTCATGGCCATTCAGCACCAGCTCCACATTTTATCGTGGAAAAACCGCTTCTGAAACTGGTTATAGTCCAAGTTTTCCAGCCTACTTCGGCTCCATTACTGACCTGTTTCCATAACCACATGGGGTTTGGTATCAAAGTCCTGCCCATGGGGTGTGTAGCCCGGCCTTTGTGGGTGTGTCGCTCGTGACCTCAGTGACCCTACCCTTTCCTTCCCTGTTTTCCAGAAGTTTCATCACCATTTTGGAGCAGGATGCCGAGGGACCAACTTTTAAAATATCATTGAAAATAAGCACTGGAACACTAGTGCGTATAAGCCTGCTATCGCAGGCAAGCAAGTACTCCGATTACAGCCTGAAAACAAGGTTTACCTCAGGTTGCTTCCCCAGAACTACACGTGGGGGGAATCCATGGCCAATATTCCTTTGTGTCATTTGGACCAGGGAAACGATGCCACAAGCATCATAGTCTAGTTTTCATATTACAGGCTAAGTCACTATCTCATTACCACACTTTTGTGCAGGACTTCAATCAATACGCATAACCTCCATGTCAGTATGTTGCTAGGACTCTATCACGAAATAGCACTAACATGCATTTTCCAGAACAAGCCTCCACAGGAGTCAGCAGGGCACCCCTGGAGTAATGAGCTATCACGCAATAGCACAAGTGCGTGTTACTGCTATTTCGTGATTGAGTGATAGAGTCCCAGCAGCATACTGACATGGAGGGTATGTGTATTGATGGAAGACTTGGGCAATAGTGTGATGAGACAGCAACTTAGCATGTGCCTGCTAATGCGATAGCCTTAAGGGTACCTCCTAATGTGGTAGCCTGCTATCTAGAGGAAAAGGGAAAAAATGGGCGGAATCAGGGAAGTCTACTCAGAAGTTACTCCCCTTTGTGGTCAATGAGGCGTGTTCCTAAGATTGCCATCAAGGGGAGTAGAGCCTCTCTGATTGGTTCAGCAGCCAGTCTGATGACATTCACTTCCAATCCCCCCACCCCACCTGGAAGCATTGATTGATGTTTCTGTCAATCAATGGGGAGAGGGGACTCAGCAAGAGCAGGAGGCAGAACACAGATGAGGTAATCAGACCCAACCCAGACTCCACCCAGCCATCAAGAAAATAATTTGGTTAGAGCTCAGTGGAAACAGCACAGAGCCCCAGGCTACAGCAGTGATAAGCACTGTGAAAACTGGAAAAGGAGTAGATGCAATTGGGGAAACATCCCAACAAAATTGCAAGCCAGGTGAAGCTGATAGCATGGAAACACACCCCTGGGTTGACATCTTCATCGACTGTCCACCACAACCCCAAGGTTTATTTATTAATTAAATTTATTAATCGCTCACCCAGCCACTCTGGGCGATGTACAACAATAAAAACAGTTTACACAATAAAATTCAACATTAAAAACATGTTTCTAAAATTACCCTAGCCCACCCCAAATGCCTGCCTGAACAACCATGTTTTTAATGCATGGCGGAAGCTCATTAAAGAGGGGGCATGGCGGAGTTCTCTAGGGAGGGAGTTCCACAGAGTGGGGGCCACCACAGAGAAGGCCCTCTCCCTCGTCCTCACCAGCCTAGCTGTCCTGGCTGATGGGACAGAGAGAAGGCCATCCGAGGCTGATCTTGTTAAGCGGCCTGTCTGGTGTTGCTGGAGGTGCTCCTTGAGATAGGCTGGGCTGAAGCCATATAGGGTTTTAAAGGTCAAAACCAACACCTTGAATTTGGCCCGGAAAACAACTGGTAGCCAGTGCAGCTCTTTCAGCACTGGAGTGATGTGATCTTGCTGGCGGCTGCCTTCAATCAGGCGAGCTGCTGCGTTCTGTACCAGCTGCAGCTTCTGAACGGTCTTCAAGGGTAACCCCATGTAGAGCGCATTACAGTAGTCTAAATGAGTCTATATGATGGGAGCAGATTGTCGGGAAGGTAGGGGCGCAGCCGCCATATCAGATGGAGTTGGTACAATGCTGTCCGGCTCACAGCTGACACCTGAGCTTCCATGGACAGCTGGGAGTCTAAGATGACCCCCAAGCTGCGGACCTGGTCTTTCAAGGGTAACCATATCCCATTCAACAGCAGGTCAGCATCCCCCAACCTCCTCTTGTCTCTCACCAAAAGTACCTTGGTCTTGTCAGGGTTCAGCTTCAGCTTATTCCTCCTCATCCAGCCACTCTCCGTCTCCAGACATTTGGACAGGGATTCTGTGGCCAACCTTGGTGAAGATTTGAACAAGAGGTAGAGCTGCGTATTGTCCACATACTGATGACACCGCACCCCAAACCTCCTGATGATAGCCCCCAGCGGCTTCACATAGATGTTAAATAGCATCGGGGAGAGTCTGGAACCCTGTGGAACCCCACAAGTGAGCGGCCATGGGTCCGAAACCTCCTCTCCCAGTGCTACCCTTTGGCACCTGCTGGAGAGGAAGGACCGGAACCACTGTAATACAGTGTCTCCAATGCCCAAGCCCTCCAGGTGGTCCAGGAGGATACCGTGGTCAACGATATCAAAAGCCGCTGAGAGGTCGAGAACAAGGAAGGAGTATTCATCCCTATCCAGAGCCCTCCTCATATCATCCACCAAGGCGACCAAGGCCATTTCTGTCCCATGCCCAAGCCTGAAGCCCAACTGAAATGGGTCTAGATAACCAGCTTCTTCCAAGTGTGCCTTCAACTGCATCGCCACCACCCGCTCAATTACCTTGCCCCAAAAAGGCAGATTCAAGACTGGGCGAAAGTTGTTCAGAAACTTGGGGATCCAAGGAGGGCTTTTTTAAAAGCGGTCTTATCACTGCCTCCTTGAGGACTGATGGCATCACTCCCTCCTCAAGGGAGGCCTTGATCCCCTCACCCAGCCTCTCTCTGCAGCTCATAATGAGCCAAGATGGGCAAGGATCAAGTAAGCATGAAAGTACCTTGTCCATCAGAAGGAAGAAGCTGGAACCGATCCCACAAAACTGGTGTGCCACAGACCGCCTCCTGCTCACTAACTGTATCCACAGCGCACGGAATAACACTCCTAATCCGATCAATTTTATCTGCAAAGTGCCTTGCCAAGGCCTCACAGGAGGCCTTAGAATCCTCCAGCGGTTCCGGAGCAACTGGACCAACCAGGCTCCGGACCACTTGGAACAGCCTCCTGGGACAGCACTCTGCAGACAGAGATAGAAGCAGCATAATATTCCTTTTTTGCTGCCTTCACTGCCACGTGATAGGCTGAAGATACAGCTCTCTTTCCTGGTTGGTCACCGCTAGCTCAGATCCCATCAGGTTATACTTGAATTTGGGATTTTTTTGCCCCAACATGGATCACTTTACACTTGCTGTAAATCCAAATAAGTTATCTTGATAAATATACAATGAAGAGGAAGGAAATAAATCCAGACAAAAGCAGAAGTGTTTATTATTATATTTATATCCAACATTTTTTCCTCTTGCAAGTAACACAGGCATCATTAAACACATTTTGAAAGTCTATAGATAACTATGTCTGAGCCTGAGTTAGAAACGACATTATAGTGGAATGCAGGCAGCTGCAATTTACAATCCAAACAGCTTCAAGGTTTCCCAGGGGTCTCCAGCTTTCATCTTGGGTTTCAGTGGGCTAAATCCAACATTACAGAAGCAGACTTCTGCTCATTTAATGGTAATTTCCTTACACCTCTGCCCCCCTGGAGCCCCTGCATCCCAAATCTACTCCAGACTGTCCCCCAATTCCCCAGAGCAGATTTGGGGGGGGGGGGTAACTGCAGGAGGAGTGGAATCTGATCCACCAGCGGTGTTCATTCTGCTGGTGGAAGGACAGCATTGGATACAATCAAATAGATGTATAGATAGTCTAGTTCTCCAAAGATGACACCTGTTGTACTTATTCACACACAAAATATCTCTCTCCACACTGGATAAGCTGGGAATATCCCTCAGTATCCAAAAAGCCTCAGGAAGAAGTTGAATTGCCAACTCTAACTATCACGTCCATTTGGAAACCCTTCCCTCTCTCAGCCCCCTCTTCTCAGACACAGCTTTATGTAAATGCTTGACTGCTTACTGGATCTGGCAGCTTACAGCGACATACTGCAGGAGCCCCAAAATATCCAGTCACAGATCATATATTACCATTTGAAACTGTCTGACATCAAGATAGCTTAATATACCTTTCTTAACCCACTCAGTGGCAAGGGCGAAAAAGAGCTGAGGATTGTAAGTGAATGTGTCTCTGTGTAGCACAAATACATCTTTTCTTTTCAAGATGGATTGTGTCCTGGGTCTGATCAGTACACAGGTCTGCATATGCTTTTTTTAGCCAGGGTTCTTGCAATGCCCAGTTGTTGGAGCCATGGTTTCTCTTTAAACGCACTGCAATAAAAGATTTAGATACGATGTTTGTTACTTTTGCTGTCATAGATCAAACAGAGATTAAGGGCGCAATCCTATGCATGTTTAGACAGAGAAAAGGCCTACAATTCCCAGCATGCCCCAGCCAGCATGGCATGCTGGGACGGGTAGGCCTTTTCTCTGTCTAAACATGCATAGGATTGCACCATAAGTATATTATATAGTTTTAAATATATAAAAATGCAAAAACAACAACAACAACCCCACACTCCCAAACCCTGCTATAATAAAGGAAACTTCAATGTGTAATATTTATTATTTTATTATTAAATTTATTAATCGCCCATCTGGCTGGTCACCCAGCCACTCTGGGCGATGTACAACATACAATAAAACAGTTTAAAACAATAAAATTCTACAATAAAAACATTTTCTAAAATACCCTAACCCACCCCAAATGCCTGCCTGAACAACCACGTTTTTAATGCACGACGGAAGCTCATTAAAGAGGGGGCATGACGGAGTTCCCTAGGGAGGGAGTTCCACAGAGTGGGGGCCACCACAGAAAAGGCCCTCTCCCTCATCCCCACCAGTCTAGCTGTCCTGGCTGATGGGACAGAGAGAAGGCCATATGAGGCTGATCTTGTTAAGCAGCCTGTCTGGTGCTGCTGGAGGCGCTCCTTAAGATAGGCTGGGCCGAAACCATATAGGGTTTTAAAGGTCAAAACCAACTCCTTGAATTTTGGCCTGGAAAACAACTGGTAACCAGTGCAACTCCTTCAGCACTGAAGTGATGTGATCTCGCCGGTGGCTGCCTTTAATCAGGCGAGCCGCCGCGTTCTGTACCAGCTGCAGTTTCCGAACTGTCTTCAAGGGTAACCCGACGTAGAGTGCATTACAGTAGTCTAAACGAGAGGAGACCAGGGCATGTACTACTGATGGGAGCAGATGGTTGGGAAGGAAGGGGCGCAGCCGCCGTATCAGATGGAGTTGATACAGCGCTGTCCGGCTCACAGCTGACACCTGAGCCTCCATGGACAGCTGGGAGTCCAAAATGACCCCCAGGCTACGGACCTGGTCTTTCAGGGGTAGCCGTACCCCATTCAACACTAGGTCAACATCCCCTAGCCTCCTCTTGTCTCCCACCAAAAGTACCTCGGTCTTGTCAGGGTTCAGCTTCAGCTTATTCCTCCCCATCCAGCCACTCACCGTCTCCAGACATTTGGACAGGGATTCTGTGGCCAACCTTGGTGAAGATTTGAATGAGAGGTAGAGCTGCATGTCACCCGCATATTGATGACACTGCACCCCAAACCTCCTGATGATAGCCCCCAGCAGCTTCACATAGATGTTAAATAGCATCGGGGAGAGGATGGAACCCTATGGCACCCCACAAGTAATAATACTGTAGCTGGATTATGTTTTCTGAGGACATTACAGAGGGTGGAATCAGTCGAAGATTTTCCACTGATGGGGCTGCTTCCATCAGCAGGACTGGATGGTGGGCAATTACCCTCTTCCCCTGCAGCCCCACACATGCCCTCAAAATTTGCTATGGACAGTTGGGGGAAATTTGCTATGGAGGGTTGGGTGCCCTTGTGCTGGAGCAAAGGAAAGAAGGGCATTGGATTCCATCCAGGTTATCAGTATTATTACTAGCATTTATATAGCACCATCAGTGTACGTAGAGCTTTACAGAGTAACACAAGGAAAAGACAGGTCTCTGCCTTGAGGAGCTTACAATCTGAATTTATACCAGGGGAAGAAAGAGACAGCAGAGAGAAAGGAGGAAGAAAGAGAAAGAGTAACAAGGGATGAATGTGAGCAAATGTAGTTACTAGTATTTAGGCTCCTTTTTAGCAGGAGATAAGCACTGAGAGGCTAAGAGTGCAATCCTATGCATGTTTCGACAGAAAGGCCTATAAAACATGCTGGGAGTTGTAGGCCTTTTTTCTTTCTAAATATGCATACGACTGCACCTTACCAGCCTTCCCCGATGAGAAGCCCTCCAGAGGTATTGGACTACAACTCCCATCATCTCCACCCAGCACTGTAGTCCAACACATCTGGAGGGAACCAAGATAGCGAAGGCTGGGTTAAACTAAAGGTTTAACTGTTGAGTTTTTTAAAAAAGCAACAACTGGGGCTTGTATGTTGCACAGCATAGATGTTCTGGGGGGAAGTTCCAGACAGAAGTGGCAGCGAAGGGAAATGATCAGAACCTTTTACGAGGACAAGAAATCTTGAAGCAGCACAGAATGGACAGAGTTAGGAATGAGAGTCATGGGCGGAAGTATGAGGGCAGAAAGACAAGGGAGGCAGAACTGTTGAAAGACATTTAAGAACCAGGGGGTCAGATCTGGAGCACCACAAGCAGTGTTCCACCCAGGTTCCCAGACCATAGAAACGGCAGTTCTCAGAGCGCATATATTAAAACTAGGGATGTACAGATTGTGTCAAAGCCATTCCGGTTGTGTTTTGTGGACTGTCAGATGCCTTTCATTCAGTTGTCTGTCCATCGATAGAATTGGATTTTTATTTGTTCCCGAATTTGCGAAAATGCGCACATTCCCCGAAATGCACATCTCCCCCCCCCCCCATGGGGGGAATGTACATTTTTGACTGGGTTTATAAAATTTTGCATATTTTTCTATCACAAAATTTGTGCAAAATTCAAGAAAGTTAGAAAAATGGTCCTCAAATTGGCGGAATTCCCCGACAGGGGAAGAGCAGGTTCACTGCAGAATCTGCAAGTCAGATTCATGAAAATCCAAACTCATTTGCTTCCATTGCAGATTTCTCCAACATCCCTAATTAAAATGCCTACTTGCTTTGCTTATGTTCTTATAGTGCAGATGCATTGGAAAGTCTTGCCCATTTCTCCTTCAGTTGTAGTCTTAGCGAGTTCCTCAGGGAATGCCGATTGGTACTTTATACGGCTGGGAACATTTTTAGTTCGGTTGCCAAAATATGCATTATTACTGACCTTCAAACCTCCAGTTGTAGTTAAGGTCATTAGCCATGTTTGCCATTTGACAGCTCATCAAAATTTATGGTAGCTGTCCAGTGACTCCTTCAAATGAGTAAAAGCTTTCAGAACGATTGCCATGCAACCATTGTTTTCAATATAGTGTGTATTATTATTACTACTTCATTATATGTATCATTCTATTATTGCTATGATGGAGGGCTCTAGCCATCAGGCTGCTTACATCCAAGTTCCACAATTTAAGCAGCTAGGCATAGAGGCCTCCAATACAATAAGGGCAAGTCACACGGTGAGTACCGAGAAAATACCAGTTCATCACATAGTAAAACTACTTCTTGACGGTACAATTTCAGACTGCAAGTACACAAGAACAAATGTTTGATCTTCCATATAATCATGTCCAGAACACAGAAAGTGTTTGGGTGCAGCCTTCTCCATGATATGCTGGTTTCCCATGTGTAGGATTCTCCCCATAGGAAAGTGTCCGAACATGCAATCCCTCACTTTCAAACTGAGATGGCACAGTCCAGGAACAGTTTTGCCATATGATGAGCTGTATGTCTAGACCAGGGGTGGATACTGTGTTGCCCTCTAGACGTTGTTGGCCTGTAAATCCCATCAGTCCTAGACAGCATAGACAATGGTGAGGGATAATGGAAGCTGCAGTCCAACAACATCCCTAAGGCCACAAATTGCCCACCCCTGGTCTAGACCAAGTGAAACATTATGGCCAGGTAGAGATTGATCATCATGGGGAAACTGTTTTTTAATATTTCAATGACAACCATGTCTGCTCCAGTTCTGTATGTCATTGAAATATTAAAAAACAGTCTCCCCATGATGATCAATCTCTACCTGGCCATAATGTTACAAAAATAAAATAACTACTCCAGGGCAGGGCATAATATTGACTTTTTGCTTCAAGGCCAAAAATGCCTGACATTACGCTGTAGAAATCTCTAACTATTTATGCTAAGACAAAACTATTTGAGAGCCTAGGAATACCACAAAGCATCTCCCTCTATCCCCTGACAATGGGGATCCCTGGGTTGGTGTGGAAAATCCAGCAGTGAAGAAAGTAGCTCTTAGAAGGACCAGCGTGGAGGTTTGGGTAAATTAGTTAACAAACCAGGATCTGAAATCAGTTTGATTCTGACTTGATTTAACTAACTTTGGTTGGAACAAACCACAGTTCCAAGAGTTCAGTCGCAAAAAGGAAATGTAGTTTGTTCTAAAGTGACAGCAGAAGCCGAGGCTTGTTGTGGCTTGTTCCCAATAACCATAAACTGCTTCACGTCTCCTCTCTATATGTTGCCTATGCATATTACTCAATTCTTTACTTATTTTATTTCATTATTCTACAGTGTAGCAGTTGTCGGCTTGCCCAGCAGTTTCCTGCTGTTTCCCACAGTCCCACAAGTTTCAAGGGATGATCATTTGTGTTAAGATACTTTTCTTCAGCTGCTTACCAAGTTTAAGCACTGAGGCTGATGTTGTGTTGTACTGAAATCCCTACCACCACATGGTGGCAGTGTCTACTCATCAGTGATGGTCTTTTCAATCAGGCTTTCCCAACCTGGCCCCTTCCAGGTGTTTCGGACTTCAACTCCCATCAGCCCCACCCATGACCAATGATGAGGAAAGCTGGGAATTGTAGTTCAAAACATCTGGAGGATACCAGTTTGTGGAAGGCTGTTTTACATATTTCCAGCATCTGTTATAGGAGTTGTAAGATCAATGAATCAAGGTAAGCTGGAGGTGGTCAAACATGAGATGGCAAGATTGAACATCGACATCTTGGGAATCAGCAAACTAAAATGGACAAGCATGGGCGAATTTAATTCAGGTGACCATCATATCTACTACTGAGGGCAAGAATCCCTTAGAAGAAATGGAGTAGCACTCATAGTCAACAAAAGGGTGGGAAAAGCAGTACTGGGGTACAATCTCAAAAACGAAAGAATGATCTCAGTACGAATCCAAGGCAAACCATTCAACATCACAGTAATTCAAGTCTATGCCCCAACCACTGAGGCCGAAGAAACTGAGGTTGATTGGTTCTATGAAGACCTACAACACCTTCTAGAACTAACACCAAAAAAAGATGTCCTCTTCATCATAGGGGATTGGAATGCTAAAGTAGGAAGTCAAGAAATCACCGGGATAACGGGCAAGCATGGCCTTGGTGTACAAAATGAAGCAGGACAAAGGCTAATAGAGTTTTGCCAAGAGAACACGCTGATCATAGCAAACACTCTTTTCCAACAGCACAAGAGGCGACTCTACACATGGACATCACCACATGGTCAATATCGAAATCTGATTGATTATGTCCTTTGCAGCCAAAGATGGAGAAGCTCTATACAGTCAGTAAAAACAAGACCTGGTGCTGACTGTGGCTCAGATCATGAGCTTCTTATTGCAACATTTCGGCTTAAATTGAAGAATGTAGGGAAAACCACTAAACCATTCAGGTATGACCTAAATCATATCCTTTATGAATATACAGTGGAGGTGAGGAATAGATTTAAGGGATTAGACCTGATAGACACAGTGTCTGAGGAACTATGGACGGAGGTCCGTAACATTGTTCAGGAGGCAGCAACTAAATCCATCCCAAAGAAAAAGAAATGCAAGAAAGCAAAGTGGCTGTCTGAAGAGGCTTTACAAGTAGCTGAGGAAAGAAGGGAAGCGAAAAGCAAGGGAGAAAGGGGAAGATATATCCAAAAGCCTCACAAGGCTTTTGTAAGGGTAAAGATTGCAGAGAATAGCAAGGAGAGACAAGAAGGCCTTCTTAAATGAACAATGCAAAGAAATCGAGGAAAACAACAGAATGGGAAAGACTAGAGATCTTTTCACGAAAATGGGAGATCTCAAGGGAACGTTTTGTGCAAAGACGGGCATGATAAAGGACAAAGAAGGCAGGGACCTAACAGAAGCAGATGAGATTAAGAAGAGGTGGAAAGAATACACAGAAGAACGATACAGGAAAGATCTGAATGTCCCTGATAGCCATGATAGTGCGGTCACTGAACTTGAGCCGGACATCCTAGAGAGTGAAGTCAAGTGGGCCTTAGGAAGCAATACTAACAACAAAGCTAGCAGAGATGACAGTATTCCAGCTGAGCTATTTAAGATCCTAAAAGATGATGCTGTTAAAGTGCTGCACTCAATATGCCAACAACTTTGGAACACTCAGCAGTGGCCACAAGACTGGAAAAGGTCAGTTTACATTCCAATTCCAAAGAAGGGCAACGCCAAAGAGTGTTCAAACTACCGTATAATTGCGCTCATTTCACATGCCAGCAAGGTGATGCTCAAAATCCTACAAGCTAGGCTTCAGCAGTATGTGAACCGAGAACTACCGGAAGTACAAGCTGGGTTTCGAAGAGGCAGAGGAACTAGAGATCTAATCGCCAACTTTCGCTGGATCATGTAGAAAGCAAGAGAATTCCAGAAAAACATCTATTTCTGCTTCATTGACTACGCTAAAGCCTTTGATTGTGTGGATCACAACAAACTGTGGCAAATTCTGAAAGAGATGGGAGTACCAGACCACCTTACCTGTCTCCTGAGAAACCTGTACGAGGGTCAAGAAGCAGCAGTAAGAACCAGACATGGAACAACCGATTGGTTCAAAATTGGGAAAGGAGTACAACAAGGCTGCATATTGTCGCCCTGCTTATTTAACTTATATGCAGAGTACATCATGAGAAACGCCGGGTTGGATGAATCACAGGTTGGAATTAAGTTTGCCGGGAGAATTATCAACAACCTCAGATACACAGATGATACCACCCTAATGGCAGAAAGCGAAGAGGATCTAAAGAGCCTCTTGTTGAGGGTGAAAGAGGAGTGAAAAAGTTGGTTTGAAACTCAACATTAAAAAAACGAAGTTCATGGCATCTGGCCCCATCACTTCCTGGCATATGGAAGGGGAAGAAATGGAAGCAGTGACAGATTTTATTTTCTTGGGCTCCAAGATCACCGCAGACGGTGACTGTAGCCATGAAATTAAAAGATGCTTGCTCCTTGGGAGGAAAGCTATGGCAAACCTAGACAGCATAGTCAGAAGCAGAGACATCACCTTGCCGACAAAGGTCCGTCTAATCAAAGCTATGGCTTTCCCAGTAGTAACGCATGGCTGTGAGAGCTGGACTATAAGGAAGGCTGAGCGCCGAAGAATTGATGCTTTTGAACTGTGGTGCTGGAGAAGACTCTTACGAGTCCCCTGGACTGCAAAGAGGTCAAATCAGTCCATCCTAAAGGAAATCAACCCTGAGTGCTCATTGGAAGGACAGATACTGAAGCTGAAGCTCCAATATTTTGGCCACCTAATGCGAAGAGAAAACTCTTTGGAAAAGACCCTGATGCTGGGAAAGACTGAAGGCAAAAGGAGAAGGGGACGGCAGAGGATGAGATGGCTAGATAGCGTCACCGATGCAATGAATATGGACTTGAGCACACTCCAGGAGAGAGCGCAGGACAGGAAGGCCTGGAGTGCTATGGTCCATGGGGTCACGAAGAGTCGGACACGACTGAACGACTGAACAACAACAACAAATTATAGGAGTTCCTCCAAATGAGAGTTACAGCTGGCAAACCCATATAACAAAGAGGATTCTGTGTTAATTCACAAACAATTAAAAGCAAAATTGTTAAGGAAGTACAGAGGTATTTTATTATGATTTTTTCCTCACAAAGTAGCAGCATCACTGAGAGGAGAGATGGCCCCACTTTTGAAGGCAACAGTTTAAAATGAAGGATACAGTTCCAATAAATAGTTAGTTGCTGCCTTCCGGCTTGGCATGTGTTGCTGAATGAGCTGACAACCTTTGTTAAAAAACAAAGAGAAACATACCTTGCTATGGCTAAGCAGTAGATTGCATTCTCCCTTGGAGTTCTACCACTGTGTTCAGAAAAAGACTCCAGAGAAGGATTTAGCAGAAACTTTGCATTGGGCATGGAATAATAAGCTGGCTTGAGGACAGAATTAGGTGGTAGAGGAACTCTCGCTAAACACATATTTTGGTCCATATATTCTTCATTGCTACGGTGTACTTTCTTCCTTCTCATGTTCTTTTTTTGTTGACATCTCTCTATGTTAGCTTTCTTGTTAGCATCTACCACAGGAGGTAATTTGACATTTGTCCCTTTGAGATACCTCTTCGAAACTGTCAAACGATATACACTCTGCCCGTGCTGGAACTGATTATTTAAGTTCGGCAGTTTGCAGCCTCTGTTGTCTGCATCTTGGACTGTGGTGGAATAAAAACTTTTGGAAGTCATTTTTGGTTTTGTGAAACCATCTACAAGGACAATATCCCCGACTCGTGTTCTGAAGACTGCTGTCTGGTTGCGTCGTTTCATCACGTGGATGTTATTTTGAGCCTTCAGAAGCCACAGCTTTAATTTAATGTAGATTTTCATGGAAAGGGAGAAATTAGGGTAGGAAACCACTGACCATATCTTGGTGACTAAATACAGCACACAGTCCTTATGTCTGTGTTGGATACACAACTGCAGTGGAGTTTGTCCTGTAGAGTTTGGGCACTGAAGGCATAAGACATTGTAATTAATTAAGGATTTCAGCATCATGAGCTGGCCTGCTTCCGCAGCTGCATGGATGGGACATTTCTTGACATCTGGATGGTCATTTTCATGACACCACTCGCGATAGGGATGTATGCCAACTGCTTCAGTAGGCTTTGCACCCTGCTTCAGAAGCCATGCCGAAAGCTGAAGGTGCCCCCAAAAGGCTGCCATATAAAGGGCTACCCTCTTTTGATATCTGAAAGAAAGCATGTACAAAATAAATTAGCTATGAAAAGAAAACAAAGTCATATGCAAAATCAAGGTTACGTATACAATAGAGCTCTGCTTATTCAGTTCGCACTGGAAACAGCCAAACCCTCTGGATAATCAGAAGCTCAGATAAACAAAAGCTGTATTTCAAAGGAATATGGTGGTGACATAGATACATGGGAGATGGAGAATGATCTGGATAACTGATTACGTCAGTGTTCTTCACTGCAAAGCTTGAGGGCAATTGGCGGCTCCCAATCACCTCTCCAAGATCACAAGGTGGTTAACAAGCCACAGCGGCTTGTTAAACATCCAAGCATGCCAGTTGCATACTGGCTGATTTATATAATTACCCACACCAGGTGTGGCTTCCTGTGTCATCTGAACCTGGCGAGGGAGGTTTGTTGGGGTGGTTAAGAAACCACCACAAAGCCATGGCCTGCTGTATGGTGGTTTGTTAACCACCCCAACAAGCCACCCTCACCCAGTTCAGACAACACGAGAAACTGTGACGGTGGCTTGAATCAGCAACCTGCCACCCGTGGGTACCACATGACTAATAAGCCATGGTGGACTGCAGTGATCATGCAAACCCAGGTTTCTATTTCTCTTTTTTTTTCAGTAGCTGCTCACTCTCAGCAGGGGCTGTCTAGCTCTGGTTTTAATTTTTGCGATTGGTTTTAATTTTCGTAAACTGCCCAGAGAGATTCTGCTATTAGGTGGTATAGGTATGTATGTAAGTAAGTAAGTAAGTAAATAAATAAATAAATTTGCCTTGTCGTCTGCTTTAGCAGTGGACCGGCTGCTGTGATCTGGGCTACTGTAAGAGGCTTTGGAGGTGGGGAGTCAGGAGACTTGCCACTCATCAGCTGTAAGGTGGCTGTGGTGCTGGCTGTGGTGGGGAGAATGCAGAAGCAATCAGCCAATGTGGTGGGGGAGGAGCCCAAGAGGTAAAGAGCAATGGGATCGGCTAGCTAAAGTGGTGCACCGTGCAGGCGCTGGAAGGGAAACTGAATGTGAATGCTGAGAGCGAGCAAAGTGGACCTGCATTGGGAGTTTTTGCAGCACTGAGCAGAGCAGAGCACCCTCAGTGACAAGAAAAAGATCCATCCCAATCCAAGGACCAAAAATAAGCATGTTGGAATTTGCCTGCCTGGTGACTATTTGATAAGGCCTAATTGGACAGTGTGGAGGGGGACGGGAGGCAAGGCCCCAAAAGGCCTCCAGCTGCCACCTGCCTGGGGGAGGGGGTACAGGAGAGGCCCGGAAACGCCCCCCAAGCAGCCTCAGGCAACAGTGCCTAGAGGCAAAGTGGATCCTGCTTGAAAATAGTGAGGATCCTTCAGTTTAGATAATGAATTAGATAACAGGACACCAGCGTGGTGTAGTGTTGGACTAGGACTGATGGGACCCAGGTTCACATCCCCACTTAGTCATGAAGCTCACTGGCGGAAGCCGTGGTGGCTTATTTTCCCTCCCCGCATGTGGTGGTCACGAGCTGCCTAATTAGCATAATTACCCTCACTGGGTGCAGGTTGTTGTGATGTCCAAACTTGGTGAGGGTGGGTGGCTGGGGTGGTTTACAAACCATCCTGAAACCCATAGCTTGTTCTAGGGTTGCTGGGTGGTTTGTAAACCACCCCAGTCACCCACCCTTGCGGAGTTTGGACGTCACAACAACCCGCACCCGGTGAGGGTAATTATGCTAATTAGACGACGCACAACCTGCAAGCACAGGGAGGAAAAATAAGCCACCCCAGCGATCCCGCCCACTCTCTTTCAGCCTCACTTGTCTCACAAGGCTTTTGTAAGGGTAAAGGTGTGGGGGTGGGTGGGGGTGAGGAGGAGAACTATGTATGCCACCTCAAGCTCTTTAGAGGAAAGGTGGAATATAAATGTAATAAATGGATGAAATGGCATGCTTAGAACATTCTGTGCTAGGCATCATCATGATCCAGGAGTTTTGTCTGCCAACTTGCTCTTCAGTCCCCAAAATAAAAGGAGCTACAGTTCATAGATTTTGCATATCTTGCATCTTGGGTTAATCTCGAGTTTGGCAACAGAACCGCAGTGGCTTGCTGCCACCAAAAATGTTGTTACACATGGAAGCAGGGTAGTGTAGTAAAACAAAACCTTTTACCAAAGCACTTTCTTTGTGGGGCATGGTAGAAGGAAAAATGGTCGAATCTCCGCACACATTTTTTCTAGGCAAATGCCAACAGGTAAAATGGCACTGAATTCTACATGGTGAAACGGTAGCAATGGAGTAGGAGTGTCACATTGACTCACTGTAAATATGACTTCTGAAAGCACCATCAAACATCTGCTTTAGCCAAACATAATAGAGGGATGCTATATAATTACTGTGCAGTGGACATATTTGGTTCTGTAAGAGAGCAAATGAGCAGATTGCTTCTGACTGTAAATGGAGCAGCACCACCTTTCATGAAGATGTCAAAGCCAGTTATACTTTAGGTATATTTTTTTAAAGATTTTTTTGGAGCAGATTTTTTTAAAGGGGGATTTTTGGAACAGACATTCTCAGCCTAAAAAAAGCCACCTAATTTTAAAAGTTAAGATTTTGAGTTACTGTACTTGAGTACTGGACCTTCCTTTGACAGATAGTGTTGGGCCTTGGGTTTGTTTCCTAAGAGACATCCAGTCAGGAATTCTTTCCATCCATCCCAAACATCCAAATGAAGAGTTGTGCCTGCCAACAGAGAATTCCGATAATTTGTCTCCATTCCTAGCACTGTTTCGTATTCCATTCATGCACTTCTAAACCACTCAATTTTCACATGCAGGCTAGCAAAGAAGCTAAAAAGTGTATCTATCACAGCAATTTACGGAAGGTAATTTTGAATGTGCAGCCTTAGGACTCTTCCAGACAGAGGTTTCCTGGCACCACCAATCATTGGACTTCTGATGTAAAGTACAAGCAGAATTTCCGTATACTGCCCGCATTGTTGGGGAAAATTGCCACTACAAGCCTTCTGTCCACACTAGCAAGCAGAGACATAGCCAGAGCTCTTTCCCCGCTTTGCTGCTCCCTCCCACCACGTTCGTTGTGCCAAGGTGGATTTTGTTTTATTTGTTTTTTCTCCAGAACTGCACAATTTTGGAAGCCTGAAGGTTCACTGCTGTGCTTTTAATCCCATGTAAGTGCATGTTGCCTTGATTTGGATCAGGACCACGGTGTTCTGGGTGTGCAGGGTTAAACCTTTCCCCCACACCACCAGTTTTTTCCCTGATATTCCCCCCTCTGAGGGATTTCTAAAAAATAAAAAAGTATCCATTCTAGTCATTTTCTTTTTTTTTAAACCCTCCCAGGTGGTGGTAATACAATTTCAAGGGAAAAACTGGTGGTGGGGGGAAAGGTTTAACCCTGCAATGCCATAGTCCCACTCCAAATCAGGGCCATGTGTGCTTGTTGTTGTTGTTGTTCAGTCGTTCAGTCGTGTCCGACTCTTCGTGACCCCATGGACCATAGCACGCCAGGCCTTCCTGTCCTGCGCACTCTCCCGGAGTGTGCTCAGGTTCATATTCATTGCATCGGTGATGCTATCTAGCCATCTCATCCTCTGCCGTCCCCTTCTCCTTTTGCCTTCAGTCTTTCCCAGCATCAGGGTCTTTTCCAGAGAGTTTTCTCTTCGCATTAGGTGGCCAAAATATTGGAGCTTCAGCTTCAGTATCTGTCCTTCCAATGAGCACTCAGGGTTGATTTCCTTTAGGATGGACTGATTTGACCTCCTTGCAGTCGAGGGGACTCGTAAGAGTCTTCTCCAGCACCACAGTTCGAAAGCATCAATTCTTCGGCGCTCAGCCTTCCTTATAGTCCAGCTCTCACAGCCATACATTACTACTGGGAAAACCATAGCTTTGATTAGACGGACCTTTGTCGGCAAGGTGATGTCTCTGCTTCTGACTATGCTGTCTAGGTTGGCCATAGCTTTCCTCCCAAGGAGCAAGCGTCTTTTAATTTCATGGCTACAGTCACTGTCTGCGGTGATCTTGGAGCCCAAGAAAGTAAAATCTGTCACTGCTTCCATTTCTTCCCCTTCTATATGCCAGGAAGTGATAGGGCCAGATGCCATGATCTTCGTTTTTTTAATGTTGAGTTTCAAACCAGCTTTTGCACTCTCCTCTTTCCCCCTCAACAAGAGGCTCTTTAGATCCTCTTCACTTTCTGCCATTAGGGTGGTATCGTCTGCATATCGGAGGTTGTTGATAATTCTCCCAGCAATCTTAATTCCGACCTGTGATTCATCCAACCCGGCATTTCTCAGGATGTACTCTGCGTATCAGTTAAATAAGCAGGGTGACAATATGCAGCCTTGCCGTACTCCTTTCCCAATTTTGAACCACTTGGTTGTTCCATGTCCGGTTCTTACTGTTGCTTCTTGACCCTCATACAGGTTTCTCAGGAGACAGGTAAGGTGGTCTGGTACTCCCATCACTTTCAGAATTTGCCACAGTTTGTTGTGATCCACACAATCAAAGGCTTTAGCGTAGTCAATGAAGCAGAAATAGATGTTTTTCTGCAATTCTCTTGCTTTCTCCATGATGCAGCGAATGTTGGCGATTTGATCTCTAGTTCCTCTGCCTCTTCGAAACCCAGCTTGTACTTTCGGTAGTTCTCGGTTCGCATACTGCTGAAGCCTAGCTTGTAGGATTTTGAGCATCACCTTGCTGGCATGTGAAATGAGCGCAATTGTGCGGTAGTTTGAACACTCTTTGGCGTTGCCCTTCTTTGGAATTGGAATGTAAACTGACCTTTTCCAGTCTTGCGGCCATTGCTGAGTGTTCCAAATTTGTTGGCATATTGAGTGCAGCACTTTAACAGCATCATCTTTTAGGATTTTAAATAGCTCAGCTGGAATACTGTCATCTCCGCTAGCTTTGTTGTTAGTAATGCTTCCTAAGGCCCACTTGACTTCACTCTCGAGGATGTCCGGCTCAAGTTCAGTGACCGCACTATCATGGCTATCAAGGACATTACTATCATGGCTATCAAGGACATTAAGATCTTTCCTGTATCGTTCTTCTGTGTATTCTTTCCACCTCTTCTTAATCTCATCTGCTTCTGTTAGGTCCCTGCCTTCTTTGTCCTTTATCATGCCCGTCTTTGCACAAAACGTTCCCTTGAGATCTCCAATTTTCTTGAAGAGATCTCTAGTCTTTCCCATTCTGTTGTTTTCCTCGATTTCCTTGCATTGTTCATTTAAGAAGGCCTTCTTGTCTCTCCTTGCTATTCTCTGGAACTCTGCATTCAGTTGGATATATCTTCCCCTTTCTCCCTTGCTTTTTGCTTCCCTTCTTTCCTCAGCTACTTGTAAAGCCTCATCAGACAGCCACTTTGCTTTCTTGCATTTCTTTTTCTTTGGGATGGATTTCGTTGCTGCCTCCTGAACAATGTTACGGACCTCCATCCATAGTTCCTCAGGCACTCTGTCTATCAGGTCTGATCCCTGAAATCTATTCCTCACCTCCACTGTGTATTCATAAGGGATATGATTTAGGTCATACCTGAATGGTTTAGTGGTTTTCCCTATGTTCTTCAATTTCAGCCGAAATTTTGCTAGAAGCAGCTCATGATCTGAGCCACAGTCAGCTCCAGGTCTTGTTTTTACTGACTGTATAGAGCTTCTCCATCTTTGGCTGCAAAGGACATAATCAATCTGATTTCGATATTGACCATGTGGTGATGTCCATGTGTAGAGTTGCCTCTTGTGCTGTTGGAAAAGAGTGTTTGCTATGATCAGCGTGTTCTCTTGGCAAAACTCTATTAGCTTTTGTCCTGCTTCATTTTGTACACCAAGGCCATGCCTGCCTGTTATCCCGGTGATTTCTTGACTTCCTACTTTAGCATTCCAGTCCCCTATGATGAAGAGGACATCTTTTTTTGGTGTTAGTTCTAGAAGGTGTTGGAGGTCTTCATAGAACCGATGAACCTCAGCTTCTTCGGCATCAGTGGTTGGGGCATAGACTTGAATTACTGTGATGTTGAATGGTTTGCCTTGGATTCATACTGAGATCATTCTATCATTTTTAAGATTGTACCCCAGTACTGCTTTTCCCACCCTTTTGTTGACTATGAGTGAGACTACATTTCTTCTAAGGGATTCTTGCCCACAATAGTAGATATGATGGTCACCTGAATTAAATTCGCCCATGCCTGTCCATTTTAGTTCGCTGATTCCCAAGATGTCGATGTTCAATCTTGCCATCCCATGTTTGACCACCTCCAGCTTACCTTGATTCATTGATCTGACATTCCAGGTTCCTAAACAATATTGTTCTTTACAGCATCGGATTTTCTTTTCACCACCAGACACATCCACAGCTGAGTGTCCTTTCGGCTTTGGCCCAGCTGCTTCACTCTTTCTGGCGCTCCTTGGAAATACCCTCTGCTCTTCCCCAGTAGTATATTGGACACCTTCCGACCTGAGGGGCTCATCTTCTGGCATCATATCTTTTAGCCTTGTCATACATTCCATGGGGTTTTCTTGGCAAGAATACTGGAGTGGGTTGCCATTTCCTTCTCCAGTGGACCACATTTTGTCAGAACTCTCTGCCATGACCTGTCCGTCTTGGGTGGCCCTGCACGGCATAGCTTATGGCTTCACTGAGTTACGCAAGCCCCTTCGCCACAACAAGGCAGTGATCCATGAAGGGGTCATGTGTGCTTACACAGGAGTAAAAGCACAGCCATGAACTTTTGGACTTTCAGAATTGCTCAGTTGTGCAATTATGGAGAAGCTGAAACAACAGCAACAACAACCCCACAACCAAGTACAAATATTACTAATTGCCTCACTCACACTCCACCCTTTATTTTGTTGCTAAAAACAGGGGCACGTGTGTTTGGGGAAGGGACAAAAGAAAGAGCAGCAGTAGGGAGGCTGTGATTGGCTTCCTGGGTGAAGGAGAAATGTGGATGTCTGGCCAGCCTGAAACCATGAAAATACGTCCCCAACAACATCACCTTACGTAATACAGCCACACCACAAGCTCCAGAAAACAGGCAGCCACACCAATGGGTTTTGGGAGATCATGCCACACTAGAAAACAATTAACAAATTTTCCCTGGTATGAGAAAATCCAGGAAAAGATGGGGGAAAACACAGCCTGTCACTGGACAACTGCAGGAGACTAACTGCATCATGGGGGCAGTCCAAAAAATCCTGCTAACAAGGCAAGCCAATAGCACATTAAAAACTCTGTCTAGAAGAGCCCTTAATCTGTGACTTGATTTATTCTGCATTTCTCCAACACAGGCATGACAACAGAAGTGTATGTCAAAGATGTTTACATTTAAATCCTTTTGTGGGCGGGAGGTGTCTCAGTAATTCCCCAAGCTATTCTTAGGTTGCCTTCTACACGTGGTGGGGTGCATTTTTCTTTGCAATGCAAATTGCATCAGCGGTATCTCTGAACAATAGCTGAATTATCTGACTAAATACATCTTTCAGAAAGTTAAACTTTACTCGCTTTTTATCAGCTGAATTTGTCTTAATGTTCTGAAATATTCAGAAGTTAGAACTGAACTGTGGTAAAGGTCTAATAATATAGCAAAATATGGTGCTGACTAACACAAAAGCCATTTCGTATTTTGGAGTGCTACCTTGAGTAAAAGTCATAACCATTTCCTATACACGTCTACTTAGAGGTAAGTTCCACTGCATTCATTGGGGCTTTTCCCATAGGTGGGTATAGGATTGGAGCCTTAAATGCAAATGGTTCTAGAAAGGATTGGAGGTCTATGTTATCACCTAAGAGTAGATAAAATATGCAAACAGTCTTATACCTATATCTAACTGATAATCGCTCAAGGTATTGCAGTCGTACATCTCCCTGCCCTCTGGAGTCCTGAGACAATAAATACTGTTTGGGAAGCCACACTTCAGGGTTACCAGGGTTTTTAGCTGGGAAACCTTTGATGCAAGAAGATAAATTCTTCCCATTATGGGCACTTTTTCATGAGTGACGGCATTGTATACATAGAAAATTGGTTTGTCTTCTTCCTGGAAAGAAAACGCAAAAATGACATTGATACTCCAGTGGTAATATCCGCATAAAATTGTACCTATATAATCTATGTGGAATTCTGGCCTTACATATTGGGGGGGGGGGGGCATCTGTAGAATAACAAGTTATATGGAATATTACAAAATAAAGAATATTGGAACTTATCCTTTAAAACAGATTCTTAAAATCATTAAAAGCTCCTTACAAATCAATGCAAGGCTAAGGATTTAATTCTCATTGTCTTAACACAGCCTTCCTAGACCTGGCCAGACAACAACCCCCCATCCTCCTCACCCAGCCTAGTCATGGCCTGCTGGGTCGGAGTGATAGGAGTTGTAGTCCAACACATCTGGAGAATGCCAGGTTGGAGAAAGCTGCCTTAATACCCTTTTGCTGTAATTATCTGAAGGTTACCTGACATCCCATTCGAAGGTAAGATGCTTTTGATGACTGTGAAGTGATACTAGGACAAGACCTATAATTAAGACAGGAAAACAGCACACACAGAGAATGTCTGTGCTAATTAGGCAGCCTTGCTTTTTAAAAATAAATTGTACTTTACCTTAACAACACATTTAATTGTGGAAGAAACCGATATGCCCACATCGGCAAGTATCCAGCTGTCCTTTAACACTGCTCCTGCATACATCAGCTCCAAATATCTCCTGCCTTGCTTGTCTTCAGAGAGAGGAACATGAAAATAATCCTTAAGGGGAAAAATTATTTTAGAAATAGCAGTGAAAACACTGAGTTGCCCTTCAATGTCTATTTTTTAAAAGCTATGGCTATTCTTCACCGGAATACTTGGCATCTCTAGCCCACTTGGAATATCCAAGGGGGACAGAAATCTCTTTCCTCAGACTTCAAGATCCACAAAATAGGAACCCTGTTAATGTATCAAGTCTGTCAGAGACAGCCAAAACCATCTCTCTGCTGCTCTATGCCTCCTCAGGAACCTGTATGTTTTGCCCAAGGCAAGGGGCAGACCAGCGCTACAGCTGACCTTTGTGTTTAACCCACAATGAGTCATGGTGCCTACAGGCACCATGTTGCATATCTTAATACCCATCGGGGTTGTCTGGTGAACCTGGCGAATGTAGGCTAAGTGAGGGTTAAACAACCCTCACATAACCCTAAAACAGACCATGGGTTGTTCAACCCTTGCATAACATATGTTCACCAGGTTCACATAACACGACAACCCCTGAGCAGGGTTTGCATATTCAAAATGGTGGCTGTATGCACTGCAGTCTCACTATGGGTTAAATAACCCGTGGTGTGCTGTCTTGTCACGTGAATAGCCCCAATGTGTGTGTGTTGCAACTCTGCAGGTTACACCTGCATTTTGAGTATTTTACTTCCAAGAATTTAGCGTAGATTAGTAAGCTTTTAATGTTTGTTCTTGGTATAGTACTGATTCGCTTTCCCTTTTTATCTCATATAGTCCTTTAATAGACATCTTTCATCTGGACTGGAGGTTTGAGTATGAATTTCTGACAATCCCAAGACAGGCTCCTCTTCCCACCTACATAGCCACGTGGATTCACCTACATATTTATACCTAAGGGGAGATAAGAGGAAAGCAGTGATGGGGTGAGGGGGTTCTACCTGGTCACTACTTCTACTAGGCTGATAATTTGGAGCTCCAGACTATCCTTCCTGACCAGAGTTCAAGAGAAAGAGGAGGTGGTGGCAGAACCCTATCAACCAGATAGATTGATACAAGTGCCCTGCCTCAAAAAGCAGTTGTGGTATGGTGATCATTGCAGCAGGAAGTACTAACATCCAGGATAAATATCCAGTTAGCATTCAGATCAATAACCACTATCGAGAGAACCACGGTGAAGGGACATAGCTTAGTGGAAGAGTATATGCCTTGCATGTAGAAGCTTCCAACTTCAATCCCTGAGATCTCCAGGTAGGTCTGGAGAAGACTCCTGTCTGAATCCCTAAAAAGCTGTTGCCAGTCAGTGATGTGGTTTGCACGTAACTGTCAGGGTGGACACTGAGCCCATAGAATCCCAGAGTAGTTCTGATTCTGAGGAAGAGCAGTCGCTCCTGGGAGAGGAACGCACTCCTCTTTCCCAGGACCAACAGCTGACGGAGATTCCTACCACCAGCATTCCTAGTTTACTTAGCAGTCCAGGGAGTGACCAAGCACAGATAGCAGACTTGGTGGACGCGCGACACAGACGCAGAGAACGGCGCCAGATGGAGGGCGCGGAAAGGAGGCGTAGTGCCAGGTTGGCGCGCAAACAACGGCTGCGCCCAGAGGATCCAAGGGAAAAGGGGAGGGACTCTCCCTAGTTCTTAAGTTCAGGGGTCTGCCAGTAATTCCCTTTCAAACGGGGACCAACTGTTCCAACTTAGGGCATAGGTACTGTGCTGCTCAGATCTAGTTGCAATCGGTATAGTTGTTAAGTTGTAAAGGAAGAATAAAGCTTTGAAAGGAATTCCTTTGTCTGTGTCTGGACTTGGCTACTGGATTAGACTGAGAGAGGCCTCCAAGGAGCCCTTGACAGTAACGGCAACAAATTGTGGGTTATTTAAGACATGTTTTGTCATGGTGCATGCCAGGCATGTTGCATATTTTGCATATGCAACCTCCAACCAGTTCAATCGGAGGTTGCTATATGATAGCTGAACTTGGACACTATAGGTTAATCATGGGTTAAACACCCCATAGTTAACCTACAGTTAGTTGAGTTGACTTCATTGTAGGTTGTATATGCAAAATGGTGGCGGAATGCAGCATGGCAAATCGTGGGTTAATTAATGGGGCCAGTGTAGGCAATATTGAGCTAGATGGACCAGTGGTCTGTCTGGTATAAATCAGCATCCTATGATCCTAACCATCATCGTCACAATCCAGCACAGAATTAGGCACAATTTAAGCTAAATATGCTGGATAGTGGCTTTGGCCTAGTAAGGTTAAGGCCCACCTTAACCTTACTGGTAAATGTTACAACAGAGGTCTCTAACATTTTTCAGGTCTGCCTAGTCAGAAAGGGCAAATAAGTTGAGTATGAGGCAGGGGTTGGGCCCCAAGTAACACCCCACATAACACATCAAACAACTCATTTTACACAATGGAAACTAAGAAGTCAAACTGATGAAGCACAAAGACAAGTCCTTTCTCCAAGAAACGAAGTACAAGGCAGAAGGTGGTTTAAGCCCCTGACACAACAAACCACATATTTGCCCCCACAAAGAACAACACAATGACACAATCCCAATTTCACAGAAGGAAAACTGGGGAAGCCGAGGGACCCCCCCCCCCCAAGATACACACAGAGAAACAAAACCACTCCACGCCCCACTCAAAACAAACGTACAGAGAGAAGCAAAACTGCTTCCCCAAAACACACGCAACCCCAGGCAAACACCCCCTGTTGCTGGTTCTCCCCCAGGATGCTTCCTGCTTCCCCCACCCCCGGCCAAGTTTATTATAGCAGCAGCAGAGTCCCAATTCTTTCTTTGTTTTTAAAACAGTTTTGCCTGCCTGGTCATGCCAAAAACCAGACCTCCAGGGGAAGGGAAGAGGGTGGGGTGGCTGCAACAAAGCTGGAGCTCGCCTTTCCAGCCAAGGTTAAAAAGAAAACAAAGATGTTTTAAGTGTTAAAAAATGTTGACAATTTCAAAGACAAAATTGGGAGGGGCAGGGGACTTGGTGGGTGCCCATGGGGTTTGCAGGGAGCACTATGTTGCTGTTCCAGAATTATACAAAGGTTTTAGACAGTCGGGTCTATATGGCTAGGAGTTGGCTAAACCTAATGGAACAGGTTATGGTTTACAAACCTTGCGAGAGACAGGACATGTAGATCCACACCCAAGTCCATTGCTCTACCTATTAGGTCACCAATTCCTCCCCCACACCCCTACCTTGTTTAGATGTGATGGTGCAAGCAGCATCCTGTGAGAGATAGCTGAGCATCCTGTGAGACATAAAATGGGCAGCTGAGCCCCATTTGCTTCCATATAGGAAAGCTGATTATAATTGAACTCAATGGCTTCTGTGGATCCTGAACTCTCCATCCCCCAAGTTCCATGGACAATGCTCCTGGGTCACTTAGACATTTGGCAACAACGCTGCTGCAGCAATACCAATGCCTTGCTGCTTTGGTGCAGGAGGCAGGGCCAGCTCCCACTACTACAGAAAGGGAGTGAGATGTCCCATTGCACTGGCACTGGAAGAACATGTAGGACCAGACCTTGGGCTCCATTGCCTCTGTACAGTGTAGCTCAGGACCAGGCTCTGTCATGGTGTTGTTAATGACTTGATTTCTTGTTTAAAATCTCACTTTATTTCCTTGGTGGGCAATAAGCCCCTTTGAATTCAGTGGAGCATACCGTGGAGTAAATATGCATAGGACTGAGCGGTTGGAAATTTAAATAACCGTAAATATATTGGATTTTTTGTACTTGGGTTTTTGCTGTTTCATATTGTTTTATAATGCCCTCCAGCATTTATTCTACACCCCCTCAATATTATTGGCTATAGGGGTGCTTCTAGAGAGGGAGCTCCTAGCGCTTACAATTAAAAGGCACTGTGCAGCTATTCCATCTTTCCTTCTTTAACAGATTTTCTGCAGTAAGAAAAGAGATAGAAGAAGCAGTGGGAAAACCCAGGAGGGTTACCAGGGCATGACAATGTCATCTGGACCCCTGGTAAAATTCCACAAATGCGTAATGAATGATTGCACATTAAAAGCCTTGTTTGGAAGCACCCTGAGTTTGGTGGTAGTGTATCAAAAATTGTAATGCAGTGTATGAAAAATAAACAAATCATTGTACTCAAATTTAAACTTTCTCTTTGGCATACTGTAAGTAAAAGAAGGCAGTTGAACCTCAAACACAACTGAGTTCTTAAGTTATTTAGGTTTTTTTCTCAACTTCTCTCACCCAAACAAAACAAACTCATTGTCTCTTGTTAAAGCAGATTTGAAATTGCTTATTGAGGCTGATTTTCCAGATAGGAAAAAGAAGCCTAATCAGATGAATTAAAAAGAAACCCAGGGCAACTGTAGTCTGATATAAGCTGATAATATAAAATTAAACAAGAAGCTTAAAATGAAATACAGTAACGGAGTTTCAATTAAAACTGAGCTCCTTATTTTATAAAAAGCCCCAGCATAGGTGAAAGATTCTCCTTCATGACTTCCCTTAATTTTGACAATGAATATTATCTTATTCAGATTTTCACATGGACTGAAAACCAAGATGATAGAGAATGAAGACATTTCACTAAGGGCCAAGATCATACCTTTATCATCAGCTTTATATCTTTCACTGTATTTTCCGATGAAATGTCAAATGATTCACAAAGTCCTTCAAAGGCGACAAAAATTCTCATTTTGAAAAATGCTGTTCAAAACTCCTCAAACGTCTTTTTGCTTTATCAGGCCACATGGTATGCAAATCTTATATCCACACTGGAGGTCAAAGAAAAGCAATTCTGAGGATACTGTAAATATCCAACCTCAGTGCAGACATTTTTCCTCCAAAGCAAGAGGCTGCCTGGAAAATCTTGGCTGAAGCAGGAAGCGCAGAGAGCCCAAGAAACAATGAGCAGATTTTGTTTCCCAGGCTGAGTTGAATAGGAAAAATGTCCCCTTCTCTAACTAACAAACTTAATTAAACCAGCAAACCACGTATCGATCGAGGCAAGTGTGAACAAGCTCTCAGCATGTGCATGCATGTTCCAAGGCAATCACACCAGTTGTGTTTGCTCAACAGGCACTTATCAAACCACAGAGAGCCATGACAGAAATGAATGATGTTTATTTTATTGCTTATGGCAGTCTTTAAACTTCCTGTAAATAAATCTAATCTCAGCACTCATGTTACCATAACAACTTTATAAGCCTGTTAACACGGTCAGCCTCGCCAGTTTAGATCAGAAGCCAAACTGTGCTTTTTGCAAAACTCAGACAGGCCAATAGCTTGAGAGCATCGATATCCAATAAGATAACTGGGTATAAAAGATACCGAATAAGCATTTAATATACACGGTTTCATATGGCTCCTTCACACTGAACTTTTATCCTGAGATTGAGATTGCTCCTTCATGGATGTTTGCGGGCTGTTTATATGACACCATGATCATTCAAGGTGTCTCCTGCACTAAATGCCCTTTGTTCCATTTTTCAATAGATCGCAGATAATGAGCTATCAAATTACCCCATTGTGTTCCATTTCAGTTTCCTCTGCGAAAAGAGTAAAAGCGAAAAGAGTAAAAGCGGCAAGAAGAGGTGAGAGATCAAAGAAAGATAATGGAAGACTCAGATACAGGGAGAAGGGGGGGGAAGGAAGCACATGAAGAAGGGAGTTGTTGTGATCCTGCATTTAAAACGGAAGCAGAAAGCCCCGTAGGATTTTAGGCTAGTGTAGAGATGTTCACAGACACTTTCGCCTTGGGAGAGGTATGGTTTTCCTGTGTCTTGAACCAGCAAGAATCTAGTGGCACCTCAAAGACCACTGTGGCATAAGCTTCTATGGACTAAAGACCACAATCAGATGTGTGAAGTGTTATAATCTTCTTTTTCTTTTAATATATTTTATTGAATTTTACATTTATAAGAAAAGGATGTAACATCCAGTGACATCAAACGTAACACAGTGATCAAACACGGGATATACCTGATACACACAATCAAGTAAGTGGGTGGGAGAGATTGAGAGAGAGAGAGAGAAAGAAAGAAAGACAAGGTAACTGGTGCGCCCAAATTATCATGAAATGCAAGAGGTTTAGGTACAGCCTATGCCAATTGTGTGAAAATCTTAAATGCAGACAATATAAGTACAATGACTGTTTACAATATTTGAAATTCTTAATATATCATTTATGCCACAATAATCTGATACCCTTAAAGGTGCCACTAGATACTGTTTTTGATGCAACAACCTAACACAGCAAAACTTCTTGCCTGTATCTTAAAATATTCTTGCTGCTAAAAATTACTGCAATAGTAAGCTAGCTAGAACCTCTAAAGTGAACGCCTGGACACTGTTGTCTTGTCAGCAATTTGCTTAATCCCAGGTTTGGAGTTGCGGTCATCATAATGAACATAGCGGTGTTGAGTCAGCTCTCATTCAGTATGACATAAAATAAAAAAGTAAAACAGAAAGACACAGGGAATGCACAAGAGAATGAAAGTGCAGTCAGAACAAATTGGAAGCAGATTGAGGCTGCAATTTTAAACACCTAGGATTAAACTGCACTGAACGCAAATGTGTACAGGATTGTGCTGTAAGGCTGCAATTGTAGATACACTCTCCTGGTACTGATTACACAAGATATCATCAGAAAGGTGAAAGGTGTATTGGAATCAATAATACTCATTAATTAAAGTAAAATAGCAATTTAATTGTTGATTAAAACAGCAACCCTAATTGTGAATGTATTTGTTGTAATTCTACAAATGTCTGCTGGAGTAAGGAGCAGTATTATCTTGGGAATACTACACTAGAAATATTAGTAAAACTGACTTTTTTAATTAAAAAAACCATGATTCAACATATACAAGAACTTGATGTGCAACCAAGTAAAGAAATTGATTGCTATTTTTACTGATGGGAAACTGAGGACAAGGGAATATTGCTTCCCCCTCAACAACTGCACTGTTTTGCTGTTTCTGGGATTGAATGGAGATCTTACATATTCAAGCATAATATTCTGTTTGTTGGGTCAAAATCGATTCTGTCCAATATAGATAACTTTTTCTTCCAGGAATTTGTCTAACCCCCTTTTAAAGCCATCCAAACTGGTGGCCATCACTACTTCCTGTGGTAGCCAATTCCATAGTTTAACTATGCGCTGTGTGAAGAAGTATGTCCTTTTATCTGTCCTGAATCTCCCACCAATCAGCTTCATAGGATGACCATGGGTTCTAGTATTTTGAGAGAGGGAGAGAAATGTCCCCCTATCCACATTCTCCACACCATGCATAATTTTGTAGACCTCTATCATGTCTTCCCTTACTTGCCTTTTTTCCAAGCTAAATGATCCCAGCTGTTGTAACCTTCTCTCATAGTGAAGATGCTCCAGCCCCTTGATCATTTTAGTTGCCCTTTTCTGCACCTTTCCAGCTCTACAATATCTTTTTTTAGGTGTGGTGACCCGAACTGTACACAGTATTCCAAGTGTGGTCACACCATACATTTGTATAGGGGCAGTATGATGTTGGCAGTTTTATTCTCAACAGTCAGCATCCCCCAGCCAGTCCAACACACCCGGAGGGCACCAGGTTGGGGAAGGCTGATCTAGGAATGGTAAAGTAAAATATGTAAGAGCCATGCCTTTGTCACCTGCTCCCAGCTTTAAAGTAAAAAGGTAAAGGTGTCCCCAACCAGTCGTGTCCGACTCTAGGGTGTGGTGCTCATCCCCGTTTCTAAGCCGAAGAGCCAGCGCTGTCCGAAGATGCTTCTGTGGTCATGTGGCCGGCATGACTGAACACCGAGGTGCACGGAGCGCTGTTACCTTTCCTGCCGAGGCGGTACCTATTTATCTACTTGCAATTTCTTGCTTTCGAACTGCTAGGTTGGCAGAAGCTGGGACTGAAGATGGGAGCTCACTCCGTCACGCAGTACTTGGGTCTCGAACTGCTGACCTGCCGACCTTCCAGTCTGCAGTTCAGCGTCTTAACCACTTAGCCACTGTAAACCTCGCTCCCAGCTTTAGAGCCATAATATCCTCCCAGTATTATGCTTGTGGTGGATGCCTTACTTCAGAACCTTGGAGTTCTGCAAAACAGAGCCAGAGGTCCATAATGTCCTTTATTTTTTCAATAATTTTACTAGCAACAAAAAGATTAGTTGGAATAGTGGATTCCATCAGGGAACCATCTTGTGATTCTTCCATTCCAAAACAGGAGTGTAACAACACTGGCAAGCGACTAGCCAGCTATTTACTCAGGATATGTTTGAATGACTCATATGGAGTTAATATATTTTTGAAGAAGTTATGACAGGGCCTGGTTGTTTTTGTGCTAGGAAATTCAAAAGCTTGCTCACTGTTTATGACATTTTAGTTGGTGTTAATAAAAATACTTTAGTTGGTGCTAATAAAAATTATTATTATTGCTTTTTACTAATATTTGTGATTTTTGTCATTTGAAGATACACACCAATCTGAGGGATTAGGCTGCGTGTGCTCAAAGTGTTTGGTTTTCCCTGCAAATAAACTTCTTAGCATTTTTATCAGTATTACATAAGTTATAAAAATCTGAATTGCATTTCAGTTGGGCAAATAGTTATCATGTTCTGTCATCTGATGATGTGTAAACCAACTCTATTAAAAGGAGTAAAAGCTAATAAAATATCTGGATTAATTCTAATCTTTGAACAATTCTGATTATTTAAAGAGAGACTAGTCACATTCGTTCTGCTTCCTTAGTAACGTCTATTAGACGGAATGTCTTTGGAAAGTCCTTGGCATGGCAACAAAGGTATTTCTATGATCTTACAATAATCTTTTGTAATAACTGATGTTATATTTAACACTACCATTGGATTAGCCATCTGCCTGGATCCTACTTCATATCTGCCTTTATTATATATGTATTTGTTGTAGAAGCAGAAGCTTCTGAAAAAGAGAACATATTATGTTGGATCCAGCCATTTGTCTAGCCGCAAATGCAGGGCAGGAGAAGCACAGAGGGAATGATCCCCTCCAAGCTTCTCCTGCCCTGCATTGGATAGGTGGCCGCCTATCCCCATAGGATTACGCCCTGAAGGTGCAATCCTATATACATTTAGAGGAAAAAAACAGTGCTGGGGAACGCTGGAAGTTGCAGGACTCTTTTCTTTCTAAACATGCATAGCATTGCGCCCTAAATGGCAGTGGCTCTCGAGGGTTTCAGTCAATGGACTTTCCCAGCCCTACCTGGAGATGCCAGGGATTGAGACTGGAAACTTGTGCATGGAAGGCACATGCGTTACCACTGAGCGATGGTTCTTTCCCACAGCACAGAAGAGGAGGTGATTCTTACCAATTCCTGCAGCTCCTACCAAACATAGAATCATAGAATAGTAGGGTTGGAAGGGGCCTATAAGACCATCGAGTCCAACCCCCTGCTCAATGCAGGAATCCAAGTCAGAGCATCCTGTCCCTTGCCAACAGTCCATCTTCCAGGAAGTATAGCCCGTGGTCCCAGAATCCAAATCTCTCTCGTCAGCACCACCTTCATAGCCAGTCATTCACCCAGAGTATTTTTCTTTCCCTTTCTATCCCTCTTCTGCCATGGAGGGTTGGGGGACCCTCCGGAAACAGTGGGGGAGGTGCTGCTGGGGGCTGCAAGGGACAGGGGGATCAGAGAAAATCACCTCCCCTACTTTCCTCCTGTGGTACCATTCTGAGTGGAATAAAACCTCTAGTTCCAATCCAAAAGAAGGAGCAAGGGAGCAGGCAAAGGGACCATCAAGGCCTGCTCCAGTTGGACTCCCCCCCCCCCGGTTGATATCCATGGTCCTGTGGGGAAGAAGAAAGAGCGAGGGAGCTGGGAAAGGGAACATCAGGGCCTGCTCCAATTGGACTGCCCCTCCCTTGGGAGATGAGAGGGGGGAACAGGGCCATCCCACCAGCCTTGCTGACAGTCTACCTAATTCTTTTTTCTCCCCTCCCCATTGCCTTTTCCTTGTGTGTTCTGTCTTTTCTAGATTGTAAGCCTGCGGGTGGGACTGTCTTCTTTGTTCGTTGATTGTAAGCTGCTCTGGGAGCCTTTTTTGGCTGAGGAGCGGGATAAAAATATAATAAATACATAAAAACATCAGTCTAACATTTCCTGTGTATAATACAGGAACTTTACAGCAGGGGTGTGGCACCTCAGGCTCTCCTGGGGTCCCAGCCCAGCCCTCTGGGGTTCCTCAGGTGGCCACGTCTCCCTCCCTACTTGATCAGATGGTCCCCACTTTCACCTTCTCTGATCGTTTGGTGATGTCCCAGCTTTTGTGTGTTTTCCCCCATTCAAAAAGGCTGAAATGTTTCTTTTAAGGCTTTGTTACTGGTAATAAGGACTTTAAGCTAAAATATGCTGGTACGTTTGATATTTTGGCCCACCCCCTTTTGCCTTTGTTCCCACCCACCACTGGAATGCGCCCCCTCCCCGAGATTCTCCAAAATTGAATTTGTTCCTCCGACTAAAAGAAGTCTTAGATCCCTGCATGAAACTATTAGGATATTATACATTCTCCAAAATTTCCCCACATCAGTTAATACAGTTAGTTTTCATTTATTGCCCCCCCCCCGTTTTCATTTATTCCCCCCCCCATTTTCATTTATTGTAATAGCCCATTGGGTATTACAGCCTTCAAATAATGAGATGATGGGATAAAATGGGAACCCAATGCTGCAGGGAAAGAGGTTGTGTGATGGTTCATGCCTGTGCATCGTTTTTTCCTGGAGAAGCAGGCTCCTGCCAGCTGGCCAAACTGTTGTTCGGTGGGCTGGTGGGAGCCCAGTGCTGAAAAATGGCAAGCCAGGAGTGTGCCCCTTTCCCTGGGATGGGAGCAAGGTTAAAGCCTCCTCCCCATCACAGCAATCTTCAACAGCAGCACTGCAATGAGGAGGAGGGTTTAACTGTGTCCCCATCCCAGCAAAACTACTCAATATTGATTGGATGGGGGAGGTTAAAGCCTCCCAGGTGCACCCCTGCAAACTGCAGTAGGATTTCGGGGGGAGGGGTAAACTGTGCGTGTGCAACTCCCAGCCACTTACCCATGCGACCCTCAACCTGAAGAAAGTTGCCCACCCCTGCTCCGAAGTACCTACTCCCTTGCTCTACCCCAAGCTTCCCCAACCTGGTGCCCTCCAGATGTGTTAGGCTACAATTCCCATCACCTGCTAACTGGAGGTTATGAGAACTGTAGTCCATCACATCTGAAAGGCACCCAATTGGGAAAGGCTGCTCAACAGTTTCAGTAGCATCTGTTTCCTCTCCTGTCCTCGTTTTTTGGATTCTAATCTTCAGCTTCATATCTTGCTGCTGCATCCACCAGCATTTCCATCCCCATTTCACCACTTCTTCCAGCATCTATTTCTCATGTCTCTCTCCCTTCCTTCTGCTCCCTCTTACCTCCATCTCTGCTCCTATATCAGTACTCTCCCCACCACTACCATTTGACCTTCTCAATCTTCTCAAACTGGGGAGAGGTAACGAGTGGGGTACCGCAGAGCTCAGTCCTGGGCCCAGTGCTCTTCAACATTTGTATTAATGACTTGGATGAGGAGGTGCATGGAATGCTGATCAAATTTGCAGATGACACAACATTGGGTGGGATAGCTAATACTTTGGAAGACACAAACAAAACTCAAAGTGATCTGGATAGACTGGAGCGCTGGACAGAAAACAACAGAATGACATTTAATTGGGATAAATGCCAAGTTCTGCACCTAGGGGGGGAAAAACCAAATGCACAGTTACAGGATGGGGGATACGTGGCTCAATAACACGACAAGCGAGAAGGATGTTGGAATTGTTGTAGATCACAAGCTGAATGTGAGCCAACAATGTGATGTGGCTGCAAAAAAGGCCAATGCTCTTTTGGGCTGCATTAATAGAAGCATAGCTTCCAAATCCTGGGAAGTACTCGTTCTCCTCTACTCAGCGCTGGTTAGGCCTCATCTGGAGTACTGTGTCCAGTTCTGGGCACCACATTTTAAGAAGGATGCAGACAGACTGGAGAGGGTTCAGAGGAGGGCAACAAAAATGATCAGGGGATTGGAAACAAAGCCCTATGAGGAGACACTGAAAGAACTGGGCATGTTTAGCCTTGAGAAGACTGAGGGGAAATATGATAGTGCTCTTTAAGTACTCAAAAGATTGTCACAGAGAGGAAGGCCAGGATCTCTTCTTGATCATCCCAGAGTGCAGGACACGGAAGAATGGGCTCAAGTTACAGGAAGCCAGATTCCGGCTGAACATCAGGAAAAACTTCCTGACTGTTAGAGCAATACGACAATGGAACCAATTCCCTAGGGAGGTGGTGGGCTCTCCCACACTGGAGGCCTTCAAGACGAGGCTGGGCAGCCATCTGTCAGGGATGCTCTGACTTGGATGCCTGCATTGAGCAGGGGGTTGGACTCGATGCCCTTGTAGGCCCCTTCCAACCCTACTATTCTATGATTCTATGACCGGGCTTAATTTCTAGAAGTTGCTTATGGCTAAAGCCACCGTTTCTCTCCTGGAGGTAGGGCTCACTAATCCCAGATACCATGAGACAGGCAGGATGGTGATTTCCTTAATACTCAGCACATGCTCAAAAAGCCATTGTTGTTGCTGCTATTATTATTATAGGTTTACACAAAAATAAAATATTGTATATAATAAATAACTATGTTGCATCGGGTAATATAATTCTTGGGATTGAATAATATAATTTTAAACTCTATACCACTGTGTTCCAGGATTACACGTCTAACATCGAAAAAGAGGCTTCGGGGTCAGCTTTCGTCCGCTCGCGCTCGGGCGGCTGCCCCCCGGGCGCCGCCTTCCCCCAGCGCTTGTCCCTCTCGGGCAGCCGCGCCTTCCCTCTAACTCCGCCCCTCTCCCTCTCGGGCAGCCGCGCCTTCCCTCTAACTCCGCCCCTCCCCAGCAGCCGTCACGTGCGGGCTGCCGTGCGCAAACAGCGTCCACCCTGCGAGTGGCAGCGGAGCAGGCCAATCCGCGCCGCCCGCTCCGACATCTCAGCCTATGCGAACTCGGCGGGCGGGATTTCCGCAGCTCCTGGGCTGGCTGGCTGACGGGCCGGGAGAGGTCTCGATTATGGGCTCCGCCTGAGCGGGTCTGTGGTCCTTCTCGCGTCTGGCTCTGGCTCTGGCTCTGGCTCTCTTTCGGGTAAGAAGCGGCGAGGCTTCCCGGCCTGGCGCTTTGTGGCTGTGGACAGGCGGCCGCGGCCGGCCTCAGGGGCTCCTCTCACGGGCTGGGCTCTGCACGGGGGTCCTTTGAGCCCGTCGTTGAGGCAGCCAACGGATCGGTTGCCTCTAACGGCGTGACCTTGTCGCCTCTTTCCCTCCCCCACCGGCGTCAGTCTCCTCCTCGCTCTCCTCGTTGAGTCATCTGAAAGGGCGGGGGGGAGTTTCACTGCAAAACTCGGGCTGTGCGCACGTCTGAATAGGGAGAGGGGATGGGTCAGCGTGGCCACCCCGGGAATCCAGAGGAGTTTGAGTTGGCCACTTTTGCTTCACCTTTTCTCTTGCCTTCGCCGCCTCCTTCGCCTCACTTCCCCCTCTTCTTGCGGCTTATGTCGAAACCCACGAGGAACAATCACGAGCCCGACCCGAGTTTCAAGGCGCTGCTCAACACAGCGGCGTTTCCAAAGAGCCTTTGATGCGCAACCTTTGAATCACTTCCTCGGGATTGCCGAGCTTTCGCGGAGTGTGGGTGGACTCTTCGTCGTCGTCTTTTGATGGCGTGAAGGTGCCCGCGCACCGTTGCTACTGTGGTGCCGGCCGGGTTTGTGATGTGCTGAATGCTTGCGATGACATGACTTTGTTTCCAGGCCCTCTATTGGGCTTACGAGGCGCAAGGTATTAGGTGTACACGCTCTTCATATGTCGTGCTGAACAGTAGCAAATGAGGTTTGCAGCTGCTTGCAAGATGCTTAGTTGTGCAGGCCTGTTGGCTGCCCAGTTCTGTGCTTGGGCTTTCGTCATGCCAAACCAAGAGCGAGTTAGGTTGGATTTTACCCTAAATTTCTAAGTCCTACTTCATCATGGCTAACTTAGATCCCATTAACGTCAATGAACCTACTGTAAGTAGGACTTAGGTAGGATTTTACCTTTAATATAGTTATGTGTGGCTCCTCCTGTCTGACCACCCTACGTGGCTATAAAGTACATTTCTTTTCAGCATCTTGGGCAGGTACCCAAGAAATTCACGCATATGGCCTGATCTCTGGTGCCTGTGGCCGCAATTGGCTGTGTGTGTATGTGCGTACGCATAGAGGATTAGGGTGTGGGAAGTGTGGCTCCAGAGGCGCAAGGTGGCTTATATGAGGCTGCAGTTGGTGCCTTTGGAAAATGTCAGCTTGTGTAAATGGTATCCTAATAGGCTGGCATCCTAATAGGAGGTGGAATTGTACTGTAGTGCAGCCTTCCCCAGTCTGGTCCTCTCCAGATGTATTGGACTGCAGCTGCCATAATTCCCAGCCAACATAACCAATGGCATAATGTTTGCACTGCCATCCTGTTGTATGTCAGATATGGATGAAACTACCTATACATTTCTAAATAGCTTGGGAGCAGCTGTTAGGGACTGCTCTCTTGCATGTGCTTTTTCAAGAGTAACTGAGAATGCCCTCTTAACAAGGACATTAAGGGCTTTGCTACTGCTTTTTCGCTTTGCTACTGCTTCTGCTTTCCCCCCTCATCTCCCTCCAACTATTGCTAATTGCCCTCCTACTGCTAAGTGCCTGGCCTAGCTTCAGACTGGTAGTAGGGGGAAGGAGGTATAGACCCAAGAGCCATAGGACTGCACTGTGCTGCTCTCAGTGATCTGGTTCAGATGATCAAATTTTGGCTTAAGTTGGGATATGTATATGCTTTGTACACCTGCATCAGCCCCTTTGCTGCCACGTCACGAGCAGGAAAACAAGCCAGCAAGCGACAGTTAACCATAGCTTCCTGTTATGTCTGGACTGGGAAACTATGTTTAATGTCTTCCAAACAAGCAAGGATATGAAGCCATGGTTTAAAGTTGGCTTGTTTGGAGATCATTGACCATAATTCCCTGGGTTCAGATGCAACAGGAAGTTGTTAACTGTAGCTTCCTGGCTTGTTTGCTAATTTGTGTGAAGGGAAGAATGAAGTTGGAGTGAAGCAGTATGGATACAAATCTAAATAAATCAGATTTTAAAATGTAAATTGGACACATATACCCTCTATCTTTCTATCTATGCAATCTCTTTTCCATTAAAAAAATAACATATTGGGATTAGCGATGCTCTGCTGTCCAGGAGCCCCATTTGCAGCAGCAAGCAGTCTGGCATTATTCTATACATATTTACTTAAAAGTAAATTCTACTGTATTGAATGGGACTTTCTCCCTATAAGTGTGCTTAGGATTGCAACTAAAGATGTTTTAAGCATACATTTGAAAAATATATTCTGCAAATGGCTGCATTATACAGATTGACCTGGCAGGTTATTGTGGGTTAATGAACCCAAGATTAGCCACAGCACGTGCAGAGTGTGTGTGGCCACCGCTTTGAATATGCAACCTCCAGTCAAGATCAGGGGTTGCAGCATGTCTTGTGAACCTGGCCATCTTTATTTAATTAGGGTTAAACAACCCACACTTAACCTAACTACTAACTAAGGGTTAAATATGAGTTGCTTAATCCTGGATTAACCCAGGATGGCCTGTCCACATGACACGGCACAATACCTAATCACCCTGATGGGTGGTTTCATATTAAAAATGGCAGCCGCATGCACTGGGGCTAAGTAATTAACCCACGATAAGCTGCTGTGTCATGTGAACCAGCCCATTCATTTGTTAAGGAGCCAGGCTGCTGTGGCTTCCAGTCATTGTACTTTTCAAAGGTGAACTTGGGTTTGCCATTGTGTAATATGTGGAAAAGCTCTTAAATCTGCTCAGGGAATGACAATAAGATGTGAGTGGTGGTCTTTACTTTCCCAGTGAGAGCTGAAGTGAATTCAACTGCACTGCATTAGAGATCTCTGCACATTGCCTTTTTACCAGGTGCTCAGCAAACTTGAGACCAAAGTCATTCAACTGGTTAAAGTAAGCTGCAGCCTGATCTTCCAGTTGCTTTGAGCATAACATAACCTAATTTGTAGTCTATATGCTTGCTCTGCTCTAGTTTCAGGAGAGTCCTGCCTGATGAGTGGGTATCATGGAGCTTCCTGGCCTCCTATGGGGTGTAGGTGCTATAGTTGTGTTCTTTGCTGTGCCTTAGGGAAAGGTGTGTTAAGACACAACAAGCTGTTACACCCCTATATTAGGAGGATGGCAGACACAATACCGGGAGTTTTACAAGCATTGCACAACTTCCTTCCTGTGGGACACTTAAGAACTTCCTTTCTATGGGAAGAATAGGGCTCAACCACTGGCCGATATCTCCTTTCAGATGGAATGTGTCTGTCTGGCCCAGAGGACAAAGATTTATTGGGATACCTGGATCCAAACAGTATCTCTGGTGTGAGCACACTAAGTCACATTCAGTCACTGGAGCAGGACTAGTGTGTTACAGGGAACTGCCCATGCAGATGGAGTGGGACTAGAACTATGTAGACAGGGGTTGGCTCTGTTTTTATTCCATGGCACAAAGTAAATGGGCTTCAGTCTGAGATGCAATTGAGAGGGAGGCAAATAATGCTTCTCAGACTCTACACCCAAGGTCCCCAAGACAGTGCGTGAGGGCACCTTTTTGGCGTCCACCACGCTCCCTACCCTTTCTGACTTAAACTTTACTTTAGATTTTTAATGAAAATAAAACAAAACTGGGAGGCTAGTATGCTGCAAAGTGAAGTGCCTGCTTACTGCACCATCTTTGGTGCACCATCAACTATTGCTATTGCTATTGAGAACTTCTCTGAAACGGTTGGTAAGTTTTATGTTTTATAGACTGCTGAGATGCTTCCATTTTTTTCTAATGTAATTCTTGCATTTGATTATTAACCACTTCAGAGTTTTAGAAAGGCAGGCATACATTTTTAAGATGAACAATAAAGCCAAATGAAGTTGTAGAGTCATTCCCACTGGGTCTGTAAGTTTTGATCAGTTCTCTTGGTAGGTTGATGTATGAAAGTTTTAATTACAAATTAATATTTGCACACACAACCCATCCACCAGATAATTTGTTTGGACTGCGAAAGAAGGGTACAAATATGCCAAATTACATATATGTGTGTATTATGTAAAAATGGCTTCCTCTTTTAGTTTGAGCCCAAAGCTACCAGACCTTTTTTTTTTTTTTTAAGCTGAAACTGCTGTAGCTTTGGTTCTTGCTTCTAGGTAGAAAGGCAACCAAACAGTGTTCAGTTGAAATATTACATATATTTTTAAGTCATATCTTCCACACTTAAATTGAGATTTGAACTCTTCCTTGGTGGTGTGTTAGTTCAAGGTTATATTTGAAAATATTCTGTATTTTAGGTTCTCACATTAATGGACAAATACTTTTAAACCACTTCCTTTCTAGAATGAGTGGCAGCTTTTTAAAAATTGAAAGTCGGTCTTCCCCAACCTGGTGCCATCTAGATGTGCTGGACTGAAAGTCCCATCATCCCCATGTCAGGTGGGAATTATAGGCATTTCAGTCCAACACATCTGGGGGGCACCAGGTTGGGGAAGGCTGCTAATGATTACCTCATTGCAAGGTAGTTGCCCTAGATAAAAAAAGGTGCAATACTGACACCTGTCTCATTCACGAAGGTGTTACTGTCTTGCATTTTCATTTTGGCAGCCATTCTTTTTCTTTACCAGAGAAGGAATGCTGTCCCCAGAACATAAGAGCTATGCTGGATCAGACCAAGGATTCATCTAGCCCAGGATTCTGTTCACACAGTGGCCAATCAGCTGCCCATGGGAAACCAACAAGCAGGACATGAGAGCAACAGCACCTTCCCACCCATGTTCCCAGGGCTGTTCCAAGACATTTTGCTGCCTGAGGCAAAAGAGGAGATGGTGCCCCCTTCCATTTCATGTACAAAAGCGGACTGGACTGGTGTTTGAATCTTGAGCACTGGCAATGGGACCGCATCCTTCACCACACCCTAAGGCAGCAAGCTTGCTTAGGAGCTACAGGGCAGGCCATGTGACCCACAGCTTTCTTCTCCAACACCTTGCTACCACCTTCCAGCATCTGCCACCTAAGGTGACTGCTTCATTCTGCCTAATGGTAGGGCCAGGCCTGCATCTTCCCCAGAAATTGGTGTACATAGGCATACTGCCTCTGATAGTGGAGGTAGCATATAGCCATCAGGACTAGTAGCTATTGATAGCCTTCTCCTCCATGAATTTGTCCAATCCCCTTTTAAAGCCATCGAAATTGGTGGCCATCACAACATCTTACGTAAGTGAATTCCATATTTTAACTGCGTGCTGTGTGAAGAGGTACTTCCTTTTATCTGGCCTCAATCTCCCACCAATCAGCTTCATTATTTATTTATTAATTAAATTTATTAATCGCTCATCTGGCTGGTCACCCAGCCACTCTGGGCAATGTACAACAACAACAACACAGTTAAAACAATAAAATTCAACATTAAAAACATCATAAAAATACCCCAACCCACCCCGAATGCCTGCCTGAACAACCACATTTTTAATGCACGGCGGAAGCCCTTTAAAGAGGGGGCATGGCGGAATTCCCTAGGGAGGGAGTTCCACAGAGTGGGGGCCACCACAGAGAAGGCCCTGTCCCTCGTCCTCACCAGCCTAGCTGTCCTGGCTGATGGGACAGAGAGAAGGCCATCCAAGGTTGATCTTGTTGAGCGGCCTATCTGGTGTTGCTGGAGGTGCTCCTTGAGATAGGTTGGGCTGGAACCATATAGGGTTTTAAAGGTCAAAACCAACACCTTGAATTTGGCCCGGAAAACATTTGGTAACCAGTGCAGCTCTTTCAGCACTGGAGTGATGTGATCTTGCTGGCGGCTGCCTTTAATCAGGCAAGGTGCCGTGTTCTGTACCAGCTGCAGCTTCCAAACTGTCTTCAAGGGTAACCCGACGTAGAGCGCATTACAGTAGTCTAAATGAGAGGAAACCAGGGCATGTACTACTGATAGGGGCGCAGCTGCCGTATCAGATGGAGTTGGTACAGCGCTGTCCAGCTCACAGCTGACACCTGAGCCTCCATGGACAGCTGGGAGGCTAAGATGACCCCCAGGCTACAAACCTGGTCTTTCAAGGGTAGCCGTACCCCATTCAACACTAGGTCAACATCCCCTGGCCTCCTCTTGTCTCCCACCAAAAGTGCCTTGGTCTTGTCATGGTTCAGCTTCAGCTTATTCCTCCCCATCCAGCCACTCACCATCTCCAGACATTTGGACAGGGATTCTACGGCCATCCTTGGTGAAGATTTGAATGAGAGGTAGAGCTGCGTGTCATCCACATATTGATGACACCGCACCCCAAACCTTCTGATGGTAGCCCTCAGCAGCTTCACATAGATGTTAAATAGCATCGGGGAGAGTCTGGAACCCTGTGGAACCCCACAAGTGAGTGGCCACGGGTCCGAAACCTCCCAGTGCTACCCTCCGGTACCTGCCGGAGAGGAAGGATCGGAACCACCACAATACGGTGTCTCCAATGCCCAACCCCTCCAGGCGGTCCAGGAGGATACCATGGTCAATGGTATCAAAAGCCGCTGAGAGGTTAAGGAGAACAAGGAAGGAGCATTCGCCCCTATCCAGAGCCCTCTTCATATCGTCCACCAAGGTGACCAAGGCTGTTTCTGTCCCATGCTCAGGCCCGAAGCCTGACTGAAATGGGTCTAGATAATCGGTTTCTTCCAAGTGTGCCTTCAACTGCATCGCCACCACCCGCTCAATTACCTTGCCCAAAAAAGGCAGATTCAAGACTGGGCGAAAGTTGTTCAGAAACTTGGGGATCCAAGGAGGGCTTTTTTAAAAGCGGTCTTATCACTGCCTCCTTGAGGACTGATGGCATCACTCCCTCCTCAAGGGAGGCCTTGATCCCCTCACCCAGCCTCTCTCTGCAGCTCATAATGAGCCAAGATGGGCAAGGATCAAGTAAGCAGGTGGTCGGCCTTACAGATGAAAGTACCTTGTCCATCAGAAGGAAGAAGCTGGAACCGATCCCACAAAACTGGTGTGCCACAGACCGCCTCCTGCTCATTAACTGTATCCACAGCGCACGGAATAACACTCCTAATCCGATCAATTTTATCTGCAAAGTGCCTTGCCAAGGCCTCACAGGAGGCCTTAGAATGCTCCAGCGGTTCCGGAGCAACTGGACCGACCAGGCTCCGGACCACTTGGAACAGCCTCCTGGGACAGCACTCTGCAGACGCAATAGAGGCAGCATAATATTCCTTTTTTGCTGCCTTCACTGCCACGTGATAGGCTGAAGATACAGCTCTGGCCTGTGTCTGATCATCTTTGGAGTGAGACTTCCGCCACCGGCCCCCTAGCCGCCTCACCTCCTGTTTCAGAGCTCATAACTGCGGATTGAACCATGGTGCAGTCCGAGCCCTCTTGGGGGAGAGGGCATTTCAGGGCCACCCGATCTAATGCCCTAGTGATTGCGGCATTCCACCCACCCACCAGGGTCTCGACTGAGTGGCCATTGGTGCGCTCCAGAGAATTCCCAAGTGTGTTCAGGAATCCATTCGGATCCATAAGACGCCTGGGGTGGACCATTTTAATGGGTCCTCCACGCCTGCGGAGGGGTTGTGGAACCGATAAGTCTAATGTCACCAGATAGTGATCTGACCATGACAAGAGGGTGGTGGGTATACCCCCGACTTCCAGTTCACTCCCCGCTTCTCCAGAAACAAACACAAGGTCTAGCGCATGATCGGCTACATGGGTGGGCCCAGTTAGAATAGGGTGCAGCTCCCAGGATGCCATGGTCTCCATGAAGTCCCGAGGTGCTCCTGTGAGGATGGCCTCTGAATGTACGTTGAAGTCCCCCAACACCAATAAGTTAGGGGACTGCACACACACACACATCAGAGACCACCTCAAGCACCTCGGCCGGGGAGTCAGTCGTGCAGCGGGGTGAACGGTACACAAGCAGAATCTCCAGACTGCCCCTCTGGCCCAATCTCCAGTACATGTACGCAGCAAACCTGGTCTCACAGAGAGGGGATCTGGTGAAGACCAAGGACTCTCGGTAGATAACAGCCACTCCCCCATCCCGATCCCTAGCCCTCGGCTGCTGTGCGTACAAAAATCCAGCTGGACACATGGCTGCAAGAGTTGGAGCAGCGGCCTCAGCCAGCCAGGTCTCCGTAATACATGCCAGGTCTGCACCTTCATCCAGGATCATGTCATGGATGAGGGAGGTTTTCTGGGTAACAGACCTGGCATTGCAGAGCAGCAAACGAAGGCCAGAAGATGGAGTCACACCTCCCCCAGCCATCCTTTGGCTCTGGACACGCTCGGAGCAGGGGACAGATACTACACATCTCCCCCTTGTTCCCCTTACTTGGCATGGCCTGCACTTCACGCCCTGCCAGGACCTGCCGCCCAGCCTCGGTATAGTCTGGCCCCCAGCACTCCCCCCACTGCCTCTGTCAGGTGGACACATGCCCCCTCACTCCCGCCTATCAGGCAGGCTACCCACCCCTAAAACACAACAGAACCCCCCCAAAATTGAAAAAAAAACCCAATTAAAAATTGCCCTTTAAAATACTGCCAGGCACGAGTCCACGGTAGTGATAGTGGCGGTGGCGGCGGCACAGCAGCAGCAGCAGGCACACCTCTCCCCAAGTGGTGGCAGCTTCTCCTGCAGACTCTGGCTCTCCCAGGCCACCTCAGCCAGCCAGTTTATGTAGCCCCTCCAGGAAGGGACAGGTGGAAGCAGCACAGCTGGCTCAGTACCTGGGGGCCTGGTCCTGCAGGGACTGGCGGTGTGCCAGGCAGAGGTCCGTAGGGAAGGCCTGGTGTTGGTGGTGGCGGCGGCCACACAGGCCCAGCAGCTGCAGGCCCAGCAGCAGCAAGCACGCCTCTCCCCTGGTGGTGGCAGCTTCTCCTGCAGGCCCTGGCTCTTCATGTCATGACCCCATTGGGTTCTAGTATTAGGAGAGAGGGAGAAAAATGTCTCCCTATCCACTTTCTCCACATCGTGCATAATTTTGTACACTTCTATCATGTCTTCCTTTACTTGCCTTTTTTCTAAGCTAAACAATCCCAGATGTTGTAACCTTTTCTCATAGGGGAGTTTCTCCAGCCCTGTGATAATTGTAGTTGCTCTTTTCTTCACTTTTTCTAACTCTACAGTAGTCTTTTTTAGGGGCAGTGACCTGAACTGTACATAGTATTCTATGTACTAAGTGTGGTTGCACCATAGATTTGTATAAGGGGCGTATGGTCTTGGCAGTTTTATTTTCAATTCCTTATTATGCCTGACATGGAATTTGCCTTTTTCACAGCAGCCGCACACTGGGTTGACATTTTCATTGAACTGTTCACCACAACCCCAACATCTCTTACTTGGTCAGTCACTACTAGCTCAGATTTCATCAGTGTATATGTGAAGTTGGGTTTTTTTTTGCCGCAACATGTATCATTTTACACTTGCTTACATTGAACCACATTTGCCGTTTTGATACCCATTCTCCCCGTTTGGTGATCCCTTTGGAGCTCTTCACAATCCCTTTTTGTTTTAACCACCCTAAATGATTTGGTGTCATGAACAAACTTGGCCACTTCACTGCAGATTCATAATTCCAAGTAATTTATGAATAAGTTGAAAAGCATTGTTCCTAATACAGATCCCTATGGGACCTCATGATTTGCATCCCACCATTAGGAGAATTTACCATTTATTCCTACTCTATGCTTTCTAACCAGTTACTGATCCATAAGAGGACCTGTCTTCTTATTCCATGGCTGATCAGTTTGCTCAGGAGTCTTTGAGGGACTTAGATTGCCCAGGTCCAAAGACTGCCCAGACCATCCTTCCCCTGCCTGTGCCCTTCAGATGTATTGGGTTACAACCACTATCCTCCCCAGCCAAAATGGCTTCTGAGTGGGGATGACAGGAGTTGTAGTTTAACACATCAGTAGGGTGCTAGGTTAGAGAAGCGTGGTCCAGACACTTGCGATAGATTCTGTATGTCAACTGTCTTTCATATAGAAACAAATTGTTCTGCAATTCAAGTTCATCTGACTTTGGTTTTCCCTTCTCACATACCTCCTCAAGTTTCTGAGGCTTAGCAGTTTAATGGGACTTCATATATAAAGTGGAGTGCTTCAATTAACAACTTTGCTTGTGTTTAGTGTTATATGGTGCTGCCTAGCAACAGCCTCCCTTACATTAGTGTCACTTCAGTAGGGAGACAACTCAGAGGTTCAGAAAACTAACCTATAGAAGTATGTGAAAAGAAGGGCAGGAAAAGGGTTGTGTTTTTGGACTCCTTTCAGAACATTTTTTAAGCTTGATCTGTTCCGGGGCAACTAGGGTTTAAAAGTAGGTTGCATTTGATAGTTGTCCCTCAAAGTGAAGAAGCTACTTCTACTTTTAACTGTGAAATTTGCTACAAGATAAGAATAAATAAGGTGATTGGATGACTGAGCATTTGTTTTGTGGGTAACTGATGGTTATCATGGGATGAGAAAATCCATTAAGGACACTATCCTATGCATGTTTAGACAGAAATCCTACCACACCTAGCAACCGCCAGCCAGCCACACTATCTGGGGGATGCTGGGAGTTGTAGGATTTATTTTTGTCTAAACATGCATAGGATTTTGCCCTAAGCTGCTGCTAGATAGTAAGCTTAAAGGGGATGAACTTTGGAAAAATAAGCTAAGTTTAGATGAACCAATCAGACTTAACCCCCATTCATTCATTCCAATCCAGGCAGGCTCCAGTGCTCATGATGACCACTGGGATTGGGGCCTCAATAGCCTTGGGCAATAATATCCTCAGGAGTGTGAATGAGGGAGTGAGGATGTCCACCCAACAATTGGATTAACTGTAGCTTAAATTGCTGTAGTTTACAAGCAACCCGTGCTTGTCTGTATAGCCGCTGTTCTGTCTGTTCTGGGGCTGTCTTTCCAGTGCTCTGCTCTGTCTGTGTGATTAAAAACCCTCCAAGGGCGAGTTCAGCCTTCTGAGATGGAGCTTTTTCTACAGGTAGGATAGCTGAACTGTTGGTGTGTGACCAGAGTAAGAAGCCTCAACAAATGGGAAAGACTGATTCTCTGCTTTCAAAATCCAGGGGGCAGGAGAGTGGAAAAGAATCAAATACTGAATGCTCAAATGTATGTATAATGGGTCCCTTGTCCACCCACAGGGCTATAGTGTCCAACACCACAGTAGATGTCTGGCCTGCAACTTGCTTTTGAAACCTCTTAAAAAAAGTTAATGAATGACAGCCAAAAAAAAAAGGAGTATGTATTGCTATTCTGTGAATGATTCAACAGTTTCAGAGTATGCCTGCTTTTGGTTAAACTGAATCTGCCTTTCAATATTCATAAGAAATTATAGCTATCAATTCTTCATTAAAATCCACTCAAACTCCCCAACTGGCATCTCTTATCTTGTGGGTAGCTGGGCAGTATTGCAGTGTTCCAGAATCCTCTTGAAAATCAAGAGAAGGACATGGTTTCACCATGTTTTTTTCTACATGATTAGATGGAAGTATATTTCAGTTCAGATGGGGCTCCTCCTAAAACACCAAATGCACACTTGTGGCTCTTCACCAGGAGAAGAGCAGTAGTGGTGTGCTAGCTTTTGTTTTGTGAAGCTGTCAAAAGGCAGAGGAGCCAATATCTCCCCTTTCTGAACTTGCTGGAGACTGGGGGAATGGGAGAGAGGAGGACACTCACCAGTGTTAGTTCAACATTTAAAAGCGAGACGATTCCATCACCAAGTGGGAGATATTGACACCTCCTCCCTTTTGATGTACTTACTCCATCCCCCCCCCCCAATTTTTTCGGTGCTTCTGAATTACGCTATTGGGTTCCTCCTTTCTCTTTTTTTTCTCTCTCCTGGTGTGTGCAAATTGTGTGCAACTGTGTGCAAATTAGTTTATATGCAGCCTGGTCTTGTACATTAGCCACTCCACTTCGGGCTTCTGTTGACAGCTGCAACATACAAGGACATCGACAAGGCAAGGCTATGCATACTGGACAGGCAAAAGTGTGCATGTGAAAGAATGGGGAAAAATAATAATTAAAAATTGAGAACACTTTTATGTACTTGAACCACCGAAAAAAGGTGGCAAACGATTGGAGCGGGGAGGGGGCCAGGACAAAGAGACAAGGCGGGTTCTACTGCAAAAGGGTCTGGGATATGTGCTGGAGCTGGCTGGTGGACTGAGGGGGAAGGAGGGGGAGAAGAAGCCACAGCAACCCCCATTATCTGTTGGGCATACCGTGGGTTGTCTAGTGAGCAACAACCCCACTGTGGCTTATTTGCAAGGTGGCTTAGCATGACATGTAAACTCACCCTCTGTGTCAGCCACACTCCAATTAAGCAAAAGTATTTGAATTTAGTCCCTGGGTGATGTGCTAAAAGTCAGGGTACTCTGTGGCCTGTGCATGGCGCCAGCAGCTGGAAATTAATGCAAGCCACAGTTGCCACACTATGTATAGGCATGAGAATTGGTATGGAGTTCACTCATTCTTTCTACCTCAAAATGTTTTGTATATTAACATTTAGGAGGAACCATCTACCCCTTTGCAGTTTGAATCACCATGCACAATTATATTGGCTCTCAGATGATTTCAGCTTTGAAGATTGCTGCAGGCCAACCAGCTTCAGTTCAGTGGTGGCTTGTGGTAACATGGAAAGGAAAGGAAAGGTTCCTCCTGTGCAAGCACCGAGTCGTTGCTGACTCCTAGAGGGACACCGCTTGCGCTGGTGTTTTCATGGCAGACTGTAGCGGGGTGGTTTGCCATTGCTTTCCCCCGTCGTGACTGCTTTTCCCCCAGCAAGCTGGGTACACATTTTACCGACTTCGGAAGGATGGAAGGCTGAGTTGACCTGAGTTGGCTACCTGAGACCTGGCTTCTGCTGGGATTGAACTCAGGTCGTGGGGAGAGTTTCGGTTGCAATACTGCTGCCTATGTGGTAACATGGACAGCGCACAAATCTTAGGTTGTGAAGCAGACTGTACCAGAGCACTGCAATTTCAAGATGTTTCAGTGATGCCCTCTAATTCTATTACCGCAAGTAGATTTCTTTTAATAAATCAGTGTTCAGAAGATTGAAGCCATTAGTCTAAATGAAAGCAGAACAGTGGAGTATATATCACTTGATTGTTAGAGTTTGTAAGTGTCTTGATGAATTTGGCTTACAAGCCAGCTTGCTTAGAGAGCGGTTGGCTCACCTACCTGCAAAAGCTGGTTTGATATAACTCTCTTAGGAATCCTAAGCAAAAAACCCTACAAGAGTTGAAATTCTAAATTAGTGATTCTTGCATCTTAATAAAAAGAAATGTTTATTTAAACATATTTGTTGGCTGACTCTGCTTATGGCCTTATTTTTACTGTCATGGATCTGCAACGTGCTCAAAATGATTACTGTAGAAAATATCCCCCCCCCCCCCACAAAAAACTAAAAGCTGTTTGGTCTTGGAGCTGCAAGCCCCAGGCAATTAAGCATGTTGCATAAAAGATAATTAGTAATCCAGACAATGAAATAAAAAGGTAACTGGTACCAGTAGGGAAGATACAAAGTGAGTTCACAATGAACTTTAGGTAATTTTTATCAAAATGTAATTGGCAAAGCAGTTTGGATGATATCCAAAGAGAGTGCTGAATTATAACTCATCACCAGAGACTAAAAGGATTCTGTGAAAAATGAAGAGACCTCAAACGATATTATTCAGGGTCAGAGTGAACTTAGATTTCGCATATCAATTAATGAGCAAAAAATATTTTGTGAGGTATAAATATTAAATCACATATATAGATGTCTAGAAAAATTTATGCACTTAGGTTTAATTAGGAAATTTTGAGTAAGAAGTCACTTTGCCAAAGACATATATCAAAATTAATTGTATAACTTGAAAAACATATGTTTAAGTTTTTGTGTGTGTGTTTTGATCATCAGAGATTATTTTAGAAGTCAAGAATGTGAACTTAGGTTTATGGAACAGCAGTTAGTACTGACAGTGAAGTAGTATTTTAGAAACTGTATAAATAAGGTTAGATGGCTTCTTTGATATGGAAGCTCCTTGCCTATGATACTGCCAGACAACTCTGTAGAGAAGTCTTGGTAAGCAAAATGGACTCTGCAATGCTCTCTTTGGTAACAGCAAGAAATGCTTAGGAAATAATAGCTTTAATTGCTTTTAAGTACTACACTACTTGTATTTTAACCGGGAACTTATATTTCTATCAATAAAAGAAAGAAATAGATTCAGTGATTCTTGTACTATAATTACTGTTTAGTAGTATATCTGGATTGCAACCCACTAAACAATTTTATGTGTCCACTTTGTTTAGAGGTGTTTTAATCTGCTATAGGGGGTAAACAGGCAGCTGAATGCTCCCAGAGTACTGAACTATAGACAGATAGCTCAAACAAAATCAAACTGTAACACTACGGGCCACTGGGCTGTCAGAACAGCACTCACTGTGAAGCGCAGTCTTATCACAACACTCAGCTTAGTATCTGTGTTGTCAGTCACCTTGGTATTTGCACTAATTGAGAAGGACAGGATGGTGCTACTCTGCCTCCAGTTTATTTAATTATTTGTTACATTTGTATACTTCCCAACTGGAAAATGCCTGTAAAACAAAACAACAATAACAAGTAACAAAAATAACAATACACTATTAAACATCAAAACATCGAGGAGCTAGCAGTAAAATTAATAAGCAGGCAACATATTTAAGTTTAAATGTCTGCTTAAAGAGGAAGGTCTTAACCTGTTTAAATGTACACAATGAAGACACAAGATGGATCTCCCTCGGAAGGGTGTTCCACGGACGGGGTGGTGGTGGTGGCACTACAGAGAAGGCTCTTTCCCTGTAACACCATTGTCTTTACACCCACCCCAATGTGATGTAGCAATACTGTGTGGAGCCACAGGTCAGATAGTGTGTGGAATGGGGGCGAGGAGGATGCGAAAGGTAGCAGGACTAAGTACAACTCACGCTCTCTGAGCATTTCATCAGCACAAATCTATGTCCTGACATAAATAAGGTGGTAAATAAGTCTTTTACAGCAGGACTTTAAATAATAATTAGCCAGCAGGATAATGTTTGCCCTATTTGCCTTTCATAGGATGCTGCTGCAATTTAATAAATCTGTGATGGAATGCTTGTATAAACTCATTGCTACCATGTGTGAAAAATTCCACCGAGCATTGATTCCGCTGAGCATTCGTTCCACTGCTGTGTTCAGCTGTGAAAGATTGGGGGTTCTTATGGCTCCATTAATAACACTGAAATAAATGCACCTGCTTTCCTTATCCCTGAATTTCTACTGCCACCATCCAATTGTTAAATATCACAATAGCTGGGTTTAGGCATTAGAAAGGTGCAGAACCCCTGCCCTGTGGGCCTAATGTGACCAATGTAGCACCCCAGTCTGGCCTGTGCTGCCTCTTGGGGTTCCTTCAGGGGGCACTGCTTTGGTTTGAAGCCCCACCCCCTGGAGGAAGCTCCTCAGAGGACATCCCGCTGTTATCTGTGATCAAAGATAGTAGAAGGGATGTCCTGTGGGAAGGGTTAGTGGTTGCCTGCTTGCGGGGAAGAGCAGCTGCTCTTCCCTGTGTGTGGGCAAGTCTCACCACCTCTCATCCCTGCTGTTATCTCCAGTCTTAGAGATAGCAGCGGGGATGATTGGTGACAGGGGTTGCGAGCCACTATAGACACAGGACACACAGATGAATAAAATAAATATATATATTTTTTAAGTTGATTGTAATAGATTGAATGTGCCTGATGCTATTGTAACTAGTGAAGCTCAAGCCACTTTATGCACTCTAGTGGCTACATATATCTATTAGATCAGGGTGTGAATACTTGTTGTGTATCCTAACTTCCTATTGTTTTTGTCTTGCAGGAATTTAATTAAAATGCTGCTGTCAATAGGAATGTTAATGCTGTCTGCCACTCAGATTTACACCATTCTCACAGTTCAGCTATTTGCTTTCTTAAACCTATTGCCTGTGGAGGCAGACATCTTGGCAGTAAGTGTTGCAGAAAGCTTATGTCTATGTATGAAGTATTCTTGAAGAAATGGAATTGTCAAAGGGAATTCAACAAAGAGTCCTCATTCGCACAATCACCACAGCCCACCATGGCTTATTTAAGCCACAGTGGGTTGTGGCGCCTGCCAGGTTGCTGATTTATGCTCCCATCACAAGGGTGGCTCTTTGCGGAGGTTAACAAACCACCTCACAATCCTATAACAGGCCATGGCTTCTTGGTGGTTTGTTAACTTCCCCCAAAAGCTGCACTTGCTGGGTTCAGAAGACACAAGAAGCTGCACCCGGCAAGGGTATTTAGAGAAATGAGCCAGCATGTGACTGGCACACGTTGGGATGTTTAAGAAGCCACCATGGCTTATTAACCATCCTTGTGTCATGCAAACCACGCCAGAATCTCGTGGCACCTTAAAGACTTAACAGATATATTAATTCTGGCATAAGCTTTCGTGGACACTGTCCATTTCATCAAATGCATTTTTAAGGGGCCACAAGACTCTTCATTTTTTGCTGCCTCAGACTAAAACAACTACCCTCTGGAAATTGTCAAAGGGAATTGGCACTAAACTTTTTAAGATTAACTGCATATGAATATAATTTCCTAAGGGTTTTTTGAAAAACCTCAGCTGACTTTTAGGCAGTAAACCAGGGTGGGAAGTAATTTTGGGTGTGGTCATAATTGATTTATGGTAGACAAGTAGTGAGTACCAAACCCCACAGATGGGTGTGTGTGTTTTCTTTTCTTTTCCTTCCTTCCTTCCTTTCTTTCTTTCTCTCTCTCTCTCTCTCTCTGTTCGTCCTAGGACCAATCATAATTCCACAAAAGCATGCAAGCTTTCGAGTTCTCCAGAACTCTTCATCAGGCAGGATGGTTAAAATGCAGGGGATGTGGGAAAAAACAGAAGTCCCAAAATTTGGCCAGGTGTTGTAGCCATGTGGTCTGCTGCTTAGACACAGTCTCAAAATAGAGTTTTGCAGTCTGACCGAATTAGTGGAAGGTATTGCAAGTATTTTGCATTCTACGATAGTAGAACCCTTGTTGAAGGACTTTAATCACAGGAGATCCAGCTACTTGACAGAAGCCCCACACAAAGAACTTGAAAACTAGCACTATTTAATTCAGCAGGTTGTAAAATGTCTACAATTGCAAAGGAGTTGGCTTAGAGATTCCTGTATGTTAGATAATAATCAAAAACAATATATCTGCTTAAATTTGGTAAGTTACTTTGTATTAGTGGTCTAGCAACCAAAGGTTTGGCTGATAAGATCACGTAAAGATGTAAAATTCAGTCAACCTCTTTGGGTTCTCTAACCCAGTCTCCAAAACTTTATTTGGAAGTCCATCCCGCCCCATTTATTCCAACACCACAGAATTCCTCTTGTCTTTAGCCTGTGTAGGATATTTATTTAAAGCATTTTTATCCTGCTCCTCCGCCAAAAAGGCTCCTGGAGTGACATACATGTAATCAGTCAGACAAGACAGCTCCTGCCTGCAGGCTTACAATCTAAAAAGACATGACAAAAGGAAAAAGAGATGAGATGTTAAGAGGATGTATTCCTTCACTTCTTCGTGGTCTCTGTGCATCACACATATGGGCTTTGCTCCTGTGTGGAGCCTTGATTCAGGAAACTTCTCTAGATGAGGAATTTTGGCAGGAACCCTCCCCCCACTGTCCCAATGCACATGTCGCTAGCAGGTTCCTGCTTATTCCTTCAGTTCTCTCTCGGCCACCATTGTGGTAGCCTCATCTGGGAACTTCTCCTGCGTTTGGTTCCTCTGAAAGCAATATTTTTCACAAAAAAGCTGATGTTTATTCTTTCTGTCTCTACTGTTATATTTCTGTCTTTATGTTTTGCATTCTTTTGTTTTGGTTTTTGCGATCTAGGCCCCGTTTAGAAAGCATGCCTGTTGCAGGAGCAAGTTACCACTGTCCAACGGACACTCTTTGTGCTTCTTCTATCTTGGTGAAGGCCACGTTGATGAGGCTTGTCCTCATTGCTGGGTGTTCTCTAAAAAAGCCAGGCGAGATCAGGCTGATTGGCTGAAAGCTGCGCCTTAGAAGAAAGTGCTTGAGGAAGTGGCAGACCCACCGATGGCTGAGGTCTCTAACTGCCCCCACCCCGGATGAGGATATTCCCCTCGCCACAGCCTGTACAAGTGTCAGAAGTTGTCTCCACCCAGTGCCCCACACAAACATGTCCAAGTGTGAGTAAGCCCCCTACTCTGGGGAGGGCGCTGACACTTTTGTTGGCTAAAAAGCTCACAAAAAAGGCCAGAACCTTAACAGCCAGTGCAGTCTTCTTCAGACATAAAAAAGAAGGAAAAGTCTGAAACCAGTAGGTTTGCCCCGAGATCAAACCAGACCCCATTCCCCACCTTGGGATTGGTGTAGGTCACTGATGCCTACAGCTGCTGTAGCTGCCCCCATGAGACCCAGAGATTGGGATGAGCGTTGGGAAGAGCCCTACAGCCGACTCCACTAGTATGGCCATGAAGGCCCTTCGGGTTGGGTGCTTCCTCAGTACTGAGGCCAGTGGCCAGCTGTGGTGTTGAGAGCTCCTGAACCACAGGCAGGTAACATTCCTCACTCCACCAGTTTCAAGGGACTTGCACAGCTTGCTTGTTCTTCAGATGCCACTGCCTTGTCCTCTGGCACCAATTCCACCCTTGGCCATGCTATCTCTGCACCCCCAGATGCCACAGCATTCACAACAGGCTACTGAGCAGGTCGCCCCTCCACTGGCTGTGGAAAGATATCTGATGTCGGGCCCAAAAGGCTACAAGTCTAACTTGACTTCAGTTTCATCTCATCACCCATCCCTGTCTCCACTGGATGCAGCGGCTGGGTCTCAGGATACAATTTCACCATCAGACGATCTTGGGCAATTCTCAGATTAGATATTGAGACAAGCCAAGCTGTCCCTGCTGTGCAGGACCCAGTTTTTTACTCTCTCAGCACAGACTCAGCATGACTGGTGGCGATCCCTCTTCTCCCTGCTTTGTGGGACACTATTAAACAGTCATGGAAGGCCCCCTCCACCATGCCTCCCATGTTTAAGAGGCTTGAGGGATGTATCAGCTGCAGGAGGTGGATGCCGAATTCCTGTTTAACCACCCTGCCCCGAATCCAATTGTGGTCGAGGCGGCTCAGGAAAAATCTCGCGAAGTCCATGCTTCACCGGTGGACGAGGAAGGCAGTAGCCTTGATTTCCTCAGAAGGAGGATGTATTCTTCAGCTGCTCTTGGCCTGAAGGTCTCCAACTACCAGGCAGCCATAGCAGGCTATCAGCTGTTCCTTTGGGACAAGGTGGGAAAATTGTAGGAACACCTCCTTGAGGACCAAAAAAACATAGCCCGCATCTTGCAAAATGAGGCAATGACACTTTCCAGACAACAGATAAACACCTCAAGACATCAGGTGGACTGTGATGCCAAACTTCTAGCTCCATTGCCCTTCACTGGCATGCGTGGCTCCACTCAGTGGGAGTTTCACAGGAGGCTCGGTCTCAAATACAGGACTTCCCCTTCGACAGCGAAGGCATATTCATTGCCAAGACGGATGAAGCACTTGAGTAAGTTCAGAAGGCCAGGATAGCAGCCCGTAATATGGGGTTTCAGCAACAGGCCCCAGCCCCACAACACTGATGCTGGTTTAGATCCACTGCAGGTCCGTACCAGACCTCAGCCTCTGGCATTCAGCAACAACAGCCTCGTCAACAACCTGCCCAGCAATGGAATCCCTATTCGGCTTCAAAATACCCCACATTCCACCAAAAAGGTGATGGAGGAAGTAGCCTGCGTCTCTATCTTCCACTTTCTCTTCATTCAGCTGCTCAGCCCCCCATCTTCGGCAATGTTCTGTTCCTTTTTCTCTCCACCTGGCTCAACATCACCTTGGGCTCCTGGGTTCTTTCTATCATATGGAGAGTTTACAGGATCAAATTCGATACCCTCCCCCCACTTGATACCATGAAAGTCACAGTTCCATATCCTGTTCTCCACCAAGAAGTCGCCACCCTCCTCAGAAAGGGAGCTATTGTACCCATGCCTTGCTCGCATCTCCATGATGGGTTTTACTCAAGGTAGTTCACAGTACTGAAGAAGGATGAAGGTCTCTGGTCAATCCTGGATCTCTGAGACCTAAATCTGTACATTTCACCCAGAATGTTCCGCATGGTTTCTCTGGCATCCACGTTCCCTCTCCTCTCCTGAGGAGATTGGTTTACTTCTATCGACCTCAAGGATAGTTACTTGCATATCGCCATAGGGGCAGCATACAGAGTTACCTCCACTTCGTCATCAGTACCAATGCCTACCCTTTGACCTAGCCACTGCCCCGAGAGTGTTCACCAAGTGCATGGTGGTGGTCTGTTCCCATTTTCAGATGCAAGGAATCGAGCCCATACATAGCATCGTGCCCATACATAGACGATTGGTTGCTGGTGGTGTTGACGAGGAATCATCTCCTTTGGTTGATAGAGGTGACCTACAATCTCCTGCATTGCGTGGGACTTTGCCTTATAACGTACCCAAAGTCTTCAGCTTATTGGGGTATTGCTGGATTGCAGGTCGGGTTGGGCCTTTCTCCTGCAAGACCAAATGAAGTGCTGACTTTGCTGGTGACAGAGATTGGTTTTCGCAGGTCCACCTTGGCTTTCAAGATCCAGCATCTATTGGGCCTGATGGCCACAACAACCTCTGTTTTTTATTATGCTCACTTATGTATGAGGCCTCTCTAGAACTGGCTCATACACAATTTTAATACTGAGCGCGACGCTTGCCAGACCAAGCTGCAGCTTCCACAGAACATCAGGGACTCCCTGCAGTGGTGGATGGTACCACCTAACATGTCGGAGGGCAGGTATGCCCTTTCTTCAGTCTTCTCCATCTGGAGTAGTAACTATACATGCGTTGCTGTTTCGATGGGGAGCTCATTGCTCGAGCCTCACAGTCCATGGACAACAGTTGGCTGCGGAGAGCTCAAGGCAGTGGACAAAGCCTTTTGGGCATTCAAGCAGGACCTAGAGGGCAGACTGGTCCATGTCATATTGGACAACACAACGGTGGTCGCGTACTTGAACAAACAAGGGGGTAAGAGATCACTTCTTGCCTTGACGCTCAAGATTTTTGGGTGGTGTTTGCCTCACCTGATCAGCTTGGTCGCTATCCATGTTGCCAGAGCGGACAGTGTTTTGGCTGACCAGCTCAGTTGGACCAAGCTTACCTCCCACGAATGGGAGGTGGGACAGATTGGTTCTGAGGACACTCTTTCAGTGCTGGGGCACGCCAAAGGTTGATTTTTTTTGCTACACAGCACAACACTGTTTGTCATGCTTTTTGCAGCCAGGCAGGCCACAGTGCAGGTTTGTTGGGAGATGCTTTCATTCTCACACGGACAGGAGTGTTGCATTACCTTTTCCCTCTGTTCCCACTAATTACAAAGGTACTTGCAAAGATTGGAACAGACAGTACTGAGTGCATATTCGTGACTCCGTGGTTGCCTCGTCAGGCATGGTTCGCTCTGCTGCTCAAGACAGCGCAGTGTTGATACTATCATCTCCCATCGCATCCATCCCTTCTCACCAGAGAGAACGGTCGAATCCAGCACCCAGACTTAACGACCTTCTGCTTGATCGGCTGACAGAGACTGAGCCAGTCCCGGCATCAATTCAGAGACTCCTTGATGCCGGTCATAAGGCTTCCACTCAGCGCTTTTATGCGAGGAAATGAACTGCTTTTTCTGCATTTGCTCACGCTCAGAGTTTTCACACACACTGGTTCTCCTTGCACCAAATACTCCAGTTTCTCCTCTCACTTTTTGAGAAAGGACTGAAGTTAGCATCACTAAGAATTTATCTGTCTACTGTTTCTGCTTTTCCCCCGCCTGTTGAGAAGTTTTAAGTTTTTTCGCATCTGACAGCAAAGAGATTTCTGAAGGGTATCGGGAATCTGGCACCACCTGTTCACTCCACAGTACCAAGCTGGAGCCTGTCAGTAATATTAAAGGCATTATGATCTAAGGCTCTTGAGCCACTGGCAACCACGGACTTGCGCCTCCTTTCCTGGAAGGTGGTGTTCTTGGTGGCCTTCTGCACACTGTGCCAGTGTACTCTGTTCGCTCAGAGTAGACCAGCCTCACCTAACCTTTCATCAGGATAATGTGGTCCTCAGACCTGACCCCTCTTTCTTGCCTAAAGTTGTGTTGGATTTTCATTTAAACCAGGAAATTATTCTGCCTGCGTTCTTTGCTTCCCTGTCTCGACCTCTGTTGTGTACTGTGCTTTGGCCTTCTACAAGTCGAGGACTGAGCAGTTCCAACTTTCGACTTGCCTCTTCCTTTGCTACAGGGGCAAGTGCAATGGCCATCCTCTCTCGACTCAGCGCTTTGCTTCTTCAGTCGTCAAGACTATGGAGCTATCATATGAGCTGGCTGGTCTTGAACTGTCTGTCCCAGTCTGAGCTCACTCTACTCGTGGGGTAGCGACATCGGTCACATTCGACAGAGGGGTTACCATGCCTGAACTGTGCCGTGCTGCAGCCTGGTTGACACCATCTACCTTTGTTAGACACTACAGTCTGGATGTTTGGGCTAGAGCTGACAGTGCCTTTGGTCATGCTGTCCTTTCTTCTGTACTGTAATAGGACACCGATCCACCACCATATAAGTTAGCTTGCTACTCGCCCATATGTATGATGCACAGAGACCACGAAGAAGAAAGACAGATTGCTACCTGTAACTGTAATTCTTTGAGTGGTCTCAAGTTCAATGTTGGGTATTGAAGGCATTTCTTCTCAGTTCTGAAGCTACAATGTTGGTCTCAAGGAACTGAGGGAATAAGCAGGAACCTGCTAGGGACATACCACTCTGGGACAGTGGGGAAAGGGTTCCTGCCAAAACTCCTCAGCTATAGAAGTTTTCCCAAACCAAGGCTCCGCACAGGCACAGAGCCTGTCTTTAATATTTGGCTGATCACAAGTATGGCTGAAGGGGGAGAATCTTGAGGGTTTAAATATAGCTGAACATTGTAAAGCTGAAATGGAAACCAATTGGTAGGTGCATAAAGGAACACCCAGAGCTGGGCCTCATGTTTGGTCCTTTGGGCACAAGGTGGGGCATAGCACCTTCTTGACCTCAGGAAGAAGAGTCTAAAGTGTAACTTTGAGGAATTGAATGTTGTTGAACTCAGGAGTGTGCTGTTATTTCTCAATTGTATGCTAATGTTTTATGATCACCTCATGAATTAGCACATAATATGTGGTTTCACATTTCTTTTCCATTTAGTTTAATTTTGAAAATGCGACACAGACATTTGATGACCTGCCAGCAAGGTTTGGCTACAGACTGCCAACGGAAGGCTTGAAGGTAAGAAGTAACAGCTTGGAACAGCGAGGAATAGAATAGGAATAAATACCATTTATCTTGGTGCTTCGTGAATACTTAATGTATATCTTTGTCTGTCATGCAGGTGTTAAATCCATAGAGATAGTTCAGACTAAGTCCACTGAAAGAAATTCAGTCATCACTGTGACTGGGACAGCTATAGATACAGAATTTCTGTCTGGCACAGAGCTCTTAAGGTATAAAGCCCCAATCGGGGCAGGGTAGTAGTGGATGTAGTATTTCTAGGTTATAGTTTACCTGTGTTTTGATTCCATACACTTCCTCTTAAAATAGATTTCACATGTTTAGAACTTTCTCATTGGATTAGGAAAGCAATCTAATGCCCCAGCTGGAAATCCGTTTCAGCTCTCCCCTTCACACGTTGTATCTCATATTTGTGCCTTGAATGAGAATCCATTTGCAAAAAGCACTTATGTAAGACTGGAGAAGTGTAGTAAGTCCTCTGACACCCCTCAGATCTGTAATCTACATGGGGGACTAAGGGCTGGTCCACTTGATCCAGACTTTTAGAAAACTCATATGCACTGTGGAGTGCAGACAAATGTGTATGCCACAATGTGCTCTTTGGGCAGTATGTGCAGATGTCAGTATATCCAGTAGCAACAATTATTCCATATCAAAAAATGGCATGGAATTTGGACAGTATTTGGGTACATGTCATGTAGACATTGCCATTTGTGCTTCATACGCATATGCTGTTCTAAATGACTACTGCATGAACCTGCTGATGAGCCTTTGCTTACTCCAAAAGTTCAGATTCAGTTTAATACATGTGGGACTCTTTGTATTTGCTTTCTATTTCCTGAGGCTGGGGACATGTTTACAGTAAGAATTTCAAGATTTGCTCTACAACTTTGAGGTCTAGAAACATGTTCTAATCTGAAGAAGTGTGAATCCTTGCAGACAACACAATGTTTCTCTAGGCTGCATGCAACTTGAAAACCATGTCTTTCTGCTTCATTCAGAAATTCTTACTTACTGCTGCAGAATTGTACTGAGTGTTTTTGTTTTTCCAGTTATTCATTTTTTTAATTGGACATGACTTTCTTAGGTTGAAGCCTGCTTTTCACTGTCTGGGATATGTATTAAAATGTTCTTTACAACAAGGGATTTGATGTGAGAAGCACAACTGTGTCCAGTAACAAGAAAGGAAACAAACCACAAGCAATGAACTATAATGCGAAGGCTTTTCTTCATAGTGTGGAAAGTTTCAAGAAGACTTTTTTATAATCCCTGATGATTAATTTAACAGATGATATGTTGGGAAATAAAGCTTCAGTTAAATCTGAAGAAAAGCACTCCTGACAATCATTGGACTATGTGTAGAGATGTTGTTGGGGAACAGTCAAGCCCATGATTGAACCTACAACATTTAAATTAAGCATGACTTTAGAATAAAAGCTTTCTGTAATCTGGCTATGTGAAATATGCAGAGCATGAAGGTTGCTTGTTGACCTTTTCTCTGTCCTTACTAGGAGGAAAACAAAAGTGTTTTTCCTGATAGTAATTTCAGGTACTGGAGATTGGAAATGGCTTTGTATTCCTTTGTTGGGTGGGTGTGCCAAAGGAATGTGGATGAGAGGATGCCTGGGGTAAAAAGAGCAAGATGGGAAGGAATGTTTCCCACCACTTGTCCAATATACTGAGAGCAGATCTATATGTTCAGAAAAGCAGATGGTACAGCCCTTGTTGAGAACGTCACACTTCAGACTGAAGTTGAGGAATCTTATTTTGAAGGTTTCTCCATGTAGAAAATCAGGAGGGAAGAAGCACATGAAGAAGGCTAGCGAGACTTGGCTCTGGAGATTATGGGGTGTGCACCTTCTTGCTGTTATGAGAACTCTAATTTGGGCTATTCCCAGGTTCGCATTTTTATCCATTAGTCCATAGTCACTGCATTACTTCACAGACGGTTTGGCTGTTAACCCAGATCCATTAATTCAGTCACTGCATTACCTCACAGATATTTAGCCTTCAGCTCACAAGTCAAGAGACTGTCTTATTGCTGAGGGTGCTGTGCTCTTGGGTGAGCCAACCACAAACCTACTTGTTATTCCTCAGGATGTTACAATGGCTATTTCGAGCTGTTATTCAGGATGCTGTAACTGTTGACACAGCAATTGCTGACCTCTGACTGTAAGGGCCTCTTAACCCACTTGTCAGAAGTGCTTATGGCATGATTTCTGAGACCACCAATACTCCCTATCTCATGGCCTTGCAGACCCACCATCATTGCACTATGGGAACCCATTCACCTAAAATCTAATACGAACTCTGGATACCTAAATGCTGGAACATACATAATAACACATAAAATCAAATGTAATGCACGAAATGCCATGCTTAGTCTCACATGAGGCAGTATGCTTGCTCATGATCATGACAATCCATGGATTAAACAATCCATACGTGGTTGTTATGTGCACACTGGGTCAGAGGGAAGAAAGGAAAAGGCAGAAAAAGATGAGACCCTTTTCAGTCCAAACTGTCCCCCCGCCAAGCTTTGCTAAAGAAGCTTTGCTTATGACTATATCATCTTCTTCAACCTCTTCCTTTCCTTCAGTATATTGTTAAAAAAAGTTTGTTTAATTCCCAGTTCCCTTCCTGTATACATCCATGTATTAGCTCTTTGACTTGTATATCCTATTCCTTAAGAACATCAAAATTAAAGCTCCCTCCAGTTGTGTGTTTCCCATTATCCAAGAAAGTGGTTCGTGGTTGATAAAGTAAGCATTTGTCATTCCCTTTATGTCCTTCTTGGTTTCTGTAGCTCATATACTTTGCAATAGTATCCCAGTCAAAGCCACACCATGGATGTGGTTGATCTTGCTAAGTTAGTATAGAACTATCCAACTTCTGGATAATGGACAATGGAACCAATTACCTAGGGAGGTGGTGGGCTCTCCCACACTGGAGACATTCAAGACGAGGCTGGATAGCCATCTGTCAGGGATGCCCTGACTTGGATTCCTGCATTGAGCAGGGGGTTGGACTCGATGGCCTTGTAGGCCCCTTCCAGCCCTACTATTCTATGATTCTATGCATCAGCTGTCTTCAAATTAGAATTATGTCAAGAATTTCCAGCTGCAAGAACATATTGGAAAGATTTGGGGTCATGTGAACAAAGATCACATCATGTATTTATATATTTTATTTGTATCCTGCCCTTCTACTAAGAAAAATGGCACTTAAGGTAACTGCATGGGATGTATCAATGACTCTAATGAAGGAAGCTTTAATAGCTGATATTGAGTCATATTTGACACCTATAAGGAGTTGCCATATTGCGTGGGACCATTGGTCTGTCTGTCCAGTACTATCTACTCTTACTGGCAAGAGCTCTTAAAACCCTCAGTTGGGGATTTCTTTCGGTTGTTGTTGTTTTGTTTTTTTAACTTGGGATGTTTGGAATTAAGGGCATCTCTACACCTCCAGTTTATTGCACATTCATGATTGGCCACTCACTGAATTATGCAGGTCCATTACATGACGTCGTCATTGTCCAGTCATTATCCCACCATTTTCACCCACCTATCCTGTGTTTTCTTCAAATGGAAAAAATGTGGTATTTTTCCAAATATGCGCAGATGGAACTCTATGCCACCCCCGTGTATTTCTCCCGTAGCGCGAATGAACTGTGTGTTGGCGGCTGTTTTGGGTTGTTGTGGATGTGGTCATGATGGTGAAGGCAGTGATGACAGCACCTGTGCCATTTTGAGTCCTCAGCATTTTCGGCCTGCAGTGTTCTGAATAAGGTGGCAGGTCGGCAGAATGGTGTGCCAGCTTTCCGACCTGCCGGGATGTCCCCTGCGGTGCATTCCCAGCAAGTAAATGGCTGAGTAAATGGCAGAGATTGTAAAAAAACACTGAACAGGTAGGTGGGAGGCCCAGGGAGATCAGTGGAGGGCCCTGCCTGTGTGTCAGTCCCCATCCACCAGTAATGTGCAAGCGGAGGGAAAAGGGCAGGAACCAGGGAGGAATTATTACATCCTGAGAGTGTGTAATGCTTCTTTGTAGAAAGGTGGCGATGCCTCTGAGTGGCATCACCATCCCTGAGAAGGAAAGAAATGAAAACTAATGCAATGGGGACAGCCATCTAAAGAGAACAACCCAGTCCTGTAGTGATACCGGATAGGGAAAGAACTGGCATTAATGTGGAATTCTCCACCTGTGTGATGGAGCCCTAAGCCTGGGATGAACCTTTGCTTGGCCACAGAGCTGTGGGACTTCCCCATCTATTTCTCTTCACCACCACCCTTTTTGTGCAACATATACATTTGAGGAGTTGTCCTAACACTATTGATTAATTATGGCAAACAGTAGGTCTCTGAGCAGGGACCTGAGCTTAGCACCACCTGAAATGAATGTGCTTCTTTCCATTGACTTCACAGGCTTTACTGCTTATGTTGCAATCCGATGCACATCAATTTGGGAGTAAGCTCCCCTGAACTTAGTGCAATTGAATCTTGAAGAAACCTGCATGGGATTGGCCTTTTAGTAAATGATTGCACTACTTCTGCTTCTTCTCATAATACATTTGATATGCAATTATTTCCCAATAACTGAAGTTAGGTTAAGTTATCATTTACTGCCGCAGCATGAACTTTAAAGCAACCATGTTTGAAGATTGTCTGAAAATAACCTCAGCAGAAATAACCAGGCTGTACCAGACCATATGTTAATGCATGCTTGCAGTTCTTAACTTTGTTTATAGTTCTGCAGTCATTTCACAAAAGTTGTAAACTTGAAATGGCCCATCATCCCTGATTCTTGGGGCTTGATGGCCTGAGGCGGAAACCCTGCAATGACTGCCATAACCTGGCAGTAACTTTAACTTTTTTTAGTTAACTCTCTTTAATTGAGCACTCTTGGGTAATGCTGCCTTGTCCAGCAAGGGGTGAGTGAGTCATCTCTTGAGTTTTTTGGTTGATCTTTAGCAGCAGTTGAAATAAGTTGAAGGATGATTCTCTTGCCTCAGTGCCTTCATCCTGCCACGTCCTGGATACTTATAAAACACTTTTGTAGAGGGCTTTGGACAGACAGACTCTCTAATATGCTATCAGTTTTTTGTTGGATTATCACAGCTTTTAAACCAATTATTTTACTCATGTTATGTTATATGTTAGCTTTTGGATATGGATAAACAATAATTCTGCATATCACCATTAAATTAAAAGTCCTTAGGCTTGGTTGCTGCTTTGAGTACAAGCTATTGTAAAGAAGTGGGAAGTATTAATAATAAATAGCAGTTATTTATTTTATTTGTGCCCTGCCTTTCCACAAAGAAAATGGTGCTCAAGGTGGCCAAAATGGCACTTGAGGAGGCTACTGCTTAAAATTGATCCCCAGTTTCCTCCAAACCCCAAATTGCTCTAACTTTGTTATAGACCTCATGCATTCATCAAATCTTCCATAGTGGGAGCTGTTGGAAATCTCTGTCACTATCCATTTGCACACATTTCCCAATTCTGCAGCAGGTTAGACTAGGTAGCTGTTGGGCTCCTTCACAGTGGGGGAAAAAGGGCTGTGCTGCTGCGCTCACAGCACAGAGAACATGTACTCATGGTTCTTAAGATCGGGGCAGAGAACAATGGGCAATGATGCAGGCTGTAGTACTGGACCTACTTTGTAAATTCCATGAAAGGCGGTATTCCTTGTTCTGAGAGTAAGTGGTTTGGGAGTATGCCAAGACTACCCACAACATTGATCCTCCTTGGACGTATGCAGCACCTACAGCTGAATTGCCACAAAATTCAATGCAAAAACTTCCAGAATTTGATTATGTGTATGCTGTCCGGTCCTTCACAGGTCCCAGTGTGCAGTAATTGAGGGCACAAGCAAGGTGCGGTATGTGGTACTTGTATTTGTAGTGTAACATATTTTGAGAAAGGCTTGGCTTCTCTGGATATTGGCTCCAATTACATGCCTTCTAATGTAATTGCGCGCAGTCTGGTTTACTTAGCAGCAGAGTACTGTGCGCCAGTGTGGCTTAATAGTCCATACACGAGAAAGATCGATACACAACTGCATGAGTCAATGCGCATCGTTAGTGGGACGATACAACCTACTCCCACATACTGGCTGCCTGTTTTGAGCCACATACCACCTCCGGATGTAAGATGAAAGAGTGCCCTTCTTCAAGAATATCGGAAGATTATTGAAACTCTCCAGCTACCAATATTAAATGACATAACCTGCTTGGAGCGAAACAGGCCAAGATCGAGACATCCAGCCATTTCTACCGCTAAAGCTCTTCTAGAAGATGATTTTAATATCCACAACATGTGGAAACAACATTGGCTAGGAAACTGTCCTCCACAATGCCAAAGCTTGCCTTGCATCTTGGAAAAACCACCTGGATTTGACCAGCCCCGTGCAATATGGACAACCTTGAACCGAATTCGCATGGGTCATGGTAGATGTGCAGATGCCCTTTATAAATGGGGCAAAACAACATCATCAAATTGTGATTGTGGGGCTGAAAAACAAACTGTCCAACACGTAGTGACAGAGTGTCAAAACCGAGCCTACAGTGGAGACTTTGCTGATTTCCTGGCTGTGACAACTGAAGCAAAAAACTATATCTGTAACCTAGACATACATTTGTGATCTTCCTGTCTATATTTTATATTTCATATTTATTATGCTCTATGTTTTTATTGTAACACGATGTGAATGTGCCATATGATAAATAAATAAAATAAATGTAATTGCAACAAGCTGAAGCAGTCAGTATCTCAAGGTTAAATATTTAATACGTGCTAGTTGCAAATACCAATTCATCCTGCTATTATTGCTGTGATGTGAATGATAACCATTAGTCTTGGCAATGTTTTTCAAGCCTCAGCTGCTGAGAATCTTGTACAGTTTTTTCTAATAGTGATTTTTTTAAAGGAACAGTTTCTAAATTTAGGGGCTATGCTGAAGAACTCTAAAATGCAATATATGATGTCTAACGGTCAGGAACGTGGTAGAAAGTAATGTGACTTTAAATAGCAAGTATGGTATGGTAAGGAAGTAATTGGGAGTAGTGTGGGGAGAAGGGAAGTGACACCTTGCTTCTGGGGGGGGGATGTGTGTGTGTAATCCGCTTTTATTTCAAAATGAGATCAACTGACAAACAAATACTATTGATTTAAAGTTCATTTTACATATCTATATAATATCCCACCCCTTCATGGATCACTGCCTTGTTGTGGCGAAGGGGCTTGCGTAACTCAGTGAAGCCATAAGCTATGCCGTGCAGGGCCACCCAAGACGGACAGGTCATGGCGGAGAGTTCTAACAAAATGTGGTCCACTGGAGAAGGAAATGGCAACCCACTCCAGTATTCTTGCCAAGAAAATCCCATGGAACGTATGACAAGGCTAAAAGATATGACGCCAGAAGATGAGCCCCTCAGGTTGGAAGGTGTCCAATATACTACTGGGGAAGAGCAGAGGGAATTTCCAAGTAGCGCCAGAAAGAGTGAAGCGGCTGGGCCAAAGCCGAAAGGACACTCAGCTGTGGATGTGTCTGGTGGTGAAAAGAAAGTCCGATGCTGTAAAGAACAATATTGTTTAGGAACCTGGAATGTCAGATCAATGAATCAAGGTAAGCTGGAGGTGGTCAAACATGAGATGGCAAGATTGAACATCAACATCTTGGGAATCAGCGAACTAATATGGACAGGCATGGGCGAATTTAATTCAGGTGACCATTATATCTACTACTGTGGGCAAGAATCCCTTAGAAGAAATGGAATAGCACTCATAGTCAACAAAAGGGTGGGAAAAGCAGTACTGGGGTACAATCTCAAAAACGATAGAATGATCTCAGTACGAATCCAAGGCAAACCATTCAACATCACAGTAATTCAAGTTTGTGCCCCAACCTCTGAGGCCGAAGAAGCTGAAGTTGATCGGTTCTATGAAGACCTCCAACACCTTCTAGAACTAACACCAAAAAAAGATGTCCTCTTCATCATAGGGGATTGGAACGCTAAAGTAGGAAGTCAAGAAATCACCGGGATAACAGGCAGGCATGGCCTTGGTGTACAAAATGAAGCAGGACAAAGGCTAATAGAGTTTTGCCAAGAGAACACGCTGATCATAGCAAACACTCTTTTCCAACAGCACAAGAAGTGACTCTAAACATGGACATCACCAGATGGTCAATATTGAAATCAGATTGATTATGTCCTTTGCAGCCAAAGATGGAGAAGCTCTATACAGTCAGTCAAAACAAGACCTGGAGCTGACTGTGGTTCAGATCATGAGCTTCTTATTGCAACATTTCGGCTTAAATTGAAGAACGTAGGGAAAACCACTAAACCATTCAGGTATGACCTCAATCATATCCCTTATGAATATACAGTGGAGGTGAGGAATAGATTTCAGAGATTAGACCTGATAGACAGAGTGCCTGAGGAACTATGGACGGAGGTCCGTAACATTGTTCAGGAGGCAGGAACTCAATTCTTCCTAAGGAAAAAGAAATGCAAGAAAGCAAAGCGGCTGTCTGATGAGGCTTTACAAGTAGCTGAGGAAAGAAGGGAAGCGAAAAGCAAGGGAGAAAGGGGAAGATATATCCAACTGAATGCAGAGTTCCAGAGAACAGCAAGGAGAGACAAGAAGGCCTTATTAAATGAACAATGCAAATAAATTGAGGAAAACAACAGAATGGGAAAGACTAGAGATCTTTTCAAGAAAATCGGAGATCTCAAGGGAAAGTTTTGTGCAAAGACGGGCATGATAAAGGACAAAGAAGGCAGGGACCTAACAGAAGCAGATGAGATTAAGAAGAGGTGGAAAGAATACACAGAAGAACTATACAGGAAAGATCTGAATGTCCCTGATAGCCATGATAGTGCGGTCACTGAACTTGAGCCGGACATCCTCGAGAGTGAAGTCAAGTGGGCCTTAGGAAGCATTAGTAACAACAAAGCTAGCGGAGATGACAGTCTTCCAGCTGAGCTATTTAAGATCCTAAAAGATGATGCTGTTTAAAGTGCTGCACTCAATATGCCAACAAATTTGGAACACTCAGCAGTGGCCACAATACTGGAAAAGGTCAGTTTACATTCCAATTCCAAAGAAGACCAATGCCAAAGAGTGTTCAAACTACCGCACAATTGCGCTCATTTCACATGCCAGCAAGGTTATGCTCAAAATCCTACAAGCTAGGCTCCAGCAGTATGAGAACCGAGAACTACAGGAAGTACAAGCGGGATTTCGAAGAGGCAGAGGAACTAGAGATCAAATCACCAACATTCGCTGGATCATGGAGAAAGCAAGAGAATTCCAGAAAAACGTCCATTTCTGCTTCATTGACTACGCTAAAGCCTTTGACTGTGTGGATCACAACAAACTGTGGCAAATTCTTAAAGAGATGGGAGTACCAGACCACCTTACCTGTCTCCTGAGAAACCTGTATGAGGGTCAAGAAGCAACAGTAAGAACTGGACATGGAACAACCGATTGGTTCAAAATTGGGAAAGGAGTACGACAAGGCTGTATATTGTCACCCTGCTTATTTAATTTATATGCAGAGTACATCATGAGAAACGCCGGGTTGGATGAATCACAGGTTGGAATTAAGATTGCTGGGAGAATTATCAACAACCTCAGATCCGCAGATGATACCACCCTAATGGCAGAAAGTGAAGAGGATCTCAAGAGCCTCTTGTTGAGGGTGAAAGTGGAGAGTGCCAAAGCTGGTTTGAAACTCAACATTAACAAAACTAAGATCATGGCATCTGGCCCCATCACTTCCTGGCATATGGAAGGGGAAGAAATGGAAGCAGTGACAGATTTTACTTTCTTGGGCTCCAAGATCACCGCAGACGGTGACTGTAGCCATGAAATTAAAGGACGCTTGCTCCTTGGGAGGAAAGCTATGGCACACCTAGACAGCATAGTAAGAAGCAGAGACATCACCTTGCCGACAAAGGTTTGTATAATCAAAGCTATGGTTTTCCCACTAGTAATGTATGGCTGTGAGAGCTGGACTATAAGGAAGGCTGAGTGCCGAAGAATCGATGCTTTCGAACTGTGGTGCTGAAGAAGACTCTTACGAGTCCCCTGGACTGCAAGGAGGTCAAATCAGTCAATTCAGTCCTGAGAAATCAATCCTGAGTGCTCATTGGAAGGACAGATACTGAAGCTGAAGCTCAAATATTTTGGCCACCCAGTGTAAGAGAATAGTCACTGGAAAAGTCACTGATGCTGGGAAAGATTGAAGGCAAAAGGAGAAGGGGACGGCAGAGGATGAGATGGCTAGATAGCATCACTTGGTTGCATTCCTTCAAAACTACTGGACAACGAAACCTAGGTGAAGAGGATTAGCAAACCATTTGTTCCTAAGACAACACATACTATTCCATATTTACTGATCTGCAGTATCAACCCTCTTTCAAATCACTAATATAGAGATTATTTACTCTGTACATAAACCTGCATGGAGTAGGGGGAAATACCCTTTTATTACTCCAGCTGTATGTACAGAAGGTTGGTTATTTTTATTCTGCTCTTCAGCCAAAAGCCACCCAAAGTGGCTGACATACAATCTAATAGACATAAGAGGAAAAAGTGTCATGGGGAGGGAAGAGAAAAAAGCAAACTCAGGCACCAGTACGTAAAGTTAAGTAGTTCTTAAAGAGACCAGCTGGAAACAGTTGGGAGAGAAAAGCAGTCTCATCTGTGTCAAGCAACCTTGAATATTTTATCTGATCCCTATCAATATTGTAGTTGAGCAAAGAACCCTTAGAGAGACAAAATACTAAGTAATTTGAGGAATTAATGCAGATTTTAAAGGCTAGCTTAGACAAGGTTGTGCACAAAATGCAAGATGACTGAAATGAATGTTACTCAGTACCTGCTATATTTAAAATTATGTTACCAGCAAAAGTACCTGAAATTTGTGATTAGTTGAATTCTGCTTTTAAAACACTGTAAAGGTGGCAGGCTTCACTCCAATAAAGCACTTTATGATACGTTTAACTTGAAGCTTTAATTTTCATTAGACTGTGTCTATGCTTAAAACTAAGTACACACTTAAGTGCTTTGCTGGATTAATGCCCAGGTGAAGTAGAGCTGGAAACATAACTCAGTTATGCTTGAGAAGTTGTCATTACAAGTTACATCGTACTTTGGTATTTGATGAATATTGTAGTCTGGGATGGGGAGTGGGGCTTATTTGAATTATGGTTTCTTCCTTTCCTCATGTCAGAGGCTGATATGATGACGCTATATATGCCACAATAACTTACTGCTTAGATGATCTCAGTAGATTATCCCTGCGTAGATAAAACTTCTGTCATGCTTTTAATCTTAGAGGTAGAACATCAATCTCAAAAGGCCGCTAAGAAGAGCAAAACAGTAAAATAAACAGATATAGTAAGTTTGCATAAGTAAAATTAGACTTGGCTTTTGCAATCCGAATTATACATCATCTGAAAATTATTTCATTATCAAGTGAACAAACAACAAATACTTTTCACCTGTGTGGAATAAATAGGGTAAAATTGGCCAGCTTCCCTGGCTTTCTGCAGCTTGTATATCCTAACTGATAAGCATTCAAGTAGCTGAAGTCTAAAAGTGTGAGGTTGCTTGATTCACAGTGGATGAACTAATCACAGTAGTTCTACAACTAATTGAGGGTGAGGGCATTTTTTGAGTTACCCCTTATGAAAATATCTTTCCAGCTTCCAAGCTGTGCATTAGAAATGTTGTGGCCTACATCCTAAAATCTTGCTTTACCCCATGAAAACAGATGGAATGCTCTTTCTCTTCCATTGTATAGCATGGGCTATTTCTAATTGAAAAGTGATAAGAATCTTGAGGAAGAATCATCCCAGCAACTGATACCAGAGATATTTTAGACTGAGTATCTTCATGAACAGTTCTACAACTGATTGGTGTTGCAAGGGCATTTTCCTGACTTATATGGGAACTTGGACTAGTTTCCTGTCAATGATGGCTCCATGAATACACCTGTCAGTTGAGAATGGGAGTACTAATATCTCTTTCCAGCATAAATGTTCTCCTTCCTTCCCCAGGATATCAAGAGAACCACCGTGAACTTGGCAGATGGCACCCTCCATAGTCATGGTGATATGGTTTCCTATTCCTGCTGCCCTGTTTCCTAGAAGGGTCAGGCAAGCAAGGGGTTACTTCCTCCTCCTAGATGAGCAGATTGAAAATCCGTGATGTACTGAGCCAAAGCCCTTCCTTTTTTCCACCCTGGTACTAAGTACCTAAGTATTGTCCACCAGAGGTCACTATAAGAACTCCTCTAAAAACGAGACCAGTATAGAAATTTTGAGTGAAGCAATGTGTTTGGGTAGCCTCTCTGTACACCCACAGCTTTCTTTAGCAAGGCTGAGAGTCTTAGATTCCAAACATAGCAGAATAACTGTTTAATGAGCTTTTTAGTCTCTCTTAAACTTGGGTTAGGGAGTTGCCATTTGGAGAATGTTTTAAAAATATATTTGTTGGAAAGAATAAATGTGGAATGCAGGTCTTGAAGTGCCCTTATGAGAATAAGCCATTAAATTCAGAGGCAATAGTGTAGTGGCGTATAGATGGCGATGTGCAAAGGAATACTGTAGAGCAAGGAATGCCAGGCAGGACCTGGAGGACTCCAGGCAGATTTCCTGCCTCTTTCACAGCCCCTTAGCTGGGAATGATAAAGCAGCAAGAGCTTCTTCTGATAATACAGCAGCTTAGCAAAAGATTAAAATAAAATTGTGCACTTTTTGTATATATCAAGTTTTGTGTTTTTAACACAGAGTATCCATGAAGCTCAAATTAAAATAGGTGTCTCAAAAATCCCCAAACTTGAAAATGGCAGCCGATCTTTGTGATAGGCTGGTCAACATATTGTGTGTGGGGGAAGCTTTGGAATGGGACTGTAGTAATCTGAAGGGGCTAAAACATTTGAAATGAATGTTCTTTCCTCTCTAGATGAGAACTACTTAGGTCTTTGTCTTGTCTAATGGAGAAGAATTCTGTGTAATTCAAAGGCTTGCATAGTCCTGCAATGCTGGAAGTTAATAAACTGATATTTTGTAGCTTGGGCTGCAGTCAAATTCATTCTGCAGAGGAAGGGAGTTCTATTACTTGGCTTCCTTTAAAAAAAAAATTGCTGTGCAGGAATGCAAATTTATGTTCAGATACTCCTGTCTCAGACTCTAAATCTACTTATCTGTACTTTTTATTGAATACATTTGAAAGTTTTATAAATTTCATAATAATTACTAACATAAATACACCACTAACCAAATAAAAGGGAAAGGTGGGGAGGGGAAAGGGTGCTGGGCAGGGGTGCAATTAAAGGAAATAATAAATACAAAGTTATACATAGGAGATAATTCTACTGTTAGGTGAAGCATTTAAGGCAAGTGAGTCTCCATGTAATATTAGCAAAAATCAGATATCTTGACCAAAGTTTTGGCAAAGTGCTTTACATGCAGAACCGGAATTTGTCCATACGTTGAAGCCTTTGGTAAGAGGCGTGCTTGAGCACAGAGACAGTGATCAGATCTTCCATCTATTGGTATATAGAGGGTGCGCATTGGTCTTTCCAGTGCTGTAATCTAAGTCTTTTAGCCACCAAGAGGTCACGAGGAAGCCACTTCTGGTGGCCATATGAGAAGCTTGACAGTGTGCAAATATAGTTGAATAACACATGTACATCATTAAACCTAAGTTATGTTTCTAAAACAAAATTAAGGCAAACACAAACCTAGGACCTACAAGGATGACTTATGGGAGCCACCCCACATCATATGTACCAGGAAGACCACCACCTTGCACTTCCAATAGAGTGGATTACTAGCGAGGCTTTTCCAGTATAGCCCAAGGAGTGTCCAATAGACCTTAAACACAATTTTTTCTGGGTTAAGTCTAAGCCTCAAATCTAAAGTTGCTGAATGGATATCCTCCCAAGAACAGGTCCACAGGTGTATTTGTTCTTGCTCTGACAGTCCAGCTCTATGTTCCAGTCTGTCCTGACCACCTATATGTCCAGCTTGGCATAGTCCGGGAACCTTTTATTCCAGGGATCCCCAACCTTTTTGTACCCATGGACACATTTGGAAATTTGAGAAACTGCTGTGGACATCACCACAAAATGGCTCCCACGGAGGATGTGGCTAGTCACATAATGGCTGCCATGGGGGCCTGGCTTGTTAAAAGTTAGCTAAAGAGGGGCGGGGGAGATAAATAATGAGGCTAAAAGGAGAGAGAGGGAAGCAGCAAGGTAAAGGGGTATTGAGGAGAGAGAGAAAGAGAGAGAGAGAGAGCGCAAGGCTAGTAGGGATGGCGGAGAATTCTGCTGCGGACTCAAATGAGGCTGGATTCTTTGGAATCCAGCCTCCGGAATCCACGGTGGAACGGCGCCACTCACCTTTGCCTCCTGAAGATTCCCTGCAGACCGGTGCTCTGGCTCCGGATCCTTTGCGATATGGTGATGGTGGCCGCCATTACTGTTTCGCTGGGAGAAATACAGCTGCATATGGCATAGTGGACACCACTTACGGCCATAAAGCACTGTTTTTTATCTAAGTAGCCATGAATGGCTGCATTTAGGTTAAACTCAGGGCTTTATGGCTGCAAGTGGATCCAATATGCCATTTGTGGTTGTGTTTCTCCAAGGAATATGGTAATGGCAGCTGCCATTACTGTATCACCAGCACTGCGGAGCCAAAGTGCGGGTCTGCGAAATCCTTTGGCTGCGGAGCCACTCCGGAGGATTCTGGGGGGGGAGGAACAGATTGCCCTTCCCCAAACGGAAGGCAGGGGTTTCGTACATCCCTAGAGGCTAGGAGGGGGAGAAAAAGTGAGCTAAAGAGGTTGAGTGGAAATAGCGAGGCTAGAAGCTGGGAGGGAGGGGGAGATAAAAGGCAAAGGAGTAGAAAGGAGTGAAGGATAGAGGCTAGAAAGGGAGAGAAAAAAAAGACTGCCCTAACATTTTCCAAGGTTTTTTTTAAAGCATTTTTTTAAGGAGACAGGGAGGGAAGAACTTTGTGGGTGCTGCATTGGGGACCCCTGCTTTATACAAAAAAATGGTAAGACTTGTAAAGCCTGGGTGCTTGTACAAGATCATGTAGCATTTCAGGCAGCTTGGATGCAAAACTCCTGGTCTAAAGTGGGTGCTCCATACATGTTTTAATGGCACACATTGTCATTTGGCTGATTTGAGTAGTTTGAATTTAGGTTGTAAATTGTTAAAGAAAAGAAAGCCATCTTGTCCAGTAAGTTGGTTCAAAGTAAATATGCCACAGTTTGTCCATGTTTGCTACAAAAATGGTCTGCCTGAAATTTGAAGGTGTGGGTTGTACCAAAGAGTAAGTCTTGCATGAGCGGAGGGGCCCAGCTTAATTCCGTTAGGCAGTGCCAGGATTCTCTGTCTGCCTGGACTGGACGGGGAGATTTCCCAGGCCCTCTTACATGTGTTGAACCAAGCGCTATCCAACCACTTAGTGGGGCAATGAAATGCAATTCCAGGTGAGCCCATGAATGAAGGAGGAGCATGGCTTTTGCCAACATTGAGTATGAGATAACAAATAGGCGTTATGGTACTGCTGGTCTGGAAAATTGAACCCTCCTCCCTTCTATGGGTAGCTGCACATTACTGTTTGAAAAACAGGATGGAGGGGTGCACCATAGGAAATACCTGAGCAGTTTGTTTATGTGGGTCCAGTAAGAAGCTGGGATGATTATATGCAAGCCATTCCAAAGGGCCCATGTTTCCCAGTCTGTTTTTTTCTGTAGTAACACAGGGTCCAAATTTTCTTTCACTATCGTTGAACTGTCTCTGGACATTTTGACTGGGTTCAGATGATTGCAGTGGGGGAAGCAACCATCATGGCTGCTCCCTCCGCACACCATGCGCATAACTGCCATATGCATTATTCCTTGCAGTGCCGCGCAGGTTGGCATGTCATCTGAACCTAGCAGGGAGTGTGTGTCGTACCCATCCTACAACCCATGATGTGCAGTAGAGGTTGTAGAGTGAGTACGAAGCCTCTCACGCTAAGCGCCAGGTTCCGATGACACACAACCTGTGCTGCAACGTGGGAAATAGTGGAAATGGAAGTTGGGCGTGCAGCCACGAAGGCTGGTTTCCCCCACTGTGATCGTCGGAATGCAGCCTTTAGGTCCTCGGTATGTTCTTATCATTGGGTGCTATCTAAACTGCCATCTTGAATAAAAGGCTTTTGAAGAATTGGTCCCTATAGGCATCAATTCTGATTTTGACCAATTTAAGTTTGACAAATTCTTTGATTAGAACTATCAAAACTGGTAGTGATTGGTCAGGGTTAGCCAAGAATAGGAGTGTATCATCTGCATACAGAACAACTTTATATTCCATATCTCCATGGGTGAATCCATTTATATCTTTAGTTTGCCTTATGGTGCATGCAGAGTGTGACTTTAAGAACAGCCATGTTAATTTCTTCACAACAGGAAGACAAAAATGCTGAGGCACCATGGAAATGAACCAGTTCTCCTGGCCTGAATGCACTAGAAAAAAAATGAGGGAGAATGGTGAACATGATTTTTCAATAATTGCCTAAAAAAGAGGTTCACTAAGGTGACTAAGGCCTAGGTTACACTTGCAGGAGAATTTGGTGGTAGAGTCCTGGAGTGATAAAATGGATTGTACGATCTGACACTTGAAAACAAATTTCCAAATATGGATCCTATGCTATATAAATCCCTCTTCATAAATCAAAGGATATACAAAGCAGCTTACAAAAGTTTCAGAAATATACAGTACAATTTTTAATGCTTCCTCATGTTAAAAATCCCTGCAAGTACAAAACTAGCACACAAAGGGAAGATATTTTAACCCATCCTGTTACCTGCTTGCTAGTTTTCTTTATAAAGGATTTTTCTTTAAGATAGAGAAGCATTCAAAATTGTGAATCCCTCACCAGCAACCTGACATAATTGCTACATATATATGTCTGGCCAAACCCCAATCTGATAAATATGCAAATTACTTTTACTGTCTACTTTTCATAACATGGTTTGGTATTTTAAACTAAGAAGCTTCTACTGATTCTGTCAGTTTGTGCCTAAGAACTGATGATATGCATTTCAATTCCCCCCCCAGGGTTTTCTAATAAATTCAAAACCTGAGAATGCATGTGAGCCCATCACCCCTCCACCTGTGAGGGACAACACCTCCCATGAATTCTTTGTATTAATCAGAAGACTTGGTTGCAACTTTGATATAAAGGTAGGTAATGTTTCATTATATAGTCTCTCAAAATATAGGCCCTGTTTGCATGAACACACAGTGGTTAAGAAGCCACAGTGGCTTGTTAATGACTGTGCGTGTGCCAGTTGCATGCCAGGGGGATTTATAATTGCCCTTAGCATAATTACCCTTAGCAGCAGGGTTTCTCGTGACATGTGAGGGTGGCTTGTTGCCATGGGCAACAAGCCACCCAAAATGCTACAACAGCCAATGGGTTCTGGATGACTTATTACCCATGGCAACGAGCCATCCTGGCTGGGTTCACACAACATGATAAGCTGTGCTGCCAAGGGTAATTATGCTCCCCAGCATGCGCAGCGGGGAAAATAAGCCATTGTGCTGTGATCGTGCGGACCATGTAATAGGGTTTTTGAGGTTTCAGTATCATGTTTAAACTTGTCCTTTTAAAGGAAAGGAACAGTTCCTCCTGTGCAAGCACCGAGTCATTACTGACCCCTAGAGGGATGCCGCTTGCACTGGCGTTTTCATGGCAGACTATAGCGGGGTGGTTTGCTATTGCCTTCCCCGTGACCACCTTTCCCCCAGCAAGCTGGGTACTCATTTTACCAACCTCAGAAGGATGGAAGGCTGAGTCGACCTGAGCTGGCTACCTGAGACCCGGCTTCTGCTGGGATCGAACTCAGGTCGTGGGGAGAGTTTCGGTTGCAATACTGCCGCCTACCACTCTGCACCGCACGAGGCTCTTTGTCCTTTTAAAAGGACCTTGCAAATCTGGTGTATGTATACAAATTTTTTATCCACCAGTTCCACTATTTGTATAGATTTGTTTAGTTGCCCAGATGGAGTATTGACTTTCCTCCTCTTTTAGGCTCTTTTGTAGATCATCTGTCCTCACATAATATGCCATTTAATGTTTGACTGCCTTCAAAGCAGGAACGTTTTTTCTTTTGAAAACTTTTTTCAAAAGACACTTTTTCTTTTGGAGGGCCATTGACCCATGGGAAAAGTCAATCTGGCTGCAGCCAGTGGTGAGTGGAGCCATAGGCAAAGTAGGCAGTGGGGTACATAGCACTCTCTCTGTGCCACCCCACATGAAATTTGGCCAAGGTCTGCAGGTTCTCCACCCCAGCTTTAAAGCATAGTGTAATTGGTTGTAACATTTCTTTGCCATATTTTTTCCTTTACGAAGATCTGCTCTCTTGGAACTTCTGTGTGATAAGGAATTCTCTCCATGGCTTCCAAAGATCATCTGCTAATACTTGCCTTCAGCAGAATTGATGTTATCAATATGACTGTTGTGGACCTCTGTAACTCCGTACAATCAAGGAGAAGTGACAAGAGTGTTGGAGGTGGGGGACTGACTTCCCCCTGTTCTTGGGAGAGAATAGATCATATCGCTGCTTTGGAAGCCCATTTATTAGGGGATGCTTCAGCTGTGGAGGCACAAATAGACGTTGCCATTGCAGCTGCTGAAGAGTTTTAGCATGGCAAATAGAGTAGAACCTACTGATTCTACCACACATGCTATCAGAATGCCTTGAGGTCCATGCATGCAACTTCCATCATTCCAAATCAAGAAAATTTTGCTTTAAAGTTAACACTTCACTATAATAATTCAATTTATCCCTTGCTTTAGTCCATTTGTTTTCATTTGCAAAAGTTAACTGCAGAACAAAAATCTCTTTATGTGAAGCCCAGCACTAAATCCTAAGCTTCTGGGGAGAGGGGAACTTCCATATTGAATAAAGGTTTATCCTTCTGTCATGAGAAAACATGAAAAGTTTTGGAGGTTATGCAAGAGTTTCCTAATTGTAGCATTTACTGCATGGATTTTTACGCTGTTTCACAGCGAGGGCTAGTAGAAATAGCAAAATTGGTGTTCCTGGGCGTACTGATAGGGCAGTGAAACATGGTTACCGGCAAGTAAGGTGGGGGTTTCTGTATACTTGGGGAAACCTCCAGCTATTTAGAAAAAAATATTAGCTTGTAAATTAAATGAGAGAGATCCCAAAAAAGCCTGAGAGAGACTGAGCATGTGAATTGCCTTCCAGGAGCCACAGAACTGTGTGGGTGGGTGTGGAGGGATAGGGGCTTTGAAGTGTGCATCCCTCACCCCTAATTAGCCCCTCTTTTTCTCCTCCCAAACTATCATTTGTGAGAACAACCCAGGACCAGAAGCCAGTTTGATCCTGTTTTTTCTGACCAGCTTCAGTTTAAACATATCACTGTTTCTCATGTTTGGAAGTCATGGCGAACTGTGGTTTGTTTACAATCTGGAGAGGTCCTTGCAGGCATGAAAAGAGAGGAATGGCAGGGAGTGTGAATCCAAGGCTCAGCACGGCTTGTTTATGTAGCAGGAACTCAAGCTTTCTCTTATTTTTTTAACTTCCCCCCTCCCCAGATTATGAACATAATGAACAAAAACCACTATTAATGAATATACCAATTACGAGTGATTATTTTTTCTGTTGTATAGGCAAGCAGTTGTCATATGGAGGGAACAATAATAGGAGCATACAGCATTATGAACGTCTCTTGCAAAAGAAACATTTAAAACTCCAGAAGTGCAGTATTCAGATATATCAGGTCAAACTCTGATCCGTTGGACAAGCTTTCTGTTTGCTTCTCTAGCAGTCCAGCCTAATGGGTTTCTATTGGCATACACTGATTAACATCATGCAGCTTCATGTGGTGTTGTCATTGCAAAGATGTGACAATAATGTGACAATGTAGTATTTAGAATGAAATTAAAATGGAATCCTCCAATTGATAACATTACATTAGTGCATTGTAAAAATATTTGTACATCACTGTTTTCTCTTAAACAAAATGAGAACTGGATGCAGAATAGTGTAATGGTGGTCATACAGTCATACTAGCAGTTGTCTCACGCTGCTATCTCCACCCCTCTAAATTTGGAGCTGAAGTGTAGTATGTATTCCATGGGATAGTTGTGTATCAGCTCGAGAGTCCCAGGAAAAGCATGCCTGCAGTTGGATGGTTCAGAATAGAACTCTAGTGATGATTATGAAAGGATCTAATTTTACTTGAGAAATTTCTAAACTTTCTGCATCTCTGTTCATTGCTAATGTCTTGAAATCAAGGCTGTTTTAGAACCAAGATTAATAGAGGACTATTTGATATGGCCAATTTTGAAACAGTGCTTTACACTTAAAATGACTGCTAGTTTAACTTGTTCATCAAACCATTGCTCCTGTAGCATTTTATAGAGCCTCTAGTCATATGGAGACATTTGCTTTTGGTCCGTTACAGTCGATGTTTTGAAAAAAGTGTTTGGCGCCATATAATTCCATGGCCATTTTATTCTGTTGGCTTTGTCTGCACCCCACAACAGTGAATATCCATTATGAACAGCAGTATTTGGCAGGTCATGGCATTTTCTTGGATATATCCATATAAACTGAGGGTGCAGAACCTCAAGCCCATGCACCTAATTTCATCCACAGAAGCTTTGCATCTGTCTTGCAGCAGCTTGTGTCATCTCTATGGGCTCTTTCCCCTTGGCATTGTAAGCCCTGCCCCCCCCCCCCCCATAAGCCCTGTCCCTACCAGGAGTTGCAGAGGAAACAGGGAGAGAAATCCAATTACAGAAGATCCACCCAGCACTTCAGCCATGGAGCAAATGACATCAGGTGTTCGTAGCGATGCCCCCTGCTGGCATTGTCTGTGGACACACCCATCTGACATCATAAGGTTGTGGAGGGGTGGGTGGGGGATCATCCCCCCCACACACTTTGGTCCTGCACCCCTGATGTAGACATTGTCTCCTCATCTGACCAGCCTTGCAATTACAGATGCAAAATTGAAACGTTGGAGTAATCTAGAAATTTTAGTAATTGAAATAAATGCACTTTATTAGTTGCTGAATGAGTGGTGCAGTTCTTAAGGTCAGAATTGAATCAGAAGAGGACTGGTCCCAATTTATGAAAATTTACTTCAATGAAAGACTGGAAATTTTTAAGCTTTGTGTAGCATTGTCCTCTCTGCCTTCTGGGACTGAATGCCATTAATGTCATGGCATGTTACTCATTACTTAATATGTTTCTACTTCCCATACTCTGTTTTTCAAATGTGAAACACTTTGAAGCTGGAACAGTGTTGGAAGAAATGTATGCTAGTAGCTAAGGAATAAATAGTATACATTTTTTATGGCAAGAGCTTTGCTTTGTTAGATGGAATGAATTATTTCAATAGAGCAGTTTTAAAATCTTCTTTTAGAGTGAGAGTAGAAAAGCAAAACATCATAGTCAAATCAGAGTCTGGAAGACAGGGTCTGGGCTACAGATTATGGGGCATGCCTGCACAATGGGTGACCCACCAAGCTGAACGAAGGCAAGCAGCCTTGTATGTTGGCCCACCACAATGATTTATCCCCCTTCTTAAAGATTGGGACCACAGTACTTTGTTCTCAGCCCCTGGAAAATCTACCAAAATAATTACCATATGTGAAAAGCTTTGCAAGTGTGGGTGCCCACCAATACATATTGTCCAGAAACATCTCTGGAGGGAGCATATCTTTCCCAGCTGTCTTCTGCCTGTGTAGGCTTAGGATAAGTCTCTTCACCTCAGTGATGGACACTGGTGGCCAGGTGTCTGTTTCCTTAATGTCATGTAGTTGAATTGGTGGTGAGGCTCTCATACACAGATCTGGGCCCAGCACTGAAACTGAACACTTGTTTAGAGTGTATTTCTCAAGTCTTGGGCATGATGTATGTACCAAAACTGTATTTAGTTTCCTTGACCATGCAGTTACCAAACTTTTGTTAAGTCAGAACTCACTGCAGCCCATTCTAAATCTAGCCACCTGGCATAGAAGAAGGCTTGGGTTTTGTTTCAGCAAATTTCTATATAGATGGTGCCTCTCGGTCCACACAACTATTGCGGGGTTGGTAGCCCTACCTCTGGCCTGCCTGCTCAAGGAGTAAGGATAATGTCCAGCCCCTCTGCATTCCAAATCAAACCAGTCCAAGAAACAATTACTTCACTTAAAGGGCAGGTTATTTGATCAAAAAGTGCCCAGGTGTTTCACAGTCGCATGGTAAATGACAATGGACCATGAGTCTCTGCCCCCAGAAGTCTAGCTCTAAGATTCATCATCTGTTCACTTAATAGTGCTTCCTCTACTTTAGACTGTATATTAAAGTCCCACCTCAGTCTGCATTTCCCTTGTTGTACTTATGGGAGGTCTTGGCCCATTCCCCTCAAAATAACCTGAAAGCCCACCAGCTTCATGAGCAAAGGCTGGTGGATCTCCAGCTGCAAAATTCTTTATGCAAGAGGCACACTCGTAGTTTATCAAAAAAATAATCTGACATTTCTGCCGTTTAAGGAGGAAAACATGAAATTTCCCTCAGAATTGCCATATCCAGTGCCATTACAAAAAATCAGTGTAAAATTATAAATTAACTTGAATAAGCAAATGCCAGCATGCTTTGTTGACTTATCCATAGATTTCCTGATTGGGAGATGTGTTGTGCCTTCCATTCACAAGCCAAGCATTTCCCTTGCTATTATATCTTCTCCCAGTCTTCTTAAAGTACCCCATTGTCATATTTATTTTTAAATGTTAAAAAACTTAGGGCACAATCCTATTGGGATAGGCGGCTGCCTCCGAACTCAGAGGTGACTGCCTATCCAATGCTGGGCAGGAGAAGCACGGAGGGGATCAGCCCCTCCACGCTTCAGCTGCCCTGCATTTACAGCTAGACAGCCGATTTTGGGGCACCCTGATAAGCCCCCAGGAACGCCCCATTTTTGCCGCTCCGCGCTCCTCTTCTGAGCACGGAGCATGGGGCCATTCCGTGCTGCCTACGAGGCAGTGCAGGAGGGGGTGGAGGTTGGTTCTCAGGGAACTGACCTTGGAGCGCGGGCTCCGAGGTTGGTTCCCAGGAACCGACCTATCCTGTGGCCGTCTAGCTGTTGACTAGCAGCCATAGGATTGCTCCCTTAACTGTTCAAAAATTCAACTACTACCTTTTCAAGGGGTGGATACAATGGTGCTTAATCACAGTGATGTTAAAGTCTTAAGACTTCATTTCTAAGAGGTTTTTATTTTTGAATAGCACTGCCCAGGCCATATCACGAAGTCTGTTAAAAAAAAATTAACATTGGAATCTTATACATACTTACTTGGGCTTTATTCCCATTAAAATCAGGGGTACTCAACTTCCAAGTCAACATGCTTAGGAATGGGCTGCAATTTTTTTTTAAAAGGAGATGAGGGAGTTTAAAAGGGCACACCTATTGGACTTGCAGAAGTAATTATGCTGGTCTTTGTATTATAGCCACATCAATGAGAGCCAGTGTGATTCTGCAGATGGCTGGCTTGACTTAAACCCAGGTCTTTATTCCTGCTTAGCTATGGACTTAATTGGTACGCTTGGGCAAGCCCCTTAGCTTCTCATTTACGAAATGGGAGCAAACTGCACATGTTTTATGTGAGTACACGCATAAAGGCTGTAAAGACTCTGGACTGGATCCAGACTAAGATGAACTTGATACTTATTGAAATCAATAGAACTTAAGTTAAAGCATGACTAACTTGTCCCATTGATTTTAATGGCACCTATATTTGATTAACCAAGTCTGAATCCAGCTGTTTGTATTAGAAGGCTTCTTAAAATCTTATATACAAAAGCCAACTCCCAAGATTTGGTCACACTTGAGTGTGATCAAGAAATGGACCCAGGGTGGGCTGTGTAGACAAAAGCAGGCTTGATTCTCAGGGTCCCATTAAATTCTAGGCTAGGGTATAAAGTAAAAGAGGTATGATGTTCATAATGGCTGACGGAGAGTCCGACTTGCCCTCTGCTCACATATACCTCATCAAAACTGTGGGTATTTTACATAATCAGAACACAAATGAAAGGGGACTTATTTGCCAGTGTTGATAATACATGCATAAAGTGTTCTGGGGGAGGGAAGTTTTATTTTCTCAATTCTGTGCGATTGTTTATTTAACAAGCATTTTGTTTGGCTTGCAGGTTTTGAATGCTCAAAGAGCTGGCTATAAGGCAGCCATAGTTCACAATGTTGATTCTGATGACCTCATTAGCATGGGATCTCAAGACAGTAAGTACAGGTATTACTTCTCTCCTGTTTGAGAACCATCCTATCTCTTTCTGGTTATGGAATAATAATTTCAGAATCTATTCAATTTAAATGAACGTTCTTCTACACGAAATAAGAATTCCAATTCCGGGAGAATCAAATACTAAACGTGTTAAATAGCCAGAATGATACAAATGCAGATATATTATGCCAGATTCATAATAAAGATGCTATGAAACCTTTCAGGCCTGGAAGACCAGCCCTGTTTTGTTTAGTAAATATAATGTAAGGCAGCCACATTAAGATATGTTATTGTAACTAGGATTCGTGTTGTCTTTATTTAAATAAGACATTCTGTCACATACTAGAACTATCCACACCATGCTGCTATAGAGGTTTAATGTTCTTCCACTGTGCATTGATAAAGAAAATGATGCTATACGCAGAATATAACATGAGAAGAGCCCTTTTGGATAGACTGATGGCCTATCCAGTCCAGCATTCTGTTCCACAGAAGCCAACCAGATACCTACGCGAAGCACACAGGCAGGGCACAAGTGAAGTAGCACCCTTCTGCTCATGTTCCTCAGCAACTGGTATGAAACAGGTTGAGTTATCAGATCCCTACTCAGAGCAGGTAATGTAGCTGGTGTAAGTCACAAAACAGTACCACTTGAAGGTATACAGGAATAACATAGCTTGTAATGGGTTTTTATACACTGCAGAATCCTAGGCCCAAATGAGCAGATTTGTGGGCATTACCACTAAGTATAAAAAAGCAATCCCTTGACCCCACATCGACACCAGCAGACTAGCTAACATTCAGATGGTGTCAAATGTCAGGCAGTCAATGCCAGCTTGGCACCATCTTGGAGTCCAGTTCTCTGACCTTCAGTGAGGAGATGTTGAAAGAGGATTGTCAAATCTTAGACCAAGGTGTGCCATCCACCTTGAGACCCATTTTTTTTTTTAACACTAGCTACTATAGGAGGGGTCTTTTAGAGCTCTGAATTTTGTAGTTTATACAGAAGGCATGACACATGGCTCAATACAACCATTTCAAAACTATTAAGATTCCATGTCACTTGACTACAGAGTGCTATAGAGTTTACTAGCTATTGGCCCTAAAGGTCTTGAAACCAGGGGAGAACTAGATGCTCTTACATAAGATAGTAACTCTGCTTTTAAAAGCAGTTTCTTTTGGTGCATCACATCATCAAATCTCATCCTCCTTGCAGTCTTCAAATGCATTTTTGAGAATGGGAACAAGGAAACCAATATAGCATTTGTGCCTTTTGCAAGGAGATGCGGAAATATGTGAGATGTGACAAACGAGATTAGGAAGTGGAAATATAAGAGACGCGTACTTTGGGTCCACCTTCCTGCCTGCATCGCTAACTAATTTGAAGTTAGTTTGACTCAAGTTCTGACATTACTGTTCCTACTTGTTGTTGTTCAGTCGTGTCCAATTCTTCGTGACCCCTTGGGCCATAGCACGTCAGGCCTTCCTGTCCTCCGCTCTTTCCTGGAGCGTGCTCAAGTTCATAGTCACTGCATTGGTGATGCTATCCAGCCATCTCATCCTCTGCTGTCCCCTTCTCCTTTTGCCTTCAGTCTTTCCCAGCATCAGTGACTTTTCCAGGGAGTTTTCCCTTCGCATTAGGTGGCCAAAATATTTGAGCTTCAGCTTCAGTATCTGTCCTTCCAATGAGCAGTCAGGGTTGATTTCCTTTAGGATGGACTGATTTGACCTCCTTGCAGTCCAGGGGACTTGTAAGAGTCTTCTCCAGCACCACAGTTTGAACGCATCAATTCTTTGGCGCTCAGCCTTCCTTATAGTCCAGCTCTCACAGCCATACGTTACTACTGGGAAAACCATAGCTTTGATTATACGAACCTTTGTCGGCAAGGTGATGTCTCTGCTTCTTACTATGGTGTCTAGGTGTGCCATAGCTTTCCTTCCAAGGAGCAAGCGTCTTAATTTCATGGCTATAGTCACCATCTGCAGTGATCTTGGAGCCCAAGAAAATAAAATCTGTCACTGCTTCCATTTCTTCCCCTTCTATATGCCAGGAAGTGATGGGGCCAGATGCCATGATCTTAGTTTTTTTAATGTTGAGTTTCAAACCAGCTTTTGCACTCTCCACTTTCACCCTCAACAAGAGGCACTTTAGATCCTCTTCGCTTTCACACCAGCAAAAAGGCCTTTCTTATGGTGGCTGCGGAAACAGTTGCACTTGAATGCTCATTACCCACTCGGTGCACAATTGTATGCAAGTGAGCTGCAGAACATCCCTGGCAAAAGCACAGTGTTGGCATTCATACTGTGCAAGTGATTGTGTGGGCTGAGGAACATTTCAATTTTACTGTTTCCATGTGAAACATCACTGCAGGGAAGGAGCAGTAATTTCTAAAGACTACTGGAATGCCCTCCCAAGGGATATTTGCCTGGCACCAGCAGTGTATTCTTTTAGATGTATTCTTGTAAAATAAATAAATAAATAAAGAGCCAGGTTAAAAAAAAATGATGTGCCTGGGCATTTTTAATTGATTTTTAAAGTTGTGGCATGTTATAGCTGGTTGACAAGTCATTTTTATCTCTCTCATGTTTGGATTGACATTTTATTGTATTGATATCTTTGTACACAGCTCTGAAACCCACTTTGGTGGGGGAAGGGTAGTATAGAAAATTTTAAAAGAAATCCACTCTCAAAAAAGTTTGGGTCATGGTGCAGATTCAGGAGGAATAGGAAGCACAAGTGTCCTGCACTTCTTGTTCTCCCCCTCCCTGACTTCTGCATTGCTTCCACAATCAAATGTCCAAATGCAAATCAGCCACTATCAAAAGAGGTACCTCAGCAAGCCCTTTGTCAAATGTGGAAATGAAGCAGTGGAGGTCTGAGCTAGGGAGTTAAAGAAAGATGGAGGGGGAATATTGTGGGGAAGAGAAGAGAGCAGTAAATGAACTTACAGAATAGAATTTGGAACTATCTTTAGTTTTTCTTAAAGATGCCCAGTGGGCATAGGCCAAGATGAAGGAACCTATTTTGTATGACAGATATCAAGCAATGTCTCATGTTCATTCTCTCTTTCTCTCTTGGTAGGGGGAATATTCTGAGCATCTGACTGCACATGGAGGCCTTCAGAAACTGTATTAACAGTATAAATATTTTTCAGATGGATAGTTTATCCACTAAAAACACACATCATACCTAGATATATGATGCCATTGAAGTGTACCCCACCTACTATTGGTCAGATCCAGACTTAGGCAGAGTAGACCCATTGAAATCAAGACTAACTTAAGTCCAATTGATAATTGATTCTGCCATGCTTCCTGCTCTGCATTTCAGCTGGACAGGCCTTTTCACCTCTCTAGCTGGGGTGTCTTGGAAGGGGAGGGAAGGAGGCTGGAGAGACCTTGGGATACTGCGTAAACCAGCCTCTCCAGTCCCCTCCCCTCCCACCAGAACACCCCCTTTATCTCCTCTCTGTGGTTGCTTTTGCGACTTCAGAGAAGCAGCCAGTGCAGTTCTCTCCCCACTGGCCACAAGGGGGAGGGGCAGGAAGCGCAGATGCCTGGGTCTCTGGCCTGGGATCCAGGAATCCAAAGTATCTTATCCCCCTCCCCGCAACACTGTCTAGGGGCCATCCTATGGTCATATAAATGGCTCTCCCTTTATATTCAGCAGTTGTAACTAGTAATATACCCATAAATTACTTCTATATATTATTACAAGTCATCTTTTCTCTCTCTTTAAATAGTTGCTATTTTAAAGAAGATTGACATTCCATCTGTCTTTATTGGTGAAACATCTGCTAAGTCCCTTAAAGAAGAATTCACCTATGAGAAGGGGTATGCAAAGGTTTACTTCAGTTTTAGTTATTTGTGTATGTCATTGCCAAGCATTACAGCCTTTGATAGATGGAAATTTTGTCAATAAATTGTCGATAAAATTTGGCACAACACTTTTGGGGAAGAGTGTGGATATAGGAAGTCCGTAAGTGAGTGTGTTTCGTATTCAGCTACTGTGACATGAACACTGGAAGCCTTTAAAATTAATTTGTCAACTCTAAACACCGAAATTCTTTTCTAATATGTATTATGCAGTCCTGGCTTAGTCAAGGTCAGTCAAAAGTATTTATGTTGATTTTTGAGAATTCTGTAGACCAGCACTAGGGATAGGGGAGAAATTCATTCAGTTTGCATTTGAATGCAGAGTTATCTAATTTCACACTTTTAAACCAATATGTGAACTGAAACTCAGTTGTCCATCAAAATTCACACTAATCTGAATTTTACAATGGAGTTGTCAAATCAAAAATGTGTACAGAGATGCATATATTAAAGAAATGTACACAAAAATGCATGGATTAGTGGAAATAATAGCAAACATGAATTATACTAGGAAAATTGCTTGCAAAAATGTGTGTATCTTCCCCCTGCAGGTGAGTCCCAATGCCCAGGCCTCTCATAAATGAGGGATAGCTAGAAACTATGTGGGCAATTATTTTACTAGATTTAGGGTGCAATCCTATGCAGGTTTAGACAGCCAGCTTTGCTGGCTGGGGAATGCTGGGAGTTGCAGGACTTTTTTCTGTCTAAACCTGCATAGGATTGCTGCTTCTCTGCCTGATCCTTTCTCTACGTATTTAGAAGCAAGTCCTACAGAATGCAGTGAGACTTGCTATAGCATACTATAGTAATTCAAAATGAAAATTATTTTTAATTATATAAGTGTATGCAGCATTCAACTATAAGGAAGTTGACTATTGGGGAATGGAAGGGGAACAGTAGGCAAAAAGAAAATAGACAAAGGAGCAGGAGAATCATAGTGCTGCAAATAACTTTTCCAGGGGCTGCTGGCAACACCCATCTCCACCTTCTGCTGCTGTTCCAACAGCCCCTCCAATGCACAGGCTTCGCCTCACTTTTCAGCTTCAGAGCCCAGCAGCACTGAGACTGCAGAGGTCATTGGAATCTGCTCTACTCATTGAGCTTGATGCAGCAGATGAATAATATAACTATTGATTTGTTTATTTAAAATTGTCTGTGAAAACTGCTTCACAGTTTATGGATGTCTTTTGGGGGAATATTCCCAAAGGGCAGCTATTGGATAAATTGCAAGCCATCAGGTAAACATTATGTGCTGAATGTGCATTCAGATCTCTATCTCCAGTGGGTGCATTGCTGTATGTATAGCCCTATTGTTCACTATTACAATTTTCCTTTATGCTACTAAGAGTATATTAATCATCAGAGTTTTTACTTTTTTGGCAGACAAAAACCTGGATTTGACAAATACGTTTCTCAGGAGAAATCTTTTTGTAACTGGTGATATGCGGTGGGGATCTGCTGTCACACATGCAGTCTTGAAATAATAGCATTGTCATGTGCTGTGTGCCAATGGTACCATAGAATGTTGAAATTTGTATGCATTTCTGCTCCAAGTCGCTACAAAACTGAAATGGGTATACATTACTCATTCTGTGGCATTAGTTCAGTAGCTAACATACAGTTATGAGATTACTCATGAACAAGTACATATAGAAAGTTTCTTGAGGTGGCACTTAGTGAGAATTCCTTTGGCCTTGTTGAACTATTATGCAAAGAACAATTCTTAGAATGATCCAAATGATAAACAAGGAAAAACTGGAAATATGTCAACTTGTACTTTTCCATGTATCGATTGATAATACACTAAAGATATTTTGACTGCCTTTTCCCCCTTGAAGTTGTAAAGCAGAAGGGTGGCATCCAACTAATAATAGTCTGGTAAAAGGCAACAGATACAAAAGTAACTCCTTCTCTATACAGCTACCTTTTTACAGGACCCTGTTGTGGATCCTGGACTATATTGTGGTGAGCATAGTATTAACCCTTTTGTCATTATCATACTGTCTGTGAATTAGTGAATTAAATTAATGTTTGAATATTTTAATAGTATAATCAGTTAATTACTGTTTCACTTCATATGGCCAAAGATTCTGACTTTAGGTTTGATGTTGCATCTCTGAAAATTATTTTGTCAAGGTTTAATCCATTTTAGTAGAGTTTAACATTTTAAAATAAATTGTCTTCCTTTTTATTTCTTTCACAGAGGCCATATTTTGTTAATTCCAGTGTTCAGCCTTCCATTGGAGTACTATCTAATCCCATTCCTAATTATTGTGGGAATCTGTCTTATCCTTATAGTTATTTTTATGGTAGGTATAACTTTTTCTCATGTTCTTCCCTCAACAAGGTTTTTTTATATATACACACACACATACAATGCTGTTGCATTGCTGAAATCAAGTTGGCCTAATGGTTTCGTCTTTAAATAATGAAATTTTAAAAATTGTGGCATGATGTTAACTGTAGTTTAAAACTCTTTAAGACATGTACTCAGAAACAAGAATTTTTTTTTTTTTTACTGGTACCCCACTCAAAATCCCTATGTATGCATCTGTTCAAGGAGAGCTTCTGTGTGGATGGGCAATCATATTCAGTTTTGACAGACTTGGAGATGGATGTAGCTGTGGCACTGTCTGGTGCTGCTATGGCTGATTTTCACCTTGTGCAGTCTGTGGATATTGATGAGCTGCTTGGAGGAATGAGGCCTACTACTGGCACTTTAGACATTGTCCCTCTTGGCTAATGAAGTCTGCCACGGCTGGGATTACAATGTAGATATCAGAAGTGGATAATGCTTCACTAATGGATGGCGTACTTCTGGCAGTTCTGCAGTAGTAAAACCACAGTTGAAGAAGCCAGGTCTAGATCCCTTGACTATGGACAATTATCACCAAGTTTCAAATTTACCACTTGTGAGCAAGGTTTTGGAGCAATTGTGTCAATGTCAGCTCCAGGCAGTTTTGGATGACACTGATTATTTAGATCCAGACCGGAGCAGATTCGGGACAGATACTGCTTTGGTTGCCCTGATGGATGACTTATGCTGGGGAATGAATAGGGGGAGTGCAACCTGATTGGTACTCTCAGGCCTGTTAGTGACTTTCACCACCATTGACCTTGGTATCCTTCTGAACCATCTCTATGTGATGGGACTAGGGGACATGGTGTTGTAATGGCTCCAGTCCAGAAAGTTGTGCTGGGGGACTTTTGTTTCACCGCTTGGCCATTGACATTTAGGGTGTCTCAAGGTTCATCATACTCAACATCTACATGAAACCACTGGTTTCGGATGAGGTGTCATCAGCTGAACTGAACCTTAGCAGCATCCCCTAACTGTTGCATAGTTTTTGCTTAACACAAGCCTGTGCTACAGAACAAAGAAAATCAAGATTTAAATCTTTCATCCCATATTTGTTACCACAAGGGGTTTTTTTTAATGTTGCATATCTGATACTGGTTGAGAATTTTCCCAAAATGAGAGTTTTAAGTGGCTAAAAAAAATTTTAGGCAGCTATTGCAGAGTTTCTTCTCCAAAATGTGTCATTCTGCCATTTTTGTGGGAGGCTTTGACGCCTCCCTGTTGGCATCATATTTATTGATTTGTAACATTTGTATCCCTCCTTCCTCTGACAAACCATCGTCAACCAGGAAAGACATGTTCTAGCTCTCCACATATGGTTGCAAGATCAAATCTTAATAGGAACTGTTGTGGAACAAAATTAATAAGATGGCCCCCCTGCATCAGCTACCGTAGTGTCAGGGTTGTTTCTGAGCGCAGGGAGTGGGAAAGCAGTTCAGATTCTGAAGGAGAACCGCCAGACATGAGGGAGGTGTTTTTCCAGGCTAGTCCAGACATGACTGGCCTGGCTTCTCAGGTTACAAACGCCCAGCTGGCCGAGGATGAGGGTTGCTCTTCACACACCCCTGTGAGAGACGGCGAACAGAAACGGGGGGCGGGGGGTTGTAGAATCTGATCTAATAGACACAAGGCGCAGATGCAGAGCAAAGAGAGAGAAGGCTGGGGCGGAACTTAGATGGTCTACCCGATTGGCCTTGTGTGAGAAGCAGCTCTCAGAAGCCTCATGGGAGAGAGGTTCCTCCCCCCCTTAAGTTAGGCTAGTGAGACTGCTTTCCTCTTCAAATGGCGGGCAACTTTCTTAACTACCTTTCGAATCCCCCTGAAGGCATTCCTTTGTAGACTGAGAGTCACTAAGAATTTGCATCTGTATGTCCCTGTGAAGTAATGGAATTAAAAGCTGTAGATTGAAGCCTCTTGTTTGTGTTTGTCTTCGGCGTTGAAATAAGGTGGGGGCTAAAGGCATCCTGACAAGTAGAAAGTTTCAAATATTTGTACGGTCCTATGCAGACATAACACTTGACCACGGTTAAGTATTCTGAATACCTAAACCATTGTTAAGAAGTAGGCCACCCTCTTGCAGCTCCAGTGCTCTTATTGGCTGCACACCCCAAAAGATAGTATCTGATTGGCTCAGCTCCTTGCCACTATCGCTCTGAGAGAAATCCTTCAAGTTAAAATAACACGTGCCTGTAACCTAGTGCTAGCTGGCATAGCACTTCACTGTGCAACGTGTGCTGGCAGGCAGCAGCCTTTTCAATCAACAAGAATGAGAAGAGCACCACTGCTCAAAGGCAAAAAAGAAGAAGCCACTAGTGCAATGATGGAGCAGGCAGGCAGGGATAGAAGAAAGGTGGGAGAAGGGTGGCAGAGGCAGGGAGCAAGTAGGCTGAGCAGCCCTTTTGCCCCCAAAAAGTTTTTTAAAAATCGAGGTGAGTGATCAGCCAAGGGAGTGGGAGCCCCTGGAAGGCACATTGCCTGGGGACCCTTCAAATCTGGCAGCACCTCTGAAGCTACAGGACTGTTCTTCCAAAAGACAAATTGTCAAACCTAGCAGAATTTAAAGTCCCATGCTGGTCTTTAGAGAGTATGATTTCTCTGTCACCATTGCATCCTTGCAGTGCTGTCCAGTTGAACTTTTCTGAATGGTTTTGGGCCTTCACCATCTTGACCTAGCAGGAGATGTGAAGGAACCATCAAAGGCTTGCTATGACATGTTTGCAAAGCACTTCAAGATAGGATTGCTCACATTAGCTGCAACCTGGGTGCCACTATGTAGAGACTTCATTTTGTTTATTACGCTTCTATACCACCTGGTAACCGAAGCGCTCTGAGCGGTTTACAAAGATTAAAAACCTTAAAAATATAATATACATAGCATAAAAACCATTTACATATAAATGGACAGCACACACACATATATATCTAAGCGAGCTAAGCAAAAGTTCAGTCTGTTGATGTATCCAGAGCTCTGTCGAGTCTAGACTTTTTAGACAGTCCTGAGTTCTAGGATGAGTGTGGCCTTTATGGTTGTAACAGCTATTCATTTCTTGCCGATAACCCCTTCCACGGCAAGGTGCTTGAGCTGATGGTTGCTGTGCAACTCCAGGACCTCTTGGATTAAATTGAAGTGGATCTTGATGATCAGTCTGGTTTGAGGCCTGGTTTTGGCCCAGAAACTGCATTGTTCATCTGATGGATGATCTGTGCCAGAAGAAGGACAGGGGAGTGTGACCCTCTTGGTACTCCTGGATCTCTCAGTGGTTTTTGATACTATCAGCCATGATTTCCTTCTGAATACACTGTATGGATTGGGGGCATTGAATTGTAGTGGTTCTTCTCTTAGCTGGATGGCCTGTTCCACTAGCAAGATCATGTCACTTAATAGGCCAAAGAATGGAGTTATAGCAGGGAAGGGATATAAGAAGGTGATGAGCAATAGGGATGTATACTTAGGAAAAATTCACTGGAGACTACAGGGAGAGACAAGAACCTTGTTAGCACTTAATGATGGCATTCAGCAGCAAATCGTAGGTTAATTAACCCACAAATTTGGGGAATGTGCACTGCAGGCAAGCCACTTCTGGTTTCCAGCAACAGCCTACAAATGCTGTTACTGTGATGTCTGAACCTGGGCACTTCGGGTTGTTCGTGGGTTAAACAACCCAAAGTTAACCCAAGAACAAACTATGGAATGCCACTGTTATGTGCAAACATCCCCATATATCCGTGTAAGACACTAAACTCCTTTAAGGTCCACCTCCCCAACACAGAGAACGTTTTGCAGACAGTACCTGTACATTTTCAAACATCTTTCTGATTATAGGTACTTTATATTTTTGACTTCTAGCTCCACAGCCAAGAATTCTGAGTAAAATGAAATTAGCTTGCTTTGCTGATAGCCTTCTAAATACACTAGGCAGATTTCCTGGGTTACATAGGGAAAGAATGGTAGACTGCATGGCTTGTCCAGTAGCTACACAAGAGCGGCTTCAATTTTGTTCCTAGTTGCTTTGAGTAGTGGCCACTACAACAACTTCAGAGAAGATGAAGTGGTATAACGTTTTGAGATATAGGTGTTTTGGATATGGATGTGTAAGTAGGTTTCTTAGTCCCACTATTAGTCATGTTTTCTGTGTGGTTTATTATGCCTTTCCTCTTTAGAATAGCTGTTCTCAGAATAAAAGGAAATTTAGTTGTTCTGTACCTTTTTTTAGTCTCAACTTCCCATATTCTATTTCTGTCCCTATCTTTCAAGATCACAAAATTTGTCCAGGACAGACACAGAGCAAGAAGGAATCGGCTTCAAAAAGATCAGCTTAAGAAGCTTCCAGTACATAAGTTCAAGAAAGGTAAGTGTGGCTTTTTAGAATTGAGTAAACAATCTATGCAAGCTGGTCTTAAATGCTATGTTAGAGCCACAGAGGACATAGAATAATGTTTCAAAAACACTGAAAAACTCTCTAGAGCTTTCAAACCTGGGCAGCTTTGATGCAGAGTGTATGGTTGGTATGCAAAAAAAAAACAAAAAACTGACCCTGGCTGAGATCCAGACTGCCTCTGTGCAGTACTCAACTCAGGGACATTCCTGCTGAATTAAGTGGGAGGGCAAAAAGCCAGTTTTCTCCTGCAGCTCCCTATGACCCCCACCCCCATCCAAAGTTGCTCTTGGAGAGTCAAGAGCACTCCAGAACAGTATGAGGGGTGACATAGCAGGGAATGGGGAAGCAATGAAACTCGCCTCCCCCCGTTCCCCCACTGCATCTCAGTCCCTCCCTTTCAGTTTGCAGAAGGGAAAGTCTGCTTCCAACTCAGCTCCTTGTATTCAGTCCCAGTCTCTCCATTGAAGGCACCCAAATAACAGGATGGGGGAAAACGCTTTGTGTACCTGATTTGGAGATCTGCTGATAGTCTGAGAGCCAGTTGATGACAATTAGTCAGATAGCCAGTTGATGCGTTATCCGAGTTGGCTCAAACTTTTCAATAAAACAGTGGTTTTAATGTTCTATATATTTTAAATTGTTTTATTGTGCGCTGTTTGGTTTTAATTTTTGTGAACCGCCCAGAGAGCTTCGGCTATTGGGTGGTATAGAAATTAACTAACTAACCAACCAGATCTGAGTCCCATCACAGAAGATAGGTAATTCACATGAACAGTGTAATGTTAGAAGAGACTTCCATGCGACTGACGAGTTTCTTCCATGATTCCATGAATCAGGGCAGCATAGCCATGTTCTTCTGTGAGTCGTGTACTCCCACATTACACTGTTTGCATGAGCAGTTTGCAGAAGCAGTTATTTGTGAGCCAGCCAGTTGCAGTAAAGTATGAACAGACTCACAGTATAAATAAACCAGCTCCTTTGCCTTTCATATGAAGAAAGAAACCTAATGAACTGGGCTGCTCAGGACACTGAAGTCTTGATTTTTGCTTTTAAAAAGAGAAAACATGTTTGCTTGCACACACTGTGCGTGCTCAAAATCAATTGTTAGACAAGAACTGAATAGAGCCTTTCCTTTGGCCTGCGCTTGAATTGGATAAACAGTTAGGCACAATCTGTAACCCTTACCCCAGCACCAGCATTTTTTGAAACAATTTGAAACATTCCAGTTTTCAGGAGGAAAAATGTGTCTTTGCCAAAGTTTTTGCTTCACAATTTTTGCATAATGCAACGGATGCTTTCAGCCTAACTCGTGACATACAAACAGTTAATATAACTGCAGCAGTGTCATTGACAGCATGAAGAATATGCAAGGCTTACAGATAGGCATGGATTTGGGGGCAGAGATGCACCCTATGTGTCATTTGCCCTTGATAACAAGTCTTGAATTATTGATATTGCTAGTAGAACTACCTGCAAGGCAGATGTTCAGCTGAAAAGTGCACACCATGTCATATGCAAAGTTAGTTTCTCATAAAAAAATTAATGAGGCTTTACCTCTGCAAGTCTGCGTGATCTTTGCTGAATATTTTTGTTTCTCTGGGGCTTCGAATTGACTATAAAGGAGTGATTTTGCATTAAGAAGGCCATGGTTAATTTCCCTCCCTGTTCAAGGATTTTTGATGAAAACTAATTAAGAGGAGAAATATATAAAGAGTATTATTTTGTTCCTGTGTTGAAATATATCTCTGAATGTTTCCTTAAGCATGTTATTTGTTGGGTTTTCAGGTATTCCTTGCTTAAAAGATTATGGGTGAGATGTTGTACAAATAATTATGGCATTCATGTACCTTTTTAGAATAATTGAATGTTTAATGGTTTTATAGAATGGTGGAGTTGGAAGGGATCAAGCGGATCATATTATCAAACCCAAGCCTGGCATTGGCAGGTGGCATCCTTGGGCAGCTGTCAAGGGCTCACTGCTGCCCCACATCCTCTTTTCAAGAGCTTCAGTGAGCGCCAGGCTGCCACCAGTGTAATAATTGTCCACAATGCCATGCAGCATTGCTATGTTGCTGTGGGACTTTGTAGACAATTATAATGCCAGCTATCTGGCACTGAGCAGAGGCATGTGCCACCATCATTATCCTCTGATGATAGGTCTGGCTCTCCCCCTCTCCCCAAACTGGGTCAGGGTGGAATAGGAGTGGGGCCTCCTGTTGACATTAGGTGGTGGTCCATGCTGACATGGGGGGGCAGTAAAAGGCTCCATGCCAAGGGCCCCTCAAAACTGTGCTTTAAGATGGGATATCTTATTCCAACGTTTTCTTGACCACCCTCAACAGAGGACATCCCACAACTTACACCAGTTTGCATGTGACAACTGCTATGTGGAAGAACATGTTGTTCTTTGTAGTAGCACTCCAGGTAGCAGTATTGTGCAGCTGCTCACTATCTGGTTGGGGCAGTTTTCTTCATATCAGCTGAAGTGGCAAAAAGAAAGACTTGCACCGATATGGAGAAAACCATCCCAACCTCACAAGGAGCCACTCTCAACAGTTTTCTATTTGACAACAGCCTCCACGTTATGCAGCCAACCTTCATAGAATCATAGAATCATAGAATAGTAGGGTTGGAAGGGGCCTACAAGGCCATCGAGTCCAACCCCCTGCTCAATGCAGGAATCCAAGTCAGAGTATCCCTGACAAATGGCTGTCCAGCCTCGTCTTGAAGGCCTCCAGTGTGGGAGAGCCCACCACCTCCCCAGGTAATTGGTTCCATTGCCGTATTGCTCTGACACTCAGGAAGTTTTTCCTGATGTTCAGTCGGAATCTGGCTTCCTGTAACTTGAGCCCATTATTCCGTGTCCTGCACTCTGGGATGATCAAGAAGAGATCCTGGCCTTCTTCTCTGTGACAACCTTTCAAGTACTTGAAGAGTGCTATCATATCTCCCCTCAGTCTTCTCTTCTCAAGGCTAAACATGCCCAGTTCTTTCAGTCTCTCTTCATAGGGCTTTGTTTCCAGTCCCCTGATCATCTTTGTTGCCCTCCTTTGAACCCTCTCCAGCTTGTCTGCATCCTTCTTAAAGTGTGGTGCCCAGAACTGGACACAGTACTCCAGATGAGGCCTAACCAGTGCTGAGTAGAGGGGAACTAGTACTTCCCGGGATTTGGAAGCGATGCTTCTATGAATGCAGCCCAAAATAGCATTTGCCTTTTTTGCAGCCACATCACATTGTTGGCTCATATTCAGCTTGTGATCGACAACAATTCCAAGATCCTTCTCGCTCGTAGTGTGGTTGAGCCACGTATCCCCCATCTTGTAACTGTGCATTTGGTTTCTTTTTCCTAGGTGCAGAACTTGGCATTTGTCCCTATTAAATGTCATTCTGTTGTTTTCTGCCCAGCACTCCAGTCTATCCAGATCACTTTGAATTTTGTTTCTGTCTTCCAAAGTATTAGCTATCCCTCCCAATTTTGTGTCATCTGCAAATTTGATCAGCATTCCCTGCACCTCCTCCTCCAAGTCATTAATAAAAATGTTGAAGAGCACTGGGCCCAGGACTGAGCCCTGCGGTACCCCACTCGTTACCTCTCCCCAGCTTGAGAAGGTCCCATTGATAAGCACTCTTTGAGTCCGATTCTGTAGCCAACTGTGGATCCACCGGATCGTTGTTTCATCTAGCCCACTTCGAGCAAGTTTGCTCATCAGGATATCATGGGGCACTTTGTCGAAAGCTTTGCTGAAGTCGAGGTATATGATGTCTACAGCATTCCCACGGTCTACAAGGGAGGTGACTTGATCAAAAAATGAGATCAGATTTGTCTGGCAGGACTTGTTTTTGACAAATCCATGTTGGCTTCGAGTAATCACGGCATTGTTGTCAAGGTGCTTCCAGATGGATTGCTTTATGATCTGCTCCAGAATTTTCCCAGGGATTGATGTCAGACTGACTGGTCTGTAGTTCCCAGGTTCCTCCTTTTTACCCTTTTTGAAGATAGGGACAACGTTAGCCCTCCTCCAGTCATCTGGCACTTCCCCCGTCCTCCATGATTTCTCAAAGAGAATAGACAGCGGTTCTGAGAGTTCTTCTGCCAGTTCCTTTATGACTCTAGGATGCAGTTCATCTGGCCCTGGAGATTTGAACTCATTCAAAGTAATGAGGTGTTCCTTGACCATATGCCTGTCGATCTCAAGCTGCAATCCTGCCCCTTCAGCCTGTACTTCGCCTTTGCCAGGGGGGTCATAGACCCTCTTTTGGGAGAAGACTGAGCCAAAGTAGGAATTGAGCACCTCTGCCTTTTCTTTGTCCTCTGTTATCATTTTGCCATCCTTATTTAATAGCTGAACAACCATTTCTTTCCTCTGCCTTTTACTATGCACGTAGCTGAAGAAAGCCTTTTTGTTGCGCTTAGCATCCCTCGCTAACCTCACCTCGTTCTCCGCTTTAGCCTTCCTGACGCCATCCCTGCAATTCTGTGCTACCTGCCTGTACTCTTCCTTTGTTACTTGGCCTTCTTTCCACTTCCTATATGTGTCCTTTTTTGTTTTCAGGTCATCCCTAAGCTTTTTGTGAAGCCACATTGGCTTCTTCTGTTGTCTTCCACCTTTTCTTCTTGTTGGAATTGTTTGTGATTGTGCCTTGAGAATTTCCTTTTTTAAAAGTTCCCACCCATCTTGGACTCCTTTTCTCACTAGCATTGCTTGCCATGGGACCTTACTGATCATTGTTCTGAGTTTATTAAAATCAGCTTTCCTAAAATCCAGGGTACGCGTTTGAGTACACTCGGCTTTTGCTTCCCTTAGAACCAAGAACTCAAGTACAACATGGTCGCTTTCCCCCAGAGTTCCTGTAACTGCTACTTTATCCACTAAGTCATCTCTGTTGGTTAGGATCAAGTCAAGGATAGCCGATCCTCTAGTTCCTTCCTCTACTTTCTGTAGGAGGAAGTTATCCGCCACACAATGGTAGCTGTAATGTAAAGTGTAAGCCCAGCCTAATTCCGATGCTGATGATAAGTTTTATTACAGTTAGGAAATGAAGGCTGTGATTATATGGACACTTCAGTAGGGAGTAAGTCCAGTTGAACTCAGTAGGATTTAATTCTAAGTAGACATGTGTGGGATTGCACTGCAAAGCTCCATTATGCATACTTACTTGGGAATAAGTCCCACTGAAATTGGTAGAACTTACGTATGAGTAAAGCCTACCTAGGAACGGGTTGCTTATCTGTCTTTCTGTAGTTTTAAATCTATTCTTGGGGTTTAATTAGGATTCTTGTCCTAATCTTACTAGCCTTTTTGCTCCTCTGAGGGGTTGCTTGAATGAACTTCAAGTCATCCTTGTGGAAGACTGAAAGGAAGGTGAAGATCATAACATATACAAGATCTGACTGGGAAAGGTCTTGGAAAGATTACTAAATTATTGGATGTTTTGTTGATACAGTTCCTTTTTTGGTCTGTTGTGAGAATTTTATTTTATTCTTACATTTCCGTCCTCCCCTTCTTCCCAGGAGTTCAGGATGGTACATGGCTCTCCCCAGTTGAATGTATCCTCACAGCAATCTTGTGAGGGAGGTTAGGCTGAGATAAGAGTAACTGGCCCAAGATCACCCAGTGAGCTTCATGGTTTTAGTGGGGATTTGAATTCTCCGTTTCCCTGGTCATAGTTCAACACCCTAACTACTTGTCTTTCGAGAATTGGTGTATAAATATGATGACATGCCTGCTTCTATAAAACTTGGGAGGCATGGAGTGGAACCATTCTTCTTTCTCAGAAGCATATCATATGTTTTGCACTTACAGAACGCTGCCATGAATGTGCAGAAGAACTGAGCTTTAGAGTATGCAGATTTTGACAGCTAGATAAATCCATGAAATCTTTAAACCTCGTGCTGAGTGCTTACAATTGGAAGTCAGATCTTTGCCTATTAACTGACTGAAGAAAGGAGTGAGGGAAGAAAGACAAAATGAAAGGCTACTCAGGCTCAGAAACATGTCTGATACTTTATTTTTTGGAGGCAGAAATGTGCACACTTGAGATGAGCAAGCATGGTGTCAAGAGTAACATATGCATCAATTTCTCCATTGGAGTTGATGGAAATGCACACTACATTTGGGGGAGATATTTTCATCAGGAAAAAAAGCTCAAGTTCTTCTTTCCATCACCTGATGTAAATTGAAGTAGCTTTCATTTTAACTCCGTTCCCTTGGACTACCCATGATGAAGCAGTAAAGTTGAGAAGCGGAAGTGTTTGCCATTCTCATCCTCTTGTCTCCCCTGCCTTGGAAGGGAACACAGGACAATTCAAGGATTCCTGTTCATTCTAAGGGCCTTAACTGGATATAATGTCAAGGGATCTGTGATTGGCTCTCCCACCATTTCTTTGAACAGCATAATATTGGCAGTGAGAGGAAGAGGAAATGAGACCAGTCCAATCAGGACTGGAGCACTGGGAGAGGGGAGTTTTGCCCTTCCCTCATGACATTTTCCTGATGAAAATATCTCCCTCAAAGTTATTTGACACACAATACCATATGGTACCTGCATATTTTTCACTGCAGGGCAAATATCAGCTTGGTGGTGATTTTAATCAGGAAAATGGTTTGGGGGAAGAGTTATCTTCCCCTCCCCCAGCACTGCTGGTACATGTGTGTTTTGCCCTGCAGGGCAAATAGTAGATTTGATGGTGTGGTTCTCATTGGAAAAGTGGCATGGAGGCAAGGGTTAACACACCCTCCCCCAAGTGCTGAAGTCTTAATCAGATTTGGCAGCCCTGCAGCTGCCTTTAAAGTTAAGAAAAAACCCCAAAGCAGTGGGAGATCCAATTACAGATTTCTCAATGTCACATCTAGTTTGGCCCTAAGCAGCCAGGGCTGCTGCAAGGAGCTGTGAAGGGTACAACTCTTCCCTGCCTAATCACTGATGAGAACAGTGCTCCTTTCACAGTGACAGGCTTGCTGCTACTTAATGGGCTGGACTCCAGGCCATTCTTGGCTATGTACTACTTTCAGGCACATATAAGCTGCTGTATTAGCTGTTCCCATGAACACAGCCACAGGCTTATAAAATAGTGTGCCAGCTGAAAGTCCCGGGGCACAGGCTCTTTTTATTATTTCTTCTTTATTTAAAAGGTTTGTATTCCATTTTTTGTTTCCAACCCAAACATCTTCCAGAATACTACAAAATCCTAATTCCAATAGATTAAGACAAGTAATAGAACAGGTTTAACTGTGCTTAGACATTCTGTAGTCTTTGGAGGGAAACAACAACCCAGAAATCCTTTCTAACTCCAATGAAAGTAGTCAAGCTTTTCCATTGCTTTCCATTCTTCATCTTTTCCTGGAGACTCGTAAACAACTAATTTTTGGTTTTTTATTGTAATGCTATTACTAATGACTAATAGTAATTAATTACACTGGAGCTCTCCAATGTGTGGCATTTAGACTCCAGTCCATTTGTGCTCAAAACTACTGCCAAACTATTGTGTAGATGTACAAACCGCTGGAAAAGTGATAAATATTTGATCAAGAGGCCTTTGTAGGTGTACAGAGTAGGTGCTGTGTTGAATCCATTATTGATGGAGACTATAGGACAGAGCTCTTCATCCTGGTATTGCATTATAGGCAGAATCAGAACTAGAACAAGCCCCATCCCATCAGACTTTCAAAGGTTTGGAGGAGAATTTGAGTCTTTAAGATAAATGCTCCCTAGTCTTTCCCATCACAGAAAAAAAACAGAGAAACAATGAAGATCCTTCCTACTTGATCAACATGCTAGGTGAAATGAGTAGTAAAACATGAACAAAATAGACCAGAGCTCCTCTTAGACTAGGGGCCAGGAACCTTTTTTCTGTCAAGGGCAACTTTGCCTTGGGAGTAATCTGCCGGGGTTGTATGCCAGTGGTGACTGGAGCCAGAGCCAAAAATGGGAAGGACCACCCCTTTCCTCTCTCTCTCTCTCCTGTGCCACCCCTTTTCCTTTTTCTTCTGCCCAGTAGGCTGCTGGGGAACAGACATACCACTCCTACGAGATCTCTGAACTTACTGCTTTGTAGAGGTGGTTTGCAATGGGACGGGGGGGGGGGCATGCAGCCCTAGAACTGCAGGTTGACACACCCCATCTGAGTCCCTGGTCTGATATAACTATTCCCTCTTAACATCATCTTATATCTGCTTCAACATTGCAGGACTCTTCTACCGTTATATGTTTTGTTTATTGGTACATTTGAATCCCACCCTTCCTCATCAGATCTTAGAGTAGCATTTTCTCCTGCCACCAACCCTGTGACACAACTTAGGCTGAGAGAGGATGAGTTGCCTAGGGCCCATCCACAAAGCTTTTGGATAAGTAATGTCAGAACTGGCCCTTAGTGTTCAGTAACAGGTTGAGTTTGGATCCATCATGCTATTGTACCAGTTTTATACTTGGTGGCTCTCAGACACAATTTCCCATCTGTAAAATGGAGATAATTTCACAGGACAAGGAAGTTGGGATTGTAAGACACTTGTTGTATCCCGTTGCTTTCAATGGGTCTTAGTCATGATCAACTTTTACTAGATTGTGCTTAATGTGTTTCCATGTGAGACTAGTCACAAGGATCACTTCTAAGTCTTACTATGTTGGAAATCATGTTTCATTAGCCGTAACTCACAGCACACAGGCCCTACCAGGGCTACCACTCGGCCATGGAAGCTCACTGGGTGACTTTGGGCCAGTCACAGACTCTCAGCCCAACCCACCTCACAGGGTTGTTGTTGTGAGGATGAAATGGAGAGGAGGAGGATAATGTAAGCCGCCTTGGGTTCCTTGCAAGAGGAAAAAAGGCGGGGTATAAATGCAATAAATAAATAAATAAATAAATAACGAACGAACGAAAGAAAGATGGTATGTGGAGTATGCAACCCAACATACCAAATGTTCTCAAAATTGTCAAAGGAAGATAGCAAGGGTCAGCTCTGCTTCATTCTGCTGCTGGAATGTTAGATAGACTGGCAAAATCCAAGTTCAAGTCCCCATGTAGTCATGGACCTTATTATAGGTAACCTTAGGTCAGTCACTATCTCTTGGTCTTCAGTCACAGGATTGTGGTGATGATAACATGGAGAAAGGGAACGTCTGTGCCACCCTGCCCTCTTTGTAGGAAGGGAAGGATAAAAATGAAATTATGAATTTTATTGTCATGTTATTGACTCACTGTAGCTAAGCAGCAGTGTTAACTAAAAAGCTGTCTGTTTTCAAAAATGATTTATAATATTTTTCAGATGTTTTCAGATCTCCTATAATCAGTCTGTAGTATTACAATGACATGGAGGCCATGGCTTAAGTAATGGTTGTATATTTTATATTTCTCCAATATGCCTGATTTGGAAGTGCAAAGCAGATGCTGTTATTGCTTTATATACCTAATATGGGGTTCAAGCAACTACTTAGGGGCAGTGGTCTCCAATTGTTTTGGACCCATAGGCACATTTGGCAATTTGAAAAACTGCTGTGGGCGCCACCACAAAATGGTTCCTATAGAGGATGTGGCTAGTGGGGGCCTGGCTAGTCAAAAGAGGTTAGTGGGGAGAAAGAGTGAGGCTAGAGGTTGGAGGGGGGAGAAAGGGCAAGGTTAGGAAGGAAGACAAGAGGCTAGGGACGGGAAAGGGAATGAAATAGCAGGGAGTGGAGAGATAAGAGAGGAAAGAGGTCTGTGTGGATGGAAGAAGATTGGGTTGGGCCAGAAAGCAACTCTTTCCTTCTCTTTCTGCCCACTGAACAGCTGATCACCAGCAGGTTCAAGAAAAGGAAGGAGAACCTGGCGCCCTAAAGTTTTCAAGTGGTTTTATTAAAAATTAAGTTTTGAAGGGGGCAGAGTGGAGAGCTTTACAGGCGCTATTGGAGGACCCTGCAGGCTTCATGGTGCCCATTGGGGACCCGAGTTAACAACTCAAATGTGCCATGGCATTTGTGGTTGTTTTCCTGCAACAGTGGAATCCATACCATATTATAAATGGCTTGTGAAACCTCAGATTCAGAAGCAGTTTGCCATCTGGTACAAGAGGCTGATGTTTTCAGGAACCACAAACCACAACTCTGAAAGCCCACTAGGGTAGTTGGCTGGAATTACCTGCTCATTTCATTGGATCTTAGGCAGTCACACTTGTGAAATAGAAATGTGCAAGTGTGGTTTGTGAAATTAACAACTTTTTTTCATTTAATTGGATGCAGTTTACACCTACTGTAAAAGCCTTTTAATGCTGCTGTGAGTAAAGGGACCTAGGAGAATCAGGGTGGTATTTTGCAATCTTAAATAGTGTGCTGTTGTTGCATCCTTACAAAACCAGTGTACATATGTTGAGATGCGTGAGCCATTTCCCCCAAGTTTTGGTAAGGAACTGGAAGTTTTTAGTATGTATTGCTGGACATATTTCTTACTGTTTCTTGGTATTTGCAGGATTGCATCTACTTATTCTGGAAAACAACCATCTTTAGCTTCTTCAACCTGCTTTAGTTAAAAGGCATCAAGGTAGAAATTAATATTCCACTGGTAGTCTAGCTGAGTTGCTAATGCTAAGATGTCAGCTAAGTTTCATGCAAAACAGTGTGTGTGATAACTTCCTAGAAAACCAAGAAAAAGAAACCCCTAAACCTAGTAGAAAAAATAGGGCACAGTAAGATTTCAGTCTAATTATTCTTCAAAGCTCCTTTAAACAAAGGGATTGCCCTGGGTGTGCTGGCGTCCAGACAGAGCAAGCCTGAGATATCCCTGGTGTTGCCTGCATGGGGGAACTTGTTCCATGGACAAATCTAGCTCAGAATTAGCTCTTTGTCAGATTTGGCAAGAGAGGAATCAAAATGGCTTGATTGATGGCCCTTGTTGGAAGATAAGATTTCCCAGGGCACTAATGCAAAATCCATTAGCACCCATAACAACAGCTTCAGTCCTGTTGATACTAATGGATTAACTGTTTAGGGCTTTCCTGTACTTGTTTGAATGGGAAACAGAGCAGTAGCTTCATAGGATTGTAATCTTGGTATTAGGCATTCCTCAATTTTCTTTCAACTGCAGCCCATTCTGATTGCCTACAAGCTTTGTGTCGTTCTTTCAATTCAGATGAAACTAATTAGTAAACACTTTTAAAAAGGAGAGAGATCTTGCCATCCCCTAACTAAATTTTGCTTTAAATCTGAGCCAACAGGTTCTTGGCTGTACATGGTAACATAGACAGCTAGCATTTGGCATAAGGGGTGGCAGTACTGGAAAAAAATGCCTGTTCACCTGTGCTGCAATAGTGAGAGAAGGGAATTGGACCTCAAGACTGGACTAATGTAATCTGCTGCATGTGGGGCTACCTTCGAAGAGTGCCTGGAATCTTCAGGTAGTGCAGGGTGCTACAACTCAAGCACTGACTGGGGCTCAACCTTTATATTGGGGTGGAGAATCTCAGGCCAGGGCTCCCAGTCCAGCCCTCTGGGAAGTCCTAAAAAGCCATGCCCCATTTTCTGGCTCTAACCCCTTTTCCTGAAGTGCTGATTGTTTGGTGGTTTCTTGGTGTCCGTGCAGTTTTCCCCCCATTCTAAAAGGTTGAAATGGTGACTGGCAGTAACAGCTTTAATCTAAGATACATTGAAGTTTTGGGGGGGTATTTTGGCCCTGCCCCTTTTGCCTTTAGCCCTGCCCACCACCCCAAGTGCTTCTCTGAAATGGAATTTGACCCTCGACCTGAAAGAGGTTCTGCACTCCTGCTTTTGGTCTTGTGACACCTTTGTGGCTCCAGCTGCATTGGCTACCAGTACACTTCCTGGTGCAATTCAGATTGATGATTATCCGCTTTAAAGCCTGAAACAACTTGGACCAAAATGCCTAAAGGACGGTTTCCCTCCATATGACCTTTCCTGGCTAAGCTTGCAGAATTTCATTTTTAGTATGTAGGATTTACACCTGTGTCCTTTTAATTTTGAATTACACGACTCTTTTATTATACTGTATTGTTGATTTGATGAATTCATTTCATTGTTTGCTTTTTTGTGAGCCACCTTGAGCACTGTATAGCTCAGGGGTAAGCAATGTGGTGGTGCCCACAGGCATCAATGCACCCATGGACACCTTTCTTATTGCCCACCAAGATGCCCTAACCCTTCAACTTAAAACACACACACACACACACACTTTCTTACCAGCAGCTGGGATTGCTTTGAAATAGGTTTCTGTTGATGCTGAAAACTGGTTTCAAATTAGTGTGGTGAGGCTCAGACTCCACAGCTGCCTTGTACTCAGTCTTTTAGGCAGGTTATTTGTCCTTTGCAGCCATTTTGTGGTGGCACCCAGAACAGTTTTTCAAATTGCCAAATGTGTTCACGGCCCCAAAAGTGTGCATGCACCTGGTATAGCAAAAAGGTGGTATACAAACACCACAAAATCACCACATTGGCTGATATTTGCTCCAATACAGAGATCCATGTGTGCAGAATGTTCTCCTTAACATGCCACCCTCCTTTCAACAGAGGGAGGTGTTCGGCACAAATAAAAGAACATGCACACAGTCTCCCATCATTGGAGAGATAGTAGAGAGGCCCTTCTGAGCTGGGTTCATGGTTTCAGTCCTACACCTGGGGTGGGGAGCATGTTTGAAACCGTTTTAAATCCTCTAAATTAGGGTGGCAAAGAATTGGTTAATTTTATGCTACATAATCCTTATATTATGAAATAGGGAAGGTTACTATTTGTACATATGCTAAAATACAGAATGCAGTGCAACCTGGTAATGGTAAATTAAACTAGAAAAAAGGTTGAATGCAATTTATTCTGTTCTATGGCAATCATATTAGGATGCCGACAAGGAAGAACAGTAGTTTGTGTACCATTTGCATTAAGTAATGTAAGTACAGTTCTGCTGTTTACTAGGTATTTATAAATTGATTTATTACTTCAATGGGATTGTCCCTGATCTAATTACTGTTCATTATTAGCCCATCTGTCTGGCTTCACAGTGGAGTATAACCCCTCATATGGTCTACCAAAGTCATAGTAATTTTACTTCAGCTGCTTCCATACTTGGTACCTTAAATACTTCAGTTGTACATACAGTTATTAAGAATATAGCAATTTCATTATAATATGACTGGGTCCGGATGACACACTGTGGCTCATTGTGGATTTTTTAGCCCATAGGCATTAGGTTGTATATTCAACCCCCACTTGGGCGTTGTCGTGTCATGCAAACCCAGTGAAAGTTGCATAACCCACGCTCACCAGGTTCTCATGACAACCCCCAAGCGGGGTCTGCATATTGAAAACGATTACCCCACATGCCGCAGCCTCACTGTGGGTAAAGTAGCCCACAGTGGGCTGTCGTGTCTTGCAAACAGCCCCTATGTGTTACCGTCAACCCATTTGCTAACCAAAAGATAATAGCACGATATCAAATTAGTTTCACTAAAACATTTTATTCACATTATTTTGAATTATCAATCCCCTTTACAGTTGAAGGCATTTGGTCTTGTGGTGTTAGATGTCAGCATCCAAATACAGAATGGGGGCAGCAGCAGATTAAATTATGGGATATTCCTGCCACTGGTGCAGTGAGCTGGAGCTCATGAGAGCAGGCTGTAAGAAGTGTTTCAGCACATAGTGAAAATTACAGCAAGATGGAACAGTAGAAACTGACTTAGCATTCCCATTTTTAAGTAAGGCAATTCAGTCTTTAGTTCTAGAGTTAACTTCTTTGAAAAAGGAATATTGTAGTCATAATCATCAGGACTTGTGACCCAGCCTTAAACCCATATATCGTAAGTTTATCTCATTGAGATAACTAGGCCTTAGCACTGTTTTACACATTTCATTTACACCTGAAAACACTCTGTACGTGCCAGTCTGCTTTTAATTACATATTAGAAGACCCCACACACCAAGGCAACAGCAGTGCAATTCAGTGTATGTTTACTCAGCATTGAGAGCAGAATCCTAACACAAACACCCTCAGTGTTGAATGGCTAGAAGATTGTGCGGTGTTGGCGCTCCACCAGCAGAGAGAAGCACCACTGAGGGGGTGAGGAGGACACTCCATGGGCACAGAATTGTAGTCCAACACATCCAGAGGGTGCCAGACTGGGGAAGGCTGAAATAGGGAAAGGAAAGCTATTGCATATAGATGTTATGAGCTTCCATGCTTATTAAAAAAATGTTGGCTTGGAGTACAAGTCTTTCGGTGTCCAAGGTTGCACAAGTCCTGGTCTCAATATCTAAAAAGTATTTGTAGTAGTAAACTTCAAGAATAATGCAAATGTAATAATTTACAAGGGGCTGAATCCAGACTTAGTCTTACTTTGGATAGATCCATTGAAATCAATGGGAGTCATGACTTAAGTCCCATTGATTTCATTGGGTATATTCGAAGTATGACTAACTGGATCCAATCGATGGAAAATTTGTCTAAGTAACATAATTTGACATCATAATGCATTTTCCCTTTCAAATCCTGTATTTTCTTGATGTGGTTGTTGATGTCTTGGCATTTAATATTATATTGACAATGGGTGCTTCCAGGCAGATGACTCCTAGTGCTACTAATCAAAAGACATGGTGCAGCTGTTCCATCTTTCAATGGATTTCTTGTGAAAGGAAAAAAAGACAGGACCGCTGGAGAAACACTGGAGTCACAAGTGGACGCCAATGTAATTTGGACCCCCTGTAAAATTCTGTTAATGAGGCAGAGTGATTGCATGATCTGGATCCACCCAGCCTCATCTGGATGCACCCAGTCATGTTACTATTATTTTATTAATATTTTAATGACCCGTGGCTCCGGCAGTTAATAAATTACTTACTATTTTGTTCTAAAACTAGTAAACAGAAACTCTAAGATGTATTTGATTGCTTTATCAACTTCTCCAAAACTATAGCTTCCCTCTACAGATACGAATGATACTCATTCTTTTTCTGACAAAAAATAGAAATAGCTTTGTTATTGCAGGTAGCTCTCAAGCTTCTAATGAAGTGAGAGCTCTAGCTTTCTTGCTGGCTAGCATTTATGACTGGATAAGTATGGCAAGTTTTTAAAAGGCCACAAAACTTTCTGGTTTTCTGACTGCTATTTACTACTATGCTTTGAGTCCCATTACCCATTTGTCTTATATCTTGCCATAACTGGGATAGGAAACTGCCTTATACCAAGTCAGACCATTGGTCCACCTAGCTCAGTATTGTCCAATCTAAAGCAGGGATGGGGGATCTCTGGCCCATTGGCCTTCCTATCTGGCCCTCAGTTTTTCCTCCAACTGCCCTGCCACTTACGTATAAGGTGGCCAAGTCCTTTTCTCTTGCCGCTACTGCCTGTAGAGCTTTTATTCCACATGTGTACTTTGACTTCCGCTTTTGTAATGCAACTTTTATTCATCATTTTCTACTGCAGGAGACGAGTATGATGTTTGTGCCATTTGTCTGGATGAATATGAGGATGGAGACAAGCTCAGAATCCTTCCTTGTTCTCATGGTAAAGAATTAATTGTATTTGTGCTTGGTGTTAAAATGCAAGGCTTCAAAAATGGTATTTTTGTTATTAAATGCAGCCTTTTTAACTGGTCTTAGTTAAGATAATAATATATATGTGCATTGTTGAGACTTCTAGCATCACAGAATACAATAAAACAAAACAAACCACAGCTTGCTATTTTTATGCAGGTGTCAAGAGTTTGACAACCTTAATTAGCATCATCTAGCTATTGGTTGGGTTCTTATATTTGGTCTTAAAAGAGGTGACCAGTTTAAGCATTAAACTGTAGTATTGGTTCTCCTGACTTCAGATTTCTACAGCAGTACAGATGGAATGACAGCTTTTTCAGGCAGCCTAATGGTAATCTACACTACAGATGTAAGGATTTTGTAAAATCCATCCATCTGTTTCACAGGTTGTCATACGCCTTTCATCAGAATTGGATTTTTTCCAATTTCCCAAATCTGTGCAGATCCCCCCCCCCCCCCCAATATGTGTATTTTCATGCTTTAATCTATGGGGAAAATGTGCATTTTCGGCCAGTGTTTTTTTATTTGCATAAAATTTATTTGCATAAAATTCCAGAAGTTAAAAAAAAAGCAGTCCACAAGTCTGCAGAATCCATCAGTTGGACACATAAAACAAACTCATTTGATTCTGTTGCGGATTTTTCTGACATCCCCAATCTACACTTTCCAAAGCAGCAGGTGGTATGTTTCCCCTGCTTGAATGCAGGAGCAAAGTCTTGCATGTGCTGTTTGAGTGCTCTCCCATGTCAGCATTCCTCTGTGGAAAAAATGGCATGTCAGGGGGGCATATAACTAATTCATGGACTTTGGGTATAACATTGGCTGTTGGCAATAGCCAAGTAGAACTCCCACTAATAGAAACAGTATACGTCTGGTTCCCAGATGCCAATTTACAAACAAGACTGCCATGGCCCTCAAGTGCTTGGTTGTGAACTTCAAAAAAACTGACACTGCTACCTGAAAAGGAAGGGCTGGACTATACACATTGGTCTGATGCAGCAAGACAGCGCTTATGTTATGCTTCCTCTATGCCAGGGATGCCGAAACTCAGGTCCAAGGGCTATACCCAGCCCTCCTTGGGTCCCAATTTGGACTGGCCCCACCCCTTTTCCCTAAACCACCAACAGTTGGGTGTTTTCCTGGCTTTATGTAGTCCCCCCCCCCCATTTTATAAGGTTGAAATGCTGCTCCTAAGGTTTACTTACTAGCAGTAACATCTTTAAGCTAAAATATACTGGTATTTGGCCTCACCAACCTCTGATAGCCCCCAAGGGCTTCCTCAGAATGGTAATCTGAGACCTATGCCCCGTGCTTTGTTTAAATGGACAGATCAGTTTAAAGCCATGTAGAATGTTGCATACATCAATACCTTGCTAGAAACTGCTGTTGCTTGTAGTTAAGTAAATTTCTCACTCTGTTTTGACTTTTGCTACCTGAGAGGCAGGCAGTGTATTGTCTGCTATCTGTAATCCACAACAGCTTTTCTCAACTATAGCCCTTTGCTGTATGTTCACTTACTATGTTTACTTCAGCTTGCCACTAGAATAGGCTGAGCTCCACATCTAAACTGAATGGAGCATATGTGTTAACCCTGCAGGCAGGGCCCCTGAACTTTTGTACAATACCTTGTTTTAGGGCGCAATCCTATGGCCACTAGTCAATGGCTAGACAGCCATAGGATAGGTTGCTTCCCAGGAACCGACCTTGGAGCCTGTGCTCCGAGGTCAGTTCCCAGAGAACAGACCTCCACCCCCTCGTGTGCTGCCTTATAGGCAGCACGGATCAGCCCTGTGCTCAGAAGAGCAGCGTGGAGTGGGGAAAACAGGGCATGGCCAGGGCAGTTGAAAGTGCTGTGTTGTCCGGCTGCCCCTTCCTACATTCCGAGGTCCTGCGGCTAGACATCTCGGCTGTCTAGCCCCAAATGCAGGGTGGCAGGAGAGGGGAGGAGATCCACTCCTCCTGCCCAGCCCTGAATATGTGGCCGCCCCAAGGCTCGGAGGCGACTGTCGATCCGCATATCGTTGCTCCCTCCAGCACTTTACTGTATTATGATATTCCTGATCTCCACTCTCAACTCAAAGTGTGGGAACAGTCCTGTCCCCCTGCGCTCACACACACAACACCTCTTAAATAAAGCATGAACAAGCATTCCATTGGTTCCCATTGAAGATAATGCATAAGCAGCAGGCTGTTGTTGGTTTTTAAAATCCTAACACTACAAGTAGCATCTAAGGTTTTGACTAGAAGTGGGCCCCACTGAACTAGTTGTTCCAGAACTAGTAGGGTTTTCTGGACAGTGTTTTTATATGTTATCATAAAACGCACATTAAAGTCAACTACCTATAGGTGCACCCTCCCCCGCTCTACTTAAATTTAAATGCCTCTTTTCCTTTTTTTAACAGCGTACCACTGCAAGTGTGTGGATCCCTGGCTGACTAAAACTAAGAAAACATGCCCAGTCTGTAAACAGAAAGTGGTTCCTTCCCAGGGAGATTCAGATTCTGAAACAGACAGTAGTCAGGAAGAGAATGAAGTCTCCGAGAACACCCCATTGCTTAGGCCACTTGCTTCGGTTAGCACGCAGTCCTTCGGGGCATTGTCAGAGTCTTATTCTCATCCAAATATGACTGAGTCTTCAGACTATGAGGACGAGGATGATGACAATGAAGATATTGACAGTAGCGATGCAGAGAATGGAATGACTGATGAGAGTGTAGTAGTCCAACTACAGCCCAATGAAGAACAGGATTACAGAGTGGCAAATACTGTTTGAAACAAATGGTGTTATATGAACTGCTATGTCCAGAGAGCTTGACTCTTATGTATCTGTACATAGGGGAAGCACATTGTGACCCTCCTGTTGCTTCGGTAGAAGCAGCTGTTCATATAGTGTTCTATATCGTTTAATCTCATTACAGGTTTCTTTTTTTGTTTTACCTTTTGAAGATAAACACTTTTAACTGGACTTCACAATCGTAACAAAGAAGCACTACCATCACTAGTGATAATGCACATGGGAATAGAGATGCTACTTCAGCATCTTGTTAAAATGGAGTCTAGCCAAGACAGTAAATACTTTTCCTGCTTACAAGAGGGTAGGTAAGCAGAGATCATATTGATAAAGTTGTTTATTTACATGTATGGTAAGTACTACCCTACAAACCCAGCCAAAAAGTATGCAGGTGTATGTAAGGGCTTTCCTAGAACAGCCAGCACCACTGAAAGAACAAGGTAGGCCTATTTCGCATTCATCTACCAGGAACTTCTCCAACAGATGAGGGGAACATGGACTTTGATCTCTATAGCAAAGCAATTTGGCTGCATTTTCTATTATCCTATTGTGCTTGCAAGAGCAGGTAAAGGTGGTAAAGGAAGTTTCAGCATCACTTTGGCTTAAACATCTGAAGAAAATCAGGATAATGTATTCAGCGGCACACGTTGCTAACCACAGTTCAGCTCATTTCTTAAGACAGGGATGGGGACCAATGCAGAAAGGCAAAATTAAACCACGCCACATATAGGAACACGGACCATTCTGCGTGCTATTCACAAATGAGATATACCTCTTAATACAGAGCATTTGAAGATGCATTCATCTGCTAAAACTATGCACATAGAGAAATCAAACTAAGTATTGGGATTTGAAAATGAATGCTTATAAATATCTAACAGAATTCCACTTACAGTATATCATGAAAAGGCTAAATTATATTCAATTGTAACTGCGTAGAAATTAGCCACACTTCTGTATAATTCCACTGCAGAGATTTTTTGTAATATGGCCTTGTACAGGGAAGTTTGAAAGGACGTTAATAAACATGTTTTCCACTTTAATGGCTGTTTTTTTAGTGTATGAAAGAATGACATAATTGAAATGTGACACACACACCCCATCCCCCCCATCTACAAAATGCATCCTTCCTTTTCAGTAGATTTCAGGGGGGATGGGCAAAAGGGGGAGGGAAGAGTGTTCATGCTGTGGGAGCACCCCTCCTCACCAAATTACCTGCTCTTCAAGCAGCAACTCTCCAGCAAGGGGGCTTTTGAAGTCCCATTTAGCTGCTACTTCATTGTCTTTTTACTTGAAAGTAAAGACTGCTATTGTCACTTATCCCCCACCGCCCCCAATGCTGACCTAATGGGGGCTGTGAGCCAGCTTGAAAAAGTTATGGAACTTTGTTCTAGGGAACTTTGGGGGGACCCTTGCCTACTCCAAAAAGTATTAGCCTTTGGCCATTTAGCTCCACACAATCAGAAACTTAAAACACACATTAAGCCTTCCATAAGTATTCACCTACATTGTAGCAAATCGAACTTTGGACACAATCCATCAAGAATTTCCTGTGTAAGCCCTATTGAAATTAATAGGAGCTACGTTCTCTTGCCTGAGCAAAGCTGCTTGCATATTTTGCCTTATGTGCAAAAAATATAGGACTAAGAAAGTGAGCAATGTAAATATGTTCATTTTAACTTGGAATCCACCTGATTCTGAATTACTTTAGCTTCCATGTTAGGTTTTGTACAATTAAAACTTTCTGCATAAGTGCATTTGCCTCATATTCAAGTATCTTGTCCTAAGGAAGACCCTGCTGATGGAAATGTCAGCTTTTTGCCTCCCAGTTTTAAGACTGGATTGCAATCCCTATTTCATTAGAGCCTAGGGTAAATCAGCTTGCAATATATCTTTCATTGCATGTTAGTCTAATAGGTAACATTTGTGTCATCACTGTGCATATGATCCGACGTAATTTTAAAATGGCAAATAAGTGACAGAATAGCTGCAATCCTGTGTACACCAAGGATGGGGAACTTCAAGCCTGCAGAGGTTCCCCATCTGCCTCCCTAGCTCTTTTGCCAGGCCTTGTCTCCTTCCTGTGCTCTTGAGCTGGGAAGGTTGGGGTTTCCTGCCACTCTGACTTAAAAGTATACAGTTACTAAATGCTGAAATAAGGTGATGTGGGTACCACAGAACACAACAGCCTGTATAGAACAATTCAGTCTAAGACTGTGGGAGAGCAAGATTGTAGGAGGGAACGTGGTGCAGTGTGATGGCTGATGAGGAACATTTGCAGTCTGACTTTATTGAAGACATCAGCAGGTACTGTGGGGGCGGGGGGAGAACTATGTTGCAAGTTGTGGGCTAAACAACTTTCAGATCACAAAGGGCCAAGAACAAGGTAGGTGACTGTTTTACTGTGAGAGGGAAGGGCAGAATGTGCCTTACAGCAACACTCATATAGGGCACCCTGCTGACTAGAGAACTCAGTAGTTGCAATGCTACTAAAATTTTGGTCAATGCAACATCCCATGAGATGGAAAACAACCACAAAGCAAAGACCTGCAAAACTAATATGGTAAAAGGAGTAGCACCTATTTTCAGTATAGATGCTGTTGTCTATTAGAAACAATGACAACAGCAAAAGGACAACAGTAAATTAAAGCTGAGAACAAAAGCTAGTAGAAGACTAAAAATTCTGTATGGTGACTGCTGTTTTACCCCTTAGGATATCTGGAACACAGTAGCAGGGATAGTTGCAAAAGCAAATGTTTATGCCCGATTAATCTACACAGATATTGTTGTTCAGTCGTTAAGTCGTGTCCGACTCTTCGTGACCCCATGCACCACAGCACGCCAGGCCCTCCTGTCCTCCGCTCTCTCCCGGACTGTGCTCAGGTTCATATTCATTGCATCGGTGATGCTATCTAGCCATCTCATCCTCTGCCGTCCCCTTCTCCTTTTGCCTTCAGTCTTTCCCAGCATCAGGGTCTTTTCCAGTGAGTTTTCGCATTAGGTGGCCAAAATATTTGAGCTTCAGCTTCAGTATCTGCCCTTCCAATGAGCAGTCAGGGTTGATTTCCTCTAGGATTGACTGATTTGACCTCCTTGCAGTCCAGGGGACTCGTAAGAGTCTTCTCCAGCACCACAGTTCGAAAGCATCGATTCTTCGGCGCTCAGCCTTCCTTATAGTCCAGCTCTCACAGCCATATGTTACTACTGGGAAAAACATAGCTTTGATTATATGGACCTTTGTCGGCAAGGTGATGTCTCTTCTTCTTACTATGCTGTCTAGGTTTGCCATAGCTTTCCCCCCAAGGAGCAAGCGTCTTTTAATTTCATGGCTACAGTCACCGTCTGCGTTGATCTTGGAGGCCAAGAAAGTAAAATCTGTCACTGCTTCCATTTCTTCCCCTTCTATATGCCAGGAAGTGATGGGGCCAGATGCCATGACCTTAGTTTTTTTTTAATGTTGAGTTTCAAACCAGCTTTTGCACTCTCCACTTTCACCCTCAACAAGAGGCTCTTTAGATCTTCTTCGCTTTCTGCCATTAGGGTGGTATCATCTGCATATCTGAGGTTGTTGATAATTCTCCCAGCAATCTTAATTCCAACCTGTGATTCATCCAACCCAGCGTTTCTCATTATGTACTCTGCATATAAGTTAAATAATCAGGGCGACAATATGCAGCCTTGTCGTACGCCTTTCCCAATTTTGAACCAATCGGTTGTTCCATGTCTTGTTCTTACTGCTGCTTCTTGGCCCTCATACAGGTTTCTCAGGAGAAAGGTAAGGTGGTCTGGTACCCCCATCTCTTTAAGAATTTGCCACAGTTTGTTGTGATCCACACAATCAAAGCTTTAGCGTAGTCAATGAAGCAGAAATAGATGTTTTTCTGGAATTCTCTTGCTTTCTCCATGATCCAGCAAAACTTGGTGATTTGATCTCTAGTTCCTCTGCCTCTTCGAAACCCAGCTTGTACTTCCGGTAGTTCTCGTTTCACATACTGCTGAAGCCTAGCTTGTAAGATTTTGAGCATAACCTTGTTAGCATGTGAAATGAGCGCAATTGTACGGTAGTTTGAACAGATGAATGGAGATCTAAATGGTTCCCTTCCCCATATCTTCTCTGTACAGTTTGCCTTCCCAACTTCCAGGCCTTTTACTGTTCACCAGTAAACCGTAAAAGGTCTGGAACAGTAAAAGGTTTGAGGGCACAACAAACATGTAGTCACACCTTATTACAGCCAAAAAGCACCAACGTAATCCTATACATATCTAAGCAGAAGTCAGTAGTTACTTTCAGGTAAAGGACTGCACCCTAGGTCTCACATGCACACTCAGACAAATTCACATTTCTTAAGTCGCATTTGGAACCATGTGGTTGCAGCCTCCTCACCAATATTTTAGACCTCTTCCCTGAACTTCCAGCTTTTTTTAATAAAGAAAAAAGTAGTTTCTAGTGTTTTCACTTACCAGAATACAAGGAAAAGCCAGCAGACAGCATTCTACCCAAATTGTTCAGTTAATAGTGAAAGTGCTCCTGACCAGAGAATACAGACAGAGATGATCAAGCATGCTACATTTGGGCCTTGTTTGACATATGAAGATACATAGGTTTTACTATTCTGCACTGTTTTCCAAGGCCACCCACCACACTGAGGCAGGGATTGTTGTTGTTACTTATAAGACCCTTAGAATCAAGAGTAGTTTTGTCTTATTGTGGCCTCTCCCCCTACCTAGGTCAGGCATGAACCAACTGGATCCACTGAAAAATAGAAGCTGCTGCAATTGCCATTTTTACTGTTTTCCTCTGACTGCCAGCCAGGTCATCCCTGCCATGGTTCACAATGATTGCAATGTCCTTTTCAATGTGGTAGCTAAAAGGTGCATATTGTCTGAAGTGGAGGCCTGATCATAAAGTTTATAACGTAAACTAATGGTCTCCATACACAAAAATGCCTGAGCCACAAACATTTGCTTTTGGGGGAAGAGAAGCAGTTCAGCAGTCTTTGGGACCATACACATGGCATGGACCTAGCTACTTAGTTTTGATACTTGTACTAGATTCCCCCCCAAAAGACTGGGGGGGGGAGCAGTAGGATGGTCCCTTTCAAGTGGAGACTCACTGAACTATTTCTACAACTAGTGATGTCGTTACTCATCTACACAGCTTATACCCAGCAGCCACAGATATTCAAACAAATATAAGAAAATGGCAGTTCTTAGAACAGAACATCTCCCCAATGCTACACAACAGCAGGTTGGAAGGGAACATAGTTTAGGATACAATGTTACACTATCATTTGCTCTACAGTGAAGGCAAAATTGTACCATAGCACTATATTGCAGCAGCTTACATAGTAAAGTAACTATGAGCACTAGCCAGAACTGTACAGTGTTTTGAAACAGCCACTACCATTCTCACCCCTGTTCTAAGTCTTCCAGCCCCTAGATCCCATACTTCCAGAGACTAGAGTAATTCACTTTTCAAGGACCCTATCTGAAGGTAAAAGATTGATGGAGGAACACTCAGCGAAGCCCAGGTGTTTGGGCGATGGGGGAAATGTTTAAGCATGCAAAAACATCCAGTATTTACATGAAACTATTCCTTGAGAGATGCCATAGACAGGACCTTTCAACAGCAGCCAATTCACATTGATCAAAACATGAGCTGGGGCTGACCAGGAAAGGTATCTTGGAGTTGTGGAAGATAGCACAATAAAATGTCAATCAAGTGTGTGGCTGCTATGACAAAGGCAATTTCCAAGTTGGGGATCATTGGGAAAGGAATAAAAAAACAAAAACGCCAATGTAACAATATGCCTTTATACAAATCTATGGTGTGACCACTCGCTTGGAGTACTACATACAGTTCTAGTCAAACACTGAAAAGGATATTATAGAGCTGGAAAGGTGCAGAAAAGTGCAAACACAATGATTAAGGGGCTAGAGCTACTCCCCTATGAGGAAAGGTTGCAACGCTTGGGCTTTTTATCTTAGGTAAAAGGCAAGTCAGGTGAGAGATATAGGTATGTAAAATTATGCATGGTGTGGAGAAATGGTTAAACGTTTTTCTCCCTTACAATACAAGAACGGCCGGGGAAGCTGAATGGTGGGAGATTCATGACGGATAAAAGCACTTCTTCATGCATAGTCCAAACTATGGAATTAGGACCACAAGATGTAGTGATGGCCACCAACCTTTAAAAGGGGATTAAACAAATTCCTGGAGGATAAGGCTATCAAAAGCTACTAGGCATGATGGCTATATTTATTACTTCCAGTATCAGAGGCAGTATGCCTCTCAATACCAGTTGCTAGGGAACATTAGTACGAGAGTGCTGTTACACTTATGTCCTGCTTGTGGGCTTCCCATGGGCATCTGGTTGGTCACTGTAGGATGGGAACAGAATGCTGGACTAGATAAGCCTTTGGGCTGATCCAGCATGGCGGTTCTTATGATATTACTATTTCGGGCTTGGGTATCACTGGGCACTTGAAAGTCCTCCCTGACATCAGCATGCAGTTGGGAGAAGAAAAAAGACTAGTTAAAAAATTCTTTTTTTGTATGTCAATATCATTTATTGTGATTTTATTATTTTTATGTTACTTGTAAACTGCCTTGGTAGGATCTGCATCTTAAAAGGCAGCATAAAAGTAACTGTAATAAATAAATATTAAGCTTAACATGACTACACACCAATAATGTGTATGAGGTTACCACTGACGGAACAAAGACTTATAAGTTAGATACAAGTGAGTGTATTAGAGATTTAACTTCTGTTCCTCACAAGACCAAGCCTTCATCCAGCTTGAACGAAATCTCATTTTTATCATTTAGAGACAGTCATGGACCAGACACCCCCACCTCCATGCCTTTTCTATTTGTAAGGTGTTGCAAAGATATAATAAACTAATTGACCACAGGTGCGAGTCAAATTTCACAATAGTATAGTACAAAACAGACTGTTAAACTACCTTGTAAAAACTCCCCTCTCTTGATGAGACAGGCAGATTTCAAACAAGGACTCATTCATATTCTTGAGAGGGACAGAGCTACTGTTTATGAATAATCAAGGTTGTCACACAGAATTATTATCCTCCTGACAGTTTCATAAATGCCCCCAGCATTTTTCTAAAATATTTAAAGTTTATCTCTCTTAAAAAAACCCAGCCACAATTTCAGAACTTGGGCTGCAACATTTAGGATACAATCCTTTGGGCATCTCAGAGGCCATAGGATACTGTGGACCTCCCCCATAGCAGGCAGTAAAGGAGATTCACTGTGGGGATCCCACTCTTGAGCATCAACAGAAACTTCTAATGCTGTAGCTGCCCCATGGGCAGTAAATACAAGAGGTGTTACAGGGGCAGATCACAAGCCTACTTGATCCCCAGATACAACCCCATAATGGGGAGGGAGAAGCTATGCCATCCCTGGAGCTGATGTAGTTATTTTAGGAACATAGGAAGCTGACTTATACTGAGTCAGACCACTGGTTTATCTAGCCCAGTACTGTTGACACTGACTTGCAGCAGTTCCCCAGGGTTTCAGGCAGAATTCTTTTCTAGCCCTACCTGGAAGTGCCGGGCATTGAACTGGGGCCCTTTCACATGCAAAGCATGTGCTCTACTGCCAAACTATGGTCCCTCCACTAGAAAAAATGGGAGGGAAAATTAAAAGGAAACATGGCAAAGCAGAAGTGGTAAAAGGTAAGCTGCTGCTGTCTTGGTTTGGTGCATGCCCCAGAGGGTTTAGTAAGTGGACAGTCCTTCACCACAGACTCCTTCCCCCCCAGCTCCACAGGGTCACTCTACTCATTAACTACTAACTAAAGAGGTTCCTGATTAAGTACATGCACAAAACAAATACATACAAAAGCTGCAAACATCCGCTACCATGAGAAATCCCACCCCCCCGGAGGGAATGCCACTTCCCAGTAATGCCTGGTACAAGATGTGTTCATGTAAAAACAAAAACGTGTGATTTTTTTTGCTTCAGAACTATTTCTATATGCAAATTTAATCAACTATTTGTAAGAGACAATTAGGATTCTTAATCAGTTAACAGTTCTATTAAAACAAGGCAAAACAATTCATAAGACCGCTTCAAGAATATTCAAGATGTGGCAATTTTCCCAGCAGTTCTATTTTCCATGCCACTACAAGACTGGGATCAGAACCTGTAATGGCAGACCATATAGGAGTTCAGTCCAAGCTGATAAGTCACCACGGATAAAACACATCAAAGAATAATTATACAGAAGGGTGGGGCTAGATAAGAGAGCTGAGAAAAAGGTTTGTAATCTAGCACTTGTCTACGGTAAGTAACCTCCAAATGCTACTCTGACTTGGGTTAAGGCCATATTTCTGTAGCGCTGCCCTGTATCAATACAGGATTGCACCACGATGACTGCATGTACAACTTCATTCTTCCTTCCAAAGTAAGAGCTACTGGCTCTAGGGCAACAAGGGAGAAAAACCTCCATATGCAGATTTCACAACTACTCTGGACTGGAGAGGCTAAATGGTATTTTAACTAGATCCCTGCCATAGGAGAAAAACATCTAGGATGGCCTTACAGCAGTTGGGGGAAGAGATAGAAGAAAGACGGAAACCCACAGAATTTTGCTTTCAAAGATCCTTTAAACAGGCATAGCCAGAGGGAATGCTAACCTATAGCTTTCTCCTTTACAGGAGAAAGAATTCAGCAGCGACAACACCTTCCTAGGTAACTCTCACTCAAGCAATAACCTTGGGGGAGGGGGATTTTACCGGAGGTATTCATTTTGCTTCACGGTACTCCCCCTGATATGTAGATCTTAAGTCTTAACTGGTATATGAATGTCTCAAGCTTTATTACTGAAAGCTAGTGGTTTCACAGCCCAAGCAGTAATCTTTATAGCCCTAAACCTATAAAGAGCTATACTCAAAAGTCATATGCCAAAATAGTTCCATTATAATCAATGAGCTGTTCTGAAGTATAATACAGGCCACAGCTCATGAAAGTGTGAGATAGCATTACATCCATCCCCACCACATTCAAGTCATCACAAGGTGCTGACAAATTGTCAGAAGGGGCTGGGGGGGGGGGTCAGAACCACATAACACACTAACTCATATTTTATTTGGTTGGAATAAATTTATTTCATCTGTCTGTAAACAAGGTGTTTAATAGTTATGGCATTTTTTGAAATGCATATTAAATCAGATGAGTTAGACTGTATCCCAGATGTAACAAAGTGCAGGGAAATAAATGGACAAATCAGCAACAAGAATTTGTTTTAAAGTCTGTACATTATCCACAAGGCCCGAACAACAGAAGCAAAATACTAGAGTGTCCCTAAAGTAGTGCCATTCAGAAGAAGCCATTCTTGTCAGTTAAAATCCATCTCACAATAGCAACAGTTCCATTTTTTAAAACATTAGTATGGCACAGAATACATATTAAAATTTTTTCACAAGACAGCCAACTCAGTTATTCCAACCAAGACCTTCTCTCGTTTTCTCTTTTGTATACAGAGTTCTGCAGTTCTCTTTTAAATGGACATACAAGTTAGTACCGTGCTCAAACTGACAATTTGGTTACACATTTTTCAGATGACTAGTGCACAAGGCAGTTTACTCCACAATTTCTGTAGCAAGGGCATGACAGGCCAAATGAAGATCAGATTTAAAATGGTATTTGTTTGGACTGCTTTATCTTACAACTACCAACCTTCAAAACATACACTGGTATCAGAGCAGCAAGTCTTATTTCCCAGTTAATGATCCGACAAACCGATGACAGTCTATGCTACCTGTATAGCTGAAAGTGGTAGTTTGTTGACAGTGACACTGCAAGTTTCATGTAAAACCCAAGTTGCAAATCAAAATTGGTCCTATGAAAAAATGAAACCGGACACACTCCAGATGGTTACACTGGGATATATAAAGTCCATGATGGCAGCCTTTTTACAGTTCAACTACAGAACAGGAGCTGGCAAAAAAAATATATACGTGCCTGAGCTATTGCGGTGATGGAATGTCCCTGGGGATTCATTCAAGATGGTGATGGTGGTAGTAAGGTCAGGTGAGAAGTGCATCGGCACCTTTTCATAGTTTTGCAGTTACCCTTTTAAAAGCAGGATGTGCTTCAGACACCATGAAGAGTTTTGCAAGTCTACACAGAAGAGCAACAACAAAACTAGAGCAACACTTGTAACAGCTTTCAAGCGGCAAATTGGTTAAACAAACCAGGCACTGTATTTTTAAAAAATGTATATATAGATAGAAAATGGAAGCAAAAAAAAAAAAAGAGTGGATGAAAGATGAGGACGGGGGTGGGGGGGAGTAGAGATATGCATGCACTTTTTCCCTCCCAACCATGCTCTACAAAGGAAGACTAATGAGCTGTGTAAATGCTCAAAGTGCTGAAGAGGCATTGATCAATCTGGATTGTACAATCGGCACCTTATTTTGTTTAATTTAAATTGGTTTAGTTCTCATATCACACTAATTGCTAAGACAAAGCAAAGCCTGGACTTGGCATGATTCTCCTCTTAAAGCTTCAACGTATCATGCATATCATCTTTGTGTTGCAATAGATGGTGCCAGATACAGAACATGGATATAACAGTGATTAACATACAAACAAAAAGGGTAATGGAGCCATGACATTAGGGAAAAGATGTGTAAATAAATCGCCTACAGGCTGGTAGTACTCTGAACACAAGAGAGTAGTGATGAAGACAGCTGCTATGTAGATGGGGAGAGGCTGCTTAGATGTCAGACCTCCTCAGGTATAAAGCCAGTTCATTAGCTTTCTTGTTGCGTGTCCCTCCATGGACACCTTCCCTTTCCCATGACCATAACCAATGCTGGAGTACACAAGGAAACAAGGATGAACAGAATTAAAGAAAGAATAACACCTTTCCCCACCAACAGAGGGATACAAAGGAGACACAGGTTCATACCCCATCACCCTGCATTGCTAATAAAGTTTCCACAATGTAGCGTGCTGCCAGGAAAGTTTAATAGCAATTTTCCCTAATACTTAACAGTCTGCCTAGCAACTAGAACCCAGAGTCTCTCAAGTATTTTGCCATTGAGTATGCCTTCTTATTCAATCCGCCTCCATGGACCCCTTCTTTGCCCATTACAAAGACCAAGACTGAAAGAGAAAAGAAAAGAAGTTTTACAAAGGAGTGTGTTAGACAAGGAACTATTCCAAGTTTTAATAAAGCAGTGTAATAAACATATTCAAATACTGCATATTTTAAGTTATCTACCTAGCATTACTGTCTTGTTCTGAACATTATCTTTTTAAAATAGAAGTTTTTATATGAAAAATGTTTGGCAGGCACAGATGGTAAACATGACCAAACCTTTCTTTTTTAAAATAAGAATCATGGAGCATATTTTCAGCCAGAAACCTCTGGCTACATCTTCTTGCAAGTTAGACAAAACAAAACAGATGACAGCACATGTTATGTTACAGAATGTAAAGCTGGAATAAATGGAATTAACTCATTGCATCATCTTCACTTGGTCCAATAGTTTGTCAGTCAAGACTTGTTCTCAGTACCAAAAATAACCCAAATGTATTTATGGCAGAATAGCAGAGTCTGGAAGACCTTTTAGCAATATAGTCATCTGCATGTACAGTTACTTGCCAGCAGGTGTCACTAAAATGTATACTAGTCCTAGGCTCAAGGCAATCTTATATTCTCAGAGTATATTAATATCCATTTATAGATCTACATCTGTATGAGCTGAACCCTTAAAATAGATTTGCCTTAAAGCAACTTGTAATTAAAGTTAACCTAGTCCAAAAGACAAACCTTTCATCTAAAGAAGAAATAAAAGACAGAGATAACGGTTAAAGAAAATACTTTTATGCATTAGCTCGGTATCCTAAGCACAGCTTGGAAACAATCAGCTGTTCCAAAAGAATATAGGATCAGGTTGTTAGAGAAGATTCCTTTAGGATACCAGCCAGCATGCATTTCTTATTTATGGAAGAAATGCAAAACATTAAGACAAGCTGTTTGAGTGCCATCTTGAAGTCCGAGACTGACAAGTAACATATATTCTTTTAGAAATTGATATATGATGCTATTCAAATAACCCTTGAACTCAGCAGAGCTTATCTATGAACTATTTAGCTAAGCGATCATATGCTTCACTGTACACATACCCCTAATTTGACATATGTTTGCTGTATAGTAGTTACACTCCAAAATTAAAAGATGTAGCGTGCATTTTATTCTACCTGGAGCAATTCATTTCAATTGCCAAATCATTTACATCCTGGATGCCTAGCTCCACTTTGTGGCCCTGCTTTCCAAAAAGTTAAGACTGGTTATTTTATAGACAGATTGTGTTGGGCAGATCAGCCAAGGAAATTTAAAGTCTGCATGTTTTCTACTATTTAAAAAAACAAAAACACCAGATCAAATACTAGAGGAAGTTCAAGCTTACCTCGACCAGCTCTGCCTACAGCAACATTATACGTTGGCTCACCACCTTGGCTCTTTGTCCTGATGTCCATTGTACAGTCACCATCCACATAGAGGCTATCTCTGATCACAGAGCACTTCTTTGCACCAAGAGTTAGACCGTTGGTGAAGAAACCCTCACGGTCTTTTCCTACAATCATATCTATTTCTGCAGGCTGTTAAGAAGAGAAGTCCAGAGAGTTTTAAATCAGCTGTCATACCTGGCTTTTGAAGACTCTATATACAAACTGAACTCAATGTAGTACCAACAATGGAACTGCAATCTAGCAGAAAGAACAAAAGTGGCTCCAAGGGTTCATCCTTGGAAGTCTGCTGCTGTATAAGGTTAATGAAATAATTTTGAGTGACAAGTTATAACAATAGCCAAATACAGGCACCACAAAGGTTTTTATTAAGTATACAATATACAAGCAGTCACCAACTTTAGACCGAGTGTACATTTATGTGAGCTACATTTGCGTGAGAGAAGATTAATAAAAGTTATAATAAGGCCTTATGCTGTCTACAGGACACTTCTTATTCGGTACCATGTAACTAGTGCTTTAAGGCAGAAGGCACAACAGGCCTATGTTTTAAATGCAGCATGGATACAAAATGCAGAATAAGCTCAATTACTTATATCTACAGGGCTGTATGGAGGCTTTGGGAACGCTATTACGCAGTGGTTCTAAAATACAGTGTACCCAAGATTACTGTTCCTACTGCTATGCGTTTTTGCGCTTTCCCAAGCAAATGATAAACCTCACATTTCAGCTACTCCAATGCTAATGAAGCCATTCAGATGAAAAATGTACAAGCTTTGCTGAACCCCAAGAACTGGGTATGGGATGGCAATGCTACACAGTCATGGGGGGAATGAAACAATTCAGCACATAGCAGCAGTTGGAGACAGAAGGACCAGTCTGGCTACATATCAGCCAGACTGCTGGTATTTATTCATACAGTACTGGGATTGGGAATGGGGAGAGGCAGCCTGACAGAAAACATGTTCCCCAGCACATTATGATGGAAGTAGTGTCTCCTTCCAGTAGAACTGCAGAGTCATGTCAGGCCCCAGCCATTCCCAAGCACAAGCCAGAAATCTACCCACCACCATCGCGCAGCACCAGTGAGACTAGCTCAGCAGCTACCAAGGGCACTGCTATTTAACCAATTCCTACACCTACTGCAGATAGGATGAGGCTAAGCCATGCTTTAACACTAGTGGTACCCAAACCTTCTGAATTATTCGAAGGAGTACCAACAAACAGGGAGAAGAATGCTTTTTAGTAGGATGGAGTTTGCCTTTCAATATGGTCTGCCTGCATAGACAAGCAGCCAGCCAGAATGGCATTTTGGAAGGGAAAGCGATAAAGCCAGCCGGTCACCACCCCCACTGAAATGCAAGATCAAATTGCACATCAAATGCACTGGCAAGGAAAGGGGGAAGTTCTGTAAGCACTTACACAAATCCAGTATACATTTCAGTTCTCCCTGCCTGCAGATTCTATATAGCTGGGTTAAGCAAGGGAACACACAATATGGAACCTTCTTACAGGGATTTTCCCCCTCCCTTTTTATATGCTCTACCTCGATTTACCAGAACAGTTTATGGCAAGCCTAAGCATGGGGGGTGGGGGGAGAAGAAAGGGAGGAAAAAAGAAGAGGAGAAAGACTGCAGTGCAGAAACAGGAGTGATTAATATCTTGGGAAAGAAGAGAGAAAAAGAGGGGTTAAAAAAAAACAGCGGCAGTGCGCCATCTTGGAAGTGAAAAAACATGGAGCCAGTGGAGAGGAATGGATTCACAAAAGCCTCCTACGCTGAATTCGCAAATCCCTCCCGAGCAGTGCGGACCAGAGCTGAGGGAATCCTACGCAAAGCCTCTCCAAAAATCATGCCCCCACCCCGCCTTTCTCCGTGCCCGGCCTTTTCCTTCCTCCTCCCCCCGCCGTATTGCCGGCTATTGCTCAACCCAACGCCAGCAATTAAGCAGCCCCACACAAAATGGTCCCCCGAGGAACCTCGCCTCGGCGTTGGGATATTCCCGTCACAGCCTGGCCCTACATACATCTGAAGCTGGGGAGGGAGCCCCAAAGTAGCCCTGCAGTAAGGGAACTAAAACGCGAGTCTTCCCTCCTGTCTCCCTCAGCCTCCAGATAAAGGACTTTTTATCCTCCTGCCTCTATCGCTACTCAGCAAAGGAGCCTTGGATAAAGAGTGGGAAATCACCCTACAGTGCAGCCCAGGCCTAATTAGCGCAGGCTGCCTTTTGCCCAGAGGACCCTTCCCGTTAAAGGCGCTTTTACGGCCATCATAAGCGGTGGCAGGGGACAGAAGCCACAGCGGTGAGAAGCACTCGTTGCCATTTACCCCTTCGCCCAGCCGGGCCTCCCCTGCCATTTCCTTTCCTCGCCCCCTTTTCGTGGGGCGTGGGAGTGTGTGGAGGCTAATCAGGGGAGCCAATGGCCGTGCCCAAAAGCGTGTCGTTGGGGAAGGAGAGCGCGAGCAACAGCGCTTGCACGACGGCGGCCCTCGACCGCCAGCCGGGAATTTCTTGCCTCGCCACCCGCCTTGAAAGCATTTATTTAAAAAAGGGGGCGGGGGTGGAGAGAGGGAAGACCGAGCAATGCAGGAGCAGGGCAGCAGCAGAGGCAGCTCTTCCCACCCCCTACCGCGGGAGAAAGAGCCCTCCACACGCCGCGTGTGCACGCGAGCGATATAAGGAGAGGAGGCGGCAGGAGAGAAAGGGCTGCGCTTGCAATCCCTCGTGGGATTAAGTGCCCCTGCAACTCTGGTCTCCCACAGCTCAGGCTCTATTAACCCCCCCATCTCAAGCCTAACCCCCTTCCTCCTCCTCTTCCCGGGGGATAATGCGCCCACCCAATTCTCCCCTTTAAATCAGCGGCTATTCTCCATCCCCCCGTTCCCCTCCCCTCCCCTCCGGAACCCACTGGCTTCTCTGCTCGCCCCCCTCCCCGCTTCTTCCCGGGCCCCGCTCGCCTTCCCTTACCGTAATGCTCTGAAAGATGCCCCCGGCCGTCGCTGCCCAGACGTACTTGGCGTCACAGTAGCCGACAATGGCGGCCTCCTGGCAGCAGCCATCGCACATCAGGTTATCCACGTAGCTTTGCCAGCCTGCCATCTTCGGCTTGCGCCTGGCGGGTTGGGGGGTAGGGGGAGGAAGCCGGGACTCGACAGGCAAGGCAAGGCAGCCGGGCGGGCGGGCAGGAAGGAGAGAGGAAGGAAGGGAAGGAGGAGGATGAGAGGGGAGGAGGAGGCAGGCAGCGGCGAGCAGCCCCGCGGCTGGCAGATTCTCTGCCTGACGGACGGAAAGGCGGCGAAGAAGGGAGCGAGCGAAAAGGCAGGCGGGGGAGGGGGCCGAGGGGGTGGGTCCACCTGAGGCGCTTGCGGCGGCGACTGCCGCGATGGCCGCCCGCCCGCTTTTTAAGGGCAGCTCCCCACAGGCAGGCAAAGCCGAGGCCACGAGGCAGCGCCCAACCGACCCCGCAGCAACGAACGGCGTGAGGCGAGCGCGAGCGGGGGGGGGGGAGGTGGGGGACCAGGGCAGCCAAAGAGTGCGGGCGGCCGCCGCTTGCGCACTCACTGCTTCTGCCGCGGAGGCTTCCCTTGCGAGAATCCCTCCGCCGCCGGCTGCTGCTGCTACCGCCGCCGCCGCTGCGAGCGTTGGGCGGAGGGATACGCTGCGCTCGCGTAGTGCTGGTACCAGGCGCGAGGGGAGAGCGCGCGCGCGCGCGTGAGAGGGGGAGGAGGGGGGGGAGGAGGAGGAGGAGGGGGGCGCGCCGCTGCTGTTATTAGTAGGGACTGCTGGACACCAGCTGGCGCCTTCTTCGCTGTGGCTGCGCTCGTGGGCTCCTGAGGGCGAGGATTCGCGGCAGCTGCTGAGCAAGGGTATGTGCGTGGGGTGGACGAGGGGGAGAAAAATATTGCATGGCCCCCTTTCCCTGTTTCTGTGGGACTCAACCTGGTTCCCACGTTTTCCTGGATAATTCTTTCCCGCCCACACACATACACTCCATTTTTTTTATTTTTGCCTGCTGTTTCTTAAAGTTGTGACTTCTTTGCTGCTGCTGTTCCCGTTCTTTCGCAAGGGGTTCTCTGCCCTTTGACAGCTGCGCGGCAAGGCAAAATTCAGCACCCCTTGCAGCTCCCCCCCGCCCCCGTAGAGTGATATGCAACGGATGGAGGACGCTTCACCTGTTGATTTTTCTGCCTGTCGTCAGCTGTTAAAGCAGATGAGCCTTGCTCGGCAGCTGGGGGAAACGGCGTGTTAATATTATTCCAGGTAATAATTACGATTAACATAGGACTAGTGCCAACGCTGCAATATTGTAGGCAGGAATAAGCCCTTTTGAACTTTGCGGCACTCACTGCAGATCACGCTGTGTATGAAGATGCTTGCTCCTAGCTTTGCTACACTTCTGTATGGGGAACAGATACTTGTTTGTGTTCGCGAGGTTGCTTGCTGTACAGGCTAATCTTGTTGACAATATATTAACCTGGAAGTAACTGATTTTAGTGGCAAGTTGAGCTTTAGGTCAGGATCTCTGCCATTTGTTGCAAGTTCTAAACATGTTTACTCAGTCAAATTCAGTTCAGTACAATTTGCCTTCCAAGTAAGAGCATGTAGGGATGCTGCCTAAGGCACTGATTCTGAAGAACTACCTGAGAACTTTCAAGGAGGTTGCTCCAAGAGTAAGTCGTTTGTAAATGGAAGCTTCTGTCATCTGGCTGGGATCACTAGATGGTTATTTGAGTGTACTATAACTTTGGAGTGGAAGAGGGAAAGGTAATATGCTCCAATGAGTTATGAGTCCTACTTGCTTGTGGCACTTTTCCTTCGTGTGTGGCACACTTCTTGGATGGAAAGGCAGTGTTGGCTTGGGACATGCAGTTTTCTCAGTTCTGCTCTGGATTAAACTTTTCAGCCTGCAGAAGAACCATCCCAGAATTTTCAGTGCTTGTGAATCTTGAAATTGTACATGAGTTTTGTTTTGTGCGCACATTTGGAGAAGGGCATCAGTTGAATTACTCCAGAGTAATGTCACTGTCCTCAGCTTCTCACTTTCAAAATGCCAAGAAAAGAAATTTATTTGTTGCACTTTTTGCCCCACCTTTCCTCAGAGCAGCCCCACAAACAATTGTTGACTCCACAGCAGCAAGGATTCCTGCGGGGGGGATTCGGGCTGGAGGTTCTGCATCCCTGTTGTAGAGTAATCCCAGAGAAGACCATAGCCTTTGGTGATACTTGGGTGGACTCTTTCAGACTAAGTGGGGTGTGGTTTTAATGCTTGGTACTTAGTTGACAGAAAATCCTATTGAAATTAACAGGATTTATTTCCAAGCCTCAACTCTTTATCAAGGTGATGCATACAGTGGGATTCATAAACCATTTGAACCAGCATACTGGCATATGATGTGATAGCATTGCACTTGATGTGATGTTGGTGGTTGTGTTGAAAACATCAGAGGGCTGCACCTTTTGAGAATTCCATAGAAGTGAGAATATCTCTAGTTAGAACTTTGCCCATCACTGTCCTGAAATGACAGCAGAAGCAACCCGATTTACAGTGCAATCCTGTATATATGACTGCTCAGAAGCAAGTCCCACTGAGTCCAGTGGGGCTTAGTGGGTATAGGATTTCAGCCTTAATTGTCCTTTCTGTGCAGCTCTTAAATGTTCAGGAATCTGCGAAGATTTTGAACCTGGCAACCCTATTTCATAGTGCTTGCAACATATGTAGCTGTCTGCTCTTTGCATTTCTTTTGTATTGGAAACATGCTCCTAAATATTGGTCTGTTCTGGGAAGTTATCTCTCCAAAGATATTAGTCCATTGCTTCTGATTCCTTCCTAGATTCTTCTCCAGGGCTTATTTCTGGAATCTATTTTAGTGCCAGTTCACATGGCCTTGAACATAGGAAGTAATAATAAGGGAGGTACCTTTTCAGTATGTGCACAAGGCCTTTCATTCACCACTGAGTAACTGCAGCCAATCCCCACCCCACAATGTCTGGATATAGCGAGCAAAGCCAACATCAGAGAGTGTAATTTCCAACTAGGCTTGAGTTGCTGTTGCCTCACATTTTGAAAAAAAAGTAACTACTGTCTTCCAGGGCTGATCCTGTTAGGCAGTGGGAGATGATTCACTCCAGATGGCAGATTCTGGGATACCATTAAAGGCTATCCTTTCATTTATTTTTACCACCATGCAGGACCCTATTGGGATTTTCTGCCTGAAGCAACACAACATCCTGAGTTGTTTATTCCTAGCCCCCTAAGTCTCTTTCAAGAATTGACCAATTATGTAGCTTGTAAATGAGCATCTTTGGTATGTTCTGTGCCGGGGTGGGCAACTTGGTGCCCTCCAGATGCGTTAGACTACAATTCTCATAATCTGCTCTCATTGGCTATGTTGGCTGTGGCTTATGGGAGCTGTAGTCCAAAAAATCTGGAGGGCACCAGGTTGTTTACCCCTGTTCTGTGCTATATTTCATCATAGAACAACTTTTAGCTCATCACCAGAAATTTAAAAAGCAAACCTTGCCTTTTGAAGTGGGACCAGTAGACAAGGAGGTGAGTGGGAGGATGTGCGAAGAAGACAGCAACCCCATGACATGCTCTGCCCCAAAATTATCATCAGGCTGCCCTATGTCATGGGAGCATAAGAAGAGCTCCGCTGAATCATACCAAAGCCTATGTAGTCCAGTATTCTTTTCCCACAGTGACCAACCAGATGCCTTTGACAAGTCCACAAGCAGGACATGAGCACAATAGCTCCCTCCCTCCCTCCCAACAACTGGTATTCAGAGGTCTGCCCATCTGCACAAAAGTTTTTAGTAGGCTGCATTCAAACACTTCTTCAGACTAGTACTGTTTGTGTCATGGTGCGCATATGCAGATGTGCGTAGATGACACTGATAAAGAAGGACATGTGAGTATTACAGATGCCTCAGATGGTCCCTGACCTATGATCAGCAACTATAGATGTATCCAAATTAGTATGTGTCCCAGCTGAAGTCACCAGGATTAAGCCAATTGATAAAGGTATGTTAGTCTCTGTAGTTTGTGGATTAAGGCTCAGATACAACAGTGCATGCACAAGAGAGAACCACTTGCACAGCTGGAGCTTTGCTTACTGTTTTTATCCCCTAGCAGTTAGCCCTACCACAAAGACAAGCTGTTCTTCGGTTTAAAAAAATGTCTTGGCTCTTCAGTAATGGGGTCTGCTACAGCAAAACAGGAAGTGGCTTAGGGAGTGGAGGGGGAGGAACATAGGAAGTTGTCATATAATGTTCGTATGATCACTGCAGCCCACCATGGGTTATTTAAGGCACAGTGGGTTACAGCATGTGCCGGTAGCCATTTTGAATATTCAAGCCGTGGTGGTTAGTTGCTGTGGCTTATTGTGTCATGTGAACCCAGCAAGGATGGCTGCACACGGATTAAACAACCCTCTCATAACCCATGGGCTGTTATAGATTTATGTTATAGATTTATGCAAGGGTTGTTTAAATATTATTATTATTTATTACATTTCTATACCGCCCAATAGCTGAATCTCTCTGGATGGTTTACAAAAGTAAAGAACAGTAAAACGCAATATACAAAATTTAAAAACCATTTATATAAAAACATATGGACAATATATAAATAAACCATGCTGGGCTGCAGCAATCATGTGAATCAGCCCACTGAGTCAGACCATTGGCCCATCTAGCCCAGTATTGCCAACGCTGTCTGGCAGGGGTTCTCCGGGGTTTCAGGCAGGAGTTCTTCCAGTCCTATCTGCTCTAATTCCCCAACTCCCAAGTGGCTTTCTTTAAAATAATAATTTTTAAAAAGTGTTAGGGCAGTTTTACATGCATTCGCATGTGATGTGTGGTTAGCCCCTTAAGCACTAGATCTCAACATTACTAAAGTAAATAATTACAGTCTTTTTGGTCATGTTAGAGTGATTAAAATACAGCTCTGACAGGTGTTTAGAGATGAAATTATCCCTAACCATGAAGCAACATCACAACTGGAGAAACTTATTTTGAGGATGTTGCTTTTGTTTGGCTATGGATGCATTGTGTCTACCACATTTCAGAAGGTTCTGAAGGCTGAATGCTAACCACTGAATATTTAAAAGAAGTTACCTGCTTTCAGTGCAAAATTGTTACAATCCTACTTCAAGGACTTTTCTTAGTGACTTTATAGTTAAGCGCCTGGAGGGGAGACCACTGGAGCCTTAGTCAAGAGAACCTTCTAAGAGAAGTGTGAAATTTAAGTAGGTGCAGGACAGGAAGGCCTGGCGTGCTATGGTCCATGGGGTCACGAAGAGTCGGACACGACTGAACAACAACAACAACAACAACAACAATAGGAAGCTGCCTTCTCGAGTCAGGTCACCGATCCATCTAGCTCAGTGTTGTCGACGCTGCTTGGCAGCGCACGTTTTCAGACAGGAGTCTTTTCTTGCCTTACCTGGAGATGCCAGGGATTGAACTTGGGAACTTCTGCATGCAAAGCATGGGCTTTGTCAACCTGGTTTGCACATAATGACTACCCGGAGTATGTGGTTTTTGAATCAAAATTTTTTTTTGTGAGTTTCAACAAAACAAAAACGGAAAAACAAAAAGAAAGGCCCCAGTTTAAAATATTACTACATTCTTAAAAAAAGGAAAAAGGAATAGATTCCACATAAACTTCAGTAAAAGCAGACCAAATCTCCAAATATAAGTCCGTTTGTGAGTGACACCTATATACCACTCTTTCAAATGTTGCTAGTGTTGTTACATCTTCAATCCGTAGTGCTATAGGCAGTGAGCTTTCATTTTTCCAGTATTGTAGTATCAGTCTTTTAGCAGTCAAGAGGGTATGAAAAATCCATTTATGCTGACCATGCATTACATTCAAAAAGCAGGTAAATAATTTAAGAGAACATGTACATCAGTAAATATTGAAGAGCTTTCCAATACAAAATTTATCCATACGATAACTTCCTCCCAAAAAGAGGCAACTATTGGCCATTTCCAAAACATATATGAGTAAAATAAGCATTAACTGTATTACACCTTCAACAATTAGCCAAGTTAGACAACACTTTATTAAGGAGTCGTCGTGGCGTCCAATAGACCTGAAACAAAAGTTTTTGCTGAATAAGATGTAATGAGAGGTCCATCGGTATATCAGATACAGACACCAAAATGGCGGTCCATTGATTAGGCAAAATAGGATATTCCAATTCCCTGTTGCATTCCTGCTGAAGACCCCATGATGAGCCAACAACGTGATGTGGCTGTAAAAAAGACAAATGCTGTTTGGGTCTGCATTAATAGAAGTATAGCTTCCAAATCCCGTTACGTACTAGTTCCCCTCTACTCAGCACTGGTTAGGCCTCATCTGGAGTACTGTGTCCAATTCTGGGCACCACACTTTAAGAAGGATGCAGACAAACTGGAGAGGGTCCAGAGGAGGGCAACGAAGATGATCAGGGGACTGGAAACAAAGCCCTATGAGGAGAGACTGAAAGAACTGGGCATGTTTAGCCTTCAGAAGAGAAGACTGAGGGGAGATTTGATAGAGCTTTTCAAGTACTTGAAAGGTTGTCACAGAGAGGAAGGCCGGGATCTCTTCTCAATTATCCTAGAATGCAGGACATGGAATAATGGGCTCAAGTTACAGGAAGCCAGATTCCGGCTGAACATCAGGAGAAACTTCCTGACTGTTAGAGCAATACGACAATGGAGCCAATTACCTAGGGAGGCAGTGGGCTCTCCCACATTGGAGGCATTCAGGATGAAGCTGGGCAGCCACTTGTCAGGGATGCTCTGACTTGGATTCCTGCATTGAGCAGGGGGTTGGACTTGATGGTCTTGTAGGCCCCTTCCAACCCTACTATTTTATGATTCTATATTTATTCTATGATAATGGCAAAAACTCATCAACACCCAATAATTGAACGAGAGTAAAAATCATATCAGTCCAGGTCTGCCGCAAAAACATTTTCTTTCCAGTTTTTAAATCTGGATTTCCCCAGAGTATGAGTTGAGTATGGGTTGTTGAATCCTGGATGTAGTAGGGAAGAATGCCCTAGCCAGCATGACTGGATGTGGAATGCTGGGAGTTGTATGCCTTTTCTCTGTCTAAACATGCATAGGATTGTGCCATTAAGAAGGTTGTTGTAGGTTACTAAGATAAAGGATGTAGACATTTTGAAACTGAAAATGCACTATATAAATGGTAGATGTATAAAAAGAATGTTCTGTATAAATGGTACATTGTCAATTTTCTGATGCCCTAGAGCAGGCTTCCCCAGCCTCCAGACTACAACTCCCAGCATTCCTAACCATTGGCCACACTGGCTGGGATTGATGGGAACTGGTCCAAAACACCTGGATGGCACCAAGTTGGGGAAGGCTACCCTAGAGAGTGATCTGATTAAGCATGTTTGTTTTATGTGTAATTAGTAAACAAAAAAGCTATAAAAAGTATTCCAGGTTAATGTTTTGTCCCAATACACCAAAAGCATTTGACCTGAAATATTTGAGGGGGAAAATTGCACCCTTAGGGCGCGATGCTATGGCCACTAGACAGCGTCTAGATAGCCATAGGATTTTTCAGATTCTGGGAATCGAGCTCGGAGCAAGGGCTCTGAGTTCAGTTTTCAGAAACCCAACACCTGCCACCTCACAGGCAGTGCAGTTGGTCCCAGCTCCGCACTCATAAGAGCAGCGCAGAGCAGCCAAAATGGGGGCGTTCCTGGGGATGAGGAGGGGAGGGAGCTGCGGAAGCGCGGTTACAATGCTAGCTTTGTGCCATCCGGGCTCCCCCACCCCTGGCTCTGATGCACTCTGGCTAGGCAGCTGAGATCATATATTTAGACCATATAGCCAGAAATGCAGGGCAGCTGGAGTGCGGAAGACAGGATCCCCTCCATGTTCCACCTGCCCTGCATTGGATAGTCCGCCGCCTCCAAGTTCAAAGGTGGCCAACTAGCCCCATAGGATTGCACCCTTAATGTAATATAGTTGTTTATAATATGTAGACATTTGAATTAGTATACTTGTAAAAATGTAAAGACAATGTCGTGTACTTCCCTTACATTGTTTAAATTTAAGAAAATTACGGTTACTAAAAACTATTAATACACAAAGTGCACAATCCTTTGCAAATTTAGACAGAAATAAGTTCTAGAACTCCCAGCATCCTGCGGCAAGCCATGCTGCCTGGGGAATGCTGGGAGTTGTAAGAGTTTCTTCTGCCTAAACATGCATAGTATTGGACCCAAATAGATTTTAGCAGACCAAAGAACTGTTCGTGATATGCTGACACCCATGCATCTACAACTTTGAACCTGTTGAGCTTGCTTGATACTGTATTTGCAATTGGCATCCATTCATTGTTACTAACAAACTTATAAAATGGAAAATGTTCCATGGAAAAAATGCAAATGCAAATTTACTTATGCAAATTTTTGTTGTTTATTCGTTCAGTCACTTCCGACTCTTTGTGACTTCATGGACCAGCCCACGCCAGAGCTTCCTGTTGGCCGTCGCCACCCCCAGCTCCCCCAAGGTCGAGTCCGTCACCTCCAGAATATCATCCATCCATCTTGCCCTTGGTCGGCCCCTCTTCCTTTTGCCCTAGCATCAGCATCTTCTCCAGGGTGTCCTGTCTTCTCATGATGTGGCCAAAGTACTTCAGTTTTGCCTTTCATATCATTCCCTCAAGTGAGCAGTCTGGCTTTATTTCCTGGAGTGTGGACTGGTTTGATCTTCTTGCAGTCCAAGGCACTCTCAGAATTTTCCTCCAACACCACAGTTCAAAAGCATCTATCTTCCTTCACTCAGCTGTCATGGTCCAGCTTTGTCAGCCATAGGTTACTACAGGGAATACCATTGCTTTAATTATGCGGACCTTTGTTGTCACTGTGATGTCTCTGCTCTTAACTATTTTATCAAGATTTGTCATTGCTGACCTCCCAAGAAGTAAACGTCTTCTGATTTCCTGGCTGCAGTCAGCGTCTGCAATAATCTTTGCGCCTAGAAAGACAAAAGTCTGTCCCTGCCTTCACGTTTTCTCCCTCTATTTGCCAGTTATCAATCACGCTGGTTGCCATAATCTTGGTTTTTTTGAGGTTTAACTGCAACTCAGCTTTTGCACTTTCTTCTTTCACCTTCGTCATGAGGTTCCTCAGCTCCTTCTCGCTTTCAGCCATCAAAGTGGTATCATCTGCATATCTGAGAATGTTAATGTTTCTTCCAGCGATTTTAACTCCAGCCTTGGCTTCATCAAGCCCAGCACGTCGCACGATGTGTTCTGCATACAGGTTGAATAGGTAGGGTGAGAGTATACAACCCTGCCGTACTCCTTTCCCAATCTTAAACCAGTCCGTTGTTCCGTGGTCTGTTCTTACCATTGTTACTTGGTCATTACACAGATTCCTCAGGAGGCAGACAAGATGACTTGGTATCCCCATCCCACCAAGAACTTGCCACAATTTGTTATGATCCACACAGTCAAAGGCTTTAGAACAGTCAATAAAACAAATCGATGTTTTTCTGAAACTCCCTGGCTTTCTCCATTATCCAATGGATATTGGCAATTTGTTCTCTAGTTCCTCTGCCTTTTCTAAACCCAGCTTGTACATCTAGCAATTCTCGTTCCATTAATTGCTGGAGTCTACCTTGCAAGATCTTGAGCATTACCTTACTGGCATGTGAAATAAGTGCCACTGTTCGATAGTTTGAACACTGTTTAGTGTTTCCTTTTTTTGGTATGGGGATATAAGTTGATTTTTTCCAATCTGGTGGCCATTCTTGTGTTTTCCAAATTTGCTGGCATATGGCATGCATCACCTGACAGCATCATCTTGCAAGATTTTAAACAGTTCAGCTGGGATGCCGTCATCTCCTGCTGCCTTGTTATTAGCAATGCTTCTTAAGGCCCATTCAGCCTCTTCAGGTTGTCGGGCTGTAACTCACTGACCACACCGTCAAATCTATCCCCGATATTATCCTTCCTATACACAACTTCTGTATATTCTTGCCACCTTTTCTTGATCTCTTCTGCTTCTGTTAGGTCCTTGCCATCTTTGTTTTTGATCATACCCATTGTTGCCTGGAATTTACCTCCAATGTTTCTAATTTTCTGGAAGAGGTCTCTTGTCCTTCCTAGTCTATTATCTTCTTCCACTTCTGTGCATTGCTTGTTTAAAAATAATTCCTTATCTCTTCTGGCTAACCTCTGGAATTTTGCATTTAATTGGGCATATCTCCCCCTTTCACTGTTGCCTTTTGCTTTCCTTCTTTCTTGGGCTACTTCCAGTGTCTCAGCAGACAGCCATTTTGCCTTCTTGGTTTTCTTTTTCTTTGGGATGTTTTTTGTTGCTGCTTCTTGAACAATGTTGCAGACTTCTGTCCATAGTTCTTCCGGGACCGTATCTACTAAATCTACTCCCTTAAATCTATTCTTCACCTCCACTGCATATTCATTAGGAATATTCGTGAGCTCATATCTAACTGATCTGTGGGTCTTCCCTATTCTCTTTAGTCTGATTCTAAATTGTGCTTATGCAAATTAATCTGATTTTGGGGGGAGGGGGAATTTGCCCCACATCATTGGAACACATATGGGCAGTGCAAATGAGCACAGTGGAAAATTAAAAGTCCTTCACTCCCTCTTATATCCCCATCCAGTCCTCCCCTCATGTGCCATGCAAGTCACTCCTGCTCCAGAGTACTGGTTCACACAGTTGCCACAGCCCACCATGGCTTATGGAGTGTGCAGGCACCCTTTTGAATATTTGAGCTGTGGCGGGTGGTCGTTGTGTCTTATGTCCAAACCCAATGAGTGTGGGTTGTTGGCATGGTTAACAAATCACCCCCAATCCACGGACTGTTTTAGTGTTGTGAGTGGGTAGTTAACCACACCAACAATTCACCCTATCACTGTGATCAAAGGATGCTATAAGCCATGGCGCCCACCCGCTGCAGCATAAATATTCAAAATGGCTGCTGGCATGCACCGCAACCCACCATAGCCTAAATAAGCCATGGTGGGCTGCAGTGATCATGCGTACCGGGTCTATGAGTAACTTGTATAGCACAGAATCAGAGGGCTAGATAACTCCAACTCCTTGCACAGACACCTGTACGCTTATATTGCTGTGGGGATGAGGATGGGGAAACAAGCCTTCTGGTCCTTGATTAAATCTCTGGATTCTCCAGTTAGAGCTCAGAAAGAGTCCTGTCTGAAACCCTGGAGGGGTGCCGCCAGTAAACAGTACTGAGCTAGATGTTTTGAGGGTATAAGGCAGCTTCCTGTGTTCCTATTGAGTCCTGTGGAACTCTTGTCTCTGTATATGCAGACAGTTGGATTGAACTCTATTTGTTTATATCTCACCTTTCTTTTTCAATATTACAATATCAGGTGTTTAATAAAATAAATATAAAATTCAAATGGGTCAAAACAGGCCAGTTGGAAGGGGTCTCCCTCACCTTCCATCTCCTGCAGAGTAACTCCCTAACACTTCTTTGTCTGTCTCTCCCTCCTTTTCTGAGAGATGGTGACAGACAGAGACAGGAGCTGCCCTGAAGTAGAACTGGCAGGAAATCTACATAGAAGCGGAACTGGAGCCTCAGAACTGTGGAGTCCAGGAGTTTATTTAAAATCCCGCCTAAGGAGTCACCTGAGTCTCAATGACAAGGACAGCAGGAAAGGGAAAAGAAGCAATGGAAGGGAGAGAGGTTTTGTTTTGGGGTGTTCCAAAAAAAAAAAAAAAAGCCAACAGGATGGGATCATCCACTAAAAACATAGTGCATGAGCTCATCCTCCAGAAAATTCAGGTGGGTGGCTGGATGGGGGCATACAGAAAATTGGTGGCAGTGCCTCAGAACTTATTTCTAATTTGGTATATTAACAGAGTTATTTCAACAATACCTTTGCAAACTCATGCGTAAAGAGTAGGCTTTTAAATCTGTTCTAATGCCATACCTCTGTGTTTGCCACAGTTACAGCTGCTGTCTGTTCTGTCTGTGACTCCTTTTGCATGTGTGTTGTGTTTGTTCCTGTTATATATTTTTAAAAGCCTTAAAGTATTCACAGTGCCTTTTAGAAAAGCATGCCTTTGCTTTCAGTGGTGCTGTTCAACTAACCTACTTCAAGGAGAAAGAAAGCATGGTCTGAAAGAGAGGGCACCAAAGTCGGTGGCTATAGAGTACTTCCCCTGAAAGCAGTTTTTGAGAGCAATGCCAAAAGTCACTGAAGGAGAAAAGAGATATAATTGCAAGCACACAATATAATGCAATGGGCGATGTATAAAATGTCACTGATGTTTAAAAGCAAACTTGAATCAAGGCAATGTACCTTTTTGCTAACTTGAGTATCACTTACATGGGCTTTCTGTAGATATGGGTCTGGGAGGGTATTATGGCTTATTTTTCAAGCTGACCTCATTTTTCATTTTCCTAAAGAAAGTCTAAGAGAACCACTGATTCTAACATTTTGATGGAGAGACGCTAGCACAAAGGAATTCAGGAAATTCCACACTTGTAGAGTTGTTTTGGTTGCTGCTTTTCATTTAACGGCATGATGCCTTTAAGCCAGGGCTAGGGAAACTATTTTAGACTAGGAGAGCTTGTGGCCAATTTTAAATTGGCCTATAAGGTTTACAACCTCCCACCCAGAAAAAAACCACGGATCTGTGCTCAATTTCACACATACATATTTTCTTCTTTGCACACATGTATACCTATGCAAGAATGCTGATATCTCAATGCTTTCCTACAGTCTGTCTGCATGCACACACACGCACACTCTGCACCATCCAAACACACACAAGGTAATGGTAAAACATTGCTATATTCCCCCTTCTTTGGTTAGTCAAATGCAGGGACCACTTTTAACCTTGCTGACTTCCAGCAGCAGTTTTCCTCTTTTGAGAGCTTTGCTGGAAAATGCCCTAGAGTCTTAAAGCCAGTTTGCACATTTCTTAGTTGTGGAGCTTGCAAAAGCATAAGTGACTTGCTCTTTTCATTCTCTTCTGATGCTATTGATCTGAAGTGGAATCTCACCCAGGCAAGAAATCCCTACTTTAGATTTTACATCTGAAGGAGGGAATCACAGTATGAGTGATGTCTGCTTCTACAAACCCTGGAAAGAACCAATGAACATGTGAATTGACCCTTGGGGTGCAATTCTGTGCATGTTTAGACAGAAAAAGAGTCCTACAACTCCAAGCATTCCCTAGCCAGTTGTAGGACTTTTTCTGTCTAGACATGGATAGGATCGCTCCCTTAGTCACTGAGGAATAATTAGAGTCTAGTGCAACTGGCCTTGTTTCCAGAATCAGTCTTGAAGTTTCAGGATTTCTCTGCAGTATTTGGCTCTCTTTCTGTAATCAGCCTGATAAATGTGGGGATCAAATAAAAAAGAATGGTCCAGAGAGACTTGGGTGCTTCAGTTGCATCTGAACGGAAACCAAACTTCCTAAACACAAAAATTGGTAACGTGCTCCAGTAATTCAGGCAGAATCTCTGGAGTAGCTTTTCTCAACATGGTGTATTCCAGATGTATTGAATTATGATTCCCATCATCTCCACCCAGCCTTAGCCACGCTGGCTGGGATGATGTGGGTTGTAGAAGGCTAAAGAAATCATAGACAAGCATCCAGGCAAGGAGGAACCCTCTGGTATCTCTGCATCTCTTATCTCTCCTGTAGTGGCTAGTTCTCCCTAAGGATTGAGAGAGGGAGGGGCACTGTAATAAGTAGATGTTTGTCAGTGATCCCCTCCAGCATTTTCTGCCGTCTCTCAAGAGAGGGAGAGGGAAGCTTCAGAATTCACAACCATCAGAGCTGGTGATACTATCTATATGAATAGCAAACACATACTCTCTCGGTGCTGATTCATAGATAGCCAAGACAGTACCACACACATATAAGAAGGGATGTTTCAGTAGGTTTATGGGGAGTCCCAAGTACAAGCAACCATTAGGGAAGGAAAGCCCTTGGGTGTGGGGAACCCCCCCCCCAAATACTTCAATGGGGATTGGGCATGCTCAGGGGCACAGAATGCTGATTAGCTTGTGTGGGAGCGGATTGACCAGGTGGGAGCAGGAATGAAATGGAGTAACCTGGAAAAGGGCATGGCTGGCTGGAACCCTGAACAGGAGCACTCCTCCCTGCAATATTTTGTTGTAGATCCCACTTGTGATTAATGTAACACGATGAATGAAAAGTGACCGATTTCCCCACATACCTTCAATCGAAATTTTTTTTTTTAAAAAAATTAAACCTGCCTTTCAGGGCACACTGTTCTCACAAGGCAGCTTGCAAGATTACATAACACTTATGTGATGTGTACCACCTCCCTATGAGGTTCTTAAATATTAGTTTTTGTTGTTTATTCGGTCAGTCGCTTCCGACTCTTCGTGACGTCATGGACCAGCCCACGCCAGAGCTTCCTGTCGGCTGTCGCCACCCCCAGCTCCCCCAAGGTCGAGTCCATCACCTCCAGAATATCATCCATCCACCTTGCCCTTGGTCGGCCCCTCTTCCTTTTGCCTTCCACTTTCCCTAGCATCAGCATCTTCTCCAGGGTGTCCTGTCTTCTCATGATGTGGCCAAAGTACTTCAGTTTTGCCTTTAATATTAGTTCTAAATATTAGTAGATAACTAATTATACCCAAAGTCTGCTCCAGTTGTATAATTGTCCTGACTCCCATGTTTACCATATTTTCCTGGCTGAGTCGGGAGCACCTTTGTACATATAAATCGGGATACACTAAGCAGGGTTGAGGATAAGGCACTGTGGGGGAGGCCTGTAAGGAGGGAAACTCTAAAATCATTTCACAGGATCCACTGAATATTCAAAATGGGTTTTTTCATCGGCATAAAGCAGCGTTTGCAGATGGAAAACAAGGATTGGCATGCAGAACATATGCTTAGGAACAACAGAAACAAACTTGCTGCAATCCTTAGCTACACTATAACCCTGAGGTCATTTAGAGGGTAATACAGCTGCATATGTGTGTGTGACAGAAACCCAGTTCTGCTCAGATGTTCGATATGTGTAAAAGTAAACATGTGAGGAGAAGGAGCTCTCTAGTCCTGTTGCCCTTAATGCATTTCTGTTGCCCTTATGTAGGGTAACAGTCTAGTGAGTCTCCTGTATCCATGGAGGCTCTCCACAGGAGCCAGAACACTGGAAAATCTGCATTCTGGCATACATGGCAAGCCTCCACAGATACAGGAGGTTCTCCTTTTCAGATCATTGCCCTACACAAGAAGAGGGCAACGGAAACACACTCCTCCTTGTGCATTTACTTTGTATACATGTAGAATGCCTGAATAGGGCTAAAGGCAAGCTTAGATTGAATTCACCAACTTTTCTCCCTCGGCGTAAGTGACTACTCCCCGAAAATATGTGTAGGGCTGAATGCGCCTGATCTCATCTGATCTTGGAAGCTAAGCAGGGTCAGCTCTGGTTAGTACTTGGATGGGAGACCGCCTGGGAATCAGGCTTCCTGCATTGACCAGGGGATTGGACTTGATGGTCCTGTAGGCCCCTTCTAACCCTATGATTCTATGTCCTATATCCTATTTATATAAAAGAAGATGTAATGCAGTATTCCCCAATTCTGGTGCCCTCCAGATGTGTTGGCTGTGCTGGCTGGGTATTATGGGAGTTGTGGTCCAACATACCTGATGTTGGGGAAGTCAGATGTAACATGTTCAAATCTAGTCACAGGGCATTATGGGTCAACATCTGGGCTAGGCTGGTGGAGGAGTGTCTTCTTGAGCAGGTTTAGTGATAAGCAACAAAAAGCATAATGTGTAATCAACATTAGTGTGCGTTAAGCAGGGGATGGTTCCTAATGAACTTCAGAATGCATCTGTGATTTTGGCCCGAGTATATTGTTTTCTGTCTTCCCTGTGAAGCAGAGGCTGAGATAGTATTGCTGAATGCATTAGAATTAGAACCTTCTGCTTTGTACATTTGAGGTGTGTCTGTATGTTGTGTTTAGGGATGGGGGTGAAATTAGTTTGGTTTGCATTTTATACGAACCAAGCTTGCACTTCCCAAACTAATATGCAAAACATAAAACAATTATCTTTTGTTTTTTGCACCTTTCTGAATTTTGCTATGCAGTTCTCCAGTTAAAAATGCATACAAAATGCATACTTTATGGGGAATTGCATAGAAAAAGCATTTAGTAGGGAAACTTTCTTCCCCAAAATGCATATATTGGGTCAAACTGCATACAAAAAATTGTCTATTAGGAGAAATGTGTACAAAACTTCATATGAATTTTCATATGGAATTTTAACCCCAACATTTGCAAGCTGATGTGGAAATGGGATGGAACAAACGTATTGCTTAGTTGTTGTTTTTTTTAAAAAAAACACCTGTCGAATATGAAGCAAACAGGTTCATCTATCTCTAGGTGTGTTACATGTCATGGTGTCACATGCACCCACTATCCCTTTTTCCCATGAATTTTCCTAGTAAATCACTGTGCCTGTTTTGCCTTTTAGGGAGATGCCTTCTTAAAATCTTGGTAGTGTGTGCACTAGAGTTTTTAAAATTCCAAGTTCTTTCCTTAGGTTCCTAGATATTAAATATTTCTAACAATATTTAATATTTAATCATTTTTATACTTGCTGTTCTCTGGTGCTGGGAGAGACCAATAAACAAAGACACCTAAAGTAAACTAAAATAGCGTTTTCTATTACTGAAATGGAAGTCAGTGTAAAAAGTATATTTGGAGACTGAAATTCATTCTGCCCTCTCTAGGGGCAAATACAATTAACAGCATCCTGTAAATTGTGGTATCAGTGCATCAACCAGCATGTTGGAAGGAAAACACCATTTTCTTTCATTAAATATTTATCATTGTATTCATTTTCTAGGAGTTGCATTGCAATTATAAGACACTGACACTATAATATGTTTGTAAACTATACCTGAACCAGTTCAAAATGCCTGAACAGGAGCAGAACAAAAGAATTTAAAAATACTGATCAAATCTGAGCCACAATTGAACCCATTTTTTTAATGGTTTGACGCCTTGCTTTTACCACTGAGGTTCTCCTTGACTCAGGCCCCTGAGTGACGTGCCCCATGGAGATAGGTTAGAATCCAACTAACAGCATGGTAAAATCAAAGTAATAGGAATACTTGAAGTAGTTGGATGGCATTTGTAAAACCGGATTTGGCCCGCGTGCATGAGGTTTCCCACCCCTGCCTTTAAGCCAGCATACTTTTGGTTTTGCTTCATTATTTCCTCTATTAGTTTGTGGTATTGCTTTTGATACTCCTTTCTAGACCACATTGTGTTTCCTGTTTCTTAAGCATTTTATACCACAAGTGGTTTTTTAAATGTGACGGTTGAAACAGATTTAAGCGACTGTACAAGTTTGTGCTTTCACCGTAGTAATTTTTCTTTATAGTGGTTGCAGTCTTTTTAATGCTATTGAAGATGATTTTGTGTGTCTAGTTACATAATTAAGGGCTGCTACGTTAGGGATGGAAGCAAAATTTGGGAGAGGAAACTATTTGACTTGAACTAAACTTTATAAAATGCAAAGAGAGTAAATTGCAATGTTCAGGAGGTTTCACTTCGGGTAAGTGAAACATTACAATGTTTCTTTAATCTTTTGTCCCTGAAAACTAGCTGGGAGCGGAGCTGGTATTCAGTCTTCAAACTGTGTTACAAATGTACAGACTAAATTTCACTATAATCTCTCACAGTTCAGGGGAGATTTTGCATTATAGTGGTTTCATTCAGACGTAACAGCAAACCATAGTTTGCTTTGCTTCAGTCTTGCACATATCTCCTTCCCTTTCCCTGCACATGAGTGGAGGAGATTAGAAGCTTCCATTCCTGGTTTATGGCAAACTATAGTTTTCTGTTTGTCTAAACAAGCAAACAATGGTTTGCCATAAAGCAGGAATGGAAGCTTTTAATATTCTGTTCTTGCGTACAGGGGGAGGGAAGGAGGGAGTGTTCATGCTCGTAATGACAAACTGGTTTGTTGTTACATCTGAATGCAGTGTATGTCAAATCTTTCCGGACCCCATTAAAAGTATGTACAAGGATGAAGCCAGAATTCAAGATGAAACATAGAACTGAGTCCAGAATGTGCATACTGCGTTTCATTTTGTTATCTTGTTCTTCAAGGAGATCACATTATAATTATTTGGGGGGTGGTTAAAATTTTATATTTACTGATTTTAAAAATTAAATTTGCCAGAGGGCAAAAAATCAACAAGAGCATAATAAACAGCCAGATTATACTAATTATTTCCTCTTCCTTATATCAACAACAAATGGATTGCCAGTCATTATAATTTGCTGACTTTTCCAAAACTGTTTAAACCACTTCCATTGTTGCTGAAACGTAGCACAAGACATCCCTCCCTGACTACTCTAATAATCTGACTTAATTTATTTAGAATTGCAAAATCCCACAACCTAAATGTTACCACTCTCTAATCCTTTGGATTTGTTTAGATTTCCAATGCTTTGCATATACCACTCTAGTGGGGACAATCATGTGATAAAGGAGTGTTTCCTTATCCTTATTTATCAACACTTCAGAGTTTAATTAAAACATCTTAGCATCAAGAAGTAAATTTTGTAACCATCCACTCCCCCGTGAAAATGAATGTGGATGGGAGTTGAGTTGATACTCAAACATGAAATATAGAATTGTGTCCTGAATACGTGTACCGAATTCCATTCAGATATCTCAACGTTCAAGGGAGATATATTACAAATAAGCATACATACACAAACAGAGAATGATGAAGAGTCAAATTAAACCAAAGGGCCTGTTTCTCTTTGGGAATGAAATGGTGGCTGGTGGATGCCTATGCTGAACGTGTACTTCATGTCCTCTCATCTTATTCAGAATACATATTCAGGCATATTCATAGACCTTTGTGCCTTATAAATGTACCACCTAACAAGAAAGGATGTCCCATTATCAGGGCCCATCATCTACATTACTAATTGGGAGTGGTGCAAGAATGTCATTTGCTGCTGGTTGCTTTCCCAGTCATGTCATAAGTAGGGTGGTGAAAATAAAAGTGCAAGAATACTTTTCTTATTAAAAGCAGTATCTAAACATCCATGTTAATTCCTGTTGTAAATAAAGTTAATGCCGACGTTAATCTGGTTACCAATAACATTTAATCAAATACTGTACTATGTTACAAGCCCTGTAAACTGAGATGATAACATTGCCAGACACCTGGCTTCTGCTGCCCATTGGTGAGAACCAGCCTACCCTTTGGTATAGACAGTTGCCCACATGTAGCAAGGGTGCAGAACCTCTTTGAGCCCGAAGGCCAAATTCCATTTTGGAGACCACATTCCAGTGGTGGGCAGGACCAAAGGCAAAAGGGCTGGCCAAACACTAAAACTACCAGCATATTGTAGCTTAATGCTCTTACTGCCAGTAAATAAGCCTTAAGAGAGGCATTTTGACCTTTTAGAAAGGGGAAAAAGTGCACAAAACCTAGGAAACCACCAAATGATTGGTGGTTGAGGGAAAGAGGTAGGGTCAGGAGAAGGGGGATGTGGCCTTCTGGAGGGCCAGGTTTGGCCCCTGGGCCTGATGTATAGTAGTCAAGACTTCAGAAAAATTCTTATTATGATTGCCTTGAGGTACTGAGCAGAGTGCATGCACTAGCTAATAGATTACCTATTGTTTGGCAAGATGTAAGCACCATAAAACATTTCATACAGAAAGCTCTGCTTCTTTAACTAACTAAAATGTCCATTTTAATTACAAAATATTTCATAGGCGGTGGTAGCACTAAATATCTTTGGTTGGGAAGGGGGAAAGCAGGTATATGAATTATCTTTTCAAATGTTTGATAGCTTGTTATTTCAAATGGGAGGCATTTGAACTGGATTGTGTGCATACCCAAGTGAAGTTGTTTTCTTAGGGTCACACTCCGTTGTTGTTTCTCTCCCAGCAACCTTGCTGAAGTCAACAGAGCTGCAAAACTATTGAAAATAAAGGAGAGACTCTGTCAACATTCATTTCACAATACTGTTGAGCAGTGACTGCTAGAGGAATTCTCCGTTTCCTTGTGCAATGTAGCTGAGCAATCCTTTTGTAGGAACTGTGATAATTCAGAACCCCTTATTACAGTGACGGGTTGTGTGGTCCTTCCCTCCTTTTGCCTCAGATTCTTCTTTTCTTTTCTTTTTTAAAAAACCATGTTTCTAGGCTTCATTATTAGTGAGTTACTGCAGAAAAATAAATATTGCCAGTAGGCCAGAAAGGTCATAAATAGCCTTCATGTTTATCTTTTAAAATCTCATTATTTTGAGAGGCTGATTACTAATAAAGGGAGCTAAACTAATAAAGCGCAGGACCCGTTCCAGAGAGTGACCAGCTTAGCCATGTGTTGCCCCAGCAGTGCTGGCATTCTCACATTAAATGGGGCACCCAAGAAAGTCAGGGGCAGCATGAGGGAATTCTCAGGATTTCCATGCAGAAGCTTAGCTTGCACCTCCAGGTTGGGGTGGGAAAGCCCCCTGTCTGAAACCCTGGAGAGGCTTCCAGTCAGTGTAGGTTAATACTGAGCTGGATGTATGAATGATCTGACTCAGTACAGCTCATAGTATTTGGGATGATGGAAGTTGTAGTCCAACACATCTGGAGGGTGTTGGGTTGGGGAAGGCTGGGGTAAGCTATACCAAGATTCAAGGGATGGGGAATCAGGTAGGGGGAGGGGGATATGGGGAAGTATCAAATGACATCAAAGGTTTTTCATGCTGCAGTGAGCAGGAGGTTCTTAGGGTAGTATCCAATGTTAATCATACTTAGAGATGACTAACTGAAGTCCCATTCATTTCAATGAGTCTACTTTAAGTAGAACTAACATTGGATACTACCCTTAGCACTAACATTAGCTCAGAGTTGCTTGAAGTGCATTACATTTGCTCACACTTTATTACTATATGGGCGAATAAATGGATGCAGGCATCTTACTTTTGTTTGAAAAGCTGGCTAAGTTTTGCCAACAAATTGGTATAACTACAAAATTAAAGCACTTCTGGGTACTCTTCCTGATACGCTAGCTTGGCTCATCGTCATACACCTAGCTGCATTTCTCTCCCTGTGTTTTCTCTGCTCACGAGAGACATTTACTGTATATTAGATGAATGAAAAGCGCTATGAGCGCTTTCTTGGATATGTAATTAAGTTTTATTGAACAAAGATAATGTCAGATTCTAATCAGAATTTCTGCTTGCAGTTCAGACTAAGGTTTTTTTTAAGGATCCTTAAAGATCATTAAGCTTATCTACTACAGCTAATGTAGTTCTGCTCAACCTTGCTGAAACCAACAATTCATCTCTAATCAGTCAGTCAACATTCCCAACTCACATTTAAAGAACAACAGCAGTAATAAGTTTTTATGGCTGCTCAGATGTTTAGTCCTGCTTTAGTGTCCCCTCTGACTGTCTTATGCAGCAGGCCTGGAAAAGGCTAGTAAAGTGAGCAGAGGTATATTGTTGCGTATAATTTCAAGTGATGAAACACTAGCCCAGCCGTAGCCATGGTTCAAATCACTGTGGGATTGAATGCGTTGCCTACTACAGTGCTCTGTTTCTTTCTTGTTGCTTTTCTATTTTATTAAATGGTTAAATCTTGCCTGTAAGTAAATCTGTACTTGGGAGAAACCACAAGGCATATTCTCCTGCGGTCAGAATAGAAGGCTTAATAATAAAGAGTACATCTTACATCTCCACTGTCTTTTCTGCAGTGAGCGCCTGAGTCAGCAATTGTGTTGAGTGCTTCAGTTCCTGCTGAATTAATTTTCTTCTCAACACTGATATTAAAACCAATCCTATGCATGTTTACTTGAAAGTAATTCTTCCAGGTAATTCTTCCATTCATGCTCAATGGGGCAAGATTCCCAAGATTGGCTGCAATCCTATGCATGCTTACTTGGGAATATGCCCATTGAATATAGCGGGGCTTGTTGTTGTTATTTTTGTTGTTCAGTCGTTAAGTCGTGTCCGACTCTTCATGACCCCATGGACCATAGCACGCCAGGCCTTCCTGTCCTCCGCTCTCTCCCGGAGTGTGCTCAAGTTCATTAGTGGGGCTTACTTCTGAGTAAATATGTTTAGGAATGCGCCCTGTGTCTGGTGAGGCCCTTTTAGGGCATCTCCACACCAGCCTAAAATCCTGCATTTAAAACAGGGCTTTCTGCAGGATCACGAAGACTCCCTTTTTCACGTGCTTCCTTTCCCCCCTCCCCTTTCCCCCTCCTTCTCCCCATATCTGAGTCTTCCATTATCTTTCATTGATCTTGCTCCTCTTCTTGCTGCTTTTCCTCTTTTCACAGAGGGAACTCAAGCAGACCACAACTGGGTAATTTGGTAGCTCATTATCTGCAATGTATTTAAAAATGGAACAAAGGGCATTTAGTGCAGGCGACGCCTCAGAGGATCACGGCATCATGTAAAGAGCCCTCAAACTTCCATGAAGGAGCAATCTCAATCGCAGGATAAAAGCTCCGTGTGAAGAAAGCCATTATTAAAGATAGCAACCGTCCAATCCTTTCAGACGTAATTCTGATTCAAGTATGCGAGCAAGGCAAAGAATCCAGGAAGCAAAAAGTGTTCACAAAGGGGAGTGCGCCATTTGTTGCCTGCCCCAATGAATCAAATTCAGAGGGAAGACAGCTGCATGGCACTGATTGGGAAGGTGACTAGAATATGAGCCTGCACCTCCACTCTTGGCCTAAAGAAGGCATCTGTGTAAATCAGACTTTGAGAACTCAGTCCCTTATCTACCATTTCATAGGAAGGTCTGCCTCCCACTTTGCAAACCAGTAGCCATTTTATTTCCACCTACCTGCTGTGTGGACTCTCGCAGATAGTTCTGGGTAGATCTGTTCTCACACACATGAACTCTGTGATAGTATCTTTGTCTAGAATGGCTTTTAAAAATGAACTGTTGCGTGGAATAAGAGATAAATTGGTAACTTGAAAGTGGCCTAGGGAATACTCTGCCACTGGCCATGTCTTTGGTAGACTTTGGTGTTGGTGGGGTGGTGGAAGGAGCCAATTAAAAAGCCAGTGTGGTGTAGTGGATGCAGTGTTGACCTAGAACTCAGGAGATCTGGTTTCTAGTCCCCACTCAACCATAAAGTTCACTGGGTGACATTGGGCCCATCAGCCTAACCTACCTCACAGGGTTGTTATAAGGATGAAATGGAGAGGAGGAGGACTATGTAAGCTGCCTTCGGATCCTTGCAAGAGGAAAAAAGGCAGGATATAAATGTAATAATAAATAATAAAAATATGTTAAAAAGTCTTATGCAGGTATTGTGTGTGTGTGTGTGTGTGTTTTGAAGGCGGCATAGGCTTTAGCTTCTCAGACAAGCCATTCTGCTGTAACAGGGTGGGCAACATGTAGCCCTCCAGATGTTTTGTCCTGCAGTTCCCATCATCCCTTACTACTGGCTATGCTGGCTAGGACTGATGGGAGTTTTAGGCCAAAATGTCTGGAGGGCGACAAGTTACCCACCCCTGTGCTATAAGCAGCCCCACTGGAAATGTCATCTTTTCTACTGATCTGTCTGTTCTTGTCTTGGAAGACCTGGGTTGCATTTATATCCTCATCAGCAAATATTCCTTCTTCAGGGGTTTGTCCTGAAGCATGCACCTTATTTTACCTGTTTTACTGATTGCATATCTAGGAAAACAGGAGGTCTTCAGCTTAGTGGTGGAACAGATGCTTTACATGCAGAAGGTCTCAGATTCAATCCTTGGCATCTCCAAGTTGGATTTGGAAAGAATCCTATCTGGAACCCTGGGCAGCAGCTGCCAGTCAGTGTTGACAAAACTGACCTAGGTAGACCAATGGTCTGACTTGGTATAAGGCAGCTTCCTATTTTCCTATAGGCATATTTTTCCACCCATCACATTTTTTGACAAAGTAGGGACACTTTTATTCTTGGCACCACGTCTTAAATCACAAGTAGCCATACTCTCTGGGGTACAGAGGCCCTTTGGGAAGGAAAATAGCAGGTTCTGTTTTTCTTTTTTTTATGTGAACATTACAGTGTGGGAGTTACAGACTTCATCTTCTTGATCGTGCACTCCTTTTTCTTCTCCAGATTTAATTCCTCTCACAAGTTGCACCCTAGTGCATTACAGTATTCCCGTACTGAACTCATACTATTAGAAATTACTGTGAATCCCATGGGTAGATCATCATGGTACTATATGTGCATCATTTGCTCTGTGTATGTACAGTATATTTGTACTGGGTAGCTGTGTTCCAGTCACTGTCCTTGGTTTGGCTCTAGAATAGAGGTAGGAGAGGGCCATAGCTCAGTGGTGGAGCATAGGTCTTGCTTGTAGAATGTCCCAGGCTCAGTCCCTGACATCTCAGCATTAAATAGCAGGTGATGGGAGTAAGCCCTGTCTGAGGCCTTGAAGAGCCACTGCTACACAAAGTAAACAATGGCAGGCTAGATGAACCAATCACCTGACTTGATATAAGACATCTTAATATGTTCACATTTGCACTGCCTTCCATGGAAGCACCCCATATTTTATTCTGTGTTGCAATACAGTGGTGAGCCATTTTGTGTTGAAAATCAATAAGCAGAATGGCAAGATGCTAAGCTTCAACCTGATTTAAGATTATCAAGGACTGTTAGGAAGAACAATGCTCCTTCCTGTTCTCCGCACTTCGCTGTAAATCTCTTTTCCCACTTCAACCCCAGACAGTGAGATGTGAATGCATCTCATGCAGGGACAGCTACGCATCTTGCTACACAAAGTGATGGGAGAGTTCCACTTTATAAATTACAGAGAAGCACAGAAAGTCAGAAGTAAAAGGACCTGCACTTCTTGTTCACTGTACAGCTCCAAATGTCCAAAGTTGCTCAGACATATCTGCATGTTGTGGTTAATAGTAAACATTATTTGATATTGTCAGTTCAATAAATCAGTTTAACACAGTGCAAAAACTATGGTCTAGATTATCCTTATTGCCTTATTTGATTGATAAGAAGTTCCATAGTCCTTGTTTCTTTCATGTCACATTGTGGATGAAGTTAGGCAAATTTTAAATGGGAAACACACTTTGGAAATATTTGGTATTCACTGTTGCAAGGACATCCTCCTTTACAAACTAGCAGATTTGTATATCTAATACCGCTAAGGTGTATGGTAGAAACTGATAAGTAGACCTGCCACTCAGTGACTTGATTTAATACTTCCAGACTCTGCATTGTGTACTGCTTGTATTGTTGGTTGGTTTGTCAATTGCATTGTTAGTTGATTGTTAGTTGACAATTCATTGATTGTCAATTGCATAAGTCTGTGACATTAACCATGACATATAGACACGTCTGTTTTGCAGATATGTTCATATTCCTTTATTTATGATACTTTGGTGACCTTATTTAGTTGTGTTTTCATAATTTAGGATACATTTCCTTGTATAATCCTGTATATGTCTACTTGGAAGGAAGGAAGTTTACTGTAGCATGTAAAGTCAGATCATCTAATTACTTGTTTACACCAAAAAAGTCCTCTGACTGTTGTGACAAACTTGCTGAAAATGTTAGGCATGTTCCATTAAATAATACAGTCACTTTACTTTGCTTCTCCTTTTTTTTTTCTTTTTTAGATTTCCCCCTTTTATTGAGAATGTGGTAAAGGAAGAAAAGGTCGTACAATTTCAAGAAGGATTTGGCAATGCAAGTGGCAAATCATCCCCATATTCATTTGATTTGTTGTTGTTGTGTGTCCAGATCATTCTGTTTAATTGTATAAACATTTATAGAATAGTTTTGTAAGAAATCTCCTTATTTATGAATAAGTCTTAATCCCATTCAGTTCAAAGCTGGCTTGATTTGCTCACCTGCTACACAAAATAAAATCATTTAAGTTCAAGGATAACTATAAGTATGACTCATTCTTGGGTTATGATTTGCACCACTGCATCTGCATATGACACCACTGTAACATCCCTGTAACTGCAGTATAGCACCTTGTTTTATGAGCATACCACATCTTATGCATGTGTGCTGGTTTAGCAAGTTATAGAATTGAGCAGTTAGGGAGAGAGCTGAACAACAAACAGCATTAACCTTGGAGTAGAACTAGATGTTTGAAGTGGGGCCTGCAACAAAACTGCACTGTGGGGTGTTGTTGTTCAGGATTGCAGCCACTCCAGTCCATTTCCCCTCAAAGAGTCATTCAACATTCCATGGGCACTGAACATGTTCAGTCCTCATTGGACTGTTTCTTGGGGGTGGGTGTTCTCTGTAAAGTTTTTTTAAAATATCATTTGAACTTCTTGAGGGTCCCCTAAGCCTACAGATACCTCCCTCTTGTGTATGGGTGGTGCCATTTTGGATACATAAGTATCAGCAATGCAGAGCCAGAACATCAAAAATAGAAGGAATGATGAAGAAAAACCAGTGTTTCACTCATAAGACTCACGTGGAGGGGGATACTTGCAGGGCAAAATAAACAGGAAGAAGATAGTACTTAACTTGTCTGCAGATTCTGCCCTGCAAATGTTGTCACTAACCCCATAGCTATTTTTAATTGTTGTTACTAGACCCATGTTACTAGATGTTGTCAGCAGCATATAATGCACAGTGGAACACAAATTTGGTTGAGAAATGGAAATGGGTAGTTGCAAACAAATGATACATACCATCATATAGGCTTGTATTTAGACTGCAAAGTCAAGTACTCAGAAATTAGGCTATGCCTACCTTATCATGGCCATGTAGCTTCAGCCCCATTGTGTGCACATAGTGAAGAAGGACAATGGTTGGTGTTTGGTTAGATTGCCAACTGTTTCACACAAGGGTAATTTATAGTAACATATGGTACATGGGGAGGGGCTCCTATGCAGAACAATGGACTAGAACGTCATACAGTTAGGGCCAGAAATATTGGAACAAGCATAACTGTTTTGGCAGTTGGCCTCTGCATACCACCACATTGAAGTTGAAAGGAAACACACCGAGATGGGAGCGAAGTCAGGACTTTCAGCTGTAATTCAAGGGGTTTGACAAAAGTGGGGCACTAACCATTCAGGAAGGACAGCCAGTGGCATACACACACACCCATCGTTGCTGGCTCATAAGTAATGGAACGAATGGCTGACAAGCAGCTGCATGGCTAGGTGTGGCCTGTTTCCTGGGTACCCCATGAGCAATCAAGCAGATAAAAGGCCTGGAGGTGGTTCTGAGTGTTACATTTGCATTTGGTAGCTGTTCACTGGAACTCCCAACATGAGGTCCCAAGAGGTGTCCATGTGAGTAAAGGAGGCCATCATTAGGCTGAGGAAACAAAATAAACCCATCAGAGGGATAGCAAAAACCGTGGGAGTGGCCAATACAACAGTTTGGAACACCGTGAAAAAGAAGGAATTAATGGCAAGCTCAGCAACTGCAAAAGGCCTGGAAGACCACAGAAGACAACTAAAGGGGATGACCGCAGAATTCTGCTCATGGTGAAGAGGAACCCTTTCACAACATCTAGCCAGGTCAAGAACGCTCTTGAGGAGGTAGGCATGTCATTGTCAACATCTACAGTCAAGAGACGGCTTTATGAATGTAAATACAGAGGCTTCAAAACAAGGTGGAAACCACTGGTAACACTCAAGAACCGAAAGGCCAGATTAGCCTTTGCCAGCAAACACCTAAAAAAGCCTGCCCAGTTCTGGAATAAGATTCTTTGGACTGATGAAACCAAGATTAACTTGTACCCGAATGATGGGAAGAGAAAAGTAGGGAGAAGGAAAGGAACCACTCATGATCCAAAGCATACCACATCATCTGTCAAACATGGTGGAGGCAGTGTTATGGCATGGGCATGTATGGCTGCCAGTGGAACCAGGTCCCTGGTGTTTATTGATGACCTGGCTGCTGAGAAAAGCAGCAGGATGAATTCTGAAGTGTATAGGGCTATACTTTCTGCTCAGATTCAGCTGAATGCTGCCAAACTGATAGGATGCCGCTTCATCTTGCAGATGGATAATGACCCAAAACATACAGCAAAAGCTACCCAAGAGTTTCTCAAGGCAAAGAAGTGGGATGTTCTTCAATGGCCAAGTCAGTCACCTAATCTCAACCCAGTACAGCATGCTTTTCACTTACTGAAGACAAGACTGAAGGCAGAAAGACCCACAAACAAACAGCAGCTGAAGGCAGCTGCAGTAAAGGCCTGGCAACACATCTCGAGGGAGGAAACTCAGCATTTGGTCATGTCCATCAGTTCCAGACTTCAGGCAGTCATTGACTGCAAAGGATTTTCATTCAGGTATTAAAGGCTATCCCTAAGTTTGAAATGATGTTGGTTTGTTCCATTACTTATGAGCCCCCATCGATGGGTGTGTGTGTGTGTATGCCACTGGCTGTCCTTCCTGAATGGTTAGTGCCCCACTTTTGTCAAACCCCTTGAATTACAGCTGAAAGTCCTGACTTCGCTCCCATCTGGGTGTGTTTCCTTTCAACTTCAATGTGGTGGTGTGCAGAGGCCAACTGCCAAAACAGTTATCCTTGTTCCAATATTTCTGGCCCTGACTGTATGTCCAGTATCCATAAATAAGTTACGTGCTCATCAGACTCGCATCTGGTCTCCCATACAGAGCTAGCATGGCTCTCAGTAGCATGGAGCTAGGTAGAAGGTCCCATGGTTCTCAGATTGGTCTTTGGTCTGCAGTAATAAAAGATATGAAAAAAATTGAGGGTAAGACACAACCCTCTCCCACCCCACTGCCAAACTCTGTGGGACAACAGGGTTGGTGAGAAATGTTCCTTACCTCTGACACATTTTTGGTTGCAGCTATATTTATTTTTTTTATGCTACTTCATGCCACTTTTCAGCCATGGTTCCAAAAGCAAGCATACAAATCAACTGAAAAAAATAAGTAAAAATCCATAAAATTTTAAAAACTATTAAAACTGTCAAATCCAGCAATAAAACACAGTAATAACTGCAGCCACCAAAAAAATCAACTATCAAACAACAGAAACATATATCCCAAAACATGACAGAATAAAAGCTTGTCTGAGGAATAACGCCAGTGAGGGAGCCCAACAATCTACAGGAGAATATTCCATGGCTACCACCAAAAAAACTTTGCTTCTTGTCAACACTGATCTGGCATCCGTGTACAATACTACTTGAAGAAGGGCCTCACTGGCTGATTGTAGATTTCAGAAATGCTTGTATCAGAGAAGTAAAGTTCCAAAACTGTCACCACTATGAATATCTTGTGGTTGCACCTACACCCACAGTTATAGACCAATTTGAGAGCTGCACTACAAATCCCATCTCCATCAGTCCATGATGGTGTGTGTTTGAGGAGGGGGAGTAGTTCTAGCTCACTGTTTCCTGGCATATTTCAGGTGAGAAGTATAAAAGTGTCGTATTTCTAGGCTTATACTAATTGTGGGGTCTTGGACTGTAGTGTATCCCGAGTTTCAGCTATCTCTTGCAGAAGTACCCTATCCATTTTGAGAACCCTGTGAGTTAGTTGGCCAATCAGGCAGGCCTTCGCTTGAGATTTCAGGACTCTACGCATTTTGCTGGTGTCAAATTCTCTCCAATCATGTCTAAATGCCATCTGGACGCTGCTCAGGCTTGCAAGAGATTTGCAGATAAAAATGCATCAGTAGCAATACAAAATGAAATGTTTTTGTAGAAGACACTGAGCCAGCACTTTTCCCTTTGCTTTTAGAACATTATACTCAGCTTCCCCCTTTGAGAGATGAGGAATCTAAGGCCTCAGCCCTCAAACCATGTAACTTGAAACACTTTCTTTACTTGAAGTCAATAAAGTTACTTTTGCAGTGAATGATTCAAAGTCTATGGCCTGAGGCACAGGTAATTTTTTAAAAATGCCTACTGCCATAAAATGAGTCACTGTGAAATGTTTAGGTCTAACTCTCAGTCTAGTATCCTATAAGTCATTCCAGTTCTGTCTCCAGAAATATGAATAATGATGGTGGACTTCTTTTTAAGCTTTAGACATATTGTTAAAACATTCCCTCTAGCAAACTCAGATAGTGAATGCGAACAGGATTGAAGACAAAGCAGGGCCCCCAAGAAACGAAAGGGAAGCATCAACATGGTTAGGGAAACCCCAAGGTTTGGAGAAGTACAAAAACACTTTTTTTAAAAGCCTAAGGGGGCACACACACCCCGCCCCACAAAAAACCCCAAACCCAATGAGAGCTGAGCATGCTCAGTAGCCATAGAATGTTGAATGTCAGTTGGAGGGGAAACCCAGAAAACTGAAAGTTAGGGGAGAGTGGAATATCCTGCTTGAGCCTCTAACAGCTTATAGTATCCTGGAAGAGGGCACAGCTGGCTGGAACCCTGAATAGGTGCACTCCTGCTAGCAGGTGAGGATACACTGCAACATTTTGTTACAGTTCTCATTTGTGGTACTAAATGATTATCTTTTACTACACTTTTCTTGTGCTGGTGTTTTATTGCTGATTGTAAGCTGCTCCTGAGGTGGTGTTTTTTAAAGAAAAGTACTGTATGAATTACTATTATTAATGTCAGATATCTGCATGATAAGCTGAGAGCCTTTTAACAATTGTACTTTTGCCAGGTCAATTTAGATCATCTGTTTTATACCCCGGTCAATTTAGACAGTTCATCTGTTTGATCAAGGTGCAAGTAGAAGCAAAAATACCCAGCCCACATGTACATCTGATCCACATTGTTAGCATCAAACTACGTCTTAAGTGTAGTTCCTTAATTCTGTCTCCCACACAGACACAGACACCTCCAGAGGACATTCTCTTACCAAGTAAACAGCTGTGGAGAGCTTCAGAATAGATTCACAAGATAAAAGACACGTGGGCACCTGTATATTTTATCTCTCTCTGAGAAGGAACTGGGGGCAGGGGCGGGGGTGGTGGGGGGAGAGATTTTGACTAGGCAAAGAGCTCCGAAGGAAAGGGTCAAAATGCTGCAGAAGAAGCTGCCTTATACCTGATCAGTCTATGTGTTCATTTAGATCAGTATTGTCTACGCAAGCCTTCCCCCACCTGGGCCTTTCAGATGTGTTGGGACTGCAACTCCCATAATTCCCAGGCAGCAATAATTCCCAGGTGGCTCCCAGCAATAATTCCCAGCCATGCTGGCTGGGAATTATGGGAGTTGCAGTCCCAACACATCTGGAGAGCCCCAGGTTGGGGAAGCCTAGTCTACTCTGATTGGCTCTGGTTCTGTAGTGGAGGTCATAATTCCCATCCCCTGTAACCTGATCCTTTTCATTGGAGTTGCCCGGGATTGAACCTGGGACCTTCTGTGTGCAAAGCAGGTGCTCTACCACTCCCACTACCTTCCTGTGCTCAATGTAAAGTTGCCTGTAGTTGCTTTACTTAATAAAGAAGAGTCGGGCGGGGGAGATCTGGAAATTGCAGGTTTGTGTATTTATTTAAGGCATTTATGCACTTAACCCAGACCAGCTTACGTATCAAGAAAAAAAATGAGACAGTTCCTACCCTCATGCTTACAATCTAAAAGACATGACACAAAAAGAAAAAGGGGTGGGAAGGGAAGAGAAAATAATGTATTTCCCACCTTTTAACACTTGCTGAATTAGGTCCATCCATCATTGCAGAAACTCTGTTGAAATGCACCTACTTCCTTCATATAAATGATACTTAGTGGCCCTTTTGGAGACAGGTATCCCTCTCCCCCGCCTCCCACTTTTAAACAATTGTAAATATTTATGCAATTCACCCCAAGATGTGGGCACTGGATGACCTGTTGGTTCTCTGTTAGTGGTCCACTTGACTTCATGAAGGACCAAGTGTTTACAACTGAGAGATCTGAAATAACTTCAGCAATTCCTGTGGACTAACTAGACCAGGGGTTCCCAACACGGCTCCTGCGGGCACCTCCAACAGCACCCACAAAGCTCTCCCCTTCGTGCCCCCTTAAAAAAAAATGGTTTTAAAAAACCCTTGGGAAATGTTAGGGCAGTCTTCTTTCCCTCCCTTTCTAGCTTCTAGCCTTGCTCTTTTTCTCCCCTCTACTCCTTTGCCTTGCTGTTTCCCCCTCCCTCCCAGCCTCTAGTTTTGCTATTCTCTCCCCATCTCTTTACCTACTGTTTCTCCTCCTTTTCAGCATCTAGCCTTGCTCTTTCTCTCCCCTCTACCCTTTGCCTTGCTATTTTCCCCTCCCTCGCTCCCTCCCTCCCCCCTCCCTCCCTCCCTCGCTATTTCTGTCCCTCACCACCACACACACACACACACACACACACACACAACCTCTTTACCTCACTTTTCACTACCCAGGCCCCTGCTGCAGCCATTGTATGACTAGCCATATCCTCTGTGAGCCATTTTGTGGTGATGCCCACAGCAGTTTCTCAAATTTCCAAATGTGCCCATGGGTCCTAAAAGGTTGGGGACCATTGAACCAAACCAATGCGGTATAGCGTTTAGTCCCAATGGGAAGAAGCACAAACTGTAAATATTACCTGATACAGCTTGTGAGAGGAAACCTCGAAGTGATTGTGCCTTACATGTGGCAGGATGCTCCTGATAGTTTTGTTGAACTCGAAGCTACTCCACTGCCCAAAGGTGGATGGCATTCAGACATACAGATATTTCTGCAAAGCTCAAGTGATGGCTGTTGGATTTATCACTGGAGAAATCTGAACAGTCTTTTATAGCCTGAAGCCAAGCATAATTACATCAAATCAAGTCCCACTGACTTCATTAGATCTTGCTTCCAAGCAAGTATGGTTATTAAAGAGATACTAACTATGATGTAAACAGTCTGGACAAACATTTAATGACATCCCTCTTTCTGGCCATAGTTTTTCCCCTCAATTCTCATTAGGAAAGTATTTTTTTTTAATAGTGAATAAGCCCTATTGCTGTTATTCCTTGCACGACCAGCTGTGGTTTGTTAAATTCCACTTCGTTGGGGTTTGTCTTTTTTCTTTTCTTTTTTAATGTTTTAACTTTTTTAACTTGTTGTTTTATTCTTTTATCGTGTTGGTCACTGCTCCAAAATCTTCTGATGTGGAGCGGTATATAAATATTGTAAATAAATAAATAAAAATTTAAAAAATTCACTCATTTATTTTAGCAGAAGCAAAACCCTTATTTCAAGGTTTCCCATACATGAACACAATGCTGCATCACATTTATTGGAGGGTTAGCTATGCTTGTGCAAACTCAGCATTTAGCACTGTCAACATTTGAACTGCCCGCCCCCAAGCATTCCTTTAACAGCAGTTTGATCTGCAGCAATGAGCAGACAATAAATGTTTCGCTCCATGCCCTGAAAAGCTTCTACTTGACAATGCTATCACTCAGTATCTTGACTTTTATTATGTAGAACAACATCTACAATTATCTTCTGCTTTGTTAATATAAAGACTACCCAATTTCTCTCTGGGATCCACCAGCAAAAGGAGCCCATGTGTTTCAACCAGGATGGAAAACACTTCTGAGAAAAGCTGGACTTTATACTCCCCCAAATGGAGGATCCAACCTCCCCTGCCCTCCTAGCTCATTTTCCCAGCTTAGGAGGGGCAGCAGAACCTTCCTGTTAACCATCGCATGACATGCTGAGCGGCAGACCTCTCCTCCCATCTTGGGACTAGTTGGACTTGCAGACAGTGACCTGGTTCTCATGTAAGGACAGCCCATAGTACTGGTGTGTGACTTCACCATCTAGTCACCTCCCTGCTCTCCTCGTTCCCCCCGCTCCCTTTTATAATATCTTTCCTGAAGAAGAGAACTGAGGATTTCAGAAGCATGCAGATTTGGGGGAGTGATCTTTTGGTTGGCCTAATAAAGGTATTACAGCAACATGAATAGTATAAGAAGGGAAATGTTTAAAAGCTGGGCCCACAATACCTAGACATGGAATGGATGGAGTATGTATGTAAAATGCAGCAAGATTATTTCTAGGACAATAAAATGGGGCAGGGATGCTTGTCTGGATGTGTGCTCAGGCTAGAAGTAATGATGGCAACACAGATCCAAAGAAAGAAACTTAGGACTAAAACCTTAGTTTGCCTCCCTTTTTTATGTGTGATCCTTTGGGTTTTCATTCCAGTTAAGCTATTATTAACTGGTAAAGGACGGGGTGGGACGTGAAAGGACATCGGATCTATATTTAAAGTATTACATTAGTGGTTTGTTTATTTTTTAAACCTATTTGGAACAAAGAGCCATCAAGGGAAGAACAAATGTGTAAGAGGAGAATAAACCTGGAGGTCATTCAGTCCTGTGTTGTGCAGCTTCAATGGCCAATCAGAGCTAGTCACACAGGATATAAACCATGCTGGCTAGGGCTGATGGGTGTTGAAGTCCAAAACATCTTGAGGACACCAGAATCATAGAACCTACTATTCTATGATTCTATGATTCTGGTGTCCTCAAGATGTTTAGGACTTCAACACCCATCAGCCCTAGCCAGCATGGTCAGGAATGCTGGAGACTGTAGTCCAAAACATCTGGAGAGCACCAGGTTGGAGAAGGCTGATATAAACCAATAATATATGCAGGGGTAGGAAATCCTTTAAGAAATCCTCTAAGACAAAACAGAATTTTGATCACCGAAAAAACCCAGGGTATCAGTGTCAAGCTGGCCAAAACAAACCAAAGCAGGTCAAGCTGGTTTTCCTAACTTGCCCGCCCGGTTTCCTGATATACTGCCTGAGGGGCACAGACAGGCCTTACTCTTTTAGAAAGGCATTAAGTAATACTAGACAACGTTTGTAAAGTTCGTTGAATGTTTACATTTTATCCAGTTGTTTGTTGTTTATTCGGTCAGTCGCTTCTGACTCTTCGTGACTTAATGGACCAGCCCATGCCAGAGCTTCCTGTCAGCCGTCGCCACCCCCAGCTCCCCCAAGGTCAAGTCTGTCACCTCCAGAATATCATCCATCCATCTTGCCCTTGGTCGGCCCCTCTTTCTTTTGCCTTCCACTTTCCCTAGCATCAGCATCTTCTCCAGGGTATCCTGTCTTCTCATTATGTGGCCAAAGTACTTCAGTTTTGCCTTTAATATTATTCCTTCAAGTGAGCAGTCTGGCTTTATTTCCTGGAGTATGGACTGGTTTGATCTTCTTGCAGTCCAAGGCACTCTCAGAATTTTCCTCCAACACCACAGTTCAAAAGCATCTATCTTCCTTCGCTAAGCCTTCCTTATGGTCCAGGTCTTGCAGCCATAGGTTACTATGGGGAATACCATTGCTTTAACTATGCGGTACTTGCACCTAAACCCTGCCAGTGTATTATTCAAACTGTTATTTTCTTTTCCTTTGAAAAATAAAAAAATAAAAAATATTGCTTGTATTCTGAAAGGGAAGATACAGTCAGGGCCAGAAATATTGGAACAAGCATAACTATTTTGGCAGTTGGCCTCAGTATACCACCACATTGAAGTTGAAAGGAAACACACCCAGATGGGAGCGAAGTCAGGACTTTCAGCTGTAATTCAAGGGGTTTGACAAAAGTGGGGCACTAACCATTCAGGAAGGACAGCCAGTGGCATACACACACACCCATCGTTGCTGGCTCATAAGTAATGGAATGAATGGCTGACAAGCAGGTGCATGGCCAGGTGTGGCCTGTTCCCTGGGTACCCCATGAGCAATCAAGCAGATAAAAGGCCTGGAGGTGGTTCTGAGTGTTACATTTGCATTTGGTAGCTGTTCACTGGAACTCCCAACATGAGGTCCCAAGAGGTGTCCATGCGAGTAAAGGAGGCCATCATTAGGCTGAGGAAACAAAATAAACCCATCAGAGGGATAGCAAAAACCGTGGGAGTGGCCAATGCAACACTTTGGAACACCGTGAAAAAGAAGGCATTAACTGGCAAGCTCAGCAACTGCAAAAGGCCTGGAAGACCACGGAAGACAACTAAAGGGGATGACCGCAGAATTCTGCTCATGGTGAAGAGGAACCCTTTCACAACATCTAGCCAGGTCAAGAACGCTCTTGAGGAGGTAGGCATGTCATTGTCAACATCTACAGTCAAGAGACGGCTTTATGAATGTAAATACAGAGGAGTCACAACAAGGTGCAAACCACTGGTAACACTCAAGAACCGAAAGGCCAGATTAGCCTTTGCCAGCAAACACCTAAAAAAGCCTGCCCAGTTCTGGAACAAGATTGTTTGGACTGATGAAACCAAGATTAACTTGTACCCGAATGATGGGAAGAGAAGAGTATGGAGAAGGAAAGGAACCGCTCATGATCCAAAGCATACCACATCATCTGTCAAACATGGTGGAGGCAGTGTTATGGCATGGGCATGTATGGCTGCCAATGGAACCAGGTCCCTGGTGTTTATTGATGACCTGGCTGCTGAGAAAAGCAGCAGGATGAATTCTGAAGTGTATAGGGCTATACTTTCTGCTCAGATTCAGCCGAATGCTGCCAAACTGATAGGACGCCGCTTCATCTTGCAGATGGATAATGACCCAAAACATACAGCAAAAGCTGCCCAAGAGTTTCTCAAGGCAAAGAAGTGGGATGTTCTTCAATGGCCAAGTCAGTCACCTGATCTCAACCCAGTACAGCATGATTTTCACTTACTGAAGACAAGACTGAAGGCAGAAAGACCCACAAACAAACAGCAGCTGAAGGCAGCTGCAGTAAAGGCCCGGCAAAGCATCTCGAGGGAGGAAACTCAGCATTTGGTCATGTCCATCAGTTCCAGACTTCAGGCAGTCATTGACTGCAAAGGATTTTCATCCGGGTATTAAAGGTGATCCTTAAGTTTGAAATGATGTTGGTTTGTTCCATTACTTGTGAGCCCCCATCGATGGGGGGGTGTGTGTATGCCACTGGCTGTCCTTCCTGAATGGTTAGTGCCCCACTTTTGTCAAACCCCTTGAATTACAGCTGAAAGTCCTGACTTCGCTCCCATCTGGGTGTGTTTCCTTTCAACTTCAGTGTGGTGGTGTACAGAGGCCAACTGCCAAAACAGTTATCCTTGTTCCAATATTTCTGGCCCTGACTGCATATTCCCGGTTTCCAGGGGCTAGCATAAGAACACAAGAAGAGCTATACTGGATCACACCAGAGGCCTGTCCAGTCCAGCATTCTGTTCCCAAAGTAACCAACAATATGCCTATGGGAAGCCCACAAGTAGGACATGAGAGCAATAGCACCCTCCTTCTCGTGTCCCCCAGCAACTGGAATTGAGAGATGTACTGCCTCTGATACTGGAGGTAATATATGGCCATCATGACCAGTAGACATTGATAGCCTTATTCTCCAGGAATTTTCTAATACCTTTGTAAAGCTGTCCAATTTGGTAGCGCATTATGGTAGCGAATTCTATTATGTGCTGTGTAAAGTAATCTGTCCTGAATCTCCCACCATTCAGCTTTGTGGGATGACCCTAGGTTCTAATATTATGAGAGAGGGAGAAAAACCTCTATCTACTTTTTCCACACCATGCATAATTTTATACACCTTGATCGTATCCCCCCTGTTACTTGCCTTTTTTCCAAGCTAAAAAGCCCCAAATGTTGTATCCTTCCTTCATAGAGGAGTTGTTACAGACCCTTAATAATTTTTGTTGCCCTTTTCTGCATCTTTTCCACCTCTACAATATCTTTTTTGAGGTGTGACCAGAACTGTACATGGTATTCCCAGTGAGTGGTTGTACCATCGATTTTTATAAAGGCATTAAGATATTGGCATTTATTTTTGATTCCTTTCTTAATGATCTCCCAAACAGAATTTGCCTTTTCACAGCAGCTGCACACACTGGGTCAACATTTTCATTGAGCTCACCACCACAAGCCCAAGGTCGCTTTCCAGAACAGTCACTACCAGCTCATGCTTTGGTGTTGCATGACTAAGGCATAACTAACTTAGGAAGATCCAAGCCAAAGAAAAACATGCCTTTTCCCCATTTAGAATTATTGGTTTTTCTCATATGCAAATATATGCCCACTTAATCAATAAATTAATTGATTAATTGACTTGTAGCAGAAACCCATACATGTCTGCTCAGAAGTATGCCCCATTAAGTTCAGTGGAGCTTACTCCCAGGTAAGTTGTGGACCTCGCTCTCTGCCAAAGAGAGAGAGAGAGAGAGAGAGAGATTTACAAAACCTATGGTCCCTGGGATGCTCTCTGGGACGATAGGATTGCTCCCTAGAAGTCATAGGATTATTCAACTTAGATCACAGAATCATAGAATAGTAGGGTTGGAAGGGGCCTATAAGACCACTGAGTCTAACCCCCTGCACAATGCAGGAATCCAAGTCAAAGCATCCCTGACAGATGGCTGTCCAGCTTCATCTTGAATGCCTCCAGTGTGGGCAAGCCCACCACCTCCTTAGGTAATTGGTTCCACTGTTGTATTGCTCTAAGAGTTTTTCCTGATGTTCAGCCAGAATCTGGGTTCCTGTAACTTGAGCCCATTATTCCATGTCCTGCACCCTGGGATGATTGAGAAGAGATCCTGGCCTTCCTCTCTGTGACAACCTTTCAAGTACTTGAAGAGTGCTATCGTATCCTCAGTCTTCTCAAGGCTAAACATGCCCAGTTCTTTCAGTCCCTCCTCATAGGGCTTTGTTTCCAGTCCCCTGATCATCTTCATTGCCCTTCTCTGGACCCTCTCCAGTTTGTCTGCATCCTTCTTCAAGTGTGGCACCCAGAACTGGACACAGTACTCCAGATATGGCCTAACCAGTGCTGAGTAGAGGGGAACTAGTACTTCACAGGATTTGGAAGCTATGCTTCTATTAATGCAGCCCAAAATAGCATTTGCCTTTTTTGCAGCCACATCACATTGTTGGCTCATGTTCAACTTCTGATCTACAGCAATTCCAAGATCCTTCTCGCTTGTAGTATTGTTGAGCCAAGTATCGCCCATCTTGTAACTGTGCATTTGGTTTCTTTTTCCTAGGTGCAGAACTTGGCATGCATAAGATGGGCGATACTTGGCCTAACAATACTACAAGTGAGAAGGATCTTGGAATTGTTGTAGATCACAAGTTGAACATGAGCCAACAATGTGATGTGATGTCAGGGTGGAAACTGAGCCAATAGAGTCCCAGAGCAGTTCTGATTCTGAGGAGGAACAGCAATCCGTGGGAGAGGAGCTCGCTCATCTCTCACAAGCACAGCAGCTGGCAGAGATTCCTCCTGCCAGCATTCCTGGGATAGATAGTGACCCTGGCAGTGAGAGAGCGCTGGAGGTGGGCTTGCTGGATGCTCAGCGCAGACGCAGGGAGCGACGACAGATGGAGGGCGCGGAAAGGAGGCGCGCTCGTTTGGCGTGCAAACAACGGTCGCGTCCCGAGGACCCAAGGGAAAGAGAGAGGATCTCTCCCTAGCCCATAAGTTCAGGGTCTTCCCGTGATTCTCCTTCAAACGGAGACCAACTGCCTTATCTGGAGCTTAGGCTACTCAGCTATCTTTCCCCAGTGCTGTTCCTTACTTTGGCGCTAGCAACTAGTATTCTGAAAGAGTCATAAAGGAATAAAGTCTTGGAAAGAATTCCTCATCGTCTGTGTCCTGAGTTGGCTATTGGTGGGGACTGCAAGAGGCAGCTAGGGCGCTCCTGACATGTGGCTGCAAAAAAGGCAAATGCTATTTTGGGCTGCATTAATAGAAGCATAGCTTCCAAATCCCTAAAATTTCATTCCGTTGTTTTCTGCCCAGTGCTCCAGCCTATCAAGATCACTTTGAATTCTGTTTGTGTCTTCCAAAGTATTAGCTATCCCGCCCAATTTTGTGTCATCTGCAAATCTGATCAGCATTCCCTGCACCTCCTCCTCCTCCAAGTCATTAATAAAAATGTTGAGGAGCGCTGGGCCCAGGACTGAGCCCTGCGGTACCCTGCTCGTTTCGTCTCCCCTGTTTGAGAAGATCCCATTGATATGCGCTCTTTGAGTCCTGTTTTGTAGCCAACTGTGGATCCACCTGATGGATTTCTTTAATCAAGTGACAGCCATATTCTGAATACCTCTTCCCTCCTCCTAACCCCCATGATCCTGAAGCAGGGAGCGAAGTCTCATTAAAGATTCAGAAGGATTCTCTGGTACAAGGTCATGGTCTTTCCTGCTCCTCCCAACCTAGTTTCAACATGTTCCCCCCTGCCTTGGAACAAATCATGCTTCTGGCCTTTTTCTCAGTAATGTAGGGTGAGCCCACTTGCCAAGGCTGGAAGGTCATGCAGGCGACTGTGAAACCGTTACGGATCTTGAAGCATGGGACCTTAAGGAAGGGAAATGCTGGCAAAACCTCCAGCAGCGATATAGGACAGGGATAGGCAACACGGTACCCTCCAAAAGTTTTGGAATACAACTCCTATAACTCTTTACCATTAGACATGCTGGATGGGACTGATGGGAACTGTAGTCCTGAGCATTTGGAGGGCACCAAGCCGCCTACCCCTGATATAGGCGATACCCTGATGGATATCCTGCATGCCATCAATGAAACAGGTGGGCATTTCATACATTAGCCGCTTTCTTCCATGTTGTTTTCCCCCTGGGCTCCTATGGCCTTAACTGCTTCACTATAAGGAGAAATTCAGCAGTTAAAGCAGTCCCTGCCATTGCTTCTCCATGTGAAGAAGGCTGCACTGGTTGAACGTGAACTGAAGTCCATTATAACAAACTTTGAAACACATACTCTCTACATCAGAGAGACCAAGGTGGGATATTTATTTCTTATTTGTAATCCGTCTTTCATTATGCTTTTTAGAGTTTCTTCTGGCTCCGCTACTGATCATTTTCTTCCCACTCAATGTTCTATGCAAAAGCCTCTTGTAAAGTTTAGTCTAAAATGGACTCTGTCCAAACCTTTTGTTCCTTAGTTTTAAAAAAAGCAAATTACAGAGAACTTCTGTAATTCTTCTGTAGATTCTGAGCTGTTTTGCTTAATAGGTAGAAGTTTCTCTTGATCCAAAGAACACTCAGTTAAATAACTCTAGGCCACTTGTTATTTAAAGTGGTTCATTGCTTGAAAAGAGACGTTGCTTCTATTTCAGGCGAATATTTTCTTTTTGGACCCTTTCTTCCTCTTGTTTCAGCCCTGTTTGAACACTACTTACTTGGTTCTCTGGCAAACCTCATGCTGTGGTTGATTTTTCCTCCCACTCCAGTGCAAGTCAAGGGCAACCCCAGTGAGGTTAATTAATCCAAACCGGTCTAAACCTGGAGTGAGAGAAATTGCTGGGAGCGTTGCTTTTGCTAGGAGCAACCTTTCACTGTTGCTTCTTAAAATTGTGATGTATAAATTATAGACTATGGGTTACAGGAGAAAACAGGAATCGAAGGCTTTTCAGTTTCTATTCCTGGCCTTGAAGAGGGTGTGTTCACTAGGCAGAGCCAAGGGTTCCAGTTACAAGAGGTCAGCTCATGTGTTGGTCTGGTATCTCTTAATCCTTGGAATCCAAAGCCATCTTCACTGTTTAACCTCCACATGTATAGTCTGTCTATGCATGGAGGGGACTGCACCTGTTGGCCAACCAACCTTGTACACTCAGCCTAAGTATTGACCAAATGTCGCAAATGGGCACCTATGCACGTAGAGCTGTATGCGCATAGGTGCCCCATTACTGGCAGTTGCAATCACATGGAGCACTTATGTGTGTACAGTTGCAGGCACCCTTTGGCAGATGTCCCTCTCAATGTGTAGACTGCGCTCATGGAAAGGTTAACCTGTGAAGAGGGCTTATGGGTAGTGACAAACCATTTGGGTTTGGAGGTTTTTCTTTCCAGAAAGGAGAAAGATGAGAGGCGTTCTTGCCAGTGGCTGTGCACATTCCTCCAACTATCATCCCTGTTTAGGGTTCTGTTTTAGAGAAAGTAGTCCTCTATTTCAAGGGCTGCCATAGGACTGTCCTCTATTTTGAAGGCATGCCCTGTTGGAAGGGCTGTTCAGCCCAAGTCCAGTATAATGATAAAGAACCAGAAGTAAGAGCTGGGCCTTAAAGTTGCCCATCAACTGCACCTGAACAGCAGACTGAGCAAGGCACACAGGGCGCCCGGTCACAGTCTTCCACACTATGGTGAGATGTACTGTATTTCTATTTCAATTATAATAGTGATTTCAAAATGTGCATGTATGCATGTAAATTAGCACATGCAAAATTTATGCAAATTGGTGTCCTCTTTTTTGGTGATGCATTTCCTCTCACTTTTTTTCTTTTCTTTTTTGGGGGGGGGTGATTCATTGGCCCCATTTGCAGATTTTGCAGGGTTTTCTTGCACTTCAAAACACTTAAAAGCCTCTTTGACAGTAGAACAAAATAAATGAGTATGTCCACCATGCAAATCGATTCCTCTATCATACCACTGTACATTGTTCTTTTGTTTGTTTGTATATTTAAAGCATTTACACTACAGCTTTCCATGATCATGCTTAAGGTGGGCAGTCCTCTTATGAATTGGTAACTGGTTAAAGAACAGAAAGCTGAGAATAGATATAAATGGACAGATTCCACAATGGAAGGATGTAAGAAGTGGGTTCCCCCGAGGAAACAGGACTTTTTAACTTGTTCATAAATGATCTGGAGTTAGGGGTGAGCAGTTAAGAGGCCAAGTTTGTTGACGACAGCAAATCATTCAAGGGGATAAAAACAAAAAGGGATTGCAATGAGTTATTTCTGGCTTTCTTCACATTGAAGACACTGATCCAGATAACTCTTCTAGGCATAGGAGCTACACAGTGTTCACACAGAGAACCACCAGTGCTTCTCCATTCTTTTGAGGAGCTCAAGAACACATACTCTTTTTGCACCTGAAGCTGGTCCCCGAATGACATTAATCAGTGCCAATAGCCCACAGGCGAAGGCCATACACAGGTGGGTCTGTTTTTGCACACAGGGTTCTGGATCAGAGAAAAGAAGCTCCCTTTGCACCAGGAAATTGGCAAGCCCCTGCTGGAGGCTGCTTACTGGGCTAAAAGAACTGTTGTTGTCAACTCAGAAAAGATCCTTGAAGTAGGGACTTGGAAGGCAAAGGGAAAACCTTTCTTTCTTTGTCCGGACAGAGGCAACTATAGTTCAGACTTTTCAAACACCTCTCTCAGCTCACACACACACAGACACATGCACACTGCTAAACAGGACTAAAAGGCTGAATCATCAGTGCAGCAGACACTGGAGCATTCAGGCATCAAGGATTCTGGGGTATCTTTATTAATTTTAAATTGGTTCTAATAAATGTTTGAAGTGCCAGGAGGAGATATACTTCTGTTTTGTTTGGTTTTAACCATTTCCTTGGGGATGTCAAATTGAGAGGATTAGCAGTGTACCTCACAGGTCCTGTTCTGCATGCTTATTTCACAGTAATTGCATTGGCCCGAAAGAACCTTAGCAGCCAGACCACAAATAGCAAATAAAACCTAATTAACTGGGCACTTCCATTTCTCCCAAGCTTCTATCACTTCAATACGTAACCTTTCTCTATATGATGCAGATGAGAAGCTCCTTTCCCCACCCCTGTTTATGCTGATGAAGAATTCTGTGTAGCTGACAAACTTGCATATTGCCACCTCAATGACAGCTATCACCTTAGTAGATAAATGTATGAGTTTTTTGGTCTTCCCCCATTTCAAACGGTGATATCTTTCTATCCTGTGATCATCGTTCATGTACTGTTAACTGTGCCATCCTATAATATCAAACCATTTAACCACATCCTGGAGTGTGTAATAATTTATCAAGATGCACCGAGTCAGAAAACATGTTGTAACTTTGCCTAAAACACCATCACCTCTTCTGTAGCCAGGGGAGAGAGCATGACTCACTCAGCTGTTCCAGGAATAAATTGGGCACCCGTCTTTGTATTTCAGGCTTACCCAGCCATGCTATCAATAGCGGGATTATTTAAATTCTCACCGCTGAGACAGAATAAATGAGCCTTTAGAGATAAACCTTTAAAAATTAGATTAAACAAATGAGGATCTTCTTTCTTGTCACTTGAGAAATGGAACCAATTATCTAGGGGGAGAGCCATGCTGGAAGTCTTCGATCAGAGGTTGGACTGCCTTCTGTTGGGGAAATAGCTCTGGATTTGGACTGGTTGGATTAGATGGCTTACACCAGGGGGTGGGCACTTGGCAGATTTCAGGCTTGTGGGATCTAATTTGTTTTCCTACTAGATCCCCAGGATCCACCAACTGGAACATGCATCGTGGCTCAGTGGGGCAGATGTACACTTTGAATTAAAGAAGGGTAAAGAGTGAGCATGTGCTCAGCCCAGGAATGTGCTTTCAATGACAGAACTGAGCTCTAAGCATTTTCATGCATAACCCGCCACCCACCCACCCACCCCACCCACAGGGCTAAATCTATATTCGTACTATTTATTGGTATTGAAGTGCACTGGTAACTATTGGGGCACATTACACATTCCATATTCCGCTTTTCTAGCATTATTGCCTACTTTTTATTCCGTATTATCCAAAATACCACAACAGATGTCATTGTGTGTGCTACGAGGTATAAATGCGCAGGAGGGATATAATGTTACCATGATGGGATTGATGTGATATGAGGTGTAGATCTGGGTCTCCCCATCACCACCACCACCAGTTTCCTGACTTTCAGCAACTGGAGATAAACAAATGGACAGATTTTTAGTTGTTGCTGTTGTCAAACAGTTGGAAGTTAGAGATCCTTGCTGATCTACTGCAAGTCACCCAGTAGATCCTGACTTACCTACCTACCTATCTACTTTATTTATTTATTTATTTGTACCCCTCTTTTCTGCCAAAAAATGGCACTCAAGGCAGCTACCTTTTGCCCATCCTTGGCATGCTCCCTCCCAACTCTGCTATTCTGTCATGTGCTCCTTATTTTATCACATCTAGCTTTAGGCTAAAGATACTGCTGCTTCATCAGTCATGACTCACATCCCTTCAGCTGTAATAGCTGCCTCCCTCTTTGGGTGTGTATTTTTAAAGAACAAAGCCAATTCATCCTTACTGTTGCACTCAGTGACATACTATGTGAACTACAGAACTAATGCCTCCTCTCTCTCTTTCTCCCCCACTCCCTTCCCTTGTTGGGGGAGGGGGGCTGTCTTCACAGGTAATTTGCTGTGGACTGGGACCATTAGGTCATTTATGGCACATGGCATTGTGGCCAATATGCAGCCACCCCAGAGTTTACCTGTGGGAGGCCACATTTTTGCAGAGTACTTTTACTCCATTGTTTTTCTTTAATTTGGCTCCCCTGCGGTTCAGCTGCTGTGTGCCCATCCCTCCGCTTTCAATTCAGTATGATTGTGGAGTTCCTAGGGGTGTGCCTTTCACCTGGCCATGACCTCAGTAACCAAGGTAACTAGAGTAACTAGCCTACCTTTCCAACTCATCAAAGCACTGAAACCTCTTCTGTGCCTTCAGAATCTCGTTGTACTTCCTTTTCGCCAGTGGGAGTAACTAGCCTCCATTTCCCCGTCCGTTCCCATTGAGAGCCATGATTATGCACTTCTCTGATGCTTGTTTTACTTCCCCGCTTCTCTGTTGCTTATGTAACTTTGCTTCTCTGATGCCTGTGTTACTTCGTTGCTTCTCTGCACGGAGGGAAAGGGCTGGCTGGAGTTGCCTCCCTCTGCTAGTGCTCCTGCTGGTGCTGCTGCCTCTGCTGGCCACCTCCTCTCCTCCCTCTCCTGCATTCCTTAGTTTTCACTGCATTGCTGTATCAATACAGTGAAATACCAAGTTTGCAGGCTCCCACTCCTCCAGCCACCTCCTCTCGCTACATAGCTAGTACTTGAAACAGCATGGCTCCAATTTTCTCAATGGGAAAAAAGCACTACAGATTTTCAATGGGGGGAAAGCAGGCAACCGAGGCTGCAGACTGAGAATGGGTGAAGCAGCTAAAGTGCTGTATTTACTCCCTGGAAGTGTGCAACTGAGGCTTTATGACTGGGCAACACAGGCTGCAGGCTGTCAATGGGTGAAGTGGCTAGATCCCTGTATTTATTCCCTGGAAAAGGAGAATAGGGGTGGGAGCTCTAACTCCCTGACTATTGGCTGAAATGGGATGAAATTGTGCTGGTGGGGTGCTCTCATGGAGAGCCTTCAGATGCTGCTAGGGATAATAAAATGGTAGCTGGGGGGAGCCTGGACAGGGGTGGGAAACAAGCCTCTCTCACTGGTTGATCAACACCTGCCAGTTTGCTGAGTTCACTTCGACTCCCCTCACCCAACCTGGAAGTATATTGCTTTCAAGTGCTGTGTGCACAACCAACTTTTCCAAGGGAATATTCAATTACATCTTCTTTTTCACCTTAAATGGATTTTGGCCCAAATTACTTGAAGGACTGTCTTCATCTGTGCTAGCCTGCCTGCTTTGAACTCACTATGTGAGCTCCCATGGCAAACTGCCACTGTATTTTTCCTGCAGTATAAAAAGTAAACCATGGAAAACGTTGATTTGGCAAAGGGCTTATGACATGTTTAAGGTTGGAAGAATGTAATGAAAGGTAGACTGTCTAACAGGGCATCAAAGAGCTTCTCCACACAGAGCTTTTACCCTGCTATTGAGAATGTTACTCACTGAAGTTTGCCGGTCCTTTAGATGACATCATCAGCCTCCAGGGTGTCTCCCACACTAAATGACCTTTATTCCATTTTTTAAAAGATCAAAGGTAATGAGCTATCAAATTACAGTGCTTGAGTTCCACTTGAGTTCCCTCCATGAAAAGAGGAAAACCGACAAGAGGCGCTAGACCACAGCGCCATCTAGTGGCTGTATAATGAAACATATCAAAGACTCAGATAAGGGGGAAAAGGAGGGGGGAAAGGAAGCATGTGTCCATCATGAGCCTGCATTTAAAATAAGAAGCAGAAAGCCCCATTTTAAATGCAGGGTTTTAGGCTGGTGTAGAGATGCTCAATGAGCTAAGAAATTACAGCGCTTGAGTTCCCTCTGAAAAGAGGAAAACCCACAATAAGAGGAGCTAGACCACAGTGCCATCTGGCAGCTGTATAATGAAACATATTGAGGACTCAGATAAGGGGGAAATGGGGGGAGGAAGCATGTGAAAAGGGAGTCCATCATGATCCTGTATTTAAAATGGAAGCTGAAACCCCCATTAAATGCGGGATTTTAGGCTGGTGTAGAGACGCTCTTATTTTTTTTTTAAATCAGAAGCAGTGCTCGGGCAGGATGGAAATGGATATTTATCCTTCCAGCTTTTCAAGTAGCACTGGTATAAATCTTTCTTCCACCTAGCTTCCAAGATCTTGGGTTGGTGCTTTCTAAACTTTAATTATAAAAGCTTTCTTATTTCTGAGCTGCCAAATCCTATCTTTGGCATGCTGTAGGCCAAGATGCAGGAAGAAATACTTAGAAAAATGAGATCACTGAATCATGAATGATATACAGTAGTATTAACAGTGTCAATATTTAATTTTTATTTATTTATTTATTTATTTCTATACCGCCCAATAGCCGAAGCTCTCTGGGCGGTTCACAAATTTAATTAATTTCATTAATTTAATGAAAGCTTCTGCCTGTAACAGGTTGTTCCCTACCTTTCAGGTTGCCAGTTTGCTGCAGATTCTAGCACTGGTGGCTTTGGGAAAACTAGATTTTATATTGTGGAATTTAAGGGGTTGGATTTAAGATCTGCTTTCTGTTGATGGCACATGGAAGGTGCCTCTGCCTAATTTTCAGGGATACCCACCCCCGCACCACAGCACATCCCATGCAACAGTCTCCTGACCCTCTGAACATAAGAACATAAGAAGAGCCATGCTGGATCAGACCACGGGTCCAACTAGTCCGGTATTCTGATCACACAGTGACCAACCAGCTGCCCATGGGAAACCCACAAGCAGGATATGAGTGCAACAGCACCCTTCCACCCATGTTCCCCAGCAACTGGTGTAGGTGGGCATCCTGCCTCTGATACTGGAGGCAGCACATAGCCATCAGGACTAGTAATCATTGATGGACTCCATGAATTTGTTCAACGTCCTTTTAAAGCCATCCAAAGTGGTTGCCATCACTACATCTTGTGGAAATGAATTCCATAGTTTGACTGTGCGCTGTATGAAGAAGCACTTCCTTTTATCTGTCCTGAATCTCCCACCATTCAGCTTCATGGGATGATCTTGGATTCTAGTATTATGAGAGAGGGAGGAAAATGTCTCCCTGTCCACTTTCTCCACACCATGCATAATTTGGTACACCTCTATCATGTCTTACCTTACTTGCCCTTTTTCCAAGCTAAACAATCCCAGCTGTTTTAACCTTCCTCATACAGGAGATGCTCCAGCCCTGTGATTATTTTAGTTGCCCTTTTCTGCACTTTTTCCAGCTCTACAACATCTTTTTTTAAGCTGTGGTGACTAGAACTATACACAGTATTCTAAGTGTGGTCGCACCATAGATTTATATAAGGGCAGTGTGATATTGGCAGTTTTATTCTCAATTCCTTTCCTAATTATGCCTAACATGGCATTTGCCTTTTTCACTGCAGCTGTTCTGGAGCAGCTGCTGTGGGGATGAGGGGGGAAGTCCACTTCTGCCATCTCAGTTGCACGTGCCTAAATCTGGATCCAGCCTAAACTCCATTAAGTAGGATGCTTCCCACATCCATTAGCAGTAAAAAATAATAATCCAGGAGTGGTGTAACCAGGGTTTTGGTTCCCTTTGGAGGAAAGAGCACTGGAGTCTTATGGTGGTTTTGTAATATTTGCTTTATTGACAAATATACAAACAGAACATAAGTGGAGGCAAGCAACAGGCACTCCCAGGCAGCAGATCTACCACCCAACATCAGATCTGCAGAGAGAGAGGCTCTAAACCAGCCTTCCTCAACCTGGCGCTCTCCAGATGGGTTGGACTGCAAGGGATAACCAAACAGCGCAACCATACTGGCTGGGAATGGAAGGCACCAGATTGGGAAAGTTTGCCCTGCACCAATGAGATGCTCTCAGTTTTCATCTCCCTCTCTCTCTCTCTCTCTCTCTCTCTCGCTCTGCTTCTGTAAATATTTATATCTGCGATTTTGTGCAAATCACAACTTGCAATTTTTTTAAAAAAAAATCCCGAGTTTCGGGAACTGACCCACAGCTCGGCTCACAAATGCAAGCCAAGTTGGGGGCATTGTAGGGATCTTTTGGGCCCCCAAAAGACCAGATTTCCCCATGATGGACATCCCTAACAAGATTCTCATTCTGGCATTTCTAAATAAAATCAGGCTTTCCACATTTGGAAAAAACTGTGATAATGGTTGCAAAGCATGGGAGAGGCCCTGGAGGATGATGCTGTCATGTAAAGGACCCACAAACTACCGTGAGTGAGCAATCACAAGCGCACAATAAAAGCTTCATGTAGAGAAGCTCTGTGTTTTTTCAGTGCCAGTTGAAGACCTTTTTATTTCCCCATGCTTTTTAGTCGTTCACTTTCATTTTTAAATGTGTCATGTTTTTAGATATTTACACTGCTGCTGGCCTTTACTCTGGGTTTTACTTTGGTTTTATTCATCTTTTAAAAGTTTGATATTTTATCATGTTTATTTGTGTGGGAGGGTAACATTTGTGAACTGCCCAGAAAGTTTTGGCTATTGGGCAGTATAGAAATGTAGTAAGTAAGTAAGAAAGAAAGAGACTTCCAAGCAGTGGAGGCTGGTGGCTCTGATATCAGTGGGGCTGTAAATCCGCTCTAAGTTCCAGTCAGAACCAGTCAGAACTCTAAAGGATCTATCCAATGTGCTGAAACCAGCCCAATAGGTTCAGCACTATGGATAGCTCCTTTAGAGCTTGGACAGGTTCTGACTGAAGCCCGGAGTGGATTCATAACGCTACTGACATCACAGCCATCAGCCTCCAGTGCTTCCAAGTAAGCAGATTTTGGATTACAAGGGACTTTGGGCTAGAATTAACTTTAATGCAGTGATTCCTGTGCGTTGGGTACATCAGGCATGGGGAACCTGTGGCCCTCCAGATGTTGGACTTTGTATGTGTATGGTGGTGGTGGTGGAAGGACTTCCAGTTTAATTACCCAATCCTACCACTCCTTGCTAGATGGAAAGGCACGTTAGGCAACTCCATAGGATACCTTTGAAACAGGCAGCATCCCTCCATATTTCTGTGGCAAACTGACATGGAAAGACGCTCTCAAGATAGCACCTTCCACATGTGTCAGGAACAAGGCGTGGGGTGCACCCCCTGTGAATTTATATTATAGTAATTGGCCCTGTTATGCTTCCCAATTGTCTCATGCTAGTGAAGCACTTAATTTTATGAAAATTGATCCTTAATGAATTAGATAGGCACAATCTCTTGTGCTAAATTAGCTTCTCCCCCTCAGTGCCTGTGCCCCGTACAACCCACATCGTTGGATGCAGCTTGTCTGAGCCATTCTCATTTACCTAAGCAATTAGAAGTGGCATACTCAGGCAGTAATGCTGATGAATGACACCCTTCAGATGTCTAGCAAGAGATACAGACAAGCGCATCGTTCCTAATCTGCCTTGGTTGTATCAGCTTCTGTTACTCCATGGCTTCTATGGAGGAGAAAGGATCCTAAATTTATTTATTCATTTATTACATTGATATCCTTTCTTTCTTCCACTGTGGAACTCAAGGTGGCTACATGTGGTTTCCAGGTGGTCTCCCCTCCAAGCACTGACCAGACCCAGAGCTGCTTAGCTTCAGCAAGGTGGCTGCCTCATGTGCCTTTAGACCATATCTTGGGACAGGAGTGGTGCGTACAGATGACAGTTTTCTGGAGGAGGCCAGTTAATGGCTCTTATTAAATCATACAACCTCATAGACTCTTGGTGAATGCTTCAGCCCATTGAAATGGATTGTTCTTTTTTCTCGTCAAGATTTAAAACTCATTCTATAATTGATTATATTTTGGTTTCAGAGGAAGTCTGGGGGAGAGTTACTGATGCTAATATAAGGGTGGTGACTGTGTCGGACCATGCCCCTGTCTCATTGGAAATGTTATATATATATATATATATATATATATATATATATATATCTGTCAGGGAAGGCATTCTCTTGGAAATTCAGTTCTAAGTTGCTTGCTTCTGTAGCACATAAGAAGAAAATGTAGCACTTAATAAGAAGAAAGTCGTAATCTGAACCCATTTGAGCTACATAAGAAATGTCTCTATGAAAATTAACTCCGCTGGGTTGCAGGCTGAAATGGTGCCTTGGACTCTCTATAGCTGTGATTGTCTAGGAAACTATAGGAACATCAGAAACTGCCTTCTGCTGCGTCAAGCTACCGGCCTATCTAGCTCAGTACTGTCGACAATGCCCAGCAGCAGCTGTCCAAGGCTTCAGGCAATGCTCCTTCCTAGACCTACCTGGAGATGCCAGGTATTGAGCCAGGGACCTTCTTCATGCAAAGCATATGCTCCACCACAGTGCTACAGCTCCTGAATAGGAGCCAGTGGAGGCTGGTGGCTCCAATTTCAGTGGGGCTGTGAATCCATTCTGGGTTTCAGTCAAAAGCAGCCAGAACTCTAAAGGAGCTATCCCAGGTGCTGAACCCTAACTCCCCAAAATAGATTCAGCACCTGGGATAGCTTCTTTAGAATTCTGGCTCGTTCTGACTGAAACACAGAAAAGATTCACAGCCCCACCGAAATCAGAGCCACCAGCCTCCGCTGTACGTGGTTGGTGGCTGTGTTGAGCTTGGTGTGCTACAAGCTGCACAGCCTTCATAAGAACATGGAAAGCTGCCTTATACCGAGTCAAATTGTTGGTCCATCTAGCCCAGTATTGTCGACACTGATTGGCAGCAGCTCTCCAGGGTTTCAGGCAGGATTCTTTCCTTGCCCTACCTGAAGATGCTGGGGATTGAACCTAGGACCTTCTGCATGCAGAGAAGATGCTCTACCACTGAGCTACAGCCTTTTCATTTCAATAACAGCAATAACATTTTATAATTTCGTATTTTCAGTTGAAAAAAGAAGCCGTCTATTTTTATTTTATTACATTTATATTCCACCTTTATTCTACAGTGGAACTCCTGATAGTATACAGAGGACACAGTTTTATGTTCTCCTACTAAGAGATGTCCTCATTGCCAGATTCTCCTTTTCCTGGCCATCTCTTGAGTCATTGTTCACAGATGGAACTTCTCTAACATCTCCCTCCTCCTGGGTAGGTCCTTCCTCCCTAGGAGACCCTGGCAATAAAGTCCCCTGGCAGGAAAACAAGACCTTCTATGTCAAGCCTGAGCTTCCCACTGGATCTGCTGCTGCCTCTGAACTTGAGGACGGGGTGGGGGAAGGGGGTGAATTGGGAACTGAGGCAGGGCTTGGGATGTGGTCAGCAGGGTATGGAGGGTGAGGTGAGCAGTCCATGAGATGAGACCTTTTGAGCTGCCTTAGATCTATAGTGGGTGTCAGGGTGGACACTGAGCCCATAGAATCCCAGAGTAGTTCTGATTCTGAGGAAGAGCAGTCGCTCCTGGGAGAGGAGCGCGCTCCTCTTTCCCAGGGCCCACAGCTGACGGAGATTCCTCCCACCAGCATTCCTAGCTTAGATAGCAGTCCAGGGAGTGACAGAGTGCGGATAGCAGACTTGGTGGACGCGCGACACCGACGCAGAGAGCGGCGCCAAATGGAGGGCGCAGAAAGGAGGCGCAGTGCCCGGTTGGTGCGCAAACAACAGCTGCGCCCCGAGGATCGAAGGGAAAAGGGGAGGGACTCTCCCTAGTCCTTAAGTTCAGGAGTCTGCCAGTAATTCCCTTTCAAACGGGGACCAACTGTTTCAACTTAGGGCATAGGTACTGTGCTGCTCAGATCTAGTTGCTACCTGTAGAGTTGTTAAGTTGTAAAAGAAGAATAAAGCTTTGAAACGAATCCCTTTGTCTGTGTCTGGACTTGGCTACTGGATTAGACTGAGAGAGGCCTCCAAGGAGCCCTTGACAGTGGGTTCTTTGAGGTCTTTAGTCTTACTGGGGGTTCTCCATGGGGTCCCTCACCTCTTCCTCAGAGATCTCCCCAGGGTCAGGATCCTGATACGTGGGGCCAAAACAGACATTATTCTAAATCTGTCTGTAGCAGCTACATCTTTTGTTCATTTTTGTTCTACAGTAGATGCAGGGGCTCTGCGCCAGATCTGAATGCTCCCTAACCCCAACGCTAAGGCCTTAATGGGTCCAGCACCTTGGATAGATTTTTTAGGGTTCTGACTGAAACCCAGAGCAGATTCACCAACCTACTGAAATAGGAGCCACCAGCCTCCACTGATGATCAACTATTTGTACTATTTGTTTCAGCTGTGGCATGGAGAGTTGAATAGATAGCCTGTGGCAGGTACCCCCAAGCCTAGGGCCTCAGGCACTCACCTGAGTTGCCACCCCAAACCCCAAATCAGGCGCTGTAGGGACAAGACACCTCTGATTCCAGCAACATGTGTACAATGAGATGTGAACATCTCTGCTTCTCTGTGTGCATATGTGAATGGCTCTTATTTTTACTTGAGAAGATTCATTCCCTCCTTTTGACTGAATGCTTCTCAATGTGGCTTACAATAGATTGTTATAATGCACACACATGCTCACTCTTGTGAGGGCTGTACCCTAAATTTATTGATTGATTGAGGTATTTTTAGGCCCCCTTTTAGGGCCTGAAATACCTAAATAAACACTGCCCAAACCCACACAGTGGTGCAGCTGGGCCTGGACATTGGGCCCAAAGTCCAGGGCCCAGGGAACCCACAAATGACCACCCAGAGAGCAGCAGGTGATGACAGCAGCAGAAGGAAACTCCATCTTTTGCCGGAAGGTGTGCTGGTGCTATTATTTAAATTAGTTTAAAATAGCACTGTGCTGAAAATTTCTCCTACATTTTTTTTCGACCATTCTAATTCAATTTGATAGAAAAGAAATTGCTTTCGAAAAGAAATTCAAAGGTGAAGAAATTTTGAAGAAATTCTCATGGGGTTCTTGTCCTTACTTTACTTATGGCATGGCCATGGAGTGTGCGTGATTATCCTGTCTGTCATTGTACAATAATCTCTGTGGCAGCCTGTAGCCTCCTCAGCTCCCCACACTTCAATTAAAGCAATCATGAGGTAATTCCTCCCATTGGACTTTTTCAGTTCAGGAATGACAGGTGGCTTGGGAGGCTGCAGAGCACTGTAAAGATGTGTAATAGAGAGAGAAAACATACGCAGCATCCTCGGCCACCTCGCAAAGCTCAAAAACCAAAAGAAATTCAAAATTTTGCCTCAGAAAAGTGGAAGCGTCAACATAGGAGCAGTGAAATAAACCAAAAACCCTTTGGAAAAAAGAAAGAACTGAGATTCAACTCCTGCCAATAGTGAACCCTATATGTGAGAAACTGTTGGAGAATTTCTCCTCCCCTAGGAGAAATTCGGTGAGATTGTCCCCTGCCCCCCGCCCAATTTCTCTGCCACAAATAGGCTGGAGAATTTTGAGAGGCCGTGTGTGTACAGCTCTAGTTTAAAATGCAAAACTGCACGATGCCCTGACTTTCTAAAATGGGTGTTGGCGAACATTTTTGCTGGCTGCTGTTCTAGCGTGTCAGGAAGAAGAAGAGAAATGTTAATTGTGTGCTTTACAATCGAAGTAGTACAGATGAATGGGTGAAGGGGTCCCATAAGGTCATTAAGTCTGGAGTCTAAATTTACCTAGCTGCACCACTGAACCCACACAGGCCGGTGGACTCCTTTCTGATGGATGGGGCCTGAGTGTGCGTTCTTTCAGGTCTGCAGTCCCAGGGCAACTGAGAGTTGGCGCCCTGTGTTCTTTCAAACAGGGGCGGGAAGGAGAAGCAGCATCCTTGCAGCTGTTCCTTCTCTGGCTGATGGATGGAGCCAAGCTCATCATCATCACCATGCCAGGATGTTCCTCTTGTGGGGGCTGAGGGTGATCTCATTCTAATTGATTTACCTGCCTCGTGCAGTTTCTATGTGCAGAAACACTCCTTCATGACACTTCTTATTGCCCAAGCAACTCTGGATTTGATCCAAGTTTCTAGTCCTTATTCTTAAAGACAGGGGGAGAGGGAGAAAGAAATTGAAATGGGCCAGAAGAGGCTTGGCTTGGCTTTCAGAGGTCAAGAGGTGAGCTCCTGATTTACCCTCTCTAACCTAGCTTCTGCCAGCTAGGAATGATGGGAGTGGGAGTCCAACATATTTGGAGGGCACTGGATTGGGGAAGGCTGCTCAAACCCCGGGCCCTGTCTCCCCAGCATTTTGCATCTAATGCTGCCCAGAGCTCTCCTTCCATAGTCTCTGACAACATAAAAAATGAACATTTCAAATAATTTCATTTCATTTATTACATTTCTATACTGCCCAGTGATTCTATGATATGATTCTATCCTGATGATATGATTCTATCCTTACTGTTAGAGCAATACGACAGTGGAACCGATTACCTAGGGGGGTAGTGGGCTCTCCCACACTGGAGGCATTGAAGATGAAGCTGGACAGCCATCTGTCAGGGATGCTTTGACTTAGATTCCTGCATTAAGCAGGGGGTTGGACTTGATGGTCTTATAGGCCCCTTCCAACCCTACTATTCTATGATTCTATGATTCAATAGCCAAAGCTTTCTGGGCGGTTTACAAAGATTAAAAACCTTAAAAATTACAATATTGTACATAATATAAAAATCGTTTATCTACAAACATAAAACAGGCAGCAGACACACATATCCAAACAATATCCCATGACCTGATTAAAAACCTATCACATGCTGTCAAATGCCTGGGAGTAGAGGAAGGCCTTAACCTGGAGCTGAAAAGATAACAATATTGGCATCAGGTGGGCCTTGATGGGGAGTTCATTCCAAAATTGGGGGACTGCCACCAAGAAAGCCCTCTCTCTTGTTGCCACCTTCTGAACCTCCCTTGGAGGAGGCACCTGGAGGAGGGCCTTAGATGACTGAGTGTAGTGTATGGGTAGATTCAACAAGAAATGCAACAAATTAGTACAACAAATTAATAAAAGATGTGCAATAACAGTGTGTCTCATCTGATGTGAATGATCTATTCCAGTTGTACAAGTGTATAAGTTGAAGTCCCTTTTTATATTTTATATAAATAGATCTAGGGTATCAGCTGGAGTTCACAGATAAAATCCAACTTAACAATAGCCAGCCAGTGCAGACTTTGGAGTACAGGTGTAGTCTTATTTATTTATTTAATGCATTTATTAGCCACCTTTCAAGATGGTAGTCTTCCCAATATGGCTTACAATACAAAACATACAATTCTATATTTATATACAAGGTTCATAAAATATAAATAATTTAAAACAAATTTAAAAATCAACCAGTTAAAACAAACCATACCCAAAACTGTAATCAACAAAAGCAGCATATATAATAAACAACTTTCAGCTAAAATATAAAGAAAATGAATACATTTTTTAAACCCTCTTAAAAGCAACAACAGATGGAGCCAGACATATATCTCTTGGGAGAGAATTCCGTAGCTCAGGGGCCACTACTGAGAAGGCCATCTCTCCAGTGCCCGCCAACCTTATTGATCTTAATGGCAGGCCAGCAAGTAGGGCCAACAAAGATCTAGGCCAGGTTCTGAAGGATGTAGTTGGTCCTTAAATAGCCTAGGCCAAACCCATTTAAGAATTTAAAGCTCAAAAGCAGAACTTTGAATTGGGCCCGGAAATGCACCAGTGACTTGGGCAGATGGGACAGAATTGGTGCAATACAATCCGGCCATCTAACCCCAAAAGAAACCATGGGCTTCCCCAGCTAAAGTTTCCAAGTCATCTTCAAAGGCATAATTCCTTGTTGATGAGCCTTCTGTTGGAGGGTGCTCTGCCAAGTTCATCTATATGCTCAATACGAACAAAGCCCCAGCATTGTATCCTGTTAGTACTAAAACCTTTGGGGGACTATTAAGCTAATGACAGTTGGCTTCTCTTCGAAGTCTAGCGACCTGCTTCATTCAAATTGGATCATGAATTGGGTTACTATCGCCCTCTGCTGGTTAGAACGCCAATATGGCTCAATAATAGTTGCAACGTAGGGTGGCCATATGTCCTCTTTTACAGAGGACAATATTCTGTTTGAAGGGCTGCCAGAGGACTGTTCTCTATTTTGAAGGCATCCTCTATTGAAGGCCTGTCCAAGTCCAGTAAACAGATAAAGAACCATCAGATGGAAGAACTGGGCCTTGAAGTTGCCCATCAACAGCATCTGGACAACAGACTGAGCAAGGCATACGGGTCACCTGGCCACAGTCTTCCACACTATTGTGAGATGTATTGTATTTCTATTTAAATTATTATTTCAAAATTTGCATTAATACGTATAAAAGCAAATGCAAATTTTATGCAAATTGCTGTCCTCCTTCATCCTCTTTTTTGGCGACACATGCCCTCTTTTTTTTGGCAATTCACAAGTGGCCACCCTAGTTCCAAGTATTGATGCCTTGCTAGAATCAAGGTATCACAGACACAAAGATAATTATTCAGTCCTTGAAACCAGTTTAAGGGTTTGGTCCATTGTCTATGTCTATGCAATAGATACATCTTTATACAGAGGTCCAAGCACTTATATATTATTATTTACTAATGAAGAATCACATGGTAGAAATAAATGTACAAATGTTGTCTAGGGAGCAATATGTCTTTGCCACGATAATCAGAGTTTGATCTTTTCTGTTATTTCACACAAACCCGGGAGAATGGGTTCTTGATTCATCAGGCCCAACAAGATCACTGAGGCTTGAATATTCAGGCAATTTTGCTAGGATGTTATTCTTTGTCATTTTTGTAAGTAAGGATCATTTGGGGAGATTTCTCACTACTGGAAGGGGCCACATAGACCAAATCTAAATGATTAACTTCATCTCCCTCAGAGTTTCCCAATGTTACCTCTCCAGGATTGACTGGCAAATATATATAGCGCATAAAAATCTAGAGGAGCCAAAGCCGGGGCAAACAAATCAACAAAAGCTAGAGGGTCCTAATGGGTGGAGTATTCAGTCTGGACTCACTTCAAGTTGCACTTCAACCCTTAACTCTCTTTTGGGAGAGAGTTTTTGGCTTTGGGGCACTCACACTCTCCCAGCCTCAAGTATTTATCTGTAAAATGGAAATAATAATGACCTGCCTCACAGCAAAGTTCTAAAAATGGACATGATACAGTCTGGAAATCACTCTGCATTTATATAAAAATGCTGCAAAGTAGGGTAATAATATTAGGCCCTAACTTCTTCTGACACCTTCTCTCTATCTGGCCTGGACAAGAAGCAGATGTGAAGGGTGTTAGCACAGCCTGTCCCTCATCCTGACAGTTCTACCTGGCAGCTGCTGTGTTGTGCTTTAATAGGTTAGGAGACAAAGGAGCAGGGAGTGGAGTAGAGAGCCTCATGGGCACCATGGGATGTTTCTGCAGGCACCTGTGGCCACCATATTGGTGAACTCTGTATTAGGGGTTCTAATGCCTGTGTTTTAATATGCTGGGAGACAAAGCAGGGAGTGTAATGGAATGAAGAACTTCATGAGCGCCATGGGAAGTTTCTGTAGGCACCATGGCATCTGTGAGCGTCACATTGGTGAACTCTGTATTTAGGAGGACTAGTTCAACATGCTTTACAAATCTTGTCTCGTTTATCATTAATATTCTTGGTAACTTATCTTAATGCTACAGCAGTGCAGTTGCTCTAGTAATTATCTCAGTACAACCTCTGTGCCGGACCCTACTCAACCGTACAGAAGTGCACTGGAGCCCTTTTGGATCCTGGAAACCTTTGATATTTATTATTGATCTCCTCTAAACCATGACTCCAGTCTGCATGTAAAACACTGAGTGTAAAACATTGCCCTGCTGTGTATTCAACTTGCGAAAACTGACTCAAATTTAGGCTACAATCTGAAAGAAGGACAACAATCGGGTAGCTCTGGTAGACATCTGCCACCCCAGACATGGAGTGCTTCCTGCACACACAAGATCTATCTGCCTTTCAAATGTCAAGCTAATCCAGTCCTCTTGGAAACCTAGGCAACAGCAACATCCAAGAAGAAAAAGAGAGTGTTCCCACTACATTTTGTCTTACCAGTTGATCAAACTCATTTCTCAGCCGATGAATGTTGATATACACTACATAATCTGTAGCTCTGATTCTAAGATTTGTGGATGAATAGCATGGTGTGGGTGAGCAGCAAATTCCTGACTATTGTTATCTGGTGTGTCTACAACACTGATTCACCTCTCTCGTTAGTGACACATAGTGTCCTAGATCTGTGCGCACTCACATCAGAGAGAAGTAGCGCATACGTCAGCCAGCCAGCATGTCTGCAAGCTACATCCCGTTCAGTTCCCTTGTGTCTGGGTCCAACCTAGAATTAAAAAACGAGAAACATGTCTACATTGGAAGAGAGAACTGACAAGATAAGACAGTATGACCCAGCTCTGTGCACAAAGGTGTTGATGCTCTTGTCTCATGACATTGCTATATATTATGCTGAGAGGCTTTAGAGGAAAGGAAGGCAACATCATTGGTAAAATTATACAATATCAGTGTGGGTATGTTAGATCTTAACACAGCTCCTGGGACAGCAATTTCATTAATGATGAGGATACCGCCTGATTCAACGCTTAGTTTTTTGAAGTAATGATAATAATAGCTTTCTTGGCAAATGGATTCACAAAGTATTAATAGTTTTGATGTGAAGGCAAAGGAGGGAAAGGATATTAATTTGTAGTGTCAGGTACTGACAAACCTCTGTCAGTTGGACATGCAGTGGAATTATTCAGCCCTGTGAAAATCATTATTTCACAAAACCTACTCTTCATCAACTCTTGTCACTTGAAATAGCAAGAAGAAATAGCTCAGTGGGAAAGCACATGTTCTGCATGCAAAAGATTCCAGGTTCAATCCCTGGTAGCAGTTAGTGGGAATGAATTTTTCTTGAGATCTAGGACTGCCAGTGCCAGGGGGTCAAAGTAGATAAAACGGGGCTTGATGGACAAATAGGGTGCTTCCAGATGAGGCTTTTGACATGCAATTGCCCTGCCTCAAACATGGGATTTTACAGGGAATCCAGCAACAATGTCTTCCACTGGTATCCCTCCCATGTTTTCCCACCGCTTCTTCCATCTTGGTTTTTTCCACACAAAAATCCCACACACCTTAAAGCAGAAAAGATGGAATAGCTGTACAATTGTCTTTTGATTGGTAGTACTAGTAGCCCTCCGTCTGGAAGCACCCATAGTTTGACCTGGTAAAAAGCCATTTCCTATGTTCCTAAATAATTATAAAATATGTCCCATATCTTCATGGGTGGATTGGTGAAGGTGCAAAAAGTGCCACATAATAGAAGGAAAACCCAAACAGCTGCATTTTCATCTGGGAAAAATGCTCAGATCTCTGTCAGCATTAAGATTTTCCAAGCTAGTGTCTGTAGTGTAGTTGGAACCATAATTTCTGTGCACCAATATCCCTCATCAATCTTTAACTTTAACTCTCTCTCTCTCTCCCCCTCTCCCTTCCCCCCCCTCTCTCTCTGACACAGACACAGACACACACACACACACACACACACACACCTCTTTCTTCTTTCAGTAACTTTTTACACTCAGACTTTATTGGAATTAATGGCTTCTTTTTATTTATTTATTTTTGACACTTGTATATCACTGAATATAATACAATCCCCCAGCGGTTTACAATAATTTCCCATTTTTGCATTAAGGAAGTGCAAAGGGGTTGGAGTTACTAGGGTGAGTTTGTGTGGTCTGTGGATTCTGCCATCTTTTAAGAGGGTTGCCCTTTTACTTCTTTTTTTTAATGATTGTCTTTGCATTCTTTATTGGTTCTAAAAGATAACACTTCTTCATCATCATTATTTACAAGAATGACTGATTTGTATTGTGGAGTATCAGTTATGTCTTTGTTTCCTGTACACCCATGAAAATTGCCCTCCCTCTCTCTGCATTTTATGAATGTAGTAATACAAGGTCAAGCAAATCAGGAGACATCCGTTTGGGGAATATTTATCTGTTGTCGAGGATTCCAGCATTTGTTGCCCGGGTATGAACAAGAAAGCCTGTTCTCTGCAGTGGAACACAAGCATATGTTCTTTCAGAATGAATTACATTTGTTGCGAAGGGAAGTTTTCTGAGCTTCCTTTTGACAGGGAATGAAATTGAGGTTTTTCTGCTGGCATCCTGCAAAGGGAATATGAACTGCATGACCTTTTGATACTTAAGGTCAGCCGCCTTTGTCTTTGTGGCAAGATTTGAAGTAGCATGCTTTATGGCAGAAATGAGGTCACTGTGTCTCTCCTCTTGTTTAAAAAGCTGCTCTCCAAGTCTGTTTTCAATCCCTTTGGGGTATATGTTGTCTTGGATCAGTGAATGTTGAAGGTAATTCAGCATGATGGTGCCCTCTGCGTCCCCCACTCATCTATCCGCCTCTTCTCTCCACTCCACCCTTCTCTCTTTAGAAAACTTTATAGAAAGATTCTTTTTTAACTCTCTTTTCTCCAGTGTCACTTTGTATTCACCCTTTCCTAGACACAAGAAGATGCTGAGAGGAAAAAGGGCTGGATGTGCCTGATCTCATCTGATCTCAGAAGCTAAGCAGGGTCAGCCCTGGTTAGTACATGGATGGGAGACCACCTGGGAATCAGGCGCATTGAGTAGGGGGTTGGACTCGATGGTCTTGTAGGCCCCTTCCAGCCCTATGATTCTATGATCAATGCATGACTCTGGGTGCTTTCAGACAGGGCCAATGTCAAGGGTAGGCATAGTTGGGCATTTGCTGAGAGCCCACACCCCAGCAGGGGCCCACTGACTAGAGTCCCCTGAAGTTTCTCCTCCTCTTCACTGTTGCAACCTGCTTGTTCGCTTGCCTCTCCATCTGGCCTAGACAATGGTGGTGGTGAGGAGCAGCAATAGGTTTCACTGCCTACTTGCTCACTGGCACTCTGCCTGTCACACAAGCAGGTGGTAGCAATGATGAGAAAGACGAGGAGAAGCAATAAGAGTTGGTGATGAGAAGGTCGAATCACTGAGGGAGGGGACCATTGAGGGTGTCTTGTGCAAAGCCCTAAAAAACTTGGAGCCAGCAGAACTTCCAGACAAGACTTTTATCCTGCAATCATCCTCCCTCATTCAGATAATTTTGGAGTGTGTGTATCCAGGGGCCAATCTACATCGCGCCTGCCATCGCAATGAATTCGGTGTCCCATCGGGTTAAATGGTCTCTCATTAAACGTGATTATTCACACTCACCCATTTTCCCCATTGCAGTGCTTCATCAAATGCATGAGCTCAGTTCACACTCAAGCGCTGTGCTGTTTTCCTGCTGTTTTCCTGCGCATGCTTGCCTGATCTCGGAAGCTAAGCGGGGTCGGCCTGGTCAGTAGTTGGATGGGTGACCGCCTGGGAATCAGGCTTCCTGCACTGAGCAGGGGATTGTTCTATCCCTTCAAATGAGACTAAGTTTTACCCCCTCCTATCCCCCGCTCTGGATGTTTGTTTTTAAATTAAGGCGTTATCCTCGCAGAATTGGGGCTTCTCTGCAATTTTTTTTTCTAATTCAGGCATGATCTTCGAAGCTTCGAAGTTGTGAAGCTTCATGGAGAAGCCCCAATTCTGCAAGGATAACGCCTTAATTTTTTAAAAAAAATCCAGAGCAGGGGATAGGAGGGGGTAAAACTTAGTCTCATTTGAAGGGATAGAACAACCCCTTGCTCAGTGCAGGAAGCTTGATTCCCAGGCAGTCGCCCATCCAACTACTGACCAGGCCGACCCCGCTTAGCTTCCAAGATCAGACAAGCATGTGCACATCCAGCCCTTTGCTTGTTGCTGAGGAAATGGGGGCTGCTGTGGAAACTATGCGATCAGTAACTGGAAGAAGACATGGGGCCGTCGAGAGCTGTGATTGGACAGGAGGGAAATACAAACTCTGCCGCATATGGACAGGCGGGGGGGGGAGGGGACTACAGCCGGATATGGTAGCAAAGGTGGAAAATCAGAGCACATTAAGGGGAAATACCGGGATATTAGGGTATTGAAAGCGGGAGCACGGAAGTGGGAAATTCCGGTTCCAATTCGAGGCGGGTACTGCGTAGTGTGAAAGACGAGCGGTGAAACCTCATTGGAAGCAAAAAAAGGCGGTAAGTGTAGATCCAGCCCAGATCACCTCATGCTCCACTTGTAACACTCCCATGTTTTCCCAACACTTCCTCCATATTTTCTCTTTCTGCAAAAAAAATCCATTAAGGACAAAAGAATGGAATAGCTGCACAATGTCTTTGGATCAGCAGTGCTAGGTGCCCTCATAATATATGGAGCCAGTTAGACTGTTGAGTGAAGGCCTGAGAGATCAGGGTTCAAATTCCTACTACTGCCTCAAAACCCATTGGGTGACCTTGGTCCAGTCACTCTCTCCATCAGACTAACCCACCTCACAGGGTTGTCGTGAAGTTAATAGAGGGGAGCCTGGAGAGCAGCAGGTTGGAGAAAGGTGGCTTAGAGGCTCCAATGGAATCAATGCCAGCCTGCCTGGGTTGGGCATAGTGAGGCAGGGGTGTTGAACTTCTTTCAGCCCAAGGGCCAAAATCCATTTCAGAGAAGCTCTTGGGGGCCGCATTACAGTGGTGGGTGGAGCTGAAGGCAAAAAGGGTGGAGCCAAAAATACCAGCATATTGTAGCTTAAAGCTCTCACTGCCAGTAACTAATTCTTAGGAGAAGCACTTTGACATTTTAGAATGGTGGAAGAAGTGTACAAAAGCCAGGAAACCACTGCATGATTGGTGGTTGGGGAAGAGGGGGTGGGGCCAGAGGAAGAGGGAGTGGCCATCTGGGGAACCTTAGAGGGCTGGATTTGGCCCCCGAACCTAAGGGTCTGCTTTAAAGCCTCTTCCCCTAGGTCTATCTCTCCACACCCTGCTATTCTTCCTCCCTCACTGCATCATCCTAGTGCTGAACGAGTTCTCCCATCTCACTTATCTCCCTGCAGACATTTTGCTGCTGGAGAGAGAGTAGCAAGTGCTCCCCCCCCCACCCCCAGTGAAAGTGTATAATTCCTAAGATGGGCTGAAACATCTTGGCTTTCAGGCAGAAAACCTCTCAAATGCCTCTCCCCCTTTCTGGCAGTAAAACAGTATAAAAATAAAGGAAATAACTAACAATTTGCTTCTTTTTTCATGACACCCAAAATTAGTTGCCTGAAGCGGTCGCCTCTTTCTGCCTAATGGTAGGGCCGGCCTTATCTGCCTGACACAACTGGAAAGACCCCTGGCTTTCCTTCTTACCACAGCTGGGACAAGTTGCTCTTTACCTACTACTTCAGCCACATGATCTCGATGGGGATGGTTGACATCTTGTTAACCTGCCACTTTACTGAGGCTTCTGCTTCCAGATGCTTTGTGAGATTAAGATCAGATCCTCTACACATGTTTTTTCCTGTTTTCCCCTCCTTCTCTGTCTTTCTGTATGTTCCATTACATAACCTCTAGGTGATGCTATGATATAGCAGAATCGTGGAACTGTATTAGGGTTTAATTCCACCATTCCTGGATATACCAGACCCCCACAAAAATCGTTGCAAAGAATGGGAGAAGCCCTGGAGGATGATGACGTCATGTAATGCACCTGCAAACTACCATGAATGAGGAATCATGAGTGCCCAGGAAATGCCAGCATATTGTACCTTCAAGCTCTTACAGACATAGAATAGTAGGGTTGGAAGGGACCTATAAGACCATCGAGTCCAGCCTCCTGCTCAATGCAGGAATCGAAGTCAAAGCATCCCTGACAGATGGTTGTCTAGCTTCATCTTGATTTCCTCCTGTTCTGCTTAAATGGGAGGGGCTGTAGCTCAATTACAGAGCACCTGCTTTGCATGCAGAAGACCCCAGGTTCAATCCCCTACATCTCCAGGTAGGGCTAGGAAAGAATCCTGTCTGAAGCCCTAGAGAGCTGCTGCCAGTCAGTGTCAACAATCCTGTCTGAAGCCCTAGAGAGCTGCTGCCAGTCAGTGTCAACAATATTGGGCTAGATGGACCAATAGTCTGACTCGGTATAAGGCAGCTTCCTATGTTCCTATGTAAACCTTGCTTGAGCAGCATAGGTCTTTCTGAGCTCTGGTGTGTTCTTGTCCTTTCTCATTGTCCTTCAGCCTTGACTTCTGGTCTGCTCCTCAATTCTGCCTCTTCATTTTTTGTTCAGTTCTGACTTGCTCTTTGGTCCTGACGTCTGGTGTATTTCACAGCTTTTGACAGAAGAGTAACCACCCTCCCCTTCACCATTCCATTAGCCCTGATGAATGGAGCACACCGTTATTTCCCCTTGGCAGCGATTCAAAGAGAATTAGCTTGCATGGTGTCCCCAGCAGGAAACAAGCCGGGTGTCATTCATGCCAGCGAATCATGAAAGCTGGTATATTTCTCTGGGGTTTCACGGAAGACACAGGCTATTCAGGGATGTAATGATGGTTTGGGCAATCGGTATGTGTCCTACCTTACAGATGGCACTCCTCTACTTGAATGGCTGGGATGTGGGAGAAATCTGCAACGGAATCAAATGAGTTTGGGTTTTCAGGAATCTGACCTGCGGATTCCACAGCCAGCCACCTTTCCCCCTTTCAGGTGGACTCTGCAAACTTGCATACTGGTTTTCTAACTTTCTCAAATTTCCTCCTAGAAAAATGCGCAAAATAACCCAGTCAAAAATGTGCATTTCCCCTATAGGATAAAGCGTGAAAATGTGCATTTTAGGGGAATTTGTGCATTTTCGCACATGTGAATTTGTGTCAATTTGGAAACAAAAACCCTTGATTCCATTGATGGGCAGATGACGGAATGAAAGGCATCCGACAATCCACGAAACACAGATAGAACAGATTTTACACAATCCGTACATCCCTAGTCATCCATTTGAAGAATCATAGAATCATAGAACAGTAGGGTTGAAAGGGGCCTATAAGACCATCGAGTCCACCCCCCCTGCTTAGTGCAGGAATCTTAAGTTAAAGCATCCCTGACAGATGGCTGTCCAGCTTCATCTTGAATGCCTCCGGTGTGGAAGAGCCCACTGCCTCCCTAGGTAGTTGGTTCCATTGTCATATTGTTCTAACAGTCAGGAAGTTTTTCCTGATTCAGCTGGAATCTGGCTTCCTGTAACTTGAGCCCATTATTCCATGTCCTGCACTCTGGGATGATCGAGAAGAGATCCTGGTCTTCCTCTCTGTGACAACCTTTCGCGTACTTGAAGAGCGCTATCATATCTCCCCTCAATCTTCTCTTCCCAAGGCTTAAACATGCCCAGTTCTTTCAGTCCCTCCTCATAGGGCTTTGTTTCCAGTCCCCTGATCATCTTCGTTGCCCTCCTCTGAACCTTCTCCAGTTTGTCTGCATCCTTCTTAAAGTGTGGCACACAGAACTGGACACAGTACTCCAGATGGGGCCTAACCAGTGCTGAGTAGAGGGGAACTAGTACTTCATGGGATTTGGAAGCTATACTTCTATTGATGCGGCCCATAATAGCATTTGCCTTTTTTGCAGCCACATCACATTGTTGGCTCATTTGAAGGTCTCTCCGGTCCATAGAATCATAGAATAGTAGGGTTGGAAGGGGCCTACAAGACCATCGAGTCCAACCCCCTGCTCAATGCAGGAATCCAAGTCAGAGCATCCCTGACAGATGGCTGTCCAGCCTCACCTTGAATGCCTCCAGTGTGGGAGAGCCCGCTACCTCCCTAGGTAATTGGTTCCATTGTCGTATTGCTCTAACAGTCAGGAAGTTTTCCCTGAAAAAGAACCACAAGAAGGGAGAGCCGGAGGTGCCTTGAAGTTGCCCATACACAGTTAGCATCTGGACAGCAGACTGAGCAGGCACACAGGTCGCCTGGTCCCAGGTTTCCCCACTATAGTGAAATGTATTGTATTTCTATGTAAATTACAGTAACGTTTTCCATCTATACGTGCATCTACACATGAATATTAGTGTATGTAAATTTTATGTAAATCTGTGCCCTCTCTTTCGGCCAGGCATAAGTGGACACCCTATCGGGGAACGCACGCTGTTTCTTGAAAATGGAAGCAAACTTTTCAAAGGGTGCTAAAGACTTGGAGTATGAGCTGTCTTTTTATAAACAGCTATGGCAACACGAAGCAACCTCCTATTGATTGTCTACCAGCACTCATCACTCTGGATTGCTACAGTTGTCTGCTCTGTGCTGCTTATACTATTTTAGGCTGTGACAGAGCAGGCCTGCTTTCCCTGCATGCAGTATTTAAGGACAGACATTTGCCCTTTCCCAGTGGAGGCTGGTGGCTCCGACGTCCATGGGATATTGAATCCGCTCTGGGTTTCAGTCAGAACCAGTCAGAACTCTAAAAGAGCTATCCAAGTGTGAAGCAGCCTCCACCGCCCTTTCTGCAATCATAATTTAAAATGGGATTTGAACCATTTAACTCCCATGGGCTTATGGCACATGCCAGGGACTTTAAAAAAGAAAAAGAAAAGCTAGGGTTATTGGTAATCTTTTGCTATGTACAAATATCCACTCTCTAGATGGCTTTTATTCCTTTAAAATTATTATTAACTCAGTTAAAACACAACTCTGTGTTGTACACCATTATTATGTAATTATAGATTTGGCATAACTTGAGTGTTAGATCACTGGAAATTGCTGTGGCCAGTGACTAATGCAAAGTCCAGCTATATCCTGCTGCAGGAAGACATGGCAGAAAAGATGGAACTTCCATCCATGGGAAGGATGATAAGAGGCAAATGAAATTAAAATGGAAACCTTGAGCTCAACATTTTGGGAAAGTGAAAATGGGACTAGTGAAGATGCCCAAAGAATGGCAAGGTAGGTAGAAGGCAGACATTAAAATGTAGAAAGAAGATGTGAAAAAAGAAGTGCAGTGGAGTAAATTCTGAAGAACATAAGAGCCCTGCTGGATCAGACCAAGGGTCCATCTAGTCCAGTATTCTGTTCACACAGTGGCCAACTAGCTGCACACAGGAAACCCACAAGCAGGACATGAGAGCAACAGCACCTTCCCTCCCAGGTTCCCCAGCAACTGGTGTACACAGGTATCCACCCTCTGATCCTGGAGGTAGCATATAGCCGTCCAGACTAGTAGACATTGATAGCCTTCTCCTCCAGGAATTTGTCTAAGCCCCTTTTAAAACCATCCAAATTGGTGCCCATCACTACATCTTATGGTAGCGAATTCCATAGTTTAACTCTGCACTGTGTGAAGAAGTCCTTCCTTTCATCTGTCCTGAATTTCCCACCAATCAGCTTCATGGGATGACCCCATTGGGTTCTAGTATTATGAGAAGGGGAGAAAAATGTCTTTTTAATACTGTATGGTGCACTCCCATCTTGAAGACACCTTTATTCCCATGTCCCACCATGGGAATAATTTGTACTTGACATGTTTTTCATTCCTGTAAGCAGCGATACAGTTGAAATGTTAGACTTTGGACTTAATGATCTTACAACCCCCCTCCACTCTTTAGATGGCAATGTATATTATTTCACCCTTCAAAATGTGGCAAGCCAACCCAGCTGCATTTGGAGGCCCTCCTGCTCATCCTGTGGAGTGAAGCCCTGGACCTCTGACCCAAAGTCCTGCCCTGATGGCACCACTGGATGCAAGCAAATTGTTTGAACAATAGAAAGTTTTTCTGGAATATCGCCTTTCACCAGTGGAGACTGGTGGCTCCGATATCAGTGGGGCTGTAAATCCAATCTGGGTTTTAGTCAGAACCAGCCAGAACTCTGAAGGAGCTATCCAAGGTGATGAGCCATTTTGGGGATTGGGTTCAGGACCTTGGATAGCTCCTTTAGAGTCCTGACTGGTTCTGACTGAAACCCAGAGAAGATCCACAGCCCCACTGACATTAGAGCCACCAGCCTTCACTGCCTGTTACTACTGAAGAGAATGCCTGAGTGTCTCTTTGTCTGAAACTTGTTTACTTATTTAATACACTGGCCAACGTAGTGAGACAGTTAGAACTTCTGTCTCTTGGTCATCATAGGGGAGAAGACTGACCAGGTGACCTGTGTGCTTGGCTTGCTCAGTCTGCTGCCCAGGTGCCTAGTGGTGATGGGTCACTTCAAGGCCCCTCCTGCTCTCCCCTTTATGGTTCTTGGACTTTAAACCAGACTTGGACTGGGGAGCCCATCAAATAGAGGACACCTTTGAATAGAGGACCATCCTCTGCCAGTGTCAGGGTTGGATCGGAGCCCAGAGAGCCCCAAAGCAGTTCTGATTCTGAGGAAGAGATAGAAACCATGGGAGAGGAACCTGCGCGCTGTTCAGAGGTGCAGCCGGGGGGAGAGCCCCTCCTGGTACAAATTCCTGAGAGTGATAGTGACCCTGGCAGGAGGAGGGAGGTGCAACAGCAGTTTCTGGACACTAGGCGCCGGCGCAGCGTCAAGCAGGAGATGGCGGGTGCTGAGAGGAGGCGCTCAGCCTGCTTGGTGTAATGGCAACAGCAGTGCCCCGATGCCCCACGGGAAAGGGGTGGACTCTCTCCTCCTAGCCCATAAGTTCAGAGGTTTCCCGCCTTCCCCTCCAAATGGAGATCAACTGATTCCTAAGGTTAGAACCCCTGGGTAGGCAGCTGTCTTAAGTCTCACTCGTAGGATCAATCTATTAGCATCTGTAAGTGTCATTAGGTTGAATGGAAATAAAGCCTTGGAAAAGAGCCCTATTGTCTGCGTGTTGATTCTGGCTACCTGAGGATTTCAGAAGGCAGCAGGGGTGACCTCCCGACAGCCAGCTCTCCAAAATAGAGGACTGTCCTCTGTAAAGTAGGGTGCCTGGCCACCCTAGTGAGCTGGCAAGGCTTCGGAAGTGGCAGTAGCCCTCGAATCTCACCACAAGATTTCTCTGTCCAATGTCTTTCTTGAATTTGCTCTTCCCTACTGTGCATGTATACTTTCGCCAGAACTGAATGTGTTGAGGACCTTTGGAATGGAACGTAAAATAGAGCTGTTCTATTTGATCCGGACAAATTCCAAAATACTTTCCCCCAAGAATAAAGGCTGATAGATTGGAGTGTCCTCACCAGATGTCTCCAGCATTCCTCAAATTCCCTGCAGTTATCAGGCAAGCTGCTCTTTTGCCATGCTAAAGTGCTAGAAGTACTCTGCAAGATGCTGTTAAATGGCTTAATAATGTGATCTTCGCATATGGCTTGCAAAAATGTCTGGGAACGCTCTGTGAGGGAAAAAGAAACGGTAAGATCAGGATGTGCCTTTCCACGTCATTAATGTTTTTGCACAATAAATGTGCCTTGGTTACTGTGCAACAACCTTCCCGCAGGGTTGCACCTTATTGTGAGGCCACTGCACTCTGGATGGGGCTGCCTTTGAAAGGCTTTTGGAAACTTCAGCTGGTTTAGAATATGGCATCCAGATTCTATGTTATATAATTTATTAGTACATTTACTAATTTATTTATTATTTACTTCCACTTTATTAGGCCAACCAAAAAAAAAAATCACAAAAAATGTGCAAGCTTTTGAGATATTCAGATCTCTTTATCAGGCAATAAATATTACAAAAAGCAGGATTTTGGGTGGTGGTGGTGGGGAATAGGGGAGAAAAACAAACAAACTTCTGACTTAATGATGAAGTCACAGTGACAGGGTTCACACAACACACTAACCCACCATTGGTTATTGTGTTGTCTGAATGCAGTACATTTTCCACAGGGTGGCTTGTTAACCATGCACCTTGAGAACCTATGGCTGGGTCATTCAGGGTGGTTAACAAGCCACACTGCATGATTAATGAGCATCCATGCAGAAAATGCGCTGCATTCAGACAACACAATAACCCACCTTGCGGAAATAGCACTGCGTTCAGACAACATAACCTGCCCTGCGGAAAATGCTCTGCGTTCAGACAACACGATAACCCACGGATCAGCAACAACCCACACTGGGTGGGTTAGCATGTTGTGTGAACCCAGCCACTGGTGTCTTGCATATTAAAAGTCCCAAGATAAAGTTGGGGAGGAGGGGTTTGCAAACATTCAAATTAGGCTCTGCAGGTCATGTGATGGTTACAGGTTGGACCTGGAGCTGTCCCTAGGCATGCTGGGAGCAAGAAAGGGAGAAATGTTGGATCTGCCATTTTGGAAAATATAAATCCAGCTGTTACTCACAAGTGTTTCCGTCCTGGGCGTTTGCTGGTGGTTAGCCAGGAAATATGTTCAGGGGGAATTGAGAGCTGGGAACCTGGAGCATGAGCAAGGAGAATAGCCATGGAGCAGGCAGAGTGCCAGAATACTAAGAAATAGCGAGATGCAGCCAGTGTACGTGTTGCTCAGGCAAAACTGCAAGACTGCCCTTGAACCCTGTATTAGGATCAGTCACAGGTCTCCTGCTGCAAAATCTCTGAAAATAATACCCTCTTGCATGTCATTCCTGTGGCTCATCAGGGAGTATCCCCTTAATAATTATACACACCTGAAGGCTGCTTCATACAAAGCATATTTCCAACACTGAGGTGTGTGTGAAGGAGACCTTAGGCCAAGAGCATCCTGCCTTAAAACAGGTAGTATACCTGTTTTAAGTATATGATTGGAACAAGGACTCCCTTGACACATCTCTATGTGTAGGAAAAATGCTTTATATGAAGCAGCCTTCAGGTGTGTGTAATTATTATTATGGGTTGTGGAGTTGCACTTCAAAAGCAGGGGGGTGTCATTTTTTAGGCTGCCTTGACAGCTTTGGGCTACTCCCTGTATCAATTTTCTGTGACAACACAGTGCATATCTCTCCTTGAAAGCACAAAGGCATGCATCCACGGAGAGACAGGCATAGCAGTACTTGCATCTGTCTTCCTCAAAGGTAAATAAATGTTAGAAGCCTCCCCAAAGTATCAATTACGAGCATTTTAGCAGGGATGGATTATGAAATCCACCCTGTCCAAATTTCTCTGTTTAGGGGCTCCAAATTACCCAGCCATTTTTCCAGAGCTGCGCTGATCATCTTTTTTCCCCTTCTAAATGCCAATTTCCAGAATTTACGTAGAGCAAATACGTTCTCTTTGCTTTTCTATAGCTTTACTTTCAGCTCTTTTCTGGGGAAGCAGTTGATGTGCAGGAGCGCTCCAGTATATTGGCAGGGAACTTGCAGCTAGAGTGCTGATGCACTTGTGCATATAACTTTCTTTTGCAACTTAAAATAGAATAGTAATAATAGCAGCATGCCAAGTGCCAGGGTGCATGTGCAAATTCCAGAATTGATATTGGAGAGCTTCACTTTGCTTAGTGGGGCACAGGTGGAGCAAAACCAGGGCCACAGCCAAATGACAGAATAATAATAGAAAGAAATCAGGGAAATTCACTCACCCCTGCATTTTAGATACAGGAAAGGTATGCTGGGTCCATCTGTATGTAGAATAGTACCACATCCTGACCAAATAGCTATTGCAAGCTCTCTGCATGCCCAAATACCTTCCCCAGCCTTTTGCTTACCACCAGTAGGGTGTTGAGTGTTTAAGGTGGCCAGGTGTCCTAATTTACAGAGGACAGTCCTCTATTTTGGAGAGCTGTTTAAGAACAGTCCTCTCTTTGAAGGCATCCTCTGTTTGATGGGCTGTCCAGTCCAAGTCTGATTTAAAATCAAAGAGCCATGAGAAGGGGAGAGCAGGAGGGACCTTGAAGTTGCCCATCCACAGCAGACCGAGCAGCCACACAGGTTACGTAGTCAGTCTTCTCCAGTATTATTTCTATTTAAATTATAATTATTATTTCTAAATTTGCACTTATACATATACGTTTGTATATGCAAGTATTCTGCAAATAGTATCTTTTTGTGTCCCCTTTTTTTGGTGATGCAAAAGTGACCACCATATGAGAGTTCTGAGGGGACATTTGCTGGCTATTGTAGCCTAAGACAGTGTAGTATGTACGTTTAAGGGAGCCGGTCATCTCCTTCTGTGCTGCGTCTCTTGTTTATCTCTCTCTAGCGTGGTCAGCTTATACTGGAAGATCGATAATAGTTTCAGCTTTTGTCCTGGCTTTCATGTAACACATATGTGATCAAGCAGTCTTGATATTCATGATAGAATTCCCTTCAGTGTTATTCTGGTACATTAGTGAACACCTGACTCTGTGGTCCGGTGACAAGCGGTCTTTATTTAGAAGATGTGTGTATCCCCAAAGGCTGTAAAACAATAACTGAGAAGCAGGAGAAGCAGGAAGCTCCTTCAGAAAGCACAGAATGCAAACACAGAGTTGGGCAACTGAAGCTGCCTTGGAAAACGCCAAGGGGACCTTCTTGAGTGGAAGACTGGCTGCATGATGGAGGCTGTGTTTACATACTTATGTATGGCCACTGAGGGCACCAGGTCACCCTCCAAAGCCTCCAACAACTGTTCCCACAGATGGGTCACATATTGATGCCTTATGAGGCATTTCATCTTTAGGAAACATGACTGCCCGGGCAATTTGACAAGTCTCTCACCAGCTGAGTATTTCCACCAGCTGGGATGACTCAGGATAGATTTCTGGATAGCTCCCCTGTCAGGGCTTTGGTGTGCGGTTTCATTATTTCTGATCTTCACCATCCAGATGTCTGGGGCATCACAACCTATGCTGGTTTCCAACCAGTCAATGCAGTGGATGAAGAGTGGCACCTGGAGAAATTTACCTGTCTTTGATGGGATTATTTGATATTGCTGCCTCCTATTAAAATGGCCGTTTGCAGAGAAAAACCAGTCCTACATGCACACAAAAGGCTAAAAAAGAGACCACACTCTTCCTTTAATGAAGGAAAGAAAAACAGTTTACTCGCAAGTACTCTTGCACATATAAATGCAGGTACAGCGTAAGGTTTCAAAAGCAGTTTGTTCAGTCCATGTCTTTGTTTTATAACACCAGCAGGAGAGAACGAGCAAGCCATGTGCTTCCAGCAATGGAGGAAGGTCAGAGAGAGAGAGAGAGAGAGAGAGAGAGTTGGAAGGGGCGGAGCAGGCAGGAGGAACCTCACTGTAGACTATAGAGATCCTAAGGCTAGCTATGCCACGCATTAACTAACAAAATGCAACACTGCCCCCTTTCTGTAACTAACGGACGAGGTTGCAATATTTCCAACAGTCTTTACCTGGGGAAACTTCAAGCAATGATTTGGAAGTGTAAGAGGTTCTACTCTAAAGCAGTGGTGCAGAATCTCTTTCAGCCCGAGGGCTGATTTACATTTTGGAAACACTCTTGGGGGCCGCATTCCAGTGGCGGGTGAAGGCAAAAGGGTCAAAAACCAAAAATGCCAGTGTATTGTAGCTTTAAGCTCTTACTGCCAGTAAGGAAGCCTTAGGAGAGGCATTTCAACCTTTTAGAATGGGGAAGATACTGCACAAAAGCCGGGAAACCACCAAATGATTGGTGGTTAAGGGAAAGGGGTGGGACCTTCTGGGGAGCCCCTGGAAGGCTGGGTTGGGACCCTCAGAGGACTAGATTTGATCCCGGGGCCTGAGGGTCTCTCCAGGATTTCATCTTTCCCTGCTTGGAAATGCTGAGGATGGAACCTGGGACTTTCTGCCTGCAAAGCATGTGCTCCACCTCTAAGCTGCGGCCTGTCCCCTTAAGGTACAGCCCTCTGCTCATGTGGGCTTGCCTGGGATTCAAACCCAGGCCCTCTTTCACATGAAGCAAGAAACACACCTCTAGACCAGCAGGCCTGACATGCCTGATAAATGGGACAGCACATATGGTAAATGCATTTAAACATTTGCACGCAGGCATGGAAAACCTATACAGATCAGAGATTTTCCCGCAACGCTCATCCTATATATATTGAACTGAAGAGTCCTTCAGCTTTGAAAATCTGAAGCATCTCCCAGTATGATCCTTGTGGCTGTAGCACGGGGAAAAAATAACCCCCAAACCATCACTTTGTGAGTTTCCTTTCTTATTCCCGTACAGTGGTTCTAGATCACATCTATTAAGTTTTCAAGTAGACAAATGGGTTTGCTATCTGCTAGGACTGCAAACTCATGCTGCGTTCAGCAAATCATGCTGAAATAGTTTAGTGTGAACAGAGTGAAGCTTCTGCAGACAGAATTTAGAAGATAGTTCTGTCACTGATATATAAGGCAGAACAGAAGCCAGGTCACTTTTCCATTACAGGACTTATACGCTATTGCTACTCATGACAAAAAGAAGGTCTTAACTATCCCTGCTGCTGGAGCTAAATCAATGTTGGACAGTAATGGCAGTTGTCATTGTCATCATCTCCACTAAAGACCAGCTCAAAAGGTGCAATAAAAGAACCAGGAACAGCCCTTCCTAGACTATTATCACATTTATCAAGCAATTCGCTGTCAACAGCTTTGTGGTGGTGCAATACATATGGGTTGAATCCCAGGGGCGTAGTGGAGTCCAGGCTTGCAGGGTCAAAGTGCTGGGACTTTTTGATTAGTAGGGATGATAACATTATCTGCCTCTCCCCCCACCCCGCCCCCCGCACTTCTCTGTTCCCTCTGAGATTAGCTACAATCCATACAGTAGCTGGGGGTGAGGTGTGAGTTTTCCCAGCAACAATATATTGTGGCAAGCCATTCCTGTTGTAATGTAAAGTATTTGTGGATGGTTTTAGTCTTGAATGGAAAATTGAGGTCTATTACCTTTACAGCTCAGTTAAAATATTATTAAAATACTCAATCTTGGCTTTTGAAAAGTGTCAGGGAGAAAGGAATTCCAGAGTTGTGGGTTAAGCGTGCCCCTCCCTATGCACAGGTGACCTTGTGTCTGAGAGTCTGCAACTGGACACAGTGAAAGAGACAACCCCTTAGGTGGTTCATTCCTTTTGTATGTGTCTGGCTGCTAGGTATGCTTGTTCTGACTGAGTAAGCTTTAGGTTGCATTCGCCCCAGCTTTTCTCCTGGGATATGGGATGGGAACGGCTGACACAGTCAGCACTAACAACCGTTCCACTTCTGGGCTTGGTTCGAAAATGAGTACCTCTTCAAAGGGGGATTCACTTTCATGTGATGTTCTATGTAATGAAGACAACAAACAGACACTGCAAGAAACAGCCAGATCTACACCTCATGTCATATTGATACGATCCCATCATGGTGACGCTATGTCCCTGTTGCGCAATTATACCTCGTAGCAAACACAGTGATACTGTATCTGTTGCAGTATTTTGGACAATACAGAATAAAAAGTGGGAAATAATGCTAGAAAAGCAGGATACGGAGTGCATAATGTGCCCCAACAGTTATTAGGGCACTTCAGTACCAATAAAAAACGCTAGCGTAGGTCCAGCCCTAGTCTGCTTCCAGTGAAAGGCTGTAGCTCAGTGGTAGAGCACATGTTTCACATGCAGAAGGTCTCGGGTTCAATCTCTGCATAGGGCTGGGCAAGACTCCTGCCTGAAACTCTGGAGAGCCACTGCCAGTCAGTGTAGGCAATACTGAGCTAGGTGGACCAGTGCTCCAACTCAGTATAAGGTAGCCACCTATGTTCCGAATGCCTACAGCAGGCCTGCTGGCCACCCTTGGCATTTCTTGCCAGCTGGCCTGCTTGTGCACCCACCACTGGCCAATGTGCTTACTCACAAGTAGTTCTTATGGTGCTCTTGGCAGGTCCAACAGGGCTCCACAGCATGTTAGAATAAAAACGTTTGGGAAGGAGAAGGGACATGGATGTTTTGCTCCCCAGTCTTTCTCCCTGAAAGGAACTGGGTGGTGCAAATACACTTTTAGAGCCAGATTTGAGACAAGCGAGCCAGGTGGACTCCTTGGGATGCCAGGCTTGGGAGTACCTACTCAACGATCCACTCAACAGCTAAAACAACAATTGTAGAAGCAGTTCATCTTCACTAGTAAAACTAGTAACAGTGACCAGCATTGTATTAATATTCATTGATGTTGTTTTATTTGCTGATAACATACAACATCAGTGCCCATTCAACAATATGAGTGATTCTGTATGACTGTGATTAGATCAAAATTGTACCTATTGCACTTATGTTCTACTTGTGGGTTTCCCACTGGGGCAGCTGATTGGCCACTGTGTGAACAGAATGCAGGACTAGATGGACCCTTGGTCTGATCCAGCATTACTCTTTTTATGTTATCATCCATGCCTGCACATTTATTATCTTAAATAATAGGGATAAATCATGCGTGCAGACTGTGCATCAGAGTTGTGACATGGATTACAAAGTCAATAAAAAACACAAAGTGTTCAAAAGTCGAACATTGGAGAGACGTGGCATGCTGAAAAAAACCCATATTCAGCTAGGGCTGGCCCTGTATACTGCAGAGTACTTATTTACACAGATAGTATTAGTATGAAAGAAACTATAGCAGTGTATATGGCTATCTCTGAGGCTGCCTCAAATCAGGACACTTCTTAGATGCACAGAAAGCTTACTGGCGCAAATATTTTGTCTTTTAAACTGGATGAGTGAACTCACTAACTCATAGCTTTGCACCCAGTGTTTACCAACAGCCACTTACTGATAGGAATCAAAGATATGGAACAATTCACATGTGCCCCATGTTACTAACTCATCACAACCTTCTCACAGATCCAGATTGTCAAATGATTGTAACCATTAGGTGAATCACAAGGTATGACCTCATCTCTCGGGCTTTCACAATCGGACAGTCTGATTAGGCTGGTTTGTGTTACACGTCAGGTTTGTGGGATCTAGTCTGTTTTTTATTAGAATCCATGAGGTCCACCAACTCCAGAGCTAGGTGCAAAATGGCAGCTCAGAGGGTGGAGCCAGATGCAACATGGTTTCTCAGGAGGTGGAGCCAATTACTTATGGAACCACATGGGCCATACACTAGGATGGTATGTATAAACAAATACACATCTACATCTGAGATACTAAAGAGGCTCGATCTACACGTACCACCTTTTTTCGCTTCCAATGAGGTTTCACCGCCTGCCTTTCACACTACGCAGTACCCGCCTCAAATTAGAACCAGAATTTCCCACTTCCGTGCTCCCACTTTCAATACCCTAATATCCCGGTATTTCCCCTTAATGTGCTCTGATTTTCCGCCTTCGCTACCGTATCCGGTCGTAGTCCCCTCCCCCGCCTGTCCATATATGGCAGTGTTTGTATTTCCCTCCTGTCCAATCACAGCTCTCAACGGCCCCATGTCTTCTTCCGGCTACTGATCGCATAGCTTCCTCAGCAACAAGCAAAGGGCTGGATGTGCATGCGCATGTTTGATCTTGGATGCTAAGCAGGGCTGGCCCCGGTCAGTAGTTGGATGGGCGACCGCCTGGGAATCAGGCTTCCTGCACTGAGCAGGGGGTTGTTCTATCCCTTCAAATGAGACTAAGTTTTACCCCCTCCTATCCCCCGCGCCAGATGTTTTTTTAAAAAATTATGGCATTATCCTCGCAGAATCGGTGCTTCTCCACGATGTTTTTTTTTCTAATTCAGGCATGATCTTTGAAGATTCGAAGTTGTGATTCCCAGGCGGTTGCCCATCCAACTACTGACCAAGGCCAACCCCGCTTAGCTTCCGAGATCAGACAAGCACACACAGGAAAACAGCACAGCGCTCAAGTGTGAACCGAGCTTGCGCATTTGATGAAGCACCGCAATGGGGAAAATGGGTGAGTGTGAATAATCACGTTTTAATGCAAGAGTGTTTAACCTGACGGGACACCAAATTCATTGCGATGGTGGGCGCAATGTAGATCAGCCCAGAGATGCCAGTACCGTCATTGGGTGGGGAGGGAGCCTTTTTGTTGTTGCTGTTGTTAAATAGCCGAAAGTCTGAAACCTTTGTCCATCTACTGCAAATCATCTGGTGATCTAGCAGTAGATCCTGATCCATCTTCTGCCCGTTCCTGGATTAGACTGATGAACTTATTATTAGAAACTCCCTGTTCAGTGACAGTGTACCTCCAAATAACAGGTGCTTGGGGCAAACAACCAGAGAGAGATGTTGCCTTTATGCCCTATTTATGGGCATCCCAGAGGTATCTGGCTGGCTACTTTGGAAACAGGAAGCTGGTCTAGATGGACCTTTGATTTGATCCAGCAAGGTTTCTTTTATGTTATCATCCTGCAAGTGGTGTCAGGATGAATAGGGAGCTGGTGGATGCTCCGAGTTACCAAATACCTATTGGATATTATGTGAATAGCACACTTATTGGGCTTACTGATTACCTATTGATTACCTATAGGCAGTTGTGTGAATCAGCTCCAAGCCACCCAGTTCCAGGATACTCTTCTTCTTCTTCTTTTGAATATATTTTTATTTATTTTATCTTTATAAATGAAATAAACAATACCAAAATTACCAACAACCTGATCAATACTACAATTTCCCAACAATACAATATTCTGATGAGGACACCACAATAACAAAAAGAGAAGGAAAAAGAAAAAAGGAAAAGGAAAAGGGAGGAGGAAAGGAAGCGAAGAAAAAAGAAGATTCTTTCCCCTTCCCTCCCCCTCTCTCTCTCCCTTCCCTTTAAAGAATTAAGTTTAAACTCCAGTCCCCCTGGCCTCCGATGCCATTGTATTTTAAAAACTATATCTATAACCTTAACAATCTTACAGTTTAATAAACAACCTTACATTTCAATATCATATCATCAATCTTATATCAAAGAAACAGGTCTACAGTTCATTCCCAGTAGCCTATATTAATAGTAGTAGTAGTAGTGGTAGTAGTAGTAATAATAAATATAGTTTTATATAATAATAAAACTTAAAATAAACCTTCAACAATCAGTAATATATTTTATATATAAATGCATGTGCACAGTTACCCTCAAACAATAAATTTAAATACAGCATACCATATCTATTTTGAAATAAAAAATATAAAGAAAAGCAAGAAAAAAAGAAAGATGAAAGAGAATAAACGAATATATATATATATATATATATATATAATCATTTATCTTCTGACCTAGCCTGGATCATGTAGACTAAACACAAGCAGTTAACAAAGCTTGTTTAAAGATTCCAGTTCATGGGGTTGTAACAGAATTCTCACGCATTTTTACGTTCAGCCATGCCTCCACCATTTCATGATTTAGAAACGTCTTCATCTGACCTTCAGACACAATACAAAGTGTTGCAGGATATTTTAAGTAATATTGTAAGTTCATTTGTTTTGCCATATTTTTTGCTTTGATAAATTGCCTTCTTTTATTTGCCACCTCTTTGATGTAGTCTGGAAATAACATAACTTTATCTTGTTTCCAGGAAAGGCTTCCACCCTCTCTTGCCAAACGCAGGATACAATTCTTTGTGGAGACTTTTGCAAATTAGACTATGATCATGTAATCAGTCCCTTTAGAATGTGGCACATGAAATGCCTGCTCAATATCAAGTAAATAATCAGATGGGATAGGGAGCATCTCATGCAAAAGTTTATCCACAAAAATAGGCAATTTTACATTAGACAGATTTTTAATCCCAATAATTCATACATTGGGTCTCCTTGTGAAAGCCTCCAGTTGAGAAATTCTATCAGAGGCATTTTTAAAACAAATTTGTGTCGTAGTTTCATTTCCTGCCACTCGGTCTTCAAGCTCATTAATTTTCGTCTCCATTTTTTGCCATGACGCATTAATTAAATCTACAGCTCCTTGCAAGGCGGTGATGGAATTTTGGATTAAATCCAGTCTTTTGGCTTGCTCCGTAAATTTCAAAGATAAAGTCTTTATCAGAGTAAATAATTCCCCTTTATCTTCTGTTCTCGAAACTTTTGACACAGGGGGTGCAGGGGGAGTTGATGCCAGCTCCTTTCTTCTCCTTGGTGCAGATGTTTCTCTCAAACAGATCTTGCAGGTCCTCAGATGTTCTCAAATATTGTTAACATTTCTTAAATCATCCCTCAGAAGTTGTTGATATTTCTTAAAGCATATATTATTATGGTACACGTCAGCCCTGTTTTCTCCTATGAAATAAGAGTCTCAGTACAGCTTTTTGCGTTGGTAAAGCTCTGGAGAGATAATCCTGGAATCCAGGCCCCCTCACTATCTCGAGGGGGGTACTTTTCTCCAAGATATTATCCAGATATTGCCTTGCCCCCCCTTTAATTCCAGGGGGGAATGAAAAAGCTGTTTGAGAAAGCTGCCAAGGAGCACCCATGGGATGCTACTAGAGCAACACTGGTTCCAACTGGAAGTCCTCCAGGATACTCTTCTTAACAAAGCATAAGGTACAGAACAGTGATCTAGACTTAATTTCCTTAGCAGGTTTTACACTAATTGCTTGGCTAAGTAATCTTCCTGCATTCATAACCAAATAGTGGAAATGAATGCAGACTGAAGTACAGGTCCTGTGCTTGGAGAATTCTTGGAGTACCAGACTTTATTGTTGGAGAAAGACTTTTTGATTGATTGGTCGATTATAGGAATTTTTAGTCCGCTCTTCAAACTAGTTTCCAGCACAGCTACAAGCATAAGAATATACAGTAAATTATTATGTATTAATTATTATTTTATTAAATTAATTAGACAACTTTCTTGTCTACAGTAAAAATACAGTAAAACAAACAACGCGCGCGACAAAGGCAGCAAAATCTAAAACTCAGCGAGAAACACTTCAGCAGAAATGAACAATTAAATTTAAAAGCCTGTAAATGACAACCAAGTAGGTTCCAGGAAAGCCTTCCTGGGGAGAAGATTCCATAACTGGGTTGCTACCACTGAAAAGGCCTTCTCCCCAGTAGCCCACCCACAACAGTTCAGATGGCAGGGTAACCCAAAGAAGGGCCTCAGTTGAAATTCTTCATGTACAGGCAATTACATGTAGAGACAGACACCCTGGTCCCAAGCTGTGAAGGCCTTCAAAGATCAAAAACAACATCTTCCAATCAGGGGCATTTGTGCCCTGGGTGGACCAGGGAAGTGTGTGTGTCTCCTAAACCCTTAAGCCCAAAAAGTACATACACAGAAATGTTGGGAAAGATCCTAGCTCAGTGGTAGAGCCCCAGAAGGTCCCAAGTTTAGTTCCTGGTATCTCTAAGAAGGCCTGGGAAAGACCACTGTCTGAAATCCTGGAGAGCAGCTGCAAGTCAGTGCAGATCAGAGGTGGGCAGAAAGTAGATATCTAGATGTTTTGGACTTCAACTCCCAACATTCCTAACCATTAGCCATGCTGGCAGGGGGGTTTGGGAGTTGGATATCCAAAACATCTCGAGGTCTACCTTCTGCCCACCCCTAATGTAGACAGTAATGAACTTGACGGGCCAATGGTCTGATACAGAAGCAGGCAGCTTTCTAGGTTGTGTGTGCTTATGGCTGAGACACACATGTGTGCTGCACCTCTGAATTCCTAGTGGGCTTTATTTCACTCGTTCTTTTTGCCACTTTATCTTCTGAATGAGCTCAGTGCATTACCCCTTGTCAGCTCCCTGTATTAGAGTGAAGAACTCTGCTTAGAATGAGAGCTGTGAATCATCCCTTATAGTTATCTGACGCATCTCACTTAACTGCATATGCCGAGTTTGACAGCCATAGATCTCATGTATATATGTAGGTTTTTTCCGCTTCATTCCTCCTTTGTGAGGTGTGTATGATCTCACTAACAGATACAATGAAAGCCAAAACAGACATGATGGGGAAACCCATGATAGGATTTCCTGACTTAATACATAAATAAAAGCAGCTGCAGCCCTCCCACCCTTTGCATTAGATTGGAGCAGCCGTGTTTCATTTCATTTCATTTATTATATTTCTATACTGCCCCATAGCTGAAGCTCTCTGGGCAGTTCACAAAAATTAGAAACCATTAAAATACATTATACAAAGTGTAAAAACTATAAAAACACATAGATAGCACATACACAGACAGCATGTATCTAAAAAAACATTTTAAATGATCAACCAAAGACAATCCTGGACCTGATTAAAAGTCATGATATGTTACCAAATGCCTGTGAGAAGAAGGCAGTTTTAACCTGGCGTCGAAAAGATGGCAATGTTGGCACCGGGTGGGCCTCATCGGAGAGATCATTCCATAATTGGGGTACCACCACTGAGAAGGCCCTCTCCTTCTGTTGGTAATTAACACTTTCCTCCCATTGCTGTTTTCATGGTTGAAATCACTCTCTTCCCCGCCCTAAAGCTGCTATTAGTTCCATGATGAAAAAATCATGCCTGTATTTCCCTTCATGGGCTAATGGGTTGCATCCAACTGTGGGGGTATACAGGAGGCTGCAGAATGGAGGATGGAAAGGGAAACTCCAGCTGCATGAGCCAAAGCCCCCTCATGTAATTTTCCATTTAGCCCAATAGCAGCTTCAGGGGCTGATTTAGACTGAGGGAATGGCATTGGGGAGGATTGGTTAAGCACCCCTTCCCCCAGGGCCACTGCTCTAATCGTGACTGCTTTAAAAGTTAAAAAAAAAAAAAAAAGTTGAGTGATCCAGTCACAGAACTCCCATATCATGTCAGTTTTGGTCCTTTGTCTCTCCCTGTTTCTGAGAGGAACATTGTGAGAGACATGGAATAGCGACTACACTGTGTCTTTCTCCTCCCTCAGCTTCCTCATAATGCTAGTTTAACACAAATGTGACATGGCAACACATTGCCCCGCCCTGCCACTGACTGCCAATAGCGTGAGGCGGGCGGGCTCAAGATGCAGCGTGATGATGTCGCATCATGTATTATGTTGAATTAGATCAGATCAGCCTTCCGCAATCTGTAATCCTCTAGATGTACTGGATTACAACTCACAGCATCCTCATTGGCCGTAGTGGCTGGGGATGGTGGGAGTTGTAGTCTGGCTGCCAAGTTGGGGAAGGCTGAGTTAGATGTTATGGGGGGGGGAGGAAAAGAGACCGGGGGCAGCTCTGTGTCTGTTGTAAAATCTAGTGTCACCCACCCTCTCCTTCCTTACAGTATAGGTGCTTCCACTGCTACCATCAATCAAAAGACATTGTGAATCTATTCTGCCTTTCCCTCCTGAGCAATTTGTGTGTGGGGTGTGTGTGTGGGGGGGGGGTATGAAAAAAGATGAAAGAAGTGCTGGGAAAACATGGGAAGGTTACAAACGGAAGACAGTGTCACCTGGAGCCTCTGTAAAATTCTGTGAACAAGGTAGGGCAGCTGCACAATAAAACTCTTGTTTGAAAGCACCCCAATTATCATCAGCTTAGATTCTGTCAAGGGTCACTTCCTCTTGCAGGTAATCTGTTGGGGACCACACAGGAGCAGTGAGCAGGGCTGAAGCCAACTGTAGATAGGGCCCAAACCCAAAGTGGGTGGATCACTCTTTCTGCCACCTCCTTTTCTCTCTCTTTCTGCCACGACTTTTTCTGTCCACTCCTCTTTCTTCCCGTGCTGTGAGCTGGAAGGGAAGTGACAGATTGCTTTTGCCAGAGGTTTTAACTGATCAAATGCAGAGGGCTTTTGAAATTAGGCCGAAGGCTGCATGTCTGCAGCTCCTTCACCCTTGCTATAAAGAAACTTCTGAAGCTTAAAGACGTGCAAGAGAAATCCCTTCCTCATAACTTCGGTGTGCACGCTTTTTTAGCTCCCCCCTTACGCTTTTCTGAGTGGTATCGATCACCTTGACATTGCCTCCACCTTGACAGCTGTAAATTGCCCCCATCTTTCTTATTAGTAGTATCTTCGGCCATCTGCTCTGCTTCGGCCCAGCAGGGATCCAAATTACAGTTCAAGGATTTCTCTCTGATTTTTGCAAAACATTTTTCAAGTTTCCCACTTGTACTCTGCGCAAGTGCGTATGAAAACTCTGGCCCGGTTCGCACGTAACAGGAAGCCACCATGGGCAGATTTCCCCTCAGCGTTTCTCATCATGGCAGTGGTCACCATTTTGAATATTCCAGCAGCAGCAGGAGCGCACCGTAGCTTGTCCTTATATGCAAACCTAGCAAGGGTGGGTTGTTGGGGTGGTTGACAAGCCACCTGAAACCCATGGACTATTTTAGGGTTGTGGGTGGGTTCTCAATCACCCCAACAACCCACCCTTGCCAGTTTGCATGTAATGACCAAACTGTGGCGCCCCCTGCTGCAGCTCGAATATTTGAAATGGCTGCAGCTGCAACAAGAAGCCCCACAGGAAAATTCACCCATGGTGGCGTCTCAGTACGTGCGAACCCGGTCTCTGAGGCCTTCCAGTTGCTTGCAACCTAAACACAGCAAGAACAAAGCAGCAAGGAACTTGTTGGCACAGTTTATTTCTGAAGTAATCCTCACGTCTTGGGAGGCATCCCCAGTCTATGCTCTGGAATAAATATGTAGCTCCCTAAGGCCTCTAATTATTTAATATTAAACTGGAAATGTGGGGTGTTCCCTGGCTTGTCAGCACAAGTAATTTCTTCCAGAATCTCTTGTATAACCATAAATCATTTGACTTTCAGGCCTGTATGCTGTCTGGTGATTTTTGATAAAACAAAATGAAAGAGAGATCTGATAAAAGATTGTGACATACCTTTATTTGTTTCTACAGCTCTGGGGTCAAATGCTTCTAGCTGAACAAGGTACTTAAATATGTGCCTGATATGCCAAACCTTCAAAGATTTCAATCTTTTCATTGTAGTAAGACTAACTACACCTTAAAGATGGAACACTGCCAACCTTTTATGTCCAAAGTGAGTGAAGTGGGCTTTTAAAAATACTGTCTTTGATCATGAGTTGTTTTTTTTTTTAAAGTTATAATTGAAAGATTTATTTTGCACAGTTTGGATTTGTTTTTAGTTTTGGTTTGGGGGCTCATGTGAGCATCATTTAGATGCCTTGCTGTCAGAGCATGTACCACTCCCCTGGTGCTGGAGGGAAGGGAGGGGCAAAGTGGAACCCAGTCCTGGAAGTCGCTGGTCCAAATGCTTTAAGGCTATACTATTTATCTTGCTCTCTGCTGACTTTCCAGCCCAGGAAGTCCTGTCCCTGTTTTTATTAATGTCAAGTAAAATGCCTATCATTAAGCCAGGTGGCATGTAAACGAAGGGCCATATATTACTAGGTGTGCATGTGTGTATGAATGGTATCTGTGCTCTCTATGCACACTTATTTATTCATCTGGAACATTTTTTTACCCCACTTTTCAGCCCTCAAAAGGCTCCCAGAGCAGCTCACAATCCAAATGTCACAACACAAAAGGAAAAAAAGACTATAAACTGCTTTTTGTTTTGTTTAAAACAGTTTATAGTTATGGGGCAACCAGCGAGGCACACACATGATTACAGATACCGATTTTATTATTTTTACTTTGAAATATATGATCCTTTTCTACACCAAAATGGTGCTTATTCCCAAATAAATGCGTTTAACATCAGGGCATCAGAAACAAACCTCATTTCATTCCTGTAGTCGTAATGGTGCTCTCATTTAAGTGAGTTTAAAATGTGCAATCATTTCCCCCGCACCATTCCCCCCTGCCCCCTGCAATTTCCACTCAAGACATGCCTTTTTCTACTGTGGTGCCTAGAGGGAGCAATCTCCTCCCCCAAGGAGAAGAATCTGTTGCCTTGCTGTTCACCAAGAAGCTAAAATATGTGCCTTTAAGAGAGAGTTTGGCTTGATTTAATTGCTATTGCCCCTGATCTTTTTGCTTTTGTTTTATGGCTGTTGCTAAAACACTGTTCTATTGTTTTTATTACTGTGAGCTGCCTTGAGAGTTTTTCTTCAAGCTGCAGTGAAATAACTGTTGTTTTGGGGTAGATTAAAAATAGCATAAATAAATAGATTTCATTTCATTTCTATATTGCCCAATAGCCAAAGCTCTCTGTGTAGTTTACAAAGGGTAAAAACCTTAAAAACACAATAATGCACGTAATATGAAAACTGTTTACATACAAACATATAGACAGCATGCACACGCACACACCCCCACCTAAACAATGTTAACAATCAAAAATAAGAAATCCAGAACCCAAATGAAAAACCTTATCATGTGCTGCCAAATGCCTGAGAGTAGAGGCAGGTCTTAACCTGGTGCTAAAAAGCTAACAATGTTGGTGCCAGGCAGGCCTTGCTGAAGAGATTGTTCCTTAATCGAGGGGCCAACATGAGAAGGCCCTCTCCTTTGTTGCCACCTTCTGAGCCTCTCTCAGAGGAGGTGCCTGGAGAAGACCTTAGATGTTGAGCATAGTACATGCATACATTTTCATTGGAAAGGTGGGATATGCATGTTCTAATAAATAAAATAAAAGGGACCATCTTAAGCTGCTACTTGCCCCACAATGGGAAATGTACAGGTACCAGAGAGTTATCCTCCATGAATCTGTACCATATAGGTACTTGTATGTTTTCTTCCTAGGGGCAAATAGCATCTTTGAGGGTGAGTGAAGGGGAGGCAATTTCAATCGGGGAAATTGCATGTGGGGAAACAGTTAATTCCCCCCTCCCATTACAGTCCCAATCCAAATCAGTCTCCCCCGCCCCCGCAACCTCCTGTGCTTTCTTTTTGCATTAAAAACAAAACAAAACAGGAGATCCTGTTGACTGAACTCGCACATCACATCTAATCTAACCTGAGCCCACTTCTGTCTACCTAGTCCAGGGTGGGGAACCTATTTCAGCCTGAGGGTCAAATTTAGTTTTGCTGAAGCTTTCAGGGTGGTTGCGGCCAAAAGCAAAGGGGTGGGGGTAGGGCCTAATATACAAAAATACCAGCATATTGTAGCTTAAAACTCTCACCTGGAGGAAGAGGTCCATGTACAACCCAAACACCCCAAAGGGCCAAATTCCATTTTGGAGAAACCTTTGGGGTACCTGGGAGAAGACAGTCAAACTATCGGAACAGGTCCTGAATATTTTGCGATAGTTTGACCGAACAATTGCGATAGTTTGGCTGACCTCTCCCAGGCACCTTGCAGCTGAGGCATAGGGTGGGAGCGGCTGCTGGGCAGGAGTGCCCACCAGGCATGCGCACGTGCAGGAGCAGCCAGCTGGGTTGGCTGGCTGGCCAGCTGGCCAGCCAAGCAGGTCAGGTGGGTGGGAGGTGTGCGTGCGCGCAGGATCACCCAGTTGGGTTAGCTAGATGGCCAGGTGGCTGGCTAAGCAGGTCCGGTAGGAGGTTAGATGGGAGACAGTGATGGCACAGCCGCCACCAGAAGAAGAAGTGGGGCGGCAGAGGTTTCTTAAGGTGGCAAAATGCCTTGGGCTGGGCCTGGGTAGAGGTACATAAGGTTATGCATGGTGTGGAGAAACTAGATAGGGAGAAGTTACGAACTATAGAATTAGCTACCACAAGATGTAGTAATGGTCCCCAACCTGGCCGGCCTTGAAAGGAGATTAGACAAATTCATGGAGGATAAGGCTATCAATGGCTACTAGTTAAGATGGCTATATATTATCTGCAGTATCAGAAGCAATATGCTTCTGAATACCAGTCATTGGGGAACATGAGAGTAAGGATGCTATTATGGTTGTTATGTCCTGCTTGTGGGAACAGAATGCTGCACTAGATAGGCCTTTGGTCTGATCCAGCGTTGCTCTTATGTTGTCCATGAATTTGTCTAATCCCTTTTTGAAGCAATCTCAGTTGGTGGCCCACCCCATAAGAACATAAGAACAATGATATTCTCACTGTGCCAAAAATTAAATGGAAAGCTAATGGGGCATATGGACATTCAGCCCTGCACCAAAGAATTCACATCATTAATTTATGACTTGCAGTGGGGCAGGGTGTGGTGTAGTGTGGGGAGAACTTGTTCTTTTCCTTCCTTCACTTAAGGTTTTGAAGAGAAAGGGCAAACACAGAAGCCTGTACGGCCCTCATTTTCCTTTTCTTTGGTTTGGCAAAAGATGGGTGGGACATGAAAAGTGCCCCCAAGCTGTTGTGGCAGGAAATTAACACAAGGATGTTTAGAGATTTATTTTTTTGTTAAAAGTATTTATAAATTGATCACTCTTCTGCCCACCAGGGTCCTCAAAGCGATTTGTACCAACAGAAAAACAATGCATGTTCTATTTTGTATGTGCCATTCCCAATTTTTGCAGTGTTTCCACTGTGGGGCTAGGAGGACTGCTGACATCATATGACAAAAGGTGATCACTCTTCTCCCACTTTAGGTGTTACATAAAATACAGCAGCTGAATCGCTAACTGGCACATGGTGTTCGGAACATATCTCATTAAATTGCTCCATGGGGCTTCCTGTGTGTTTCTGGGTGCAATGCAAAGTGCAGGGGTTATTTTAAGGAATGCCCTGAGTTCAGCTAGTGAGGCTTTTTTTTTTTTTTTACTACCCCAGTCTGCAAAGGATGGATGGTTGATGAGTGGCAAACAGGCCTTTGCAGTAGTGGAAGCCCACCTCAGGAGCAACCTCCATCGGTCCTACGCTTAGAACCCACTTTTCTGATGTTTAGGTGTCATGCAAAAATGATTTTATTTTATTCAGCTCTGACTGTGAGTAAATCCACTGGTAAGGCTTAACTAGTTCCCTGAGAACGTGGGCAGAGATGTGCATTGAAGTGCACATAGAATCATGGAATAGTAAGGTTGGAAGGGCCCTATAAGATCATCATCCAACCCCCTGCTCAATGCAGGAATCTAAGTCAAAGCATCCTGACAGATGGCTGTCCAGCTTCATCTTGAATGCCTCCCGTGTGGGAAAGTCCACCACCTCCCTAGGTAATTGGTTCCATTGTCGTATTGCTCTAACAGTCAGGAAGTTTTTCCTGATGTTCAGCCGGAATCTGGCTTCCTGTAACTTCAGACTATGTGCATCCTGTTCAAAGCAATACAAATTAGGTGTGACACAGTTATCAATTGCATGACTGGGATTTTTAAGGAAATAGCAAGTGTGGGGAACTCAGTCCAGATTAGGACCCTCGTGGGGGGGGGGTAGGAGGCTTTTATGTTTACCCCCCTCCCGAGGTAAGGTTCTGATCCAGATTGGGGGCTCTGCCCCACTATTTGCATTGGAGGGAAAGCTGGCATTTGTGCCTTATGGCGAGACCCACCTTCCTGGGCCAGTCAAGATTCCGTGTTGCAGTGGTATTTTGCTCCAGGTACCAGCTGAGAAAGTGGCTAAATTTCTGAACCTGGTTATCCTCACTCGACCACTTATGAATGTTTGATTATACTCCTCATGGAAACAAATTTACTGTTCATTCCTTTACAGATTATGCATCCCTCTATTTTACTGTTGTTGTTGTTTATTCGTTCAGTCGCTTCTGACTCTTCATGGCTTCATGGACTAGCTCACGCCAGGGCTTCCTATTGGCCGTCACCACCCCCAGCTCCCCCAGTATGTGTATATTCAATATGATGTATTAATGGTCTGTTGACTGTAAGTAAAGATTGCATTATTGTTGTGGTGGAAGAGCCCTGTAAGCCTCTGTATGCACATAGGACTGCTTTACAGGGCCACTGATCTTGTGGGTGGTGTAGTGGAGGCTGGTGGCTCCAATGGCAGTGGGGCGGTGAATCCACTCTGGGTTTCAGTCAGAACTCTAAAGGAGCTATCCAAGGTGCTGAACCCCAGATCTAAAATAGGTTGATTCTGACTGGTTCTGACTGAAACCCGGAGCAGATTCACCGCCCCACTGACACTGGAGCCACCAGCCTCCACTGCAGGGATGGAGACATGGCCGAAGTGCACGTTGTCAGAGGGCAGCTAGTGCAACCCTGACACCCCCTCCACACACATATGAGATGGTTCAATGAATTCCACATTGTCAACCTAGCAGCAATTTTCCAGGAGGAAGGTGTTTCCCCTGAGGCTGCCGTGGGTGATGGATTAGTGCTGTCGGCTTGCCACCAAAGCAGCAACACCAGAGAGAGTCTCCATTTCATGGTTGCTACTTCAACGGTCGAACAAGGGCGAAGGGTTATATTCTAATCCATATGGTCAGATCCCACAGGCGTACATAGTGTGCCCATGCATGAAGACAGTCTTCCCCAACCAGTCCCGTATTGGACTTCAATTCCCATTGTCCCCAGCCAGCATGGCCAATTGCTGGAGATGGTAGGGATAGGGATGGGTGAACAAGCAATGTTCAAGATTTCCCAACATGGTCTTCCCACTTATTTTGTGCCTGATCCCTGGTCACGTTTGCGATTGCTGCGTGAATGGAAAAACTGTACGAATTAAGCAGCGATCGCAGAGATTTCTGCACATTTCCCCAAATTTGTGCAAATTCCATCCATAGGCTAAAGTAGGGCTGATTCAGTCTACAGAAATTTGTGCAAATCAAACTGGGAGTTGGGAACAAGAGAACTGCAAGCATGTCTTCAACAATTTGCAAGCGTTTTCAGCAGACACACGCTTGTGCTCACGTTTGGAGTTTGATTAGGGATATGTGAATGTTGATGTGGATGTGAATGTGGATAGAGAGACATTTTTCTCCCTCTGTCATAATACTAGAACCCAATGGGGTCATCCCATGAAGCTGACTGGTGGGAGATTCAGGACAGGTAAAAGGAAAGACTTCTTCACACAGTGCATAGCTAAACTATGGAATTTGCTTCCGAAAGACATAGTGATGGCCACCAATTTGGAGGGCTTTAAAAGGGGATTAGATGAATTCTTGGAGGAAAAGGCTATCAATGGCTACTAGTTCTGCTGGCTATATGCTACCTCCAGTATCAGAGGCAGTATGCCTATGTACGCCAGTTGCTGGGGAGCATAGATGGGAGGGTATGTTTCACTCATGTCCTGCTGGCGGGCTTCCCATGGGCAGCTGGTTGGCCACTGTGTGAACAGAATTCTGGGCTAGATGAATCCTTGGTCTGATCCAGCACAGCTCTTCTTATGTTCTTTGTTGTTATGTTCGAATGGGGAATGTTTGCATGCTTTGCGAGCAAAAAGTAAATTTTCATGCATCCCTAGGTAGGAGTCATAGTCCAACACATCTCATGGGCACCTGGCTCAGGAAGGCTATTTTAAGGTATTGTTGAGAAAGGCCTTCAGTGGCCCACAAAGGAGATGGGAGTGATCTTGTGTGGATTGGTGGGTGTCCGATGCTGCCCCCATAGGTTTGGTTTGTGTCTCCTGGTTCTAGGACTTAGAAATGTGTTGGCAACTATGTCCTACCTTGTAAAGTATATTGCCCTTTAAATTGGTTAGTTTTGTTTTTAACTGCTCCTAAAGCATATACATTTGTCAGCAACTGTATCCTACCTCTTTAGAATTTGCTGCTTTGAATTTGGCATTGTTTTTTGTATATGGAGATGTGTTCTAATGAGTATAGGGCAGAGCCTTCCATTTAAAAAAACGGTTATGACCTAGTAATTATGAACTGATTTGTTAGGCAATTGATTTTATTGCTTTTCACTTAGTTACACTTTGATGAATTGTTTAATGGATTGTTATCATGTTATAGCTTGATATTTATGTATTATTTTATTTATTTCATTTCTATACTGCCCAATAGCCGAAGCTCTCTTATTGCCTTATTGTGAATTGTGCATTGCATTGCTCTATAATATATTGAGATATAGTGGATTAATTGCTTTTGTTGTTGGTTTTTTTTTGTATTATTGTTATATTTTATCAGTTTGATGTAAACTGCCTTGAGCATAATATTTATGGAAAGGTTGTATATAAATAAATTTGGCCTTCACTTTGGCAATATATCTGAAACCAGGAGCTTATTGCAGGGTCACTTATTGCCCAATATTATATTTTAAAAAACCTTTAGCAGTTAAAGAAATATATATATTCTGCAAGCAATCAGGAAGGAAAATCCAAAAGAGTTATCCTAAGATAATTGAATGAAGCATCCGATCAATCTTTCCTGCCTCCCACGCTACGGGAGTCCACAATTATATGGAGATACATTATTTTCAGAGCTGGCAAACTGGATGAACTTCAGTAGTTTGGTCCCTAACGCCATTACGTCATGTAATAGAACCTTCAGGAATACATCCAATCAGAGAACATGTGCAATATGCTCTGGATCAACATCTTTCCTTTGGAATTTGCAGTGAACATAGCCGCACCGAACATGTCAAGCTGTCAGCCCAGGGGAATGAATTCTTTAAGAGACAAGGGGAGCAGGAAGCAGCGGTAGCAGGTGTTGGCATCATAATTAAACCCGTACACTAATGGATGTGGGAAAGACGAAAACAGAGTGCCATCTAGCGTCCAGTGAGGGCAAAGCAAGACCATATAGATTTACCAATTGCCAAGTTGCTAGGTCCTATTTTAGACGGAAGCAAGCACAACTTCCCACGAAAAATGTGTGTTATATTTTATGTTATCTGGTATTTGTACACTGGCTTTATTTCACAGCAAGCCCAAAGGAGTGGGAATAGTGAGAGTGGGGGAGGGTGTATATTATAGATAAATTCATGGATAACAGCAGTGGTGTAATGGAGGGAGGAACGCTGGAGAGTGCAGTTCCAGGACTTTTTTTTTTTTTTTCCCAGAACAGAACCAATGATGTCATCTGCTGGTGTGCCAGGAAAATTGATGGACCTACATTGCTCTGGCCAGTGAATGAGGTGATAACAGTGTTTCAAGTTCTACTGTTTGTGATAGATTAGCATATAGGAAGCTAGAAAATGAATGAAATGATTAAACAAAGGATGAATACATTTTTCCTTTTCTTTGATGGGGTTCCTACTTCACTCTAGCAGTTTAAAAAGTAACACTTTTTTGAAAGATTGTTTGTATCCCACCCCCCATCTATCTATATCAGGGGAGGAGGGAGACCTGCATTTATATAAATATGCAACAATTATTATTATATTTACAGCAGCTAAATAGTCTGCACATGTTACAAATAATATGATATATGTAACCATTTTAATCCAATGCAACATAAAATATACAAGTTAGATGCATCCTCTGTTGCATGGTATACTTCCTCTGTGGCCCCCAAATAACTGGATGCATACAACAGCTTATATTTGAACAGGCCCTGGTATAGTAATTAGTTACATGTATAAATGTTTGTGGAATGCGCTTGCCCATTGGTGTAGCTTTTTATTACCCTAAACTACAAGTGCTCAGTGCTGGAATCCAAATCACTTTAGGAACCTTTGACATGCAGCATAATAACTGTTTCAAATCAGAGGTGTTATTTCCTTCCTCAAGCAGTTTCCTGGTAACAAGAACATCATGTGCTTCTCACCTGCGTGTAACATCAATTGCTGCTCTCAGATCTTCATCATGCCATGGAGCAATTCCCATTGGAGGCATTGGAAAAGACCTTCAAATACATTGACCTTCATGCAAATGAAGACACCAGCTATGGGATGAATAAAGAAGCATGTAGATTTTTTTTAAGCATCACTGCTCTTTTGCTGACATGTAAGGTTTGCTTCTTCACAGGGTCAATAAGATTTCTCATAGCAGAAATGCCCATGCAAAAGTAAGACTGCAGTGTCCAGGCGGGGTCCCTTAGCAACCGCCTCCAAGAAGATCCACGTGTCCTGTGAGAGGCAGTTCTTACTACGTGAACTGTATCTAATTGGGAGAGAAACTTCTGGGAGTATTTGCCTAGAAAGTGATAAGAAGACAGCAAGATTCATGTGAATCTTATCAGTTACTGAAGGCTGGTATTCTTCCTTGGCATCATAAAATACTTTAGAGCGTGTGCACACGCACGCACGCACACACACCCCCCAACAACAAAACCTGTTCAGTTCTAATGAGCAAGATGTTTATGTTTGTGGATTTGTAGCAATATGCAACAAAAGATATTTCTAACTCAGGATTAAAATTTGGGTGCAAACTGTGGCTTTCCAGACAGCTAAATATTTATCTAGCTTTATCCGTGCAGATCTGTTACTATCCCACTAACATTGGAGCCACCAGCCTCCCCTAGGATCAACTACACCAGTATGATTACTAGAATGCATAGTTTGGTCCCTAGACTCGCAGGTGTGGGATCTATATTGCTTTTTTTTTACTACAACCCCAAAGTCCACCAGCCATGAAGCCCCACGTCCCATGCTCCCAGCTCCCAGCGGTGGCCCCTCCCCCCCCAACTGCCACCAGGAGGGCAACTGAGGAAGCATCTTGCCCTGAGTGGGTGGGAGAAGAAAGAGATTAGGCGTGAACTCAGAAGAAACCGCAGAAGAAAGAAAAGAGGAATAAGCTAGCCCAGAAGGACACCAGATGTAGTGGAAAGCAGAGTTCAGATGATATATACTCACCCATATGGGCATCTGAAGCATCACTATCATTCTTCCCCCACTCCCTCCCAATCCTTTTTCTTGTGTCTTCTGTCTTTTCAAAGTGTGAGCCTGAGGGCAGGGACTGTCTGACTGTTGATTCTTGTAGCTGCTGTGGGAGTCCTTTGACTGAAGAGCAAGATGGAAATACTTTAAATGAATGAATGAATGAATGAATAAACACACACACTGGGGTGGCTTACATCTGAGATAGTACAGTTCAGTGGTGCTGATCACTTAATTGAGGGTGTGTGTGTGTGTGTGTGTGTGTGAAAAGCCTTTTTGTTGTTCCTATTGTTAAAGCTGAGGGGGTGCTTCCACACAGAGGACTCCTAGCAGTACCAGTGAGAAGGCACTGTGCAGCTATTCCATCTTTTTCTCCTTGAAGGATTTTCCTTGGTAAGAAACAAGACAGGAGAAGCAGTGGGAAAACATGGGAGGGTTATGAGTGTCAGATGATGTCATCTGAATCCCACCAAAATTCCGAGAATGAGGCAGGCCGATTGTGCAATAAAAGCCTTATCTGGAAGCACCTAAAGTGTTAGAAACTGTTGCTGATCCACTGCAAACAATCCAGCGATGTACCAGCCTAGTATTCCATCTCCTCTCCATTATTTTCCTCCTGGCTTATTACCTGTGCTGGTGATCAAGCAATAGTGAGCATAGGGCTCCAGCTGGAGAGGCGACTCATTGCTGCCTGTGGGTATGCATGTTCAGGGATTTCTCAGCAGACAGGCTCTGGCCAGTGGTGCAGCTGGGTAAATTTAGACTCTGGACTTAATGACGTTAGTGGGGAGGCCCGTCACATATTCATCTCTATTACTTCAGTTGAGAAGCACACAACTAACATTTATCTTCGTCCTGATATGTTAGAACAACAACAGCAAAACTATTTGCCAACCCCGATTTCAAAAAATCAGGGCATCATGCACTTTTGTATTTTAAACTCACATCATAGCGTCGTCTTGACTACAGGAATAAAATGAGTTTGTTTCTGCTGTCATCGTCTGCTGCTCTCTGGGCAGTCATTTGCCCCTACCCCCGGCTCTGGGGCCCTGGAACATGGTCCAAAGTTCCAGGCCTAGCTGCACCACTGAGCCTGGCTAAGGCCCAGTGTTGAGGCCTTTGTCTGGGTCTACATCTTCAGTGAGCTTTGCTGCCGGACCTTCTGATCTGCCTGGCCTTTCCTCATTTAGGTTGGAGTTAGAAATGCTGCCCAGGCATGGGTGTCCTCAGGAAGGGGCAAGGGGGGGGTAGTTGTACCCCCCTGGATGAGTCGTAATCCCCACATTCCCAGGTTTCATTAAAAAATAATAATAAAGAAAGTCTCTAGCCCTTGTAGAACGGGGGTGGGGGGGTGATGACAATGGAAATGGTAGAGCAGTATATAGTTAATGTAGAGATTCTTGGAGTGTACAGCTGGATGGGATGAGAGTGAACCGAGCATAAGATAAAAGATGCTTATTTGTTAAAATGGCACATTGCTGTACAAGTTCTTGCACTTGCACTCCAGCATGTGCTACATGTTACTAGGTAGATAAATCTCAGATTGTTTGGCAGGATTACCCAGACCGAAAAAGGAACAGGACAGGTGGGGGGTCACTACGAGGAGTGGACAGGAAGAAGCTGTTCCATCTTGTCAGTAATGGCAGCAAAATGTCACCTCCACTGAGTTATATCAACAAAGAACAGACACACTTGATTTACAGTTCTCCAGCTGACATGACAAGCTGACCATGAGAGAATTCAAGAAATTTAACTGTGAACTTGAGCAATTTGGCAAGGAGAAGAATCTAATGACTGGTACCGTCAGGGGCAACTCTGGGTTTGAGGCAAAGTGTCCTCTAATGAGGTCCTGATATGTGGTTATGCTTTGGTAAGGTTACCTGACAACCGTGGCAGCAGGCAACAGCAAAACATCAGGCAGTTGGGAGCCACCATTTAAATTTCCCAGAATGCACCTGATGTAGCATTACTTACTCTACTTGTGGGAAATTAAAATAGCAGGTCCTTGGCGGGGGGAATAAAGGGGGTGCCAAGGCAGGCATTAACAGTGAGCTCTGTCTGGAGCTGCAGCAACTATCCAGGGCGCTGAGTGCTGATGCTGAACTTGATGGTTATATCTAGTGCAGGGGTAAGCAACCTGTGGCCCTCCAGATGTTCTGGCCAGAACTCCCATCATCCCTCATCATTGGCTATGCCAGCTTGGACTAATATTTTAGAATGCAACTCCCAGCGTTCCTAACCATTCGCCATGCTGGCAGGGGCTTCTGGGAGTTGATGACATCTGGAAAGCTACTCTAAATGGTGGCCCTGCAGCCAACTGCAAGTTAGCACATCTCTTGATGGCTGCAACGTGTGTGAAAGCCATCATGGGTTAAGCATCGCTGAGAAAGGTTTCACCAGTGGAGGCTGGTGGATCTGATTTAGGTGTTTCAGTCAGAACCAGGCAGATTCTAAAGGAACTATCCAAGGTCCTGGACCTATGGTAGGGATAGGATTCAGCACCTTGGATAGCTCCTTTAGAGTTCTGGCTGGTTCTGACTGAAACCCAGAATGGATTATAGCCCCACCAAAATCGGAGCCACCTGCCTCTATTGGAAGTAACATTGACTGGGCACATCCACTAGATCAGGGGTGTGCAACTTGTGGCCCTCGAGATATTTTGGCCTACAGCTCCCAACAGCCCTTGCTAGTGTAGTGAATTGTGAGGGATGCTGGGAGTTGTAGTCCCAAACATCTAGTGGGCTGCAGGTTTCCTACCCCTGCACTAGATATAACCTCCAAGACCAGAATCAGCACTTAGTGTGCTTGGACAGTTGCTGGGGCCCAGGACCTCGGCAGAGCCCATGGCTGATGCCTGCCTTGCCTCCGCCCCCCAATTTTATTTCCCCCACCAAGGATCTTTTAATGTTCCTGCTTACTAGTTATGTATGCCAAAGGCTGGTGTATATTCTGGTTATCCCATTTAAAGCCATACATGATTTAGTACTAGGATACCTTAAGGGCTGCCTCCTCTCATGTGGTCAGTTGGAGAGGCGCTCTTGCGAGTCCCACTGAAGTATATTTGGTGGTAACAAGGGAAAGCGGGGGGCCGGGGTGTCTCTGTAACAGCACCCAGAATATAGAACTCCCTGCCCTGGAAATCTGTCTTGCCCCTTCATTGGTAATTTTGCAACATTACTTAAAATACTTTTCTGATTAGGCAAGCATTTGGTGTGCCTTCTGTTTCATTTTTTAATGTCTCCTGTGCCACGTTTTATTGCAGCTCTGTAGTTGTTAGTTTTTAATTGTTATGATTTTATTGTTGTTTTGGTTTTGAATTCAAATATTGCTTGCTGCCTTGAGCATTCCTTGTGATTTGGAAACACAAGCTAAAAGTCCTGTACTAAGTCATAAAGCAAGCAAGCAAACCAACAAACATATCCTTTGTCTTTAAAAAGGGTTGCTGTTGATAACATTGTTATAGTTAGTATAAGGCAGAAAAGCACAATATGTGTTGTTTATTCATACTGTGGAGGTTCTTTTTGTTGGTATTTTTTGCAATTTAGTCTTGAAGATATCCATGTGAACCTTTAAATTGGCCAAAAATCTCCCTTCCTCCAACCCACTGAAATCTCAAATGGTGCCCCCATGTGACTGCATTTCAGTGTTTCCATTCCTCACAGTCCAAATCTATTGTGTACAGTGTGAGATGTGAGTGCATCAGCTCACATCTCACACTGATCCCTGCCGATCCACATGGCTGAAAAGAACAAAATCAGGCTGTGCAGTTCATATCAATGGTTTCCCAAAATGAACACTGAAATTCCATTAGGGAGCCTCCTCTTTAATAGGGGGAGCTGTATCAAAGATCTCAATAGGCTTGAGCAGCATAATGTTTTAAACATGATTCTAGGTAGGCAAACACAACTTACCCATGTCTTATTTAAGCTGGGTCCTCAGCTGCTACATGTTCAATGTTAGCACACAAGCACAGCAATCACTTGGGCTATGAATTCCTAGTGTATCGATACTGCACATGCCACACTACTCAGTTAAATTCTTGCTCAGCCAACATCATGTTTAAATCAAACCTTTGTACTATTTCAGGTCGTAGATTCTCCTAATGCTCTGTGCTGTAGCCTGGGTTGCAGGGTTCTGCTATGGGTTAGGTCTTTAGCAGTGGTCAGGTCAGGTTTCTCAGGGAAGCAAGATGGGAAGCACCACAGAAATCTCCAAGTGGGGTTGGGGCTGGAGGTCATAGAGGGTTGTCTGTATGTTGCTCCAACAAGGAGTAGATCAAGACTGAGTCATAAGGAGAAGTTTGGCTGCTTTTAGGCTGGTTGGCTCTGCCTCTACACTGACTGAGGCTTTGTCTCTTAAAGGGGCCTGGCCTGTTTTAGCAGCTTCAGACTGCAATAACTTGGGAGTGGCATGCAAGTGTCATGGTTGGAGTCCTCAGAGTCTGAAGATGGCAAAGCAACCTACTGTGAATCCAGGGGAGCCAACCACCAGATCTTTCTTGGGAACTAGGTCCTGGGGAGGTGGAAGTCTCATAATGCCTTTCTATGACTGTATTCTCTTCCTGAACTGTTAACTCTGGAGTCTCCTTTGAGAACATGGGGTTGGGATGCATGACAACCCTAGGCAACAAGGAATTGAATATACCCTACACTGCAGCATGAGGTCAGTGAACTGAAGAACTGCAGCCCCATACCCATTGTCTGTAACAGATATGGCCAGGTAAGTCCTATGAAGCCATTTTTTCCTGATCCTTCAAAGACACAACAAATTTTAATTAAGGTATGATAAAATTGTTTCCGATGGTTTCACTTGTTAAAAAGGAACTTTGTTTTTAAAAATGGTGAAAAATTGAGATAATAATTCACACTTCCATGTTGCATATCTGCTGTGGGTTTTGTATGTAAAGCTATGTTGGAGATTTTATTAAAGAGCTATTGGAAAGGGGGTTGGGTGCTAAAATATATTTCCAGCTCCTGAACGACCGTCTGGGATAATAGGCACATATAGACACACACTCCAATGCAAAAGTTGGCCAAACATGGTCTATATAGCATGCTGGATAAGTTGGTGTTGCCTCTGTGCTCTCTCTAACCCTTGGCTTAGGAACACCTCAGTGGGAACTATCCACCTTGGGTTGGATAACAACTGAACAACAACAACAACTGCACTGAAGGAAGTAGATTCCCTGTCCCCCCCGCCCATCCCCTGAAAATGCTACACAGAGAGTCAGGATACCTTGCAGAATGGGGTGAGCTGTGATGTGGGCTGGGACAGGAGGTTTACTGAAAATTGGATGGATGGACCTTGCAGAAGCAGAGCCCTTCCTCTTGTGGAAGGTCCCTTCCTCTTGTGAAGGCAGTTCTTGGATCCAACCCACTATCTTCAGGCTACTATGTTATAAAAGCAAGAGCTGTAAGAAGAGCCATGCTGGATGAATCCAATGGTTCATCTAGTCCAGCATCCTACTTCCCACAGTGGCCAACCAGATGCCTCTGGGAAGCCCACAAGCAGGACATGAGCACAAGAACAGCCTCCCACTCATGTTCCCCAGCAACTAGCCTACTGAGGCATATCGCTTCTATGAATCAAAGCCATTGATAAGTCTTCTCCTCCATGAATTTATCTAGAGACTATAGAGACTCTTCTTGTCCCTGTTGAACAGTGAAATGATTACACCAGAAAGCAGAGTGGGTGAATGCAAATAAGAACATGCTGTGCGGAACTGACACCGTGGTCCAGATTTTGACCTCCCGTTATCTCAAATAATGTATAATACTGTCCAGCCATCATCAGAAGAATCAGACATAGAATCAACCCCTTATAAAGAAGGCAGAACCATCAGGCATTAAGGCTCATTTGTGACACAGGGAAGATGAACTGTGCATAGATTAGCCTCATTCCTTCCAAATGAGTCATAGCCATGTAGCCAGCCACACAGATTCCAGGCCCCAGGAAGCTGCAGCAGCTTGAGGCCCAGACAGGCAGGCAAGATCAGATTGCTGATCAGGCTGGAAAAAAGGAGATTTTTTTCAAAGATTCTTTTAAAATAGTCTACATTAGGCTATCCAGTCCAATCTAAATTGTGTTCACACTGCTTAAAAAATATTTTTCAGGAAGATAAGAGCAGCCTTATTAGATAATATTTGATAACTGGAGTTTTTCCTTTTCTTTTGAAGTTATTTTTGGGGATATTTGGGGGTATTTTTAGTAGAAAAGAGAGGTATAAATATTTTAAATAAATGAATAATACCCAGTTACAGACAGGCTTGTCCAGTTACAGACAAATGTATCTCTCTGTGGCTGGGTTCACACGACACGCTAAACCACGGTGGGTAAGGTCCTCGAGTGACCCATGAGGGGTTAACATGTCATATGTGTGGGAGTTAATTACCCATCCTCATAACCCATGCTCTGCAATAGGGCTAAAGGGCTCTGGGGTGGCTTACCGTATCTTATGAAGAGCAAACAGGGGTTACAGGAACCGAGCACAGAGCCTAGAGTGGCCGGAAATGCCATCACCGCTCTGCTCCATTTGTCAGATCTCTATGGCTGAGATTGCCTAGCAATAGCTGGTGTGGCCATTAGTATCGCTTTTCCGCTCCAGTGGCCATTGGGACGTGCAGCTGCCATGCTGGGAGGACTCCGGAGGGGGCGTGCCTCAGGGAGGGTAGGCTGCCTAGCATGGTTGTGCGGTCGTGGGGAGGGAGCCCATTGTTTCCCTAACCCTCTCTGCAGCCATTGCCCCCGCAATCATCCAAACACCCCCCCTCTCTCTCACACATAGGTGACTGTCATTGGATCATCCACAATTTGTAATCATATAACACCCATAGGTACACCCACACAGACACTGACCGGGTTCGCACATAACGCTAACCCATGGTTAATCCATAGTTTGTTGCTCTACCTCAGGTTTGTCTGGCAGACAGTCGAACAAACCATGGTTTCTTTTCTCAATCCCTGGGTTGTTTGTTTCCCTCTTATTTTGCCATTCCCTCTCAGTATCCCAATTGCCAAATGTACTACTGGCATATAGAGTGGCTGGGGTTTTTTTCAACCCTCAGGCCTGCTGCCTCTGTAGCTTAGCAAAACAACCTGGTTCTGGTTTCACACATAACAACAACCCATTGTATAAATTAACCCATTGTTAAGCCACCCATTTCCCCCAGCCACCACCATCTCTGATACCGGGCAACATGGCCTCCACTGACAGAGATCTCACATGTGGAGCAGGGTGCCTCTTGGGGATTACACCCCTTGTGGGTTCCTACAATATATGTGATCTCTCTCCACCCTCTTGCTTATCACAATGATGACCATTTCACTAGTAAATCTAAAAAACAAGAACATGTTCTAGCCAAAGTTAAGCATTTTTTAGTTCGATTGTTCTTTGGTGGTAGCGATTTAAACACATGCATACTTCTCCCACTGAAAAACGTGCTTAAATCTGGCTAGCACATGGCCAGAGAGGTATTTCTGATTCAGCTATATGGTAAATATTAATGTCAACTCCCATCTGTTTCTTTGCTTCCCTATGCTGGTCTTGTTAGCAAGTGATGTTTTCACTTCTTTGACTTTTTAAAGATTCTCTCATTTTCTTTGATTCAGAAAAGCCTCCTTTTCATCTAGTCCCTATGGATGTACTATGGTGAACTGACTGCACAATTGTGCCACATAAACCAATCTGTGCTGCCCTTTAGTCTCCAGCAGCTGCAAGGACCACATGAGAAAGTGGTGACAAAGAGAAACAGGAAACTTGCCTCTATCCAGGCAACACCTGCTTTACAGGAAGGAAATAAACTTGACAATAGTTTTGGGCTAAGTCTATATTTAGTAGAATCATATCGTTCGGTAATCGCTGGGATAGTCGATGGCATGTCAGTTCATATCCAATGTTTTCTTCAGTGTAAACAGATTAAACTATTTTGAAGAAGATTGTCATACTAGATTTTTCAAAGCCTTTCCAAGAGAGACCTGTGTGTAATTTTAGCTTCGGGTATACATTTCAACTCCCAAGTTCATAAGCCCCTGCAGGAGAAAAGCAGCTGATGGCTCATCAAACACTTTGATGGACATTCTCCTTTGTTCTGATCCAAGGTCATTATAGTGCTGCTCAGGTTACTTTCAGTTACTTGGGGTATTTTTTTAAGTTTAGATAACTGCTGCTTAAATTGTCTTTTTTTTTTTTTTTACCTACTCGGGGGGGGGGGGCGGGGATTAAAACTCACATATTTCTTAATCGTATTCAGTTTAATGATTACTCTTCCTTTAAACATTTCTTAATTTTACTCAGCCAGCCCTGTCTTCCGTGTGACCCTGGGCAACACTATATTTTAATAACAACAAAAATCTATTAATGTTGTTGTTGTTTTTATAAACTCTTCAACAGCATTCAGTAAACAATAACTAAAGGTACAATCCTATGCAAGTTTGGATGAAAAAAGGCCTACAACTCTCAGCATGCTGGGAACTATAGGCCTTTTTTTCTGTCTAAACTTGCATAGGACTGCCCCTTAAACGTCAGATACATTCTAGCGCAGTCTTCCCCCATCTGGTGCACTCTAGATGTGTTGGACTGCAACTCCCATCAACCTCTGGCAGCATAGCCAGTGGCACTGCTGGCTTGGAGTGGTGGGAATTGTAGTCTGACACCAGTTTGGGGAAGGCTGTTCTCGTGCTTGTTTTCCAACTACAGTGGCCATGTATGCACTGCCAAAAGAGAAAAGAAATGCATCACCAGAAAAAAAAGAGGACAAAAGAAGTCACCAATTTGCATAACATTTGCATGTGCAAATTTATACATATTGGTACAAAGTTATAAATAATAACTATAAATAAGAAATACATGACATTTCACCATAGTGGAGACAACTGACCTGTGTGCCTGCTCAGTCTGCTGTCAAGGTGCTAACTGTTGATGGGCAACTTCAAGGCCCCTCCTGCTCTCCCCTTCTTATGGTTCTTGGACTTTAAACCAGACTTGGACTGGACAGCCCTTCAAAAAGAGGACACCTTTGAACACAGGACTGTCCTCAGCCAGCTCTCCAAATAGATAACTGTCTTCTGTAAAGTAAGATACTTGGCCACCCTATTTCTGACATTTTAATCTAACCCTCCCTTCCATTCCTCCAATATCATAATGATGATCCAAAGTCCCAGTGAGCTTCCAACAATAGCAGGGCCGGCCCCAGACATTTTGCTGCCTGAGGAGAGACACCTCTCCCCGAGTCAAGGTGAATAGGCTGGCAAAGATATGATGGCACTAGAGGCAGAAAATCCCACAAGTACTTCTCTTTGGAAGTCAAAATTAGAGCCGTGCGCAAATGGCTTCTTGAAATTCTCCAGCCTATTTGTGGGCAGAGAAACTGGGAGGACAAGTTCACCAAATTTCTCCTAAGGTAAAGGTGAAGGTGTCCCCAACCAGTCATGTCCAACTCTAGGGTGCAGTGCTCATCCCCGTTTCTAAGCCGAAGAGCCAGCGCTGTCCGAAGGCTCTTCCGTGGTCATGTGGCCGGCATGACTGAACACTGAGGTGCTCGGAACGCTGTTACCTTTCCCGCCGAGGCGGTACCTATTTATCTACTTGCAATTTCTTGCTTTCGAACTGCTAGGTTGGCAGAAGCTGGGACTGAAGACGGGAGCTCACTCGGTCACGCAGCACTCGGGTCTCGAACTGCTGACCTGCCGACCTTCCAGTCTGCAGTTCAGCGTCTTAACCACTAAGCCACCATGGCCCCTATTTCTCCTAGGGGAGGGGAAATTCTCCAACGTTTCTCACAGATTGGACTCACTATTGGCAGGGGTTGTACCACAGGTTCTTTCTCTTTTTTCCAAAGGATATTTGGTTTATTGCACTGCTGCTGCAAGTGGCAACAGCATCAACTATCTTGAGGTTTCCACTTTTCTGAGGCAGAATTTTGAATTTCTTTTGTTTTTTGAGGTTTGCGAGGTGATTGAGGGTGCTGCATGTGTTTTCTCTCTCTGTTACACATCTTTCCATTGCTCTGCAGCCTCCCAAGCCACCTGCCATTACTGAACTGAAAAAGTCCCATGGGAGGAATTACCTCATGATGTCTTCCTCATGATAGCTTTAATTGAAGTGTGGGAAGCTGAGGAGGCTACAGGCTGCCACAGAGATTATTGTACAATGAAAGACAGGACAATCATGCACACTTCATGGCCACCTCATAAGTAAAGTGAAGACAAATACCCCAAACCCAACCCATGAGAATTTCTCTGAAATTTCATCTCCTTTGAATTTCTTTTTGAAAGCAATTTCTTTTCTATCAGATTGAATGAGAATGGTCGAAAAAAATGTAGGAGAAATTTTCAGCACAGCACTAGTAAAAATACAATAATTTCAATTAAATAATTTACTGCTCTTTCATGACACCCAAAATCAGCTGCCTGAGGCAGCTGCCTCACACTACCTAATGGTAGGGGCAGCCCTGAACAACAACACAGAGGGAACACAGGTTACAAAAACACATAGGGCAGAATCCAACAGAGAGCTTATGCCCCTGCCAATTCTCCTCTGCCTCGCCAGTTGCATTGTGCAAGTGGTCCCCACCAGGGGCAACCTGAAATGAGTGGAAGCACATTTCTGCTCATTTCAGGGCTTCCTCTAGGAAGTGCTAAATCTCCCTTGCATAAGCATTGGGTCCAGTTGCGCAACAGAATTGGCGGAACCCACCGCTTGTTGAAGGGAATTGGTGGGGCAGGGCGGAAAGGAATTGGCAGGGGCATAAGTGCCCCCTTGGATTCTGCCCATACACACATTTTCCTGGGTTTATCCTGATGAAGCTTCTCAGCAGATTTCATTGAAATGTGAAGGCATCTCTCCCATTAACAGCTTTTAAATAGCATCCCAACAGTTTATCCATTAGAATGCTGATACCTCATTACTATTATGGTACTTTAAATTTAGTGTGCACAGTAAAACTGGTATCAGGCAAATGATATGCGGAGTTAACAGTGTCAGCATTGAGAGAAAGAAAAGAGGGACCAAAGGAAAAACAAGAGTGTAGCTGAGTAGCAATGGAGTAGAGCAAGAGAGAAGCCAAGCCCTATCCTTAACATTTTAGCAGCTGTTCTTCCCAGCAGCTTCCTTCTGTGGCCATACTATTAGGCACAGGGAGGCAGGTGCCTCAGGCAGCAGATTTGGGGTGTCATGAAAGTGCAAAATAATTTTGGTTATTTAATTGATTATTATTGTATTTTTACTACCAGGGATAGGGAGAGATGCTTGTGGGATTTTATGCCTCATGCGCCAAAATAACTTGGCCAGCTCTGGGTACTATTTATGCACCTTGATGTGATGTGTGTTTTGGGGGGTGGGAAAGGTTGTATTTGCTGCATTGTCACAGGCAGCAAAATGTCTTGGATGGAAAATAATACCATAAACTCTTCCTTCCATGCTTGTTATCTTGCTGCTTCTCCTTACTCTGCACTCTTCATCCTCAAAAGGGATCTGACAAAGTGTATTTGCTTATTTATTACTTTTTAATCCCATCCTTTATCTGAGGAGATCAGGGCTGGGCACATAGTCCACCCCTCCCCCACTGTATCCGCACAAAGACCTTGTGAGGTAGACTAGATTGAGAGAGAGAGAGAGAGAGAGAGAGAGAGAGAAAGAGAGAGATTATTCTCCTGTCAGACCTTTGTAAAGTGAAGGCACTTGACAACAGCTAGTACACACACACACACACACACACACACACACAGAGTATTTGCTGCTTTTATGGCTCTATTGTTCTGATTCGTATTTTTGAAAAGTTGTGGTGTACAATGCCCTGAAGCTATATGTTATGTAGTGGTAGTGGTAGTAGTAGTAAGAAGATGAAAACAAAGAAGTCGATGAAGAAGAAGACAGTCACGAAGAAGAAGATGATGGTGAAAACAAAGATGACAAAGACAAAGGAGAAGATGACGGGATAAATCTTACGAATAAATAGTTGCTCAGACTATTGAGCAAGCCTGGCTTAGAAGTGCTTAGAAGTGCCAAGAAATACGTGACAAGCTGAATCCCCTCCTGACATCCCTCACTAGGCAACCAGTTCAAGTCTCGGGCCTAGTTCCCACAGAAGCCTTAAACCAGTGACTGGGTTATTTCGCTTCAGGGTGGTACATATTCAAAGGCTACCTCCTAGAAAAAGATGCCTACACAGAGGAAGCTACCATGTCAGGGGGAAAGGCTGCACTAGAATATTCCTGCTATGCGGAACATTTTTTTTTTTTTAATTGAGCACCATTTAATCCAGGGGTGCAGACCTTCAGGCCAGGGGGTTAAATCCAACCCTTGTAGTGTCCCAATCCAGTCTTCAGGAGTTCCCCAGATGGTTGTGCCCTCTTCCTCAGGCCCTACCCCTTGCTCGGTGGTTTGTCAGCTTTTGCACAGTTTCTTCCCCATTCTAAGGGGTTGAAATGCCTCTCCTAAGGCTAAGTTATTGGTAGTAAGAGTTTTAAGCTAGAACATGCTGGTATTTTTGGTGTTTTGGCCCTGCTCCATTTTGCTTTCAGCCCCCCAGATGTTTCTCCAAAATGGAATTTGGGCGGGCCTCAGACAGAAAGAGGTTCTGCACCCTGCCCTAATTCTTTGAACCCACACCTGCAATCCAGTGGAAGCTGGTGGCTCCGATTTATTTATTTATTTGCTTGTTTATTTATTTATTTCATTTTTATACCTCCCAATAGCTGAAGCTCTCTGGGCAGTTCACAAAAATTAAAACCAAACGGCACACAATAAAACAATTTAAAATATATAGAACATTAAAACCACAATATAATGATACAACCACAATAAAACCTAGCAGCGGTACAGGAATTTAAAATACAGATTTAAAACAGCAAAGCTAAAAGTCTAGAAAGCTAAAATGCTAAAATGCCTGGGAAAATAAAAAGGTCTTCACCTCGCGCCAAAAGGAATACAATATAGGTGCCAGGCGAACCTCACTAGGGATCTCATTCCACAGCCGGGGTGCCACAGCAGAAAAAGATGGCGTGCCACAGCAGAAAAAGGTGGGGGAGCACCTTGGATAGCTCCTTTAGTTCTGACTGGTTCTGACTGAAACCCAAAGCAAATTCACTACCCCACTGACATCAGAGCCACCAGCCTCCACTGTTGCAATCTGAAGTAGTGCAGTTCAAACACAGCTTTGTTGCCTCATTGCGTGCAATAAGTAGTGCAATGCTGAGCTTGCATCCTGACACTTCCCATCCCCAGTGATCACACCCAATTCCCATTCCCTTCTGTAACAAGCCTTGTCCAGGTTAGATGCTGTCTAGTTAATCCTGTAAACACCTCTTCTATTTACTACATTTTCTTTACTCTAGATCTCTACAGGAAAGCTCCATATCCCCTTGCTTAGCATAAGCTCCCTCTAGTAGGGCAGATGTTCTCAGTAAGTCCTAAGTCAAGAAAAAAAAAAGGTGCATGTGCCTCCCTCAGTGTACAATATATACAATAAAACAAAGGAAGGTGGCATTAATAGCAGCACTTGCTGTCATGGTGAGAGTTGAGGATAAACAGGACATAAGAGAGGTATGGATTGGAAGTGACTCACATGCCCAGAATAGATTCAGTGATCCATCAGAGGTGTTAAAAGCACCTAGGGTGGCCACTTACGTGTCAGCAAAAAAGAGGACAAAAGAGGGTACCAATGTTCATAAAATGCGCATATGCAAATGTATATGTATAGGTGCAAATTTAGAAATAATAACTATTGCTGAAAAAGAAATACATGACATTTCACCATAGTGGAGAAGACTGAGTTAGGTGACCTGTGTGCCTGCTGTCCATTGCTAACTTTGGATAGACAATTTCAAGGCCCCTGCTCTTTTTTAGACCAGACTTGGACTGGACAGCTCATCAAATCGAGCACACTTTCAATTAGAGGACTCTCTTCTGCCAGCCCTCCAAAATAGAGTACTGTCCTCTGTAAAAGTAGGACACCTGACCATCCTAGCAGCCAATGGATAAGTGAGCACACAACATGTAGATCCATAGGCTCAAACTGTACTTATTTCTCATCACACGAATAGGCTGCTGGTGCTTTACCGAATGTGTAGTTTCTCCATCAATGGGCTGTTCTTCTTGGGGAATTGAGAGCTTTTCTGCAGTAAAATGTACTTGCTGCTTCCAAGCTAAGTATTGTTCAGCAATGGAAATGCTCAGAAGGACCATCTGTTTTACACAGGCTTCATAGACCTTGAGACCTTGCATTGATGGACAAATCAAAGGAGCAACTTCTGGTGCCAGAGAAATGAAAAAAACAAATGGATGTTTTTAGAAACATAGCTCCCATTTGCAGATGATCCTAAAGATAACTATACCAAAACAAGCTCTTTGATTAAGTTATACTTTGTTTCATAGCTGTATAAGTTCATGTGTCCTCTTTGATGAGGGTAGGGAGGGACAGATGTAAATATGGTACAAACTATGTATAATTCAGGGATATGGAACCTCTGCCCTATGGAAGTTTTGCATCTGGCCTATGATGTCTCCTTAGGTTCCTCCAGGGGGCAGGGTGTGGCCTCCAAGCCCTGCCACCTGGAGAATCCCCCCCCCCCGATGAATCCCTGCTGTTATCTCTGATCTGAGATTGGAGAAAACAGCAGGGATGCAGGCAGCAGGTGACTTGGCTGGCACTGGGAAGAGTGACTTCTCTTCCCACCACTGGCCAAATCCCTTTCTCCATGCTGAGAGAGGCACAGAGTCTCTCTCAGCATGAAGAAAGACAAAACTGGGTGGGATGATGATGTCAATGGTCTTGGTCATGCTCACTGACATCATACAGCATACAGAAGGCCTGGTGGAGGGCAGTTTGGCCTCCCAGCACAAAATTGTTCTGCACTCCTTTCACAACAGCTCATAAATCAAACTAATATTTGTTCCTTTTCTACATACTGTCTGTTATTTGTATTTCTTTATGATAAATATATTGGGTTGCATCCAATGGTGGCTTTGCCTTAGTGGAATGCATGTCTGCTCAGGTAAGTCATGGCACCTGATTTTCACTGATGCCCCCCTACCTACTGTAGCCCTCCATGCCATAAATTCCTCCAATCGGGCACTAGCTGAAGCTCCCAAACTGAGCACAAAGGAAGCCTGATACAGAGTGCATTACAGCGGGCTATTTGTGAGGTTACCCATGCAGAGATCACAGTGGCTTGGCTATCCCAATCCAGGAAAGGCAAAGTTGGCACACTGACCGAAATTAGTAATAGCTGTTCCAGTCCTGCTTGGAATCTCAATTCCTTTCCCAGTATGAATGTCTACCAATAGATCAGTCCAAAGTTCAAGCCTCCAAGTCAGAATACAGTATTTTAAAAACACTTTCAGCTCCAGCTGAGGTATAGGATAGCAGCCAGATTATTATAGAGGCTCAGATTAATTTGGATCAACATTTGTACTACCAACAGTACAATTCTAGGTTCTGTAGTTCCTGCCAATGACTTTGCGCTCTTGCTGCTCAGACTTGAGCAGTCACTATTTGAAACTTTCCAGTACCACAAGTTGATTTTCTGAGCCTTCCCTGGTACCAAAGTCTCTTGGCCCCAGGTGGAATGGGGCAAAGCAGATGTGAAGGCCCAGGATGGCCTGGACTGGCAGGTCATAGAGGGAGTGCCAGCCCCCTGATAATTTGACTAATACTTTTCTAAACTGTCAAACTGCACAAATACTTCAAATTCTTTTTGAAGGCTGGGAGACAGAAAACCCATAGTCCAATCTTTCTTGAATGTTCAGCTACATGGGAAACATCTGTCTAGAGTTTTCATTCTTTTCCCGTTTGGGCTTGGATGTATGTGCAGCTGTAGTAGGTTAATTCATCGCTAGTCGAACAAGACAAATCCAAATTCATTTCCAGTAGGCCCCAGAAGAGATTATATCTTCAATGCTTTTGTTCAACTTTTTAGACCCCCAACAGATGACAGATTAAGCCTTCTGCTATTTACCACACTGGGAACTAAATGCTTGAATGGAAAGGAACTATAGAGCTAATATCTAAAGAACACCAATATCTAAAGACAGTCTTTTCACTGTTCCCACCCAATTTCATACACTTCAGACACAGGCAGCTGATCTACATTTTTCAGTGTTAGTGGCGGAAAAGTAACTCCCAAGGCTGATATCATATGAACCAACTTTCAGCCAAGAAGGAATTTGCAACAGTGAGCTATACATTCCAACAAACAGGAGTCTGTGATGGGAATGATATACCAAAATTGTCACGGCAACCCTGCCCGTCGCCCCAGTCCAGCAAAACACTATATTATCTCTATAGTTTTCTCTATTAATTTTCTAGAATAACAAGAACTGTAGTCCTAATCACACTTACCTGGGAGTAAGTCCCATTGAAATCTATGGGACTTCTCAATAAACATGCATAGGATTTAACTTTAGGGGTGCCATCCCTAAACCACATAGAAAATGTTTTTGTACTTCAGTCAGTCTTACGTTAAAACAATTCATTTTAGATAACTATTTTAAAAGCAACTAGGAAATAACAGATTGGGTTGGGTCCATACTTAGTTAGCAGTGACTAACACGTCCCACTGATTTCAATGGCTCTATTCTAAATATGATTAAGTATGGAGCCAACCCACTTTTTCTACTTATTACACACCATGAAGCCAGTTCTGCAACATATGTAATAGAAGGAATGTTGGCTTATTATGTATATAGATTAAGCTTGTTCTGTAATGTAATATTTATCTATCAAACCAGAGCAAGACAAGCCTTTTGTTCACAGAACCTGTTCCTAGTGGGAAAAGCCGCGTGAGCCCAACACGTCTCCCAAGAACTTTCACACCCATCAACACAGATAGCCTTGTAGTTGAGGTGTCTGTTCAAAAGCGGTATTGCTAGTTGAACTGGGACAGGAGATATTCATATCAAATTAGCTATTTCTGGGAGTGCTGTAAATGCATTTAATCCCATTTGATTGACGCACACCTGGCAGATTGGAATGGGCTTTTCTCCAAAATCACCAAACTCATGAGATCACAAGGGCAGCCTTCCCCAACCTGTTTCCTTTGAGATGTTTTGGACTATATCTCCCACCATTCCTTACTATTCGGGCTAATGGGAGTTGAATTCCAAAACAACTGGAGGGCACCAGGCTGGGGAAAGTTGCACTGGATCCATTTCAATCTGGCTTCAGGTCTGGTTATGGGACAGAGACTGCTTGGGTCGCCTTGGTGGATGATCTACACCAGGAACTGGACAGGGGGAGTGTGTCCCTGTTCATTCTGCTGGACCTTTCAGTGGCTTTCGATACCAACAACCATGGTATCCTTCTGGGGCATCTGTCTGGGAGGCACTGTTATATGGTGGCTCTAGTCTTTCTTGGAAGGGCGATCTCAGTAGGGATGGCGGAGAATTCTGCCACGGATTCCAGTGAGGTCGGATTCTGTAGAATCCGCCCCCCCCGGAATCCGTGGCGGAATGGCCTCCTGCGGAATCCCCCAGGATGGCACTTACCTGGGGCGGATGCAGCAGCGGCGGCGGCTCCGGCGGCACGGTGGCGGATTTGGCGGCGGTGGCAGCAGCAGGTGCAGCGGGTGCAGTGGGGGGGTGGCGGTGGCAGGTGCGGCAGCAGGGCGGCGGTGGGGCAGCAGCGGGTTCGGTGGGAGGTGCGGCGGGGCGGCGGGTGCAGCGGGGTGGTGGCGGCAGCAGGTGCGGCAGCGGTGGCGGCAGGGTGGCGGGTGCGGCGGCGGCAGGGGCGGTGGCAGCGGGTGTGGCAGGGCGGCGGCGAGTGTGGCGGCGGCAGGTGCGGCGGCGGCAGGTGCAGCGGCAGCGGTGGCTGGTCTCTTGGCCAGCCACGGCCGGGCGCAGCGTACGCAAATGACGGCGGCTACGGCGGCCGCCATTTGCATTCACTATTTTTTGCCGTTCTAGCCTATGTAAATACGTAGGCTAGAACGGCGAAAAATAGCGAACGCAAATGGAGACCGCCATAGCCGCCGCCATTTGCGTACGCGTCTTTTTTTTTTACTTTGCCATGATAGGCTAAGTAAATATTTATGTAGCCTGTCACGGTTAAGTACAGGGATGCAAATGGCGGCGGCTACGGCCGCAGCCATTTGCGTCCCTGCTGCCCAGCGGCCAGATGCCCGGCTGTGGGCGGAGCCGGCCGGCGGCTCCACGGAATCCCTGCAGAGTGGAGCCAACCGGGCAGGATTCTAGGGGGAGGGATGGAGCGCCTCACCCCCCCCCCGAAACAGATCCGTGAAGCGGTAAGTGACTTTCTTACATCCCTAGATCTCAGAAGATGGCACTGAGGGATTCCTGTTTGATGCCCATGGCTGTTGGTCTGTGGTGTCTCTCAGGGTTCCATCTTATCCCCCCGGCTATTTAACACACACACGCACGCACGCGCACACACACTTACACACGCACATGCACACATGAAACCTCTGGGAGAGATGGTCTGGAGTTTGGGGGTTCAGTGCCACCGGTATGGTGATGACACCCAACTTTATCTCTCCAACTAAATCCAAAGAAGCTGTTTTGATTCTAAATTGATGCCTGATGTCAGTAATGGATTGAATGAGGGTGAACAAACTGAAGCTTAATCCAGACAAGACAGAGGAGCTCCTGGTCAGTCTAAAGGGAGATCAGGGAACAGGGATTCAACCAATGCTGGATGGGGTTACGCTCCCCCCGAAGACTCAGGCTTGCAGTTTGGATGTACTCCTGGATTCTACCTTAAATCTGGATGCCAGGACTTGGGAGTGTATTTGTTCAACTGAGGCTAGTGTGCCAACTGCTCCTGTTCCTAGAGATGTCTGACCTGGCCATGGTCACGCATGCCTTAGTTACATCCTGTTTGGACTACTGTAACATGCCCTGTGTGACGCTGCCTTTGAAAACTGTTTGGCAACTTCAGCTGATCCAGAATGCTGTGGCCAGACTGTTGACCAGGGCCAAGTACAGTGAGCACATGTCTCCCTTGTTACAGCTGCTTCACTGGCTACTGGTCTGTTTCTGGGCAGAATTTAAAGTGCTGGTTACGACCTATAAAGCCCTATATGGCTTGGGACCAACCTACCTGAAAGACTGCTTTCTCTCATACAAGCCTGCCTGGTCATTAAGGTCTTCTGGAGAGGCCCTTCTTTTGAGACCACCACCATCAAAGGCACAACTGTAGGTGATGCAAGAGAGGGCCTTTTTAGTGGCCACTCCCAGGCTGTGGAATTTCCTCCCAAGAGAAGCTAGATTTCCTCCCTCTCTGCTTTCCTTCCGCCAGCAGGCAAAGACCGCTTTATTCAAGAAGTTACTTCTTTGGGGGCAGCTCAATCTATGACAGATATCTATGACCACTGAAGGAGGGTCTTGGCTGGGGCTGGTTGTGCACGTAGTAAGCTTGTCATTCTCCACTTGTTTCCATTCCACTGAAGTGGGGGAAGCAAAGGCTTAGATCTCATCCTGTGATGTCCACAGAAAAGACAAGAGTCAGGGCTTTTCTATGTGAGGCATTTATCGTGCACTCGTCATTTCCAACTCAGGGCTGTTTACAGGTTCTTTAGATAATGTTGTGACAGTCCAGTTTCACTTCTGTGTCTAACCAGCACTTTTGGCAAGTTTTTTTTAGTTCAGAGAAAATGTGGCATTTAATTGTGAAAGTGAAAGAAAGCGCAATTTCCTCTTGTGTGTTTGTGCTATTCCTCTATACCACAGTGCCACCTAGAGGTTATATAGCAGAAAAGCAGGAAAGGAAATGCTCCTCATGTATTGCTTGGATCTCAGTTCTGCAATGAAACCAAAAGTAGATACAGTGGGTTAACAGCCAATTAACACCCTCCTGTAGAAAAGCTCTTAATCTCCATATCCCTCTCCTTTAACAGGGAAGAGTTGAGGCAACTCTTTCCAGCAACATGAAACCTAAGCATCCACTTCAGTCTATCACTTCCCACAGGTGAGGCAAATGGAGGTTCACCACAGGGAAATTTGGGTCAAACTCGATGTAAACTGGGAGATGTATAGGATCTCCTGTATTTTTAAGTGTTAATTTTAGCTGTGGGCAGTGGGAAGGGGATTTAGATCAGAACCATAGTGCTGTGGGAGGCGGGTTAACCCTTTCTCCCCATGCCATTTTCTAGATTAAAATTATCCCTACCAAGCTGCTGTTTACTCCATGGGGAAAAATTACATGACTGTGGATTTTCCCCTGCACGGCAAACAGCAACTTGGGTATGTGTGTAATTTTAATCAGAAAGGGAGGCACAGTGGTGGAGAGAGTATTAGGCCCCTTTCCTCCGGCATTGCAGTTCCAATAGGACACAGGGGTCCCAGTTGTTGCTATGATGGTGATGATGCTGTAGGAGATGCTGATCACATATTTATTTAATTATGTGTAGTTTTGGTCTTAAACCTCAGTTACTTTCTGCTCTTCCCCAGGGGCAATTTTGTCACTGTGGTGACCTACTGGCAGAAGTGGGGTGTGATGGGGAGGGTCAGGAAAGGAAGCCTAGAATGAGTTCAGGATTTGTTATCAGAAAGACTCGAGAGGATGGGATTAGTATCCGCCTCAGCTGGTTGCTATTGTGATGATGCCATCTTGCATTTTGTCAAGGCTTGTTAAAAGTTCAACCAGAAGACAATTATTGGGTTTGGACAACACACTGTGGTTCGCTGTGGATTACTTAACCCACGATAAGCCATGGTGCCCCATTGGCACCGGGTTGCATATGCAACCTCTGAGCAGGATTGTTATGTCGTGGGAACCCAGTTAGTGTGGGTTATGCAAGGGTTAAATAACCCTCTCATAATCCTAAAACAGATCATGGGGCTGTTCGTATGACACAACAGCCCACAGTGAGGCTGTAGTGTGTGTGGGGTGCATGTGGCCATCAGGTTGAATTTGCAGTCCCCACCCAGGGGTTGTCGTGTTGCGTGAACCCGGCGAGTGTGGGTTATGTGAGGCTTAAACAACCCTGGCAAAACCCTAAAACAAAACATGAGTTATGCGAGCACTGCTTAGCCTTCACATAACCCACATTCACTGAGCAGCAGTTGCATATTCAACCTGGTGATCGCATGCATCCCATACACATCGCAGCCTCACTGTTGGTTAAATAACCCATGGTGGGCTGTCATGTTGTGCAATCAGCCCAATATTAAAAATTAAAAGGTATGAAGCTATTTTCATTCACTCTTATGGTTGTAGGGAAAAGGGAACAAAGCTTTGTCACAGCATGTTCTTAACTTTAGATACATTCTCAATTGACATACTATAAAGTCTCATAATGTCCCATCTTGATTTCACTGGGGTGCCACCATCTGGGATGTGCTTTGGAAGCAAATAAGGTTGGAGCCATTTAAGCTTAGATACGGGGCTTATGCTGAAAAGGCAGTATGCCTATGCATCCCAGTTGCTGGGGAACATGGGCGGGAGGGTGCTGTTGTGCTCATGTCCTGCTTGTGGTTTCCCTTTGACAGCTGGTTGGCCGCTGTGTGAACAGAATGCTGGACTAGATGGACCCTTGATCTGATCCAGCATGGTTCTCCTTTTGTTCTTATGTTCTTAAAAGATGAGGAGGAAACATTGATTAGGCAATAATAAACAGTTGCCAGTTTGTAGGATTACATCATCTCATTGCACAATTAATTTTAGTTTGCAGTTGTGAAAGCCATTTCCTTTCTGTGGAGCAGAATAACTGGAGATTTGAATTTGGTCTGTAGACAGTACCTCACAGTTCCATATTTCATGTAGCAAACATGTTTGCTGCATGCATGTACACCTGAGTTTCCTGCAGCAACTACACCACAGCTATGCATGTACATATACATACATGACACACATCTTTAAACACCTGTGTACACACACATCTGCATATCCTAGCCCAACCAGAGTTCGCAAATGGGCATTTAAAGAAGCATGTGCATATGTGTGTACACTGCCTACATACATGTTGTTGTTTTTTCGCTCAGTTGCTTCCAACTCTTCGTAACTTCATGGTCCAGCCCACGCCAGAGCTTCCTGTTGGCCATCGCCACCCCCAGCTCTCCCAAGGTCGAGTCCATCACCTCCAGAATATCATCCATCCATCTTGCCCTTGGTCAGCCCCTCTTCCTTTTGCTTTCCACTTTCCCTAGCATCAGCATCTTCTCCAGGGTATCCTGTCTTCTCATGATGTGGCCAAAGTACTTCAGTTTTGCCTTTCATATCATTCCCTCAAGTGAGCAGTCTGGCTTTATTTCCTGGACTATGGACTGGTTTGATCTTCTTGCAGTCCAAGGCACTCTCAGAATTTTCCTCCAACACCACAGTGCATCCATCTTCCTTCGCTCAGCCTTCCTTATGGTCCAGCTCTCGCAGCCATACGTTACTACGGGGAATACCACTGCTTTAACTATGCAGACCTTTGTTGTCAGTGTGATGTCTCTGCTCTTCACTATTTTATCAAGATTTGTCATTGCTCTCCTCCCAAGAAGTAAACGTCTTCTGATGTCCTGGCTGCAGTCAGTGTCTGCAGTAATCTTTGCGCCTAGAAAGACAAAGTCTGTCACTGCCTCCACGTTTTCTCCCTCTATTTGCCAGTTATCAATCAAGCTGGTTGCCATAATCTTGGGTTTTTTTAGGTTTAACTGCAGCCCAGCTTTTGCACTTTCTTCTTTCACTGTCGTCATGAGGTTCCTCAGCTCCTCCTCGCTTTCAGCCATCAAAGTGGTATCATCTGCATATCTGAGACTGTTAATGTTTCTTCCAGCAATTTTAACTCCAGCCTTTGATTCATCAAGCCCAGCATGTCACACGATGTGTTCTGCGTACAGGTTGAATAGGTAGGGTGAGAGTATACAACCCTGCCATACTCCTTTCCCAATCTTAAACCAGTCCGTTGTTCTGTGGTCTGTTCTTACCGTTGCTACTTGGTCGTTATACAGATTCCTCAGGAGGCAGACAAGATGATTTGGTATCTCCATGCCACCAAGAACTTGCCACAATTTGTTATGATCCACACAGTCAAAGACTTTAGAATAGTCAATAAAACAGAAATTGATGTTTTTCTGAAACTCCCTGGCTTTCTCCATTATCCAGCGGATATTGGCAATTTGTTCTCTAGTTCCTCTGCCTTTTCTAAACCCAGCTTGTGCATCTGGCAATTCTCGTTCCATGAATTGCTGGAGTCTACCTTGCAAGATCTTAAGCATTACCTTACTGGCATGTGAAATAAGTGCCACTGTTCAATAGTTTGAACATTGTTTAGTGTTTCCCTTTTTTGGTATGAGGATATAAGTTGATTTTTTCCAATCTGGTGGCCATTCTTGTGTTTTCCAAATTTGCTGGCATATGGCATGCATCACCTGACAGCATCATCTTGCAAAATTTTAAACAGTTCAGCTGGGATACTGTCGTCTCCTGCTGCCTTGTTATTAGCAATGCTTCTTAAGGTCCATTCAACCTCACTCTTCAGGATGTCCGGCTCTAACTCACTGACCACACCGTCAAATCTATCCCCAGTATTATTATCCTATACAGATCTTCTGTATATTCTTGCCACCTTTGCTTGATCTCTTCTGCTTCTGTTAGGTCCTTGCCATCTTTGTTTTTGATCATACCTATTGTTGCCTGGAATTTATCTCCAATGTTTCTAATTTTCTGGAAGAGGTCTCTTGTCCTTCCTAGTCTATTATCTTCTTCCACTTCTGTGCATTGCTTGTTTAAAAATAATTCCTTATCTCTTCTGGCTAAGCTCTGGAATTTTGCATTTAAGTGGGCATATCTCCCCCTTTCACTGTTGCCTTTTGCTTTCCTTCTTTCTTGGGCTACTTCCAGTGTCTCAGCAGACAGCCATCTTGCCTTCTTGGTTTTCTTTTTCTTTGGGACGCTTTTTGTTGCCGCCTCCTGAACAATGTTGCGAACTTCTGTCCATAGTTCTTCCAGGACCCTATCTACTAAATCTAGTCCCTTAAATCTATTCTTCACTTCCACTGCATATTCATTAGGAATATTCGTGAGCTCATATCTAACTGATCTGTGAGTCTTCCCTATTCTCTTTAGTCTGATTCTAAATTGTGAAATAAGAAGTTCGTGATCTAAACTACAGTCAGCTCCTGGTCTTGTTTTTACTGACTGTATAGATGTCCGCAACCTTTGGCTACAAAGGATGTAGTCAATCTGATTTCGGTGTCAGCCGTCTGGTGAAGTCCATGTATAAAGTTGTCTCTTAAGTTGTTGGAAGAGAGTGTTTGTTATGCACAGTGAGTTGTCTTGGCAAAATTCTATCAGCCTATGTCCTGCTTCATTTTGTTCTTCCAGACCATGCTTGCCTGTAATTGTCGTTTGACTACCCACCTTAGCATTCCATTCTCCTGTAATGAAAATAACATCTCTTTTTGGCGTATTATCCAGTAGGTGCTGCAGATCTTCATAGAACTGATCTACTTCTGCTTCTTCAGCATCTGTGGTTGGGGTGTATATTTGGATCACTGTGATGTTAAATGGCTTACCCTGAATTCGAATTGAGATCATTCTATCATTTTTTGGATTGTATCCAAGCACTGCTTTAGCCACTTTATTATTAATTATGAAGGCTACTCCATGTCTTCTGTGGTCCTCTTGTCCACAGTAGTAGATCTGGTGGTCATTTGATGTGAAGTGGCCCATTCCAGTCCATTTCAGTTCACTGACACCCCAAATGTCTATATTTAATCTTGACATCTCCCCAGTAACCACATCCAGTTTGCCCTGGCTCATAGATCTTACATTCCAGGTTCCTATGGTGTGTTGATCTTTAGAACATTGGGTTCACCACCAGCACCATCGGCTACTAGCCATCCTTTCGGCTTTGAGCTAGCTGCATCAACACATCTGGGGCTAGTTGAACTTATTATCTGTTCCTCCTCAGTAGCATTTTGACTATCTTTTGACCTGGGAGTCCCATCTTCCGATGGTATACCGACATATCTCTGGTTGTACCAATCCATTTAGTTTTCATGGCAAGAATACTGGGGTGGGTTGCCGTTACCTTCCCCAGGGATCGTATTTAGTCTAACCTCTCTGCCATGACCTTCCCGTCTTGGGTGTCCCTTCACGGTTTAGCTCATGGTGTCATTGAGGTGCTCAAGTTCCAGCACCTGACAAGGTAACGATCACCTACATACATGCAGCAAACATATTCAGAGCATCAAGTGCAGAACTGCCCTATGTCCTACAAACTAGCATCTGTGCTTTTTTAAAAGAGCACAGGAATTTGTCTGGTTGCTTCATTTCTTTTTGTTGGTTAGAATCTGCTTGTGTTTGACCTCCAGATTTCCACCAGAGGGAGCATTGATAATTCTCAAATTGAAGAGTTGAAGATTTTATAAAGGATCCTTTGACTCCAGCAGCAGGAGCAGACATCCTGACAGATTTGCTGCCTCAAAGATAAAATTCCTGTCTCAAGTAAGACGGAATTTTGTCTTAAGGGTAGAAATGGTCAAGAAAAATATCACATCTTACGTATATAAATAAGATCATAAGGGTGGCAAATATCAGTACAGGCTGAGGGGCTTTGAAAACAATAAAAAACAATCAAGAGGTAGCAAACCACACTAGAACAGTGGCTGAAATTAAGACAGAATATCATGGGTTGGATCCAGATTTAGTTATAATTAGTGTAGACCCACTGAAATCAAAGGGAAGTTACTCATAACTAAATTAAGTCCCACTGATTTTAATGGGTCTACTCAAAGTATGTCTAAATCTGGATCTGACCCATGGAGAGTTTGGAAATGTATGCATAAGTATACATTGTCATAGCTCAGTGGCAGAGCACATGCTTGGCATGCAGAAGGTCCCGAGTTCAATCCCCACCATCTCCAGGTAGGGCTAGGAAGGGATCCTGCCTGAAAACCGGAAGAGCCGCTGCCAGTCAGTGTCGACAGTACTGGGCTAGATGGACCAAGGGCCTGACTCAGTACAAGGCAGCTTCCTATGTTCCTATGTACAACTATGAGCTTTTCTACATTAGGCTGTTAATCCGCTGTATCTACTTTTGATTTCATAGCAGAATTGAGATCTGAGCACTACTCGCAGGGCGTTTCCTTTCCTGCTTTTCTGCTACATAACCTCTAGGTAGTACTATGGTATGGTGGAGTAGCACAAATACACAAGCAAAAGAAGTGTTGTTGTTGTTTTGCTTTCACAATTAAGTGCTGCATTTTCCCTTCTCTAAAAAATGTCCGCAAAAGGGCTGGTTAGACCCAGAAATGAAACTGAAGGGTTATGATGTCCTGTAAACAACCATGAGAAGGGAATATGAGTGCACAATAAATGCCTTGTGTAGAAAAGCCCTAGGAATAAAGATGACAGGTAATATCCTAGAAAACACAAGATTCACAGAGATTCAGACTTAGGATTGTCATTACTACTCTTTACATACACACCCCTTCCTAAAATTTGGCTGGCTGGATGCTCCAGTTAGAAGGGAAGGAAAGCATCCAGCTTCCAAGCAAACAATCCAAAAGAAGAAGATAATTATCAAATACAATACATTTAACAAAAGTTTTCCAAAATGATGGGTTAGTTCTAAGGAATGTGATGTTTGTGGTGATAATGGTGATGCTTCTGGAAAAGTTGGGCTGAGCTGCCATAATGGGCTTCCTCACAGGAACCTTTTATCCTGCTATTGAGATTTGCTGGCTAGAAGCCCAAGGGGCAGTAAATGTGTGCACTGTCTGGGGAAGCAGTGCATTTATCCAGGTACAAAATGTTGCACTTTGCATGCTCCTAAGATACAATATCCCCACAAGTGAAGTACAACCTTGAAGGAAGGTATGAGACTGTGGGTGCTTCCAGATGAAGGTTTAATGGTGCCATAGCTCTGCGTCATTCATGGAATTTTCTGGGAAGGGGGGAGGTCTAGATAGCCACATCTCCTCCTCCTATGTTTTCCCACTGCTTCTTCCATCTTTTAAGAACAAAAAAAAAAAAAAAGAGCCATGCTGGATCAGAACAAGGGATCATCTAGTCTAGTCCAGCACTCTGTTTACAGAGTGGCCAACCAGCTGTTGACAAGAAACCCACAAGAAGGATATGAGTGGAACAGCACTCTCCCCCCAAGTTCCCCAGCAACTGGTGTACATAGGCATATTCCCTCTGACCCTGGAGGTAGCATATAGCCATCAGAACTAGTAGCCATTGGTAGCCTTTTCCTCTATGAATTTGTCCAATCCCTTCTAAAGCCATCCAAAGTGTGGCTATCACTGCAACTTGTGGAAGAGAGTTCCATAGTTTAACTATGCACTGTTTTCTCTTATCACAAAAAATCAGTTAAGGAGAAAAAGTCAGAATAGCTGCACAATGCCTTCTAATAAATAGTGCTAGGAGCTGTCCATCTGGAAGCACCCTGTGTTCAACAACAAATGAAAGGGGGGGGGGCTGGGGTGGAGAAATATCTACCAAGCAGAAAGGTTCTTAATCAATTACTGTAGTGCTGGGAATAGGCAAGATTGCTCCAAACTAGAATGATCAATCCAACCTCCAGCAGAGATTGAATTTAAAATGCCTGAAAAAGAAAATGCCCTGTGATTTCACTTTGAAAATGGAAAGCAGAGTGGAAAAATCCTGCAGTCTTTCTCAAGGAAAGTCTTAAAAGATATGTCTTGTTCATAAGCTAAAATGCTGGACTTGGAGATATGGCTTCAGTGTGTGAGTTAGTAACAAACACATCAGAGAAACAAACAACCATGGTGGAACCTTTTTGATGATTTTATCATTATTCCTGTGTAGCATTTTTAATTTTTAGGGCAAGTGTCACAGAAGACAGCATGATAAGGAAGCTAAAATCTCAACTGTTAAGAGGGAATAAAAGTAGGTTATAGATACATTTTCCCAGAACTTTTCACAAAGCCTTCTCCCCATCTCACAACTGCAGCAAGCACATATAAGTGCATTGACCTGCATTGGGTAACATAATATTGTAAAAAAAAAAAAATTAAAATATAAAAGAAGATTTTAAAGAAGACTTTCTGGGAATAAGTAAGTTCTGACTGCCTTTTGAGGATCTCAGTATCATCTCTCATGTATTGGTTTAATTGGAATGAATGTATTTCACAATAATATCATTGCACCAAGCAAGAATGCAAATATTGTGTATTTTCTATTGGCTGAAATAGTGGATTACTGTTTGTCTTCTTGGTCTGAGCAACTTCTACATTCTTTCTTCTACATTTACTTTTGTAATGTTGGCTGACTTGTGATTTTTATTTCTAATACAAAAGAGTTGTATCAGAAACTGTAGCTAAATATTTCCTGAGAGCAATGAGGATATGGTCTAAAATATTATCTAACTAGAAAAAAAATTCTGCTTGTGTTTTTGTTTTGTTTTGTAGTGACATTCGAGCTATATTTTGGGATTTTACTTCTGTAAGAAGGCAATCCTATGGTCCCTGGGCAAATGTCCCAGGGACCATAGGACAATTGGAAAACCCCTCCAAGGTTGGAGACAGTGCTTCAACCTCAGAAGGGGGAGTTGGAGATCTTGACCCTACACCCCTCCCCCCTCAGCCGGTGCAGAGAGAACCGCACCAGCTGCCTCTCCAAGATCAGAAAAGAAATCTTGGAGGAGGATGAAAGGGGGCATTCCAGTGGGTGGGGAGCAGAGGAGACCAGAGAGGCCACGATATGAGTTATTTTGAGCCTTCTCCAGCCTCCTTCCCCACCCCACCCTTTGAAGCACCTTCACTAGACAGGCTGAAAAGCTCATCTAGCAAAAATCAAGAAAGATGGAGGATAGGGAGGTGAAGATCATCTCCACTGCTCCTCCTCCCTGCTGGCTTCTGCCCAGCAGCACATAGGAAACTCAGAAGCCTCCGAGTTTGGGGCCTTCTGAGTGGTGGGGTGCAATCAATAGGACTGCACCCTAAGTCAAGCAATGGCATTATATTTTATTCTCCCATGTCTATTGTTGTATAGGTCTTCTTGTGAGGTCTGCTGATTGGATCAATAAACTGATGGTTGATAATTTTTACATTGTTTTTGCTACTGTCTATGGCAGAGAGTTCTGACAAAATGTGGTCCACTGGAGAAGGAAATGGCAACACACTCCAGTATTCTTGCCAAGAAGACCCCATGGAACGTATCACAAGGCTAAAAGAGATGACGCCGGAAGATGAGCCCCTCAGGTCGGAAGGTGTCCAATATACTACTGGAGAAGAGCAGAGGGTATTTCCAAGTAGTGCCAGAAAGAGTGAAGCGGCTGGGCCAAAGCGGAAAGGACACTCAGCTGTAGATGTGTCTGGTGGTGAAAAGAAAATCCAATGCTGTAAATAACAATATTGTTTATTCTTAAAGAGATGGGAGTACCAGACCACCTTACCTGTCTCCTGAGAAACCTGTACGAGGGTCAAGAAGCAACAGTAAGAACCAGACATGGAACAACCGATTGGTTCCAAATTGGGAAAGGAGTACGACAAGGCTGCATATTGTCTCCCTGCTTATTTAACTTATATGCAGAGTACATTATGAGAAAGGCTGGGTTGGATGAATCACAGGTCAGAATTAAGATTGCCGGGAGAATTATCAATAATCTCAGATATGCAGATGATACCACCCTAATGGCAGAAAGCAAAGAGGATCTAAAGAGCCTTTTGTTGAGGGTGAAAGAGGAGAGCGCAAAAGCTGGTTTGAAACTCAACATTAAAAAAACGAAGATCATGGCATCTGGCCCCATCACTTCCTGGCATATAGAAGGGGAAGAAGTGGAAGCAGTGACAGATTTTATTTTCTTGGGCTCCAAGATCACCGCAGACGGTGACTGTAGCCATGAAATTAAAAGACACTTGCTCCTTGGGAGGGAAGCTATGGCAAACCTAGACAGCATAGTAAGAAGCAAAGACATCACCTTGCTGACAAAGGTCCGTATAATCAAAGCTATGGTTTTCCCAGTAGTAATGTATGGCTGTGAGAGCTGTACTATAAGGAAGGCTGAGTGCCGAAGAATTGATGCCTTCGAACTGTGGTGCTGGAGAAGACTCTTACGAGTCCCCTGGACTGCAAGGAGGTCAGTCAATCCTAAAGGAAATCAACCCTGAGTGCTCATTGGAAGGACAGATACTGACGCTGAAGCTCAAATATTTTGGCCACCTAATGCAAAGAGAAAACTCTCTGGAAAAGACCCTTATGCTGGGAAAGACTGAAGGAAAAAGGAGAAGGGGATGGCAGAGGATGAGATGGCTAGATAGCATCACGGATGCAATGAATATGAACTTGATCACGCTCCGGGAGAGAGCGGAGGACAGGAAGGCCTGGCGTGCTATGGTCCATGGGGTCATGAAGAGTCGGACACGTCTAAACGACTGAACAACAACAATGGCCTATGGTTTTCAAACTTTCTTCATAAAAGGAGCATTTCTAAACATGACTTAAACTACTAAGGAGCTCAGAAGTTTAAGCACATGGCACAGAATTCTGTGGCATGTTCTTGGACACTCATGAAGGGTTAGGGTGGCTGGGGATGGTGGGAGTTGTAGTCCAACACATTCAAGGGCACCAAGTTGTGAAAGGCTGGTATAACAGATGATGATGATGTTAGTTTTGGGAAATATTGTATAGAACTCTGTACATCCAAAAATCCTATGTGAATCAGAATGTATAGATATGCAGCATTTTACCTGGGCTAGGCAAACTAGCCAACAAAGTGTCGATTTTTTTTCTTGCTGGTTGTTAGCTTTCATTGATACAGAACTGAATCCTCTCAGTGCAAAACTAAGCCCAATCAGGAAATTCTTAACAAAAGTATTGCACAACAGAAAATAACTTTTCTAGCAAGACAATGTTTTGACGGGGAATAAGACCATTCCCCCACCGCAGAATTTTTTCACTGGGATGAAATTTTGACTGACAAAACTCCATTGTATCAAAACTAGAAATCTGGAAATATTCACACCTTTCTGGATAGGATCTGCAATAAAAAAATTTCTTTTTGGGTTCTGCATGCTTGCCTGCAATGAATCCATCATGGAAAAATTCCCCCTTTAGAGCACTGTAGGCATGTCAAGTTTTCTTCCTGATTCAGAACAAAAAATGTAATTCAGGTCAGGAGTTTGGAATTTCCTGTGGGATGGGAAACCTGACTCCTGACCAGTTCTAAAAGGTTGCAGTAAAGAGGACAAAGATCATTTGTTAGCCTTGACCACTCTGGTTAGAACAAGAAGCAATGGATTTTAATTGCAGGAAGGATAACTTGTTTATGGGATACATTAGAGCAAAGAAGCTGAAAGACAGATTAGGTGAAAACCTGGTTTGTGAAATGAATTTTTCAAGAATCCCTGTTATCCAACGTTTAAAGACATGCCACAAATTCAAATGGTGTGTGTACTGCAAGTCAGTATGCAAAGGTGTCATTCTTGGTACAGCACAGCCCCTCTCCCCACCCCCCACAACTTAAGCCAATTTGGGATTGTTGAAGAGGCTTGAGAAGCAATGGTGCTACTGTGTTACAGAAAGCTATATATACAATCCCTTATGCACATACAAATGAGCAGTCTGGATCACAGCCATAGGTAGGTAGGTAGGTAGAGCCCTGAAGGTGTGGGGCTTGGGGGAGGGGCTCTGGCTGAGGCCCTGTGGGCCCAATGGGCTGACCTGATGGGCCAAATTTGGCCCATAGGCTGGAGGTTCCCATCCCTGGCATGGATGATTGGTGGAAGTGACTCACTTTTATTACATCCCACTTGCCAGGGAGAGGGGGTGAGCCAGGACTGTGTGTAGCAAGAAACAAAGGATAAGACTGCCATTTGGGTCAGACAGAGATGAGGACAGAGTCAGAGACCTGTGCTGGAACTCTGGAGCATTGCAGATCTGATGTGAAAGAAGTGATATCAGAGCAGTGGACTTTGGAGTGTTTGCTGAGTGTTAAGCTGTGAGCCTCCACTTATGTGGAACTGGTATATTTGTAAATAAATGCAACTATTAGAAAACACCAGCAACCTCCTTCCAAAGGAAACCAAATCTGAGGGAAGCACTGCTCCCCTGGAAATTCTCACCACTTGCAGAATGTACAGAACTATTATTTTTTCTGAAAATTGTTGTCTAATCCTGAAAGTCAGAGAGGGCCTTCTGATATTGGAATCTGGGTCTGTAGTTCACAGGAGGTGAGGACACTGACCAAATTCAATGCAAATAGAGAGTCTGTTTAGACCTAGCTGCTATAGCCTTATAATGGGTCAGTCTGGCTCCAAAACTAAAATATGAGACTTTATCATTTCAGTGTACATAAGCAGAAGATGAATCAGTAAAGGAACACTTAGTCCCAGACTTTAATTCCTGCAGGAGGAGAAACATGCCTGTAAGGCAGTGTTCACCTGACAGAATTTACCTCCTATGTTTGCTGAACTGCCTTGACCTCAACTAATCTTGGAAGTATTTCAGTTATGAAAAGTTTAAACTACAGGACAGAAGCTGAGTAAATGCTGTAGAGAGGCTGCATAATGCACACATTTAACCCACCCTACAAATGTGTACATGTCTCAGGGGGAAAACATATCCATTCATCGGCGTCATCATGTGTGATGATTGCACAAGGGCATCTTTTACTGCGTGCACATGGCACTGGGAATGGCTCGCTGGCTAAAACTTCCCATTGCAAGAACAGATGGTAAATAGACATGTAATGATTTTCCCACAACAGTGTATGCATCTCCCCACCTATACCTGTATAAGTAAAATGTCATATATAAAGTGACCCTGACAGACCATTCATTCCAAACGGCAACCACTGGCACATTCCTAGCATTGCTGGTTTAGACAGCTGTAAAGTGGGATTAGGCAAATCCATAGAGGAATCATAGAGGAAGCTGCATCTGTGGCTATTAAGTGTGATAGCTTTGTGGAACTTCCATGTTTCAAGGTTGCAAATACCTCTGAGTAGCTATTGCTAGGGGACCACACCAGGCAACGGCTATGGCAGGCAACCTGCTGCCCTCCAGATATTTTAGACTACAACTCCCATCAACCTAGGCAGCATGGTCAATGGTCAGGGATTATGGGAGTTGTAGTCAAAAACATCTGGAGGATACCTGATTGAGTATTCCTGGTCTGTTGCCTTCATACTCTGATTGTGGACTTCTGGGAATCATCTGCTTCACAACTGTGTGATGAAGGAAGCTGAGCATACGGATCTGCAGTCAGATCCAATTAAACAGGGCTCTTCTTAGTTCTTATTGCTAGGAACCAGTGGAGGTTAGTGGCTCTGATGTCAGTGAGGCTGTGAATTCACTCTGGGTTTCAGTCGGAACTCTAAAGAAGCTATCCAAGGTGCTCAAGCCATTTTGGGGATTGGGTTCAGCATCTTGGATACTTCCTTTAGAGTTCCAACTGAAACCCAGAATGGATTCACAGCCCCAGTGACATCAGAGGTGCCACCCTCCACTGCTAGAAACTCCCTTTATCGAAATAATTAAAAAATCGTCTTGGATCAGCCAGATTGTGGGCTGCAATCCACACTAATGGCCCTCAATGGACGCTTTTAAGGGAATATTTGAAATTAGTGTGAGGAGAGTTTGAATTTTAAATGTCCCCCCCGCCCTGCAACAAGTGTAACTGCATAAATCAAAGCACTATTCACCATATAGGCACAAGCAGGCAGATCTAGCATAGCACATTACGTTTGATTTGTGGTTGGGGCAAAACCAAATCATTTCTCTAATGCCTCAAAATTTGCAGCATGTACTTTTGAATCTCTTGGTTTAAAATGTGCAAAGATGTGTAATAGTTTTGCTTATGTTGCTTTTCATGAATTCTTAATTTGGATTCTCATGTTTGTAGATTAAATCGTATGGAAATTGCTAACAGAGACTAACAGAGACTTTCATCCTCGTGTTTCAGAACAATTGCAAACATAGGCCTTTGATTTTCATTTGAAAGTCTGCTATAAATATGTTTGGAAGCTGCAGCAATGGAGGGATATTCATTTATTCTGAGATCACATTTTCCATGTTAATATTTTCTGCCCTTGTCAACAAGGACCTTTCTGCTTCTAAACTTAAAGAGAATTATGGTCACTGGTAAATCTGATGACAGGTCCGTTTTGGATAATATTTAAAAAGACATTTTTACAATTGCATAAAGAGGCACCTTCATTTTCATCATGAAGCTGAATTATCAGAGTTGCAAGAATGTGTTATGTTACAGTTGTGATGGCACTTAAAATTGCAATGAGGAGTTTAAAAAACACATGCTTTAAACTTGCACATTTTGAAAGTATATGTTCCTGGCACCATTCTAACTTCTAGGCATTAGGTTTGTGTGATGATTATACACATACACACACACACACACACATACACACACACACATGCGTGCACACACATACACACACATGAAGACAGGTTTTTTTTGCTGAACATAATAATTTGCTGATCCTTCCAAAACCTTTATGGATAAATTTTGGGTTTCAATGGGAGTTCATGCAATAAGGGCTTTGCAATATAAGGTATAGGGTAGCATGTAATTTGATGCACTTGACATGCACTCAAACTGTTTCCATCTGTTAAGGAATTGGTATGCTATGGATTGCTGGGCTTTTTCTGCTAAATATAGTGCACATTCAATGTGACTCAATGGGGTTGCCATGCCAGGTTCTGACCCTGTCCACAGTAGTATCACTGCTATGTCAGCAGGATCCAAACGAAAATGGTTCATTTTTTGAAAACAGCAAACAATGCCTTGGCTATTGTGCACTAAGCATATGATTTTTCTTTTACGGGAAAGACATGAAGGGCTGCCAGATAGCCTTTTTGTTGCCAAAGCCCTTCCTGTAGCAAGTGGTGTTCTCCTCTCCAGTTGCTACTGTTAGGAATGATTGGTAGAAGGAGTGACCGTATTGGCTGGACCACCCTACATTCTCTCCATTTGGTTGTACAGAGGTCTGAAAAGGTTTGCATCAATGTCACTTTATTTACACATTCCTTAGATGCATGCTCCAGCTCTTGTAAATTCTAATGTAATGCTACTGTCCAAGAGCTGCATCTGTATAAACATCAGGAAGCCAGGTGTCAGATTTCCACCTGCTTTTAAAACAGCAGCTTGAAGAATCCAGCAGCAAGTAATGGCATTTATATTTATAATAGTGGTGGGGAGAAGGTAGATCAGGATCCACTGGTAGACCTCTGGCTGATAGTAGATCAGCAAGAATTTCTCACCCCCAACAGTTAACAATAGCAAGTAAAACAGCAAGTTAAAAACAGTTTCCCAGCATGGCTGGCCCTGTGCTAATTGATTATCTCTGAGCTTCATTCCTCACTTGAAAAACAGGAGTATAAATTGGTTGGGTTTGGCTGGTTCTTTGTGTAGCTCCGCTAGCCGGTTTTGTGTTGGAATTCCTGTCTGTAGCAATTCAGAAGTAGTTGTATATGCCAGTTATTCTATTGTGTGGCTCATGGGATGCAGAAGGTAATTGGCTCCATCCCTTGAACCACCATTTCACACCTTGCCCTGCCCCCATCACTATTTTGCACCTGGCATTAGGTGGGGGACCCAGTGGCGGCTGGTGGCTCCGATGTCAGTGCGGCAGTGAATCCATTCCGGGTTTCAGTCAGAACCAGTCAGAAATCTAAAGGAGCTATTCAAGATGTAGATCAGATCTTGGATAGCTCCTTTAGAGCTCTGACTGGTTCTGCCTGAAACCCAAAGCCAATTTACTGCCCCACTGAATGCCCCACTGAAGCATTCTAGTAAAAGACAAAAAGTAGATCCTGCCAGCCCGACTCTGCCCACCTCTGATTTACAAGATGGTGTTATCTTGTATGGGTAGAGAAAGAGCATTTATATGACAAACATTATTACATACTTTTTAAAAAGCACTTCTTGCCTGCAATGGTTTATAACAGCTTTCGCCAACCTGGAGTCAATCTACAGGTATGATTTATTGCAGAGGGAAAGCACTTCAGGGTCATTCAGGACACATGACATTGTGGCCACCTGCAGCCATCCTGCTGCTTCCCCCTCTAAAACGCATTTTCTAAAAGTTCATCTTGTGCATATTTTACCTTAGACGTGGCTTCTGCACGCTTCAGCTGCAGTGTGGCCCATTCGCCTGAATTAAATGCTACATGCTAGGTGTGCCCAGGGGTGTGTCTGTGCCTGGCTGGGAGAGAGGGGTTGAGAGAATAGCCTGCTAGGTCTACTCAGACGTACGGAGCAGAGGCGAGAAAGCGAGCCAAAGGGGTGGTGAAAGAGCGCTGTAAGGAGCTGCCGTTCTGCCGAGGCTTGACTCATTCAGAGAATGCAGCCTGTTTTCTGCATTCATAAAAGCGCAGCTTTAATCTTCAATCTTTCACAATAATGCAATGGTGGATGAGAGGGGAGAGGTGTGGGGTTAAACTATGAGGGCTTAGTTCAGTGGTTCCCATCTTCCCTGAGCAGGGGAGCATGGTTAGGGGCTGGGAACAAGCCTCTCATTTGTTCAGCAGCATCTAAGTGTTTGATGATGTTCAGTGCAAGTGGAAGGACTGTACCCACATGACCCCAAAATAAGGAGGATTGACATGCAGTATGACCTGTGAAAGCATGTTTTAAGGTACTATATACTCCACTTTTCTGGCTATATGTGTCCCTGAAGGACTAAGCCGATTTTATGAAAATCCACATTAAACATGAAAGCACTTCATATTCCACTGCCACGTAGATCTGGCCCTGGTGCCATCCAGATGTGTCAGATTACAGCTCCATGCCATGCTAGCTGGGGATGGTGGGAACTGTAGTCCAACACATCTGGAAGGCACCAGGTTGGGAAAGGCCGTGTATAATATGAGTTAAGGTGGTCCAACCTGGGAAAACTTGATTCAAATCCAAGCTGAGCCACAAAACTATTGGCTCCTTTGGGGCAAGTGCCCCCCCCCACCTCTCTGCTTTAGTTTCCACAGGTGCAGCCTGTGAATAACATGACCTTCCAATGTAGTGCAGATGAATGAAATCTGCCCTTTGCACATTACACGTGCTATAGAAACGAGTGATTCATACTGGAGTATACCACATGTGTCTTTGTAGTACGAAGGTCAAGAGATGGAGAACATGAAAAGCATTTGTGAGCTCCTGGACAAGTTCATGAGAGCCAAGTCCTGCCTGCGTGTAGGTGGGGCTGGGAGCAAACATATGAGATTGGGCTCAAAATCCTGCTGCTTTCCCTCTGTCTGCCAGAGGTAGATGGAAGAAGTGGAGGGAGACTCCAGTTCTTCTGGAAGAAGGCACAGTCTCCCCTCTAGAATCTGCTTCCTTTTACACATGAAGAGGGGGCAGGGCTGGACAGTTTGTACTCTTGATCGATTAAGAATTTTCTGCCTCTTGGAGGCATCATCGTAATGCTTTCAATTTATGCAGGATCAAAGAACTGGGAGTACTAAGCTGACTCATATGTCAGGTCCTCACATCTCTCTGATTCATCCTACTGTCTTCCCCTCTCTATTCAGTTCACGGGGTGTGAGCAAATCCATAGCTACTTTTCCAGCTTCTCTTCAATCCATGCTGACTCAGCCTAGGTTAAATGGACATGATGGCACTGTGCTACAGTGGAATATCGCAATTACACAAGGAGGAGAATACCTTCTTTCACTTTCAGAAATAATATTGCATTTTCCCTGCTCTAAAAACCACCAGGAAAGCGCTCTTAAAAAAACAGAAGCAAAACTGAAGGATCATGACATTGTCTAAAGAACCCATAAACAACCATGAGGGAGGAATCATGAGCACACAATAAATGCCTCATGCAGAAAAGCTCGAGGTGACACACAATGTTTAATGAATATGATGTTCTTCTGGCAAAACTTCATCTTGGCAGATTTGGTGTCTTCAGCTATTCCTCCAGCTCTGCTAAGTCTGGGAATGGGCACCATGCAGAGATCTCAGACGCCAAGATAATATGAGCCTGAGTTTTCCTGTGGCATATTTTGCAAAAGCGTGGAGAGATTTCTCTGACAGTTCTGCAGCAAGATTTCTCACTTTTCTGGACTTTTCATATGCAGCTCAGCGTGTGTGCTAAATGAAAACGAGAGAAAGAGCAGTAATTAAAAAATGTGTCTGAGATTCCAAGAGAAATAATTGGAGCAAAGACCATGGAGAGGAAGACGAAAGCCTGGAGCACATACATGCAATCAGCCCCTGAGTTCTACTCAATGATATTCTGTAGGGGCTGGGGGGTGAAGGGAGGCTTTTTCTCCTTTTGTGTAAATTCCTAGTTTAGCTTGCCCGTTGTTTGAAGAGATGAGTCAGCAGTTTCATTCTGTTGCAGGAATGTATTCAGAAACAGGAATCCCACTGACTCAGGGTTTTTGATAGCCATCCATTTCTTTAAAACCACAATTCAAAGGCACAATCTCATGAATTAGTCAGGTTCAGCACTACTAAACTAAAAAAGGGGTGGGGGAGCATATTAAAGTAAGCTGCAACAGAGCTGGCCCTGGCATTTCATAATGGAACAGTGTATCTTTTTTGCAGCCAAGATGATGATATTGCATTTTTTTTTCCAGAAAGTTCTTTGATTCAGTTAAGGGTGGGGATCAAATTGAAGTGTGAAGGTCATGCATATACCCTGACGTTACTCAGGTTTCATAAAACAAAAGGATGACTATATAACCCATTTTGGTCACCATGTGAAGTCAGTTACATTTAATGGGGAATAGTTTCCAGTTGTTCAAAAGATCTGTGACTATATGATTTGCTATTGTAGCCCAGCATGCACACCCTCAAAATTCATGGCATGAACAAGGGATATATTTCAGCCACAAACATGTTGGGCTTCATCACACAGAGCTTTTATCCTGCGATTGGGATTGCTCCTTCACGGACGTTTGCAGGCTCTTTACATGATGCTGTGACCCCAGGTTCCGTTTTTAAATACATCCCAGATTATGAGCTATCAAATTACCCCATTGTGTTCCACTTCAGTTTCCTCCATGAAAAGACTTAAAGCAGCAAGAAGAAGAGCAAGATCAATGAAAGGTAATGGAAGATTCAGAGAAGGGGGAGGAGGAAGCGCATGTAAAAGGAGTCAGTGATAATTCTGCATTTAAAACGGAAGCAGAAAGCCCTGTTTTAAATGCAGGATTTTAGGTTGGTGTAGAAATGCCAGTCCGACTGCCGTAGCTTCTCCCAAAGACTCTTGGGTAGTTTGGTGACGCTGCTAAGAATTCTTTTAGAGATCCCTAGCCCACTTCCCTGCAGAATTTCCTGGGGAGAAGGAATATCTATTAATGGGGCAAGTCAGCACTTGACGTCCATGGCACAGGCCACCACTGTTGCCTGCTCTGGGGTCCTTTTTAATTCTTTTTTCTAGCTCAGCATCCCAGGCAGCATCAGGTGGCTGGTTCTAGCCACCATTTTAATTTCCTACAATGCCCTTGATGTTGCATTACTCCAGGGCATTATGGAAAATTAAAATGGCAGCTAGGCATATATGGGGGGACTCCTCTTAGTAGGGTGGTGCCTTACACATCGCCAAAACACCTGGCCATCACCTCCTAGACTGATGCCCTCCTCCAGGTAAGGCCACAAAAGCTCCCTGGAAGAGGTGAGTGCCCACCCATTTTGCCCAAGTTCCTGTAACACTGGGAACTGGCTCTGACTATAAACCAGTTTAGATCTGTGTTCTGGATACCCAAACCCAAGCGCCTGATTTTCTGAAATGACTTCATATCTGTTACAGCTCGAATGGTCAGGAGAAGACTATGTCCTTGGAAACATTCCTATCCTCGGGCTTAACTTATTTATGATTACCACCTTTTGACCTGATCCATATAGCCATGAGGTACATTAAGCTAAGACAGCGGTGGGGAACCGGGGCCCCTCCAGATGTTGTTGGATTTCAACTCCCATCAACCCCAGCCATCTAAGAGGTGGTGACTGGCTCAAGGTCACTAGTGACCGCCATTACAAAGGATATGAACCAGTCTCTCCTCAGCCCTACTCCAAAACCACTGCACCACTTTCTCCTCATGCACACTCTCTTTTTCTCCTTCACTTCTACCTCCCTCTATAGAGCTGACAACTGTTTTCTTTTTTAAACTGGCCATGGATCTGTACCTTTAACAGAAGCCTGACCTACAGAAATCTGGTAGGTGAAACCTTTCTTGGCATGGAGATAATAAAGCAGAGGAGAAACGATCACCTGATTTACTTCTGCTGCGCTTAAAAGCACAGGAGTAGAGGCAGCCAGACGCTTACAACCATAACTGTAGGTCAGCTGGTTCTACAGGAAGCATTATGGTAATAGGATGGGAGGTTGTGTGCAAACAGCACTTATGTGAGCTGAGACAGGCCTAATGTTTTTAAAAGGTATAAAGAACTGCTTTATATATGCCTTACAACTTTGGACTGAGGAAATAAGGTACACTTGGTTTACATAAAGCGAACAAGAGCTTCTTAGTAAATTAGCACTGAGCAAGACTGATGGAGCCCTTTCCATGAGGGACATTTTAATTCCCTTATTTTCTGGTATGTGTGTGAATGTGTGTTTAAATTGTGCAAACCTGTAGGCAGGGCCTATTTCTTGTTAACTCATGTAAGTGCTTTGTTATATGAATCATCTGAATCATCATCTCATTATCAGGACCAGTGTTGTATCCAGTTTCTTACAAAACTGGCCACATACTGCTCTACAAACGATACATCTGACTTTTCTCTTAATATGCCCATTTGAAGTAACATAACTGCACATACCACCTGCTTTTCACAGTCAGGGTATTTTGCATTATTGCAAAAATGTAAATTAAGCCCTTTCCAGGTATGCTTGTTTCCATTAGGCCAGTTTTTCATGTGCAAATCCGCCTGAAGTAAGGGAAATGCAAAATATATCATAGTGATGTTTCTGGAAAAATAAGGCATCCATTAGTTTTTATTTATAGAAATGAACCAAAGAGGCCCTTTGTATCAAAGTAACATTAGCCTAGGGTTGGGGTTTTTTTGGTAGAAGACAGATAAGTCCCCCTTTTTAGGTGTTTCACTGATATCCTCTTGAGATATGACTAATATGATCCGGCAGTAATCATATCCCTTATAACATGCTCTTTGTCTTTCAGTCCCTTTACTGAGAACAGAATGTGCAGGGAGGCATATTGGTATGAAGAATGATGAAGAGATATAGTCAAGAGTTCAGCACAAACTAAGGCTCTTGGATCATGATAATATAACACAGGCATTTGGGACTATCTAGTGAGCTGTGCAGATATGGAGCCTTTTGAAAAGATGAACTGACATCCCATAAAGGACCTCCCACTTTTCCATCCCGGAGTACCCACTGTTGTATATTTCAAGGTATCCCAAAAGTTTAGAATCAATAGAATGGGGGCCAAACTGCACATTACATTAATTGAGTAGTGTGTAGTTGAGCTTGACAGTTTTGTTTACTTTAGTGTAATTACACATGGTCCAATTGAATTAGGACCAGTGTGGACCTGGAGGGGAGGATTAAACTTCCCCCCACCCTTTTTCCTTTGAAATTCCATGCCACCTCATGGGGGGGGGGTGACCGATTGACTCCAATGGAGACTACTTTTCTTTCTTTAATCTCCCCGCCCCTAATGGAATTTCAGAGAAAGATTAGAAAGATTAGAAAGATCCTACACTGTAGCTCACCCCATTCAGCAGGGTCTTCTGACTCAGTGTAGTATTTTTAGGAGGCTGGAAGGGCTGCCGTGGGAAGGAGGGGGGCACAGAACTCAACTTCTGCCAGCACAGTTGATCCAGCATAAATCTGGATCCAATCCTTTATAAAGAAATGATAATAATAAGTTTGTAGGAGCAGATGAACTGTCAAAGGCCTTCTGTTTTCACATTGTTGATGACTGGCTCAAAAATAGCGAGATAACGAATGCTGAAGATGAATACTAGTCTAAGGAAGTGTTTGACTCTACTGCCTGGTGGAGAACACCATCAGGCTTTACTGTCAAATGCCTTCATTTCTCTGGGTTTCTTCTACCACTTGCTGCAGGAATAGCCATGTGATGCTGCTGTCCTGTACAGAGCTTCATTTATACGTTCTGTTTTACTATGTATGTTGTTTTATGTTTTTAGTGGTTTTGTTTTTTATATTGTTGTTTGCGTCCTGATGGGGTTCCAAGGACTGGGATGACTGGGACTGGCCCTGCTACCCTAGGTCCATTTAACTTGTGCTGTCAGGGATTGAGCTTTGGCCCTTCTACATTCAAAGCACTTGCTCTCCCACTGAGCTGTGCCTAGGCTGGCCACTTGTCCTGCGCTAGGCATCCTGTGCTTATTTACAGGGCTGTCCCATCCAAGTTCAGTGTAAAGATAATGACACATAAGAAGGGCCTTGAAGTTGACCATCAACAGCTAGCATTTGGACTGCAGTGCAGACTCACTTGGTCACTTGGCCAGTCTTCCTCACTAGGGTGAGATGCACTGTAGTTCTGTTTAAATTATACTAATGATTTCTAAATTTGCATCTATACATATAAATTGGTGTAAACTCATTTTATGCTCACCTGTGTCCTCTTTTGTCCTCTTTTTTGGTAATATATTTCCTCTTTTGGAAGGATATGTGAATTTCTACCCTAGGTGGGACGCCCTCCCCAGATTGCATAAAGGTTTACTTGGTTGCACTCCCCCTCCTTCCTTAGGCCTGGACAATTTAAACTAACAGGCAATTAAAAGAAGAACAAGAGTAGGAAAGGATCACAACATACTGTTTTGCCTTTAAAATATCAATGTCAATATGAAGAAACACAGTCTTCATAGCAAAACATTAGGCATGCCTCCTTAATGAATTCAAATATTAAATGCTTTAACTTGTAGGTCTCACTATGTTACTTTCAAAACAGGTCAGGGCCTGAGGGTTACTAGAATTTTAATTTCCATTAATAAATATTCATACTCCATTTACTTGCTGTAGAGTGTCCTATGCACAATTGAACTTTATTTGTAACTTGAATTCATTCATATCCTGTATATTGACTATTGAGGTTCAAGAAACAAACCTAATATAAAACACTTTATCCAAGCTTTATCTGGTAGCACTATCTAATAACAGGTCACTGTGAAACTAGCATACCTCAGCTCAATTGCTAATTAAATGCTGATTATAAGGTCTTCGGTTAGTGTTTGTTTTTATTATGTATCTCATCCTGAGATCTTCAGCTGTAGGGTGATTCATAAATTGAATATATAAATTATAAACAAATAAAATGTCATACAACCCAATCCTTCTAGCCTACAAATAAAATATCTCAAAATCACTTCAAATGACTACAGCCCAGCTACAAAAAGTATGATACCCCCAAAATGCAAACCCTCCCCTCCCTCATAAGGAAGTGGTTGCAGCTTACTTTTCAACCATGACATCATATAATATAATCAGACCTAGTTTCAAGAAAGACCATAATTCACCAGGGGTATATCCAGAAAATGTACCAGGGCGGCGGGGGCGGGGGAATTCTGCTGGGGGAGGCTGCTTTTTGGACAAAATATGTACTCCTGGAACTCAATGTGGGTAGAGTCTTAGAATCTAAGGGATCAAGAAAGAGCCTAATGCCCACAAAACCTTCCAAGGTTAATGTACAGTACCAACCCATCCCTCTTGCTACACAGCAGAGCTTGTTTAAAGGAAAATGTTGAATTGCACAGTGGTAAGCGATTGCATAGGGCTTGCGGTGGCTTAGTGGTTAAGACGCTGAACTGCAGACCGGAAGGTCGGCAGGACAACAGTTCGAGACCTGAGTGCCGCGTGACGGAGTGAGCTCCCATCTTCAGTCCCAGCTCCTGCCAACCTAGCAGTTTGAAAGCAAGAAATTGCAAGTAGATAAATAGGTACTGCTTCGGCGGGAAAGGTAACAGCGTTCCGCGCACCTCGGTGTTCAGTCATGCCGGCCACATGACCACGGAAGCGTCTTCGGACAGCGCTGGCTCTTCGGCTTAGAAACGGGGATGAGCACTGCACCCTAGAGTCGGACACGACTGGTTGGGGACACCTTTTAAGTGATTGCACTGTGCACACATAGCGCACACCACTGCAATACACCTGTGCGTTTTCCTTGTGTGCATGAACGCATGTTTTGTTACCTAAAGTCACTTTCCATAACAGTTAGAAGCCTACACAGCATGGTGGAAAATCCTCAGAACCAGGTGTTCGACGGCACTAATGTAGAAGAGTGATATATATTCAGTCTTCACACAAGAAACATTATGAGCTGCAACAAAACTGTATTTGGAATGAGGGAAACAAAACAAAAACAAAGAAGAAGGGAACAAAATAGGTGCACAAACACAGTACAGCAAGTCCCTTATTAAAGGCACAATCCTATGCACGGTTAGACAGAAAAAAGGCCTACAACTCCCAGCATGCTCTAGGCCTTTCTTTTTGTCTAAACATGCATAGAATTGGGCTTTAAGGGTTCCTTCTTTTCTTTTTTTAAGGTCCTGGCTCACAGATCAGTTCAGGCAGCCATTACTGCTCCGTGACACAGCAGCCAGCCCCCTAGGCAGGTGAGGGGAGATGAGGCCATAAGTGCTTGTAACCTGCTGTGATCCAGGAACATCCAGCCTGAGCACCTGGGTGCACCAACCCCGTTTCGTGGCTCCACCTCCTCTTCCCAACCCATGAATGGATACAGCTGTGGGTAGTGAAACAGCTGGGCTGGCAGGCAGAACCCAGCCAGTGTTTTCTTTGTTGGGCAGCCACGGCAGGGAGGGGAAGGGGTGATTGCTGGCTCACCTGAGCAAGGTAGCAGCTGCTCTCACAGAATGGGGCACAGAGGCAGGGGGCCCCAGGCATGCCAGGCTCAGGGCAACAGACCTTTGTCCTGGGGTCTGTGCCGAGCAGTGCCACTGCTCGCCACTTTGTGAGCAGGCAAGTGGGCAGGTGGTGGGGCCAGAGACTTCCTGGCTGGGGACAGGTCAAATCTGACCGCAACCATTATACAGCCTGTAATTCACTAACTACCCTTTTCACCAGCATTCATGCCATTATTTCCATGGCTTTCCTTTTAATACCCCATTTAGCATGTTTTTAGGTCCTTCTAGAGCAAGAAATGTATATGATGAGAATCAAGTGACAAAGGCTTGACAAGAGAATTTACAGCTCAGTTCATGACTCATTAATCCAGAGCATTTGGTTTTAAACAGATTTAAATCGTCATGGGATCAGCGGGACCAAGGATGTACCCCTAATCACATCTATTTGGAAGTACGTTCCTTTGAAACCAATGGGTCTTAACTTCAAGGCATGTTGGGGCTTGGGGGTAACAGCTGGCCTAAATCCAAATATTGTGGTTTTGCTGGTTTCTGAACCGGTCAGATTACCGGTGACTGCTGTTGTTTTTATAAGATAGTTTGAAGGTTGTTCCTGGCAAGAGGTTCCCTGATGACTATTTCGGTTGATGAAAGAAGCCAAGATGAGGTCGTGTTCTTGGCAGGTCCACAGAGCCTTGCCTTGTGCCATCAATATGGAGACCTGCTTGATATTGCTTGCAGCAAACTAGTTGCCCTTGGAGTAGAGTTTTCTTCAAGCCACTGTGGTGTCCTTCACTTGTTGCCCTTCATTTAGCTTTGTTCCTGTCAGGATGTCCTCAAGAAGATGTGTGTATACATGCAGAAGGACTCAGACATTGAAATAAATACACCATCCTTATGCTGCTAGTATAATCTCTTCTGAAGATACAAGAGACAATTCAGATCTTCTTCTAGGCAAAGAATTTACTTAAAACAAAGATGGAATTGTGCTTCAAAGGCTCACAACTGGAAAGCCCAAACTTAAAAGGGTGACAGCTTGCCGTAGGGTGACCATGTGTCTTCTTTTACAGAGGACAGTCCTCTATTTGAAGGGCTGCCAAAATACAGTCCTCTGTTTTGAAAGCATCCTCACTGGAGGGCTGTCCAAACCAAGTCCAATTTAAACATTAAAAACAAATCAGAAGGAAGAGTTGGACCTTGAAGCTGCCCATTAGCAGAACCTGGACATCAGACTGAGCAAAGCACACAGGTCACCGGGTCACAGTCTTCTATTTAAATTATAATAATTATTTCTAAATTTGCATCTATACACATAAATTAGCATAAGCAATTTTTAAGGCAAATGTGTATCCTCTTTTGTCTTCTTTTTGGGTGATGCATGACCTCTTTTTTGCTGATTCAGAAGTGGCCATCCTACCATAGATTAGTATAAAGGCCTTATGATATTGGCCATTTTATTTTCAATCCCTTCTATAATGATCTCTTGCATGGAATTTGCCTGTTTCACAGCTGCTGCACACTCGGCCAATGTTTCCATTAAGCTATCCACCACATCCCCGAGATCCCGTCTGTGATCAGTTACCACACGGTCAGACCCCATCAGTGTATGCTTGACTTCTTTATGCTTTATGTTTGGCTTCCTGCTGTGCTAAGGAAGGCTGGAGTAGGGTGTGGTGATGGTTCTACATTCACTCTCAGATGATGCTACAGTGGTTGCAACTGAGAAATTTCTTAGGGTGCACAGTGCAATTATGTTGTCAGAACTTTCCCTGCAACCGCAACATTTCTCTCTCTCTTTCTTTCTTTCTTTCTTTCTTTCTAATTTAATGAAAGCTGAAGCAGTCACACTTATTCAAAATGTCTGGTTCTTGGATAAATCTGTCACATGATGAATAGGTGAACCAGTACATCTGTGCTAAAAATATAAAAAGGCAAGAATCAGTTTGAAGAACACTTGGGATGCAATCCTATGCATGTTTAGACAGAGAAAAGGCCTACAACTCCCAGCGTTCCCCAGCCACCCTTACTGTGGTCTAGAATGCCATTCAGTCTCTTTCTCTTCCTCCTAGCCCTCTAGTTAGAACTCTAAAACAAAATACTCTGAAATATATTCTGCACTGGCTTAAATCACTGAATTCCAGCAGGGTTGAGGGTTCTGTTTTTTAGATTTAAAGCTTTCCTTCACACAAGAATACCAGGAAGGAGTTACTTTAGACATTTCCCAATAAAGCACGGGGGAATGCTATCAACATCTATCGAAAAGAAGTGTCAGATTGTTCAACCAGTCAAAGTACTCCAGTTTGCAAAAGACACAGTTAATTTCATAAACAGAATTGAAAAATGCCAGGGTTTTTTTTAACCCAAAGACTACAAGATTGAGTTCCAGTTTCCTCTAGGATCAGAGCAACTCAGCTAATGGCAACCAGAAACCCTTCTTAACTCAGCCTTCCCCAATCAGCCGCCCTCCAGATGTGTTGGACTACAACTCCCATGATGCCCAACCACATACTTCACAGTCTCATTGACTTAATTTCAGAGCACAAGAACATAATAAATGCCTTGCGAGATCAGATCAAATAAAGGTCCATGTAGTTCAGCCTCTAACAGGAGCAATGAGATACCCCTGTGGAGCTCCACAGGTAAGGCCCTAAGTGAAGAATCCTTTCCTGTTGAAAATGGAGTAAAGAAAGGAGAATAATGTTCAGAGGAACATGTTTTGTTTCTCTTGCAGCATGGATCAATGCACTCTCTTAAAAGGCAGAAAAAACACCTGCCTGCAGTCCTCCTCTTTCTGTTCCCCATATTCTTTCCTTTCCTTCTCCCAACAAAAAAAAGCAGAAAAAGGATCCATGGTAAATAAACAGAAGTCTTTTAGTGGGGAGCTCCTTGTCATCTGCCCACACAGTCAACAGCAGAGACTTGTTCATGTTTACACTGTCATGCTTTGCCAGACTGAAAGAGATAGAAGAGGTAGACAGATTTGTTGCCTTTATTAGATTAGCAGCTGAGCTATCTGAAGGAAACCCGAAGGAAAGAGCTGGAATGTCCCAGACCAAATCAAATCTCTGTTCTGTTATCACATCGCTGCTTTATAGCAACCTAATTTCTGTAATATCTGTTGCTGCAGGTGTAATACCCTTTTTCCTTGCTTAAAAAAGGAAAAAGATGTTTTTAAAAAGAGCTGGTCCTCATTGTGCACATTACAAGGGGATCTCAAAAGAGGTGCCTTTTTGCAGGCAAACCTTCATCCACAATTGCATTGACTGCAAACTTTAATCAGGGCTGGATGCACTTTGCATCTAAATTCTGTGCAAAGAAAAAGCAAATCTGCTACTCAGAATAAATTATTCAAATTGTGGAATTAGCATAGATTTGTGTCAGGCATAATTCATTCTGAATGTGATATGAGGCGAGAGGGGGTGTTGTGGAATTTAGAATCTTTTGACAAAGACAGGTGTGAAAAATGGGAAGGAAGGAATACAGATGCAGTCAGGTGAGGCACTGGAAGTGTAGGTTACTAAAGAATCCCATGGTGTGGAAGGTGGATGAAGGACGCTGATGTTTCAGATCACAAAAGCGGGACCAGCGCATAATGATAAGGTATATGCTTTGCATGCAAAAGTGCCAGGTTCAGTTCCTGGCCTCTCCAGTTGAAAGGGTCAGGTAGCAAGTGATGGGAAGGATTTCTGTCTGAAAACCTGGAGAGATGCTGCCTGTCAGAGTAGACAATACTTGCCCAGATGGACAAATAATCTGACCTGGTTTAAAGCAATTTCCCTTTCTTTCTTTCTTTCTTTCTTTCTTTTTTTCCTTCCTTCCTTCCTTCCTTCCTTAAAAATATAAGTCACTCTTCTGGACCAAGTCCTCCCAAGGTGGCAAACAAAATACAAGCATAAAATTAAAAATAATATATTATAATAAAACTTAAAAATACACAAAACTATGAATACATTGAAATATATTTTAGCCTGTATTTTTTAAGAAAACCTTTCCAGAGCCACAGCAATAACATATTTTAAACTCCCACATCATGACCAAAAAAACCCCATATAAATTAAAAGCAGTTAAGAATAGGTGGGTTTTCAAAGTCTTTTGAAAAACTGCAACTGAGGGGGTGTGGTGGTCAGAAGGGGGGGACACACAATCATCAGGGCATTAAAAGAGAGTGGGAGAACAGCAGTATTTTGACCCTGTTCCTATAGCAACACCCTGCTGTTCTAAGTTTTTGCTTTTTAATCCTTTCCCTCTACACACACACACCCCTTTAGGATGTAGCTCTATGGAAGCTGTGCACCTTTCCCCAGTGCTGCTGTGCACACAGTCATCAGACAGGGCTAGGCTAACGCCTCACACACATGCATGCACTTTGCTGCCTGAAGGTGAGGGCAAGATGGTGCCCTCCCCTTCCACTTACAGAAGTTGATTGGATTGGTTGTTGAATCTGAGTTCAACATTGACAATGGGGCAACATCAACCACTGCACCTGAAGGCGGCAGGCTAGCTTAGGCGGTTCAGGGCAGGCCTCGTGGCACAGAGCTCCAACAACTCCCCACTACTCCCCGTCTCAGTATTCTCAGTAGCTGTACCTGAAGCCACAAATGGAACCAGATTTTGATACACCGGACAGGTGTACATTTCTGATACTACACTTGCACTAGGTACACATAGCTGCCAATGAAAACAGTGCATGCAAGTCCAGTCCTCTACACTCACACACACACACACGTATACACTCAAGTAAAACCTAGTTATGTACAATGCACAACATCAGGATGTCAGGACACAGGTAAGTTGACTGGATGATATGAAAGAGAAGAGAAGGAACCAGATTCATCAGCTGCTGCTTTCAGTGACAGCTTCATGTATATCACAACATCTAGTTTTGGTGTAAGTGGACAACAGGGAGATGCATCAAAGGAGGCAGCCAACCAAGGCAAAAATGCTTGTAGGCTTAGTTCACATGAGTCTTCAGACTTTCCCACTGTGGTGGGTGGAGAACTAATTCGTTTGCAGGCACATGCCAGGCCTTCCCTGACACATTTAGCTAGATTTTAGTCCTGCTGCTGTGCAACGTAGGAACCTAGGAAGTAGGTAAGTGTACTAGGGCGGCCAGTAGGGTGACATATTCCCCAAAAAGAGGACAAAGAGGACACAGTGATTAGCATAAAATTTACATATGCTATTTATATGTATAGGTACAAATGTAGAACTAATTACTATAATTTAAATAGGAATACAATGTATCTCACCATGGTGGGGAAGACTGTGACCAGGTGAACTATGGCCATGTCTCCTACTTTACAGTCATCACCTCTCTATTTGAAGGCACCATCTATTGACGGGCTGTCTAGTAGTCAAAGCCCTGATTAAAGATAAAGGACCATAGGAAGAGAGAGCAGGGGCCTTAAAGTTGCCCATCCACAAGTAGCACCTGGACAGGAAACTGAGCAGCCTCTGTTTCTGTGAGCTGGCAGAGGTCAGACCTCTATTTGGAGGTGTCTTCATTTGATGGGCTGTCCAGTCCAAATCTGGTTTAAAGTCAAAGAACCATAAGAAAGAGAGAGCAAGAGAGGCCTTGAAGTTACCCATCCACAGTTAGCACCTGGACAGCAGACAGAGAAGCAGGCCCACAAGTCACCTGGTCACTAAGGTAAGATATATTGCATTTCTGTTTAAATAATAGTTGCTATTTCTAAATCTGTACCTACATATATAAATTTGCACATGCAAACTGGTGCCCTCTTTTGTCCTCTTTTGGTGATACATTTCCTCTCTTGAGGGTGAAGCATAAATGGCCACCCTATGGCCCTGACTACTTTAGATTTAACCCCACCCACATTTTGCACAGGGTCCTTTGGCATGTGGTGCCCCAGAAGTTTCCTCCCAAATTAATATAGTCCTCAGGCTGAAAAAGGCTCCCTACCTCTGATCTAAAACAAAGAAGTGATGTTTAGGACAGCTACAAACTAAAATACAAAAAGTGTAGGCAACCATGTTGGGGGATAGGAGAGGAAATGGTGAAACTTTTATTAGGACCAGCCAAAACGTCACAAAGTCACGAGCAAGCTTTTGAGTTCTTCAGGACTCTTCATCAGGCTGGATATTAAGCAAAACAGGGTGGTGGGGGCATGATGTTTCTATTCCAACAGTCTGCTGTTTCTAAGTCTTCTCCTGGAATAGGGCCGATCTACATTGCGCCCGCCATCACAATGAATTCGGTGTCCCATTGGGTTAAACGCTCTCACATTAAAACGTGATTATTCACACTCACCCATTTTCCCAGTTGCAGTGCTTCATCAAATGCGTGAGCTCGGTTCACACTCGAGCACTGTGCTGTTTTCCGGCTGTTTTCCTGTGCACGTTTGTCTGATCTCGGATGCTAAGTGGGGTCGGCCCCGGTCAGTAGCTGGCTGGGCGACCACCTGGGAATCAGGCTTCCTGCACTGAGCAGGGGGTTGTTCTATCCCTTCAAATGAGACTAAGGTTTACCCCCTCCTATCCCCCGCTCTGGATGTTTTTTTTTTAAATTAAGGCGTTATCCTCGCAGAATCAGGGCTTCTCCGCGATGGTTTTTTTTTTTTTAATTCAGGCATGATCTTCGAAGCTGTGAAGCTTCACAACTTCGAATCTTCGAAGATCATGCCTGAATTAGAAAAAAAAAAAACATCGCGGAGAAGCCCCGATTCTGTGAGGATAATGCCTTAATTTAAAAAAAAAAAACATTTGGAGCAGGGGATAGGAGGGGGTAAAACTTAATCCCATTTGAAGGGATAGAATAACCCCCTGCTCAGTGCAGGAAGCCTGATTCCCAGGCGGTCGCCCATCGAACTACTGACGGGGACCGACCCCACTTAGCTTCTGAGATCAGACAAGCGCACGCACATCCAGCCCTTTGCTTGTTGCTGAGGAAACGGGGGCTGCTGAGGAAGCTATGCAATCAGTAGCCGGAAGAAGACATGGGGGCATAGAGAGCTGTGATTGGACAGGAGGGAAATACAAACACCACCATATATGGACAGGCGGGGGAGGGGACTATGACCGGATATGGTAGTGAAGGTGGAAAATCAGCACATTAAGGGGAAATACCGGGATATTAGGGTATTGAAAGCGGGAGCACGGAAGTGGGAAATTCCGGTTCCAATTCGAGGGGGGTACTGTGTAGTGTGAAAGGTGGGTGGTGAAACCTCATTGGAAGCAAAAAAAAGGCAGTAAGTGTAGATCCAGCCTAGGAGGATTTATGCAGATGTAATTAGGTGAACTCACTAGGTGTAACAGATTGCAAGATGCATCTAGGGCTGTTGGGACAAATAAATCTAACTGCTGTTCCCCCATTTTTTAAAATATAAAATCTAATAGTTTGTTCTGTTTCCAGCTCTAACATACAGGTTCCTTGTGAGACTGAGAACAGAAGTAAAGAGAAACATGCTAGTCCTTTATACTAGCAAAGCTGGGGATTAATTTAAAGTGGCTAATTTAACAGCATTGTGTTTCACACAGTTTTTACACTGTGCTGAAACAGTTGCTTTGCATTAATCCTAGCAATTAATGCCTCCATGTCTCTTCTTCCTGAATTGGTTTTACAGCAGTGGATAAGCTGCATAGCATATGATAAAATGGCTTCTTCAGTCATGCTTAATTTGTAAAATATGGGGTGCCAATGGGCATGTATGCCAGGGAGTCACAGAGCCAAAGTAGACACTACTTTAAAGATGCTACATCTCCCCCTGCACTGTTTTTCTCTAGAGTAAATGCAGGGGGCCCAATCCAGGTCAGCACCACAGCAGAGGGACAGGGCTAAAGCCCCCTCGACCCCCACTCTAGGGTCCAGTATGGATTAGGGCCCCCTGCACTTACTCTAGAGCAAAACAGAAAGAAAGACATTGCTGCTAGGTAGGTCTTAAAGTAATGTCTGCTTTGGCCCACATTCTTTGCTTTTTTAACGCATAATCCCAGACATATCTAGATTGCTTGTTCTTACTTAGGCTTCACTCACACAACTGCTACAGTGCGACTGCCAGCTCCTAGCTAGGCTGTGGACTACTGGTCGTGAGTGAGTCTATCTAGCCCATTTGTGCCTGTAATCTTGAGTATATGGGTGATTCATGGCACCATTTTGTGTATAGTTCTATGTGCACATATTCGTGATTGCCATGTTTTTTTTCATAAAAAGGCAAATTGCGATGCTGGAGGAGGGGGCCCAGGTGACTGTGGGCAACTCAGTGAGTGTGGTGAGAGAGTTGAATGCGGGTCCAGGGTATGTGAGCGGGGCCAGGGGCTGGGCAGGCACCTGCCGAACCCGGACTGGGTGTGTGTGTGCCCATCCATCCCTAGTCCTAAACATGGCAGTTTATTAACCATGGACTAACCACATTCACTAACCACTTGCTGCAAGATGGTTAGGGGGCTGTATCGTGGCGTAGCATGATGTCTGAACAGCCTCTGTGGTTAATGGACAGCTGCCATACAGCTTCGTGGCAAGAGCGGCCAAAGAAGGAGTAGCGACCGAACACCAAAATGGCCAACAGCACCAAGCACCAAAATGGCCGACAGTGCAAAGGCTGCTGGGATGCATGGCTGCCCATTTGGAGGACTGAGGGTTTCTGTCGGAGGGACGGTGGATAAAGAATGGTTTGTCTAATCATGTTGTGGAAAATGGTTACCTGCACGTGTGGAAGTAGCACTCACAGTGGTTAATGGTAACTACCATGCACTGTGGTTAGCCTAACCACCCTTCCTCAGCGTGTGTCTGAACAGGGCCTTTATCAGATGGCCTGACCATAGACTGGGAAAGTGCTGTTCCCATGGCTATATACACCCAGCAGTCAGTGGTTAAGGAAAGGCATTCTGCACATGCTGTAATGCACTGTCTTACATTACTATCAGGTTGGATCCAGACTGGCTGTTCTGTGAATGGAACAGATGGCCTCCTTCTGTTCATGATACAGATGGAGATCCAGTGGAAGTTTCCCTCTGGACAAAGGAAACTGGAAACAATTTTCACCAGTTCCCCTTCCCTCTGCAACCCCCTGCACTGCCTCTCATGCTGCTCTGGAAGGCCCCCATACCACCTTCTGCAGCAGATTTTCAGAGGGCGCAGGGGCTACAGGGAGAAAGATCAGCAAAAATCCCCTCCCTCCAGCATTAGTGTATCTCCTCCAGTGGTTTGTCTGGATTCAAATTAGTAGCAGCAGCAGCAGCAGCAGCAAATGGTAACATTTAAACAGCAATAATAACATGGGCTAAAATCCATGTTCCAGGTCTGAGACTTTGTTTTAGAAGACCTGCCTTTTCCCTTATGAACCTGATCAAGCCTTAAGATCTGCATCAGAGGTCTTGCTCTGCTTCCTGTTGCATTACTGATATGTAGGGTGGCCACTTATGAATAGCTAAGAAAGAGGAAATGCTGCACCAGAAAAGATCACAAAAAGAGGACAGCACTTTGCCTTCAAATAGAGGACTATCCTGTGTAAAACAGGACACATGGCCACCGTACAATATAGCAGGCAAGTCTAAGAGGCAGGGCATTTTCTATAGTGGGGACTAAACTGAGGTGCACTCTCCCAGAGGAGATCCATGAGGGTCCATATTTTCTCACGCCTAGATGGGCAATTGAGCCCTATGTGTTCCAGCAAGCCATTCCTTACTATGGTTGCTGCCTCTGAACCTTTACCTGATTTACAGGGCAATCCTATGCATGCTTATTCGGAAGTAAGTCCAAATGCATCCAATGGGGCTTACTCCCAGCTAAGCGCCGTATAAAGGGTGTATATAGAATTGCAGCCTTATTGATGCTGCTATGTGTCTTGTGTTTTATCATGTATTTGTTAATTGCAATTTTATAGATTTTGATGTTTGATGTGTTTATGTTTGGTGTGTTTTTAACTAGTTTGTTAGACACTTTGGATATAATGGGGAGATAAAGTGGGATAAAAATACATAGAAATAAATATTGCAAATAGTTTCTAAGGCCCATTCCGGTGGCTCCTTGCATTTCTCCCCAAAAGAGGAAATATACTGGTTAAAAAAGGGAACAAAAGAGGACACAGATTTGCATAAAAATTGCACATGCTGATGTATATGTATAGAAGCAAATTTGGAAATAATTACTGCAATTTCAATAGGAATAAAATACATCTCACCATTGTGAGGAAGACTGACCAGTTGACCTGTGTGCCTGCTCATTCTGCTTTCTAAGTGCTGACTGTTGGTAGACAACGTCAAGGCCCCAGCATCTGATTGTTGTTTATCTTTAAACCAAACTAGAACTGGACAACCCTTCAAATAGATAATTCTGACAGCTGTTCAAATAGAGGACTGTCCTCTGTAAAGTAGGACACATAGTCACCCTAGTTCAAATTAAGCTCTATTTTTGGGTCAGACGCTTTGGTTCTTCAATCTAAATTCAAATTCTTTCTCTGGTAATTGGTTACAGTACCTACATAATCATGATCCCAAACTGCCGAAGATCTGAAATCCCAAAATGGTCTAATGTCAACTGAACTGCTGTATAGCCAAACAATTGAGATGTTAGTGACAACATTCCCATTGTCTTCAATTGAAGATGCTTCTGTGATATTTATTGATACTTTGAGCAGGAAGATGACAGTTCCATTGAAGTCCAGTATATCTACTTCTCTCATTAAGGTTGCTAGACTTTTCTACATGGATACCACTTCTCCGGGAAGGATTTCTCCACATGAATACCACTTCTGTGTAGGACACAGCACATACATCATATATACACAATCCCATGAATGCATGTGTCTCTTACACCATGTCTATATATGGTTGGAAACTATAGGCAATTGCAACTTCTCAGCTCATGTACACATGGTAGATCAGGCATGAACGTGCTCATCACACATGATGGCTGCATGTCTTTTTCTTACATGGAGGTGATATCTATAGGGGAAATTTTCTGCTAAATTACATTTAATAATTTTTTAGTCAGACATTTTGATTATGTAAATTGTTCCATGATATTGCTCTGCATATTGCAGAGGATATCTCTTCAAATTCTGACAGAGTCATGTGGCTATACTCTCGGAAGGTAGCATGTGGCACGGGGGGGGGGGGGCGGACCTCTCCATTGTTGGCTATAGAAGGGAGAAAAGCTATGTCTCCCATTGCCAACAATGGGAACCCCATGTGCAATTGTAAGAAAACGTTCATTTTCAGGTTTGGAAAAATGGCCAAAAACATAAAATTCCTCCAACAACTAGAATTGGGAATGTGGGGAGGGGCCATTTCCAAAAATTTGAAATATATATATATATATATATATATATATATCCCTTTCACTGTGTACAAATATATCATGGTAATTTTAATAAAGTCATCATAGAAAACCAGCCCTTTCATCGTCTGCAGATATGGAGGTAGTTTGAAATTCACCTTGGTTCAAAGACAGATGTCAGTTTACATGCTTGGAGTATATTGCTTCTTGGCAAAGTACTGGCTCAAAGCAATTGAAAAGAATCATTGTATTACATCAGCAAATAAAAAGGCATGGGGAGAACAGAGAACATGAGATCATGCAGCAGCCTTTCAAAGATACAAATAGTGTGAATAAAATACAGCTTGTTTATGCTGTGGTGAAAGGATTCCAACATATTAGGCTCATGGCAAAAGATAGTGACGTTATTAAAAATGTAATAAAGCCATTCTGCTGCTTTTAATTAAGGGTACAAAATACATTTCAAGGCAATCATGGGCAGTGTCTCATAATCTTAAAGCAACCTTTTTATGTGATCTCAGCTTCTTTTACACAAGTCGGACTCTGCTCAAAGTCTGCTCCACTGCCCTCATGTGTTTTGCTGTTTTTACAAAAAGGGAGGGTATTGTCATGGATTTGGCCACCCTGAGCACTATGTTTAAGTGGGCTGGGGAAGGAACTTTAACAAAAGAACATTACTGGCCCTGTATGAATGACTGAGGAGGGATACTTTTCCTGATGGGCTAGGATCCAGCCTTCAGAAGGTGACACCTCTCAGTACTAGAGTGAAAGATAGAGAAACAGGATGGAGGCAGATTTGCAGGTTGGACTGAGAAAGCGATGGAGAGCCCAAGAGCTGTGAGTTGGCTGAAACTGAACCTCCTTGGGGTGCAAAGAATCTCTCTGGAAATTAAATGCAGTTACAGATTTGCTGTCTGCTATACATGTGCTTATTTGCTTCCACTATGCACTGCTTTGCTTGTATATTTGTAAATAACATAAATATTGCAAAGGCACCCTATGTCTTTGTTCTGTGATCCAAAGGAAAGTAAACCCCGTGTAGTGTTACCCCTGGAACTTCTCTCTGAGTCTAAAACTGATGTTAGCAGTGAGGTATTGATTCCTTGAAGAGAAACTATGAACTGATGTATCTGAGCTAGGATGGAAGAAATAGCAGCAGAATTCCTAGTACAAATTAAAATCTCCTGATGGAGGTGAACATTAAAGTACTCCTGAAAGGGGACCTAAAAGTACACAGAAGCAGCATGCAACCCTCCCAAATGAAGCTGATGCAGAGCCTGGAGTCTTCATGCTAAGAGGTGAAGGCTTTGTTAAGGATCAAAGCTGGCCTGGAAGCCCTGAAGATGGAACTTGCTGGGCTGTTGAGGTTCACAAGGTGGATGAGTAGCTTCTGGAGTCAGACTGTGACATATTACAATCAATAGGTGAGGATGAAGAACCAGTGCTGTGGTTCAGAGATAACAATACCTGCTGTGGCACCCTGGCTGTGGAATGAGCTCCCTAGAGAGGTTTGCCTGGCACCTACATTGTATTCCTTCCAGTGCCAGGCGAATACCTTTTTATTCTCCCAGTATTTTAGCTTCCTAATCCTTTAGCTCTGGTGTTTTAAATCTGTATTTTAAATCTCTGCATTGCTGCCAGGTTTTATTCTGGTTGTACTGTTGTATTGTGGTTTTAAGCTTTCATATTTCATATTGTTTTATGCTGCACTCTGTGGTTTTAATTTTTGTGAACTACCCAGAGATCTTTGGCTATTGAATGGTATAGAAATAAATAAATAATACTGGTCTGATGAACCATGTTTTATTGGCCCAGGAATGAGCCATGTTCTTGCACAATCCCTCCTTATCTATTCCTTTCCCCTTTCCTCTTGTGCACTTGACTTTGGCACTGATATTGTGGATTCTTTAAACCACCGTTTCTTGTAATGTCCAAACCAGGAAACAGTGGTTTATGGGCTCCTTCTAAGCCAAGATATGAAACCTGGATCAGATGTGCAGAGGGCTCTTTAGACATTGATATGAATGTGCTTCATACCAACCCACCCCTACCCCCATGTATTAATCTGAATATCTAAAAGGGGTTCTAGTTTTTTTGTTTTGCTAATGGTGAATTGTCTAAATGACAGCTTTGTCTAGAGGGGAGAACAGTTGGTGTTGAGACATCTATTGCAATGATCTTAAGTACTTTATGGAAGGAGGAAAAATGCCTTTGAAAATAGCTAACAGCAGAGGGTATTTCCAAGTAGCGCCAGAAAGAGTGAAGCGGCTGGGCCAAAGCCAAGAGGACACTCAGCTGTGGATGTGTCTGGTGGTGAAAAGAAAATCCGATGCTGTAAAGAACAATATTGTTTAGGAACCTGGAATGTCAGATCAATTAATCAAGGTAAGCTGGAGGTGGTCAAACATGAGATGGCAAGATTGAACATTGACATCTTGGGAATCAGCGAACTAAAATGGACAAGCATGAGCAATTTTAATTCAGGTGACCACCATATCTACTACTGTGGGCAAGAATCCCTTAGAAGAAATGGAGTAGCACTCATAGTCAACAAAAGGGTGGGAAAAGCAGTACTGGGATACAATCTCAAAAACTATAGAATAATCTCACTACGAATCCAAGGCAAACCATTCAACATCACAGTAATTCAAGTCTATGCCCCAACCACTGAGGCCAAAGAAGCTGAGGTTGATCGGTTCTATGAAGACCTACAACACCTTCTAGAACTAACACCAAAAAAAGATATCCTCTTCATCATAGGGGATTGGAATGCTAAAGTAGGAAGTCAAGAAATCACTGGGATAACAGGCAGGCATGGCCTTGGTGTACAAAATGAAGCAGGACAAAGGCTAATAGAGTTTTGCCAAGAGAACACGCTGATCATAGCAAACATGCTTTTCCAACAGCACAACAGGCGACTCTACACATGGACATCACCAGATGGTCAATATCGAAATCAGATTGATTATGTACTTTGCAGCCAAAGATGGAAAAGCTCTATACAGTCAGTAAAAACAAGACCTGGAGCTGACTGTGGCTCAGATCATGAGCTGCTTGTTGCAAAATTTTGGCTGAAATTGAAGAACATAGGGAAAACCACTAAACCATTCAGGTATGACCTAAATCATATCCCTTATGAATATACAGTGGAGGTGAGGAATAGATTTCAGGGATTAGACCTGATAGACAGAGCGCCTGAGGATCTATGGACGGAGGTCCATAACATTGTTCAGGAGGCAGCAACTCAATCCATCCCAAAGAAAAAGAAATGCAAGAAAGCCAAGTGGCTGTCTGATGAGGCTTTACAAGTAGCTGAGGAAAGAAGGGAAGCGAAAAGCAAGGGAGAAAGGGGAAAATATATCCAACTGAATGCAGAGTTCCAGAGAATAGCAAGGAGAGACAAGAAGGCCTTCTTAAATGAACAATGCAAAGAAATCGAGGAAAACAACAGAATGGGAAAGACTAGAAATCTCTTCAAGAAAATGGGAGATCTCAAGGGAACGTTTTGTGCAAAGATAGGCATGATAAAGGACAAAGAAGGCAGGGACCTAACAGAAGCAGATGAGATTAAGAAGAGGTGGAAAGAATACACAGAAGAACAATACAGGAAAAATCTTAATGTCCCTGATAGCCATGATAGTGCGGTCACTGAACTTGAGCCGGACATCCTAGAGACTGAAGTCAAGTGGGCCTTAGGAAGCATTACTAACAACAAAGCTAGCGGAGATGACAGTATTCCATGTGAGCTATTTAAAATCCTACAAGATGATGCTGTTAAAGTGCTGCACTCAATATGCCAACAAATTTGGAACACTCAACAGTGGCCACAAGACTGGAAAAGGTCAGTTTACATTCCAGTTCCAAAGAAGGGCAATGCCAAAGATTGTTCAAACTACCGTACAATTGCGCTCATTTCAGATGCCAGCAAGGTGATGCTCAAAATCCTACAAGCTAGGCTTCATCAGTATGCGAACTGAGAACTACTGGAAGTACAAGCTGGGTTTTGAAGAGGCAGAGGAACTAGAGATCAAATCGCCAACATTTGCTGCATCATGGAGAAAGCAAGAGAATTCCTGAAAAAGGTCTATTTCTGCTTCATTAACTATGCTAAAGCCTTTGATTGTGTGGATTACAACAAACTGTGGCAAATTCTGAAAGAGGTGGGGGTACCAGACCACCTTACCTGTCTCCTGAGAAACCTGTATGAGGGTCAAGAAGCAGCAGTAAGAACCAGACATGGAACAACCGATTGGTTCAAAATTGGGAAAGGAGTATGACAAGGCTGCATATTGTCGCCCTGCTTATTTAACTTATATGCAGAGTACATCATGAGAAACGCCGGGTTGGATGAATCACGGGTCGGAATTAAGATTGCCGGGAGAATTATCAACAACCTCCGATACGCAGACGATACCACCCTAATGGCAGAAAGCGAAGAGGATCTCAAGAGCCTCTTGTTGAGGGTGAAAGAAGAGTGTGCAAAAGCTGGTTTGAAACTCAACATTAAAAAAACAAAGATCATGGCATCTGGCCCCATCACTTCCTGGCATATGGAAGGGGAAGAAATGGAAGCAGTGACAGATTTTATTTTCTTGGCCTCCAAGATCACCGCAGACGGTGACTGTAGCCATGAAATTAAAAGACGCTGGCTCCTTGGGAGGAAAGCTATGGCAAACCTAGACAGCATAGTAAGAAGCAGAGACGTCACCTTGCCGACAAAGGTCCGTCTAATCAAAGCTATGGTTTTCCCAGTAGTATGGCTGTGAGAGCTGTACTATAAGGAAGGCTGAGCGCCGAAGAATCAATGCTTTTGAACTGTGGTGCTGGAGAAGACTCTTACGAGTCCCCTGGACTGCAAGGAGGTCAAATCAGTCAATCCTAAAGGAAATCAACCCTGAGTGCTCACTGGAAGGACAGATACTGAAGCTGAAGCTCCAATATTTTGGCCACCTAATGCGAAGAGAAAACTCTCTGGAAAAGACCCTGATGCTGGGAAAGACTGAAGGCCAAAGGAGAAGGGGACGGCACAGGATGAGATGGCTAGATAGCATCACCAATGCAATGAATATGGACTTGAGCACGGTCTGGGAGAGAGCGCAGGACAGGAAGACCTGGCATGCTATGGTCCATGGGGTCTCGAAGAGTCGGACACAACTTAAAGACTGAACAACAACAACATAACTTTGTGTGGTGGTGATGATGGTGATGATGATTTTGTTCACCTGGCAATTGATCTACATTTTTTCCAGGAGAGGCTGTAAACATTATGTAGAACTTGTTAGGGGAGCAGATTTTTTTCAAGACGGGGGCGGGGAGGGGATGAGGTTACAGGTTTGTCTATCTTGATCACTGTGAATGTAGCCTGAGCCCTTGAGTGCTTTGAGATGGAGGTCTTTGAGCATTCCCAATTGAAAGGCAATGCGTAGCTATTCCACTTTTTTTTCATTAACAGATTTTTTTTCTGGTAAGAAAAAAGATGGGAGAAAGGTGGGAAAACACAGGAGGGCTACAAATTGAAAACATTGTTTGGACTCCCCACAAAATCCCATGAGTAGGGCAGTGTGACTGTACAGTAAAAGACTGATCTGGAAGCACCCTTAATCAAAATAATCTTAATGGTGCTTAATAACTAGGGGTGATTTCTTTTTTCTGATAGCCTGGAATCCAGGATTCAGAAGGTAACTTCCTCAGAAACAGAGGTAAGGCCAGAGAGGGAGAGGGGCAAGAGGGAGAGAGAGAATTTGGAGCCAGCTTTACTGTTTGAACTTAGATGGAGAGAGAGAACTGTGAGTTGGTTGACAAGAAAGCATGTTGAGGTATAGGAGCTCTCTTTGGGAATTAGATACAGGGTTAGCAGTTTGCTGCCAGCTATAGGAGTGTTAATTTGCTTCCATACACTCTGCTTATACACTTTGCTTTATTTACAACAAATATAAATAGATGTGGTCAAACTTTCCAGACCCCGTATAATGCCACACTTCCATAGAGCTAAGCACTGCACATGCGATCTATACCATCAGTCAAAGAGATCATCTCTGTTCTCCTTCACTGCACAAATGCAGCTTCTGTACTTCCCTGCCTATTCCGCCACCATCAGAGCCCTTGCATACCCTCCTTCCACTTCCTGCTGTTGGTAGTAAAATTCTAATCTTGCGCAACAGAAACTTGGGAAAGAAGGAGAGCAAGGAGACTGGTGGAGGAACAGGGAAGGAGGAGGTGCAGAGATTGCACCCAATGTCAGAGCTTTGGTCAGTGTAGAGCTACCGTACTATGCAAGCGTATAGGTATCAGGGGAGGGACCATAGCTCAGTGGTAGAGCACATGCTTTACATCAAGGATGGGCAGAAAGTAGATCTCCAGAAGTCTTGGGCTTCACTTCCCAGAAGCTTCTGCCAGCATGGCCAATGGTCAGGAATGCTGGGAGTTGAAGTCCAAAAGATCTGGGGATCACTGCTTTACCTGCAGAAGACCCTGGATTCAGTCCTGGGCATCTCCAGTTAAAGGGGTCAAGTAACAGGTGATATGAACGACTCTTTGTCTGAGTCCCTGGATTGCTGCTGCCAGTTAGAGTAGTCAATCTGGGACAGATAGGCAAAACAATCTGAATTGGTATAAGTCAGCTTTCCATGTATTCACAGAATCATAGAATAGTAGGGTTGGAAGGGGCCTATAAGACCATGAAGTCCAACCCCCTCCTCAATGCAGGAATCTTAAGTCAAAGCATCCCTGACAGATGGCTGTCCAGCTTCATCTTGACCATCTGTTCTGTACAGCAAGGTGCATTTTCAGCTGTTGCTCCATTACTCCTTCTCTTTCACCTTGGTTTGGATATGTACAGAGAGAAAGGGGGTGAGAGGGCAAGCAAGCACTCCTCGGATTGCATGAAAATAACAACAGCAGCAGCAGCAACAACAGCAGTAGTTCCAGAAGAGCACACTGGCTGATATATTCTGCATATTCGAGCCTCTGGAACTTTCATGGATTTTGTTAAAGGAACCATGATATCGTTTCCAGACATGAGACAGTCCATTTGCGGTTTTGCATGCACCAGGCAGCATTGTGGATGAAATGGCTTTTTAAAAACTAGGTGAAAGACTGTAGGTAAGAGGGTCATCTTTATTTAACCAGCGTAAACATGAGCTAAGCAAGTAGGTTGAGTTACTCTAGAATTACACACCATTACAAACAAGATCACGCAGGACAACATTTCTTTCCCCTCCCTACCCATCGAGCCATTGCTTCATTCATCATTTTGAAAGTGCAAAAATTGTTCCAAAAATGCAAATATTAGATTTGTTGTGGCCTGAGAAAATTTTTTACAGAAACCCGTGATGGCCCTGACAAAAATAATAAGATTAACATCTGACCCGTTATGCAAGATTTACATCTGATCTGCAAGTACACCGTATGCATCTGAAATCAAGTTTTATTTACAATGATATTTGCATGAGGCCTAAATCATTTGAAGTAAAGGTGCTTGGTGACTAATTAAAAGTGAAGATATTTCAGCCTTTCCTATTCAACTAGTATCTAGTTGAATACAACACATATTATTCAGCAATTCAGATTTAAAATATTTATTTATTTATTTATTTATTTATTTCATTTCTATACCGCCCAATAGCTGAAGATCTCTGGGCGGTTCACAAAAATTAAATCCAAAAAGCGCAGGATAAAATAATATAAAATATGAAAGCATTAAAACCACAATATAACAATACAACCAGAATACTTATGATATATGGATGAATAAAAGAAATAGAGCATTTAGGAAATGAGTATCAATTATGCTTCAAGAGAAGCATAGCCATGAAGCAAGATATGCAATCTCTGCAATAAATGAGAAACAACTGCGCATTTAATGTGCAATAACTGATTATGTTGAATGGCCACAGATGTCTGAAGCAGTGATCTAGGACAGTTGTCAAGGACTAGCTCCCAGTATTTTTATTTATTCTTTTATTTTTTTTGTTTATGTTTATTGATTGTTATTAGTATTTACCCCTTCATGGATCACTGCCTTGTTGTGGCGAAGGGGCTTGCGTAAGTCAGTGAAGCCATAAGCTATGCCGTGCAGGGCCACCCAGGATGGACAGGTCATGGCGGAGAGTTCTGACAAAATGTGGTCCACTGGAGAAGGAAATGGCAACTCACTCCAGTATTCTTGCTGAGAAAACCCCGTGGAACGTATCACAAGGCTAAAAGATATGAAGCTGGAAGATGAGCCCCTCAGGTCGGAAGGTGTCCAATATACTACTGGGGAAGAGCAGAGGGTATTTCCAAGTGGCACCAGAAAGAGTGAAGCGGCTGGGCCAAAGCCGAAAGGACACTCAGCTGTGGATGTGTCTGGTGGTGAAAAGAAAATCCGATGTTGTAAAGAACAATATTGTTTAGGAACCTGGAATGTAAGACCAATGAATCAAGGTAAGCTGGAGGTGGTCAAACATGAGATGGCAAGATTGAACATCGACATCTTGGGAATCAGCGAACTAAAATGGACAGGCATGGGTGAATTTAATTCAGGTGACCATTATATCGAGTACTGTGGGCAAGAATCCCTTAGAAGAAATGGAGTAGCACTCACAGTCAATAAAAGGGTGGGAAAAGCAGTACTGGGGTTGTTGTTGTTCAGTCGTTAAGTTGTGTCCGACTCTTCATGACTCCATGGACCATAGCATGCCAGGCCTTCCTGTCATGGCTACAGTCACCGTCTGCGATGATCTTGGAGCCCAAGAAAATAAAATCTGTCACTGCTTCCATTTCTTCCCCTTCTATATGCCAGTACAAATCCAGGGGAAACCATTCAACATCACAGTAATTCAAGTCTATGCCCCAACCACTGAGGCCAAAGAAGCTGAGGTTGTTCGGTTCTATGAAGACCTACAACACCTTCTAGAACTAACACCAAAAAAAAGATGTCCTCTTCATCATAGGGGATTGGAATGCTAAAGTAGGAAGTCAAGAAATCACTGGGATAACAGGCAAGCATGGCCTTGGTGTACAAAATGAAGCAGGACAAAGGTTAATAGAGTTTTGCCAAGAGAACACACTGATCATAGCAAACACTCGTTTCCAATAGCACAACAGGCGACTCTACACATGGACATCACCAGATGGTCAATATTGAAATCAGATTGATTATGTACTTTGCAGCCAAAGATGGAAAAGCTCTATACAGTCAGTAAAAACAAGACCTGGAGCTGACTGTGGCTCAGATCATGAGCTGCTTGTTGCAAAATTTTGGCTGAAATTGAAGAACGTAGGGAAAACCACCAAACCATTCAGGTATGACCTAAATCATATCCCTTATGAATATACAGTGGAGGTGAGGAATAGATTTCAGGGATTAGACCTGATAGACATAGTGCTTGAGGAACTATGGACGGAGGTCCGTAACATTGTTCAGGAGGCAGCAACTCAATCCATCCCAAAGAAAAAGAAATGCAAGAAAGCAAAGTGGTTGTCTGATGAGGCTTTACAAATAGCTGAGGAAAGAAGGGAAGCGAAAAGCAAGGGAGAAAGGGGAAGACATATCCAACTGAATGCAGAGAATAGCAAGGAGAGACAAGAAGGCCTTCTTAAATGAACAATGCAAGGAAATCGAGGAAAAGAACAGAATGGGAAAGACTAGAGATCTCTTCAAGAAAATGGGAGATCTCAAGGGAACGTTTTGTGCAAAGATAGGCATGATAAAGGACAAAGAAGGCCTTCAGAAGCAGATGAGATTAAGAAGAGGTGGAAAGAATACACAGAAGAACTATACAGGAAAGATCTGAATGTCCCTGATAGCCATGATAGTGCAGTCACTGAACTTGAGCCAGACATCCTAGAGACTGAAGTCAAGTGGGCCTTAGGAAGCGTTACTAACAACAAAGCTAGTGGAGATGACAGTATTCCATCTGAGCTATTTAAAATCCTACAAGATGATGCTGTTAAAGTGCTGCACTCAATATGCCAACAAATTTGGAACACTCAACAGTGGCCACAAGACTGGAAAAGGTCAGTTTACATTCCAATTCCAAAGAAGAGCAATGCCAAAGAGTGTTCGAACTACCGCACAATTGTGCTCATTTCACATGCCAGCAAGGTTATGCTCAAAATCCTACAAGCTAGGCTTCAGCAGCATGTGAACCGAGAACTACCAGAAGTACAAGCGGGGTTTTGAAGAGGTAGAGGAACTAGAGATCAAATCACCAACATTCGCTGGATCATGGAGAAAGCAAGAGAATTCCAGAAAAATGTCTATTTCTGCTTCACTGACTATGCTAAAGCCTTTGCTTGTGTGGATCACAACCAACTGTGGCAAATTCTTAAAGACATGGGAGTACCAGACCACCTTACCTGTCTCCTCAGAAACCTGTACGAGGGTCAAGATGCAACAGTAAGAACCAGACATGGAACAACCGATTGGTTCAAAATTGGGAAAGGAGTACGACAAGGCTGTATATTGTCAAACTGCTTATTTAATTTATATGCAGAGTACATCATGAGAAATGCCGGGTTGGATGAATCACAGGTCGGAATTAAGATTGCCGGGAGAATTATCAACAACCTCCGATACGCAGATGATACCACCCTAATGGCAGAAAGCGAAGAGGATCTAAAGAACCTCTTGTTGAGGGTGAAAGAGGAGAGTGCAAAAGCTGGTTTGAAACTCAACATTAAAAAAACTAAAATCATGACATCTGGCCCCATCACTTCCTGGCATGCATATAGAAGGGGAAGAAATGGAAGCAGTGACAGATTTTATTTTCTTGGGCTCCAAGGTCACCGTAGACAGTGACTGTAGCCATGAAATTAAAAGACGCTTGCTCCTTGGGAGGAAAGCTATGGCATACCTAGACAGCATAGTAAGAAGCAGAGACATCACCTTGCCGACAAAGGTTCGTATAATCAAAGCCATGGTTTTCCCAGTAGTAATGTATGGCTGTGAGAGCTGTACTATAAGGAAGGCTGAGCGCCGAAGAATCAATGCTTTTGAACTGTGGTGCTGGAGAAGACTCTTACGAGTCCCCTGGACTGCAAGGAGGTCCAATCAGTCAATCCTAAAGGAAATCAACCTGAGTGCTCATTGGAAGGACAGATACCGAAGCTGAAGCTCAAATATTCTGGCCGCCTAATGCGAAGAGAAAAGTCACTGGAAAAGACCCTGATGCTGGGAAAGATTGAAGACAAAAGGAGAAGGTAACGTCAGAGGATGAGATGGCTAGATAGCATCACTGGTGCAATGAATATGAACTTGAGCACACTCTGGGAGAGAGTTGAGGACAGGAAGGCCTGGCGTGCTATGGTCCATGGGGTCACAAAGAGTCGGACACGACTTAATGACTGAACAACAATTAGTGTTTATCGAAGAACCCAAAATTCAACACCTCAGAGTTCTCCTCCACTGCCAACTTTAAACAATTATTGGACAATTTCAGACCTAAGAATGTGGCAACTGATGACAAAATATGTGTATGCAAACTATGAGAGTCAATGGCAGCCAAGATATTGTTGCTGCAGTCTTGTGAGAGGGTAATCTGTGTGGATCAGAGTGGGTCAGGTCCCACCAGCCCATCAATTCATGGGATTGATGTATTGGACCTATGTGTGTACCCAGCCCAGCATTTAGATGTTCGTTGCAGCCAGCTTTGACAGCAGTGACTGAATCCATTTCCCCTTCCTTACAAGAAGTGACTAGCCTGTCAGAGGAACATAGGAACATAGGAAGCTGCCTTATACTGAGTCAGACCCTTGGTCCATGTAGCCCAGTACAGTCAACACTGACTGGCAGTATCTCTCCAGGATTTCAGGCAGGAATTTTTCCAGCCCTACCTGGAAATGCTGGGGATTGAACCTGGGACTTTATGCATGCAAAGCAGGTGCTCTACCATTGAGCTACAGTCCCTCCCTCAAGCTGATCATGTCAGCCATCTCTTTGGAGGGTGTGCGCCGTGCTGCGCATGGAGATCTCAGGATTGGAGCCAATTGCCAAAGATTCTGAACACTGCATTTCCTTTTTTGTATAGACTTTAAATTAATTTCAGGGCATTTCCTGAAAGTTCTTCATTTGGATGCACATAAATGACTTTTGGGACTGTCCTGACCAAACTCCAGGCAACTAGTGACACTTCATATTGTCTAGATTGGCCTGCTGTCATACATAGAAGTGCAAGGTTACTTTTGATCATGGGTGTCTTGAGCACAAAGCAATTGTAGCTGAGAAAGCATGTAACAGAAGTTCACAGCAGGAAGAACAGGTGGCAAGGTGACCAGGAATCCAAAAGAAGCACTGACAAGTTAGCAGTGCCCATGATGCAGACAATTTCCAAAGGTGCGCTTGCCCACCTGTTCATTTCTGTGGTTTCAGGATCACAGATATGACAGTAGATGTGCCCATGCTGCAGTATCAAAGTGATGAAGGAAAATTTGCCAGCAGGTGATCTGGACTTGCTGACTGTTTTCCCAAAAGCAGTAGAGATAAGATTCACTGGGCTAGTACCCTGCTTTGACTTCACAGTGAAGTAACAGCTTACATTATTTCTGCCAATCTAAGCAATGCTTGTTGGCATACACTGCTTGACATCAAGAAGTGCAAAATGTCTACATTCCCCTTCTGCGGCAGGACTGCTTGTCCAGTGTTGTCCAGTGGAGCTTTACCATATAGTGTGGGACCTTTTGAAATGTGGCCTGGGCAGAGATGTAGAAGAACATTTGTTGCACACTGTGACACATTTGCAAGACACCTTGAGGATAAAGTCACTTGTATCCATCATGACTCGAACTCCACAATTAATGCAATGTCAGTAGAGGTATGTGTCTAAAGCACTGTCTGGTCCAGCTTTGTTGGATGAGTTTCAGTTATCGGAGCTTGAGGATGTAGACAAAGTTCTTGAGTCTGGCCTATCACTTGTATGCTCAACCCTTGACCTTCATGGCTTATTAAATCTAGTAGGGAGGGGATGCCCATCTAGGACCAGAATGCCTTCCTGAGAGAGGGGGCACTTCTAGCTTCTTTAAAATAAACCATAACGCAACTGCTTGTTGAGTTATGGAACCAGATGACATTAGACGGACATAGACAACATTAACAACTATAGGCTAACATGCCCTTCTTGGGCAAAGTGATTGAGAGACTAGTGGCCAGGCAACTCCAGGCTTATCTTGCTTCATATGTCCCTGACGGACCAAAGCTGATTCCACGAAAATCCGGGTAATACTCCAACATGCTTCTCATTCCGTTGTCATGAAGATCTGCCCTTGGATGGAACTGATTATCTCGATCCATTTCAACTGGGTATCAGGCCTGATTTGGGGACAGAAACTGCCTTGGCTGTGCAAGAGGAGTGCGATCATGTTGATTCTCCTTTAAAACATTTTTATGTTTGTTTTATTGTTTGTTATTCAGAGAACTTTACAGCATGGCATACAAATGTTGTAAATAAAGAAAAAATTGTATTAATTTTTTGAACACTGCCCATTAACCAAATGTTTTCTGGGCAGTGTACAAAATAAAAACATAAAATACAGGTAACAAGAAAAGAATTTTAAAAGTCAGATAAAAGCAAAATAAAACCACCAGCAGCACATAATAAAACCAAAAGTAAAACCAGTAGCAGGGATAAACCAGTCCAAAGAACTAAAAGCACTAAAAATAGGTCCTAAAATGCCTGGGAAAATAAAGAGACATCACCTGATTGCCAAAAACCCACAAATTAAACATAATATTAAAAACAATAAATGAATTAACATAAATTAAAAATGATATAAAATCAGCACAAAACCAGCAGAAAATCAGTCTAAAAACCAGCCTAAAACCAGTATAGGGAAATGTATTTAGTGGCAAAGCACTAAAACAAACAAACCCCCTAAAAGGCTAACAAAAACTAAAAATCCTGAGAAAATAAAAAGTTTCTCACCTGGCAAAGAAAAGATCAAAATACTGCCAACAGGTGAGCCTCTCTTGGGACAGCATTGCATAACCAGGCCAGGGTGCTACATCAAAAAGGCTATTTCCCTGGTATCCACCTGCCACACATCAAAATGAAGATGTGTTTATACTTACCTAATTTCCTGTTCAAGTACCATTTTATTCCAATCCCCCTGGTATATTTATTCCTAAATTAAAGTTTGCATCAATTTCTCCTGGCAATTCCATGATGAAGATGGTGTGAGAAACCCCTACTTCTGATGCCCAGCAGTATCCCCTAGAGTGTCTGGTAAGTTGGCACCTTCCTGGGATACCTGAAAATACTTTTTCATACCCAATATACATCCAAAACCTCAGCTCTTTTTTATAATAGGCTAACTGGTTCAAACCATGTGGCCCTTTTGAGATCTAAGGGGTTGTTACAAAGGTGGGTCCAGCCGCTAAGTAATTTTCGGATTTGCTGGCTAGACCACTGACAATAGCTATAGTCAGTCTCTGCTAAAGGGTTAGTTTTTATTGAATTGAGATCCCATAAAAATGAGTTTGCTCAGTCCTCGGGATCTTCCATATAACATCTAATGGGCCAAGATGTGTCTCTCAGACCATCCTCTCTGCAATGAACTCTGCATATGCTCTTTAACCTAAGACTCTACTCAGGTAGTTAACATGTAAGTAGCAAAGTTATATTGAGTTTATTGATTTTATTTGGAATTATGTATGTGTGATTGTTGCTTTCACTTGTTTCCCCCCCTTTTCTGCTAAGATAAGCTCTTTTTTATATTTGGACATTTGGCTGTGTTGTTTTAATAGAGAATTCTCATGCAACTCTTCCCTTCATGAAGGACCACATGGTTGCTAAACTACCACTTATGTTCTTAGGATTTTCACAAGGTTTTTATTAAGTTCTCTGTGTCGGCAGTTTGGGCAAGAAAATCTGAAGCATCTTGCTTTTTATTTATTTTCCTAGGGCTGTAGGGAAGGGAGGGGTCCTTGACAAGAAAACTCCCCAAGCAGCTGGATAGACTTGGGTGTGTCAGGAGGCTCATACTGACTTGTTGCAGCCTATCAGCAATTCTTTTTCGGGGAACCCTTGCAAAAATGGGGTCCACTAGTAGGGAAAAGGATCCCCTCACATAAAATACAGTCATCCGATATTTCTATTATGCCCTGATTTTGTTGAACATTTTACATAATGATACTGCTGGAGCCTTCAGAATCTGTTTGGTTCCCTTTAGAGTGCATATGGAGGAGAATATCTGAAAGCTTCCCTCAGAAAACAAAACAAAACTCAGTTTAGCACAGAAGCTCATCAGGAAAACTAGGCTAGATCCATTATCTCTGCTAGCTTTACACAGGCTGGTGGGATTCACATGTTTGAAAGCATCCCCATGTAAAAACGCTCCCTGGCTATAGAGAGCTAGCATGTCAGGGCGAATAGTTTTAGTCTAACCTGCCCACCTGGTATGCTAGCTTTCTGTGCAAAGGGAGGTTGTGGTGTTTGAGGGGGTTTCTTCAAGTGTGTGATCCACCCACCAGCAATCTGAAGTGGTACAGTCCAGGAAGGGCTGAACTTCACTGTTTTCTATTTTGTTTGAACCAGGAAACTATGGTTACCAGCTTCAGAACAAGCCAAGATATTAAACCAACTTTAAACCATGGTTTAAGTAAGATCTTGGCTTGTTCCAAATCTGATGTCCATCAATTCACCTGTTTAATGAAAGACTTCCTTGTTGGTTGGTTGGTTGGTTGGTTGGTTGGTTTGCACTATGTGGGGAGAAACAAAGGGTCTGTGTGCATAGGCAAAAGGCTCATTCATATCTCAGTTTATTAAGCTGAGATTTGGTTGCCTGAGTGCACCGAAAGTCCCTTTCATTAACCTAGTCTAACTCTTTCCCTTAGTTCTTCTTAACAACCCTCCTTTATATTTCACCCACATAAGCCTCTTTCCTCCGCTTATATCCCCCCCAATTTATGGCTCCTCACCCCGAATGGAAGTAGGTGTTGTTTCTTAGTTGTATCTTTTCCCTCTTGAACCTCATCCCCTTCTCCAGTATATTAAACAATCTCCTTTTGTGCCTCTCCCACAGAAGCACACATTATTTTGTGGTCCAAAATATTTGAGTTTTAATGGTTACAAACTTTGAGAAAGTACCTTGAAACATTACTCTCAAATATCTGATCTGCCAACAAGCCTCCAAGGTATAATTACCTGACGTTTGCGAACTGGTTCAGCCAATTTCCATTCTAAATGATTTTCCAAGTTCACCCATGCATGAAAGGGTTAGTGATTGTGAACCGGAGGGCAAATGGAAGGAGGAATGTTAGTAGGGAGAGGAAAATAAATTAGAGATTTCTTTCATTGAGTTTAGTTTCAAGGACAAACTCTTGCCCCTTTCCGACACTCAAGGCTGGAACACAAAAATAAGTCAGAGGAGAGCTCATAAAATACCAATTGCAAATGAAGTTGTTGCAAGGCATGACAGACTCTTAACTATGAATATTAAGTAAAATTTACCAGTGAAAACTTGTTTCCCCATGCAAGCAGGAAATGCTCATTTATTTTTAAACAATATTAAAATTAAATCTAATTATGCAGGAGTCTGCTGTCAAGCTGTATTATTTAGGATCTGATGTGCAGACTGTTACAAATGTGGAATTATCTTCTATGACCTAGGGTGGGTTTCAAATTATTTAGAATTACTCCAGAATTACTCAGAATGCTTTGATATGTCTGCTGCGTGAAGTACTTTTCCCATTAAAAGCTCATATCTACTAGGGCCTCAAAAATTCTGTGCCACTGTCAAGTTCCCCAAGTGCATCACACCTAGATGTAATAAGCGTTGCACCATTTTGTTTCAGTTTAGAAGAGTTTGTTACAAGACAGAAAAAAATGAGTAAAGAACAGAGGAGGAGGTGGAGGTGGTGGAGAACAACAACTCAGAGAGGAAGGGAAATACAGCTTTATGGCAAAAAGTTAAAGTGAGTCATGTTGCAGGTTGGGATTAATGATTCTGGAAAGTCTGGAGACTACTGCTCTACAGGGTAGAGTTATTCACAGACATCTCCCCAAATATTGTCTTGTGTATTTCTTTGATTCCCCTCTCCTGGGAGATAAAGTAATACTATAATCACAACCTAGAGGTAAGTACCCTTAAAAATGTTGCAGCTTATGCCAGGATAGCACTTACTTCATAACATTGGTGTCATATGTTTGCATATGAAGCATCCATGCCAGGGGGTTTCCTGCACAGAATACCTGGTTACATGGCTGGGATGACCGCTCTTGTGCTCTGGAAGTACAGTAGTGGCAGTGTTAGTAATCATGGGTCCTAGTGGTCCTTCTCTATTTCTTCAGACTGAGCCACATTCACTTAGCATGGGTTGCCTTCCAACATGGCAAGCATCAGTCAGCCGTTCATGAATTCTTCAACCATTCATGAATTCTTCAACTGAGCATCTTAGCATTTTAATCCTGTCTGAACAAGCCTAACTTTAATCTTATGAGGCTGAAGCCACTGATCTTCAACTAGAGGGCTGGAACGCCAAGTGGCTCACGTGCCCAGATCTAAAGAGGGTTGTGCCTGTAGCACCATTTTCTTTTATTGCTGCTGTTCAGGGTGTGTTTGTTCATTTTAGGAGAAAAATAAACACACAGAGAGAGTGACCTGTTGCAAAGGACGATAGGCCTCCTGTTCCTTCGATAGTTGTGTACAAGAGGGAATTTGAGCAGATGCATCTGTTTTCTACCCCCATGTGAGAAGCTGCATCTACCCAAATTTCCATGTTTTTGCAGCTATGAAGCCTCAGCCTCCCTGGCATCTGTTCACTCTAGTGCCAGGAGCTGCTGGAGCTGTGTGCAGCTCTCCTGTGCGGTGAACCATTCAACTGCAGGTGGCAGCTTCTCAGTGAAGAACTTTCTGAACTGATTCCACCCACCTTCTGGAGAGGAAGGGGTATAAAGGACTGAGTCTTGTTTGAGCAACAGAATCTTCCTGAGCTTTGGTGTGTTTTTGTGTCCTTCGTTATTCTTCAGTCCTGACTCCTGGGTTGCTCATCAACCCTGCTTCTTAAATTGTCCTCTGGTTTGGACTTGTTCTTTGGTCCTGACTCCTGGCTTGCTCCTCAAATCTGCTTCCTGGTTTACCCAGGATGTTCTGATCTGCTGTTTGGTCCCAACTTCTGGCTGGTACCAAGGATCTTTGTTCCCATCTCCTGGCTCACCCCAGATTGCTGCCCATGGCCCAGCCCTGACACCGAGGGAGAAAAACAGGAAGATTGGCATGTGTGCAAAAAATATTAAATGGGGGACTACTATTCTAAACCACTCAGCTTCAGTCAAAAGGAACTAACAACACTTCCAAAGCATAAATGTACCAGGGCCATGGCTTGTATGCAAAGATCCTGGTGCGCAAAAGGAATGAACTTCAGCTCATTGCAGAGGGGTAGGTTTGTGGACCTCACCCCTTCAATCCAAAGGCCTGTGTGCTCCTGAAAAGCCACTACAGAGAATCCTCTAAACACTTTTCAAGAGGCACATAGGGCTGCAGATCAGGAGAAATAATGACTCCCCCCTCCACCTTAGATTTAGGGTGACCACTTACACTTTGCCAAAAGAGAGAAAATGCATCACCAAAAAAGAAAACAAAACATGATATCAATGTGTATAACATTTGCATATGCAAACACACACACACACACACACACACACACACACAGAAATAATAAGTTTAATTGAAATAGAAATACAATACATATTGCCTTAGTGATATGTATTGACAGCCAGATCAGTCTGCTGTCAGCCAGGTCAGTCTGCTGTCCTGGTGCTAACAGTTGGTGGGCAACTCTAAGGCTCTTGCTCTCCCTCTTTATGGTTCTTTGACTTCAAACCAGACTTGGACTGGGCAGCTCTTCAAATAGAGAACACATTCGAATACTGTCCTCTGCCAGCTCTCCAAAATAGAGGACTGTCCTTTGTAAGGTAGGACACCGGGCTATTTGGAGTCTTTGCATCCAAGCTGTGTTCTAGGGTGGCCACGTGTCCCACTGTACAGACAGTCCACTATTTGAAAGCATCCTCTATCTGAAGGGCTGTCTGGTCCAAGTCTGGTTTAAAGTCAAAGAACCAGAAGGAAGGAGAGCAGGGCCTTGAAGTTGCCCTTCAACAATTAACACCTGGACAGTAGACCGAGCAAGCACTCAAGTCACCAGGAATAAAACAGAGTAAAAGTAGTCTCAGAAAATCCAGCTTTTCCATGGGAAAACCCCGGGGTGGCTGCAGATTGGCCACAGTATCATCTGCTGCCAACAACCTCGAAATTTGCAGCAAATCTCCCATGAGGCCAGCCCCCAAGTCACTGTCTTCCCCACTATGGTGAAATGTACTGTATTTCAATTTAAATTATAGGAATTATTTCCAAATCTACATCTAAACATATAAATTAGCATGTGCACATTTTATGCAAACCTGTGTCCTCTTTTGTCATTTTTTGGGGGTGATGGATTTCCTCTCTTTTGGCAAAGCTTAAGTGACCACCATGCTGTGTGTTTACATCAGATTAACTGGTAGAGACATATTGCATAGCACATAGGATTTGGAAAAAATGGTTTAAGCATATCAACCCCTAGTTTCCATGAACACAACCTTTAATGCAATGCTAGAAAGGAAGTACTTTGCTGTAGCTTCACCCCACCTGAACAGGAGCTGGGTCTGGTGGTAAGGAGTGGTAGGTTGGCTAGCTGCTTGTTTGCTTGCTTGTAAAGGGGAAACATCTTAAAGGATCTTTAAAGAGGCCAGAACTCCTTTAGCATTTTCAGGAAAGCCCACATAGTGGAAGAAATCCACATATTTGAAGATACATGTCCAGATCTAGGACAGTTATTTATTACCAGAGATAAGATTACCAATGAATGTGAGTCAGCTGAAATTAGAACTCCTCGGATTTACATCTCTGGAAGTAAATATGCAATCAGTGAAGAAGAAATGTCATTGGTGCTGTGACCTTCTTACTTAAATTGGTGCTGTGACCTTCCTATCTAAAATATTTTGTTGTGTATATGAACTGTTGCAGAAAGTAAAACGAGAAAGGAAAATGAGGTTCAGAGAGAGGAACGTTTTCAATAAATGAAAGAGAGAACAGTTATACTGCATATGGTCCAAAGGCTGAGATATTCTTCCTGATGGCATGAGCAGAATCTCAAGAATGCTGGCACAAACTTGACTCCAGTATTGCCTTTCCTATATTCCTGGAAGCATCCCCCTTATGATAAATGGCCAGATTTTGCTTTATACTCAGTAGTTACGTTTTCAAACGATATAGATCTTACCAAATTTGTATCTTAGAATTTCCCTTTGGATAAGGATAAACAACGAGTTGGTAACAGTGTAAGAAGCTGATGGCTTCCAAAACTCTAAATCCATCATCAGAATTTACAAAGGTGTCTTTTTTATAAGGTTCCCTATTTATTTACTGATTTATGGGGGAAATTATATCACTTTTCATTTTTAAAAAAAAAATCCCAAAGGGTTTTAGGCAAAATACAACCCCCCCACCCTCACACAACAATCAATGAAATAATAAAGCAATACAATATTTCATTAAAATCACCAGGGCTAACTGGTAATGCTAACTGTCTGGAAATCGCCCAGGCCTAGAAGTGAGTCATGACAGCATGAGCAATATGGTTGCAACTGCAGGCAGTGCTAATAGCCGCAACCCAGCCAAACCATAGACAAACGCTATGGGGTCCTCAACACAGAGCTTCAAGGCACCAGTGTGCTCACAGAAACCTTCCAAGGTGCCCTCCATTTGAGGGGCCCACAAATTAACATCCTGTCCCTGGCCTCTCAGCATCTTAAAAAGGTCCTGGCTATATGCCTTTCTTTTTCAAAGCACAGCATGAACATTTACTCATTTAAATGTCCTTTTGCCACTTTAAAAATGAAACCCTTTTTAAAAGAGCTGCAAAATTGCTCTAGATATGTTGTGAAGTGCCCAGGGAGCCTTGTCTGTTGGGCAGTATAGAAATGTAATACATACGTACATATATACATGCATAATGTGGGGGAGATGGTTTTGAGACATTACAAGCACCAGCCAATCAGTGCTGTGTACAGGTAGCTTCTGCAGCAGACTGGTAGAAGTGGTTGGTCCTGAGAATGATCCTAGATAGGAAATCATACATCAGTATGCAACACAGTAAGTGAGCTTCCACAGTGACCTCCTTTGGATGTAACACTACATTATGGCTTAACATTGTGTAAATGAGCCTAGGCAAGCCTTGGGCTTGTGCGTTCCCCCATCCTCTCTCATTTTATGATGCAGCTGCAAGGAAGAGTTTGGAACCTTTCATTTCTATTTGCAATTGACCACAATTCAGTGTTACATTCCAACCCTAAACTGTGGTTAACATTGATGATGATTTATTAAAACAAGACAGCTTCATAGAGCGAAGTTTGAAGTTGCAGTGAAGGGTGCACAACCTTTTCGGCCCTGAGGGTCATGTGCGATGCTGGCTTAGGGGCCTGGAGCCACATGCACATACATACTCTGGATCTTTGGAGGCAGGAGAGGAGAGTGTAGGTGGCAGGGAAATCATGGGGGGGGGGGAGGGATTTGGCTGTGAGAGACAGGCCACAGTAAAGTCCTTGGGAGGTGGGCGCAAGCTTGGTTTAAGTGCTGGAACGGTTTTATGCTTTGCTGCTGGTTTTATCTTGATTTATTCTGCTCTGCTCTGCTTTTATTTTTTATTTTTTTTAATATTTGCATTGTGTTTTTAAAGTATTGTACACTGCCCAAAGAACTCTGGTTATTGGGTGGTTTAAAAGTACAATCAATCAAATGCATCTTTCAGTCCAAAAGTTGTGTGCCCCTGCAATAAACCAAAGTGACCACAGCTTGTCTGGGTTCAGACATAATGCTAAACTGCAGTTAGTTAAAAACAGAAGCAAAATCTTCCAACCTCCTCCTCATGGCCGTGCCTAAGGAGGAAATGGGAGGGGGGAGCACATGGCCCTGAGGTTCGCTCAGGCTCATTTGAGTAATGCGCAACCATAGTTGAGCATCATATCTGAATGAGGCCAGTGTCTTGACCATTCAAGCAACATATGTCTGTGCTCACCCTTAACTCCAAGGAAACTGACTTTCTCACCAAGCAGTTACAAACCATTCCAAGCACTAGACCATCGCAGCAGCTTACATGCATAACAATCTATATTAGCACGGCTCTGAATTAAAGCTTGTCTGTACAAAGTTCACAGTGCTCCAGCAGTCATAAAGCGTTAATTATGTGGCACAGATGGATGTTTCAACTTACCAGATAAAGCTGTTTCTTTTTTGGAGCATGTTGTCTGTTTAACAGCTGATCCTGAGAAGGAGCTGACAAGACACTGACTCTGCAGTAATGCGTTCTCCACATTTCTGACTGAAAAGAGCATGTGCTAAACAGTTGAACTCTGAGAGACACACATTTTGGAAAGTTAAACATTGTGATGCTTTCAAGTGGAATTGTGGAACCAAAAAGGGACTCTCTCTCTCTCTCCCTCTCTCTCTCTCTGTGCATTTGCAGCCTGAAAAGGAAAAAATCCAATATGACACAATAAGAAAATTCTGTATATGCCATCTGCTAATAGCATATGCTGGCAACTATGCTGCCAAAAACATGGGGAACAAAGAGAATGCCATTATGGAGAGAATTAAGGCACATCTGTCTGGGAAACCTCCTATGTTTCTTCCTAAAACACTGAAGTGAAACAGTTTCATCCCCTGCTATGTAGGAATAACATGGCATCATGGGAGAATTCCATACTGACCATCTCAGTGTGCAGAAAGTGCCTCCACACTGGCCCAACGGTTCTCCCCTTTCTCCCTCAGCCATCTGCACTGTGTATCTGCCCTTTTTGCAGCGAAGATGGGCTGTGAACCAGCAGAGATGGAATGTTTAACGTGTACATCTTGCTCCTGAGAGACCATCCATGCAGACATGGCCATAGGTTGTGATGTTTTAAAATATCCACAGCAGCAGAAGCCTAATAGATTGTAAATAAGTTTAATAAGAATATAAGAAGACAAGTCCTGCTGGTTCAGACCATGTTCATCTGGTTCAGTGTCTTCTGCCAAATTTGCATAATATAATATCGTACGGCGGAGGGGGGGGGGGAGATAGCTTGGTGCACTAGATAGCCAAGAAGTGTCATATCTTTTTAGCAGGACCAGATAAAATGTCACAAAGTAGTAAGCAATCTTTCATGTTCCCCACAGATCCTCCAGCTTTGCTAATACACTATTCAGCTTTACTATGTTTTTCTTTCCTTCTGCCCCCTGTCTTATGGGAGACCCATGGGATGAAATTAGCACTAGAGGGGGTGCAAATTACTGCTGACTTCTTATTTTCTAAGGGAGAACACCCAAACATCCCTGACTCGGTAGCCTCAGTAAAAATCTGCTGCCTGCTTTGGGAATATTGATTTGCTTCCAATGTGCCTTTAAAAAAAATTGTATCTGTAAATAAATAAATAACTTGATGAAATATTTAAGCAGATGTATTTAAGCAGAGGCTGGATGGCCTGAACTGTCAGGGCTGCTCTAACTGCATTCCATGAAGTATTACAGACACTGTAAGTCTCTAGTGCTCTCTCATTCAAAGGAAAATGAATCATGGATTCCTATCCCTAGAACTTTACCACTTGGAGAAGAGGCGAGGACTTATTTGATAACCACAGGAGACAACAGCCATGTGAAATCAAACAATTTAGAAATGTTTAAGTACCTGCCACCACACCTTATAAGAATGGCTTTATGTATCTGCATCACACTCCAAATGTCCTTGGGGTTTTTTTTAAGGTGTTTTTATTACTACCATGCTTACAGGCACATCTCTGAAGTGGTCATTTCTGGTGAAAAAGATGCAACCTCATCTGAATGGCATTTACTTAGAAACATCCCACTGATTTCAGTGGGATTTTGGGTGCTTCCAGATGAGGCTTTTATGGCGCCTCTCTCATGGAATTTCACAGGGGGTCCAGATGCTGCTGACTCCACTGTGTTTTTCCATCTTTTTTCTTACTGGAAACAAATATCCCTTGAGGAGGGAAAGATAGAACACAGATGTACAATGTTTTCCATTTGGTAGTGCCAAGAGCCCTCTGTGAAGCACCCTTACTTCCAAGTAGGTATTCCTAGGTTTGCAGCCTTAAATTTGCTCTACCAAAACAGTGGCCGAGTAGGGATGTATGAGAATTTCGTTTCTGTTCGCAAGTCATGTGAACATGTCCGATTGGCCACCCCGAATGCAAGCAGGAAAACATGTTCTCTGAGAATGCTTGCAAATTCACAAAGTCGTGTTCACGCTTGAAAAAATGTGCGTTTTCTCCCTTTATGGGAGGGAAGTGCAAATTTGCAGTGCACTTTAAAAAATGCGTTTTGCCTGTTTGAAAAGTGCACTTTCCCCATTCAAACAAAACGAAAAAAGAGCACAAACAAACGAGGCAATCTGAGCTTCAGGTTGGTGTTCAGAGAATTTGGTCAAATGTGAAAATCACTTGTTCACCCACCTTTATGGCAGAGTATTTTTAAGTGTGTTACTGGAAATGACCACAGGTGGCCCCTTTGAATATGGAAACAAAAACAAGAGGTATGTCTACTCCAGTGGTGTAGTGAAGGCAGGTCTCACAGGGACGCAGCCCCAGTGCTTTTTCATTAGCAGGGACTCTGATGTCATCTGCCACCCCACTCATAATTCCCTGTTCCCTCTAAGCTTAGCTGCAATCCTCACTGTAGTCGTGGGTGGAATGAATTTTCCAAGCAACAATTTATTGTTCCATGTTGGAATGCAAAGTATTTGGGATGACTTGGTCTGGAACAGGCAATTAAGACCTATTCGCTTTACCAAAGATGTGCTCATGGTGGAAATTAAAACTCCTAGAACTGGTTTGTTGATATGGATTGACACAGCTGCCTGAAATTTTTGGACTGCCCTTAGAGACTGTCACAATGAGCTCCTGCATTTCCAAATTTACCACTACACCACTGTGTGTGTGTGTGTGTATGTGTTCAATCCAGCTGGGTGTGTGGATGTTTCTGTTGGAGGGAGAGGGGGGAGATATAATGGAGGAGCTTAAGGGAAGGCTAATGGGTAATGTTGGAGCGCTGAGGGACTGTGCAAGGGGGCTGTTTAAATGAGAAGGGATCTGTCCATGAGGGCTGAGTTGAGAGGGTGAAGCTATCATATTTTGAAAACCTAAAATGTTTGTGTTTGAGCAAGTGGGTTGGTGGGTGAAATTTTTGTTAACACCCCTGCATTTTTCTCAGACGTCCAATTGAAATACCACTGCCTTACTCTCAGCTGCACTGTTTTTGGATCCCAGTTGAAGGCTGTATATTTTACAAGGTTGTATAATCTTAGAAGGGGGCGTGGCTGTGACTCTCACGAAGGAACCCTGCACTTCTGAATTTGCCACTACCCTACTGGTCTACTCTCTCAGGAGTAAGAATGTACATAGGATAGCAGCCTACCTGGGAGTAAGCACCATTGAACATAGTTGAATTTACTTGTGAGACCCAAGTTCTAAGACCCAAGTTCAGATCCACATTCAGCCTTCAGCCATGAAGCTCACTGGGTACCTAAGAGCCTCTCAGCCTAAACTACCTCATAGGCTTGTTGTGAGGACAAAGGAAGGGGAAGAACCATGTGTGCTGCCCTGGAGGAAGAGTGGGATTTAGTTGTAATAAATAAATAAAAGTAGAAAGTGCTATACAGTCAATGTTACAGTGGGGACATAACCAAAAGGGAATCACTCACTTACTGCATTTACATTACAATGGTGGAGACAGAGGGTAACTTTGTGGGTCATCATGGATAGAGACTTGTGGAATATTTAGCATGCAGCTTAAGACACATTTGGGCAATTGTGTAGGTAATACTTCAAGAACACAACAACCCAGTTAAGGGCTGCTTCAGATATACATATATGTCACTTTCTAAAGAAGTCAGTTAACACATTCTAGTCATCGTGTTAATTGGCTTTGTTAGGCAGTATTGCTTTTGAGGTGGCATTGGCTGATATGAACGTTCTGTCTGAGATCTTAGATCTGTGATGGCACATTCATTCATACACACACAGAGTGGGCATCATGTAATATAGCAGCCATAAAATGAAAGTAACATTCAGGTGTAAATCAGTCATGAGTCATAGGGTCTATTCATACGTGCATGTGGGGAGGATGGTTAGGGCAACTATGGAGGGGGTTTGTAAAATAACAACATGTGGGCCCATCACATGACCAGGAACCACGCAGTGCCACCTGGTTCTGCTACCCACCCACCCACTCCCGTAGTTACGTGGCAAGTTAGTGCAAGTGGACTCCCGGCAGCTGCTCCAGTGACCTGAATGGCTGTGTGACCATAGAGAAAGTCTGTGGTAGCTAGAGCATCACCCACAGTGCTGGATGCTCTAGCCAGTGGACTCTATGGTTGGGACCTAGAAGTCTTTCAGAGCCCATTTAAACCACCAGAGAGCCCACCAGATGACACCGTTAGACACCCCGTGGGCCCTTAGCCCTTTTGCGGGGGGGGTAGTGGGGGCAGCTTAGTAACCATGGGGAATGTGGTTTTCTCCCCCCACACAACACGCTAAGCCACCATAGTTAGTGGAAATTTCACAACCATCATGCCTTAGCATGACGTCTGAACAGGCCCACTGAGATAGATATGAGAATTATATCTAGAAAAAGATGTAGTCTAAGAATAATTTCAGTATTCCACAGAGTCTATGCCATAGACAGTAAGAGAGCAATGAGCTGAGATTTCAAAGAAAATTATATACACAGAGAAAAATGAAAGGTATCCTGTTAATTTCAACCGTATACTAAAAATAGACTCTGCGTTCAGTGTCTCCCCCAGAGCACACCAAAACTTGCTGTGTTTCATCCTCCAACAATGTACTATAGTCAATGTTTTGATCTGCTTCATTCTAATGTTCTGTCAAAATAGAAAATGCTTAGACTAAGGGTGTAGGAGGTTTACTGTCCTCTCTAAGCACTTCCTAAATTGGCAATTGCACGGGTAAAAGATTAATGGATGAGTAATGAAGTATGGAAGGGATAGACAGTAAAGACTCGTGTGTGTACGTGTGTGTGTGTGTGTGTGTGTGTGAGAGAGAGAGAGAGAGAGAGAGAGAGAGAGAGAGACCATAAAGGTCATGAAAGCAGAATTATCCCCTTTTTAACCTAGAAGTAAAACAGCAACATATACATGAACACAAATTAATTAACCTGTATGCACCCATTGTGTAGACCAGCTATCCCCAATCTGGTGCCCTCCATATGTGTTAGACTACAACTCCCATCATGCCCATTCAGCATGGCCATTCCCATGCACCAGCCTCCCCTGATCTGGTGATTGGCCATCAGGACTAATAGCCACTGGCAGCCTTCTCCTCCATGAATTTGTCCAATCCCCTTTTAAAGCCATCCAAATTTGTGGCCATATCTACACCTTGTGGAAATGAATTCCATAGTTTACCTATGTGCTGTGTGAAGAAGTACTTCCTTTTATCTGTCCTGAATCTCCCACCAGTCAGCTTCATGGGATGCCCTTGGATTCTAGTATTATGAGAGAGGGAGAATAATGTCTCCCTATCTACTTTCTCCACACCATACATAATTTTGTACACCTCTATTACGTCTCCCCTCACTCGCTGTTTTCTAAGCTAAACAATCCCTGTTGTTGTAACCTTCCCTCATAAGGGAGTTGCTCCAGTCCCTTGATCATCTTAGTTGCCCTTTTGTGCACTTTTCCCAACTCTACAATATCCTTTTTCAGGTGCAATGACCAGAACTGTATTCAGCATTCCAAGTGCGGTCACACCATAAATTTGTATAAGAGCAGTTTTGGAACGGGCAGTTTTATTTTTGATTTGTTTCCTAATTATGTCTAACATGGAATTTGCCCTTGTCACTGCAACCACACAACAGGGTCAACATTTTCATCTAGCTCTCCACCACTAAACCAAGATCTCTTTCTTGGTCACTCACTGCTAGTTCAGATCCCATCAGTGTATATGGGAAGTTCGGATTTTTTCACTTGCTCGCGTTGAACCGCATTTGCCATTTTGCCATTTTTATGTCTTGGTACAGCCCAGCCACAGGCTGAAGAGATAAACCATGGTGAAAAATAGACTGTAGCTTCAGCCTTTAGAAGCTGCTTAGGCATCCCAAGATAGAGTCCAAGATGGATTCAATATGGAACTTGGGAGATTTGTGATGCCGCAATTAGTGGTCAAACCAGCAGGTCTTCCCACACAAGCCAATCTGGTATGTACTGTTTATCCATTCCCATGCCCTTTTCCTGAGCCCCCCAAATACTAGCACTTCCACCCAACTCTCAGTAGCTGCCTAATAGCAGCATCCCACCTTAGACAGATAATGGCCACATTTTGCCTTAAATACTAGTATCTCTAATATATTTCTTTCTGCACAACCAAATCCAGTGTCCCCAATTGCCCCACAAACAGCACATTCATGATTGAAGAACATCCCTTTGCTTGATGATCCTCACATTCAACCACCCAACCCTCCTGACTTTTATTTTTGTGAAAACCCAGTATTAACATTTTGTTCTTGAGCTGATATTGTATATTAGAATGAGCAGATACTTAGCAAATAGGATTACATCAGGCTTCATTGAGAGCCAGTGTGGTGCAGTGGGTGGAGTGTTGGACTAAGACTTAGGAGATCAGGGTTCAAATCTCCACTCAGCCATGGAGATTTCGGGGTGAGGTTAGACCCATCATTGTTTGTCAGCCTAGCCTACCTCATGGGGTTGATAGGATAAAATGGGGTTGGTGGGCAAAACCCAGGTATGGCCCCTTGAGCTCCTAGGAAGAAAGGCAGAGTATAGATATAATAAATGAAAAAGGGGTGTCGGTGTGTGTGTGTGAGTGTGCACGCACGCACACGTAGGGATGATTTTTAGCTGAAAAACCACATCCTCTTATGCTAGTCCTTCCCTGCAGATTGTGACCTTCACGGCTGCATTTTATTAGAAGAAGGAGAAGGAGAGGGGAGGGGGAAGGGGAAGGGGAAGTAAGGGAAAGATTGAGGTGAAAACCCCAAAAGACTGAGCATCACATGTTCACATACGATATGAGCCTGCCCATATGTTAGTATCACCTGCATGGGCCCTTCTCACAGTACTCCTGCCTTCAAAGGTGAGGGGGATGGCAATCAGAGTCTTTGTGATGGCCCATGATTGATGGGCCAGCCCCCCCAGAGAGGTCTTTCTGATGGCAGTTTTACTTAGTTTCAGGTGCCAAGTTCAGACCATAATTTTAATTGAACATTGAGGGTATTGTTTTATTATTATGTATTTATTTAACAATTAAAAGACAGGAACTAAATATCATAAATACATATGATATTTAAAACAAATAAGTGTAGTTTTGTCCCTAAGGTCCGAGGATTCCTGTTCCAAACCCTGCATTTTATCCACTACACCACACTACACTGATGTTCTTAGGCAGCATCTTGCATATTTATTTCATTTCTCATGCAAAATGTTAATAATTCAGATAAAATTGAGCTCTGGTCTGAAATATGTGTGTGTGTGGGGAAAGAAACCCAGAGAGGACTTATTTGAACTGGAATTTTCAATATCTGAATACTTGCAAATGTGATTAGTGTGCCAGACTGGCGCTGAGGAGACCCAGGTTCAATTTCCCACCGAGCCATGACTTCTTATGGAGATACAATCTGGGAGGAACCAAGTATGCCACCTGGAGTGCCTTAGGTAGGATAGAAATATAATAAATAAATAAATAAATAGTCATTGTGCAGGTCTCTTGCTTTCCTTTTCAAGCAACCTAACCAAAATCTCTCTATCTGCAGCTCAGAAACAGCAATAACCAAGTTGTCGTCATGCTTTTAATATGTTAGGCAATCAGATTCCTGGGCACTGAGCACATAGGTAGATAGACTGGGCCTTTTATTACTTTGGTTTTGTTTCCTTTGGTAAGGTTAAGATCTGACTGGAGAACTTTTGTTAAATCCAGTGGAGGCTGGTGGCTCCAATTTCAATGGGGCCTTCAATGCATTCTGGGCTTTAGTCAGAACCAGCCAGAAATCTAATGGAGCTATCCAAAGTTCTTAACCCTGTCCCAAAAATAGGTTCAGCACTTTGGATAGCTCCATTAGATTTCTGGCTGGTTCTGACTAATGGATTTACAGCCCTAACTACATGGGAGCCACCAGTCTCCACTGGTTAAATCAAAGCATGTCTTCCACTCTTTGTTTTAATTCTGATGCAGAGATCTTTTAGGTATTTTCATAATAATGGATGATTTTTTTTATTTGTTTGTTTATTGTCCTTCTGCATTATGAAATGTGATTGTAGCACCTATACTGGCTAGAGTGTGTATTTAATGTAAAATGTCCATTGGGGTAGCCATGTTAGTCTGTTGTAGCAAAAACAACCTTAAAGACACTTTAAAGACTAATATATTGATTATGGCAGAAGTTTTCGTGGACTAGAATCCTCTTCATGACATACACAGCGTGTTATCCTAAGTTGTCACATGGTTGTAGAGAGAGAAAGAGAGAAATGTAAGCAATGAGGTCAGAGGAAAACAAACTGCAGAAGATATAAATTGTGAGATTCATACTTGCACACAAATAGAAGGAGATAGAGAGAGGCTTGAAGGTGTATTTCAGGTCATGTGTGAAAAGGCTCCTAGGCTCCTTAAAATAAACTTCATGGAATCATAGAATCATAGAACTGTAGGGTTGGAAGGGGCCTACAAGGCCATCGAGTCCAACCCCCTGCTCAATGCAGGAATCCAAGTCAGAGCATCCCTGACAGATGGCTGTCCAGCCTCGTCTTGAATGCCTCCAACCCGGTACCCTCCAGATGTCATGGAACCTGACTCTCATCATTGAAATGTTCATTATTATGACAAGGAGTGGAGGTGGGATCAAGTATATATTGCATGTGGGTCTAGAGAGGAACATGTTTCTGCACACTGCACAAGACATATTGGATCCCTACATATACAGGACCAGAGTTCAGATGAACCCCATCATTTGTTCAAAGCATGCTAGCCCTGCCCTCGCTGTATATGATGGCTTCACCCGCCCCTCCTACCAACCGCATGCTCGGCATGTGTGAGAAGGGGCCCTACATACATACTGAGGTGCATGCATAGAGCTCTTCCATGTGAGGAGCAGAGTTTTCCAGAATTTTGAACTGGAAAATTTTCTGGAAAAATGCAAATTAGGTTAATTTGTATAGGTTCATTGGCATAGAAAATTTTTCATTTTGTATCGTAAAAATTTCCAGTGGAAATTAGGTTAATTTACATAGGGTACAGGAATTTTTTCCATTTGTATTGGAAAATGTTCTGATGCCCTAGGACAGGGGTGGGTGACTTATGGCCTTCTAGATGTTTTGGCCTACAACTCCCATGATCCCTCATCTTTGGTTATGCTGGCTACAGCTGATGGGAACCATAGGCCAAACATCTGGTAGGCCATAAGTTGCCCATCTCTGCCCGAGCGAGATCTAATTTAGCATGTTTATTTTACTTGTATTTAGTAAACAACAAAGCTAAAAAAAATGTACTCCATGTTCATTTTTTGTCCACAAATATTTGACCTGAAATGTTTGAGGGGGAAAATTAAAGCACACATGATGTGATTTAAATGTTATATTATGTAGATGTTTTTATTGGAATACTTGTAAAAAAATGTAAAGACAATAGCATGTACTTTCCTTACACTGTGTAAATTTAAGGGGGGGGGGAAATAAAGATATTGAAAACTTTTGATACACTAATAAATTTTAGCAACCCAAAGAGCTGTGCATGATATGCTAACAACCACTCATCCATTTCAAGAATTCCGCTCCCATTCACATGTGGAGGCATTGTACGTGCAAACATCGGTTCACATGTAGGGGGGTCCTCTCCCACTGTCAAATGTATGGCTGGCAGGGAGTGTGGCTGGCATGCGTATCAGGGGCATAGCTCAAAGTGTGAGGGGTGTTCTGCCAGTGGGGGCTAAGCTACCTACCCAGTGTCAGGAGAGGAACACAAGCCAGCCCTACCATTAGATAGAATGTGGTGGTGGCCTCAAGCAGCAGTTGCTGGGAGGTGGGGTGGGCAAAGCTGTAGGTGCTATGTGGCCTCCGCTGCTCCCCCTAAGCTAACACTTGCTGCTCACAGGCACAGTGGAGGATGCTATCCCATCGCCAGTGTTGAAGCAAAACCCAGCTGCCAGCCTGGTTGGCTTCTGTACATGGAATGTGTGTATATGTGGCTACCATCTTGTCTTTTGCCTCAGGTAGCAAAATGTCTTAGGCCAGTCCTGCAGGAGCAGTCTTTCCTGCCACCAGCAAAACTGTCTTCCCGAGAGCAACAGTGAACTTTTACATAGGCATGAAGAACAATGAGTCTTGTGCCATTTGTTAGTCTTAAAGGTGCCACAAAACCCATTGTTATTCTGGGGCAATAAACTAACAACGTGAATCCTCTGAAAATAGAGATGAATGGCAACCACCAGTGGTGGGGGCGGGCAGATTTGTCCCCCAACTCATGATATCCCTAGTATTGGGGGAGACCTGCTCTTTAACGCAACCTGAGCTTTCCCCAGCTTTGGTTGGTTTACTCCCAAGCTATTGTTATGTAGTCCCCACTATTTCCAGTCAGTGAGAAGTTCCAGAGAGGGAGCAGGATTGGGTTTAGCTCTGTGTGTGTTTTTGCAGATGAGAACACCCTGTAGAGGAAGGAGACATATGGGGTCTTTGTAATAATTGCTTTACTTACAAATATACAAGCAGAGCACCTGCAGAGGCAAACAGGAACTTCTTTAGCAGATCTCTAGAGGATAATCTGTTCATCCAGTCTCTGCAAAACGGTAATCTCAGTTCCAGCTAATTCCAGCTAGAAGCTCTCAGCTGAGCTCTCTGGGCATCTCCACACCAGCCTAAAATCCTGCATTTAAAATGGGGCTTTATGCTTCCATTTTAAATGCAGGATCACGACATCTCCCTTTTTCAAGTGCTTCCTTTCCCCCCACCCCTTCCCCCTCCTTCTCCCCATATCTGAGTCTTCTATTATCTTTCATTGATCTCGCTCCTCTTCTTGCCACTTCTACTCTTTTCGTGGAGAAAACTGAAGCAGAACACAGTGGGGTAATTTGATAGCTCATGATCTGTGATCTATTTAAAAACGGAACAAAGGGCATTTAGTGCAGGAGATGCCTTGGATGATCACGGCGTCATATAAAGAACCTGCAAACTTCCGTGAGGGAGCAACCTCAATCGCAGAATAAAAGCTGTGTGAAGGAGCCCACTCTCTCACTGCCTCTCTCTGCTCTGGTTCACACGTAACAAGAAGCCACCATGGGTTAATTTCCCTATGGGTTTTTTTGCCATGGTGGCAGCGGCTACCATTTTGAATATTTGACAAGCCACCTGCAACCCTAAAACAGCCCATGGGTTCTGGGTGGCTTGTCAACCACCCCAACAACCCAGCTTTGCTGTGCTTGCATGTAGCTCCAGAGAGCTACACCCTGAATATTCAGTATGGCAGCGGCCACTAGGAAGAGAAGTCTCATGGTGGCTTCTCCTTATGTGGGAACCAGGTGTCTGTGTGCAACTCCTGCCACCCCCATCCATGGAGGTGAATTTCCAATTCAGGAAACACCACAGCCATCAACAGAACATTAAGGCTTCTTTTGTCAAATCCATGACTCCAAGCAAGCAAGCACTTTAAGCCACACTTACAGCCTAAGGTTTTGCTGGCTGACCGAGTCGTATAAAACTGCCTTTAGAAAAAACACACACAGGCTAGCTACTGCCCAGAAAGAAGCTGAACAGTGCGATGCTATACATGTCTACTCAGAAGTAAGCCCACTGAGTTCCTGCTTGTGATACCGTGAGTTTAGAATTTATTTATTTATTTATTAATCGCCCATCTGGCCAGTCACCCGGCCACTCTGGGCGATGTACAACAATAAAAACAGTTTATACAATAAAATTCAACATTAAAAACATCATGTTTCTAAAATTACCCTAGCCCACCCCAAATGCCTGCCTGAACAACCATGTTTTTAATGCATGGCGGAAGCTCATTAAAGAGGGGGCATGGCGGAGTTCCCTAGGGAGGGAGTTCCACAGAGTGGGGGCCACAACAGCGAAGGCCCTCTCCCTCGTCCTCACCAGCCTAGCTGTCCTGGCTGATGGGACAGAGAGAAGGCCATCTGAGGCTGATCTTGTTGAGCAGCCTATCTGGTGTTGCTGGAGGCGCTCCTTGAGATAGGCTGGGCCGGAACCATATAGGGTTTTGTATAAGGTCAAAACCAACACCTTGAATTTGGCCCAGAAAACAACTGGTAGCCAGTGCAGCTCCTTCAGCACTAGAATGATGTGATCTCGCCGGCGGCTGCCTTTAATCAGGCGAGCTGCCACGTTCTGTACAAGCTGCAGCTTCCGAACTGTCTTCAAGGGTAACCCCACATAGAGCACATTACACTAGTCTAAACGAGAGGAGACCAGGGCATGTACTACTGATGGGAGCAGATGGTCATAGATTTGGAATCATAGATTTGGAAGGCATTGTGGAGATCTAGCCCAACCCCCTGCTGAGTGCAGGATTAGTCATGCAGAATGCAGCTACAGCAGCTTTCTCCAACCTGGCACCCTCCAGATGCATTGGACTGCAACTCCCATGCTGGCTGGGGATGCTGGGAGTTGTAGTCCAACATAACTTGAGGGTACCAGATTGGGGAAGGCTGAGCTACAGCATTCCTGACAGAGAGCTGTCAACCCTCTAGTTATATACCTCCAGAGAAGGAGAGCCCACATCTCCCAAGGCAGGCTGATCAGGCCTTACTATGGGGAAGTTCTTACCATGGGGAAGTTCCTCCTAATGTTTAGCTGAAATCTGCTTCCTGCAATTTCCACCCATTGGTGTTAGTCCTGCCCTCTGGAGCAACAGAGAGCAACTCTGCTCCATATTTGAAGACCTCTATCACACCTCCCCTTGATCTTCAGAAAAGGGCAATTAAAATGATCAAGGGGCTGGAGCATCTCCCCTATGAGGGAAGGTTACAACAGCTAGGATTGTTTAGCTTGGAGAAAAGGAGGGTAAGGGGAGACATGATAGAGGTCTACAAAATTATGCATGGTGTGGAGAATGTGGATAGGGAGACATTTTTCTCCCTCTCTGATAATACTAGAACCCGGGGTCATCCCATTAAGCTGATTGGTGGGAGATTCAGGACAGAAAAAAAGAAGTACTTCACACAGTGCATAGTTAAACTATGGAATTCGCTACCACAAGAAATAGTGATGGCTACCAATTTGGATGGCTTTAAAAGGGAGATTAGACAAATTCCTGGAGGAGAAGGCTACCAATAGCTACTAGTCCTCCTGATGGCTATATATGCTACCTCCAGTATCAGAGGCAGTATGCCTATGTACACCAGTTGCTGGGGAACATGGGCGGGAGGGTGCTGTTGCACTCATGTCTTGCTTGTGGGTTTCCCGTGGGCAGCTGGTTGGCCACTGTGTGAACACAATGCTGGGCTAGATGGACCCCTGGTCTGATCCAGCAGGGCTCTTCTTATGTTCTTCTCTTCTCTAGGCTAAACATACCCAGCTCCTTCACCCATTCCTCATATGACTTGTTGCTTACCTCCAGAGACTGGAATCACCCACATCCTCCTACAACCCAACCAAACAGCAGGGACAAGTCATTTTGCTGTCTGAGGCAAAGCAGCAAATGGGACCCCCGAACCCCCGCAACAGTTAAAGGTGCATATAGTACCCTAGGTCAATTTATTTTGGCACCTGCGACAGAAAATCTCACAAGCATCTTTCCCCCTTCCTGGCAGTAAACATATAGTCATAATAAATTAAATAACTAACTATTTGCTGCCCTTTCACGACACTGAGAAGTGAATTGAGGGAGTATGTTTGAAGGAAAATGGTGCTCAAGGAAAGAAGGTGTAACTCCAAGTCTGAGTTGGGGACTCTAAAATGCTGAGCACACTGATGCTGATTCAGCCATCCATTCATTCATGACATTTAAATGCTGCCCAGTAGCAAGATGTTCTCTGGGCAGCTTACAAGAAAAATAAAAACAATTTAATACTTAGGGCTCTTTCACACTGAGCTTTTATCCTGTGATTGAGATTGCTCTTTCACGGAAGTTTGTGGGCTCTTTACATGACACCGTGATCATTCCAGGTGTCTCCTGCACTAAATGCTCTTTGTTCCATTTTTAAATAGATCGCAGATCATGAGCTATCAAATTACCCCGCTGTGTTCCACTTCAGTTTCCTCCACGAAAAGAGTAAAAGTGGCAACAAGAAGAGTGAGATCAATGAAAGATAATAGAAGACTCAGTCTACGGGGAGAAGGAGGAGAAAAGGGGTGGGGGGAAAGGAAGCACATGCAAAAGGGAGTCATTGAGATCCTGCATTAGATTGTAAGCCTGTGGGCAGGGACTGTCTTCTTTGTTCATTGATTGTAAGCCGCTCTGGGAGCCTTTTTTGGCTGAGGAGCGGGATAAAAATACAATAAATAAATAAATGAATGAATGAATATTTAAAACGGAAGCAGAAAGCCCCATTTTAAATACAGGATTTTAGGATGACGTAGAGATGCCCAAAGATAAAACCATAAAAATTAATATAGCATAAAAACCAGCAAAAAAAATAATCAGATCACAAGAACATTTCATACATCTTAAAATGCCAAGACCATTAAAAAAATAATATCCATAGATCCCCCAAAGATTTTAAAATTAGAAAGCAAGCATCTCTGTGGGGGGCATTGCTCAACTAGGGTGCCAACACTGAAAGGGCCCTCTCCACAGTAGCCACAAACCATTCTTTGTTTGGAGGGTGCACTCGGAGAAGGGCTTCAGAGGATTATCTTAAAGTCCATGTAGGTTAGTGATGTGGAAGGAGATGATCTTTCAGAGAACAGCCCCAAGCCGTTTAGGGCTCTACAGATTAACACCAGTATGTACACACGTATGACGTTGTCTTGGTCCAACTAGCTCAGTATGGTCTACTTTGGCTGGTAGTGGCTCTCCAGCTTCTTAGATAAATGCCTTTCTCATCACCTCCTCTTTATTGTAAAGAGAGATATAGCCACCATAGAAAGGCCTACAACAAAAGCAGCAATGAAACTGGAAACAAGGGTGTCCAAGTGTCCTACTTTATAGAGGATTGCCCTCTATTTCAGAGAACTGGCAGTCCTCTGTTTGAAGGTGCCCTCTATTTGATCGGCTGTCCAGTCAAAGTCTGGTATAAAGTCAGTGAACCATAAGGAGGGTGAGAAGTGGGGGTACTGAAGTGTCCATCCACAGTTAGCATCTGGACAGCAGACTGAACAGGCACACAGGTCACCTCGTCCGTCTTCTCCACTATGGTGAGATGTATTGTCATTCTCTTTAAATTAGTTATTATTTCAAATTGATGTTCTCTTTTGGGGGAGGGGAGGAGATGAGTAAGTGGCCACCCTACTGGAAGAATACCCATACTCAGGATGGGTCTGGGGACTGTTTGCCTAGAAACAGTCCTTCTCCTTCTGCCCCAGGAAACTGCTCTCTTTAACTTCAGCTTTATTATGTTACACTTGCTTCCTGACCCTTGGGCTGGTTAATTATTTTGCTTAAAATATTGATATGCCACCCATAACCCTCTTCTCGGGGTGGCTTAGGATGATAAAAGAGATGCCATGGACTGAAACTGGGGCCTACTGCATCCAGAGCATGTGCCCTAGCACTAAGCTACAGCCTGTCCCATAATGCATGTGTCCTGCTCTGCATGTACCTCATGCTGTGTTGTCCCTCTGCAACCCAACCCTTCCTTAGCACGGGGTACCTGGTGTGAATGGCTTTTAATTTAGTCACCACTGGGTTTTATCTGTTTTTATACTGTATGTTGCATATTAGCAAACGGCGGAGGCTGGTGGTGGTGAATAGCTCCTCGGAGCGGATTCGCCACCCCACTGACATTGGAGCCACCAGCGTGTGCTGTTTGCAAAACCCACGACTTCCAGGGGAAGGATGGCACGGAACAGCCCTCCGTAGGCTGGCGCCCTCCAGATGCGCTGGACCACAATTCCCATGGTCCCCGTTTCTTTCCTAACACGATGCAATACCTCGCTTGGACACTAGGTGTCACGTGGCTGAGACCGATTAGAAGACTCCCGCAAACTGGGCAAGCGGGAGTTAAGCTAACCCGAGGGCCACCGCGGCCGCCGCCGTAAAAACGCCTTTCTCCGGGGCTTGCACGCTGCGCTGAGGCAAAAACGGGCCCAAGGCTCTAATCAGCAAGGGCCGCTTGGGGTTTTTATTCGCACGCCCATTCTGTCTACTGGCGGGGGCGGGAGGCCGCGTGCTGCGCTGCTGCAATTCTCCGCCCGCCCCGCCATGGATCCGCCTCTCCTCGACCCTCTGCCCGCCTCGACGGCTCGCGCGGACCAGTCGAAGCGCTCGCGCAGCCCCCGGGCTGAATGCGAACGTCTCCTCGCAGCGCCTCTATTTCTGTGGCGACCCAAGAGGAGAGTCGGGGCGGCGGCGGCGCGCGCTCCAGGGACGGACCTCGAGCGAGCGATGCGGAGCGAGGAAGCGAGCGTGATTAACATCGAGCGAAATGAAGCCCAGCCCTCTTGGTTTGCTCCGAACGCTGCTGCAGAGATATACGCCCCTCTCCCCAACGGTTCATCGCGGATGGATTTCTGCGCAGTGCTATGCAGTGCCGTGCAGTGCAGTTAATGGCACAACGTGGTTCTCCTGTGGTCGCTAATAGATTCTGAGGAGTGGTGGGCAGTGTCATTAAGATGCCAGCATCCTCATCCGTGTTTAACAGCAACCTGGCAGCCAGAGAAATACGTTTCCCCCCATCGGTTAGCTAATACACAGATTCCTACAGGAACATAGGAAACTGCGTAATATCAGGATAGACTATTTGTCCATCTATCTAGGACAGGGAAGGGCAACTTGGAGGGCAACCTCCAGATGTTTGAGGATACAACTCCCATTGGCCCCCACCATTGGCTATGCTGGCTAGGGCTAATGGGAGTTGTAGGAGGCTGGTGGCTCTGATGTCAGAACCAGCCAGAATTCTAAAGGAGCTTTCCAAGGCGATTTGGACCTGGTATAGCTCCTTCAGAGTTCTGACTGGTTCTAAATGAAACCTGGAGCGGATTCACCACCCCACTGGTATCGGAGCCACCAGCCCCCATTGCCCCAGGGGTAGGCAACCTGGCGCCCTCCAAATGTTCTGGACTACAATTCCCATCATCCCTTACCATTGGCCATGCTGGCTGGGGCTGATAGGAATTGCGGTCTGAAACATCTGGAGGGCACCAGGGTGCCTTTGCCTCTATTCTCATGGGCTGCAGGATTGGAGATGCCAGATGGTGAACCTGGGACTTTCTGCATTTCAAGCATGCACTCTGCATGGTCCCTCTGATCTCCCCCCTTCAGCTGCAGTCCTGAGGATGCATCCAACTGAACTCAGGCTTACTTCTGAGTAGACATGCATAGGACTGCGCTGTTAGGCCCAGCTCACCCATTCATTTCAATAAGTCCTGTGCAGGAACAGTTTCTCATTGCACGTTATGAAGCAATCATATGATTGCCTCAATACACCCAACTTGCAACTTAACCTATACCGAGTCCATCATCACTCAGCCTCAATTTATTTTGCTAACGCTGAAGCTATTTTTAGCAGTTTTGTTATGGAACAATAAACATCTGTTGTGTTATGTGATGGGTGCATGATGAACCACTTCAGCACATGCTAGGATCTGCACATTCAGATCCACTTAATTCCAATTATTGGTTTATATTAAATTTTATTTTCACACTTACCTTGTACAGTTGTCATATGCAGTTACGTATAAAATATCCAGTTCACCCATTTTATAGCTGTAATCATACACAATCCCATTTACAAAATCTAAACATTTGTAAAATTAACAAGGTTAATTATACAACTCCCAGAATTCCTGACCATCAGCTAAACTGACTGGGGCTGATGGGAGTTGAAGTTCAAAACATCTGGAGATCACCAGTGGGGAAGGTTGTTACAACCCCTCTGATATCTTACTTGTGTCAGCTCTGGTTTTGCAGTTACAGTGATAAAACTCCCAACAACATATAAAGTTGTACATGATGTTGAACCTTATTATTCCAAAAATGTATGAAGATTGACCATTTCTTGATAAAGCAATTTCCCACTGGCCTTCCTTTTCTAACCTTAAAAAAATTAATTAGCTTTATCATATATGCCAAATCCTATATTTTTAACATCCACTCCAACAAAGAGGAAACTTCTTTTTGTTTCCACTTTCATCTTATGTCATTAGTATGCCAATTTGTTAGAACTGCCCTTAGATATGTTACCTTATGGTCTATCCACCTAACAGATCTGATGTACTGAGTTATGAGGTATTAAGAAATAATTCTATAATGTGTCAAAAATACCATGTAAACTTTTTAATTCCTCTTTGCCCTTGCCTAGTTTACTCTTAGCAAGAGTCATAGCTTAGTTACAATAGGGAGAATTATTGAGAGACCCCATTTTAAAAACATACACACACTTTAAAACGACATTTAAAAGTCTTGTAGTACCAATACCTTGGCTTTGACTTGGATAAAAATATAAAATCAGGATGTTAGCTTACTTAGCTCTTAGACTATAAGCCGATTCACTAGTACATTACCATGCAAATCTGGATGTGTCTGACTCCAGTAGTAATTTGCTTTGCTTGTGAAAAAAATAGGACTGAAAGTGACAGCATCACAAATTAAGGAGACTACAGCTAACTGATATGAAAATAACCCCTTGGCTTTTTAAGAAAGCATTTTCTCTTTAAAGGACAGGTGTTACAGGCAATTTGCACATTCATTTTTTTAGATGTATACCAGGGATTTTAGTGTACACTTTAAAATATAATTTGTGAATGTGACTAATAAAGATCTCTGAAATGGTACAAATACAAGTACATTTGTTAGGAATCCAGAAATAGTGGTGTTTGTTTGTTCATATTTATTAAACTTCTCACAATATACATTTCTTTAGGCATTGTACAGTTCAATTCAATAAAGCAATAAAACACAATAATAATACGACAAAATCACAATATATCCTTAAAATTCAAACAGCATCAAATCAATAGAAATATATCAACGCAGCATAAAATACGAAAACTAAAATAAGTATCAGGTACAAGAGTTAAAACCTCAAGGCAGGGACTAAAATAGTAGGTCTTAAATAATAAAAATATTAAAATACTTAAGGGCACAATCCTGTGCATGTTTAGACAGAAAAAAGTCCTACAATTCCCAGAATTCCCCAGCCAGCATGGCTGGCTGGGGAATGCTGGAAGTTGTAGGGCATTTTTCTGTCTAAACATGTGTAGACTTGCACCTTAAAATGCCTGAAAGAACTGTAAAATAAAATATAAGGGCCAAACTATATGTTGCTTTCTTATTTACTCTAAATTAAATGTGGGGGGGGGGGAATCCAGATTGGGGCCCTAATATGCCCTTCGACCACCCGTGCTTCAAGGTAACGCAGGGGCATTTTGAGAGAAGATTAGGTAGCTCGTGAGTTGCTTAACTCTTGGTGCTCACCAATTCTCCCCTGGAGAATGTTGAAATGCCTCTCCTAAGGCTTAGATACTGGCAGTAAGAGCTTTAAGCTAAAATAGGCTGATATTTTTGGCCCTGCCCCTTTTGACTTCAGCTCCACTCACTCTGGAATGCCCCCCCCACCCTTAGAGCCTTCTCTGAAATGGAATTAATCCCTCTGACTGAAAGAGATTCAACACCCCTGCATTATTGGGACCTACAATAGGGCCATTTGTACGCTACAGACTTAAGTTAGTTTAACAGTCATTCCCTATCCTCCAGAAACCTTTCAAAGGGGACCTGGTAGGGTTTTTTAACAGATTATTTTGAGTGTACTTTGTAAAATACAGTTCCCCCACCCGGCAAGGAAAAACACTGAGGCAAGCCGGGACAGTTGCACTGGTTCGAAACCAATAAAAGTTTGCAGTGTTCACAACTTTTTCACAGACTGGATATTCCAGAAGGAAAACGTAAGAAGAAAAATGATGACGCTGTGCCGGATTCTACTATTTACGTCATCTCTGAACGTCAGCACAGGATTGGCTGACAAGACGTTTGGTTCCCCCACCTCCAGTTGAAAGTCCAACAGGTTGTAGCCTAACTTCATTGTCTCTCTGACCTCTGAGAAAGTATGGCAAGATCACAGTGGTTGTTTAATCAGCCCTTTGCAATGGGGAACACACTGATGCCAAATCCTCATGACTCTTGCCTGTAATGATGTCAGCTCTTTATAATCATGCCCTACCTGTTGGGCAGCCAAGCTAGGCTGGCAAACACTTGTGTGTCTCATGATTGCTTTCATTTCTCCTCTCTGCCTGAGGAGAAGTTGGCCATGCCTTGATCAAAACCACTGCCATATATTAAGCAAGAGTAGCACTCACCTTTTGTTAGCTTCTTCGGTATTTGCTACAGATGAGTAATGTGTATGTGTGTTTCGGTTTTATTCCAGTAAGCTACAAAAGATAAGTGAACCTCAGCAGTAGCTCTTGGAATATGTGTTGTGACACTACGGGGCTTTCTACACCAGTCTAAAATCCTGCATTTAAAACAGGGCTTTCCACTTCCGTTTTAAATGCAGGATCACCACTGATTCCCTTTACACACACTTCCTTCTCTGTAGATGGCCGTTCCCATAGCGTTATGTTTCCGTGGAGAGGCATTACACATGCTCCAGGTTCAGCGATACTTGATTCTGGGTTCCTGCCCCTTTCCCTCCCCTTGCATGTTAGTGGTGGATGGGGACTGACATGTGGACAGCCCCCCCACACTGATCTCCGGGGCCCCACCTCCCTCTTCCATGCTTTTGGCCAGTCCCTGCCGTTCAGCCCCTCTGTTGCTCCTCCGCTCTGCTGACCCCCCCTGCCACCCTGCACTGCCACTCTGCCGCTCTGTTTTGAACAGGCAGGCTGAAAATGGCGAGGAGCCAAAATGGCTCAGGCGCGGGAAGGCTGAACACCCATCAGACCTTCGTCACCACCTTCAACATCATGACCACGCCTCCAACAACCACACTCAGCACTTCGTTCACACTAGGGAGGACATGGGGAGGACATGGCGCACCATTTGCACATATCTGGAAAAATACCCCATTTTTTTCTGTTTGAGGAAAGCGCAGGATAGGTGGGAGGAAATAGTGGAATAACGACTGGACAATGACGACGTCATGTAATGTACCTGCACAATTCAGTGAGTGAGCAACCATGAATGTGCAATAATCTTGAGATGTTGTTGTTGTTCAGTCGTTCAGTTGTGTCCGACTCTTCGTGACCCCATGGACCATAGCACGCCAGGCCTTCCTGTCCTGCGCTCTCTCCCGAAGCGTGCTCAAGTTCATATTCATTGCATCGGTGATGCTATCTAGCCATCTCATCCTCTGCCGTCCCCTTCTCCTTTTGCCTTCAGTCTTTCCCAGCATCAGGGTCTTTTCCAGAGAGTTTTCTCTTCGCATTAGGTGGCCAAAATATTGGAGCTTCAGCTTCAGTATCTGTCCTTCCAATGAGCACTCAAGGTTGATTTCCTTTAGTATGGACTGATTTGACCTCCTTGCAGTGCAGGGGACTCGTAAGAGTCTTCTCCAGCACCACACTTCGAAAGCATCAATTCTTCGGCGCTCAGCCTTCCTTATAGTCCAGCTCTCACAGCCATACATTACTTCTGGGAAAACCATAGCTTTGATTAGACGGACCTTTGTCGGCAAGGTGATGTCTCTGCTTCTTACTATGCTGTCTAGGTTTGCCATAGTTTTCCTCCCAAGGAGCAAGCGTCTTTTACTTTCATGGCTACAGTCACCGTCTGCGGTGATCTTGGAGCCCAAGAAAGTAAAATCTGTCACTGCTTCCATTTCTTCCCCTTCTATATGCCAGGATGTGATAGGGCCAGATGCCATGATCTTAGTTTTTTTAATGTTGAGTTTCAAACCAGCTTTTGCACTCTCCTCTTTCACCCTCAACAAGAGGCTCTTGAGATCCTCTTCGCTTTCTGCCATTAGGGTGGTATCGTCTGCATATCGGAGGTTGTTGATAATTCTCCCAGCAATCTTAATTCCGACCTCTGATTCATCCAACCCGGCATTTCTCATGATGTACTCTGCATATAAGTTAAATAAGCAGGGTGACAATATGCAGCCTTGTCGTACTCCTTTCCCAATTTTGAACCACTCGGTTGTTCCATGTCTGGTTCTTACTGTTGCTTCTTGACCCTCGTACAGGTTTCTCAGGAGACAGGTAAGGTGGTCTGGTACTCCCATCTCTTTAAGAATTTGCCACAGTTTGTTGTGATCCACACAATCAAAGGCTTTAGCATAGTCAATGAAGCAGAAATAGACGTTTTTCTGGAATTCTCTTGCTTTCTCCATGATGCAGCGAATGTTGGCGATTTGATCTCTAGTTCCTCTGCCTCTTCGAAACCCAGCTTGTACTTCCGGTAGTTCTCGGTTCGCATACTGCTGAAGCCTAGCTTGTAGGATTTTGAGCATCACCTTGCTGGCATGTGAAATGAGCGCAATTGTGCAGTAGTTTGAACACTCTTTGGCGTTGCCCTTCTTTGGAATTGGAATGTAAACTGACCTTTTCCAGTCTTGCGGCCATTGTTGAGTGTGCCAAATTTGTTGGCATATTGAATGCAGCACTTTAACAGCATCATCTTTTAGGATTTTAAATAGCTCAGCTGGAAGACTGTCATCTCCGCTAGCTTTGTTGTTACTAATGCTTCCTAAGGCCCACTTGACTTCACTCTCTAGGATGTCCGGCTCAAGTTCAGTGACCGCACTATCATGGCTATCAGGGACATTCAGATCTTTCCTGTATAGTTCTTCTGTGTATTCTTGCCACCTCCTCTTAATCTCATCTGCTTCTTTTAGGTCCCTGCCTTCTTTGTCCTTTATCATGCCCATCTTTGCACAAAACGTTCCCCTGAGATCTCCGATTTTCTTGAAGAGATCTCTAGTCTTTCCCATTCTGTTATTTTCCTCGATTTCTTTGCATTGTTCATTTTTGAAGGCCTTCTTGTCTCTCCTTGCTATTCTCTGGAACTCTGCATTCAGTTGGATGTATCTTCCCCTTTCTTCCTTGCTTTTCACTTCCCTTCTTTCCTCAGCTACTTGTAAAGCCTCATCAGACAGCTACTTGGCTTTCTTGCGTTTCTTTTTCTTTGGGATGGATTTCGTTGCTGCCTCCTGAACAATGTTACGGACCTCCGTCCATAGTTCCTCAGGCACTCTGTCTATCAGGTCTAATCCCTGAAATCTATTCCTCACCTCCACTGTATATTCATAAGGGATATGATTTAGGTCATACCGGAATGGTTTAGTGGTTTTCCCTACGTTCTTCAATTTAAGCTGAAATTTTGCAAGAAGCAGCTCATGATCTGAGCCACAGTCAGCTCCAGGTCTTGTTTTTACTGACCGTATAGAGCTTCCCCATCTTTGGCTGCAAAGGACATAATCTGATTTCAATATTGACCATCTGGTGATGTCCATGTGTAGAGTCGTCTCTTGTGCTGTTGGAAAAGCATGTTTGCTATGATGAGTGTGTTCTCTTGGCAAAACTCTATTAGCTTTTGTCCTGCTTCATTTTGTACACCAAGGCCATGCTTGCCTGTTATCCCAGTGATTTCTTGACTTCCTACTTTAGCATTCCAATCCCCTATGATGAAGAGGACATCTTTTTTTGGTGTTAGTTCTAGAAGGTGTTGTAGGTCTTCATAGAACCGATCAACCTCAGCTTCTTCGGCATCAGTGGTTGGGGCATAGACTTGAATTACTGTGATGTTGAATGGTTTGCCTTGGATTCGTACTGAGATCATTCTATCATTTTTAAGATTGTACCCCAGTACTGCTTTTCCTGATAGCCATGATAGTGCGGTCACTGAACTTGAGCCGGACATCCTAGAGAGTGAAGTCAAGTGAGCCTTAGGAAGCATTAGTAACAACAAAGCTAGTGGAGATGACAGTATTCCAGCTGAGCTATTTAAAATCCTAAAAGATGATGCTGTTAAAGTGCTGCATTCAATATGCCAACAAATCTGGAACACTCAACAGTGGCCACAAGACTGGAAAAGGTCAGTTTACATTCCAATTCCAAAGAAGGGCAACGCCAAAGAGTGCTCAAACTACCGCACAATTGCGCTCATTTCACATGCCAGCAAGGTGATACTCAAAATCCTACAAGCTAGGCTTCAGCAGTATGTGAACCGAGAACTACCGGAAGTACAAGCTGGGTTTCGAAGAGGCAGAGGAACTAGAGATCAAATCGCCAACATTCGCTGCATCATGGAGAAAGCAAGAGAATTCCAGAAAAACGTCTATTTCTGCTTCATTGACTACGCTAAAGCCTTTGATTGTGTGGATCACAACAAACTGTGGCAAATGCTTAAAGACATGGGAGTACCAGACCACCTTACCTGTCTCCTGAGAAACCTGTACGAGGGTCAAGAAGCAACAGTAAGAACCAGACATGGAACAACCGATTGGTTCCAAATTGGGAAAGGAGTACGACAAGGCTGCATATTGTCACCCTGCTTATTTAACTTATATGCAGAGTACATCATGAGAAATGCCGGGTTGGATGAATCAGAGGTCGGAATTAAGATTGCTGGGAGAATTATCAACAACCTCCGATATGCAGATGATACCACCCTAATGGCAGAAAGCGAAGAGGATCTCAAGAGCCTCTTGTTGAGGGTGAAAGAGGAGAGTGCAAAAGCTGGTTTGAAACTCAACATTAAAAAAACTAAGATCATGGCATCTGGCCCCATCACTTCCTGGCATATAGAAGGGGAAGAAATGGAAGCAGTGACAGATTTTACTTTCTTGGGCTCCAAGATCACCGCAGACGGTGACTGTAGCCATGAAATTAAAAGACGCTTGCTCCTTGGGAGGAAAGCTATGGCCAACCTAGACAGCATAGTAAGAAGCAGAGACATCACCTTGCCGACAAAGGTCCGTCTAATCAAAGCTATGGTTTTCCCAGAAGTAATGTATGGCTGTGAGAGCTGGACTATAAGGAAGGCTGAGCGCCGAAGAATTGATGCTTTCGAAGTGTGGTGCTGGAGAAGACTCTTACGAGTCCCCTGGACTGCAAGGAGGTCAAATCAGTCCATCCTAAAGGAAATCAACCCTGAGTGCTCATTGGAAGGACAGATACTGAAGCTGAAGCTCCAATATTTTGGCCACCTAACGTGAAGAGAAAACTCCCTGGAAAAGACCCTGATGCTGGGAAAGACTGAAGGCAAAAGGAGAAGGGGACGGCAGAGGATGAGATGGCTAGATAGCATCACGGATGCAATGAATATGAACTTGAGCACGCTCCGGGAGAGAGCGCAGGACAGGAAGGCCTGGCGTGCTATGGTCCATGGGGTCACGAAGAGTCGGACACGACTGAACAACAACAACTGCTTTTCCCACCCTTTTGTTGACTATGAGTGCTACTCCATTTCTTCTAAGGGATTCTTGCCCACAATAGTAGATATGATGGTCACCTGAATTAAATTTGCCCATGCCTGTCCATTTTAGTTCACTGATTCCCAAGATGTCGATGTTCAATCTTGCCATCTCATGTTTGACCAGCTCCAGCTTACCTTGATTCATTGATCTGACATTCCAGGTTCCTAAACAATATTGTTCTTTACAGCATCGGATTTTCTTTTCACTACCAGACACATCCACAGTTGAGTGTTCTTTCGGCTTTGGCCCAGCCGCTTCACTCTTTCTGGCGCTACTTGGAAATGCCCTCTGCTCTTCCCCAGTAGTATATTGGACACCTTCTGACCTGAGGGGCTCATCTTCCAGCATCATCTCTTTTAGCCTTGTGATACTTTCCATGGGGTTTTCTTGGCAAGAATACTGGAGTGGGTTGCCATTTCCTTCTCCAGTGGACCACATTTTGTCAGAACTCTCCGCCATGACCTGTCCGTCTTGGGTGGCCCTGCACGGCATAGCTTATGGCTTCACTGAGTTACGCAAGCCCCTTCGCCACAACAAGGCAGTGATCCATGAAGGGGAATCTTGAGATGTAGAGATCCCTTACATGTCTTTCAGGAAACTATCTTGTTATGGAACTGCTGGTGATGATGTAGATGATGAAGCAGAGTAGCTGTTGTGAATTCAAAAATGCTAAGCATATTTTTCCATATATTAATATTATTGAAATTAGTATAAGGAAGAGAGCTTTGTGGCTAGATCACAGGACTGGAAACCCCAAAATACCAGTCACTGGTCTTGTTTCCTACGCAAGCCCTCTCATGTGACCATTTCATATGCCATGGCAAACACTTAAATTCTAAAGGTATTTAAAGAGCAAGGTATTTCACCCGGTGACACAAGGAGAAGGTGTGGAAATTGGAGGCTTTTGTTTTAGAAGTCTGGGTTTTTTCCTGTACAGTATCCTGTGCCATACCTCTGAGCAGCCATGCATAGAACTGAGCTGTGCGTGACATGCCTGAAACCAATTGCACTGGGCTTACTTCTGAGTAGACATGTATGTGTGTGTGCATGCTTGCATGCACATGTGCAGCCCCCCGCCCCCCAGTATACTCCAGATGTGGCCCTTGGGACCAAATTGGTTGTGCATCCCTCTCCTGCCCTGCCCTCGCCTGCCCTTTAATGAACCCCCCCCCCAAAAGTGGTGATCACCAGCACAGCTTCCCATCATCCCTCTCACTCCTCAGCAATGCTTTGCCATTTCATTGTTTCTGAAGGCTGTGAGCTTCCCCTTTTCCAGTATCGGTGCACACATCTACACAGGTCTGTGCAGCAGGGTGAAGCAATATGCTTGAGGTGGCAGCATGAGGGATAAAGAGAGGAAAGCAGGAAATGCTGTCTGAATAGTGTAGCAGGACCTTTACAAATGTTGGGCCCAACAAAGGGGTGGGGGTGGGATTTGAGCTCTTCTTCAGGCAGCAAAATCTTAAGATGGCACTGTACATCTGCACTTATTAAGCAAAAGTATTATGGTTGTTATATCTCTCCCCCTTTCTATTACATGGACATAGGCAAATCCAGGCACAGGATTTGTGGTTGCCAGAGTATATTACAAAAGGGAAAGAATGTGTTTTTAATAATCAGGGAAGGCTTTAGATTTGTTTCCCTTTGGTGTTAGTTTCTTAGATGGAAGTGTGTGTGTGTGTGTGTGTGTGTTGTTTTACAATGGTGTAGCACAGTGTTTTGCATTTAGGGTGGCCACTTACACATCACCAAAAAAGGAGGACATGCATCTCTAAAAAATAAGACAAAAGAGGATGTCAGTTTGCATAAAATCTGCATATTCTAATGTATATCTATAGATGCAAATTTAGAAATTGTTACTATAATTTAAACAGAAATTCAACACACCTCACCATAGTGGTGAAGAGTGAGTAGGTGACCTGTGTGCCTTCTCAGTCTGCTGTCCAGGTAATAACAGGTGATTGGTAACTTCAAGGCCCCTGCTCTGCTTTCTTATGTTCGTTATCTTTCAATGGGCCTTGGACTGGACATCCATTCAAACAGAAGGTTGTCCTCTAACAGCCCTTCAAATAGAGGACTGTGCTCTTAAAGTGGAACACATGGCCACCCTATTTGCATTTCTTTTTACAATCTTTTCTGCTGTAATTTTGTCCCAAATGGATAACTTCCCTGAGCTTATGATGAGGTAGGCTATAAATCCAATTAATCCAAACACCTATTGTGTGAGTGGCGTGTAAAGGAAGATCATTAATATTTGTAAAGAATCACCAGAGAATTGGTGTGATGGAAGAACTGCCCCCCATTCCTAGAAATCTAAATCATTAAAGGCAGCTTTCTGCTTCAGTATACAGCAGAACATGTTATTTATCTGGACTGCTCTGTGGTGCTTAATCATGGTTATCTTGCAAAGTGGGCAGATGAGGCTGGTCGATGCAATTCTGCAGCACCCTCCACATCATATGCATGGAGGGAGTTCTTGTGAGCACAACTTTAGTCTACTCCTGGGGTCAAACTCCATGCTGCATCAATTGTGCAGTATGTAGCTGAAGCTTATCTTTTGTTTTCACTTTAGAGTAAGTGTTGTTGTTGTTGTTCAGTCCTTAAGTCCTGTCCGACTCTTCGTGACCCCATGGACCATAGCACGCCAGGCCTTCCTCTCCTCCGCTCTCTCCCAGTTCAGATTGGGACCACCATGCACTGGGACAGGAAGATTAAATCTCCTCCCCCCACCCCACACCATTTGCTTCTTGAAATGTCCCCTGCATGAGGATTTTTAAAAAGTTTCCATTGACACCAAGGGAAGCTTTTTTCTTGCTTTTTTTAACCCCTGCATGCAGGAGAGAGGAATTTGGGGAAGCAAATAATGGAGGGGAAGGTTTAATCCCCCCTTCCTAGTGTGTGGAGGTCCTGATCTGAATCAGGACTGCACACACTTACTCTAGAGTAAAAGAAAAGATATGCCTCCGCTGCACCTGACATAATTAACATAAATGCAGTTTGACAGCAACTTGTTTGGAGGCAAGAAGCTTCAATACATGTACAAGCTACCTCCAACTTTTTGTGATCCTCACTGCTGCAAGACTGTTGCTACTTGACCTATACCTGCTGGTGTCTTGCCACACCTTCTTCCTTGCCTCTCTCCATGCCTCACCCTTGGATGAAACATGCTTTCTCTTATATATTCATGTTCTTAAAAGCCCAGCTCAGGCTCTCTTTCTAGCTTTTCTTTATTATTATTGTTATGCTTACCATAATTAAAAATATCTCTAAGTGGTTTACGAGAAGATTTCAATGCATGAAAATACATGTACATTAAAATACAGTTAAAATACACAATAATTGACTTAGGGCGCAATCCTAACTAGATAGGCGGCCGCCTCCAACCTTGGAGGTGACTGCCCATCCAAAGCAAGGCATGAGAGGCATGAGGGGATATCCACGCTTTTCCTGCCTTGCTATTTTTCACCAGACAGCCGTTTTCGGCTGTCTAGCAGCAGGGGGGCCGACTGGGAGAGGAAGCTGCCGTATGTGCATTGTATGTGTCGTACACGCAGCTCCGCTCTCCCTGCCCCAGAATGCTCCCCAGCCCTGCCCCTTTTCAGTCGCACCACACTCCTCTTGTGAGCACAGAGGACGGGACTTCTCTGCGCTGCCTCTGAGGCAGTGTGGATGAGGGGGGCGGTTGATTTTCTGGGAACCGACCTTGGTTCGGGCTCCGAGGTCAGTTCCCGGAAATGAGCATATCCTATGGCCTGCTAGACGGTGTCTAGCGGGCCACAGGATTGCTCTCTTACAAAGTTATATGAAACTTTGATAAAAACATTAAAACCAGCACGACACTATAATTAACAACCTGGGTAGCACACTCAGAGAAGGCTTGGGTAAAGAGACAGGTCTTTAACTGGCATCGAAAGCATGCTACAGATGGCACCTCCTGAATAATAGGGGGCTGCTTGTTCCATAAGGTGGGCGCCACCACGGAAAAGGCCCACTTCTGGATTGCTGCATGATGGCAATCTGCAGGTTGTGGTACAATGAGCAGGATCTCTTCTGATGATCTTAAAGATCACACATGTCTATATTGGGGAAGACAATCTGCCAGGTAACCCCTGGTCCCAAGCTATTCAGGGCTTTATATGCCAATAGCAGGACCTTATACTTGGCTCGGTAGCTAATAGGTAGCCAGTGCAGTTGTTCAACACTAGTGCACAGCCAGGCGTCACACTCAGCATCTTGGCTGCTACATTCTGCATCAGCTGCAGCTTCCGGACCAAGCATAGGGGTAGCCCCACATAAACTGCATTACTGTAATCTCTACATGAGGTTACCAATGCATGGACTATGGACATGAAGGCATAAGTTCTCTCTGCCAAGCTCAAGCAGTCAGAGCAGAAGTGGGCAATGTGTGGCCTTCCAGATGTTGTTGCACTGCAACTCCCATCAGGCCTCACCATTGCCTATATTGGCAAGGGCTGATGGGAGTTGCAGACCAACAAGATATGGAGGTCCATAAGTTGACCACCCATTTTTTCTGTCTAAACACGCATGGGATTGTGCCGTAAGCCAATTAGCAGGACATTTAGTTTGGCCCAAATGAGCATCTTATTCCTGCCTTCAATTTCTCTTTGTATTTTTTTAAGTCCTGTATCGAAGCAGCAGGGTGTCATTTTGAGTTTTTACTTTGGGGTAAAAACATCCAAAACTGGCATTGGTGTTGGAAGAAATGAAAGTGGCAATAACAGCAAAATGCAGTGTTCGTTCTGAATGTAAAAAGGACAGGGGATTTCCCCAATGCATGGGGAATACAAGCGTGGGCCAGAGTTTGCATGGGCCAGCAGAGTGACATAGAAAATAAAATACAGAGTAAAGAAGATGAAATATATTTTCCCCAATGCACGGGAAATACAAGCGTGGGCCAGAGTTTGCATGGGCTAGCAGAGTGAAATAGAAAATAAAATAAAGAAGGTGAAATATATTTTATATTGAGATTAGGAAAGTATTTGTCCAGATGGGATCTGGACAGAATGAATCAAGCTACAATTTATGTTGATTAATCAGATGATTATGTGAGCTTAGCTTAAGTATGTTTTAAAAGATAGCTCAATGATTTAAAAGTTTCAAGGCTTGAGCATGGGGAAGAGAGAAAATATCCTTGACTTGTGAAAAGCCTATTCAAATGATGCCTTAATCCAGGTTAAGGGTGCAATCCCTTGCAGGTTTAGACAGAAAAAAAAGTCCTACAACTCCTAGCATTGGACAGCCAGCCATGCTAGCTAGGGAATGCTGGGAATTGTAGAACTTTTTTTTCTATAAAAGCATATTAAGCCATATTAATAACAAACATCTAATTTGATTCAAAAAACTAAATACTCTGTGGCTGATGCTGAGCCCTCAATAGGTCAACATGGAGATATCACAAACAGAACTGACCACAGCATGAAAATCTCAGTCTACATGGGATTGCAATAGGGAAAGAGTATGTCAACAACAGTACACAGAGATTGGCTGAGGTCAGTTTCAGGAAGCAAACTCTGACATCATATCTCACTCCTTCCTTTTTTGTGAGTAGGGGGAAAACCCAGGGGTGTATGGAACATTTTTCGGACAGAATCTGCAACTGTACAGATGTGCATAATCTGTGGCTAGTTGTCCCCTTGTCATCACTCTCCAATGTCTCATATATCCAGAATAAAAAAAACCCTTCATCAGTATTTCGCAGCCTTCCTCTTCCTGTGCAAACTTCCCCTTGTCAGGCATTCACTCTTTAAAATGTATACTAATTGGTCTTGAACTGGTGAGCTGGGATGTGAAACAGTTGTAGGCCAACCTAAGGTGGGTTGCACTAGGGACACAACCACCATTTTCTTTTGTGTTCTTTTGTCCTTTTAAAAGAGAGAGAGATGTTATAAGAGAGGCATGGAGGGAGGGCGGGAGAAAGTGAAGGGGAAGAGAGAGGCAGTGTGTGTTTCTAGATGGAGGACTCTTGGAACTACTAATCAAAAGACTTTTCCTCTTTAACTGATTTTTGTGGGAAGAAAAACCCTGTGGAAAACACAGGAGGGTTAGAAGTGGAAGAGGATGGGGTCTGGACCCCCTGTAAAATTCTGTGAATGAGGCAGGGCAATTGCATGATAAAAACTTCATCGGGATGCACCTGGGGAGAGAAGCAAAACTGGGGAGGAGCAAGGCTGGCCAAAGACATTTTGCTGCCTGAGGCAAAGGGCAAGATGGCACCCCCACCCATTCTATGTACAAAAGCCAATCAGACGGGCAATGACACTTACCTCAACACTGGCAATAAAAAAATAAAGTAAAAAAATAAAAATAGGCCCATGCCCAACTAGCATGCTGGGGGTAAAGGAAGGCTCTGGGTCTAGAAATGCTGAAGACTCCTTACTTAGTTCCTTCCAAAATGAGCTAAACAGTGTCTTTATCCTTTCAGAGTACCTATCTACTGATGTATTTTGGATTTGCGGCCTTTCCTACCAGGGCTAGATCAATACTAGCGCTTTTTCTCAGTACTGAAGTGCACTGATGATTCTTGGGGCACATTACAGGTGCCATATTCCACTTCTCTAACATTATTTCCCACTCTTTATTCCATATTATCCAGAATACCGCAACAGATGTCATCGTGTGCACTACAAGGTATAAATGCACAAGAGGGAAACAGCATCACCATGATGGGATTGTACTGATATGACACGAGGTGTAGATATGGCCCACCTAACCTGTCCTGTCAAATTGTGGTTTTCTGTTACTCCCCAGTCTGCACCCCAGTTAATTTTCTTCTGAAAGAAATCACAAATGCTGATCAGACATGGCAAGGGAAATAGCCCATTGGTAGATTAACAGACTCCTGTCGATGTACCGATTACATTTACACCAGGCTTTTCTTCAGGGTACACCATTTACACCACTCAGGGTAAATTAGATTGCATTTATAGCTTGCCGTTCCTCCAAGGAGCTGAAGGTGGTGTACACAAGAGGTGGGTAGCTCAGGATCTACTGGTAGAACCCCGGGTGACACAGGCATTGCTCATGGAGCCCTGGCCTTGGTCTATTCCCCAGAGCCCTGAGTGTCCATTGATGGCAATGGAACATTTTTTTCTTAGCTTAATTGCCACACAGGAGGTGATTTTCAAGGGGGATTGCACCTGGGAAGGAAGGGTTAACCACCTATCCACATGCTGGAACAACTGCTCTGCTCTGCAATTAAGCTTAGGGGAAAATCCATTGGTATTAATGGAAGCAGTTCTTCTAAGCTTATTTGCGTGAGGTGGGGGCAATTTTCTCCCAGGAAAGAAAGAGAAAGAAGGGTGAGAGATGGGAAAGAGAGAGCGAGAGAGAGAAGTGGGAGAAGAATTTATTTTATTGAAAGTGATTTGAATGAGAAATTAATTGGCTAGCTTTGCCTTCTGTGAAATTTAAATAACCCCAGTATACACCTGATGTACATGGCTTTCTCGACTCTCAATTTATTCTCACAAGCTCTGTGAGGTAGGGCTGAAAGATTCAGAAATTACACTGAAGTATCTTTATTCCAAAACCACCATTTACCTCACACAAATTGAGGTGAGAAAGTTTGTTTATTTGAGCTGTACAGTTTGTGTCTGCAGTAGTGCAGAGCTCCTTCCTCCAACAGTCAGAATCCCTCCTTGCAGTCTTTCAGAGATGTTTTGAGTTCTACTTTCCTGTGGTAAAAGGGCTGTAATCATGGTGGTGTATATATGTAATGTGGTACGTTTGCTCCCAATTAGCCTGATTAATATGTCCAACACACTCAGGCTGAGTGGGAAGAGAACTTGGTGCCAGTTCCATTTTATAAATAGCCTAATTTAAAAACAGACATGAAAGATATGCATGAATAAGCCAGAGAACATAGATGGGGAAAGAACTGTGTACATTCCAGCCTGTGGTGATCCACAGGGCATTTAAACTGTTGTAATCCATCCTCCCCCAATATGACTATGGAAGCAATCTTACGCATATTTAGATAGAAAAAAGTCCTACAACTCCTAGCATTCTCCAGCCAGCTGTGCTGGCTGGGAATGCTGGGAGTTGTAGGACGTTTTTCTGTCTAAACATGCATACGATTGTGCCCTATATTGATGTAGGCCCTTCCCTTGTGTTTTCATCATTCCCAAACATATTTACTACATGGGGGTTGGACTCAACGGTCTTATAGGCCCCTTCCAACCCTACTATTCTATGATCCCTGGAATGGGAGTCCAAGACATTTGTTCATTATCATCAATCTCCCTTGGAGTCTTGCAGGATATAGTTTTGTGTTGTCATCCATTGTCTTTCTCAGTGTGCAGGGCTGGCCCTATCATTAGGTAGAGTGAGGTGGCCGTCTCAGGAAGCAGATGCCAGGAAATGGCAGCAGATACAGGGAGATGGCAGCAAGGTGTAGGAGGAGAGAGCTTGTATGCCACATGACCTGCCCTGCACTCCCTAAGTTAGCCAGATGCCCTCAGGTGCAGGGGAGTATGCAGTGTGGAAGAAAGATTTAAGTGCCAGTCCAGTTGGCTTTTGTATTTGAAATGGGAGGGGGTGCCATCTTGTTCTTTGCCTCAGGCAGCAAAATGTCTTGGGCAGGTCCTGTCAATTAGTATTATTATTTCTTTGATTTTTTGTACCCTCTCCTGTCTCAGTAGTTCAGGGCAGGTTACAGTATAAAAAAACAAATCCACAAATCATCAACCACTCTCCTGCCAATCTCTCACCTTGTAGAACCAATGCTACATTTTGTAACTAACAGCAACCAATATTTAAGGAGAGGTAACATTTTCAAATGAAATCTGGTCCACCATCTTGCCAAGGCGTGCTTTGGCGAAATATGCTTAATTTGTATGAGATCATTTTAATTTGATAAAAGTTTTGGATGGTATTTCTTACTATTGGTTTATTGCTTTCTTAACAGGGCAATCCTATATATGCCTACTCAGAAGTTAGCCCCACTGAGTTGAATGGGACTTATTCCCAGGAGAGTTTGTATAGGATTGCAGCCAGGTGTAGTTACTTGCTATGAATCCTTGGGAAGGATTAAGTTATAACTGAATGAATGAACAAATGAGTTACATATTTTCTCCAGTGCAAATATTGGAAGAAATGTAAATATAGAAAATAGCAAAGCAAAGACCAATATGTAGGACAGGTCTGTGGCCGTGTGAGGCATGCACTGTGATGGATGTGCTGTGATGGAATAGACTAAGCCACCTTGAGTGATTTGTTTCCGAGAAGCAGGGGAAGAGATTAATTTTTAAAATAAAATAAATGATAAACAATACTCAGAATGGGTCCCCACCCACCCAGGGGTTATGACAGATGCCAGTGTACTGTTTGCCTAATTTGTCTGTCTGTGTTCCTGGGGATGAACTCTCAGTTATTCAGCTATCTCCCTGGTTGATGAGTCATTCCTCACCCATAAATCATTTCTGATAGATGTGAAATACCTTCCTCTGAATTACTTCTTTGGCAAGAAACATGCATGACTGGTTAGATGAGTGAGTGTTAGGAGTCTCATGATATACCCTACATGTGCAATACCAACAATGGTGCCCCTATTTACCTGGAAATACCTATTTAATTTCTCTCAATGTCTTCCCTACATTGTGAGCTGTTCGGAAGAAGCAAAATATCAGGAACTCTGTTGGCATTTAGGATCAGGAAGTTCACAAGCAATTAAACAGTAGGGCAGTCACTGGGCAGACACGATCTGGGTAATGGACTTTGAGCATTTTAGCTCTGAAAAAGGATTCCTTTAAAAAGAAATCTTACTGGCCTTCCAGTTCTTACTCTTGGAACAGAGCCTTCCAAAAATGAAAAGATCAGTGGATATCAAGTGGGTGTTCCATAAGAATTCAAAAGGTTTCTTAGATAACCCAGATAACAGAGGTGTGTCTCCAACAAATTAATGTATAGATATTATATATATTAGATGTCACCATAGTGTCTGAGGATGGCAGTAGACATGGTTGCTAAGTAACTCCCACGATGAAGAGAATTTGAGTGGGAGAGGTGGCACACTCAACTTACTCTGTCTGTGGTGTACTTGGGTAAAAACTGGCTGCAACATTTTTCTCCTCAGCATTCTGTAATGCCAAACTGGATGTCATGGCTGACCTATTTGGGAAATAAAATGTCCACTGACGCCCAAAGAGGTCATCTATTTTTGTGGGTTGCTCTTGGTTTTCATTGCACAAGGGTATCTAGGCAACAGATTTCTTGACATAACCTTGGTGGCAAAGGATAATGTGCTTAATCAACAACATCTCAAGCATGTGGTTGACATAATTGGACTTGACCTGACCTGCAGACAGTGTAACGACTTGGGCCATGATTGGCATCTAGCAAGACATAGCCCACTTGTGGCATTTCACCTAGGGGGCTTATAAACAAGAGTAGGATTGGGTCCAAATTGCATTTACCATCCCCAGAATTCATCTGGGCAATCAGTCCCTCCTCAGCAGTCCCTAACACCCATGAGCCATGGCATTTACCTGACCATGTCGGGTGCTGATACTGGGCCTGACTCTGTGTGCTGGTGCAGCGCTGTGGCTAAGCTATTTGTGTGAAGTGGATCCTCATCAAGTTGCAATGCCATCACAAACTCTCTTCTTTTTTTCCCCAGAAGTAACATCTCTGCAACATCTCTGCAACTTAAGTGAAGGCCTGTTTCACACAAATGGCTTATCTTATGGAGTTGTGCACATATATAGTTTTTTTCTTGCAACCTCCATCTTTCAGAACAATAGAAAAGGCTATGAGCATGTAGCATGGAGGCTTGGATAAATTAGGCTTACGGGTTATGAATAGCTTTGGTTGGAAGTTCTCAGCTGCTTATTTGGCACATTGAATTAAAATATGTATCCTGACTCATCATAACTAGCTTTGAACCACTAGAAGTGTTTGCTGGTCAGCTCCACGTGGATTGCTTACCCCAGAGCATTTCAACACTTGCTACATGCAATAATGATGTGCTATTCATGTCTCCTTAAAAGGGAGGAAAATCTACTCCCAGGGAAGCTCCCAGTGGAAGAGCATGACAGGTTTGCCCTCCTCATAAGCAATATAACTTTCACCAATTGCAAAGGAGGGCCTTTTCTACATGTAACAAGAAATGCAAGTCTTTTTAAACAACCTGTGGTTCTTTAGGTTATTGGGCTCCTCAAGTGTAACTCCTTTATGTCATAAAGTACAACATGGTTTTCCCAGTCGTCTTTGCTCAACTCTCTTTCCATGTTTTACAGAAACTGTGCTTGTTATCAGTAACACCCCCACTTATGGAATGTCCTCTCCAGAGAAGTTTGCCTGGTGCCTCCTCTAATGTATTTTTGGAACCAGGCAAAGACCTCTTTCTTCTCACAGGCTTTAAAAATCTCTATACATTTGTGCAGCCATGTTTTAAAGTGGCTTTAACTCTGTGAACTTTTTAGATTCCACATTGCTTGATGCTGGTGATATTTTAGCCTCTGCTTGGTTTTAAATTAGTTTTATTATTGTGCTGCTTTTTATTTTATGAACATGGATTTTTTAATTTGATTCATGTCTTATTGTACATCACCCTTTGTTATAGGGCAAATGAATGAATGAATGAATGAATGAATGAATTTGAGCAAATTGACATTGTGCCTTGACAGGGCTGTTTCACCATCTGAGATCTGGTGGAGTGAGACAAAAGAAGTGTTATGGAAGGCTGAGAATTTCAGTTCATGAGTGCTATTCATGTCTCCTTAAAAGGGAGGAAAATCTACTCCCAGGGAAGCTCCCAGTGGAAGAGCATGACAGGTTTGCCCTCCTCATACAGCTGAGAAAAGATCAGTTGATTTCTGAAGGAACTCAGAAATACGGCTATTTCAAACCATCTTTGGCTTCGTACTTGGTTCACAGCTGGCAGGATGACAGCATACTTGGCACAAGGCAGTCTATGCTGCATGTAATAACTTGTGCTATTCATTCAGAAGTGGAAATGGAGAAGGGAGATTTTGCTCTTGGATCAGATTCGTCCTCCCTCCAAAAATACTGTGATTTGAACATCAGACACAGATGTGTTGGTTAACATGGGGTGTGTGCGGAATTCACAGATACAGTTGTGTGACAAGAAGTAGGTGTGCATCCTAAAAACATACTCCGGTACATTGATATGACAACAGTTACAAACCAGTTGGTCCCATCATTGTGCAAAGCCATTCCTGCTTTTCATGTGGTTACTGAATGTGATTACGCTGTCTTGTTTTCAAGAAAAGCAAAAGTGAAGCCACTGAGATGCTAGAAAGGAATGAATATGCCTAGAAAGCCTTTGCTTTAAAGGAAGCATTACCACACTTGCTTAGGCCACATGTCTCTATACATGTCTGAAACCTACTTTTCCATGTTCAGGGAATAAGCCCTTTCGGAACACAAATGGGGGAATTTCCAGAAAGGGGAATTTCACTCTAGTGCGAGGGGAGCTTCTTCCTCCTGTGGCCCTGATTCTATGTTGCCAGAAGACAAGCTGCTGTCAGTATGGTAGACCTGGCACAGAAATTAGCACATTTTAGCGAATCCATAGGAGCACAGTGTGGGCAAAATGTACATGGTTACAGGGGCTCATGGTATTATCCTTTACTTTAGATATATATATTACCCTTTTCTTCAACAAAATTGTGCTTATTCCCAAGTAAATGTGTTTATCATCAGGGCAGCAAAAGCACACTCTGTTTTATTCCTGTAGTCAGGATCGTACAGTGGTCCTGAGCTTTACACGGCTTGGGACCACAGTACCTGATGGAACACCTCTCCTGGCATGAGCCAATCTGTACACTACACTCTGTATCTAAGGCCCTCCTCTGGGAGCCTCTTCTGAGAGAGGCTTGGAGGACGGCAACAAGGGAGAGGGCCTTCTCAGTGGTGGCCTGCCATTATTGGAATAATCTCCCCAGCGCCAACATTGTCATCTTTTCAGTGCCAGGTTAAAACTGCCCTCTTCTCTCAGGCATTTGACAGCATATAATGAGTCTTTTTGATTGTTTTTGGCTGATAGTTTTAAAATTGTTTTAGATATATGTTACTGTTGTGTGTGCTATTTGTTCTATGTCATTAGGCGAATGGTTTTATACTTTGTATAATGTATTTTAATGTTTTTTATTTTATTTTTGTGAACTGCCCAGAGAGCTTTGACTATGGGGCGGTATAGAAATAAAATAAATGAAATGAATGAAATTATTTAAGTGAGGTTAAGCAGTTGTAAAGCATGGAATGGCAGTGGAGAAGGGGACAAGAGAAACTATGAAATTTAGACCATAATGCCAGGGTCTAAAATTACCTAGCTGCACCACTGCTGCAGGATGTATGGCAACAAGACTGTATTGTCGATGAATGAGCTCAGGCTTCATACACTGATAAAAATGTACAAACCAAAGGGAGATTGTCCCATGGCAGCATCCAAAGGGAGCAATGGTGGCTCATTTCCTCCATGTGCTTCCATCAAACCTATGAAGATTATTCACATTGATTTTGCTATAAGCAATCCACCAAATTTCCCTCCAGAACAAAATGGCTGGGAACTAGTTGATATTTGCATGTCCCCTGCTGTTGTATGTTCCCTGCTGGCTTGGGGAAAAGCAAATTCTTTTCATGTTTTGATGGCATTCTTCTTAGTGCTGATACTGGGGCTGTTCACATGCCACAACAGCCCATCATGGGTTATTTAATCCACAGTAAGGCTGAAGCACATGTGAGGTGTATGCAGCTGCCATTTTAAATATGCAACTGCTGCTAGGGATGTCAGAGAATTTCTCCACAAATCTCGGGGAGGCCGAATGCCAGCTCATTCAGCCCCCTGAAATTGGTGGAGAAATGGTCTGTCACCCCCCGCCCCCCCCCCGGATGGGACTTACCTTGTTTGAATGTCCCTGGCGGTGGCGGCTCCGGCAGCGGTTCGGCGGCGATGCGGCGGCGGTGCGGTGGCGGCTGCGGCGGTGGCCAGTCTTCCGACCAGCTGCCACCGCCGCCATTTCCAAGTAAAACAAACAAACAAACAAACAAACAAACGTGATAGGCTACGTAAAGATTTACGTAGCCTATCACGGCTAGATTTTTAAAAAACACCGTGATAGGCTACGTAAATGTTTACGTAGCCTATCACGGCTGACTTCGAGGAAAAAAAAAAGCGCGTAAAAGCAAATAGCGTTCCCCTTATTTTCGCCGTAGTCTACGTAAATGTTTACGTAGACTACACGTGCCAAAATAAGGAACGCAAATGGCGGCACCCATGGGCGCCGCCACTTGCGTATGCACTTTTTTTTTTTTTTAAGTCAGCCGTGATAGGCTACGTAAAGATTTACGTAGCCTATCACGGCTGACTGCAGGGATGCAAACGGCGGCAGCTACGGCCGCCGCCATTTGCATCCCGGCAGGAGAGGAGGTTTCGCGGCCGGAGGGATGGGGCGCCTCCCCCCCGGCCAGAATTTCGGCGGGGAGGGACAGGGCGCCTCCCCCCCGGCCAGAATTTCAGCGGGGAGGGACGGGGTGCCTCCCCCCCTGCCCAGAATTTCGGGTGGAGGGACGGAGCGCCTCTCCCCCACTGCAAAACAAGCTTCGGGATCAGGTAAGGGACTTTTGTCCATCCCTAAGTCTGCTGATCAGGGGTTGTCATGACATGTGAACCCGGCGAGCATGGCTTATGCAAGGGTTAAACAACCCATGGTCGGTTTTCAACTTTCACATAACCCATGTTTGCCAGGTTGCATATGCAGCCTAGTACCCACAGGCGCCACAGCTCATCATGAGTAAATAATAAAAAGGCAGAGGTCTCAGCCATATAAATCGGAGTTATCTTTGGGATTCCCTGTAAACTAAATGCCCACAAGTTACTTAATAAGGCATACACATTTTGTGATGCATACGCAAAAGCCCATCCATAGTGAAAGGCAGAAATAGGGTGGCCATGTGTTCTCTTTTACAGAGGATGGTCTTCTATTTGAAGGGCTAGCAATGGACAGTCCTCTTTGAAGGGCTGTTCTGTCCAATTCCGGTTTAAAGATTAAGAACCATAAGAACAGTTGCCCATCAACACTTAGCACCTGGACCGCAAACTGAACAGCCAGGCATACATGGTCACTTGGACCATGTCTTCATGACAACAGAAGGAGAAGTGAATGGAGGAGTGCTGGATTTTTTAAAAAGGAATCAGCTTTGCTGCACTTGGATCCATGCAGGGCTCCATGAGCAAGTGTTCTGCACCAGTAAAAATCACTTCACAGAACATACGCCCAGGTGAGGGTGGGGGTTGGAGTCATCAGACTGGCAGGGGCTGCTCAACCAATAAGAGAGGCTTCCCCCTCCCCTTTTATCCTTTCCCCTGAAAGTCCAGATGCACCTGCATTTCAGGAGCAAGCCTCACTGAGCACAATGGGAGTCACTTCCAAGTAGACACACATATGCATGTGCTGGGAAAGATGGGGTGGGCTGGGGGAGAACACAGGGATAGGGAAACCAGCCCCCTTTCTAACCCGATGCTGTGCAAGATCTCTATAACGAAGGTGTGAAGTAGTTACTTCCTAAGGCAATAAACCAAACAACAGAGAATCGGAGCCTTGAGATCACGCTTTAGGGCATGTAGGGAATGTGTGCTTTAAACTGTGCCATTTTAATTAATGGGAATCTCTGTAAATTCTGATGTGGGCATTCAGGGGACAAGCCTCATTGACCACGGTGGGAGTTACTTCTGAGTAGACACTAATTGGTTTGTGCTGGGAAACACAGGGACAGAAAACACCCCTTGACCAGGGTCACGGTGAAAGGCACACCCCTGGGCAGGGCTAGCATACTCCAGGGGAATGTGTGGGTTGGGGCACACAGCAACTGTACTGCCGAGAACCCGACTTGAGGAAAATAATCGAACTTTAAGCAGTCTCAGGAAATCTGGATTTTCCCTGATAAGCTCCAGGGTGGCTGCTGGATGGCCACACGACATCATGTATCCCTAACCACCTCAACACACAGCCAACTCGGCGTAAATTGCTGGTGGAGACACCCCCTTAGTTTAAGTATGACTAAGTGTGGATCCAACCCATAATATCAAATCACCGATAGTGAAATGTCAGGATTTTTTTAAACAATCCTTTGAAATTATTGACTAAGTACTGTAGATGGATTAAAAACAACCTGAACATATACTGTTCATAGAGTCAAAACAAATGTGATCAGCCTTGGCTATTCAGAGTTCGTTTGTTGATTAGTAGTAATTGTATATTGCTTAATATAATAACATCTCTAAACAATTATCAGGATTGCTGCATTCATGCTGGGGGCCAATACCAGAATGCATCTTGGATTCTCATCATGATGCAGTTCTGCGTGGATCTCATTAGGAGCTTGCTTTATTTTAAAATACCATCTTTTAGAGGAGAAAAAAATGGTCATGTGAATATGTGATGATAATAGTTTGACTTTAGAGACACTCCCTTACAGGACATTGGAGTAGGGAGATAGGAATTGCAAAAGAATCACTAATCTGATACTGAAAATTGCTGAGCCTGTTTCATCAGCGACAAGAGCCTTTTATTTCTTGTTTGAATGTTATTCTTTTGTCACTCATGACAGCTTGGGTCTGTAATCATGAGAATCCACCAAAGTATTCTCCTCTTTCCAGTTACCTTTTCTCACAAACTAAGTTGTGATTCAGAAATACTTCATCCACTGTGCCACTGATGAGAAGAGTCTTCTTGACTTAATGTAGATACTTAAATAATGACATTTTCTACCTTCTTGCTCTAAAAGGACAACCTACATAATTGCTCCAGAGTAAATGCTCTGTCACTGGCAGTACTTAGCATTAACACTTCTGGATTCAGACTACTCGATAGAAAATGAATTTAGGATGCAATCCTATGCATGTTTACACAGAAAAAAGTCCTACAACTCCCAGCATTTCCCAGGCTGGGGAATGCTGGGAGTTGTAGGACTTTTTCCTGTCTAAACGTGCATAGGATTGAGTTCAGAGGGAGCAATCCTATGGCCGCTAGACAGTGGCTAGACAGCCATAGGATATCTGGCTTTCTGGGAACCAATCTCCTCCCACTGCCTCTGAGGCAGCGCGGAATAGCCCCATACTCCACACTCACAAGAGGAGCATGGAGCAGCCAAAAAGGGGAGATCCCGGAGGGTGTTCCAGGGCAGGCAGAAATGCCTGTACGACACATCCAACGTGTCATACAACAGCCTCCTCCCCCGCTCTGCCCTCCTGTGGCTAGACAGACGCAATCGGCTGTCTAGCCGAAAATGCAGGGCAGGAGAAGCGTGGCAGGTCCGTGCTTCTCCTGCCCTGCCTTGGATGGATGGTTGCCTCCAGAGACGGCCACCTATCTGAGTAGGATTGAGCCCTTAAAGTGTCATATCACATTACCTGGCCAATAAGTTTCTGAAATCCTCTTCAGATCAGTTTCATGAGCTACCCCACCCTGGCCTCTAAGGTGATTTTTTTTTTTGCTCCTTCAGGAAGGAGATAGGGTACCACTCCATAGGGGAAATGGACTAGAGGACTGCAGAAGGTGAGATGTGTGCAAACAGAATTGAGGGGGTGGGATCAACACAAAGTGGGTTATTCAAGTGCTCAAAGTTGGGTGGCCACTTATGCATCAACAAAAAAGGAAATGCATCAACAAAAACAAGGACAAAAGGTGTGCCCATTTGCATAACTTTTTCATATGCAAATTTATATGTATCGGTACAAACTCAGAAATAACAACTATTATTTAAACAGAAATACCAGACTTCTTACCACAGGGGAAAAGGCTGACCTGGTGACCTGTGTGCCTGCTCAGCCTGCTGTTGTCCAGGTACAAAGTGTTGATGGGCATCCTCACAGCCCCCGTTCTTCCTTCTGATGACTCTTTGACTTTAAGCCAGACGTGGACTTGACACCTCTTCAAACAGAGGATGCCTTCAAATAGAGGACTGTCCTCTGCCAGCTCTCCAAAACAGAGGACTGGCTACTCTAGTAGGAATAAAATGCTGACTTCAAGCGCTCTCTCCAGCTGATTGAGTTATATTGGCTCAGAGTAGTTTAAGGGTGCAATCCTATCCATGTGTAGATAGAAAAAAGTCCTACAGCTCCCATCATGCCCCAGCCATTTCTGTCTAAACGTCACTAGGATTGTACCTTCAGAAAATTCAGTCTAGGATCACTGTTGGCTCTTATTGCTGAGTGTAGCAACGGGGTCGCTAGAGCAGACACGCCTATGGATAAGCAATCTTTGCATCCGAGTTTTATTATGAAAATTAAGGAGAATAAAACCACATGTTAAAAAAGAGCCTTTATACTTGCTTTTCCGTGAAGGAGTTCTAATTTAAAAGATATTCTACTTCTGCAGGTATCCTCATTCTATCAAATTAGTGTTATTACTTACATGAATATGCGCTGTGGGTGCATGTCTTTTGGAATTCTGCTTAAGGGAGAATTGGCTGTTTTATACACAGCTATGATTTCATCTAGACTGTGTACAACATAGATATATAGCATTTCCCCTTACTAGACTTCGGAAATGCCTGCTGCCAGCAGTACATTTTCAGGCCTAGATAACACACTTAGGGAAAAAATGCACAGCTTGTATTTATTTCAGATGCTTAGAATTTTCTCTCCAGTCACATTATCTTTTAGTGACTTTCCCAGAGCAGCATGCAAGCTAACTTTATTTGTTACTGTCATAGACATAAAGCCCTTAACATCAAGTGTAAGAACTATGGACATTCAGACATTTTCTCACATTACAGTGGCTGCCAATTGCTGATCTAGGGGGGAAAGATACCCATTAAACAACCTAAGAATTAAAAATAAATTACACACAACACAGCCCAAGCATTCACGTGAAAGCATTTTAAAATATATGTGTAGCGTGCAACAGTTCAGCTCCTGTAATGTTTTACCGTGATAGTCTCAATATGTTTTGTGCTAGGGTTTCAAGACACCTGGAAACAAAATGGCTCCAGTTTGGAATGAGCTAATACATCGTATCCCCAACAGAATATTTGTTTACCATGAGGCCTATTTTTTATTATTTTTTCCCAGCATATGCTCGCTTTCTCATTGTTCTTTATTATCCCTAAAATATTGTTTCATTTCCCCCCTTCTCTCTCTCTCCAAGGGCCTGATCTGTACAATAGTAAAACCCATGGAAGTAGAGATCACAGACAGGTTCCTATGGAAAAAATGCTAGCTTTGTTACTATAATAGAAATAACTAACTCCTCCCTTCCGTACAATGCAGCTGTATCCTGCGCAGTCTATAAAATAATTATGCATTCTTCTGGGCTGGAACAAACCCATCCAATGATTTTTTTTAGAAGTGAAGTGCAGAGTGATTTGATTTCCTTTTGAGGTTTGCAGTCCAAATGAAAATAGATATTAATTTTTTTAAAACATTAAAAACAATAAAATATCAAATTAAGGTGCTGCCTGAACTGAAGAAATGTGCAATAAATTCAGAGTGTGACAAATGTGTGGGAGGACATATTTCCCAGTGACGTTTAAATCCCTCTGCAGAGATAGAAGCCAGTATGAGGTTCCAACAAAAGGTAGCATGGTAGATGCTCTAGCCTACACTGGTGTTGTAGCAGCATCTCTGGCCTGTCTTTAGCCTTGGAGAACAGCATGCTTTGCCAAAATGAGTTTCATTCTGATTGATCTCTCACTTTCCCTGAATTAACTGAAAGCAGAGAAGCAGCTTTCAAATGATCTTCTGGGATATCTTTCCATAGTATTTTGTAAGATTAGGATTTGGACAGGTGAGGGTTAGTGGGGCGAGTATGACAGCAAATGTTATTTGATAGTCCATGGCAAAGTGTCAGGTACCTCTTTTGTTAGGAAAATTACCTCTGATAGCTGGATCTTCTTTAAGTCTTCTGAATGGGGCAAAAGCAGGCTTTCCTCTTCCACTTACTAGGGTGGCCACTTAGAGCTTCACCACACTAGGCTAAAATCCAGCATCCTTACTGAGGTTTATGCATCTGGATTCTTTGCAGGATTAAGATTGGCTCCTTTACACAGGCAGACACGGGCTTTGAATCAGGGAATTCCTTTCTCAGCAAGTTCTATATGTTTCATTTTACAGCCACTAGATGGTGCTGTGGTTATACTGGAACTGCACAATTACACAGCCAATATATTGGATTAACGTTCTTTATCGGGTTATCTCTGATCTTTTAAAAAGTGGGATAAAGGTCAGAAAGCATGGGAGATGCCCTGGAGGTGAAGACATTGTGTAAAGGACCCACAAACTTCTGAGAGTGACCAATCACAAGCATGCTATAAAAGCCTTGTGTAGAGATGCTCTTTCTCATCGCCAAAAAAACATGGAATGCATCACCAAAAAAAGAAGACACAAGATGCAAATTTAGAAAGAATAACTATAATTGAAATAGAAATACAATGTATCTCACCATAATGGAGAAGACTGAGTAGGTGATCCACATGCCTGCTCATTCTACTATTCTCCAGGTGCTAACTGTGGATGGACAACTTCAAGGCCCCTCCTGCTTATGGCTCTTTCACTTTCAACCAGACCTGGACTTGACAGCCTATCAAATAGAAGACCATCCTCCACCAGCTCTCCCAAATAGAGGGCTGTCCTCTGTAAAGTAGGACACCTGGCCATTCCGCTTTCCCCATCAAGTGTGGCTGTCTATAGGGAACAAAGGACAGACTGCAGTTTGGGAGAGAGACACAAAGACTGAGTTTGCATGATCACGGAGGGAAAATAAACCATTGTGGCTTATTTTTCCTCCCCGTGTGTGCTGGTCAACAAATCCCTAATTAGCACAATTACCATCACTGGGCGGGGATTGTTGTGGTGTCTGAACCTGGTGAGGGTGGATGGCTGGGGTAGTTTACAAACTACCCTGAAACCCCATGGCACACACAGGGCGGGAAAATAAGCTATGGTTCCTTATTTTCCCTCCATGATCGTGCAAACCTGCCCAATGTTTGTTTTTACTTCTAGCTTCCTGGGTTGTTGAAAAGTCTTAATACCCCATCTCCCCAGGTGTTCCTTGTCTACCTGTTGGACACATGAAGCTTTCTGTTGCCACACCTGATAAGAGAATTCTGCTCGCCTGATCAGGGCTGGCCCTAGGGTAAATATGGCCGTGGGTGAGGGCCCCCCCCCCATAGCTTTGCAGGGCTACCCACAGGGTTTCTGGGGCCTGGTGCAGCTGTGACGTTGGGGGTCCTGCTGCCGCCCATACAAGGACCCAGGCATATGTGTACAAAGCTGGGGGCAACATGTGAGAAATATTGCATGCACGGACTACATCTGAGAATTCTTGCCTGCATCTCCTTCTTGCCCTGGGATCAAGCAGAATGATTGATGCACTTCATTTGTTCTTACATGGCGATAAGGTAATAGGTATTGGGTTGTGCTTCTGAGTACCTCCTCCAAATTCCAAACCCCTTCTGGCAGAGCTTCTTTCTGCTTCCTTGAGCTCAATATCCCAGGTCTTCTGGTTGTGGCCTGCTGCTGGCCTTCTCCACGACTCAGGAAGGAAGGATTCCTCCCTCAAGGCCTGGCCTCACACTACTCCTACACAATGGTAACTTCCACAGAAAATTAGTCTCTAGTGGCACCTTGCCTGGAAATCTTAGGTGGCATTCGCTCTCTCACTCACTCCTTGAAGTCTTTCCCTGGAAGGCTTGGAGTTCTTTCTGCCTGCTCTGCAAGAGAATACTTCCTTAAGCCTTTCCTGTTCCTTCTCTCCTTACAACTAGGAATGCTGGAGAAATCCGTCTGTGTGTGTGTGTGTGTATGTGTGTATTCAAGTTTTCCTAGGCTTGGCCTCCCCATCTCACCGACTTCGTTTTGCTTCCCGCTGCCACATCCAATTTGATCTGCAGCGAGTCGGGTCAGTTTGAGTTTTTTCCAGGAATTTTGTGCATGGGGGGTGGGGTGGTTCTGCAATTTGCACAAATTAGGGTCGAATGTGCACAATTTGTGCAAATTCAGCCATCATTTGTGCAAATTGCTCAGAAATTTGTGCAAATTGCAGGACCCCCCCCCCCCCCCGCACAAAAATGTTCCTGGAGTTTGGGCACAGCCTGCAGTTTGGCTCACAGATGCAAAGTGAGTCATACATGCCGTGGAACTCTGTTGGGCCAAAAAAGAACCAGATTTCCCAGTGATGGACATCCCTACTTACAACCAACTCTGTAACCAGGGCTACTTGGCCTGGGCCAATGAGAAGCTTGCCTGACCAATCTTATCTCTATTGCTGCCCAGACATAAAGAAATATGTTTTTACCTTCCCATGATTGGTTTAGCCTCCCTTACAGTTGGGCTGCAGGCCTAGGTAATAAGAGGCCCCTCCCTTCCAGCCTCCCAAGGATACATTTTACAGCCAGCTTAAGCCTCAAATTAGCATCCATTCTGTTTCATACACAACTATGTAAAGTATGCATCATGGCGGGGGAGAGGTCCCATGATGTCACAATTTCATGTTGAGATTCAGTGTCATCTTACACTCTAGTATTCCATTTCCTCTTTTTATGAAAACTTCAAACAGAATACCAAGAATTCTGGCGAGCAATGTGGCAGGGTTAGGGCAGGGGCCAATGCTATGCACAGGAACTGAGGTGGGGGGGCCCTTGCTTTGTGGGGGGCCTGGGGCAAATTACCCCAGTTCTCTCCCCACCCCCTGCAGCCCTGCAGTTTTGCAGTATTACCAAGTGGTATGGCCTGTGTATGGCAAATGACATCAAAGTGGAAATTGAAAAAGAAACATACTTTAAAGCTAATTGAAGGAAGATAATTTTTGTAGTTAGTACCCAAACAACCTGTAGAACCTTGGGGGAAAAGAGTTACAGACACTTGCTTTTTGCCACCCTATCTCACTGCAGACAGTGCATTAAAAAACACAGCCACTGAGCTCAGCTTGGCATGTCCTTCAGCTCATCACACACACACACACCTCTCAGCTCAGTTTGGTGCCCTGGCCAACCGCCCAGCTCGCCCACCCATAAGGCTGTCCCTGATTATACAGGAATAAAAATGGAGATTTCCCCTTATGAATGTTGTTCTCCTTTTGTCGTCTTTCTTGGAATGTCATGGCTGATCCTTGTACCTTTTCGAATTCCTCCTTAAGGTTGTCTAGCATAAGCTATTTAGCTTTAACGGAGGTAGAGAAGGAAAGCAGGACTACCATCAGCCCTCCTGAGAAGCTTCATTAGGGTTTTCCTCCCACTCAATTGTCATCCCACAGCCACTTCATCAGGCTGTAGAAGATGAAGAGAGAGGGCAACTCCATCAGCTCAGGTGAGAGACCAACTGTTTTTCGGCTCTTCATCTCTTTGAACTGTTTCCATTCCGATTGGTCATGTTAAGAAGACTTAAAACAGAACAGCTAATTAACACATTCTTCTTTTTTTCTTTTTGCTGAGACAGAGAGAAAGAGAAAGAGGAAGATGGGCTTTTCCTCCCCTCAGAGCAAACAGATTAAGCCCAAATGAACTGATTTTGTACTACTGTAATATGAAATGAACCATGGTGCTACTGCCTTAAGTCAAATCTATACACCAGCTGAATGGGAATACTTTTTCTTTTTAAGGGGATCTGGTTTCACTGTTCTGCCTTTAGCTATGAATGCGAATTTGGTCACTTCTCTTCTCAAGATGCATCTCAGCATAATGAGTCAGCGATTGCCAGAAAGCCTCTTTACTGGTGGAGAGAAGGACAGGCACCAACAGAAAATGTGCCCTGCCTGCATTCCCTCAAGCTTGAGCCATGAGATTGACAAACATCAGCATACTTCAGACAAGATAATATGTAGAATCTCCACTTTGTTGGTTCCTGTTCACATACAGATGTCCTGGTGCCATATTATTTGACTTATCTGGGCCAAGAGTCCACATTTGTGTGTGTGTCACTGAGTAACTCTCCTTTGAGAATAAAAGCTTAAATTGCCCTTGTGAAGGAAGGGTGGGATATACATTTGACAAACAAGCCAGCGAGCAAAGAAAATACTCATTTTTCTTTGTTGCCAAAGCAAGGAGTGGATGCAAAGAGCAGGCAGAGCAATGCAATGCCAGGTCAGGAAAGCGTGGAGCAGCGGATTGTGCTGGCCAGGGCAGAATGTGGGAAGCGTAGCTCTTTTTCACTTCACCAGCTCCAGGATGGTGTAGCTGAGGGTCTCCAGGCCCCTTGAGGGATCTGCAGGGCTTTGGATCCATTGGTGTCCCTCCCCTCTCATGAAATGCCCAGTTTGGAGTCTTCCGCCTAGTGCTGACACCAGGTTTTAGAGGGCCGTTGGGCAGGACACCCTCAAGGGGCCTTTCTCCCTCAGTGATTCTACCTTCTCACCAGCCTTGTCATCAGCTGCTGCCACTCCTCTTCCTCATTAATGCTACACCTTGCCTACTCGACAGGCAGAGAGCCAGGCAGCAAGCAGGCAGTGACATCTATTGCTCCTCCCTCTCACCCCCACCATTGTCTGGGCCAGAGTGGGAGGCAGGTGAACAAACAGGTTGCAGGGGATTTTGCCACTGGGCCCCTTGCTAGTATGTGGGCCCTTGGCAGGTGTCCAGCTATGCCAATCCTTGACACCAGCCCTGCTTCTGCCTGCTACCACCAGTGGTTTTCCACCCGCAGAAAATGGACCATGGACAGAATGGGGCTGCTGTGGTGGACAGAGCCCCCACCCCCACCCCTGTGGCAGAGCTCCATTCTACTAGTGGAGGCTGGTAAAAGGCCGCCTCTGCCCAATCCCATCCCTCTCCAGTGAGCGAGCTCCAGGGGTTAGGATTGTACTCTTATCAAAATATTTCACTTTAAGCTTGTCTGACCCAGTTGATTTCAACAAGACTGGAAAGCCAGTCTTGGCTTTCGAATTGGCCACAATCTGACATGAATTGGTCACCATCCAATGCAAACTGAAGTTTGCTTAAGCCCATTGATCTTAATGGTCTTAAGCATGCCTAACTTTTTGTTGGACTGTGGCCATTACGCAAAAGTTGCTGAATTAAAATTAGTAGCCTATTCATCTATTTCACTGTCCCAGTCCTGTGATTCCCGTGTCCATGTGGATGCATACGAAGCATGCCTAACCACAATATTCACCATTCAGCAGGTCAATGGAGGAAGTAGCTCCACATACACAAACACACATACACACACAAAATTTATTTTTTATTTATTTAAAAATTTATTTTTGTGTATTTATTATACACAAAATAATGCATGTATGTAGTATGTATGTATTATTATGTAGTAGTATAGAAATAAATAATAATAATAATAATGTAGCTCTCTCACCTTCTGAAGCAAAGAGAAAGAGGAACCTGGCATGCTCAGGAGCACACACAAAAGTCCTGCATTAGGATGAGTGTATTTTGTAATGGTTTGTCAGAGATCAGGGATGGGGAACCTCTGGCCCATGGGCCAAATTTGACCTGGCAGGCCAGCCTGCAAGGCCTCAGGTGGAGACCCTCCCTGAAGCCCCCTGAAAGCTAGTAGGGAGAGGAATTCATGCTTTTATCTCCAATCAGTGATCAGAGATAACAGTGTGGATTCCCATTCATGCTGCTCCTCCTCCCAATTGGGAAGGGGATTCCCTACTAAGGGGAAACCTTTCTTTTATCTCCAATCTCAGTTCAGGATTCCCCTTTGCAAGATGCTCGCCCTCCCAATTGGTGTGGTAAGTGCTTCTCCCACCTCACGTCCTCCCTAATGGCAAAGCCACCTGGACCGAGGCATTGGCTGGAGGAGCATTCCTCCAGGCTGCACCTTGGTTGGGGACCTGGCTTTCCTGCACACGGGCTTTCCCCTTCCTAACTAATCATTAGATCCAGGTACATCTACTTAACTATGTTATAGATCAGCCTAAATAACCACAATGCTAGAAGTGACAACATTCCACCTAGTTGTCAGGATTCCCTTAACCCTCACTTCACTTCAATGCCCAAACATACACAGATGAGTGGCTTCAGTCTTCAGCTTTCAATCCATTACTTCACAGGGTCATACAGATGCAAATTCTTAGAGAACTCTCCGTCTAGCCTTCAGGGGATCCAAATGGAATTTACAAGAGTTGCCCGCCATTTGGGGGCGGTCTCGCTAGCCTAACTTAATGGGGGGAGGTCCCTCTCTTGTCATGAGGCCTCTAAGCGCAGCTTTTCACGCAAGGCCAATCAGGTAGACCGTCTAAGTTTCGCCCCTGCCTTCTCTATCTTTGCTCAGCACCTGCACGTGGCATCTATTAGGTCAACCTCCTGTTTGCTGCTTCTCATGGGGTGGAGGGGGTGAGGAGGGACCTTCAAGCTCAGCCATCTGTACGTTTGTAACCTGAGAAGCAGGCCTACTCATATCTGGACTAGCATGGGAAAACACCTCCATCATGTCTGATGGTTCTCCTTCAGAATCTGAACTGTTATCCTACTCCCTGCGCTCAGAAACACCCCTGATATCAGTCAGAGGTCTGGGTCTTAGATCTAGATATTCAATTCTAATTTATTTATTTATTAACTTCAGCATGCACACAAGTATAGTTTTGTAACACTGAAGATCTGCCTATCAGCATGAGCCAAAATGTGATGTTCCAGACACAGGCTGAATTTCAAGTGACCTCTCTGGCAATTCTGTTTCAAGTAAAGTTGCTGGAATGTAGCTTACTGCATCTCACCAGTTTTTACAATCTTTTTAGTTAGTTATTTATAAAATTTTATATTGCTTTTCCTGGATTTATTTAAATGCTTCTCTCGCCCTATGCCAGGAAAGGTATTATTTCCTTATCTGATTCATCCTCACCCTGTGAGGTACAAAAGAACATAAGGGACTTCTTCACATGGAGCTTTTATCCTGCTACTGAGATTTGCGGGTCCTTCAGATGATGTTGCCAACCTTTATTCTGTTTTTTAAAAGATCAGAGATAAAGAGCGATCAAATTACAGCACTTTAATTCCACTTGAGTTCCCTCATGAAAAGAGGAAAACCAGCAATAAGAGGAGCTAGACCACAGCGCCATCTAGCAGCTGTATAATGAAACACATATATAAGGGGGGAAAGGAGGGGGAAAGTGGTGGGGAGGAAGCAGAGTCTGTCATGATCCTGCATTTAAAACGGAAGCAGAAAGCCCTGTTTTAAATGCAGGATTTTAGGCTGGTGTAGAGATGCTCAAGAAAAGCCATACTGGCTCAGACCAACCAACTGCCCACATGAAAACCACAAGCAGGACATGAGTGCAACAGTACGCTCCTACTCATGTTCCCCAGCAACTGGTGTACATAGACATACTGCGTCTGATACTGCAGGTAGCACATAGCCATCAGGACTAGTAGGCATTGATAGCCTTCTCCTCCAGGAATTTGTCCAATCCCCTTTTAAAGCCATCCAAATTGGTGGCCATCACTACATCCTGAGGTAGCAAATGCCATAATTCGACTATGCGCTGTGTGAAGAAGTACTTCCTTTCATCTGTCCTGAATCTTCCACCAATCAGCTTCATGGGATGACCCCACTGGGTTCTAGTATTATGAGAGAGGGAGAAAAATGTCTCCCCATCCACTAGCTGCTAGATACAGATTTAAAGTAAGTCTGTTTTGTCCCTCAGTTCCAACTAACAGGTGCCCTGGGTCTGCAGAGCTGATGGGCGGCACATACTGGTGTTATCCATCAGCCAGGGACTGGAAGGCTGCACTTTGTGTCTCCCAGGAAGAACATCAAGGGGAGACCAATCTGATCCCATCCATCGGCCAGAGAACGAACAGCTGCAGGGAGCTTGGTTCCCATTTCCCTGCCAGAAAGAACACCTATCAGAACTTAGTAAGTGAGAATTAGTGCCTGAGTTTGTTTTTTTCCTCCTCCCTCTTAATCCCTTTTCTTTTTGTGTTGTGTCTTTTAGATTGCAAACCCAAGGGCAGGGCATGTGTTATTCTTCGTCTTTGTGAGCCGCTCTCCATCTCAAATGGGTGATAATTGCAGGGAGGTGGCCAGCAGGGGACTTGGCTGGTAACCCAACACCACTTCGCATGGTGTGTGGTGTCCATAGAGCTGCCAAGTGCCATGTGAGGCCAGGGACTCAGCATCTGGAAGGGAGGCCAGGCCTCTTGCTCCATGCTAAGAGAAGCATGGAACGCCATGCCTCTCTTAGCATGGAGAAAAGCTAAAATGAGCAGAGGGCGGAGCTAGATGATGCCACTGACATCATTTGGCCCACGGAGGGTCTGCAGAAGGCAATCTGGAGCCCTCACCCCAGTGTTGTTCTCCACCCCGATCAAGTCCAACTTTCCGCTCAATGCAGGAAATTCAGAGTGAGAGAGAGCCCGCCCTCACACTAGCTCATGGCTGGCTGCGGAATGCTGGGAGCTGTAGGCTTTTTTTCTGTCTAAACATGCATAGGATTGCACCCTTACTGCTCTTACTTTCTCGTACTGTCAAGACATTTCTGCTAACGTTCATCCACAATCTACCCTCCTGCACTCTACTTAACCCCTGCCCTCTGAGGCAGTCCTTGCCCTCTTCTAGGTGGCAGCCTTTCAGGTATTTGAAGAGTTCACGCATACTTTAAAAGGCCTGACAGCCAACGGAAGGCATGTTGGGTAGTATTTGAGCTGTTGCTGTTTCTTATCAAACAGACACAGGAAACGAAGGAATGTCTTTCATTCCATTTATGACTGTTGCCCAAGACATGTGCCAGCAGGCAGATTATTATTCCTTGCAGCCATTGTGAGTATAACACACACAGAATAATCCTGTCAACATTTACAGTCATATTTCCTGTCACATGGAACAGATGACACATCGAGAGCAAAGTTTGAAGAATTATGCTGAATGGTGAAAGTGAAAAGAGTTTATCATGGCTCTTTCCAGCCTGACATCTCCCCAACCCCGGTGGCTTGGGAAGTTATTGCTTACAACAGCACAACTCAAGACACAAAATGTGTGTGTGTGTGTGTGTGTGCACGTGTGCATTTAAAACTGTATTATAATACATTTTAATAACGATGACTTACAACAAAGAAAACACAAAACTCAAAACCAAAATTAAGTTTACAACAAAGACAATACAGAGAATGAACCAATGTTATCATTATATTTCTCGTATCATATATTATATATATATTTCTCATATTAATGATCAGCAAATAAAATCAAGTTTCTGGCAATCTGTTTCCCTGTTTCATTCTTTTCTGGTCCTAATGTAGCAGAGGTGAAGAACCTCTTTCAGCCTGAGAGCCGAATTCAATTTTGGAGAAGCTTTTGGCGGCTGCATTCCAGTGGTGATGGGGGTCAAGGCGAAAGGGGGGAGGCAGAAAAATATCATCATATTTTAGCTTAAAACTCTTACTGCCAGTAACAGGAGAGGCATATCAACCTTTTGGAATGGAGACAAAATTGCACAAAAGCTGGGAAACCAGAAATCACTGGTGGTCAGGGGAAACAATTGGCGGTCGGGGGAAAACAATTGGTGGTATGGGGAAAGGGGCCAGATTGAGACTCCAGGAGGGCCAGTTTTGGCCCCTGGGCCTGGGGTTCTGCTCCCCTAGTATGAGAACTTCATAATTTCAACTATTTTCCTTATCTTTTTCCAGTCTTCAACAGCATGCAAAATTCTTATTTTTAAAAGTAGCAGTGACATAGTTAAGGTAGGCATGGTTGGGCACCTGATGAGGGCCCACACTCTAGCAGAGGGCCACTAACAAGAGACCCCTGGAGTTGCTGTTCCTCTTCACTACTGCAACCTGCTTGTTCACCTACCTCTCGGTGTGGTCCAGACAACAGTGATGGTGGGAAGGAGAAGCAGTAGATGCCACTGCCTGCTTGTTCACTGGCTCTCTGTCTTGCAAGCAAGCAAGCAAGCAAGCAGCAGCAATGGTGAAAAAGAGGATGAGGAGCAACAGCAGTTAGCGACAATGATGGTGAAAAGAAACACTTACTGAGGGAGGGTCCCACTGAGGGTGTCTTGCCTGAGGGCCCTCAAAAACCTGGACCTGGCACTGGAGCAGATGCAGAGGGTGTGTGTGTGGGTTTCATTGGGAACTTTGCATAGGGGAAAGAGTTAACCTCCTCCCACAGGCCACAGTCTTGATCAGGTCCATCTTGCTTTAAGAAGTACTATTTCAACCTATTGAGTAGGGAATGCCGGATTTTCAGCTGGTTACTGAGGTGTTTCAGACTAACCTATAGCAGGAAAAAGACTCTCCTGCCCACTAGAGTGGCCATTTACACATCACCAACACCAACCCCATAAATTTGCATATAATTTGCATGTGTGAACATGGTGCAAATTTAGAAATAAATAACTGTAATTTAAATTGAAATACAAGACGTCTCACCCTAGTGGGGAAAGCTGACTAGGTGACCCATGTACCTGCTCAGCCTACTGTTCAGATGCTGACTGTTGATGAGCAATTTCAGGGCCTTTGGGCTCTCTCTTCTTATGGTTCTTTGACTTTAAACCAGACTTGGAATAGACACCTCTTCAAATAGTGGACACCTTTGCATAGAGGACTGTCCTGTACCAGCTCTCCAAAATAGAGCTGTGCGCAAATGGCCTCTCAAAATTCTCCAGCCTATTTGTGGGTAGAGAAATTGGGAGGACAATTTCACTGAATTCCTCCTAGGGGAGGAGAAATTCTCCAACAGTTTTTCACAGATAGGGCTCACGGTTGGCACAGGTTGTAGCACAGATTCTTTCTTTTCTACTAAGGGTTTGGGGTTTATTGCACGGCTTCTGAAGGTGGCAACAGCATCAACTGTTGAGGCTTCCACTTTTTTGAGGCAGAATTTTGAATTTCTTCTGGTGGTATTTTTGAGCTTACTTAATCACTGCGAGGTGGCCAAGGGTGCTGTGTGTGTTTCCTCTCTCTATTACACATCTTTCCATTGTTCTGCAGCCTCCCAGGCCACCTGCACTTTCTGTGCTGAAAAGCCCCATGGGAGAAATTGCCTCATGATGTCTTCCTCATGATGGCTTTAACTGAAGAGTGGGAAGCCGAGGAGGCTACAGGCTGCCACAGAGAGTACTGTACAATGACAGACAGGACTCTCATGCACACTCCTCAGCTACCTCATAAGTAAGGTAAGTCCAAGAACCCTAAACTCTACTCATGAGAATTTCTCTGAAATTTCTCCACCTTTAAATTTCTTTTTGAAAGCAATTTCTTTTCTATCAAATTGAATGAGAATGGTCAGAAAAAATGTGGGAAATATTTTCAGCACAGCACTACTTCAAAATAGTCCTCTATAAATTAGAACATATGGCCACCCTTCTACCTTAGAGAATAAGCACAAGTCCAGACAGTAGTACAGAAAGGAGATAAATATGCATCCACTGCACATCTGTCTCCCCATCCCAGTCTGCATGCATCCTGTGCTGATTTACTGCTTTTGCCAGCTAATCTAAGTCCCCACCATCACCATCAGCGTAGGCCAGAGGAAGAAAAGGAGTGGCCTGCTTTCTCTCAAGGGCAAGTCCATTGCTCTTTAAACTCAGGGCTTGCCTATTATCCAGCAGCAATTTTAGATAGCTACATACAAGAGAGAAGCAAGCCAGGTTGTGAACCCACACCAGGCAAGTTTGAGATGCAGCAAACTGCAACAAAGACAGACCCATAGGGCCAGTTGTGTTGTAACCCTTTGACATCAGCACCGTCAGGATTTATGGAGAGTTGTTATTGGACATACTTTCACTGTTCTCATCTGGAGGATATGCCAGCTCCTGGGATGATACTGGCTGGGTTCCCTGTACTGATGTTTATAAGCCATGTGCTCAATTAGCACAAGTGCCATTCTCATGCCTGTGCATCCCGTTTGACTTATCCTCTGCATCAGTGGTGTTTGATATAGTGTGTGGGCTGGGTGGGGGAGGAAATAAATGGGGGAGGTTCCTGAAAAGGGTGAGTTGAGCGGAACCCGGTGGTGCCAACACAGAAGAATCAAGCTATACATTAGAACTCAATCAAGCTAGAATGAAGCCATAAGTTAAATCTCAATGAAGTGGTTCTGTTGCTTTTGAAACACATCCTGGGCCCCAGGCATCGGTTGGCAGGCTTTGGTGCCAATTCTGAGTTTTTCAGAACATCTTGGGAGCAGATTATATCGCCTGGGCTGGCACGAATGTCTGAGTGTGCTTATTTAGGAGGGGTAGGAGGATTCAATGTGCTCATTCAGCAGATCCAAAGCTCATGTGTCCCAGATGTTAACTCATGTTGGTCCACATGAGTGACAGGGGCAACTGGATTACAAAGAGTGTCAGCAAAGTGGGTAGGGGGAGCTAGTACTTCATGAAGGGATACTTTACATATCTTATATACTATTAGTAGTAGTACTACACTATTATTCTTATATACTGTGATGATGGTGGTGGTGGTGGTGGTGGTGGTGGTGGTGGTGGTGATGACAGTATTTCTATATTGCCTTTCTGAAACTAAACAAGGTAGTTTACAAAAAGTTCAGAAAATAAAACTATTATCAAATAAACATAGTAAAACATTAAAAATATAACCTTAAAAACATAACAGTTTAAAAGGCCAAGATAAAAGATATGTCTTGACTGGTGTCCTGAATGCAACAGAGACTGGGGATCAGTTGCAACTCCAAAGGGAGTGCGCTCCAGAGTTTGGGAGCAACACAGGAGAAAGCCCTTTCTCAGGTGCCTGACAAGCAGGCCTCTGCAATATCATCAGACCCATTCTCTGAGAGCTGATTCCTGCAGTGAGCAGGGGGATGGACTGGATGGCCTTGTAGACCCCTTCCAACCCTACTAGTCTATGATTCTATGTACCCAAAACAGCACCAACCACACACCAGAGGGAAAAAACAGCCGGTTTTGGAGAACCTCAAGGTCTGCAGCGGTACTGTGTATGTATTCTAGGGGGTACTGTGGGTTAGCTATTGTTTTTGAACCTTGGCAGCTCCTGTAGAATTGGGAGCAGCAGCAGTGGGTGGAGTTTCTGCTAAGTAGGGATGTACGAAAGTTCCGCCATAGATCTCGGGGAGGCCGAATGCCAGCGCATTCGGCCCCCCGAAATCGGTGGCAGAACGGGCCCCCCCCCCCCCGGGACGGGACTTACCTTGGGCGGATCTTCCTGGCGGCAGCGGCGGCGGCTCCGGCGGCGGTTTGGTGGCGGCGGCTGCGGCAGCCGGTTTTCCGACTGGCTGCTGCCGCCTCCATTTCCAGGTTAAAAAAACAAACGTGATAGGCTACGTAAAGATTTACGTAGCCTATCACGGCTAGATTTTAAAAAAACACCGTGATAGGCTACGTAAATCTTTACATAGCCTATCACGGCTGACTTAAACAAACAAACAAAAAAGCGCGTACGCAAATGGCGGCGTTCCTTATTTGCGTACTTATTTGCATTTGCGTTCCTTATTTTGGCACGTCTTAGTCTACATAAACATTTATGTAGACTAAGACGGCGAAAATAAGGGGAACGCAAATAGCATAGACACTACGCTATTTGCGTTCCCCTTATTTTCGTCGTCTTAGTCTACATAAATGTTTACGTAGACTAAGACGTGCCAAAATAAAGAACGCAAATGGCGGTGGCCATGGCCGCCGCCATTTGCGTACACGCGTTTTTTTGTTTTTGTTTTAAATCAGCCGTGATAGGCAACGTAAACATTTATGTAGCCTTTACGTACACCTTTACGTAACATTTACGTAGGCGGCGGCTATGGCCGCCGCCATTTGCTTCCCTGCTAGCCAGCGGCCGGATGTCCGGCTGCTGGCAGAGCCGGCCGGCGGCTCCGCAGAATCGCTGCAGAGCGGAGCCGGCCAGCCAGGATTCCGGGGGAGAGGAACAGAGTGCCTCCCCCGCCGGCCAGGGTTCCGGGGGGAGGGACGGAACGCCTCCCCCCCAACATCAACATAATCCGCGGAAAGGTAAGTCACTTTCGTACATCCCTACTGCTAAGCCCTCACTTCTGTGTGCGCTGAATAAAGAACAGTTGTGTTTGAGGCCTGCTGATTCTTGCAGCCATTCCTACTACCCATACAACATTTTGTGGCGACAAGGATGGGATTCTGAGAGCTATACAGGCAGCAAGGACTGTGAATCCATTTACACAGATAACTGGCAAGCAGTCAGCTAGACCCACTTAAGAACCTGAACAATGTGTGTGTGTGTGTGTGTGTATGTGTGTGTGTGTGTGTTAAAGAGAATTAAAATAAAAATGGCTGCTCTTGGACATATCGAAGAGTTTGATGACCTGTTTCCTGGGATTCTTATGCAGAACGGCTTTCATTCTGTCTTGAAGCAAATAACATAGCCATTGCTGAACAAAAGCGAGCTGTGCTCTTAACTGTTTGTGGGCCACAGACATTTGCCATAATAAGTTCCCTCACTGTTCCTGCCTCACCCAAAGCTAAGACATTTGATGAGCTTTTAGGATTATTGAAGATACATTTCTCACCAAATCCTTCAGTTATTGTGCAGAGATTTAATCTTCATGAACGAATGCAGCAACCTGGAGAGGGCATTGCCACTTATATCGCAGAACTTTGTCATCTTTCTCAACACTGCAACTTTGGGGATTTTCTAGAGGATATGTTGAGGGATCACCTTGTCTGTGGCGTTTATGATAAAGCACTACAATGACGCCTTCTGTCCGAGCCAAGCTTGACATTTTCAGTGGCTCAAGAAAAGGCATTAGCCAGTGAGACTGCATCACTATATGTCACAGAACTCAAGAGAGATGCAGATGATGTAAATTCTATCTGGAGCAAGTAGGCTGAGAATTCTATGCAGCAAGGTCAACAGAACACATGAAATGCCCCCTGCATAAAATCTGCAGATACGCCTGGCTTACCTATTCCTGCTCAGGCTGTGGAGAGCGACATCAGCTCTCTGTGTGCAGATTCAAGGATGCTGAGTGCAGGTTTTGTAAGAAGAAGGGTCACCTTGAGTGAGTCTGCCATTCAAAATCTGTCAACACAAGGCCAAGGAACTATAACAAGGAGCCACTCCATCTCATGCAGCTGATTATCTACAGGGTGATGAAACTCAACAGCTATATCACATTCAGAAGGTCTGTGGCAAGGAAGCACATGATTTTGTATTGTATGCAACAGTATTAATCAATGGCTGGAAATGCAAAATGGAAGTGGATTTGGGGTCTGGGATATCCATAATTAAGAGACACCTTTACACACATATTTCCTGGGACCCTGGCTCCAAAGTTGTCAAGTCCATCATGCATTCTGCATGATTACAATGCAAAGAAGGTCGATATCGTTGGATGCTGCACTGTAGATGTACAGTATAGCTCCTTCCAAGGGAAGCTTCTACTTATAATTGTGGAGGGGCAGAGGAAAAATCTCTTGGGGAGAAACTGGTTCTCATGAATTGGAATCAGTGTTCAAGGAATTCACACCCTTACTATAGGTTGACTTGCAGTAATTGTTAATAAATTTCCAAGGTATCTTCTGAAGAATTGGTAGAATACGAGGGGAAGCCAGTGTCACTCCATCTGGATCCATCTATTGCACCAATTTGCATGAAAGCCAGGAATGCGCCTTTTGCATTGCAGGAAAAAACTGAAGAAGAGCTTGAACATCTCATCAAGCAAGGTGTGCTAGAACCAGTCACACAGACCCAGTGAGCTATGCCCATCATGCTGATACTAAAGCCTAATGGGAAGGTGAGACTGTGTGGGGATTACAAGTGCACTGTGGATAAGGGACTTAAGGAGCATCCATACCCAGTGCCTGCTGTCAATCAACTCCTTTCTGTTCTTGGTGGAGGGAAGGTCCTTGCAAAACTTGATCTGGTCCAAGCATATCAACAGCTGGTTGTCGATGATTCTATAGCAGATGCCCAAACAATAGTCACTCATAGAGAGGCATTCTAAGTAAAGCATCTGCAATTCAGAATTTCTGTGGCCTCTGGACTGTTCCAACAATTCATGGAAACTCGATTTTCTGGAATTCCAGGTGCTGTACCATATTTTGACGGTGTCCTGCTCATGGAATTAAGAGAGGAAGAACTTGCTGAACAACTTCAAGAAGTCCTACATCGCTTTGACACATCCAGCATTCATGTAAAAAAGGAGAAATGTGAAATTGGAACCTCCAGCGTAACATTTTTGGGCTGTCATATTGATGCTTCTGGCATTCACCCCAGTGATGAAAAAATATGTGCAATTCACAATGTACTTGCTCCAAAAACAAAGCAGGAACTGCAAGCCTTTGGGGGACTTCTCAATTTCTACCATGTGTTTCTTCCACAAAAGGCTACCATTGCTGAGCCACTGCATTGCTTGCTGGGAAAAGGAGTTCTATGGAAATGGACCAGCCAGCATGAGAATGCTTTCCAGAATGTCAAACACCTGTTGAGTTCAAATTCTGTGCTTGTACATTATGATGAAAAAAAACTAGTAATCCTTACTACTGATGCTTCGTCTTACAGGATTGGTGCTGTGCTAAGCCACAAATTTCCAGACGGTACAGAGGCACCAACTGCTTACTATTCAAGGACTATGTCATCCACTGAAAGGAACTTTTCACAAATTGACAGAGAAGCCTTGGCTGTTACTGTAGGACTCAAAATATTCCACAACTATCTCGATGACCATGCTTTTGAAATACGCATGGATCACAAGCCTCTTCTTGGAATCATCTCTCGTGGTTAAGCCTACTCCCTGCATACTATCACCCCACATGTAGCGTAGGAACATTTCTGCTCCATGCTTATGATTATACACTTGTCTACAAACCAGGAAAGGCAATAGCTAATGCTGACAGATTGAGTTGGGTACCACTTCAAATTCCAGATTTTGTTGTACCTCCTCTACTGGAAGTCTTGATACTAGAAGCCCTTCCTGACCCATCTCTTCAGGCTGATCAAATTGCTAGGCTGACTGCTTGAGATCCTGTACTGGTTCATATTTTAAACTGGGTATGGAGGGAATGGCCAGATGAGGAACAGCCAGAGGAATTTAAGCCATTCAAACACCATCAGCATGAGATGTCTGCCCATATGGGATGTCTGCTATGGGGAAACTGTGTTGTTATTCCAGATAAGGGTCATCAAACCATTTTGGCCATGCTGCATGCAGCTCATCCAGGGATTGTTTGCATGAAAGTATTGGCCAGGAGCTATGTCTGGTGGCCTGGTATTGACTCAGATATTGAAAAAACTGTAAATGAGTGCAGTACTTGTCAAGCCACTAGGCACAATCCACCAAGGGCACTTATCTTTCCATGGGAAGTGACCAAGAAGGCTTCGTCAAGAATTCATATGGATTCTGCAGGACCATTTCAAGGGAAAACTTTTTGGTTGTGGTAGATTCTTACTCAAAGTGGCTTGAAGCAGTCTTAGTACCATCACAAACAGCCTCTGCAACAATCACAGCACTGTGCTTATTTGCAACCCATGGGTTGCCTGATACTATAGTCTCAGACAATGGGACTGCATTTACATCTGCTGAATTTAAAACATTTGCAGACAAGAACCTTATTTGGGCTGTCACCACTGCACCTTATCAAATGGCTTAGCTGAATGGATGGTGCAGACAACAAAAGATGTCCTGAAGTGCATTGCGGGAGGAGACTGGCCAACACACCTTGCCAGGTTTCTCATTGCTCAACATGTTACTCCTTGTGCAATAACAGGAGTCAGTCCTGCAGAGTTACTTATGGGGCGGTGTCTAAAAAGTTGTCTTGACCATCTCCACCCAGACTAGCTGAAGACTTACGAAACAAATGGGAGCAAGCTCTGGATGCTGCTTTCTTAGCTCCTACTGTCCGTTCATTTGCCCCACAAGATCAGGTGTTTGCTAGGAACTATGGTGCTGGACCGAGGTGGGTTCCTTCCTCTGTCACTGAGGTCACTGGACCTGTGTCATACAAGGTCTAGTGTGCAGATAGGTCAGTGTGGCATCACCATGTTGACCAGCTGAGAAGGTGATCTGGCCAGAGTGTGTAGCTGCTGAAGACCTATTTGAAACTGATGAGTTTCTCTCATCACCTGTTGAAGTGCCAGAACCACTAAGCAATGGGAGCAATACTCCTTCCTTACCTACAGCAGTTACTGAAAGGAAGTCATCTGGCCAATCTACACCTACTAGTCGACTACAGAGACTGTGCCGTGAAAGGGTTCCTCCTTGTTGGTTGAAAGGCTATGATAGCCAAGAGGGAAGGAATGTTATGTATTCTAGGGGGTACTGTGGGTTAGCTATTGTTTTTGAACCTTGGCTGCTCCTGTAGAATTAGGAGAAGCAACAGTGGGTGGAGTTTCTGCTAAGCCCTCACTTCTGTTTGAGTTCTGAAACAGTTGTGTTTGAGGCCTGCTGATTCTTGCCGTCATTCCTACTACCTATACAACAGGTACCAAAAAAAAAACCCTTAGGAAAAAACGAAGGGAAGAAACAAAACAAAAGAGCCCAATGAGGACTGGGCAAGGTCAGTAGCCAGACAATACTGAATGTCTGTTGGGGAGGGGGTGGAAAACAGGAGGGGAGGGGGAAATGGAGTGGTGCATCCTGGAAAAAGCCATAGCAGGTGGCTGGAACCCTGAAGTGGAGCACTCCATCCACACTGCAAGATTTTGTTGCAGGTCCCACTGAAGGACCAAATAGAGAATGGAGGAAGCACCCATGGGGGCACACACGGAAGTGGATGACCTACATTCCAATGAGCTGCACCAATCACCAGAGCCTTGACTGCCCTGGAAGACAAAGTTCATAATGAAGAGCCATTGTAATGCTGAGGTATTTGTGACTGGCAGATCACCCAGGCGTATCCATTAATTGGGGAACACTTGAGAATTAAACTTTACTTGCGTAACAGGCACTCAGGGAAAAAAATGCGGATACAAGTTTGGAGATAACAATCATACCACGAAAAGAACATAGCACAACTTTGCACATGGATTGGTCATTGAGAGACCATACCATTACAATTAGAAATGTGGGGAGGAAATGATTTTGGTATTGAGTATGTTCTTCGAGTTTGGTGATAACAGTATAGTTCTAGAAAAACATGTAATCTTCTTTCACCACAGCCATTATACCATTGGCTCCCTATTGTTTCTTTCCTAGGCATAATTCAAGGGCATTTCTGGACAGAAGTCTCCTTCCCAGGGCTACCCCAGACATTCTTTCTATCACTGAAATAATTGTAGCTATCTGAAAATCTATATCTGTCCTCTTGTAATGAAATGCAGTGGGGCTAGACTTGTTGCCTGAGAACAGCCTTGAGATACAGCCTTAAAAATCATGTTGGAGATGTGTGATGAAGAACTAGACAGGATAAGTTGTTGTCATGCACAGCCTCAAAAAAAATGAGGGTGAGGGAGGGGGAGAAAACAGGGAAATGAATTTATTTTACAACCTGTCAGGTTTTCAAAATGGCAGGGAGGGGAGGGACTTGTGACCGACTCTATTCAGTAAAGCCGCGGCCATGGAAAGAGAGCACAGTCATCTTGCCTGCACCAACCCCCCCCCCACAATAGTTAAGCTATTGTAAACATAGCAGTCATAGGATAAAAGGAGAGGTCCTTTCTCTTTTTTTTCTCTCTCTCCCTCTCTCATAATACTAGAACCCGGGATTATCCCATGAAGCTGATTGGTGGGAAATTCAGGACAGATAAAAGGAAATACTTTTTCACACAACTACGGAATTCACTACAGCAAAATGTAATGACGGCCACCAATTTGGATGGCTTAAAAGGGGATTGGACAAGTTCCTGGAGGAGAAGACGATCAATGGCTCCTAGTCCTGATGGCTCTGTACCAGTACCAGAGATTGTTGTTGTTATTGTTGTTGTTCAGTCGTTCAGTCGTGTCCGACTCTTCGTGACCCCATGGACCATAGCACGCCAGGCCTTCCTGTCCTCCGCTCTCTCCCGGAGTGTGCTCAAGTTCATATTCATTGCATCGGTGATGCTATCTAGCCATCTCATCCTCTGCCGTCCCCTTCTCCTTTTGCCTTCAGTCTTTCCCAGCATCAGGGTCTTTTCCAGGGAGTTTTCTCTTCGCATTAGGTGGCCAAAATATTGGAGCTTCAGCTTCAGTATCTGTCCTTCCAATGAGCACTCAGGGTTGATTTCCTTTAGTATGGACTGATTTGACCTCCTTGCAGCCCAGGGGACTCGTAAGAGTCTTCTCCAGCACCACAGTTCGAAAGCATCAATTCTTCGGTGCTCAGCCTTCCTTATAGTCCAGCTCTCACAGCCATACATTACTACTGGGAAAACCATAGCTTTGATTAGACGGACCTTTGTCGGCAAGGTGATGTCTCTGCTTCTTACTATGCTGTCTAGGTTGGCCATAGCTTTCCTCCCAAGGAGCAAGTGTCTTTTAATTTCATGGCTACAGTCACCGTCTGCGGTGATCTTGGAGCCCAAGAAAGTAAAATCTGTCACTGCTTCCATTTCTTCCCCTTCTATATGCCAGGAAGTGATGGGGCCAGATGCCATGATCTTCGTTTTTTTAATGTTGAGTTTCAAACCAGCTTTTGCACTCTCCTCTTTCACCCTCAACAAGAGGCTCTTGAGATCCTCTTCGCTTTCTGCCATTAGGGTGGTATCGTCTGCATATCGGAGGTTGTTGATAATTCTCCCAGCAATCTTAATTCCGACCTCTGATTCATCCAACCCGGCATTTCTCATGATGTACTTTGCATATAAGTTAAATAAGCAGGGTGACAATATGCAGCCTTGTCGTACTCCTTTCCCAATTTGGAACCAATCGGTTGTTCCATGTCTGGTTCTTACTGTTGCTTCTTGACCCTCGTACAGGTTTCTCAGGAGACAGGTAAGGTGGTCTGGTACTCCCATGTCTTTAAGCATTTGCCACAGTTTGTTGTGATCCACACAATCAAAGGCTTTAGCGTAGTCAATGAAGCAGAAATAGACGTTTTTCTGGAATTCTCTTGCTTTCTCCATGATGCAGCGAATGTTGGCGATTTGATCTCTAGTTCCTCTGCCTCTTCGAAACCCAGCTTGTACTTCCGGTAGTTCTTGGTTCGCATACTGCTGAAGCCTAGCTTGTAAGATTTTGAGCATAACCTTGCTGGCATGTGAAATGAGCGCAATTGTGCGGTAGTTTGAACACTCTTTGGTGTTGCCCTTCTTTGGAATTGGAATGTAAACTGACCTTTTCCAGTCTTGCGGCCATTGTTGAGTGTTCCAAATTCGTTGGCATATTGAATGCAGCACTTTAACAGCATCATCTTTTAGGATTTTAAATAGCTCAGCTGGAATACTGTCATCTCCACTAGCTTTGTTGTTACTAATGCTTCCTAAGGCCCACTTGACTTCACTTTCTAGGATGTCCGGCTCAAGTTCAGTGACCGCACTGTCATGGCTATCAGGGACATTCAGATCTTTCCTGTATAGTTCTTCTGTGTATTCTTGCCACCTCTTCTTAATCTCATCTGCTTCTGTTAGGTCCCTGCCTTCTTTGTCCTTTATCATGCCTATCTTTGCACAAAACATTCCCTTGAGATCTCCGATTTTCTTGAAGATATCTCTAGTCTTTCCCATTCTGTTATTTTCCTCGATTTCTTTGCATTGTTCATTTAAGAAGGCCTTCTTGTCTCTCCTTGCTATTCTCTGGAACTCTGCATTCAGTTGGATATATCTTCCCCTTTCTCCCTTGCTTTTCGCTTCCCTTCTTTCCTCAGCTACTTGTAAAGCCTCATCAGACAGCCACTTGGCTTTCTTGCATTACTTTTTCTTTGGGATGGATTTCGTTGCTGCCTCCTGAACAATGTTACGGACCTCCGTCCATAGTTCCTCAGGCACTCTGTCTATCAGGTCTAATCCCTGAAATCTATTCCTCACCTCCACTGTATATTCATCAGGGATATGATTTAGGTCATACCGGAATGGTTTAGTGGTTTTCCCTACGTTCTTCAATTTCAGCCGAAATTTTGCAAGAAGCAGCTCATGATCTGAGCCACAGTCAGCTCCAGGTCTTGTTTTTACTGACTGTATAGAGCTTCTCCATCTTTGGCTGCAAAGGACATAATCAATCTGATTTCGATATTGACCATCTGGTGATGTACATGTGTAGAGTCGTCTCTTGTGCTGTTGGAAAAGAGTGTTTGCTATGATCAGCGTGTTCTCTTGGCAAAACTCTATTAGCTTTTGTCCTGCTTCATTTTGTACACCAAGGCCATGCTTGCCTGTTATCCCGGTGATTTCTTGACTTCCTACTTTAGCATTCCAATCCCCTATGATGAAGAGGACATCTTTTTTGGGTGTTAGTTCTAGAAGGTGTTGTAGGTCTTCATAGAACCGATCAACCTCAGCTTCTTCGGCATCAGTGGTTGGGGCATAGACTTGAATTACTGTGATGTTGAATGGTTTGCCTTGGATTCGTACTGAGATCATTCTATCGTTTTTAAGATTGTACCCCAGTACTGCTTTTCCCACCGTTTTGTTGACTATGAGTGCTACTCCATTTCTTCTAAGGGATTCTTGCCTACAATAGTAGATATGATGGTCACCTGAATTAAATTCGCCCATGCCTGTCCATTTTAGTTCGCTGATTCCCAAGATGTCGATGTTCAATCTTGCCATCTCATGTTTGACCACCTCCAACTTACCTTGATTCATTGATCTGACATTCCAGGTTCCTAAACAATATTGTTCTTTACAGCATCGGATTTTCTTTTCACCACCAGACACATCCACAGCTGAGTGTCCTTTCGGCTTTGGCCCAGCCGCTTCACTCTTTCTGGCGCTACTTGGAAATACCCTCTGCTCTTCCCCAGTAGTATATTGGACACCTTCCGACCTGAGGGGCTCATCTTCCGGTGTCATCTCTTTTAGCCTTGTGTTACGTTCCATGGGGTTTTCTTGGCAAGAATACTGGAGTGGGTTGCCATTTCCTTCTCCAGTGGACCACATTTTGTCAGAACTCTCTGCCATGACCTGTCCGTCTGGGTGGCCCTGCACGGCATAGCTTATGGCTTCACTGAGTTACACAAGCCCCTTCGCCACAACAAGGCAGTGATCCATGAAGAGATAGTATGCCTATGTATACCAGATGCTGGGGAACATGGGCAGGAGGGTGCTGTTGCACTTGTGTACTGCTTGTGGGTTCCTGGTTAACAGCTGCTTGGCCACTGTGTGAATAGAATGCTGGACTAGATGGACCCTTGGTCTGATCCAGCTTATGTTCTTATGTCCTCTTATGGATAGGAGTAATTCCAAGTAAGGCATTTATCAGGCCGTTGCCCTGCCTCATTCACAGAATTTCACGGCGGTTCCAGATAACATTATCATCCACTTGTAACCCTCCCTTATTTTCCCGCTACTTCCATCTTTTTTCCGTCTTTTTTCTTAGTTCTTAGTTGGAGAGCAGATTTACTGTTTATCAGCAACTCGGGCTAGAGGAATGATTGCCACTAAACAGTTATTCTTCCACAGTGGGAGTGCTTGCTAGTGTGTAGCTCCATACACCACTGTGGAATCCTCCCAGGAGGAGGACAAAGTGAGAGAAGGTATCAGGATGTTGGCTCTGATGTAGAAAATCCTAAACAGCTCCGACTACAACCACATCCCATCACAATCTCTTAGATCAATGAATGGCATCCTCTGAATAGTGCCATCAGTGCGCCAATTTATGATGTGATGTCGGCCTGAGGCATTCTCAGTTGCTGCTACACAACTCTGGAACTGACTTGCTGTAGACGTTTACATTGGCCTGAGTTTCATTAACTTATGGAAGCACTCTAAGGCCTTATTTGGGCAGGTATTCCATGGTGACTGTGAAGAAAGCGAAAATGGGGGATAACAATAATGTTTCGTTTATTTGTATATTATTTGGCTACGTTATGTGTGCTTTCACTCAAACCTTTGCAACAGGTTTTGATATTTATTAACCTGCCCAACTGACTGTAACTTCACTAAATGTTGTTGAATTGTTAAATATTTTGGCCAGGCAGAGAGAAGAATTTAAACTTCCAGCGTGTTATTTAGTAGATTTGCACCATGATTCTTAGAGCCAAATTCTTGGGGTGGAACGGGGTGGGGAGGAATGTTTGAGGATAATATTTTCTTTTGGTTACCATAAAATAAAATAAAATGTTAAGGCTGCAATTGTATGTGCACTTTCTTGGGAATGAGCCCCATTGAACTCAGCAGGGCTCACTTCCAAATAAATATGTTATTTACACTATTTATCACCTAATTATTGAAGCATAAGTCCCATCACAGTTGATGATGGCGGGATTAAGATTTTAAATGCAGAAAGGAGATTATTTGGTCTCCCTGCCTGTTTTAACATTAGTAAAAGTGATTTTATTATTTAATTAATCAAAGCATTTTTATGCTGCTCCTCAGCCAAAAAGGTTCCCAGCAGCAGCTTACATATGATCAATGGAATAAAATAGTCCCTTCCAGCAGGCTTGCAATCTAAAAAGATGCAACACACAAGGAAAAAAGGAATGGGGAGGGAAGAAGGGGGAAAATGTAAGGTGCAATGCTGCCACTAATTATATACAGGTAAAATTCATTCCCTTCTGTTGGATTTATACATGATAGGCAGAGAACTGCAGCCTTGGCATTCAAAAATTTTCTTACACATATTTTTAAAAAAACATTGTTATTATATTTAATATGGTAGACAACAGTAACAAATTTACAAAAAGACAAAAAAAGTCTTATACATATTTAATCTCAATGGCCGTGGGTTGTTACTGAAGCTTTGTTTCTTGCAGAATAAATGGATGTGAAGGAAAACACGTTCTGTCAAGATTACTCAGAGCCCTGATGTCTGAGCTTGTAAAGCAGGATCTCTATCAGTGGTGGGAAAGTGGCCAAAGGAGGTGAAAATCTTGCTTTCTTTATGCAAGTTTACCCTTTCCTTCAAATAGGTCATTACACAAGTAAGGTTGGTTGGATTAGGCTGTATTCAAGATCTCCCCTGCTGCACACTTAAATATTAAATATTTCTTGGCACACTTTTCTCCTTCAACAGTGAGCTTTATGGTTGAGTGGGGACTAAAGTCTTGATCTCCCGAGTCCCAGTCCAACACTCTAACCACTATACCACACTGGCTTATTTATGGCTTATACTGAGACAACGGCTCAACTCTATCATTCTGTGTGGATTATATTCGCTGCAAGTTGGGTACTTGTAATGTGGAATGGCAGCTTTAGTGCTTGATGCCTTCAGTTGCATAGACTTCATGAGTCTACTGCAGCGGACAGATGAATCTTAGACGTTGGTCCACCACTCTGCCACTGACAGCCATCCACGTCCAAGGTAGTGGTGAAGCTGGAACTAACCACAGCATAGGATAGCATACCATAACATATGCATATCTGTTATGTCTGTTAAGGGTGTGGCCTTTAACAGCTGTAACTTCCTGGCATTTTGCAGCTTGAGTGAACATGGAAAGCCCTTAAGATGACATGTTCAACTGAAAGGTTTTTTGTTCATTGAATTTGAATATCTGAGCATCCTGAGCTTGGGATAATAATTCTGGTTTGAGCTTTTTCTTTTTTTAACATCTGAAAGTGCTTCTGTGTGGTGAGGCTAAGATACTTTGAACCCTGCTGTTCTGAGTGACAAGTGCAGAGGGAGATGCAAAACCAGTATTTATCGATTATTGTATATCAACAAAATACCACACCTGTAACATGAGCTTATATAACCTACATTAACACATTCCAGAGGAGCAGACATATTACAACAGAGTCTTTGGGTACTTTGAAGACTAGCAGATTGAGTCTGTTACACAATGGATTTTGTTAGATAAGCCAAAAGGAACGCCCATTGTCTACAATCTCAGCCACTGAATCACTGCAAGATCCTGAGTAAGTTGTTTCAAAGCTGACTCAGTTTTACCATCTGTAAAATGGAGATAGTAGCCGCAAAACAGAAATTCCAAGTAACTGGATTAGAATACTTCAACTAGCTACAAAGATTAGCATATACCTTTTCCCGGTGGGAGGGGGGAACTGCAGCTTGGGCTGGTGATTTTCAGCGGGAAAACAAGGCAGTGGTATCTGGATAAGGGACAGAGAAAGACTCTGGGTAATACTGCCTGACCCCTACAGAAAGCTCCAAGTTCATGCTTGCTCTGAGCAAGTAGGGCAGGGATGGGCAGAAAGTAGTGTGGCATCTACTGATGGATCTCTGGGTGATGTGCAGTAGATTGGCCCGAATTCCTCTTTTTAACAATAGCAACAACATATGACATCCCACCCCCCATTTGACTGCTGAAATGAAGACAGCTTGGGGTAACCATGAATAGATTTTTGTGTGGAAGGAAGGACTGTAAGCTCAGCTCATTTCCATCACTCAGAACACATTCTTGTGCTCAGCAACTGTTGAAAGGCACCATACTGTTCTTTAATTCTATGTCTTTTGCACCTGGCTCCAGTTGGTGGATCTTGAGGTTCTAGTAAAACACAGAGTCTGTGGTCCTCTAAAGTAGAGGACTCTGCTTCTACTACTAATTACAAATATATCTCCCCCACCTCTTGACAGGAGCTGGTTCTGACAGAAAGAGCTTTTCTACACAAGGCTGTTAATTGGCTATATCTACTTTTGGTTTCGTGGCAGAATTGAGATCCAAGCACTACACGAGGAGCATTTCCTTTCTTACTTTTCCTCTACATAACCTCTAGGTGGCACTGTGTTGTAGTGGAATAGCACAAATACACAAGAGAAAAAACCTGTTTCTTTCGCTGTAAGAATTAAATGCCACATTTTCCCTGCTCTAAAAAAGAGTCACTGACAGTGCTGGTTAGGGAATGATGATAAATGCCTCATATAGAAAAACCCTAATAGACTTTTTATCATGCAAGAATGTGTTTTAGCAAGTGTATTGTTACTGTCTGCTCCAAGCTCTTTCGGAAACCACATAGGCTATCTAAATAAATGAGAGGGGCTGTAGCTCATGGTAGTGCACATGCTTTACATGCAGAATGCCCCAGGCTCATCCTTGGCAACCTCTGTTTTAAAGAAAATTGAAAGGGTCATGGGGAAGACACTTCTCTGCCTGAGACCATGGCGAGCAGCTTCCAGGACTGAGCTAGATATATAAACAGTCTGGCCTGCTACAAAGAATCTTCCATTTCAAATTGTATGAATTACTCATTTTCTGCAACCTGGGTACCCATTACTAGTTGTATACAGTAATGGCTGGTGGCTCTGATTTCGGTGGGGCTATAAATGCATTCCAGGTTTCAGTCAGAACTGGTCAAAACTCTAAAGGAGCTATCCAAGGCATTGAACCTATTTTGGGGGTGGGCTTCAGTATGGTGTAAGAATGTCATGGTGGACACAATATGATGTTCCTGTTCAGCTTCGAGTAGGGGTGAATATAAATGATCAGCAAGGCATGGAGGCAAACTAGCCAAGTGCCTAGGGTGCGAAAAGGCTAGAGATGCCAGCCTCAACTATGCAAATGTCTCTTGGAAAGACAACCACTGTCTGCAGTTTTTGGAAGAGATACACAGCCTAGCATGTCAGCGGTGTGAGACATCCTTTGCATGCCATGGGACACAATCAAGAGCTTTCCAAGCTCCAGTGGCTGCTTAGTCAGGACATAGACACAATTGTATAAGCTGAGGAAGTTGTACATTAAAATGAGAAAAGATCATCCTGATCAACTCTGGATCATTTAGGGCACAACCCTATCGAGACAGGCAGCCGCCTCCAAACTCAGAGACAACTGCCTATCTAAAGCAGGGCAGGAGAAGCACGGAGGGAATGATCCCCTAGCCGCAGGAGCATGAAGCAGGGAAGGAAGCTGCTGTACGATACATAGGATGTGTTGTACAGGCAGCTATGCTCTCCCCACCCCGGAATGCCCCCAGACATGCCCCTTTCTGGCAGCTCCGCACTCCTCTTGCGAGCGTGGAGAATGGGCTGTTTCGCGCTGCCTCAGAGGCAGCGTGGAAGTGAGGGGAGGTTGGTTCCCAGATAACAGCATATCCTATGGCCATCTAGCCACTGTTTAGCGGCCCTAGGATTGTTCCCTCGATGTACTATACTGAGCTGCACAGCATGTCTTAAGATGGCATGAGGCAAGAGAGGAGTGACAAAAATTTAATTTGCTTAGGACAGCAAGAAACCGTCGGTTGGCCTTAATTAGTAACTTGCCGCAGTGTCTGTGTGTCACCATTTGGTAAGATATTGACATATGGTATTCTGCCGGGTTCTAGTCCCCACTCGGCCATGGAAGCTCACTGGGTGACTTTGGGCCAGTCACAGACTCTCAGCCCAACCTACCTCACCGGATTGTTGTGAGGATAAAATGGAGAGGAGGAGGATAATGTAAGCTGCCTTGGGTCCCTTGCAAGAGGAAAAAGGCGGGATATAAATGCAATAAAGAAATAATAAAACAAATGGGGAAGAGAGTAGTCCCTTTTGGATGTTCAGTGAATGCCCACTAGAAGGGAACATTCTGCACATGTTAACTGAATGTCTGAAAGTGGCTAATGTTACCGCTCCCCTGCAACCCTAGATTCCTAAAGGGATGTGGTTGTGTTTATGGTAAAATTGTTTTAGCAGGATATATTATTTCCGTCTGGCATACCAATGCACACATGTGCTAAGTGACTTCTTGATGAATGGCTGTTTTTAACCTAGTCTCTTTTCCTTCTCTCCTTTTTTTTTTTTTCAAATATCAGAGAGCCACCTTTTCACTACCCCCAAACACCCCCCAACAACCACTAGATATAGTATCACTCTCTCACATACACTCATCATAATTCAAGTGGCAATTTCAAGTCCTAAAGAGTTAGCAACTCAGGAAGTATATATTTTGCCTTTCTTCATCTAACCTTCGCTTAAAATGATTATGTCATCTATAAATTATGCAGTATGATTTGGTGCTGAAGGGAAGCCAAAAATTCCTGTACTACAGAGATCAGAGTGAAACTGCTTATGCGATGAATTAGTCATAATGTACATTGCAGATAACATGGCATATTCGTGTATGTATGAGTAACTGCCAATACAAACATATACTATTGCCTGATGTATGAAGACTGTATCCTTCCTCTGTGGTTTTCTTTAAAAATCTAACCTTAGCTATTGCTCAGCCAGAGTGAGACAGGTTACCCTGTCCTTTTGCAAACATGATATAAAAAGTGTGTGGGGTAGGTGGGTGGGAATAGAGTGGGGTGGGGGTGGGGTAGAGCAGAATGAAGTTGGGTTTATAGTATTCTGTATATTTTAGGAGACATTTTGTTTCTTTTTCTTTATAGGGCTGACCTTACTTTGCTCATTGTGCTGAGAGCACTTGTGCTGAAGCCACGGTGGGATAAAGTTTTCCAAAATAAATTTTAAAACATTTAAAAAAATGTTTCAAGAACATCCGTTGCTTCAACAAACAGATTTCAGAAGGGTCCCCATTTCTTTACCTCCACCCTGATAGGCCTGGGACCTGAGTACCTTAGGGTGGCTACTTACACACTGCCAAAATAGAGAAAACGCATTACTAAAAAAAGAGGACAAAAGAGGACACCAACTTGCAATACATGCATATGCAAATTTATATAGAGAGATGCAAATTTAGAAAAAACAACTATTATTTAAATAGAAATACAAGACATCTCATCATAGTAGAGAAAACCATCTAGGCAACCTGTGTGCCTGCTCAGGCTGCTGCCACCCACATGCTTACTGTTGATGGGCAACTTCAAGTCCCTGCTCTCCCCATCTTATTTTTCTTTGACGTTAAACTGGATTTGGACTGGGCAGCCCTTCAAATAAGGGTAATCTTCGAATACAGAACTGCTCTCTGCCAGCTCTCCCAAATATAGGACATAAAGCAGGACACCTGGCCACCCTACCATCTTCCCAGCTAAGAGCGATGTAACCTGAGGACAAACTAGTTTTCCACTCTACCTGATGAACAGTCCTGTGCAATTTGGGGGCATGCAGAATCTTACGCCTACAGAATCCACAGCAGTAAAGGTTCTCTCATCATACCTATTTTGTACTTCTCGCACCAATACAGCAGCAAGCGTCAGTACCAAATAGATCATGTAAAATATCCTGTGTATTTAGCTACGCATGAAGAAATCATATGGCGTTCTCTCTGATTCAGTGATTGGCTGAATCACTAGGAAAATAACATTCTCTTATCTGCTTTGTGCGTGTGTGCTGAGATTTGTATTTGCTTTTCCTGATTTAAGATATACGCTGGGAGGAGGGGTTACTTCCCTTATACACCCTTTGTCACCACACACAATGGAAAGCAAGCAGGATTTCTTGTGACCTACATCATTAAAAAGGGGTTGTTAACTATAACCCTGCTGTGTCGAAGTACTGTTGTTACTTACAAGTACTGAGCAGACAGCAAGAGAAAATATACAGAGAACTCCTGTTATGGAAGAAGGAGTGGAGAGAACGTATTTGACTTACCATAAAAGGTAGTTGATATAAGCAGTAACGACATGAGGCTGGCTCCTAAATAACTATTTGAGAAAGGGTGTTGTGTGCTAATGCTAATCAATCATTCACATTTCTGAAAATATAAAATGAAAATTGTGACTCCATGTAAGAATTGTACATGTCTATGGCATGTACACACTCAGTGCCTGGTAAGCTTTCCTTGAGTAATTCAGCTGCACTCTACAAATTTATCAGGATCAGGCTGCAATCCTTTTCACACTTTCTTGGGAGCAAGCCCAGTGGGGCTTATATCTGAGTAAACATGGATAGGATTACACTGTTAGTTACATCTAATCAATGTTCATGACATTTTCAGACATGAACCTGCCAGAGCACTCCTGAGGCGAATCTACCTGAGCAGTTTATCGTGGTGCTTCAACATCTGGCTCGCACACAGGACACACAGCACCCCCCCCTTGTGCTGATGCTATTTCTCCTTCAATATTCTATTGTTTCCCAAACCTCTTTTATGACACTGTTTCAGTGCTTGCGGTTTCCATATGCTGCAAAGACATGTGTGTTCCAACCTAGCAGTATTATCACTCCTACCAGTAGGAGTGGCTTTAAACCTGTTGGGCAACCTTCTCTTCCCCTCCCCGCAACTTCTCCCCTCCACACACACCTCTCATATCTTTCACCTCCTACTTTTGTTTTCTGCTCTTTCCTCACATTGATCTTTATGGGATTTGCAAGCAGGAAAAAACAAACAAAAAAAAAAACACCAAAAATGGCACCATGACCTCCCCACCTTCTCCCACTCCCCTGGCCAGATCTACACCTCATTTCATATTGATTCGATCCTATAATGGTGACACTATATCCCTCTTGCATATTTATACCTTGTAGCACACACAGTGACATCTGTTGCTGTATTTTAGATAATACAGAATAAAAAGTGGGAAATAATGCTAGAAAAGTAGGATGTGGAATGTATAATGTGCCCCAACAGTTATGAGTACTCTTCAGTACTGATAAAAAGCACTAGTGTTCCTGTCTTTCTCCTGCTCCTCTTCCGTTATAGTTTTATATAATGTGTGTGTGTGGCTATTTTTGACTGCACAGGTATGGAGCTGCGCAGCTGTAAATTACCATGCAATTTATTTTTAACTTCCATTGCTGTGCACCACTGAAGGTGTGCATACAATCAGTGGACTAAAAAAAAAGAGAGAGAGAGAGAGAGAAAAGCAACCACAGTGGCATCGTGTTCTCCCATTTCCCATTTGTGTGTGGCACTCAATTGCATCATATACATGGTAGATACTGCACTGTATTCATTAGCATGTATCCCCAGAGCAACTATTGCATATTGCACAGTGGTACCTCACACATGAAAGGGGCTCTAGAGTACATCACCCACCCACCCTGTTGCATTAAATAGCAATGTAGGAACACTTCCCCGACATTATGCATAGGAAATAGCTATATTTGTTAGATGGATGTTTTACCTTAAATTGTTTTATTATTTAATAAGTTACAGCCAATTTCTCTTTATCAAAAATAAACTCAAAGCAACATATCATCTTTTTTTTAAAGGCATAATGCAAGTATGAACTTCAAAAACAGCACCACTAATACCATAAGATAAGGAAAATCCTTTATCAGCAGTTTTTTTAAAGTACAATAAAGTGGCAAGCAGGGCTGGTGCCAGGTGCTGGCATCATTGGGCACCTGCCGAGGCCTACGCTACAGCGGGGGCCTACCATTGACTCCTAAAGCCCGTGCTTCTAAAGCCCGTGCTCCTAAAGCTTGCTATCACACTTGCAAGCTCCTTTCAGGAAGCATCAAGATTGAATGCATTTCCTGCCCTGGGTTTCAATTTGTCTGAAGGTGAGTCATCTTGCTGCTTTGCTGCCTTGTCAGCCAGTCAGAAAAGCCACCATAGAGAGGATGTTAAGAGGTAGAGCTGCCAGATGCAAAACCCACAGAATCCTTGCCTGCCCTAACTGCTGGCAGGGAACAAGGATGTATGTGGCAGTGGGGCACCTCAGGTGAAGGCATCACTGGAGCAAGAAGGTCACTGTTGTGTTCCTGCGCACTCTCTGTCACAGCCTCTGAGCCCTGATGACCAACCTGTATGTACTAGGGAAGAACAGCACATGAGAGGATGATTTTTTGTGGAAAAACATCTGGCAAGGAAAAGCCAGGCACCCCTTCCTGTCTGCCTCGCTCATGATTGCAGCCTCCAGCAGCTGCTTTTCATTAAAAAATTAAAAGATTGAGGAGTGCAGGGAGAGTTACAAAGCAGGGCCAGACCTATCATTAGGCAGAGAGAATGTGGCACTTCATGCAGCAGAGACTTGTGGCTGTGGGAGGGCAGCGGTGATTACCTTGTGGTAACCTTTCCAAGTGCTTGCATCAGACAAAACTAGCAACCATTTGTTGCAAAGGGTTGGCAAGGGCTCAGAGGACACTAGTCCCAAACCCTCCAACTACACTTGTATTCTCACTCTGTGATAGGGTGGCCACTTAAGCACTCAGGAGGCTGTTCCTCCTGAACGCCTGCCCCACCGCCCCAAATTCATTCCCCTTTGTTGGACGATAGAGCTATGAGTGCTGTGCAGCCTCCTTGCAGTCTCTAACCTACCCTGCTGCTAGGGGTGTATGAAATACTCATCCCGTTCTGGTTCGGGCATCCGTGGGGTGGGGGGAGGCGATCCGTCCCTCCCCCCAGAATCCTCCCCAGCTGGCTCTACTCTGCAGTGAGTCCACGGAGCCGCCAGCAGAGCCTGTCTGCAGCCGGACTTCTGTCCGTTGCCGGGCTGTGGACGCAAATGGCGTCCGGCATAGCCGACGCCATTTGCATCCCTGCTCTTTTCGGTGATAGGCTATGTAAATATTTACGTAGCCTATCACAGCAAAGAGCAGGGACGCAAATGGTGTTGGCTACGCCAGACGCCATTTGTGTCCGCAGTCCGGGGCAGTGGACGGATGGCAGCAGACGGACCTGGACTGGCTGGCAGCAGGTAGGGTCTGTCCGGGGAGAATTTCAGGGGTGGTGGTGGTGGGAAAGTAGTCCATTCCACCACGGACACTGGGGGGCCGGATTCTAAAGAATCCGGCCTCATTGGAGTCCGTGGCGGATTTCTCCGCCATCCCTACCTGCTGCCCTCAGCTGCAGTAGAGATACTGTCCTGTCGACAGGGCAGGAGGGACTGTCTTGTCCTTTGCCTCAGACAGGGAGAAAAATACCTTGGGCCAGCCCTGCACATAATGTGTAGTTCATAGGGTGGCCATGTGTCCTCTTTTACAGAGAACCATCCTTTGTCTGAAGGGCTGTCCTGACTCCTGTCCAATTCTAGTTTTAAGATAAAGAACTATAAGAACGGTTGCCCCTGGACAGCAGACTGAACAAGCAGACATACACGCCACCTGGTCACAGAGCCTCTCTATACCAGCCTAAAATCCTGCATGTAAAACAGGGTTTCCTGCTTCCATTTTAAATGCAGGATCATGACAGACTCCCTTTACGTGCGCTTCCTTCCCACTCTTTCCCCCCTCCTTTTCCCTCTTACCTGAGTCTTCCATGTTTCATTATGCAGCCGCTAGTTGGCGCTGTGGTCTAGCTCCTCTTAGTGTGGCTTTTCCTTTTTCATGAAGGAACTCAAACAGAACTCAAGTGCTGTAATTTGATAGCTCATTATCTCCAATCTTTTAAAAAATGGAGTAAAGGTCATTTAGCGTGGGTGACGCCCTGGAGGTTGACGACATCATCTAAAGGACCCACAAACTACTGTGAGTAACCAATCTCAATAGCAGGATGAAAGCTCCGTGTGAAGAAGCCCACAGTCTTCTGCACTATGGTGAAATTTACTGCAGTGCTATTTAAATTATAATAATTCTTTCTAATTTGCATCTATATCTCTAAATTAGCATATTTATTTGAATTAGCAAATTTTAAATAATAAATAAAGATAAGTAAAGTTGTTCAAGCTGCGAAAAATTACTTATTCCGCTTAAAAGTGGTTGGGACACAGTTGGAGCTATATGCACAGCTTCTGCTGTGCTGTTTTTTTCTGGTGTGATGCTATAGCTCTTCATCACCAGAATGGTCTGACCCATGACAATACAAATGTGATGCATCTTAAACCTACATAATTTATCCTTAGATACCAGCTGAGAATGAGGATGTAGGTGGGAAAATAATTTAGCGTGTAGGGCACACCTAACATGCATTGCTTCTTCCATAACTTTTTTTTTTTTAACTCCCAGGGAATTAATTGCATATGATGGGGCATTAATGTCTGCTGTCTTGAACAGGTCTATTATTAAACATTGTTTACTGAAATTGTTTTTAGCTGTTGAAATTGTTTTAAATTTTGTATGTTAAAATTTTTTTAAACTGTTTTTATTAAAATGTTGTATTTTGTAATGTTGTTGTATTTTTTATGAATTGTTGTAAACCGCTCAGAGAGCTTTGGCTATGGGGCGGTATAGAAATGAAATTAATAACAACAACAACATGCAAATTTTATGCAATTTTGTGCCCTCGTTTTTGGTGATGCATTTCCTCTTCTTTGGCAATTCCAAAGTGGCCACCCTGCTAGTTCAGTCCTAAGGGTAACAGAATTTCTGAGTTTGTTTCTGGTGACCTCAGCTGGGAAATGCCTATTTCAGATCTATTTTAAAGATACCTAGATGGGCCTATAATGTCTTGCAGTTTTTTTACAGACTGCTGCTTTTTTGCTGGTCCCAGAGATTTTAAGGTACCACATTAATAATTGAGACATATTGTTTACTGATTTTTATTCCATTGATGAAACATTACCAGTTCTTTTAAATTACACCTTCTTGTCATCACAATAACTCAACAGCATTTAAACTATATGGATAAACTGTTGACAAATTCCTGAAGGCACTGCAAAATAGAGGCTGTTTATTTTGAGCCAATCCCAGTTCAACCTCACCTAGTTATCATACGGTGATGGATGGCAGGAAACCCCAAAATAATGATACAGTGGAAGCTCAGAGATGCAAACTGACCAGTCAGGCCAAAGGACCCATCATGGCCTCATTCTCTTAGAGGACTGAGTAAAGGAAATGATGAGGAGTCATTTTTCAACTGATGAAAAATGGTGATGGGGAATAAAGGACTCTGGCTGGATAAACATGAAAGGGATAGCAAGAATTTCTGAGTTGTGAACTTTTTCAGAGTCAAGAAAACAGTTCTCATTGCTGAAACATTTATGACAGTGATGTGCAAATTATCTATGTTATGTGAAGTACTGCGAAACCTATTATATGAGAAGATGTAAAGGTAACATTAAGGGCAAAATCCGTTGCATGTTTAGACAGAAAAAAATCCTACAACTTTTTGTTACAGGACTTTTTCTGTCTAAACATGCATAGGATTGTGCCCTAAATATCTCGTTAGCAAAATCAGTGCTCGCTCCAGGATTTTGGCAACTCTCAGGCATGGTGACACCATCAGCGGGCCCCTAACATGGAAGAGGCAGGTTATGCAAACTTAGGGTACATCTGATCTTTTGGATACTCTGTGGAAACTGTAGAGGTGGGACCTCCGCTAATGTTAGGGCAAATGTCCAGGGCAAATGCCCTCCCGTGCTGGCCCTGAACAAAATAGTTATGAGACTCTGTTTATATTTCATCTGTATTTTTAGTATATTTGATAGCGTAGGTATTTAGTGTTGTTACTATCACTGATCCTAAGGATAGGATGAGGCAAAAAGTATACAGAAAGGTTTTTTTAATAAGTAAACCAAAATAAAAGTGAGCAATCAGGAGGGAGGAGGAAGCATTAAGTGTAGTTATAATTATTTTTGTTACCTCTAGGGAGGGAGTTGAGCTTATTTTACTTTTTGTATTACCTGTTATGAAAACACAATAAAATAATAACAAATAAATAAACAAAAGGGAATAGAAATGAAAATACTGTTGCTTCCCAATAGTACAATCCAAACGGTTTGTAAGGGAGCTTCTTTTTCAGGTTCCTTTTATAATTATTAAAGGGTTTATCATCCTTTTCCCTTAAACTACATGGTCATCATCCCTCGCTTGTCTCTAAGCACAGCAAATGATCAAAAGGAACTAAAAAGATGATCTTGATTTTATTTATTTTATATATATATATATATATATATATATATATATATATATATATATATATATATATATTCCTATTATGTTTAAACAGCAGTGCAACAAGAACGGACTACATTCCAGAGTAAGGGAATAGAGTAAATATAAGAGCAGTGTTGTTCCTACATACATCTCTCAAAAACATCTTGGTTGACTGTGATGAGAGATTTATAAAAATTCAACCTGACCAGTTTTTTGCATTGGAGAAAGTGAAGCAATGCTGTCTTATAGCATTTGCTCCAAGTGGTTTTTATCTTCCTAAAACTAGGAAGACTTAGGGTGGTCACTTACACATCACCAAAACAGAAGAAACACACCACCAAAAAAGAGGACAAAAGAGGACATGGGTTTGCATAATGTTTGCATACACTTATTAATGTGTAAACATGCAACTGTGGACATATGTAGTATAACTTGAACAGAAATATAATACATCTCCCCACAATGGGGAAAACTGTGACCAGTGGCCTGTGTACCTGCTCAGTCTGCTGTCCAGGTGCTGCCAGTGGGAAACTTCAAGTCTCCTGCTCCCCCTTCTCATGATTTTTTTTAAAAAAATTAAACTAGACTTGGACTGGACACTGCTTCAAACAGAAGACACCTTCAAATAGAGGACTGCCCTCTGACAGCCCTTCAAATAGAGAATGGTCCTCTGTAAAGTAGACACCTGGCCACCCATATGAAATTCAACATGGGTAGAGGGCCCATCTCATTGTCCCAAGAACATCTGGTGGTGACACAAGATGGGGCCTTCTCCATGGTGGCGCCCTGACTCTGGAATCCCCTCTCCCAAAGAGGTACACCTGGCACCAACTTTACTGACAGTTTGATGCCAGGCAAAGACTTACCTGTTTACCTGGGTATTGATGAGTCATCCATTAATATCAACAGATCCCTGTCGTGTATTTGTTTCTCTCTGCTGTTTGTTATTGGTTTTATTAGATGCATAGCATTGTATTGTTTTAACATTGGTTATGGTATTTTATTGTTTTAATATTGTTAGCTGCTCTGGGGTGTTTATGAAGGGCAATATATAAATAGAATTAAACAAACTTACATATATTGAAATAGTTAACAAGGAAATAGGAAGTATCAGTTGTTATTTTAAGAACTTAATGGGTTTCTCACCTGAGAATTTCTCTCACGTGCTGATTATCGATAATGGTGCTACTTACCATTTAGCCTCCAGCCTTGTATTTATCACATTTATCACAAAGCTACTCAGAGCAAAGTGAGTGTGGTGTGGTTGGCTGCACTGTGACCTTGCTATGTGGTAAAGCCCAGAAAATGGTATGATGGTACATGATTCTTCAGCTCTGCTGCTGAAGTTAGGCGGGTGTTGCATTTAAGCACAGTGAACGAACTGTATGTTCACTGTTCTGCTGACAATTCAAACACTCCTTTAAGAAAGGCCCTGATGTGGACCAGAATTAAGGGCCCTGATAGGGAGCTGTATAGAGTGGGGAAGCTACTTCTGGACCTTGGGGACAAATTCCAGGCCCCCCCTGATATGACCACCCCGAGAGGCGTCGTTGATCAGGGCAGCAGAAGCATCTCCATTTTATTCCTCTCATCATGACAGTAGTATGAGTTGTGAGTTTATAATCAGTGGAGGCTGCTGGCTCCAATTTTGGTGGGGCTGTACAGCCCCTCTGAAATTGGAGCCAGCAGCCTCCACTGTTTAATACTCTGTTTTGCACTGTTTAATTTGCAAATACTCAAGAGGATCTTTTATAATCAAGGATGGCAAATGTGTTGGCATTATTATCCTAACATATCAGGAATGTGGAAGGAATCGTAAAGCATGGAATGGCGGTTGGGGGTCCCCATAAGACCATTATTGACCTTCCCATAATCATTCCAAGTAGTTCATTAAGGTGCAATCCCAAACACTCTTACTAAGGGTATGCCTCATTGAACACAGTGAGGTTTGGTTCTGAATAAGCATGCTTAGGATTGCTCTGTAAGGATGCAATCCTATGCATGCTGACTGGGGAATGCTGGGAATTGTAGGACCTTTTTCTGTCTAAACATGCATAGGATTGTGTCCTAAATCCGCTTAAATTCAGAGACTTTGAATTAACTAGAAAATTACCAGGCTTAGGGATGGGACAAATGATGAAAAATAGCAAATGAAGGTACGTTTTTCACAGATAAAGTGGGCTGTCACTCACAAAAGCATGTGTTACCCACAAATATAATTTAGCCTACAATCCAACAGTGTTAAGCCCACTTAAAAACTAACTGAGATCAATTGCCATCAGTATGCTTAACTCTGTGTGGGATTGTGACCGTGTTCTTTATGGGACCACAGGACTCTTTGTTGTTTTTGTTACTTTTCCCCACATGGTTTATGTAGTGTATAATTTTGAATAAAGAAAAAAATCAGGAAAACTTGTCATGAACTTTTCACAAAAGGAGAAAGTTACAAGCATGGGTATGCATTTGTTGTTTATTCGGTCAGTCGCTTCCGACCCTTCGTGACTTCATGGACCAGCCCACACCAGAGCTTTCTGTCGGCCGTTGCCACCCCCAGCTCCCCCAAGGTCGAGTCCGTCACCTCCAGAATATCATCCATCCATCTTGCCCTTGGTCGGCCCCTCTTCCTTTTGCCTTCCACTTTCACTAGCATCAGCATCTTTTCCAGGGTATCCTGTCTTCTCATTATGTGGCCAAAGTACTTCAGTTTTGCCTTTCATATCATTCCCTCAAGTGAGCAGTCTGGCTTTATTTCCTGGACTATGGACTGGTTTGATCTTCTTGCAGTCCAAGGCACTCTCAGAATTTTCCTCCAGCACCACAGTTCAAAAGCATCTATCTTCCTTCGCTCAGCCTTCCTTATGGTCCAGCTCTCGCAGCCATAGGTTACTATGGGGAATACCATTGCTTTCACTATGCGGACCTTTGTTGCCAGTGTGATGTCTCTGTTCTTAACTATTTTATCAAGATTTGTCATTGCTCTCCTCCCAAGAAGTAAACGTCTTCTGATGTCCTGGCTGCAGTCAGCGTCTGCAGTAATCTTTGCGCCTAGAAAGACAAAGTCTGTCACTGCCTCCATGTTTTCTCCCTCTATTTGCCAGTTATCAATCAAGCTGGTTGCCATAATCTTGTTTTTTTTTTTTTGAGGTTTAACTACAACCCAGCTTTTGCACTTTCTTCTTTCACCTTCGTCATGAGGTTCCTCAGCTCCTCCTCACTTTCAGCCATCAACGTGGTATCGTCTGCATATCTGAGATTGTTAATGTTTCTTCCAGTGATTTTAACTCCAGTCTTGGCTTCATCAAGCCCAGCATGTCACATGATGTGTTCTGCGTACAGGTTGAATAGGTAGGGTGAGAGTATACAACCCTGCCGTACTCCTTTCCCAATCTTAAACCAGTCTGTTGTTCCATGGTCTGTTCTTACTGTTGCTACTTGGTCGTTATACAGATTCCTCAGGAGGCAGACAAGATGACTTGGTATCCACATACCACTAAGAACTTGCCACAATTTGTTATGATCCACACAGTCAAAGGCTTTAGAATAGTCAATAAAACAGAAATCGATGTTTTTCTGAAACTCCCTGGCTTTCTCCATTATCTAGCGGATATTGGCAATTTGGTCTCTAGTTCCTCTGCCTTTTCTAAACCCAGCTTGTACATCTGGCAATTCTCGTTCCATGAATTTCTGGAGTCTACCTTGCAAGATCTTGAGCATTACCTTACTGGCATTTGAAATAAGTGCCACTGTTGGATAGTTTGAACATTCTTTAGTGCTTCCCTTTTTTGGTATGGGGATATAAGTTCATTTTTTCCAGTCTGTTGGCCATTCTTGTGTTATGGGTATGCAAGTTTGTAACTTATCAGTGAACAGCTTTCACCATTACCAACCTGCTTGCTCTCCAAGATCAGCATCCGGGGTCCTGCTTGTGTGACTGCCTGTAAGAGTAATTAGGCTGATGGGCATGAGGGATAGGGCCTTTTGGGTAGTTGCCCCCCACTTGTGGAACTCTGCCCCAATTGACATCTGCCAGGTGTTAGAAAAAGAGACTCCATAACCGTTGGCACCTCAGTTACGTAGGAGCCCGAGTGGCGGGAAAAATGTAGGCGGAGCAAAAAGGGAACCATACTGACGCGCTCATGACTAACGGCTTGGTAAGCTGATACTGACTGTTTATTGGCTACTGACTTGGTAAGCTGATGTACTGACTGTTTCATTGGTTACGGGCAAGGACAATAGAAGTGATATGGTATAAAAGGCTTTTGCACATGTGTCTCGGGGTCCAGACTGCTCTGCACCCGTTTTGCAAAACGTTTCAATAAAATAGTGTTGGATCCACTGCTGCCTGCCTGGCATCCTTTTCTTCTAAACCGGAAGCAAGAACTTTTTATCTAACACAGGTCCCATCATTACATGCCATTAGGTGGGCCCTAAAGACTTGCCTTTTTAACCTTGCCTAGAATTGAGCTAGTTTATTGGGTGCCATTATGTAAATGGTGCTAGCTGGTTTTAACTGTTGAAATGTTTATATTTTATTCTTATTCTTCTTATTATTATTTTAGCATTGTTTTAATCCAGTGTCGTAGTAGCAGATGTCTCCCTCTCTCTTCCTCCATGCAGTGCTCTATACCACCCAAAAATCTGCTCTGGAGGATTTCCCAGCCCTCTAAAGCAGATTTTGAGGGCACAAGGGTAACTGCACGGGGGGAGGGAGAATTGTTACCCTTCCAGTTGTGTTGACGGAACTACAGCTTTGGATACAACCAATTGTGTGTATGGGTTTAATCTTGTATACTGCCTGTGAAAGAACAGAACTGTCCTCCATTTTTTGTATATAGTTATGGGGTTAATTTTCTTCCTTTGTGTGTGCTGAACCCAAAGGTCAAAGGTTCAGGCTTCAGTGCCAGTAAGACTACAAAAGCAGAGGAGGTAAAGGAAATGGGCAGGAGGTTGAACATATGATCAGGGAATGAAGGAGCCTGCAGAAGGGTTTTATTTCTATTGTGGTGCAGAAGGGTCTATAATTTTGCAAGATAGGTTTCATTTCTGCAAACTGCTGGAGCTTTGCCAAAAAAATTGGAGCAAAGTGTGAGCCCTCCTGACTGGCTAGAGTTACAAGAGCTCAGGCTAGTCCTAGCACACAAAAACTGGAAGCAAAAAAGCAGTTTTTAGAAGAAGGGAGGATTATACTGGGGAAGGTTGAGATGCTGGAAGAAAAAAAGAAAAAGGATCAAGAAAGAAAGCTACTTGGGTAAGCTGAGGACTCCCACAGTAAGATATTGTTGGGAAAAACCTGGAAAATAAGGACACAGTCGAGTTAGGTTTAGCTGGATGTGTTTACCCTGGTTATTTTCTTACCTTTTTTGCTCTTATGGTTTTGTTTTGTTGCTCTGTTTGTATGTTATAACCACTCAGATGTTAAAACATTTTTCCTAATAATAATGCTTTTTCAGTAGCTTTAAAGCTCAATTGTTTAAACTTTGTCATTTCTTCTTGGGTTACCCACCCCAAGTCAAAAGGCCAAAAACCAAATGCTACACTACCTAAAGGTATTGGGACCCAGAGGGTTTTAAGACTGCTTGGTAGAGGTAGCTGGGGAAAATAAAGAATTCCACCTGATGGCAGCGGAAAGGTCACAGGAAGGGAAGGGCAGGGCAGACAGGAACAGGGCACTCTATTTAGCCTTGTCTCCCTTCCACTCATGGACCAGGGCATAGCTGGTCCCATCATTACACCCTGGGCGGGTTTCCCTTAAAAAGCAGGTTATATATTGTTCACATAATTTATGAAGCATGCCAACGGCCACTTGGTCAAGACCCTGGTGGGTGGGTGGAATGCTGCAATCACTGGGGCATTAGATTGGGTGGCTCTGAAATGCCCTCTCCCCCTGAACAGGGCTCGGACTGCACCGTGGTTCAATCTGCAGTTATGAGCTCTGAAACAGGAGGTGAGACTGCTACAGCGCCAGTGGCGGAAGTCTCGCTCCAAAGACCACACACAGGCTAGAGCAGTACCTTCAGCCTATCACGTGGTGGTGAAGGCAGCTAAAAAGGAATGTTATTAGGGATGTACGAAAGTTCCGCCACAGATCTCAGGATGGGACTTAACTGGGGTGGATCTTTCTGGCGGCAGTGGCAGCGGCTCCAGTGGCGGCTGTGGTTCGGCAGCGGCGGCGGCGGCGGCTGCGGCGGCCGGTCTTCTGACCGGCTGCCGCCGCCGCCATTTCCAGGTTTAAAAACCAAAAAAAACCCCAAAACCTGATAGGCTACGTAAAGATTTACGTAGCCTATCACGGCTAGATTTTTAAAAAACACCGTGATAAGCTACGTAAATCTTTACGTAGCCTATCACGGCTGATTAAAAAAACAACAACACGCGTACGCAAATGGCGGCAGCCATGGATGCTACGCTATTTGCGTTCCCCTTATTTTCGCTGTCTTAGTCTACGTAAATGTTTACGTAGACTAAGACGTGCCAAAATAAGGGACACAAATGGCGGCGGCCATGGCCGCCGCCATTTGCATACGCGCGTTTTGTTTTTTGTTTTTAATCAGCCGTGATAGGCTACGTAAAGATTTACGTAGCCTATCACGGCTGACTGCAGGGACGCAAACGGCAGCGGCTACGGCCGCCGCCATTTGCATCCCTGCTAGCCAGCGGCCGGATGTTCGGCTGCCTGCTGGCGGCTCCACAGAATCGCTGCAGAGCACAGCCGGCCGGCCAGGATTCCGGGGGGGGAGGAACGGAGCGCCTCCCCCCCGGCGAGGATTCCGGGGGGAGGGATGGAACGCCTCCCCCCTTACCATCAGCATAATCCCTGAAAAGTAAGTACCTTTCATACATCCCTAAATATTATGCTGCCTCTATCATGTCTGCAGAGTGCTGTCCCAGGGGGCTGTTCCAAGAGGTCCGGAGCCTGGTCGGTCCAGTTGCTCCAGAACCGCTGGAACATTCTAAGGCCTCCTGTGTGGCCTTGGCAAGGCACTTTGCAGATAAAATTGATCAGATTAGGAGTGTTATTCCGTGCACTGTGGATACAGTTAGTGAGCAAGAGGCGGCCTGTGGGCTGTGGCAAAACGGTTTTGTGGGATTGGTTCCAGCTTCTTCCTTCTGATGAAGTGGAAAAGGTGCTTTCATCTGTAAGGCCAACCACCTGCTTACTTGATCCTTGCCCATCTTGGCTCATTATGAGCTGCAGAGAGAGACTGGGTGAGAGGATCAGGGTGGTGGTAAACGCCTCCCTTGAGGAGGGAGTGATGCCATCAGCCCTCAAGGAGGCAGTGATAAGACTGCTTTTAAAAAAGCCCTCCTTGGATCCCCAAGTTCTGAACAACTTTCGCCCAGTCTCGAATCTGCCATTTTTGGGCAAGGTGATTGAGCGGGTGGTGGTGATGCAGTTGAAGGCACACTTGGAAGAAGCCGATTATCTAGAGCCATTTCAGTCGGGCTTCAGGCCTGGGCATGGGACAGAAATGGCCTTGGTCGCCTTGGTGGATGATATGAGGAGGGCTCTGGATAGGGGCAAATGCTCCTTCCTTGTTCTCCTCGACCACTCAGCAGCTTTTGATACTGTTGACCATGGTATCCTCCTGGAACGCTTGGAGGGGTTGGGCATCGGAGACACTGTTTTACGGTGGTTCCGGTCCTTCCTCTCCGGCAGGTTCCAGAGGGTAACACTGGGAGAGGAGGTTTCGAACCCGTGGCCACTCACTTGTGGGGTGCCACAGGGTTCCATCCTCTCCCCTATGCTATTTAAAATCTATGTGAAGCCAATGGGGGCTATCATCAGGAGGTTTGGGGTGCGGTGTCATCAGTATGCGGATGACACGTAGCTCTACCTCTCGTTCAAATCTTCACCAAGGTTGGCTGTAGAATCCCTGTCCAAATGTCTGGAGACGGTGAGTGGCTGGATGGGGAGGAACAAGCTGAACCCTGACAAGACAGAGGTACTTTTGGTGGGAGACAAGAGGAGGTTGGGGGATGCTGACCTGGTGTTGAATGGGGTACAGCTACCCTTGAAAGACCAGGTCTGCAGCTTGGGGGTCATCTTAGACTCCCAGCTGTCCATGGAGGCTCAGGTGTCAGCTGTGAGCCGGACAGCGCTGTAACAACTCCATCTGATATGGCGGCTGCGCCCCTACCTTCCCAACCATCTGATCCAATCGGCAGTACATGCCCTGGTCTCCTCTCATTTAGACTACTGTAATGCGCTCTACATGGGGTTACCCTTGAAGACGGTTCGGAAGCTGCATCTGGTACAGAACATGGCGGCTCGCTTGATTAAAGGCAGCCGCTGGCGAGATCACATCACTCCAGTGCTGAAGGAGCTGCACTGGTTACCAGTTGTTTTCCGGGCCAAATTCAAGGTGTTGGTTTTGACCTTATACAAAACCCTATATGGTTCCGGCCCAGCCTATCTCAAGGAGCGCCTCCAGCAACACCAGATAGGCTGCTCAACAAGATCAGCCTCGGATGGCCTTCTCTCTGTCCCATCAGCCAGGACAGCTAGGCTGGTGAAGACGAGGGAGTGGGCCTTCTCTGTGGTGGCCCCCACTCTGTGGAACTCCCTCCCTAGGGAACTCCGCCATGCCCCCTCTTTAATGAGCTTCTACCATGCATTAAAAATGTGGTTGTTCAGGCAGGCATTTGGGGTGGGTTAGGGTAATTTTAGAAACATGATGTTTTTAATGTTGAATTCTATTGTTTTGAACTGTTTTTATTGTTGTACATCGCCCAGAGTGGCTGGGTGACCAGCCAGATGGGCGATTAATAAATTTAATAAATAAATAAATAAAACATAAATGAATAAAATCAGTGGGTTTGATCTTGGGGCCAAGCCAAATGGAATGGCACAAGCCACATTTGGTATTCACATTTCTGCTGTGTTCAGAGATAAACTGGAGGAGTATAATTGTAACATCAAAAGGACTGTGCAAGTGAGGAGGTGTGAACCCTCCCCTGCATCACCTCCCCATGGTCTGTCACCAGAACTCCTGTTTACCCCACCCTGGCTCTAATACTGGCAGTGAGAGCAGTTGGGAGAAATTCCTGAGGCAATGGACTATGGGGAAGTAAGGTTGGAGAAGATTCAGTTCCTCTCACCCACATGCTCCTTTGGATACTCCAATTACACACAAACACACACAGAGTTCATACTGGGAATCTTTTTTAGCTTAAAGGGAAGGATAGCAATGTTTCAAATAAATAAGCTGCCTCATACCAAGTCAAGCCATGGGTCTGTCTAGCCCAGTATTGTTTACTACACTGACTGGCACCGGATCTCCAAGGTTTCAGACAAGGCTCTTTCCCAGCCCTCTGTGGAAACAGCAGCAAATGAACTTGGCACCTACTGCGTCAAAAGCATGCACTCTACCACTGAGCTACCATCCCTGCCATAAGGAACACTGGAAGCGCCTAATGCCAGGTCAGGCTCAGACTCTTTCGTCCATCTAGCTCACTATTGTCTACTCTGACTGGCAGCAGCTGCCCAAGGTCTCCGGAAGTTGTCTGATTCTTTTAACTGGAGAAGCCAACATTTGAACCTGAGACCTCTACGTTGAGCCATGATCCTATCCCCTGACATGATGGACACTTGATATGACTAAGGGAAGCCCCATTAACTTCAGTGGGTCTACTCTAAGTAGGATTAACATCGGATACAACTCTATGGGCTTTTCTACACGAAGTTGTTAATACGCTGTGTCTACTTTTGGTTTTGTTGCAGAACTGATATCTGAGCACTACATGAAGAGTGTTTCCTTTTCTACTGTTCCATTACATAACCTCTAGGTGGCACAGTGGTATAGCAGAATAGTGCAAATACATAAGTGAAAAAAGCATTTTCTTTCGCTTTCTTGGAATAATACCACATTTTCCCTGCTCTAAAAAAAACTCACCGGAAGTGTCTCTTTAGACATAGAAGTGAAATTGGGGGGTCACAACATTGTCTAAAGAACCCATAAACAACCATGAGTAGGGAATGACAAGCACACAATAAATGCCTCATGTAGAATCATAGAATAGTAGGGTTGGAAGGGGCCTACAAGGCCATCGAGTCCAACCCCCTGCTCAATGCAGGAATCCAAGTCAGAGCATCCATGACGGATGGCTGTCCAGCCTCGTCTTGAATGCCTCCAGTGTGGGAGAGCCCACCACCTCCCTAGGTAATTGGTTCCATTGTCGTATTGCTGTAACAGTCAGGAAGTTTTTCCTGATGTTCTGCCGGAATCTGGCTTCCTGTAACTTGAGCCCATTATTCTGTGTCCTGCACTCTAGAAAACTCTAGAAAAGCTCTATGTGTACTTATAGCAAATATGAAATAAACAAATATGGCTGCCACCATCATATCTAGTTTGGCCCTCAGAGAACTGTTCTTAAGGAATGCCTTGGAAAGAAAGAGGGTTGTCTCATCACAGCAGTTTCAAGACTGCAGCCTTTGAACATTGGCCTACTACAAGGGATTACTGTAAACAAAGCAATTTCCCCCCATTTGTAAGTCTACTCAAACACTATTTTAAAAATATCCAGAGGGGGTAGAGCTGTGTTAGTCTGTTAGAACAAAAACAACAAAAGAGTCTTGTGGCACCTTAAAGACTAACAGCTTTATTATGGCATCAGCTGCGACGTAATAAATTTATTAGCCTTTAAGGTGCCATAAGGCTCTTTGTTGTCTTTATTAAAAAAACAGTGGTCAGGCCCACCCATATTTTTGTCCATTTGTGTGATGCCACTGATAGATAAAAGTTGCCATTCTGTGCTGACTTTCTTAGGAGTAAGCACTACTGAAGTTAGTGAGGTTTACTCCCAAGCAAACATAGATAAGATCAAGCTGCACACAGTGTGCTCAGCATGCATTGGCAAACTTAAAAGAATAGGGATTGTTTTTTTTTAAGTGGCCCAAACTGAAAGAAGACTTTAGGCAGCTTGTGGGGTTGGGGTTGAATTACAAGTGCATTGTGGTCCTAGCACATGCAGGACACATTATCCAGCCTTGCAGTCTGAAGCAATTAGTGGGCAACAGTCCCTATTCAAGCATCTTCCCACCAGCTGGAAAGACTTGGAAATGTTTTCAAATAACATTTGCACTTTAAGATTCTGTTACCAAGTCCTGTCTGTGCAGCAGAGAGTCTGGACAGCAATTTCAGCACACCTGTCTAATCTTCTTACAGCCTTGGTTCTAACAGATTTTATGGCAGCAGAAGGAAGTTGGCTGGAATGTCTCTCTCAGTTCCAGCTATTACGTGGCTTTGCAATTGGTTGATGTGAATCCACAGTCCTGTAGAGGAACTATGTTTGACCTCATTATACATTCAACAGAATGAGGTGGTGGAATCCTTAGGTGGTAGAGTTGATGGTAGTACTTCCAGCTGCAGGGGAGGGGTGCTATTTTTGAATGTTCCCCCATACATAAAAATTTTGTTCTTAAAAAAAACCTCCCACCCTAGTACATCCAGGAGAAAGTCTGTAACCTATCTTGCTCCCTATTGAGCTCATTTTCTACTTGCAGGGAGTTTTTCCACATACAGGAACATTAAAAAATGTGCTAGCTACAGTGTGAAGTGGTATAGTCCATTCTACCCCTCAGTTGCCTACCAAAGCATTCTTCTGAAACTCAAGCCCTCATCAGGCATTATTAGATGTGGTAAAACTCACCAGGCAAAAGGGGTGGAGCTGCGCCAAGTAACCCCGCCATTGATATTGCATCACCACATAGCTCTGCTCTCAGGCACCCATGCATACAGCACAAACACCTGCAGTGTGTGTGTGGGGGGGCCTTTGCACGTACAGCTGTACCCGTGGAGGTTTCGATCTGATTCAGAACACTGTGCAATTTGGGTTTCGAGTTGTGTAGAAACCTTTGCACATACAGCAGTATGCACAAAGGCCTCCCCACTGCAGGCATTTGTGCTCAACATATTGACATCTAGGAGGCTGCATGGTAACATGTTGTCAGGGGCAGGGCTACCTGGTGTGGCCTGCCCCCACTCACATGGTGAGTCTTACCATTTCAAATAATGTGTGAATAGGGTCTGCTGGGTAATGCCTGAATAGGGTAAAGTGTTCCCTTATCCCACTGCCAGGTATTTTGTAAGGAAATGCAGGGCTGGAAGCAATAAAACTGAGCTTTCACATAAAACATCTGCAGGATACTTCTTACAAAACACACACTGTCTTTCCTCGGAAGGTATACACATTATAAAGGGGAAAAGATTAAGAGATTTGGTCATGTAAGTCAGTGTTTGGCACATTGCCTTCCTCTTGGCTCACATGTGAGTCCGTCATACTGGGAACTGCTGCTGTTGGAGAAACTGCTTACGACCATGCTAGGTTTGTATGCAGCTCTCCTGTGACCTCTAGGCCATAGAACTATCGCATAGGTTTGCTCCTCTGATTTGATGTATAGCCTGCCTCATCCAAATTGCTTGGGATGGATGGCACTTGCTACTTTCCCATTGCAAGGAAAACCTGCTTCAAATACATGCAGCTATGCATTGCTTGGAGGTTAGGGTGAGTAGATGCAAAGGAAGAGATGACTTATGTACCTTTAATAGGTCACAGAGGAGGGAATGTTGGCTGAGGGGGTCTCCGTTGTCAGGGGTGGGCAGACTTTAGGTTTGTGGGATCTACTGTGTTTTTTACTGGAACCCCAAGATCCACTTGCTGCAAAAAACACAGACTTAGAATTAAAAAATTCTGAGCCCAGGAATTTGTTTTGAGTACCAGAACTGAATGGAGCTCATAATCCTTCCACATAACAATCTATTCTTGGCTACTACACGCTTCTGTCCTTCCAACAGTATGGTGCTGGTGTTGGTGTGTGTGTCTGTGTGTGTTCATTTTGTTGCCACTGTTATTAAACAATTGAGAATCAGAAAGCCAACCTACTGCAAATCACCCAGAGATTGACCAGTAGATCCAGATCTCCCTTCTGCCTGGCTCTCCTGTCCTACTCTTATGTTACAAGTCGCACCTGCTAACATTCTTTCTTCTGCTCAACAAGTAAAGAATACTTAAGCCCTTCCTTTCTTCACATCTGATTACCTTTGATGGAGTTCTTCCAATAAATTGCTCACCTTCCTCGAACTCTAATGAAATGCCCAGTATAACATCAGTTCACAGACTCCTATTCAACTAAAAGACTTCTGTGAGCCACATCTGACTATGAAGTGGCTTACCAAAGCATCGGAGGCATTTTTTAAATTAACTTTAAAAAAATTAAGTTGAAGGTTTAGAGCAGAATAAAGCATGGCAAGAAAAAGCAGTATGTATTGGAAAATACCATGGTTGGTAATATAACTGCAAAGGGCTTCCCATTGTCCGCATGCTCAACTTTAGGAACCTACCAATGACACAGCGTTGGATGCAGCTGCTGCTCTTTGCTTTCTGGTGCCTTCACCAATGCCCTGTCACCATTTGTTCAGCTAAAGCATGGGGGGATTAGACAGACCCATTTGCAGGTCTGGGACACGGTGTTCATTTTCCAGGTCAAATTCAGGCAGCATGCCAATATTGCAGGACCCTCCTCTGGGACACCACAAAGGAAAGAATCCGATTGCTTCTCCATCTGCTGTTGCAGCTGCTTGATGGAGCTATGCAGCCATGCAAATGCTGTCGTATCTGAACTCACCCCCACATTCTTGAGTCTTCAGTTCATTCATGGCAGCTACAAGCTGATATTTCTGAACTATCATCCACATCTGGCCTGATCTATCCCACTTTTTTGTCACGCTATCTTCAGCTTGAAAGAGGGAAAGGATTTTAGATGCGGTTATAGCAAACATAAGTTACAGTGACCAAGCATACCATTTTGCTGGAACAACACTGTGCCAGTACAAGGGAGGTGGGATCATTCTGTTTGATCTTAGGAAGCCCTGGGTTTATCAAATGCTGATTGAGTCTTCTGCAATAGCACATATGGCAAGACTGGATCCCAGTACCGGATCAAGGGGATGAGTTGACCATTTGCTCCAGCATGGAAACCGTCTTCAGATCATGTGATGCACTGCCAATGACTACATCATGAAATATACAACTTCATCTCCCTAGGATTCCATGTACTGCCTTGCTGGCACCCTTCAAAAGATCAAGTGTTTTGATCACCACACCAAAGCCTCATATATATAGGTCAGGGGTGCAGAACCTCAGGCCTCGGGGAGCCAAATCCAGCCCTCCAAGGGTCCCAATTTGGCCCTCCAGGAGTTCCCTGGCCCCACCCCCTTTCCCATTAACACCAATCATTTGGTGGTTTTCTAGGTCTGTGCAGGTTTTTCCACATTCTAAAAGGTTGAAATGTTTCTCCTTAGGCTTAGTTACTGGCAGTGACAGCTTTAAGCTAAATTATGCTGGCATTTTCAGTATTTTGGTCCCACCCTTTTGCTGTTGACTCCACTCACCACTGGAATGTGGCCCCTGAGAGCTTCTCTGAAATGCAATTCAGCCCTGGGGCTGAAAGAGGTTCTACACTCTTGATATAGGTGATTATACCTCTCACTGCCCCTTCATGGATCACTGCCTTGTTGTGGCGAAGGGGCTTGCGTAACTCAGTGAAGCCATAAGCTATGCCGTGCAGGGCCACCCAAGACGGACAGGTCATGGCAGAGAGTTCTGACAAAATGTGGTCCACTGGAGAAGGAAATGGCATCCCACTCCAGTATTCTTGCCAAGAAAACCCCATGGAACGTATCACAAGGCTAAAACATATGACGCCGGAAGATGAGCCCCTCAGGTCGGAAGGTGTCCAATATGCTACTGGGGAAGAGCAGAGGGTATTTCCAAGTAGCGCCAGAAAGAGTGAAGCGGCTGGGCCAAACCCGAAAGGACACTCAGCTGTGGATGTGTCTGGTGGTGAAAAGAAAATCCGATGCTGTAAAGAACAATATTGTTTAGGAACCTGGAATGTCAGATCAATGAATCAAGGTAAGCTGGAGGTGGTCAAACATGAGATGGCAAGATTGAACATCGACATCTTGGGAATCAGCGAACTAAAATGGACAGGCATGGGCGAATTTAATTCAGGTGACCATCATATCTACTATTGTGGGCAAGAATCCCTTAGAAGAAATGGAGTAGCACTCATAGTCAACAAAAGGGTGGGAAAAGCAGTACTGGGGTACAATCTTAAAAATGATAGAATGATCTCAGTACGAATCCAAGGCAAACCATTCAACATCACAGTAATTCAAGTCTATGCCCCAACCACTGAGGCCGAAGAAGCTGAGGTTGATCGGTTCTATGAAGACCTACAACACCTTCTAGAACTAACACCCAAAAAAGATGTCCTCTTCATCATAGGGGATTGGAATGCTAAAGTAGGAAGTCAAGAAATCACCGGGATAACAGGCAAGCATGGCCTTGGTGTACAAAATGAAGCAGGACAAAAGCTAATAGAGTTTTGCCAAGAGAACATGCTGATCATAGCAAACACTCTTTTCCAACAGCACAAGAGGCGACTCTACACATGGACGTCACCAGATGGTCAATATCGAAATCAGATTGATTATGTCCTTTGCAGCCAAAGATGGAGAAGCTCCATACAGTCAGTAAAAACAAGACCTGGAGCTGACTGTGGCTCAGATCATGAGCTGCTTCTTGCAAAATTTCGGCTTAAATTGAAGAACGTCGGGAAAACCACTAAACCGTTCAGGTATGACCTAAATCATATCCCTGATGAATATACAGTGGAGGTGAGGAATAGATTTCAGGGATTAGACCTGATAGACAGAGTGCCTGAGGAACTATGGACGGAGGTCCGTAACATTGTTCAGGAGGCAGCAACGAAATCCATCCCAAAGAAAAAGAAATGCAAGAAAGCAAAGTGGCTGTCCGATGAGGCTTTACAAGTAGTTCACGAAAGAAGGGAAGCGAAAAGCAAGGGAGAAAGGGGAAGATATACCCAACTGAATGCAGAGTTCCAGAGAATAGCAAGGAGAGACAAGAAGGCCTTCTTAAATGAACAATGCAAAGAAATCGAGGAAAACAACAGAATGGGAAAGACTAGAGATCTCTTCAAGAAAATGGGAGATCTCAAGGGAACGTTTTGTGCAAAGACGGGCATGATAAAGGACAAAGAAGGCAGGGACCTAACAGAAGCAGATGAGATTAAGAAGAGGTGGCAAGAATACACAGAAGAACTATACAGGAAAGATCTGAATGTCCCTGATAGCCATGATAGTGCGGTCACTGAACTTGAGCCGGACATCCTAGAGAGTGAAGTCAAGTGGGCCTTAGGAAGCATTAGTAACAACAAAGCTAGCGGAGATGATAGTATTCCAGCCGAGCTATTTAAAATCCTAAAAGATGATGCTGTTAAAGTGCTGCATTCAATATGCCAACAAATCTGGAACACTCAACAGTGGCCACAAGACTGGAAAAGGTCAGTTTACATTCCAATTCCAAAGAAGGGCAACGCCAAAGAGTGTTCAAACTACCGCACAATTGCGCTCATTTCACATGCCAGCAAGGTGATGCTCAAAATCCTACAAGCTAGGCTTCAGCAGTATGCGAACCGAGAACTACCGGAAGTACAAGCTGGGTTTCGAAGAGGCAGAGGAACTAGAGATCAAATTGCCAACATTCGCTGCATCATGGAGAAAGCAAGAGAATTCCAGAAAAACGTCTATTTCTGCTTCATTGACTACGCTAAAGCCTTTGATTGTGTGGATCACAACAAACTGTGGCAAATGCTTAAAGTGATGGGAGTACCAGACCACCTTACCTGTCTCCTGAGAAACCTGTATGAGGGTCAAGAAGCAACAGTAAGAACCAGACATGGAACAACCGATTGGTTCAAAATTGGGAAAGGAGTACGACAAGGCTGCATATTGTCACCCTGCTTATTTAACTTATATGCAGAGTACATCATGAGAAATGCCGGGTTGGATGAATCAGAGGTCGGAATTAAGATTGCTGGGAGAATTATCAACAACCTCCGATATGCAGACGATACCACCCTAATGGCAGAAAGCGAAGAGGATCTCAAGAGCCTCTTGTTGAGGGTGAAAGAGGAGAGTGCAAAAGCTGGTTTGAAACTCAACATTAAAAAAACGAAGATCATGGCATCTGGCCCCATCACTTCCTGGCATATAGAAGGGGAAGAAATGGAAGCAGTGACAGATTTTACTTTCTTGGGCTCCAAGATCACCGCAGACGGTGACTGTAGCCATGAAATTAAAAGACGCTTGCTCCTTGGGAGGAAAGCTATGGCCAACCTAGACAGCATAGTAAGAAGCAGAGACATCACCTTGCCGACAAAGGTCCGTCTAATCAAAGCTATGGTTTTCCCAGTAGTAATGTATGGCTGTGAGAGCTGGACTATAAGGAAGGCTGAGCGCCGAAGAATTGATGCTTTCGAACTGTGGTGCTGGAGAAGACTCTTACGAGTCCCCTGGACTGCAAGGAGGTCAAATCAGTCCATCCTAAAGGAAATCAACCCTGAGTGCTCATTGGAAGGACAGATAATGAAGCTGAAGCTCCAATATTTTGGCCACCTAATGCGAAGAGAAAAATCCCTGGAAAAGACCCTGATGCTGGGAAAGACTGAAGGCAAAAGGAGAAGGGGACGGCAGAGGATGAGATGGTTAGATAGCATCACGGATGCAATGAATATGAACTTGAGCACGCTCCGGGAGAGAGCGCAGGACAGGAAGGCCTGGCGTGCTATGGTCCATGGGGTCACGAAGAGTCGGACACGACTGAATGACTGAACAACAACAACAACCTCTCACTGGCATACTATTAGTGTGTCGTTAACTCCTCCAGAGAGTATGTCTAGCTCTACAGTAGCCTTACCAGTTCTGACTATAACTATTATGTGGACTTGATGAAGGCATAATGCCTTAGACCAGTGGTGCCTTCCCCACTCTGATGACCTCCAAATGCTTAGGACTTTTAACTCCTATCAGCCCCAGCCAGCATGGCCAATGGTCAAGAATCCTGAGAGTAGTAGTCCAAAACATCTGGAGGCCATCAGGATGGGGAAGGCTGCCCTTAGCAAATATTACTTGTATGATAGTGCCTGTTGTATAAACTACATAACAGGCAACAGTAGATGAAGAACACGTACACCGATGTTATTTGAATGTTGTAAGCCATCCTGGAGTAAGTGTGGTATCCAGCCTGATTCTATTCCTATCCAGGCTGATTCTATTCCAGTTTACTCAAGTGTAAGTTCCATTTACAAACAAAGGAAGCTGCCTTATACCAAGACAGACCTTTGGCTGAGTATTCTCTACGCTGATTAATAGTGACTGTCCAGCATTTCAGACCAAAGTCTTGCCCATCCTTCTTTGGAGATGCTGAGGATTCAACCTTCTGCATGCAAAGCACATGCTCTACAATCGTCTATTTTGGAGGGCTGGTAGAGGACAGTCCTCTGTTTGAAGACTTTAAACCCTTCTTATGGTTTAAAGTCAAAGAACCATCAGAAGGGGAGAGCAGGAGGGGCCTTGAAGTTGCCCATCCACAGTTAGCACTTGGACAGCAGACTGAGCAGCCACACAGGTCACCTAGTCAGTCTTCTCCACTACGGTGAGCTATTTTGTATTTCTATTTAAAGAACAGGAATTATTTCTAAATTTGCACCTATACATGTATATTTGAATATGCAAATGTTATGCAAATTGGTGTCCTCTTTTGTCCTCTTTTTTGGTGATGCCTAGGGACATAGCAAGAGCATCCTCTTTCATTGCCTTAGAACTTTTAAAGCTACAGATAAGATGTCTAGGTTGAGATCCATCCTCTCCCAATTTATTCCTTCGGAAGCACATGCCTAACTAGTGAATTTGGTGACGTTTGTATTTCATGCAAGAAAACCCTCTTCCTTTGCAAAGTAGATCCCACTGATCTAGTTCCTAGTTTTTAAATATTATACTCCAGAAAGAATGATCTCTTGATCTTACAGTACTTTCCATTTCATCCAGAATCAAACTGAAACAGACAAGCAAGCATCACAGTTTCCATTGCTTATCTCTGCATTTTTTACAAGCATTAAATTCTTCACTGTGCTGCACCCTAGTTCAGATAATGGTAACCTTGACCAGATACCTCTTTCAAATTAGGTGTCCCAGCACACAGTTTGTCTAATATAATTAGGCTGCCATAGAAACATGAATATACACTCTCATGTTGGCATCATAGTCTGGATGAACAACGCTTGTGATGAAGTTAAATTGTGAAATCCCCTTTATTAATCCCTTACTGCTGAAAGGCAGCTGGCTTCCTACATCCTCTGAACCAGGGCTCTCCAAACTTTTGGGATCAGTGGCCACATTTGGAATGTTGAAACAGTGTTGTGGGTGCTCTCAAAAAAATGGCTGCCATGGGGGTGGGGCTTACCCATTCATAAAATGTTTGCCATGGTGGGCATGGTCAGTCACAAAACATTCATTTTCCAAAGACAAACTGGTGAGTCTAAAAGAAAAGTAACTTGCCCAAGAACCTAAATACAAGGCACAGGTGAGTAATGAGCTACAAAATACAAAGCCACTCTTTGGAACCCAAATAAAGATGGTGCTGGAGGGCAGCCCTTCAGTTTGCAGCATGCAAGCTTCCCAGTTAAAAATCATATTTAAAAAAATATTAGGAGATAAAATAAATATCAGAAGGGGATTAAGAGAGGTTGAAGACTGCAGTGGCAGAGGGCTGCAAAAGGTGAGATGTATAAAAATAGAATTGAGTGGGGTAGTATTCACACAAGGTAGGGTGGATACTTACGCACTGCCCAAAAAGAGGAAAGGCAGCTGAGATACCACTAACCCTTGGAGAGTGGACAACACCACCAGAATGGATGACTATTCACAGAGAGTCAGGAGCTGCTAGATCTGTGAGCAGCTGCCCTAAATGATAAACCATCAGGGCCAGCCCAAGACATTTTTCTGCATGAAAAATGATGGCCCTCCCCACAAAGTCAAGGTGTACAGTGGCCAAAGCCAATCAAGTTATTTTGGCACCTGAGGTAGAAAATCCCACAAGTGCCTCTCTCCCACCCTGGCATATGAATTAAATGAAATGTAAATGAAATGTAATTAAATTAAATTAAATAACTAACTAATTTGCTGGCCTTTCAGGACACCCCAAATAAGCTGCCCGAGACATCCGCCTCACCATGCGTAATGGTAGGGCACATCAGCATGGTTAACGACTGAAGACCAGGTAGCAGCCTTCTCAGTGACCCTTCTGGACTGAACACTGAATCTTTCTGTGCAGGATGGAGTTCCCCACCTCTGTTTTACCACATACTCAGCCCAGAAGCCCACTAGGTGACTGTAATAAACAAACCTGATATTCTGATGTAGATCACCATTGCCCCCTAGAGTGTCTGGTAAGTTGGCTCCATGCCTGGACACATGAATGGGCTTATCCCACCTCTTGTTCTCTGATATGCAGCCAAGACTTTACACTCTTTTTTTAATAATAGGCTAACTGGTTCAAACAGGTTGGCTGTTTTGGGATGTATGTTTAGGGTCATTAGGAAGGTGGGTCCGGCCACTGAGTAATTTTCTGATTTGTTGGCTACACCACTGACATCAGAAACAGAGGGTATCACATCGACTGGGTTTGCACAATCAGCAGGGGGAAAGAAGCCACCATGGCTTCCTCTCCCACCCCCGTGTGTGCCACTCGTGTGCCCACCATTTGCCTAATTACCCATGATGCAGCGCAGGTTATTGTGTCATCCGAACCTGTTGCGGCACACAGCAGGGGTGGCTTCTAAACCACCCCACATCCCCTACAAGCCAGGGGTTGTGGGGTGGCTTAGAAGCTACCTCCGCTGTGTACTGCGCCGAGGTACAGATAATACAATAACCTGCGCCTCATCGTGGGTAATTAGGCAAATGGCAGGCATGTGAGTGCAAGGGGCAGGGGAAGGAGCCATTCTTTTTCCCCCACTGATCATGCAGGCCTGGCCATTATTAGACAAAGCAACAATCAGTCTCCACTAAGTGGCTTACTTTTCCCATAAAAGAGTTTGCTCGCTCCTCATTGGAGGCCAAGTTGCTCTCTCTGAGACCATCCTCTCCACAATTATCTCTGCACATGCTCTGGAAGCTGACTCTACTCAAGTGGGTAACATATAACTAGCTAAGTTAGATGTACTTTATTGACTGTTTGGAATTCTGCATGTGATTGTTGCCTTACTTGTTTTTTCTTCCCCCCACCAAAAATAACCACTTCCTTTTTAATGTTTGGATATTTGGCTGTGTTGTTTTAAAAGGGGACTCTCTTGCCCATGTGACAGGGCTGGCCTTAGAGCTAGGTGAAAATACCTCCAAAATATTTCCACCTTGTCTGGATTAAGCTTTCATCCCAAAACCACCTCCAACCAAGCACCTATTCAGGAGATCCACAACCTCCCTCAGAGGTAGAGCTGCATGTCATCTGCATATTGGTTACACTGCAGCCCAAACTTTCCCTAGCAGGTGACTTCCCCTAGCCGTTTTATGTAGACGTTAAACAGCACGAGGGACAAGATGGTATCCCACAAGCCAAAGGCCACGATGGAGAGCAGAAGGCCCCCAGAACCACCTTCTGAGACCGACTGGCCAAGCAGGATCAAAACCGCTGTAAAACCGTGCCCTTTAAACCCAGCCCAGCCAGGCAATCCAGAAAGATACCAGCTGATGGTATCACAAACCGCTGAGAGGTCCAGAAGAACTAACAGAGTTGTGCTCCCCCTGTTAATTCCCTGGCATAAGTCTTCCACCAGACCGACTAAGTCTGTTCCTGCTTCATAACCATGACCGAGGCTGGATTGGAACAGATCCAAATAAACAGTATCTTCTAAGACTACCTGGAGAGCTAATAAAGTCTTTGCCCTACCAATATTTTTAAAAGAAATATATGTTTTTGTGTGAATAATTAGATTGGAGACTGGAGTGTCAGTCCTGTAGAATACGTGGGCTCATGTAGGATACAATTAGTAGATGAAGCTGATGCTTTTAGTACAGGAGGAAGAATGTGGATGGCCTTTGAGTCACTGGAGAAAATAATTAGACCTGGGAACTGAAGAGAAGGAGTATGAAACATTTAGGAACTTTGATGCTGTTAACTACCTGATTACAGGTAATTATTTTCAAATGCATATCGTATGTTTTGTACATCTTACACACACACACACTAATGGAATCATATTTTTAACGGCTGCATAAGTTGTTGATTGCTTTTATTTTAAATAACTAGCTCAATAAACTTTTTCCCCCCAATTAGTGATATTTTTAAAGTTCCATACGAATATCCATACTTAAGCAAAGAGGACTGTAGTTCATCCATAGGAACTCCCATAAGTACTGCACAGTTAACAGTGCGATCCTGTACATGTCTACTCAGAAGTAAGACCCACTTAATTCAATGGGGCTTATTCCCACATAAGTGTGTATAGGATTGCAGGCTAATTATAGAAGATAAGGAGGATAAGGCTATATATTGATTTGATGGCTATATATTACCTCCGGTGTCAGAAGCAGTATACCTCTGAATACCAGTTGCTGGAGACCATGAGCGGGAGAGGGCTACTGTACCCATGTCCCACTTATGGGCTTCCCATAGGCATCTGACTGGCCTCTGTGGGAAGAGAATTCTGGACTAGGTTGGCCTTTGGTCTGATCCAGCATGGCTCTTATGTGTTTAAATATACAAATTTAAATACATTTATTGTTTGGCAAACATGGGTTTATTTTTTGTTAATTCATCAATGGAGTCTGATAAGGGAAGCTGGCATCAGTGGCTGGCACTGTTTCTAGACAAATGTAAGAATGTGCAGATGCATTTTTTGAGAAGGGAGATGAAGTTTCTAAAGTAGGGGTATTACTCACTATAATTACACCAATATAGAGGCAATGTAATATATTGGGCTAAATGCAGATGAGAATTGCACCATACTAAACAGTAACATACATGAGAGAGTAGTATCAATAGAACTGCCAGATCCGTACCTAGACCTGATATATAGCTGCTCTCTCACACACACCTTTATTTATATAGCTATCATTCTTTGCTTCTGAATGCATCCTTATCAAGAAAAAAGGGGAAGTCACTGTATGTGTGCCAAACAAAAAAAAATGTAAGGGAGAAATGTAATAAAGGCCTACCTTTGACCCTGAGAGTAAAACAGGGGTGAGAACTTCTTTCAGCCTGAGGGCCCAGTTCAGTTTGGGGGAGGCTCCAGTGGCTGCATTTCAGTGGTGGGTGGGGTCAAAGATAAAAGAGTGGGATTAAAAATTCCTTTAAAAAAACCCAGAGTATTATAGCTTAAAGCTTTTACTGCCAGTAACTAAGCCTTAGGAGAAGGATGTCAACCTTTTAGAATGGGGGTGGGGGAATTGGCGCACAAGCTGGGAATCCATCAAATGATTGGTGGGGGGGGGGAGGAATGGGGCCAGGGGAAGGGGCAAAGCCATCTGGGGAACCCCAAGGGGCCGGATTGGGGGAGGGCTGGATTTGGCCCTTGGCCCTGAGGTTCCACATCTCTGGAGTAAAACAAACCACCAGTGAATGTTGCACCCCATTAATGCTTCACAGTATTTTCAGAAGAGGTATCAGCCCCAGGTTGGCCCAAATGTGTCACTGCTCTAAAAGAAGCCCTTCCAAATGTTTGTATTATAGATAAGACACCAAAAACGGAGTAAATGAGTACTGAGATAGACAGGCTTGAGATGGCATTTCTAGCTTAGATCATCAGTGTAATGTCCTACTATTAGTCACTAGTATTACAAGTAATGCTAGGATTGACATGCTTTACTGCCATTGTAGAATTTTACACCTAAAATTGAACTGAAGTTGAGCCAAGTCGAATGGAAGGGTCAATAATACGAGATGGCAGAACACTTATTTGTTGATTATTGTGTAAACTGAACCAGATATTTGAGTTTACTACTAGCTAATAAAAGCAACTGTGTCGGGATAGGCAACCAGTTGCTCTTCAGATATTTTGGATCCCAGCTCCCATCAGCCACAACTAGCATGGGATAATGGCAGTTGTAATCCATACTATGTGGAGGGCACTTGAACTTGACACGTGGAAACATGATCATCCGGACTAGAGGCTCCGCCAACTCTAATTCTTAATAATTAATAATTATTGTGCGCTTGTGATTCCTTGCTCACTGTTGTTTCCAGGTTCTTTAGATGTCATCATGATCCTCCAGTTTCACTTCTGTTTTTTAAGAGCACTTTTCTGGGGGGTTTTACAGTAGGGAAAATGGGGTATTATTTCTGAAAGCCAAAGAAAGGTTATTTTCCTACTTGTGTATTTGCACTATTCCGCTATAGCAGCGGAAAAGCAGGAAAAGAAAAGCTCTTTGTATAGAGCTCGGATCTCAATTCTGTGATGAACCTGAAAGTAGATATAGCGATTAACAGCCTCATGTAGAAAAGCACCACACCTGTTCTTAAAGTGTCTGAAACAATACCAAAGGTAGAATCGCCACTACCTTAACCTGGTAAGGTACGTGCAGTCCAGCCTTTCATTAGTACAACAGACTGCAGCCACATTATCATCATGAGTATTTATTCACATCATTTAAATTATTAAATATGGAGTTGGAAAACAGGTCCCTAATAGCTAGTGGTCATTATAACCCCGTATTATCCTACAGAGCAATTTCTGTTTTCAGAGTATGACAGGCAATTATAAAGTACTACCAAATTAACCTATGAAAAACTTTCAAGTAAACATGCACAGGATTGGGCAGTTTCAGGGAAATACATTCCGCTGAACTCCCTGGGCTGACTTACAAGCAAAGGTGTTGAAGATCATTATAAAATAAGTAGGATAAAATTTGGTAAGAAGTCAGCTGCAAGTGAAACCAGAACAGAATAATAAATACTAGTCTTACCAGTGGTGATAAAGAGCGTTTTTTCACTTTTTTTTTTGCATATGTTGAAGAATACGATTTAAGTAAGTGCAAAATGTGTGGCCTAGTTTAATTAGCTTTGCTCTCATTTGATACTGCAGGAATTAAAACATCCACCCAAGGGATGGTAGTGTGATAAGGGGAAACTTTAAAATATGAAGGGAAATACTATCCCATTAACCTAAGAAAAACTTAACAGCTGATAGGCAAAAGCTAGTATTTATAGAGACAATGAATGAAAACATGTTCATTTCCCAGGAAAGATGGATTTACAAAATCTTGTAGTGAGTCACAGTCAACCTGCATAGGAACATATTTATGCCATGGTACAGGATCTGTAAAGTCTACCAGAAATAATGGGATTTTCTCAAATCTTGCCAATTCTTAGTAAATTCTTAGTTACATGAGACGCATTTGCTGCTGGTTTGTATCTGGGATATCTGAAAATATTTCTATTGCTCTTTTAACATGGACTACATTAAACTTGATCTGGGATTCTATTTGATCATAGGATTGGAATGCTGAACATGCTCCAAGCTAAAATAGGTATGAATCTCAGTAAATAAGAAAAACGTAGGCTTCATGCTACTTCAAAGACTGTATTCTTTCTTCTCCTGTGTATGTTTTGAAAGAGCTTCATCTGAGAAGGGGCTTATACATTCAGGCAAAGGGTTTCAACTGAAAAGACAAGGTCTGATTGCTATTGTATGATAAATCTCACCACAGGGAAGAGGTCCATGTGCACCACAAACACCACCTTCAAACAAACCTACCTTGCATGCCCTCCTTACTACAGTCTAAAGCAGGGGTGCAGAAGCTCTTTCAGCTTGAGCGCCAAATTGGTTGTTCTGCGTTTCCCCCCTGCTTTTCCTATACTATTTCATAACAGGGAAAATGTGGCATTTTCTCTTCTTGTGCCATGAAAGCACCAGTGCCAGCTCGTGTACTTGTGCGATGGTGAAATTAGGCACTGTGTGTGGATGGTTGCAGAGGGTGCAGTTATGATGATTACAGCAGTGACGATAATGGGGTGGGAGTGTCACCCTGCTGTGCCTGCACCGTTCCACCTCCTCGTCATTCATTACTGTTTGGCCGCAGAGCAGCAGTGTGGCATTGCACTACTACAGCATGGCTGAGAACACATATCGCTAGTTGTCTGCCAGCTGCCACTCTGCCTGCCCGCAATGTCTGTAGGATTTCTTGGTGACACCAAGTGGTTTCTTGGCAGCACCATGGGGTTTCTTGGTGGTAGTGAAAGGGGATCCAGAGGGGAGCTTGCAAGTCGCCATGGTGCCCTTCCCTTGCTGTGACAATGGGCTAGTTGCTGAGCACAGAGAGAGACTGCTGGGCATGGTGGCACACACAAGCAGGTTGGCGTTAGCACGGAAATGGGGAACTACTTCCAGCCCCACGGTTGGCAGTGGTTTACAGTACAATTCCAAGGCACCATCACTTTTGTCCATATTTCCTCAGGTTGATGGGAGCAGAATTGCTAGGCATGCTTGGGGATTTCTGGGCTGGGCAAATCTCTTCCATAGAAAGGAGTTAAAAACACGCCGGAGACACAAATCGCCTATTCTGAGTGAGAGAGCATCTCCCTTGGTGTGTTATTATCCTGATGACCTGTGAATAAAAGGCTTGCTAGCTAGTTGTCTTTGAGCATAAGGTGGGCTTGAATGGCCCAGTATTGGTTCCCCCCACCCCAAGCAGAAGTTGAGCCCTCTGCATTTTCCCCTTTGTCCCTGTCCTCACCATCTGAACTCATTTCATTTGCTAATACCAAAAAAGATTTCCTACGTGAGCATTAACCGGTCACTAGGGGCAACTTGATTATGTATACTTGTCAGTATTGTAATTTTAAAGGAGGGAACAGATAGGGCGGGCATGAGAGAGTTGGTTGGGCTGCAGGAGGGGAAGATTAGCTCTAGGAATCATATCATGATGTTCCTTGACAGCTCCATAACCTGAGGAGCCAGCAGTCAATGTATGGAATTTTGCAGAAGAGTACTGGGCATTGCTGTTGTTACCTACTCCCTCAGCAACCTCACTGAATTCCCCCCCCCCAAGACATGGCTTTTGGTTGACTGCCAGAATGCCGCCATGTCAGCCATTCCGTGTTGCACCATTTGGCTGTTTCATGATCATGGCATGGCAGCATGCCACTCTGCCACTCTTACGAACTCCCACCACGTTGTGCTATGCTGGCAAATAATATGGAATGACGAGGAGGCGGATAGGTTCAGGCGTGGCCGGATGACACTCCCACCCCGTCATAGTCACTGCCGTCATCATCATAACTGCACCCCTGCAACTGCCCACACACAGCAGCTCATTTCACCATGTACAAATACACATGCTGGCACTGGCACTTTCATGGTGCGACCAGGGAAAATATTGCATTTTCCCTGTTTGCATTTTGCAATATTGCATTTTCCCTGTTCTGAAATAGTACTGGATAAGTAGGGGGAAAGTGCGGGAAAGAACCCAGAAAATTCCGTGCTTGAGAAATGACAAATGCACAACAAAACCCAGGTGTAGAGACGCCCCTGGACCATGTTCCTCTGGCTGGCTCTGCTCCACCTGGCCTGGGAGGGCAGGACCCCAGCTGACTGCAGCTACGAAGGCTGTTCCTGCTGCTGAAGGTGCATCAGGGTAGGGTCTTGTTTAGGCTTGGTGGCTGGGATATCCTTTAGCTTTAGATGAGATAAATTATTTTTATTCCTATTGAAATTGTTTTGTATTTCACTTTCATTATTAGTGGATTGTCTAATTCTGGTGTATATTTACTGTGAGCTCTTTAGCCTATTTGTATGATTATTTAAATATTGTTATGATTTGTAATTGTTAGTTATCTGGAAATATTGCAGTATTTTATTTATTTTTCTTGATGTTGCTGTAAGGCGGTTTGAGCATGGTTTTACTGCAGAAAAGCAGCATACAAATAAAATGATGATGATGGTTGGGAGTCAGTATAACAAACCATTTCCAGGGCCACAGTCATAAAACATCAATAAAACAGTAGCAAGACCAATAAAATACTTCAGTTAAAGGCATTCAAAACAGGTAGGTTTTCAAAGGGTTTTTAATTACTGCAATTGAGGGGATGGGCCACAAATCCCTTAGGTGTATCCAACATTAGTCCTAATTAGAGTAGACCACTTCAGGACTGGCGTCAAGGGTAGACATGGCTGGGCACCTGCCAAGAGCCCACAGTCTAGCAGGAGCTCAATGACAAAGGCCTCCTGGAGTTGCTCATCCTCTTCACCGCTGCAATTCTTAGGCAATGAAGCTGGTGGGCAGCTGCAGGCTGATGCTTTCCTCTGCAGCGTACCCAGCCACCAAGAAAAAGAAGGGAGGAAAGAAAAGGAGATCCCTGTCACTGAAGCCAGGTAACCTGGAGGGGGGGCTAAGGAGAGCAGTGAGGGGGCTTGGAAAGGGGGGAGCTATGTCTGAATGAATGGGTGGGTGTGAGAGAGAAAGAGAAGGAGAGAGAAAAGGGTTGGGGTGATCTGGAGAGGGGGGGGGGATTTGGAAGGGATCACAGTTCCTCTCCCCACTCTTTCACTCCCATTGGAACATGCTGTCTTACATGGAGTCCGGCCGTTGGTCCATCTAGCCCAGTATTGTCAACATTGACTGGCAGCACCTGTCCAGAGTTTCAGACAGGATTCTTTCCTAGCTCTACCTGGAGATGCTATAGATTGAACCTGAGATTCTGCATGCAAAACATGCACTCTACCACTGAGCTAAAGCCCTCCCAAGGTGGCTTACATAGCAAAATCGATTAACACCAGCAATAACAACAAACATCCAGCCCAGACAGTACTAAAATCTAACACACAATTGCAGCTAAAAGCCAAGAACTGTCCAATACAACACAATAAAGAAAAGGTCAAAAAAAACCCTGGAGCATTCACAAAAGCCTGTAATGATGGGGCCTGACAGACCCTAGATGGCAATCCATTCCAGAGGTGTGGGGCCACTGTGGGGAAGGCCTTCTCCCTTGTACTTGCCAATCTATTTGCCTTCAAAGGAGGGCAAATGAGAAGGGCTTTCGCTGTTGATCATAAAGCGTGGGTCACGTTCCACCTTAAGACTATAACCAAACACTGCAGAACCATGGCTTTTAACATCCACCCGCATTTTTCCCTTCCCTGCCCTCTGCTTTTTAAAAAAAAATGACAGCTTGCTCACTATTTTACAAAACCATCCGTGCATATTTGTTTAACCCTTTACTGATCATCCCCAACTGAAATCCATCCAGAGTCTGTGTGACTGAATTTGTTCACAATCTACATTTTTCAGTTCAGAGTGTGTGACTTACAGCACAATCCTATGCATGTTTACACAGAAAAAGTCCTACAGTTCCCAGCATTCCCCAGCCAGCCACACTTAAGGACCTTCAACACCTTTGGGGTGCTTCCAGATAAAGGGCTCCTAGTGCTACCAATTAGAAGGCATTAGACAGCTAGTCCGTCTTCCTTAATGGATTTTCTGCAGTGACAAAAATAAAGACAGAAGTGGTGGGAAAACATGGGAGGGTTATGAATAGAAGATGAGGTTGTCTGGACCCACATAAAATTCTGTGAAAGAGGTATAGTGATGGTGTGATAAAAACCTTGTCTAGGAGCACCCTTACAGGCTGCCTTGAAGCTTTCTGTTAAGAAATTAATCACAGTCAAAGTGTAAATCTTCCTGCTTAGTATGGACAGCGTACAAATCTAAACCAGCTGTTCTCTTCCCATTTTACTTCAGTTTCTCCTAAGTGCCAAGAATCTACATCTGTCTTTTTTTTGCCTGTGAAGTTGCAAGTATCTCAAGCTGAATTGAAAAGCTGATATAGCAAGACAGGACACATATTTGTTGATAATTGTTGTGTAAACCGAAGTAGATACTGGAGTTTATTACCAAATCTATAGGCCCACTCAGACAGCTTTGAAACAATTAAAAAACAGCTGGCTCAACTAAACAGTGGTTGTGACCCTCAATTCTCTTGCGCCTTGGTCAACATGTAAGGCCACTCCTCGAATAGAATATTTAGAGACAAACCCCTGAGCGTTTGTGATTACTTTTGTTTTATTTCTCAACCTATAGGCTGCTATTCACCCTTTGAAATCCATTATTTTTGCATTTAAAATTCAGACTGAGAAACAGTGCTCTGTGTAATATGCAGAATGGCATGGTAATCACTCTTGCCTAAACTTCCCATTTATGGGCCATAACAAGCAGAATTCTAAAAGTTCAAAGCATTGTCAGGGCTTTTCAATCACACCCATGCGTATTTTCCCCACTTCAAAAGGTAAAATTCGTCTGATTATAATTGTTTGTTTTACCTTTTGAATAAACTGTTAAGGAAGGGCATTGCTAGAACACCAAACAGTGACAAAGAGCTGACAACACAAAGGTAATTATGTTTTTGTATCTTTGTAGTACTGCTTCAGAATACATAGTTACGGTTGCCAACATTTGAACAGGCCCTTGTACCTGTGTCTTTAACAGCCATTTGATCTGCAGGAATTAGCAGGTGAAGCTGTCCATGGTATGGAGATAGGGTGAAAAAATGCAATATCCTGTAAGCCAATGTCCACTTGCATGACAGGACTTTCTCCTCCTCTCCTGTCCCCTGTAGCCTTCCATAGCCCCCAAATCTGCTCCAAATCTAACCCTCCAGAGCAGATTTTGAGAGTGCTTGTGGGGGTTGCAAGGGAAGGGGGAATCACTCCTCTCCCCATTCTGCTGATGGAAGCAGTTCCATCAGTGGGAAGACATAATTGGATGCCATCCAGCAATTGCTCATTGCTGCTGACGCACAGCAACAAGGGTCGGTTCAAAAGTTGGCAATCTTATAAGTCAGGGGGAGGGAACCTTTTTTGACCTATGGGCTGGATTGCCACCTGGAGAAACTTTGGGGGGGGGGTGCATGTCAGCAGTGGGCATGGCCACCTCATTCTCACACCTCATTCTCAGACACACACATATGCACCATCCATATACCTGCACAGCCCTCTCCCAGCTGACCCATTATAGTATAAGTAAATAGATGATCAGAAGAACATTTTCTAAAACAAAGAGTCTAATGGTAACAATATTTTGCATTTACGTAGCTCATTTCAACTGTTCAAAGCATGATCTCAGTAACCCCTACAACAGTCCAATAAGGTAGGGTGGTGTTATTATCCCCACACTGCAGAATGAATTCCAGACAAATGGTGGGAAGAGAATCAGAATAAGGAGTGCTGCTCAAGACAGCAAAGCATCATGATTGTCAAGCCACAGTTTGTTAATGAATCTGATATATTGATTTGATTTGGTTGGCAATGAATGGAAAAAGGAATTGGGCAGCCCTGTTAACTTTGAATAAACATCTTCTTCAAAATGACTACCTTCTAGTAAGTATTTCTGTTTACAGTTCTTTTAAAAATATGCATTGCTTGGGCATGTAATTTCAGCATAACCCCCCCCCCCCAGTTCATATGTTTTGTCCATAACTGATTGTGCTCACAGACAAACATAATAATTCGGGATTATATTCTGGTCAAAATTGGCCCAACTGAGCCAGGCCACCAGACTGGTATGAATTCGGTAAACCATTTCCTGTTGACTATGGTACACAATGACACTTCAGTGCTTCCTTAACTTCCTGTCTGACAGTGCAATCTTGTGCATGTCTAATCGGAAGCCAGTCCCATTGAGTTCAATGGGGCTAACTCCCAGGGAAGTGGCTAATGATTGCTAATTGAGTACCCTTATTATAATTGCATGGACTACTGGCAGCCATTCAATAATATACTTGAACGCATAATTTTTAGGGATGCAATAAATGCTATAACTCATGGGCCACCACATATCTAAATTCATGCGCTGAAAATGTTTTTCTTTACTAATAGTTAATAAGGATGAGCATAACAGAAGAATGCTCAGCCCAAGAATAGGTTGCCCCCACTTTCTGGCGGGACCAAGACATGAGGAAATTAATTGCAAGCCTTTTCTAATGCTGAGATATGGCAACAGGAAAAAGACTCACCTGTACCATTTCTGCCTGTCATGCCATGCAGAAGCTTGACTGTAATAAAGGTGGTAACCACACATGGGAAAGGCTGCAGACTTGACAAAAATGGGGTGGGGACTAGGGTGGCCAGATGCAAAGGAGGACAGAGCTCTGGCATCTTTAATTGTTGTGTGAAGAATGGATTTCAGCATCTTGTCATGTACCTAAAGGGGACAGGATGCACAAAAGCCTGGGTTTCTTGTCTCTGCGCTACTCTGTCTCATGTAAAACAAAATTTAGCATCTTCCTTCTTAGTTTTCCCAGTGGGAAACTTGGATTGATAGCTTGCACATCTCCCCAATGGAAGAGATGCAGAATATCTATTTCAGAGAAGGAGATTTATAGGAACAGGAAGTGCAACATATATGCATTTCTTACTCCCTTTGCATTTGTGTCACATCTGAAGCCTGAAAACTTCACAGTAATCTTTCTACAAACACCATGTCACCTCTTCATGTTTGTGTGTGCATGAAGGCATCTGTCTCATCCACTTCAATAATTACTCCCAACATGAAGATGTTATGAGCTTAAAAAAATGAGGCACCATTTTGGGTTTCCTCAAAAGATACACTTGGCATAGAAAGTCAGTGGTATTGGAATTCTCTAAAACATACATATTCATATGCAGTTTAAGCTGAGGGCCTACGTAGATCATTGGCCCACATATACATAGTCAAATGTGAGTTACCTTACCTGGAATTTTCTGCTCATTAAACAGCAGTAGTAGTTCATGCCAGGAGCAAAAAGAAATACATGCGTGCTTAACACTGAATAACAGTACCGGCATGCTTGTTTCCAGCATACTGTAATTCAACTATAGCTGTCTAACCTTTCAAAAATATTATCCCTGTCATGTTGCCAAGGCCATTGTATGGGTTATTTATGAATTTCAGCCAGCTTACCCAGGGGCTGTAACTACACAGATACTTGACTTTTCATAAACCTTTCTGTTTTGTTAATGAATCAGTGCATCTTGTTCACTCTGGTTCCTCTTCCTCCCCTCCCCCTTCCATTTTTCCATTCTTTGTCCCGTTCCATTGCCCTTCCTTTGGCCAAGACAGATTTCAGCCAAATAATCCATGTTGATGAACACTCATTAACTATAGCCTGCTTGAAAGGGCCTCATTACAGGGCTGTTTCAAGTTACACCAAAATCCTTGTGCAAACAGCGCTCTTGAATGGAGCATTTAGTGATTAACTCTTTCAAGCTAGGATTTGGAATTTCCTAATGTAAGTGCCAAATGCCAATGTGTTTTGCAGAATGCCGGTAGCGCTATGTTGAATCAGGATGTTTTGCATTGTGCACCACTTGAGCACAGTTTTACAACTATTGTCCTTCCAGAAGCACACAATCCAGTATGTAATACTTGGTAGCTTAGTCTTAAACATTTGTGTTGGGATTGGAGTGGATCGGTGGTTTGCCTTCTGCTCTAAACACACATCCTGTAGTCCTTGTCACCACTACACTGGGAAACAGCCCACAGGAACAAGGGAGGGGTTAACTGGGAATCAGGTAGATGAGTCAGGGAGCCACACAGTAATTTAGCTCAGGATTAGTTTATGTTCCGCACTCTGGACAAGACTGGTGTCAAGGACAGCAACAGAATGTTCAGCCCAAGAAGCTCCATATTTTCAGGAGGTATAGCAGGGCCAGCCCAACCATTAGGAAGAGTAAGGCTGCTGGCTCAGACAACTGACTATGTCATGAAAGGGCAACACACTATTAGTTATTTCGATTGTTGTTGTATTTTTACTGATAGGGAGGGAGAGAGGCACTTGTGGGATTTTCTGCCTCAGGTGCCAAAATAACATGACTGGACCTGGGCACTATGCACCTTGACTTGGGGTGAGGGTGCCATTTGTTGCTGTGGTACAGGCAGCAAAATGTCTTGCGCCAGCCCTGAGCTACAGGGCAAATTAAATACAGTTTTGCCCAAAGGAATCTTGCTAGTTACTTACAATACTGCATGTGAAGAACAAAACCTTGTTGACAGTTAGCCTGTGAGCTAGTTATCAGCCTGTGTTGAGTGATTTGGGTGAATCTGGGTGTTGCACAGCAGTCTGAGAAACCTTTGAATCTAAGTGGGGTAAAGGGCTATGTTTAAGGAGATGCCTGCTTTGCTTCATGAATTGAGTGGGCTTTAATGGTTTCTTCCTGGGAGGAGACATGATCAGCACCAGAGCCCAAGCATAATTTTTTCCAGGCCCAGTACATACAATCTCATGAGTCATGAAAACAAAAATAAGCTATTTTAATTCTGAATAACATTTTCTATATTTCTGAAATTACACCATGGCCCACATCACCCTGTCCCAAAACACTATCTCCTTTTGCAATTTGTATTTAACACAACATCCAGTCTAAAGAAGAGTCTTACAAAGCTTTCCAACTATTTTATAACTTTTTGGTTGGGCCCTATAAAGGTTGGTCCTATGGATGCTTTAATTTTTAAAAAAATTCTAGTGAACCAGCTAAATTCTAGAGCCATTTATAAATAGACCAACTCACTTTAAAGCTTTATTTTTATGACCTTTTTCACTGCAAAATCATTATCGCCCCAAAGTCAATGGCCCAGGTCACACAATCACCATGGGTTAAACAAACCACAGTGGTTTGTTTAAGCCACACAACTTTCGCCTAACCACCCACCTGAGCACAGCTTGTTGTGTCACCTGAACCTGGGTAGCGTGGCTTGTTGGAGGGGGAAACAACCCTCACATAACCAATGAGCTGTTGTTGCATTATTTGAGGGCTGAACCCAGGCAGCATGAACCCATGCTGCCTGGGTTCAGTCGACATGACAAGCCACGCCAGGGTGGATCATTAGCCAAATGGTACCCAGCATGTGCTGCGGCTTAAACAAGCCACTGTGGTTTGTTTAACCCACAGTGCTCATGTGAACCAGGTCAATGTCTCTTGCAAGTTCACACTCGGTACACAAAATAAGTAGGTGGATTAACTGTTCTTGTCTCATACTAGAAGAAGGCCTGCAGTTTTGATGAGTGATAGCTTGTTGGAACTTCTTTCAGCTTCTGCCACAGTAACTGGCAGTGTGCAAAAAAATCCACACTTCACTGAAAATCAGTTACAGTTGGTTTTTGTAAATCCCATATATAAAATAAATGATAAACAAATCATTTTTCATACTCTTCTCCAGTAGACTTGAGGTGTTGTTTTTTTTTTCAGATGCAACATTTCCAAAGGAAAATTATCAGAAAGATCTGTAGGCTAATTGTGAAGTAGATATTTACTCACATATATTTGGGGCCTGTAAATTCTACCAGCAACAGTGTCTCTCACTGTCCTTGGGATCGATGCCCTGATTATTATGACCCACCAGGCATCCCTACCTCCTGCCTATGCACAAGGAATTCTGGGACTGGGACTTCTTCAAAGAACATATCACAAGTCTCTCTGTTTCAAACTACAGGTCATAATTTAACTGGACATACACACACACTCTTCTAGAGAAGGACCTGGGCCAGTGACTCTCTGTTCAGAGTGTTGTTTGTTCTCCTCTAACACTGCTTCTGAATGGCTTCAGCAAATCTCACAAGATCTCGACAATAGGTAAATAGATATACGGAAATGTTTCCAAAAATATCCTCAAGCATAAGCTACAATTTAGCCTCAGTTCTTTTCCTCATGCGAATGGGATTGTAGCATGGGCAGCCGGGAACTCTGGACCCCGATAAAGTAGAATGCTTTAAAGCTGAGAATGCTTCCATTAAGGCCAATTGAGTCATTGAAGATGAGTCATAGCAGCAGCCTCTAGGAGCCAACTGCGTATACACTCCAAGATGGCGTTCGCAGTTCAAGCTAGACCCTTGAGTCGTATTGGCTAAATCACAGACAAGCAGGCCAACACATCCAGTTGGAGTGTGCCGGGCAATCATAGAATCGGAGGGGACCTCAAAGGTAATCTAGTCCAATCCATGCCAATGTAGAAAAGTTACTGGTACAGTACCTCAATATCTGGCCAGCCAGCTTCTGCTTAAAAACCTCTAATAAAGGAGAGCATCACCTTCCGAGATAGACTGTTCTATTGTCGAACAGCACATATAGTCGGAAAGTTCTTCCTAATGTTTAGCCTAAATCCTTATAATTTGAACCCATTGTTTAGGGTCCTACCCTCTAGAACAACAGAAAACAAATTTGCTCCATCAGCTATGTGACTTACAGTGGTGTAGGGCAGACAGGGCTCACAGGGTCAAAGTACCAGGACTTTTTGATTAGGAAGGGACAATGATAGCATCTGCTGCCCTCCTCAGACTTCCCTGATTGCTCTGAGCTTTGCTCCAATCCTCACAGTAGGTGAGGCAGGGAAATGGATTTTCCAAGCAACAATATTTTGTTGTGAGCTATCCCTGTTAGAATGCAAAGTATTTAGGGGTGGGTTGGTCTTGAATGGGCAATTAAGTCCCTTTAATTTTATAAAAGACCAGCTCCTGGTAGAGATGAAAACTCTTAGAACTAGTGGGCGAGTTCCCAGATCATGGAGGGAAAATAAGCCACAGTGGCTTATTTTCCATCCCTGCGTGCCGGTTGTGAGCTGCCTAATTAGCATAATTATCAGCAGGCATGGGTTGTCATGATGTCTAAACCCAGCGAGGGTGGGTAGCTGGGTAGTTTATAATCCACCCTGAAAACCAAGAAGAAACCATGGGTGGTTTATTTTCCCTCCGTTTTGCACCTAACCTGGTCAATGTTTCTCCCTGGTGCTGGGAAAAGAAAATCTTGGAAACTCTTGAGCTTGTGTGTGTGAATATTCTCTCTCTCTCTGTGTGTATGTATGTGTGTATGTATGTGTACATATATACATATATACACACATACACATACATACACACACACACAGATGAACACAGCTGCCTGCATTTTGGACTCTCTTTCAGGGCGTGGCTATGGCGACTGTCATGATGAGTGTCTGCACTTCAAAATTTACCACTATAACACTGGTGACAGCCCTTCGAATATTTGAAGATGGCTATTATATCACCTGCGAAGAGAAAACTCTCTGGAAAGACCCTGATGCTGGGAAAGATTGAAGGCAAAAGGAGATGGGGACGGCAGAGGATAAGATGGCTAGATAGCATCACCGATGCAATGAATATGAATTTGAGCACACTCCAGGAGAGAGCGGAGGACAGGAAGGCCTGGCGTGCTATGGTCCATGGGGTCACGAAGAGTCGGACATGACTTAACAACTGAACAACAACAAAATTATATCACCTCTTAATTGTCTGTTCTCCAGGCTAAACACATCCAGCTAAACACATTCAGCCTTTTGTCATAAGACCTGGACCTGGTTCACATGATCACCATGGGTTAAACAAGCCATGATGGCTTGTTTAAGTCGTGACGCATACCAGAAGCCATTTGCCTAATCACCTGCCTGGACACGGCTTGTAGTGTCATCTGAACCACGGTAGCATGACTTGTTGGAGAGGGAAACGATCAAAAAGCCTGTGGGCTGTTGCTGGTCTCCAGGCCCCTCCCATCTTGGTCACCTTCCTCTGGACACGTTCCAGGAAAATGGCTACTGGTCCTAATGGCTATGTGCTACCTCCAGTATCAGAGGCAGTATGCCTATGTATACCAGTTCCTGGGGAACATGCTCTGGAGGGTGCTATTGCACTCATGTCCTGCTTGTGGGTTTCGTGTGGGCAGCTGATTGGCCACTGTGTGAACAGAATGTTGGACTAGATGGACCCTTGGTCAGATCCAGCATGGCTCTTCTTTTGTTTAGATCTCTCCTGCCAAGTCCCTTTAGGGTGACCTGCCACACACATGCTTCAAATTGTGAAGTGTGTCTTGAGACAAATACTTTGAGATTTATTTTACATTTTCTGAGCTGCAAAGCATAAAATACAGATACAATGTTGCATTATAATTGCATTTTCATCAGAACAGTTAAAGGAAGCTGTGTCTTCCCTTTCAATTTGAACAGTAAAAGATTGGTATACCATGCAAAGTATTCAAACCATGCATAAACAGAATTAACTTTGTTAATACAAATTTGGCTTGTACATTTTCACACATCCCCCCCCCCCTCGAATGTATCTATCTTTGTAACCAGGCAGAATTTTCACTTTCACCTGTCATAATGTTTCAGTGGTGGGAGAAGATAAACCTAGTGAAATTTCCCCTTGTATAGAATCATAGAATCATAGAATAGTAGGGTTGGAAGGGGCCTACAAGGCCATCGAGTCCAACCCCCTGCTCAATGCAGGAATCCAAGTCAGAGCATCCCTGACAAATGGCTGTCCAGCCTCGTCTTGAAGGCCTCCAGTGTGGGAGACCCCACCACCTCCCCAGGTAATTGGTTCCATTGTCGTATTGCTCTGACACTCAGGAAGTTTTTCCTGATGTTCAGCCAGAATCTGGCTTCCTGTAACTTGAGCCCATTATTCCGTGTCCTGCACTCTGGAATGATCAAGAAGAGATCCTGGCCTTCTTCTCTGTGACAACCTTTCAAGTACTTGAAGAGTGCTATCATATCTCCCCTCAGTCTTCTCTTCTCAAGGCTAAACATGCCCAGTTCTTTCAGTCTCTCTTCATAGGGCTTTGTTTCCAGTCCCCTGATCATCTTTGTTGCCCTCCTCTGAACCCTCTCCAGTTTGTCTGCATCCTTCTTAAAGTGTAGTGCCCAGAACTGGACACAGTACTCCAGAGGAGGCCTAACCAGTGCTGAGTAGAGAGGAACTAGTACTTCCCGGGATTTGGAAGCGATGCTTCTATGAATGCAGCCCAAAATAGCATTTGCCTTTTTTGCAGCCACATCACATTGTTGGCTCATATTCAGCTTGTGATTGACAACAATTCCAAGATCCTTCTTGCTCGTAGTGTGGTTGAGCCACGTATCCCCCATCTTGTAACTGTGCATTTGGTTTCTTTTTCCTAGGTGCAGAACTTGGCATTTATCCCTATTAAATGCCATTCTGTTGTTTTCTGCCCAGCGCTCCAATCTATCCAGATCACTTTGAATTTTGTTTCTGTCTTCCAAAGTATTAGCTATCCCTCCCAATTTTGTGTCATCTGCAAATCTGATCAGCATTCCCTGCACCTCCTCCTCCAAGTCATTAATAAAAATGTTGAAGAGCACTGGGCCCAGGACTGAGCCCTGCGGTACCCCACTCGTTACCTCTCCCCAGCTTGAGAAGGTCCCATTGATAAGCACTCTTTGAGTCCGATTCTGTAGCCAACTGTGGATCCACCGGATCGTTGTTTCATCTAGCCCACTTCGAGCTAGTTTGCTCATCAGGATATCATGGGGCACTTTGTCGAAAGCTTTGCTGAAGTCGAGGTATATGATGTCTACAGCATTCCCACGGTCTACAAGGGAGGTTACTTGATCAAAAAATGAGATCAGATTTGTCTGGCAGGACTTGTTTTTGACAAATCCATGTTGGCTTCGAGTAATCACGGCATTGTTTTCAAGGTGCTTCCAGATGGATTGCTTTATGATCTGCTCCAGACGTTTCCCAGGGATTGATGTCAGACTGACTGGTCTGTAGTTCCCAGGTTCCTCCTTTTTACCCTTTTTGAAGATAGGGACAACGTTAGCCCTCCTCCAGTCATCTGGCACTTCCCCCGTCCTCCATGATTTCTCAAAGAGAATAGACAGCGGTTCTGAGAGTTCTTCTGCCAGTTCCTTTATGACTCTAGGATGTTCTTGTAAACAAGATCCATGTCCTATATTAGACCTTGCAATATACATCCTCATGAGATACAAGCGGCTGAGAATGTTATATCATTTAGGGCCCAATCCTATGCATGTTTAGACAGAAAAGTCCTACAGCTCCCAGCATTCCCCAGCCAGACTAAGGGTGCAGTCCTATCCGCACAGGCAGCCACCACTGATCTCAGAGGCAACCACCTATCCAATGCTGGGCAGGAGCAGCACGGACAGGATCTCCTCCATGCTTCAGCTGCCCTGCATTCACTGCTAAACAGCCAATTTCAGCTGTCTAGCCGCAGGAAGTTGGAGTGGGGCGGGGAGGCAGAGGCCATATGACACATAGAAAGCATCAGAAAGGCACTTCCACCCACCCCGCCCCGCCCCCAGGAACACCCTGTTTTTGCTGCTCCGCGCTGCTCTTATGAGCGCGGGGCCTATCTGTGCTGCATACAAGGCGGCGCGGGAGGAGGTGGAGGTCAGTTCTCAGGGAACCAACCTATCCTATGGCCGTCTAGCCGCTGAGAAGATTGCGCCTTAAACATGCATAGGATTGCACCTTTAGGCTGCAGTCTTATACAGATTTACTGGAGAGTTTCATTGAACTCAGTAAGGGTTGTTTCTGAGATGTATAAGGTTGCACTATTAATTAGATATGAAAGCTGTGTGCACTATATCCTATGTAGTACACAAAATATTTGAGACTTAGCTTTTTAGACATAACATGGTCAACTTGGATTTGCAAGATTTGCCATGCACAATAGGAGAATACCGTTTCTTAGGACTAAGCAATAACACCACAAAGTAAGCAACCTTTTGAATTCCCTAGAACTCTTTTTCAGGCTTTGAATTTCCTAGAACTATTTTTCAGGCTAGACCTTCAATAAAAACAACAAAAATTGAGGCTACTAGCTTCTATCTTTTCAAATAATAAACAGCCATTCCTTCTCTGTCCCAATAACTCTTGATACAACCTGAGATATGTTTTGCACCTAACACACTAACCTAATGTGCAATGCATTCCCTTGCAAGCTTATGTAGATAAAAGTCCCATTGTGTTAGATAGGGCTTACTCACAATAAAGACGGATAGGATTGCAACCTTAGGGTGCTTCCAGACAAGGCTTTTTCATTGCACCATCACCCTGCATCATCATGGAATTTTACTGGGAGTCCAGATGTTGTCATCTTCTACTTGTAACCCTTCTGGGTTTTCCCTCTGCTTCTTCGATCTTTTTTCTTACTGTGGAAATCCATTAAGAATGAAGAGATAGAATAGCTTCACAATGACTTCTGATATTTAGCACTTGGAGCCGTCCATCTAGAAGCACCCTTAGTCTGCTTAATATCTCTTGTACTCCATCTTACTTCAAGCTTCAGTGGCCTGACTTTTCCATAATTGCCTGAAACATCTTTTTTTCTCCCCCAGTCACCCTTCTCTCACTAGTTTAATTGAACATCTAACATGATGAAAAGTTGTTGGAATGTGAAAACTTGGTCTTTGCTTGATGTTTTATTTAATTGCTCCTTATAAAGGGTTTTGTGCTGTTTTACTAATTTTATAGTTCAGTCTCAGTGCTAGGTAGTGGGGATTGTTTTAAGTATGCACATTCAGGATAGTCTGATGATTAAGTATTTGTTTCTCCCCCTGGCCCTGGGCTCCCCATGAGGTACTTGTGCAGATAGGTTACCCATTACAACACTTTTAATTGCCTTTGTACTAACAATCAGGTTAGTTTAAGTGTTGTAAATGCACACACCCACTTTCTAAGCAAACTTCATTTTAAGCCAGTTTTGTTCAATTGTTAAAATCATTCATAGTACCCTATACAGAATGATGGCATGGCCCTGAGTTTATTTTTAATATTCAAATACATTTATTAATTTAAAACTATTCTGAGGCTGCCATCCTATGCACTCTTACATGGGGTAAATCCCATTGAACCCGGGGGGGGGGGTGTCTTACTTTTAAGTGAACGCACATACGATTGCACTGCAAACTATTAATATGGCCAGCAAAGGGTGTGTGCGTGCGCGTATACACGTGTGTTTGAAATATATGTGACTAGCTTCTAAGGGTCATACTCTGTAGGCTCTTGGCTTTGGATAAAAGTGTACTGTGGTGTGATTTCGTGTGCTGTTTGATAATTTATTTCTCTATACTTGGCAATAAAAGTGGGCGAAAGATTTGCAGATGGCATGAGGGCCGTAAACTGAATCAGTGCCTATGTCACTGGAAGAAAAGGCCTGATCGTTAATCCGGATTAATGACAGTGAAACACAACGGCGTGGCCTTGTTGTAAACTCAGCTGGCGAGCGGGGTGGGGGGCGGCAGAGAGGGGTTTTTCCTATTAGGAAAGCCACCAGCGAGACAGGGGGCTATAAATAATAGGGCGCATCGCGTCCAAAAAGTAGAAACCACCCCCATGGACGCTCACAGGCCTTCTGGGAACGCAAAACGATTGCGCGAGGGCTTGTTCTCCCCCTGCGGTGGCCTCGAGCGCGGCCCAACTGAGGTAAAGCCCCTCAGCGAACTCGAACAAAATGAAGGGCGTATGAGGGTATCGCATCATCGCCTCCTCCCGGAAGATACCAACGCTGCGCTCAAGAAAGAGGAGAGGGGCAGCGCCGAGCGAGTGGAACATTCCAAACGGTTACAATGACGATCGCAGTGGGAGGGATTTCCCCCCCTCAGCGAAACCCCGCCCCCTTTCCTGTGCCCGGCCTCCGCCCACCGCTTTTCTAGCCAGGGCATAAATTCTCGTCGTTTGAGCCGCCCGAAGGGGGGGGCGTGTCCGACGGCTTGACGTCAGCGCGCTTCTGCGCGGGGGCGGGGTCTGTGTCGGCGGCCGCAGCAGCAGCAGCAGCAGCAGCAGCAGCAGCGGCTTCGCTCCAGCTCCCAGGCTGCCTCGCGGCTCCATTTGAGCCCCATCTTGAGCGAGGGGAGTGAGCAGTTTGAATTTCAGCTCCTTCAGCAGCGCTTGAGCGAGCAGCGCGCCCGGAGTGACAAAAAAGGGCCCGGCCCACTCCAGTCCGCCTCGCTGGGCAGACGGGAGAGCTGGTCCGTCGGCAGAGAGCGAGCCTGGGAGGCCCGCCCGCCTGCCTGAGGGGGCCGCTGTGAGCCGGGCTCGTTCGTCTCCCCCGCCCCCCTTTTCCCTCCTCCCAAGAAGATGCGTCTGGTGCTGATCTCCAGGTAGAGCGCGGAGGCAGGGCGGCCTGCGCCTCGGTTGGGCTCGCCGGCTGGTGCCGCCGCCCCTCGCCGGAACCGGACGGACGGACGGACGGGCCTGTGGCCTTGGGCCCGCCTCGGGGACCCCGGGTCTCGCCGGAAGCTCAGCGGAGCGGCTTGACGGATATCGCCACCCCGGCCTCGCTACCCTAGAACGGCTGTGAAAGGAGCCGCGGCTGCGAAAGGGGACAGCGGAACTCCACGGAGAGGAGGAGGCGGCGGTGGCGCCGCCCGCCCGCCGAGGGGCCCGCAGCTTTACTCGGGGAGGAAGAGGAGGAGCCCGGCCGCCGCCCCCCTTCTCTTTTCCCTCATCTCCAACCCCAGGCCTGGCGGCCGCCTGCTGAGCCGGGGCTCCGTCGTGAGGCCGGAGGAATGTGCGATACCGCCGGCGTCTGCGCCGTAGACAGAACGTGATCCTCCCCCCCGCTACGCCAGGGCCGGCTCGGACTTCGTTCCTTCGCCGCTTTCACCCAGTTTTTCGCCGACTCCAGCGAGGGCAGGTGGGCGGAACCCCTCCCCGACCTCGTTCTTGTTCTTCTTGTCGTCCTCGCCCCCTTCCCTCGGGAAGGCACCATGTCCAAGATGCCGGCCAAGAAGAAGAGCTGTTTCCAGATCACCAGCGTGACGACGGCCCAGGTGGCCAGCAGCATCACCGAGGACACGGAGAGCCTGGACGACCCGGACGAATCCCACACCGAGGACGTTTCCTCTGAGATCTTCGATGTGTCCCGCGCCACCGACTATGGACCTGAAGATGCCTGCGAGCGCAGCTCTTCCGAGGAGACTCTCAACAACGTGGGTGATGCCGAGACTCCCGGGACAGTCTCTCCTAACCTGCTTCTGGATGGGCAAGTAGCCGCCGCCTCAGCCTCTGGAGGGATACAACCGCCGCCGCCTTCTCCTGCTGTGCCTGCCACCAACGGGGGAGCTGTTCCCAGGAGCATCGCTGTGCCCCCAGCGGCTGCCACCCAAGCCTCCGTGGCGACAGGAGGCAGCAGTGCGCAGGCAGGGGCTGGTCTTGGAGCCATGCCTTTAACGGCTGCCGTTGCATGCAGTTCCCGCTTCAGGGTGATCAAGCTGGACCACGGTACTGGAGAGCCCTACAGACGGGGCCGATGGACGTGTATGGAATACTATGATCGGGACTCGGATGGCGGGGCTGTTTTAGCTAGGACTGGGGATTGCATTAGACACAACAGTACTTTTGAACAGGTTGTTCAAGATAGGGACAGTGGCCTAGGTGCTACTGGCAGCTCATTGATAGTGGCCACTTCAGTGCATGGCCCCGACTCCCTGGCTGACAGCTCTCTTGCTGCTGTGTCACAGCTACTCCAGCCAGAGAAAATAAACCAGCCCTCTCCACAGCAACCTAATTTTGTCATTGGGCAGCAGCCCATAGGTGGGGCTGTGCCTCAAAGTAGTGCTCAGCCAATCTATTCAGGAGCTACAGCAGCAAGCCAGCAAATGATGGGGCCTCTGCTGCAGACCCAGCCGCAGATAAATGCACAGAGCATGGGACAGGGTGGGCCCAATGGGAAAGGCATGCCACCTTCAAATGTAGCAATAGCCCAGACGAGTTTGCCCATGCCACAGCAGCAGGTACAGCAAGTTAATGTACCAGTGGCTCAGCCTCAGCAATTTGCTTATTCTCAGTCGCAGATTCAACCAGTGCATTTGGTGCAAACCCAGACTCCTAGCCAGACAGAATACATTCAACATATGACAGTAATGCAGTCTCAAGGAGCTACTCAACAGGCTGCTTCAGGCTCTGTCCCAAGCACTGGAGCTTCCAGTCTTCCAGCAGCACAAGTAGCTGGTCAGAATCCCTCACCTATAGTGCCAGTGATGGGAGTTTCTTCACAAACTGCTGAAACAGTAGGACAGGGATCTGGGCTAATGCAGAGTGGCCTGACAACTCCAATTCAGACTGTCATTCCTCAGCCAGGAGGTGTGGTGCAGCAAAGCATTGGACATGCAGGGGTTGTGCAACAGAAATCTATGACTCAGCAGCAAATGGGTGGAAGCAGTCAAGTGGCTGGTGCTCCTCACAGTGTAGTCACTGGAGTTCAGAATGTGCCTGCAGCTGTACCTGGTACTAGTGTGCCTAGTGTGTCTACAACTTCTGTTACTATGCCAAATCCCCCTGTTACTTTGGTCCAGTCCCAGCTGACTAGCCATACATCTGTCAGTAGGAGTTCCAGTGTTGTCCAGCAGCACGTTGGCCTTCCGCTAATGCAAGGCACAACCAATGTACCTGCAAATCTGCCACAATCTAACATTGGACAGTTTCAGACTCAACCTTTAGGCAAGATTGATGATACTAGAAGAAAATCTGAACCCCTACCTCAACCACCACTTTCTCTTGTTGCTGAAAATAAACTTGTGAAGCCACCTATTCCGGACACTTTAACAAACCCTCTTAATTTACCTGCAACTACTCCTATGAACAGTCTTGCCAGCTCTGTCTTTGGCATATCTATTCCTGTTGATGGTGATGAAGACAGGTATTTATCTTTTATATATTTTCCTAATGCAGGTGCTTAGTTGCAAATGCATCTTGCCAGCATTTCTTTATCAAGTTTAAATATATTTCAAAAGTCAGTTCCAAAGGTACTTGCTCATAAGAGGTGACAAGGGGAATACATGTTAACGTATGTGGTTTATTACTTGTGTGGAAAAATATGTGTAAAATATAAGGAAGAATGTAGGAAATGAGACCATGAATATATTAAGCTGAATACTAATAAAAAGCACTACTTCTTTAGTCTTGAAGAACAATCAAAATGACTCTTGAGTCTATCAAATATAGTTGGGAACTTGAAGCGAAGGAAGGTTACTCTCCATTATTTAAGACAAACTGAAATATAGTTAGTCTCTATGCACTTATTTAAACTTAGCCATGTGAGCTGGATGCCACTTACTCTTTTTCAAAGTATTAGTTATACAGATACAAAGCAGCAATGGAAATGTAATTATCAATGGAAAGTAAGATGATAATTGAGAAAATGCATTCACAAGGCTCTGTTGGATTTTTGCTACAACAGACTAGTACTGCTACCCCTGTGGAAAATGTTTCCTCCAGCAGTTTCAGTACTGCAAAAGTTTATTAACAAGAGATGCTGTATAGAAAAAGTAAGCAAGTTAGAAAAACATGTCTTCACATTGACTTGCTCTTAAACAAAACCACTGCTTTATAACTGTTAGAAGAGTGTGGTTACTCCATAAGGAAAATATTCTTGATCACTCAGTGATTAACATTACTATCTTAAGGATGTTTATTCATTGAGTTCAATGGGACTTGTTTCCTGGTAAGGAACTGCTTAGGATTGCAATTTTATCAGGCTTACATGTAAAGGAAACGGATTATAGAGACAGCCTGTTTTAGTTTGAAGTAAGTTACATAGGCCTTTCCCTGTCTGTAGGGAAAGTTCTGTGGATAAAACATGTAGTCTTTAATTCCCTTTTTGTGGAAAGCACCAAATGTGGAGATGTAGTGCTCTCATATATTAGAAAGTAATTGAAAGGCTTTAAGAAAAGACAGTACACTAAAAATGTGTATAAGAAAAGTAGGCTGGGCTAAGCAGAAGAGTAGTCATGAAGAGAAAAGGGCAGGATGTGTGGAAAAACCTGACAACTTCCTCTGGTACTGAACTTTCTAGGAGTGAGGGGGCTGACCTGTTAAGAACTTGTGGCCTAGCTCTGTATGAGCACCTTTTAGTAAACTTAGACGCATTGGGTTGGAAATAGTTTGTCATCTAAAGTTGCAATCCTATACTCATCTTTGGGTAAGCCCCATTGAACTCAAGAGGACTTACTTCTCATAGAAATGTATAGGATTGCTCTGTTAATGTTACTCTAAAAGTGTAGAGTAATTTCTCCTAAAATGTATTTATTTCCATATGCATCTTTCAAACATGGTATGAATTTTCCATGTGCATCAAAGTACTCTGTTACATTTGAATTGTAAGTATCAAATAAAAATTATCCACCTGAGGAAATATAGGTATGAGTTATAATTGTCAACAAATCTACTTATTAAGCATTTCTTTAGTACAGTATTCTAGTTGCTTTGTATATGTGAACAGCCTATGGCATGCTATTAAATGAGCAAACGAACAAATCTACTTATGGGTAAATAGAAAACAAAATAGGCTTCTGTGGCTTTGCAGAAATTGGCAGCACAGCGATTGGGTATTACATTTAATGCAGTGTTGCTATGGTATATTGAATATATATCACCAATAATAGAGGTATGCATTTTATTTTTTCTTATTATTCCTTCTTGTTATTCCTCTATATATAGAATTGAAGGAGAAGTGCAATAAAAATAGAAAATGTTGGTAGTGGGTTTGGTTGTTATACTGATGCAGGATTTTTTAAAGCAGATGTGCTAAATGTTGATGGATCTGATGTATCAGTATGAGTAGGTCCTAAACATATTTACTCTGAAGCACGCTCCTCTGAATTTTTGCTCCTTAGTAAGTGCTTAGGATTCCAGCTTAGTTCTCCAACTGGTGGTGCTTGTTAAAGGGCTTTGTGCAAAGCACGTTTGTTATGATATCCTGGAATAATATGTATAAGTAATACTTGAAACCAAGCTTTATTGAGCTGATTCTCACCCCACCCCCACCCCGTTTCGATTATTTTGTGAATGTCAAGCATAGTATAAATCCTTCAGCTACAAGGGTGTAAGGGCCAAACTATATTCCTGTGTATTGCATACAAATGAAGATGTCTGTGGGACAGCTGTTCTATCACAGGCCTCTCTCCAGAACTGACATTATTAGGAGTGTGTTCACATGTGCATACTGTTCAAATATTCCCCTCTTTCTTCCTCTTTCCACCACTTCTTTTTTATAGTACTGAGATCTACCATAGCAACAAAAAAGTGGCTTGTTCAGCCTCTTTGGGTAACTCCTTGTGTGCTGAACAGTGAGATAAAATGCACAGGGAAAATGTTAAGGTGAAACATTTTGCAGAATGCAATGAAGGGTGGGGGAGTTGTTGTGCTTGGATTTGAAGTTGCTACTTGTATGGGTAGCATAACATACACTTGTCTCAAGTGAAACCATTCTAGACTAGGCCTCCATGAGTATTCTACTAGCATGGGGTGTAAGGAGAAACCTGTTATCTCAGCGTGAGACCATTTTTATTGATCTTGTACTTGTGTAAAATAACTATATTTCAGTTAGCCTCTGAGTCATAAAAGGTGCTAAGCTAAGTATAGAACACATAAGACAATACTGAACATATCAGCACTGGATATTAGTGGAAACAACTTCAGGTTTTTTAAACCATACTGTTAACACTTCTACTAGTACGAATACCTAAATTTTTTACATTAGAACAGATTGGTTCCTTGCTCCAATTCAGAAGCAGTTTGTATCTACTCTTGTCTGGGTTGGTTCTGTTTTTTAAGATCAGGGATAAAAGAGGGGTTATGCAGGAACTTCAGAATGAAATATCTTTGATTTGTGGATTGGTATGAAGCAGTCAAAGGCCCTGGCCCTGTTGAGAGCATTTCTGTTACGTGATGTGGTAAGCATTATTGGTAGTTCTCCATAATATTTGTTTGTAACAAATCACCCAGCAAAATATTTTAAAGCTACAGTGGGAGATGCTGTAAGTGGTGTCTGCTCTATTGGTCTCCTCCAGAATTTAATGTGGCTATTTTTCCTGTTGATTTAAATGATAATTACATTATTAATTGGTGTCTATGTGGTATAAAGGTGCTGAATTAGTAATATGCTGGCAGAACTGTCATAATCTATAGAATCAGTTCTCCACATTGGTTTTGGCATCGAAATAACCCACAACAAATGAGACCTATAGTATAATATGTTATATTAATAGAATATGTATAACTTACACTGTACTTAATTTTTAAAATTTAGTAAATACTTGATTTTAAGGTTCAGATGACAAAATACCTTTAGAATTATTTTTCATGACAAAAACTGGCACAAATCAAAATGCTAGAAATGAAATCCCAGATACTTTAATATGTTAAATCCAAGCATCTGCTAGGCTTTGAAAAACATAATTCGCTGAATACTACACGTTTGGCTCTTGAGAAATATGCTGCTACTCTTAAAGGAATACATCACTGGGAAAGCTTATATAAGCCTCCTATATGTTTGATAGAAACTTGGTGCGAATATTATCAGGCTGCTTAGAAAAGGCATAGATAGCTGACCAATATGAACTGTGCAGGCTTTAGTCCAGAACTCTGATGAATGGCTGCAATTGTGAATTCTCTGCAACAGCCACTAGGTGGTTGAAAACCTGATTGTAAGGATTTCTTCATAGACTATCTCTCTGTGTTCCATTAAAAAGTGTATTTGTGTAGTGTCCTAATTGTTGCTGATAGTGTTATGAATGGCAAAAATGAGCTCTTGAGACCTCTTTCATCATGGAACAAAACCTTGCATTAGCATCAACATTGATAAGGGTCTTCTAATGCATTGCAAGTATGCACTATATGCTCTATTTCAAGAAGGGGAAAAAGGATTATGCAAATGGAAAACAGTAGGCATAGCTCAGATCCTGCTGTTGCTGAATTTTATTTTCATTTTCAAGTTGTGTTCTTAAGCGGCTCACAAATTTTTATGTTTTCGGAATCTAAAATAGAATTTTGCCATGTTGAAGTGATTTGTGGATGCGGTCCAGGAACAAATGCAAGCAAGAACTATGTCTAGCCCCTGAGTGTCCCCATGAGATTCAGTGATGTTTCGTTCTTGTTTCCATAGCTAAAATAATAGACTTAAAAAATAAAAAGTGCAATACACTCTGTAGTGGACAACAGATTTTAAAGTTTACTGCACCAAATCAACTGCATATTTGCTAATCTTGTGTTAATCTAAATAGAGCCACATAGGAGTTAATGACTGTTTCTATTAAAACCTTAGCCTGAAAACCACTGGCTGCATTCATAATATATGTGGACAACACTGACCGCTGCAGTCCCTGAACATTTTCAGTATTAAATACAATGGTCTGAAATGTTCAGGAACTAAAATTTAAGGTTCTGTTCTTCAGTTCTACGGCCTATGTTGAAGGACATATAAAATACAAGTAAAATTATTGTATACCGATCTTGTGTGACCATTTCTAGAAGTTTTTTGTTTTGTTTTTCTGCCTTTCAGAAGTATACAAGTTTTTAATGGAAATAAAGCCTGCAAGAAGCAACACAAGGAAGTCTTAATATTATGGTTTCGTTGCTAAAGCCGTGTCAAATTTCTTTTTGGCAGGGAGAAGTGTTATCTTCAGGTTATTAGAATAACATCATCTTGTGCAGCTCAAATGCACACATTGAACCTTTTATTTTAGGTACATCTAATAATGTTTAGTGCCAGTGCCATAACTATGTAGCTGTTCTCTCCCAGACTTCATTCCTAGCTAGTGTTGAGTATCAAGAAAATGGTGCATGTATTTATTAAGTATATTTATATGCTGCTTTTCTACAGTAAACTGTACTCAAAGCAGTTCATAATAGACATGGATGTATGTCTAGGACTTTCCAGAATTTTAGAAACAAAATACTACTAAATACCCTTAATACTCTATTTCATTTGGGAGTCCACTCTTTCTACTTATCTTTCATTGAGACATGAAATCTAGGGAGCCAAAATGCGTAATTTCAATAAAGGAGGGTATGCAGGCCTGCCACTGAATCCCAGTACATTTTGAAAGATTCCAGCCATGTTTATAGCACATACTTGGTTTGTGAGAGGCATGATGTTGCCCACTTGAACTGATTGTGCCCTGAGCAGGAAACACTGTCCTGCAACTGCACATTGCAGTCTATAGTGGCAGGTAAGCTATATTTTAGCTGTATTTCAGAGATATTGCTCTTGAGCCATTTTTGATCAGCTTCTGAGGAACCTTGGAATTCCCCCAACAGAGTTTGAATTCCGTTGGCTTGAGAGCATTAACCCTTTAAAAAAAATTAATCATTTTTGTTTATACTTCATTTTTTGCCTGCTGATTTCATGCAAAAAAGCTTCACTATCATTGACTAATCATTTGGACCCCCCCCCCCCCCGTTAGAGAAAATGGAATGGCTTTGTCTACTATGTGGTGCATTTTTTGGAATGGATTTGTGAGGTTGGATGGGGACACCTTATTGGGTTTCAAGCTCTAAAGGATTAAAACTAGGTATTCATCTGGAAAGACCTGCCTTACAGTCGTAGATCACAGGAGAAGGGAGAGGCTTTGCTTGGCTTCTAGTGGATCTATTGCACATCATCCTTCGGTCATGACTCCATGGCATATGGGTAGGATATAATGGCCTTCACACTGGCTTGTCAGGGCCCTAGAAGAAAAGGGCTGTTGTACTTGTGATTAGGAATGCACTCACTGAAGATGTGTGTGCTTTCAGAGTAGAACAGTAGGAGTATCAGGGGCAGAAGCAACATGTGAAAGGCATGGTAGGGCACAAGCGAACTGTTTGCAGAAAAAATCCAGAGCTAGATGAAGGAGGAAATGAAACAGTAACAGTACCACCGAAAAGTTTGATCTGCTTTCAGATCTCGTTCTGTATAGGTGGTTTGCAGGGAAAATCTGAAGCCCAGGTTTTGCTGAACAAATGCTTTGTTGGTGGGTTTGAGTCTGTATGCCTTGGCAAGTATGCAGTTTATATGGTTTACAGCCTTTTCACAATGCTAGAGGTTTAAGTGCCCAACAGTAGTACTACCGTTGGGCACTTAAAGCTCTTTAGGGTGCAATTCCATGCATGTGGAGACAGAGGAGAGTCCTACAACTCCCAGCATGGGGAATGCTGGGAGTTGTAGAAAGTTTCTCTGTCTAAACATGTGTATGATTGTACCCTAAGGGTGCCATCCTATGCATGTTTAGACAGAAAAAAGTTCTACAATTTCCAGCATTCCCCATGGCTGGCTGGGGAATGCTGGGAATTGTAGGACATTTTTCTGTCTAAACATGCATAGGATGGCAGCCTAAGCCTCTTAAAGCAGGATGGCCAAGAGATTTTTAACCCTTTCTTGAAAAGAAAAACCTTTAAAATGTTTGTGCACACACTTTTCAGGATGTTCCTGTTTAAGTAATGCCAAAAAGAACTTTGCTATCATCTAAACTCAAGTAAGGTTTGCAACAAAATATTAGTTTCCTATAAGGTCTTCTTGGGGTTCCAGGCAGCCAAATACTATAAGCTGGAAGGGCTGAAGCCAACCTCCCTCCCGTTTCTGTTTTCTGACACTGAACATTCTGTGGCTACCGAGCCACAGTACTGAGCCTCTGTCTTCATTGGGCTGCTGCCCCCATAGGATTTTCAAAAGTTCTTCAAACCTCAGGGTTCTTCTGAACAGGCAGATAGCTCCCTTTAGTTTCTCCGTGGCCTGTTTCAGCTCTGGTCCTGTTGGCACTCCCCCACCCCCGACTTCACTGTTGGGGGGAGGGGATATTGATTTTTCTTTTGAGAGAAAGTTATACCATTTATTTTGTTTAAATATTTTTTACCTGATCCATCCTGAAGGCACAGGTTGGGTAACTTAAATCATTACTGAAAGCAACAGGACACCATGTTTTCTCTCTGCACTGGCCTGTGCAGATTTCCTTCTAGCTACCAAAACCCAGCCCAAATAAGACAGATCCGCTCTCTTACTTTGCAAAGTCTCATTAGAAAGGACATTTCATAGTTGTGAGGTAAGTAAAGAAATTTCGTGGTTGTGAGGCACCCATTATGCTATATCCCTCACTTGGAGAGGATTGATTAGGTTTTCTTCAGGAGTTCTATTACCAAGTCAGTTAGCTGTGAACCAGGAGCTTGAATCCTTTGCCATAAAAGTTCTAATCACCTGAACCTCATGTTCAGGACATAATAGTTTATTGAGGATCTCTCATGTTATTGGTCCTTCTAAAGCTGTAGCTGCCCATTCATCTTCAGATTTTATGAAAGACGCTGTTGTAAGAAAAGTAACTAACGTCTGGCAATGGACAATGTTTTGGCATTGGACTTGTTGCTTTTGCTCCCGCCCCTTACAAGTGGTTCATTGTTGAGTTTAAGGAGAGAGCACATAATTTAGAGAAGTAATGCTACCTCTTCTGACATTTTCTGCTGATTGTTTATGAAGGTACAACCAGAAGGATGATGCTTTTTCAATCCCTTGATAAGTGTCAAGGATGAAACTAGAAGCACATCTGGGATCTAATGGGAACACAAATCCATCTGTTTTCATTTTAATTTGAGATGGCATACTGAAATAACATTCTGACTTTCTGTAACAATGCAGTGAGGAGCAGTTTATCTGGATAGAAACTAAACCTACCAGCTTATGCCTATAATTAGTTTAGCTTTCTCCCATTTCTCATGAATCCATGACTTTCTGCTGGAAGCATAAATTATCTTTTTTTCTAGCACCTTTGGTGGCTATTTTCCCAGCATTTTCATTAATAACTAGTAGTGGAATCATTTGTGATGGGGAAGCCACCTTCTCAAATCAAGAGATGGCAACTGAGCATCTGGCTTCTTTAGTTGTGCTTTCACAAAAACAATAGGACGTTCAGCCAGCTGGAAAAGAGACCGCTTTTCCTAAGTGCAGACCCTAGGGTTGCAGAAAATGAGACATGGATAGAATACTCACTATCCACCCGTATTTAACATACTGTAGGATGCATTGAGCATTTTAGAAAGAATGAAGACATAGGTTGGACCCAGACTAAGTTAATTGAACAAGTTAGTCATGATTTCAGCCCCATTGAACTCAGTGGAAACCAAGTGCTGTAACTAACTTAGTCTGCATCCAATCCATAGAATTCACAGATCATTCTCTGGGGGTGTGGAGTTTTAAGACAGTGGAAAGGAGACAACATGAATGTCTGAATTGACCCAGTGTGTTACCTTCAAATTTCAGTTCTCATGAATGTAGATTCTCTCAGGTTAGTATAACAAGAACACAATTTGAGATGGCCTTTAGAATTTTGCTTGTTAACAGTCTTGGTATTAAAATATGTAACCTGCACCTGAAGATGATTAATTGTAGTTGATTTTGAGCTTGGCTCAAATTTGTATGCCAGGCATCTAAGCCAGAAAATACATGAGTTTTTGTTCATTTTCTGGTCAGAAATATTCAAACATCAAGCTTCTAGGATGGAGAGGATAACAATGATATAGACAGGGCGAAACAAATAAAGATATCTGAGGATCTAGAAGGCTAACAGGAACTGAAGTTTTCAGCTTGGCACAGAGTTGGCATCAAGTAACTGCATTCTTTTAGCTATGTGCATAGACATTAAATTAGCATCTACACATGATGACCATCAACTGAATATAAAGCTAATATTACTATGTCAGAAGAAAACTATTAGAAAGGCATGATTGAAAATCTGGCTCTGTATTGTAGTATTACCCAACGGTAAGTTTTGTGTGGGTGCTGATTGCCTTTGATTTGCTGTAAGATCTGTAGTCACCCTGGAGGCTCAAAATGTCAGGTATTTAACTATCTGTTGTATATAATATACAGTAATATTGCTGCTTTTCGAGTGCTCAGATTTCATATATTTGAAAATATATATGCTTGGATCTAGACTAAAGTCCCACTTATTTAATTGGGTCTACTTTAAGTATGACTAAGTCTGCATCCAACTCATATTTCAGAATGTAGTGAGCTTCTTATATACTGCCTTCCTGTCAAGGCATTTGAAGTGTTTTACAGTTTAAAACACCAAATCAAAATAAGTTATGAGAGATAAAACGGCAAAGGTGTCTAAGGATTCTTCAGTAGCTGTTAGTATGAGTGTCCCGGGCTGGGCTTCCTCTCAGAGCACACAGGTCTTTAAGCAGCTCCTCCCCAACTTTCCTAAGGGCTATCAACAATTACTTAAGGCAGCTGGTGGTTTCTTCAGGAACTTATGACATGTACTCCCTCGCCTGGGCTTCTCTGCCAAGATTAACATATATGCGAAAGATCCTGTGTCTGAGAAGAAAAATGTTAACTCCTGTCAAAATTGGTTTTAATTCTCAAGGCTAGTGATGATTTATATAAACAACAAAATACTGTCAGGAAGATATAAACAGAAATCTACAAACTTGAAATTCTTTCTTTTAGCATTATAGCTTTTGCCATTATAAATAGCTTTTGCCATTACTAATTAAGGGTGCGATCCTATGCATGTTTAGAAAAAAAAGGTTCCACAACTCCCAGCATTCCCCAGCCAGCCATGCTTGCTGGGAAATCTGAGACTTGTAGGACTTTTTTTCCATCTAAACATGCATAGGATTATGCCGTAATTCTCTAACTGATATACTTCTTTGTATGTAAAAACCCATGCTGTACTGCAGAAAATATTAGGTGCTCTTAAGTCATCACAGAAAAGAACCAAACTGCTCTCAATATTTTGAGTAAATATGCTGGTCAGAGCATGAAACACATAACTACTTCAACTGCATATTTTAAATTGAGAGAAAATACTGGATTCTAAACACTATTAAGTCGTATTCAGCCTTGGAAACTTTTGGTTGTGTCATACTTGGTATGCTGATTTGAGAGAGTATTATTGGATGAACTGTTGTGTCTGTAGGATTTGTGCAGAGCAGACTTAAGCTACTCAGTTTCCCTCAGGTGTATTGATAAAAGAAGGCAAACATGCCCCAATATTATGTCTTGGAATGAAAAATCAAAGAAGAGTGTGGAATGAATCTAGTCTTGTAGTTATTGTTTCCAAAGATTCAAATTTTACATTAAAAAAATCTTCTGAAGAAAGTAACACATAAAGTTTTCAAATGTAAAAACCGTAAAAATGCTGTTGTGCTTTTCACAGGAATAATTTTAGTGTGTTGTTAAAACTTGTACACCTCTTGTTTGAAGGATTTATAGTTAAAACAACTTGAAAGAATAAAAAATAAGAAGCCAAGCACTTAGATTGCCCCCACTCCACCCAAGTCATATGCTTAAGCATAGCTTCCTCCTTCAATTATGTCTCCAAGTGTAGGGTTTTTTGGCACTGCATGTACTTCTAATTCACATATTTGATGGCTCTAACCAAACTGCAGTGTGCCCTTAAACAAAACTAGCACTCCTCAAACCTAGAAGGTTAAATATAGTTGTATGTAGACAAAATGAGGATGATGCTTTCAGCAGCACTTGGAATCCTTTATTCTGACTGAATAGTAGGCAAACACACACACACACACACACCCCTCCTCAAACCATGTGTCTAATCTCCATATCCCCATTTTCCTTCAATTCATTATGGCTCATTAATAGAAAAAACTGAGAATGAACATCAATAAGTACTGCCTGCTTTTAGAATTTCAGTTCTCAAACTTTCAGGTGCCTCTTAAGAAGCTGTAAGCAACTTCAAAGGAACAACATGATCAGTATGCTGTCTCACTTACCTCATCCACGAATCATTACAATTAATGGCTGTTTGCTTTGCCGACTGGTAGTTCTGGCCAATGGGAATGCAGTAAACATTTTCTAAAAATTATGCAAGACACATAGCTGTCTAGCAAGGGCTGAACACATCGCATAAGAATGTAGCAGCCAGAGTTTTGACCGGCACTGCTCGTTCTGATCATACCTCACTAGTTTTTAAAACTTAACTGGCTGCCCATTTGTTTCTGGTACCAGTTCTTTTTTTCAAAATCCAAGCTGTTTTTTTCAAAACATCTTGGGACCCAAGTAGTTGAAGGAGTGCCTCTTTCCATATCAACCTACCTGCACATTAAATTCATCTGCTGATGGCCTTCTCCAAAAATCATCTCCGTCAGAGGTGAGGTTTACATTTACAAGGGAGAGGACGTCTTTGGTAGTAGCACCAAAGTTATGGAAAGCCCTCAACAGGGAGGTAAACCTGATGCCAACTTGGTTATTATTTAGGTGCTAGAAAAGTTTATTTCCAAACATTTTAAAACTGTTTTGCCACCTTAAATATTTTAAACTCTTAGTAATGGTTTATCTGTTTGGTATTATTTCTTAATTTTTATAAACATTGAAATCCTTGATATTGTGTTAAATAAAAAAGCAGCAAGTGGGTGGAGAAAAGTAAGGAGATGTGAAGCCACTTGAGCAGTTAGTAGCCAAGTGTAAGCTGGGATCTAAAAGCCTGTCTGGAGTAGGGTAGCTAGAGGTTGAAAGTGCCAGCCAGGGAATCAAGGCAATGAGATGCACGTTCAGATGAAAATAAAGGACAGTAAAGAAAAGCGCAAAAAGGAGAAAATGATGTAGGTGGGAAGGGAGACATGTGTACAGAACATGAGGAAATAGGTGAAAAGATAAGACTGAAGCTGGCTAACTTGGTCAAGGGATGGATGAGAGAATGAGAAATGAATGGAAGAGGCAGGAAACAATGGAAAATGTAACTGGCTTTGGTCTGATCTCATCCAGTTGAGCACTGACCGTAGCATGGCTCTTAATTTAAATTAAGAATTGTCAGTAGCATACTACTCATGCTTCTTGAACTAAGTTCTGAATGAGTTTTCTTTAATCTAGTATTGGAGAATACTGAATGTACTCCTATTAAAACATGGGCTGTTAAACCTGCTTTCTGGAATAATTTAAAAAAGCAAATATGCCAGGTGAATGCTAATGGGGGGAAAATGAGATTTGGCTAGCTGTTGTGGATTCCTAAGCTGCCAGTTTTAAAGTACTATGCGCCTAGTTGTAGAAATACTTTATTAAAGAGTCAGGTCTACTAAATAGGTTCTAAGCTGGTACAAGAAAATATGCCAAGTATTTAAGGGTGGTAGTAAATTCTTACATAGGCTTGAATCCTAAGTATCATGAGCATAAGAAAGTTTATGTCAAGGGACTTTCCTGACCCCTCCTCCTCACTTCAGTACCCCCGAAAAACCTCCAGATTGGCACGTCCTGTGAGGAGTGAGTTTATGCAATGTGCCTATTCTGGATTTGGGGTGAGCCCCCATCCTCCAGCAGCCCGCTGCACCCCATTCCACAACTTATCGTCAAGAGAGACTTTTGGATGTTAGAGGGGTGAGAAGGGGATGGGCAAAATGCTATCCTTGTGCGAGCTTCCTTCTGTTCACAGTAATTAGGATCCAAGCCATTGGGCTGTTGTCATGTAACAGTGACAAATCATAGATTAATTAACCCACGATTGCTGCGGTACATTCCTCAGCCTCTTTGAATATTCAGCCCCCGTTTGGGCCAATTGGTTGCTCTGTGATGTCCAAATCCAGACACTTCCAGTTAATCATGCAAACTACTAATTGTAGGTTAATTGTGGTTTGCTTAACCCACAATTAACCTGTAGTGTCCAGGTTTGGACATCACATAGCAAACCCAGTCGGTGTTGAATATCCAAAATGGCTGCAGAATGCTCCTGGCACACACCATGGCAGATTGTTGTTGCAAATTGGATCATTGGCTCTTCAAAGACAGGATCTCCCCTGTCCACTAGAGGCAACATCTTGTCACTATGCTACTGAAATATGAAGTTTGTTTTCAAATAATTCTGTATCTAATAGTGTTCTTCCACATTAGTGTGGCATTTCTGGCTGCTTATTTTGTAGCAAAATGCTGTCTAAAGTTTAAACTACAGTTGTGCTCATGTTCTCATTCAGTTCCAAAACATATCACTTCAGAATAATCATTTTAACAGTTAGAATAGGGTCTCCTTTTTGGAAAGGAAGTATGCTGACCTCTTTCTCTAGAATGCTTGATAGAATCATGAACAAAGGCATCTTAACTGTATTTCTTTTAAAGCTTGATATACAAGTACTTGAGGAGGCATGCCCTTACCTGTTTAAATATATTTAAAATGTCATTAATAAAAGCTATTCCCATAGTCATTTTTCATATTTTAATCACGTGAATTTAAAATTCAGATGCAGTTGTGATCCAAAAAGCTACTTGAGGCATGCCCAAAGCTTGAGCATACCCAGTGAGATTTTTTACTTTAATCAGAAGAAACCAGTGATTTGGAATATAAAATTTTCAGCCATTATATTTTCCTGTAGAATTTTGCCCTTTCTATAAATGCGTTCTTGAAATAGAAATAATCTAAAGGTAAGTGTATGCTATTGCATTGTCATGACTTAACTATTTACACATCTTCCAGTAAAAATAATCTTTGAATTTGTTTTGAATATAACTACACTAAGTGCACTGTATTGATTTTGCCCAATGAAATATTTCAGTTAAACTACTTCTGAGGAGGGGGGAGAATTTTCAGATACATATATAGCACATACAATTAACGGGTTTTTTTAGTGTTTACTAATGCAAGTCAAACATGCTAAATCAAAACTCCTGATATTTGGAGCAGCAGAAAATTTTCCAGTTCAAAATTTTCCAGAAAATCATCATCACTGGTAAAAATCTGTACCTTATTACAAACTGCTCTTTTAAGTCTTCAGTTCCAAAAGCAGTTTACCATGTTGCATGGTGAGCTTCTGTTTGAAAGCTTCAGGTCCAGGAGGGTTTGGGTCTTGTTCAACTAGCTGTTGTATAGATCTCAGCCATTTTATAATGCTCTTTGGAAGCAACCCTAATTCAGTCCTTCATTAATATTCTTAGCTTACTTGGAAAGGATAACAACCATCATATTCCATACATAATAAAAATACAAGTATAGTTGAAGAAATTGGCAGTAGTAGCTGACATTGAGGAAACAAAAGTTTTATCTCTTGTTTCTGCTGTTGGTTGGCAAGAATTTTGGAATGAATCTGGATAGCGGATGAGAGTACAACTTGGAAATATTAGCAGCTCATGAAAATAAGGATTTATCAATTGTGTAGAATCTCTATTATGGGTGAAAATTAATTCTGTTTTGAGTTATACTTCATATATGGATAAAAAATTATGCATGTCTGCAGGCTCATGTGCTAACCATATTTAGGGCACTCTTCTCTCACCTCTACCCTTCTCCCTACTGTATTCATCCCCCTGCCTCCTGCCTGGTTAAATGCTGGGGAAAGTAGTTAAAGCTGCCCTGTTAAAAACTAGTTTTCTTTGGGAGAAGTGTGAATCCTTCAGTTCATTGTTTTAGAATTCACAGCTTTGGATTTCCATTGCTTTGTCACCCTAACTTCATAACTTAAAAGACTACAGATCACTCTCATAATGCTAAACTATGGTTTAGCCACTGTTTCTGAACCAGCTCATTAAGAACTGGGATATGAGGAAAAGTGTATTGTTCATGTTTTTCCAGACTTAGATTAGTTTTGTTCAGATACATCAGATATTCATTTCGTTTTTGCAGGCCTTACATATATGTGAGGAGTATATGGATATGGAAAAGTAAAACTTTTAAGGAAGGGTTTCTTGACATGGCTCCTTTGGGAAAAGATACTATGAGAATTGCTGATATAAACTTTTTTTCATGGGCCATTTGAAAATTGGTGGTGGTCTCAATGGACCACTTAAAAAATTTTGATCTACAAATCAAAGCACAACTCATATTTAATACCTGATCTTGCCTTTCTAATGCAGTGGATGTGCCTGTTTTTATGAAGTTTTATTAAGTTGTGTGTATTGTCTGTAAGCTTTACCCCCAGGTGAGGCCTATTATTATATTTCTATTTACTTATATCCCACCTTTTCCCCAATACGGGGCCTCAAGGCGGCTTACAACATTAAAAAACTTGTACAGTTAAAACCTATAAATAGAAATATACAAAAGTTAAAAATAATTAAATCAATCATATTAAAATTGTATAAAAGTTAAAAAATTTAAAAAGCCAACAACAATATAAACAATAGTATCAACCCATCATATTTTCAGAGGCCCAGACTATCTCTCCCCAAAGGCCTGCCAGAACAAAAACGTTTTTGCCTGCCTGCGAAAGCACACCAAGGGGGGTGCTACTCTCGCCTACCTGGGAAGGGAGCTCCAGAGTCTTGGGGCAGCCACCGAGAAGGCCCTCTCCCACATTCCTACCAGGCGAGCCTGTGATGGTGGCAGGACCACAAGAAGCACCTCCCCTGAAGATCTCAGGGCACAAGCAGGCTCATTGGGGAGAATACAGTCTTCAAATAACCTGGACCCAAGCCGTATAGGTCTTCATAGGTCATGACTAGCACTTTGAATTGTTCCCGGAAACAGACTGGGAGCCAGTGAAGCTGTTTTAGCAGGGGAGTTGTATGCTCTCTGTAGCCAGGCCTAGTCAACAGTCTGGCAGCAGCTCTTTGAACTTGTTGAAGTTTCTGAACACTCTTCAAATGCAGCCCAACGTAGAGCGTGTTACAGTAATCCAAATGGGATGTAACTAAGGCATGTGTCACCATGGCCGAGTCAGACATGTCAGGGAGTGGGCACAGCTGGTGCACTAGCTTTAACTGTCCAAATGTACTCCTGGCCACCACTACAACCTGGGCATCCAGACTCTGGGCTGAATCCAGAAGTACACTGAAGCTGCGAACCTGTATTTGGAAGAATAGTGGCTGTCAACATTTCCATGGACCATTCTGAATGGAGTTTATGGATCACCGGTGTTTTGCAGACCGCAGTTTGAGAACCTGGGCTATAAACGTAACTTTTCTAAGTCCTTCTTTCTCAAGCCTGAACTTGATATTTTGTGAAAAAGACTTGTGAAATGTGCAAATGTGCTTAAGGTTGCGAACATTCTTTGTAAAGTTATCACTGTGACTGACTTGTTTCCTCATTAGCAATGTGAATCCTTCTCTTCATGGTTTCAGATTTCAAAGCTTGAATTTCCATTGCTTGTGTTTTCCTAACTCCATAGTTTAAAAGTTGTGAAAAGCTACCTTGTAAGAAGTTCTGTTAAGGAGGCAATGCTATCTTTTGTGAGCCATGGGATGTAAAGGCCAGGAGCCACCCTGTACAGAGGTTGTACCATATCATCAGATGCTAGGTGAAACAGGAAGGCCATCTTTGTGTCCTGCTTGTGAGTATCCAGAGGCATCTTGGCTAGCCACATTTGGAAATGGAATGCTGTATTAGATTGACCTTGGCCTGATCCAGGCAGGCACGTCTTAAGATTTTTCCTGTCTTGAAGGAATTCTTTTTTACACACTTTTTGCTACATGTACAGTTGAACCTTTTAGGATGCTTTTTCAGTTCCATAGTCTACAAGCTATTGCTAAACCTTGGGCCTAGGGTCTCTAAATGTTTAAACCTAAAAACTCATTTTTTCCTCCGAACAAATTGCTACACGTTCTCAATCTTGTTTCATTTCCTGGCTCTCATAGGAATCCTTCAACTACTTTCTACCAAGTGTTCCATTCGAATAAGTTACGGGAATCAAAGAACCTCTGGGATAGGTATGAATACTTAAGTATGGAAAGCATATGTGCTGAGGTATGCATGAACAGCTTTGCACTGTGCAGGTTTCTTGTCATCAAGTAGTATTTTCACTTCAACTTCTTCTGCCTTTCTCCTCAGTTTACCTACTGTGATTTGACTAGTCCACCCACGGTATCCAAAAGCAACTTGATTAAATGGTGGTTCTTTTCTAGACCTCATGGAGTCTAGTCCCATTCTGTGCATTGCTGCCTTTTGCTTTTGTAGCTGTGGGAAGAGTAGTAGTAATTAGGTGCTCACTAGTGCTAGAACAAGAAATGCTGCTGGTAGTAGTGATGAGCAGCTCCAGTCTAGCTTCTGAAAACTAGCAGTAGTGATCTAGCATCACTAAAATATTTTTTAAAAATCAAGTCATTTAAATTGTGGAATGAAAGTAAATATAAGGTCTACTTTGATAGAAATCTCTTACAAAATAGCTATTACAACTTGAACAGCTATAAATTGGGACATGAATGGGGAAAAACTTTGAAATTCAGGCACAGCCAGGCACTTGGTGAGAAACTGCAACAAATCCAACTTTGAGGATACCACTTGTCAAAGTTGCATTACTAATTCAACAGCTGCAGTTTGGCTTTGCACAATATTAATAATACAGATTGAAATCCTGATGGCTTTTCTGACTTACAGTGTTCTTGTCTGTCTTAGGTTTTCTACTGCTAATTGGACATTAAGCACTGTCATTTGTTTGCATTTCCCTTATTGAAGCAAAGAAAATGTAATGGCTTGCTTGCTTGCTTGCTGACTTTAGAAGGAACACATTCTACTTTGAAGAATTATAGGATTTAAGATCACAGTAGTCTGAAGTGCTGTCTTAATTCTAAATTAAATATAGAAGAGCTCTTAACTTCTAGGAACTCTGTTTTCTGGACTGAACTTCAGTTCAAATACTGATTCTCTACCACAGTTCAGGGATATTGCCTCATCATTAGGATTTGACGAGAAGAAGAGAGATAACTGGGTGTCCTCAAAATACTGATGCTGCTGCGCTCCAGAACCTCTGCTGACCTCTCCTACTAGCTTCACGTAGATGTTAAACAGCATAGGGGGCAGAGTTGAACCCAGTGGCATCCATCCCACAGGTTCATTCCAATGGGATAGAGTAGAACTCTCTCAGCATCAGCTTTGGAAACCTACCTGACAGGTAGGAAGAGAACCACTGCCAGTCACTGCCATCTGCTGCAAATCAGTGCCAGGCAGTCCATGATTGATGGATGCCTGGTGTCTCCAATTAAAGGATCTCTAAGAGTAGGCCTGGGAAAAGATGTTGCCTGAAACCTTTGGGAGCTGATGCCAGTCAAAATAGATAATGCTGGTTTAAGGCAGCTTCTTACATACATTCAGTTACAGGTTGCTCTCTTATCAGCTGTCCAAAATTTGCTTTAGCCTCTCATTATTTTCTAGTCCGGTCTTTCCCCATTGGGATATCTGTAACATGTGACACCGTTAAGACCCTCAGTGTGGGACCCTTCTTAGAGAAGTACATATGGCCTCATCAGTAATTACCTTTAAGCAGACCTTTTTTGTTCGCTCAGTGTTTTACTTTTTGTGCAATTAGGTATGTTAGCTGCTGATGTTTTTGTGTTTAGTCTTGATTTGTTTTAATTGTATTTCAGACATTATATATTTTATTTCTTAAACTTTTGTAAGCTTGTGAAATTCATATTATCTTGAAAGGAGGGGCATAAATGATTAAATAAAGGAAACCTAGCTACTCTATCTAAACATGCCACTTAAAAGGGGGGCGTGGATTGTGGAACATAATCTACTCATTATATCTTCCTGTCCCCACATTTTTTGTAGTTTATGGGTTGGATTTTGCCTTCTACAAACGGGCTCCTTACTGGTGGAAAAGGAGGAGAGATAACTTTAGTTTATCTCCCCTTGCAGCCCCCTGTGCCCCCCAAAAGTTGCTCCGGAGGGTTGGGAACCCTTGGACAGTGTAGGAGGCGCTGCTTGGGGCTGCAGGGGGAAGGAAATCAGCAAAAATAATTTCCCACACTCACACACGCATACTCTTTCCACTAGTAGGAGCATTCTGAACAGAGCTCCACTCACGGGGTACTACTGTCAGCGAAACTATGGATCCAACCCATTGACGTCTACTTAAGTTCACCCACCCTTAACTAGAAAACCATTTAATATTTCAGCTAAACAATGTTGGGCTTTCACATATGTATATCCATATATTTTATAACATGAAGTGTTAAGGGATGTAAAATATGCTTTTTGTAATCCAGTTTAAGCCACTGTTTCTCTCTTCCCAATGCTCAGAGGTGAATGCCAGAACTCACATAGTCAAACTGGCACCACCCATGCAGAAGAGGGAGGTATCAGCAGGTTCAGAGAAACCCCAAAGTTTGCAGAAGTACAAAACATCTGGTGAAGAAAATGCCTGTAGAAAAAACATCTCACCCCAACAGTTCAGTGAGGGCTGTCTGCTCGAGGCCATTGAATGCTGATTGAGGAGATGGAAATCAAGTGGGTGGGGTATGGATGGAGTAATTGGAACACTAAACACAAGCACTCCATGCTGCAAAATTTTGTTGCAAGTCCCATTTGTTAATGCTATTTAAGAAAGTATTGTTGTTGTTCAGTCGTTAAGTCGTGTCCGACTCTTCGTGATCCATGAACCATAGCACGCCAGGCCTTCTTGTCCGTAGCACAACCATTTTAAAATCTTGAGGGATTAAGAAAGGTTTGAAAGATAATTTTCAGTTTATCTGTACACTTAGCTGCCTCTTGGCCAATTTATAAAGCAATTATGGAGAAGGCATTGCCTTGGAGGCACGTTTGGCAAGGATTAGATATTTGTACGTATGCCGAAGCTATCCATAGTTTCAAGTATACCTTTGCAGGCTTCCCTGCGTTGTGTTTATGAGAGTTAATGAAGTGTTTCTTTTTGATATGCTTATTATTGGCAGTCTGAATATGTACTAGAGCTTTTAAGTCAAACAGGTTTCATCTGTGTTTATTTCTGGCCATTCTGCATGTTATGCGGCATAGCTGGATTCTAGACACTATCTGGCCCACAGAGATGTTGTCATGCATGAAAGCTGTCCCATTGGCCAAATCTGCTGTTAGAGCAGCTTTGAGCAGAGCTCTGTTGGCACATAAAAACAAAGAGAATAACATGATTTGTGTTGATTGTGCACTTTACTGGCTGGCATGACTTGGAAAACCATAACTGAACAGAGACTGAATGTGTGGGAGAACTGAGTGATGAATAAAACCCATAATGGTGGAAGTTGTATGGTTGAAATCTGCCAAGGCTATCTACTGGTCTTATTTTGTTTAGTCATCTGTTTTGATCTCATCTTCTGGAACAAATGGAGAACTTTTGAACACATGTTTGGGTGTTAAGCATGACCCATAAATTTGGGGTATATTCAGACAAGCTTCTGTTCACAATAACAGCAGGGGACCATTAATATAACAGAAAATGTCTTACGTTGTAACTTCAACTGAAAAGAGGTCACTAGCAGCAGATAGCAAATTCAAACAGGCTGCTGCTAGACAGTGCACTCTGTGAAGTCACTAATGATGGGATGTTGGCAGTGGAGGCAGGTATGCAACCCAATATTCTGCAAAAGAGGTTTCCTAGCTGTTTTGGCTGTGGTGGGCTAAACAGGAGCTGGTTTAAAAGACTGCTGCTTGTTTTGGGGATCTGGTTGGCAACTACATTGTTTAGTTCCAGGCTGGCCCACTGGATAATGTAACACCTTTTCTTTGCATGCAGAAGTTTCCCTAACTTTGGGGTGGGACTCTCCCATACTTCACAGTTGCTTTCTGCTTGCCAGAGGTTCTGCTGCAGCTGTTATACAGCTATAACATTACAACAGGCTTCATGAAGCTATTCCTTGGAAGGCTGAGGAGAGAACGTGGGGGTGTGAAGGTGGTTTGTTGCTTACTCACCCAAGTCTTCTTTCAGGGGGATACATGGGTTGCTGCCTAGCAACTATCCAAGAAGCTCCCAATTTCCACTTTTTCCACTGCCCTAAAACACAAATGGGCAAAAACTGGGCAGTGGGGAAGAGTAGAAGCTTGGTCTATTGGTCTACTAAACCAATAAACATTTGGTTTGGTAGACCAGTTGGTGACTTTCACAGGCTGGTCTTGTCTTAATGGAAGACCTCTAATAGAATCTATTCCTGAATGGATATTTCAACATTCCTTTAGAAGAGAGATTTTCAGCAGCTGTAAATGTGGTACAGTTTCCATGAGGATGTCATTTGAAGCTTCTGCCAGAACTATGTTTAAGTCTTACAGGCCTCTGTGGTTGGCTACACTGTGGTACTGTAGTTTTTAACACTTTCTTATAGTCTAACATATGAAGTATATTTTAAACAATTAATTATGCTGTAGCATCTTACATGATATGTTTCTGTTTTGGGACAGCTAGATGTCCCAAAAAGATGTCCTTCAGCTATTAAATAAGGATGGCAAAATGATAACAGATGACAAAGAAAAGGCAGAGGTGCTCAATTCCTACTTTGGCTCAGTCTTCTCCCAAAAGAGGGTCTATGACCCCCCTGGCAAAGGCGAAGTACAGGCTGAAGGGGCAGGATTGCAGCTTGAGATCGACAGGCATATGGTCAAGGAACACCTCATTACTTTGAATGAGTTCAAATCTCCAGGGCCAGATGAACTGCATCCTAGAGTAATAAAGGAACTGGCAGAAGAACTCTCAGAACCGCTGTCTATTCTCTTTGAGAAATCATGGAGGACCGGGGAAGTGCCAGATGACTGGAGGAGGGCTAACGTTGTCCCTATCTTCAAAAAGGGTAAAAAGGAGGAACCTGGGAACTACAGACCAGTCAGTCTGACATCAATCCCTGGGAAAATTCTGGAGCAGATCATAAAGCAATCCATCTGGAAGCACCTTGACAACAATGCCGTGATTACTCGAAGCCAACATGGATTTGTCAAAAACAAGTCCTGCCAGACAAATCTGATCTCATTTTTTGATCAAGTCACCTCCCTTGTAGACCGTGGGAATGCTGTAGACATCATATACCTCGACTTCAGCAAAGCTTTCGACAAAGTGCCCCATGATATCCTGATGAGCAAACTTGCTCGAAGTGGGCTAGATGAAACAACGATCATGTGGATCCACAGTTGGCTACAGAATCGGACTCAAAGAGTGCTTATCAATGGGACCTTCTCAAGCTGGGGAGAGGTAACGAGTGGGGTACCGCAGGGCTCAGTCCTGGGCCCAGTGCTCTTCAACATTTTTATTAATGACTTGGAGGAGGAGGTGCAGGGAATGCTGATCAAATTTGCAGATGACACAAAATTGGGAGGGATAGCTAATACTTTGGAAGACAGAAACAAAATTCAAAGTGATCTGGATAGACTGGAGTGCTGGGCAGAAAACAACAGAATGGCATTTAATAGGGACAAATGCCAAGTTCTGCACCTAGGAAAAAGAAACCAAATGCACAGTTACAAGATGGGGGATACGTGGCTCAACCACACTACGAGCGAGAAGGATCTTGGAATTGTCGTCGATCACAAGCTGAATATGAGCCAACAATGTGATGTGGCTGCAAAAAAGGCAAATGCTATTTTGGGCTGCATTCATAGAAGCATCGCTTCCAAATCCCGGGAAGTACTAGTTCCCCTCTACTCAGCACTGGTTAGGCCTCATCTGGAGTACTGTGTCCAGTTCTGGGCACCACACTTTAAGAAGGATGCAGACAAGCTGGAGAGGGTTCAAAGGAGGGCAACAAAGATGATCAGGGGACTGGAAACAAAGCCCTATGAAGAGAGACTGAAAGAACTGGGCATGTTTAGCCTTGAGAAGAGAAGACTGAGGGGAGATATGATAGCACTCTTCAAGTACTTGAAAGGTTGTCACAGAGAAGAAGGCCAGGATCTCTTCTTGATCATCCCAGAGTGCAGGACACGGAATAATGGGCTCAAGTTACAGGAAGCCAGATTCCGGCTGAACATCAGGAAAAACTTCCTGAGTGTCAGAGCAATACGGCAATGGAACCAATTATCTGGGGAGGTGGTGGGCTCTCCCACACTGGAGGCCTTTAAGACGAGGCTGGACAGCCATTTGTCGGGGATGCTCTGACTTGGATTCCTGCATTGAGCAGGGGGTTGGACTCGATGGCCTTGTAGGCCCCTTCCAACCCTACTATTCTATGATTCTATGATTCTACTATTCTATGATTCTATGTGTAAACTTGGTGTTTAAGATTTTTAGTGAGGTCTAAAAAAATTATATTGCCTTGTAACTACACTTTCTAAATGGATATGGTGTGCTCTCTTGTGACTGGCAATTTTCTTGGGAGTATTTTGAAGCCAACGGAACTGTGAAGAAGTAATTGCAAGGGACCAAATACTACTATGTAATGCATGGCACACAACAGAATGAGCTAAACTCTAGTATTTGAAGAACCCTGCATTTTAATTCATCATCTATGTATATATGTGAGGGTACTTGTGATAGCTACATAATTTAAGGCTTTTTTACATTTACATTGAAGTTGATCACACTGTGGAGGCTTCCTTTTGGAAGCCTCCATGTTTTTTCTTGCTTACCGCTTGAACATTGGTTGCTAGGTGCATTTATCTCGGGAGACGTCCCCTTCTTAGATAACTCAAAATAGGAGATTAGGGAGGGGCATAGAGTAGATGATTTGAAATCAGACTTCTCAAACATTTTTAACAAATCTTATTAAGACATCTTTACATCTACTCGTTAGCAATCACAAGATTCGTAAAAATCATAGGACCTAGTGAATGATCTTGGGAATGTCTGAATCTACAGTGTTGGACCACTGGGAGCTCTGTGCAAAAGCAAGATAGAAGTTTAATAAATACAACATTTTTTAAAAGTCAACATAATGCATTGCGATTACTTCCTAATGATTTATCAAGTCTTTGTCAGAGTAGGCTTTTACTATCATTTTGAAGAACAGTCCTTTTTATAGCCTAAAGTAGATCTCTGAAGACTCACTTTTCAGTTTCTTCCAGTGTGAAATGAGGACCTCATTTGAGAGCCTTGCACCGATTACTACAGGAACTATGCAGCAAACAGCGGTCCTGTACAGATGAACAATGATTGCTCCTATTTTGAGATGAAAGTATTACAGATATTGTGATGGGTCTTTGTTACTATGAATTCACATACATTTCTTGTGAATCTGCCATGGGAAGTGTCCCTGACATGATGAAGTTTGCATTATGGCATTACATTTGAATGTATTTTTATATTAAAAATCCCACATTTATTGCAAGCTGAAAAATGTTCAGTTTCCTTGTTCTTTAGATCCAGGTTTTTCAATAATGATGAAGTGAATGTAGTGTGAAATGCATTTAGCCTTTTAGTATTGCTTTATATGTAGTACGTTTGCTTTTCATGCAGTTATTATATATTTATTTTTCTCCATGTTGCTTCAGTGCAACCCTTTTGTTGGATAACACATTCTTAATCAGACCTGACTCCAGTTGAGAAAATAGTTAACTGTCAGCACTCTGCATTATTTTAATATATAATTTCGAAAAATCCATTTTGTGACTTGCCTAAAATTTTGCTTCATTGCTATTCAATTGATTTAAAGTAAATTATTCTAATGACTGTGGAGTGCTTGTGGCAATGAGTGTGGAATTTAGTACATACTTAGAAAACCTGGAAATCTTCCACTTTTCCAAAATGACCTTTTGAGGTGGTTCTCTTTACTTGCCACATTTTTATACCACCCTTCAGTACATGTTCCCATGGTATGTTCCAAGAAAAAATTGCTTTTGTAAACTGTTGTTTATAATGGGCGGGCAGAAAGTAGATCTCCAGATGTTTTGGACCTCCAGCTCTCAGCATTCCTAGCCATTGGCTGTGCTGGCAGGGGCTTTGGGGAGTTGAAGTCCAAAACATCTGGAGATCAACCTTTTTGCCCATCCCTGGTTTATGGAATTGATTTCTGAAGAACTGAATTACTTAGAAAAATATGCAGTCAGTACCACCAGGATGATGCATGGACATACTGTAGTGCTGGATGAGGATGTGATCTGTCTGTTCTTGCTTTAGAAGAATGCTTTCCATTTCTTCATTGCTGAAAGCATACTACCAGTTTCAAGGGACTGATTATAGCTTCATATTCATGTCAATGACCTGGTTTGCATGTAACAGCAATCCAGAGTATGGGTTGAGTACGGGTTGTTGTTGAATCGTGGGTTGTTATTATGTGCAAACCCTGAATTGTGATTTGTTAACCACAAACAACCCAGAGTTTACAGCCCAACAATAAACGATGAGCGCTTTTCCTGGGTTATTTGTGGTTAACAGCCCATAGTTAAATAACAACAACCACTCATGATTCAACAGCAACCCATAGTCAACCCATACTTGGGTTGTCATTTTGTGTGAACCAGGCCAATAACTTTTGGGCACATGTGTATACACCAGTTTTCTATTTCTTTATTTTTTGCATTTATATCCCACCTTTTTTCCTCTTGCAAGGAACCCAAGGTGGCTTACATTATCTTCCTCCTCTCCATTTTATCCTCACAACAACCCTGTGAGGTAGGTTGGGCTGAGAGTCTGTGACTGGCCCAAAGTCACCCAGTGAGCTTCCATGGCTGAGTGGTGACTAGAACCCGGATCTCCCGGCTCCCAGTCCAGCACTCTAGCCACTACACCACACTGCCTCTATGACCTGGTACCCCCAGATGTGTTGAACTACAGCTCCCATAATCTCCAGCCAGCATGGTCATTGGCTGGTACAAGCCTTTGCACAAGTTTAAAGTAGTTCTTTGGATTGAGACCTAAATTTGCAACATGTTTTCCCCCACCAGTTCAGTTGGAGGCCAAAACAATTAAGTGGATAAGTCATTCACTTGAAAACCAACTAACAGACAGGCTGGTATAAAAACCCATTTTGAAATTGTGACCTTGTGTTCTTTGTGAATATGTTATTTTACAAAGGAAAAGATTAAGACCTTTGCTTCATAACATAAATAAAATTAACACCTCTTCCATAATTTTTCTCTGCCCTCCCCATGCCAATATATTAAGTGAAAACTTCAAAATACAAAACAAACTGGGAAAATTAAGTTGACAGGATTGTTTTTCAGAATTGTCTTTCCCATATTTTGCAAAACCTTGATATCCATACTTGATTAAATGTGCTGATTATTGGTTGGGGTTTATTTTTGTGTAACAAGAATGTAAGGGCCCTAGGAGATCTGAGGAATGTTTTCTTGACGCTCAAGGTGTGTGAAGTTGAGATGTTTAGGAAGACTGCTTGAACATGTAAACACTTGACTATGTGAAATATTAAGAGACGGCTTTTTATAGGAGTGCGTAGAAACATAAAACCCATTTCCTTTATTGGCTACATTTAAAGGAGATAAAATTCACAGTTTTGTTTCCAAATTCATGTTAACCTCTTTTGAAAGACTTGTTAAAAGTGTCCAAATTTCCACATGAATATTTGAATTGTTTGCTTTTGAGAAATATTTCCATCTTAACATGTTATGTTGGCACTTCCCAGCACTATATTTAATAAATACATCCCACCTGAAGATTATAGCAGTAAATAGTAAACATTTAAAGTTACGACATGATAAGAAGTGAGAGAGGACCGTGAGTAATCAGTTAACAGCAAGAATAGTATGGTGTTGATTCATCTGTTCAGTCACTGTTCCTGCTGGTGTGAAGGTTAGCCTAATCCCGCTATTACCCCTGCAGTGGATTCAGGTTGATTGTTTTCTGGACTTCCAGTTTGGATATTTATGTTAATGAAAAGTCCATGTAGAAATGCCCAGAGTAATTGTACCAACTCAAATGAAAGAACGTAACAGTTGGTTCTTAAAGTATTACATCTTTTCTGGAAATACATAAGGACACTTAATTAAAACTACTCCATCCATTATAACATTCACCAAAATTCTCCTAACCTATTGCCCTCCAGATACTTGGACTTCTGCTGCCATAAGTCCCAGCCAACGTAGCTAATGGTCAGGAATGTTGGGAGTTGTAGTCCAAAACATTTGATCTCCTTTCTCAAGCAGTGCTCTAGCATGAGGTGTACAATAGCCCTGCATGAATGGAAGACCTGTTCCAATGTAGAAGTGCACTTTTAGGTCCAGTACATAGAAACAACTTAAACCATTAAAACCAAGACCCTTAGTTTCTTTACTAAAAGTTTGAGTGTAATTACTAATTGCATCCTTTTAAATATATTTGATTGAAGTAGTAATACTAATACTTTGTGACTAGTAACCTGTCTTAGTGTGCAATCTTAAGAGGCTTACGGCCATCCAAAGTAGAGTGGGAGGAGTAGCGGAGGCAGTCTTTGCCTCTGCTCTCCCCCTGCTCTGCATTTTAGCTAGACAGACATTTTCACCTGTCTAGCTGTTGGGGAGGCCTGGTGATACGGCATAAGCTCCTGCCCACTGACACACACCCTTTCCCTTCCCTCCGATGTCACCGGTTCAGTTCTCTCCGTATTGGCTGTGAGAGGGAGGGGAGCTCAGGCTCCTGGGTCTGAGGTCAGAGCACTGTCTCCAACCTCAGATTGAGGAATCTGTACTATCCTGTGGCCCTCCAGACTCCATAGGATTGCTGTCCCCATGGTTTTTAAATAAAGGGGAAATGCAATATATGAACATTAGTAAAATAGTCAAAAACCAGTCATTAGAACTTGTGTAGTGAAGTTCAAATTAATTTTATTAGTCATGACTCAACTGTAGTACATTAAACTTCAATCTTCCTGTAATACAAGGAAATGAAGATCTTCATAAAATGCTTGATAATCTGAACTTCTTCATGCATCACATAGTCAAAACTATGGAATTCACTATCATAAGATGTAATGGTGGCCACTAATTTGGATGGCTTTAAAAGGGGATTATACAAATTCATGGAGGATAAGGCTACCAATGGCTATTTGCCATGATGGATATATATTACTGGTAGTATGCCTCTCACAAGGCCTGCTGCTAGGAAAAACAAGTGATGGGTGCTGTTTTGCTCATGTCCTGCTTATGGGCTTGCTGTAGGCATCTGGTTGGCCACTGACAACAGAATGCTGGACTAGATAGGCCTTTCATCTGACCCAGCACCGGTCTTATGTCCTTACATTCTTACCTGTGTAATATTGCTTGTTTGAGCTTAGTCTCTTTAATTAAAAATTTCTCAGTGTTGAAGCATGCTTAAATGTATCTTCTGCTTGCATGCTGGATTATGAAAAGGGATGAACTACATGTAAACCAACTTTCTGCTGTGGAAAAGTAGGGTGGATTCGGATATCAAATGACAAGTAGGTGCAACTTGTTTGAGCTGTCTGGTGTTGGATACAGAATACTTCATTTAAAATATGGCAAAATGGGTTTAATTTCCTCCACAGCATGGCCAAATGTTGTACTTAAATTAAGTATTGGTAGTTTTTGAGTTGCAAAGCACTTTTCTAAAACCTTTAGACACAATTGCTTTATAAAAGTAGGGTTTAAAAAACTACTAATATTAAAATAAGTTACAAATCCTGTTCTAATTGCAGAGAAATAACATTTTGTTCATCCTGGCCCAGGTTGACAGTTGGTGCTTATACGACATGAGCACAAGGTCTATGGCAAGATGAAATTCTTATTGTGGTGGTGATGGTATGAAACTTGCTGATTCTAAACTAGGTATTTGCAGTGGGGTTTTGGAGAAAGGTGCTCACTGACCCAGCTAACCAGGATTAAATATCCTTGAATGGATGCAAGAATTCTCTGTTCTAGATAAGCTAATCATTTAGTATCTCTTAAACTGCAAGTCTAAAGTTCCAGCGCACAATCCAGCCTAAGTTAAATTATTGAGACTGATTGGCTTCAACTCTCCAATGCTTAACTTAGGCTGGGTTGTGCCTTTAGTGTTGTACTGAAAAACTGGTCCTAAATACACCCTCCCAGTTGCTTGAGAAAAACACCAGCACCACCTGTCTCAACATTTTGTGTGAGTTCAACAGTGAGTTGGGAGTATCCAAAGTACAGCACACTTTATTTACAGTGTGGTTTTACTGTAGACAAAAAATGTCTGATTTTGCCATATTAGATAATATCTAAGTTGGCTGCACATACTGCCATATTGGACAAACCAGACTTGCATCAAAATGTCACTTCCATGCACACAAAAGGGCCTGAGTGGTTGGCTTGGTTATGATTGTGAACTATCCTAGCTGTACTTCAAGGGTACTCAAATATGGCAAACCATGACAACCAGTAGGACAGTGGCAATACTTTTATCCTTGTACTCTTAAGAGTTGTGTGCACAACTTAAACAAGGGCCTTAGACTGCATAGATTCACCTTGGGCCCAGTCTGGGAAGAACTAGCCATGTTTAAGTCCCATTAAAACATTAAAATGCTCAATTCCCATTGATTTTGCTGGGAATTAAATATGTTTCACTTTGTCTGGCATATAATCATTGTTGTTTGAGGATATCATTCTTATCTGCTTGTTCTTGAGTATATGGAGGTAAGACTGCCAAGCTTAGTGGCTTGTAATGATCACTAAGATATACAGGAAGCACTTGGAACACAGAAAAGCACTATATAAATGCTAAGTTCTGTTGTTAAACATGATGGAAGCCATTATAGGATGCACAAAGAATGTCTGTCTTTCAACCAGTTTTGAGCAACATTCCACTAGTCAGTGAGTTCATGTATATGTGTTCTGTCTTTTCTTTTAAACAGTGGATCTGGTGCGAGTGTTGTAGCCATTGACAACAAAATAGAACAGGCAATGGTAAGTAAAGAACTGAACTGTTTATTCTTCCTACAACTCTGCTGATTGTGTAGTCTGATACCTTCATCTCTGCATAAGCTACATTGATGGACTGTAAGGCTGTTATCAGAAGGAGATTTTAAGGTAGAAAATCCTGAAACAGATACACAATTATTTGTCAGCCCAGAGCTCCACATAGGTGGAGAATAGCAGCTAGTTTACATAAGAATAGTATTTTGTCCTTGTGCAATGCCATTTAAGTAATTCTATTATGAGCAAAGTAGCACCAATTTTAAAGGCATTTGAGAGCTAATGTAGTGCCAGTCCCCAATATGTTCAGGAACTTTCAGCAAGGAAAAATGTGTCGGTAAAGTGATATACTTAATGCAGTGTAGTTAATATTCATCATCCCAAGTTCTAAATGTTTCGTTTGCACAAAGGCAATCCAAATCCTCCAGTAGGACTGCTATAACTTTGGTCATCCAAAACTTTGTTGCATGAAAAACTTTGGTATTGCTTGCGAAAGTCTTCTAATTGGGCAGGGTCTCACACACTACATAGTGGGGTGGCTTGCACAATCACCCCAGCCCACTGTGGCTTATTTAAGCCACAGTGGGTTGCAGTGCATGCTGGCAGCCATTTTGAATATTTAACCCCTGGGAGCTGGAGATTGCCATGGTTTGTCATGTTATCCAAACCTGGGCAGCAGGAGTTGTTTGAGGGTTAAACAATCCTCAAATAAACCTACAACCCCTGATTCCTGGGTTCAGATGACACGACAGACCATGGCAACGCCCTACCACAGCCTGCATATTCAAAATGGGTGCCGGTACATCTTAAATAAGTCGCAGTGGGCTGCGGTGATAGTGCAAACTGTATGGGTTGTTGCTGAATGATTGTTGTGTTGTGTGAACCCAGCCATGCTAACAAACCATGGTTTGTTAACCACAAAAAAACCACAGTTCACAATCCAACAACAAACCATTTGTGGGTTGTTTGTGGTTAATAAACCATGGTTTGTTAGCACAGCTGAGTTCACCCAACACAACCCTGCGGTTCAACGACAATCCACACTCAACCTATACTCAACCTTGAGTACAGGTTGTCATGTTGTGTGAACCAGTCATAGGCATTTATAATCAATTTTGAGAGCATTACACTTAAGAGCCTTGGTGTACTAAATTCTCATGCTCTCCAGCCATCTTGGTTTGGAAAGAAAAATTAAAACATGCCAAAAAAAAGAGCTAGGGTGAACCATGGATAGGCATGTATCCTTTTCTCTCCTTGGAGATGAATATCTCCAATATTCATATCTCCAATATTCATCTAAGTGAATATTGGCCAGAATGATATAGAATCATGTATTCCATTGACCAGCTGAATATTCTCATGCCATTTCCTGGATGTGTTGGCTCTCACCAACATTTATGTGAAGTTACTTATGGGCACTGAAAACAGTGAGATATTCCAGGTTATTTTAGGTATTCTTATTTAAAACATTTTATCTCCTGCATTTACACATATGTGCTCAGGTCAACTCACAGTATAAAATGTACAACAAATCACTATGGCAGTAGTAAATTAATTTGTTTTTACTTGTTTACAATGGAACTTAAGAACAAGCATCCACAAAAGCCTAGGAGAATAATGTATTCACCTGACACCTGAAAGATGGCAGCATAGGAACCAGTGGGCCTCTCTGGGGAGGGTGTTCTCAAGATGGGTCACACCACCACTGTGACCATTTGCCACCTACCTAATCTCTGAAGGCTGGGGCACCTAGAGCAGGGCCTTTGAAAATGTAAGTGAACAGTCAGATTCATATAGAAGAAGGCTGCCCTTCAGACAGGATTTTCTGATAAGATAACTGTTGCCACTTAAACACCCAGTTCAAGATGAACAAGACTAGCAAATCCCATATTATTAATCAGTATTTATAGCCTTGTGCTATTTCACAGAGAGCTGTTGGGGATCCCTGTGGTACAAGTAGATTAATTTCCAGAATACCAGTTCTGTAAGCCTCACTGTCACTGCTGCAAATAAGAGTAGACAAAGACTTTATTCATGCATAATCATAAAGAATGGACAGAATTCAAAGCCAAACACTATAACAAATTTGGGGATGACTTCAGAAGCACTAAAGAATCACTCTAGCTTTATTGAAGAATAAAAGGATTAATTCATACATATGAGAGAGGTTCTATAAATCAGATCTATGGAAGAGATCCTCAGAATTAAAGGAACTGCCACAAAGTTAGTCAAGATGGGAAGTTCAGCTAATGACAGTTGCTTTCTTACATTGGCTCACATGTACCTGTGATGGTTGGCTGAGGAATACTGAAAATATATAAGAAACAATTCTCATCCAATTTACAAAACCTTTCTTTCAGTGTTGCTTACTTGTCCCAGAAAACAAGTTCTTTCTCTGTCCAGACTGGAAGGTCCCGCTTTGTGTAATCTACTTCATGGGGATGTTGAGGCTAAAGTACTGTCTTGCGCTCCTTGATAAAGGAAATGTGGGGTGCTAATGAAGTAGTAACTTTGAAAGACCTGTGTGTCTTCAGGGGCCATTTTGGAGATCTCTGAACTAGAGCATGACCTAGTATATCTACAAAAATGTTATGAAGGCTTTTGGAGAGATCTTAATTTTTGAGAGGTAGGGTAAGACCACACATAGGCTCAGGCCTGTAGTGAATGGGAAAGAGAGGTATAATCCTTGCTTCCATAGCTGCAATCCCGCTCCTGAAATTCCCCCAGTCACAGCAGTTACCAGAAGTAAAAAACATTGGTACCAATGGGGACTTCTACACTATCAGGAGCTGCTGTGTGTATGGGGGGCGAGGGGAGATTTCAGGGGAGTCATGACTGGGGAGGGAAGGATTAAATCTCTGCTTGCTGTGGCCCCAATGTGGATCAGGGCTGCCATGCTTGCTTTGGAGTAAAAAAAAAAAATTACTGCATACTGTGTATTTGATGTAACATGTAGTTTGACCTTAATAATCTCTATACTTGAAACAAGTCTGGCTTCCTAAAAGCAACATATAGACTAGTGTTTTGTTTTTTAAAGTAGTTTGGGCGTTGGCTGTCTTATAGCATCATTATCTCATGGCAGCGTGTGTATGTAGTTAATCCTTCGGGTTTCATTTCTAGATATTTCTACCTTACTTGTGTTGCTAGGACCCAAATTTAAATGACAATGAAGTTATGCCCAATTTTTTTTTAGGAAAGTTAAGAGTCTGCTATGAAAAACTAATTACTGATTTTGCCATTTACAGGATCTGGTGAAAAGCCATTTGATGTATGCAGTCAGAGAAGAAGTAGAAGTACTGAAGGAACAAATAAAAGAATTAGTTGAAAGAAACTCATTACTTGAACGGGAAAATGCACTGTTAAAATCTCTCTCAAACAATGATCAGTTATCCCAACTTTCAACCCAACAGGCCAACCTTAGTAGCACTTCTCAACAGCAAACAGCGATAGCACAGCCTCCGCAGCCAACGCAACCTCCGCAGCAGCCGAATGTCTCCTCAGCATAAAGCTTTCTTGCCTCATTAAGAAACTGAAAGCAATCTGTCCTTGTGTGCCACTGGTGTTCTTTCCACTTTATATGAAAGCGAGTAGCCATGCTTCAGTTGTGTGTTTTGGCCTTTTCAGTATTAGACAATCATTCTACAAGAGCTTTCCTTCACTTGAGATGTCATACAGCACAGTTGGTGTCCAATTATGCCATCAGTGCACAAGGGAAATGATAGAAGGAGTTATAATGCAAAAGTCTGCATTGATTTGGTGCACATGAGTGGGGTCTTTAAGAGCTTTGGTGAGGCTCTTCAAGGTTTCCATTGTTCATGGATTACTTTGAGCCTTGCTTTTTCACATAGTAACAATTCATTTTAGAGCCACTGTTCTTTCAATTGCAAGTAACATTTGCCTACATTAGTTTCATTTATTTGTGTTTTATTTATTACAGGGCTGCTATTCATAATGTACATGAACAATGTCACAGAACTTTTAATTTTTTAAAAAATAAATGTAAGTATCAGTAAAATTGATAGACAGGATTGAGTTTAATAGATAAAATGTTTAGGCAATAATTGAACAAAAGAATCCTGGCATATTTCTAACACTAATGGCAATTTACCTTTTGGTATTTATTTTCAGTAGTTAAGACCCAGCTTGAATGTAAATTTTTGTATAGTGTAAGTATGAAGACCATAGTGCATCTGTACAGGTAGTCGCCAGTCATTGTGATATAATAATTGATGGGCTATTTTGATGAAGAAAACTTTGCTCATTTCTGTTCTACTTTCTAATAGAGAAATTGCCATGATTCCTCTGCTTTTTGACATTTCGTATGATTTTTTTTGGGGGGGTGGGAATAAAAAGCTGTGAAATTGTTCAACCTACTTTGTAACCAAAGAAGCAAAGCTGTGTAATTGAGTTTTTATTTTATAATGCACATTCTTTATGTATTTTTATTTAGTGTTCTCATTCACATTTTTCTTTGCTGTCTAGCATGATCTGCATGACCTATAATCTTTGAACCACTTTCGTACCTCATGTTTTATCCAGCACACTTATTGTGATATGTAATAGTCTGTGAACAATGTCAAATAAAAAAGAAAGAACAGCTAGTGTTGGTGGAGCTGAGCTGGTGTGTTACGCACTAGTTTAAAAATGAAGTGAGCCATCTTTTGTTCATTTAAAATGGTGTTTTGAATTTCGTATGCAGAAAACGTTTTGTTACATTGCAGATTTTAATGTATTTAATAAATGCAACATGCAGATTAAGTGCAGTGTATACTGAGTATTTAAATTAAAATGTACATTTCATAAATACAGTTTCAAGAGACCATTTGTGTATACTAACGTAGTATGTCAGAAGTTGATGTACAATATATTTTAACACTTTCTGAAATTAAACTGCAGTTTTGTTGAAAGATCTGGCTCTACATGTGTTCAGAATGTGAAGAGTGCTTAGGTCAGTATTAAGAATTAGTTTGAAAATAATAGATGAAACATATTTGGGCTGCAATCCTATGCACACTTACAGGGGAATAAGTCCCATTTCCCACTGAACACAGTAAATGAAGGTTGTGCTACACATTTTTCTTAACCAGTTTCATAGGCTATAGTTTTGTATTTAAACGCTTTAGAAGAGAGACATATAGGGCAGCAGAGCATTTTATGATAATTAGCATATATCTTATATAGTTCATGTCTACATTGTACCTATTCTAGTTTCTATGTAAACAAGGCTTAATTCTGTAAAGTAAGGAGTGGCCAACATATGTGCTACTTTGCAGCTGAAATGGAAGTTCAGTTTACTAGCTGATGATGGTTATAAAAGGGGCAGTGCATTCTGATTTTTACGCTATTATGTCACTGCAAATGACCTCAAAAGTGAAGCAGAGGTCATGATATACTAATACGGTAGAACATTAGCCAGGTTTAGAATACCAAAAGCCACTCGTTTTAGTAGGCTACAATCATCTGATAAAGTAACGCTAATCAACTCCCTTTAAAGCCTGCTGCAATACTAAAACAAGGAAGTGAATGTCACCATAACCAACAATTTACAAATAACCTGTTTACCTAAGTAACAAATAACCACCTAACCTATTTAAATTGGCCTCGTAGAACTAGCATACATAATTCCTATTTGGTCACACCACAAAGTGATGCTGCTTCTCTGTTTGCCATGTTTGCCATTATTTCTGGTGATATTCCAGGAAACATGACACCCAAATTGCAGGCACTGGGCAAAGAATAAGGCTCTTGAACAGAAATTTCATTCTAGCAAATAGAGTCGGGATTAAGGATGGATTTCGTAAACCAACTTAACACATGACCTACAAAATACAGGACTTAAGGCCTTAGTGATTTTTAAGTGGTCTAGTACAGATGGTGCCTGCTGCTCAGCTGTGTATTTTAAATTGGAAGAAATTGTAATGATCTGACCGGTATTCTTTGGGATTTAAGTTACAGCAACTTCTGGATTCTTCACAATATAAAACTGATGCATCTTTATAAAGCAAGGGTACGGAACTTCCAGTCTGCGGAGATGCCCCATCTGGCTGTGGAGCCTCCTTGGATTCCTCCAAGCCCAACCCCCAGGAGGAATTCCTGTGCTTATCCCCCATCTGATATAACATTGGTGACGGGAGGGGGGGGGCTTGGCCAGGGCTGGAAGGAGGGGCTGTGCTCAGCACCAGCCAAGTGAGCTCACATGCTGCCCCCAGCCAAGGACTTGCCCAGGCCAAGATTTCCCCCGTTGGAGACCCTGTAGAGTGGGCAAAGCAGCCCTGGCCCAGGCAGCAGCTGGAGTGCTCCAGTTGCCTCAGTCAGGCTGCCTTCGCCTGCACTGCACCTTCCCCCAATGGGGAGGACACGGCCCAGGTGAAATTCTGTGACTACGGGTGGAGCGCTCCTCCAGCAGCTCCCCCAAGGCAACTTTGCTGCCCGCAAGATTCCTCAAGCCGATCCCCACCAAACGCTCCTGCTGTGAGGCATGGACACACCCCTACATCATCCACCCCTCAAAGGACCTGGAAGGGGGGGGGGTCATTTGGCCACCCACCCAAAAAGCCCTTGGCCACCCCTGTATAAAGTTTTGGAGCAGTCATTCTGGTTGGGCAGCTTACCTAAGCTTTTAAAGTGGAAAAGCTATTTTTCCAGGTAAGACTCCACATGGTAGCAATGTGTTGCAGAAATGACAGGTTGCTTACTTGTAAAGTGCTTGTCTGTACTCACATAGGTTCTGCACCTGCACAGAGCATTCTTCATAAGATTCTAGAGCTGAGCAGAATTTCCGCAGGAGCTTGCCCTTTCCCTGTTGCACATGCCAAGGGCATGGGTCATGGCTTCTCAATCAGTTCCTAGTCCTCCGCAGCACTAGGTCCAGCTCGGCAGGATGTAAATGGGGCAAGGATGGGTTTACACAGATTACCACTTGAAGAACTAGTTAGAGGTAAGCAGCCAAGTCTTCCACCTTTGTGTTCTCTGTGACTCACGCATATGGGTGATTATCAAACTGTGCTACTAGCAGGTGGGCAAATGTCATACCAGAAGAGAGAACAGCTTGGCCCAAACAGCATCCAATCATGCTTTGGTTTCCAACCTGTAGTGTCAGACGAACATGGAGGGTTGAGCCCATGTTGCTATATGACAGAGATCTGGCAGTGTAACACCTCTAAGTAAGGCAGTAGATATAGCCACAGCCCACCCAGAATGGCTACAAGCACCTGCAGGGGGCAGGAGACATTCAAGCTGGTAGCAGAGCATTATGGTTAAGGAGACCCATTTTATGAAACATTGTAGGGAAACTGGTTGGCTATAACATGGGCCACTGTAATGTACAAAAGAGCTTCATAGTGCTGCAAAAGAACTGCGGTCCTACATAGAACACCAAGGCACAATTCATGTCCAAAGAATGCGGTGCAACGTCTAACTGCAAGAAGGGATCCTGCACAAATGTGGGCAAAACAATATCCTGCCCAAGATGAAACAGGGAGGAAAGCAACACCTAGTCTTGGGACCACTTTGTCGTTGTGAAAGGCCATGTATGGTGTATTGTGACTAAAGCTCGCTAGCCCATGGGACAGAAGTAACTGCCATCAAGAAGGGACTCTTATTGAAGATGAATCTCACAGCCTGCTACAAGTTCAAAGGGCTTAGGCATGAGTCAGTACTGCCAGAAAGCTCCATGCTGGGATCAACAGGAAGGGAGGGAGAACTTGTGGATACAGGTTGCAGAGGCCCTTCATGAACCATTTAAAACCTGAGTGGGAAAACAGCAACGGAACACTTGTGAGACCACATGAAGCCGATGTGGCAGCCAGATAAATGTTATGGAAGGAAAGAGCCAGACCCTGATCAGAAGTCACAGTAATTGAAGAACATACCCAACATTACTATCAGATGGATGGAGTCCTTTAGAGGTGAGAAAGGCAACAAGCTTGGCTCAACGCTGTATGGCCAGTTTGTGAGCCACTTCTAAAACCTGGTATTCCTCTTGTGGGAAGCAGTAACCAGAAGGATTCGTCACACTATCAGAGAGATGGCAGGTCTGGGCGCCATACCCTGCCACAGTCTTGTGTCAGGAAATCTCCAGAGCAGGGATGTCTGAGGAACTGGCTCTGGAACATGGTCAATAGGGTGGCAAACCAGGGCTGGCAGGGCCACTACGGGGTGATCAAGATGCAGTTTTAATTGTCTCAGTTTGGCCACCACCCTTTTAACTAGTAGACAGTTCCATTCATGCAGGAATGCAGCACCCAGTGAGGACAGGGTCACAGCTGCCCTTCTGCAGGACTAAGTCCACTGAGTGTTCTCTTGCATGGCGAACAGGTTGATGGCTGGAACACCCCATCTCCTGAAGATGGCTCATAGTATGGGAGGAGAAAGCTTCCACTCATGAGATGCCCTGGAGGTGCAACTGAGAGCATCCACAACCATATTCCAGTCACCTGCCAGATTGACAGCAATATGGAAGATGTCATGTTCCATGCATCAAACCCACAGTTACATGGCCAGATGGAGCATGGTCCTCAAATGTGTAGCATCCTGTTTGTTCAGATAGAAAACTGTAGTGGTATTGCCTGTAGCTGCCTGGATCATGCAACCCTGCAACATGGTCTCTAACGCCCAGAATGCCTTTGTGATCGCAAGGAGCTCCAATGCATTGTCAGCCAACCATCTCTCCTGCAACCACTGTGCATGAATATGGAGAGATCCGCAGTGCATACTTCCACACTATCCCATGAGTGAAGCATCTGTCATAACATTTGAAGCCTGCCCACCTCTGACACCGAGTCAGCCATTGGGAAGCCTGGACCAGGCAGGGGAAAGCGGCCAGGACATCCAACGGAGGCAAGTGGGCCAACTTACACCTTACTGGCCCTGCCTTGGACTGTGTAGCTGCCAGTGAGAAGCCAGCCCCATGGCTGGAGCTGAAGAGAGAAAGAAAAAACTCCCCCGGGCTAATTACAGCTGATTCGAGCTGACTGGGCCTGAGCTCCCTGGGAAGACTCTTACCTACCCAGTTTTGATGCGGGACGGCAGCAACACCAAAGGCGGGGTCACCCCTTTGGGGGGGAGACGCCTCGGGGGAGACAAAAGGGCAAGGGCCACCCCCCTAACACTGGGTTGACTGGTCCTTGTGGCTTCTATGTATGGGTGTTGGTTGTTGCTATTGTTTTGTTTTGTGTCCGTTTTGCTTAGGGTCTTGTGATGTGCCTGGTTGAGAGGATATATGGCCAAGTCGGGGCATTTGAGGGGCCCCCAATTAGTGTGGTTATGGGTCAAGGGAGATATGGCATTGGGAAGAGGGCTAGCTAGGTTAGGGGAACACGGCCCAGACAGTTAACAGCTGTGCCGTGTTCTGGCCCTCCCCCCAACCACAGGCATGGTGGTTGCCCTGTCAGCCTGCCCTCAGGTCTCTGAATGCTGTTTTTTTTAGTTAGTTAGTTAGTTAGTTAGTTAGTTAGTTAAATTTCTTAGTCGCCCATCTGGCCAGTCACCAGATTAAATGCCAGATCAGTTCAAAGTAAGACCTTCCTCATCCATGACTTAATAGTGGATGAGGCGGCTGATCTGGCATGTAATAGTGGATGAGGCGGCTGATCTGACCTGGGTAGGTGAGCAGGGAGGAGTTAATCTCTCCCAGCTCTGAGCACAGGGGTACTTGGTTCAGCATCAGGGAAGACCTGAGGGCTGGGGGGGGGGGATTTTGCTGTGGTCTATAGGAATCCCATCTCCCTCTGCAGGCTCCCTGTCCATGTGACTACTGACCTGGAGTGTTTGCACCTTGTGTTAGGCCAGTGGGACAGATTGGGGACTTTGTTGGTGTACCGCCCACCCTGCTACTCAACAGACTCCCTATCTGAGCTGACGGAGGTGGTCCCTAGTGTGCTGTTGCAATGCCCCAGACTGTTGGTTCTGGGGGATGTCAACATTTGCACTGAGGGCATCTTGTCTGGGGTGGTTCAGGATTCCATGGCCTCCATGATGACCATGGGACAGTCCCAACATGTCTTCGGCCTGACGCATGTAGTGGGGCATACTCTAGGCTTGGTTTTCACAACTGGACATGGAGATAGTGGTCTGAAGGTAGAGGACTTTGCATCAGTCCCCTTGACATGGTCATAGAATCATAGAATAGTAGGGTTGGAAGGGGCCTACAAGACTATCAAGTCCAACCCCCTGCTCAATGCAGCAATCCAAGTCAGAGCATCCACGACAGATGGTTGTCCAGCCTCATCTTGAATGCCTCCAGTGTGGGAGAGCTCACTACCTCCCTAGGTAATTGATTCCAATGTCGTATCACTCTAATAGGAAGTTTTTCCTGATGTTCAGCTTACAAAAGCTTTTCCTCTCCACAAGGGTGGGGGACCTATTAAGTTGGTCTGCCCCTGGAGGCTAATGGGTCCAGATGGTTTCCAGAGGACTCTGGGGAGGTTTCCGGCTGGTATGGCAGGCTGTCCTGTTGAAACCCTGGTTGATCTGTGGCATGCAGAAATGACCCCGGTGGTTGACATGATTGCTCCTGAGCGCCCTCTCCTGAGTAGAGCTCAAACTGCTCCGTGGTATACCCCAGAGCTGAGAGCGATGAAACAAAATAGGAGATGGCTTGAGTACAGATGGAGAAGAACTCCTACTGGATGCAATCAAATGCTGGTATTTGCCTATAGTAACGTATATTCAGGGGCAGTGAGGGCGGCAAAAAACATCATCTTGCTGCCTCTATTGAATCTTCTGTCTGCCACCCAGTGGAGCTTTTCAGAGTCATTCAGGGCTATTACATGCTGGCCCTAAGGACACTGTAGATCCCTCTGAGGCCTGCTGTAATGCATTTGCTAGGCACTTCCAGGGTAAGATCTCTTGCATCTGCTGGGACGTAGACTCCAGTGTTATAGCAGGTGAATCTGGTGAGGTATCCAGAGCACAGCCTTGTCCTGTTCTCCTGGATGAGTTTCAGTTGGTACAGCTCAAGGTCGTTGACAAGGTGCTTGGGCAGGTTCATGCAACCACTTCCGTGTTGGATCCTTGCCCTCTTGGGTGATAAAAACTGGCAGGGAAGGAACAGCTGGCTAGGCCAGGGAGGTGATTAATACCTCTTTGCGAGAGGGGGTGGTCCTAGGCCGCCTCAAAGAAGCAGTAGTGAGAACACTCCTAAAGAAACCCTCCCTAGACCCGGAAAATCTTAGTAATTTTAGGCGTGGCAAATGTTCCTTTCCTAGGCAAGGTTCTTGAGCAGGTGGTTGCCAACCAGCTCCAGACACTCTTGGATGAGACTGATTATCTAGATCCATTTCAGTTGGGGTTCAGGGCAGGTTTTGGCACAGAAACAGCCTTGGTCGCCCGGTATGATGACCTATGTCAGGGGAGAGACAGGGTGTGTGTGACCGTGTTGATTCTCCTTGATCTCTCAGTGGCTTTCTATACCATCGACCATGGTATCCTTCTGGGACGATTGTCTGAGCTGGGAGTGGGAGGCATTGCATTGCAGTGGTTTCACTCCTACTTGGATGGTTGGCTGCAGAAGGTGGTTTTTGTTGTTGTTTATTCATTCAGTCGTTTCTGACTCTTCATGACTTCATGGACTAGCCCACACCAGAGCTTTCTGTCGGCTGTCGCCACCCCCAGCTCCCCCAAGGTCGAGTCTGTCACCTCCAGAATATCATCCATCCATCTGGTGCTTGGGGAATATTGCTCGGCCCCGTGGATTCTCCAGTATGGAGTGCTACAGGGGTCAGTTCTATCCCCCATGCTATTTAACATCTACATGAAACCGTCGAGTGTGGTCATCCAGAGTTTTGGGGCATGTTGTCATCAGAATGTTGATGACACACAGTTCTATTTCTCCTTTTCATCTTCTTCAGGTGAGGCTGTGGATGTGCTAAATTGATGCCTGGCTGCAACAATGGACTGGATGAGGACTAATTAACTGAAACTCAATCCAGACAAGACTGAGATGCTGTTGGTGGGTGGTTCTGCTGACTGGATGGAGGGTACTCAACCTGTTCTGGAGGGGGTTGCACTCCCCCTGAAGGAGCAGGTCTGTAGCTTGGGGGTTCTCCTTGAGCCATCTTTGTCACTTGAAGCTCAGGTGGCCTCAGCGGCAAGGAGTGCCTTCTACCAGCTTCGGTTGGTGGCCCAGTTATGCTCCTATCTGGACAGGGATAACCTGGCTTCAGTTGTCTATGCTCTGGTAATCTCCAAGTTAAGATTACTGCAATGCACTCTATGAGGGGCTGCCCTTGAAGATGGTTCAGAAACTGCAGCTCATGCAAAATGCAGCAGCCAGATTGATAACAGGGACCAGAAGGTCTGAACACATAAGACCGACTCTGGCCCACTTGCACTGGCTGCCTGTATGTTTCCAAGCCAGATTCAAGGTGCTGGTTTCAACCTATAAAGCCTTACATGGCTTGGGACCACGATACCTGATGGAGTGCCTCTCCTGACACGAACTTACCCTTATATTATGCTCAACTTCTGAGGCCCTCCTCTGGCTGCCTACACTGAGGGAAGCTCGGAAGATGGCGACAAGGAAGAGGGCCTTTTCAGTGGTGGCCCCCAAATTATGGAATGATCTCCCTAATGAGGCCTGCCTGGCGCCAACATTGTTATCTTTTTGGCACCAGGTTAAGGCCTTTCTCTTCTCCCAGGCATTTGTTAGTATATGAAAAGTGTTTGATTGATCCTGGAATGTCTTATGGTTATGGTTATTTGTTTTTGAGATTGTTTGTCTGAAGTTGTTTTAGATATATGTTTCTTTTGTGTATATTGTTTGTTCATGTGTTTTTTATGTAAATGGTTTTTAATCTCTGTATATTGTATTTTTAATGTTTTTAATCTTTGTAAACCGCCCTGAGAGCTCCGGCTATTGGGCAGTATAGAAATGTAAACAACAGTAGTCCTGGAAAGATGAGGCTGACAAAAAGTCATGGCACACATCAGGTTGTTCCTGGGAGTCCACCACAGGAGAGACTGGTGAACCTAGATGGGGGATGTAGCAGAAGCCTTCCAGTATCCCTTTCTGGAGAAACGCTGCAGAGGAATCAAGTCTGGAGTGGGCACATCCTAAGGTGAGCAAAGGGAGTAATGATTGTGTTGGATGCCATAATTCCTAGGAGCCTATGCAGGTGTTTGGCCTTTGACATGGGCTGCAACTGAATCTGGCGAGCAAGCATGTGTTACCAAATATCTGCCCTGTCGGGAGGCAAGTGAACAAGTCCTGTGACAGAGGCCAGGCAGGCACCAATGAACTGCAGATGTTGGGAAGAATGATGGTGTGATTTGCCATCATTCACCTGGAGGCTGAGATCTTCCAGCAAGTTGAGGGTGGTGTGCACACTGCAGCACAGTTCATGAGAAGGGGTGACAAGGAGCTAGTTATTTATGTATGGAAAAATAGTGACCCCTTCCAGTCTTAGCCATGCTTCCACCACTGCCATGAAAACATGGGCAGTGGAGAGCCCAAAGGGAAGGACACGGAACTAGAATAGCGGTCAACCCAGAGCAAAGTGGAAGAAACAGTGGTAGGCAGGACAGATAGTAACATGGAAGTATGCATCTTGCAGGTTAATGGTGGCAAACCATTCAACCTGACAAAGTAAGGAAAGGATGGTCATACAGAATGCCTTTGGATCAAGGTATCTCTCCATCAAGGGGCAGGTCCTCAATCCTAGGACATGCCTCTTGGGTCAAGCTAGCAGAGCAGATCCAGGCGTGGTGACACAAAGCTATTGCCCATACCATAGCTTTTGACCCACAGTCCACTTTCTGGTGCACCATGGTGATTTGTTGGCCAGCTTAGCCTGGAAGGAAGATCATGTCCATATTGTGTTTGTCCTCTGGTAACTGATCCAAGAAAGAGGCAGCTTTCTTTGATAGGCAGCTATGCAGGCTTGATAGTTGGAGACCTGCAATGCCAGGGCAGTCATCAAGTAGATTTCCTGTCCCTAAGACTCATGCTTCCACTCTTTATGATCAACAGGTGCTGCATGGGGCTTCTCCTCGTCAGTGATAGAATTGGGAGCTGAATGATGAAGACAACTGCACTCCTCCTCCTATGCCCTATAAGTTCTAAATTTTACAAGATGAGTGGGGTTGGGATGAAGGTTTATTTCAGGATTGCTTGACAACATGATGAAGGGCCAGCAATATCAGGATAGACACAGGGTAACTAAGTCCGACTGGAACCACTGAAAAACCAGGTCAGTAACAGGGACTGGGGTGGTGGTTAATTTCAAGACCAAAACTTTGCTATCTGAATAACCTGTTTGGAATAGGAATGGCTATTTCCAGTCAAGGACAGCAGAGCTTTGTTGCCTACAACTGCATCTGGAGAAGAAGTGGACATCACCAAAGATGATGTGGAGATTGAGCTGGAACAATGGTCACCCAGGTCCCTGGACACTAGGGATGCGTGGAGCATGGTGGGATCAGCAACAGGTCTGGAAGACCTGGAGAAGTGGCGGTGAAGTTGAACCTGGAGTTGGGACCACAAGCACAGATTGAGGCGACGGTATCAAAGCTGGAATTAATGTCATTGTGCTGAGGGCCCCGTTGAGACCAAAGCTGGTAGTGGAATCATTGATTAAGCCAAAATTGACACCATCAGTACCAAGGGTGCTAGCTTCAAGGGTGCTAGCTTGGGACTGAATATGGGCTACATGGAACAAGCTGGTGTTATGAAAACAGACAGCACAATCCCAAACTGGATCGATGTGACTGGTAGGACTGAAGGCATCGGTTCAGAAGGCAGGGCCAGAGTAGGACCTTATCCAGCCTGGCAGGTAGTCTGGAAACAGTTGATGTAGCTCGAGGACAGATTCAATGGTGGGGAAGCAAGGGGAGTGATGATCAGCTGTGGTATCAACTGTAGTAACAATCCATTTGTCTTCCCCCACAGATTGGATCCTGTGGATCCCATGGATCATCTCGTACTGAATACTGGGGTGGAAGCCCTTCCCATCTTCGAACAGATTGACGATTGCACATAGAGGAAGGAGGGGCTGCAGCTCAGTGGTACAGGCCATGCTTTGCATGCAGAAGGTCCCAGGTTCAATCCCCAGCATCTCCAGGTACAGCTGGAAAAAATGCCTAAAACCCTGTAATGCTGCTGCCAGTCAGTGTCGACAATATTGGGCTAGATGGACCAATGGTCTGACTTGGTATAAGGCAGCTTCCTATGTTCCTATGAGAGTGTGAGTGGCGGCTCCAATGGTATTCCCTCAGTGGGTCCCAACGATGGAAGGAGCAGTGATACTGTGATGCCACGGAGAAACAGGAATCTGGAAATGCCTCCATGTATCAAGGGGAGCACTCCCACTGATGTGACAATCAGTGCAGAGAAGTCTGTGGAAGTCAACAGTACAGAGATAGCGGTGGGAGGAGAGACCACTGCAGGGTGGGGCCTTGTCCCTAATCTCTCCTTCTGAGAAGGAAGTGATGCACTGAATGTTGTCCAAAGACTGTCTGTCAAGGGCCATTTGCATTTTTTAAAGCACTGGAATAGACCATTGAAGAAGAGGAGTTGGAGGACTAATCGACACTGGAGGCTGGTGTGAACCCAAAGGAGTTTCATGGCCCAGTGTCAAAGAAGCCACAGTGGTGAGTTCCAATGAAGGTGAGACCAGTATGACTACCAGATGACTCTGTTGCTTCTCCTTCTTCTCCTTCTTAGGTTCAACCTTCAAGGATGTTGGAACAGTCCGCTTAGACTTCTGTTTAGGCCTGTCAGCATCCAAAGAATGCCCCAATGTTGGAGGCACAAGTTGAAGCATGAAGTGCTTCAGTATCGATGCCCCAGGTTTGAGCGACAGGAACCGTGATGGGGGCAGACTCCATTTCTGAGGAAGCAGCCATAGCCTGTCATGCCTGCGATGTTTGTAAGGACATTGATAGCACCGGTGTTGAACAGATGGAGACAGAAGCAGTAGGGAGTGGCTGATTATGGGCTGCGTTCCCCCAGAAGAGTCCTCAAATTAGATGTTCTGTTCCTTCAAGCCTGCTTTGTGAAGGCTTGAGAAGGAGTACAAGAATTGACCAAGCACCCCTCTCCCAGGCAGAGCAAGCACCAGGAATGACCGTCTGTGAGGACAATCTTCCCTCCACAGTCAGAGCATTTTTTAAATAGTGCCTTGTAGGCCATAAGCCCCCTAGGCAGAGAGGACAACAAACATGAAGAAAAATGCAAAATGAAAAGTAGATATAACAATAGGGAAGAAACAGAAAGAATTAAAAAAAGAAAAAGGGAAAGAAATACATCACTCCGCAGGGTGATAAGAGCCTGTGAACATTCCTAATGCTGTGGCATGGTGGCAGACAAAAAGAAACTGAGTGGGAAGGCAGGAACCCTAGGCATGCGTGGTGAGGGGAAGGAGGGCTCCCACCAAAATCATGCTCAGCTCTAGAATGTTCTAAACAATGTTCTGCACAGGTAAAGAGCATGTGTGTGCACACACATGCCTCAAAGAGATCACAAAGAACCAGTCTTGGCTATTTACCCATACTCATTCTATGTGCCTTATATTGGCTACTATGGGGTAGCAATGCCTCAACATAAATCATGCAACGGTTTATAAGAACTTCCATGTGATGTCCCCTAACACACAGCTGGAAGGAGAATTGTCTTTGTCACAGGCTATAATAGTCATGGCCTATCAGATGTCGTGAAGCTCTCTAGTGTTGGTAGGGACTAGAACAAGGATAGGGAACCTTTTTTTCCCTATGAAGGGCTGTTGTCGAATGGGAAAAATCAACTGGCCACAGCAGGCAGTGGATGGAGCTAGTTTCAAAAGTGTGCCGTGTGCAGCATGAAGGATTGCATAGCTCTTTCTGTATGTCACCCCATTCCTGCTGTCTACTCCTAGATGAAAGTAGTAGGAAGAATGATTTGGGGGATAAGTATAAGGGAAGGCTTTGTGAAATCATGTGAAGGAATATGAAGTATACGTGATCCCAACCCCTGCAACTGGAAGGATTAAGAGCAAATTGAACACAAGAAATAACTGGAATGCTGGAAAAGCTAACATTCCATAGTACAGGAGTGGGCAACTTGTGGCCCTCCAGATGTTTCGGCTTACAACACCCATCAGCCCTCACCATTGGCTATGCTTGCTAGGGCTGATGGCAGCTGTAGGCCAAAACATCTGGAGGGCCACAAGTTATGCACCCCTGCCATAATGGTATTTCTTTCTGGGTATACTTTAGAAGGGTAACTTGTCTTTTCTGACTTATTAATTATAACTTACCATTAGTGGATTTGTTTATTTAAACTAGATCTACAAACAGGTTTCTCAAGGGTTTTGGATTAAAAATGACAACCGTCTTTCACAGAAAACTATCCAGACATTAGAACTGTTAACATCTCTTGTACATTATGTAACAGACTTTGTCAGTGGAAAGAGAAACATATGTGCACAGCCATATCTCATTTGGGGGATAAAACTGAATTTAACAAATTAGTCTGTATATGGAAAATTCAAGGAAGCAATTAATATAACAGAACAGCTTCTATAGGTCAAAGGCATTGCTGAGATCACCCAAGAAAAGGAGCATGCTGAAAATGAACAAATATAATGGCATGAAATGGTAGGTAACAGCACTTAAAATACTCTTGTCATTTTATTTTCACAGTTGGATGAATCTTTTGACACAGATTTGGCAACAACACAAGTAGCATAGAGTGTTATGCTACTCCGTGATCATGGAATGAGATTCCTAATTTTCTCCTCCTGCCAAAAACAATATAGGTTGACTGATTTACACTGCAATCCTATGCATGTCTACTTGGAAGTATGTCCCACTGAGTTCAATGGGCCTTACTCCCAGGTAAGTGTGTATAGGGGCACAGCTTTGACTAGACTCATTAAACAAAATAGCTCATAAAAATTCAGAATAAATATTTTGGTTATTTATTCTTGAAATATAAGGGCAGTTCTCACCCTGTTGAAATCTTCCGCTTGAATTAGAGTTCAGGATTCCACATTTATCACTTGGAATTGTCATGATGATCGCATTTCATTGTTTCCCTCTATTTCATAAGTAGTTATTAAAATGTTTATTCTAGTAACTGACTGAAGATGCTGCCTCTGTCCACCAAAACCAGAAGTTCAAACTGAATTTGGAGAGTAGAAATATTCACATTTCACAACCAACTGCTTGTGACTGCCAACTTTATCCCTCCAGATGTTGTGTGTATGAATCCCACTTGTTCTCAGGCCAGTTGCTACCATTTCATCCAGCAGCAAATAGAAAATAGCTACTTCTGTTAGGTCTGAAGAAAAAAAAAAGACAGCTGTGTCTAGAATCCTGGACTACTGAATCAGGAATTATATCTTAAAATCTTCCCTACTCCAAGCATCTTGTCCATCTGAGATCCAGAGGCCTGCATGGTATATGCTCTGTTAGCTTTTTGGAAATCTGTGAAGGCCTTTTTTAGAGGGTCTTCTGGCTTCTCTCATGCGTTGAAAGAATGCATGAGGGGTCATGGGGCTGTGCTGTGTAGCCCCACCAATGGTGTGTTCAGTGGTTGTGTGAAAGGGCTCTACATGTGCACTGATGTACAGTTGTAGAGCTCCACATGAGGAGGAATTCTAGGCCAATCAGGATCCCATCTTCTTGCATGGAGGTGCTCTACATGTATATATTTGCATGCGCAAAGCCCCTTCACATGTCTGCTAAAGCATGCACCAGGGGAAGGGGAGACTATGCAACATAATCCCATCATGTGTTCTTTCAATGCCTGGGGGGAGGGGTTGAGTGAAACCCCCATTTGTCAGTTGGCTATGTCTAGATTTTTTTTAATGAGTTGTTTTATACTATGTTGCTTCAATTAGCTTCGTCTGTTGGCTCTTAGTTGGTCAGGTTCATATGCCCTACCTTCCCTCATCTCCTTTTAGGTGTATGTTCTCTCTCCCCGCCCCCACTTTTCAGTACTTTGCCTTAAGTGTGTTTTGATTCAGCTTTAGATCAACATGGGCACCAATTATGGTTAGCTAACTACGGCTAGCCAAGATTGCCTTGAAAGCATGATTTGAAGTCCTCCAGTAGTTGTTGGACTGCAACTCCCATCGGCCTTCACCAACGTAGTCAATGGTGAGGAGATGATGGAGACTGTAGGACAACATCTGGAGGGCTAAAAGTTGCCCACCATGGTAGGAAGGAGGAATTCACACCCAAAATAGGGTGCAGTAGCCTGCATTACATTCCAGGAGAACATCCAAGGACCTTGGAAAAACCCTTCTGAGGTCAGAGACAGCACTTCAACCTCAGAAGGAGGAGTCAGAGATCTACCCCCCCCATCCCTCTCACAGCCAGTGTGGAAAGAACCATGTGAGTTGCCTCCTGAAGTTGGAAAAGTGACGGAGGAGGAGGAGGAGAGGGGGGCATTCCAGTGGACAGGGAGGGGAGGAGATCTGCCAGGATACAAAATATCCTGAGCCTCCTCCAACTTCCTTCCTTCCCCCTCCAAAGTGCCCCCACTAGATGGGCTTTTCAGCCTAGAGAAAATCACCAAAGATGGAGGATGGGGAGGTGAAGATTGCCTCTGCTACTCTCCACCCTTCCAGCTTCAGCTTGGCAAGGCATAGGAATCTCAGAAGTCTGAGTTCAGAAGCTTCAGAGCAGTGAGGGCACAGTCAATAGGATTACACCCTTATTCATTGAATCTTGCTTGTTTCTCTTGTTCTAAACTACTGGAAGATGCCATAGCAGTCCATTTTGTGGCCATAAGGCCAATGAAAAATAATGACATTTTCCCTGAGACACATGAAGTTTATACTCCACAGCCAAGCAATACCTTTATTAGGACCAACTAAATATGTACAGAACTGTGGGCAAGCTGTAAAGATCTCTTCATCTGGTAAGATGTTACAAAACCTGGGAGTGAGGGAGGAAACAAGGTGTACTTTATGTTGAAGCCATGAACTCTGCATGATCACAGAGACTTAAAATGGAAGGGAGGAAGAAGCTCTTCCTCTAAAACAACCCTCCCCAACATGGTGCCCTCCAGATGTTTTGGTCTTCAACTCCCATCAGCCCCAGTAAGCATGGCCAGCGGTCAGGAATGCGGTGAGTTGTAGTCCAAAACATTTGGAAGTCACCAGGTTGGGAAAGCTTTGGTCAATCTTAAGACTCTGACCAGGTAGATTTCATGACTTAATAAAATGATGGCTGGTCCTAATCAAGTTATTGGCTTGACAGTGGATATTTTCTTATGGACCACCAGCACAGCTTACCTTGTTTTACATCGAGGTGGAGAACTCCCAAGGGCCAAATTAAGTTTCAGAGAAGTTCTGCAGAGCTGCATCTGAGTAGTCGGTGGTGGAAAAGGGGCGGGGCCCAAAATACAACCCACCCACCCAAACCAGTATCTTTAACCAGTAGCGTAAAGCTCTTACTGCCAGTAGCTCAGCCTTAAGAGAAGTATTTCAAACTTTTAAAATGGGGGAAAACTGCACAAAAGCCAGGAAACCAGCAAACAATTGGTAGTTGGGCTAAGGGGGTGTGGCAATCCAGAGGGCTGGATTGGGATCCCATGCCTGAGCTCACCATCCCTGTTTTATACAAACATTGTAGAAATTGTCAGCGACTCCCTTGCTACGTTCCCATGCCCATTTTTTTTTTTAGTTTTCCCAGGGTGTTTCTTCCTTGCACAAACACCATGCTGCTGCAACTCATCAAGACCAAATGGAAACAGTTTGAGTTATTGTGCTGAGCCTAGTAAAAATGGGAAAGTGCATATGCAGAATGAATAACAGGAATTAAAAAGAGCCCGAGGTTCCCATCTTCACCCAGAAACGTTTAAATGTTCCTTTGTTGTTGTTCAGACGTTAAGTCGTGTCCGACTCTTCGTGACCCCATGGACCATAGCACGCCAGGCCTTCCTGTCCTGTGCTCTCTCCCGGAGTGTGCTCAAGTTCATATTCATTGCATTGGTGATGCTATCTAGCCATCTCATCCTCTGCCGTCCCCTTCTCCTTTTGCCTTCAATCTTTCCTAGCATCAGGGTCTTTTCCAGGGAGTTTTCCCTTCGCATTAGGTGGCCAAAATGTTTGAGCTTCAGCTTCAGTATCTGTCCTTCCAATGAGCACTCAGGGTTGATTTCCTTTAGGATTGACTGATTTGACCTCCTTGCAGTCCAGGGGACTCGTAAGAGTCTTCTCCAGCACCACAGTCCGAAGGCATCAATTCTTCGGTGCTCAGCCTTCCTTATAGTCCAGCTCTCACAGCCATGTATTGCTACTGGGAAAACCATAGCTTTGATTATACAGACCTTTGTCGGCAAGGTGATGTGTCTGCTTCTTACTATGCTGTCTAGGTTGGCCATAGCTTTCCTCCCAAGGAGCAAGCGTCTTTTAATTTCATGGCTACAGTCACTGTCTGCAGTGATCTTGGAGCCCAAGAAAATAAAATCTGTCACTGCTTCCATTTCTTCCCCTTCTATATGCCAGGAAGTGATGGGGCCAGATGCCATGATCTTAGTTTTTTTAATGTTGAATTTCAAACAAGCTTTTGCACTCTCCTCTTTCACCCTCAACAAGAGGCTCTTTAGATCCTCTTCGCTTTCTGCCATTAGGGTGGTATTGTCTGCGTATCTGAGGTTGATAATTCTCCTGGCAATCTTAATTCCGACCTGTGATTCATCCAACCCGCCATTTCTCATGAGAAAGTGGGGTTAAGGTAGTGTGTGTGTTGGGGAGCAAATGCCATTGTTTGTTTATATGTGCTGTTGCTAGTCTTTACTGGCTCTATCAGCCAGCTCCCTATAGCTGCAAAACCCCGTCTTTGTTTTCTGTGTGACAGCACCAGCTTAGTCAATCAACTGCTGCAGTCAGTGTTTGCATCACATGATAGCAGCTAACAAAGAAAACAAAACCTTTTGAACACGAGGTGGAGCGGGAGGGTTTGCAGCACCATGAATGCATACAGAGGAGCCATGCCAGCTGCTCCCTGCTACTGGGTCCGCTTGCCAGTTGGGTCTTTTTCTTTTTTTAGCACTATTCAGCAATAGTGGATAGGTGCCTGCGCATGCAAGAAAAAGAGCCAAAACAAACCGAAAAGACAGAGCACACTGGGATTAGTTGGAAATCCCTGTCCCAGGAAAATAGGCGAAGGAAAGCATAAGAGGTTCTGTGTGTTTCACCGCTTTTTCTCTTCTTCCTTCCCTTCAACTGAAAACTGAATCTTGGCTGATTAAAATCTTGATCCTTCTCTGGAAGTGGGAAAAAGGGATCCTTTGGAAGTGTGACGCACTCAATGACACATATGAAGATGCTTTCACTGGCATCCTCAGTGAAGAAACTTTGGACATCAGTGAAGAACTGGACAGATGGGGACAGGGACACTCACCACACTGAAGTCACTTCTCAACTTAATGATGAGCTGGATTGAAATTTAGTCATGCTTAGAGGAAATGCATTGAAGTCAATGGGACAAGTTAATCATGCCTAACTTAAGCCCTGCTGATTTCAAAGAGTCTACTCTAAACATGACTAAAACTGAATCCAACCCCTTGTCTGATAGTCTTCAAAAGGGCTTCAGCATTAGAATCAATTTCATTTCTTGGATCACTTTTTTTTGGGGGGGGGGCCTTTTATAACCCATCCTTTTTAGCTAAAGAGAGCACTGGCTTAGTGGTCACAGTAATCCTATGACAAGTAGGATAGGGTGAGAGACCAAGTGCATGTGTTGAAGTTTCATGGTTGAGTAGAATCTTAAACTTGAGTTTCCCCACATGCATACCCAATAATTATAATCCATGCGGCCCACCAAAATCAGTGGAAAGCTCAGCAGAATGAACTGTGAAACAGAGTGCATCAGGGCGCAACCCTACGCATGTTTAGACCAAAAAAAGTCCTATGCTGGCTAGGGAATGCTCGGAGTTGTAGGACTTTTTTCTGTCTAAAGATACATAGGCTTGTGTCCTTCGACATATAAATGAACATTTGGAATTGTCAACAATGAAACCGCTTATTCCAATGTTAACAGATTAATTACTAACTGAATAAAACTGCTGAAATAACATCAACATGATCTGCTATTCAGTTAGACTAGGCGCAGCCTCCCCCAACCTGGCGACCTCCAGATGTGTTGGATCGTCACTCCCATAATCCCCAGCCAGAATGTCCAAAGGGAATCGTAATCCAACACATCTAGAAGGCACCAGATTGAAGGAAGCCTGGATGAGGGAGTTAAGAACATAAGCAGTGCTATGCTGCATCAGACCAAGAACCCATCTATCAAATCAAAGGTCCATCCATCCTGCTTCCTATAGTGGGCAACCAGGTGCCCACAAGCAGAGCCATGCCTTGGTGTTTTTGGAGGGTCCGTATAGCCATGGTGACTAATTTCCCAGGGACAGACCTGCTGCATTCAAATGCAGGAGTAATTTCCAGGACTCCTGAGCATATTGATAACTTGAATCTCACACAAGTTATTGCTAATGCTCACAGGCCAGCATGCTTACAGGATGGGTTCGTGTTGTGAAAAAGGAAGCTATCATTTTATCTCGTACTTTATCACCACCTGCTGGCAGAAAAGGTTTAAAACAAGATGTTCTTACAAGTTAAGATTCTGAATGGTTGCCGTTACGTTTGCACTGAAGGTGAGGCACAATGAACTTCCCCAAGCTGACATCCCCAGACTAAAGAGATGCAAGTTCAAATCTCCACTATGCCATGGATCTTACTGGGTTGTCTCCAAGCCTATTCTACCCCATAGAGTAGCTGTGAAAATAAAATGCAATAGCTGCATCTGCATTGCCATGCATTCCTTCAAGGAGATACAGGATATAAAGGGATGAAATACATGTTTGGACTGTACCAACCTCTCATGTGTAAAAGTTATGAGAGCAGGGTCTGCTTCTTCCCTTCCCATGGTGCCTTTATTCACCCTTGAGTATATTACTTCCTTCTCTAAAACGGGTGAGTACAAGGTCGAACTCCAGATGTTTTGTTGGACTTCAACTCCCAGAAGGCTCTGGCAGCATCACCAATGGCCAGGAATGCTGGGAGTTGACATCTAAAACATCTGGAGATCTACTTTGTGCCCACTCCTGCCCTAGAAAACAAGCAAAGGAGAAAGCTGGGATGTTCTCACATGATTTTGTTGATTTTTTTGCAGGGGGGAGGATGGAAATATACTGAGTGGTGCAGAAATAAAGTACACCGTCCCAAATGGCTTCTACGGGAATATCTAATGCTTCTTGCCTTTGCTAAAGTGAACAGTATCTTTCAGCCCTCTGTGTTCTTACATCTCTTTTCTGAGAAACTGTATTAATACTTCCCTCTGTTTTTCCCCACACCCTGGTTTAAATTTAGCTGCAAGATTGCGACAGGCCTGAAGCTTTGCACGAGCTCCTTTCATTGAAGATCATTCTTGGAAGTTCCCTGTTGTGCAATCAATCCCCATTTGGTCTAAATGCTAGGATCTCCAGTTAAAACCACCAAAGCCACTGGTTGACAGAACCTTGGAGAATGTGCCCTTTACTACAGACAGGAGTACGACTCAGGACCTAGAATGGGAGAGTGTTGAATTTATTAGACTCCCACCAGCCTCCCTTCTCCAAGCCAGCTTTGTATTCTCTTCATTTCTTTCCTTCCCATATACCCCGTGCCATCATGATGTTTCAGATTACAATACCCATCAAAACCAGCCCATAGTCCAACACATCTGGAGAGTGCCAAGTTGGGTAAGGGTACCATCCAGCATACTTCCTGACCACTGCTTAGTGTGCCTTAGTTGGCACACACGAGCAATTCCTCTTCCAGTAACTCTGCACTACCATGCACTTTGGGGGTGAGTGATAGACTCAGATTTACACATAGCCATTTCCCAATGCAAAGAAATTTGGCTAACTTTGCCAAAATCTAAAAATGAAGGAGACAAACTTTACAAGATGCCTGTTTGAAGAAATGTTAACTACAAGTTAAACCCAGTGGACTCTGGTGGCTCTGATGTCAGTGGGGCAGTGAATCCTCACTGGGTTACAGCCAGAACTCTAGAGGAGCTATCCAAAGTGTGGAGCACCTTGAACAGCTCCTTCAGAGTTCTCACTGAAACCCAGATCAGATTCACCAACCCGCTGACACTGGAGCCACCAGCCTCCACTAGTTAGGCCCAAACTTGGCCTTCCATGAACCGAAGGGCTCCTTCTGTCTGTGGAAAGCTTTTGATACAGCAGAGGGATTGTATTGCCAGAAGGGGAGGTGATGAATTTTGTCAATCCCCCCTCCCCTGCAGCTCCCAGTGTCACCTCCCACACTATTACAGAGGACCCCCCAAACTTCCAACAGAGATATATGGAGGGTACAAGGGACTTTCATTTGTCCTGAATCTGACTTTCCAGTTTCACTGGATGCCCCCAGGTTATAATATTAGGAGAAGAGAATGTCTCCTTATCCGCTTTCTCCTCACCATGCCAAATTTTATAAGCTAAAGAGAACCAAGGATGGTCACCTTTCCTCCATCTTTGGCTCTCTTTAGCTTATAAAGGGGAGTTGCTCCAGCCCCTTTGATAACTTTGGTTGTCCTTTCCTGTACCTTCTCAAGCTCTGCAACCTCTTTTTTGTGATGCAGTGATTAGAAATGCATACAGTATTCCAAGTGTGGTTGCATCATAGATTTGTATAAAGACATATTAGCAGTATAATTTTTGGTTCATTTCCTAATGATCCTCAACATGGAATTTAACTTTTTCACAGCAGCTGTATATGGGGTTGATATTTTCGTCAAGCTAACCACATGACTCAATATCCCTTTCCTGGTTAGTCACTACTAGTCAGACCCTATCAGCATATACTTGAAGTTATGATTTTTGCCCCAATGTGCACCACTTGCTTACATTGAACCATGCTTGCCATTTTGATGCTCAGTCTCCAGATTGGGGGTCCGTTTGGAGCTCTTCACAGTTTCTTTTTGTTCTAATTAACATGAATGATTTGGTGCTGTCAACCAAGCTGACCACTATTCATCCCTAACTTCAGATCATTTATAAATAATTAAAAAAAAACTGGCCCTGATACAGATCCTGGGGGAGCCCACTGTTGTTTAACCAGTTACTGATCCATAAGAGAACCTCTCCTCTTATCCCAGGATTGCTAACTCTGCTCATGAGTCTGTGGTGAGGGAACCATCAAAAGCCTTTTGAATGAATTAATTATATCTACTGTATCCCAATGCCTGTTGACACTGACAAAGAACTCTAAAAAGATAATGAAACAGAACTTATCTTTGCAGAAGCCATGCTGATTCTTCATCAGCAACACTTGTCCTTCTGTATGCTTGGTAATTTTATCTTCAATAATGCTTGTGATGTTGTTGGGGCACCCAGAACTACCCCCTCCTTAGCATTTGGCCAGGAATCAAGCTCAAAGCTTTAGATTGCAAAACAACATTTATCACAAATAAAACAAGATACAGCAAAGGAGCAAGAGGAAAAACAAAGCAAGCAGTAAAACAGAACAGCCTATAAACTTACTGCCATACCATAACCTCAGGACAGACAATTTCCGCTCAGAGCCTCTAAGGCTTAATTGGGGAGGTAGTCTTGATTCTACCCAACCCCCATCTATTTAACTTGGCCTAGGGAGAAGCAAAGTACCTGCCTAATTAATAGAAAGCCCATAAGCACGTGGCACCAATTACTCCGCTTGAATACAGTTAGATGGATATTACTTAAAGGGGACTAACCAAAACCCACTCTAATGGTGAAGGTACTGTTCAATGCTTAGATACAGGCATCTGTCCAGGAGCCTGGTACCAAACAACACCCCCAGCCAGTACAAACACTGAGAACCAGCTTAGCATCACAATGCTTTCCACCAATTTACCTGGAACAGACATCAAGTTAACCAGCCAGCAATTTCTTGGATCACCACCACCACCCTGCCCCCAGTATAATAAATGAAGGTACACTGAGCTTTCCAGGAGCTACTGACTGGAAGGGGATTTATGTTTTACTTGACCCAATCAAGACATGCACCCTACCGAGTAAAGTGGGCTGAAGCAATATATTCCTTGGGTGGCTGTCTTGCACCTGAATGATGGAGCTATAACGCAGGGCCTTCAAAATGAAATGGAAACATTAATATTATGTTGCTTTCCTTATCTTTTTAGTTATTCTAGATGCTACTTTGTTACATAGGTCTATAGTCAAGTATGCTTTATCTACGAGGCCAAAATATTTCAAATCCCTCAGCACAAGAAACAAATCTGTAAGAATCACATGTGCAAAGCGCCAAACATTTTTGTTCATATTTTGTAGCAGTTACTATTTGTCTAGCATCACAAATCCTGTTTGGGGGGTTTCTCAGGGCTTAACCACACAAGTCGTGAAAAATGTATGGGAAAACAGGTGCTTAGTTCTAGCACTTTTATTTGGAAGGAATTACAGCCCATGGGTGACAACAGGTGATTAAATGTTGAACAGCAAACTCTCCTTTTCCCTGCCTTGCAGCAGAGTCTAGGGGCTTCATCACATGGAGATTTGATCCTGTGATTGAGGATAAACTTCATGGAAGTTTGCAGGCTCTTTACATGATGCCATGACCCTCCTGCACTAAATGCCCTTTGTTCCATTTTTAAATAGATCCCAGATAACGAGCTACCAACTTACCCTGTTGTGTTCTGCTTCAGTTTCCTTCGTGAAAAGAGTAGAAGCAGCAAGAAGAAGAGCGAGATCAGTGAAAGATAATGGAAGACTCAGATATGGGGAGAAGGGTGGGGGGGAGGAAGCGCATGTAAAGGGAGCAGTAGTGATCCTGCATTTAAAATGGAAGCAGAAATCCCCATTTTAAATGTAGGATTTTAGGCTGGTGTAGAAATGCCCCAAAAACAGTAATGGAAAAGGGACTTCTCTCCCAGGCCAAGAAACCCCTGGAACTCCCCCCTGCCTCCTCCTTTGAGTACTGCTTCTTCTAAGGGAGAGCCAGCAATTGGGCAAGCAAGGGAAGGCAGTGACTCCTCCTCCCTCCTCTCTTTTGCTCACTCCCTGGACACCACAACAGAGCAGATGAGGCCCACAGTGTGGCTTAGAAGCAGACAGTGACAGGGGACTGAGCTCACCTAGCCCAATCTACCACACCACCCAGTGAGGGAAGGTGAGCCAGAAGAGGTGGCAGCTGCTCCACCAAAGTGCAGCCGGCATTGGCTGGCTTCCTCTCGTCCACCCCACCCGGTGAGTGAGCAGTTCACCATCTCCTTTTGCTTCCTCACCCCTTCTGAACGCCCTGCAAAGCCCGATCCTCCTTGCCGGGCATTCGCCAAAGAGCAGGAGAGGGTTGCAGGGGGAGAAGGCACTCCTGGGGGGGGGGGGGCTGCTCTGTCTCTGGCCAGCCCTCTATGCTGTGTGGCCCAGAGGGAGATGGTGAACAAGCGGGCAGGGGCGTCTGTTCACACTCCCTCTAGAAGCAGCACTGTGGCCCAGTCCTCCCTGCTGCAGTGCCCTGAGAGGGTGAACAAGGGAAAGGAGATAGGAGCAGCCACTGCCCCCTTTCACTTGCATGTTTCCCTGCCTGCCCCAGAAGTGGCAATGCTCAGAGGAGGCACCACTGGAAGGGGGGGGACCTGGCAGCTTCCTGGCTGGGGAATCCCTCCCTCCTACCCTTTCCCAGAGACAAGGGAAAGGAGGAGAGATTGTTCTGTACTGTTTGCCTTGTGCACCCAATTGGCTGCCTTTATCTTGAAGGGAAGGTAGCAGTATTAGGCTCCTCTTTTCAGATACATGTTTAGCTTGCGTTTAGGCCCCCAGTCTTCCAGGGAAATCTTCCAAGAATTCACAAATTCATGTGGCTGATCTAGACAGTAGATGGCACTGTTGGTCAGTGTAGTTTTTGTGCATAATATGTATGCAGCAGTGGCTTGCAGAGGCTGTTGCAGGGTTACCAGCTGCACTCCAGGAGATGCTTTAAAAAAAAAAAAAAAAACATGTGGCATGAAGCACTAACAGGATTTTAGTGCCATTTCAGGAGATGGCATCAACAGGTCCATGAGACATTTTATTTATTTATTTATAACATTTCTTGTCCATCTTTCAGGGCAGAAGCCTTCCCAAGGCAGCTTACAGCAATAAAAGACATCAAAGGCACAATCCTATGCATGTTTAGACAGCTGGCTGAGGAATGCTGGGAGCTGTAGGCCTTTCCTCTGACTAAACATGCATAGGATTGCACCCCAAAACAGTTAAAATGTTAAATGATAAAACATGAAAGCAATGAAAACAAAACCAGCAACTGCGTTAAGGGCAGTAGCAGCACAATAGCACTCATATCAAGAGAAGCCCAAAGTAAAATAATGTTTTCAAAGCCTTCTTAAGAGCCTTCAGTGATGGAGCATGGTGGACCTTCAATGGCAACTTGTTCCAAAGGCGTGGGGCCACTGCAGGGAAGGCCCTTTTGTGTGTGATCACCCACCTGACTGCTCTCGCAGGTGGGCAAATGAGAAAGGCCTCTCTTTCTGATCTTAAAGTGCAGGCAGGCTGATATGGGTGAAGGCAGTCCTTCAAATAACTTGGTCCCAAACTGTTTAATGCTTTAAAGGTCAAAACCAGTACTTTGAATTGGGCTTGGAAGCACAGGGAGCCCAATTCTGCCTGTGGGAGCGGTTGGGGCCCAGCAATGCAAGGATTTAGAACACCCATGCAGCTTGCTAGTCACCTAGGGCAAGTAATGACTCCTTCTAAGCAAGCAGCTTGCAAGACCCTCCACTCCTAGCACACACAGGAAAGGAGAGGCTTGGAAAATGCCTTGTCCTTACCTGCAAACCTAGATTATAGGTGTCTCTGTTAACATACATAATTAATTCTATTGCTTTTGGAGGGAAATCAGGGCCAGGGCCATAGGTAGGCATGGTTGGGCACCTGCTGAGGGCCCACACCGAGCAGGGGGGCCCACTGACAAGACTCCCCTGGCTCCTCTGCTTCACCACGGCAGCCTGCTACTTCACCTGCCTCTCGCTCCGGCCCAGACAATGGTGGTGGTTCTGAGGAGCAGCCGACGCCGCTCCCTGTGTGCTCATTAGCTCTCTGCCTGGCAACCAATGAGTGGTAAGCAATGATGAGAAAGAGAAGAGGAGGAGCAAGAACAGCTGGTGACAGTGATGTTGAGGAAGTAGACTCACTGAGGGAGGGGGCCCATTAAGCCTGTCTTGCTCGAGGGGCCTCCAGAACCTGGGAGGTACTTACTCTGTATTGCTATAACTATGCAATACCTCATTAAACATGCTGAGAAGAAGTAATGGTTTTTATAACACACCTGCGATTAGATGTGCCCACAGAGTGATCCAACACACAGAAAAAAAAAATGAAATAACATTGCATTAAAGTGCTTAGGAATTAGGTAGTGTTTGTGCATTCAAAGCACTTCATATCTATTCTCAGTGATCCTTACAAACAATCCTGCAAGGATGATCAGTATTATCCCCATAGTGTAGCGGAGGGAGGCAGCAGTGATAATTGCTTGCCTAAGACCACCCAATGGAGTTATGGTCGACTTTGAACCAGGGATGGAACCCTTCCCGACTTAGCATCTCCATGATGCCTGATCCTTTCAGGATAGTGACTGATGAGTTATATAGAGCTGTGATGATACTTTTCAATTAATTATGGGTACGCTAAAGCGTTAATGGGATTTTTGTGCCATGAAGATTGTGTGTGTGTGTTAATTTAAAAGGGGGAAATAGATAACTCTGTACAGGGCTGCAGAACACAGTTGCAAAAAATAGTTTAGTAATAAGCCCTGTGGCTGGGGATGCTAACAAGAGAGTTGGGTAAGAGTCATAGGTGCCCTGTAGCTTTGCAATGGCCTGTTGCACAAGTCTTTTTTCTACCAAAGTGATTTCCCTTCCACTCTGACCCATGTCACACACAGGTTGCGCAACTCATTCCTTTCTGTACAGGGCTAGAATATCCATCAGGCTAAGAATGTTATAGCACAAGGAAAACCAAATGGTGGGTATTGAACCACATATAATGTCAGTACCTTTCAAATGCAGTGTCCTGGAGAGTTCTGAAGAGTGAATGGATGAATTTCAAATAGCTTCCCCTGTGTACAATAATGACTTCCAATAATGGTCTCTTTCTGCAACATGAAAGCAAGCCTGGAGCGGGGAGAACATAGCAGTTGCTGCAGCAAAACCTGCAAGGGCTATAGGCCAGGAGGAAAAATCTGGAAGAGGGTTGGTAGGGTGCTTAGTTCAGGCTGCTTAGGCAAGTGAAGCAGAGTTGCTCTGCTTATGGGCAGAAATTCTGTGCCTTGAATCAGACAAGAACAAACATGGGTTTTGCCCTGACCACATGTTTGCCAGGAAACACAGCACCTCTTGTTTTCTGTCTCATACATCAGTGTTAAAACACAGAACCTCTGGGCATATCTGCAGTATAGAACAAGAAGCAAGTAAAAGGCAACTACAAGGATCAAGGAGATGGGACAACTCCTCTGTTAGAAAAGGTTACAACATATGGAACTGTTTCACTTAGGAAAAAGGTGAGTAAGGGAAGACATGATAGAAACATACAAAAGTAAGCCTTGTGTGGTGGATAGGGAGACATATTCCTTCTGCTTTTATAATGCTAGACCCTGAGATTATCAAATGAAGCTGATTGGCCATGGTTTTTAAATAAAGGGGGGAAAGCAATATATGTGCATTAGTAAAATAGTCAAAAACTGGACATTGGAACTTGTGTACTGATATTTAAATTAATTTTGTTAGTCATGACTTAACTGTAGTACTTTAAACTTGATCTTCCTGTAATACAAAGAAATGAAGATCTTCATACAATGCTTGATAATCTGAACTTCTTCATGCAGCGCATAGTCAGACTATGGCATTAGCCACCACAAGATGTATGGGCACCAATTTGTATGGCTTTAAAAGGGAGTTAGACAACTTCATGGAGGAGAAGGCTATTAATAGCTATCAGTCATATGCTACCACCAGTATCAGAGGCAGTATGCCTCTCACTACCAACTGCTGGTACTGTGGGAAGGGGCAACTTGTAGGTTACCCACAGGCAGCTGGTTGTCCAGTGTGTGAGAAGAATGCAGTACTACATAAACCCTTGGTCTGATCCAGCATGGCTCTTCTTATGTTCTTATGTAACAGACCTTCAAAGGAAAGATCTTGTCATAGAGTGGCTATATGCTACCTTGACGGCTATATGCTACCTCCAGTATCAGAGGCAGCATGCCTATGTACACCAGTTGCTGGGGAACATGGGCAGGAGGGTGCTGTTGCACTCATGTCCTACTTGTGGGCTTCCCATGGGCAGCTGGCTGCCCACTGTGTGAACAGAATACTGGTCTAGATGGACCTTTCTCCTGATCCAGCGTGGCTCTTCTGTTCTAATGAGAAGCCAAGCAGCAGTTGAGGCACAACTAAAGAAGAACTAGGGTGTTTCAAGGAAGCTTTGCTAAAGCAGCAGTTCTTGAAGGAGCTTGAGAAGATGGGAAAAGCCTAAAAATCTGGAGATGCATGATGTACAGCCACTATCTGAACAGTCTTCCTAGAGTTTAGTTAGGGCAATCTAATGAACACAAGCACACTGAAAAGTAAGAAACCACCTGACAATAAATCACCTTGCTAGACTGCACTGTCCAGTTAGGAAAGCCTCTTTCTTTTATCCCAGCTTCTTAAATTGTCTTCACCAATTCAGCCAAGGCCATTATGGTCTCATACAATGATGACCCACCCAATAGAAATCTTTCTTGTGACATTTCCTCAGTCAGAAATGCAATATCACATACTTAGAGGTACTGTGGCGGGTAAACTCATCTTGAGATAGCTCAGAGGTAAAAACAACAAAATTAGATAAACGTCTATAATATACCGGCAAAGAGAGAATGAAAGAATTCATGTGGTGCAGTGAATAAGGCTGATGAAAGAATTCATGTGGTGTAGTGAATAAACATGGCTGGGTTCAAATCCCCATTCAACTAAAGCTTCCTTCCTGGTGACTTTGAGACAGTCACTCGCTATGCATCAGCCTAACCTACCTCATAGGGTTGCTGTGAAGGGGGGAGGTATGCCAATTTCTTCAAGGCTGGGAGAAGAATATTGTAGAACCTGCAAAAATAAAGTTAAAAGCCCTGTCTCAAAGGGCTACACTTGGAACTGTCTGTGCATGAGCCTAGAAATAGCCTGTTCTCTGCTTACATTGTAGACACCCATTGGCAGTGACTAGTTCCCAACCCTAAACACCTTTATGGAAGCAAGTTCCATAGAAATAGATGGAATGAATCCCCAGTCACCACCTCCTACCAATGCATGTTGATCTAGGAGTCCAACACAGTCCAGCAACTCCCCTTCGCACAAGAAGTTCTCTTTTTACCTTTTTGGACAGGATAATGCCAGATATCCAACAGGACTTTGCACTGAAGGGAACAGGGAGGTCTGTCCATGAAGCATTTATGGGTATGCAGCAGAGTACACACAGAGCTCCACACCAGGGCACACAGACAGTGTGGTGTAGTGGTTGGAGCAGGGGTGAGCATCCTCCCCCACCCGAGCTGGGTTCCTACCAGAAAAAATGTGTTGGTAGCCACATGCCAGTGGTGACGAGGTCAGAGCCACCATAGACACATTCACACCCAGTGGAAGCGGGGAGCTCCGGTTTCGGTGGGGTTGTAATCCATTCTGGGTTTCAGTCAGAATCAGCCAGAGCACTGAAGGAGCTATCCAAAGTGCTGAGCCCTATCCCCCCCAAATAGGTTCAGCACCTTGGATAGCTCCTCTAGAGTTCTGGCTGGTTCTGAGTGAAACCCAGAATGGATGCACAGCCACACCAAAATCGGGGCCACCAGCCTCCACTGCTCACCCCCCCCAAACGTCTATTTCTCTTTCTCTTTCTCTCTGTCACATTCTCCCATCATTCTCCCCCCCCCCAGTAATAAGCCTTTAAAAAAAGTTTGAATTGGCACCAATGGAAGCTTTTAAAAACACTTGCAGTGTGGGGAAGGGCTTTTGGGGGGGGGTCTACCCTTCCGTCCCCACCTGGGACCGCCCCAAAATCAGCCCCTCCCCAAGGGGGCACTTATGCATTCTAGAAAGCTTCTATTAGCACCAAAGGAGGCTTTTTATAGATTCTAAATGCTGTGTGAGTGCATGGTGGGGGGCAAGGAGGGGATGCCACAGGCCAGAGCTTCTCTGCCCCTTGATTAGAATGTCGGACTGGGGAGATCCAGGTTCAAATCCCCATTCAGACATGAACCTTGGGCAGTCACTGTTCTTGGGCTAACCTACCTCACATGGTTGTTGTGAGGATAAAATAGTGGGGAGTGGAGGGACAACCATGTATGCCTTGAAGAAAAGGCGGAATAGAAATGTAATCATGATTTTCAGTCAGGGTATTTAGGCTCATAAAGGACTGTCCATTATCATATATCCCCCCCCCCGCTTTTTTTCTCTCTTTTTCTTACTTCCTCTTTATTTCCATTAGACATGATATACTGTATAATAAAATTCCTGTTTGTGTTTTTATAGATATATATACATTCATATATAGATTTAGAAAGGTCACTATCTAAAATATAGATAGCATAAAATTTGTTAGTGATTTATTATTATTATTTATCCTTTTTAATTTCCTTCCTTTTTTATTATTATTATTACTATCATTATTATGAGACTTTGATTAGTAATATTTTTGGCTGGTTAAATTGTTAAGCTTTACTATTATATGTTAACTGAAGGGCAATATATGGTTATTGGAAATGAATTGTAGGCTTGCTCCCTTGCTATAAGACTGATGATATGATATTGAAATGTAAGGTTGATTATCTATATTGTACTGAATTGTAATATTGGCAATGTTATAGGTACATATAACTTTTAAGTAGAATGATATTTGAAGTTTGTGTGTAATGGAGTTTAAATTTAATCCTTTTAAGTAACTTTTTAATATTTTTTCTTTTTCTTTCTTGCTTTCTTCTTCCTTTTCCTTCTTCTGTTTTTTTCCCTTTTTCATTATTGCTGTGTCCTCCTAAGAATACTGTATTGTTGGAAACTGTAGATAATGACTAGGTTGTTGGTACTGTTTATTTCATTTATAAAGATAAAACATAGAATAAAAAGTATTTTTTTTTTAAAAAAAAGGACTGTCCATTATCTGAATCAAAGATATTTAAGATCATAAATTAGTCCGGAAGCATTTGATTTGGATCCTAAATGATTTTGTAAGCAAGGATGAATCTAGTGAGGTAAGTAATTTCATGGATCACTGCCTTGTTTTGGCAAAGGGGCTTGCGTAACTCAGTGAAGCCATAAGCTATGCCGTGCAGGGCCACCCAAGATGGACAGGTCATGGCAGAGAGTTCTGACAAAATGTGGTCCACTGGAGAAGGAAATGGCAACCCACTCCAGTATTCTTGCCAAGAAAACCCCATGGAAAGTATCACAAGGCTAAAAGATATGACGCCGGAAGATGAGCCCCTCAGGTTGGAAGGTGTCCAATATACTACTGGGGAAGAGCAGAGGGAATTTCCAAGTAGCGCCAGAAAGAGTGAAGCGGCTGGGCCAAAGCCGAAAGGACACTCAGCTGTGGATGTGTCTGGTGGTGAAAAGAAAGTCCGATGCTGTAAAGAACAATATTGTTTAGGAACCTGGAATGTAAGACCAATGAATCAAGGTAAGCTGGAGGTGGTCAAACATGAGATGGCAAGATTGAACATCGACATCTTGGGAATCAGCGAACTAAAATGGACAGGCATGGGTGAATTTAATTCAGGTGACCATTATATCGAGTACTGTGGGCAAGAATCCCTTAGAAGAAATGGAGTAGCACTCATACTCAACAAAAGTGTGGGAAAAGCAGTACTGGGGTACAATCTCGAAAACGATAGAATGATCTCAGTACGAATCCAAGGCAAACCATTCAAACCATCCCAAAGAAACCATCCTAAAGAAAAAGAAATGCAAGAAAGCAAAGTGGCTGTCTGATTAGGGTTTACAAGTAGCTGAGAAAAGAAGGGAAGCGAAAAGCAAAGGAGAAAGGGGCAGATATACCCAACTGAATGCAGATTTCCAGAGAATAGCAAGGAGAGACAAGAAGGCCTTCTTAAATGAACAATGCAAAGAAATCGAAGAAAACAATAGAATGGGAAAGACTAGAGATCTTTTCAAGAAAATCGGAGATTTCAAGGGAACATTTTGTGCAAAGACGGGCATGATAAAGGACAAAGAAGGCAGGGACCTAACAGAAGCAGATGAGATTAAGAAGAGGTGGAAAGAATACACAGAAGAATTATACAGGAAAGATCTTAATGTTCCTGATAGCCATGATAGTGCGGTCACTGAACTTGAGCCGGACATCCTAGAAAGTGAAGTCAAGTGGGCCTTAGGAAGCATTACTAACAACAAAGCTAGCGGAGATGACAGTATTCCAGCTGAGCTATTTAAGATCCTAAAAGATGATGCTGTTTAAAGTGCTGCACTCAATATGCCAACAAATCTGGAACACTCAACAGTGGCCACAAGACTGGAAAAGGTCAGTTTACATTCCAATTCCAAAGAAGGGCAATGCCAAAGAGTGTTCAAACTACTGTACAATTGCACTCATTTCACATGCCAGCAACCTTATGCTCAAAATCCTACAAGCAAGGCTTCAGCAGTATGTGTACCGAGAACTACTGGAAGTACAAGCTGGGTTTCGAAGAGGCAGAGGAACTAGAGATCAAATCACCAACATTCGCTGCATCATGGAGAAAGCAAGAGAATTCCAGGAAAACGTCTATTTCTGCTTCATTGACTACACTAAAGTCTTTGATTGTGTGGATCACAACAAACTGTGGCAAATTCTTAAAGAGATGGGAGTACCAGACCACCTTACCTGTCTCCTGAGAAACCTGTACGAGGGTCAAGAAGCAACAGTAAGAACCGGACATGGAACGACCGATTGGTTCCAAATTGGAAAAGGAGTACGACAAGGCTGCATATTGTCGCCCTGCTTATTTAATTTATATGCAGAGTACATCATGAGAAAGGCCGGGTTGGATGAATCACAGGTCAGAATTAAGATTGCTGGGAGAATTCTCAACAACCTCCGATATGCAGACGATACCACCCTAATGGCAGAAAGCGAAGAGGATCTAAAGAGCCTCTTGTTGAGGGTGAAAGTGGAGAGTGCAAAAGCTGGTTTGAAACTCAACATTAAAAAAACTAAGTTCATGGCATCTGGCCCCATCACTTCCCGGCATATAGAAGGGGAAGAAATGGAAGCAGTGACAGATTTCATTTTCTTGGGCTCCAAGATCACCGCAGACGGTGACTGTAGCCATGAAATTAAAAGATGCTTGCTCCTTGGGAGGAAAGCTATGGCAAACCTAGACAGCATAGTAAGAAGCAGAGACATCACCTTGCCAACAAAGATTTGTATAATTAAAGCTATGGTTTTCCCTGTAGCAACGTATGGCTGTGAGAGCTGGACTATAAGGAAGGCTGAGCGCCGAAGAATCGATGCTTTTGAACTGTGGTGCTGGAGAAGACTCTTACGAGTCCCCTGGACTGCAAGGAGGTCAAATCAGTCAATCCTAAAGGAAGTCAACCCTGACTGCTCATTGGAAGGACAGATACTGAAGCTGAAGCTGAAATATTTTGGCCACCTAATGCGAAGAGAAAACTCCCTGGAAAAGACCCTGATGCTGGGAAAGATTGAAGGCAAAAGGAGAAGAGGACAGCAGAGGATGAGATGGCTAGATAGCATCACCGATGTAATGAATATGGACTTGAGCACTCTCCGGGAGAGAGCGCAGGACAGGAAGGCCTGGCGTGCTATGGGCCATGGGGTCACGAAGAGTTGGACACAACTGAACGACTGAACAACAAGTAATTTCCAAATGTTACCAAATTATCCAGGAGATCAAAATCCTAAACAGGTCAAGAGCTTCTGTAGTGATCATGGATGAAATTCAATGCAAGTGCTAAATGATACACACAGATGACATCCTCAGCTTTATATTATATACATGGATGAGGTCTCCAAATAAGCTGTAACCACTCAGGAAAGATCTTGTGGTCATAGTCGAAAGCACACTGAAAATGTCAGATCAGTGCTCAATAGCTTAGGAAAAAAAACGGGGGGGGGATTTAATGTCAGGAAGTATAAAAAAGAAAAGGGGGTGGGCGCAAAATAAAACAGCAAGTACCATGATGTCATTATATAATAGGTCTATGGTGAACTCACAGCTACACTGTTGTGTACAATTCTGGTTGTCTCATCTCATAAAAGGATGGTACCTCACAAAGGATATTGAAGAGCTGGAGATGGTACAGAGGATGAAGGGGGGGAAGTGTAGTCAGTGAACAATGATCTCTGACGAGGGTGGGCTGATTTGGTCTATCTCCTGTCCCAGTCCATGTCACACTTGCATGTGTTCACTACTAAGTCTGTTCTGTGGCCACATTATTCTGCTTTTCTTCTTAACTGGCACAAAAGTATGTAGTTAAATATATACTGTTAAACATGATTGCTCTCAAAATGCACATTAAAAATGCATTTGATTCATTTTTTGAGTTGAAAATTGCATTGAAACATTTGGGAAATGCAAAAGCCACTGGGTAACTAATTTCTGATCTGCACCAGGAGGTACAGATCAGATCAGTTTGCATTGGAATTTTAAAATACCAAGTTCTTCAAGCATCCCTACATCTGACATAGCAACTTCTCTCAACTGTGAGAACCCTAAAATCTTTTTTTTAAAATACTACCTACTAAATATGAACATATTATACAACAGCTGTATTTAGTAGCATATACCCAAATTTTAATAACAGAAAATAGGGATAGGTTTTCTTAGCCTGAGTGAACACAGAATGCTGATTAACAGATGGGCATGGTTAATAGATTGATGCAAGTCTTTTTTTCAGTCATGGAGGGAGCAATCCTATACCTACCAGACAGTGGCTAGACGGCCATAGGGTATGCTGTTTTCCAGGAACCGACCTCAGAGCCCGCGTTCTGAGGTCGGTTCCCAGAAAACTGACCTCCCCTCACTTCCGCGCTGCCTCGGAGGCAGCACGGAGAAGCCCCTTCCTCCGCACTTGGAAGAGGAGCACAGAGCGGCTGAAAAGGGGCGTGGCTGGGGGTGTTCCGGGGTGGGAAGAGCAGAACTGCCTGTACAACACATCCTATGTGTCGCACAGCAGCCTCCTCTCCCACTTGTCCCGCCCGCGGCTAGACAGCCGAAATTGGCTGTCTAGCAGAAAAAGCAGGGCAGGAGAGGTGCGGGGGGAACAATCCCCCCATGCTTCTCCTGCCTTGCTTTGGATAGGTGGCCGCCTTTGAGTTCAGGGGCGGCCGCCTACCTAGATAGCATTTTGCCCTAAAAGATACAATCCTTCAATAGCAGCACTGAAACATCTTGTTACCTGTTAGCATGGGTTGTCATAGCAAGTGTATGAGTTTTATTACTTGTTTAATAGCAGAGTAGTGACATTCTTCATTGTGTCACAACTTTTTCTCAATCAGGGAAGTGAACAACATTGCTTCAGCCAAATCACAACATTTGATTTGTGTTTGATCATTTTTGTTTTAAATTAAGCTTTTACTTTTTGTATTACATCAATCCATTTACAAGATATCCAGCGAAATGTTCAAAGTATGTGTGTATATCTATCCCCAACCGCCCAACGGAATAATATCTGTCTCAAAATATATCTGATTTCGCTCCATGGCTACCACTGAAATCAGCAGTTTGGCTACTTTGCAAATAGTTACTCTAATTAAATAAACTAATACAAATAATAATTATAACTGAGGCCTTTAAAACGATCTAAGGGCTCCACCTTGATGCTGCTAAGATAAAATCAACTCAGTGCATGTAATTAAACAGCTACTGTACTTTCAATAAATATGGGAATAACTAATGAACAGTTCTATATAGGTGTAGAAATAGTTTAATCTATATATAGAAAAGTCAAAAATTGTGTGTGGGTTTGTGGCTGGCTGCAGGGCCGTCTGTAACGCAGGGAATAAGGGGGAGCTGCCCTGGGTGTAATGACACTGTAGGGGCCCACTGAGCCTGCCATTTGGGCCCTAGAGTTGCTGCCCCTTTTACTTCACATTCTCACTTGCCAGAGGGTATGACAGGAGTCACTGGGTAACATTATTACTTTGTTTATACTTTCCCTTACTAACACATACACCCTCTCAATCATGGTACAGGCCAGGTTTCTGATTTCAGCTACCAGTCATCCTATTGGCCATCTTTCATTCTATTGGTCTCTCTCCCATTCACTCTGACTTCCTTCACCTTGGATTGGCTGGCTGCCGTTTGTTCCCCCCCTTTACTCATGGTTTCTTTTCTGACTGTGAAGAGCGTTTAGTTTTGCTCACCTGTTCCTGCAATATCCAGCAAGGAAGCCTCTGTTGAACATTTTAATAGTGGTATGAGATTCAGTGTGAATTATATGGTAGTAGTGCTTACAGATTCAGTCTCTTGCATTTTTAGTAGTGTTTTTTATTCAATCTGCTCATTATAATTATGCTTTTTTAATCAAATCTGGTGGATTCAACTTTTCACCTTTCTTATGGGGCCTTTCCAAGAAGCGTAAACCTACCTTACTGTGTTTCTAACAAATAGTGCCTATGACAAAATTACATCCCGGGCAGCGCTGGGTATATCAACTAGTATTTAATAAAAGCGAAAAGGCAGAGATGTTTTATTATTGTGTAGGTAGGACATTTTTCTGCCAATTCAATAATGAACAACAAGATAAAATTCTCTTACTATTTGCTCACTAGGTATGTAGTGCTGGTTTATTGTACATCAGGGCACATCTTGATAATGCTCCTAAACTGCTGGGAAAAGTCACTGTTCCTTACTGTGTGTCATACATTTGGTGCTGGCAATATGTTTGGCCTTGGACAAAACACAGAAATTAAATGGTTTCCTTGCAACAGAGTAGCTTGCTTAAAAATTTCATCCCCCCTGGAATAAGTAGGTTTAAACTGAATATTACTTTTCATGTTACAATTATAGCTTAACTGATTTGCTCATCAGGTTGGAATCACAGTTGGCTGGTGTTGCTGTACGTTCGTTTTGTCCTCATTGATCTGTTTACGACAGTGAAACAGATCATAGACACCAAGGGTGCAATCCTATGCATGTTTAGATGGAAAAAAGCCCTACAACTCCCAGCATTCCCCAGTCAGACTGGCTGGGGAATGCTGGGAGCTGTAGGACTTTTTTCCGTCTACACATGCATAGGATTGCACCCTAAGTTAATTAAAAATGTTCACCTACTGGGGTGTAGAAAAGGGAACAGAGTATGATTTTTACACTTGAATTCTCTTCTTTCAAAGAGTTCAGAGCAGCATAAACAGGTAGTTTCTCATCTAAGCAGTGCTCAAGAAAACCATATCATATGCCTTCAGATTACTCCCCAGCTGTAGGCCATCTCAAAACAAATGTTCCATATCATTAAGTAGAGAAGGTGGCAGAACAACCAAACAAAGGCCCCTGTCTTAGGTGAATCTGCATTACCGAGATTAACATAAAACTAACTGATCACTTGGCTTCTCTTGTAATTTCTCCCCTCTTCAGCAGCTGAATAAAATCCAAGATACAAGTTACACCCACTACAATGCTGATAGTTCTGCACAGAGACACTTACTCTTAAGAGATTGCACAAGCCCTAAAGCTCACAAGTGATCCAGTTTGTGACATGCTCAAGGCAAGTAGTAAGTCATTCCAGGCAAGTTGCTTACTAGACCACACAAGTACATTTTCTTCTACGTAGTGCCAAACCTGTGATAGTGCCTGTGTACCCAGCTATTAGTACAATTTATAGAGAACAGATTTCTCCTTTAACCACAACTATGCTAATGAGTAGTTCTGTCTCAGGTAGTTCTGAGCTGATAATTATTTCAAAACTTTACAGCCTGATCTTATTGTTTTCTAAGAATAAGTCCCTCTGTATTCAATGGTGCTTATTCCCAAGTAAAGGTGTACAGAATGGCAGCCTTACTTTGTGATCCGATGGTCCCAGTTACATTGGTCACTGGGGTAACTTAGTCAGGATCGTATGCACTCTCAGCAGTAAAGCTGAGCAGAAAACAGAAGTTCAAATTACAGAGAGCATAGTAACATTGCTAACCACTCCCCCCTCTCCTAGACAATCATGGCAACATGACCAGCACACACCAACCACAGAAGAGCACGCGAATAACACTGTTAGCCATGTGTGGCTGAGCTACTCCACACATGAAAATGAGGAAACATGGTCTCGTCCGAACTACCTTACCTCATACACAACAGACAACCCAACAGACACTCCAACATCATTCACTGAATGAGCCACTGGTGCAGGCAGCAAGAATCTAACAATTGAGCACCTCCAGGGATCTCTGCACACAGGGATTTAAATCCCCTTACTTCTTGTGATGTGCACACCGGTTAATGCTTCCTAGTTGTGTTAGCCTTTTTAGCCTGACTCATGCTTAGTTTGTGGTCTACTAAAACCCCTAGATCCTTTTCATATGTACTGTTGTCAAGCCTTTTTCCTACTTAAATGCAGTACTTTACATTTATGTCTGTTGAACTTCATTTTGTTAGTTTTGACCCAGTCCTTTATCCTGCCACAAGCATTTTGAATCCTGCTTCTGTCTTCTAAGGTATTAGTTACACCACATTGACACCACATTGGTGTCATCTGCAAATTTGATGAGCAGCCCTTCATCCAAATCATTTAGAAAGATGCTGAACAATGCTAAGAGATCAGGAATCTGGACTTGATGGTCTTATAGTGTGGGTGCGCTTTAGATGGTAGCATGTAACCAGCCCTGCTGTGCTTCTGTCTCCCCCGCCCTGTTCTTTCTGCTGAGTGGAGACCTGAACTTCTGCCCCAAAGTCCTGCCCTGACAGCACCACTGCCCACTTGGTGACAAGGAATTGTTTATGAATATTTTTTGTGCATGGTCCATCAACCAGCTACAAATCCACCAAACACTAGCCCACATTTTCCCAGCTCATGAACAGGAATATAATTGCACCTGAGAACACTGCAGTGTCAGAACGAGAAATAGCAGTGCACAGGCCAATTCTTTAGCTCTCACAGGAGACAGGTCACAATTTACATAACCTCTCTGCATGCTCATTTGTTTGAGCCCAGCCCTGCTCATTACCCCAGCAGATCTTACTGTCCATTCCCCCACTCCCCCATCAACTACTCCCACAGCAGCAGTGACCAGGCTGCCTGGAAGTTCAGAAGAGCCTGCCAGTTTACTGGCACTAGAACTCAAGTGGCCAAAGGTTGGACATCCCAGCTCCTGAGCTTTGGTAACCCCTCCATTCAGAGTCCTATTGTAAGACCAGCAGAGGAGACTAAGAACTACAGTCAGTAGAAAGGATCTCACTTGGTTAATGGGGGGAGGGGGGTAAGCACAGAAACAGATATGACAAAGTTATTGAACTGCATCAGAGATGGAGTGGGTTCTGAAAGATAGGGTTGTCAGCCTTCTTGCTCCAGTACAATTCCTATGACTTTGAATGTTTCATGGAAGACAACAGTGAAACGGATGTTATTCACCCCATTGCTCCATCCCCATGGTGGGAATGGCTTCAATAGATGCATAACTGTTCAGCCATCACATGATTGCCAGACAGTCTAGCTATCCTGTATGCCAGAGGTGGAGAATCTCTGGCTCAGGAGCAAAATCTGCTCTTTCTGGGTTCCCCAGATGGCCCCACCCATTTTTCCCACTAGCAATCATTTTGTGCTTCCCTGGCTTTTGTGCACTTCCTCCCCCTCCCCACATTCTATTATGTTGAAATGCTTCTCCTAAGCCTTCGTTTCTGGGTGTAAGAGCTTTAAGCTGCAATATGCTGGTATTTGTGTTTTTTGGCACACACACGCCCCTTTTTGGCTTCAGCCTCCCCCACCAACGTGGCCCTTAAGAGCTTCTCAGAAATTGAATGTGGCCCTCAGGCTGAAAGGGGTTGACCACTCCTGCTCTACACAAAGACACAGAAGCACACTGGAACATGAAGATTACCAGCCCTAAAGAGGAACAGCTACAATCACATTGGTCAGTACTTCCGGTCTTGCTGTATGCCTCGTATTGTCTGCATGGCACTGGGAATCGGGATTATCCTTGCTGCTGCACCAATTTGAATACTACATAGGAAAAGTCAAGAGAGACACAGAGACAGCAATGGTCAGCAGCTGCATTGTGTAGGCCCTGGGCCTTGATGCTCAGTTCAGAGTGAATGCTGCTACCTACATGCTCCTCCAGTGCCCTTCCCTCTTTCCCCAGCTGAGGGACCAAGACTGTGGGCACTGAGACAATACTTACCCCTCTCCTAAAGAGAGCTAAAGTAGAGCGTCTTCTCTCCATGAAGCCAGGCTGTGACTCTATATAAGGCAAAACGAATCATGATTGTTTAGCAAGCAGTAGCAATGGTTAGCATGGAGCGCCCATCATTCAACAGACAGCTTATCTGAATGCGATGGTTCATGGGCACCAGCTATTCCAAAACCTTTCTGCACAGTATATTCTTAACCTATGCAAAAAGGTGTCACTGGCTGTTGAGGGAGGAATGGTTAGGTAAAACAAAGTTGACCATACTGAAAGGGGGAGAGGAAATGGTACAGGGCACATATATAGCAGTCATACTTTTAAGGCAGCCTTCCCAGGTGCTTTGAACACCCATCAGCCCGAGTCAATGGTCAGGAGTGCAGAATTGTTCAAAACATCTGGAGGGCACCAGGTTGGGGAAGTCTGCTTTAATGTATGGCAACTCCCCCCCCCCCATTATTATGCATTACCCACAGCTAGGGTGCCGAGGTAAAAGTTCCCCATTAGGCATTTGCATGTGGAGGCCTAAGGGTTTTCACAAGTGTTTGAGATGTCCTACTCCTGTTTCTCCAGTTCCTATCACCAAAGTTCTCCTTGTGTGCTTTAAGTGTCCGTGGCTGGAGAAGCCCTATGCTGCATGCCTCCGCTGAGTAATGGGGTTCCATGTGTGTGTGTGGGGGGTTATATACTGCTGAGGACATGCTGTGATTGACTATGTAGTCTGAATGCTATGTTTCACTGCAGTTCTGGTGTATTTTGTATTGAACTGCAGTGTATTTTGACTCTCCATTAAACTCAGTGGAAGTGTTTTGACTCATATCTCATCTTTTTTCAGTGTAACTTTGCATTTGTATAGAGTACAGATGGACTCTGAGGGGACTTAGGATTCAGGCAGCACTTCCCCCGATGCTACCCAGTTTTTGCTCCCAAGCTGATGTCGCACCAGCATCAAGGATACACTGGAAAGCCCCCAATGTTGGCATAATAGTCACCAAGAAGGGGATTTACAGCAGCTGGCAACCTGAGCACCTACTGTGACCTTACTTAACCAAGGTGACCCTGTAATTCCTAAAAGAAAAAAAGCTGATAAGAGACTCATTAAATTAAGCTTTCTTCATGTGAGTTAAATTAAGGACTTACAAAACTTAACACATCTCAGATTTTAAAGTAATTTATTGGAAATAGTTCTTGGATTACAAACAAGCGCTTCCCATTTACAGAATATGCCAATAGCTAATGGTAAGAAATATAGCCTTCCAGTCACCTGCCTATCATACAACCCTGCAAGATTACAGAGTCATTTATGTAGCTAACTTCTCATTCAGCCCTTTAAATCATTTATTTATGGTCAAATCACCTGTTTATAAGGCATTCCCTGAAAGAGTGCCAAACTTCATCTTTACCTTGCTGTGCTATGCAACAAGGAGATGCTATTAGTAGTGGCAAGGACATTTCAATTCTGTGACTACTACCCTGTGAAAATGTAACCCACTTACTCTTACATCATTCTGCTGACCTCTATAAAATTAACATGCTGTCAAGTGTAAAGAAAGAGGCTCGAGTCACAGCAATATAAAAAAATGGATTCAGCAGTATATGTTTAACCTGCTAACTTGTTCAACTGAAGTGGGGTACTATTCAGGCTGCATGCATGTTAGTGCTCTCTGGATGAATTACAGTGAACAATATAGTGTTATGGAACAAGTTGCCAGGTGATATTTTACACCCCTACCATATCTTTAGTTTTTGTTTTTTCCAAGGGTATTAACCACCCCACCCCAAAGGAATGATGGCATAACAAACATTGACACTCAAATACAATACACAACAACAACTAAGCATTTTGTGAAACTTCTGGTGCATTTTAAGACAAGAGTTTTGTTCATGTAATCTATGGTCAATTAAGCCATTGGTTTTACATTACATTGTTTCTTAAACAATCTCCCAAGCAGCATAGTTTTCTACCAGAATCATTTGAGTTAAGTTGCTACATGCTACAGTAAAACTAAGCTACACATATGTAAGATGCTCTTTTTAGATAAGTAAAAACCACAGCACACATCCGTTAACTGAGTTGCATGAGTGTGCTTTAAACTAGTCATACAGTCACTATTTGATAAGCTTTAACTTCTCCATTTTAAATAAAACCACTTCCATTTATACAGAAGAATTAACAAAGATCATATGATGCAGCCACTAAGTATCTACACTGCTTCCACTTTAATATATCAACATAAAGCATGAGTTTGATTCACAGAATAAGTAGGTCCACGATTGTAAGTTAACAATAACTCTTTATTGCTTTATACATGTGGTGCTTTTTCAAGGCACTGTGGCATGGACTAGAAAACCTGGAATGACTTGTGAAGGACCCGGGAATGACATATGGTCAATATGGAAAGTTCTTCAGAAGCAAGACGACAGCAAATTTAAATTCCAAGTTATCAAACATCAGGAATGAGAGTTCATAGTTCACAGGAGAAACACAACTATCTTGTTTAAAGATCAGCTCCTTTACATGCCCATCCTGATACTCTGAATAATCTGGAAGATAGCTGCAAAAGGAAACAGATTTAGATGTTGGTAACCAAATAGATAATGTTAGAATTTGTCAAATGACATACGCCATCTTAGAGAGTTACGCATATTGACATTAAGGCATCACCAGCTCCACAAGATTTCAGAAAAGCCTCTGAACAAGTTCAATTTGATTCTAATAAACTGTATAAGATACTAGATTCTACTATTCCTTGCTTTATATAAAGAATATGACATTAGGAAGACCAACCCAAGTATTAAACTATACCATATGGCAATCCCCACACTGCCACCCCTCATTTTCGTGGCTGCAAGCAATCTATTTAAACTAGTAGTATTGAGTTCACCTATGTGACTTTCAACTCTATCCTATAAAGGTTTACCCAGAAGTGAGGCCCGCTGTGTCCAATAGGGCATACTCCCAGGTAAGTGTACATAGGACTGCACAGTCTAAAAAGCAAGCAAAGGTTGCCAAAATAAATCCTTTATTTCTTTAATCGTAGTGTATAAAGCTGCTCTCCATGGTTCAGTTATAACCTATTCTTTAGATAACTGCTTCCTATCTCATCAAATGAGTATGCCACCATGGGAGGTGATAAGCCTGTCACTTGAAATCAGCTATGAACCCATACTAAGATTTCAGAGCTCTCCTTTATATTATTTTGTCGGTAGAAAATGCTTTATTTGCTTTCAACACCTGTGTAAACTCCATACTTTGGTAATAAGGCGCAATGCAGTTTAATTATACTATTTGTAACAATCAACAGAATTCCAATGGATATTCAAAGTCGAAGCTGATAAGCTTAAAGAAACAGGTGAAATGTCACATAATACTCTTAACAACAGTGTTAAGGAAACCTGTTTTACAGCAGCTTTCCCTCTTTTTGTAAGACTTTGTCCTGAGCCATGGTGTACAGCAAAACTACCTTACATGTAATTCAACTATTTAAACAAGTGAGCCTCAAGCCACAAAGGACACTACCTAAACATATCTATTAGGAGGTAAATCCCACTGAGTCCGGCAGGTTATCTGGCTTACTTCCATGTAAACAAGCTTGTGAAACTAAACTTCTAAAGATGTTTACATGGTTTCTCATGCAGGCCCTTATTGTTCTGGGCTTATGTAAAGATGAGTGTGGAATTATGCAGGGAGACTATGAATAAACACTGGCACAAGCAGTTTGTCAATGCTGCAGTGTGCATATGGGGATAAAGTCTTTTGGTGTGTTTTTTTAAAGCACTATGTATCATGTAGTAATTTTAGGCATTTCTTAAACAAAATAGGATTGACAGTAATGAAGCAGTCACTGTTGCTGGAACTCACAGCTAAGCTGGAGCTCCTTGTAACAGAATTAGGTCCAACTGTAGAGTTGTCCATCTTGTACGTACCTACAGCTCCACTACCTGGGTCTGCCTTGCCCCCCTAAGCCTCTCCTGAATTGTCTTCACATGTACACATACACACTACCCTCATCTGAACACTTGGTCAGAGAGCAGTATAATCTTTTCTTTTAGGTGAAAACTGTTCATTCTGACCTAGTCTTGATGCTAAGTTCCCTGCAATGAACAAAGAAGGCCAGTCTCTGCCAGCTTACAAACAATTACACCTCAATGTTCTTTGTTTCATCACTCCAAACAATTCTATGTTGTGAAAGTTGCCACCTTCTGCCTGCTCATGTGAGTGAACTAATCACTAGTAACTGAAGAACCAGAAGTACTGGACCCACCAGAAGCAACTGAAAGTGAACATTCTTCACTTGAGAAGTAAAGGTGATATAATGCTCATTAAAATTTAGCTTAAAAGTAATAAAATGCTCATGGCTGTAGTGTCATAAACCCTACTCCACCTTTGCTAAAGCAGCCTTCCCCAGCCCGATCCCTTTCAGATGTGTTGAACTTCAACTCCCAGCATCCCCAAGCCAGCATGGAGTTGTACTCCAACACATCTGGAGGGCACTAGGTTGGGGAAGGCTGCACTAAAGGCAAAGAGAAGTGATCCCTCCCCATTTCAATACCGGGGGCGGGGCAGGGAAGAGAGGTACACTGTCTTCCTCAAGTTGCAATCTGTTAGCACTTACCCGATCCGCACACCACGAAGATGAACAACGCCAACAGCCAGGGCCCCACGGACGCCTTCTCCTCGGGGGCATTTCTCTGTGGGAAGAGCCAGCGCGTCAGGACAGCCACGATTTGGGGGTGGGTGCTCCACAGACACAATCCCACAGCCATCATCCTCGTCGACGACGTCCTCGTCCTCCCTCTTGAATCCACCCCCCACCCCCGAGACCCAGCCGAGTATCCGAAGTCCACGAGCCCGTTGGGGCGGCGACCCTCTCAGCCTGCCGTTCCCCGGGGGGAAGCCCCGTTGGCCCAAGCAAGGCTTTCTTCGTAGCAAACCTACGCAGGATTGGGGGTGGGAGAGGGACGAAACCACTGACGCCCCCACCCCGGGCTAGGCCTCTCCGGAGGAAGCTTCCCCCTCTCTCCCCGCGTTTCTGAGGAGGGCGGGAAGAGGGCCCGGGCGCTGCGGAGAGAGCAGGTGGGCGAGCGGGAAGGGGACGCGGGAGCTCGCCTGAGGGGAGGCTCCGAAGCCTCCGCGACGGGGGCCGAGGGGCCCAACGGTGCCCCCGCCCATGACGACAGCCCCGGCGACTGGGCGGGGGGCCAAGAGGGGTCCCTACCGAGGTCTTGGCCACGTTCCCGCGCTGCGTGATGTTCTTGCTATGCTTCTCGTTGGCCATCCGGATTCGCTGCTTCGCCACCATCTTTGCCGCCACTGCTCCTGCCGTCGCCTCTGCCCGCCTGCTCTCGCACCACGCCGCCGCCTCACAGCCCCGCCGCCACTGACTGACCGATCGGCCGACGCCGCACTGGGCTGTGCCACCTCCGCACGGGCGCGCGAGCAGGGGGCTGGCCGACGTGCCTCTCTGGCTCCCTCCAGCCAAAGCCGCCGCGTAAGCAGCAACTGCCCCTCACGCAGGCCCCGCCCACCGGAAGCGCATCGCCCAGAGGCGGGGTCTCCACCCGGAAACGATCCTCCCCCTCAGGCTCCTGTTAGTCTTTTACATTAAGGGCCCCGAGCTGACGACGGCTTCGCCGCTTTGCCTGTTTCGTCTTCCTGTCCAATCAGGGCTCGGCTAGGGGGAGGAAGCCTCTCGTAAGGCCGCCTTACGGGCACGTGATCTGGGAAACTCCCCGCCCCGCCCCGCGAGTTGCTACACGTCATCCGGAAAGAGACTTCCGCTCTTGAGCTGGCGGCGGAGGGCTGAGGAGACGTGTACACTTCTCTTCTGCGAGCCCTCCCCGTGACCCGGAAGAAGAAGTGTCGGGTCCGGCTCAAGATGGCGCCTCCCACGCCGCTCTTGGCAGGTGGGTTCAGGGCGAACCAATGCGTGAATCCCCCCCACCCCCGTGAGGTATTGCGCGTTCTGGTGGTTGTGACGCGGAGTTATTCTCGAGAGTGTCATTACCTTGGGGCGCTTTCCAGAGAGCCATTACTTTGCCCTTCGGGCGGTGGGTTCCAGCCTCGTGCGGGTGACGTTTATGGGCAAAAAGTTCTGTAGTGTGCGCGAAGCGTTTCTAAACGTTTTGGGGGGAAAGGTCGTAAAGCACATGGTTTAAAGCGCAATCCTACGCGTGTTTAGACAGGAAAAACGTCCTACAACTCCCAGCATTCCCTAGTCAGCCATGCTGGCTGGGGAATGCTGGGAGTTGTAGGCCTTTTCTCTGTCTAAACATGCATAGGGTTGAGCCCTTAGTACACTTCTAATCCGCCCACTAATTAATGTTGTCTTTCGAGAGTGTATACATTTGTGTCTGTGAGAGAGCCTTACGTCTGGTTGCTGTAGAGCCCAATCTTACATGTATTTTAATCGAAGCTAGAATTGAATGGGACTTAGACCAAAGTCAGTGTGGATAGGATTGCAACTTTACTTGGTGGGAAGCAATCCCACCTTCTTCCCTTTGAACCTCATCTGGAGATGTTAGTTCCAGGCTCCACATTGACTCTCCGAAGGTAGATGTGGGTTGGGCAATGATTGCACCACTGGACTTCGGTTTGTGTTGTAAAAATACTCTGGTAGATTACTTGCATATAAATCTGAAAGCAGTCGAAGACAGCTGCTTATTTATATTGTTTATAATATTGTAGAAGTGAAGACTTTGGTAGATAATGCTTGTCATTTGATAGTGCTGCGGAGGTGGAAAAGTGGCACCTCCTTAAATTCCATATGCTGCCCTATTATTAAAGGTGTAGGAACCCTCTCCTCTGTTGTATCTGATTACCCTACTAGGGTTGCCATGTTGAAAACTGGCTATGTTGTGTTACCTTTTAAAATGTATGAGTAGGAAAGAGACAGTGTAGCTTCTCCTGCCTCAGTTCTTGGTTGGGTTTTTCTGCTGCCCCCCCCCTCCACCTGCTGTAGCAAGGAGGACACCTGTTCTGCCCTGGGCAGCCTTGTAGCTTTTAAAGGGAAAGTCAGCATATCTGGATTGTAGCCTGGTAACCCTACTAATGGTAAAAACTATTTACAATTACAGTTTAGAGTTTGCTAAAAGAATTTCTCATTGAATGAAGGGTTTGAGGATAGGAGCTCCTTAGTGAGCAAAATTTTTCTTTGTGGCCTGACTAGGAAGGAAATCCCAGGATAAAATCACAATTATTTTGGAGTTCAATTTGGACTGAATTAGAAATTCTAAGATGAACAAATTGCCATACACCCAGCCTCTCCTCCATGCTTTTTAACATCTGTGTAAAGCCACTGGGAGAGGTTGTGTGGAGACTTCGACTGTTTTGACAGTAGTGTGCAGATGACTCACAGCTCTGTCTCTCCATCTGATTCCAAAGAATCAGACGGAGGTTCTGAATCAATGCTTGGAGATGGTAATAGGGTAGATGAGGGCTAGCAAATTGAAGCTGAGAGGACAACAGGTGTTTCTGGTGTATGATCTTGGGATATGGGTTCTGTTTTAGTTGGGGTACCAGCCTGTTTTGGATGGGGTAGTACACCTCTTGAAAAAGAGGGGTCATAGTCTGGATCTAGTTTTGCTCCTGCATACTCAGGTAGCAGCTGAAGCCAGGGGTGCTTTTACTTGGCTTAGGTTGGTGTGCCAGCTGCATATTGCTGCAATGTGTTGTATGTGAAGGCTGCCTTTGAAAAAATCTCTGGAAACTTCAGCTGATTCAGAATGCAGGATGTGGGAGGGGGTCTTTTCTGTGGTGATCTCTCCCATTTCCTTTCTCAAGAGAAGCTCATTTGCCCCCTCTCTCTTGAACTTCTGTTGTCTGGTCAGAACATTTTTGTTCTGGAAAGTAACTGGACTGTCAGGTTGAGTAGTTTTAATAGCTAATCCCTTGTTTTTTAGGTTTTATAACATAATTTTATAATGTTTTGTGGTTTTTTGTTGTACACAGCTCTGAGCATTGTGATTGCAACAGAAGGGCAATGTGTAATGATCTAAATAAAATAAATAAATACGCAACTCCACAGGCATTTTGGTGGTAGCACAGTGCAGTGCTAATTTGAGCAGTTACAGTAGCAGTTCCTTGTGTGGCTGGGAAATCTCCAGCAGGAGTGTGAGTGGAAGTATGTGTTGGCTAGAACAGATGTTTCCCCAATCTGGAGTGGTTTGCTTTGCAAAGGAAAGTCCAGCCTTGTATTTAATTGCTAGCCTGGTAGACATAGGCAACCACGAATTGCCTGCAGAATATATGCAATTCCATGCAGCTGAGTGAACAGGTTGGCAGAGGAGGGATGGAACTCTACACCCTCTTCCGTCAGCCCCCAGCAGGCTGCTGCAAGTTTACTCAGAAGTAAGTCCCATTGAGTTCAATAGAGCTTACAGGAAAATATGTGCACATTTTCAACCGTAGCCACAATCCTTTCCTGTTCAGTTCTTTGCCTGTGTAAAAGGAGCAGGAGCAGGGCCAGTATACAAGTTGGCCCCCTAGACTTTGATTGTTCCATGCTTGAGCAGCAATTATAACTCTCAGTGTAGGCTTTGCCATTCTTCTGCAAAGGTACAAGTATACAGGCTTCAAACTTTGGTCCCAGTCAGACAATCACATCTCGGCTTAATAAGCCCCTTAATAAGCACACAGCTCCTTTGCTCCTTCCTTTGTGGTACAAGCATTCAGACCAAGAGGCCTCTAACTGGAAAACTATGATCAGCTGCAAAGCAAGCCAGGATCTTAAAGCTTGTTCCAAAGCTGGTAATCATAATCCTAGTTCAGACAAAATGGGAAACAGTGATTAATTAGATGGTTGCTGGTTTGATTGCTTGAGGAGTGAAGACTGTGTGTGCAGGCAAAAGGTATGTCCATATCTTATTAAGCTGAGATATGATCGTCTAAACCAGGCCTTTGTCTGTTACATGAATTTGAGGATTAATTCCTTAAATGAATAAATGCTATTATATTTTTGCTAGTGCGAGGATCTGAAGGACTCTGTATGGTGAATGGGCCACCCCACTTCACAGAGAATACAAACTTTCCAAGGTAATTCACTTTTCAGCTTCATTAAGTGTTAATGTTATATCTAATTGATACATTTCTATTCAGATGATCATCAGGAACTAAACTGGGGACTGAATGTATTGATGCACTGTGAAGTAGAACATGCATTCTGTAAACATGGATGTATGTTCCTGGCTGCTACTTGAAATAAAGGTAAAGGTGTCCCCAACCAGTCGTGTCCAACTCTAGGGTGCGGTGCTCATCCCCGTTTCTAAGCCAAAGAGGCAGCGCTGTCCGAAGACGCTTCTGTGGTCATGTGGCCAGCATGACTGAACACCGAGATGCACGGAACGCTGTTACCTTTCCCGCCAAGGCGGTACCTATTTATCTACTTGCAATTTCTTGCTTTCGAACTGCTAGGCTGGCAGAAGCTGAGACTGAAGACGGGAGCTCACTCCGTCATGCAGCACTCGGGTCTCGAACTGCTGACCTGCCGACCTTCCAGTCTGCAGTTCAGCGTCTTCAACTATGTGGAAAAATTCCAACTTCCAGACTTTTCTAGTAATCAGGGTGTCTTGGACTATGTGTACACTAAATTCCAGTTCTCTAGCTAGTGTGAGTAGTCTAAGACACTCTGAATATTAGAAAAGTCTGAAAATGAGACATTTTCACACATGATCAAACTTGGATTGGGGGAGGGTATGTGCAGTGTAGGTAAACAACATCCTCACTTGGATGCAGACCTGACTGTAAATGGTGTACATGCATAGTGTTGTGCCAAATATGCCTTTCAGATGGTCTGACTGCACATTCTTTAAAACTAATGCAGTATGGCTAGCCTAGCTGCACAGGGGTGTGCATTTGGATGCATACCCTCATGTCATGTAATATGTAAGGACCCTGAGACCCATTTGCTTCAGGGGTGAGGAGGTGTTGATTGTACTTGGAAAATGCCTAAGGGCCCAGGTCCTCCACTGTCAGTCCCTGCCTCAGTCCTTAAACTACATGTAGACACTCTTCTCATAGCTTACAGGAGGGGTAGGCAACATGGTGCCCTCCCAGTGTTTTGAATTGCAAGTCCCATCAACCCCAGCAGCATGGCCAGTGGTGATAGAATCTGGGATGTGTAGTCCAAAAGGCACAAGGTTGTCTACCTCTGGCTTAAAGGATTGGCTGTCACTGGATGGTGCTATGGAGGCATCATTTGAAAGGAGTGGTAAAAGATGCGTGAGCATCACTGACTTACAAAGTTATTGAAATTGCTTGTCAGTTTAGACTCCTAAAATTTGCTGCATGCATAGTTTAAGAGATCTTCATTGCTAGAAAAATCTGTATAGCTTCCCACCCCCTCAAAACTAGAGACTCAGATTCTTCCTTGAAATGGATATGGTACTTTCTAAAAGAGCTGAAATTTGGTACAGGTATCGCTCAAGTCACCCTCATTCCTAGAAAATCTGAACATGTGTCGGTCTCTCCCTAACATTGGGAGGGGGCATGGTTACAGTAGTTGCAGGTCACCCAGATGAGTGACCCTTTTGATTTGTCCAGTACTCCAAGAAAAATCTGGGACATTCTTTTAAAGTTTGGACTCACTGCAGCCAGGGCAGGAGATGGAAGGGGGTGGCTCTTTAAATTGTTGTTCTTTTATTTTCCCTCCCATTGTTGTTGCGGGGGCGGGGGGAGAATCGTTTTGCCAGCCCCAGGACTGGCGTAGTTGGGGGTGGGGGTTTGTCAGGGGGGCAAGGGGCCATAGGAACCTGTGGATCCTTGCATGCTCCTGATACACCTTGTCTTCCTCCCCATCACCAGTGGAACACTTGTGCGCACAGAGCTCTCTGGGGGCATACTGGGGGCCCTCTGACCGTGTAAGTGCCATCCTGCCAGAGAGACTCCCTCTGTGCCAGTGAAGGAGCACTTACGGTGCATTTAGCAGTGCCTCAGCTGGCTTTTGGCCAGCCTTAGAATTGCACCCTCAGGGATTTAGAAAATGGGTGGGATTAAAGCCTCTAGTTTATTTCTGTCAGCTATAACTTTTATTGTTTGTTTCAGTAATGTTTAACATCACAGTAATGGCAAATGTTTTGTTGTACCACAAATGTTTTAGTGATATTCAGCAACTCATTCAATTAATATTTTTCTTCTTGTTTTATGTTGTATATTTAAATTATAATGGAAATTTTATTTTGTTTTTTTTTTCAGGGAGTCTGGAAAAAACTGTAAAGTTCTTGCTTTCAGTAAAAATGGCAACCTTTTTGCTTGGTGCAATGGAGAACAGTCAGTACAACTTCTGCCTTTCAAAAATATTTGTTATGTTTGGGAACATATATTGAATCATGTGTAAAGCATGTACATGAAATGGCATGAGCAATATTCTAGATTTTTAAAAGTTAGTTATTCCTTCCAGCAGGAAAGTACTTTGTATGCTACAGCCTGCAAGCAGGCTAATATAATGTGGCCCAGGTGGTTTCCATTTGGTTTCTCCTTGTTACATGATTTTTAAAGGCACGCATTCTCAGCTTAGGCCTCACACTTGGGTCTGTTGTTTAACAGTACTCTCTTGGTTAACGTTGTAGAAAATGGAAAAACACAGAGATCCATTATCAAGTTCTTGGAATCACTCTGAGTACTCAGAGTGGGTTAGATCCAGACTTGCCTCTTGGTGAATGGAAGGGCTTTTTTCATTAGGGGAAGGACCCAGGATCCAGTGGAAGCTTCCTGCTGGAGGAAGAGAGCAGTGTGGAGATCTTCTCCAATTTCCCCTGTGGCCCTTATTGCCACTTCTCACACTGTTCTGGAGGGTCCCCCACCTTCCTTAATTGCAGTGGAGGTAGTGCTGAGAGATGCAGGGGATAAGCGAGAGACAATTGCCATCCACCCCGTTTCTACATCACCAGTGGAACTCCACTGAGCACAGATCTGGACCTGGTCTGTGGTTTGGAAGCATTCCTAACTAAGCGCGGCCTGTCTTTGTCATGTGCAGCCTGATCCAGTGCACGTTTAGTCAGAAATAAGTTCCACTGTCTTCCGTGGGGCTTGCATCTGAGTAAGTGTTCATAGGATTGCAACTAGAGTTGGTTGAGTCACTGACAGTGCATTTATAGATATGTTCAGTAGGTATGTTCAGTCAGAAGTAACTTCATTTTGAGTGGAAACTTATTCCAGGCAAACAGTAGCCTGGGTCATAGCTTTACCAATACTAATGTCTGCTTATACCTGTCTTGTGTGTTCCTTGCTGGAGGGCATGATTGGATCAGTAGTGTTGCAGCCTAGGAAACTTTTATTGTCCACCCAGTCAAGCTTGGCATTATTGAAATAAATGGGCATTCGTGAGTGTAATTTTGTAGCTTTCAGGTTGAATGAATAGATATATTTTATCTTGATTCCTGTTTTGTATTAGTGGATTGACCACAAAGATGTTATTTAAATGGTGTTTTGTTGTTCTTGGGGCGTTATTTGATACACGCAGGTATTCACAAACCTATAAAGTCTCAATCGGCCTGTTACTGTTTTAGTCTTCCAGTGTCACCAGCACCATATGTGTATATATATATGGGGCAAAGTGGGGTGGGTGTCTGTGTGTGTGAGAGAGACAGACAGACAGAGAGAGAGAGAGGGAGGAAGTGCCATGTGGTAGGGAGACATTTTCTCCCTCTCATTTTCTCCTTCCTGGGTTCTCATACTAGAACCCAGGGTCATCCATGAAGCTGATTGGTGGGAGATTCAGGACAGATAAAAGGAAGTACTTCTTTACACTGTACATAGTTAAACTATGGAATTTGGTACAGCAACATGTAGTAATGGTCACCAATTTGGATTGCTTTAAAAGGGGGTTAGACAACTTCATGGAGGAGAAGGCTATTAATAGCTGCAAGTCATATGCTACCACCAGTATCAGAGGCAGTATGCCTCTCACAACCAACTGCTTGTAGTGTGGGAAGGGCCAACTTGTAGGTTACCTACAGGCAGCTGGTTGTCCAGTGTGCGAACAGAATGCAGTACTACATAAACCCTTGGTCTGATCCAGCATGGCTCTTATGTTTTTATGTAACAGACCTTCAAAGGAAAGATGTTGTCATAAAGTCAGTTGAAATGTGACCTTTGCATGCCTTCTGTCTCAAGGACTTGCTAGTCAAATGTGTGCAGACAAGTATCTGTAGGCTTGGCGCTCAGTGATTATTCACTGAGCAATATTCTAATTCATTTTTCTGATGTTTTCTGAAATATTCTATTGGTGAAATATTGAATGTTAACGTAAATGTTAAAATAGTTTTATTTTCTGTTAGGTGGTTCAAAATTAAGCAGATTTAGGACTGAACTGTTTAAACTGGCTATTAATTAACCACTGTAATCGAGCTTTGTTCAAGTGACCTCTTTTGGTTCCAGAGTAAACATCGTGAATGTCATCAGCTGCAATGTGCTGTGTTCTCTTGATCTGCCAAAGACAGTTTGCCTTGAATTCTCTCCAAAGAACAATATCCTGGTAGCATGGCAGCCCTACACAAGTGAGTACTTCAGAAATCTGCTCCAGTTAACTACACTCTAAACATGCTGCAGCCATACTTGATTTGAGCAGTAGAATACTCATGAAGACTCTTTTTCAGGGTGGGCAACTTGTGGCCCTCCAGATGTTGTTGGACTGCAACTCCCATTATCCCTCACCTTTGGTTATGCTGGCTAGGGTAATCCAACAACAAAAGGGGGGCACAGGTTGCCCACCCCTACTCTATCTCTTTGTGTACTGGGAAATGTAAGAATACAGAAGAACAAAAGGGAGAGTGCTTCCTTCTGAAGCATCAAAATAATTTGTGTGCATTACCCCTGGCTGTCTCTCTTCTTATCTCCCATTGCTATGCCTCTCAATGATGAATTTAGATTGCAAGCTCCTCAGGACTGGGACTTGCCTTTTTTCCTTATTTTTTTCTTTGTTCTGTAATGTAATGTTCTGTAATGTAATACCAACAGAAAGAACAGAGAATCATATTGTGACCAAAATGTCATCATGTTCACACTCTCCAACAAAAGTCAAGCCCATCCACACATCATGCCTGCCCCAACTAAAATCAAGCTATGCTCAATCCAAGCCTTTTAGGGCCAAACTAGACACGATATCATTTTCTTGCCCAAATGGCTATGGGGGAGGGGATAGATCAGGGCCAGATGGGGGATTAGATCAGTTGCGGGGGAGGGGAGGAAAGAAAGGTACATATAGTGTGCTTGTTTCTTCCTACCCTTCCCACAGCTAATAATAGTTAATCTCTCCTCCCCCAGGCATTTAAGTCTGGGAAACAGCACAGGGCACAAAGTTTTTAAAAAATCCCTCCAGTGCCAAAGCACTGATCCCATTTCCCCTTTGGCCGCTTTTAGGAAAAGGAAATGATGTTGGGAGATCCAGTGATACATCTCCCATATCCCATCTAGATTGGCCCACCAGTGTAGAATAAGTGCATCGCTGTTTGATGCTCTCAGAACAAGTAGTTGCACATGAAGTCAAGCAAATAATGGAGTGACTTGTGCCAAAAATATGCATTTCCAGTGCAGGTTTGACATCAGAAGGAAAATGTATCTGATAGGGAAAGTGTGCATCATCATTATTATTATTAGTTATTGCATTTCTGTGCCACCCCATAGCCAAAGGTCTCTGGGCGGTTTACAAAAGTTAAAACATTAAATACAATATAAAAAGTTTAAAAGTCATTTACAAAAAAGCACACAATATACACAAGCAACATATAATTAAAAACAACATTGAACTATCAGACATAACTAAAGACACATCCAGAACCGATTAAAACTCATCATGTACTGCCAAATGCCTGGGGAAAGAGGTAGGTCTTAACCTGGCACTGAGAAGATAATGTTGGCACCAAGCGGACCTCATCGGGGAGCTTGTTCCACAGATGGGGGGGCCACCACTGAGAAGGCCCTCTCCCTCGTTGCTGCCTTCTGAGCTTCCCTTGGAGGAGGCACTTGGAGGGCCTTATATGCTGAATGTAGTGTACGGGTAGGTTCATTTTGGGAGAGGCATGCCGTCAGGTATTGCGATCCCAAGCCATGTAGGGCTTTATAGGTTAAAACCAGCACTTTGAATTGAGCTCGGAAGCATATTGGCAGCCAGTGCAAGCAGGCCAGAGTTGGTCTTATATGTTCAAACCTTCTTTTCCCTGTTAACAATCTGGCCGCTGCATTTTGCTGCAGCTTCCAAACCATCTTCAAAGGCAGCCCCACATAGATTGCATTGCAGTAATCTAACTTGGAGGTTACCAGAGCATAGACAACTGAAGCCAGGTTATCCCTGTCCAGACAGGGGCATAGCTGGGCCACCAACCAGAGTTGGTAGAAGGCACTCCGTGCCACTGAGGCCACCTGAGCCTCAAGTGACAAAGATGGTTCCAAGAGAATGCCCAAGCTACAGACCTGCTCCTTCAGGGGGGAGTGCAGCCCCATCCAGAACAGGTCGAGCACCCTCCATCCATTCAGCAGAACCACCCACCAACAGCATCTCAGTCTTGTCTGGATTGAGTTTCAGTGTATTAGCCCTCATCCAGTTCATTATCACAGACAGGCACTGATTCAGCACATCCACAGCCTCACCTGAAGAAGATGAAAAGGAGAAATAGAGCTGTGTGTCATCAACATAGTGATGACAACATGCCCCAAAACTCTGGATGACCACACTCAGTGGTTTCATGTAGATGTTGAACATTACATTACATCTCTAAAGAGTGGCAGGGACTGGGAATTTTGGTTTAGGGTGCAAAACCTGTTTTAGGTAGTATTTTTTTAAAGGGAAATAATTGTTCATACCTGGAGAAATGGGATCAGTGTCAGCTTATACTAAAAGGAGCAGCCTCCTTCCTTGTTCATGTACGTCAGTCTCTTGAATGGTCATTAAGGTAGTGAACAAAATATGTTAACTGAGCACACAGTCAGGATAGCATAAGGCAGGGTAGGAGGCCTAGAGGTGATTTTGGAGGCTACTGCAATATATGTATGTCGTTGCAGCTGCAAAAGATGGTGCAGCAGGGATGCCCAACCTTCAAGTCTTTGATGTGAAAACTGGGAAGTGCGTAAAATCATTCATCCAGAAAAAGATGCAGAATTGGTAAGTAGCATTTAGAGGATTTATTATTTACGAAATGTGATTTGAAAATGCACAACTTGGGTACTGAGTTGCAGAATATGATTTAGTTGTGCAGTTTGTAACATGGAAAACTCAGTTGTATTTTAAGTAATGGTAAAAAACAGTGGCAGTGGGGGTAGGTGAAAAATACCACCAGTAAAATACACACACACAATATTTTGTTATAATTTTAATAAGTGTTAATTATGTTCAAGCCAAAGATCTACATTTTAAGGTTTTGGAATAATGTTCTTAAACTCAAGCTAGCAGGTGTTTTTCTCAGATTTTAATATTATCATTCCTCTCCACCTCTCCTCTAATCATTAGGTGTCCTTGCTGGTCAGATGATGAAAGCGTATGTGCCAGGAGCGTTAACAATGAACTACACTTCTTTGAAAACAACAACTTCAGTATGCAAGTCCTTCCTTGTTCCCCAAATAAGCTTTCCCTTTTAGTCTTTTTTTCCCCATAGTTTCTCTTGCGTTTTGAGCTGCTCAGGTTATTGCAGGTGTCCACTTCCGAGGAACTGTAGCATTTCTTCAGCACTCTGATACACTCTCATACAATTGTAAAGTTCCATTCAATAATATGAAATTCACTTTGTCTTACGCTTAAGTTTTACTTGGTGAAGCACAAGTAAAATTGGAAATGGTTCGGAAATTGTTATTAGAGAATCATCCTTAGAGGGCAACAATGCCAGGTAGGTAGGTGAACTAATTACTCGGGTGGCTCAGCCAGGAATATATGGAGGATAATGATGCAAAAAATTCAACTAAGGCTGCAATCATATACCCAGTTTCCTGGGAGTAAGATTAATTTACTTCAATCGGACTTATTTCTGAGTAGATATTCATAGGATTGCTCTGCAAGAGAGCAATTCTTTGCATGTTTACTTGGAACAGAGTCCAACTATATTCAATGGAGCTTTCTCCCGGGCAAATGTGCATAGGATTGCAACCTGAATGTGACAGAAGCAGATGGGAGAAGCTGCTACTTCACCCCATCAGCATCACGCTGATGTTTCCCCTTGCCAGCACTGAGGCTGCCACTGCATCTGAGTGGAGCTGTTGCAGATGCTGTAACCCAGCCTTCCCCAACCTGGTGGTCTCCAGATGTGTTGGACCACAACACCATCATGGGTGACCAATGGCCATGCTGGCTGGGAACAATTGATGTTGCAGTCCAAGACATCTGGAAGACAACAGGATGGGGAAGGCATCACAACAGTGTTTGCCAAAGATGTCCAACTGCTGAAAGGAGCAGTGCCCAGATGCGCCTGGGATTCGTCAGTGCTTGGTTGCCTGCTGGAGGGGTCTGCATCAGCAGTAGTGCATCATGCCCAAAGGTAGGACTGAGTTTCTTCTAGTGTTTAAGTTCAGTGTTAACAGAGGAAGCTGTTTGCCATTTGGGAAATGTGAGGGCATTTAAGAGGCAGAATCTCATCACCATAGATCAGCCTCCCATTAGAACATAAGAGCCATGTTGGATCAGACCCGGGGTCCATCTAGTCCAGCATTCTGTTCACACAGTGGCCAACCAGCTGCCCACAGGAAGCCCCAAGCAGGACATGACTGGAACAGCACCCTCCCGCTCATGTTCTGCAGTAACTGGTGTGCGTAGGCATACTGCCTCTGCTACTGGAGATAGCATATAGCCATTAGGACTAGTAACCATTGATAACCTTATCCTCCATGGAGGATAGCCTTATCCTCCATGAATCCTCCAATCCCCTTTTGAAGCCATCCCAATTGATGTCCATCACTACATCTTGTAGCGAATTCCATAGTTTATACACTGTGTGAAGAAGTTCTTCCTTTTATCTGTCCTGAATCTCCCACCAATCAGCTTCATAGGATGACCCTGGGTTTTCCACCAGATGTTCTGGACTTCAACTCCTGTCAGCCCCAGCCAGCCTGGTCATTATTTGGGAATGTTGGGGGTTGTCATTCAAAACATCTGGGGGGGACCAGGTTGGGGAAGGCTGCCATAGATATTCAAAAGGGACTGTTAAGACTGGAGCTCTTGAATCATCAGAAAGTAAAGACTGCTTATTCAAAGACATAGCAAAGTTGAGGGGGGTAGAACATTGGCCTTGGCGTAAGTTGAGGGATTGCTTTGAGCTGCAGCTGAATTTGTTTGCCTGAGCTTTTATTTATGAAAGTGGTCACTAAAATATAGCCAATTTGGCTGAAAAAGCTTTAGGATTTGTAAAAAGTATGCCATGTTTCTGTAATGCATTTGAATTATAAACAAATTGTTCATTTTATCACACTTGAATCCTACACAAAGTATATATAGTCTTATTGAGACCCTATTTTAAGGTGATTGTTCTGCCGGGTCAAGTATTCGCTTTTCAATTTGTGGGTTCGATTCAACCCTCATGCAAGTGAAAGTCTGCTTGCGCAACAGGACTTCCCTGTCTTCTCCTCACCCCAACAGCCTCCCACACGCACCCCAGAACTGCTGTGGAGGATCCCCCAAACCTCCAGAGCAGATTTGGGGAGCTGTATGGGGGAGGGGAAATCTATTCTGCTAGTATTGGATACAACCTGATATGTGTGTTTTTTACTAGTATTAGTAGTAGTAGTATTGGCAACTTCTATAAACCATTGAACAAATGGTTCTTCTCATTGAACAAATCCTGAAGTGGTTCATCACTAGAATAGGCTCATAAACACACAACATTATTAATCTGAGTGAAATTGTTATTTTGCAGGTACAATTGCAAATAAGCTTCACTTGCAAAAAGTCACCGATTTTGTGTTATCACCAGGAGATCAGACGACCAAGGTGCCTCCTTTTTATTTTTTTCTTCCACAATTTTGATTTCAAGGGGATTAAAATGTTCCAGAAATTCTTCCACTTCTGTCTTTGTGTTGCTGTTGACAGCTGCATTATTAAATCAACAAAATGTTATTAACACAGGTTGCTGTCTATGTTCCTGGAAGCAAAGGAGCTCCGTCTTTCGTAAGGCTCTACCAGTACCCTAACTTCGGAGGCCCGCAATCTGCATTAGCCAACAAGAGTTTCTTTAAAGCTGATAAGGTGACAATGCTGTGGAATAGTAAAGGTATAACAAATTTCATCCCTCCCCCCATCTTCATTTGTGATGTTGTGAGTGTATTGATTCTCTGTGTTACCTGACTATGTAGTCAACACATGTGTCTGCATAATCCCAAATGCTAAAGGCATTTTTTTACTTTGGCATTAACATTATGCTTCTAGCCATTCTATGAGACCAATCCTATTTTCAGCAACCCTAACATACAATGATCCTATGCACAGTTACTTGGGAATAAGCTCAATTTAATACAATAGAACTTACTTTTGAGTAAACATGCATAGGATTGGACCGCCGGTGAATGGGAATTTTACAGTTCTTGCACATCTTCCATTCATTCCAGTGGAACTTGCACTAGAGAGGTTCCTGATATATTCTGCTTGCTGTTCTTCTCTGGCTTTAAAAATATATTGGTATGGTGTTTTGTTGTTGCTCCAAATTATAACAACAAAGGATGATGTAAAAATGACCAGTATCCAATGGGGCCACTCTGCTGCTGCTGATTCCATTCTGCTGGTGGAATCCACGACTTGCGCAACAGAGCTTTGGTGCTTCTAACAGTAATCCCAGAAATGAGTGGAAATGCTTGTTTCTGGATCAGGACAGGTCAGTCGAGCTCCCTTCTGTGAGCTCTGCTGATGTGCCTCATTCCAGAAACAAGGGTTTCTGCTTGTTGCGGGGTATTTTTGAAAGTGCCAAAGCCCCGTTGCACGAGTGGTGGGTCCCAGGAGCACACGGTCCCAGTAGGATACTACCCAATATATGCAACCATAGAAGTAATTCCTTGACCAGTGATGCTATCTTCTTGCAGGCCTTGCCAAGAAAATGTATGTATGTATTTGCTGTTATTTATGGATCACTTAGGGGCCGCGGTGGCTTAGTGGTTAAGACGCTGAACTTCAGACTGGAAGGTCGGCAGGTCAGCAGTTCGAGACCCGAGTGCTGCGTGTTGGAGTGAGCTCCCGTCTTCAGTCCCAGCTTCTGCCAACCTAGCAGTTTGAAAGCAAGAAATTGCAAATAGATAAATAGGTACCGCCTCGGCGGGAAAGGTAACAGCGTTCCGTGCACCTCGGTGTTCAGTCACGCCGGCCACATGACCACGGAAGCGTCTTCGGACAGCGCTGGCTCTTCGGCTTAGAAATGGGGATGAGTACCGCACCCTAGAGTCGGACACGACTGGTTGGGGACACCTTTACCTTTTCACACCTTTATGGATCACTTAGATTTTTAAAAGTCTTTTTAGAAGAGCTTAATGATGCGTTTTATTATCTAGCAATGCCACATAATGATTAATGTGCAGAATGGAGTGCTAGGTTCCTGGTATACGTGCAAGGGAACCTCTTGTTTTATTGCTGTGAGTTAGCTCCTGCACTTGCACTAGAACCATCAGTGCTCCAGTTAGGTATAAGGTGTACAGATCAAGAAGCAAGTGCATAAAGGGTAGGGGTGCACGAAAGCCACTTACCTGGTCTCGCAACTTGCTTCGCGGTGGAGGGGAAGCGCTTCGCTTCTCCCTCCGAAGTTCAGGCCGGGGGGGGAGGCTTCCCGCCTCGCCCGGCCGAAATTCAGGCCGGGGGGGAGGCTTCCTGCCTCGCTCAGCCGAAATTCAGGCTGGGGAGGAGGCGCGAAATAAAAAGTAAAAAAAAAAAACAACACCCCTGTGATAGGCTATGTGACGATTAACGTAGCCTATCACGGCTAGATTTGCAAAGTCAGCCGTGATAGGCTACGTAAATCGTCACGTAGCCTATCACGGGTGACTTAAAAAAAAAAAGAAAAAAAAAAGCGCATACGGCTAATGGCGGCCCCCATACGGGGCGGCCCCCATAGGCGGCCCCCCGTAGTATTCAATCTTTACGTATACTACGGCGAAAATAAGGGCAACGCAAATAGCGTTGCCCTTATTTTCGCTGTAGTCTACATAATCTTTACATAGACTACAGTGACCAAATAAGGAACGCGAATGGCGGCTCCCTATGGGGGCCGCCATTAGCCGTATGCGCTTTTTTTTTTTTTTTTTAAGTCACCCGTGATAGGCTACGTGACGATTTACGTAGCCTATCACGGCTGACTTTGCAAATCTAGCCATGATAGGCTACGTTAATCGTCACGTAGCCTATCACGGGGGTGTTTTTTTTTTAACTTTTATTGGAATGGCAGCAGCGGCAGCCGGTCGAAAGACCGGCTGCCGCCTCTGCCCCTGTCAAAGACCTGACGAACCGCCGCCGGGACCCGCCGCCGGGAGGGACATTCAGGAAAGGTAAGTCCCGTCCCTGCGGGGGGCGGGGGGGCGGAGAATTTCTCCCCAAAACTACTTCGGGGGGCCGAACACGTTGGCACTCGGCCCCTCGAAGTTTCAGGGAGAAATTCTCCCCCATCCCTAATAAAGGGTAGAGCCAGTACAGTGACCACAGTGCTGATGTGCTTGGAACTGGCAAATCAGTGTAGTATGAGGGCTGGTGTGCATTTAAAAAGACACACATTTGCCTTGCTAAAGGATGATGCTTTAAATGTGCTGGAATCCTTTGCTGCAGCAGATAAAACCAGAGATGGGATCAGGCTGCCAATTCTTCAGTGTATACAAATTGCTCAATGGGAAAAAGAGGTTTCAGAGTATAAGAACATAAGAGTCCTACTGAATTGAACCAGAGATCTATGTAGTCCAGCATGCTGTTTCCCATAGTGGCCAACCAGCTGCCTCTGGAAAGCCCATAAGTAGGATGTGAAGGCAATAGCTCACTCCATCGTTGCTCACCTTCTACTTGCAGGCACGCTGCTCTTGGAACCTGGAGGTTGCATATATGTGGCAGTATCTTCTTACAAAAACTTAAACTATTGATATTATTGGGGAGTTTGCTTTAAAAAAAAATCAAATTTTTGTTTATATCTGAATAGCCACCGCTGTGCTTGTTATAGCAAGTACAGAAGTTGATAAAACTGGAGCATCCTATTATGGAGAGCAGGCGCTGCATTACATTGCAACAAATGGGGAAAGTGCTGTTGTGCAACTGCGTAAGTAAATCTCTGGATGATCACATTATAAATGAGGAATTCTTACATGCTAAAAATCCTGTGGCTTTTATGAAAACAAATTTAATCTGCTGTATTCACTCTTAATTGCCAACCTGTATTTGATAAAGTTTCTGTGGAAGCTTAAGGAGATGACTTGTTTTTTCTGTTAATTGAAATGGAGTAAGGCAGGGATCCCCAACCCCCGGGCTGCGGACTGGTGCCGGTCCATTGCCTGTCAGCTACTGGGCCTCAGGGGTGTGCAAAACCCCCTCACCTTGGGTCCGAGGTGGGGGGGAGGCGATCTGTCCCCCCCTCCCCCGGAATCCTGTCTGGCTCTGCTCTGCGGTGAGTCTGCGGAGCTGCCGGCCGCCTCCGGCCGCTGGCGGACTTCCGGCCGCTGGGATGCAAATGGCGTCCACTAAGCAGACGCCATTTGCGTCCCTGTTCTACAAGTAATAGACTACGTAAATCTTTACGTAGCCAATTACTGCAAAGAATAGGGACACAAATGACATCCGCATAGCGGACGCCATTTGTGTCCCAGCAGCTGGAAGTCCGCCAGCGGAAAAAAAAACAACCCGGTCCGTGGAAAAATTAAACTGGTCCCAGGTGCCAAAAAGGTTGGGGACCGCTGGAGTAAGGTGTGTAACAGTTGAGCAGAAAGTTTGCATCGTAGAGAGGAGATGGGGACAGGATGGAGTACCTAATCCAAGTAAGGAGCTCTTTCACAAAACCTTGAAGTGGGAAAAGAAACTGGTTGAAATTAGGGTTGTCAATGGATTTTTAAAGCCCCCCCCAATGCTTTTCATTTGATTAAGTTTCAATAAATCATATACATTGCAGAACTAGAATAAATCTGTCATCTTGAGTATATGATTACTTAATTATGGGTTGAATCAGACTTAATTATACTTACAGACACAAAGTCAATGGGGCTTAAATTAATCATAAGTAACTTAATTCCTAATGATTTCAGTGGGTCTGTTGTAAGTATGACTAAGTCTGGATCCAACCCTATGTCTGGGCAGGTTGCTGGACCTTCAGGTGCCCTGAGTTCCAAAGTCTCTGCTCATTGTCAAACTTACTGAGGCTACCTTTTAACCTGTAACTTAACATTTTCACTTTAATGAATTAACTAAATAAAAAGTGGCAGCCCCCCTCACTGAGCAGTTTTTTCAGAGCTAATGGTGCTGAAAGGAGCTCGGGCGATGTTGCTGCCACTGAAGAGGCAGAAGTTTCTCCCATCACTGACCAGGCTGCTCGCTAGATGCTGCTTCTGCGGAGACACTGGGGAAATATTGCTAACCTCTATCACAGTAAAATATTTACAGTCTGATGTAGGCCTGAACAACTTGTGCCCTACCAAGCCTAATACAGCTCATCAGGCATGCACTGGGGCCTGTGAATGCTCAACAATCAACACACAAATGCACACCATTGTGTATTTAGTAGGTTTTTAAAAAAAGTTTTTGGTTTATTTTGTTTGCAGTCCCAGTGAGGCAGCGAAATCAGGAATTTACTAAGCCCCTGCCAAGTAACCATACCATAGGTGGAGGGCTTTTTTTCCCCTTGGTGGGTCATAAGCCGTGGTGACTTGGTCTAAAAACTTGCTATCTTAGGGAAACTTTTACCCACACTTGTTACCAGAAGTTAGTATCGCTTGTGATTGCTCTGCAAAATCATAACCAGTGGTTTTTGTCTCAGGAAAATGTAGATACTGTTTTATAGCTCTGGCTGTTTTTCTTTTCTTCTAGCGAAAAATGGTCCTATTTATGATGCAACTTGGAATCCCAATGCCACAGAGTTCTGTGTGGTGTATGGTTTTATGCCTGCCAAAGCTACCATCTTCAATCTCAAATGTGATCCTGTGTTTGACTTTGGGACTGGTCCACACAATGCTGCGTACTACAGCCCCCAAGGACATATCTTAGTATTAGCTGGATTTGGGAATCTCAGTGGACAATTGGACGTGTGGGATGTTAAAAACTACAAACTGATTTCCAAACCGCAGGCCTCCGATTCTACATATTTTGCATGGTGCCCTGATGGGGAACATATTGTAACTGCTACATGTTCTCCAAGGCTACGAGTTGGGAATGGATACAAGATTTGGCATTATACTGGCTCTGTCCTATACAGATATGAAGTCCAGCAAAATTCAGAACTTTGGCAAGTTGCCTGGCAACCATTTTTGGACGGAGTATTTCCAGCAAAGCCAGTAATGTACCAGGCTGTTCCGAGCAAAGTTCCAAAGGATGAGCCAAAGCCTGCTCAAGCTTATAGACCCCCAGCTCTGAGAAACAAACCTGTAACTAGTTCTAAACTTGTAAGTAACAGTTATCTCCATTGTAGAATGTTACTGTGAAATACCTATTCTGTTCTAGGAAAGGGTGGAAGGGGCAGTACTAAAGCCAATCTTCTGTTCTCCCACCTGAACAGGTAATCTGCACTGTTGAACACAATTCAACTGGGGGTTTGGAGATGCAGCCCTACCTCCTAGATTGGATTCTTCACCCCATCCTCCACCCCAGTTTATAAAAACACCTGCTATATGAAATATTTATGAAGCACAAGTGTCTTCTCCTGTTAGATCAGGGTGTGGACTTTTTTTAAAAAAATGAGAGGCTATAAAGAAGGGGAGAATGGGAGCATAAGCAAACTAATCTTCCTTCATTTCTATGGGTTGGATCCACGCTTAGTCATGCTTAGAGCAGACCCACTGAAATCAATGGTGTTTAAGTTATTCATGAGTAACCTAAGTCCCATTAGTTTCAATGGATCTACTCTAAGTATGACTAAGTCTGGATCCAACTCTATATTTTCAAGGAAATATTTTTAACTAGATGGGTCTGTTGCACAATGTACTCCAAAAATATGGTAACTTCTTTTTCTTCATCTTTATTTTTAATGCAAAGATATTCAGACACCTGAAAAAATGTTATACTTTCAGTCATGATATCTTAATACGTTTCCAAAACACACATTAAATTTAGTTAATCCTATGGAAACTGAATCCTCTTCTCTGCTGAAATAGTCCTTTGGGGCAAGGCAGGCTATAGGATAAGCCTTAATAAAGAAACCTGCTAACATTGTAGGAGGGCTTGTTGATACAGCACCTGGATAAACATGCCTGTCTCTTTGTATTGCTTAACAGTGGAAGAGCCATAATTTTGTTAGGGTCATGTCAAACCATGTAGCTGTCTTGCTTTAATGAGATAACAAATTTCATAGGATTTAATTCCACAAATTGCACCCCAGATGCTTAGAGTTGTTCTGCACTGGACTTTTCTTCACTAGTCCCTCATCTCTGTGTTCATCCTCCATTTTCCTTTGTCATAGGAACTTATTCCATGATTGAGCAGGATGCTTGTTGTGTGGCAGAAGAGGAATGGCTTGCAGGACATGCCATTTGCACAAACAAATTCTGGTTATGAACTCCTCCTTCCCATGGGGATTATACAGTTATGAACATATCCCTGATGAATTCTGACACTAATGGGGATTTATTAAAAGAACTCTCTGCAGAATGCTCATATCTTAAAGTGGAGAGGAAAAACCCTCTAATAATACGTTAAGGACCCTAGATAGGAGAGCAAAAGGAAAGTTAAAGAGCAGTGATGGTAACTAATCAGAAGTCTTGATGGTAAATTACATTTCACCCCGTGATTGTAGTACAAAGAATTCCTTGGGGATTACTTCTAAACAGGTGTGAACCTTCTTATAAGCAGTAAGTAAAAGTCTTATACAGGATCAGTGCTATTTATGAGGAATTTGCCAAAGGGTGCATATATTGTTTAGTAAGGCATCAAGCACAAGCAATTCTACCTTTAAAGATTTTTAAGCATGTGACCCCTCAAAAGAAAATTGTTTGTAACACACATGGTATCCTGTGTTTTTCTTTTTATACTTTGTATATAATATGTGTGTGTGTGTGTGTGTGTGTGTGTGTGTGTATATATATATATATATACACACACACACACACACACACACACACCTCTGATATACTTATCTAGCACAGTTCCATCCATGATTATAAGCCTGCTTTATATGTTTTAACAATTTTTGTTCACAGAAGTGTAGGGCCGCTTCACATATTAGGGTCACCACTTCTACATCTCAAAGCTAAGGCTGCTTCACTTTTCCTACACAGACATAGGGCCACTTCCTAAATTTATTTCCTTGAGATTCTCTGTGCTTCCTCTGGGCATTTCCTTTGCTTTCAGGTAAGGTGCCACAGTTGATACAGGAGAGGAGAACTTGTTGCAGGAAGGTGGTCCCGTGGCTGGCTCCTCATCTACTAACTGTGGCTAAGAGAGAACCAATACACTGGTTCTTTAGTAAAGCCATTTATATCATAGTTTTCTTTTGAATATTCAAAAGTAGATTTGTAAGCATAGCTATTTATTTTGTGTTTTGTTTTTCTTTTAAAAAGAGTATAATTTGAGACTGCCAGCACTGAAAGAGTTGTTTTCTCTGACACTATTCATCATTGCTAGTGTCCTATTTCTCATTTAATTGCATAAGCACAGTTAATGGGATTCATTATGAAATTCTGTCCCACCCATCTGTGATAAAGTAACAGAACTGGTTTTGTCGGTGGGAATCATTGAAAACTTATTTGAACCTTTAATGTGCATAGCATGTGAAAGCTAAGTCTCTAAGGATCAATTGGCTTATTACGGGATTTTCTAAAAACTGAGTTGTACGATGAAGAAAAAATGCATGTTCTTGTATGAGTTTTTTTAAGTTTTAAAAACTCATCTTGTTATTCCTTAGACTTTTCTCCTCTGCCATTGTGGCTAGAAGTAGTGTGTTCTAACTTAGCTCTAATTGCAAGTCTGAGTTGATGAATTAGTTGAGACAGAATCCAGAAGTAGATAAAGAATGGGCAACTCCTGAGACACAAATTAAGCAAAAATATATCCTGATGGCTGTTTTTCCAGGCTGTCTTTATTGTAAGGGATATTTCAAATATTAACACACTTGCCTTACACAGAAGTGACTTCCCTGTAGGAAATCCTGTGACACTCATATAGATTGGAGATTACCAACTGGTTGGTAATAGGACAGATATGACTCCCATATCAATTTTATCTGTCCCTTGGCAACTCTACCAAATTTTAACCATGGTTGGGTAAAAAGTTGCACATGTAAGGAATTAAACATTTGCTTTCAAAGGTGTGTGTGTGTGTGTGTGTGAGAGAGAGAGAGAGAGAGAGAGGTTTCACACTTCAATGTTGCATCTCTCTGTGGGTTTCATTAGTGATGCCTAAACTTACACTCCATAACTGCAACTACTATTATTTATTTATTCATTCATTCATTCATTCATTCATTTCATTTCTATACCGCCCAATAGCCGAAGCTCTCTGGGCGGTTCACAAAAATTAAAACCAAACAACACACAATAAAACAATTTAAAATATATAGAACATACTAAGTGATGTTGGCTTTCTTATAGAGCCTGACCACCTGCAAAAGGGTTGCTTTGTGTGGCAAGTTATACTGCCAGCCTCTGGACAGCATTCTAGAGAATAGAATAGCCCTGGGAATACAGAATGTGATGATTGCTAGAACAGATAAGCTCTGATGAAAGAATGTATGCAGATTTTGTCCTAGGTGGTCATCTACACAGCTTTTACACAAGTTCTTAACATGGGAATAAGTTATGTTCTCTTTGGGGGTTGCATAATTCATGGTTTTGGCCGTAAGTAGAGATTAGGTAAAACAGCTAATGCCTCTTTTATTGGGTGCCAGAAGTCAACATATGGAAAAATTCTCAGGCAGCCTTTTCTTCAGCTTGATCTCTCTTTTTTCCCTCTTTGTATTTGCTTTTCTCCCCCGCCCCCCCGCCTCACTTCTTCTTAGCATGAGGACGAGCCACCACAGAACATGAGACCACAGTTGAAAACTAGTGATAAGCCATTATCTAAAACAGCACTCAAAAATCAAAGGAGGCACGAGGCAAAGAAAGTTGCTAAACAGGTATTGCTGGTGTTTTAATTCCCTTGACCATAATGTTGCGTTCATATTTTACAAACTTGTTTACCAGTATTTTGCACAGAACTGAGCTAAAGGTGTCTGTTTATTTGTCATCAAGTGTTCTGAATTAATAGATCTGGAACGCTTAAAACATTTCGGCGATTAACAAAAATGCTCCTTGGAATGGTTACATCTATCTGAAAGTTATTGTTGTAGCTCACTATATACTTTGTTATTTAAAGGAGGCCAGAGCTGAAGGGAACCAGGAAATGGCTCCAACCCCACCAGTACAGAATGCACTTCACGATACAGCACCCTCTGTAACATCAGGAGATCCTGAGGTGGATAAGAAGATAAAGAATCTGAGAAAGGTGGGGAAGAAGCTTGCAAAAGGTCCTTTTCCCACTATGCAACAGCTGTCCCTTCTGTCATCTTGTTGAACAGTGGCAATTTAAAGTTCGTTCTCTTTGTTTTACTTTCTGATACTACTGAAGCCGTGGGTGCACAATAAGGGCCAGTATCTTCCCTGCATGGCTGCAGAGCTCATGTTCCCATGTCAACTCACGTCCTCCAGCCCCTCCCCTACTGTAAGAAAAACAAGGTATAGTGGCTACTAGTAAACAGAGTTTTAAGAGCTTTTGGTGGTCTCCTATCTGAGCCACCACAAAGTTGATAAAATAATGCTGGCAAGAAGGGCTAGAGGAGAAGCTTCGTGAGGTTGAGTGCCAAACTAGACAAGACACGGTAGATTTGTGTGTAGTTTCCCAATGACTTTTTAAAAATTGAAATGGAACTGCGGGGGCCTGTAAATTTGATCAGATCAGGGACAGGGAAGGGTGATTATCTCATACCTGTTGGTTGTTGTTGTTTTTTCAGTCAGATCTCCAGCTCCTTTACTCCCCACAGAGGAAAAAATATGGGGTGGGACTGCAGCTGAGGGAACAGTTTTGACTGGGAATGCAACCTGTTGTGAAACACTCTAAGCACCCTGTTCTTCCTCCAATCCTTTGATCTGGTTTGAAGGTTGCATTTTAGTTTTCATTGGTGGTTTGGCTCTAAGTGTTGGAGGGAGATGCACCTGGGCTGCTTTTGCTGCTTTGCCTACATAGCAGATAACAGAAAAGGAGAGGAGCGTGCGTGTGTGTGAGAGAGAGAGAGAGAAAGAGAGAAGAGAAAGAGAAAGAAAGAAAGAAAGAAAGAAAGAAAGAGAAAGAAAGAAAGAAAGAAATGCATATGTCCACACAAAAGAGAGGATGAAATGGCTTGGCTATTATCTTCAAGAAACAAAGGAAGTTTCTTTATACTGACCATTGGTTTAGTTCAGTATTGCCGATACCAGGGGTGTTGAACCCGAGGCCTATGGACCAAATTCAGCCTTCTGGGGTTCCCCAGATGGCCATGCTGCCTTCCCCAGGTCCCACCCCTTTCCCTAGACTACAAATCATTCATGGGTTTCCCAGTTTCTGCATGTTTGTTTTTTTTTCCTATTCTGAGCAGTTGAAATGCCTCACCTAAGGTTTCGTTTGATGAGAGCCAATGTGGTGTAGTGATTAGAGTGTTGGACTGAGACCCAGGCTCAAGTTCCCACTTGGACAGGAAGCTCAGTGGGTGACTTTGGGCCAATCACTGACTCTCTGCCTAATCTATCTCAGAGGGTTGTTGTGAGGATAAAATGGAGAGGAGGAGGATCATGTACACTGCTTTGGGTTATCTGGGCTGTATGCCATTTCTGGGCCATTGATGGCAATAGCTGTGTCTCTATAAACTGGAACTTGGGGAGACTGGCTTCTCAATCACTTGCTTGGGCCGTATCCATGAACTATGCCACACTCTGAAGTTCTTCTAGAAAGATGTTAAGTTTTGGCTTTGCCGCCTCTCTTCTCAGGTTACAACAGGGGTTGTAAGGCAAAGGTATTTTGGGAAAGCATATTGCCATTTCTATTGTGAAGCAAACATGCACATTTTTGCTTAGATAGTGGGGCATCAGAAGTATAATTGCTCTGATCCAGTGATGGACAATGTGCGCATGTCCGTATTTGGACCAGTACTCTATACTACTGTGATGGCACAAAATGCTTTACATCTAGCAGGCTCCAGTCCAAGGATCCATGTGCACAGCAGCAATCTATATGCCTCCTGGTGCTCTCATAGACCACCTGTTGCCTTGTAGCAGCTCTGGATGCCATTTTGTTTCTATTTTTAATATTTTTTAAAATTTCCCCCATTCCCGGAAAACTCATCATGCTAGCAAGCACTATTGACATTGCATAAGTGTTGGTTTCCTCTAGTGCACCGTTGGCTCCTTTCCAGCAGAGTGGGGCAGCTCATTGCACTTTTTTCTAGAGGGAATAATGTGTGTTGGAAAGGACTGTAGGAGCACCACTGAGTCTGTGGCAAATCCTAAAAGAGAAGTAAAGGACGCTTGCTCTTTTCTCTCCCCTATGCCACAGAAAGTTTTAAAGGTCTGTTGCCTCTTCATTGTCTTAAACATGCTTTCTTCACCACAGAAACTAAAAGCAATTGAACAGCTGAAAGATCAAGCTGCTACAGGCAAACAACTAGAGAAAAACCAGGTATGCCTAACATTCATAGATTCTATTAACTGTGTTTTGTATAGCACTTAAAGGACTGTAACCAATGGTGTCCTTCCACCAGTGAAACAGACACTCCTGGCAGGTTGAATTCCCCCTCTCCCCTACAGCCTCTCCGTGTGACCAATAAATGTGCTCCAGCAGGTTGGGACACCCTCCAGAGCAGATTTGGGATTGGGGGGGCACTGCAGCAGGGGAGAAGTAGAAGGGAAACTCCAGTGCACAAGCAGAAGCCATTTCCGAAGTACGGAAATGGCTATTCAATCTTTATCCTGTTCTGAAAACAACCAAAATTGCCAGAATAGAGAAATCAGTAAGCTCTGTTTTCTGTTACAATTAAAATAAAGGCTCTAAACATATTCCAGTATGTCCCTATTAAAGCTGTAACATATGACATGGGATGAAAGACAAAGGTCATGGAAAAGTTCTGGAATGTACAGGGCTCCCACTGCCACACAAGCTGGGTAGAACTCTTGAAATTACAGCGTTCTTAACACAAGTAGAGCCCTGCTGGATCAGGCCAAGAGACCATCTAGTCCAGGGGTGGACAACCTGCCAGTGGTGGACTTAGCTAGAGGACGTGGTGGGTGGGATCTGGACTCCCCCATCCCATACACATACACCCCACAGACACTGGGCTTCCCAGCCCCCCTTCTCAGCTGTTCCATGTAGATCAGCTGAGGAAGTAGGACATTTTCATTCCCATTGCAGGTTTAATCCTCCTCATCCAGCATGCCATCATTGGGATGAAAATCCGCGTTTCCCTGCTGCATGGTGACAAGGGTTCCCTTTCTCACTGCACAGCATGGACAGGCAGCAAACTCCCCATGAAGGTAGAGAGTGATCTCTCCCTTCACAGGCAGTTTGTTACTTTTCTTTGCTGTGCGGTGGAAGGGAACCCCTTTCTCAGTGCACAGCAATAACTGCTTTTCTGCAGCATAGGGAGAGGCTGGAGGGCTGAATGGGGAAGGCCTGTGGTCTGTTTCTGGACAATGGGCTGAAGGTTCCCCATGCCTGCTCTAAACCATGCATTATTTTATAAGCCTCTATCACTGTAGTTCCTTACCATCTTTTTAAAGTTTTCCTTTCCTTGCCAGCAGGAGAGAAGCTTCATTTATTTGTGTGTGCATGTGCGCGCGTGCGCATGTACGCACATAAGTAGCAGGGGTGGGAAACTAGGGAAACATCTGGATTACATTAGTGAACATTTGTAAGTTAGAATTTACTGTACTGTATACTTGGCTTAATATTTTATTGTGTGTTTTAAGTAAAATCTGATGGTGCCTTGTGTATATATTCTAGTTGGAGAAAATTCAGAAAGAGGCTGCCCTTCTAAAGGAGCTAGAAGGTTTGGAACTCGGTGTCTAAACTTCAGAAAATGAAATCCACCATTTTGTTCTACAGAATCATTTAATAAATGACTAAAAATTTTCATTTTTAAAATACTTATTACATAGCTCCATTTTATTTCCTTACCACTGATATCTGAATAAATGTAAAATTTTGAACAGAAGTGTTGTAATTGAAAACCAGGCAAATCAGTTGCTGTGGTTACAGAACAGTATTGCTGAAATCCAAAATAAATTATGTTGGGTCCTCTCTTTATTCTTTGTTGAAGAGTTCAGTTTCATCTATAGATGTGACCCTTATGCAACAATAAGATTGTAGAATAAAATAATAAAGCATTTACCATTAATTTTAAAAGTTGGTTTTGTATTATAGGTCTAAGATATTACATTTTTCAAAGTTAAAATATTACCACGTAAACTTAATTAGCATCTGTTTAAGTACTATCTTTTTCTTTCTCTCTTGCACTTTGGTGGATTCAGTCACAGTTTTCTAGAACTTAGTGTTGTTGGTTTTATATTTTCTGGTTATGTCTTCATCATCATGGTGATCACTCGTGACCGAGTAAGATTGTCTTCCAAAGACAGAGTCTATATAGATAACTCTTTAAAAGGATTAGACAGATTCATAGAAGATAGGTCAATCAACACATTCTCTAGCAGTGAGTCTGCAGGCCGATTCTGGATCTACGCAGCCTCCCACAGTGAGGACATAGGTTTCCAGGTGGAAGACGGTCATGATGAGGGTTTGCTTGGTGTGCCTTCCGCTGAGCTCGTTTTTCCCTTTCGCTCTGTACTCGTGCTTCTTCAAAGTCCATAGCGCCTTTAATATAGGCTGACCTCCAGTTGGAACGCTCATGAGTTAGAGCTTCCCAGTTCTCAATGCTTATGTTACATTTTTTTAGATTAGCTTTAAGAACATCTTTAAATCTCTTTTGCTGTCCACCAATATTCCGTTTTCCATTCATAAGTTGGGAATAGAGTAACTGCTTTGGAAGACAATAATCAGGCATTCGAACATGGCCAACCCAGCGAAGGTGATGTTGGAGAATCATTGTTTCAATGCTGGTGGTCTTTGCTTCTTCCAGTATGCTCACATTAGTCCATCTGTCTTCCCAAGTAATTTGTAGAATTTTTCGAAGGCAGCGTTGGTGGAATTTTTCGAGAAGTTGGGAGTGGCGTTTATAGATGGTCCATGTTTCACAGGTGCACAGTAAGGTTGGTAGTACAATGGCTTTGTAAACAAGCATTTTGGTCTCCCTGCGAATGTCCCGACCCTCAAACACTCTACGCTTCATTCAGGAGAATGCTACAGTTGCAGAGCTCAGGCGATGCTGAATTTCAGCGACGATGTTGGCTTTTGTAGAGAGATGGCTGCCAAGATAAGAAAAGTGATCGACATTTTCCAGCATCACACTGTTAAGCTGGATTAATGGCACTACAGAAGGATTGGTTTGTGCTTGCTGGTAAAGCACTTTGTTTTTTTTTTATTTTAAGTGAGAGGCTGAGCTTTTCATACGCTTCTGCAAAGATGTTTAGGATAGTTTGGAAATTTTCCTCTGAATGTGCGCAGATTACGTTATCATCAGCATATTGAAGTTCTATGACAAAGGATGTAATTACCCTACTTTTTGCTTTCATCCTACTGAGATTTAAAAGTTTTCCATCTGTTCAATATATGATTTCTACACCAGTAGGAAGTTTCCCTTCAACAATGTGTAGAATCATAGCAATGAAGATAGCGAATAAGGTTGGAGCAATGACGCATCCCTGTTTAATGCCTGATCCCACTTTGAATGGATCACTTTGAGAGCCATTGTTACCCAGGATTGTTGCCGTCATGGAGGAGCCGCAAGATGTTCACAAATTTATTAGGGCATCCGGTTTTCAGAAGGATGGTCCAGAGAGCAGTACGATTTACAGTGTCGAAGTCCTTAGTCAGATCAATAAACACCATGTACAGGGGTTGGTTTTGCTCCCTGCATTTTTCTTGGAGCTGTTGTGCGGTGAAGATCATATCCGCTGTCCCCCTGGAAGGGCGGAAGCCATTTTGGGATTCAGGGAGAATGTCTCCTGAGATAGGTAGAAGGCAGTTTGCGAGGATCCTTGCCAGGATTTTGCCTGCCGTAGCTAGAAGGGAGATGCCTCGATAGTTTCCACAATCTGTTCTATCACCCTTTTTAAAAAGAGTGATAATTATGGCATCCCTGAAGTCTGCTGGGATCTCCTCCCTCATCCAGATTCTTTCGATGAGCTTGTGAAGCTGTTGTTTAGCTTCAGGCCCACCTTCTTTAAAGACTTCAACAGGGATCCCATCGGGTCCACTAGCTTTATTGTTTTTCATTTGGTTAATGGCTTTACTGACTTCCTCCAAACTAGGGGATACTGCAAGCTCATCTCTGGTTTGTTTTTGTGGGATTTGTGAGAAAACCTCATCAGCCACAATAGAGTTACGGTTAAGGAGGTTGTGGTAATGCTCTTTCCAACGCAGTGCAATAGACTCTTTGTCCTTTAGAAGTTCGGCACCATCTATTGAGCGTAAGGGTATTGAGCGTACCATGGTTTGTTGGACCGTAGATGGCCTTTGTGGCATTAAAAAAGCCCCATGCATCATGGGCATCTGCTAAATGCTGGATTTCTTGAGCTTTCTTTATCCACCAGGTGTACTTAAGTTCTCTAGTTCTTCTTTGGACCTCAGCCTTTGCACTGGCGTAGATTTTTTTCTTAGCGGCACAGTTGATGTCTTTTTGCCATATTTGGAAAGCTTTCCTTTTCTTATCAATAATATGATCAATCTCCCTATCATTCTCATCAAACCAGTCCTGATGTTTCTTAGTTTGGTATCCGATAGTTTGTTCACAGGCTGCGGAAGTCTTCAGTTTATTCCAGTGTTCCTCGACATTTTCAGAGGTTTCCCTACGTAGATGTTCCCTGAGGCTTGTTTGAAAGCAGGCTTGCTTAATAGGGTCTTGAAGGGATTGGGTGTTCATTTTACGCCTTGGTTTTCTTCCCTGGAGCCTATGTTGAGGGACAATCTTAATGGCCATCGTGGAACGAATTAATCGATGGTCTGTCCAGCAATCGTCAGCACTCATCATGGCTCTAGTGAGGAGTACATCGCAGCCATCTCTGGCACGGATAATTACATAATCTAGAAGATGCTAGTGGTTCGACCGGGGGTGCTTCCATGGTGTTTTAAATGTATTTTTCTGATGAAAAAGTGTGTTGGTAATGACAAGATTATGCTCTGCACATTTAGTCAGAAGTAGAATTCCATTCTGGTTGCTATTGCCAACTCCTTCTTTCCCAATGGACCCTGGCCACAAATCAAAATCACGCCCAACTCTTGCACTGAAATCACCCAGGAGGATGATTTTATCTTTCTTTGGTATCTCTGATAAGATGGTGCCCAGTTGGGAGTAAAAATTTTCTTTGATGTTTTCATCAGCATCTAATGTTGGTGCATAGGCACTTAAAATAGTTGCCTGCTGGTTTTTGGCATGTTTTATTCAGAGGGTTGAGAGTTGTTCATTAATGCCAGTAGGAACTTCTGACAAGAGCTTCATAAGATCATTTTTAATAGCAAAGCCTACTCCATGTATTCGTCGTTCTTGTTCAGGCAGTCCTTTCCAGAAGAAGGTGTAACCTCTTTTTTCTTCCTTCAATTGTCCCTCTCCTGCTCTTCGAGTTTCTTGGAGTGCTGCTATGTCAACGTTAAAACGTCTCAGCTCCCTTGCAATGATGGCGGTCCTGCATTCAGGGCATTCACTATCTGTATCATCCAGCAATGTCCGTATATTCCATGTTCCAAAGTTCATTTGGCTTTTGCGACCGCTAAATGGTGACCCCACTGGATGCGGTAATCTAGTCGGGGAGAAGATGAGGCAGACTATGTTTAGGGCACTTTTTCTAGCCCCCTCCCCATACGGGGTGAGCAGAGTGGATCCTGAATAGGACTGCTCAGTCGTGGATACAGCTGCCGAACTACTCAACTGCCTCAGTCCTTGAGTCAGGACAACCGAATCTGTATCTACTGCCCGAGCGCTGGTCCATGACTAGGGGCTTCCAGATTTCACAGTCCTGCCCCTGTTGCCATTCGCCGATCGCCATGGGACTTTTGGTTGCTGGGTTTAGATTGTAAGACGCCTGTGTGTGAATTTGTTTTATGCGTGGAGATCAGTGCACAATGATCAACACACAGTCTTCACAGAAACGGCTCTAATCCAATGGCATGAATATCATGACAATTGGTGGTCCCTTATCTGCTGCAGCCTTCATCCGCCTTCTCAGCCATTGTAACACACACCTTGTTATCTTCCGCCTGTTCTGCCGTTGAGGACTTTCTTGGATCATTCTTTGTCTGGTTCCTCCCCCTTGACCTTTCTGCCATGGGTGACCCTGCTGGGAGTACATAACTCCCGATGGCTTTGCTCACAGGGTTCATTGGAACACACAAGCCCACTCACCACAGCAAGGTGACGATCCAGCGAGTAAGTCTGGTTATGTACAACAGTGACATAAATAAGAAAAGGGATTGAGCATACAGGAAAGGATGAAACTGATTGTTCATTAAGGGCTGTCACCAGTTCTCTTGTAAAGACAGTGGAAATAATAATTCTATAGTTTGAAATATTAATTGAAATAGGAACTATGACATACACATAAATTGTTATGAATGGGGTCTCATAGCAGTTCTTGTCTTAGATCTAAAAAGCTACTTCGGGTGTGACCCCTGGATTTTGACATTTTCCTTTAGTTGCAGATCTCCATGCCTTATTGCAAACTGCTTATGAAAACCCTTTCCATTTCAAAAGAACCTTGCCATGGAGCATAGGGAGTTGCTGTCCAAAATATCTCTTGTGTGTACAGAACTTGTGCAGATCTTTTGATCCAGGCCATTGCGTTTGGACAGTTCTAGGCATCGAATGATATTATATTGTGGCAATGGACTTCACTTGAATACAGGCCTAGATGTGTCTGTTTTTTAAAGGTAGATGCAGGAAATCTAGAATTCTGTTCATATTCTTCAGTGTAGAACATCCCAAACTTAAGTAACAGGAAAAAGATACAAGTGTGCATAAATTTGCTCAAATGGCATATCATGTTTTGGTTGCAGATTCCTACCTACCCCCACTGCAGAATTTTTGATTTTTTAAAGAGGGAGAAATGCGGTGATGGAGATGGGCATGGGGGTGGGATTTATGAACTTCCTGAGGACAATAGATTACAGGGAACAAGTTTTGCCTTGTTAAAAATCTGCTTTTCCAAGTGAACAATCTGCTTTTCCAAGCGAACACATGAACATTTTCTCGGTGTGCTAGAAACATTTTCTTCTGTGCTAGAAACTTGCAATTTCTTAACATGGTTGAGTTTCTCCAAGCTCTAAAAGCCACAAGAGACTGCACAACAGTACAAGAATCCTTGAATTCAGGCCTGCACAATATGTAGTTCCCGGTCCTGAGGCAGCACTTCCACCCCTCCACACACATGCTGCAGCACAACTGGTGATTACTAAGCCCCTATGTTTGTATCCAAGATGGTCTGCATCTATGTGGGGTTTATTCAGCTTCTAGCATGACATATCCAGCTTCTAGCATGCCATTATATGAGTTCCATGGAGTGCAGTCTTGCTTTATTGGCATCAGTTATGACCAGAGACAAAGTCCCACCCCATACACCAGGGGTACAGAACCCCCAGCCTATAGATTTAATCTGCCCCACTACGGTCCCCAGTGCAGTCCACAGAGCCTCCTGGGGTTCCTCCAGGGGGTGGAGCTTAGCCTCCAAGCCCTGCTACTGGAGGAATTTCCTCCGCATGCCATTCTCCCTCCCACCTGGAGGGGAAGCAGTGTGCAAGGGAATCCCTGCTGTTATCTCCAGCAATTTCTTCCCAGTGCCAGCCAAGTCTTCCTTTGTGCATCTCTTGCTGCCCCCAGTGGTGTGCGAATGGCCATCATTCAAATGGATTGCCCTGTAAGCCAGATGATTGTAGTGGTCATGGCCACCCACCATAATGGATGTCATTGGTCCACCCCTCCCTTTTTCACTTTGAAAGATGTCCTTGCCCTGGCGTGGAGAAAGGGACTCAGCTGGCACTGGGAGGAGTAGCTGCTCCTCCTACCACCAGCCAAGTCACTGGGTTCACACGCTGCTTGTTGTCCCAGTTGTCACGGTATGAATGGATTTTGCTGGTCCTGGGGGAAGCAGCCAAATAACTCTTTGAATCTATAAAGGATTTAGTATTATTTCAAGGTATTCTTTCCCAATGGAAACTCAAGGTGGTAAACAGCATCAAAACAACAATAAAAGTACTGTAAAAATGATCTAAAAATGGTTGGATCCTTCAGACTCAAGTGTCTGGTCTATGATGTAACCATTAGAAATGTAGCTGGAAGAAACTTCAAAGTAGATGAGAGAGCCCTGAACTGGAGTCTCTTGCATATTGATGTCACATGGGACTTTGTAGGGCTGGCCAGTTTCTCAGCGTAGTAAATAAAAACCTATGCATTAGATGCCCCCTGGTGGAATAGCAGTGCAATCCCTACATTGGCTTATTTTGATCACGCGAACCAGGTCAATGACTGTAAGGGATGTCTTGTAGTTTAGGGGGAAAGTTACATACGGAAGTTAGCTACCATAACTTAGAAGAGTGGGTGTTCCCCTATTTTGTTTCATTTACCTACTTCACTTGGTTGACATTGTACAGAACGATACAAAACTATTATTTTGTTAAAGGAAAATTAAATTGTTGATTATCCAGTGTGGCTTGGACAAATTAAATTCCCACGTTCACAAGCTTAACTGCTTTTTACAGCAACAACGAGGTTACCTTTGTATACTTGAAGGTACAAGGTAACAAAAGAAAATTCCTCAAGTGGAGTCAACGGGCTGGTCATACCAGCAACAGACCTCTCACTTTCATAGGGCGAGGTGTCATCATACATGGTGGAAATAGTGGTGGCCTCTGAATTAGTTGATGGAGCCACTGACTAGAATAAGGCAAGAGCTTGTGTATGAAAGAACCTGCAGATTTGTGCCTGAAAATCACAAAGCTGAGAGTTTTTAAAAACATTTATTAGCCGATACAGCTAATAGATAGAGCAGTGTTCTCCGTTGCGAGGCCTGTGAACCAGGATTGGCTCTTAATCTCCTGAAGTGCAGTTCTCTCCCTCTCCCTGCCTCTCTTTCTCATTCCACTCGCTTCCAAGGAAATCCAGTGGATTGGTTGATTAGGCTGAGCAGACACACATCAGCTCACAGCCAAGGAAACCCGATCGAATGATGGACTGATTAGGCTGGGTGCGCATACAGTGTAGTAGTCATGCTAGCAATCCTGGAGGCATGCCTTTTCCATTCTCTTCTTTCGACAGCTGCTCTTATGTTCTTAATATGATAGTACTTCTTGAGTTGTATCTTATGGGATGTACAAACTAATTACAAGAGTGCCCATTCGAAACAATTGGAATTATCTGAAGGTCTTTATGTGTGTATTGGGAACGGGGTGGGGAGATATATTGAATCAGCTTTCCCCAACCTCGTGCCCTCCAGATGTTTTAGACTATAACAACACTATTACAACTATTATTATTATTATTATTATTGCATTTATATCCCGCCTTTATTCCTCTTGCAAGGAACCCAAGGCGGCTTACATTATCCTCCTCCTCTCCATTTTATCCTCACAACAACAACCCTGTGAGGTAGGTTGGGCTGAGAGTGTGTGACTGGCCCAAAGTCACCCAGTGAGCTTCCATGGCCAAGTGGGGACTAGAACCCGGATCTCCCAGCTCCCAGTCCAACACTCTTGCCACTACACCATACTAGGATTCCTGCTCATGCTGGCTGGGGCTAATAGCAGCGGAAGTCCAAAACATTAATGTAAGTTTTGCATTTGATTATTCTATGTTAATTTTAGTAGTAAGGCAATGTGGTTCTCACACTGAATTTTTTTGGCCAAAGTGGCTCCCACCTGAAAAATAGTGAAGATTGCTGGACTAGAGTATAGTAATGACAGCAAGAATTGTGCAGTTGAATGAAGCATAGCTTATCGTACTGTGTCAAGCCTTAGGACTCCTGTGTGAGGGCCTGGATGTTAAAGAGCTGCAACAGACACTGCAAGAGGTTATGATAGTAAAAGAGCCCAGTATTCCTATGGGATTCAGTCAGACAGGACCAGGGTACGTAAGGAGCTGAGAGAACAGAACTAGTATCAAAAGGAACAACTTTGTGCAAAGGCAAGATAGCACTATCTGGAGGCAGAGCAGATGGAGATGGTGGATAGGAAGAACACGGCATAAGTTGCAAGTGGAGCAGATGGAATATGAGGGGGAGATGATTCAGTTAAAGTTGCAACAACGAGCAAAGATCACAATTTCATCCCTTTAATTCTTGGTGATGACCACAGGTGTTTTTATCTCACTTCTGGAGAGCAGCACCGAAGTGGGGTCTGTGAGAAGAAGATTATATCAAATGCATTCTGAGCCTGGAGACTTGACTGAAATATATAACAGCATGCCCCAAGGGTATTCAAATTGGGGGCTGTTTTATTTTTTATTTTTTTTAGAAAGTAGTGTAGAACCTTACAACCCACATAAGAGAAATCTTATGTGGAGTTTGGGGTTAAGTTAGTGGATCTGTTGAAAAATGTGTTGAGGGAACTAAGGGGAGTTTGATTTTGTTGCTTTGTACCAGTTTTACTACCAGGTTCCTTGGGAAGTTAGGTTATGGGTCAAAGATAGGACTTCTTGGGATCTCTCCCAAGGCAGCAGATTTGGCTGATCAAGTTGTATTAAACTGGGTAGACATAATGGGGAAGTCTTCTAAGTTTGAAATAAGAAATAAATGGGTGCAGGATGTGGGGAGAAGAAACTCCTAAATGTCAACGTTTGTGCCAAAGGGAGCACCTGAAAAAGGGAGCACCAGCGAGTTTAATTTTTTTTTTTCAAGAAAGAGGACCTGTTGCAACTTTGGTCAGGTGGTGCAGCTATTGCCCCTCCGTGTGTGTGTGAGAGAGTGTAAGTAGCAAGCCTTAGTTGTAAAGGAAGTTAGAAATAACACCAAGACAAAGAGCCTATACATGTGCGGTAGCAGGAGCCAGTGTACAGAAGCTACATCCAGTGGGACTTTCCCTTCTTCTCCCTTCCTTTTCCTGCCCTCCACAACCCTTTGGAGAAGATTTGAGGGGCACAGGGGGGCTCCATTTGCTGATGGACAAACACTATTGGATGCAAACCCAAGCAGGTTTTCAAGAGCCTGCATTGGTAAAGGACCACTTGGTTTTGGGAATATTAGATATGGGAGCTATGATATCTCTTACAAGGGCTGGTTTAGTGTCACCCCAGGACATGACTGCAGGAAAAACCAGATGTATTAAATGATAGCTTAGTTTCTGCATAGCAGACCCAGAAATATTAAGAATTTGGAGAACAAGAAGCCATTATCTCTACTTAAAACTTGCTAACTCTTTATTTAAAATACACGGACATAAGAAAGCATAAATCTATTCTCTATCTTCCTTTCTAAGTAAGACTTGCTGCATGCTGTAATCTCCTCACACTACCTCATTCTAACTGACATAACTCTCTCCATGCGTGGAGATGGAACTCTCAATTGCCACCTAGTGTCACAGCTATCTAATAATCAATACATGAAAAGAAATGCAATGCTACATAGAAGATTAACTTCTAACATTAAAGGAGCAAGGGGAGACCTATTTGAGGTTCCAGTAGCACACCTTTCCATAGAGGCTGGAAAAGCATTCAAGGGGTAGCTGTATATGACGAGATAGATATACTCATATTGTTGGGCAGGGATGTGTTGGGAGCAGATGCTCAGATTTGTGTTGTAGTGTTCAAGATAATTCCTCATCAGTCTATGAGATTGCTGACTGAACAGTCAGAGGGTCAGAAACATGGGTTGAGTAGGATAAGCAAGGGATAGCTGGGGGGGAGGGGAGAGACCTAGAGGAGGTGAGTCACCTCCCACTGGCTCAGAATGGACTATATCTGAGAATATAAATGCTCTGAGTAAGGTGGTTGTTGAAAGGGAGGGTAAAAAGGATGAAAATGAAGCACAGGAGTTGAGAGACAGTGATTGAACAGATGACAAGGGATTTAAGCAAGAAGTCATGTTAGACCCCAGTTTGAGAGGATTAATCTTGAACCAAGAGGTTCCATTCACAAATCAGCTTTGGAAGCAAGTAGTATGAAAGATGTCCATGTCCCCTCTCAATCTTTCAAACAGCTAATTGTACCAGAAAAGTTTCAAGGCTAAGATGTGCCTTGAAGTGCATGATGTGCCTTCTGCTGGACATCTATGAATGAGGAAAACACATAGGCTGTTGACAATTTTTTTACTGGGCAAGAACAGCTCAGGATGTGGTTGGACCTCTCTTGGGAATGGTAGGTTATTACTAATAATGGGCGAACCTGCCCCAAGTGAATTCATTGTTTACTCAGAACGTAACAAATTCGTCCATGCGAGCTCAAATGAGAGTTTTCCTTTACTATGAAATCTCATTCTGTGTACACACCTTTTGCATATGCACAATATCAAGGTTCCTCTTGGGAACTGTAGTTTGGAATTGTGTAACGCGGCATGAAATTGTGTGTCACCACGATATGTGCCCCCTTTGTGATTGGTTGCTTTTACGTAACCTGCCTGCATAATGTCATGTGATGTTTACACTGGTATGAAGATGCACCCGTAAAATCCTTCTCGGAGCCAGAGCTGTGACCATGGCAACGATGAGGGAAGCAGCTAATGAGACTACTTCAAGTAAGTTGGCGGGGGTGGGTGGGTGATCTAGGTGGTAGGACAACTGAAAATGTCGGGGGGAAATCTGTGTACTACTTTATTGTGCACACTGCGAAGCTCACAATTTATTCCAAACTTAATAGCAAATTCGTAATACATCCATCCAGGTTCTCTACAAAAGTGAGCATGACAGATACATTTTGACCAATGAGCTGATTAATTATGAAAATTGGCAGCATCACTAGTTATTAGTGCAAGTTTATTCCAGGATTTGGGGATATAGTGACTCTTCTACCTAATCTTAGAAAGAAGACAAAGCTAGACAAAGTGGTGTGGACAGTGAAATGTCAGGAAATTGTCCAGAAGCTAAAGGATGCTTTAATAACTTCACCATTGTTAAAAGCTCCAGGATATAGTAAACAGCTTTATGTAGCCACTGATGCATCATACCTTGGGATAAGAGCTGTTATTGCAAAATAGGGAAGAAATAAAGGCATTCCTACAGCTTACCTTAGATGGAAGTTGTCAGTACAGGAAATACATGTTTCATTGCTACAAAAGGAATGCTTTGCTGTGGTTTAGACTTTGGAGAACTTAAGATCTTGCATATGGAGACAGGAATTCACCCTTTTAACTGATCATCATGCTTTGCAACGGCTGCAGACTATGAGGAATACCAACATGAAATTGCCAGGATTATCATGGAAGTTTGAACATATTTCAGGAAGAAGAAATGCCGTATCAGGAAAGGAGCAGCAAGAGATGCCAAATGGCTAAAGAACTCACTTGTCATTCCCTGTTTGTCACCGTACACTTAACTGGCAGAGGGGAAATTAGTAAAAAGTTCATTGAACAGGAATTGGTTTGGGTAATGAATTTGGGGAAATAATTTGGAGGTGATCTTCCTTTTAAATTGGGTGAATAAACTTCATAGGAAGTTATTAAGATCTGAGTTTGAGAAATCAATGGCTTCTGTGAAATGGGTGTTCAGTTTGCAGCAGAAAACCGGGATCAGGAGTGGTTTTGTGTTTGGGGGTATGGCTTGGGGACAATAGAATTTGGGGAGAGCAGCATTCTCTGCCCACAACATTTTGGTATTCAGAGCAAGAGATGGTATGTTATGTCTGGTTGTGTGCACCCTGTCAGTGCATGCAAATGAGAGAAGGCTATGTGTGCTGTCATCTCTCAGATTTGGTGTGTACCCCCATCCCTAAAATGGCTATGTTTTCTAGGAAATCCTCTACATGTGTCATTTCTTCATATGTCATATGACCTGTGGTCTGTGACCTGGCTCACTTAAGGTTTCTGCTCAAGTATGTGGGTGATTTATTGCTTTCTTATTGCAGCACAGCTATAGTCTGGTCTGAGTTATGTTGATCTATGGGACCTAATATCATGTATGGATGGTATTTAGTATTGCAGAGGATTTATGAAGGCATGCAATAGCTGAACATCACAAATGAAGAGAATGTTCTGGAAGATCTTATCAAGGCTCTGTGTACCAAGCAGAATGTGTTGGGCACTGTTTCTTCAAGTCTGCATTCACCAGGGAAAGGCTTTATCCAGGCTCTGTGTGCAACCAGGTTCTCTCCACAGACTTCACTGCTGTTCTCCACAGAGTGTTCACTAATGTCTCCAACATGAAGGAAACCATTCTAGAACCTGGGGACCCCTTTCCTGACATGTCATGTAAAGTTAATGTTATGATAACGCTATGTTATGCTAACGGCAGTGATGCCAGAAAATACCAGATATGACATTCTTAAGAAGGATTGTTGTACTGTGTTCGTGCATCTTTTTTCTGTCCCTCACTCCAAATAAAGTTTTGTTGGAGCTCATGATGCCTCTTGTCTTATGTGAAGCTTGAATATAACACTTTTCTGCATTACTTCTCTCAAATTCCCAGTTCTGAAGATTTTCTGCTTTTTTGTGTAGGCTTCTAATGGAGCAATCCTATGGCCGCTAGTCAGGGGCTAGACGGCCATAGGATATCTGGTTCCCGGAGAACTGACCTTTCCCCGCCTTCCGCGCTGCCTCGCAGAGGAGCGGCCCAAACAGAGCATTCTGGGGCGGGGAAGGCAGAAATGCCGGTAACAACACATCCTATATGTCATCCAGCAGCCTCCTCCCCCGCTTCTCCCTCCCGTGGCTAGACAGCTGCAATCTGCTGTCTAGCTGAATATGCAGGGCAGGAGAAGTGTGGAGGGAATGATCCCCTCCGTGCTTCTCCTGCCCTGCATTGGATAGGTGGTCGCCTCCAAGTTCAGAGGCAGCCACCTATCTGCATAGTTTTGTGCCCTAAATGTCATGGAATGTGACTCTAAGCAACAAAGCATGTGTACACACAGAGAAGGAAAATGTATATAGGTTGCACCAGGTACATGCATTACAATCACATACCAAAAACAACCTGCTCTAGCAGAATTTATTGAGCCCCAGATTTTTGCATTTTCACCTTTCATATCTGGAATGCTCACGCACAGGGAGGCTTAGATATGAGCCCATACATTTCTCTACAAATTGGGTTACTCTAAAGAAAATCTGCATTTAAAAAATTTAATTTTTTTAAATGTCATTTTACCCTCTACTACTAGTTCCATAGGGAGATTAAATGTGAGGGAAAGCTGTAGGTAACTTTAAGATGCAAGTATGGACACTTTATTGTCCTCCTCGATTAGTTTTATGTTCAATGACAAGAGCTATGTGCTGGTGTACAATAAGGTGGACTTCACAGCATTCCTATATGCTGTTGGTAGCCACCTGGAGACCTGTGTAGTTTGGCCTAGCGGGCTGCTTTATAGTTAATTAAGAAGGCTTCTCACACAGGCTAGTAACTGACACCCTCACCTTGTTTTGGCCAGCTGGATGACGTCAGCTCCTGGGAGATTAATTTTGCTTTCCATGGGAAGGAAAGCCCCCCTTTCTTCCTGTCAGCTCCTGTGCTAGGGAGAGATTCTTATAAAATCCAGCCTGCTGGCTTTGCTCTTTGGTCTCACTCCAAGGGGAAATACACACACTACCAGCCGGAGAAACTTTGGTCCTAGGAATGACTTCTTGTCTATCTCGGGGACCCAGATAAACTCCCAGCTGTGACAGTTTCAGTGGCTGAGAGGTGTGCGCTTTCTTTGCATATTTCTATCTCCATCCATTTTCTATCAAACTGTCATCCTTTTTCACTAGTGGCTTTGTTTCATCTTTGTAATCCAAAAGTATCTAATTTGACTGGGACTTGACAGAACCAGCACCCCAGATTAATACAGACGGATTGAGACCCAGGAGGATGGTTATTTTTGTTGGGCCAAATTTGCTGAGATTATGCCTCACAGACCAATTATGAAGCTGTATTACCTATGGTTGCCATATTCTTTTGGGCCAGCTAAGTCTTGCAGATTAGAGTATGAAGAGATTTATCACTGTGGCTAAGATCTGTACTTTAGGAGACTTGCAAATTTTGAATAAATAGATTACCTCTGATGAAGCAAGACATTCTGTTGGTGATGCTATGGTGTCCCCTGGCACTTAAAGCTTACACGGGAGAAGATTTTTTTCCAACAATGTAGTGGTTAGAGTGTTGGACTGGGGAGACCCAGGATCAAGTTCCCATTCAACCGTGAAACTCACTGAGTGTCTTTGAGCCAGTCACTGACTCTCAGCTTAACCTACCTCACAGGGTTGTTGTGAGGATAAAATGGAGAGGAGGAGGTTCATGTATGCTGCCTTGTGTTCCTTGAAAAGGTGGAATACAAAAGTAACAAATATATAAGCTATGCAAAATATCCAAATGTGAATCTCATTCACAGGCTTCTAAGCAAAATAAAAAGTTGTTAGAATTTCTTCTAAAAGAGATTCTACATGATAAGCCTGTAGGATATACTTGTAATAATTTCACTTTTTGATTAACAAAAAGAAGAATGTTAAGCCTTCAAAGCAGAAAGCAAAAGTCTGAAAAATATAAGGACATGTTTGCATAGGTTTTGAGTGAACACTGATATCTGAGCCATGCATATGGCACCTGGACACAGCTAACAATGATTTCCTGGAGGTCTGATGGTAGACCAGGTTAGCACAAGTTGCTCTTTCACCTAGGCAAAATACATGCAAAAGAACCTGAATTACACAGGCTGTGTGTGTGTGTGTGGCTTGGTGAGGAAACTTCCACTTCTGGTTCTACACTGAAGAGCTAAACTGGGACCACAAATATGCCCCTAAGTATCACAGCTTGATCCCATTCCTTTTCAACAGATGCAATTGAATCTGGCCTAAATAATCCCACTTATTTCACCCCTATTCTTTCAAGTACCGCCTACACCTTAAACACTGATAAAAAAATGGAAGCTAAGAAGTCCCCACCACCCCGTTTAAAACAATGTGTGTTCTTGATTGCCCGATTCATGGTATTTAACCACCACATGGCCAATTTCTTTTGTGTAGATACTGAAATAACACTTCATATTAAAGATAAGCAATGTGTGGAATATTAGCCTCCCTATTTTGTGAGAGATGATGAATCATCTATGTATTGCAGAACTGAAGAACAGCACACACTGACCTCTGTAATTGGGCCTGCCCCCACCTTCCTGAGTAGAACAACATGGCAAGGAACCAGTGGAAGAAGTTTGCTTTTCCCTTTTCTGCCAGAAATAGCACTAATAAGAACTTTATAATTATTTTGTAATTAAGAACTAGTTTCAGAGTTTGATTTTTTCCTCTTCCTCTTCCCATTCCCTTTTTCTTTTGTCTTTTAGGTTTTAAGCCTGATGGCAGGACCCGTGTCTTATTATTAAATAAGCTGCTCTGGGAACCTTTTTTTGCTGAAAAGCAAAGAAAAAATCCTTTAAGGGAGCAATCCTATGGCTGCTAGTCAGCACCTAGATGGCCATAGGATATGTCAGTTTCAAGGAATCAACTTCGGCTCCGAGGTTGGTTCCCTGAGAACCGACCCCACCAGCTCAGAACGGCCTCACACTCCATGCTCGGAACAGGAGCACAGAGCAGCGAAAACAGAGCGTTCTGGGGTAGGGAAGGCGGAAAGGCTGGTATGACACATCCAACATGTCGTCCAGCAGCTGCTTCCCCCACTCCGCCTTCCCGTGACCAGACAGTGGAAATTGGCTGTCTAGCCTCGAATGCAGGGTGGCTGAAGCGCGGAGGGGACAATCCCCTCCTTGCTTCTCCTGCCCTGCATTGGATAGGTGGTTGCCTCCGAGTTTGGAGGCAGCCACCTATCCCGGTAGCCATCCTATGCATGTTTAGACAGAAAAAAAGTCCTACAACTCCCACCATTCCCCATCCAGCATCTTAACATGCATAGGATTGCGCCCTAAATGAAGGATGGGCAGCTTGTGGCCCTCTAGACTTTTGGCCTACAACTCCCATCCTCCCAAACCTGTATAACCAATGGTGAGGGATGATGGGAATTGTAGGTCAAACCGTCTAGAGGGCCACAACTTGTCCACCCTTTTACATTAATGTTTTAAATGCCAGTTTCTGAGTTCTCCCTCTTTGACACACCCCTTGATCTAGAAACAGAACTTAAAAGGGGCTATGCAGCTAGCAGGCCCAGTCCTCAGTGTCTCTTATAAAATTGTATGGGATGAAGTTAACCGTCTGCATCTAGCAAGGGTGTTAGGGAGAGGCTAATCTTACTCCAAGGACAGCAGTTCGAGACCCGAGTGCCACGTGACGGAGTGAGCTCCCATCTTCAGTCCCAGCTCCTGCCAACCTAGCAGTTCGAAAGCAAGAAATTGCAAGTAGATAAATAGGTACCGCCTCGGCGGGAAAGGTAGCAGCGTTCCGAGCACCTCAGTGTTCAGTCATGCCGGCCACATGACCACGGAAGCGCCTTCGGACAGCGCTGGCTCTTCAGCTTAGAAACGGGGATGAGCACCGCACCCTAGAGTCGGACACGACTGGTTGGGGACACCTTTACCTTTACTTTAATCTTACTCCCTCCATGAAACTGAGGCTACCAGAGGGAGGTTTACCCCTTTACTTTCTTCCACAAGACCAAATAAATGGCCGCCGTTCAGTCATTTGGGATGGGGATGAGTAAAAAACACTCATCTCCAAATCAACCCATCTGCAGGCGATGCGCATGATATACCCGAAAACAGAACAGATGACTACCAGTAGCGCATCCAGTTTATAAATTTATAAGTTATATATATATATATATATATATATATTTAAATCTCTCCGTATATATAAAACCAGATAGCTATGGGAAGGGCGCCATTCTGCTGGGCTCAAAATGCGCTCCCTACGCCTTCTCAGGACTTCGTGGAGGGCCTTAACTTTTAACTCGTACTGTAGATTTGCTCCCGGCTGAAGGCTATCCCTGAAGCGCGCAGACCCCTAACTCATTACACCCACGCCGCCGGCAGCGCGCGCGCTGAGAACACGGTCTCCGAGGCTGCGGTGAGTTCATTATGTATTAAAACGAGGCGACGCCCCGCACCCGCCATCTCCGGCCCCGACGAGGCGGGAGCGCGCCGCCCGCCCGCAGCCGCCCTCCTCAGCCTCGCGCGCGCCTGTGGCCCGTATGTACCTCTGTGTGGTAAACTAGGGAGCGACGGTTCTGCCTCCGCCCGGGGGGCGGTTGGAGGAGCACTTCTCTTCGCGGCCAGGGATAGGCGCAGCCTGGCGCAGGCGCAGGGCGACGCCGGCTCGCGTGACCTTGCCGCTGGTGGCGGAGGGGGGCGAGCGCGCGAGCGAGCGAGCGGGGGAATTTCTCGTCCGGCTCTGGTGGGGTTCCGGGTCCATCGGGCGGCGGCAGCAAGATGAAGCCGGCGCTGGCGTTGCTGTTGCTGCTGGCGGTGGGGTGGAGCGGGGCTTCGGCGCAGCCGGGCGGGCTGCCGCCTGGGAAGAAGCTGCGCATGGCCTACGCCACGGGGCCGCTGCTCAAGTTCCAGATCTGGTGAGTGCTGCTGTGGCGAGGGAAGCGCGGCCTGGCCTGGCCTGGCCTGGCCTGCCCGGCCCTGCCCTGGCCTGGCCTGCCCGGCCTGCCGCCTCAGCCCTGGCTGGATCGGGCCCTTGGCCTTTCACGTTCCCCGCAGCCCTTTTCCCGCAGTGGGCGAATGCAGCAGGGAGGCCGGAGGACAAAGGGCAAGGGAGGCCGGGGAGGGCTGCGTGGAGAGAGGGAGGACGGGCGGGCGGGCAGGCAGGGAAATGATCGTGGAGGCACCGGGAGGAAATTAAGAGGCTCCTGAAGGGGAGACGACGGGCGGGCCGGGGGCGGTGGTGCTCTGAGCTGAGGAAGCAGGAGCTCTTGGGGCGAAGGGGCACCGGTCTTTCCAGGGGGAGATGGCTCAGGGATGTGTGAGGTGGAGGAGGAGATGATGTTGAGGCAACTTCAGCCCCGGGAGATGTAGGGAGTTGGATCCCTGTGCAGGTTAGCTTGTAATTTAGAGTGTACATTTCTCAGGGAGGAGACGTTTCTGATCGCTTCTCTCTTTCTCTGAAGCATGTCGTGTATATTAATGGAAATTATAATAAATATTGTTATTGCCACCCCCTGTCAAGCAGGGGTAGGCTTTGCTGCCTTGCCAGTGTTTTGGACTAGAACTCCCATAATCCCTGAACATTGACCATGCTAGCTTGGGCTGATGGGAGTTGTAGTCGAAAACATGCTGTAAAGTAGGCTGTATAATGTGAGGAACCTGTGAGAGTAGAAAAGTAATTAGTCATGGGGTGTGTTGTCATTTCTGTATTCCGCAATAAATAAAAAATATTATGTAGAGCACTTGATCATATCTATTTCCAACATGATAGGATTGTGACGGGGGGGGGGCAGACATGGATCCCCAGGGGTGGGGGATAAATAGGGTGAGGCAGTTGTAGGAGTTGTAAGGCCTTGAGAGTTGAAGAGGTAACTGGGTGAGAGAGAGCAGAAGGTGAGGTTGATGTCCTTGGGAAAAGACTTGTACTCAGGTAGACAGATTGGCAGGAAGATATCTCATCGTAGGAGGAGATTGGAGGCGTATGTTAAAAGTATGTAAGGGGTTTCATGGGCTGTGGGCTGGTGGTGGAGGGACCAGTAGAAGCAGGGAGGAGAGTGTAGCTACTTGAAGTTTGTGGAGGAGGGCATGGGATGGTGTGTGTGTTGGGGATCCTACATAGAAGGAAGCAGTCTCAAAAGGGCAATAGAATGGTTTGCTGCAGTCTCCCCCCGCCCCGCCCCGCCCCGCACTCTTGCTGGACAAGGCAAGGGACCTAAAGTAATGTAGCATGTCAGTATGCCATGAGTGAATGTTACTCTAAATGGGGTTAATTCTTCCTTTGGATCCTCACATCTTTCATAAGTTTGTTGTCCATTAAGGGAAAGAATCTGTAATTTGCACCTACAGCTATGAAAATAAAGTACAGGCAGTACAATGCTATGGCTGTTTACTTAGAAGTAAGTCCCACTGTGTTCTTTTGGGCTTACTCCTCGATTGAGGTGTTAGGTTTCTCTCTAAGTGCACTTACTGGAGAATAATTCCTAATGAACTCATTGAGACTTCTGAGTAAACATGCCTGAGATTGCACTACATTTCCCTTATTAGTGGAGCTTCTAAGCTGCAATCTGTAGTTGGTGATGGGTTTCATTGAGGCATTTCTTAGGTTCCAAGTCCTTTGGCTACAGCAGAGTTAAAATTTGGTTTGTGACTTGTCTTTCCTAATTTTGAAGTCCTTTTAAAACTTTTAAAAATATGTGCACATTTATTTTAGGAAATGTAGTTTCACTGAGATAATGAATTATGGATTTGAAATTAAACAAAAGTTGGACTCTGGGCCTAAAATCCTAGTACTTTTCTCTAAAAGTGACTATTTACTGGAGTAGTAGTTATAGTTCAACCTTCATGCAATATTTCAGCATCTGCCTAGTCTAATCATATAGATTTCTTTTTATTGTGTGATCTTTCTTCACCTTTGCTTATAAACACTGTTCATGCTGCTTGTGCTAGTGAAGCCTTTAAAATCAAGAGTGTTTCAACCTATTTATTACTATTTTTAACAGGCATTGTTACTCCTCTTGTGTACCAGTGTTGTTACATCAGCATAGCAACGCATCACAATTGGGACCAAGGGGAAAGAAAAGAAGATACATTTTAAAAAGCATTTTACAGTAGTTTCCTAGGGGTTGTATCCACCAAGAAACAGAAACAGCTGGTGGAACAGGTTTCCCCTCCCTCTGCACCCCCCTGTGTACTGCCCAAATTTGCTCCCGGTTGGGGACCATCCAGAGTAGGTTTTAGTGGGAGGAGAGCAAGGGGAGTCCTGTTGCAGAAGCGGAAAGCTGCTTATGAGACTTTGGACTTAGCCCTAGGTTCTTTATTTAGAAGATTCAACTTCATTAGTGAATCTTTTAAATAAGATTTGTGAGTTGTATAGATTCCTCAGTAGCTATTAAGCTTTGAGCAGGAACCCTTCACAGTACACTACAGAAGCCTGTGGGCACTTCTTATAAAGCATAAAATCCCAGTTTTAATTTTTAAAAAAAGGTAAATCGCATGGTTGAAGAGGGCAACCATGAGGCAAAACAGGCTCTCAACACTATGAAAACAAAACTTGGCAAGCACTCAAACTAGGAGGCAAGTAAAACAAACACACACACACACGACTACGATCCTAAACATACTTAACTAGAAGTTCTTGTTGAAATCAAATGCAATGTATTCATCACCACCTTATTTTTGCATTAGACTGGTTCAAGTAAATCATATGCAAGTTAGATTTTTCTTGTATGTTGTTTAATCTAGTTGTGTTTTTTTGGTGTAGCTCTTTGACCTGATGGACGGTATTTATAAATAACTTCGACAGAATTGGCAGTTTCTTTATGCTAGTGTTCAAATATTTTTTAGAGGCACACTTGCTACCAAAGCAGTTTTCTTTAGAGGTCTGTTATTGGTGATTTTATAGTTGTTGCTTATTGCGATATACTCAGCGGGCCTGTTCACATGGGCAGGGGGAGAGGGTGGTTAGGATAACTATGGATGGTGGGTAGCAAAACCACAACACGCAGGCCTGCCAGATGATCACAGAACCATGCAGCACCGCGTGGGTCCTCTAACCACCCCCCTCCTGGTACTTACCTGGTGATCGTCCCGGTGTGGTTAGCGTACATCCTAGCGTCTTCCGCAGCGCGAATGGACTCCTGGCGGCTGCTGCGGCATCCAAAAAGGCCGCATGACCATAGAGAAACTCTGTGGTGGCTAAATCATCACTGATAGTGGTGGATGCTCTAGCTGGTGGACTCTATGGTTGTGACCTGGAATCCTCCAGAGCCTGTTTTAACCACCAGGGAGCCCACCAGGTGACACGATAAGCCACCCCAGGGCCCCTTAACCCTGTTGCAGGGGGGTGGTTAGCTGGGGTGGCTTACTAACCACGAACAACATGGTTTTCTCCCCCCACATGACATGCTAAGCCACTGTAGTTAGCAAAAAACACCTAGTGATCACAGCTTAGTGTTACATGTGAACAGGGTCAGTGTTTACTAAGGCATAGTTGTGCAGTAAGCTACATTGCAGAAGCCAGTTACTAAAGTCCTTTGTATCTGTTGAACTGTACAGTATGAACAGAGAAGATAATAAGTAGTGAGAGCACCAAAATAGTACAGACTTGAGTTTCCAAGTGGCATTGCATTACACAAAGAAAAGATGCCTTAATGTTTTGTCATTTTCTTTTCGGGAATTCTTTCCTATGTTCCTTTCTCCTGTTAGCTTTTGCAAAGGTTTTCAAGGACAAAAACATGTTGGGCGATGAATTTCAAGATTGGAATTAATTGATTCTTAGAACATTAGAGCCATACTCAATCAGACCAAAGGCCTATCTAGTCCAGCATTCTGTTCACATAGTGCCCAACCACCTGCCTGTAGAAAGCCCACAAGTAGGACGTAAGCGCAAAAGCACCTTCCCACATGTTCCTCAGCAAATGGTATGCAGAGGCATAGTGCCTCCAATACTGGAGGAATTATATAGACATCATGATTCATAGCCATTGAGAGTTATCCAAAGTACCAGTTGCTTATAACCAACATCTTAGTTCCATCTTGTTCAGTTATGCTCAGAAAACTAATATTTTGCGTTAGCATTTGCCTGGCCTCTTGATGTCATTAAAGTTATACAGTAAGCAAACTATTGGGCAGTATCTAATCAAATGCTAGCACCAACATAAATTACATTGCACTAGAGTAAGGGACCTCTAGCGCAATGCCAATAGCATTAGGTGGCGTGTCATTGGCAAATGTAGGAGTCATGCTTCTATTTCACTCAACTATTTCTAATGAAACATACTAATACTTTGCAGACATGTGTTGATAGTATTTATACAGTATGAATTTTGTCCATGGTTTGGCCAGTATTTTCATAGCACACTGAAGGTTCCTTTTTGTAATCCCAGTGAGGCACTCAGCACTTTAATTACTTTTTAGATCAGGATGGGCTCCAACTCTGGGTTGTCTCTCCCCCAACAGTGCTAAACAACCCAGGGATGGAACATTGTTTAGCTGCTCCCGCTTGCAGTGGGAGCACCTCAACAGTGTGCACCAGCTCGCTTGCTCACAAAAACTCATGATTTTAAAAAATCCTGATTTGTCATGATGTCCAAACTGGGCCAATAGGTGACTTGTGAAGAAAGAGTGGTTTAAGTCAGCTTGGCCTGCTCATGCTGTCCAGAGCCTGAGGGCTACCATCTACCAGTCCCATTGGTAGATGAGACTCTGAAGCTTAATGTCCAAAGACCAGTTTTATAAGGAAGCCACTGCAGAAGTTTGCTCTAAGCTCAAGCATCACTTTTAACACCAGAAGAAAAACTCCTCCACCAATACAAATAATACAAATAATAGGAATACTTTGCTATGAGGAAGGTAATAATCCAAGCTCCCACCTGCCAATTTGGGAAGCCTGTTGAAATTTGTTCCTAGCTGTTGACAACTCAAGCCACCCAAAGTTCACTTCATAGAAAACTAATACCCTATTTAAGGTGAGTAATTGATAGGTGGGTGGGACAGCACACACTGGGCCTTCACTCAGATCGGGTCCTGTTCCTATATAAAGAAGTGGAATGAAGCAGAGATGTTAGCACTCTGAGCTGTTCTGGCCAACCAGCACTTACTTAGGCAGCAGTGGCATACTTAGCAGGCTTATATAGGGTAGATTAGGAAAGAAAATATATTAAGACATTTTGAAAAGCAAAACCTCTGGAGTGGAAGGGCTAGTTCTCCTTCATATTTCTTTAGGCTTTTACTCAGGTTTATGGGTGTATAAATATATTTAGCGTAGCTGCTACACTGTAACAACTACAGTATAGTCCTTAGTAGGACTAAGTTGCTTGTGAATTTACAATGATGTATGAGTCCTGATTTTAATTATCTAAAATTATTTGGAAGGTTTTTGTTAGTGTGAGTTGTTAATGCAGTTGTGCATGGACGGCTTTTAAACATAGCTTAAAGGCACAATCCTATGCACATTTAGACATAAAAAGGTCCTACAACTCGGAGCATCCCTCCAGGCAGCCATGCTGGCTGGGCATGCTGGGAATTGTAGGACTTTTTTCTGTATAAACATGCATACGATTGCACCCTAAGCTAGTTAAGTAGATAAAGTGAGGTATACTGTTGGGTTTTTTTACGTTTTCTTTATTTACACACTATCATCAGTTTACATGGCACTTCATTGAGTTATAGGCAAAATTAAGCCGGTCGCTTCCCTCAAAGAGCTTACAATCTAAAACAGACAATGGAGAAAATGGAGAGGGAAGGATGAATGTGATTAGCCATACTTCAAACTTGATTGGAGTTGGAAATGAAACTTAAAGGAGTGACCCAGGGGCCAAATAGAAAACACTAGGTCAGATTTTAATGTATACAGTACATTTCTACATACAGAAATCTGCTCTAAAGTGCCTCACTCTGTGTGTGTGTGTGTGTGTGTGTGTGTGTGTGAGAGAGAGAGAGAGAGAGAGAGATAACTGAATTTTGAGGAGAGATTTGAAGAGGGAGAGAGCTGACACCACATACTTGTTCAGAGAGGGAAGCATAGGGGACAGAAGGGGAGAGTAAGTGGATCTGTGATGGAGAGCAAGTCAAAAGTGTACTTCTGACTGTTTGAGCAGATAAAGGTGGT